>NC_140038.1:12029987-14681805 GCF_963513975.1 Fringilla coelebs | reverse complement strand
TGACTTGTTATCCTGCAATCCCAAAGTTTTTGTCTATTGACACTCCAGCAGCATAGCTGGAGGTAAATTGCTCAAGTGGCTACGTCTCAAAGGAAAGAGCAGAGAGTACCATCTTCAGGACTTAATTACCAGTTTAGTCACCTGGATTGCTTCCAAGTTTTTCTGGAAATGCTATGCTTGTCTGGAGCTTAATGAAATCCTTCAGTTGTTCTTTGTGAGACCAGAGAAGGCCTGAGCCTTGTGCTGCCTGTGTAAGTCACTTGTTGTAAAGAACATCTTGTTTCTGGCTTGAGTCATACTCCATGTCTGTATCCCTTCTGTGGGATGGTTCATTTGGGAAGGTGCTGGAGCCACAGTGACTCAAAGCAGTGTCTCTTCCATGGCTTCTGGGTGAAAAGCAAACAGCCCTTCTAGGTGTGAGGGCTTCATGGTTTTTCTCCCAAGCTTAGAATGCCTCAGAGCAGCACCAAGGGAGGGTGCCCTGCTCCTGTACCCTCTTCTCACTGGCAGTGACACTGGCCTGGGCTTCCTCAGCTGTCAGGGGATCTTAGGCACAAGTGCCAGCAATGAGTTCAAAGCAGTTGCCAGCTTTCCATGCTGTGCTGGAAGGGTTTCTGGAGTTACCCTGAACATCTGTACAAAGGTGGCACAAAGCACCTTTGCTTTGGTCTGACTGACAAGCTCCCATTGTAATCAAAGTTCTTGCATGACCAGAGAGGAAATACAGAATTTTCTTCTTGGATCTCCACTATAGCTCTGCTGGGATGTTGACCCATCTCATGGTCCCTTCCAACTGGAAAGCCTCTAAAATTAAAAAAGCCAAACAAAACTCATTTGTATTTGTTATAACCAAATCCTACTGCTGTGCCCAAGTCAACAGCTTTCCAAAGGGGCATATTGTCTCATTGTTACATGATAGCTTGACTGTAATTCCCAGTCTCTAGCCATTGTTCTTGAGAAAGCATAACCTCTTTCTCTGAAAGTTCCTAGCCAAAAAGGTGTGTAAAGAGCTTGGGAAGAGGAGACCTGTGCCCTTGTTTTTCTCATGCAGCTGTGTTAGAACAGGTAGAGTGAATTCCAGTGGTCTTGGTGAGCAGTTGACCGAAAATATTTTCAATTTGACAAAATTTTATTCTGTTGTAACTATCTCTAAATGCTGCCCTGAAGAAGCCTGTATATTGAGACACCCTCCCTGCTGCCATGTTCTGAGTCAGATTCTCTGGAGCTGAGAGCTGCAGGGGAGATGATTTGCAACTAGCAATGCAATTTTTCTATATCTGCTGATGTTTACCTTTAAAATTATATATAAATATATAAAACTGTCTTTGATTTTTTTCTTTAATTTTTGTTCTTGTGTGGTGTAAAATGGAAGTCATTGCAAAACAAAATGTAATTTTGTTATCTTTGATTCAGTGGGGTTTCTTTATTTAAAAATAAAGGACTTATTGAAGTCAGTGCTACAGCTAGTGTCTGTGTGTGAAGTTCCATATGTTGGCAGAGGCTCTCAGTCTTCCCTGAGGCCCAGCTTGGGGAGCTGGCTGGGGGGAAGGTGATACAAGCACTCGTGGTGCTCAAGCCTTTCCTGGTTGCTTTTTGTCTTCTGGCCAAGAAAAGGTCTATGATGCCACTCTGGTGGAGAATGGGTACAGCATCAGCTTAAAAAAAGCACATCTGCTGTGAAACTACTGAAAAAGAGTTATTTTTGCCACTAGAATAGAGAAGCTGCTGTTTTTCCCTATATGAGAGCAAGTGCAGATCTTTCAGCTGCTGGCAGAAGAAACACAAACCAGCACCTCTGGCCAGGACAGTGACATCTGCGAGCCTAGGCTGTACAAAAGCACTGCTCACCTGCCCTAACAACTCTCCACTGTGTGGTTTATTACCTACAGCCCAAGGGAGGGAGTTGTGGAGGGTAACTGGGACTGGTGACCTGCTGGGGTAGCTGGACTGGGTGCTCTGTGGGACACAATGGCCTTCATCTGTAATTTATTGTGAATTAGCTGTTAGAGCCACTTCAGAACTCCTTCCTGCCTTGCTCAGTCACCCAGCTCCCAGCTCTGCTGTGCTGCTCTCTGTCTCCCTATCAAAGGAAGCTCCTGGATGATAATTTGTCACAGGAATGGTGAGCAGCCACGGGCACCTCCCAAGAGCTGTGACTATCCCAGTCCAAACCCCAGAGGCAGCAATGTGATACTCCTGTCTCTGTGGATGAGTTTTTTCCCCCTTGTTCTGTTTCCACAAGCTGCAATTGCTCTGCCTCCCAGGCAAGCTGTGCTGTTGTGTTTGCACTGGCCTGATGCTTGCAGGGCTGTCACACGTGGTTTCCTTGGGATGGCTCCAGGTACAGAAAGGAGCCAGAGGAGGTGGAGAAGTGCCTTTTGCTCTGTCTCTGGACTTTTGCACAAAGTTGGCACAGCCCCAGGCTTTGGGAGTCTCCATGCATGGACTCACCAAGCAGCTGAGGCTGGAGCAAACATCTAACCCCAGACAAGCCCTGTCCTCCCTGTGGCTTCAGAGCCTCTCTCCTGTTTGGTTTGAGCCTGAGCCAGTGCCCTGCTGAATGTTGCTCTTGTCAGCACCCTCCACCTCAGCCAGCTTTGGCTGGGGGAGCTGATCTGGCTGGTGAAAAGGACCCATGTGGAGCTGGGAGGACCCACTTGGGACCAGGCTCAGGGAGAAGGTAACCTGGGCAGAGACCAGGAACTTGTTCCTCTCTGAGCCCTGCAGCTGGCCAAGGGAGGAGATGGTCTGGGAATGGGTGTTCAATTGGCTCTTTGGAGGAGATGCCTGGTTCATGAACCAGAACAGACTCTCTTCCCTGGGGCAGCTCCTTATGCCTCCTTCCTCCCACCACCTGAGCAAGGTGCAAGTTAGTATCAGGTGCAGCTTTGTTTGCTGCACAGGTACCATCCTTTGCCCTGCATGGTGACTTTTCACAGTGCAGTGCTAGGAGAAACCACAGTGCTGAGGCTTTTGAAGGATTTAGGAGGGTACAATCTGCTTGTCTTTCAATTGTTTTGTGATTGATAATCCATCTCCTAGTCCCAATGGCTCCTGCAGCTTCTGTTCTCCTCCCTGCCCAAGCAGGAATTGGGCAGACAGCTCCACCTGGGACCTTGGTTGGGTTTTTGTTTGCATGTTTTCCCTGGTTAGAGCAGGTAATGAGGAACTGGGGGCCCTTTCTCAGGCAAGAAAAGGACTTGATCTGGAATGCAGGAAGGATGGAGATGGGCAGTTCCTTGGTCCTGGTGCCAAAGTGTAGTCAGTGATGAGGGGACAGGAGTCTCCTGTCAAACACTGGCACTCCTGGTCTCCTTAGAACCACCAACACAGCCAGCACCCAAAAAGCTGTGCCCCTGTTCCTCACCACGAGGCACCAGAGCTCTGCTTTAAACACTTTATTTCTCCCTCACTGTAGCCCTCCCTTCCCAGAGCAGACACTCTCCTGTCTTCCCCTTGCAGTGCTGTGGGAGAGGGCTGGTGGCCTCCTTTCTCCACTGGCTCCAGAGGGAAGGATGCTGTACCTGGGAGGGACAGCCCTCTGCCTGGAGTGGGGACAGGAGGGACAGGCATGGACCAACACACCCAAGGTGCTTCAGCATGAGCAGTCACTCAACCAATGCTACAGGAGGGAGGTGGCTGGGGTTAGAGGGCCACCTCTGGTGCTGTGGTACAGGGGAGGGCAGCAGGCTCCTGCTTTAGAGAGCCGTGTCCTCAGACTCGATGCGAGGCCCAAAGAGCTTCTCTGCAGTTGCTTTGCCATCGTACTTGGGCAGATTGCCACCAAAGTCTGCTGGCAAGATGTCAGCATCGATCTCCTGGTAGAAGGATTCCAGCTCCTCGCCGTGCACAAAGACCTGGGGGGAGATGGGAGTGACCCTTGGCACAGGACCAGGGCAGCTCTTGCCAGCTGCTCTGTTTCACCCTGTTTCACCTGCCTTTGCCTGCAGGTCCCTTCCCCACACTCACCCTCTCCAGCAGTTTGCTCTTCAGGAAGGGTTTGACCACGTTGTAGGTGGTGGTGAAGTACCAAGGCTGGTGGATGAAGTGGACGGCCTTGAACCGCGCGGGGAAGGAGTCCTGGGATCCCAAACCCAGACACAGATGGTTACAGATGGCGATCTTAACCTTTGCTCAGATCTCACCCAGGTCTGAGCAGGCAGCAATGGATGCACCAGCACTGCCACAGCTCTCCTTGCTCCGTGTCCCCTTCTCTGTTCTGACCCTCCCAGACAGCTCACTACTCCCACCCCACGAGAAAGACTGAGTGTCTTTGGCATTTGGTCCAAGAGCAGAAATCCTGGAGTGCCTGTGAGTCTCTGTCCAGCCTGGACCAGGCTGGGCTGAGAGGCTCATGAGGAAAGCCCTCCAGGCCATGCCCTAGGATGCTGCAAGGAGTGGTAGTACTGCTTCTGATCAGCCATTTGAGAAGGCAGGGAGATGGGGTGGGGAAAATTTTGCAGGATTAAGCCAATTAAGCTGGCAAGGCAGGGAGAGGGTGATGGGGAAGAGCCTCTCCACCATGCTTTCTAATTGTTCCAGCATAGTGGCAATCCCAAACCCTGTTAGCCCTGCCTCTGAGCTCCCTGCTTCCCCAGGGTCCCCTTTGCCACCTCACCTGCAGCATGTCCACCATCTTCTTGAGCTCGGAGGGTTTGATCCCTGATGCCTGCTGCATGGTGAAGCCCTTGAAGTTCTCAATGATGCAAAACCCATTGATCTGGGTCTCCTCATTCTCCAGCAGCTTCTCCAAGATAATGCAATAAGCACGAAGGATCTAATGGAGAGGAGAGACGGCAGGGTCTTGTATGAGGTCTCACCTCCCATGGACGCTAGGGGCTACTCAGGAAGAGTCCCATGGAGTGTTATCCAGGGCCTGTTGGTCTCCTGCCTGCTTGCCACAGCCAGCCCCCAGATTTTAGAGCAGAGAGAGCTCTGAAATCAGGACCACATTCTTTTAAAATCATGAGCATAAGATTTCTATCAGTGATACACTGAGACCAGATTCAGAGCTGAGCAGAAAAGGAAACTGTGAGAAGCTGTGAGTTTCATGCTTGGAACCTCTTTGCCAAGAAGCCCTTTCCAAGCCCTATGCCTCAGTTTCCTCCTCTGCCCTTGATTTAATGGTGTGGTGCCTTTCTTCAGCCCATGTTACATGGGCTGGGGGATGCACACCCTGAATTTGGCACGCATCTTGCACTGCATCCTTTGGGGTGGCAGACCCTCTCCCAGGTTCCCTCAAAGGACAAATTCAAAGGGCTACAGATTTACTTCCACCTGTAATGCTGGACAGATTCATGTGAGTGTGTAAGGAGGCTGTGCTCAGAGTGCCGAGCGGGACAAGCCCGAAAGCAGGACCACGGCTGTGGGAGCAGCCTCTGAGCTGGGCTCACCTCATCGAAGGTGATCTCCTCGTAATCCCAGTTCTCGATGTTGAAGAGCATCACCACGCGGCCGTACTTGTCCCTGCTGGCCAGGATGCCGGGGTAGCCGGCCTCGATGGTGCTGCGCACGGCCTCGGGGCTCAGGTTGTCAAACAGCTCGGGGTACTGCTGCCGGAAGTTCACATAGCCTGGAGAGAGGCAAACATTGGGAAAACTGGCTGCTTGCCCAGCCTCAGGAAGCTGGGGGAGCTGCCAGAGATAGGACGGGCTGGTGATGGTGAGATGTCAGAGCCCAAGAGCTGTGGAAAGGTCTGCCCGTGGCCCACATGGATCAGGTCTCCTCCAGCTGAGGAGGAGAGAGGGAAAGCAAAGAGGGAAAGCAAAGGGGGAAGGAGAAGCTCAGCCACAGACCAGCCCCAGCATGCTTGGTGTTATCCCTTCCCTTGCCAGGAGCTTCCCACACCTGCTTTCTCTCCAACACCTTAACAAGTAGATAAAGTAATTTCCCCTCTCACTTCCCTTCTCCCCTTCCTCCCTGTTTGGGTGAAAACCCCCATCTATCCTCTCTTGGCACCCTGCAGGCACAAAATAAGGAATTTCTTCCTGGGAAAATGCAGGCAAACAAAACAGCTCGTCTGAGAGCCAGCACTGATAATTACAACTCATTATCCCCGAAGCTGACACAAAGAAGAGCAGAGCTGGAGCCAGGCAGGTTCCAGACAGCAGCCACCCTCTGGGCTGCCCTTCTGCCTCCCCTCCATCCCTCTGGGTCACTCTCAGTGTGAGCAGAGGGTGCCACAAGCACCCCAACCTGTCCCCTGACCTAGAGGTGCCCCAGGGGTGCAAAGATCCCCAGGCACCGTGCACAGAAGCATCAAGAGGGTGCAGAACTGGCTCCTTACAGGGGTACAGAGAGGGGAGTGTAGGACATGTACAGGCCATGGGGGTCTCAAGGGGATGCCAGCCCAAGCCAGCTGGGTTGACTGCACAAATTAAACCATCACCAAATCTGAGAATTTTTTCCATTTTGTTTGGGTAAACTTGTAAGGAATGGGACTGTCCTGGTGCTGCGGGATGCCTGGTGTCACCCTCATTTATTTCCTTCCCCATCCCAGCTCCTTTCAGCCCCTCAACCCTATTTTTCTAATTTTCCCCTCTCTTCAAACCCTGACTTTTTCTGTTTACCCCCTCTCTTCATTCCCTTCCTATGTCAGGGTCCTGCTCTGCCAGCACAGCCCAGTCTGGGCTAGGAGGCACCAGCACAGGACGGGGAGCTGCTGGGGGATGTGTACCCAGCATCACAGCCCAGGAGCCCTGCCCACCTTTCAGCAGGTCGTAGGCTCTGTGGACATCGAACTTGCGAGCGCGGATGAAGCGGAGCAAGAAGGAGTCGTCCCTCTCCTGCACCTTCTCGGCCACCTTCTGGCAAACGTCCTCGCCGCCCGCCCGCTCCTGCACCAGCTCCCGCAGCGCCTTCACCGCCACCTCCCTCTTCTCCTCCGTCTCGTTCAGCTCGTCCTTTGCCTGGGGGGAGCAGAGAGGGCACCCAGTGATGGGCACACACGCTAAAACACCCCGGGGGTCGTGGAGGCACCCAAACACTGGGGGAGGACAGTAAAGCTCCTTGCAGCATCCCGGCATAAAGAGGGCAGGGTCACTCAATCCCCAGCCCGGAGACATTTCGGTGAGTGCGTCCCCCCCAGTGCAAGAGACAGCAGAGAGTCTCCTCTGGCCCCTGAGGAGCAGGAGCCTCGGGCTGCACCTTCCCCTCGTTCCCCACAGCTGCCTCACCTTCTGCAGGGTGTGTGGGGGGATCTTCTCGCACCTCCCGAAGACGGGGCCGTGGTCCTTGGTGGTGAGGCGCTCCAGCTTGGAGCGCAGCGCCTGCTCCTCCTCCGACACGATGCGGAACGTGCCCGTCTGGGGGGAGGAGAGCATGTGGGGGCTCCCCAGACAGCCCCCCAGCTCCCTGCCCCACTGCAAATCTCCTTGGGAGCTATGGGGAAGGGGAGAGGCCCCACACGTGCACCCAAGGAGGTGCAGTGGGATAGGGATGGACTGTGTTCTGCTCGGACCAAGGTGCACCCTGTGCATCCCATCCCAGCACTGCAGGGAGGGCATGGTCAGGGCCCAGAGGATGGGGCAGCGTGGGGACAGTACTCACAACTGCAGACATGCTGTCCTCTGTCTTCTGTCAGCAGCAGGACACTGGCAGAGGGAAGGAGGAATCAGCATGGATCCAAATGGTCTCCACGGCCCCCTTGTGCCCCATTCCCTGACATCTTGCACAGACGGGGGCAGAAGTGAGTGTCCAGAGGACACTCCCAACCCTCCTCAGCTCCATCACCTACTGCCTGCATCTCTGCCTGCCCAAGGAGGCTGAGCAGCCTGGAGAATCTGTGTATTGATCATCTGATACCTTCACATGTTTTTCTCCCTCTGCCTTTCCTCTTTGGGCTGGGGGCATCTCAGGCTGTGCTCACCCAGGTGGTTTCAGACCACCTTCACATTGGCAGAGGCGAGTAATCCAACTTTGGCCAGGCAGCCAGCTCATCCTTTTATTTCTACTACCAAAATAAATAATATTACCAAAATAAATACTCATCCTCAAAGTATTTCCCAAACTCTCAAGTCTCACTGCTCCACCAACTGAAAGGCTGGGCTATAAACCTCTCAGCACCTTTCCAACGCAGCCTGGGTGAAACACCTTGTTCCCATCCATGAGGAGGAGGGCTGCCTTCATCCTGCCTCCAGCATCCACCCCTGCCTGGCTGTAGCACCAGCTCCAAGCCCAGGCTGTGTGAGGGATGCTTGCCTCCAGCTCACCCATTTCCCAGGGCATCCTCTTTCCCTCCACCTCCTGGGGAAGGGATAGGCATCGAAACCAATTCAAGCTCTGGAGGTGCCAGGTTGAGTGAGGTTGATGGTCTTCAACGCAGTTCTTTCAGTTGAAAAATGTCCTGGATACTCACCAGGAAGAGGAAGAGCTGAAGTGTCCTGAGCAGGTCAGTGCACAGAGCTGGGATGGGAGCAGGGATGGCGAGGCCGGAGTGGAGCAGCGAGGGAGCCGGGCGAAAGCTTTGTAGAGTCACCGGGTTGGGATTAGACCGTCACAAGGCATCAACTCACTGCAGCTTTGCAATTAAGTCAGCCCAGCCCAGGAAAGAAACCCCATTAAAACATTACAAAAGGCAGCTGAGGAGAGGGAAGGAGGGAGCTGGGGTTCCACGGCCAGCCAGAGCGTGCGTGGAGAGGCGGGCTGGATGCCGGACCCGATTAACAAAGTATAAAAGCTCCTTGTTGTGTAACTCGCTCATTAGCACGGGGCAGGGGCAGAGGCAGGGGGTGGGCAGCCTGCCATCCCGGCCTGCTCCCCGGGGTGAGCAGGACAGGTCTCTTCCCCAGCTCCTGCCCCAAAAACCCTGGCAAGGTCCTGCTGTGAATTTGGCCGTGTGGGCAGGGTCTGGCTGTGGGGATGGGTCTATGGCAGAGGATGCTCCTGGGGCTCTCCAATTCCTCCCCTAAGGGGCCTCCCAAACCAACATCCATACAAGGCCCCTTTCAGCTTAAAAAAAAAAAAAAAGACACAGGCAAAATTTCTACAATGTCCTCCAGTGATGATTGACTGCTCAGAGCTCTGAGAACTGGAGATGCCACAGACCCATAAGGGAGGAGAGTCCTGAGATGTTGAAGAAACAAAGCTCCGTCCACATGTGGGTGCGGCAGGATGGCAAAATGGGTTTTCTGGGATGCCCCAGCATGCTGAAGCTACATAGGGCAGGAGAGCCCTTGCAGCCTTAATTCTTTGGGTCAAGGGTTGTGGGAGCTGTGTGAAGATGTGGAGAGGATGGAGCTGTGCTCAAGCCCAGGAGAGGAGCTTGGCCAGGCTCTTACCATGATGGGGATTTTGGGGAGGTGGCAGGGCCGGGCTAAGCACCAGAGCAGGGCTGAAGGGGCTTACACAAGGCATGTTTTGTAATGCCTCTGGGATTTACGGATTTGGTTTCCACACAGGGCTGTCCTGCAAGCGGAGCTGAGACCCTGATGTGAGGGAGGGAGGAGGAGGAAGGCACGAGACTCCAGATGAAAGGCTGGGGTGCTGCTGAGGGAAAATCTGGACCTGTGCCAAAACCCTGAGCAATGCCACTGCAGCCTGAGGCACTGTGCACTGCTCTTCAGAGGAGACCCCCGCCCTCCCATCCCCTTCCCACACCAGCTGAACCTGGTGCAAGGCTCAGCTCCCTCCTACAGCACACTGGACCTTGTGTGCAGATCAGCGCAAAAGAGTGCATAACGGGGACATCATCAGCATGGGCTTTCCCAAATAGACCCAATAATGAATGCTCTGGGGTGCCAGAGTGAATCTCTGATCCCTGGGGCACCTGGGCATCATGGCCAGCACGGTCATCACAGGTGAAATCGTTTTGCAGACACATGTACAACCCCTGGCATCACAAAGCGAGTGTTTTGTCCTGGGTAAACAGTCCCAAGGGGATGCACTGTGCATCAGGGTCCCTGATGCACTGTGACAGAGCCCTAAGCACATCTCCCTTCCAGGTCTGGTTATCCCCCTGCCCCCAGCCCCATGTCAGACCCGCTCCCTTCGCTCAGCACCATCAACTCCCGCTCCACGTGAGCACGGGGCTTGCGAAATCTCCCACGCTGCGCTGGCACCGGATCATTTGGCCAAATCCCGCTGCTCAAAGGCGGGCTACACCTCCTGGTACGCTACACCCCTCGTGTCCCCCGGCATTAAGGGGTTTACTCGAACCTATCCGAGCCGCACGTGGGTGGCACTCGCTACCGATGCGGAGTGGCCCTGATGGGCACTTAGTGCCAAACTCACAAAGTGCATTGGTACCCGCGATACCCAGCCGGTCCCCCAGGCTGTGCACCCCACAAAGTGCATTGGTACCCTCGATACCCAGCCGGTCCCCCAGGCTGTGCACCCCACAAAGCGCATTGGTACCCCCGATACCCACCCGGTCCCCCAGGCTGTGCACCCCATAAAGTGCATTGGTACCCCCGATACCCAGCCAGTTCCCCGGGCTGTGCACCCCACTCCAGTGAGGTTTTCACTGCCCAGCCACTACGGAACAGGATGCCCAGAGAAGAGGCCGTGGAGTTTCCCTCACTGGAGATATTCCAGCACCATCGGGCTGCAATCCTGTGCCGGGTGCTCTAGGAGGACCCTGCTTGAGCAGGGAGTCCTGCCCAGGTGACCCCGGGCGGTCCCTCCCTGACCCACCCTGTGACTCAGGGACACTGCCCCGCACGCTGCCTCTCCCCGCGGGACTCGAACCGGCGGCCCCGCGGGCGGGGCGGGCAGCGCGCCGGGGGCGGGAGCTGTTCCCCGGGTGACGCGCGGCCACTTCCGGGCGGGAATTTCGGGGCACGGAGCCGCGGCCCGGCGGTCCCGGGCGGTCCCCGGGCGTTCCCCGGCCCCATGGCGCAGCGCATCCTGTCGCTGGCGGCCGAGGAGGGCCCCGAGCGGCTGCAGGAGGCCCTGCAGAGCCTGGCGGAGGGCGAGGTGCGCGGTGCCCGCGGGCCGGGCGGGCAGCGGGGATGCGCCGCGGGCGGGCGGCTCACAGCGTCCCCTTGTCTTGCAGCTGGGCGACATGGTGACCAGGCAGGCCCTGAAGGGAAGGGAGACGGCGGCTCTGCTGAGAGGGATCTTCAAAGGTGGGTGCTGTGTGCGCTGCGCTCGGGGGCTGCGGCCCCAGCCCGGGCCGGTGGGTGCAGCGCACAGGAAAGCGCTCAGCAGCACAGGGAATTGCCACTTGTGGTAAGAAACCCGCTCGTCAGGGCTGTCACGGGGAAGCACGACATCCAAAATACATGCGGGGAGATAGCAAACTGGACTGGAGCCCGGGGTAAGTGCGATCTGCTTTTGAGAGCCCTTAGGTGCCTTGCAGTAGCGCTGAGCTGGCCAGGTGAGAGCTATTTCACAGGAAATCTGGCTTCTCAAAGTTTTGACGCTTCCCGGGCTCTGGCTGCAGGCTGAGTGAACCACAGGATGTGGTAACAGGGTGGCCGACTATTTTGTCCAAGTATCTCATTTCCTGTTCTCTGGGGTTTTATATTTATTTTGCCAGATAGGTAAAATAGGAAGTTGCAGCCAGGTGACAGTTTATTCCTGCTGATTTCCTGTCGTTTTGCAACATGTTACTCACATAACTTTTCTCCCCACTCTCTTGTCCCTCTGTTTGCTTGCTTTAAGGCTCCCCCTGTTCCCAGAGAAGCGGTGTTCTCAGGAGACTCCAGGTTTACAAGCACTGCGTCCCGCTAGTGGAGTCAGGGGACCTGCATTTGGGCAAGGTGTCTGAAATCATAGGACTGCTGATGCTGGAGGTAAAGCTCCTTTGGGCTGCCTTTCCTGGGCTCTGCTGAGTGTAATTTAATATGAAAATTGAGATTCTTCACTAAGCCACTGAGGAAAATTAGTTGTATCCTTTCCATAGATCTTCCCTAGACTAAATTAGCTGGTGTTGGAGTTGGCTCTGTGTGTGAACTTGATTATCTTTAGATATTTAATCTTAGGCTCAAAACTCTAAACCTATAATCACATAATCTTGGTTTATTGCTCTGTTCTGTAAAGAACAGTACAAAACAGAGATCTCAGGGCTGAATTTTCCTTTAAAGGGAGCATTTCCCTGTAAGGAATTCTGTCTTCTGCTGGGTTTTGGTGACAGTTTGGATGTTTATGTGGAATTCTGTGTACTGCCTCAGGCTCTCTCCTGTTGTATGTTCTCTCAGGCCCGCCAGCTGCCAGGCCACGCATTAGCAGAGCTTGCCAGCCTGTTTGTGGATGTCATTAAAGGGGGCAGCCTGACCAATGGGAAATCCTTGGAGCTGTTTTCCACTGTTCTCACGGCCCTGGCCAGTTCAAAGGAGAACCTGGCTTATGGGAAAGGTAATCCCCTATCAGCTCCTTCTCTGCATCTTGTCCTCCCTTCCTCTGGAATCAGCTCCTAAGACTCTTGCTTTTTCAGGTGAACTGAATGGGGAAGAGTTCAAGAAACAGCTGATAAATACCCTCTGCTCCAGCAAGTGCGTATGTCTGGCAGGTCTTGGTTACGTGGCAAAATATTGTGTTTCACATTGTGCTTGGAAAAAGGCATCACCATGGGCTGTGTGTCTTGTCACCCTTGAATCTGTGTCCTCTGTGACAGTGTCTTCTCTAGCTGGGAAAGCAAGGGAGCAGCCTGTTCCCAGATCTTGTGCTGCAAGAACTGGTCTCAGGAAGTGCTTGTTTTTATTCCTTTTCTGGCATTTGTTATTAAAGGGGCTGGGGCAGTTCAGAACTATGGAAATGTGGGTGGTTGGGTTGGTACTGATGATTTCTAGTGGAAATCTGGCTTCTAATTTTAGTATCAGAATGTAACAGGGAAGTGGTGACATTGAATAATGGTGTAGGAGGGAAGAGCTAAATAATAGTTCAGCTTGTTCTCAATCTTCCAACATATCTTTGTTTTACCAGGTGGGATCCTCGGTGTGTAATACATCTTGTCAACATGTTCAGGTAATTCTTTTTCTCTTCAACATCAACTTGTGCCATGGTCCTGTCCGTGTCCTATTTCATAAGCAATTTGGGGCAAGTACAAACAGGCAAAACACCATACCAGGCAAAACACCGTGGATGGTTGGTCAGTGAGCATCCACACCAGATTTGGATGCAAAACACATCTGGGCATGGCAGCATGGTTTTTATTCCATGTGTGAGTGAATCTCGGCAAATAAATTTATAAAAAAAAGTCTTTAATTCAACAGGGATATTCCACTATCAGGAGAGGAACTGCAGTTTGTTGTGGAAAAGGTCCTCAGGATGTTCTCCAAATTAGACCTGCAGGAAATTCCCCCTCTGGTCTATCAGCTGCTCCTCCTTTCTGCAAAGGTAAAAGCTCTCAGGAGCTGGATTTCCCCCAGGTTTAGTCTAACAGAAAGAAAATGTCCAGAGTGATCTGTAGTCTGGATTTTGGCAGGGATTCTGATTGTTCCCAAACCATGCTGTAGGGACACAATAGAACACCAGTAGGTTTTGTTTCCTCTAACTCCCTCTAGCCTGAAGAAGCTGACTGCTCAGAGAAAGATGGGATCTTAGTCTTCCTTGTGGGAAAAGAAGCAAACCTTTGGGAAATAAGGGATGAGCACAGAGCTAACAGACAGCAGAGAGGACTGTTTTTCTTTCAGTGTGGTTTTGCTCACACTCTGTGATCTGCATGCTACAATAATAGCTCATGCACTGTGATTGTCTACTGGGCTGTAGTCTGACTTGTACTGGGAATGTGTCATCTCCTGTGCTCCTCTCCAGAGCAGAGGCTGTCAGGGACATCTCTGCCCTTTGACAGGGTGATCTGGCTCTTTTTCTTGCTTCATCTAGGACCAAGTCAATGCCAAAATGATCCAAAGACAAATTATATATGCGTTATAGAGGGTCATTTGGGTCCACTGGCCAAAATGTATTGTTAGATTTAAGGTTAGGAATTTGAAAGCCTTCCCAATTGATTAAAACATAAAGGGTCCTTTCTAATTAATAACAACTTCAAAAGGAAGAAAAAAAGACAATCAGAACACCTGACAGCTTGAGTTTCTTCCAGCTATTCTATAATGCAGTCAAAAGAAATAAGTGCAGTCAAAAGAAATATGAAAACTGGAAATCTGGAAGTGAGCCATAGAGGAGTGCTCGCCTGCCTTAGCAATTTATGGAGAGAAATGAAGGATACCCTGAGATTTGTGATAGGTGTGGGAATTGAGTATTGTTCTCTGGGATACTGCAGACCCTGCAATGGCTTAATGTAATGTCCTGCCTTGCAGGGCAGTAAGAAGACTGTTTTGGAAGGAATCATCAGTTTTTTCAATCAGCTGGATAAGAGACAGAAGGAAGAACAGAGGGTTCCAGAGTAAGTTCTTGCTCTGTCGCCCCTCTCTTTAATACCTGGGTATTTGTAGTCACACTGCTCCTGCCCAGGGCTCCTTGAATTTGAACACTTAAACCTTGTACAAGAACATCCTTTTTGATCCATAAGGAATGATTTCTGGCTTTTATTTTCTGGTAAAACTTACAGGTCAGTGGACCTTGAGGTGGCCACAATGCCCCTGGACCAGCTCCGCCACGTGGAAGGCACCGTTATTCTCCACATTGTTTCTGTCATCAACCTGGACCAGGACCTGGGTGAGGAGCTAATTAGACATCTGAAGGTATGGCAAAGATGGAGCAGCCACTGTTCTTGAAGATACTGAAGCAGGGTTTAAAAATTTAATTTATTATCTGGACAAGGGATTTAATAATTTTTATGACTGCAGTCACGTTCTCTTTAGGGAGTGCTGTGATATGTTTAAAGAGACATGTGCCTGATGGCTGCCTGAATTTCCAGGGTGTTTCAGTAAAGACAACAAGTTTTCTCATTGCTCCTTGCTGTTTCCTAGACTGAGCAACAGAAGGACCCTGGTAGAGCCCTGTGTCCCTTCAGCGTGGCTCTTCTGCTGTCAGTTGCTGTAAAACACAGACTGCAAGAGCAGGTATGTGCTTGATAACCTTGCAGAGAGCTTCCATGGGGATGCACTGTAAAGGAAAGGATTCCCTGTAAAGGAAAGGAAGGAAAATGGTTAGGTCAGAGTCCCATCAGAGTTAGCCTTAAAATGGTTTCAGGATGCTCGTGGGTAGGCAGTTAGATCATTGGTATGCTGTACTTTACTGAACACTGTAAAAGACCCCAGAGCACAACTTTCCAGAGCAGTGATTCCTGTGGGTTGGTGTTGTAGGATGAGAAGAAAAGCAGTCTATTTTTCTAATGTTTTGGCTCTGTGGTGGCCACATGAAGAGCATCTGGCAGCAAGTCACCCTCCTTGAGGCACTTAATGAGACTGGTGCATTTGTCCTGACAAAGAAGTGAGTTAAGATTTTTGGCAGGCTGTAGTGGAACTTGTGTCGGGCTGGTGCTCTTACTGGAACATACCCAAGACTATACAGGTCCCATTTCAAAGATCATTTCCTCACACGTAATGATTCTACGTTCCAGATATTTGATTTCTTGAAAACATCAATCACAAGAAGCTGCAAGGACCTGCAGTTCCTTCAGGCCTCCAAGTTTCTGCAGGATTTGTTTCCTCAACAATATGATATAACTGCTGTCATTCTGGAAGTGGTGAAAAATAGGTGAGTTGCTCCACGTGCTGCAGAACATTCAACGGGCTTTAGAAGTGGGGAGAGTTTCAGCTTTGTTAAAACACTCTAGGATGCTTAATACTTCTGACCATGTGCTGGCAGGGATCAGTGTCAAAATCCAAAGGTTTTATCCCAGTTTTATATTAGTGAATTAAAAAAAAAAAGCCAAACAACAACAGGCAGCTGTATAAATCTGCTCCTTCTACCTCAAATCTCAGGCTCTGGTGGTACAAAGGACTAAACTGATCAGGGCCTAATCTTCAGTATGAGTCATGCTCCTGGCTGTAGTTTGTGTTCTGATCAAGGGATGAGGAGTAGGTTCACTGGTTAGTCCTTTAAACATCCTGTGGGATAGCTCTGGTCTGTCACCAGTTGTCCTTCAGTTTGATGGGAGGCATTCCTCTTCTCTTTTTCTCCAACTTGAAGATCTTGACATCAGTAGGGTACTCATGCATTCCAACTGTAGCCTGCTGTTATGTTCAGGTCAGACCTGAGGGCACATCATTCCCAATGGTGAGGAAACCTTTGGGCTGGAAAGGAATTCTGATGGAGAACCAGGACTGCAGAGATGTGCTGAGCACCTGTCCCTCAACCTGAGGACAGCCACAGGGTTGTGAGGGCTGTCATCTTCCCTGCTGTCATCAGGTGTCTCTCACTGCTGCTTTGGACTGCACAGGTCCAAATGACTGCACAAGATTTTAGCTCAGCTCTAATCCAGACTTTCCTATGACTAAGTTGTTTCTTTCCTCATCTATTTAATGTTTTCCTCAGTGCATTTGGTTGGGACCATGTTACTCAGGGCTTGGTGGATCTTGGCTTCAGCCTAATGGAATCCTATGAACCAAAAAAGCCCTTTGGAGGAAAAGCTGCTGATAACAATTATGGCCTTTCAAAAATGCCAGCGCAGCAGGCTTGCAGACTGGGAGCAAGTATCCTGCTGGAAACATTTAAGGTAATGTAGGTTTTGGAGAAGGTTATTTTTGGTGGGAGGAAAACCACCAAATTTTTGTTCTTATTCTATCCTGGTAAATAGTGTCAAAACCTTGCCTGCTAAGTCCATTGTGAGTGTTTTGCAAACAATACTAGATTTTTCTCCTATTTGACCCTTTCCAGCTGGAAGAGGCTATCCTCATGAAGACCAAATTCTAATCTGTTCCAGCTGTCATGATACTTGTGTAATCCCTATTATTATAAACTGTATTACAGTTTCCAAGAAACTGCAGAGGTAGGGAAGGTAGAGAAATTCAGAGGTACAAATAAAATCTGACAAGGTGGGATTGAAACCCATTCATCTTCACCAAACTGGTAAATTTTGATCCCATAGACGACTGTAACTGTTATGTTCAGAGTGTACTGTGTGTGCCTTTATGTGCTGGTTCTGATTGTCTTGGGATGAAGTCTGAATCAATCTGGATTTAGCTGAAAGGGGACTTCTGGGGACCATCCTTGCTTACCTGTCAGATCTGGATTTGCTTTGTACTGTACAATGCCTGTGCTGTGAAGTACAGGAATATCTTAAAGGTTTTGATTTTTATTTATTGTTCTTCCTCATTCAGGTTCATGAGCCCATCAGAAGTGATATTCTTGAGCAGGTCCTGAATAGAGTCCTCACAAAAGCAGCGTCTCCTGTCAGCCACTTCATAGGTAACAGAAAAGAGAGAGAAATGTGCTCTGTTCTGTGGACAGTCACAACACAGCTCCTCAAAACTCATTATAGAATCACAGAATTGGGTTTGGGTTGGATGGGACCTTTGAAGGTCACCTAGTCCACTGCCTTGGACTAATGAGCATGGAGATCTTCCATTAGACCAGGTTGCTCAGAGCCTCATCCAACCTCACCTTGAATGTTTCCAGGGATGGGACATCCACGACCTCTCTGGGCAACCTGTGCCAATATTTCACCACCCTCACTGTAAAAATATTTCTTCTTTATATCCACTCTGAATCTACCTTTAGTTTAAAATTACTTACCACAACAGCTACTGTTAAAAAGTCTGTCCCCATCTTATAAACCCCATTTAAGTACCAAAAGGCTGCAGCAAGGTCTCCCCAAAGTTGGCTTCTCCAGGCTGACCAGCCCCAACTCTCAGCCCATCTCAGTAGCAGAGGTGCTTCAGCCCTCTGAGTATTTTTGTGCCCCTTTGAACCTGCTCCAGCAGGTGTCTGTCCTGCTTGTGCTGAGCACCCCAGAGCTGGACACAGTACTCCAAGGGGGCTCTCACCAAAGTGGAGTAGAGGGAGAGAATTCCCTCCCTCAGCCTGCTGGCCAAGCTGCTTTTGATGCAGCCCAGGATGTGATTTGGTTTCTGAAGCACCTGCAGAAGTGACCTGAAGCCAAAAAAATCAGTTGTTCCTTCTCCTCTGACTGAGGTATGAGCTGCATCAGATTGCCTTGTATTCATCACAGGTGAAAAATATGTTTGCAGGCAGTTGCCATGGAACAGCTGACGCACAGAAAATCAGAATCATCAGTCAGTTGCCTGTTCCACGTTCCCAGCCTTGCCTTCTCCCGTCCTTGGGCTCGGGAGCCACTGGGGCTGCTGGGATGTCAGTGCTGCAGCCTCTTCCCTTGCATCTCAGTGCCCTCTGGTGGGGTGAGGCCCTTCAGCTGGGTTGGGAACAATTTTAGTGCTTGTTGTCTATAGTAGGCTCAGTTTGTCAATGATCTCTCTTTGTCATGGAAGGTCTTTGATTAATCTATAATTGTTAGCTCTACAGACATCTTCTGCTCAGGCTTTTCTGGCCCCTTGACACAAGTCAGCTGTTCTTTTTGTCCTTTTATTTTTCAGACTTGCTGTCCAGTATTGTTGTGTCTGCTCCTCTCGTGCTTCAGACTTCATCCTCCAAAGTCACAGAGACCTTTGACAATTTGTCCTTTCTGCCCATTGACACAGTGCAAGGGCTTCTCCGGGCAGTTCAGGTAAAGCTTTGCATTTCTCCATGGATCTCCTTGCTACTTTAGTTCCAGTGACAGCTCTGGGCCGCAATTATATGCATGATCTGATAACCCTCCTCATGAAATAAGCCTTCATTCTCTGCTGTGGGTTGTTTGGTGTAGCATGGAACTGTTCTTCAAGCATGGATTTGCATGTGCCCTCTAGCAAAAAGCATATGGTGTGGTCTGGCACAGGACCAAAACTGCTCTGTGCTGACCTTTCATCTGGAAGATGCCCAGATGCTGCACCCTGTAGAAAACTAAGTCCACAGTGTTTAGCTGAACAGCTGTAGCTGTCACGTTGATTTTTCTCCTTCCAAGCTCCATGTTAGTGTTCCTCTTTGCCTGGGCTGAGCTACTGCCCTGGTGTTTTAGCTTTCACCTGCTTTCTCCAACCTGGGCATAACAGTTATTTTCCTAAGCCCTTGCCCTGTGTCCTCACTAACCTGCTAAGGTGTCTCACTGTCACAGCTCTATGGGTTTTCTTGTCTATTTTAAAATGTTTTGGTCTTCCTACTGTACTGATGACAGTACTGGAAATACAGGGCCAGATGGGCCTGAGGAAGATGAGCTCATATGCCCCAAGGGCTTGGCATGCCTTAGTGCTTTTCTCTCCAAAGGTTATTTTCCTTTCCAGCCTCTGCTCAAAGTCAGCATGTCAGTGAGGGACTCCCTGATACTTGTTCTCCAAAAAGCTATCTTTTCCAGGTAAGCCGGGGAGAGGATTCTTTGAAAAAAATTCTACAACTCATTAATGTTTTTGGAGCAGAAGTATTTTTTATTTTGGGCTAAGTATCTTCTTACAGTGTTCTTCCCATAACTGGATAGTGACATCTCCTGTCCCTTTAGCCTGGAATTGTGGTACAGTCACAGCTCCACTAAACTGAGACACAAATCCCAGCCCCCACCTGAATGAATGGGCTTTGCAGAAATCTGTTGGGAACTCCAAATACTTAGGCAAAATTAAAACCAATTTCACAGCTAAATACATCTAGGGAGGGTCTGGAAGGAGCCACTGATCAAAATGCTGAGCTGCCATGTTCCCTCTGATCTCTTGGTCATTCTTTGAGCAAACCATCCTGCTGTGATTGTAGACTGCATTTTGTTGGCCACTGGCTGCCTGGTTATGTATATAGAATTCAAAATTTAAGATTATTTTTCAAGGCAAGGGACTTGGTCTTGGGAAAGACTTGGCTTTTCTGTGAGTAAAGCAAAACACCAGGTTTTTATTAGGAATTTTCCAACTCTGAGGTCTGTGACACTCTCCCAGCTTTCAAGGGATATTTAATATCTTGGGTCTTGGCTTGGGCTTTCCCTGAGTGTGAGCATAGTAAGACAGAAAGGAGATTGAATATTGCGAGAGTGTAGAGCAGGGGAGTTTCCAGCAAACTGCCCAGCTCTAGACTGTTTGGGACTGTACTGCCCTTTTGGGAAATACAGTTGTACAGAGTCCAGTCACTCTGTATTTGTGGCCTTTTTTTCATTGCTGAGTTGATACTTTATGTGCTTCTGAGCTTCTTGCTTCCACATTTCCTTACATAACCCTCTTTCCTGTCCCAATTCCCAGGCAGCTCGATGCTCGTAAAGCTGCAGTTGCTGGCTTTCTGCTCCTGTTAAGAAATTTTAAGGTTCTGGGCAGCTTGTCCTCTTCCCAGTGCAGCCAGGCCATCGGTGCCACTCAGGTGAGTGTTGTTCTGCAGTCTCTGTGTGGGCATGTGAGACAGTCTGGTGTCTGTTTGAAACAACTCAAAAGGCAAGTGCTCCCCCAGAATGGAAATACAGCTTTAGTAAGGATTAGGGCTGGAAATTCAGCAAGGATTTCCTTCCTGTAAGGAAAGCTTTAGGAAGTGCAATGTGCAAAGAGAAGCTGGCCTGGAGATGTTGCTTCTCAGAGCCATTCTCTCTTAGAGCACCAGTGCTCTGGGGGGCATTCCCACTGCTCCATGACAATGACGAGGAGCCTGGCATCACAAGGACTATCTCAGTGATTGCTCAGGGGCCAGACCCTTATCACCTTGCTCCTGTGTTGTGATACTGTAACCAGTATAACTTGACTAATGTTCCTTCTCAGGTCCAGGCAGATGTTCATGCCTGCTATAATTCTGCAGCTAATGAGGCCTTCTGCCTAGAAATCCTGGGCAGCCTGAGGCGATGTTTGAGCCAGCAAGCAGACGTTCGACTCATGCTATATGAGGTAAACATGGTTTCTTCTGTCTCTTAAACAGCCACAAGCTCTTCTGTGGTCTGATTCTTGTCTAGCCTCAGGTAAATAACAATCATGTTATTGTGAAAAACAGCTTTCCAGCTCAGTTTTGTTCTTCATGGGATGTGTGTAACATGTTTTCACTCCTTCTGTTGCTGTTTTTTTGACCCTTATGCACCCAAAGGCACATTGATGTATCTTCTTCAGCTCATGCATTGTTTAAGAGCAAAAATATGTCAAAGTCTGTCTTGCTGTGGTAGGGCCTAGGGAATGGGAAGGATGTTTGATGCCCTGTGAGGAGGAGTGATATAACAGTCACTGGGTAGATGTGGAGCTGTTGAGAGTTAATTATGGGCTCCAAAGAAAACCCTGTCTGGAGAGTATGGAGAAACTTCCTTAGAGACTGCATCAGGGATCTGTCTTTTCTCCTCTTCCTTTCCAAGTTTCTTTAAAACTTGGCTGTCCTTAGGTCTGTTGTGATAAGCCTGTTATAAAGGGCCATTTTTGAGTGCATATCTTAGGTTATGTTATAACCATGGGGTACCACCTCGAGAAAAAAACCCTGTACCAGTCAGAGAGGTTTTGTTTCCTTCTTGTCTTGGGTTGGATTGACCTTTGATGAGCTGCAAGTTCTGGGTGTATTCGTCACTGTTGCTAGAAAACTTGTGCTTGCTTTATCCATCCACTGAGTTTTCTCAGTCTGCAGGATCTGTTGCCTCCTACAGTTTCCCCACTGGCTTGTTTTGCCTTTGAAGCAGGGTTTCACAGTTTGAAGTTGGATCTTGTGCTTGTGTTAAATAGCAGTGAAAGTCACTCTGGGCTTGATGCCACCGCTGCTAGGGAGATACAGCTTGTGAGAGGGCCCCTGTGAGGAAATTCATACTTTTTCTGATTCATACCTTCTTTCTGTGGTGCCTTTGCTTTGCCAGGTATGGAGTTTTACACTGAGCACATTGTTACTTCCTCATGGTTCCTTGCGGTGCCAAAGTGTCGTTGCAGTCTTATGACGCCAACTTCTTATGCCTGTGGTTCATTTTCTCTGCTGTGTCAGCCAACTTGTCCTTCCTTCCTGTCTCCAGGGTTTTTATGATGTCCTTCGCAGGAACTCCCAGCTGGCCAGCTCTATAATGGAAACACTGTTGTCCCAGGTAAAGTCCTGCTCTGTGATGGGGCTGCAGAATTCTGCACTTCAACCAGTATGGCAAACAATTCAGGTTAAATATTGGGGAAATGGTTTTCCCTCACACTGGAAACATGTTTGGGTGCTGTGACACTTCCCTAAGGAGGTGTTCAAGCCCCTGCTACACTGAGAGAGCAGACTGGGTAAACATCTGGAGACAAATTAATTTCCTGCCATAGGGTGGAAGAGGAAGGATCTTTTGGAGCTCTTTCCAACCCTTCAGTTCTTAGGTGCTGTGGAAAGTGTGAGCCCAGAGAAGTTCTTTGTGCTCTCCCTGTTCCTTAGCAGTTACCCTCCCATAGTTCCCCAAGGATATGTGCTGACACAGTAATTATTGTTGCTGTCTTCCCATCGGGAGAATACCCAAGTCCATGTAGGATCTGGGAGGATTAACTCATCCCCCAGCAGTGTTGCTCATGGCAACAAGACAATCACATTTCCTCAATCCATTGGACAGGCTGTGCTTTCTTTGAGACAAGTAATTTTCTTCCCTTTAATCATCCAAAGAGTTCATGCTGACTAATTCCAGCTTTCCCATGACAGTATAGGGTTTGGGAAAGGAACATGAACAGAGCTAAGACAGCTTTTGGGTAACAGAGGGCACTTAATAGTAAGTTGGTGTAAAGGTGTAAAATTTTATAGCATCATATGTATCTATAACTTTCAATAGCAGCAGCAGCTATTGATCCTCACTGTTTAAAGGAGGGGTAACACTGCAGGGGGGGTGCAAGTGATGTTACTTGTTGAGACAACACAACAGCAAGTGGTCAGCTAATCTTGTTTTAGGGCACTGACGTGTCCTGGCTGAGCTACAGGAGCAACTCAAGAAGGGATTTTAATCACCAGTAGAGCAGATGACATGGCTCATGTACTTGTGCAGTCCCCTTATCACAGTGCCAGGTTTTGCTCTCTAGAATGGGGTACAAAGATGATTGTGCTCTGTTTTCAAACATCCTAAGAGGCTCAGTTACCAAGTAACTGGTTATTTTTATTTCTTGTTTTCTGTGACAGATAAAGCAGTATTACCTGCCCCAGCCAGACCTCCTGCCTCCACTCAAACTGGAGGGATGTATTATGGCTCAGGGAGATCAAATCTTTCTGCAAGAACCACTGGTAAGAGCTATATTGGTTGGCCACAGCTGCAAGCTCATCTGTTACTAGCATTTTAGTTGTCCTACATGAGCTGAATACCTTGTGCTTCTTCAGCCTCTTCTAGCCTGGAGCAATTCTTTTAATAGCAACAGAGCTGGGCATCTCACCCCTGCCTCAGGCTATTTATTTGAGCTCCCCGAGCATAGTGGGGACCTGTGTGAAAAATGCTCTAGGAATAGTGTTCTTCTGTTATCCTCTATTGAGTTCACCCTAGAGGGTTTTTTCCCTCCTTAAACTTAATTCCACATGAAATAGTTGTGCAGTGTGTGTGTGTGGGTAGCAGGGGGAAGAATTTGTCCTTTGGTTTTGCTCCTTTGAAATTGTTGGAGATGAGACCTCAATGATTTGTTGGATTTCCAAAGGAACAAATTCAAATTAATAATTTTGTTTTCCCCTAAGGAAGCTTGTGTGCAGTAGCACACCCAGGAAGGGTGCAGACTCTTCAGCTAGAGTGAGAGTCCCTTTGGAAATTCCTTTTCCATCTCCTTCAGTACCTGAGGTGGCTGGGTGGAGGGAGCAGCGGGAGTTAAGTCTTTACATCCCATCTCGAAAAGCTCAGGCACAGAGCACTGTCTGAAGCTGGAAGTGAGCAGCTTTGTGTGAGATTACTGATCCCCTCAGTTTGTGAGCAAGGCATATCCTCAAGACTGAAGGCAGTTACAAAGGCAGCCACAGCTCTTGACATCCCACCAGAACAGTCTGGCCCATGTCCACTGCTGCCAGTGACCTCCAGCTCAGAGGCTGAGTGTGACTGTGTGGCTGCTTCCTCCAGGCCCACCTGCTCTGCTGCATCCAGCACTGTCTTGCCTGGTACAAGAGCACCGTGCGTCTGTGCCAAGGAGCTGAAGATGACGAGGAGGAGGAGGAGGATGTGGGATTTGAGCAAAACTTTGAAGAGATGTTAGAATCTGTCACACGACGAATGATCAAGAGCGAGTTGGAAGACTTTGAACTGGTAAATCAGATTTTCAGTTTGACTCAGTGGGAGAAGATGCCGAGTTCTTGTCAGTTTTTGAAAAGATTTTTCACTTGTTTCCTTTACCTCTCAGGATAAATCAGCAGATTTTTCGTTGTCTTCTGGTGTCGGTGTGAAAAACAACATCTATGCCATTCAGGTGATGGGAATTTGTGAGGTTCTGATTGAGTACAATTTCAACATTGGGAATTTCAGGTAAAATATTAAATCTTCCCCTCTAGCATTAGCTGTACTATTATTTGCCCAGCTCTTTGGAGTACAGCCTCATTGCAGGCACAGGATGGTAGTGCCAAGACAGAATCAGTGATCTGAGCGTGAGTGCCTCGTGGCACGGCCACTCACAGAGCCTTGGGGAGTGTTTTCCTTTGGAATGTCATGTGTTGTGGGAGATGGGATCTGACATTTTGTAGAAGAGCAGATTGAGGAGGATTGGGTGAGGTATACACTATTAGGGAGGCAGGGAGATGTAACAGGTTTCATCATTTAGGCAGTGTTATTGTGTAATTTGGCAGCTGAAGCTTCAAATGGAAAACTCCAAGAACGCATTTTCTCCATTAATACTTTCTACAACGCTATTTTATTGCAGTAAGAACAAGTTTGAGGATGTCCTAGGCCTGTTTACATGTTACAACAAACTCTCCGAAATCCTGAGGGAGAAAGCTGGAAAGAACAAATCTGCCTTGAGCAACAAAACTGCACGGAGCTTCCTGTCCATGGGTTTTGTATCTACTCTGCTCACAGCTCTGTTCAGGTGAGAAGGTGTCAGTCCTCTGTGGAGCAGAGCCAGACATCAATTCCACCCATGTGTTAGTGTGCTTGGAAAGGCTGGCGCAGCTCTTACCCTCTGGGTGTTCACTACAAGCTACCAAAACAACGGGTCTTTTCCTGTTCAGCCAGAGATTTTATTTGCAAGTGCATATTAAGTTTGGGATCTCATAGGTCGTCCCTGAGCTTCCTCTGTGCGTCCCCAGTTCTCTGACAGTTCTGGTCCTGCAGGGACAATGCCCAAAGCCATGAGGAGAGCCTGGCCGTGCTGCGCTCCAGCACGGAGTTCATGCGCTACGCCGTCAGCGTCGCACTGCAGAAGGTGCAGCAGCTGGAGGAGACGGGACAGACGGACGGACCAGACGGACAGAATCCAGAGAAGATGTTCCAGAACCTCTGCAAAATCACGCAGTGAGTCAGTGTGGCATGTGGAGGCATCAGCAATGCATTTGGGGAAGTTTTGATTCTCAGGTAGGGTTTTGAAGAAAGAATGCAGTTCATACTGTTGTTGTTGCTGGGTTGGGGTCAGTGCCTTTCTGTGCTCCTGAGAAATCAAGTGGTGGCACTACAGTTTCTGTGCCAGAGTGAGTGATCCAGCTTTAATAACTTGGCCTGGAAGAACCAAATGCCATCAAACATTTTCAGCCTCTTTCTGACTTCTTGTTCATCGCTCATTGTCACAGAGAAGGTAAGATGAATCCAGGCTGGATTCTTGAGGCCTCTGGAATGCAGCAAAGTTAAAATTCACTTCGAGCTACAGAACAAAACAGAGGGACACAAGCTTTAGAAATCATTTGTTTAGGACTTCTGCAAGATGCTTGAAGACATTCATGCATCTAATCCTTTGGAAATCCAAGAATGTGAACCATGTAAATGTCTTTTGGAATCTAGGTCATATCTGCATGGGGTCTTTTCAGAGCCCAGTCAGCAAGAGAGCACAAAATGCAAATTACCCCTGCCATGCATAATGCCGGTTTTGTGTCTCACCCCAAATAATAGAGGCTATTTTTGTTGCAGTCATTAGGACTACATGTGAGCTACATGTTTTGCGTGATTGGACATTGAAACAGAATAAGATCATCTGTGCAGGCAACAGAACTAATGAGAAGAAAGGAAAGGGAACAAAAAAGGGAAGAAGTGGGGTTAGGGAAGCAGGAAAAATATGTTTGCCTACAAATAGAAAAGTCTTCTTTGGGCCAAACAATTTTGCTTTCCTTACAGGTTTTTACTTTGCTTTGCCTGCCTTTACCTTTCTGATTTTATTTATAGAGAGCCCTGTAGTGAATTCTGACATTTCACAGAACCAAACTGCCATGAGTAAAGCTCTTTTTGTCACTGTTGGATTTGACACCAGTGGTCAGGGTAGTCTGAGAAAAAGGGAAAGCAGGGTGGAAGAAATGAGTGTAAAAAGATGGACTTGAAATGGGATTGGAAGGTCCCTTGGCACCTGGAAAGAATTAAATTATTTAGCTGTGCAGGAAGAATGCAGTAGCTGTTTTGCTGACGTTGAAATAAAATCTTCTTAAAAAAGATCTCTTCCCCACCATTTTCTATAGGTAAAAGACCTTCCAGTTTAGCTGTATTAAAAATGGGATCCTAAGAGTAGATCTAGTTCTTGCCCTGCGCAGCCAGCTTTACTGGAGTAAATCTCATCTCCCATCCCACAGGGTTCTGCTTTGGAGGTACACTTCAATTCCCACCGTTGTTGAAGAATCAGGGAAGAAGAAAGGCAAAAGCATTTCACTTCTGTGCTTGGAAGGTTTGCTGCGGATCTTCAACACGGTGCAGCAGCTGTACTCTGCCAAGATCCCCCAGTTTCTGCAAGCCCTGGGTAGGCACATGGCACCATTCTGCTCTGGTTTCTACCCTCCAGTTCCAGCCCATGTGTGGGCAGGTAGAGACCCAGCACCCTTTATCCATAACTAGGGAGAGATGGGTCTGGTTCTTGTTTCTCAGCAACAAGGTGGGCTTAGTAGCATAGATTTTCACACCAGAGACAGGTTCTAGAGATATATTTTACCTGCCTTTATAGAGCTCTCAGTCTGTCAGCAGAGGATAGCTGGGGTCTGACACAGCATTCATCTATTTGAAGTTTGCCGTTAACATGTTTTTCGGCTCACCGTGGTTCTGCAGTCTGTATTCCTCCTCTAGCTGTGAGCAGTCTTTCCCACTTTTGGAAGTAAATCCTGTATTCTGCTCTTGGCATTTAGCTTTTTTTCTGCACCTTTCTGTCTCTGCCAGATATTACTGATGGTGACGCAGAAGAAACGGATATTAATGTCACAGAGAAAGCTGCCTTCCAGATCCGACAGTTTCAGGTGAGTACCACTGTGTGCTGCAAGTGTTCCAAAGCATTTGGGATTCTGGCAGGAAACACTGCTAGCTCTCTGTTGCTTGACCACAGGGTTGAGTATGTGATAGCAACTGTGGCACAGATTCACTAGCAGTTCAGAGAAGTTTCTGATCCCTGAGGAAAGCTTCTCTAGGGTGGGTGGATGTGCATGTGTGTTTACAGAACTCTAGGTTCTTCAGTGCAGCATAAACTTACCTGAGTATTCTAAAAGTCACACTGACCATATGCAGGCTCTATGTAAGCACTCCTATCAAAAATCAGCACTTGTTCTTGAGAAGAGTCCTGTTTTTGTACTCTTTGTCATTCTCCTTGCTGCTGATCCCTTTATCTGCTTGCAGCTTCTGGTTATTTGCTTATGCAACATGCAGCACATATTCACACTCAGGGAGTGTTTTCCTTCCCCTAACCAGAGGTCCCTGGTGAACCAGCTCAGCAGTGCTGAAGATGACTTCAATGCCAAGGAAACACAGTCACTCATCACTGTTCTCTCCACATTGTCCAAACTCCTGGACCCAGCCTCACAGCAGGTACTCCTCAGTTTCACATGGTAGCTGGGTGTCATAGCCATGGGTGTGGGAAGGAGATTATCAGATGGGGTTGGCATCTGTGGGCTCTGGCATGTGTGCCCTGCCTCCTCCCACAGACCACACCAGGTCAAAGGGACAGTTCTGTTACACTGTGAAGGGCTCTCCTGTCACACATCTGCTAGCACACTTCAGAGGAAGTTGTCTTGCCATCCCACTCCTGCACGTTCTGATCCTGCCTTTGGGCACCTGAATGATTTGTTTGCCTGAGCAGGGACTCCTGACATAGCCTAGTTGTGGTGTGGCCTCCACATGGCAGTAGAGGCAAAAAAGGCCAGCAGACTTGTGTCCAGTCCAAACTGGCTGAGTGCCTAATTCTTTCCATGCAAGGAGTCATTTTCTAAAGTGCCCCAATTTTACAAGCTAGGAACTGCACTAACTGTGCCAGAAGTCTAGAGTCATCATTTACCTTAAATTAAATGGAGCTGTTACTCTGTCCAAGGGGATGTATAGCCATTACCCTGCCCTGGGTCTCAGTTTTTGACTTGTTAGTAGGCTACGTGTCCCTTGGGGAGCTTGACAGAGCACAGCTGGGTTTCCTACTCATCTTCCTCTGTTTTTATTACTAGTAGTAGTTTTGTGTTTTGAATTCTGTTTCAAAGTCATGGTACCTTTTCTCCTCTTAGTTCCTTCAGTTCCTGACTTGGACAGTCAAAGTTTGCAAAGAAAATGCTCTTGGTAAGTAAGCTTTGAGGAGCATGTTTAGATGTGATGTGTCAGGGCTGACACTAGACCCTTACATGCTCTGTCCTGGTTTTACCTCTTTGTCAAGATACATTCAGGTCCATTCGGTGGCAGATTGCCACAACATTGTGATATAAGTACAAGTTTTAGAGAGGGAGCTCCATCTCTAAAACTATTAGCTTTCCTTAACTTTCCTTCCTATCTGAAGGAAAGGAAGCCACTCACATACTTGACTTTTCTCCCTTGTTATTTAGGCTCAAATCAGGATTTATACTCTGGAAAGACAGTACTCTTGCCAGGGTTTGTATTGCACTTCCTCAGTGCTTTTGGTCACCATTTTTCTATGACCCAACAGCTCCAGTGGGCCATAGTGCCCCTTGCACTATTACAAGGAATGCCTGATGTTTTAAACCTTGCTTTTGTAGCTGGGGTATTTTGATAGGATTTTCACCTACTGCTGAATCCATACTGAATCTGAGACTTTCCTTCACTGGATATCTGATGTTCCTAAGTAGCTAGGCAAGCTCTGCACCTGGCACTGTGTCATTTTCTCTTCCCCACAGAGGATATTTCTTGCTGCAAGGGTTTGCTGTCTCTGCTCTTCAGTGTCCACGTCCTCTACAAGAGCCCTGTTGGTCTCCTGCGGGAGCTTGCACAAGACATCCACGCCTGCCTGGGAGATATAGATCAGGTATGATGCAGGAGCAGCTGAGCTCTTCCTCACATAGTGCTGTCAGAATTGAGTGCATCTCTGGTGCAAACTGTGTGACAGCAGTTACAGTCTTACCAGGATTTGTTTTCTCTCCTCTGCCCAGGACATAGAAGTGGAGGGTCGGTGCCATTTTGCCATAGTGAATGCCAAGACTGCAGCCCCCACTGTCTGTGTGAGTCAGAACAGCGTGTGTGTGACACCTGCAGTGTCCAGGGCTACTGTGCTTAGAGCAGCTTGCAGGTTCCTGTTGTGCCAAACTCCTCCAAAAATCTGTTTTGTTATTGGTTTCTGTCTCAGCTGCTGGTTCTGGGTCAGGTGGATAAGGTCCTTGAAGAGGTGGATTGGCTTATCAAGAAACTCACCAGTCTGGGGTCAGACACATCAGGTAATGTGAAAGTGGTCCAGTTCTTATTGTTACACCTTTGTCAAAAACAGGTAAAGTCAGAGAGCAAAAAGATATTTGGGGATTTTGAGATAGCATCATCTGAGGTCAGGTTAAACTCTCCCTTGAGCTGGTTCCACATGAACAAAGTAAGATAAGGGTGTTGTCATAAAATCTCTCCAGTGATTATTTTCCCCTTGCCCTACTGGGGCTTTATGCATCAGACACAAAGATGGTCTTTTCTGCCTCCCACCTGCACAACTGGATTCATTAGATATATATTCACCAGGTATTAATCTCTGTCTTCTAGAAGACCCCTCTCAGGCATCAAACCAAACTCAGGCTCTGGAGAAAGGTGTAATTCTGCAGCTGGGAACTCTTCTGACAGTCTATCATGAGCTGGTGCAGACTGCACTCCCAGCAGGGAGCTGTGTGGACACACTGCTGAGAAGCCTCAGCAAGACATATGCAATTCTTACCTCCCTCATCAAACACGTGAGTGTGCTCTGCTGACAGTGGGCTCTCTCTGAGCTAAAAACCTCCTCCCCATCTGCTGCAGCAAGCTCACAGTGACCCCTGGCAGCAGCTACGCTCAGGACTGGCCTGTTGATCTCTTGAAGGGGTTGAGCCCTTGTTCTGTTGGCTTTCATGCCCTCAATTTTGTGACCTTTCTGAGCAGTGATAGTTGTGCCAGTGGAGATAAAAGGAAAGTTGCTCTCCAGCTGAATTTGGCTTTGCATGGCTTGGAGTTGCTGTTTCCAGTGTGTGCTTTGGGTTCCTCTGCACAGCTGTGCACAATGAAGGGCACTCACAGTGTTCTCACAGTGCTCACCAGCCATGCCCTTGCCACTCATTCCCATTCCCTGAAGCAGGACCTGGGGGAACTGGGCCATGAAACACGAGCCTGCAGAGCTCCTTTGAGACCAGGTGGTGACTGCCCCAGAGCTCTCCTCTCACTGCTCTGGAATGCAGACATGGCATTTGGGATATCACAAGCCACTGGGGAGGATATCTGTGCAAATCCTGCCCTCCCCACTGTGCCATTGTGTGAGCTGCTTTGAGCTCCAGCTGGACACAGGATGGGAACAGCACACCTAGAAGAAACTCCTGTTTTCCTTGCAGTATATCCAGGCTTGCCGCAGCAGCTCAAATACCATCCCAGGAAGACTGGAAAAGCTGGTGAGTGTGAGCAAATTTCTGGGGAAATGGCTCATTGCCTTGAGTTAGGAGTAACAGCAGCCTCTCTGTCTGCTCCTTTACAGGTGAAGCTCTCAGGCTCCCATCTGACCCCACAGTGTTACTCATTCATTACTTACGTACAGGTGAGGCCTAAATTAACTGGCAGAATCACAGCCAGTCTGTCTGATGCTGAGTGGTGTATCAGCTTCAGTACACAGGCACTCTTGGGGATTATTAATCTTCTTGACATGACCTGAGTTTCTTACAGTTCAAGCTTTACTTTGTCAAATATAGCATAAGACATTTCAGCACCATTGGGACTGAACATGCTGATTTCTGCTTGAGCAGGGAAGGAGCTGGGTTTTAGCTGGGCTTTTTTCCCCTCTGTTCATGTGGGGTTTTTGGATGAGATTAATACTGCTGTTAACCACAATGGCAAATAAAGGTCAACAACACTGCAGTCATCACAGTGTGAAGTAATGTGGGTGCCAAAGACTGCAGTGCTGGAGCTGGGATTTATCTGCCTGGAGAGGACCTGGGTACTTATGTGAGGACCACAGGAATTTTACACCATATTGGGGAAGGTGTCGTGGTGTGCAGAGCTATCACTGCTGGAGATTCCTCATGCATGCATATTCCTGAATGTATAAATTAAATTATGAAATTAGTTTCTTTCTTGGTTTGGTTTTTTTTTTTTTTTTGAGATCACACCTAATTCTACCCTTATATTTCTACCTTTCTGTTATCTAGCTGGTAATGCTGTTAGCTGGCTAGAGCAAGGACCTCTCTGGCCTTTCTTGGCTGGCCTTTCTTCCCTGCTTACCCTCTAATGACACATCTTTTGGCATTCTCCTTCAGAACATCCACAGTGAGAGCTTAAGCTTTGTAGAAGAGAAGAAAAAGAAGAAGAAAGAGGATGAAGCTGCTGCAGTCTCCACAGTAATGGTAAGACTGACTCACTCCATGAGAACATGGGTAGGATCATATACCTCGAGGTTTGTGGTACCTGGTGGCTTCTTACAGATCACCAGACAATTTGTCATTTGGGCCTTTAAGTAAGAACAAAATTTAATATACTGTAATTTCAAAGAAAAGTCTAAAAAAGCACAACCAAACAAAATACAACAAAAAAAAAAATCCACAACAAAAAAAGCCATCTTCACTAAATGCAGCTTAAAATCTCTTGGACATGAAACACAGGTCAATCTGGATAGTCTGCCTTGTCTGGTATTTTTACTATTTGGGGTAAGCTATGAAATTAGAGATATGGGCTAATTTATTGGAACCGAAGTTGCATCCTCTTTAAGTGTTTCTTAATTTTATCAGTACATTTAAAGATGAAGGAAGGCAGGGATTCCACTAAAGTAAAGCAGTTGAAAATGACTGGATTATTTGTTTGGGAGCAAGTGAGCAGGCTGGCAGGTTCCTGGTCCTTGATGTCTTTTGTTTGTGCTCCCAGACAGCATTTCCTCCGTCTCGTCAGCTGTCCCAGACATTCCTGTGATGTTAAGGGTTTAAAAAAGCCACAAACATGATCTTCCTAGCATTTCCCTGAGTGTATGGAAATGGGCTGAAATGCTGCATGTCCTTCAGCACTCTGTCACCATGGGGAACGAACACCAGTGGTGGTGAATAAGCAGGACAACAATGTGGTGAAACGTCAGGGTGCTCCTTGCTTGGATGGCTCATGCTTGTGGTGCCTTGGGAGAGCTGGAGCAGAGGAGCTGCTGACAGGGATGTCAGGGCTGTGGACTGCAGCCAGAGCACAAAACAATGCACAGGAGAGCCTCACTGCAGAACCATCCTGGGAGTCGATTTAAAGCTAGTAACAAAGCTGGCAAGGCTTCCTGGGTGGGGCAGGACTGGTACAGAGCAAGGCTACTGAAGACTTTTCTAAACTGGGAATGTTGTGGTCTTCATGTCACCCTACAGTGCCCCTTCCATATGTGACCCATCTCACACCTCTCACATTTCAGGCCAAGGTTCTTCGGGAGACCAAGCCAATCCCAAACCTGATTTTTGCAATTGAGCAATATGAGAAGTTCCTTATCCATCTCTCCAAGAAGTCAAAGGTAATGTAAAGCACAGAGATCTGCAACCTGAACCTGGTGAACTGTGGGATCAGTGGCATGGTGGAGGGCTGTTAAAGTCTGTTTTAATGCTTAAATTAGGAAGGTGTAGGGACCTTTCAGCCCTTGCCCATGCTCCTGGCCGAACACCGCTGAACTGTTGCCACACTGATAGCAGCCCGTGTCAATATCAGTCCTGCCTGTGACCCGTGTTCCTGGTGGAGCAGAACCATGCACACATCATGCCAACTTTCCTCACTGTCTCCCAGTTTATGTCATGAAATGTACCACAAGAAGATCCTACATGAGAGTGAGAGTAGCTAGCAATCACTTGGCTTTTAGGAAAATGTAAATGGGCCCCTGGACCACACAGGGGCAGGTGCTTTTTCACCCTCTTTGTGCTTCAATCCTGCATTATTACTGCGATGGACTCTGTCCCAGTGCTGTGCAAAGGACTAGGCAGGGTAGGAAACTAAAGATGCTCATGGCTGAACGTTTCCCCTGCCTGGTTTCCCCTTGGTTGCTGCAGGTGAACCTGATGCAGTACATGAAGCTGAGCACCTCCCGGGATTTCCGCATCAACGCCTCCGTGCTGGACAGCGCCCTGCAGGAGCGCAACTCCGAGGACACTGAGAACGAGCCACACAACGACCAGGTCAGAATTCAGTTAGCTGCTTTTACTGATAGGTGTCCTCCTCTTTAGAAGCCAGCTGTATTTGTGAGTTGTGCAGGAATGTGTGAGGTTAGAACAGCTTGTCTTCCCCGGGTTAGCTCTCACTTTGATACTAAGCTGATAGGAAGGAGTGAACAGCTTCTCTCAGAACACCCCTTACACCCCAGCCCATTGCCTCTAGCAGCCTTTATTTTCATGCACCAGCTCTGTGTCCCTGGTCTTGGGGAAGTGGCACTGTTGGCCAGGATCAGACCTTTGCAGTATGATGCAAAGTGGTCTTGTATGCAAGTTTTTGTAGATAAAGACCTGGCAGGACAAATTCTGCAAGGCATCATTCTCCTCAGACCCATCTCTACTACATAGTGCTGGTGGAGGCAGTGCAAGATGCTGGCTAAGAAAAATAAACAGTTTACTCTGTGATTGTCCAGGTTTTTATTGGTGCTTCTGTCCACATTTTCCTGAGTGTTTCAACAAGCCAAAACCCAGGACAGAGTCCCTGTCCTGTGCCACTGGTAGCCTGTGGTCTAAGTTCCAGCATGAACTAGGGAGGGGGTGACCCATGGGGAAAGTCTCAGTGGCTGACAGGGATCCCATATTCAGGTCATTTTGTTAGTGAGAAAAAAAGAGCTAAATCCTGTTCTGCACAGCTGGCTTCTTGCTCTAGGTAAATATTCCTTAGACTATTCACACAAAAACAATCACACTCTACTGCTGCTCTCTCCCTCCCCTCTCCAGAGCAGCACAGCAGAGCAGACAGATGAGAACCAGGAACCCAAAAAGAAGAGACAGAGAAAAAAATAACGGGTTGCTGCCACTGCCTCCTCTCACAGTGCCCATTCCATGGTGGACTCTCCTTGGTCTCAGAGGCTGCAGATATGGAGATGATGGTTTATTGCCTGTCAGATGCTTGTGCCTTCTTCCTTTGTGTCCATGGGAGCAACTCTGGCCCCTGTCTCAGGTTTCACAGCTGGCTGCTGCCATCAGAAGTGCCTCTGCTATTTGAATCTTCCCCAGGAACGTCCCTTCTTACAGCAAAATGGAAAGGGAGCAGGCTGGGATCAGTCAGTCCCTGCCAAAAGATCTGCTTCTGAAAGGACAGGGAGGCTTTGGCACGCGGTCTGGACAACTGTCCTGGCGCTCTGGTGTCGTCATTGCTTCTCCAGCGAACCTTTGGTTATTTCAATTATCTGATATATATCCAGTGCTTCCCCTGGAAGACAAGGGGACAGTCAGTTCTCTGCAGTACACTCAGGGTATCTAGCACAGAACACCCTAAATTTATTCAAACTTGTGTTTTGGGTGGTGGTGAGAATGCAGAAACCAGCACCAGTAGGGAGCTGGGAACGTGAGCTGTTCTGCCCTGGAGTTGAAGCTGCTGTGTGCATCTCCTGAGCAATGAGAGGCCACAGCTTCCTCTGCCCAGGCTGGTTTTGCTGTTATGTTTTTGCTGACCCTGATTGTGATGCACTTGTTTAATATGCCTTGTTCTTGGTGAAAAGTGCCCATTTTGCCTACAGAGCACAAATCCTGTTTCTAAAAGCACCCTTTGCCTGTAAGAGTCCTAATAAAGGTTACTTAAGGGCAGAGCATCTGATGTGTGCAGTGACTGAGAGAACAAATATGAGGGCAGGTTCTTCCCTTGTGTGGGGAAGAGCTGCTGCACAGTGAGGAGGAGTTGCTTTCCCAGCCACGAGTTAAATGTTGGCTTGCAGCAATTGGAGGGTTACACTGAGTGCAGACAGGGATGACTTGAGGGCTTGGGAGTGCTGAGAAAGCACCCAGCAACACCAGAGCAGTTCTCTGAACAGAGCTGTGCTTGGCTAAGGGACAGCAGGGAAGGAGGGAAAGGAATGAAAGATTTTGGGTCTGCAGGGCAAAATTGACCAAACAAGGTTGCTGAGGAGCTTCCTTTCCAAGAAGAAATTAAATTTGGTTTGTGTTAAAAGTGCACAGGAGGGCTCCTCCAGGGGGCACAAAGCAAACAAAGTGTGGGAGAACAGAGCCAGGCCTGGCTCATCACTCACAAATATTTGGAAAGCAGCAGATGAACACTTGAGGGGTGAGGAAGGAGGGGCAGGCTCCAGCACGGTGGCTGCCCTGTAGGTCAGATGATGTGTCAGGAACCAAGGGGCTCAGGAGGTGCCTCAGCTGAACAGAGCCCTCAGGGAATGGCTACTTAGGCCAAGTGCTCTGCCTGAACTGGGAAGGCTCATGCAGAGGAGATTCCAGGGGGCAGCTTGCAGGTGGAGAGGAGATTGCAGGGGACACTGCTCACCTTGAGGGATGCCATACTTCTCCATCCCCATGGGATTTGACGGCGTCACACAGTTCATGGTCACCTCTTTCCTTAAGCACTGGTCAATATCCACTGCACTGAAGAAAGCCACTGACTGTGGCAGATCCTGGAGGCCCAGTTTGTAGGCAAACATGCACCTGCAGAGCAAGAAAGCAGGTGGGACAGTGCTGGACATCACCCTTGGCCTTGTCACACCCAGTTCCAATCAGCCACATTTACCAAACACTGGCCAGCCACCCCTGACGGGGTATTTCACTCAGCAGGTGGGGGACAAGGTGCTTTTTAAGTCCTGGATAGCAGGAGGGTCAAGAATTGCTATAGTGAACATGGGAGGAATGGTAATGGTGCCTCCTTGGAAGTAATGGAGCCTCCTAGAGAAAAAGGAAGAATCTTGCCCCTCACTGCTGGCTAATCCTCCCTGGCAGGCAGAGCAGATGCAGGATTTTCCCAGCAGGAAGCCCTGTGCTCACAGGAGCCAGCACAAAGGCAGGAACATCAGGGTGCCTGCCCTGCTGTGGCTGCAGAAAGGCTGTTTGTGTCATTCCTGCCTCCACACAGGAGAAACAGCTCACCTTGGCCAGCTCCTGTGTAACCAAACACCCCATGGTGCTGGGAGGGGGATTTGGCAAAGCTGGCTGGGACAGAGCTGGATCAACAGGAGCCCTTGGAGGTCAGGAGCTTTCTAGGCTGAGCTTAGTTCTGTGTGGGGCAGGGAAACGGCAGGAACACCCCACGCTGTGGGAAGGGAACAGCACTGGTGCTCACAGCAGAGATGAGCCATGTCCCTTGCTGTCCCCTGAAGGCAGCAGGGGATGAGGGATGGGACAGTTTCAGGCTCCCTGCTCCTCAACCAAGCCCAAAAGCTGCTGCCATGTGACAGCTGCAGACCTGAAGGGAACATGAAGCGATGCACTTGCATCCCAGCAGACCCAGTGACTGGCCCCACCCCTGCAGGGCCAAAAGCTGATGATAAAAAAAGCCCTTTTGTCAGCACATTATCCCTGGAAATCAGAGTTGAGGTCCATTTATAGCATGAAGGAACTGCAGCCTCCAGTGCTGCTAACTTGCCCTGAACAGAAGAAAACTGCTCTGCACCAGCCTGCTGTAGGCAAAGCCAACCCCAGCCCCTGGGGCTTGCCTGTCGCACTCTGGAGTCACAGCTGCTGCTCCCCAGGAGACACCAGAGCCATCACAGCTCACCTTGTGAGGAGGTTGGTGATCTGCAGGGCCAGGGCAGCCCGGTAGCGATCCTGGTGCTGCACCAGGTACCGCACCTCGTCGTGGATGCTGATGCAGAAGCGCCCGTTGATGTCAAACTCCTCAAACAGCCACTTCATGGCAACCAGCATGAGGTGCAGGTAGTCAACAGCTGAGCTCTGCACCACCCAGTTCACCCTGCTGGTCACAAACTGGTGAAAGGAAAGAGATGGACAGTGAGAGAGCACTGCAGTCAAGGGCATGGCGCCTGTACAGGACAGCTCCTGGGAGAAATCTGTTAAACTCAGGGTGGTTGGGTTTTCTTGGTGGCATGGAAATAAAGGCACAATTTTTCCTGAATGGCTACAAGAGCCTAGTGGACCTCCAGCAATATAAGAGAGGCTGAACATCAGGCACCCATTTCAGAATAGGTAAGCGAAGCCAAAATCTCATCCTTACCTCCCCCTTGACCATGGCAGGCTCCAGGGCCCTGCTGATGTGACAGCCCAGCACTGGGGTCTGTGGGGAGGGGGATAAGGCAATGCTTTCCAGCTTGTTGAACATCTCGGACTCCGTGCCTCCAGCCCACACTCTTTGCTCCACTATATTCCACTTCTTCTCCCTGCGGGACCTGTGGGGCAGAGAGGAGGAGCTGGAAGAGCGGGAGGGGGCTGCAGGTCCCCATTTGAGACCCTCAAACACTCTCTCCTGGTTTGGGGCAGCAGGATGAGACCCTGCTAGCTGTTCACTGGGAAAGTGGGTGAGGCTGACAGCCCCCAAATCGAACCTCCTTGGCCCTGGAGGAGCAGGAAGGGCGGACCAGGACTAACCAGCCCCATCTCCTCTGCCCACTGCCCATCAGGCTGCAGCCCTCTCCCCCTCACATCCTGAAGCCACCGAGCCAAGCAGGGTCAGACCATCTCACCCTTTCATGGCTTCTCTCTGAAGCCGCTGGACATCCTGGGCCGACACCGATCCATCCTCCGCCCTGTCCACATCCAGGTCCAGCTTCGTCACCAGCCACTCCCCCTCCTCAGAGAGATGAAACCTGCCGGGGACAGCGAGTAACCCAGCTCCTCCGGCTGGAGCACCGCCACCAGCCCCGTCCACGCCATCCCCAGCAGCACCCACCTGCGGATGCCCTTGGTGACGGCGTACATCTGCCGGGCCTTGTCCCGCGCCTGCTGCGGCGTCAGCCGGTGGTTGAACTGCATCAGCAGCCGCTCGGCGAAGGGCTGCCCCGCGCCGTAGATGCGCCCGTAGTTGAAGACCTTGGCGTGCTCCCGGCTGATGCCCACGGCGGTGGCCGTCTTGCTGTGCAGGTCGGTGCCGTTGCTCTTCTTGCCCTGCAGAGTCATCCAGCCGAAGGCCGTGCAGCCTGCGGGAGGGGAGGAGAGGTTGGACGCCCAGCGGGATCGGGATGGGGATCGGGGATCGCCCCCTGCGCAGCAAAGCCCCGGCTCACCGTGCATGCCGGCGAACTGCGCCTCGCCGAGCACCGCCGCGATCCACAGCTCCTGGGAATCCACGTCTGCTCCCACCAGGGAGTAGCCAGGTGGCACCTGCACCATGGCTTTCAGCTCGCTGCCCACCCTGTCGGCCTGCAGCGCACGATGCCCGGGTCAGCACACCCCTCTCCTCCTCCATGGCACAGGAGCAGCCTTCCTCCCACAGCCACAGAGTGCTGGCACAGCACTCCCTGTGCCCCTATGTTGTCATTTCATTGCAGGGGTTCCATACTGTTGTCTCCTTATCACAAAAGTTTCATACCTTCTTGGTGTTTCTCATGGGCAGCTCCTCAGAGCAGTGACTCTTTCTTCTTCACAAAGTAGCCAACTAACTCCAGTTCCCTTCTCAAACAACCAACCCACTCTTTTGTAGCACTCTTCTTCTCACTGGTTAGAGCCATGGCCTGTTAAAGTCAGGCTTGTTCCTAACCTTTGATAATTGGCCCAGCTGCAACTCCTCAGGGGTAAGATTACTTTCCACACTATCTTTATTTTCTTATATTCTATCCCCCTACACCCCTGAGTTTTGCTCTCAATGTCAAAGCCAGTTTTAACTCATGTGGAGCATCCCCCACTTGGCTACTCCAGCAGAGAAGAAAAGGAGCTTGAGAAAAGATAGAAATTGGTATGTTGGTGTTTTGTTCCCCTTTCACCACATCCTGAAGCCCCAGAGCCCCTGCTGACTCTTTCCTTTCTTCCACATGAAAGCACATCAGCAAGAGGACCCCAGCTCTGGCCCTGCTACCCCAAATCCCAGCATCCACATCCAACCCCTATTCCAACCCAAGCAGCTCCCATCAGTCCAAAACACAGAGAGAGCCCCAAAACAGCCCCTCAAGGACCCAAGCGTGGCCATACCCGGGCATTGCTGGCTGTCAGCCAGGTGGGCTCCACGGCGCGGCGGGTGACAGTGCCTGCGGTCACCACCTGTGGCAGGATGGCCCCGTAACTGTCCTCCTCGTTATAGTCAGGATGCCTGGCACAGAGGCAAGGATGAGCATCACCCTGCAAGAGCCCTCCTGGCACGGGGTAAAGGGAACAACAGTCCAGATTTGGGTACTGTACCTGGTCACCACACGAGGCAGCTCCCCCTTCTTCAGCCACACCACCATCTGGGAACTGAGGGGACACGTGGCAGGTGAGATGCTGAGCCCCCGTCATCCACACAAACTCCCCTGTCTCAACACAGCTCCACCCACAGAGGTGTCACCATGAAAGCAGCTGCTCACCTGATCCTCTTGTGAGCATTCCTCCAAAATGAGATCATTTTGTTAATCTCGAGGGCTCTTGTCCCGTGGGTGCGGCCCACAGCAGCCCGCAGGGTGCCGTCCTCCATCTGGGGCAGGAAATCCTTGGCAAAAGGGCTTCCCACGTTGTTATCATTCCCATCCTTTAGCAGCAAAAGAGGTGTCAGGACTCAGCAAGCCACCCCTCCACATCAGCAAAGCTCTGTGCATCCTCCTGTCCCAGCTACAGAGATGGATTTCCCCCACCCAATCCCATGGGATGAGATCACATGGGTCTCAGCAGCACTGGGGACAGGAAGAGCCTCAGGAGCCCCAGCTTGCCTTGTGAGGCAGCTTGAAGAACCAGCACCCAGGGATGTTGACATCATTGTAGGGACCATTGCCATGGTGGAACGAGGGCTTGCTCTTCCTCTCTGCACACCTCAGCTCTTCCATCTCCTCCTGCGACCAGCAAAGTGAGGCAATGCCAGGAACATTTTCAAGCATGGCAGGAGGGGGGAACCAAGGAAAGAGAGACCAATCCACCACCCCATTCCACAGGAAACCCCCCTTACCAGCACCAGGCTCTGGTCCGCTTTGCTCATTTTCTCCTCTAGATCCACCTCAATCCGGCTCAGCTCCTCCATCTGCAGCAGAGAGGGACCGTGGGGAGCCAGATCAAACACCAATCCTCCAGTAACCCTTATTAAAGGGAATTTCTTACTTGCAGCCCCTGGGGCTGCACACAGGGCTGGTTACTGCATGCACACAGGAGGAAGAACAGCCCCACATCTCCCTCCCACCAGGGAACCCTCCATCCCTTCCTTCACCTTCTGCCATATCGTGCTGCTGTCCATCACCAGCAGCTCGTCCTCTACAGCTGCCTCCAGCCCTGGGGGCTGCTCCTTGCCCTTCTCCAGGCAGTGCTGCCTGTACAGGTTCTCAATCACCCTGGCAGAGGAGAAGGCAGGGCTGATGCACCCACAACGGGCCCCAAGGCTCTGGGGCAGCACCTGGGCAGAGTGCCAGGGAGCTCCCAAATACCCCCGTGGGGCAGCTCCCAGCCCAGCAGCCCATCACATCTCTCTCACCTGTGTGGGCAGGAGGGGCCATCAGTCTCCATAGGGTCTGCTGGCAAATTGTCCTGCCGTCCTGGCACCAGGTATCCCCAGCCATGTTTTTCTGAGTAGTGGAGGGGGAAGCCGTCCCAGGCCAGGCGCATCAGCTTCGGGGTCACCCTCATCTGCAGGCTGATGAGGCTGGGGCCAGGCACCCAGCCCTCCTCCTCCAGCCGTGGGCACAGCTTGCGGTACCAGCTGGGCAGGGGGAGCAGCAGGGTGGGTCAGAAAGTGCAGGGAAAGCCTTGGGGACACACAGGGTCCCCAACTCACCCCGGGTGGCCTGGCAGGTGCTGGAGTCTCTTGGGTTGCAGCGTGACAGTCTCCTTCAGGCGCTCCAGACAGAGCTGGCTGGCAGAGACTTTCAGCTCCTCTTCCTCACTAGGGGGACCAGGGTCTGGTGGGGCAAGGAGATCTGGCTTGCAAAGGACCCTCTGTGCCACCCTTCTGGAGACAGGGACATGAAACCAGTCCCCCACCACATGCAGCAGCATGGGACATAGGCCAGCCATGATTCACCCTGCAGCACCAACAAACCTTGTCCATCCCTGGGAAGGCAGCTCTGGAGCTTCCCTCATCCCCAGGGATCACCTGTGCTCACCCTCCTGCCACTCCTGGGCTGACTCTTCTGCATCCATTGTTGCTGGGGAGACTTGGCTGTTCCCATCCTGACCTTTCTTCTTCTTCTTCCCTGGATTCTTCTTTTGCTTAAACTCCTGTGTGTCCCATTCGAGATCCCAGAGCCAAGGGTCATCCTTGTACCTGATGACACACCACTGTCACACCACAGCTTTGCTCCTGTCTCTCACAGCCACCCACAGCCCCCCATAGACCAGCTGGTGCCTGAGCTCCTTCCTGCAGCCCAAGCCCGTGGTACCTGTGCTCGTGCAGCAGCTGGCAGGCATCATTGGCCAGGTTCATCAGGGACTTCTTCATCTCCTTCTGCAGCTCCTCGTAAATACCCTGAGCATCATCCAGGTACCTGTTCCAATTCCCGTTGACTGGCAGGTAGGACACTCCCATCTCCAGCATCCCTGCAAATGTGACAGGGTGGGGGCACCTGGACCCCAAAGCAGCAAGGAATTAGATATCTGCCAGAGGGGACAGGCCCTGGAAGCACCAGACTACAACAGACACAAATGTGTCTTCATCTAGAGCTTCCCAGCCTCACACAGCCCTTGATGCTCTTCTCCTAAACCAGAAGGATCCCTGTATCTTCTGCCTGCCCTGTGCAACAGCCCCAAAACTGTATCACTCCAGACTGCCTCAGGAAGCCTGCTCACCTCCCTCAGCCACTGTGCTGCTGTTTATTCCTGCTCACCTACACAGGAGGGGTCTGGACTACCTTCTGAAAAGAGGTTCAGAACACCCTAAGGACAAGAGGAGCTCCATCTCATGCCCAGAGGCACCACGACCCTCCCCACTGCCCACCAAGCCCACAGCCCCTCGGCCAACACCAGCCAGGACCTGGCAGCTCTCACCTCTCCATAAACAGTGGCAGCTGCTCTTGAAACACCTCATGGGTGGCCTGGACATCACGGGCACAGTATGACATCAGGTCCTGGGGACAGCAGCAGGTGAGAGCAGGCAAAGCAGCCACCCCTCTGCCAGCACAGGGCAAGGCATCGGGGCTGCAGGAGCACAGAGCAGGTCACAGCCCCACGCACACCCAATGCTGCAAGAAAGGGCAGCAAAATAGAAACTGCCCCAGCAGCTACTGCCACCCTGCTCCCTTCTCCAGCTCCTGCTGCCTGTCAGGATGGTGGGATGGCCTCCTGCACCTGGAAGTTACTCCTGATGTCAGCCATGGTGCCCTTGACAAAGAGCTCCCGTGCCTCCTTCTCCAGCGGCTCCCCCCCGACGTAGAGCGCGTGCACATCCGCCAGGTTGTTGATGCTGCCCACGTGCACCCAGTCCCATGAGGTGACCTGTGACAACAGGGGTGTCACACAGTGTGGGAGGACAACCAGCTGCAGCCGAGATCAGGAGGAGTAAAGGATGCTGCTGCTCCAGCTTAAACCAAGGCCACCTTATCTGAAACGCACTGGGAGAGCTTCACTCAGTGGAGCTGCTCCGACAGCTCCCACTCTGCCAGAACAGCAGCAAACAGCTCCTGGCACAGGAGCACAGGGTCCCCTGCCACCCACAGCACTGCCAGCAGCTCAGTTCCCCTCACTCACTGCTGGCCCCTCGGCCTTGCTGCGTGTTTTCTTCATGTGCTCCTTGACCTGCTGCAGCCCCCTCCTCTTGCCGTGCTTGGCAGCCATCCAGAGGCTGCGCTGGAAGCCCGTCAGCCCCGAGATGGCCATGTGCATGCTCATGGTGTCCAGGAAACGCATCTTGGAGCCCTGGGACGCAACACAGGGGCAGAAAACAGAGGGCTTGGGATATGTTGGAGGAACTGCAAGTCCTCTGCTTAAGGTGGTTTTGCTAAGGGAAATTTGCCTCCCACACTCCCCTTCTGAGAGCCAAAAGCATTCCCAGTGCAGGCTGTCAGCTGCTCAAAGCCTCCTGTCACATCCCCAGGTGCCACCCTGCAGCCCCCAGTAGCCATATAGGGTGCAAGAATATCTTCCTCTAAAGGCATCCAGCCTCAACCTGCTCTGCAGGACAAGTGAGCACAAACCTGGGGTACCTGTGCAGAACAGCATGTGCCAAAATATCCCTCAAGAGCCAATGCAAATGGTTATCTGGGTAAGAAACTGCAGCTCCTAGAACAAAGCAAAGGCTCAGTGGATTACCTGGATAAGATACTGCTCCTTGATGAACGCCCGGTCGAAGGCTACGTTGTGTCCCACCACCACTCTCTCCGTCCAGTCCTGCTTGCTGGCACAGCTGGCACCTGCTGGGCTTTCCATGGGAATGAGGTCAGCCAGGGTGAGGTGGCTGGACCAGGAGTAGCGCTGCTCCAGCAGCCGCCTGCTGCACCACGAGTACCTGTGGGGGACACGCAGCACCTGCGGCTGTCACAGAGCAGCCACGGTGCCGTGGGGTGCTGAGCAGGACCCCACCTGTGCGAGGGTGACCAACCCCAGGGAGAGCCGTTCTTGCTAAGGACACACACCCCACATCCCAGAGCCACGCTCTGGGGCTTTGTTGTGTCCTCCCTGCAAGCCAGCAAGGACTGCAGGAATAGGTTCTGCTCAGGACCATCCCCATCCCCTCAAAACTGTCCCCTCCAGCCCTGCTGTGACCCCGGCATCGCTGCTGGCACCGCATCTCACCAGGCGTGCGGGGACACCGCCACGGCCAGCGTCGGGCAGTGGCCCTCGGCCACGCACACCTCCACATCCAGCACCAGCGCCCGCTCCTCGGGGAAGTCCACGGGCTCCGCCTGCCCCTGGGGGCCGTAGCGGGTCCAGCCCAGCTGCCAGGCCCAGCGCTCGGGCAGCGGGGGCAGCTGGCAGCGCAGCAGCTCCTCGGCCGCCTCCAGGTAGGGCAGGCTCTGCTTCTGCGCCAGCAGGCGAAAGTGCTCGTCGATGTTGCGGCCGTACATGCGGGGCAGCCGCAGCTCCACGTCGGGCAGCGTGGAGGTCTCCTTGCCCCAGAGCTCGTGGCGCTGCAGGTGCTGCACGCTGCGCTGGACATCCTCCGCCGAGTAGCGCACCTGGGCGCCCCGGAAGATCTGCTCGTGGAGGCTCCTGGAGAGCATCTGGATGTTGAGGGGGTTCATGCGCCGCTGGCCCGCCGCCGGCTCCTGGCCAGGCTCCTCCGGCAGCGGGCGGCTGGCCGAGGAGCTGGACGGGCGTCGCCGGGGCTGGGGGCTGCAGCCCCTCACCGAGCGCATCCAGGACACGCGCCTCATCATCCCCCTGCTCCGGGGTGTGCCCCGGAACGGGCAGCTGGAGATGGGGGAGGGAAAGGGGTGAGTTCAGCACTCATCAGCACCATGCACTGTCCTGTACAGCCATGCACTCCTCTGTACAGCTGTGCCCCATACAGCCTTCCCCCATATAGCTGTGCCCCCATACAGTCTTCCCCCATATAGCTGCATCCCCATGCAACCATGCCCCCATATAGCTGTGCCCCCATACAGCCGTGTCCCCCATATAGCTGTGCCCACATACAGCCTTTCCCCATATAGCTGTGTCCCCATACAGATGTTTTCTCTCATTTAGCTGCGTTTCCATACAAATGTTTTACCCCATACAGGTGTTTTCCCCCATAAAGCCGTGCCCACCATATAGCCGTGCTCCCATACAGCTGTTTTCCCCATACAGATGTTTTCCCCATACAGCCGTGCTCCCCATACAGATGTTTTCCCCCATACAGATGTTTTCCCCCATACAGCCGTGCCCGCCGTACAAATGTTCGCTCATACCGGTATTTCCCCATACAGATGTTTTGCCCCATAGAGCCGTGACCCCATACAGATGTTCTCCCCCCCAAAATCCCCCCTGTTCCCACCTGGTCCCCGCAAGAGTCACAGGGGCCTGGACCGGCGGCCAGATCCAAACCAGGGCGCCCGGGGGAGCTTCCGGCCGCGGTGACGTCCCGTCCCGTCCCGCCCCCCTCCCGTGCATGGTACGGCCCGCCGGGATTCCGTGAGTAAGGCACGCGGGGAGGCGGGAGTGGAGGTGGCCGCGTGGCCTAATGGATAAGGCGTCTGACTTCGGATCAGAAGATTGCAGGTTCGAGTCCTGCCGCGGTCGCGCGCAGAGCACTGCAGTTGTGCTCATCTTTTTGCTCCTCCAGCCCGTGCCGGGGCTCCGCAGGGTCGGTACCGGGTTCACCGCACTCCCGGTGCCGCTTTTGCTCGTGAGTTTAACCGGCCCGAGGAAGGAGGCGGAGCGCGGGAAGTGCCTGAGTGCGGGCGGGCTGGGACGCCCAGGGTGGTGGGGCCAGCGCGCACCGCATTGTCACCCTAGAAGCCCCAAACCCCACAGATAGGCTGGGGATGGAGCAGTGGGTGGAGAGCCGAACATGAGCGCAGGGTGTGGGATGAAGAGCTGTAGGGAGCAGGCAAGAAGGTGTAGGGTGCGAGAAATGGGATGGAGAGTGCAAGGAATGGATGTAGGGGGACGGGAATGGGATGTGGGGTGCAAGGAATGGATGTAGGGTGCAGGGAAAAGGCCATGGGTGCAAGGAGTAGGATGTAGGGTGCTGGGAATGGGTGTTGGGTGCAAGGAATAGGATGCAGGTTGCAGGGAGAGAAAAGGCCGTAGATGCAGGGATGGAAGGCAGGGCATATAGGGTGCAGGACGAAATGTAGGGTGCGAAGAATGGACTGTGGGGTGCAGGGAAGGACATGTAGGATGCAGGGGAAAGGCCACTGGTGCAGGGAATGGGATGTAGTGCACAGGGCAGGAGATGCAGGTGCCAGGAATTAGGGTGCTAGGAAGTAAAGTGCAAGGTGTGGATGCAGGGTACTAGGAATGGGATGGAGGGTGCAGGGGAAAGGTCACAGGTGCAGCGAATGGGATGCCACCTTCAGGGCAGGTGGGCGCAGGGTGCTGGGGATCCAAGGTGCCGGGAATGGGATGGAAGGGACGGGATGTGGGTTGACAAGGAAGGGAAATAGGAGGTGCCACGGTGCGGACAGGTGGGTGCAGGCTCCGTGGACGCCGCAGGAGCTGTTGCGGCCGGGACTGTGGCTCCCGGCACAGCCCAGCCCCGCGCTGACATTGCCGTGCCGAGCCGTGCCGGGCCGTGCCGGGCCGCCAGGTGGCGCTGCGGCCCCGCCGCTGCGGGCCGGGCCGGGCCGGGCCGGGCCGGGCCCCCCGGGGCCGTCGGGGCGCGGACACCGCTCGGGTCCCGTCCCGCTCCCCGCTTCACGTGCGGCACCGGACAGGGCCAGCGGGCACCGAGACTCCCCTTGCCCCTTCCCGGCCCCTGCGGAACTCCACAGCCCGGGTTCGCCTCCTCTCCGCTACCCCAGCTCCTCATCACCCTCCCACGGGGGTGCAGGGTCGGGGGGATGGAGGCGAGGGGCCGCTGCTGCCCTCCGCTCTCCGAAAAGGCAGAGCCAGCGTGGGAGCGGTGTGGGATGTGAGGAACACGCGCTCAGGGCGCCATGCAGGGTTCTGCGGCTCTGAATGCCTTCCACAGCCCCTCGGTGCCCCACAAAGTCCCTGCCGCCCCCCAGCCCCCCACATTCGATGTGGGGGTTGTGCTTCAGCCAGTTTCACCCGGCAGCGGGAGGCACCCGCGTTGCCTGAGCCTGCCGGGAGCCACAGGGGTTGCGGGTCCTCGGCCACCTCCACACCGGCGACTTCAGGTTTCCGGGTCTTTCTGCGGGAGCTCGGCGGGGCGCGGGGTGCGGAGCCGGCGGGGAGAGATGCTCCAAGACTGCGGGTGCTCTGGCCGGGATGGAAGAGCCATGAGCTGCCCTGGAGTGAAGGGAAGAACGGTTTAGGGACCCCCGGCTCCCGGGTGGCTCTAGGAAAGGACCTGGGTGCACTTGTTCTCCCTTCCTATGCATTGTGTTAACGCCGATTTCTCTTACTTGGCGTCTTTTATCTCCTTATTTTCATCGTGTTCGCAAAAAAATAAATTCTAAAAAATCCAAACCCGCCCCACCAAAAAAAAAAAAAAAAAAATTCTCCTCTCTTCAAAGCGTAAATAGCAAAAATAAATTCTCTAAATGTTTCTCGCGGCACGCTCTGGGGAGGGATGATGACAACGAGCTCCGCTGCCTTGTCTGCAGGCAGGACCGGGCCGGGGCTGCCTGTACCTCACCTGAGTGCGGGCACGAAGGTTCGGCAAGGCACGGCACCACTAAAAAAAAAAAAATTCACCACTGTGAACAACCCGAAGTAACCTCAAAAATCCGCCGTTCCAGCAGAGCTGGCTGCAATGCACAACTGGGAATGGGGTGTGTACCGTCTTTTTATTTTCTTTTTTTTCTCTCTTTTTTTTTTTTTTTCATTCCCTAGGTTTTTTGGTTTTATGTCTGTCTGTCATGCAGAGAAGCATCCCCATCCAGGTGCGCCCCGTCGGGGTCCGGTACCGGCGGTGGGAGCTGCGACTTCTCGCCAGCTTCTTGGAGACCCCACTCCCCGCCGGGAGCTCAAAGCTGTCTGTCGGATAATGGGGCGGTGGGACTTTGTTTAACCCCGTTGCCCCCGGGGCCAGGGGTCAAGGGCTTCCTCTTCCCCCGGGACACGGCGGGGACGCCGTTGGTCACAAGAGGAGGACGGCGGCGAGGAGGGGGAAGTGGTGGCCGCAGCGCACCCCTGTCCCCGCCGCGGCCCTCCCCGTGCCATCGCCGTGAAATCCCGTAAACCTCCTTCTCTCCCCGGCATCGAGAGGCTGAGCAAGGCTCCAGATGGGTGTTTTTGGGGGAGCAGGGGGAGGCCAAACATCACCACGGGGCAGCGGGTGATGATGCAGAGAGGCAGCCCCTGCTTTCCAGCATCCCGCGGTTCTGCTTTGCCCTCCCAGCTGGAGCAGGACGTTTTTAACGGGGTGCCGGTTTTAACGGTGTTTCATCCCCTCCCTCCACAGGTAGAGATGCCTCAGCTGCCCCCCCGGAGCCAAGAAACGGGAGAAACGGGCAATTTTTATAGGTGACGTACGGGCTTACGTGGGAATCCGTGCCCAGCACTGCTCTTTCAGCTTCTTTTTCTCCTGAAATAACCCTTCCGTGAAGCTCGTACCCCCCTATTCCAGCTCGCAACCCCTTTTTCAGGCTGGGGAGGAGTCGGGAGAGAGGGAAGGAAAAGAGAAAAGCAAAGGACCCCAATATCCCGCTCTTTCCCTGCTCGGGAAGCGAGCCCCGGAGCTCCCAAAGTGAGCGCTGAAGAGGGCGACAGGAGACAGGCGGGAGCCGGCTCCGAGCTGGAGGGGTCGAGGGTGGGATGACAGCAGAAGAGGACCCTCCTTTTCGGGATTAAGGGAGAACCAGCGGAGGAGGGAAGCTGGCGGCACCGCGGGCATCCGAGGTAAGTCCCTCTCCTGCCCGCAGCCGTGGTACCTGAGCCAGGGCGCCGCTGCGGGGGATGCTTTGAGGGTTCAAAGGAGCCCGATCCCGGGGGGAGCCCCTTCCCGGGGCTGCCCCATCACAAGCACCGGGCTCTGCGGGGCCGGGGCTGCTTTGGCGGCTGCGGGCTCCTGTGGAATCGGTGCCGGTGATCCCGGCCCGGGGCTGCCGGCAGCCCCTGCCCCGCTCCGTGCCCGCTCCCTCGGGGCTGGGCCGGGGTCCCCCCGGGCCGAGTAGCCCACGGATCCCGCTCCCAGCCCCCGGGGCTCCTCCCGTGCGTGTCTCAATTCGCTCAGGCTTGACTTGGCAATAAGCTCTCTCAATAGGGTGACAATAGAGCCCCGGTGGGACCCGAACAAAGAATTTGAAAGTAGTTAAATTGCAGGACACGTCCATCGCCTGGGTGCTTGAATTAAAAAAAAAAAAAAGAAAAAAAAAAAGAATAAGAAGAAAAAAAAAAAAAGGAAAAAAAAAAGAAAAAATCAGAGAAAAGAAAAAGGAGAGAGACTTTTCTTTGGGCTGGTGAGAAAATGCTCAGGGTAAAAGTTGGTTTGGCGTCTTCATTTCAGCGACAATGGAGCAGAGCTAATTCAATAGGAAACGCGGGGATTTTTTAATGAAAAGACCGCCGGGGTTACACCGAAGTTAAGCTCTTGTGAATTAATTATTAGGGCAAATAAACTGGGAGGGGGGGAGCGCTCGGGAGGGAGTGTTGCAATTTCTTAATATTCTCCTTTTCGTGTTTAACGACAATGCCATTAGGTTTTCGACTCTGGGTGAGCAAAAGGATTTCTTATACTCCCCGGGAAGAGGAGAAGACGCGCTTTCTTTTTTTTCTTTCTTTTTTTTTTTTTTTTAATGGTGTTAATTGCTTTTAAAATAAAATACTACGGAATTTGGCAACGAGCTCCGATTTCTGCCGGCGGTGGCATTTGGGGTTGTATTTCCTTTCGTGGCAGCTCGCAGATGCAAAAAAGGAAAATAACGGGGGAATTTAAAAACACGAATGTAGAGGCGAGGCGGCGTGTTCGGCTGTTGCAGATCTCTCGGGCTCGATCGGTTTATTTTTTCCTACATAGAAAACCTGTCTGGGGATCCCTGTGTATTCATCGGGGCGGCGAGAGACTCCCCAGAGCCGCTCCGGGGCATCGGTGGAGTGAATCGGAGATAAAAATTAGGAGCCAGGTTAAACGCAGGAAGGAAGAGGAAAGGTCGGAAGCGAAGTAAAGGTGTGCCAGGAGGGATTGGGGTGTGGGGGGGTTGTGGGTTTTTGGGGAGGGCTTTTTGAGCCTTGCAGCAGAGGCTGCAGGCGGTGCAGTACGTGTGTGATTCTGTAAAGACGAGAGGGAAGATAGAGACCGAGGGGAGAGGAGGGGGGCCCGCCGGCGGTGCCCGCGCCCCATTCCAGCTCGCAGCGGCCACCGAGCCCTGCGCTGCGGCTGTCGGGGAGACCGGGGCTCCGGGCTCGGCCTGTCCGTCGGGGATGGCATGGCACGGCACGGCCCGGCCCGGCACGGCTGCAGGAGGGACCCCTTTTCTAGGGCCGGGGACTCGGCCCGCGTGCAGCCTGTGCCCCGCAGGCTGGCCGTGTCTTGCCGTGCCGTGCCGTGCCATGCCGTGCCTTGCCGTGCCGTACTGTACTGGGCCGAGCCGTGTCGGGCCGGACCGGGCAGTCGCGGGTCCTTTCAGCATTTGGACAGCGGTGCGGGGCCGGGAAGGCGGCCGGGGGGCAGTGGGAGCGGCCCGGGCCAGAGGAGGTTTAGGGGCGGCCTCAGCCCTTTCGCTGTCCGCCGTCACGGGTCCGCTCCTCAAGGGATGGGGGGCACCATCAAGAGGGGACCCGGGTGTCGGGGTGTGGGGGGAGCTGGTCCCGCTCTCGCCCCGGAGAAGCGCTTCCCGGGGCCGGGGGAAGAGTGGGGCGCCCGGTGGGGCGGCCAGGTGAGCGACAGCGGGCTCGGGGGAGCGGGAGGTAGAGGGGCTCTCCGCGGGGAAAGGGGGGTACACGGCCCCCCTCCCCCGCGCAGCCCCATCCTCGGGGGGTAATTAAGGGGTGAGGCGGAGGGGCTGCGCTTTCTGCTCGGCGGAGCCTGCCAGCCACCAGCCCCCGCCGCCACCGCCGCCTTCCTCCCGTCCTCCTCCTCTCCCCCTCCCTCCCACCGCCTCCTCCCCTCCCCCTCTCCCTCCTCCTCCTCCTCTCCGCCATGGTTGGAGTGAATAGGCGGCTGCCGGGCTGACGTCAGTGCGGGCAGAGCCTGCCGGCGGCGGCAGCTCCCGGCCAGCGACCAGAGCCGGCACCGGCAGCAGCCGGGAAGACGCACGGAGCCGGGGCAGAGCCGCCTCCGCCGCCCCCGCCGGCCCGCGCCTGGGGCTGGGGGCTGCGGGGGCCACCGCTCGGCCGGGGGCAGCCCAGCCCGCCCCTCCGCCCGCCCCGGGGAGGGGAATGGCCCCGCCGCCCGCTTCTCCCGGGACCACCGTCCTGCCCTCCGCACGGCAGCAGAGTGAGTGTCGCGGCCGGGCATCGCCGCCTCGGCGGGCGGCCCCGGGAGGCGGGAGGGTGCGGGGGGACAGTCTCCTCCGGGGGGGACACACCGGCTGCCGGAGGGGGAGGAGGGAGGCAGGGAGAGAGGAAGGGGGGATACGAAGTTGGGCCGGTCCCCGCCGGGAAGTTGGGCTCCTCCGGGTGCCGGCACCACGCGGGACCGGGACCGCCCCGCGCCGCTGCCCGGCCCCGGCTCACCCTTGGCGGGGCACGAGTGGGAAACACCCGGCACCTTTTGCTGCCGGGGACGCGTTTGCTCCGGCAGCTTCTCCCTGGATGCCCGGCAGCTCGGGAGAGGGGCCCGGGGCGGGCTGAGCCCCGACGGGACGGCGGGGAGCTGGGGCCGAGCGCTGCCGGGGGCTGCTGAGTTTCCCCCAAACCTCCGCTCTCGCCGGTGGGAGAAGCGGCACCGGCCAAAACGCCCGGATGAGGCCGAGCCTCCCGGGACACCCAGGTTTTAGGTCGCGGGAGAAATCCCGGGCTCCTGAGGAAGTTCATCCTCCCGTTGCAGCGGGTGCTGCTGCAGGGCCTGTTTTTAGGGATGATGGGGAGGACATCAGGGTGTCCCGCTCCCCTGCTCGGATTTACCCCTGAGGAGCAGCAACGGGGCCACCGCTGCCTGTGCCCTGATCTGCCACCAGCTTCTGGTGCTGGTGGATTTTTTCATTTTTCATTTGCTGTATGCATTTCCTTTGCTTAAAAAAAAAAAAAAAAAAAAAAAGAAAAAAAAGAGAGCGAGAAAAGGAAGAAAAAGGGGGAAAAGGCGTTTTATTTCATCCTTATTTATTATAATTTTCTTTTTCTTTCTGTTTTTTATCCTCATTTTTTAAATTTTCAATTTTCCCCCCATTCATTCTTCTTTTTTGCTCCCTGCCTTCCCGCGAGTGCTTATTTCCACGGAGATTGTTGATTGGCTTTTGTGTTTTGTTTTGTTTTTGTTTTTTTTTTTTTTTCCCTGTATCACCCTGGAAGTGAAACGCATTTTAGGCCTCAGCCTTAAGGAAACCCGAATCATAGCAGTGCAGGTGGCCTGAGAGTCTGCACCTGGCCGGATCCCTTCGACGTGCCTCCACCCCCGGCCCCCGGACGGGCAGAACCTTGCCCCGCCAAGCGAGGAGGGTCCGGGGCGGTCCCCACCTGGGTCCCGGCCCCGACGGCCGGAGAGAAAAGAGGAGCCGGGGGTGAGACGCAGCCGCTTTCCCTTTTCGGCGCCGGGGCTTGCTCAGAGGCGGCTTTTAATTACTAAACAAAGCGACGCGTTTACTTCACGCCGTTCGGGAGCTGCCGCTTCTTTGCCAAGCCCCGATGGTGAGGGGAGAAGCAACCCCCCCCCCCAACCCCGCGCCAAAAAAAAAAAAAAAAAAAAAGGAAAAGACGAATATAAAAGAAAAACCAGCCCAAAAAAACAATTAGAAGATGCAGCTCGAGGCTGCGAGGCGTGGGGGGTTACTCCAGGTTGGCTAAAAATAACTTCTCCTAATTAAAGAAAAGTGACGTCAGACGTGCAGGACGTAGAAGAGGGGAAGGCAGCGGACTCGTTCCTGGGCGATCACGTTAAATAATTCAGGGGCGGCCTGGTGACCGGGCTCTTCCGAGGTGCGGCCAGCGGGGCCGCCCGCCTTGCCTGGCGCCGGGGTCACCCGAGGAGGGAGCGGGCAGCGGGGCCGTCCTGCCCGCGGGTGGGGCGGGCGGTCCGCAGGGCCGGGGCCGGTGCAGCACCATGGCCAGAGCCACGCCGGCACCGCCGTCCCTCCCCGTCCCGTCGGGCCGCCCGCCGCCGTGGGGGCTTTTCTCTCGTGCAGATGAAGGAGAGCCTCGCGGCCCCCGTGGGCGGCCCAGGGCAGGAGGACCCGAGCTGGCTCCGGGTGATGCCATCGGAGCTCCGGAGCCAGGGCAGCCCCGCCGATCCCTCCCCAGGCTTCTCGATGGTGCTTTGCGCTGTGCCAAGGAGCCATTTTGTACGCATCCTGCTAAAATTGCGCCAAAAAGAAAGCCCAAACCACCCCTACCCGCCACAAGGAAAAAAAAAAAACCAAAAACCAAAACCCCAAAATAACCAGAATTAAAAAAAAAAAAAAAAAAACCACAATACCCAAGCCTAAAACCAAACAAAAAATACCCAGAGCGCATGGTATTCTCTCCCACGTACTGGGGCTCTGCCTACACGGAGAGAGAGGGTCAAGGCGAGAGCTCCGAGCAGAGCAAAACGTTGCCGAAAAGGAGCAGGGAATAAAAATAATATATATTTCTGCCAAGAAAATCACCTCCTTTGCAGGCACAGAGAAAGGGGATCTCGTCTCCAGCCCCGAGAAGCCCGGCGAGGTGCGGTGGTTTACCCGCAGCATCCTCGGCTGAGCGACACGGCGGCCCGGGGGCTCGGCACGGCGGGCGGGAGATCTCGCACGGCGGCAGCCCGGCAGAGCTGCGCCTTGGCGGGGCTGGCTCTGCCCGGCTGGGCCCCCTCGCCGCTGCCGCAGGGACAGCGGGGCTGGAGCGGGGCCGCATCGCCGCCGAAACGGCCCCGGCAGTGGGGAAAGCTGTCGGCGGCGCCCCAAGCTTCTCCCCGCTACCGGGGCCCCGGGGTGAGTAACGGGGCCTCCCCCGTTAAAGCGGGTACAGCGAGGCCGGTCCCTGGGCCAGGCGAGCCCGTCGTGCCCGCTCGGTGCCACCGTCTCCGCACCCCCGGGCTGCCCTCCGAGGCAGCGGGGCGGGCGGGCGACTTCCCCCCGCCCCAGAAGCCAGCATTCTAGCAGCGACCACCCTAACAGCGAAACCGATAAATTAGGAGAAAATCCAAGGCCGTAAAATTAAGGCGATCCCATTCATGGCAATTTTTTTTCCCCCCCTGTCTCCAGGATAGATTGAAATAAACGCCGGCCAAGTCCCCTCCCGAGCCGCTCCGGGCCGCGGGGAAGGCACCGAGGGGCTGGGGAGGGAGAAAATATTTCTCCCCACCTTCCCCAGCCCCGTCGGGGCGGCCAGAGCACAGCCGGGCCCGTTTCTCGTTAGGCGGGGGGCAGGAGGGAACGGGCAGTTCCCGGGAGCCAAGCAGCGGTGGCCGGGCTCTCCTGGGCGCCGGGAGCAGCGCCGGCTCGCAAAGGGCTGGCAGTCCTCGTCCTTTAGCTTTTAGCCTGATTGAGCTCGTAGATTTTATTTATTTAATTTTTAATTTTTTTTTTAAGGGGATGGCGGAGAGGGGGAGGGCGAAGAGAGGGAGAAATAAATAATCCGAGCGGAGCTCGCCGGGAGCCGGAGGCGGCGGGACCGGCAGGCAGCGCTCTGCCGCGGCTGCTCACGCCGAGATCTCTTCGTTTTGTAGCAGGTCACATTTTACCCACGTCTGGGATTTAAAGAAAGGAGATGTGCAGAAGCGGCGAGGGATTACAATTTTTTTTTATTTAATTTTTTTTTTTTTAAGTGAGGAGTAGGTCAGTTAAGCACCCCAGATAATCATATTTACCTCCTGGCATTTTAGTCTGATTATTGTTGCTGTTATTATTTGTATGTGCCGGATTCGCCGCTACACGCACATCGCGTTAAGAATCTGTGCAGGAAATAGCAGAACCTGGAGGGGAAATAATTAAAAGTGTGGGGAAATGGGGAGCAGAGAGCATCTGTGGGGGATCGCGGGTGCGTTCCCGGGGCACGTTTCGGGACGGGCGGGCCCCGCGCCTGCCTCTCCGGTTGCTGGGGGAGGAGAAGGTGTGAGAGAGGTACGCTGCATGGGGGGGGGGTGCATGGCAAACTGAGGAGAGGGAAAAATGGAAGAAGGAGTCGGGAATACGAAAAGAAAATGGATGGAAAGGGAAAAGGTGAGGAGAAAGGAAAGGCCAGGGAAAGGGAGAGAGTAAAGGGGAGAGGGGATGGGGAGAGGGAAAAGGAAGAGCGTGGATAGGGAAAGAGGCGAAAAGGAAAGAGGGGAGTGCCGAGGAGCGGGAAAGAGAAGTTAGTTGCAGGTGCAGGCTGTGCAGGGGTGCTGCCCGCCTCTCCCCCGGACCAGCGGAGGTGCCGCGGGGACACGTCGGGGCGGGAGGAAGCGGGAAGGGGGTAGGGGAGGCGAGCGACCCGCGGTGCAGCCCCAGCACAGGCCGGGCAGGGCGGGAGGAGGCGGCCGGTGGCGGGGCGCGGCGGAGGGGCCGGTGCCGCCCGGTGCCGCTCTGTGCCGAGCCTAGCCGTGCCCGCCCCGTCCCATCCCGGCCCGCTGCACAGCCCATCCCGGGCTGGAAAGCGCGGGAAAGGGGGCGCTGATTTAAATGAGGGCTCGGGGATTGGCTGGGCGCGGCGTGACGTCACTTCCCAAAGGGGGCGATTACCATGCGAGGGGAGTAGAAGTTGGGCAGCGGGGCGGGAGCGCGAGTGCCGCTCGCCGGGCCGGGCCGGCGGGCTGGGCACCGAGCGCCTCGCATCGGCCCCCGCAGCCCAGCCCAGCCCAGCCCCGCGCTGCCCGGCCCGGCCCGGCTCGGCTCGGCTCGGCTCGGCTCAGCTCGGCACAGCCCGACCTGTCTCGGTACGGCGCGGTTCGGCTCCGAGCCCCCGCGGCAGCCCGCCGTGCGTTCGTGGCTCTGCCCCGGCTCATCTTTTCTGCCTCGTATTTATCTTTTTTTCTCTCTCTCTCTTTTTTTTTTTCTCCTTCTTCTTTAATTTCCTCTTTTTTTTCCTTTTTTTTTTCTTTTTTCTTTTTTTTTTTCTTTTTTTTTTTTTTTTTTTTTTAATGTGTGTGTGGTTCCCGGTGGCAGCTCCTGGCCGCCCTGCCCCGGCCGTGCCCGCACCTTGGAGCGGACGGACGGAAGGACGGACGGACGGATGGCCCGCATCCCCGACGGAGGGATGTTTCTGTCTTTGGTTATCTAGCTGTATGAGTGTTGTGGAGCCATCATAAAGCTAGATAACCGAAAGTAGAAATGACTTCCAGACCTGCTCGCCCAGGGGAAGCGGCCGCACCAGGACCGGCAGTGCAGAGACGGCCCGACTCGTCGCCCTGGGGGCTCCAGGTAAGGGCTGTGGGTCCGCGACCTCCCCGTCGGGCCGCTCCGGACAGCCCGGGGCTCCGCGGCAGCAGGCGGGAGGGACGGGGACAGGGAGGCGAGCCCTGCACCAATTCTTCCTGTGCCAAATAAATCCGGGGTTTAATTATCGGTTAAACGCACGTCGAAATTCACTCCCAGGCTGCGGAGTGTTGCGGCTCTGGGAGGATGGAGAGAGCGAGCACCCTCCCTAAATAAACCTTCCCCCAGTCCCAGCCTACGAGTCAGATCACGAAACCCCCCAGCTCTTGGATATCTTTCCTTCTCTCCCTCTCTCCCTCTCTCTCTCTCTCTCTCTCTCTCTGTCCTGCTCTATTTTTTCGGCTTTGGATTTGATCCTGGCCTCCCTTTGGAAGGTCAAGTTGGTGAGAATGTGATCACTTTTCTTGCGTGGTGGCTGTTGCTTTTGTTCGTAGCTGCGGGGGGATGCCTAGGGAAGGGGTCCCGCTGCTGTGTGCACCCTTCCAGCGTGCAGCCGCCCGGCCCTGAGGCTTCTTTGGGAGCCGAGCGCTTGGCAAGGCACAAAGCCTCCCTCACCTCCGCTGCAAGCCCCAGAAGTTGAAACATAATATGTATTACAATGTCTGGCAAATAAAAAAAAATAAAAAAAAAAAAAAAAAAGGAAAAAGAAAGAAAAGAAAAGCAATTGGCACATCTGCATTCCGTTCCCATGGCGACACAAAGCACCGTGCTCTCCGCCGAGCCTCCCCGGCACGTTTTCCCAGCTGGCGTGGGGCGAGCGCCCCTGGCCGGGACCGGAGTCCCCCGGGCCCCCCGGCACCCTGGGGCAGGCCGGGAGCATCGCCAGCAGCCCCTCGCCCGGCACTGGCCGCTCGCATCCCGCAGGGATGATCCCCGCGCTGCCGCCAACCCACACGGGTCGTGACAGCTCCGGGAAGGCTGCAGAGAGAAACCTTCCTGTGGCAGGGGTTGCGAGCGGGCTCTTAGCTGTCTCTCTGCCCCCCAGGAGGTGCTGCGGTAGATGGGGAGGGCTGGGAAAGGCGCTGCCGCGTTCCCTCTACTCGGCGAGGTGGAGCGCGGGTACCCTGCCCCATCCTCCGCAGTGGGCATCCCTTGCCGAGGGAGAGGGGAGCACCGCAGGGCCGAGCCGCCCGTGCCCGGCAGGGGAGGCGAGAGCTGGGAGCCCCCCGCACCTCGCAGGCAGGTTTTCCACCTTCCCTTGCACGGGGTAATGGCGTCAGATGGCACGTAGGCCCGCCAAGCTAAATCTGCCTGTGCACCCTTCCAGGGCCAGCAAAGCACCGCCATAACCACAGTAAGGAAAAAGGATCTCAGCCTGAATTTGGCTATACCGGGAGAAAGAAAAGTTCTGAGGAGCTGTTATTATATATTCTAATGAGAAGTCATTGGAGAAATTAAAAAGGGCAGAGAAAGACGAAGACGCCAGCACTAATTCCGCAGGAAGCCTCCCAGGGAAAAGGCTGTGTGAGTGTGAACGCTGAAAAGCATGAAGGCCTGGAATTAGACTATCATTTAGAAAGCGTTACTAATCCGAAGTTACAGCAGTAATTCCATGATTTGCTGGGTCCCACACGCAGCGCCAGAATTAAAGATACGGATTTTCTAGAAATGTAACTCAACTGTGGCACCGAGTCTCGGCAAGATCCGAATGAATCATTCATTCCAAAGGCAGCGAAAGACGTGTCATTAAGAACCAACCTCCTTCTCTCCAGCCCATCTGGAATATGTATACTTGATTCAATCCCAGAAATTGTGGAAGAGATCGGAGGTGGGGAGGAAGGAATGTAGTCCTTTCCCTCCTTTATTATGTTGGCTATTTTTAAGAAATAATTTTCCAATTATTTTCACAATATTGTGAGTGGCGCTCAATTCTTCTCTTATTTATTTTTTCCCCCCTTTCGTGCGCTAGCATCGAGTCAGGTGCAAACGGTTTCAGTGGAGATGCTTTAAAACTAGACTGAACAAAGCAGGAGGGAACTGAGCAAGGTGGTTGATGAATGCATTTATTCCGGAGTAATGATTTGATGGGGGATGGAGGAAAGAAACATTCAAATTCCTAATGAATGTAATTCAGGAGGAATCATTCAACCAGCATGTTAGAGAAAATCTGTTTGGTGGGAGTGTTCTGCACTGGCAGAACCCAGGAGGTATTTCTGTCCCTGGCCTTTGTAATTGCAAAAGGTGAAAATATAAAAAGAGGATCTGAGGAAAAAAAATATACACACATATAATAAATGTCTTTGTGTGTGTATATATAAATACATATACATATATATAATTTTATGAAATAAAATGGAAATGTGGAAATCCGTGTCTACATGAGAACTCTTACAAAGGATTGATGCAAGCTTTTTCACCTTGCTATTCAATCAGCTGGTCAGAAACCACTCTTGACTTTTACTATTTTTTTTCCTCCACAAAATCACCTCTCCTGAGCTGATTTTTCAGGTATTTTTCAGGCCATGTACTTGGTACACTTACCCCAGAGCAGTTCCTCCGAAGGGGACTGAGACAGGGACTGAGCAATTTGGCCTTTAATGTCCAGGAGAGAGAAATTGCGGTTGAATTTTTTCTGCTGCTTTAATGCTTCATTCTTGCCCCATTGTTGGTATGATCCTGTGGGTGTCTGGAGGAGGTGTGAAGGCAGCACCCCCTCAATTAGCCAGGGAGGTGGCAGTGAGTGATGGGGGACAGCAGGATGAGGATCCCCAGCTCATGTGTGTGTGGGTCGGGGGCGAGGCAGTGGATGAAACCCCCCAGCAAATCTCTGCTTGTGGCATACCTGCTGCATCTAGAGAGTCCCTGGCAGCCCACCAACAGGTCTCTGCTTTCTGTCTTTTTTTTAAAAAAAGTGCCATATTGGAAGGGAGATCCCCAAGGGTCTGTCCTTGGGCCAGGGATGGATTTTGGCTGAACACAGTTCCCTTTGTGGCTTTGCTTTTTGCCCTGTTAGGGTAGCTGTTGGTTTGGATGGGTCTTTGCCCCCGCGTAGGCAAAACCCAGAAGGGAAGGCGTCTTTTTCAGGCGTGCTGAGATGAGAGTCCATGTCCCGGCATTCCTGGTTCTTTCTCTTCTCAGTGGGACTCTCCTGGTGGAGCAATAGGATGCAGCGTAGGCCAAACACGGGTGAGGTTCCTGGAGCTGGGTTGTGATGTCTTTGTTCTTCAGGCAGAGCTGGGGATGGGCAGAGGGAGACAGAAACAGAAGAATCAGCATGTGCCATTGGGGGATGAATGGAAAATACAGTTTGCGGGTTTCACCCCAAGGAAATGATGCTCTGGGAGATCGCGTGCTCCAGCTCACGATTTCCCACCTTTTCCTAAAACTTGTCTGCCATGCTGTGGGTTTGGCTTGGTGCATGAGATGAAGGGGGTTTATACCAAATACCTGAGGAAGCCAAACTCACCAGGGCTCGGGGTCAGGTGGAGAAGGGGCTGTTCAGGCCCTACTGTTGGAAGGAGCTCCCCTGGAAGCCAGTCTGTGTGAGCGTGCACGCTTGGTTATGGATGAAATCCCATCAATGGGCATTTTTGTGGAACTGCCTGGCAATGGCGAGTTCCACTCTTGAGGCTGGGCTCAGCCATTTCTTTTGTCTCTCTTGGCTCCCATGCCCTCCCTGCACCCTTGATGCAAACAGAGCCTCCCCTTACCTGCTGCTCTGCCCTGGCTTTGTCTGTGCCACCGGAGAAAGGGCAGAGCCAACGAGCTTGGAGGGTCCATCCAACCTGTGGCCATGGATGGGTGCTGCTCGTCCAGGGAGGGATCACAGCTGCCAGAGGGAAACACTCGTGTGTCTGGGTGGAGGGAAGGTGCTGGTTTGGCATCAGCACTGAGGCTCCTGGCACGAGGTGGTGCACGCACACCGTTCACGGTGTGGGTACCGCGTGGCACTCTGGCACTGCTGCTGCCACATTGCAGGCCCTGAGTCTCTGGGTGTCACCAGGGGCCACCAGCATAGGACGGACATGAGGCTGCCCACACTGGCTTCCCCAACACACAGTACAGGGAGTTGCCCTGTCCAGGTCGGGGATTTTGGTGTTTCATGCCCACAAGCCTGGTCATCTTGAAAAGATGCTTGCCAGCACCCAAACTAGAAAAACATCTTCTCGGGCTTCTCACCATCCCTCTGTCCCTCTGAGTGCACGTTTGTGACCGGAGCTTGCATACGAGGCCGGGCCATCACACTTCCCACAGGCGGGCTCCTGCAAAGAGTCAGGACGAGGTTCTGGCTTTCGTGTTTTCTAATATTTATTCAGGGGCTCAGGTTTGGTTAGGAGCGTTTGCCTCAAAAGCTAAGGAGTGGGGGTAAAAAAAAGAAAATGGGGGGAGCAAAAGAACACAATCTCCGGCAGTTAGCTGTCTCTTGGAAACTCAGCTTGCTGTTCCTATAGAGGCTTTCTCTTTTCCTTCACCCTGGTCTGGCCTTAAGTACCACTTTAAGCGGGCTTTGCTCATTCACATCCAGGCTCCTTAGAGCAATTGAGCCCGCGGGGGTTTGAAAAGAAGGGACAGTCCATCAATGGCAGGACCTTGGGCCAGGCTAATTGGTTTTGGTTCAAGGGGATACTGGATTTGTGAAAAGCCCAAAGACATCTTTCCCACGCCAAATCCCGGCTCTTCAGAGGGGGAAGTGAGGGGTGCTTGGTGGAAAAGGGAGCTGAAAGAAAGATGGCTTAGTTGAGGAACCTCATAAGGCCCCAGATGCCCAGCAGCCTCGGCAGGGATGGGTGCAGCCAGGGGCAGTGCTCAGGGTGGCACAGCAGCAGGGGCATGGTGCCCTTCTTTCTCCTCCTCGGGGTGGGTGGACAGTGGTGGCTGGCTTCTGGCGGCGTGCTGGCAGCAGCGGCCTGGTTTCATTAAAACCGGGCTTTTTCAGTGCATGACAGACTCCCATGGAGATGCCACGAATGCAGGAAGGATGGGACATGGGTCCAGAAACCAAATTGTGTCTGCGTGCTCACCTGTGCAGCCGTGGGCGAAATTTTTTGAGGTCTCTTGTATCTCATTTTGATTTAGGTATTTATTTATTTTTAAACATTGACTCTCTCTGGCACCGTTCTAGCAGTCCCACGACCTTTACTCTCACCAATCCATAAAAATCACTTAATTATTGGGCTGAAAATCAAGGCTTGGAAACAAAGCCAGCTTATGGGACCATCAGTTCTTGATATATTTCCTGAGAGGACATATTTCTGGGCACCTTCAGAGCAGAGCACGCAGCTTGTTGGATATGAGATATCAAGGCATTATTTATTGAGGAAGTCTTCACACTCCCTCATCTGTTATAATTAACTGATGACATTTTTTCTTAGGTTCAAAATATGGTGAAAAAGTATAATTAGCACGAAGCTGAGGCACTGCATTAAAATGTCTCCTATAGTTAATGTAGGGTAGTTGCGCTATTTATTATAGGAGGAGCTGGCTCTGACCTCTGTGTTGCCTAACACTTTTTATTGTAAAGATTCTTGAACTTTTTTTTCTTTTTGAGAACCTCTGACACTCCCATTGTTTGCTGTGGGCCCTTGAAATTCGTCTGGGGGAAGCTCTTCGAGTCGAGAAATGCCTCTTCTTTGTCCCTTAAATTCCTTTCAGGTTTAGCTGAATTATGAATTGTTCAGAATCACGATTTCCCTTCGCTTGCCTCTTGGAGGGGAAGGGGGGGTGGAAATTAAAATTTATTGTTTCCCTGGAATAATAATAAGAGATTAGGAGCAGGGTGAAACCATGGACTCCCACCACTTTATTTCAGAGCTCTGGACCAGCCAGGGAAGGTGGGAGGGTGTTCACAGCCAGCTCCATCACCCCTTTCCACCTTTAGGTCATATCCTTCCAGCACAGACCCTTCTCCTGGGAGAAAACTCCTCCGTGTTCTGGTGCCAGGAGGGAAAAGTGAAGGGTATGTGGGTGCATTGGCCTGGGCACTGGCAGCCCCAGCAGTCCCCTTCTCCGCCGGCCCCGGGAGAGCAGCCTTCTGCCGCTGCCAGATAACATTAGTCCTGTATTTCATAGTGGCAGAAATCTGTGCCAAGGCTTGGGGCTTGAAAAATCTCTCTGCCCACACAGGATGAAGCAAGGATGGGTGCAGGGTGGAGGAAGGGGAATTTGTTACACTTGCCTACAATTGTTTTTCTTTTTGCTTATATAAACAATCTATTATTTATTAGCTATAAATAATGCATTTTTCTGTATGTTTAGAATGCACGTGATTTCTGTATATTAAAAATGTACATGGTTGAAGGCACCAAAGCAAGCGCTGGCAAGTCGGGGGGTACCTGATTTCATCCTGACCATGAGACGTTAATTCAGCCTCTCCCTGCCCATGCCCTTACGAGGCTGACAACACGGTCACAGCCTATTTTTAGCTCACTCCCTCTTTTCCTGTCCAGAGTGGCTGCACAGCGAGGTGGAATTAAGGTTGTGTGGACAGCCATAAATTGGACACTTCCTAACTTTGAAGTGCTTGACCACGCAATCTAAGCGAGGGCTCTTCAGGGCAGTATTTCTGCATGTGGCATTAACTGGAGACGTCAAACACGGGGGTAGAGAAGCTGTAGAGCAGAAAAGACCTATCAGACTATTGAAAGTGTTCGTTTGAATAGGTGGGGGAGTCAACAGAGCCTACACTTGATCTGAGCTAAATGGCCAAGAAGATGTCTCCAAGCTGAGAGGGGGGAAGCCTTTGTTCCTTCAGTCCCTGCCTTGATGTTTTCTTTGCCTTTGGTTTTCCCTCGTTCCCTCCTAAGGAGGTTTGGGCTCTTGCTCTAGAGGAACCTTTGGCTTGTGTAGTGAATTTATGTGCTGGTGGAAGTGAGGGTGTCCCTAGGAATGTGCACACACACGCACGCTCCCGTCATCGCACCAGCAGACGTGTGCTACCAGCTCGCAGGTACTTGCTGATTGGCGTCCTTGCCTTGCCTTGCCTTGCACACTCCCTCTTTCCCATGTCACTGTCAGGAACCATTCCACATGTTGGAGGGAAAGGAGAGGCCTTTGTGTTTTACATAGGAAGGATAATCTCTTTTTTAGCTGCTGGAAGAATTACTCCAAAGGTGATTGTATGCAAAGCACATTTATCTTTGCCTGAAATAGCACTTTTTTGTTTTCTTTTTTTCCTTTGTTTACTGGTGGGTATCTCCATTCTGGCTCTCAGTAAGATGCTTGGCTCTCTGTTTTTTAGTGGAGTGGACACCTTGGGCAAATCAGTCTTGAAAGTAAGCAGCCCTTTGTTTTACTTTCCCAGGTATAATGCAGTCACAGCCCCTTGCACCTACCTTGTGCCAATACCAGAGCACTCTCCCCCAGCTGGCAGTGTATTTGCCCTGGGTTATAATTATTTGACTGAGCAGTTTTGTGTTTCCAGAATTCCTGGAACCTGATACCTGCCTGGGGCTGTTTCTGGATCGGCGCAGGTTTCCAAGTGTCCTGCGTTTGGGTTTCCATTGTTTGGGTTTGGCTTGTATTTCATGAGCATCTCTTTCATAACTTTCCCCCTCTCTCCTGCCTCTCAGTTCAGCAAAGGGCCTGTCTATCTGAATGCAGGCAATAAACATCTGTTCTCACCCTCACTTCTGTTAATGAGATAGAGACAGGTAAGCATCACACATACCAACTTCCCTGCTCTCAGCAACATCAAGGAAACGGTGACAAGCTATTAATGGAAAGTGATGGTCTGGGTGCTAATTAGTGCTTCCTTTTCAACTTTTACCTACATGTCTGCTGAGATGCCCATCCCAGCCTCTCTCTCCCTGCATCCCTTTGTTTCCAGCACGTTGTGTTCACTGTGCACATTCCATGTCAAAGAGTCTTCTCTGTTTTTTCCCTACCGATCACTTTCTGCATCCCTTCATTCCCTTTTTTCCCTTTTCCTTGGCACTCTCATTCTTCTGTGGTTGTTCCAGCCAAAGAATAAACACGATATTATAGTAGGATCTGAAAGCTTGGGGATGGGATATATGAAGTTGGTCAGGAATTGCTCATCTTCATCACTGGGTAGTAATATTTGCTTGTGGCACTAGTGCACGGGGTCAAATTACCCTGGGGATGTGAGGTCAGAGATCTATCCCCTCTTCCCACAGGTAATGCTGTAGGGAGCCTCCCAGCAGCTCACAGGTCTTGATCATGGAGCAATTAGTATTTAAAGTAGATCTTCCGGTAATGCCCAGAGACCAAGTAGGACAGGCCTCCATGGTGTGAGCCTGCAGGAGATGACAGGTCCTGCCCCAGAGAGTTTGTGATCTAAACCCTAAGTGGTTTTGCTGTCCACCAGCCCCTGGTTTTTTAATGGCTGGTTTTTGAGATCCACCCCAATTTATGCTGCTGCAGCAACACGATTCCCGGTCTCAGCTTGGTGCCCGGTCTCTCCCTTTTCTCTTTCTTCTGGTCCCTGGGCTCTGCCCCTTCCCCAAGGACACTAATCATCCCCTCCTCACCTTTTCTGCACGGGCTGTGGGTTTCTTGCTGCCAGGCTTGTGTCCCAAGGAGCTGCCTAATCTGCCCCTGTCATTCCCAGTCACAGGCTCTGCACACACCATAGCTTTATGGGGAATGCTTGCAGGGCAGTAGGAAGAGGCAGCCATGGTTTGCACATCAGCTAATTAATTTTCATGACTGAACGATGCTGCCTGGTCTCTTGTTTATACTCCTCGCCTCTCCCCTTCTCCCCCTCCTCGCTGACACACACACAAGACGACACATCTCGTAGGAACGTCAGCATCCTTCCACAGCCTTGAGACGCGAGCGGTTATTCTGTTGGCTTGTCAAACGTGGGTTTCCCTGCTTCATGGTACACAGGGGCCCCCTGTTTCACATTTGCTGATTCTTATTAGACCCAGCGCGCCAGGGCCCTGTCTCTCCCTGCAAAGCAACGCGCCGCATCCCATCCATAAATCCAACCCTGGAACAAAGCCTCTTCTACCCTGCCCCATATTTCTACCCAGCCTGCCCGCTTTCCCCTCTCTCTCTCGCTCTCTCTCTCCCCCTCTCCCGTGCTGAAGGTTTCCTAGTGCCAGGGAGATATGATAATTCTTGTGAAGAGAGCATGAAATGCCTCTGCTCTTTGTGTCTGTTTAATTCAATGAGAATCCCAGCCCCAGATGTCATGAATGGTGGGCTTTGTGCTGGCCCTTCCTAAGCCCTAACCGCCAGCCCAGCTCTCTGTCTTTCTTGTTTCCCACCACTGGATACTGATTAACAAACTAAATTATTTTTCCTCCCTAATGATGTTTTCCCACTTTGCCCACCAGGCTGGAAGAAGCCACGGGGAGGAAAGAGTTTGTGCAAAGGATGAGATAGCCAGGGAGAAAATTAAAGAGACAGTGTTGCTGTCTGGGGTCTGGCAATGCAGGTCCACTCGGCTTTATTTCCTTATTAGAGAACGGGGTCGTGTCTGGCTGTATTTTACGTGGCTGGGTGTATTTCAGCCGAGGGATGGGCTTGAAAGCATCCACACAACGTATGCTCTGGAGCATGCCAAGGTCTGTAACTCACTTGCAATTGTGTGTGCAAGTTTGCACGGCCCCAAATTTAAGGTCTCTTTTCCAAACGTGAGTGACATGCGGTAATTACTTGACATCCGTCCGTGCATATGGGAACCTCTTTCTAATTGAGACAAATTCTTTTTTCCTTAATCAGACATGACTGAGAGTTCCTGGAGTGGGATGCCTTGGGAAGGGCTGGGACGTCTCCACCTGAGCAAGGAGAGGTGAGTCCCTGGAAGTCTTGCTGAAGGATTGAGTCCAACTCATGCCAACTCTTTTACCTGATCCCTCCCTCTCTCCAACAGCCAAATTCCCAGCCAGGCTTTTGAAACAGGGCCAGTTGTTAGCTGCTGCTAGAGAAGACCAGCAGCGATAATCCAGGGAGCCTGGATGGAGCTGGAGGCAGGTGGCCAAGGCAGGATTGTGCAGAGCCACCTGCTTCTTGGAGCCCAGCAGTGCCTCCTTGCTCAACACCAGCGAAGCTGGTGTCCAGCAAACACCCTCCTGTAGCAGTGAAAGAGGGTGAGTGTCAACCTTGTGAGTAGAAAAGATGGTAGGGAAGGAGAGAGCCTTTTAACAGCAATCTGGGGCTCTGAGCTGTGCCGTTGGGAGTCATTGAGAGGGGATTGGTTTGGAATTTTGATTTAAAAAAATCCCAAACAAACAAAAAACCAGAGGAGCCTCTGTGTTGATGATGTGGACACCTCTCAGCTGGGACATGGGCAGGGACAGGTGTGATGGACAGGGCACAACACTGAGCTGGGTGTGCTTAGGAAGGCTCTACAGTGGTGCAGTGCTCAGCCCTGCATTTATCAGACAATGCAATATATGTATTTATCTCTCACAATGGAGAGCTCAAGTCAGAGAAGGCTGGAGCCTTGCCTTTCCCTGTGCAGATCTGGGAGGCTTGTGCAGGCTCAGCTTGGCAGTAGCTGCTCCTGTCAGAGCCACACCAGTGCTGCAGTACCCAGCCATGGTTCCCTTTTTCCTCAGCTTCAACTCAGAGGGGGAATAAACAGGGAAAAGGGAGTTGGTTGCCTGCACCCACCAAGCCCCTGCAAGCACACCCACTGCATCCCACAAAGCGCTGCCTCGCGTACGGCCTTTGCTTCCCACTGCAGTCACATCTGACCCTTATTACTCCTGCAAGTTGGAACAAGGCAGGAAAAATGGCTGTGCAGTGAGTTTCTTCATGCGCCAGGATTTATTAAGAACAATAGGGGAAATCAATCCATCTATGTAGAATACATCACAGGCTGCAATGGGATAAAGCATTTATTCCGCTCTTGAAGGGTAGAGCTATAACTCATGGGAGGCAAAACCCTTAGTGCTCTGGAGTCCCTTCCCTTCATGTGTGCAAAGAAATGCTTTAGCCCATGGCAACCTACCAGCTATTGAATTTGTGTGGAGAATCTGCCGTCCTTCCCCTTTGCCGGCCCCTTTTTGGAAGGCGAGTCACTCATTAAAACACACCTCTGGAAAAATGAAGGGGCTGTCGGTTCGAAGGCATCTCTGCATCTCGGTTTTACTTTAAACAGAAAGGGAATAGAAATGTCTCAGTGATTTAAAAGCAACCCCCCACCAATTTTGAATGGACAGATTGTGCTTTAACCAACGTAGGATTTGCTGCAACTTTCTGCTGATGCCCAAGGACCAGGCGCTGCAATTACAGCAGAGAGGGATGGGTTGGGGTGTTGTGACAAGGCGAGATGCTGTGCAGGGAGATGTGTGTTGTGCAGCTGAACACCTCCAGTGCTGACTAGATAGATGTGTGTGTATATATATAAGTACTCCCTGTGCCCAGCTCTCTACTCGTGGTAGAAGGCTTGCAGTGCAAAGACTGGAGCAGTAGTTAGCAGGGGCAAAAGGTGACCAGGATTTGTTATAATCTTTCTGGTTGTGAGACAGTGTGAAGCTGGGGGGGGAGTTGTGGAGGGGTGGCATTAATAGGGAAATGGTCTTTTCACTAAGCCTATTTTCACTGGGTCTAATCTATGTTGTGGGAAGAGGATCTCTTCCATAGGGCAGACCCAGAGACGCTGGTGAGCTGTTTGGAGGGATCTGGGCTGCCAAGGAGCATGGGCTGTGGGAAGCCAGGCAATTGAGCAGACACGTCAGACAGCCTTCCTCAGCAGAGATGACTTGGTAGGTAGTGTGCTGTTGGGCAGATGGGGTTAATTCTTACACCCAAATCAAAAGGCAACCGAGGGGGGAATGTTTTATTAATGAAAGCAGCCCTTTGTGAGTATTCCTCCCGAGGCACGTTCCCTCCACCCGCTGCCTTCCCCCCTGGCTGCTGTCTGGCCCCACGTCTTGCTCAGTACCTGCTCAGCTGCCACTCACCCACTGATAGGTTTCATCAAGAAATGTCTCCATATGTGTCTGAGTCCTGAACCTGGGTATGTGGGATGGGAGGAGGAGGAGGAGAGATGAGTCCTTGGCCATGCTGGAGACAGGGGTTTGCCACAGGCAGGCAGAGCTCGGGCTGTCACAGGTTGCACGTCAGCCCATCGATTGCTGCAATGGTGCTGCAGGAGTCACCTCTTGCTGGCACCGAAGAGCAAGAGGAACAGAGTGCAAGGTAAAATGCAGGTTGAAAGTGGGTACTCCAGTGGGTAGGGGATGAAGGAAACAGCTGGAGATTGGGTTGGAGAGGTTGGAAGTGCCTTGCCCACCATCCAGTCCCCTTCCCATCTCACCACCTCTGCCTGCAAAGCAATGGGCTTAAGAGAGGAGCAGGGGATTTCTGTGCCCCCGGAAAGCAGCCTCTCCTGGTCTTTCTTACCCTGCTGCCTCCCTGTGCCCATGTCCTCAGGGGCCCTGGACACCTTCTTCTGTTAAAGGACAGGGCCGTGGGAGTGTCAAGGGCTGTGTGGAGATTATTTCTGTCGCTTTGTTAAAAATAAAACAAAAGCTGGTTTATGACAATTGATTCAGGAGAAAGAGGAAGTGGAGCTCAATTCCCAGAGCACCTTTTAGCAAGGTTCTGCATGCGCGCACGCGTGTCGTACGCGTGTCAGAACTGAGCACCCACGGAAGGCCGGGTCGGGAAACCTCACATGGAAGCGGGGAAAAGACCCCAGTGCATGGCTGCTTCCCTGAGGGAACCCCCGCAGGGCTAATGTTTGATCTGAGGCTCCGTTGTACTCCTCTGAAACCTTGGGATGTCAGGAGCTCGAAGGGAGCCTGGGATGGAAGAGGATGCTATTTGCATTTTCCTATGAATGCATCTATTTGTATAAATCTGGTGTCTCTGTGCATGCGCACACTCCCCTACGCATGCATTTGTTTGAAGAGCAACACGCTGTCCCTGTAGTGTTCTCTGCTCAGGGCCAGAACTGGTTAGTCTGAAATTCAGACTCTTCCTGGAGGAGCTGCAACTCCCCTCCCCGCTTCAAATCTAGCAGTGGCTATGGACATAGGAGTCCCGAGATGGTTCACCATGCGATAGCAGAGTTTCATTGTGGGGGATGAAGGCTCCCCCTTTCAAATTTGCACAGACATCAAAAGAATCTGGAAGGTTCAAACAGATCACAACGTAATCAAAATGCCAAGCCACCGTCTGCTTCTGCCTTTGGGTTGACAAGCAGGATTAGCACCCAAGGGAAGCAGGGTGTAATAGTGTTTCACGGGCACTGTGAACAGCCCAGGAGTGTGCGGAGTACAGAAAGGTTAGCCGAAGGGCAGGTCTGGCTACAGACGTACGGTTGGGGGGCGGATTTTAAAGCAAGGAGCTGTGCTCGTACAACCTCCGTGGGTATTTACTTTAGCAGAAGGCAGGACTCTCCTGTATACCAGTGATGTCACGCTGGAAGCAGTTTAAGCTAAACTGGAGAAAGCCAGTTTAAGAGTGAAGATGTGCACCAGCGTGGCGAGGAGCAGCAGCAGTTGACCTATAGTGCTGTCATTATAATGGTGTGGTTTTCCGTGTAGACAACCCTGGAGCGGAGCAGCTAGCCTGCCATCCCTTATGTTTCACTGTCTAGCTGAGATGTATAACATGGCCCTGCCTGCATGCAGTTGCAATCACCCTCTGGTTCTCCACAGAGTACTGGAGCAGAAGCCGAATTTTCAACGTGCATTGTGTGCCTACTGCACCGTCTGAAGTAGTCCCATCATAGCTAAAAACACATGAAATGCTTCCCAAATACTGCTTTAGTGTCAGTAATTGCTGGTCTTGTCCTGAGGGCAGCCCGAGACCAGAGATGAGGGTTCCTTGTTTGGTATTTGGTGTTGCTCATTTGGAGAACTGAGCAGCACTGATGTGTCCACTGTAAAGCTTCCATGGAGTGAGAAATGTATCTGTAGCTTTGTCTGTGTCATCTGTGTAACCATGCATTTTATAAGTGACCTTGCTTTAAATTTGTGTTAAATTAAGGTGTAGGAAGCTCAGGTCTTCTTTACTGATATCGCAGTTTTGGTTTGAGATTTATTTTGTTTTGGCCAGGGGAAAGGCATAATTTGCCTATAACTCACTCTCTGATGGCTGGACAGGTAACATCTTGCCTTGTAGCTCTTGGAATGCTCTATCTGTCTGGGCCGTGTCTTCCAGGGCCACTCCAGTGCCTGGCAGCCTTCAGAACTCACTGGGACACAGTCAGGCATACGGTTGCCTGTGTGGGGATAAGCCCGCTCGTGTCCAACGGTAAAGCCAAGGCAAGGGCACGGCCGCCTCTGTGGTCACGGGCAGGGCCCAGGCAATGAGTGCTGCCTGGTGAAGGAGAAGCGTACCAAGATTGTTCCAGCCAGGAGGGCTGGGCAGAGAGCTGTGGGAGAGCCGCGTGCCCAGCGCCTTGGCGCCGTGAGCAGGGCCCGGGCTAAGATGGCCGCTCGCCAGCGCACTCTGGTCCACCATGGCAACTCCTTTTCTCCCGGGGCCCCCTTTACTGGCTGCCACTGCTCCCGGGTGCCCACTGCCTCGGGGCTGGCGGAGGGCAGCCCGCTGGGATGGGCCAGCTGCGGGCCTGAGGCAGTGTGGGCCCCGGCGGCCATTTTGCGGGAGGCGAGCGCTGCCTGTAAGATGGCCGCATGGGCATGAGGTGGGGTGCAGCGCTGCCTTGTCCTCGCCACGCTGCCTCCCTCACGCCATCCCCTCCTTATCTTGCTAATTACCGATGAAGGCAGAACAATAACGGGAGCTGGCATGCCCCAGTTCTTTCTCTGCCACCTCCTTCCTCGGGCGGAAAATCTGCGCACACACCTCCCCCCCACCGCCCGCCAGCCCCTCTGTGATATTAACTGAATTAACATACTTCCTAATTTGCCCTGTGTTTTTCCTGCGCCGGCTCCCAGCCGCCTCGTCATGGCTTCTCCAACTGGTGGGGAAGAGGCGAGCGCGTTCATCCCCTCCGCTCGTTTGGTTGTATGCGAAAAATCCTTAATGACATCTAAAAGGGGTGGCGGGACAATAGCCCACGCGGGGTTTGGCAGGAGACGTGCGATATTTACCCCGCCAGACCATCCTCGCTGCCTCTTTGCCGAGGGATTACGACGGCCGCCGTCCCCGCGTTCCTCCATTTATTTATTTTGCTGGTGGCGGGGGGGACGCATTGGCACGCGGCTGCTTTGTGTGCCTTGCTTCACCTATGAAAAGGACATATTAAGGTGTTGCCATAAACCCCCGGATGACAAAGAAAGCGCCTTTCTCTTCTGCTTGTGGGCAACAATGACAGAAGGCTTTAAAGCCAAGAAATTATTTTACCCCCAGTTGCAGAAGGCTTCCCCTAAAAGGAACTTAAATACATACCATTAATTGTAAAGCGCTGAGCTCCTGCTAATGATGCCATGTTTTTTGTTTCTGATAGTATTTGTCCATTGCAGAGAGCAAGCCAAGGATGCTGAGCCTCCCCCGCCCTCCTCCCTTTGTTTAAGTGACAAAATGTTTCCATGTTCTTGTTTAGAAAATAAACCTTTGTGGGTTTTTCAGCTTTTAGTTTTATTTTTTTTACCCATTTATCGTGGTGTGAAATCCAAACTCCCCTTCTTCCCAGATCTTGGGAATCCATGTTCCTCATGATCAATTTTCCCTCCTTTATCTAAAAATACAACATTATTTTATAGCATTACTCTGAAAATGCAGCAGTTATATTTTGAATTTGAGTATTCAGAGCTTCAGGATATTGCAATATTTTTTTTTACAAGCGATGAATGAAATGCAATGATTTAAGTGTGTAATGCACAATACAGATGCCATGCATTGTAAATACATTTCAGGGGCATAAAATCCAACACAGAGAGCCGGTGTTCCACGAAAGCCGGGAGTCCAAAAATAACTGTAAAAATGAATTGTCTGTCGGGACGAATCTCTCAGATCCAAGCCAATATTTGCAGGGTTACAATATACAACTGGCTTACTTATTGGCATAAATATCTCATTTTAAAATGCCGATGATAAACTGAAAAAGAGGTGAAGGAGATATTTGACTGATTACTGGATGCCATGGATTCCCTGCATTTAATTTCATACTTACATGCTATTTACTTATCCCATGTTTATGGGTATGCGCTTTAGCTTCATATAAATCTCTCCTGTCTGTCTGTCTCATTGCGTTCTTTTCTCTTCTGCCATCCCATCTGCTTCTCATGGTCCTTCTCCTGAAACCACATCACAGGATCTGATGGGGATAATGGGAATCCGCCTCTGGTCTCTATCATAAACATGCCAACGTGGGCTATTGTGTCGGGAGCCGGCGGTCACCAGATGGTGCTTGGTTGCCCAGGGTCTGTGTCACTGGGTTTGGTCTCTCGATAAACCAACAGCTCCTTTAGCATTGTGTTTTCCCCCAAGATCTACCTACCCTGGCTGAGGAAGGTGTAAGGACCTCGGGTAATGAATCCCCAGGGATGAAATCTTTCTGGGTGTGTTGGGCGCTTTGCAGCTTCAGCTATGCAGCTATGAGCTGCCCTTGCAGAGCTGAGGTTTGTTAATCCCTGTGCTCAGCTGTGTTCACCCTGTCTGCATTCCTGGAAAGGAAAATGAGTGTGGTACTTTGAGACTGAATGCTGTCTCCATGTGAAAAGCGGTCCATGTCAACCTAAGCAGACATCTTGCTACCTTTATGTACCGGGCTTGGGAAGACAGGGCAGAGACATCTCTGTGATGCAGACAAAATCAAGCCGTCTCCTCTTGCCTGGGCTCACAGACAACTCTTGAGTGTCTGCAAAAGGACTGGCTTGTGGAGGTATCCTTGAGAGATGTAGATGTTACAGAGTGACTGAGGTATGGGGCTTTCCCTGTGAAAAAATGTCCTCCAGCCAGGAGAGGCCCAGGGACAAATCCTGCTCTTCATTATGTGTCTGTATGTCCTCAGGAGGTCCTGGACATTGTTGTACATGTGAGCTGCAGAGCGGGGATTAATGCAGAAATAAAGATTGAAGATAAAAACAGTGAGAGCGATGTCTCTTCCTGAACGCAGACAGATGGAGAGAGCCTGGCATAATTACATTTAGCAAAGGGCCGCCATGAATGAAACCAATTAAAGGAGAAGCAATGCTCATATGAGAGAAAGAGGGAGAGAGGAAAGCAACCACCTCTCTGGGTCTTCTTGGGCATCCACCTTCTATGGGGGGTGAGTCACGCGCAGTCCCCAAGTCAGGGGTGAGCTCTGCACGCACCTGCCTCCTGGCTTAGGGGACTTAGCTTATCTGCCATGGTGAAAAAAGAAGGAAATGGGAAACATCGGGCGCTGGCGGGGCCGGCATGGAGCTGGCTTGCAGCCAGCCCCAGCCTCGCCGTCTCCATTGTCTCATGGCTTTAATGCGTGCCTAGAAATCCAGTATTTAGGATTCAGGTTACCATTGTAAAGCAGAAAGGTCGTGCTCAGCGCCGCTTGGTGTGGATTCCTCCGGCAGCTCTTTTGCCTGCGTGCCCCATGTTGGGATGGTGTTGGCAAAAGGCCTGGGGCCGGGAGGCTGCAAGGAGCACGTCTTTGCTGCCTCTGGCATGGTGTACACCTTGCAAGGGATGCTGCTGGCTTTGGGATTTTGGGAGGGCAGCGGGAGGTGTCCAGAAAGCCGCACAAAGGAGAGGTTTGCGTTTGCTGGGCAGCCAAAGCTGAGCGTGCCTTGCTGACAAGCTTGGCGTAAAATCTAGCAAGGCAGGATCGATGTGTCTCTTCCTTTGGCTCTCACTTGGTGGGAGCTTCATGAGTAGCTGCTGCTGGTGGCCAAGGCTAAGGGAGGCTTTTGGGACTCTTCCTCCTGATTTCATTTGTAGTCCCAGAAATGGCTGTTTTCCAGCTTTCTTCCCTTCTTCTACTATCCTGCTCTCAGGGGAAGGTGCCTTTCGGGTAGAAGAGCAGCTGGCAATGCTGGACTAGAATAATTCACAAGGGTTTTAGAGCAAACCTTGGGATTTGGGGTGTCTGTTGCAAACCTCCAGCAACTGTAATCAAGGACTGTTTAAAAGTCTCAGTTCTCACTTAAAATTAATAGAATTATGCTAACAAGAAATGTATTTAGGGACATCTTAATTGCAGGGAAAACTCTGGAAACAAGTCAGAGACCTTGTAGGGCTTAGGCATTATCAGTCTGAAGAAAACTCCTCCAATTAGTTGGTTTTTGGAATGAATCTTAGTAATTTTGGGGATCAAGACTCAGAGCTTGAGGCTGATAGTGCAGAATGCTGCGTAACACCTGAACAGGGAAGAAGAGAGAGACTGACAACTCAGTGTCATGGATCACACTGGGTTAGATAGAGGCTGTCTTGGGTCTCATTTAAGCCCCTAGACGTACTGAGGACTCTTCAGGAGGGGTCCCAGCCACTGTTGTATGGCCCTGGTCATGGAGGTCTGTGGTCCAGAAGGTAATAATTGGTGATGATGGTCCCTGGCACCCTATTCTACAAGAGAGGGATGCACATCTCTGTATGTGCTAATGAAGGTGGTGGGAACAGGGCTGTACCAATGCAGATTGGCTGTGCCTGTGGATACATGTGGCTCTCTCTCATTCTGGGAACAGCTTGAAAAACAGTGTTTGACTTCCACGCTGCCAAGACTCAGAAAAAAAAAAACCTTTTTAAAATTTATTTGGTCTTTGCTTTAACTGAGAGGTCATGTACTGTGTGCAGCGCTGTGGAAGACTCTGCTTAAGAGCCAAAGGAGGAGATGCTGTCTCTGTGGTGTCCTCATGGTACTGTGCAGGATCTCCCCAGGCTGCTGCAGACATGTCCCAGGCTGCCACTTGGACCAGTGACTCAAGGGAATGTGCTCCTTCAGTCCATTTGTGATACATTTCATAGGTATTGCCTTGCTCCCAGTGGCCACTTGTCTGAATGTGCTGTTGCCAGTGTGAGTTTTACTGCATCTCATGCAGAGGTGTACTGGAGCTCTCCAGAATGAAGGGCAAACTGCATGTGTGAGTCTGGACCTGTAGCAAGCTCTTAAGGCAGTTGTGGTCCTGCACAGTCCCTAGGCTGAGCTTTCTGATGGCGTGGCACTGAGGAGCAGAGTAGAAATAGAGGGCTTCTGAGTGGGTGCAAGGCTGGGACCCATCTGACTCATTTTGCTTGCAATCAGGGGAATGGGTGATGTGTCAGAGCAAGCTGAGAGCTTGGGGAGGAAACAAATGGCTCACATAGATAAGTGCTGGCTGGGGAGCCCATCAGGTGCCTGTTCCCTTGCAAAGGAAAGATCCTTCCTGCAGCTGGTTGCATTTCTGTAGGACTTCTGCCTCCTTGCCTCCTTCTCATCCCCAAAGGACAGAGACTAAAGGAGTGCCTGCTATTGCTGCAAGAGCTTGAGGATGTGGTAGGAAGTGGCTGGTCTCTGCTACCTAATTAACAGCATGGCTGAGTGCTGGGAAACAAAGGCTCCGGTTTCTACACTCTCCTCATCCTTCTCCCCTTCCTTCCTAGCCCCTAAAAGAAACCTCCCTACTGAAGCCATGGGATGTTTCCATAGATACCTCTGTGCCTGTGGGGATGTGGAGGGGACTGTCTTGCTGTGTGCAGTGGGATGAGGATGGTGATGGTGTGCTTTATTCCAGACTTGGATCAAGCACTCCAGGGAAGGCGTGGCTGGAGGAACAGGGATGCATCTCTTCTGCTTGGGCTATTTCCAGCTGCAGCTGTCTCAAAGCTCTGCAGAGTGCCCTTCTGCCTCCTTTGGGAAAAACCTGCCTGTGTTGACCCATTTGGGCATGGAGCAAGCAGAACTGGCCACAGATGCCTGCTGCAAGAAAGGCTTTGCCTGTTCCATGCTCCAAAGGCAATGCCAATCTACTGGGATTGTGGCACCAGTGATCAGCAGGGCCAGTGCACTTGGCTGAGGGGCTGAGAGCTGCAAGGGCTCTGTCGAGGAGGGATTCTCCGCATCCTGGGGGGTTTTCACACTTCCATCCCCTGATCAGACCCACTCAGTGGGAGTCCTGGTGGAAGGCAGAGGGACACGGAGGTGTTTGAACTGCATGCTATACTCCTGAGGGACTTGCTTTATGGTTGTGCAGAATTAGTCTGTGTTTTCTAGGCCACCTTTGAAAAGCGGCTGAAAATTTGATTTCCATAGCCTAAAAATGAGCTCTGTGTTTGGCTCCTTAAAAGACAGGCAAGGTCTAGAAATCTCCTGCGACTTGAGAGCCCAGTCAAACTGTGAATGGCTCAGTGAGGGTGGAAATGGGCTTTGCAGTTTGCTTTTACCACAGTCAAGTTTACTGCTGTTGTTCCCCCAGTTTGTGCACAAGTGCCACACTGAGGAGCTTCTCAGCTCCTCTCTGCTCCCTGAAGTTGCTAGGACAGAAAGGCTCCTTTGCCAGGGCTGGTTTGGGAAGGACTGGAGTGGTGGCTGTCAAGACTGGCACCTCTTTAAGTCCCATGTTTTCATGGCTGTGCTTGGAAATGGCGGGTGGGCATGAGGCCACCAAGCCCTGAGAGGAGGGATGTCTCTGGTGACGACCACTCATTTTGCCATGCAGCCCCGAGGAGAGGGAGGCTGTGTGTCAGCCCGATGGAAGCTCTCTGCAGGTCCTCCTGCCCGAGGAGCAGGCAGTGACACATTTCTGACACAAACTGAGAGGAGATGCCGGCGTGAGATCCCGGTCATGTCATCTGGGATCAGGTACCAAACCCAGCCGTGGCCGCGAGCAGTGAAGGAAGCAGCTGCCCCAAGGGATGGTGAACATGATCCAGAGCTAATCCCGGGGCGTCTGCTCCCTGTGTGTGCCCGTGGCAAGGTGCTATCCTCAAGGTCTCCCAGCCCCACACCATAGCTGCTCCTGTGGCTCTGCAGAGCGGAGCTGTGGATGCCGGGGGGATGCTGGCTGAGGATGTGACAGGTTCGCACTGGGCTTGCGTTAGATGACGGGTGCCGGCTCCACAGGGTGCAGGCACAAATATCTCAGGGGGATTTGCTTTCCTACAGAGCCTATTGCTCTCACAGGATGATGGAAAAATTCGGGTCCTAAAGGGATGAACACTGCCTGCACTTTGAAGGCAGACATCCCAGGAACCATAGAGAAAAAAAGACACCCACTGATTTTTATTTTTTTTTTTTATTTCTCCCTGTTTCTGTCTGCCTATCAGCCTGTCAGCCAGCTAGATGCTAATCCACAGCAGCAGCAGCACAAATAAAGCTAGGCTAGAGGGATGCTAATTTATGCCTGGATTTCATGCTTTGTTTTACTTCCCCACTTTATTGGACAGAGTAGGCTTTGTGAGTGACGTAAAATGTTGCGTGTGCTCTCCCCATGGCAGGTTTCTGCACATGCAGCAGGAGAAGTTCATTTCTCTGTAGCCCTTGCAGCCTTGCACATGCCTTTCTTTGCCTCCCCTGGATCATTTTGGGGGGAGGGGGGGTCATTCCTGATAAATCCCCATCTGATGAGGACTCCCTCTAAGTTTTGTTGCACTGTATGTGAAACCCAGGGATGTGTTTCCAGTCTCATCGTGTCTTCTCTCATGGTGCCAGCATTTATGCATCTAAACTGTAATTTTTTATGCTCTTGCTGGGTAACTAGACTACAGCCTCGGCAATTTGCATGAATAAATGTCATGTAAAATCATCTGCTGGTGGGTAGTGGCCAGCCGAGGAGTTATGTTGTGAGGCAATCTGTTCTGAGTGATCTGTTTAATGAAATGTTGAGATTTACAGCTCTCAACGTCCATGGGGAAAAGCATGTATGGTTTTAAGATCACAGCCCTGAGGTGACTTTACCTGTGTGGTACAAGTAGGTGAGGAGTTCTAGTACTTGTTGCTTGGGAAACTTAGTGTGTTAAACTGTGCTGTTGGGCAAAAGCCTTTGAAATGCCCTGTCTTGAAATAAAGGGAAATGTAAAGAATAGTCAAAGAGGTGTTAATAACAGAGGGTCTTGCAGGGTTTTCTGCGAGAGTCTTGCATGGGATCCCCGCTGGTACCCTTACAGTTTTGGAAAGGAAGGATCAGCCACCAGAGGCAGGGAATGGATGTGTTGGGGCTTTGCTGAGGTTTTCAGTTCCCATTAGAGGAGCTGAAGGGAAGGAGATGCCCAAGAACCATTGAGTCTCTGTGCTTGCCAGGCTGGTACTGACTGTTCCCTGCAGCCAGAGCTCCATGAGCGAAGCAGCAAATCACTGGGGAAGGAGAGAACAGGCAAGACAGAGCTGAAGGGGGCTTTGAAATGGCCACACTGGGCAGGGATCTATGAATTCCCTTGCTTTTTCACTCAGTTTTCTCACAGCTCCTGCTGGCCTCTGCAGAGCAAGTTGAGGGGAAGAGCTCAGAGGTGGGTCTTTGTAGCAAGGTCTGCCCTCAGCTTCACCAGGTTAAATCCTAAGTGAGGATTTAATTGCGTTCAGTAAAAGCCGCCCAAATTTACAGCATGGAAATGAGAGCAGAATCATGAGTGTCCTTGTTTCCTTTTACCATCAAATAGATTTTCTCAGCCTTGAGTTCTGCAAGCTGATCTCTGTAGGGTTTTATTTCATTCGCTGTCTTCATTGCCCTATTAAAACAACAGCTCTGTCCCCGAGTCCCTGTGTGTCACTGTGTGTCGAGTACTTATCCCTGTGTATTGGGGCACAGGAATGTGGCAATAAAACTGCTCACAACCACTTGTTTGGATAAAAAGCACAGATTTGCTTACCTTGCAGTAGTTTCCCTTTTTTAAGCAGGAGTGTTTGCACAGGTGACTTTTGGTTTTGCCTCATGTACATTCTTGGATTTCTGCGTGACATTTTGCCCGGCCTTGTTTAGTAATGTCCAGGAATTTCCTAGCTTTCCTCTTATGGAAATCACACAAAGGTCTGGGGGGTGGATCTGACTGCAGGAGCAATGTCGGGGGAGCTGAGCTACCTCTGCCCACCAAGGCAGGGCTCATGTGGGTTTGCATCACAGCTTTTCTCTTCTCTGACTAAGCTAAAGGACGGGAATAGTTTTGTACTCCTAAGGTGCACCTGTTTGTGTAGGAGGATGTGGGATTGTGGCATTTGTCTTTGCAGCTTTCACTGGGCTCCTCCACCAGGCTTTCTTTAGGCTGATATCTGCTCAGATTTGGGGGGAACCTCTGGGCAGCACTGCATCTTGCATTGCACAGATCCTCACGTGCAAACACTGTAGGTGTGCGGAGGTATCTGGCTTTGTGCGGGTCTCAGAGCCAGCCTCTGAGGTCTCTTTGTTTTGTCTCCCTCTGGGTATCTTGTGTGGATGCATTTGCATATATGGAAAACGTTGTCATCGTCTTCTCCCCCTCCCCAGCTCCCGCTGCCTTTGCTCTGCTGGCTCTTGGGCATTTCCAGCTGAACGGAGCCTGCCAAGGCCAGCCAAGCGCGGTGGGGCTGGGGGGGACACCCCCATCTGCACCTTTGCTATTTCCTTCCCCAGGCGTGCCTGGGGGTGGGCAGGGCATTGGGGTGTTTTTCCCTATTTTTTTTTTCTCCTGGTATTTATAAACTAGCAGTAGGCAGGCAGTGGGGTCCTGAAGGGAGTCTGGTCCATCCTCTGAGCCCCCAGCTCCAAAACCCTGCTGCTTCCCCCCTTTCTTCTCGTGCTGTAGCGTGTCTGTCTGGCTGCAGCACCAAAGAGAGCAGTCCAGACCGTGCAGCAAGGCTGCTCACTTGCTCTAAATCCACGAGGCCAGGTTTAAGCACTTTTTGTTCCTGCCGGAAAAAGCCTTGGAGTGGTTATACCAATAAATCTCTTGCTCCTCCATGAAGATGTCCTTCCCAGGACATTTTAAGTCCCTAATCCTCTCCGAGGCATCTCTGGCTCTATCTTCTCTTCTCTAACCTGTACCTGCCCCCCTGCTGCCAAAGACTTGAATGCCCTGAGGCTTCATCCCTTCAGTCTGCCTGCTCTCTGTGCACCTCCGTGCAGCCCCGCGCCCACTCCGCTGTCCCGACATCCTGCTGCCCGCCTCGAACTGGGGACAGGCTGGGCCACTGGAACGGCCGGGGGCGGAAGAAGGGGGTGGAGGAGAGACGGGGCAGCTGCGAGGCTTGTGTTAGTAAACACTTCCTTGGGTTCACATTTTAATTCCTTACCCCCCTTCCACATCTTCTCCCCCATCCTTTCCCTTTTCTATATGCTCACACAATGAGACCATTGTCAAGGGGTGATTTGAATGAGGGGTCTCCGGGCATGTTCCCAGCATTGTCAAACAGAGTGGGAAAAAAACCACAACTCCAGCCTAGCCAGGAGGACCAGACCAGACTGAGACAGATGCCTAAATTAGTGACAAAGCCTTTTGAATGTCCCCCCTAGACAAGGGTTGCCTTGTGCATGCGTGCGTGTGTGTGTGCATGCTCGTGGGTGTGTATTTGTGGCTGGGTGGCAGCTTGCATGTCTCCCCATGTTAATTAGTTTTGCATGCATGTCTGATAAGGTGCCAATGAATATATTTGTACTCCTTCCATTGGTGAAAGCTGTCTCGGCGGCGGGGGAGATGCGGGGTGGTGGGGGTGTGCTCAGTGCAGCCTGGCAGCCTGGGGTAATTGAGCTGTGCGGGGCTGGGAGAAGGGGTGAGGGTTACATCGCCAGAGCTCGGCTTCCCAGCGATGGGATCTGCTGCTTTCCTTGCAAATCATGGAGAGTTTAAAAGAGAACTGAGGCTTTTTTTGGTTCACTGGGTCTTTCTCTTCATCTTGGCTGATTGTCTGGCTGAGGGTCTGTAGGCTCTTTCTTCTCCTCTGCCCTGTGTGTCTTTCTCTCAAGTCCCTTAAAAGGTGTTTATTTCCAATGGATTTGTATCCATCTTTGTATACACACATACACATGCAATCACTCACACAAAGCCCCAGTAACAAAACCTCCACCTCTTTCTCCAGAAAGGGAGTCAAATCTGCTACCAGTTACAAAATATGGGAGGGAAGTGAAGCGTGTGGGTGCCAGGGGTGGAGCAGTGGAAACAGGCAAATAGAAATGCAGAACAGGAGTTGGAGAGACAGAGATAACATGCTCTATAAAGGATTTATCAACATTTGCTCAGGATATAGTTATTAATTAGCAATGCAGAGAAAAGTCTTTCTACATCCCCAGCGTATGGACCAGCACATAATGTCATTCCTAGACTGCTGTTATCATTCATCCATCCATCCATCTGCATTCTGTAGGTTCACACAAGAATTCATTGTATGTGTAGGGATGTAAACATCAGTTCACATTTAATTAATTTCCTGTCTAAATTAATTTTGCATCCTTTCCCTTAAATCAACAAGACTTAAGAGCCCACATACATTTCTTGAGCAGAACGGGAAGAAACTCTTGAATGGGCCAAGATGTCTTTTCTCCCTGTGGTCCCATCTGAGCAGCTGCCAGATGCTGAAAGAGCAGCAATTTACATGGCACAAGGCTGCTCTGAAGCAGGGGTCATTTTGGGAAGTTTACTGGAGCACAGCTTGCCTCCTGTGAAGCTTGGTAGCACCCAGCTTCACATTAGCTCCAGTTTGCTTTGCCTTCTCTTCCATATTTGGGTTCTGGTACAGTGAAGGAATGAAGAACAGGAGCTGATGCACGATGGAGCAGGGCTGGCCCTGGGGGGAGCCTGGTGAGAGATGCTTGGTCCAAGCAGCAGAGCATGGGATATACTCCTGATGGGCTGGCTGGGGAGGAAGGGGAAGGTCATGAACAGGGTAAGGTGGCTGTTGGCATCAGCAAGGTTTGGGTTGGATGGGGCTGATGCCTCTTCCCCCACTGACTTTGTAGCTGCACTGGGTTTTCCTCTGCTATGGTAGGAAGCTGGGAAGTGAGATGGTAGAGTAGCCAGGAAGCGACAAAGCCACCTGCCTGGAGGAGAGCTGACAAGTCCCTGCTGGGCTGCAGGAGGAGCAGCTCTCCTTTGTGCTCAGAGAAGTCTAGGAACACAGGCAGGGCCAGGCTACACCTCTCCATCGACCTGCATGGGATATCTATGAGGGCCAGCCCAAAGAGTGCCCCAAAATCCTCACTGCCACTCCAGCAGCACTGTACAAGTAGGTACAGTGGGCAACTCATCAGTAATGTGCAGGAAAAAAGGGATTCCCATGAAATGCAAGTCTTCCAGTTGGAGAACAAAGGCAATTTCATGTGACTTATCAGCGGTGCCTAATTGCACAGGGTGAATAATGAGCAGCTGGAGAGGCAGCACTGCCGTCCCTCCGGCGGGCTGCAGCCGGTGGCCGCGGCTGGAAACCCCAATCAGTGCCAGCAGAAGGTGGGCATCCTCAGAGAGGTGCAGCCCCAGCACTCTGTGCCCGTTTCGGAGCTGTTTGGGCTCCTCCATTGCAAAGTAATTGTGTTAATCCCACACGGATGTAAGAGGGGGACCTGCCGTTGGAAAAAGTCTCTCTGTGGTTGCTCAGACCTTTCATTTACGCAGAGGGTGAATGTGTCATCCATGCCTGACCCAGATGCAAGGTGGCCTCTAAATCACAAAGAAGAACCAGGCACCAGCATCCTGCAAGGAGCTTGCAGTTCTGTCCCTGTCTGGTGCCTCATCTCTGAGCAGTGGCCATGCTAAGGACCCCTTCCAGCTGACCTGCCACCCCTGTGCCCTCCTCTCCTGTTTGCACATCCCTGTCTCTCCTTAACTCTGCTCCCAAACTCTGGGCAGGGCTCTGGAAACCGCTTTGTCAGAGCTCCTTGCCAGGTTGATCTGCAGAAGGGGTTTTTTTCCTTTTCCCCATTGGGATGACTATTCCCGCAGAAGCAAAGCCTCTTAATGAATCCGTGGCAGTAAAGTAGGTAACGTGTTCTCCCTGCCAAGGCTGCTTGGCACAGCTGGAGTCACGTAATCAGGCTAGGCTGCCAGTCGGGGACAGAGTAGGAAGAGTTAAACTGAGGACAGTGCAGGGACAACTAATCCCCAACAGGAAGAGCAGCAGAGACCTCCCTGTCCTTCATCATCCTCCCCCTCCATTCATGCACTTTTCCTCCCTCTCCACCACATCCTATTCCTCTCCCACATCCTCCCTTTACTTATTTCTTCTTCCGTCTTTCTCACCCTCCTCTCCTCCGTTGCTTTCTCACTCCTCCCCCGTGGTTTCCCTCCGCCCCCCCATCCCCGGCCCTGTCTCCTCTCACATGCTCTGTCATGTCTCCAGAGCTGGTTTTCGAGTGGGACCGAGGGACGGTGTATTTGGGCTGCGGTGGAGGTCACAGCTATATGGGGATTGTTTAAAAGAGATTTGCCCACATCCCAGCCCATGTGACCAGCCTCAGCTGCAGGTCTCTCTTTCTTAATCTGGAGATAAGCGTGATTATCCGAGGAAGGGCTGTTCGGAGCTTTGTAACTGTGACAGGGGAGCTTTCAAGTCGCACTTTGCTGGCAGAGCAGCGTTTAAAGCCGGGGAATCAGATTCCAAGCGTGGCTTTGCATCTCTTTTCTGCTGGGAGCATGGTGCAGGGCTGGCAGTGGGGATGGGAGCTTTATTAGGACTTTGCTTATGATGCGGAAAAGGAGTTAGGGGAGGGAAAATGGGGGAAGAAGGAGGTGAAAAAAATCCCAATTCGCTGTTTCCCCATCAGTGGTGGCCCAGGAGAGATTGGCACTGATTCAAGGGGACAGGCCAGCCTGAGCCCTGGTGCAGAGCAATAAGGTCCATCAAACCTGGGGTCTGCCTTGTTTTTAGCCTGGGGTTGTGTCTCCTTGTTCTGCTCTACCCCGCCTCGCTCTGTTGAATCCTTCACACAAGAGGTCTCTGGGGCCCTGTTTGGAAATGAAATGCTGTTTTAGCAGCTCCCATGGCACAGCTTCCCCGGGAGAGATGGCAGGGCCAGCTTTGCTGCCCGATAAACACATCGGCCCCAGCACACAAGGCAGCCAACTCCTTGTCCCTGTCCAGAGAAATATTTGTTGGAGATGAGCCCTTGTGGGGCATCTCTGCAGCCAAGGTGGAAGTGCAGGGACGTACAGCAATTGTGTAGTTCAGTATCGTATCAGTGTCTTGTATTGCTGGAGGTTGAAATATGTAACATCTCCTACGAGTGACACGGTCCCAAAAGATTTCTTTGGCTGGGACAGGCATCAAAATAGAGTTTAGTGGAAATGTTCAGCTCTGGAGCAGGTGCTGCTTTGCTTCTATTTGTAGACTAGAAACTCAGAGCAGAGCCTCGTAACAGCGCTTCTTTTGATGGAGATGGGTCAAGGAGAAAGAAACCTGGATGTGAGCCAAGGGCGGGAATCTGGGGCGAGGTTGAATCAGGACGAAGTGCCAGCGCTTTGGACCGTCACTTGGGCAGGACTCACTGTTCTTGCCATATCCTCCCTGGAAACGCTTCAGCTTCCAGCACAGCAGCTGAGGCCAGCCTGATCCAAAGGACACCCTGAATCCCATCTGCTCTCCCCACACCACCCATTCCTAGTGGGTGGGAATTTGCAGTGAGAGCACCAAACAGCCCCTCTGCCTGGGTTTGTTCATGGAGGGGCAGTTCCTTGCCTGTGTCAGAATACCAGGGGATAGAGTACATCCCTCTTTTTCCTCTCCCAGGAATGCACATCTCATTTTTGCATCATGCTACCATAAGGGCCAGCCAGCCTTAAAGCAGCCCAGGACAAAGTCCTGTGCCTAAAGATTGAAATGTCTCTCTGCAGGGCAGGTAGCTCAGTGTACCTCCAGTGGTTGAAGAAGGGAAACGGTTGCAAATGTATCATTTTGAGAGCAAGCTCTGAAACATCTCCCACGTTGCCTGCCTGTCTCCAGAGCCCCACACAGCTGCTCTGTGGGTGGAAGTTCTGTTTTTTGTGTGCCCCCGTGAACTTTATTTTTTGCTTTTTTTTTTTGTATGCTGCTTAGATGAATCCTCTTCAGTGCCTACAGCTTATTCCAGGGCTTTACTGAGGATCTGGCCAACACTTGTAGCCTTACTCCAGGGCATGGCTCTGGAGGAAACCAAACGGGTACAGCATCTTTTTAGTCTAGTGTCTGTAAGACCAAACAGTCCAAATCCCAACCTGCAGCCGTGCTGTGCAGATAATTCCTGTGCCCCATTGGAGAACAAGAGCTCCCCTTGAATTCCCAGAGCCTTGGATGTGGCAGCGGGAACGTGGGCAGGAACGTGTAGGTGTTGGCATGTGCAGGCAGGAACACGTGTATGCCAGGGCAAGCGTGCCCATCTCTGCAGGCACAGGCCCACGTCTGTCTCTGCACCAGCCCCTCTTGTGCACTGGCCTCACAGGAATCTTCCCCACACTGCCTGAAATGAGGGTTTAGGGGCACAGGGCTGATGGTAAATTAACCAGTGATAAATGGAGGGAAGCACAGTGGGTTTAATGGAGAGATCCATTTGGGATGCAGCAAGGGAAGGGTTCCTGATGGAACAAACAGAAGGAGCTAGAAAAGGGAGCAGTGTGGTGGATAGGAGTGTGAGATCAAAGACTGTGACAGGGCCAAGAGCAATGAGAGTTGGGAGCCAGGAGCAGTTTGTGTTCCTGGGTGTCGAGCAATGCTGAGGAGAATGAAGGGAAAACACTGGCTGCTCTGAACAAAAGCCACTGAACAAGGAGATGGGAATGGCATGGAGGGGACAAAGCAGGAGTCACAGAGCAACCAGCACCCAGCACGGGCGTGGGTGGCTTTCCATGCTGGGTGGAAGATGGGCTGGAGAAGGGGGCTTGCATCCAGTGAGGATGTGCAAGGTGGTCATGTCCCATGACAGGGAGCCAGCAGAGTGCCACAAGTCTGGGGCACAGAGTGGCTTTGGGAAAAAGAAACTGTCACAGTGACAAGGTGGGTGTTTCCCTGAAGGTGGCTAGTGTTTCCAGGATAGGGAAATGGAGCTCCACACCTGGGTTGGGAAGAGCTGAGTCATTTCTCCAAACACCACATTAGGCCAATGCTGGAGTTTGAGCACAAGCTGGGCAGTAACACAAGCCTGGACTGGAATGCCTGCACAGCATCCCTGAGCTGCACTGGGCCTGCAGCTCACCCTGCAGCACCAGGACTCTTCAGGGTCCAAGGGGAAGGGAAGAGCTCTGGCAGTTGAATTTGGATTCTCCTTTCACCCACCCAAGCATCCACCTTCACTGCACGGGCAGCTGAGACCCAAGGGCAGTTTGGTTTCATTGCTGTTGATCAGAGCCTTTTCTTACCATGCCCTGGCACCTCCTTACATGAATCTGGTTTTTGTGATTGATGACTAGCAAAACTCTTGTCCAAAAGGCCATCATGTTTGCTTGCAACCTCATTGCTATAGTAACAGAGGTCCTCAGGACACCTCTGAAGTAGGTCACCACGGACCCCATTTCGCTGTGTCTCCCAGTGCAGCACAGCTCCAGAAACAGAGTGCACCCACCACAGTTCAGCTGGGAATCACCCTGGCACAGCCCAGACCCTCTCAGGGAAGGCCAGGCTGGAGAACTGCCCTCCAGTGACAGCACCCAAGGGTACAAAGGGCTGTCCTGCACCTGGTCACAGGAAACTTCTGTTCCTCATGCAGCCCAGTGCCAGCTAATGGTGTTCCCCAAGTCAGGGCTCACTTCCAGCCTCCTGTCTCCCCATCCCCCACCTCCTTGCTGCCTCCCTCCCCCCTTTCCCCCAGTGCCTCTCCTCCTGCTTTGCATAATTTTCCATTTTCAGTGTCCCCTTTTCTTTTTCTCCTCTCCATATGGTGCGTCCCCCTCTCTGCCTGGCGCAGGAGCCATCCTTAACAAGCTCGGCAAAGCCCTCTCTCAGGGGCTGCACATGAAAGATGCTCTGTAAAAACAGAGGCTGGGATGGAGCTCCCCCTTTTTTCCCCCCTTGATTTATATGGGGCTGGGATGTGGGAACGTTTCTGGGTCGCATTTTAGAGCCGCCGGGTGCTTGTGCCTGTTCTCTCCAGCCATTCAGTGCAGACCCCTAAGGCCAGCTTGTCCTCAGCCTTTGATCTGCAATGCAGAAAGAGCATCCAGGGCAAGTTTGTGCCTCTCATCCAGCCCCTGCCCTCATTTTGGCTGGCAGGGAGGGATGCCCTGTCCCACCACACCGGGGAGAGGCCATGCCCTTTCCTCTTAGTGTCCGGTGGCCTTTTCCAGCTGGCTACTTCGGCTCCCTCCCACATCCCTGACACCATGAGGACCTTCCCACTCACGAGGTCCAAGGCACTGGGTCATGGTGAAGCAGCAGGTTGTGGGATTTGTGATACACGGCGATTCTGCACGTCTAACCCACCCCTGCCCCTCTCCAGCTCCACTGCAGATATTGGCCAGTGAGCACCCAGGAGTGCCTGGAGGGTGCTGGGGCTGACCAAAGGGTGCTGGGGCTGGCAACGCCTGCCCAGCATTTGATGGGTTAAGCCAGTCTCTAGCTAATTTCTCCCAGCGGCTCCCCTCCTCCTCCTCGTACTTCTGTATGCAGCAGGCAGGGCCTCAGCGCAGGTTCCTGCACTGAGCTGTTGCCAGGGGAGTAGTTAGGCGAGTCTGAGCTATGTGGGGAAAAGGCCCGGGCTGTCAAAGTGTCTGAGATGAACCATAGCCCGGTCCCCCTGCAGCTGGGCCCAAGCATGCATCAGCCCTTGTTTGGAGCCTGGGAATGGCAAAGCCCAGGGAGGTTCAAGGGCAAACTTGCTATTCATTAGTCAGGGGTCCTTGACGTTCCCACTCTCTGTCTCCCTTCTTCTTCTTCTTCTTCTCTTTTCTGTCCCTCTTTTGACAGATTCCTGGGTGCTTTTGGGGAAAACTCCCCTCCTCCTCCTCGCCCCAGCAAAAGCCCTCCACATAAACTTCCCCAGCAGACAAGGCAGGAGGACAATAACGTCAGGGCCGCGATGCAAACGAGAGCCAGCGGAGCAGCCGCATCCCCCGGGTGTCCTTTCTCCCCGGCCCTTCCCGCGCTGCTGCGGGAGGCTCAGCCGCCGCATTCATTTCGTTCATCTTGCCCATCTCCGATGTTTTATTATCTTGATGCTTGCAGGAAATTGTAACTTGAGATAAGGAAAATGTCAGGCGCCTTCTCCTCTCTCCTGTAGCCCAAAGCACCGCGAAGTTGCTCCGTAGGAAATGTAAATGCTTGCCCAGGTGCAGAGGATGAGCACGAGATGGAGGGAGCCTCGAGAGGCCGCGCGAGCATCTCCGTCAGGAGATAAAACTCGCGGCGTAGGCGGAACACGGAGCCTCCCTCCCGCCCCGCTGAACAGAATATTTCATAGCTCTTAGAAGCCGAAGCTCCCTTGTAATTATCCAAAGCAAACAGCACGTGTTATTAGTTTAAAATGATTTTTTTTTCCCCCTCCCCGGGCCCCTGGAGCAGAATGGAGGTGTAATTGTGCTAAGGAGTTAGCAGGGGAGAGCACAGCTTTTGGTCACATTCAAGTTGGAGGGCTTGAGCCAGGGAGGCTGGTATGAAAGGCTGGTATTTGCATAAGCAGCGTGCATCCCTACAAAAAAGAAAGATATCAGGGGCTTGCAAAATTCAATCAAGGCTGGGAGGGAAGAAAAAAAAAGGGGGGGGGGGTGGAAGGGAGGGGGGGAAAAAAATTGACAGTGAAAAAGGTTTTTCTAAGTAACACCCTGTCGAGATTAAATTGTCCAGAAAGTTTCTCCGTGTGAGCCGGTGAAGCGGAGGCTGGGCTGAGGGCAGGGGAGGAGCGGGGTCCCTCCTTCCTGGCCTCAATAGGGGACAGGAATCTGATTAGGCAGAGCATTCTGCATCCATTTACCATTATTTGAGGGTTTTTTTTTTTTCTCTTCCCACCGCCCAGAATTGCTGTGGCAGGGCAGTTTATCAGCATATAAACCTCAGTGCTGGCTTTGTAAGGGCACAAGGAGGCACAGGAGCAAGTGTTGGGGCAGAGGCTGAGCTATAATTTCAATTGTTTATTCAGCTTTAAAAAAAAAAAAAAGGGCAGTAAATCCACACACAGAGTGATGTTTTCCCTGTGCAGGGCACTGGGGAGGGAAGGCAGTGTTGAGGCTGGAACTGGGTCCTGGTGGAGCCCTATTTTTGCAGGCACCCTCAGTGCAAGGCTGAACTTTGCCCAGAGAGAAAGTACATGCAGGGGATTTGAGTTTTCCTGAAGCTTATGTGGAGTCAGTTGGGTTGTTCCAGCCCCTCCAGCCCCTCAATTACTGAGTGCCAGAAGTTTCAAGCCCACCAGGCAGGCAGTGGGTGATTTCCAGGCTGGATTGATGTCTGGTACCAAAGAGCATCCCCTCTATCCACACTACAGAGGAGTTTCTCTGTAGGCCAACGCAAGCTCAGCCTGTCCCTGCAGAGGGTAGGGACTGTCCCTGCCCAGGACAGGGGACTTTACCTGCCTGGTAAAGGCTTTCCCCTGGTGAGAACAAGGGTTCAGCTGCCTCCTCCTCTCCTGGGCTTGTGAAAGCACCCACCATCATTCAGATCTCATCTGTCCTGACCTCAACATCCTTTCCAGGCTTGGGGGAGCATTCAGGATGTTCTCCTAATCTCACATAGGATGAAGAAGTGCTGAGCCTTGGCTTTTTGCAGCCTGGGTCTCCCTAAACACATGCAGCATGGAGTCTGTCCTCTCAGCACCCAGAGACAGACACAGGCCATGGTCCTTCTCTAAATCCAAGCACATGGGGTGGGTTTGGTCTCTGCCTCTCTTAAGTTTTAGACTTGCTTCAAAGTTGCAGAAGGGAAGGGATTTTCCTTGGATTTCCATCAAGTGCTTTATGAATATTGCAATAAAGGGGTTACAGAAGATCTATTTTTAAGAGAGAGAAAAAATACCCATGAAAATTGCAGCCTGGACCCCAGAGTGTAGAGTATTTGCACAGTTCAAAGAGTTACGGTGGTTCATCCAGTCACAGCCTGGGAACGTCGCGGTGCGACCTACAGCAGATCACATGCCGGCTACTCCCAGGGCGGCTCATTAGAGAGCCACACAGAAGATTTATCTCTTAAAATGGGCTTGCAAATATTTTATAAAATTTGCAATATTTTATAAAATTACAATTTGGTGCAATAAAAAGAATAAATTAGCCAGCTGATGGTTCCTTTTGCAAGTGTACTCAAGGATTTGTTATATTAGTCTTTGCTCCTTCCAATGTAACAGTTTATGGGCAAAGCAAAGGAAAAGGATGGGACTGGTTTGGGGGCTAGGGAATACACACTCAACATGGATAAAGTGTAAAGGAAATAGATGAAAAAAATCAGGGAAAAGGGAGGAGAACGTGCTGCAAGGTGCGAGATGTGTGGGGCAAAGCACGGGAGGCGTGGGGAAAGCCGAGAAGGGGACTTTGGCTGAGCGTCACAGCTTTGGCTCCAGCTCGGTGGCTTGGTATCACTTTCTCCAGTCAGGCAAGGGCGCCGAGGGCAGGGAAAGTTAACACGAAGATTAAAACATCAGAGGGCTGTGCCTTTAGTGGCTCTGACATGCAGAGTAATCCCATGCCCCAAAGCCTAGGGAGGAAGGACAAGCCGTGAGCCCTCCCCTGGCTGGCGGTGTGCGGGGCAGGCAGAGGTAGGGGATTGAGGAGGGTGCAGGGGAAACCTGGCATCTTGGGGACTACAGTTTTCCCAGTAAGGAAGAGGGTAAGGTGGTCCAGAGCCATGAGAAATGGGTGGTGGGGAGGGAAAGAGGATTGGAGTTCTCTTCCATCAGGGACAAGTTGGTTTCTTCTCAGCCAAGCGCTACTGGACCATTTCTCTGACAGAGATCATAACCACTCCATTTTCTTTCTTTCCTTCCTAGATCCCAGTGAGTGGACAAGGGACCTTTGAAGCCTGTGAGTTCCTTCTTCCAGTTGGCTGCCACCTGCCCGGACTTGCCATCTGACTTCTCCAGCTTTCTCCAGGAGGGTCCCAAACTGCTTCTCCATTGGCCCCGGAGAGGAGACAGCTTTGTCCCGTGAACACACCGGATTTCTGCATCACTTTGAAACACAGCAGTGCAGCTATGGGGAGGGAGCCAGGGCAACACAGGGAGCTGAGGGATCATCCCACATCGCTCCTGTATGTTGCCTTTAGTGCCCTCAATACCCCAGAGCAGGACCAAAGTGGTTAGGCAGAGAGACCTGAGCCAGTCACTGTCTCACCTGGTGAAATACCAGGTGTGTGAAGTCTGGAGGGAGCTTTTAGCCCCTGACTTTGCTCATGGAGCAGAGCTCGGCCCTTGCTGCTCTTGGTCCCTGGGTCTGTGGAGCTGTGGGAGTGCAGAATTCCTGAAGGCACTGTGCTTGGGGCCCAGAGGACCATGAGCTTTTCCAGGCCAGGCAGCCCTGCTGCTGTTGTACTGCACCCTCTCTGTTCCTGTAAGAGAAATGTTCTGCCTGTAATTCTCTCCCATTCAAATCCTCCCAACCCCATGCAATGTTGAAAATAAACTTTCTCTTTTGCAAAAGCGAGCGTGTGATTTGGTGCAGTCTCGAGATGGAGGAGGCAATGGGCACAAAATAAACCCAGGCAAATCAACAGGGAAGGGGGAGCAGCCGAGAGCCAGGCAGCCGGGCTGCGCCGTGCCCCGCATCAGGCACATTTCCCTGAAAGCCCGAGCGAATCCCTCGCCGCTCAATGATCTTTATTTGGTCTGAACCCCGTCTGGGAAGTAACCGCTAAACCCAATGCAAACAGACCCCCGTGAAAGAATATAATGAATATGTCTCTCAAATGATTTGGAGCCCTTCTGCCTGCAGAGCAGGGTTCCCCATTGTGCCCCGCTCCCGGCGTGCTCGGGGCAGGCTGCGCGAGGTGGCCGCTTTCCCAGCTGAAATCCGAAAAAAGCAAACAATGGGTCAAGGCCGGCATTGTGCGAGCCCAGGCAGGCAGAAGGAGCGCAGCCCGGCATGGCCAAGTTCAAGGCTGGGCAGGGGGCCGGGCGCGGGGATGCTAATGGGGGCTGCGCGGGGGCTGCGGAGCAGGGGGGCCGGGGGGGGTCTGCGTGCTCTTACCCTGTGCAGCCCTGAGCACCCAAAAAACACCTTACAGCGAGGCAATGATTGCCAAGTGTAGCAAGGGGTGCTGGGTGGGGACACCGGTGGTACTGGGAGGAATTTGGGTCGTTGGGGGGCTGATGGTGCTGGGGGGGTATTGCTGTGGGGGATTAGCGTGAGTTGGAGGAGAACTGATGCTACTGGGGGCAGACTGGTGCTGTGGAGGTGTTTCAGGAGCTGGTGTTGCTAATGGATATTACTGGGGGAACGGGTGTTGTAGGGGGGCTGCAAGTGGAGGTGATGGCACAGTGCAGGGCCCTGCTGGTGCAGCGGGCATCCTGGGGGCGATCTGGGCTTGAGATCCTCGCAGAGGACGCAGCCTCTTTGGGTCTGCCCGCCGCTCCAGGCCCGAACAGAGACCCCCCCCTCCCCTCCCCATACCCCCTCATCTCCCCACAGCTCCCCCCTCCCCGGATGAAGTGTGCGGAGACAGGCGGAGCGGCCCGTGGAAAAACACCATGGAGGGCCTGCACAAAGGGGGTTTTATTCAAATTTGTTTAGAGTTTAGCGGATTTGCATGAAAAATGTGTGAGAAAAGCCGGCTCCAATGACCTCATCCCCAGCTGCCATTAATGTTCAATTAAGTGCTGAATAGTAGCAAAGGGGGGACCGGCCGGGACGTGCAGAGAATCCAGGCTCGGGCGCAGACTGTGAGAACCGGGCGGCCCCCCCGACCGTCTGGCCCCGGCCAGCCCCGACGGGGTCCCCCCGCCGCCACCCCGCTCTGCACCGGGAGGTGCGCTGAGCCCGTCGGGTCTCAGCCCGTCTGGGTTATTCCCCGGATCAGTCGCATTCTGAAGCAGAGTGCCCCCCCGCCGCGCCCAAGGTGGGTGTTTGGAGGGGGTAATGCCCCCTCTCTGCGTTGCCGGGGCTGTTGTCACTCCCCCCGCAGCCCGCCTCGCCCGGCCCGAAGCCGCTCTCCGCCTGGCAGACGGTGTCAAAGCCCAAGTTCAAGTCCACGCCGAGGGGCTCTGCCCTGGGATTCCCAGCTCCTTTCCATCCTCCGCCTTTTGTTCGCTTCTGACAATTGCTCTTTATTTCTTACACACCCCCAGCCTCCCCCCCGCACCCCCCTCCCTGCCCGCACTTGGCACCGTTTAGCTGTCTGCCTGCAAACTTAACAACCCCAGTTCTTGGTATAAGCACTCAAATTACCCTTCTTTCTACATATAAACACGGCCCGGGGTGTGCGGCTCTCCCCGGCCGCGGGGTCCCCCCGGCACAGCCCGGCTACCCCGCACCGACCCCGGCCCCGGCCGGAGGAAGTTTCTGCTGCGGGACACGGCAGGAGAACACGAGCCGAATACAGAACCCCCGCTCTGCGTGGCTCCCCCGGGCTAGCGCTCAGGTAAGGGAACACACCCCCCCATTCGCTTTTGGGGGGCTGCCTCTGCTTCGGGGCGTGATGACACAGCAGGTTTTGGGGAGTGATGGGAGGGTGTCTCTCTGTAGGGGTTCCCACATACTCCTGGTAAAACCAGCCCTGCCTGGGGCACGCTGATGAGGAGCGCCGAGCCGACCTCCCCCGGGCGTGCGGACCCACCCCCGGCCGGGGTGCGGCGGGGACACTGCCTGGCGGGGGCAGTCGGAAAGCCAGGGGAGGTGGCCTTCCCAAACCTGTCTCTGCCCCGGCCTGCCTCTCTCCGCCCCCCTCGAGAGGGGAACACCCACCCGGGGAGCGGACCGCGGGGCTGGGGGGCCTTTGAGGGCCGGCACCCCCCGGGCTCCCCAGCACCGACAGCCCCGGACCCGCTGCCCTCCGGGACGGGGCTTCGGGGCAAAGTCCTCGCCGAGGGTCAGCGGCACCATCCCAGCTGGGTCACACCTCCCTCTGCGCAGGTGTGATGACATGGGGCAGGGGAGGCCACAGCGTGACCGAGGGAGGTGCTGACTGACCCCACAAATAAACCCCTTCCCCTGCCTGCGGCTGGGTAGTGCTGGGATAAACTGGTCGGGACGGGGCGAGTCTGGGGGCCTCGGGCAGACTTAGGTTTTCGGCTGATTTAATTTTTTTCTAAGACAATTTAGGGTGAAGGAGAGGAGGATAAACATACATGCCCCTCCACCTCTCGGGGCTAAAATAGAGATAACGGATGGAAGGAGCGAACACACCTTCACCGGGGAAGTGAGCAAGGTTCGGGAGAGCGAGAAAAGAAAGGAGGAGATAAGAGGCTGAGAAGGGACAGGGAGGAGGAGGGATAACGGGTGGGGAGACAGGAGGGGATCCCCCGAAACCCGTCGTCGAGCCCAGCGCAGCGACGCGGGCGCCCTTCACCGGCGCCTCGGGGTGGGGCGGCCCCGCGGCCCGGGGACACCGGCGGGGCCGTGCCGTGCCGAGGGCCGAGGGGCTGTCACGTCGCATCGCGTCACGCAGCATCGTGTAGTATAATGCAGCGCCATAAATGATAGCGGAACATAAGGACATACGTGTTCTTTATATATGTGTGGAACGGAGCGCATATAAGGCTGTATTGCATTGCAGTCGGGAGCCGTCCCCGGTCCCAGCGCCCCGTGGGGTCTGGGGAGGTCGCGCTGTGCCGCGTCCCCGCCGAGGGTGCGCTGGGGTGGCCGCATCCTCGCTCGGAGAGCGGGGACAGAGCGCTCCGCAAAACAGAGCCCTTCTCTCTCACGTGCGTGTTCGAAAATAGCGGCGTGGGCGCACCCCGGCGCCGTGGGAGAGGCCGCGCTTTTTTCTTTTTTTTTGGTGGCTATTTCAAAAACCCACACTCGCACCAGTGCCTGCAATGTCCGTCCCTTCCGTGGGCCCGCACGCGTGAATGTACGCCCGGCTGCTTCTCCCCACTGGCGCCTGGGGACACCTCTCGCCCCCCTCAGCAGAGGAACCAGGGGCGAGCCCCTCGGGGCACCCACCCGCGGCTCTGCACCCACCGGAGACTTCACACGGTGCCGGCCGACCCACAGAGGTCACAAATTGCCGGGGGCTCAGCACCCGGGTGAGAGTCGAAACCTCTCGGAAGGATGGAAAAGATTTTCCCTCGGTCGGTGGGAAATCAAAAACATCCCCGTGCGTGGAAACAGTGAAGACTGGGCTCTGGGTTTGGGGAAAGCGGGACAAAGTGGGGGGGAAAAGGAGGGATGGAGGCGAAAAAGGAATGGAGAGTTGAAAGAGAGGATGGAGGGATGGAAAGGGAGAAGGAAAGATGGAAGGATGGAGGGGGAGAAGGAGGGATAAAAGGTAGAAAAGAAATAGGGGGTGAAAAAGGAGGGATGAGGGGTAGAAAAGGAGGGATGATGGGTGTAAAAGGAGGGATAGAGGTGGGATAAAGAAATGGAAGGAGATGAGAGAAGGAAGAATATAGAATGGGAGAAGGAGGAATGTAGGGTGGAAAATAAGGTATGGAAGGGAAGAAGGAGGAATGGAGGATGGAAAAGGAGGGATGGAGGGAGAAAGGAGGGATGAAGGGAGAAAGGAGGGACCGAGGGGGGAAGGGTACCGCGCCCCCGATTGGCTGCTTAAGCACAAAATCCGGAGGTGGGTTTGCGGGGTGGGGGCGCGGAGGGGCCGGGGAATGCTGGGGGGCAGAGGTGGGTGCTCGGGAGGCTGCAGGCCCCCCCGGCAGCCATTTTGTGGCAGTACCTGCCTTGGTGCCAGGGCTGGGCGGTGGGGCCGGAGCAGAGCCCTGCCCGACCCTCCCCGGCCCGGCGGGGCGGTGAGGGGCGCGGGGGGGGGGAGGCCTCCACGCCACGGTGGGAAACGTATTACCGCGCCCGCCACGCTTGCCCATTGACAGAGATAAACATGCAAATGAGTCTCTTTGCATGTCATTAGCATACAGGCAGATTGTGGGGGGAGGGGCCGCAGTGTGCGCACTGCAGCGTGCTTTAATGCAACACCCAAACAGCCATTGCGGGTCTCTCCCGCCAGCAGCACCTGCGGCTCCCCGCGCCCCCCGCCGCGGGCAGTGGGACCGCATCACCCCCTGGCACCCCCCGGCCCTCCGAGCCAACACCGGGGCTGTCCCGCCGGGCATCCGGCTCGTCCAGCCTGCCCAGGGCTGTAGGGCACAAGGATACGCAGGGATAAATAAAGCCAAACCTCGGGAAGCGGCTCTTTTTGGGGCTCTTTCTGTGTTTTCACCTTTTTCGTGTTCTTTCACCTTGTGCAGGGAAGGAAGCGGGCGGGGAGCCCTCAGCCGCCGCCTCTTGCAGTCCCGCTCCCGCCACCGCCCTTAATTGAGTGGGTTGGGTGGAGTGGGGAAAGGGAGTGACAAAGCCGACGAATTTGGGGAGGGAAGGTGCAGGGGAATGGGTACCCGGGGTCGGGGATCCCCACGGCTGCCGGAGCTGGGCAGCGGCCAGGGTGCGCCCTGCGGGACTGCGTTTGCAAACGACGGATGAGAACCTGGGGTCCGTGTCCGTCTGTGGACACGGCAGTGACCGCGACCCCCGCGAGTGCCGCCCCGTACGTGTCCGCACACGCGTGTGGCATCCCCGCGCCTTACGCGTGTCCCCACTCGGGTGGGTGTGTCACACCGGCGGGTCACCATCCGGGGGTGTGTGTGCGTGTCCCGCACACGCGTGTGTGCACCAGAGCGCAGGGTGCTCTCACACGCCCCGGGCACCCTTCCGGAGCATTTCTCCCACGGGCGAGCACCGCACCCACGGCCAGGGGGGTGCGGGGAAAGGGATGAGATGAGGGATCCCTCCCGGCCGCGCTTCCCCTCCGTGCCCGCCGTCCTGCGGCGAGGGTGGCACCGCAGAGGGCCCCGCCGTCACCGCTCCGGGTTTTCGTTGAAGGGGGAACAGCTCTCCCGTCCTTGCGAGAGGGCAGGCGAACAGCGTGCGACGGGCCGCGGAGCGAGGAAAACGCATCCGAGTGTCAATTCAACCTCAGCGGGAAAAGGAGGGCACTTCCCGGGCACCTTTGTGTCTCACTCTCTCCCCCCCAAATTCCCCGCACATCTGCGGGGAGAGAGCGAGGAAGTGCCCTGGCGCCGCGGCTGCGGGGCTGGGCGCGGGCCCCCGGCGCCCCGGGCAGCGGCCGCTCGTAGCCCGCGGGGGAACCCGCTGGGAAATGAACCCCAGCCCCATTTAGGGGGCACTCGGCAGGGAAGGCACCCCCTTTCTTCTGCCTGCCTCCGAGACACGGCACAGCCCCCCGTCCCACACCTTCCAGAGCAGCGGCTCCTCCCTCCGCAAAGAAACCGGCTTTTCGGTCCCGCAAGGACACCCGATTTTTATTCTTGCTAAGAAACACACTTTTCATTCCTCCAAATAAACACGCTATTAAAAAAAAAAAAAATCTTGTAAATAAGCCCGATTTTTATTCTAGCAAATAAGCCAGCTTTTCTCCGCCCCGGTGGTTTATTTCTGGCCGGGAAAGACAAGGCGGGGAGAGGACGTGGGGCCGGACCGGGCAGTGTTTTGGGGAGGGAAGAACCCAAACTCCGCAGGCGTTGAGAAATAAAATCGCCCTGGCTCATCTCCGTGTCCCACCACAGAGGAGATAAAAGCGCCGGCGAATTTGTTTTCTAACACAATTTTTAAAACCCCGAATATATCCTGTGCCCGTATGTCCTCGGGAGAGCGAAAATTCACAGAGCATCCCAGTAATGAATTTTTTTTCTGCTGAAAATTCCTCTCAAACTCAGTTAATAGATTATAATCACAAATTATGCCACCTCTTTTTTCATCGACTAAGTATACAATTGGAAATTAGAAACGTCGATGTTTTGGTATTATTAGTAGAATTTTTATTATAATTATTATTTTTATTATTATTATGTATATGGTTTGTTTTGTGTGTAGTGGGGTTTTTTAAGTTTGGGAGTTGTTTTTTTTTTTTTTTTAAATAAACCTGAAATATAATTTTCTAAAGCTTAAGCAGCCTTTCAGAAGAGGACTCGGGATAAAATTCGGAGCTTCTGCCTTTTAAAACGACAAAAGTGTTAGGCGAAGGTTCTGGGAGAAGTCCCGTAGCACGGACAATGCCGAGAGGGGATGACTCTGTCCGGCGTGTGCCACTTACGGAAATCATCCTCTTAATTTCAGTCCCGAGTATGAGAATTCCAAAAGTCTGGAAAAGTGATTTATGGAGACCTTGAGACCTGCGGCCGCTGGGGCGGCCCCGGCAACCCCGGCCCCGGCCCGTAGCAGCCCCCGAACCCGCTCTCCATCCCCCTGTGCCCAATTCCTCCAGGATCACGACGGCAGGGACAGCCCTGAGCTGCCGGGCAAAGTTGGCAGAGGTCGGCAGCATTGATGCCAGGGCTGTGTGGGACTCAGGGTCCGTCCCGGCTCTGCGGAGCCGGTCTCGGTCTCGGTCCAGGGCTGTCCCCATCTCATGCCGTCCACCCATGGCACAGCCCTCACCCGGGGCATCTCTGGCTCCGGCTTTGGGGCAGCCACAGGCGGGGAGGAGGAGGGGAGCGCGGATAACGAAAGAGGACTCTATTTCTGGCAGCAGGGCCGGCTTTTTGTCGCTAGGACCGGGCAGGGCGACCCCGGGTCTGTGCCACCCCGTTTCACCGTCGGGGCACGGCGGGGAGTCCACACCGTCCCCAGCACCGGGAGCAGCCCGCACGCCGACGAGGGCAGCGGCGGCTGACCGAGCCGCTCGATAGTCATTAAAACAGCCCCTCGGCTGTACTGGCGTCCCCTACCCACGATTTCCGCGCTCTGGCGGGTGTGTTTGTGTTGGAGTGGGCTTCGACCGGTGCCAAACCACGGCCCGTCCCCACAGTACGGCCCCGAGGCTTGCCGGCCGCTGCGGCGGGTGATCCCAGCCCGGTAACGCAGGGAAAAGGAGGCGAGAGCTCCAGATCGGGCCGGACCAGGGAGGACCACTCCTCCCTCGGCCCGTCGGGACGTGGCCGGAGCATGCGAGGGGACCCGGCGGCGCCGCGCCCCGACGGCGGCCCCGCCCCTGTCCAGGGTCCTGAAACAGTCCGGGGCCGCCGAGTCCGCCGAGCAGCCGACGGGACGGGCTCGGGGCGGGGGGCGGCGGAACCTCGCGGGGCGCGGGTGGGACCCCTCTGTTGCGGGGAGGGACTCCTCGGGTGCGGGGCGGGAGGCGTCGGTGCATGGGGCGGGAGCCGGGAATGCCACCGAGGAGACGGTGGCTCTCACGGCGGCGAGACGGGCCGGCAGCTGTAGGGCCGGCCAGCGGCCCCGACGGCGCGTTTCCATGCGCTATTCTTCCCCGATTTACTGCTTGTCACCGGCAGCTCAATGGGGGTCCCCCCGTCTCCGGGACCTACGCTGCCTTCCCCCTCTCCCGCCCCCGCCGGCCCCGGGGCCGCGCAGAGCCGACCCCCCCCTCCCCACCCCCCGGCGCACCGCTCTGCCCGTCGGCCGCTCCCCTGCGCGGCTTCGGGGAAGTTCAAGAAGTTGCCTGGCCCCGCTCCCTCCGAACAGAGCCAGCCCAAACACCAGCGCCTGCCCCGGAATATTTCACCGTCGGGCAGAGGGAAGGGAGGGGGGAAGACGGCTTAAATCCACCCCCCCAAGCCCCTCGGGCTCTAATCTCCCATGCATCGTTACAACTGTCCGCAGCGAGGCGGGGGAGGCCGGGCTGCAATTAGCTATAGAGCCGCTCGCCTTGCAAACAGAGGGGCTCGGATTATTGCAAATTCATTTCTATTTTCCAGGCCAGCGCTTGTATTCTCTGTTAGCATAAGAATAGAGCCAGGCCCTGTGAACTCCTCCGACCTACTGACCCCTCTCCCCAGAAATGAATAGCAGCACTTTCCGTCCCCCCCCCTCGCCAGCCTCTCCAGCAGACTCGAGCCACGGCCTAAATTCCTAATCAGGGTAATTTAATATATCTTAAGCCCCTGGCTGCTTTATTTTCACTCCTTTTTTTTAGTTTGTTTTAGGCATTCACTGGCTCTCACCCCGTCATTAGAGATCCTTATTTGACGGATATAAGAAGCTGTTATGAGACTACAAGTCTCTTTTTATCTTCTAAATAAGCTGTGCTTCCCCGTAATTAGAATGGTGTTCCCAGCCTTTGAGGCCTTTCAGGGCCGCCTAACAAAAAACTTGCAGGAGCTGAATAATCCCGAAGTACAGACTCCCCGGCCCAAGCAAAGAGCCGGGACACAGAGCCGCGCCGGGCGGGGCAGGGCGGTGGGAGGCGGCGGGGGCACCCACGCGTGGGATGCCTCGGCTCCGCCCGCAAGTGTGCAGGGGTGGCCTCGCCCGCACCCCCGGAGCGCTGCGGTTTCGCTGGGACCGGGACCACCGCTCGTCCTTTGTTTGGGGCTCTGCTCCTCGCGCCTCCACCCCTCTGGGAGGGTCTCGCCCCCTCCCACACCCGCCCTTGTGGCGGCGTGGCCCAACCCCACGGGACAACCCCGGCACCTGGCGCTGCCCCGGCCCCCACGGCCCCGCGCCCCGCGGGTGTGCCCGCTCCCCGCACCGGGACATGCGGCCCCAGAGCGGGCGGGGGGGGGCGGCCCGGAGCGCCCCCCGGGAGCCTCGAGCCGTCGAGGGGATCCCGCCGGGGCGCGCCGCCCGCCCCTCATTGGTCAGCGCGGGCTGACGGGGGCGCTCGGGGCTCGCGGATTGGCTGGCGGGGCAGTCGGGCTTGGTGTCGTCACGGCTGCTCGACGGGGCTCCCGCGGGCGCGGGGACACGACGGGCGGTGGGCGCGGGGGGCCCGTCCGCTCCCGTGAGCGGCCCTGCGGAGCGGCAGCCCCGGCTGGGCCCTGAGAGCACCGTGTCCCTGAATATAGATATACATAGGTGTGTGAAATAGATGTGGAAACGCCGGGAAAGTGGCTTTGGGATAATTAGCCTTCTTGATGTGGTTGGAGAGTTATCTAATCCAGAGGAGCCTAAAGGCATCATTACGGAGACAATATTTCAGGAAATCCAATTCATTGGAGCAAAAATATGACATTCATTTTGCTGGTTATGTTATTACAAATATCCTTCAAAGCCGACATTTCACACGCCCTCCCTCCCCCAGAAAAAAAAAAGTGAAATAAAATAAAATAAAAAATTAAAATAAAATAAAATAAAATAAAATAAAATAAAATAAAATAAAATAAAATAAAATAAAATAAAATAAAGTAACCAGACTAAAAGCCCCAAAGCTATGGACTGGGAGCTGGGAGGAGGAGGCCAACGGCAAAGGGATCAGTCCTCAGCTTCCAGGACCCGAACGCAGAGGGCTGGATAGAACACGAAGGTCTTTGATGCTGGAGGGAGCTCCCGGAGTGGGGCAGAGAGCTGTGGGGGGTTCAGACAGAAACAGCCCCAAACGCCGGACGCCAGCGCTGCGGCTGTCGGGGGGCCGGAGGAGGCCGCCCCATGCTCGCCTTGCGCTGGGCTGCGCGCTCTTTTCAGCTCTTCCGCGGAGGACTTTGCGGTGCGAGCGGCGGTCGGCGGCGGGCAGCGGGCAGAGGGCAACGGGCAGGACGGCTCTGCCTCGTACGACCGATCTCGGAGCCGAGCGGCGTAAAACCACGGCCCCTCCGGGCACGGCTTCGCCTCTGCCGGCGCTGCCCGGAGCTCCGCTGCCCAGGCATGGCAAGCACCAGTGCTACTGGTGATACTGGTGCGACTGGTGCCCGCCGGGGAGCAGCTGGCCGGGAAAGGCTCTGCCGGGGTCTCCCTGCCCGGATCAGACCGTTTCCCACCTCTTGTGTTTATGGCCGGGGACAGGCGCGGGGCAGCAGCCGGTGATGGGGTGGCTGTCAGCCGGTCAGCATCTCCCCAAATCCCACTCAACGAAATCCGCCTCTTGGAGCGTCCCTCGCCTCCCCTCCGCACCTCAAACCGCCAGGCACCCGTCCTGCTCCACGCCGGGGCAGGGACACGCGTGGGCCTTCGCCGTCGTGCTGCGCCCCGCGCGTCTTTTTGTAAAGAGACGGGCAAAATGGGGGAGGAAAACTGTGTTTCCCGGCCCTGGCCGGCAGTCTCGGTGGGGAAGCCGGGCCGCCCATCCAGCTTCGGTTTCCCGAGCCACGCCGGGCTCCGAGAGGCCGACGTCGGCTCGTCCCGGCGGGGCGGCGGCGGGTGTAGGTCCCGAACCGCGCCCAGCCCGGCTCCTCCAGCTGCTGCCACGTCCCCGCTCCAGCTCGCAGCCTGGTTGTTTTGTTTAATTAAACTCAATGTCAGTGTTAATTTTCCGCCTGGCCGGGCAGCCCTGCCTTTGCCGGAGCCGGAGTTTGGTTACAGATGTCAACGCGCCCCATCGGGGCTGCGCCGAGCCCGTGGAGACGCGCCGCGCCGGCCACGCGTGGCCACGGCCACGGGTTCATGGCTGCGGCCGTGGGCTGCGGGACCGGGAGAGAACAGGCGCCGGACTCGCCTGGGACCCAGCCCCGCCCTTGGCGTCTGGGTCCTTGCAAGGGCAAAAAGGGTGGGCACTCATCGTTGTGATGTGTGTCGTGTAAAGAGCTGTCCCTGTGTGTCTCGCGTGGATCTCCACGGAGAACGGGGAAACTGGTGACAATCCGCCCCAGCGGGGTGGGGGTGAGACGCTGGGAAACCTGGAGGTGTGTTTTGGGAGGGAGGAGATCCTACCTGGTCCCCTACCGAGGTTCATGCCTGGCTCTGGAGGATAGAGATGCTGCAGGGACAAGTGGAGGACCCCGCGCCACTCCCAAACCAATGTCTCCCTCCCCGGAGGTGTTCCAGGCCAGGCCAGGGCACAGGACAGTGACAGGGAGGGGTCACTTTCTTGCCTGTTCTTGCCCTACTTTCTGCGGAGCCCTCAGCCCCAGCTCGTTCATTGCCTCTCCAGCATCCAGGCACCTCTCTGCTCTCCCCAATTACTTTTCCAACCCCTCCAAACTTTTGGTGGTTGCAGCACCCCAGGTGGCTGCCAAAGCAGCTTCTTGTGCCAAGCATGCAGCTGGAGCATCCAAGCCCCTCTTTTTGCCGGCTGGACTCTATTTAATTCCTCTTCAGAGTGCAGCTATTGTACAACTCCAAGATGCCTCCTCACCCTGCCCTGCTGCCCCCCCCAGCCCCTGTGGGATGCCCTCAATGAGGCAGTGACCCACATGGCACAGGGTGAGCCTGTTCCTCACCTATCCTGCCCTCTTATCAGGTCTATCCTGAGTCATCCCTGACATGCCATGTGCCTCTTGGCTCTTGTCAGTGCCCAGGCTAATAATTTCAATACCCAGGTCTTGGAGTGCTCTTCCTCCATGGACGTAGCTGTTTCCTTGCCATGTAGGTAATGGATTTATTTTCTCTGTGCTCAACACTGAATTCCCCCTCCACTTGAAGGCCAAGTTCATTAGCATGACGAGTTCCTTTCCATAGCCCTCTATACAGTGCCAGGTCTTACGTTGGAGCAGCAGTGGATATTGTCCCGTTGCTACTTCCTCCCTCCTCCCTGGTGCTTCTGAAGGCTCGCACTCCTGTCTGCTGCAGGGGCTCCGGCACTGGCTGCTCTGAGCTGGGAACCCCTCGGGTTTGTTATGCCACTTTGTCTCCTAACTTTTAACCGGTTATTCATTCCCCAGCTGCTTTTCAAACTTCCCTTCTCAGCAACAGGCTCAGCCTTATTTACCAAACAATCAGGTTTATTGCTGTTTCTCCTCATTCTTTGTTACCATTTCTATCTGTTTTCCCCATTAAACTCAGGACGTTGTGGTTTTCCGGACCCCCCGTAGAGCCCTTTTGGGGAAGTTGGCTATCCTCCATTCCTATTTACAAAGACCGATTCACACAGGAGGCTAAACTACAGCTACTGAAATAGCCATTTCATATTTAACTTCTTCTAAAAGCCTCCCCTAAATCCCATCTTTTCTCACTGCCTGTTTCTGTGCACTCGATCAAGCTGTTTTGCAACCAGGGCATCCAGGCCCCCATAAGACTGGGAGATTTTCTGTGAGATGATGGTAACAGTATCCAGTGCAGGAGGGTCTTCAGTGTAGGGGTTCATATCATTTTCTTCTCCTTCCATTCTCTTCTCCTGTAGACTGCAAGCCCCCAGACATCCACCTTTGGTGCTTTTTATTTGTTTATCATCAGCAAACCATTCCTAGAAATTCCCTTTGTCCTGCTCTTTTGTTTTATGTCGATGCTGGGGAGTTCACCTTGGAGAGGAATTGAGGATGTGATCTGGGGGCTATAGGGGGCCACAGCCCTTACATGGGTGACTGGTAAAACAAGCCACCATATGCCTACCCCACCCTGATGGGGGGGATTTACTTCTACCACCTGTCCCTAAAACTCCCCACACAGATCCCTCTCTTCTGGCGGTTGCCACGGTCTAAATATCCCAGTCCCTTTTCCAAGACAGGCGTCACATCCCAGGAGATAGAGGATGGATCATGGTGGGCTCAAAACAGAAGAACCTGGAGGGGCTGCAGGGTTGGCCAGAGCCGGTCCCTGAGGAGATCCAGCCCCCTGGCATGTGTCCACCCTCTGCCTTGATGGTGGTGCAGGTGTGAAGAGGAGGAAAGCGGGCCCTGCCTTATTGGAGCCGCTCGTAAACAAAGCCACTTGAGTGGAGAGGATTCAGAGAGCCCAACAGCCGCAGGAAACTATAATTACGTTTAAATATTGTTAGCATCATTATCTTTTATCCGCCATCAGATTAAAACAATTATGGCATTTTCAGGAATCGTCCTTGGCATTCTCTTGACCGACGTTATCTGTCAGGCAGGAAATGTGATTTTCACTTGGAGAGGTGCCAGCCACCGTGCGGCCGGTCCCAGAGCCCCTGCGATGGGAGAAGCCAGCAGCCAGGGTGAATTCCCATTTTATGGAGAAGTCCACATTCATCCCATTCCCTGTGGTCAGGCATCAGTCACTCCATCCTCGTCCCCGTATTATTCAGAATTTTTACCGATTTGCCTTGGGATTGCCAAACGGTGGCGAGGGGAGGCAGAGGTGCGGACACCAGCCTGTGCCATCACCTCTGCCGGTGGCTGTGGCAGCGTGCCGGAGCGGGTGGCCTTGGCAAACACAGCTCCGTGCCTGAAAGCTGTGGCGAGCAATTTACCCGAGGAACTCATTTCAGGAGATCTAGTCTAAGTTAATTAAAGATGGCTGGCTGGGGTCATTGCCTTGGTAACAATTAAGGGCAGGAAAGACGCCTCATTAGTAATAGTTTTTAACAAAAACCATAATTTTTCATATCAAGACAATTCCAGGCACATAAAACGGGGGGCAGGAGGATGCTTTCTGTCTGGCTTTCCCTTTCCCCACCCTGTCTGTGGGTTAGCTCACAAGGCAGGACTGAGAGATGAGAAAACAGGATTGAGAGGATTGAGAGGAAAAGCCCCTTTGCAGATCTGTGTGCTGGCAAGGGTCTGGTGGCCAGTGGCCAGTGCCTGGGCAGCAGCACCAGGGCTGTGGAGAAAGGGGCACTGGATAATGGGGGTTATTCCTGGAGGGTGGAATCCAGTTTCTTGGGAAGGGGAGAAGCCACAAACTGGCCATTGCTGCTGTGCAGGCGCTGCCTGCATATCCTGACCCAGGGAACATCATGCCAGGCTGCCACCCCCATCCACCGGCGATGGGGTTATTCCTCCAGCTGTGCCTTTGTTTTTTAATTTCCCCCTTGTACTCCAGAAATCTTAATGCCGCTGCCTACTAATGCCAGGCTGGGCAGAGCAGCTTTATTTTCTACTTAATTAACTGTCATCCAGTGATTGATCAATTAATGATGGAGCCATCATGGTAATGCTCTGGGAGCTGGTGCGCCGGGGCCAGGCCGAGTCATGTGCTCGCCTTCCCACTCCTACCTGCTCCGGCACCCGGCACGCTCCCCCCGGCACCAGGGCTGTGCCGACTTCTCTCCTGACAGCAAAGGACACTGTGACAGATGGAAAATCCCTTGCTCCCAGGAAATTTGGCCATTTACAGGGCAGCTGCATGAGGGATTGGGGATGAGCGACTGGGGACCAGGAGTGATGCTCCTGCCCTGCCATCCCTGACCGGTGTCTGGGGGTGGCAGAGGGGCCACTTCCCTGCTGGACGCAGTGCCTGCTGCTGTGTAAAGCTCTAGCTCAAATATTTCTGCAGCTTCCCCTCGCCTTAGTGGCGTTTTGGCTGATTTTGACCGCCTGGGTGATGCTCTCACCGCTGACCAAAAGGAATCAGGGTTCAGCAGAGCAAGCAGCAGGGTGGTTCTGCTCTTGGCCTCCTCCTTCTCCTCCAAAGTTGCACACATGGCTCAAACGGGAGAGATAAATATAAACTCCACTCAGATATCCATAGAAACAGAGCTGGAGATGGAAGACCCCATGCAGATAAAAACCTTTCTCCTTCCCACACGCTGCTATTCCCAGTATTATTCCAGAGCATTTTATAAAACCAGTAGAGCTGGGCAGGTAACAACAGAAATGACCAATAAGGTGTTAGCAGGAAAATCCCGGAACGGGGGAAACACTTTTTCTGCTGAATAATTCATCTGTTATAAAAAACCCCATCAGGACCGTGTTTAAGAAGGGGTGAGGCTGCACCTGGAATAGTGGGGCCCGCCAGCACACACGTGCACAGGGCTGAAAGGGATGCAGCGAGGAAGTGGTGTAAGTCCTGTCGCTTAATTACTGTTTCCTCTCCGCGCCGTGCAAAGTGCTGAGATGCGGATTTGATGTCGCTGAAAAGCGTCTGGCATCTTGTCATGCACCAGCCCATCTCCAGCATTCAACAGCTGGAGAACAAACCTCCCCACGCACCCCCAGGTGTATTCCTGCACCTACAACATCACTGCCTGTTTATCTACGGATCGGTCCCGGTGATAACGTGTTTGTTCAGACAACTCTGACGGCTGGTGGGAAAGAAACCGAGTTGGTACCAAAGGGAACCAGCCGCTGCTCAGGGCTGCGTGTGCAGCTCCTCCTCCCCACCGGCTCCAGATTGAGTTGTTTGTCTCATTACATCCCTGCACACACATCCGCACCCACACACCGACACATATATAATCCCGTGCGTACAGCCAGGAGAAAACCTTATATAGTATTATAAACATCATGCTATTTTTTGAATTAAAGCTCAAAACCGTTCATTGGAGATGACACACGCAACACGTTCAAGCCCAAGAATAGGTTTGGAAGCAACTCGGGAAAATATCAATATTCTCCAGCGTTTCCTTACATCCCAAAACCAATCCAGCATAATTTCTGCTATCAATAATGCATGTTTACAGGGAGAAGACACTCAAGGAGGCCCATGGCTCCAGCCCATCCTCCCTTTAGGGGTGACGTTTCTGCACTTCCCTGGGCTGGGAGAAAGATTTATTTCACCTATCCTTATGGCAAGGAAGCTGTTTGTGGAATTAACCCCCCTGGGAGTTTTTCGGGTGAAGAATAGAGCCTTTTCTCTGCCTGCTCGGTGCCTGGAGGTGCTCGGTGGTGTGAGGTGTGGTGTGCCAAGAGAAGCTTAGGCAGTCCCTGGGCTCGTGCCGGCTGCCGAGCTCCCACATGTCGTGGCCATGTGGAGCCTAGAAATAAGCTGAGGTTTGGGTGGCAAGGAGGGGTTTGCAGTGTGCCAAGGTGGGGGATAAAGTGGGGAGTGGGTGGCAAAGCAAATCTCCCTTGTAGTCACACAGGAGAGAGCTGAGAGCTGGAGAAATTGTGAATTCATTTGGAAAAGTAATGGCTGAGCACCCTCAGCATCTCCCTGGCTTGTCTCCCCATCGGCTGCACCCTGTGTGAGGCAGTGGGAGCTCGGCACATCCTGGGGAGCTTTTGTAGGACTGACTACGGGGTGGAGGAGGAGGAGACGCCACGGGGGAGGTGAGCTGGCTGCTCACCCACGCGAAGGGGCTCGGACCAGCGGTGCCCAGCATACCCTGACCCCGTGTGGGGCAGTCAGGAGGGCACAGATATATTGTAGCCAGCTCAAAAAGATGGTTCAAGACAGAGCTGGAACAATTTAAAACCAATTAATAACTGTAAACTGTCCTGGCCGTTGCTGTTCATTAGGCAACCACAAAGAAACTTTATTTTAGAGTTGCAAGTCCTCTTTTTTTTTTTTTTCCAGAGAGAAACTTTTTAAATATGTAATTGGCTCTGGGAACCAGGACCCAAAGGGGTTGCAAAAGCAAGGGAAGCAATTGCCTTAATCAGTCCAAGATCTCTGATTTATTTATGTATTTATTTCTATTTCAAAGCAGTGCTGCTCATCATATCAGAGCCTTTAGAAGCACAATTATTCTCTCGACAGAAGAGCTAACCTAGGCTGCGATTATTTGCCTTTCTGAAAGGCAGCGGTTCCCCGTCAGCCGTCCTTCCCATGAACGCAGTCCCGCTCCCGCATCTCTCCGAGCGATTTTAGCATCTGAGAAACATTCCCCCCAGCCTTCCCAGAGCCACAGCCTGCCTGAACACCCAGCCTTTCTGCCGAGCTTCCCAGCTTCAAAGAGTGGGGCGAGCGTTCACTAAATAATGATTCTTTATTCCTGTTCTTTGGCTGCTTTTCAATCGGTGGTCGGGAAACGTGCTCACGTCTTTATGGCTTGTAAAAGACACTCGAGGTCACAGGTGGAACGAGCTGGGCAGACCCAGCCCCAGGTGGGTTTTGGAACATGGGGATTTGCTTGTGTTTCACCCCTGAGAAAAGCTTTGTTTCCAGGCTGTGCCTGGAGCTGGGTTCAGGGTGGAATTCAGAGGCGCTGCTCTGCTGGCCTGCAGAGACAGAGGGTGTTCCAGCAGCGGAAGGGAACAAGTGGAAAGACAGGAAAAGAGGGAGCTGTCCTTTGAAAAGAAACCTTCTGGAAGCTGCAGCGGGATGCCCAGTGTTGGGGCAATGTCCCAAGCCCTGGCTGCCCACCCTGGCAGCAGCCATCCCCAGAGTGAGTGGGCAGGTCAGCGCTTGGGATGGGCAGGCTGATTCCTGCGAGGTCAAGGGGGCCGCTGGGGTGGATCCTACTCTGTTCCCTCCACCAGCTGCAAATTTTGCCCCATAAAGAGACAAATCCCTTTTCAGTGACAGCCCTGCAAGGAACCCCATCTCGGGGGGCTCAGCTGCCCCATCCCTGGAAGGTTCCCACAGCGAGCAGTGATACAACACCGCATCCCCAAGGCACCGTGGGGCTCCTCCGCAGCAGCACGAGCCATCCGTGGGCTCGGCAGAAATCCTCGCGTGTTGTTTTCCCCCCGTCCCCGTCCCTGCAATGCATATTTTGCGAAGGTTTAATTGGCAGCAATTATTAACTAGCACAGACCCTGGAAACCTGCCAGTCAGGAAAATAATGAACCATTTTAATACACATTCAGCCCGTAAACAAATGTGGCTGCCAGAGCCATTGCGGCCGCCTGGCACTGGGAGAGGCAGCACAGAAGATCAGCAGGGAGACCCAGGGCAGCCCCACCGTCCTTCTGGCACTGGGCTAGTGTCTGTGTCCCCACGGCCACCCCGTGTCCCTGTGCGAAAGGCCTCGCCTTTCCCTGGGGGCTCTCCACAGGACCCTAACACTGCCCTGAAATAGCAGCATCAGTAATGGAATGGAACCAATCCCATGTAAATTTAAGGTGTAGATTTGGGCTTTGGGATAGTTTTGGTGGGTGGAACTGTGTCTGTGCATTGGGAAGTGGGCACAGGAGAGCCCCAACATTGAATCCTGCAGAGCATCCTTGCCCCCTGCCTTGCCCTGCATCCCTCCCTTGCTCCCACAAGCCCAGCTGGGGTCCTGGCCCCTCCACCCCGACTCGCAGAGTCACAGGTACAGGGAACAAACCCGCTGTCCCCTGGCAGATCCCTCAGATCCCTCCTTTATCTGCCGGCAGGCCCCCCCAGACAGGCTTCCAGGGCATTCAGACAGTGGGCAAACAGCCTCTCTGCCCACTGCAGGCAGGAGAATGAGATGCTGTGTGCCTAGAACATCCCTGGGGCACTGGCGTCCTCCAGCACCCCTCAGCACTCCCCTGGCATCCAGCTCAAAAAAGCAGGACCCCCCTGCTAAAAATAATATGTGGGACACAGGGTTGAAATTTTCATTCAGGGAAATATTTCTGCAAAGGAGCCGCTTTAGGTTTATTCTACAAGGGATTCATTTTTCCGTGTTATTTTTTAATTTTTCTCTCTCTCTTTCTCTCTCTCTTTTTTTTTTTTTTAATAGTAAAATGGGCTGATGGTTCTTTTAACTTTCAGTAATTTGTGAAAATTAAAAAAAAAAAAAAAAAGAAAATCATTTGCAACGCGACCCAGATTTAAATGGCACTCTGAAATGGATGTCGCCTGGCTTTGTTTTTTTTGCCTTTTTTTTTTTTATGAACTCACTCCCAGAATGGTGAAAAATCTCTCAAATCTAGATCATGAAAGTGTAATGAATTGTTTTCCTGATTTTTTTAAATGTTCCTGGCAAATAATTATTCTGTATCTGAAAGGAGATTAAAATAATCTTTGTTTTACACGTAGCTCACAGAAGCATATTTTACCATTGGAAAATAAAGTAAAATAGTATAAACCAGAGAGACTTAAAATATATAAATTAGTAAAAAGGTGGAATCAGCTCTTTCCTCAGGTTCATGTGTGTAAAAAGGCATTTTTATATCTTGTCTGAGCTAAGACTATTGCTGCCTGCTTTCAGAAGTGGTTTCTTCCCTTGAATTAAGTACCAAGGTAGTAAAGATACAGTATTTATAAGCCAAAAAATAAAGCAGGCACAATTTATTAAACAGCTACAATGTGACAATAAATAATTTTAATGTCAATCAAAATCGGATTATTGTCACTGAAATTTGGATTGAAAAGATAAAAGCCTGAAAGGAAGAATTGAAATCCAACACTGGAGACAATTCCAATATCTTTGTTCCTTGCAATAAATATTTTGGGTGAGAGTTTAAACCAGCTCATTCTTAATTTGGGGGGTAAAAGGTTGACTGTGGTAGACTTTTAAGAAATATACTAAGAAATATTTTCATGTTTGGGATTGGTGAGAAGAGCTTTTTTTTTTTTTGTGAGAAATAAGATAATTTTATTTTATTGTATTTTTAAAAAAACTGCGTGTGTTTTAATTTTGTTTTCAGTGTCAGGCAGTGGTGAGAGAGAGATGCTTTTCTTGACCCAGTGAATATTCCCCCTTCTTCCTCCTATCTTGGAAAACCCAAACCAGCATCTCTTGAATTAAAATCGGGCACAGCCGCCCATGATTTGGGACGGGCAGTGGATTTTTTGGTGCAGCCTCACTCCAAAGGCCCAGGGAGCCCCGGCTGCCGTGGGGTTCTCTGCTCCCACACAGCCCCAGCCCCAACACCCTGCCTGCCCTGCTGGGCCCTGGGGGCAAGGGCCCCTTTCCAAAACCCTCTCTGAAACATTCCCCTTTGCGCCCAGGGATATTCACAGGGGTAGTATGTGCATGCAGGGTGAAAAAAGCCCTTTCTCAAGGTGGTAAAAACCGCAGTAATTCCCCTGGTGGGGAGCAGGGCATGTGGGAGAGTGGAGGCCAAAGACAGAGCTCTGGGAGACACATCCTCGTCGCCTGTTTTTTAACCCCAAAAGGAGGATGATGACGATGGGGTGCAGGCAGGGCTTCTGGCCTCTGCTGGACTCCCCTGTGGGGCTGAGACCCTCTGGGCAGGAGAAGGGTCCCTTCCTGACAGCATTGCCCAGCTGCCCGCCGGCCTCCGGCAGCGGCTCTGCCTTGGCACCGAGTTCAAACCGTGCCTGAGCGGGCAAACATTCAACTGGAGTGGCCGAGGCAGGAACACTCCGTGTGTCTCTAGGGCAACGTGCTTGTTCTGCATCCCAATAATGCCCAATCCCTCCTTGAGACAAAGCTCCCGCTTGTTTTTACAGGGATTTAGGTGCACGGTATAAATAAATACGCATAATTATATATATTTAAAGGTGGGCATGTGCACACCAAATTAATATCCAATATTGGTGTAAAGGCAGGGTGTTAGAATACACAGGAATGGAGGGGTGGGCTAGGAGTGGGATGTCTAAGTTTGTCCCCAGAGCGGCTGATGGATGGACAAGGAGGAACCGGCGGGGGCCGGGTGGTTTTAATCAGCATGTGTGTGTGTGTGACAATAGTTGGGTGAAGAAGGGGACCTGACACTGGCATCCTTGATTTGTTATAAATCACACACATAAAAATTGAGGGGGGGGGAAATTAAATCTTGGGGATCGCAGTGCTTTTAGTGCCAACTCAATCCCCAAGCTGGAACAAAGCTTTGCCAGCCCTGAAATAAATGATGCTTCACCTAATGGCTCTTATCCCTTCCCCACTGCCTCCGACCAGGCAGCTTTGGGGTTTTAATGACGCCGACGTGATGAGAAGCAACGTCTGGGCCTGGTGCTGATTTTTACCAGCAAAGGTAGCCCTGCCAGGTGGGGTGGCGGCCCTGGGGGACTCGTGGTGGGGAGGGGAGGCTCGTCCCCATGTCCCCAGGTCCCCGCTCGGCCGTGGCTTCGCTGATGCTCCGCAGCCGCCGGGCTCCTCTCTCTGCTCAATTGCACAGCGCGCAAATGGAATCGCTCTCCTCGCTGTGTTTGTGGCCATGGGAGTGGAAGAATTACATTGGGCTGAAAATAGTATTTACTTTTACTGATTGAAAAATAGATGTTAGGAAAAAAAAATAAAAAAAAAAAAGCAAAAGCAGGAATTGAAACTATAATTACAACAAACCATATGTAAACTCCCAGGTAAACACTGATTATACTGTGTCATTTCAGCCAGACTTTATTAGCGAGGGAAGAACAGAATCTTCTTTCTCTCTCCGCCCGCGGCGGATGCAGCATGCAGGATCCCACTGCCTGCCATTTGCAGAACACTTTTCACCCTAAAAAATCTCAGGTTTGTGGCCTGATCCTGCCTAGCTCTCACCAGCTGTGTTCCCTAGGTTAGCCGTGCCACTTCCCTCGCGTGGCTGCAGAGTGGGGCTCTCAGGGTGCTGCTCCGGGTGCAGGTCTGAGCTGCCCCCTGGCATATCCTCTTCTTTGGGGAGAGGCAGGGAAGGGACTGGAGTGTGCCAGGGGAAGAGAAACTCAGGGCATGGGACCCAGCCTGCTCACTCCTACAGCGTGTTGGGATGGGATGGGATGGGATGGGATGGGATGGGATGGGATGGGATGGGATGGGATGGGATGGGATGGGATGGGATGGGTGGGATGCCCCAGCTGCAGAATCCCCTTTCTCTCAGGCAATTCACAGGCCCAGCTGCAGGAGGACAGGGCTGGCCAGATTCATCCTTGGAGGAAAGCTGGAGGAGATGAGTGGCAGTAGCCTTGCCAGGCCCTTTGCTTTCTCCCTAGCAATGGAGCCAGACCCCCTGTGTTGGGGAGCTCTATTCCCAGAGCCCAACATCCCAAATGCAGGTGAGGAGAACGATTGGAGTATTGTTCCTGGACATCTGTGTTACACAGCATCCCACTCACTCACTGCCATGGCACAAGGTCCCACAAAGCCTCCAAAATCTCTCCTCCCTGTCAGGTCTGGTGGAGACAGAGCAATGCCATCATGACACGTCAGTGTCCACTGTGTCACTCTCAGGACACCTCAGAGCAGTTGCAGCATCCCCTCCTCTGCCCTGCAGAGCCAGGGTCACCCGGCAGCACTGTCCCCTTCGGATGAATATTTGGGGAGCTCTTGGCGTAGTTTCCTTGCGGGGTGGATGAGGGGAGATGGGAACGGAGGGGAAGAAGGAAACCACGAGTAGCGTGAGGAACGCCGGCATCCTTACACAACGGGGCTGAGGGCTCGGCAGCCTTACAGCTTTGCCATAGTGGCACCCTGTGGCAAAACGCATTACTACAGCTGGCAGCGACTCCGGAGGGGGACACGGCCTGGGGACCTCGCCCTGGGGGCTCACACCATCTGCGGACACACATGCAGGGATGGGATGCCGGGGGCTGAACAGCCGGGGGTGCCCTCCACCGTGACACCGCAGCCCCCCGTGGCGGATCCCACCCATCTCCACGGGGTCAGCCGGGATGCTCATCCAGCCCAGACATCCCCAGGGATGGGGCTGGAGCACGGGCAGGCTCGCTGGCCATTGCACGCCGCTCGCTTGGGGCTTTCTGGCGGCATCCGAGAGGCCGGGCGGCGCGGGCTGTGCGGTGATGGGGAGCGGCGTGTGTGCGTGTGTTGGTTTTCTCCTCCCGGAGCAGACCCGGAGTGACGGAGCGAGCTCTTTGTCTGCCTTCGCCTGCCTGTCACGGCTCCCGGCGTTTCCCAGCCACCTTGCACGGCGCGCAGCCACTTTGGCAGGAGCTGTCTCGGAATTTTAATGCGGCTGATTAACGCGCCACGGTGTAATCGAGGAGCCAGCCGTACCCCTTCCCTAGCCTTGCCTTTTGGGGGAATAAATAACCAAACCCAAGCAGGCACCCCCACTCATGGTGCCATCCTATTCCGAACTGAGCTAGAGAATGGCACCAAACTGGAGGCAGGAGGTGATCCCAAAGGAAGAGATGCTGATGTCTGTCCTGCGCCAGCCCAGAAAGCTGAGGGGTGTGACAGAGATGCCTCTGCCATCCTGGCACACGGGTGACAGAGGTGGTTTTGGGGCCGGCACAGGGATGTGCCAGGGGTTGTGGCATTGCATGACACGACAAGGAGTTTTGGGAAGGGGAAATCTCCCTCTGGGAACAAGGGTGAGCAGTGGAAAACTCCAGGCAGAAGGGGAAGGTGAAGGGGGAGAGGGTGGAGAGTAAGTCTGCGTGTGGAGCAGGGAGAAGATGGCTGAGCAGATCTCTGTGCCACCCAGGAGATGATGAGGGGGAGTTATTGACACAGAGGACACATTGCTAAATTTTCAATCTGTCCCTTTCTTAGGTGGTGTTGACAGAAGAAGATGGGTAGGAGATTTCAATGACGGGCACACGTGTCCCAGGAGAGGGTGAGACACCAACAGAGATGGAGCAAGAAATGAGCCTTGGACAGCTGCAGGAGAGAAACCCAAACCTTCTTTGGAAACTAGGGTCACCTGCAGGCTGGGGACACCTTATGAAATACCCATCCCTCCAGACACCCAGAAGCATCAAGCAGCCATCAAGAGCTGGCATGGGTACCATGGGCACTGGGGAAGGTGCAGGGCTGAGCGAGGGGCTGGGAAAGACTCTGCACCCCTTGTCTGGAGCTCTTAGAGGAGAGAGGGGTGCAGAAGGAGGTCCCTCCTGAACATCAGCTGCTCTGGTGGGGCTGTGCCACACCTACACTGCAGCCAAAAATCATACGAGGAAGAAGAGACACGGCACCCCTCTGCAGCGGGGTGGGGCTGCAGGTTGGTGTGGGGCTGCAGCTGCCTGCCAGGCTCGGGGTGGGGATCCCCCAGCCCCACTGGCCTCCCTGTGGGACCCTCAGTTCCCGTGCAGGCTGTCGAGCCGAGCCCAGCAGAGACGTGAGCAACCAGGAGGGGAAGGGAGGAAGGCGGGGTAGCCGAGGTGGCAGAACCAGAGCCTGGCCGTCCCCTGTGCTGTTCGTGTGCCTGTGCCTGCGAGTGGGGACCCGGGGCAGAAGGCTCCTGGAGCAGAGCACAGCAGTGAGGGTGAGAGGTGCCACTCAGGACCCAACATGCTGCTGGGACGTGCCCACGGATAGAAGGGGAAATGTGAAAGGGACAACAGGGAATCAAGGGAACACAGCAGCACCTAAAGTAATGGGGTGAAGACTGAACGGGTGAAACAAAGGTGGTTTGGGCTCAAATGGGAGAGAAGATCCATGCCTGGAGCATCTCTTTCAGCGGGAGATGATTTCAGAGGGGTTGTGAGTGTTTGAAGTGGCTCAGGATTTGGCTGGGAAATGTTAGGCTGGTGTTTTCTAGTGTGATTGCAACCAAGCCAGCTCTGCTGGGGATGGCTGCAATGTTTATTCATGGTGGAGAAGGAAGGGACCAGCTGATTTTAGATCCCCAAAAGCATAAAGAGGGGGAATGAGCCCTTTCCCATGATCATGGACAATGCTCGTACTACTTCACCTCAGGGCTTTTCAGATGTCAGCCAAGTCCCAAAAAATGAAATGATGCAGAAGGGGGAATAAACCCCAATGCAAGCAAGGCAGCAAAACCTCCTCCCCTGTCTTAGGGCTGCCCTTACTAAAACCTCAATTGATACTATTTTTGGGACTGAAAGGTGAACTCCAAATGCAGAGCAAACATCCCTTTATGGGGTCTGTCTTTTCACCCTTAGAACAGAGACCTCTCCATTTCCACAGCTGTTGGGTGCAGCCTCATGGTCCCACCATCACAGCCTTTTGTCCCAAGCAAGAGCTTCCTTTGGGAAGGCAATTTCATTCTCATGCACCTTCCCTGGTTTTCTTTGGGTCTGTGTCCCCTCTCCAGCATCCCTTTACCCTATTAATATCCTTTGACTGTCCTCACACCTGCAGACAATCTGGTCCCCAACCACCTCCACCTCCCCCCTTCCTCAAAAGCTTCCCTCAGCTGTCTTTAAGTCGTAGCTGAAATCTGTGGTATGTAGGAGGAGAAATTCAGTCTGACAGCAGTTTAAAACACCGCACTACTTGGCAGATTTAAATGCTATTTTAAATATAAGCTATGACACAACGGACAAAAATAGCATTGAAAATACCCTGTCATGTTCCATATTGCGAGGAATAGGGAAGCAGACCAGGCTAGAAAGGAGCAGAGAGAGGGGCCAGATGGAGAGGAGAGGTTATTTTGTTTGTTTTAAAGAAACTGGATAAATGTATTTTGTATGTGACTGAGTAAATGTGTTTTATAGAGCAACGAGCCAAAAAAAAAAAAAATAAACCTTCTCATGAAAAATCTACATATTTTATTTGATGTGGGATCTGCCAAAGCAGGTTTGCTGCTGAGAGGATATATTTGTTATCAGGTTGTTTTGGAGATGCTCAACACCAGCAGCCACCAGCTATTGGAGACCACTTGGTCTCGGCTGAGTCTTTTTCTTCCCTTTATTTATCTATGCTTTAATAGGAATTTGCTCTTCTCAAAAGAAAAGAAAAAGCCATCCTAAATACCTGGAAGAGAGTTTTCACCTGTGACTCCCAGCTTGGTGACCCTGCACTGTAGGAGCTGATGGTTTGCAGTGCTTGGCTGGGAGTGTGCCTGCAGGGTCAGCCCGTGGGCCCAGGGAGGGAGGGAGGGATGCAGGCTGAGCCACCACTGTCTGCCCAGGGTGCCTGGTGTGTGCCTGGGACATCCTGAGGGCTCTCCTGACCCTGCAGCACGGTTGCTTTCTGGCATGGGTAGGAAGCATCTGGAGCATCTGGGCCCTGAAACTGCAGGGCTTCAAGGAGAGGTTTCTTCATCATTCTTCCTGAGTACAACCACTGCTCCAAGCTGCTCTCTCATCACAGCATCTTTTTCCCCACCCCTCCACACACACTGTCTTACAGGGCAGGACCAACATCTGTCCACACTTTGGGTTTGTCTCATGGGGCCGGGTTTTGGCTCCTTCCAGTCCCCCAGTATAACCAGCAGTAAATCTGGTTATGAAAATGACCTGAGAAGGATCCAAGAAACTGGGGAGAGGTCAGAATGTGAGCAAGTCTGGGGCTGCAGCACCATGAGACACACTGGAAAGCCTGGAGACAAGGGCTGGTGTTCCACGCTAGACTGTCCCTACCTGGGGACAGGCACAGGGCTGGCACCTATGGCACAGAGGTGCCAGATGCCAGCTGTGTCTCCAAAATGGAGTAGAATGTGAGGTTCACTCCCAGTTCTGGATCTGAGCAGCTCTGCCTCTGGCTGCCTGATTGCAATAGCAATTGCCCCTCTTCTGCTGGGGTAAGGATTTGATCCTGACAACAGCTAACAGCACAAGTTACCAGGGTGGCTGAGCTGCCAGTGCTCTGATGAACACCTTGGCAGGAATTCAGGGGCTACTCAAGCTTCCTGCACCCACTGCTAATCCAGCTGCAGCAGCTGAAACCAGGGGCAAAGATACAGAGTGAAATGATTTTTGCTATAATCTTAAAAAGGTATTTTTTATTTTAAACCCAACATGTTATTATAATGAAAACACACAATTTGAAGAGCTTAACAAAACAGTTCAATGAAGCCAGGTTAGCATTAGAAATCAAAGACCGAGATCTTTCAACTCCTTGCAAATCACCATGGCCTGGGAAAATGTGCCTCCCAGGCAGATTTCTCTGACCATCCAGTGGTGGATGAAAAAAAAGCAAAAGCTTTTTATTAGGAGAGAGAACAGCCCTGAATCTGTGCTCCCTTCTCACCTCTGGGTGCCCACTCCCAGCCACAGGTTCATGGCTCCTCCTGACCCTCTGTTTGTGCCCACCCTTGGAGTTCCTGTGGACAGCAGCTCTGTGGGCACTCTGGAAGGAAGGGAGACCTCAGGCACTGCTCGGATCAGGAACAGCATCACTGCTCACAGTGCCAGAAAGTCCATGGCCTTTTGTGCCTCTAGACTAAGGCAACTGGGAGAGCAGGGCACCCACACCTCCACATCTTTATTACGATTTTAAAGACTCCCAGTTGCGCTGTCTGCTGCAGGGCAGAGTCAATGGACAGCAATTTCAGCATGGAGTCTGGCTGCAGACATGTGTGCCAAGTGGGATGTACTCAGCTCTCAGCCACTGTGCACCTTGCAAAGGGGGCTGTGTACCCTCCCCAACACCTCCCTGCACATACAGAAACCCAGAACTAGAGGGAAACAGGAGGGACCCTGGTGAGAGGTGAAGGAAAACTCCTGGTAGGGCCAACAGAGGCTTTGCTGGGCTACAGATTAAGCAGCATCACTGCTGCCAGAGCTGGGAGCTCCAATCACCAGGCGATTTTCATGTCCCACTCAGAAAAGAGAACCATTGCTCTGAAAAAGCAGCTCTGTTGTGCTTCTTTTTTATTTTAGATGAAAATAAAAGCATTTCAGCGCCTTTTGATCTCCCTCACTTCCTTACTGACACATTCAGGATGCTCACAAGCATTTTGGTGTGGTGGGTCCCCATACCACAGCAAGGTCCCAAGATTCCCTGGGGAATTGCATCAATGCCAGTACAACCAGCAGCAGAGAAGCAAAGCAAGGATGGGATGTGTCCCCAGCCTCCCTGCTTTTTCCCTGGCTGTCACCCCTGCTGCAGTACAAGCCTCAGGGTGCAGTTACTGATGCTCAGGTACTTGGCAGGTGCAGCTCCGGGGGTATGCCAGGCTCTTGCCCACCTGCAGCAGGTATTGCAGGGCCAAAGCTGCTCGCTGGAGTGGTGGCATTGCAGTCCTGCCTCCTCTTACCGCCCTGCCCAGCTGCGACAGCAGCTCAGCTCCCTCCCTTGCTCTTTGTTAACCACTGAATTCATCTGACAACTCAAAGAGAGAGAGAGAGGGGAGAGACCCTGCGGCCCGCCGGCGCGGTTCCCCGGCTCCCCCTCTGCCCTCATTTGCAATGCTTGAGTGGGGATTTCTCTATTTACTAAGCTAACAATGTGGGTTCCCAGGGCCTGGGCTGATGATGACATCCCGGCGCTGGTGGGTGGTGGGGCCGGGGGGGCGGTGAGGGCTGGGGGGGATTGCATAATGCCGAGGCAGGCGTGGGAAACCACAGCATCTGCGAGAAAAGTCTCTGCCAGCCGCTTTGAGCATGGCTCAAAGGGCTCCGGGGGAAGCCACGGGGCAGAGGGAGCCCTGGGGACCCGGCGGCAAGGGGAGATGCTCAAACCCACATCTCACGACCACGGCCCTGCCGGCACGTCCCCGCAGAGCGGCGAGCGGCCCCGCTGCCACCGCCTCCGTCCCCGGAAGGGTTAACGCGGGCTGCCACGGGCCTGCTCATTACAGGGTTAAGGGGGAGATGGCACTTGCAAATCCCTCAATTACCCGGGCCAGAAGGCTGCTCAGGAAGAGCTTTATTAACGGTTGCCGTCTTCATTAACCGCTTCTCCACAGCTGCCTAATTACGGCCGCCATTAGGCTCGCTGGGTCTCCCCACCACCGCCCTGATCCCCGGCCCCCTGATTAACCTTAATTACACCTCCATCCTCGGAACCGGGTGCTCACCTGAGCGGGGCCGCGGCCAGGGGCTCGGGGCTGCCTAATTGCGGGCAAGCCCGGCGGGGCGGCGCGGGGAGGGGGCCGGGGCCGGGGCGGCCGTGGCCAGGCGCCCGCCGCACGCCAGATGTTCGCTGCTGAAAAGGCGAGGGCTGCCCTCGCACTGAGCTAAGCGGTGGCAATGAGATCGGTAGCAGGGCATTGAGGGAGGCGGTGAAAGGGTTTCCCACCTGAGCCGATGGGGCTCTGCTGGGAGGAGAACGGGGCCTGCCGGCGAGGGAAGGCAGAGGGTGAGGGTTGGGAGATGCTGTGGGTGCTGCCGCTTGTCCCCCAGAGCTCATCCCCGCCAGAAGACTCGGCATGCTTGGAACGAGGTGGTTGGAACTAGATGATCTTTAAGGTCCCTTCCAACCCAAACCTTTCTACGATGTGTTTCTCCCCAGCCTTGCTCCTTCCTGGTTAGGCTAAGGGATGTCTCCGGAGCTGGATGCAGCACACGTGGGTACCAGTGCCCGGATGCGGCTCTACAGTGCATGCCCAAGCTCAGCGTTTCAGGCAAGGCCACAGATGCTACGGAGGGTAGCAGAGATCCTGCTGCCCTCCAGCCCTGCTGTCCCCAGGATGCCGCCACTGCTCCAGGACATCCCCAGTGTGATGTGCCACCCGAGCCTCCTCCAGATGCTGCTGCTTTTTCTCTCTCCCTCACTGAACAGGGTGAAGCTCAGCTCCTCAGGCACAGGGAAAATGGAGCCGCTTTCTCCCTCTCCCTCGAGATGCCCGTACCACCTTCTTCCCCCTCCTCACCAGACACCTCCCTTTTGGGAGGAAAAAAAAAAAAAAAAGAAAAGATAATAAAGTTCTTATTTCCACCACATTTGCCATTTCCTGGTCTAAGTAAAGAGTGTCATAAGAGTGACAAGCTAAAAGCCACTGATTACTGTGGATTCATGGCATTTATTCTCCTCGTGAAAAGAGCAAACATCAGAAATAATGTGGTCCGGCCTGCCTCGGAGCCTAACCCTGCAATTAATCAGCATTCATGTGCAGAAGGTGCACGAGCATCTGATATGTAGAGAGGGAGTAATTAAAGGCAGATGCAATCTCTGCTTCCCGCAGGCCTGGGGGAGGTAACCACGCTCCCCCCTCCTTGGGGTGCAGTCCCCCAAAATCACGCTGCTCCCCCTTTCCCTTGGAACAGCCGCTCCCGCTTGCCCCGTTCACCTTGGCCGGGTGCCCGGGACCGGCTCCGCTGCCCGGAGCGAGCGGGCCGGCGGCGGCTCTGCACCGCTCGGCTCTCGGCAGAGCGAGCAGGAGGGCTGGGGATGCGCTATTTAGGCGAGCTTCCGATGCCTTGAACCCTGACATGGCTCGGTGACACCGGGAGGTCCCCGGAGAGGGGGATTGCTGCGGGTTGGAGCTTGCCCGGGACTATCACTGGCCTCCTCCCGCCGGGGTCTGCCCCGCTGCTCCCGCTGATCCTGTCGAGACCTTTAATCCGTGGGGGATCAGCAAATTAATCCACTAAAGCATGAAGGGCCTGAGCTGTGTTTAATCGCTCCCTTTTGTGTCAGGGGACGGCTAAATGACCATACAAGAGAAAAACCCACAGAGGGGTCAGAGGGGAGTCGGTGGGCGATTAACCCCCGTCACCTCCCTCCAGGCTGCGGCGCGGGGTGAGACGGGGCCGAGCCCGCAGCCGCCGGTCCCGGCACCAGTTGAGCTGGTGTCCCCTTGTGCCCCGATAGCCCGTGTCACCCATCGGGGGTAGCACTGCCGCCCCGGGCGCTCTGCAGCTCCCCAGCACGATTCGAGCTGCCCCAGCCGCGGGCAAGATGAGCCTTCCGAGGTCTCAACCTGGCTCCCAGCAGACAAGATGTTATCACGGCAATTACCCCCCAAAACATCCTTTGGGAGCTATTCCGGCCGAGGGGTCAGCGGTGCTGAGAGCGGCCGAGCGCTCCCGGCGGAGGAGGAGCCGTGCCGGGGGAGGCTGAGCACAAGCCGTCTGCCTGCTCCGGCACAGATTGTGCCAACGCGTGGTTGAGCGCGGCGAACGCTCGCAGCCAGCACCCTTCAAAAATATCACTCGGGGAACAAATGACACCACCTCCCCCTCGCCATCCTCGCACACCAACGCCCTCGCCCAGGCAGGGGCGGCCACGCTAGCCTGGGTGCTGTTGCCCCCCGGTTTCTCCCCCTCCCATTTTCTTCAGAAGGAGAATAACCTGCAGTATATATATATATGAATGTATATATATATATATATATATATATATATATATATTTTCCTTTCTGGAAACTAATGGACTCCTTAAATAGCAAAAATTGCACCCTGTAATTAAGATCTTGCTTTTTAAATGATTAATCATTCTAACCCCTTCCAGCGGCATCCCACTTACTGCTGCTCTCATATTGAAATGCAGATCTGAGAGGGAGGGAGCCGAACAGGTCTGTGGAGAGGAGCAATTAAATCTTCCAGCTGTCGCTGGTCCACCCCATCCTCCATTTTTTTCGGGAAGCCCTGGGTGTTGTCCGCCGGGCTGGCTCTGTGCCCTGATTCACATCCCCCTTTATCATCCTCTCATCTTCATCCTCCTTCCCACCTCCACCCCTTCTTTCTCTGCTGTCTCGTGGTTTCTGGGCTCAGTGACATTTTGTCACTGCAAGGTCTGACCTTCCTTTCCTTGGAAGTGCTGTAAGCTCCCCAAAAATCTGCCTGTACCCCTCTTCCCAGGTGAAAGGGGAAAGGATGTGAGTGCATGGTAACATAAGCCTTGGAGAACCAGCAATTGCAGTTCAGCCCATAACAACCAGATGCCTATTCAGGTCCTGCTGCTCTGCATCTCTGCCTAAGCCAATCTTTGCAGCCCTATGAGGTTGCACCCTCCTGTCCTTCCCTTGGCTTTCCTCTGAACCACATCCTGCTGCAAAAAAATCAAATCCTGCAAAAGACACCCATGAACATGTGCCACTTCCCTGCAAGGGGTTTCCACAGCCTTGGCACAGCACCTCATTCACACTTCCCCAGGACCAACTACAGATTTTTCAGGATGCTTCACCAGGAAAACTGCTCAGCTGTGTATAAAACATAATCAAAAGAACATCTTCTGGCCTAAATCCATCCTATAGATTCTCTTTGGGTTGGAGGGTACCCATCAGGTGTTTTCTAGAAGCATGCTGCTGGTTTTTCAACCCATTTCTGAAGCCATGGGCGGATGGAAAAAAAAATGGGGAAAATGCATTAGGTTTCAGTCCCCAGCAGTGTCAGGATAATAGTTTGGGAGGGGCAGGCTCCTTCCTAATCATCACCCAAAGGGGAAGGACCTGGGGTGTGCATTTCTGTGTCAGTGCTCTGCAATAAATCCGCCTTTCTGTCAACCCCTCAAGCCAGCCCCATGGCAGGTCTGTGAGATAAATGGGATGGCATCCCCATGAGCCAAGGAAGAACCTCGTACTCTGGATCCATTGAAAATGGACAAGAGTTTCTCCAAGAAATCAGAGAAGCGACTCTCTGAACTTTCTGTGCCTCTTTGCCTGTCTGATTTTTCTGATATGGAGACAGAGAGGACACAGGAAAGTGTGTGCTTATATGAGATAGGGGAGAGGGAGTGGCAGAGAGTAAAAGAAGTGAGGCTAAGATGGGGAGAGAATGTTCCCCAAAGAATGGAAACAAGAGGAAAACATGCTTTCCCAAGGGAGTGGAATGGAAAGGGCTTCCTATGCTACTGTCACCCCTAAAATACTCTCCTCTCAAATGTTTCCAAAATAGAAGGTTCCCAGAAGATCTGGGGGAAGGATGGAGACTGGAGCTTCTCTGGACCATCCATCCCACAGTCACTGCATGGCACATTGGGTCAGAACAGTGCTGAGCCCCAGGGCAGAGCATGGGAAGGATGCTCCATGCTCTGGGGGAGAGAGGAGTGAGCGTCCTCCACAGTGCACATCAGACAGCAAGCCCTCAGCATCAGCACTGTTTTCAGTCTGATTTTCAGGCTTATTCCTCATATTCTGGGCTGCAACATCTGGCTAGGACATGGCTATCCAATAGGACATGGCTCTCCCCACCAGGTACTGACCCACCCCAGGGCACAAGACAATCTGCTAATGAGGCCAAGGTGAGTTCTATCCCTCCACCCTCAGCCTCTTGACACACATGTATCCCAGAGGGAAGAAGGTCCTTATGTACCTTGTCCCATCTGAAGTGTGTTTTGGTCTCTGTGGTCACCAGCATGTCTTTTAATGGCATGGACAACACTGACCAGGGGCTTAATTCCCCCCACGTCCAGCTAGAGCTCAGAGGCCTTTTTCCCATGACAAAATCAAAACAACACCAACAGGCCACATAATAAGCAACAGGGGGACATGGAGAGCATGACCTGCCCTTACGAAAGGAATCATTCCTTGCAGCCTCTGAACTGTCCTGACACCCTCTCTCACATAGTCTGGACGCTCCAAAACACCCAGTGATCCTCCAGGATTTTAAAGCATTAAATGCCTGGTTTTTTTGCTGTTTTGGCTTTGGTCTGGAAAAAACGTAGACAGCCAGGCTTATATGGCCAGGAGCACCACAAGGGTTAATCAGTGGGAAGCAGAGTCGGATACAGATGAGTCTTGATGAGACCAGATTCCCAGGGCACCATGAGGAAAGTCAGCAAACCCCACCAAGCTCTCTATTTATGGATCCCTACTCCTCTGCATGGCCCCTTTCTTCCTCCTCTTTGCTTCCCTCTTTTTACTCCCTGCCCTGAGTTGCAAGGCGCAGGACCCCGTCCCGTCCCCAAGCCCCCTCCATGCCGTCATTTGCATTTTCACCAGCCTTGATTAATGCCAGAGCCTGTTTATAGAGTTACAATCTCCAAATTAGGTTGCCGAAGGCATCCCGGACCAGCCCTGGAAAAATCTCGGTGGCTGAAAGGAGCCATAACTAAGCCTCAAGCAGACGTCTTTATTCAGCTGTAATTGACGTTTAACAGACGTCTGTAACTTCGTCTGGACTTATAAAAAACCCCGAAAAAAAGTTCTCCCCTCTCTTTATGTTCCCCCCTTTTATCCAGCAGTCAAAAGTGTAAGAGCCCACCACACCGGCCCCACTCGGTCAGTGTGCAGCAGGGGCCGTGACAATAGTGGGGCTGAGACAAAGCCACAGCCCACGCTGCACACACTGGCGCCTTGTATGTCTATTTACCTCCTAGAGTGGTTTATGCTAATTTATTGGCGAGCAGCGACCACTCCTGCATACTGATGTGCCGCCACTTCTCTCTGAGCGGGGGCCCTCGTCTGCAGGGAGGCCTGTGGGGGGACCCCCTTCCCTGCCAGCAGCGCCCCAGAAAAGGATGCTGCAATGCTCAAGGCTCCCCGAGTGCTTCCAAACCATCCAAGCTCCCATTCTGATCCCATGGTGGCTCTTTGTTTTGGTTTCCTTTGGACACAGGGTGCTGATGCTGTCCCTTTGCGCAGGGATGCTCCAGGCGCTGGAACCAAGCAGGCAAACCCAACCCACAGCCACAAGAGCTAAGGGCAGGGAAAGAAAAGCTAGAGATAGCTGTGGAGACAAATGGATTTTCATATAAATATATCTCTGTGGTGTTCTGCTGACATGTGTGAGTATGGAAGGGTGCTCACAAGTCAGGAAGACACTAGAAATCAGGATAAAATTATTTTCTTCTTTCCTGAGTGCTTACATTGTGTACTATTCTTTGCTGCACAATGGTTTATTTCATCGCTGGGACATGAATTCTCAGATCAGGTTTTACCTGCTAGTTCTTGAAGGCAAATTTTCCTTTCTTCCTCAGGAAGACGTGGTGCTGCTCAGCCCTGGCCATGGAAAAGCCCTTGTGCTCTCCTGCAGATGATCAGACCATCAGGAGGACAGTCAAATCTCTCTGCAGACCACATCCTTCCCAAACAAGGCTTTTATAGAGCATTTCCAGCATAGAGACTACCCAGAGTTACAGACTAAATTGGTTTTAGTGGTTCAGGATTCCCCAGAGAAAACTGAAGCCATATGGGATGCTCCTGCTCTCATTCACAAAGCACCTTCCAGCACCTGCCAAGCACAATCCACGGCAAAGCCAAGGCTTGGAAGCAAAGCCAGCAGACAAAATTGAGACAAAAGGAATAAAGTCAGGAGCAATTAATTCTGATGCTGTGGATTTGCTGTGTGCAGCATATGGAGCTCCTAAAATCCTGGTCAGTGCCATGACAGTGAGAAATTCGGGAGCAGTCAAAAATTGGTCTTCATGTCCATGGTGTGAGCATTGGGTCATTGTATTGCAGATGGTGAAGTCAACGAGTCAGCGAGCTTATCCAAGAGGAACAGAGGCCATTTGCAGGTTTAACCAAGCAATGGGCCAAGAAGCTCTAAGATGTATGTCAAAAGTCATTCAGCCTCCCCAGGAAAGGATGAAGGGAGTTGTGCTCCAGCCCCCACCCAGCTCTCTCACTGCTCATTCACACAGGTGATTCTTGGCTGCAGAGCAAGGCAGGAGGCCTGTCTGTGCAGTGGAGAGCATGACTCATGGCTGGCAGAGACACACACAAAGAGTGAGAAATCTGGCCTGAAGTACCAGAGGACTGCTAAGGTCCCAAAGCTGAGATCTTGCCCATGCCAGAATGGCCAACAGCCAGGAAAAAGGGTAACAGAATTAGGTAGGACTGTGTGAGAGCCTCAAAAGTCAGCAGACCTTGCCTGCGCTTTGCTGGCTCAAGCCTAGAGAGATTTGAGCATATCCTTCAGAAGCTGCTGGCTAGGAGGGATTTATTTGGGATGGGTGCCCTCTGCCAAGCATGGAAAAGAGCCCACACAGCCATTGCTGCCCATGGAAAGCACAAACTGATAGAGCACCTGCACCCATAACTCCACATTCCTCCAGAAGGCCAAACATAGGTATCTCTGTCCTGGGAATACAGGAGGAAGTCATCATGCCTCTGATGTGATTTAGGACAACCTCTAGGTCCTGGGGAAGCTGTCCCATTGCCCATGGCACTGGAGGTGGCCGCAACATCAGCACTATGCTGCCCCTTCAGTCATCGAGGGACCTTCCACAAACTGGACAAGAGCTCACTGGGCCGGAGAGGCCAGTCTGTCAGCTGCTTTGTGCTGCTAAAGATCCAGAAAGGGGCTGTATCACAGCCATGGATCCAGCATTTTGTGTTTCAAACCAGGAGGCTCAGGGTTTCTTTCCTTTTTGTGCTGCTGAAAGCAGCAGTAACTTTTACATCCCCTCTGGCATCTTTCCCTGGGGCTTTCTGCACCAGCTGGGCACAGGGCATGGCCTGAGGAGAGGGAGCAGCTTGGGATGCTGTGCCAGAGAGGTTAATCTTTCCACTGGAAAAGGAAACAGCCTCTCTGTATGTCTCTTCCACACTCCTGCGCGTCAGTGGAATGAACCCTGGTCACCTCTATCAGGATATCAAGGGCTTGCAGGAGTCTGAGGTCAAGCAAGACTTCCTGGGCTGAGGCAGGAATGAGTGGGTTTCTCCAGGCTTCCTCCAGCAGTGGAGAGAGAGATTTCCTGCACAGGGCTGCTCACAAAGAGCCTGAGCTGCCGCGCATCAGTAACACTGGGATGCCTTTGCTCGGGGCTGCTGAGGGAGGCTCGGCAGCAGCACTAGAGAGTCACTGGAGGGGTACAGAAGGACTGAGAGCCTCCTTCCTCTCCCCGCACTCTGCCTGCGAGCGAGGGCAGGCAGGGCGGGCAGGGCTCTGCGTAGGTGCCAGCCGCGGCCCTGGCAGCCCGCAGTCCTGCCTGCACCGCTGCCTTGCAGGAGAGGAGGGAGATGCGAGCACCATGTCTTAGGCGAGGGCACCTCATGCTGGCAGCTTCAGAAATAGCCTGGAAGCCTTTGTTTTAGTGCTTTCCCTTCTTTCTCCCAGGGTCACACGGCTGGTGCTGACAGGATAAGACAGTGCTCGAGAGCAGAGGGAAGCTGTGGGGACTAAAAAAGCACCCCAAAACTAGAGATTATCCACCTATTTCCTCTGCCACATGTTCCCCTGCAATACCATGCCCAGAGCCACCCCTACATGAGGCCAAGCCAGGCCAGGTTTTTCTCGGACACCAGCACCAAGCATCCTCCAAGTCCACATCCCCACGGTCCCACTGTTCCCAAAACCACCAAGACATGGGGGCTGTAGGGTGGCTGCCTTTCCACAGCCCAGATAGGGACAGCCCCACGTGTGGTAGCAAACCCCAGACATTTAGGGCTGAATGCCTGACCCCAATGCCCCAATGTCCCCTCCAACAGCTTCTGCATTTTCCCTTTCCTCCCAGGGCAAGCTGCCTCAGCAGGAGCATCCCCGGGCCTCGCCGGCGAGCTGTTATTTGCCAGGCAGAGGTGGGTGAGAAAAGAAGCACCCTCCCTAAAAAACCAAGATGTCTGGTGTGAATATCCTGATCCTGCTAACCCGAGGGCCCGGCTGGAGCCGGCCGCGTGCAAGCAGCAGCCCCGGGTCTCGCTTAGCAACAGGGCACGGAGCAGCCCGCGGCTGGCAGGCAGAAAAAAGGGTCTTTTCTTGTCGGTGAAAGATTCATCGTTGGGCTGAAAGTGGCCCCTCCCCTCTTTCAAATACTTGTCAGCAGGGAGAATACAGCTTAGATACTGGGCTGATCAGATCATGGCTAATCTGTTATTCCTGGCCGGGAAAACTGCCGGAAGACTTTCAAACAACTTCACCGGGAGCGTGTGCGGCGGGAGGGAGCGGGCAGGAGGTGCCGAGCCCCTGGCAGCCCCATGCCGGCATCCCGAGGGCATCCCCTGCTCCTGAGGTGTGCAGGGAAGGCAGCACTGGTTCCCCACCCCGTGCTGACCGGGGCAGGGGTGGCAGAGGAGAAGGGGTCAGTGCTGAGCAGTGGAAGATGGGCTGGCCAAAACGTCCCTGTGGTGAGAACAGGCTGTCCTGGTTGCATGTCTTTTTCTCCCAAATGAGGTGGTTTGAAGATGTTTGTCACTGTTGAAGGACTTTGGCCATTTATGTCTGGGAACTTCATTGCCACAGAGAGTACCAAAGAAAAGATGGCCAGCTCAGAGAAAGGTGCTTTCCTCCCTCTGGGCTGAGGTGTTTGTAAGGGGAAAACTAGACCAGACAAGTCAGACAATTTGTGTACTCAGTGGCTTGCAGAAATGTCACATGGTGGCCCAGATTCTGTTCCTGTACATGGGGTACATCAAAGAGATGCAGTGTCCTACAACATCTCCTACATGTCCTGCTATGCCCAGCACTGGGGCCAGTGTGGGTGGCTAGCCCAGGGAACAGTGGCAATGTGCCCTCACTGCCAGAAACCCACTGCTCCCTACAAAACCAGGGGAGGCAGAGCTGCTTTAACCACTGCCACTGCACACACAGGTAAAATCTCATCCCCGGGCCTGGCACATGCTCTGCCTCTCCCCAGATGCTCTGCATGCCCATACATCTTGGTCATGCACTTGCCCTGCTCCCTGGCTTTCCTGCTGCTGCCTTGTCCACTGCATTCCACTGTCAGCTTCGCTTTAGCCCTAAATCCTTCTCCAGGCTCAGCAGTAGCCCAGGTTATTGTCCAGCACATGCCACGAAGATGGACCTTTGGTGGGACAGCTCTGTGATAGAGGGGAAAACTACCCTGAAGTGGCCCAAACTGATGGTAGCCTGTAGGAGGGGGATGGATGCCCAGCGAGCCTGGGGACTGGCCTTCACCTCAGCAAGCTCCTCTTAGTGAGGAATAATTAATTACCTTCTCAAGGATCTTAGCTTCAGCCCTTCCCTGCTCATGCCCCAGCCCAGGAGAGGAGGGAGGAGGAGACGGCAGCGAAGAGGGTAGAGAATTAATTGGACATTGTGTTGGGAATCGCCTCCTGGTTGCTGTCAATCTTGGGAGTGAACAGCCTCTTGTCTCACTCAATAGGAACTTTATATGCTCCTTTAATCCTTCAGTCTGTATTGTCAGAGCTTCCCCCCTCCTCCTGTCTCTCCTTCCCACCACAGGACTTTTGATGACCCCAGCTGTCTGAGGCAATACAAAGAAGCCCCTTAACTAACACCCTGTGATCTATACAGGCAATAAAGAGGGTCCCCTTGACAAGGATTTGCGGGCAGAATATATGCAAACGCTGGGAGGTGAGTGGGTGGGGAGGTGTGCCGGGAAAACCACAGTGCAGAGGGCAAGGCTCCTGGCCCTGCGGATGCCGTGGCTCAGAGGGCATGTGGCACAGGTGAGGGGTGACCAGAGAAAGCCAGGACTGCCTGGGGCTGCTCGGCCATTGCACACCCTGCCATGGGGTAAAGTAACCAGGAGAGCCCTGTTCATCGGGGCTGCAAGGCCAAGGCATCCATGGGCACATAAATGGGGGGCTCCTGGCCCATGCCCCCCTGTGCTTTGCTCCTTGACGGCCACCTCCCGAAGTCAGGAGGCCATGCTCCTTCCCACATTAGCACATGAATGGGGTTAGGGGTGGGGGGGAGGTGTGAAGGGGGGCAAGCCCCCACTGTCCACTCAAGCAAACAATTTGGCTAGCAAATTGACATAATTACAAGGGACAGAGAGAAAAGAAAGGCGAGCCCCCTCCCCTGCGCTCCAGAGGGCCCGACCCCTGCCGAGTTACTTAGACCCTTTGTGCGACTCAATGCTAGGTACTGATGAGGGGACGTATGCCCTTTTCAAGGGCCCTAAGCGACCGGCTGCCCTAATCTGATTACAATTTACAGCGCTCCTTCAGAAGGGCTGGGGCGGGGCTGACGCAGGCCGGGCCTGGACACGCCGGCCCAAAGGTAGCTGGGTGTGCGTGGCACAGGTGGGAGGACGTGCACGGTGGCACCATGGCCAACAACGTGTGTGAGCATCACCAGCAGCACCTGCAGCTGGCTTTCAGTGCGCTGCTTGTGCAAGGTCAAGGAGGCTGAGGACATGGCTGTGAGGACGTGTGGCTTTGTACACGTGGGCAGGCCGGGCCTGGACATGCCGCCCGCGCTGGCCCAAAGGTAGCTGGGTGTGTGTGGCACGAGTGAGAGGATGTGCACGGTGGCACCATGGCTAACAGTGTGGGCATCACCAGCAGCTGGCTTTCAGTGTGCCGCCTGTGCAAGGTCAGGAAGGCTGAGGCCATGGCTGTGAGGACGTGTGGCTTTGTACACGTGGGCAGGCCAGGCCTGGACATGCCGCCCGCGCTGGCCCAAAGGTAGCTGGGTGTGTGTGGCACAGGTGGGAGGATGTGCACGGTGGCACCATGGCTAACAACGTGTGTGAGCATCACCTGCAGCACCTGCAGCTGGCTTTCAGTGTGCCGCCTATGTAAGGTCAGGGAGGCTGAGGGCATGGCTGTGGGGACATGGGGCTTTGTACACGTGGGCACACTGCCAGCAGCAGATATGCAATGGCCAGTGGCTGGGGTGTGCAAAGAGCCCATTTCAGCCCAAATCTGGCATTGACACCATGTACGTGCACCCGTGCACACCAGCACACACATGGGCACAGGTACAGGAAGCAGGCAAACCCCCTTGTCCCGGGCAGATCCACAGATGGGGCTCGTCTCCACCAGGAGTGCGGGACAGCAGAGGTGAGCAAAGGCCTTCTGCCAAAATCTCTGCAGCAGCTTGCAGGAGCAGGAGTGCGAGCAAAGCCCACCACCTGCCTATTAAAAGAGGGATTAAACTATGCCGTTCCTTCCCCCACCTCCTCCCTTCTCTCTCTAACATCATCCCCTTGGGGAAACCACCACCTTTACATGAGATTTTCCCTTTTTTTTAACCTCTTTTCTGCTCCATGCCACAGAGATCCCAGGGGATTAGCAGCCGGGCTGGGCCTTCCAGCCTCCTTGAAGGCAGGTTGTTTCAGCCACCCCCCCCATGGGAACCTGCCCCAGGACAACTTTGGTCAATGGCTCCGGTGCTTCCCAGCCAATTTGTACCACCTAATCCCCGCGAGTATCTCCAGCCCCTTTCTCACATGTTCTCCCGCCTGCTGGAGCAGCCCAATCCTCTGCTCTCCACGCTCCCCCGTTGAGAAGCCCTCCGTCCACCGCTGGGGCCGCGACCGCACTTCAAACGCGGCGGCCCGATGGTGGCATTGTTTGGCAGGGAATTAAAGCTGCACGGCCAGCCCCAGCGAGTGATTTAGGCACTGAGACCAGACTGAGCCCCGCCAGAGCACGGGCAATAAAACGCTTCGCTGCCCAGCAGCCCCGGCAATTTAGGTGTCTTCCCACGAGGAGGAGGCACAGCCCAGAGGGCTGGGGAATTGGGTCAGGGCGGCTTCTTCCAGCATGTGCACATGGGACAGGACCACTCCCAGGGCTCACAGAGCTGCCCCATCAGAGACGTGGGTTGGCCACCTTGCTGAAGGAATGAGGGTCACCCTGTCTTTGCCATTACTGAACCCCATGGACCCTCGTAAGCTGCTGGGAGGAAAGACCAGAGGCCACGAAGGTTGGACACACAGATTATCTGGGACATGGACAGAACTTACACGGTGTGGGATGAAGGGACACCAGTCCAGTCACACAGGAGGAAATGCAGCGCCCAAAAGGTCTGCTTCTGCTTTTAGATTTTGCAGACTTGTGGGGGAAAGTTTTGGACTCCCTTTCAGAAATTACATTGCTGATGGTGCCTGTCAGTAAGCATCCCTGTGGTGGTTTCTGATGCACTTTCTGGATGAAGCTGTGAGCAGAAAATGGCTGTTACGTCCCTTTCCCAGTGCAGAGAAGCTGGGATGAGATCTCCCTCCTTCAGCAGATCCCAGCACAGGGAAAACACTTGCCCTACATTTTCCCATCCCTGTCTTAGAGAAAGATTCAGCTCAATGTATGCTTCAGCCTCTGCAGGGATCATTCTCCAGAGACCATTTCTAACCCCTGTCAGGCCTGCCTTTGCCATCATAAAAGAAATATACAATACACCACTTGCTGGCAAGCAGGCTGGAGCTCCAGCTGGCCCAGCTACGATATTTCTGAATTCCTCCTTAGCCAACCAGCCCTTTCCCTGCATGCTACACTGCTGCCGTGCTTGAGACCAATCCTGTGGAGGATTTTAGGCCTTTTATTACTCTTGTTTTTTCAATGGTGAGGTTGTTTCAGGCCAAATGGAGGCAATGTGTGCGCAGGAGAGAGCGTCTCGGTGCGTGGCTGTCCCCGTCCCCGCCATGGCAGGGGAACACAGTGTTTTGGCACCTCCTCCTCTGTCACAATGTTTTTCAGCTCCACCAAGCAAAGTGTCCAATTAGAGCAGAGCCTCTTGCTTCCATCTTTGCCGACATTTAATTAACATGCTGCTGCTGGCAGCCGCTGACAAATTCCAGAAACATGTTGTAAAGGGTTTTTGTCTTTACCCAGCATGGAAAATGAGGGTGTCATATCCCAAGGGGATGTGAATAGCTACTTTTGACTCCCCCCCTCAGGTGTAAGAATTACAGCTAGATGCAGTGAAGAGACCTATCAGCCCTCCTACCTCCTTTTCCTCCCTCCCTTTTCCTTTCCTGCTCCTCATATTATATCACCCTGGAAAACATGCAGGATTTTAGGCCTGGTTTTCATCCCTGTGTCCTCCAAATCTGGCTGAAGCCTGATGGTCCAGCTAAGAGATGGGGGCTGTCTTCTTCCCATCAGAATAGCACCGGAAAGGGGAAAGATCCATCTGATGACACTGGAAGAAATGGATGAAGCCAAAAAGGAGGAAAGGGTCCTGTCAGCCTGTGCTGTACATGCAAGCAAGGTTCCCGAGGAGCTGATGGAGGCCTCAGTAGGGCAGCTCAAGGGAAGGTGATGGCAGAGGCCGTTGTGTAGAAGTGTAGCTGGACTCACAATGGCCCTCACCCCTGCTGTGGATGGCAGGATGAGTAGAGGCTCAGCTGCTGCACCCCAGCATCCCCTCCTCAAAAAGAACCAGCCCAGCCTGTGCTTCCCACGGTGGGGGAGGTTGTCATTTCAGGGTGCCAGCTCCCAAACCAAGTACCTGCCCAGACTGCATTATCTAATACATTGTCTAATACACCCAGCCTGTGTTGCCACCGTTCATGCCTCCACTTTGTCCCCAGGGCAGCAGGAGTGTCCCAGTGCCTCTGCTTTGCCCCGGGCAGCCAAGAGCTCTCCTGGCAGCTGCTGTGCCGCACATCCCATCCCTGTGCCGCACATCCCATCCCGCTCGGCCGCTGACACACGGCAGCACAGGCCTGGAAAGAAGAACACGACTTTATTATATCCACAGCAGCTCGTTACAAAAGCGGCAGAGCAGGGCAGAGCCCTGTGGTCACGGGGAGCAGACGATCCTCCGGCGCGACAGCAGGGCTCGGTGCTGCGGCGGGGAAGGCGGGCGGGCGGCGGGGCGCGGCTCAGGGCGAGGCGGGCTTGTCGGGGTTGTGCATGTGGTACACGTCGCTCTCCTCGTCCTCCGGCACCTGCGGCAGAGCCCCCTGAGCCCCCCGGGCCGGGCCGCGGGCCGACAGCGCCATCTCGTGCCCCCCGCCCCGCTCCCACCCCGCTCACCTCCCAGTAAATGCCGTCCTCGAAGCAGTTCTCGGCCGCGGCGTCTCCCCAGATGGGCAGCTTCAGGATGCCCCCTGCGAGGAGGGCAGAGCGGTGGGCACGGGGGGATGCGGGTGGTCCACCCAAGGGGCAAACGCAGCCCTAGGGCGGCGCTCGGTGCTGTCCCCCCGGATGGATCCGGCACATGGATGCCGCTGTTTCTCCGTGCTGCCCTCCAGCTTACCCACGATGGCTCCCCCAGCAAATGCCATCAGCAGAGACACCACAATGCCGGCTGCCTGGAAGCCTCCCTGGATACTGGGCGTCCGCGTCTGGTACACGCCCGTGAAGTCAAAAGCCTTGATGAACCTGCCGAGGGCAGAAATGGCGATGACTGCCCCTGGCAGGAGGCATTCCCCAGCTCCGGAGGAACCATGTTACCCGGCTCTCTTGGGAGCTCTTCCCTAGCCCCATCCCTCTTCTGCAGTGGACCAAGAGAGCGTTGCAATGACCAAAACACCCCTCACTTCTTTCTCTGACCCCTGGCAAAGCTTTACCAAGGAGGAGCCCAAAATATAAACATTCTCTTTGTAATTCAGACTTTTAGCCTTACCTGACCCCACAAAACAATGCAGGGGAGAGGGAGAAGCACTTCCCCCTCCATTGTGGCCCAGAATAATGCCAAACAGCAGGACTGTGGTTCACTTACTTTATGAGGCCACCAAGAGCCAGCTGCATAAGATGAGGTTACAATTCAGTAAGCCAAACGCAGTCAGTGCAACTCATGTTTTTGAGGGATAGCTCTGGGCAACTCTGAACTATTAACAAAAGCTGTTATTTGCTCCCTGCTCCCAGCCCACAGAGCTTCAAGTAAAATCTGTTCTCAGGGAAGATTTTCAAGCCATCTTACCCTTCCTTTCCATACACATCCTCCGTGGCTGCAGCTGCTGTGATGGCCCCCACAATGCCCCCAATAAGGCCTGGCATGGCATGGAGGTTGTGGATGCCACATGTGTCTTGAATGTGCAACCTGGACTCCAAAAAAGGCTGAGGGGAAGGGAAGTAGAGAGAGATCAGGGAATTGAGTGTGGCCCTGGAAAGGATTAGTTTCTTCCGTGGAGGACTGGGATAAGCAGGAGAGATATTGTGTCCCATTAAAGACCTAAAGGCTTGTAGACAAAGATGTGAGCCAAGCTCAAGATAAACTAACAACATATCCTCCAAACACGCTCCTATTGGGAGTCTGAAGCTTCCTGAGCATTTTGGGGCAGTAAAAGGAGACAGAAGTGCATCTCACAAGAGTTTCTGGAAAGCAGGAACCGTCAAACGGAAGTGAATCTATTTCTGGTCTCCTCAGCAGGACCAGGGCTGCAGGCCCCTCGAGCAGCACTCACCGTGAAGTAGACATAGCCCAGCGTGGACACGATGCCAGAGATGGAGCCGACAATGAGGGAGCCATATGGAGTCAGCATCATCTCGGCGCTGGTGCCCACGGCCACGCCGCCGGCCAGCGTGGCATTCTGGATGTGCACCTGCAGGAGCAACCACTCTGCCTTGGCATCTCAGGGAGATTGCAATTGCTCAGGGATGGTGCAAATGGCAAAGCGGGAGAATCAGCTCTGAAAATGTTTCCAGAGGAAATATCAGGGCCCATTTTCCTACTTGGTGGTGAAAAACAAGAAAAGAACAGGCAGCTTCTGTCTGTAGCACAGGTGCACAGAGACTCCCACTCCCTGTACCACACACGTTCTTTGCATCCACAGATATGGGTGGGGAGTTGTGATGAGATGGAAATTGTCTCACCCGTGTGTCATGCAAGCTCTGCTGTCACAGAGACATGTCACCCACACATCCAACACGTACAAGTCAGCCCCCCGATTGCTCACGAGCTGCTGCGCAGGCCTTGTTTGATGGGGAGCACTGCCAAAAAGGGCTCTGCAACATGTCCAAGAGCAAGTCCAGTCCCTGCTGTGACTTGGGCCCACCACAGGCAGGGCATCACCCCACACCTCAAGCCCTGCAGGACCCATTCCCATTTTCTTATTCAATATAGCCTCAGAGTTTCTGCCTGGGTGCTGATTTCACCATCATCCCTGGAAACCCTGTGTCTGTTCAGCAAAAGACAGGTGCCAGTTGTTTCCTAGACCCTTGATCAACCTCATTATATGTCCCTGGGGCAGTGCAGGGCTCTCTTCTCCCATCTTACCATGTCAAGCTTGCCCTTCTTTTGCAGCATGCTGGAGAAGGCCATGGTGGTGAGGACACAGGCGGCCAGTGAGCAGTATGTGTTAATGGCAGACCTGTGCTGGGCATCCCCGTGGTCAGAAATGGCTGAGTTAAAACTGGGCCAGTACATCCACAGGTACAGGGTACCTGGTGGGATGGGGCAGATGGGATGAGGAAGAGAAAGGGAAAAGAGAGAATACAGGGATTGAAAACAAACCTCTTCTGCACAGGGGGAAAATACATCCCATAGTCATTCCCCAGATCCACACCCCACATGATGAGACCAGCATCAGGAAAGGCTGGCCAGGGAACCAAAATGCATCCTTATCTTCCCAGGCACCATCTCAGCCCAGCCACTGATGAAGGGAGCTGAGTAACTCTGAAATGTGAAAGATCTCTGGGATACAGAGCCCCTCAACTCCATATGCTAGTTTCAGTTTTTCCCAGAGACGCAGGAGGAACCAGCCCTGTGCAGCCCAGTGCTCCCCATGCAGCAGCACCCCGGGATGAGAGCTGGCTCACCGATCATAGCAAAGAGGTCAGAGTGGTACACGGAGCCCTGCTTGTCCTTGCTCTGCTCCAGGTTGGGTCTGTACAGGATCCGTGTCACCGTGAGGCCAAAGTAGGCTCCGAAGGTGTGAATGGTCATGGAGCCACCTGCATCCTTTACCTGCAGCCATGGGAAACAGAGATTTTCTTCTGCAATCACCACTTGTTCTGGAGCTGAGTCTTGATTTTCATCATGCCCAGCTTGTCTGTGCACTTGAGAGAGGGACCCAGCACTCCTGGATTGCCAGGATTATGTGTAAAACCCCAGAAGATGTCCCTTCTCAGGGAAGCAAGACCCACTGCCCCTCTCCCTCACAATCTACCTACCTTTGCTGCCTGAATTCTTGCATTTTAAGTGCTTATGAAGGCAGTGGCTTGGTGGAGCCATAGCAAAGGGAGACAGTTTGGAGAGGTGCAGAGAGAAAGGAGCAGAACAAAGCAGGTACTACCTAAAGCCTTACATGAAGAAGGTTGAGGAGGATGTACTCATTCACTGAAAAGAGTGTGACTTGAAACAAAGTCATGACAAGGAGCTGTATGGGGCTGGTTTTGCCCAGGATGGCCCCAAAGGCGATGCACACAGAGCCCACGCAGAAATCAGCATTGATCAGGCTGGAAAAAGGGAAGGAAAATTGTGGTTTAATAAGGAAAAACTTCTCTGTAAATCCCTTTTACCCACCCCCAGGTCTAGAGACCCCACCTGAAGTCAAAGAAGTGATTAGGAGACATCCCTGGATTATTCCCACTGACCTTCCTCCCATCCTCACACCCCCACATTAACATTATTCAGGTAAGGGGGATGATATGTGTTTCTAGCACTGACATGCAGGTGTTGCCAACTGCTTGGCTCTCATTCCAGCTCTTCTACTGCCCAGGCCAGAGGTGCCATCCCAGAGCCCAACTCCTCCTTACTTCTCCACTCCAATGAGGATCTTCCCATCCTTGAAAGAGTGGAACCAGCCTTGCATCAGGAGAGCCCACTGGATCCCAAAGGCGGCAAGGAGGAAATTGAAACCCACAGCTCCGAATCCATAGCGCTTGAGGAAGGTCATGAGGAAGCCAAAGCCCACAAAGATCATCACATGGACATCCTGGAAAGCTGTGCAGAGGGAAGAGACTGTCAGCTCTGCGAGGACAGCAGGGCTGCAAGTGCCACGTGCATTTGGTGTTGAAAAGAAACTAATTACATCAGTAGCAGTAGGGGGGGAATTCAAGAGAAAATGTGTGTTTGCTTCATGTCCCCATGTTTCTAAGTCTGAAAATGGCTCAGCTTTTAGAAACTGGCTTTTGGTTAAAAGGCTCAGCCTTTAAAGTAAATGTTTACTAAAAGCTGTGTGCAAAAGAAGACCTGAGAGTAATGGAGTGTACAAAGGAAAACATTTTTCTATTCAGATTGTTTTTTCTCCTTTTGTGAAAAACTCAAAGCCATCACGTGAAATGAACAGTAAAGTTTTGTTAAAACACGTAAATGGCCACTTTGGGTAGGTCCATTCAGTGCAGGGTCCTGCTGATGGCTCAGAGCAAGGAGAGCACAAGAACAAGGAAAGTTTACAAATACATTTTTAAATGCTTCGGAAATCAGCAGCAAAATACCCTTGAGAGCAGAAACCCACCGTGTGAGATTTTTAGTGCTCAAACCAGAGAGACCCAGTTCTTCCCACTAATGGTCAGACCTGCTCACTCGAGCCCCTCAGATGCCCTTCCCCGGGGGAAACCAGATCTGTGTGAGCCTCTTGAAAGACCTTCTTGGTGCAGTAAACCTGCTGTACTTTTTAATGCTGCACCTTTCTATCAGATAAGCATTCCTTTGCAATTAAGTGAGCTGAAACGCTTGCATACTTACAAATTGAACCATGCAAACCCTAACACTGCAGGCCACTCAGCCAATGGAAAGAACAGGAGACCCAGGCTGGGATCCCCCTTGGGAGACTCCTGCCAGCAAAACCATGCTGCAGAGCAGATAAATACAGCACTGAGGGAGCTAAACCAGAATGTTCTGCATTTTGCAGTGCAGAAATCATTATAGCCACTACATCCAGCAAAGTCTGTGCACTCAGAGAGGGTGTAAGCTCAGGGCAAAGGAAATTCTGTGGCTGCAAGCCTGCTCTACCCCGAAACTGTGCTGAAATCCATCAGCCCCTGGTCCATTTCCACAGGGCTTGTGTCTGCTACTTCCACTGAGGGCAGGTGAAGGCTTGTGAGAAGTGCAGCTCTGCAGAAGTTGAGAGTTTTGTCATTTTGTGCTTTAAAAGGTCTTGCAACTTGTTTAAGGATGAGCATTTAGACAGGCTTAAGCTGTGTAGTGCCATGCTAATCTGATTGCTTTTAAAAGATGTCCCCCATGTCTATAAAATCACTCTTTAAAAAGGAAGGAGACGAGATCCGCAGCTGGCACTGTTCAGCAGAGGTCACTTCCAAAGCACTTCTCCACATGTCCTAAGAACCAATCTGTTACTGTGGTTTTACCACACAATTCCATTGACTTTCCCTCTGCAGCTGTATTTGTTTCCCCTCTCTCTTTTCCAGTGTGAGCAGCACAATATACAGCTAGATTAATCTGCTGCCATTTGCATCATATATTCATTCTCTCATCCTGAAAGCAGAAATACACAGGTCAGAGTTAATGCTGTGGATTTTGTACCTTCTCAAAACCCAGAGGATCCCGTTGTGTTAGACCCTGTATGAACTCAGGAGGAAGAGCAGATCTTTCTTTAAACCACACCCAATCTAAAACCTTTTTCTAACCCCTGCCTTTGTTTTCCCTTAGTAAGAATACCATTGTTATCATTCAGAGGCTGTACAGGCATTGCCATGCCCTACAGGTTTTGTAATCCTGCTTTTGTGGCAGGACAATTGCCATAACTATCAAGAATAAGTGTTTGGGCTTTAGGAATGCTCTCAGGGACAAAAAAAAATCTCATTTCTTTCCCCCTAGAAGATGAGTCACTGATTACAAAATATCCACGTGCAATCCAAAATGAGAAGGAGTTGTCTCACTGACTGGGCCTGGCAATGGGCACCACTGACACAACCGCATGTTGGCTTCCTGAAACCAGGACAGCTTCCCTCTGCCTGACTTCCCAATCTTCTCTGGCTTGAAGGACCTGTTCATTTGTCACTCTTATCACTCTGCCACTGCAGACAGGTGCTGTGGACAGCAGTGGTCACAGATATGTTGGTACAAATGATCTTCGGGTGATCAACCACAACAGTCTTCTGAGCAGCATTGGATGGACACAAGGATTAAAATTCCAGGGATTGGCCACCTTGTCATGTTCATCCATCTTTGCGGAGAGAGAAAATTTCTGATTAGATAAGGGAGAAAGAACAGCTGTGCTTTTGGGCATGTGAACTCTTCCTCAGGCCTGAAACAGAAACGTAATTCAAAGCTAAACTGAGCAGTTGCCCTCAGATTGATTTAGCTGTGTTGAATCCATCTTGCCATTTGAGGGGGAATATTTGGCACTGCAGAGCAGGAGTGGGATATGAGGACAGAAGAGATGTCACTTCCTTAGCTCCTACACACTCTTTCTTGGACTCCTGATGTCCTTCCAGCACACCAGTGATAAGAGCAGCCCTCAGGCACTGCTGCTGCTTCACACCAACCTCTGTGGGGCTGGTCCCAAGGGCAGATGTCCAGGAAGAGCCCAGGGCAGCCACGACCATACATGAACCCGGAGGCTGACTGAGCAGTGGGTTTCTGTAAGCAAATCCTTCTCTCAACTAGCTAATCCTCAGCAGCCACAGGTTGCTATAGCTCCTTTGATTTAGCAGGTGTTTTTAATGGAAATGTTCTAAATAGATGCATGACTCAGGCCTGTTGCTTCCTTGGAAACAATTGCCTACAGAAGCAGCCTGTTCTGAAAGGCGCACAAAGATGACCAGCCCTGGAGATGAAAGCCACCCAGAGGCATTGGCTGGCCAGAAGAGCTTTAACCTTCTGAATAATTTCTGTGTCACTGTGATGCAGAACCCAAGAACCCTGGGAACCTGGCAGCTTAGGAGGACTCTGGCACCAAAATGCCAGAGTCTAAAGGGTAATTCACAAGTGAGGGGGTGGACGGAGGAAGAGGAGGAAGATGTCACAGGATCTCGACAGCCGCTCCTCTGTGTGCACAGAAAGGCTTGCTCTGATCCAAAGCTGAGGGAGGGGGCAGAAAGCTGCAGAGTGTTGGGAACACGTCAGCCCTATTCCTGGAAAGAAGACGTCACGGTACCCTGCTGACAGAGCCCCAAGGCACCGGCGGGCCATGAGGCCTTTCTCTGGTTCTTTGGTGAACCCCAAGCCAGCCTCAAGGCAAGAGCACGACCTTCTAGCAATTGGTGGAGGCAGCACCTCTGACAGGCTGTACCATAGCATAGGATAGGATGGATGGGATAGATTGGGATGGGATGGGATGGGATGGGATGGGATGGGATGGGATGGGATGGGATGAGATGGGATGGGATGGGGCCCAGCCAGCACAAGGATTAGGCTTCCAGAATACTCACAGGGGTATCGGAAGTAGAAGTCGTTCTCTATGTCACTGGTCAGGTTCATCTCCCGTTTCTCCTCCTCCCAGTGCGCATCAGCCTCGGCGCCGAAGCGCACGAAGACCCCGAAGAGGACGATCATGGCCCCCTCCCAGAGCAGGCACACGAGCGGGAGCCGCCAGCGCATGTTGGTGTTCTTCGCCATGCCCGGGTGCTGGGCTGTCCCTGCGCAGGGGCTCCCGGGGGCTGAGCGAGCCGCGGCCCCCGCGTCGTCCAGGGCCGGGCACATATATAGGTCAGGGAGGGCGAGGTGGGGCCCAGGGAGGTGCCTCCGGCAGGATCACATTTCAGAGCACTGGAGCTTCAGCAGGGTTGTTCCTCTAACCCACCTTCCTCCCCGGGAGGAGGGACAGGCTTCAGCACCTTTCCTCTGAGCTGCTCCGAGCACCTCTGAGCCCTGCCTCCACGGGGACCAGCAGATGTGGAGGCCAGTGTGACTCAGAGTGTCCAGCCCCCTGCTCTGCCCAGTCCCACACCCCTTCCCTGCCCCTGGCAAGGAGCACCTTGATGGCCGCTGTCCCCTCCTTATCAGCTCTGTCCCCTCACCCCCTCCCCAGCTCTGAGATCCCCTTCCCCAGCTGGCACTGTGGGTGAAGGCACTGCCCTTTGCTCCAGCTCTTGGCTTTTGGAGAAGCAGCTGAGGTGCAGAACAGGAGGAAGAGGAAGGTGTGCGCTTCAAACCAGGTACCGAGATCCTGCATGAGTGCACAGACACGTGATGCCCCCGCCAAGGCTGTAAGGATGTTCAAGTGACACGTGTTCCATAATTTCCCAAAGTGATTTACCCAGAGCATCCTCCTGGCAAGGCAAACTGAGCTGGGGCCACATAACCAGGGCAGTACTGTGAGATGGTGCTGGAGGCCTAAACACCCCCTCCTCTAGTATGGTTTTCCTTTAATTAACAAACATAAACACAAAAGTCCATTTTTCCTACTGTTTGAATTATGTGCTCTTTCCCCAAAGAGCCAGGCATGTCCTTCAAACAGATCCCAGCTCCTTTCTCTGCCTGCAGATCCCTGGTTTGCCTGTCAGTCTTCCAGAGATGAAAGACTGCAGCCCAGGCAAGCTGCCCAAATTTGCTGATGGCATCTAATTGTGGCCCGCAGGCTGAGCAAGCAGCACTGATTTTGGTGTTGATTAGGCAATAATTTGAGTTTATTATTTTTTCTTGTGTGCTTTCTTCTCAAAATGACAGATGGCAGAAAAATGCTGTGGATGGTCTTGAAGAGACTGACGGCCACACAAAATCATCCTCCAACCTCATTTGAACCCATGCAGGCAGCAGGATAGAGACAGTGTTGGGAAGAAGAGAGAAGCCCATCTGCCTCAGCCCTTACCCTGCACGAGCAGAGCTCCATGTGACTGGGGTCACTTTCTGGGGACACCCAAAGCAAGTGGATTTTGTTGTTGTCTGAAGGACGAGCTCCCTCTCGAGCAATGCTGCTCAGGGTGTGGTTTTGGGTCTCCCATTACACAGGGCATCTGCAGGGCTGTACACACCAGGATACAAAAGATCTCCAGCTAGAAGGAAGCTGAAATCCCCAGACAATACTTGATCTCTAATTGCTGGAACACTGTTGACAGTTGCATGTTCTCGTGCCAGCTACGTGGTAAGACTGGTATTGTGCCCTGCCCTAGGGCAGCCTTTAGACACCTCAAAAAGGCAGCACAGAGGAGCATTTTAAAACAAAAGGGAACTTGCTTAGGTACTGTAGCCACCCAGCAGCTACACTTTGTGATCGCTTTAGCAAAAGAGCAACTGCAGAGCTTTTCTAATCTATGCCATCAATGAAATGGCAGAGTCTCCAGAAAAGCAGTTTGCAAAGCCCTTGTGCAGACCCCAGAGGCAGCAGTTCTGTCCCACCTGCTGTCCCCAGCCCCTCTTCCCATGTGTGGAGGCCAGGAACAAAGGCTAATGGCTTTCCTGCTGGTCTGATAGTCTCACCTTGCTGCACTGCCCCTCCTTATCAACCTGCAGATCAGCACTTTGTCACTGCAGTCCCATCAGGGCTGGCATGCTCCACTGGCTGTGAGAGCCCATTAAAGGACCAGCTTCTCACCAGGCTCCTTTTCAGGGCCAGGACAGCACTGGGAAGGCTGATGGGGCTGTGCCAGCACATGTGTCTGCAGCAGGGCTGGCAGAGCACTTCCTACGATGGGTTAGATCAACATTGCACCCACCCTACAAGGGTGGTAGGACACCAGGGCAGGTTTCACCATGCCTCAGTCACAAATATCAAGGTGCTTAAATGTCCTGTTGGAAACTTCAGGCTGGTGTGAGCTTGCTCCACTGCAGAATTTTGCCCATCATGTCCAGCACCCAAAAGAGCTGTGAGGTTTCCCCCAAAAATTTCTGGGATGATGCTGGGGGAGAAGGAACATTTGTCTTTCTGGTCAAGAGATGTGGGACCAGGTCTGGCAGTGTCCAGATCTCAGTTACCTTGGGTGAGGGTTGTACAGTACTGGTCCCAGCTGGGTCTCTCACTTTTATGAGAACTAAACATGCTTGAATGATGTAGAGACAAAATCTAAAGCACAGAAATCCCTCCCTCTTGCCTGGAGGCCTTGGGGCAACTTCACCCTGGATAGGAGGGAATGGGTGCTCCCCAGAATCAGTGCTCAAATCACTACCAGTAGCCTTTGGGACCATGGGGTGGAGAAGGCACTGGAAAATGAGGATTTGGGGAGTCTTGGAAGTCTTGATGCAGCACAGGTGAGACTGTGGGCATCGCCCAGTATTAAAGGTGACTTGTTACTTGTGCAGGTCCTTGAGGAGTGACCTGAAAGCAAAGCATCTGAGTCAATACAAAACAAAACTTTTTTTCCAGGCTGGCTCAGCAGAAAGGCAAACAAACTTTCCACTGGGGCAGAACAGAGTGGTGGTATGAAGGGGGATCAAACAGTTCAGTTAGGTCTGGGCTTTCTCATCACTTTTTTTCAGCCCCCACCATGAAGTGTCCCTTGGAGATAAATGTTGGAAACACGACAAAATAAGGCAAGACTTTTTTGAGCTAAAAAATAAAAAATTTATCTGGATCAAAGTGACAACCACACATGAGCCAAATTCACAAATTATTTTTCTTGTGCTCTCTCCTTCCTCCCAAGAAACAGCATTTACCAGCAAGTAAATGATTGTCCAGAAAGAACCCAAGGACTGTTTGAGAGGGAAGTCAGTGTCCTTGTGGAGCAGGCAGAGAGGGCAAATGTCTGTGAAAGCAGCACAAACCTGGGACAGCACAAGAAGCAGGGGTGTGAGCAACTCTGGCTGTCACACTGGGAAACAATGTCACCTGGGCTCAGCTGGCTTTCCCAAGAGCTGGAGAGGCTTCCAGAGCAAATGCACTGAGGTGGGCAGGAAAGGAGAAGGGGTTTGAGTAGCCAGCAGCAGTTCTTGTGTTGGAAGCTGTCAGACTTTGCTGGGAAACTCCCCTTTGCCCTGGGTTTGTTTCGGGTCCCAGGGGGACTGTGATAAGGCAGGTTTTGGTCACACTCTGCTAAGTGTCCTCAGCAGACTGCTGGGACAGATGCCAGTGGCTGGACAATGGCAGTGACATGGTGTGGCTGGCTCCTCTTCAGGGCTCACACAGCACAGCGATGTCAAGCAGCAAGAGATGTCAGCCCTGGCCAGGAGAAGGGAGCCTGCATCCCTGAGGCTGCAGGCTGCCCTCTGCACTTTTCAGGGACACCTGGTGTCCTTCTCTTGCTCTTGGTGGCAGGTTACTCCTGCCCAGCCGAGTGGATCAGCTCCTGGTTCCAGCTCATTAAACCCACTTGTGTTCACAGTCACCAGCAGAGCCAAATGGGCCCTTGAGTGCCCCTTGTCTTTGTTGCTCTATAAATACCACTGGCTGTGCTGACACTGGTTTGGGCTGGGCTGTTCCGGCTCTGGTGGCGAGGGTGGAGCAGACACCGAGGTGGGGATGCTCTGTGGGGATTCCTCTGCTGTTACCCACCATGATCACACCGTGACCACTGACACCACGGGGACAGACATGCTTCAAGCCCTGCAGGGAGGGGCTGCTCCTGGGCAAGGCAGCTGATGACAGCCCAGGGTATTTGTCATCCTGTCAAGCATCCTGTCCAGGTGTCCTGACCCTATGCCTTTTCATAGAATCGTCAAGTTTGGAAGAGGCCTTTCTAATCAAGCCTAACCATCAACAGAGCATTATCACTGGGACCTCTAAACCGTGTCACCCAGCACCATATCCAGATGCCTCCTGGACACCTCCAGGGATGGTGACTCCACCACTTCCCTGCCCAATCTATTTCAGTGCCTGACCACCTGAACAGTAATTTTTATTTTTAATACGTAATCTGAATTAGAATCTGAATTTTACCCATACGGGCCCTGGGCTGTCCAGGGAGGGCTCGGGAAGGAGGATGCCGTGTCGGCAGGACCCTCCGGGCAGGCTCTGTCAGCGCTGTCCCCGTCCCTGCTGCCCGCGGGCGGTGGAGGGATGGGGAGGTGCCGGTCTGCGGGCAGCCCCCCCGGTCCTCTAGCGGCGCAGGAGGAGCCTGCCGGGTGCCGGGCGGGCAGGCAGGGCAGGGCAGGGCAGGGCAGGGCCGGGGTCGCTGCTCAGCCCCGGGTCCCGCTCGGGGACCCCGCTGTGCCCGGAGAGCGCGGCCACCACAGCCCCGCCCTGGTGACGTCATACCCTATCCTGGGTGACGTCACCGCCGCGCGCGCCCCGCCGGCTTTAAATTTTAAACCGGTGGCGGCGCCCAATCGGCTCAGTCCGCGCGCTGGCCACGCCCCCCATCGTCACTGCCTCTCGCCAATGATGTGGCAGCGCTCTGCGCGCGGCTGGCCAATCAGCAGCGAGAAGCCCTCTCACCGTCCCACCCCTCCGCCCTCCCGCTCCCCGTTCTCCGCCAATGGGAGAGGGAGGCGCGGGGAGTGGGCGCGGCGGGAGCTCCGCGGCAGCCAATGGGGGCCCGCGCTAGGCGAGGGCGCGAGCGGCCGTACCGGCGGGCGATGGCGGCGGCGGCGTGAGGGGCCCGCGCCATGTCGTGCTCGCACAGCGCCGTGTTCCTGCTGGACACCGCCGGCCCCGCGCGCCGCGAGCGGCTCCAGCGCGGCGCCCTCCGCCTGCTCACCCTCCTGGGCTGCCGCTTCGGCCTCTCCCGCCTCCGCTGGGCCTTCCGCTTCTTCGACTCGCTCGGCGGCCGCGGCGGCGCCTCGCGGGGCGGTGGGTTCCGCCCGCCGGGGCCCCGCGCCTGGGAGCGGTTCGAGGAGGAGCTGGCGGAGCGGATCGGGGCACGGGCTCCCGCCGCCCTGCCCGGCCCCGCGCCCCGCGCTGCCCTCACGCACAGCGGGCTCAAGGAGACGCTGCTCGACTTCCAATGGGACCGGCCGGAGATCGCGTCCCCCGCCAAGCCGCCCCGCAGGAGCCGCAGGACGGGGCTGGCCGCTCGGGAGCCCCCGGAGGCACCTCCCGAGGGCTTCGTGAACGCCGTGTTCCTGTTCTCGCCCTGCCCGCACTCGCGGAGGGAGCTCCGGCAGTTCGTGTCGGGGAACGACGCCCCCTCCTCCCCTGGAGAGCCGCCCTCGGCGCAGGAGCTGGCGGAGAAACTCCTGCCCAAGAGTGTGCAGGAGTTGCTCGTGGAACAGAAAATCAGCCTGTTCTGGGTGGACACTGCCGACTGGGCTCAGGTAACGGCGTCACACGGCGCAGCTTTTAGCTGTGAGCACTAGCGGGATATCTGCCACGCTGCTTTCTGGCATGAGTAATCTTTGGGTGGTAGGGAATCACGCCAAGGTTCACTCACTGCCACATAATCCTCAGCAAGGGACTGAAATCTGGCGTGTAATCATCTACATGGAGACTGAGATACATCTGCAGTGGAGTAGCTGTACAGTGTTTATTTATGGGATGTCTTGTGCTTTGACTTAGAGGGGTGTTACATCTGTTCAGAATTGCAGATAAGCAGCCTGATAGTTCAGGTGTGTAGATACCAGATTTAAAAAAAAATTGGCTTGAAAATATTGCTAACTTAATTCACTGGGAGAAGTATTTACTTTGTTAGGTTCCTATGAAGGCTGATAAAGCCCATAAAAACCCTCAGAAGGCACCGTGTTTAGATGCTGTGGATATGTTTCATATGACAGCTTTTCTGAAAAAGTGCAATCTTTATTTGTTTACATGAAAGCTCTCTCACTGCCAACCTTAACCTGAGACCTCTCTGTTACTTTCATTTCAGGTGATCGAATGCCCGGATCATGGTGGCTACTGGACAATGTGTGAAGTGATTCACCAGATGGGAGGCACCATTTTGCCAGCTGAAACCTTGGTGCACTGTTTGAGTCACCCCAGTGCAGATGTTGCTTCTGGCTTCCTTGGAGACTCCAGGTTCCCAGAGCCACAGGCTGTGCCTTGGGCCAGGCTTCTGCCCCTGGATGGGACTTTGAACTGTTTGTTCTCCAGGCCATCTCTGTATCGATCAGTGTTCCCTCAGCAAGAAGGAACTTTGTTTCTCAGCATGCCCGGTAACTAAAAAAAAAATAAAAATATATAGATGTGCCTGGTAGTAACTGATCTCTCATGCAGGGTCCTTGATGAGCTTCCCTTGTGAATAATGTGTGTAGAAGTAGCTTCACATATTTCAAAGCCTAGGTGTTTTTCTTTTAAAGTTCGTGGCTTGTGCTCTACTTCTGATATGAGGACTGTGGGCCCATGTTTCTGATTTAGCCTCTTCAGTTTGCCATGCTCCTAGATGTTTGGATGAAGAGCTCTTTGCTGGTCCCACCTTGTAGAGGTGTACTCCCTTTTCTCATACAAGTATTTGATTTAGCTAAAATAAGAACACAGATTAAAAGCCCTTTCCAAAGACAACAGATCAGCTGTAAAGCAGCATGCAGGATGCATGGGGTCTTTCTTTAGTGGTGCGTCCATGCACTCAGCTCCTTGGGAGCATGGGGAGGAGGTCAGTTCTGCAGCACACTTACTGTGGAGTATATTCCCCGTTTAATCTTGGAACTCACTTTTTTTGCCATTGAAATTGTCCCTTCACCTTGATGGAAAAGGGTTGCTTTCAGACTTTTTCATTATCCTGTCCTTTCACAGGAGGGAAGAAGCAGGAAAGCTGTGCTGTGATCCTGGAACCTCTCGCCATGAGCCAAAGACAACTGCAGTGTCCGGTCAGCATTGTCGTGAAAGGAAGCTTGACAGGCTGGAGCTTGGCACAGGCTGGCCACTTCCTCACAGAGAGCTGGATACTGCAGAGCTCACAGGCTGAGCAGGGAGAGTGGAGCAGGTCTCTGTTTCATCAGCTGTTGAGGAGTCTGGTGGCTGAAGGACTGCATGTGGTAAATCTTCATCTTTGCCTTAAACTGATATCTGCTCTGAAATGAACTGTGACAGAAGGGGTGGCAGTTTCATGTTGTGAAGGCAGTTATAGACTCTGTACTGCAAATTGCTCATTTGAAGCTAAATTCTGAACATTTTTTTTGAGCTCATGTAACTCTATAACCTGCTTGTAAGGTATCTGTGCTCCTTAGGTCTCTATATTTCTAGATAATGTAAACTCTTCTCTTTTTCCCTTTTTTTTCTTTTTAAATGCAGATTGCTGAAGTATCTCAGTCTAAAACTTGGTGCCCCTGCGCTGCTGTTCTGTCACCTCTTTCTGGGGATACTGCTGTTCTGACTGTGCTTGGTCCTGAGAAGACTGCTGGAATTCAGGGATGCGGCCTTGAAGGAGCTGTAGTGGAAGACTCTTCACAAGACTCTGCTACTCACCTGCCAGAGATTGTGAATAGTGTGTTGAGTAAAATTGACATGTCAGTGGAAGATTCTCTGGCCAGTCTGGGTAGGTGTCAGGAAATGCAAAACTCACCATCTTTTGATCATCTCCATATCTGCAGTAGAAAAAAATCTAAAGTTAATGATTTTCTCCTTGAGGAGTCTCATTTCTGGGACTTGTTCATTGTGTCATCTGTGGCTAAGGCCTTGTGATGTGATGCAGAAAGAAATCTGTATGGGTGTAGCTTTCTGTTTTATTGAGAGTGTTAGTTTCCATTAGCTTGCAGATAAAACACAGCTACATGTGCCTGAGGACATGCTTTCAGAAGGAGGCTTCCTAAAATGTGTCTCATGGGCCATCCCTGGCCAGTAAAGCCTTTGGGTGGGACTGCAGCAAGGATGCTGCTTTTACATCAGTGTTTTGTGTTAGAGTCAATCTTCTGATATCATAGAATGCATCTTTCATAGCCAAGACATTCTGATGTCTTGGCTATGAAATTGTCTCAAGGATCAAAGGTTTGTGAACCTCTGTCTTTGAGCTCCTGTGAAGCTTCCACCACTTAGTTCAGCTTTTCTCATTTTTGAGTATGTGTGTGTCTGTACAGGAGAAGAAGCTCCAGTGCCAGAGTGGGTCCAACGGGAGCTGTCCCATACAGGGGGCTGGCATCCTTCAGTGCTGGAAGCGTGGTATCCTGCATCCAATGCTTGTGGAGCAAGCTCAGATCTGATGGAGTCATTCAGGTATTTTTCTGAATGTCTCTGAGCAATAATCGAGGATTTCTGCTTCCTATTAAGGGAGTATGGCTGTAGCATTGCTTAGAGTTCTAGAATTCTACTGCTTTTATTTCTGTTCTCAGTTTACTGGTGGCTTATCTCTTTGTGGGGTATATAGACAAAAGAAACTGGGAACAAGATGTTTGGGTATCAGTTTGCATGGATTAAAATCTTTGTAGTTTCAGGAGTTATAAAGGTCACTTAAAATGACCTTAAGCTACTTGGGAAATGGCAAATTTCAGCTTTTATGGGATGGTAAGATCCAGTGCAAGATACTGAATATATGGTTGTGTTCTCACAGTTGGTGTTTATTTGGAATGAGTAAACTTGCTTTCTTGAAAGAGCTTGCTGAGTGGAACAAAAGAGCCTAATGCAGGGTAGTTCAGGAAGCACAAAGCTGCTCATTTAATTTTGTGGTACAGATCAGTGCCATGTCCATTGCACATTAATGTAATGCTTGTTTCCAGCATTTTAAGAGGGTTTGGGTTTTCTGCATCTCCTAAGTGTGTTGGGGAACAGGTGCTGGAAGAATTACTAATGTCTGCTACTTGCACTATATTGCTGCAGACTGGAATCTAGAAGAACCTTGTTTCTGTCTACAGGAGGGAAGGGATGTGCTTCCTACTCCCACCTTCTTTTGGTAACTGTATTGTTCTTTCATACAGGCTCCTGCAGGTTCCTTGTGCTAACAGGAAGGATGGTGCAGACCAGTCTGATGTGGAGCTCTCAGAAAGTCTATCTGAGCTGTACCAGAGAAAATTCAGTGAAACCTCTGCTGCAGCTGGACCAGGAAATAGCAAAAAAAGACGTATGTATAGTTTGGGGTTATATGTGTGTGTTGTCAATAAAAGATGATGCATGAACTCCAGAGATCTGTACTCTTACGCAGTGCTTTAGATATTTTTTTATTTAGGGACAGTCTCATTTGCTTATTAGTATTAGGTTAGTCCTGTAGTAGAACACAAATTATTGTAATTCAGGGCTGTGCAGTGAGTGACAAAGCTGTTAAAAGCAGCATGCAGAGCTTTGCAGTTTAATTAGCTGTTGAAACAGGGACTGCTTCAACTACTAGTAAGTATTGCAACCTCTCAATTTTGTTCTAATTAGAGAAATAAAACACTTTTTTACTAGAAGAGTTTAATCATTGCATTTCTCTGCACTAACTACAGTTGACTTTACCTTAGCCTCATGTATCTGCAAGTCCTGCTGTCAGCTGTTTCTATTTCTGTGACATAAGATTGCTGCCTATATATATATAACTTCTGATTAAACCTGTGTAAGTTCTTATGCAGAGCAATACGCACCTGGCTTTTTATTTGGAGAAGTAGCTGCCTACTACACTGCCTATATGTTGATTTCACAAGGAACTACCAATCTTTTGGGCCATGTTTTCCTCTAGGAGGAAATTCTGGATTACTAAGGTCACGGTAATCCAGAATTCACTGTTGTTCTCTACCTTGGATAGAGTTCCTGCCCCAGTGTACCTGATGGTAGAACTCTCTCTTCTGGCATTGCAGGTGGAGTTCCCCGAACTCCTGTCAGGCAGAAGATGAAGACCATGCCCAGATCCCTGCAGATGCTCAATGTAGCAAGACTGAATGTAAAAGCTCAGAAGTTTCAACCTGATGCTGTGCCACCAGCAGTGAATGAGAAGGTTCCACAGAAGCTTTCAGCAAAAAGATTGGATGAAAAGGCGGAAGGAAAGACAAAAGCACTTAAAATATCAATTGGTGCGTGTTGAGTCCTGTTATCTTTCTGTCTTGATACATTCCATATGAACTCTTGAAATCCTGATAGAGGAGTCATGGAGGATTTTTATGGAAGGGAGAGCAAAGGATAATAATGGAATATTCAGTACCAAGGAGCAGATCAGTGTTGAGTTTCTGTATCTTCAGCATGGCAAAGAGTAGACTTTTTTTTCCCACCCTTCTGCCATTTAGTTTCTGATTCTTTACAAACTGGTGTTACAGCTGCTTCTGGGGTCTGATTCTTTCTTGCCTTGTATTCATCTCTGAAAAAAACAGTAGGGATTTACTTTTAAAATTTTTTTAACCAAAAGAAATAGAGGGAAGCACTCATCAAAGTATAACTGGAAATGTAGTCCTGTTTATTAATTAGGCAGAAATAAAGGGCATTTCTTGACTGCTTCAGTAGCCTGAAAGTTTGCTGATCTTAAGCAAACTTTGTTGATTATAGGACTGATTTATCTTATGTCATGGGCCTGAACCTGGGACAGCCTCTGTTAGTGTGCTGTGGTCTGGATGCATCATTGCTGGAGGAAATATTTATTACCTCCTCTGTTCCCTGCTTCATCTGGGGTGCGTATTTTATCAGGAAGGTGTGGTGAAGATGCATTTAGTTAATGGAGACCATTTCCTTGCAGACTTCCAAACAGAGGAGGAGCTGCAGTCCCACTTAACTGCAAGCTACCAGAAGGCTGTTGCTGAGGGAATTCCCTCATCTGTGTGTGCCCAGAATATGATCATGGCCATTAAAAGGTTCTTGAAAATACAAGATGCTAAAGAGAAAGAGGTAGGTGAGAGCATGTGGGCAGGTTGTTACTGATCTGGAAGTTAGAATTTTTACTACTTTTCCTTCATTTTCTGTAAGGTTTTCTGTGGAGGTGTACCATGGTCACTGACAGCTTCTATCTGTGAGGGTTCAATAGTAAAAAACTGGATGCTTGTAAAAAATGTAGGAAAATCCAGTTCAGCTGTCAGTTTAGAACGTTGCTAAATGTTGCAAGACATCTTACAAATTCTGATTTCAAAGACAGTATTTAAATAAATAAATACATACTTGAAAACTGTATTTTAAAGAAGGTGCATCTTCTGTTTTTGCATTACATGGCAAATCTAGGCCTGGCTTTGTCAGGAAAGAGAAATTGTTCAAGGTATTTCTTACAATCTTTAGCACTATTTATAGGCTTACAATAATCTGAAACCAAAAATGGCAAACCTGTGATTAATTTAATAAAAACACTGTGAGACACAAATAAAAAGTGGATCCAGAGTGAAGAAGGCCTGGAGCTGTGAGCAAGAGACCTCTGTGATTTCAAGCTCTGAGTTGTTTTATTTCATAACTCTGCTACTGAAAGGAAAAAGTAATTCCTTTCCTTGAAAGAAAAGGAAAAAACTGTACTTCCAAAAGAATTGGTTGGGTTGGTAACTGGGGGACAAGGGAGGAGCCTGCCCTGCAGATAGGGAACAGTTTTGAAGTTCTTGCTGTCATTATGTATCTGTAGGTGGCCTGTGTGGGAAGAGTCAGAAACCATCTCCTGAAGACCAGCAAAACGCTCAGACAACAGCATGGCTCACAGAAGGAGACCAAAGTCAGAGAGTATGAGACACTGTATTTACTTCAGCTTCTGAGATACTGTGGAGTTGGTTAGCAGTTTTTAATGGTGGCTTTTTTCTACAACTGGAAAAGTATTTACATGGGACAAATATTTCAAGGGTAATCTCTGGTTGCAGTAAAACCATTTCATTAAATGCAAATATCCCCGTGCTGTGTGATAAGCACTGCAGCCAATATCTGGAGTGAGGTATCTCCCTTGCCACCCAAATGAAATGCTAACTAAATATTGCTGTCAAAAGGAACCACTTCCCTTCCCATTGCTTTTTTGAGCACACCTTTTGCAGTAAATCTGCTGTTTGCAGTAGAAAAAGAGGTGAGGATAATTACTTGTTTCCTTAGGTGCCGACTTCAGGTATTTTTGCGCCTTGAGTTGTGCCTTCAGTGCCCTTCACTGCAAAGTAACGCTGAGGAAATGGAGCAGCTGTTAGAAGAGGCAAGTAAAGTATAAACCAGGTTGTGTTTCTGCATGGCACTAGAAAATGTGAACCTGGAACCTGCTTTTCCTTTGATTTTACACTAATACTTCATATTCCTTACTAAAATATCTGGTGCTGCAGCTGGCACAGCTTAATCCATTTTGCCACCTGACTTTCTCTTCCAGGTGACAGATATGCTGCGCATCTTATGTCTGACTGAAGACCCAGCCTATCTTACAAAGTTTCTAGAGGAAATATTAGAAGTGTAAGTTATTTAGCATGACTTATGTATTGCTGGGGACTATGGTTTGGGTCAGATGTTGTCTGTGAGTAGAGAGCAATCAACAGCTTTAATTTACTGCATCTTTGTAATTCTCAGAAATTTAGATGTGTTCTCTTTATTATGCTTATATTTTGGTAAAAGAAAAAGTAACTGATAAGCAAATAAACTAATTAAAAAACCCAGTTGATATTCTAGTTGACAACCCATTTTGTTGTTTTTAAATGGGCATGTAAGGACAAGGATTTAGTTCACACCTTGGATTTGAAATACCAGAGTTTTGAGGAGGGGTGTATTTCATGTGTGTTCTCTCCGGTGCTCCAGGTATATGAATTCTATACCGAAGACCCTTGGAGATATTTATTATGGTCTGGGTACACAAATACCTCCGAAGCTGGCATCTGTTCTGCCTTCAGACTTCTTCAGTGATGACTCCATGACTCTGGATAGCAAATCTCCAGGCCTTCCTCCCTCTTTATCATCTGTCTTAACTCCCAGTGCTGTTTGCACTGAGAGCGATCAGCTGGAGGAGCTGCGCACCAGATCTGCCAAAAAGAGAAGGTAGTACCTCCAAACAGGAGGCAGCTTTTTGTTGACTATAAAACCACAGTCTTGATTCTCTACTTGTATCTTATGCAAAAGTAGATTTCAGAAGCATCTTCCATGAGAGGAAAAGCATGCTAAGCTGTGCAGTAGCTAACCTATATTGCTAAAAGTGATTTACTGGAGATTTGTGTTGGGGGTTCTGTGTTCATATCAGCAAATTGTGAATGAATTCCAATACCAGCCTTAGGAGTAGCTTTTTATATTGCAAATCGTATCCCAGTGTTGTAGTAAGTGAGGTATCAACGTAGTTTGCAATTTGAATTTAGGTAAACACTTCCTATCTCTTGAGTCACACCTAATTTTAATCGTCAGTGGGCTGACAGCTGTGCTGTTGATCCTATTTTAACTTAATTTTTGTGTGTTTTCTGAAGGAATAATGTGTTAGCCAGACACAGGAGCATGACAGAAGCACCACAGAACTTGCGTCAAATTGAGATTCCCAGGGTAGCCAAGAACCCCATCAGAAAGGTAAAACTCTTCCAGAAGGATTGTCTGTGAGTTGTGATGCTTGACTGCAAAAACTCTTGCTCTGTATTCCCTTAGTAAGTGTGCCCTGTATCAGCTGTACAGAGATCAAATTGTTTTGTAGGAAAAATTGAAATAATGTGTGGTTCTGAGCTTGTAGTTAATATTCATTCTTAAGCATAGCATTGCACTGCTGCTGAGGCTGATTTCTCATTTGTTTCAGGAGAAGTCGCATTCTTACCTTGCCACTGAGAAGTCCCAGCAGATGCCTTTGCTGCAGAAAGAGGCAGTGCAAGGTATATTGACTTCTGGCTTGTTCATGGAAAGGTGCATCTTCAGCACATGTTGTCCCTGTAAATTTTACTGAGCCATGATGAAATTATGCTGAGGCATGCTGGAAATCTGAAGGAAGTTTTGCTGAGTTGTGCAGAAACTTTGAGGGGAAAAAAATATGTGGTATTCTGTGTACTCATACACAGAAAACTTAAATTTGGTGTCCTCAAAAGAAAACCTTGACTCTTGAAATTATTTCCAACTTCTCTGTCCTGAAAAGAGAATGGGGACAAGAATTAACTATATCTGAAAATAGGATATATCCCCACAAATACCTCATAAAAATAAATCTCACGTGTGTTCTCGGAACCAAGATGTGCTTTGGTTGAGATTTTGTAGTGCACCTAATGTTTCACGTGGGACACTGACTGTCTGCTTTTTCTGCTGTGGCATCTGCTTGTAGCTTATTGCTGGAATAATGCAAATAATAACAAATTCAGAAGAGAAGGCTGGAATGGATTTAGAGGAGGACATGTTCCAGTAGCAAGAAAAATAACTTTTCAAAGCTTTTTAGCCTCTAAAAAGTTGTCTTTCTATGCTGGTATATAGTTTTATCCCATGTCACCTGACAAAATTACCTTTGGGGGTTTTTTTTCCTTTCTTTTTTTTTCTTCTCTTTTCCTTGTATTCTGATCTTTTCTTGCTTTTCTTGCTTCACAGAGGTTACAAAGGTAAGGAGGAATCTCTTCAATGAAGAGATACTTTCACCATCAAAAAGATCACTGAAAAAGATGCTTAGAAGCCAGTCAGTGTCTGCTGTGGAAGGCCTAAAATACAAATGCACCAGTGAGGGCAACAAAGGTAGGATATGACTTCCACATTGTTGTGGAAGAGCTTTTGCTAAAATTCCTATTTTTGCATTCTCAATTCAATGATACAATTATGATCTGTTTTTTATAAAAAGATAAAAGGAGGTCATTGTTGTGGTGTTTGGAGGGTGAACAATGATGATGTTAAAACTGAAACCTGTTTTTACTAAACTCTTTACATCTTGTAAAGAAAATGAAAAATGCTTGGTTAAAAAAGGATCTGTGAAATAAAGATGAATAATGAAAGTTATCTCAGTAGGTTAACTATGTCTGACATGGTACAATACTGAGGGAGTGGGAGGGAGGTGTAGACACTGGACTGAAATAATGATAGCTTGTGAGTTCTGGGAGACAGCACAGTGGTTCTGTATTGACTTAAGAATGACTATTGCCATTCTTAAGCTGAAGCCTGTACAAAACTGTGTTTATTTATTTGTTCCAAGTGCTTTATAATGGTGTGATGTTACAGCTCTTGCATGATTTTTAGATCATCGCAAGTTATTGACCAAGAGAGTTGCAGAAACACCACTGCACAAGCAGGTGTCCAGGAGACTCCTACACAAGCAGATCAAGGGCCGGTGAGTTCTTTCTGAATTTCTTCAGTAACTATTGGCTACCTAATTAATGGCTAGGGACAGAATTACCAGGTATCATTGCAGTCAAAGATGAACTTCACTTAAGGCATCAAGAGAACCAGTGGAGGCTAAATGCCATTGCTTAAGTGGGGGGAAATACTGCTTGCTTCATCATGTAAGTCAGGCTGCTTTAATTCCTGCAGCTAATATCTGTTTAGGTTCAGTTGCTGATTCAAGGGCTTATGAAGAAAAGGCTCCTGCTGTGGGCTCCAGGCTGAATTGTAGCATTTTCTTTCATGTAGAACTGTTACCTGTACATCTAGGGAGCTACCAATACTTAATTACATGTCAGTAGGAGGCAAAGTGCTTACTGGTCACTCACTTAGAATAGGCCACAAAGCAATATATTGGTGTAGAATTGAGCATGCTTCTCAGTCTCTGTGGCAAGTTCTGTTCCTGTAAATGTGCTCAGTATGCTAAGCCCAAAATGTCTGTTGTTTCTCAAGGTCTTCTGATCCAGGTTGTGACACTGGTGTTGTAGAAGAGTCTCCAGAGAAGGCCATATATGGTAAGCACTGATTTTTCATTAAAGGTGGTTTGGCTTGTCGTAGCTTGTAAGATGAGTGTGCTTTGATTTGGTTAATTCATTAGAAGTCAGTCCAAAAGTGTTGTACTGTTTTGTTCTCACAGAACCACTTGCTGCTCACTGCTTTAACAGCTCTGTACAGTTTAAGTTAAGAAAGACAGGTAGATAGTAAGTCTTTTAAATGAAAAAACGTGAAGGACTTGAAGGGTGAACAAGATTCTGAGCTGCTATAATTACTGTCAAACCAGCACATGCTTATTTTTAATGTAACTTCACCATGTTGTGCTGTGACCCTGCTCTGATATCTGCTGTAACAGACAGCCACCTGGCTCTGGGGAGTATCTCTTATGTTGGCTACTGCTGTTCCTTTTCCCCAGAAGGGAAGAAAAAAACCAGCATGTCTGGGCAAGCAGGAAAATGAAATTTCTAGCAAAAAGAGACAAGAGCATTAACCCATCTTTTAACTTGGATGTAACTTGCATTGAACATGGTTTTTCTAGCATTCCTTTCCATATAATTGCTAAAGGGGAATGAGAGCAATCATTAGAGTAGGAGCATCATACTTTAGGAGATTTGTATGCATAAATTTTCCAAAATCCTCAAGAAAACTGACCATTTGCTTCACCTGCTGCCTTCCTGGATGAGACAGGTTATCTGTAGAGAAGTTTCTTCTGAGAGTATGTTCCTTGCAGTTGTGAACTGTTCCTAATGATGTGCCCATTGCTGAGGGGGAAAGAAAGCTCAGTCTCCAATGTCCTTGCCTTTTCAGAAGCAGGTTTGAGAAGAAGCCCACGCATCAAACAGCTGTCTTTGAATAGGACCTGCTCTGGTGCTTTCTATTCCACTACACAGCCCAGCTCAAAAAATTCACAGCACCTCCACCGGGGACAAGAAAAGGAGACCTGTAAACTGCAGGATGCAGAAGGTACTGAATGGGATTTGAGCAGACTGATACTGCTGATCTGAAAAGCTGACATGGATAGCTCTGAGTTTGATTTGATTTGGCTCTACAAGAGACTGTAAGAAGCTAAGAGCTGTCATGTAGCATCTTCCATAGACAGAAATTCATCCTCAGTAATTATTTTTTAATTGGTAATCTGAATTTTGAAGATGGTACGGCAGCTATTTCTATGATGAATTCACTGCCAACTTAACAAACCAGTCAGGCCCTTCTAACAGAATACCCCTGATTGTCAGTCTGCATTCCTTAAAAGCAGTGAAATCCTTGTAAAATATGGGACAGAAATCCTATAGCTTACTCTGTGGCGGCATAAAGCAATGACTGATGGGATCTTCTTTGCAGGCTTTCTCAGTAGGATTATCAGCTAAAAATGGTGACACTTAGTTCTTTATATTCCACTTATTAGAATCCTTAGTCATGAACCAGAACTATCTAAAGCTACAAGCTATAAATAGAATAAGAGGCTGAGGTATTTTATACATTTTTTTACCATTGGAGCACTCTTTCTAAAGATGGGTATTAATTTCATAATGGGAAATAACAATAATTCTAGTGAAGCTTTAACTCTTGGTTGGAAAAGAACATGCCAGGGATATGAGCTTTTTACACTACTTTTCCACACATCTGACGTGACTCAGACAATTGTGACACGTTACTTTGTGTTAGTTAAATTGTACTGTTCCATTTTATAGGCCTTAACCAGCATTCAGAGAGCCCCCCCATCCAGAGTCCCAAGAGGTTTTTCTTTGGTGCAGTCATTGACATGGGTAGTCCAGCAGGGAAGCATTCACCTGGAAGGAGGAGAACAAGAAAAGATTCCTTACACTTAGAGGAGCTCACCTCATGTCAGGTAGAAACAGTTACCTACCTCTCTTTCTCTTTCTTCCCATCCTTGTTTTCTTCTCCATTCATCAGTATCTTAACTTTAGTATTCATTAAGTCTCATGCAATGGGTTTTTTATCTTTCAAGTCTTGGGAAGTAAATATGAAGATGGATAGCTAATGAGATAGATAATACTCCTGGAGTAGAACAAGCATGATTCTTTAATATATTGTTTTTCCCCTGCAGACTCCTAGAAAAACACCTCCTAAATTTGCCCAGAAGCCGCTGAATTCTGCCGGTAAGCTCCCAAGGAGATCGCCTCGCTTTGTCCACAGGACACCTCAGAAGCTGGAGAAGACACCTGGCAGAAGTCCAGCAGCTAAGCAGACTGTAGCTAAATGTTTGGGAAAGTACTTTTCTCATCCTGCACAAAGGGTCAAGTCTCCATCTGCGCTAACTGACAGCAAGAAGGTTCACTCACTGCAAGTAACTGCTGAGGACTGCTGGGCAGCTCTAACACTTTCCCCTCCTTGCAAAGAGCCTGGCTGGCAAACACCAAAACGTGAAGGATTCACAGCCTCTGTATTACCTCCAACAGATTCAAATCCAACTGCTTCTTCTCCCCCCTCTGCCACCCCAGAAAGGTGTTTTACAGAACTTCAGACTCCAAGGCGTTCCTTGAGACACCTCTCAAAATTAGCATCTCCAGTTAGTGCTCGGAGGCAAATCCTCACAAAGGAAATTCAGGTGCAGTCAGATCAGTTGTCTCAAGCACCTAAAAGGATACCCAGGAAACTTGAAGATCCAGGTTCAAAGTTATGTACTAGCCCACTGAGTACAGAAATACCTCAACTTGCTGTGAGGCCAGAGCCTCTCTGCAGATCTCCACTCCATGAAGGTTCCACAAACACTGTGACAAGCTGCTCTGCTTCCCACACGCAGCCTGAGGAGTCTGAGTGGGAACCTGGTGCATCTAAACCATCTTCTCAAAAGACTCCAGGTCTTACTGGCACCTCACTGAGGTCCCTGCTTCACACACCCAAGCAGGCCAAACATGAACCAGGTTCTAGAGGAGAGAGCCTCACATGTGCAACGCTTACAGAAAATGAGGACAGTCATCATAATAGTGGTGGTAACTGTTCTGTGGAAAGCCTTCAGCTTCATCAGTCCCAAGTTACTGAAAATACTTCTGTATTGGAGAAAAATAAACAGATGGATAGAGTGTCTCAAAAGTCTCCTTCAAGGGAGGACTTTGAAAACTTGGAAAACCATTTGTCTCCAAAGCCTTTTGCTGGAGGGCAGGAACATGCACAGAATGCCGAGAGAGACTGTGAGCCATCAGTTAAGGGGGAGAACTGCAGTGCAAACACCTGTGAGTCCTTCCTAAGCGATTTGCAAACAGGTAGTGATGACTTGGAAGCAAGAACTGTGCTGAGGGAAGAATGTATGGGAGTGAAGGCTCCAAGTCTCAAGAGACGCTCCAGATCTGCCCTGAATGCTTCCCCTCCTATGCAGAAGTCTCCTCCTGCCTATTCCTTACGCTGTACTGCAGACAGGAGGCAGCGGGAGGCTGCGGCACGCATGGGGGAGCCTCAGCTTGCAGCCAAGTTCTCGACTCCTGAAAGTCGTGGCAAACTTCCTTCTGCCAGCTCGCCGACCTACGAGGTGGAAATTGAAATGCAAGCCTCAGGCCTGCCCAAGCTTCGCATTAAGAAAATTGGCTCTTGCTCATCCTTGGAAGTGCAGCCTGAAGCAAGTGCCAGCAAAGCCAGGGGAGGAGAAAGCCCCTTCAGTGATTTTGCTATGACCTGGTGCAGCAAGCACCCAGGAAAACTAGCAGCTGCCTGTGTTTCTCCATCCTGCTGCCGTTCTTTCCATAGTACACCTGGGAAAGGTGCAGGACAAACCTACATATGCCAGTCATACACCCCAACAAGCTGTGCCTCTACTGTCACCTCCCCGTTCCCATTGGACGCAGTTCTCCAGACACCTTCTCCAAAGCAGAAGGGGAAGACTACTCCTGATGCCATCAATGACTGGCCTCGGAGGAAGAGAGCAGCAGGCAGCACTGCTAGTGTGAGCTGTGGTCAGAGTGAGAGGAGTGCTGATGATCGGACATGGGCATCAGCAGGCAGAGAGAGAACAATGAGGATCTCAGAACACTGCAGCAGCAAAGGGACAAATACTCTTGGGGAATTTGAACTGGAAGGGATTTTCAGGCTCCAGGATCAGGCATCTCCTATTGACTCGGAACCGAGGGCTGATGAGGACTCTGCTGTGGGAACCTTTGGCTTGAAATCTCGGAAGCGGGTCTTTACTTACCTATCACCAGAAAAGGAGGAGAGCCACAGTGCCAAGAGATCATGTCCTGATAGGGGCAGCTTGGATCTCTCTGGCTTTTCCACAGATGAGGGCATCAGAAGTAAATCAAGGACAGACTCTGTGCTTCCTGAGAAACCAGGAGCATGTGCCCTCAAAGCACTGGAGCAGCACAGTTTTCTAGGGGATGATGATGTCTTCCTTTTGTCAGGTAATTAAAAGGCATGAAAGACACTCCACTGGAATTCAGATGTGGTTAAAACTGGGGGTTAGACTAAAACAAAAGCGCAGTTGTTTCCCATGTAATTATCCGAGGGAGAGTGAGGTGCAAGGGGAGTGACTTGTAGATGACATGGAAGATAGTTATGTGGAGAGGCACACTGGATATGAGGAGTATTTGCAATGGAAGAGAGATCAGAGAAATATGAAAGCGCAGAAAGACTTGGTCTTGGTGGGTTTAGTCCTGTGGATGTTGGTGTTTATTGCTGCTCCAGTTGTCTCTGCCAGTGGGAGTGGGCCACTTGAAGGTGCTACCAGAAGTTATTCCCTTGCTAGCAATAATGTATCAGGAGGTGTATAGGTTTAAGCTGCCTCTCAGCTTTTGCTGTGGGTACAGACAATTCAGCTAACCCTGGTGAAACAGGCTGTTCAGCTCTGTGAACAAGGATTTGTGAATTTCAAATACTTAATCCAGTATTGTTGTAGAAATTACAGGGGGCTGTGGCAGGTGTTGTTCTGTAGTTATTGCATGAAGCTTTGGTGTGTTTTCTCTTGCAAGGAAAGATATGTATACAGAGGCAGTGTCTTAACATTATCAGAGAAAAAAAGCCAAACCTTGAAGCAACATTAATCCATATTCAGGACATGAAATAATAGACTTAAGATGGTCCTGTAAGAGACTTTCTGTACCTACAGACCTTGTGTTTGTCTTTCTCTATCATTGAGGTTGTAACAGTTTTCTTCCAGGAAATGTGAATTATCTGTGTTTAATACAAGTGAAGTGATTTTCTGCTAATCCAGCTAAGAAAATTAAATGTGCTAAGAGCTGATTCCAGACTGCCATTTACCTTTCTCAAATGCTAAAACACCACTGTGACAGCCTAGAGTTTATTTCAGATAAACTCAAAGTATCACTTATACTGATGTCAGTTTTGAGGTAGCATAAAGGCTGTGGTGAGACAACATTTGAGTTGTTGAGTAGTTTTGCTGCAGCATCTCACTGTGCTTCTCCAGGCTCCACCCCACCCTTGAAGAGTGGACTTTGTGCCAGCAGCCTTCGAGCCCTGACCCAGTCTCCACTGCTGTCCCCACCGCCGGCTCAGAGGAAGCGTGTTCAAGGTAAGCACAGGAGAGGAAAGGCTGGGCCTCGAGCATTCTGCCTGTGCTCTCTGCTTGCCTCCGGTAATAAGAACAAAATCATGCTGTGCTGGGGGTGGGGCTTTGGGCAGAAAACCTGTATCTGCCACTGCTGTGTTCAGTGTTTCGATCTCATGTGCTTATAAGAAACTTGGCATGAACTGGGAAGTTTGGAAGGAGAGAAAAGTTGCTGAAGAATGAAGAGAGAGTAGCTACATGGGAAGTGTAACTTCCACTTGGTATTTGGCTTCTTGGAATCACCAGTGAATTCTGGTGAACTGTGGCTTTCACGTATTCTTTCTGTTTTTGTAGAAGAGGAATCTGATGCTGTCCAAATTACTGCCAACCAGGAGCTGTCTCCCTTCCACATCATGATTTCCAGGAGGCGTCGCCTTAGCAGGACTTACTCACGGAAAAAGCTGCTCAGTTGAAGTTTGGAGCCAGGCCAGCGTGGGAAACTTTGTATTGTCCCAGCTGTACAACACACCTTTTAACAAAGACTGGTTTTTGGTGCTAGACTGGAGCTGCCTTGTGTTGGTAGCATGGCAGTAGAAATAAGGACCACTCTAAAAATTCATGGTTTCTTCCTCCACTCAAAGCCTAGCTTGGTCTTTCTGCTAGTGGAACCTTAGAGTGAGTTCTGCAGTGAAGGGCCAATTCTCCCAGGTTAAGAGGGAGAATTGTCACTTTTCTACAGCTCTTGTAAAATAAACTGATGAATTTTCATTGTGTCCTTTAATCCAAAATCTGTATTTGGCTTGAGGGATGTGGGCTGCAGGAAGGAGGATGCTGGAGGCGAACGGGTACAGAACAAGCTGCGTGCTCCTGCTGTGTCTTGTCCTGATACTAAATGGATTCCTCTGTTAATTGCTTCCAGTTTGCCACAGCTTAGTGGGAAAATAACAAGCAGATTAATTAATTAGCCAAGTGCCAAGAGTACAGAAAAGGGGAAAGATAATTTAACTGGGAACATCTTTGTAGATCATGAATGGTTTGGTGTATCCGATCCTGGCTACTGCTGGATAAGCAGATGCTGATGGAGTGACTTCAGTGTCCTTTTCTGCAAACTTGCAGTGAGCCAGAGAGAATTGGCTGGAGAAGTGTCCTTGAGAAGTAAAACTTGGATGGAATAACTGGAAATGACAGTTTCAAGACTACTCTTCACCAAACTGAGTCATATGTAGTGATTTAGTTGCCTGTGACACAATTGTGTTCTAACCCCATGAAGAGAGCAGGAGCTGTGGTTCAGCCTGAGATGTAGCCTACAAGGGGCTGAATTTGTGCATAATATTGGAAGGGCTGAATTTTTTCCCTTGGGATAGTGATCTTGGGGAACTCACACCACTGTGTCTACTGACTGCACAGGAGGTGGAGAGCTATGAAGATGGTGTAAGGTCACCCTAAAACAAGGCATGGGAAACCAGAGGTTTGTTAGGTGGCTTTAAGGCTTTGAGGGGCTAGATGGGATTGAGTGGAGCTTGTGTCCTGGACACACTTTTTGTTGCAGGAAAGCTGCACCTCCTTCAAGGATGTGGAGTGACACAAGCTTGGAGCTCCAAATCTAGTACTTACTTTCAAGGAGCATGGATTGTTATTTTTCCTATTGAAGGTCTTTGTTTTCAACAGCAGGAAATGAAAGAGTCTGAACTTAATCTTGTGTAGCTCAGCCATATACAGAGCCCTCAGTAATATCCTCCCCTCAATGTCACACTACTACAGGCAAGGTCAAGGATGTAGGAGGTCAGAAGGTGGTTCTTATATCAAATGCTGGCTTTTAACTTGGTGTGTTACTCCTTAAGTAGTGGATGTGGTAGCTGTTCTCATTTCAGGCTGAAGCAGTGGCTTGTTTTTTAGGATCAAGTGGTCAAGCAGCCCTTTGCCCCTGCCTCTTGCCCTTCTTAAAGGAGATATCTTGGCTTTCATTTCTTGCTCTGCTAGAGTTAAACTTAGTCCCCCTTCCTGAGCTGTCAGTGTTAAGCTGCAGGATTGTATTTAGTCTCTCTTAAATCTTGACTGGAAGTTCTCTCAAGAATATGAAAACCCTGCTTAAAGCAGCTTAGAGACTGCAAGAGAAAAGCAGAACCAGAATTCTTTTTATCATGGACATTTCAGACAATTCTGCTGCTGGCTGGAGATGTTCTTCCTGCGGCAGTTTAATGTAGGAGGCCTACTAGATGTGGCTGGGACTACTTAAAACAGGTATTTAAACATTAGGGCAAAAGTGTGACAGCAGCTGACTTCCCATGCAGTGAGATTTAAATACAACTCCTTTCCTACATACCCAGAGTAAATGGTCCTTCTGACAAGTCACCATTTCATAAAACTCACTGCTTTATTAGAAAAGTTATAGTAGAAATGTAAAAACCCCAAAGTTACTACAAAAATCTATGTACAAATTCTGCAGGACTGCAGAACGTTTCCCTTCGAGGCTGCCAGGGCTGAGCAAGCTCTTCAGCTGAGAATTCCACATTGTAAACAAGTTTTTAGTGTTAAAGGCCTGGAAGCAAAGTGTCTCCTGCTTCAGTGTTCAAGCTGCTGAGGGAGCAGAGGAAAAGCTTCCTGTCAGTGCTGCCTTGACTGGCAGCAACACAGAGAATGTAGGCTGGTGCTCCATACCTTACATACTCATGGCAAGAAGTCACATCTTTCTCTTCCCCAGGCCTCTGAAATGTAACAGGGTTGCAGCCAGGTTGGCTTGTGGGGCAGGAGGGCTCTCAAGCTCAGCTCAGCAATACCTGCTGCTCCCTGCCCGTGCCAGGTGAGCATTGAGCCTGATTCTAGAGCTGGTTTTCCCTCATGTCTGTCATGGCTGGGTGATAAGGCACGGGGCTGATGTTAAGCCTGTCTCTAGAGTGGGTTTTTCCTCACATCCATTACGGCTGGGTGATAAGGCACTGGGCTGGTGTTAAGCCTGGCTCTAGAGTGGGTTTTTCCTCACGTCTATCATGGCTGGGTAATAAGGCACGGGGCTGACATTGAGGCTGGCTCTAGAGTGGGTTTTTCCTCACGTCTATCATGGCTGGGTGATAAGGCACTGGGCGGATGTTAAGCCTGGCTCTAGAGTGGGTTTTTCCTCACGTCTATCATGGCTGGGTGATAAGGCACTGGGCGGATGTTAAGCCTGGCTCTAGAGTGGGTTTTTCCTCACGTCTATCATGGCTGGGTGATAAGGCACGGGGCTGATGTTGAGGCTGGCTCTGCGCAGCTCCCGGCGGGCTTTGGGAGCAGCAGCAGCAGCAGCCAGGCTCCGTGGGGGGAGCAGCTCGTGGGGCTGCCCCGCTCTCAGCAGCGAGTGCTCTGTGTCCCTCTGCCGGGGGTCGCCGGGGCTGTCGCTGGGCAGCGAGGAACGCCTCCATGTCGAGGGCAAAGGGGCGTGCACCAAGTCCCTGCTCTCATCCCTGGCCCGAGGGCTTTCTTCAGCGGCAGCTGGAGGCACGGGCTGATCCCTGAGGCTGAATTCCTCACAGGTGCCAAGCTCAGGGGCAGCTCTGTCCCCACCCCCATGAATGCTTCTCTCCATCCCTGCTGGGAAAAATTGAGAGTACAGTGAGTAGAGTATCAGGATCTCTACTTTTCTCATCAAAATTAGTGCCTGTACAGCAGTTGCTGAAGGACCTACACATGCACAGCTCTGGACTGCTCCAAGCTCTCACTGCCAGGGTGGGAACTGAACCTCCCTTTTAACTTGGCAGGAACAGCAAAGCCTGGGTTTCCTCTCACCTTTGGTCTGTCCAGGATGCAGGTTCATGTTACTCAGTCTCTGGTTCAGCTCCTGGTTTGCCCACATATAACGGCTCAGCTCCTTTTCCAGCACTTGAATCCTCGCCTCATACTGCAGCTTGCTGCTGGCCAGCCCCTCATCCATGTGCTCTACAAGCAAAAACAAGGCTATTTCAGCCTGGGAGCCCTACGAAAGACAAAAGCAGTAGCACTGCTGCCCATCTGGAGAGCTGGGTGTTACCGCGGCTCTGCTGCAGCAGTAACTGCATGTTCTGCTCGTGCTCCTTCTGCTGCAGGGTGAGCTGGCGGTCCATCTCCAGGCGCTGGCGCTCCACGGCCGCCTCCAGCCAGTACACCAGCTGCTGCTGCTCCTCCAGCTGCATCTCCAGCTCTGAGAAGGCAATGTGCTGCCTGTGCTGGTCCTCTCGCAGTGTCACCACCTGGCCAGGGCCCAAGAGCAGGGACATTTCAGCTCCTTCATGCCTAGGAAGATTTCCTGCCCCACCGAGCCCCAGTCAGGTTAGTTTTTTGGTACAGCCTACAAAGGTTAGTAGTGCTAGGATGCCTTGTGGAGGGAAGAGCAAGGTGTGGCTGCACTGATGTGGCAGAGCCACTGCAGGGATCCATGCATCCTATGACTTTAGCCCCTCTCCCAGATAGGGGTCATGGTGCTCTGGCTTTGTGGCCTTACTTTAGAGGAATATGATGCAAGGAGAAAGCTTGAAACTGAGGAAAACAGGAGTGTGGTCGGGTCATAATTTCTTTTAACAAGTGCATTCAAGCTGTGTTATGATTATTATGTGTTCTGGCTGGCTAATAATGCCATCACTAACAGCCAGTAAGTGAAATACAGCTCCCACCAGCACAGAGGGCAGTTATCTCCCACCTTGTCAAAGTACTTGCAGAGCAGAGCTCGTGTCTCAGAGGAGGAGAGGTAGCTGAGCTTGGCCATGAGGTTCATCTCACACTGTGACAGCAGGCTGGCCGAGGCACGCAGGACTCGCTGCCTGCACGTGATGGACTCATTCTTGTACTCAATGGCTGCATCCAGAGCCTCAATTGCCTCATCCAGCTGGAACAAGATCCGTTCTTCCTGCCAGAACAGAGCTGTAGTTACCAGGGAGCAAAGGGTTTGCTCTGTCTCACCCTGCCCTAGCCTTGCTTGTCATGTCAACAGTGCTGGTGAGAAGCTGGGACATGCTGGGATGTGGGGGAGAATCTGCCAATGACCTCATGCTCAGTCTTTACTTCCCTCCTACAGCCTCCTGCTCCCCAGCCCCAGCAGAGGTACCTCTGGGGACAGCAGCGTGCCCTGACGCAGCTTGTTGTCGAGCTCCAGCCTCTGTTTGAGCAGCTGGTCCTTCTCCTGGCGCAGGCTGTTGATCTCCTGGCGGATCTGCTGCTGGTCCTGGGCACTGCCGTGGCGCAGCTGCCCGTTCTTCTCGCTCAGCTCCTTCTCCAGGTGCTCCAGGCGGCTGGACACGCGCACTATGTCATCTGTCAGGGCCTGCAGCAGAGCATGCTCAAGGGGATCTGCTCCCAAGGCAAGTCAGGCCCTCAGCCCCTTTCTACTCCCTCTCTAGGTCAAGTGACTCCCCCAGGCAGACATAAATTAAGGGCTACCAAACCAGCAAGCTTAGAGACACAGCCCAACCAGACTCTATTTTCATAGAGACAACATTTCCTACCCACTTCCCAACACCCCCCTATCCTGGCCTGCAGCAAGACCCAGGATGGTACCCAGGTCTTCCAGCCTCCACCTCTGCTGGAAATCAAGCAAAGGGTTGAGGTGTCACACTCTTGTCTTACCTGGCTCGAGCGCAGCCTTTTGCTCTCCAGGCCATTCTTCTCCTGCAGCAGGGCTTCCTTTTTGGCCACAATAGCTTCCCGCTTCCTCAGCTCATCTTCCAGCTCATCCAGGGCCTGGCGCTGCTCGAGAACTTTATCCATCTCCATGTCCAGCCACTTCTTCTGTTCCTCAATTTTCTGATGGAGGGAGAAGCAAAAGGCATGTGTGTGTGCAGACAGCAGCAGCAGTGCCCAGGACTGCTGGACTAAAGAGGAGCAGGGTTGAGATCTGAACAAGGGTCCTTATTCCATCTCTGCTAACCCACACAGTCCAGACTTCACTGGTTTTATTCTTCCAGCTCCTCCAAAAGGCAGAGCTTAACTAAATTCCCAGCTGTCGAATTCTTGGGAGGGCACACCTCTCACCACCCTTCTGCTAACAGACAAAACTTCAAAACTTCTTTACCAATGCTAGGATTTAGATGAAATCCTGTTTCTGGGGTAAGAAAAGATCTGAAGTCCTCTGCTACTAGATACAATGACATTATGGACTGTCCTTCTCAAGGGGGGGATGAGCTCAGGTCCTTGTTTTCAGATCTCTCCCATCAGCCTGCAGTCTGCCAAGCATCCCCTCTGAACAGGGAAGCAGAGGCAGGCTTGCTGTCTGTACCTGCTGCTGCTCCAGGCTGATCACAGAACCATTGCTGCCACTCCGCCGCTTCCTCTGGAAAGCCGCAATTTCCTCTGTTTTGATGCGCAGGATTTTCTGGTGCTGTTCATGCTTCAGCTCCAGTTCCTGCATGTGAAAGAGCAGCTGTGAGCACGGAGGGAGTGGGATGTGTTTGCCCAGGGGCTGAGGGACAGGTTATGCTCTCCTCTAGCGCTTTGAATAGAGCCATCTCCATGCCCTCCAAGACAACCACAGACCACATCAGAGCCCACCCAGTGTCATCCTCACAAACCCCACAGCAGCACAGCTGCTCCTGCCCTCTCCTACCTTGACTCGGTGCTGTCCCTTGTTCACCTCTGTCTCCAGCCGCCGTTTCTGCTCGCTCTCCTCGCGCAGCCGCCGCTGCAGCTGCCCCTGCTGCCGCCGCATCAGCTGGATGTTCCTCTCCAGCTCCTGCACGCGCTTCTCGCTCTGCGCCGACAGCGACACCAGCCTCTCCGTCGCCTGCTTCTTCTTGCACAGAACCTGCCAGGGGGTGAAAACCACCCTTGGAATCTCCTCTCTTTGCAGAGGTGCCCCCAGCTCTGCCCTGCTCGGCACTGGTGTGGGCAAAGCCTTTCGCTCACCTGTGCCTTGCTCCGCACGGCCGCCAGGCGTGTGCGGTACTCCTGCAGCTTGCGCTTCTCCCCGGGGTCCCACGGCTCTTTGCCCTCCAGCTCCTGGAGCTGCTTCTGGCTGTCGCTCAGCTCTGCCCGCACCTGCTCTGCTTCCTGCTCCAGCTCACTGATCTTCTGGCTGTACTGCTTGTTCAGAGCCTGGGCGTCCTTGCCTGCAACACAGCCCCCTCTCTCACAGCCAGGATCCTGACCCTTCCTCTCTCTCCCCAAGTGTTTTTTGGCTACAGAGACTGAGTGTTCCCTTTCCCTCAGCCTCTCCAGGGAAGGAACAAACCAGTGGGAAGGGCTTCTGTCAACTGGAGGGATGGAGAAACAAGGCCCTGCTGATTTTAGGAGAAGAGACTGAGCACAAGCAACACAGGGAGAGAAGATGAGGATGGAAGAGACTAAGCACCACAACTAGGAGGAGGTTTCATGGGAAATGGGTGCATATTCCTGCCAGTAGCTCTGCACCTGTCTTAATGAGCTCCGTGATCAGCTCCTCCTTCATGCGGATGTTGATCGCCAGCTCTCGAATCTTCTGCTGTGCTTGCACCAGCCTCCACTCAGAGCCCTTCCCTGCCAGGCGCTCCCGGGAAATAAGCAGTGACTCCCGCTTCCCACAGACCTCTGGAACACAGATTCCCACGTCAGGAAAGCCCTATCTTAGCAGATGGGTGACAGAAGGACAATCTGATCTTGGATCTGTAGCCAGGGTCTGGCACAGCATTGCCAAGAGTCACCTGAAGCTTCTATCATAACATACACCCTTTCCAGACTCTAAGAATTCAAGTTTCTCCCTAACAAAAGCAGCTGGGTTCCATTTTTGCTCCATTTTTGTCCTCTGGGCACATCCAGGTAGGAAATCAAGATCTCCCAGTGAAGCACCACCAGCCTGTGGAAGATTGTCCAACAACCTATGGTTGCTACTTGCCTTTTGACAGCTCCAGCTGCTCCTCCTGAATTGAGTGGGCATTGCATCCACTTGGCTCCTCGCCCAACTTAAAAATCTCCTTCTTGCTCAAATTTTGGATCCCATTTCTAGAAGGAGAAGCAAATTAATCAGTTTGGTCTGGGCACTGCTAAAGCTGTTCCCAGTAAGGACCCTCATGAGCCACAGTCTTGAGAAGGAAATGGAAACAATAGCTGTGGTGAGCAATGATGGTAATGAGCTCCCCAGGGAGCAGTAAGGTGTACCAGCAGCATCACTGACCCCACTGTAGGCAGCATTTGCCCTACATCAGACATGAGAGCTGAACTGCAGAGGTGGGACAGCCAGGTCACAGCCAGGGCCAGGGACATGGCACAGGGACAGCTGGCTGGGACAGCCCAAACTCACCTGCACTGGGACAGGGACTGTTTCTGTTCCCATTCCTCCATCTCCTCTCCCGAGGACAGCTCTGATGGCTTCTCTGAGTCCTGGCTGAGCTCCCTCCTCAGCACCCCCTCTCTGGCCTCAGGATTGCCACTTGGGTGCTGTGTGTGGTTTGGGTGCCAGCCTGCCAGTTCCTCTTTCTGCAAGGAGGAGCTGCTGCTGGGCTTCTGGGCACAGAATTGGAAAGAGAGGAAACAAGCTGTGTGAGCTAGTGTTAGAAAAAGCGGCTCCCAGCTGAGCATCACTGCTACCCATAAAAGCAACGAAATGGATTGAGTGTATTTTCAGGAGAACCGGTCTGTTGCCAGACCCAGCTGCCTGTGCTTCTGCTGCTCAAACACTGAACAATTCTGGGACTCACCCACAACATGAAAGCAAAAGCTTCAGTTTTGAAGCTAGGCTGTTTTTGTCAGAGTTGTAAAACTCTGGATTTGAACACTGAGCACAGTCCTCTGGACTACACTTCTGACAAGGATCACATTGAACAGCAGGGCAAAAAGTCTCCTACAGTGGAGAGCAGCCAAGTGGAGAGGCAGCAGTTCTTCAGTGGCACAGCCTTGTGCCCTCACCTTCTTGCAAAGAGCTCTTCCACTCTGCTCAGGAAGCAGCCCCGAGGGAACCCCACCAAAGCCATGGGATGGGGCAGCATCCAGTGGGGCTGTGTGAGGTCTCTGGCTGGCAGTGACCAGGTGAAGATTTTCCAGCAGTCCTGGCACACACAGGTTTGGCATTGCCATCTCCAAGCGCACGTGCAGCTCTGAGATCTTATCCTGCTGCTCCTGCAGTTTGTCACTCTAGGAAACAATGAGAAAAATGTGGTTTACATACATGTTGATCTGAGACCCACTGCAGAAAAACCTGGAAGCTGGGCTGAGCACACCTGGGCAGGAAGGAGAGGAGTGGGGCAGGTGCCTTCAAAGAGATCAGAGTCCAGAAATACCTGCAGCTTATACTGTTCCATAGCATCCTCCAGGGCAGCCAGGAAATCACGGTTCTCCTCCTCCAGGCGTTCCACTTGCCTCTGTAGCTTGGCCACCTGCTCATCTTTGATGGACTCACAATTCTTCTCAGTGCTCACCTGCTCCCCAAAATAAAAGAGAGGCAGCATCAGCATTTGTCCTTCCCTTCCGAACTCTGCAAGGACACAACAGCTCTGCAGACCCAGATTCTTCTATGTAATAAATCTCTCAGCTGCAGCTGAGAGTCCTAGTCCTAGTTTTTCCTGCCTGCTGTGAGGACCGCGTCCTTCTGCCTCCCTAGGGCCTCCTGCACAGGTTACTTCTCCTCCCTCCCTCTCCTGACCCTTCCATCGTGCTGTGCTGGGGCTGCTGTGGCCACGAGACGAACCCCACCTCAGAGCTGTAACACCCCACTATTACCTGGCCTTTTGCCACTTTTGCCCCTTGTGCCTCCTGACCCTGCTCTTCCATGGAGGTGCTCTCAATGCCGCTGTCCAGCCCGGCCGAGGTCAGCTCGCTCCTCTGGCTCTCCACGGCGCACAGCCACTCCTTGACGCGCAGGATCTGCTCCAGGGTCAGGTTGCTGTCCTCCTGCAGCTCGGTGAGCAGCCGGTGCGCGGCGTCGGTGCAGGTGCGGTAATGGGCGCACTCGGCCAGCAGCCGGGCCGTGGCGTCGGGCGCGCCGCGCTTGGCGCTGCCCGAGCGGCGGATGGTGCGCGTCTCGGAGCGCTGCCGCTGCTCCAGCGCCTTCTGCAGGTTCTGGATCTGCAGGTGCAGCTCCTCGATGTGCTCCGTCTCCTTGCGGCAGTTCACCACCGCCTTGTTCTGGATGTTCTGAGCACGGCTGGCGTAGTTCAGCGTGTTGAGGCTCTCGTCGAAGTCAGAGGATGAGGGGCTGACGCAGGCGATCATCACCGTCTGGGCGTTCCCCCCCAGGGAGTCTTTCAGGATCCTAAGGAAGAGCACAGGGATTAAAATAGCAGAAATACAAAATAACACAGAAAATAGAAGGTTTTCAACCCTTTTCAGAGGTTAAGCCCAAGGAAAATTATATCCTTGCTCTGTAGCTGGTTTGGCATCAGTGAGGTGAAGGGAATGATTAAGCAGAGGATTAACAGTTTGCACCATGCAAGTCTCCATCCAAATAACTCCTGAGGTTGGGAGCTCCCTGACTCTGTGATCACTGGTAGGTATGTGCTGCCAGGGGTCCTGCTGGAGATTGCAAAGGCCACCTGCTCACGCTAAGAACTAACTGTGGACCATTAAACAAGCCTACTGGGAGTATTTTTTATTCCCTGACAGGCAGGAAGGGCAGGATAACTCTCAGCAACGCCTCATCTCAGTTTTAGCAGCATAACTCATGCAAGCCTCACTGTCTCCAGCACTGCAATGAGCCAAGCCTGCATTCCTATCCTGGCCTCACTGCTCCTCGAGAGTCCCTACATGTGAACCTGCAGAGAGGGGAGACCTGTAAGCTGAGCCCCTGAGACGTGGGGGGTCCTGCTCCCAGTGGTACCTGGTGATTTTGGAGTCCCTGTACGGGATGTGGGTGGTCTTTCTCCGAGGATCTCCCAAGGCACTGATGACGTTGCCCAAGGCCAAGAGGCCACAGTTGATCTGGATACTCTCCTTCAGCCTCTCCCCTGTGTTTCCCGTCTTCACAATTCGCTCTGAGCCTGCCAGGTCCACGAAATGGAACTTGGAGACCAGGACCTGTCCGGCGGCGGGCACGGCGGGGGGCTGGCGGTGCAGGGGCAGCCGGCCAGCCCCACGCCGCTGCTCCATGGTCACCGTGAAGATGGTGTGCGAGCGGCTCGACTGCCTGTTGATGTGCGTGGCTCCCGTGTGCTTGGCTGTGTTCCCCATCTCCAGCAGGCTCAGCACCTCGTCCAGCCCTTCCACTTCTGACTCCTTCACCCCGCAGAGCACTGCAAAGCAAAGGCAGCTGTGGCTGGGTGTTGTAAAAGCAGGCGACCCCCGTCGAAGGGAAGAATGATGCATCTGACTCCACTGATATCAGAAGGCTAATTAATTACTTTATTATACTATATTATTCTATATTAAACTACATCTAAACTGAAACTGCACAAGCACTCTACTCAACTGAACAAGAGTTCTTGTGACTGTCTGCTGACTGACAGTCTGGACACATGCTTGGCCCTGATGGCCCAAGGAAACAAAACACCATGACTCTGGGTAAACAATCTCCATACTGCATTCTACCTTGGCACAACACCGGAGCAGCCAATGAGATAAGAATTGTTTTGATCATTCTTTTCTCTGCTTCTCTCACTGCATCTCTCAGTTTCAGAGAATGTGAATCCCACAGCTGGGAGGGAAGGGCTGCCTGAGGATGCAGCTCCTCTGCACAGCCTGCTGCTGTCACCCTGCCTGTACTGGGCCTTGCCCAGACCAGCTTTCAAGATTAAGCACAGCAAACTCCTGCAGGAGACAAAGAGATGGAGGAAGAAGACCTGTCTCTGCCTTCATGGACAGATAACCCAGCTCTGGCCTACAACATGAGGAGAAAAAGAGCCTGTGCCCAGCCACACATACCAATGTTCCCCTTGTCATCCTCCCGGATCTGGATGTCTTTGCTGGCTGTATCCACCTGCAGCAAGTCCCGAAACTCCTCCTTGTACACTTCCAGGTAGGACACTCGGACCGTGTAGTCGATCAGGTCATTCTCATCGATGAGCCTGAAGGTCTCAGCCATGGCCCGTGGGATGATGCCCTGCTCATCCTCATTGATGGAAGCTGGCAAAGAGAGGCACACACTCGTGAGCATCCAGGGAGCCCACGCTGGCTGGGGACAGAGCTGAGGTCAGGAGCCTGCCTGCAACACATGTCAGCTGGAAAGGAGCAGCCTCACAACTCCCCCACAGCTCAGCCCTGGCATCTTGGGTTAAACATCCCACAAGACCCCTGGGCAAATCTTATCCCACTGCTGTGCTGGACTCCAGCAAAGCTGCATGTTTCCAGTCCTTCCTCAAGAAGAAAAAAGCACCTCAGCATTTTAGTGAGTATCAAACACCATGCCTGCAGCCGCAGTGTGCTGTCCTTTGAAGCCAGCATGACTCCACAACCTTTCCCAACTGTGAGAAGCTTTTTTTTCTTTTGTCTCCAACAGCTATGTAAAATGGCAATTCTCAAATTTGGCAATGATAGCCTGGGAGACTGAAAACAGATGTACATTAAAAGTATGAAACAGTTTAGTGTTTACAAATGATGCAATTAACTAAAGATGACTCAAATGTTTACAGCACATCCTCTGTAAGGAATCACAATGCCATTAAACGAGAATGAAAAAGTTGTCTCTTTCCTCATTTCCTCCACATAAAGAAACAGAAATGGGGTTAACACTTGCAAACCTCCTTCTCCTTTAGGTTTATTTCAGGACCTAGGACTACCACAACCACCTTCAGAGCTGACACTTGTCCTGCAGTGAAAGAGGAGAAACCTAGACACTGTGATCTCAAAGTGGGGAAGGAAAGGCTGCTGGGGGTGGGATGGTGGGGAGAGGTTGGCTTGAGCTGGAGGGGCTGGCAGGGTGGAAGGGTTATTTGGGAGTGAAACTGGAAGTGATGGAGATGATGATGCAGTTGGGTAAAGCAAGGATACTGGCAGAGTAGGGATGCTGGCAGAACAGAGATGCTGGAGAAGCAAGGATGCTGGTGGAGCAGGGATGCTGGAGAAGCAGGGATGCTGGTGGAGCAAGGATGCTGGCGGGACAGGGATGCTGGTGGAGCGGGGATGCTGGCAGAACAGGGATGCTGGCGGGCACGGAGCTGCCAGTCCCGGCGAGACTCACCGACGCTGGCCTCCCCGATGGTGTAGGTCTTGCCGGAGCCGGTCTGTCCGTAGGCGAAGACGGTGGCGTTGAAGCCGCGGAAGAAGGCGCGCAGCAGCGGCTGGACGCAGGCCCGGTACACGGCCGCCTGCCCCGCCTCCTCGGGCAGCACGGCGGCGAAGCGGAACCGGCGGCGGCCCAGCGCCACCTCGCCGGTGGCGGCATCGCTCCGCAGGCAGGGCCGGTGTCCCCGCAGCGCCTCCCGGGGCAGCAGCGGCCGCACCCGCACCGCCACCCGCACCACCGCCGCCTCCGCCGCCATGGCCGCGCCGGGCGCGCCGCGATGGCGTCAGCGGCTCCTCCCGGCGGGCCGGGCAGGGCAGGGAGGATGCGGGTCGGGAGGGAGGATGCGGCCGGTCCTCGCCGCACCCCCGCGGGAGAGCAGCCGGGGGGAGCGGGAGACGCCCGTGCTGCGGGAGTTGCGCGGCGGTGCTCCAGAGAAGCTCCATCACTCGGGAGATGCCCCATCGCTCTTGGGATGTTTCATCACTCACTCACTCACTCACTCACTCACTCACTCACTCACTCACTCACTCGGGATTCCGTCCCTCGTGAGATGCTTCGTCACATGCGAGGCAGCGCTCCGTTAATCGTGAGGTGTTCCGTCGCTGGTGAAACAAAGTTCCACCACCCACGAGATGCTCCGCCAGTCGCAAGGGACTCCCGTCTCTCATCAGCTGCTTCATCCCTGACGAGACACCCCAGCAGCGGTGACACTCCCGGGTGACATTCCCACGATGGCCGTGGGGAAGGGACGAGGGGCTGCGTGGCCCTGCCGAGGCACAGAGTGCTTTGGGGTGGGGGCGTGGGCCCCTCCTGGGATGCGGTTTGCGGAGCAGCTGGTGCCGACAGCTGGTGCTTCCCGGCCGCCCGCCGTGCTGGGGGCTGGCAGGGCCGGCTCAGCCACTGACGTATGTTCAGGACAATCTGAGCGATGACAAAGTTTTTCATCCGGCTGCCTGCAGTTCCCTGTGCACCGCCCCTGCGGCTGCGGGGAGGGGTATGGGCCTCGTGGGTCCCCTGGGTGCCGTGGGAAGCGCTGGGCTGTCGGCTGTGCCGAGCCGAGTTGTACACACGGCTGGGACCGTCCGAGGGGCTCGGCCACGCTCGGCATGGGGCTCCGGCTCCCGCTGCGCCGGAGCACCAGCTTCACCCCCGACCACCCTGCCCTCATGGAGGTGCCTGGCCCCGCTGCCCTGAAGATGGAAGCAAACGTCCTTGTGATGGGAGCGGACAACGTAGGGAAATCAGGTGAGAACTGACCGTGAACTGTAGCAGGGGATTCCCAGGCTGAAAACTGCAGCAGTGTTCGGAGGACCAGTGGCAGGGAGCAGCCCATGGAGTGAATTGGTGAGATGGGGCTGAGCCCTGGGGTGCAGCTGTGATTCAAGGTGGGGAAGCTGAGCACACCCTTGTAGCCAGCTGGAATGACAGGGGAAGGTATTTTCCACTGAGCTGCAGTTTGCCGATGCTCCGGATCGTGCAGATGCTTTGGTTCGTGCTGTGCCTCTGCTGCACTCACTGACCTGCTGATGGCTGGAGAAACTCAGAGGTCGTTGCTGCTTGTAGGAGTTTACAAGGGCATGGTGCCTGACTCTGCTCTGGATTTAGAAAGGAGAATCCTCCAGGTTTTGGGTTATTCTGATGATTCCTGTCCTTCCGCCTGCAGCTCTGACCGTGCGTTTCCTGACCCGGCGCTTTATTGGAGAGTACGGAGACATGGGTGAGTGCCAGGCCAGGCCAGGCCAGTTCCCAGTGGGGACTGGGGGCCAGAGACAACCCTGCTTCTGCCTGTGGGATTTCATTGCAGCCCATCCTCTCCTGCCTTTCCCCAGAGCATTTGCCTGCTCCCAGGGGCTCCTGGGTTGTGTTTGTTCAGTGACCCATCTCTTTGCTCCAGAGCTGCTTCTCTGGGGTGCAAAGGGTCCGGGGTGGCAGCTGGTGGCACCATGAAGATGACGATTTTTTTTTTCTTTTTGGGGGCACAGAATTCATCTACAGCCACAACCTGACTGTGGATGGCCGAGAGATTCTCTTACACATCTGGGATGTCCCCAGTTCCCAGGTGAGAGGGTTCCACTCCTATCACCCCCTTCTACCTCAGGGGCAAAAAATCATTTTACAGGAAGTTTCCTATGGGGAACCACAGGCTGGGAGTCCAGTTGAGCAAGGCTTTCAAATCAGAGGGTTCATAAGTGACTGAACCCTTCTCACCTGCCAAGCACAGGACAGCAGTGCTGCTGACAGGGTAGCAATAGTTACCATAGCCCATGGCCCTCTGGCTGAGAACACTGGAGCTGAAGCCCTGATGCTAATACAGAACTGTGTTAAAGAAGTAGAGGTGCTGCTCTGAAGTCCCCACACTGTTATCACCTACAGCCTGCAGTGCTTGGCAGCTGGGTGAGGGTTAGGATTAGGCTATGATGCTGAAAGCTGAATCATCCCCCCATCGGTTAGCTCTGCCAGGTGCTGCTCTGCCCTCCTCAGTACCCCTCTTTCTCTCTGCCCTTTTGCTGTTCTCTGTCCTGACAGGCTCAGGATTGCCCTCTTCTCTCAGGCAGGCCTGGAGAGAGGGAGCCTAATAAAACAACCCTTCCTTTTCTTTTTCCCCAGGAGCAGGCAGAGGATGGCTCCTCAGAGGAGAAGCGAATCCAGTGGGCAGACAGCTTTGTCCTGGTCTATAGCATCTGTGACCGTGCCAGCTTCAACATCCTGCCCCTCAAAATCCAGTTCATCAAGGCTGCCAAGGAGGGGCAGAGCCAGGAGAAGGTGCCCATTGTCATTGTGGGCAACAAACGGGACCTGCACCACCAGCGGGTGGTGTCCAGCGAGGAGGGGCGGCTCCTGGCCCTCTCTTTAGACTGCGGTTTCTATGAGGTCTCTGCAGCTGAGGCTTATCACGGGGCCCTCATGGTCTTCCACGGACTGGCCAAGCTCATCCCGGACACCAAGCTGGCCCTGAAGAAGGGCACAGGGATCCGGGGCATCGTCAAGACCATGTCGGCTGTGTTTGCCCGTAAGCGAACTGACTCCCTGTGAGCCCCTGCACGGGTGCTGCTGCTCTCTGTGCTGCCCAGCTGGGCCAAGCCTCCTCGCTGGGTGCCCATGGACATGGTGTGTGTCTTTCCATAAGTATGACGGGTTCCTCGCTGTCCTCCCAGGGCCAGGGTCTGGTGTCCTGCCATGCACAGCCAGTGCTGCTGAGGACTGTAGTGGGTTACTCTTGGCTCTGCTACGGGACAGCCTCATCTCTTTGCTGTACCAGCTCTTTAGGTGCCTCCTGCTTTCTCCTTCCATCCTCCAACACTGGAAACCACGGGGGGATTTTGCCAAACTCCAGGCAGCAGCATCCCTAGCTCCTGCAGCAGGAGCTGCCCAGGCTGTCAGCAATTAGGGAGAATATACTCCTCTGTACAGCACACGACTCCCTGTCTCTCCACTCCTACTCTGGGATCCTTATTCCTGTTTAACCCTCATCAGGATCCTCTTCAGTAACCCTGGAGCACCCGTGAGCTGGAGAGGTGGGGCTTTCTCCACTGGTGAGGCGCTGCTAGTTCCCACGTGTGTGTCGCCGTGTGAGAGTGTCCCAGAGCCCAGGGCACCGGCGATCCCGGGGGATGTGGTGAGGGCTGGTGCCTCCCATCCATCCCCCCGCCGTGCTTTTGAACAGCCGTGCTCACGGCCCTCTCCCCCACAGCCTTTCAGCCATCACAGCCGTTTGTTTCCCTTGTGCGGGCGGGCGCTGTACAGGCTGTGCCTGGGAAAAGCCAGGAGCGGGGCTCGTTCCCAGGATGGGAATTGCACCAGGAGCCTTCCCAAGCCACTCCTTCTGTGGGGCTGCCTGTCCCCGGGGAGGAAAGGAGCTGGGGAAAGGGGTCGCTGGGCTCCTCGCTGACCCCTCTGCTACTGGGAGGCTTTTCCCTGCCTCTCCCAAACCCTTCTCTTTGTGCCCTGGGAAAGCAGTGTATTGGAAGAGGGTTTGTGCGTGCTGTAGGGACACTGATTTCTCTGCTGTGTTCTTCTGGAAATGCAATAAATTGTCTTTGGCAGGAAGCCCCGGCTCCTTGGAGCTGTGAATTTGTACTTGGGGCATGGGAAGAGACACGTACCGTGCTGGGCACGAGCACCCACTCTGTGGGCAGCTACCCACAGGGAATGTAACAGGATGTTTCCTGCACCCACTCCCTTGGCCCTGAGTTGGGGGGCTCACCCCACTGTGTTCCCTTGGTTTGGTGTCTCACTGCCAGAAAGAAGCCGAGCAGATGGGGTGAGTGGCAGGTGGTTTATTATTGCAGGTTTATTATTGCAGCAGATGCAACAAGGTGTTGTGGGAAGCCAGGTGATCCTGTGGGAGAGGGGCTCCAGGAGCTCCACCTGTTCTTTTTCCTGACCCCAACATCCATCCCACCACCAGCTGGGAGAGAAGTGCCCAGGGTTTTCCCACTCATGAATCCTGCTGGTTGGTGGGTATCTTCCGCCCCTCCATGGAGGAGCAATCTGTGCCTAGGGATGTGCCCTGCAAGGGGGGATGGAGGGAGGAAGGATGGAGACGTAGGCTTGCTATGGTGATATTTGACAGCTTTTCCATCCTCCCCTCTCTCTCTCAATGTGTAGCCCATCTAAGTTCACCCTGTCTGCTGAGGAGGGTAGCCCAGTGCCAGCCCTGGGTGATCCCTTCTTCTGGTCTCACTGCTCTTTTCACATCTCCTTCACCTTCCTAGTCCCACCTTCCCCTACCTTCTCCTTCTGGCAGCAGAGCTTTTGGTTGCCTTTATTCCCCCACCCTGGCCTTGATGCACTCCAGAATAAGCTATCCTATGGCCTGTCTACCACTTCGAGCTCCTGTCCTGGAACAGGGGTGTGTGTGGGAAGCTGGCAGGGGCCCCGGCAAAGCGTGCTGAGGGGATTTGAGAGGGGCTGGGATGTGCTTGTCCCGCCCCTGGCTCAGTCCTTCTTGTAGACAGGACTGTAGAGGTTGCCGTAGTAGGCCCGGCTGTACACGGACTCGGGGCTGAAGCGGTAGGAGCCCTCGCTCACGCGCCTGTTGTAGGGGGAGAAGGCGGATTTCCGCGGGAACGGGTACTCGGGCTCCAAGGCAGGGCTGCGGTAGTAACTGTGCCGCAGGAACAGGGGGTCCTCGAGCCCCAGGAAGGACAGGGGGTGATGGCCGCGGTACAGCCGCCAGTCATTCCTCAGCTGGGATTTCTCCTCGGTGGAGGGGGCAGCAGGCTTGGTCTCCTCCTCCTCCTCCTCCTTCTTCTCTTTCTTCTCCGTGTTGGTTTTGCTGGCCCTGGTTGCTTCTTCTTCCTTCACCGACTGCCTGCGGAGCTGAGAGATGGGGTGAGCACCCAGCCAGGTGGAGCCACCTGCCAGCCCTGCTCCACCTGTGCTACACAGCCCCCACTTAAACTGGGAGAACCTCAGGAGAAGCCAGTTTGCCCCCAGAGTGGAGAGGAGTGGGTGACTTGTAGTCCTAGAGCAGATGTAGTGGAGAGATGCTCACAGGGGAACAACAGGCTGAGGTAAAGGAGAGTTTGAGTTCAGGGTCTCAGCCTGAACTTTCACCTTCCCGGGAATGTGGGAACCTTGGCTTGGCCATGAACTGTGTGAAGACATCACCACTGTCTGACCCATTTGTTCTGTTGGGGGACTCACTCTTGTGGCTTCAGGGATGCTCAAGAGGAGGGTGGGACTGAGGCATCTTCATGGCATCTCCCCAGTCTGGTCCCCTTGACATTGCCTGCAGCTGTGGGGTGCTCGTGGCAGGAGACTGAGCAAAATGGGCTTTGCAGGAGATGGACAGGGAGCAAACTCACCGGCACGTAGCTGTACAGGGTGCCCAGCAGATGCTTAGGGGCACTGACGAGGGTGCCCCCGAGAGCATCCACAGTCTCCATGGCCCTGGACAGCCTGCGGGGGGTGAAGAGGATCAAGCCCTCTGCCGCATCCCAGGCCACTGCTGGCACCTTCTTCACGCTGGAGATGCCCGAGGCGCAGGCGGTTTGCAGGTTGTGAGCCACGCTGCCCACGAGCCCAGGGTCCTGTCCCGCCTGCCCAGAGAAACCAGCTCAGCTCCTGGAGCCGCCCCACCTCCAGGGAGGACAGGGGTGGCCCTCGTTTCCCCATCCCCTTTGCAGCTCTAAGCCTGAGAGATTTGATTTCAGCTGGCTGCTCTGCAAAAGCCACCGCAGCTCTTTGCAGCAGGGTCTCTGCCTGTCCCTGCCAGCTCCCCCCACTCCGGGCCCCGGGGGACCCTCTGCTCGAGGCTGTGCTTCCGCTGCAGGCAGAGGCAAAGGGCACTGACCCCAACCTGCTGCTTCCCGTCCCCAGGTCCCAGCGGAGCCGATGCAGGAGACTGTTCCCAGCCCCACCGGCTCAGACCACCCCTCCCTGCTGGGACCATGGCTGGGGATTGTTCAGGGGTGTTCAGAGGTTCAGTAGGGAGTTCGATGCTGGCATCCCACAGCTCCAAAGGAGTTTTGAATAGGGTGATTTTGCCTGGCACAGAGGCTGCCCACAGCTCCCAACTTTGGGGAAAAGGAAGGGGAGTCCTGGGACTGCCTCACTGCCACCCCCTTCTTGCATCCTCCAAGCTGCATTTCAGGATTGAGCAGGGGTAGGGTCCTGATCCCCAAAGGTATGGGGGAACAACTTCTATGCTTTCATGGTCCATGGGCTGGAGGATGTTTCCTAGCTCACTGCTCTGCTTTTCTCCATACCTTGGTGTGGTTGGTGTCTTTCTTCCCTGCCTTCTCCTGCTTCTGCTCGGGTGCCTTGCTGTGGCGCCGGGTCAGCCAGCCCGCGCTGCCCTGCCTGTCTCTGCAGGCCTGGGGGGCTGCAGGGGCACTCGGCTTCACCAGGCTTCCCTGCCAGGGGAGCAAAAAGGCACCACTCAGAGGGAGCTGGCTGGTCCCACTCTGTCCTGTTTAGCCTGAGGATTTCACAGGGGTACACAGGGACTTCATTTGTGCATCTGGGGAGAAATCCTGAGGGCAGATGGGAGCTCTGGGATTTTGGCACAGGACAGGGAAGTTGTTCCCACTACAGCACAGGGTAGGAAAAGTACCTCCTTCTCCCCATCCCCACTGGGTCTCTGCAGGGGCTTTTTGCTTTAGGAAGGATGTTATGGCAAGGCCATAAATCAACAATTACATGCTGGGAACCTGCTAAAAATAACTTGTCCCACTAATGTGGTACATGGTTATGTGTGAACATCACGCAGGAACCGCCAGCCCCAGCTTGTCCTGCTGAGCAGGGGAAGCGAACTCTGCTCAGATTTGCTCCAAGGAGCCTGAAACGTCCTGTCTGAAAGCAGAATCAGCTCAAAAGAGGATATGGGGGAGCAGGAACCCAGCAGGGGGGTCCTGGCACTCACCACGATGGGGATCCAGGAGGCCAGCTCCTGCCCTTTGGTTTTGGCACGCTGGAGGCTTTGGGTGGTTTGCTGGTAAGCGCGGTGGGACACGGTGCTGACCAAAGCGCCAATCCGGCCCAGGGTGCTGGGAGCACTGGGAGCACTGGGAGCACTGGGAGCACTGGGAGCTCTGGGAGCGCTGGGAGTGCTGGGAGTGCTGGCAGCACTGGGAGTGCTGGGTGTGCTGTATGCACTGTATGGCCTGGGAGCACTGGCTGCCCTGGGAGCACTGGGAGCGCTGGGAGCCCTGGGAGCACAGGGAGTGCTGGGCGTGGTGGTGCTGCTGGGTTGCTGCTGGGACACCTTTGGTGTTGACAGACGTTTCTTTTTGGGCTTCTTCTCTAAAGGTAGAAAAGTACAGGCAGAATAGTGGTGGGAAGGTTACATTCTGGTGGGACAACCCTCCTTGGCAGCCTTAGGCCAAAATCCAGGTGTTGCCTCCTGCCCCATGCACCCCACAACTGAGGAGCCACCCAGCCAGTTGTCACCAGACTCCCTCAGAGGGGATTTGGGCATCAGGACTACCTGCTTCTTCATCCTCCTCTGGCAACAAGTATTCCATCAGCTTCTCCAGCCCTCCCAGGGCAGTGTCGACCCCTGCAGCTGCCATCTGGGTCACTGAGTTCTTCCTTGTGTACTTGGCTGTCGTTTCCACTGTGCTCTTGGTGGCCTCATAGCCCTCCGCCGCCAGCTCGATGATCTTATCCATGGAGCTGCCAATGGTGCTTTTGGCACTTTGGATGGGGCAGGAGATGGTGTCCTTCAGTTCAGATGCGAGCTGTGGGCAGAGAGATGGAGAACAGACCCTCTGGTGTGCTTGGGTTGGCACAGGACAGCCAGAGGGACTGCAGGGACCCCAGCCATGTCCATGCCAGTAAACAGCTCCAAAAGGAGCATAAGAGCTCTCTCCAACCTCAGCTGGGATGGGACACAGGACATTGCTGACTTGTATTTGGGAGCCCCAACCATCATTTGGGCTGCAGAGGCCCTTGGAGGAGCCCTCACTTGGAGATACTGCCTTGTTGCCCAGCCAGCAGCCTGTCACCACCCAGAAACAACACTAGAGGAGATGCACTCTGGGCTTTTCAGTGGGGCTGGGGGGTCCCAGATTGTCCTGTGTGGATGCCATGGGACAGAGGGAGAGAAGCGGCAAGTGTTTCTCACAGCGGCTTGGAAGAAGTTTCAGGGAGTTGCAAGGATGTGATAACTTGTTGAGCATAAACAATCTGCAGGTGGTGTTTTTCTACTTTTTCTTTCTGTTCTTCTCAAGGATGGTGTATGAGGATGTATGTATGTTTTTGTTAACTAGCCAATCAAATAGAATGTATCACTCTAAAAACCACATGGTTCTCTTGAATAAAGCCTTCTTTGCTCTTTCTACAGTACTGCCTCCCACCCTTTCCTCTGTCATTCTCAGTGCCAGAGTGACAGTCCTGCCTGTGACTTACCTTGTCAACAGGGTACTGCAGAGCAGGGATCTTCTCCTCCAGGTGGTCCAAGCCCCGGCAAGCCAGGTTGTTAGCCACAGCGACTGCCTTGGGCAAAAGCACGGTAAGAAAATCCCCCGGGCCGTGCCAGGCACGTGCTCGTGCCAGCGCTGTCCCACCAGGGGCAGCTCTGCTGGGCCCCCTGCCACGTCCCCCCCGGCAGTCAGACTCACACTGCGGCTCCAGCCGGCGCACCACGGGCTCCATGCCCCACATGGCCAGGGCGCCGGCGCCCTGCACGCCCCGCTCGTACACCTCGCACACCGAGGCCATCAGCGGGTGCGACTCCTTGGTGCTGCTGTACTTGCGCTGCAGCGTCTGGCACGTCGAGCTCACCACGGGCAGCTGCAGCACCCTCTGCAGCACGTTCTCCTGCACATGGTGGGTGGACATGGGTGAGCCAGCAGCCCTGCCCTGTTGCCCACACACCGCTGGCTCTCCGTGGGTTGCAGTGAGCAGAGGACCTCGGCGTGCATGGCAAGAGGAGGAGGCTATTTCTCCAGCCCCACTGAGGGTCTGCCAGGTGTGCTGAGTAAGGACAAGCAGGCTGGCTGCTGCCACTGAGGGAGCAGGGACACTGCAGGCAGTGTCTGAGGCGATCGGTCTGCCCTCCTCCAATGTCCCAAGCCAAACCCTTTAGATGCTCCCTCTGGCTTTCCACCCTGCGGAAACCTCCACGCTGGAGATCTGGGGACTAAATGGGGCACAGATGAAGCACAGGCACAGTTGGCAGCTATCACTTAGTGCTTACTCTCAAGGTTAACTTTTTTGAATCTGAACTACTTAATTTCAAGCAAGCAAAGAAGGTTTGTCCTTTCCCTTTGATGTATATGGATCTTTTTATATATCCCTTTTTATATGGATCTTTACTGCAGGTAAAGATCCATATAAAAAGAACATGGGACATGTGAGACAGCATGAGGTGTGGCTGGTATTCATCCAGCACAGTCAACACACACTACCTGGTGCCCTTGGCACATCTCTGCCCTTTTCTCTGTCCCTTTCCCTGTACCCACCTTGGCACTTCCATCCTGCGGAGCCTGAGTCTTCTTCACCGTCATTGTAGCGCACCCACCTGCAAAGCAAAGTTGGGAACCGCAGACTCTGCCTGAAAGCAGGGCTGGGCTTGGGCTCCCCCCTCACTCCTGCACCCCCCAAGCACAGCAGCTGGGCTGACACACAGCTCCCATGAGTGCAATGAACGTGGCATTGCCCAACACTTGACTTTTTACCAGTTAAACTGTAAAACCAAAGCCTCCATGCAGCCCTGCCCTGCTCGTGTGCCTTAACAACCAAAAAAATTAGTTGAGAGGCATGTAGTTCAGAGAAGTTATGGTAAGGGCAGGATAAAGTATGCTGGCAAAGCAAACTCAGAGCAACCAGGATGCTAACAGATGTGCATGAGAGTAGGGACAGGAAGGGAGGACAAGATCAGATAGGAGAGCGGTGGGTAGGGATATGGTGAGATGTTCAGCTGAGGTCAGCATCCCCCTCTCACATATCTGCTGCTCATAATGCCAACACTCATCCTTGTGAAAACACAGCTCCAACCCCAGCACAGACCCCTTTTTCTTAGCAGCAGATGAAATTCTAAAAATCTAGAGAGAATGGGTGATCCCTGCTCTCACTCCCTGGTCCCACTGAAGCTGTTCTGGAGCACCCAGTGGGCACAGACTACTCACCGAGGGCCAGCCTGTCCCCAGCAGAGCAGGAGCAGAGAGTGGTGTGTGCACTGTCCCTTCACCCGGGTCCTGTGAGGGTGATGCACCGTGCTCTGGCCACTACCACCACCACGAGGCCCCACCTCCCGCTTGCGTGGGCTCGGGAGCTGAGGGATTGTGGTGGAAACGGGCCAAGGAGCTCCCTGAAACCACCGTAATTGGGAACAGATGACGGCAGAAAATCCCCTTTGTCGCCTTCCCTGCAGAGTCCAGAAGCCGCAGCACGTCTGAAACGTTCCAGGGTTTAACACCGCTCCTTCCACAGGAGATGAGAAGCAGCTGCCCTGGGACCTCAGCACCTCGAAAGCAGCAGATCATGAGCAGGCAGGGAGAAGGTGAAGAGTCAGGGTTTCCTAAGAGATTAAAACCTTCCTGTATTTCTGTAAGCCCTGCTGTGCCTCACGATGGACCAGGGCACGATCCTGCTGGGAAACCTAACATAGACCATGTTTTCTCCTCAGGAGAGTTTACTGAGCACAGGGAGCAGAAGGCAGATGTAGGGGACGTATTCTGCTTGAAGCAATATGGTTTGGGCAGGTCTGCAATTTCTGAGATGATTCATGAGGCTTTTGGTGAGGAGGCTTTAGCTGAGGGTCAGGGCAGACACTACATTAGGAAAGCTTTAGGCATTTGGGGTAAGTGGAGAAAAAGATCAGTTTGGAAGTGATCTCTGAAGATCACTTCATTCAACTCTTGCTCAAAGCAGGCCTACCCCTAAAGCCAGATCAGGCTGCTCTTGGTCTTGCCCAGTCTTAAAAACTTCCAGTGAGAGGATTCCCCTCTCTCTGGGGCCCAGTTTCTGTGCTATTAATGGTTCCATATCATTGGTTAAACTATTTTTTCCTAATTTCCAGCTGGAATTTTCTTTGTTGTACCTGAAATCCCCTATCTTTGCTTTGTGCACCTCTGAGCAGAGTTTGTGCCCCATTTGGTGCTGGTGCAGCCTGTGTTCCATGCCCCTGAATGCCCCCTCAGTCATCTTCTGACAGACTATTCAGGATGTCTCCTGTGATGTTGGAGCTAAAACAAGACATGGTTCCCCAAATATGGATTCAGAAATGCTTTGTAGAGGAACAACTGCCCTCCTTGACCAGCCAGCACTAAAATGCTGCTCTTCCATGGCCTCAGTGCACAGGAGGCACACTGGGGACTCACACCATGGCCAACAAGTCCATTTGTGGCACTGACTGAAAAGAAGACCCCACCACCTGTATGGGACTATGCCGAGTTTTGGTTACTGATGGCAGATGAGCCACACCGATGAGACGAGGACAGCGTGGTGGAAAGAGACAAATACCCGAGGACAAGGCAATAATCAGGGAGATGAGTGCAGATGAGAGGTCCAGGGCTGCTGTGTGTCCCTTGGCATGTGGCTCACAATGCCCACAGCTGCCCAGCACGGCACTCAGCACATGGAGGTGAGCACCCGACACGGCTCCATGGCTCCCTGCGTGTGGCTGCCCTGCTCCTGTGTGGGGGTGCGAGGCTTCCCTGGGCCATGGGAAAGCCACAGACAGAGAGAAAATGCCCCCTTTGCTTCCCAAAGAACCCAGAGTTTGCTCCCAGCCCGGGGCTGTGCCTGCCCTGCTGGCTGGGTACAGAGGCACATGAATGTGCTGGGCTCCTTCCAACTGTGCTGGGGTCAGCCACTGCCCTTGAGACAGAGGGACAAAGGGCACCAGCCTGCTTGAAAGTTTGCTCTCTTGGCACTGAGAATTTTTCCAGCCCTGCTGGCACGGCTGAAAGTGCAGAGGGCACAGCAACCTCCTCCCTGCCTTGGCTGGAGTGAGGAGCCAACGCAGCCTTTGCCCTACTAATGCCTGTGCTCATCCCCTTCCTCTGGGGCAAAGGCTGTGCCAGCCCCAGCTCTGCAGGGCAAAGGTACCACGGCCTCCCTGCCCACCACTCCAGCACCAGGAACACTCCCTGTGCTCCTGCAGGCAATGTTTAGAGCTCCAGATCCACAGGGTGCAGGGAAGCAGATTCACACCCCTGTCTTTGCAGTCAGTTCTGTACTCAGTAATGTACCACGGTGAGGGGATGAGCCAGATGCCCAAAGCCCTGCAAGGCACCTTTATATTTTGGTCTGGGAAGGAGCTGGAGAAATATCTGCTTCATTTCCATGCAGGTTCAGCAATCCCATAACCACTGCTGACAGATGTCTGCCCAGTTTCTTTTTAAGGATGCCCTCCTAGGCAAGCTATTTAGATTTTTACTTTATTTTCAGTTCAAAAAAAGGTGTGGTTTAATTCTTTGTGGCAATATAAAAGTATTATCTCCTGGATTTAGAGACCGATTTATTGCCTTGCTCTTGGCAAAAAACCTTTTAGACATTTGGAAGACTACTCATATTCTCCCCTAGCGACACTTCCTCTACAGAACTGGTTTATTTGGTATCTCCCTGGAGATGATGGTTTTTAACCTTTGCCTGCTCTTGATGCTCACCTGGGAATCCCCAATGGCTCACATATTCCTTGAATTGTCATGCCAAGCACACTGCTAGTGTTAGAAAGGCCTTGTCTGTAAGCAGAAGAGAAGATGACCACTCTCCTACTGTTTCCCTTACAGAGTGTATATGACGCCACTAATCCAGAAGAAAACTCTTGCTAAAGCACTCCCGAATGCCATGCTTTATACATTGCCCAGGAGCTGACATTTGGGAGCTTCCAAGTTTGCAAGACTCTCACTGCAGGGGGTAGGAGCTAACAGTGAGCTCAGTTTAATGTTTATCCTGGCTCCATCCCTTGCCACCTCTGCTTGAGATGTCACCTTTTGTTCCGCCCCTGAACTGGCATTTAAACCATGCCCATCCAAATGAAAAGCTGTTTATAAGATACTGAAATGCAGGTGCCCCTGTCCCTTTCACCCAGCTGTGCCTACACTGGCCACCAGGCAATTCCCAAAACACCTCCTTGTTTCAGGGCACTCTAAGGATGCAGTTTCACCTGATACTCACACATTTCCCAATGTTTTTGCAGCTGAAATTCTGATTCTGAATTAGCTGGATGAATCTAGCTGCCAATTGGGTAGTGCAAAAGGAAAGCTCTAGAACCCACTCACAGGCAATGTCTCTTTAAGAGTGTCACCCTTCATAAAATTCAGAGATGGGAGGAATTCACCCTCCTTCAGCATCTCTTTACACCACCTTCCAAGTGATACACAGACACAGTGTCACACTCATCACAGTTTATTGCTTCTGTTCAAACATCTTGTTATTACTCCAACTGCTGTATTAGAAACAGATACAAAAAAAGGCACTAAAAGGATTTTCTCCATATGATCACAATCCTATAGCTTCAGTCACATTATGTTAAGGTACCTTAAATCACCAGCCTCCAGCTGGGGAGCAGAAGGCAAATATTAGTGCTAAACATCCAGTAAACAGAGGCACTCTTGTGTGTTCCAGCCTACATCATGGGGAATGGGACAGGCAGGGCTGAGACAGGCTGAAAACCCACCCCCAATTCCCTCAATAAGGCTGTACAAGCTAATCCACACCTGGCCCTATGGGAGAAACATCAAAGCCTGGCTCAGGGCTTTGCACAGTGTTTGCCTGCAAGGCACAGGGAGGGAGATTGGGCTGGATCAATGGCTTTCCCTGAAAAGTGTAAGAGAGCAAGAGAAAGCAGCTGGCAAACCAGTGAAAGTATTTTGTGAAGTATTTTGCATCTGAGAGCTCCCTGAGTGGGACTGAAAACACATTTTTAGCAATAAGATGGAATTCTGTAGACAAAAGCCCGGTCAAACCTCTACTGTCAGATGATCAAGACTCCTCTTCCTTTCTTCCAGGGGTAATGATCAACTCTGACTAAGGTAGGGATGGCTTCCACATTGCCAGGAGATGAAAGACAAATGGAGAAAGAAACAAAAAAATTCCATTGTTATAAAGGAGAGGAAGCCTAGAATATAGCCTATAATATATATCCCACACACCTTGCTCCATTTTGGCCTGAACTGCCAGTATGCTTCTACTTCTAGTGCTACTCATTTTCATATTGAAAAGAAGAGCTCCTGAAGGCCACATCTGGTCTTCAAACACAATTATCCTGTCCAGCAACCTTCTTCTTTTCAAACACTTCACTGGCAGACTATCACTTCATATTCAAACTGGAAGTAATTCCAAGCCCAACCACAACTTCAGGTAAACTAGAGCACTGCCTTACCTGCTTACTTAATTCCATATCCTTTGCCTTTTAATGAAGGAGACCCACACCTTTTAATTTTCTGGTTTTAGATAGCATCAGAAATAATAAGAGAGAACTTTGGTCCAGGTTAGTCTGTTCACATATCCTTGATAGATTAAACAAGGACTTCTTACACCAGGAAGCAGCAGAACACACAGGCCTAACTCTGATGAAGAAAAATGTTACATTTATCTCCTGTATAATGTGCAATTTGTCTAAGAGGGTGTCAGACTGGTACTCTGCAAAGTCAGGAGCAGCAAAAACTGCATGCCATGCTAGAGAGCTGGACACAGCATTTCTCTTTTAACCCAGTTACACTGCCAGCTATCACTGCCAGTAAGGTCAGTGATGAACAATAACACAGTTGCAGGGCAACAAAATGAGGCATTTCCAAATGGTTGAACCCATTCAGCCAGCGAGGGAACACACAAGCAATCATGTGGTCATGAGCAGGGAGGAGAGGGAGCACCAGAGGAAAGTCTAAACCATGAATGCCTAAATCCTGTAAAAAGCTTTCTTACACATGGGATTCTGATGTTATCATGACAAACTCCATTCTCTTCCCTCCTGGAGCTTACACAACTAGAAACATGTCCTTGCAGTTTTTGTGACTCAACGAGCTCTGAGCCAGGCTTCTCTCCTTAACTGCATGTTCCAAACTCCTCATTACACTGGAAATTTTCATGTAAATTTAAAGAGAAAAACAAGCTCCTTATCACAATATCATTAATAAAAAATAATTGTGCTTGCAATTACAGGGGTTTGGGAGTTAACATGCTGTCCTGCACCAAAGCCCTCAGCTGTGGCCTGCTGGAGCAGTCAGAGTCACTGGCCAACAGTCCCTGGCTCACAGTATCAAGGGAAACAAAGAAAGTGCAGATTCTTGGGAGAAAAGTTGGCACACACTAGACTGCAGCTCCAGCAGCACCAGTGCACACACCACAGAGACCATTTCCAGGCACCACCACAGTGTGCTCAGTGCCTGCAGGACACAGCATCCATCAACCCAAACCCATCAGAACACATATCCCTGACTGCAGGCTGTAGCTCCTAACCCGCCTCAGCCCACTCTAGACAATCTGACTGCAGGGACCTTGGATTAGTGAATTGAAACGTTCCAGTGTAAACATGATTAGTGTAGTCATGAATCATGTACCTATTACAGTTGCCTATGCAGTTATTACACAACCCTGTATTAAAATAAAGGAATATTTTCTGATCTAGCAGCCAAGTTCCAAGTCCTCTTTCAGTTTGTGAGATATTACTCGGCCTTTTCTTCTCTCCACCCCATCAGCGAGTGTGTCATGGCACTAAACTCATCTGCAAAGGCACAGGGAAGGAAAAGTGGCAGAATTCACTTCTTCAGAGGACAAAATTAATCTTGAGATTATTTTAAGACATGTTCATTCGAAAGTGCTATATGAAGATAAAAATCTGTCAGAGGATCAAAGCTACTGCCTTACACTATGAAGCTCCTTTTATGTCACTGTTTCAGCTTCAGATGTGGGCTTGCTAATGTGAGGATCCCCACCAGGGAGGAAAGGATGCCACAGAAACCAATCACTCCTGGGTTGGTCTTGTAGATTCCCAGCGTATCCAAAGGGCCCGAGAGATCACAGAGGTTCTTCACCAAGTCCAGCAGCAAAGGAGGATTCCTTTTCAGTATCTGAAAGAGCTGGCAGAGAAAACTGTGCAAACCATCGCTCTTCTCACCGTTTAGCTCCTCGCCGTGTTTCTGCCAGACGGAATTCTCCTTTGTCTTTTCCTCCAGCGCAGCTTGTTCCAGCCTCCAGGAGATCTCATAGCAGTCCCTGGCCAGGTTCATCAGCAGGGAGCAGTAGTAGCACTTGGTAGCCCAGGTGTGCCACTTGGGTTTGTCGACGTGCGGCTGGAGCCCGACGCTGCGGAGCCACAGCACGGCGTCGCACACGAAGTACAGGGCCCGGCTCAGGTGGGAGGCCGTGAGGCACAGGCGAGGAACCACCTCGGGCAGCTCTGCAGCTCTCCTGGCTGCCACCAAGGCGTGCACCATATTGCCCAGCCTGAACACTGCAAGAAAGCCCACACAGGTTAGCTCGGCCTGCCACGGTCTGCGTGTACTTTTGGAGGGCTTTGGGCATTTGTATGCTCGAGCATTTGCTAGAATTTAGTGAGGAAAGGGGTGTCAACATTTCAGTTTCATGTAAACATCACCAGCCCCAGGACATACACATACATTTGGTCAACAGCCTCTCTTGCCACTCTGTTCTTGCACCTGGGGGCCCTCTGGACCAATATCACCCTCAGCTCTGCAGGAGTCAGTGCCAGCAAATAAAGAACACAAACAGAGCCTCTACTTTCAGCTGTACATTTCACCTCACTTTGTGGACAGAAGATGTTACTGCATTGATCCTATTGCAGCCATGAGATACAGGTTGCCTCTGTGCCTGTGAAAGCTGGTGATTCACGTGCTGAGCACAGGGACCAAAGTCCCTCCTCAGCCCTGAATCTGCCACAGGCACATGTAGCTCCCTGCAAATTGTGTGGAACACTGTTTTCCATTTCAAACCCCAACATATGGCAAACGTGATTCCACCTGCTGCACCGTTTGGGTTTTGGCCCCTGAATGTTAATACAATATTACTGAAAATACTTTTTACACCCTGCTGCCTTGTCACAGTGACAGATGCTGACAGCACCCAAGCCTGGTGGGTGCTGTCAAGAGCCCTGAATTCAGGCCTGGTGTCTTTTAGTGATTTATTTAGCAGAAGCATGAGAATTATGGTTATGCTGATAAACCAACTGGCCTCCCCACTGGAAATGACCATAACTCTGAAGCTAATGGAATAATAAACAAATCCATGGCAATATGATAGACTAGAATATTTGTCTGATGTGTTGCAGTTGTTCCAGGATTGAGCAATTGACAAGTGGGTGCAAGATCAAGCTGAAAACAAGTGATACACACATAGTAACAGTGTAATCATCGTGCTTGCCACCGTGACACAGAAGGGAGTGATGCAAATGGTCAGGCTGTAAGCATGGAAGGGTATGTCCTTTAGTAGGGTAGAACTGCTAAAGAGATTAATGTGTTAAGTAGGATACAAAAGCCATATTGAAGGATGGTCCTTCAGAAGTGATTTTGTGGGATGATGATCTTTCAGCGCTGGGCTGTTTCAACCCACCAGCTGGAAAGACACAGTGAGCCAGCCTTGCCTCATAACCCTGCTCTGTCCTTGAACAGAGGTGACAATTTGGCCTCTACAGCAATAGCTGACTGTTAACTTATTCCTCTCATCCTTCCAGCAGTAATTCCAATTGTCTAACTGAAGAGGAGGCTGAGGAAATAAAAAAAGTCTATTTAGCCCTACCTAGCCTGGCAAGCCACGGCAGGGATAAGGTCTATTGACAGTTTTGTAAATGTACTAAAAGAGGTTTTGTGGCTCAAGGTAGGTTAACTACAGAAACACATGGCAGTGGCTGTTGTACTGGAAGGAGCAAGCGAAGAAGTTCTTATCCCTCTAGACACCAGGTACTTACTTTTCCGGCCAGAGCTCATGCTAGATTCCAACTGCTTGAGTTTCATTACCAGCTTCTTTTTATCGGCTTTATTCTCTATTAAATAGCTAAGCAACATGCATGTGAATTGAGTGGCTCTGGAAGGAAAAAAACGAGGAGAGGGGGACACAGGTGAGACACGGACAGTCACAGGATGGCAGCAGCAGGACAGGTTTATTCCACAGACTCAGAACTGTCAGGGAAGGAGACCTCGCAGTACAACCCCAGTGTCAAGGCAGGGTTCCCTGGAGCGGGTGACACGGAACGTGTCCAGGTGGGTTCGGGAGTTCCCAGACAGGGAGACTCCAGCACCTCCCTGGGCAGCCGCTCAGCGCCCCGCCGCCCGCAACCGACAGGAGTTCCTCCTCACGCTGAGGAGGAGGAAAATAAAAACTTGTGCTTTACTTTACGGCCACTGCTCCTCGTCCTGTCGCTGGGCACGGCGGAGGAGGGCCCGGCACCATCCTCGGGGCAGGGCGGGAGGTGCCCGGGGCCCGCGGCGGGGCCGGGCGGGCTGCGGGACGGGCACGGCGGGACGGGCACGGCCGCGGGGCCGCTGACGGGCCCTGGCTCCGTGCCGGGGGTGCCGGGGAGGACGCCTGCCCCCACACTCACCGGAAGAGCTGGTCGCGGCCCTGGGAGCGGTTGGTGAAGTTCACGAAGCCCTCCATGGCTCGGCGGCACGGCGGGAGCCGCGCGGGGGCCGCGGCCGCTCCGCCCCGCCGCGCCCGGGCCCCGCCCCGCCGCGGAACGCTCCGCTGCGCGCCGCGTTCCCGGCCGGGCTGCGGCACCACGGGGCCGTTACCACGGCAACCGTCAACAACGGAGCAGCGGCGGTGTCACCCCTAAAGGCTTCCCCCGCCCCGGAGCCGCCGGCTGACCCGCGGCGGATCCTCCCGGGAAACAGAAGGAGCTCGGCACTGCCCCACGGCCCCTCGGCCCCCAGAACGGCCCCACGGTCCCCGGCCCCGCTCCGAGGTCAGGCCGCTGTGAGGGGTGACGGCGGTGGGGTGCGCCCGTGTGCGCATGGCCCCGCCGCGGAGGTGAAGCTCGAAAGCACCCGGTGTCTTGGAAATGAAGTATATAAAACTCCCAGTGAGAGCACCTGCTCTCAAAGTTAATCGCTGGGATTTTACCCAGGCCGAATAAGTCCTGGGTAATTAACGAAGAACAAGTTAATATTTGTGGATATTTTTGAATGCTTTGCCATAATTCTTACATAGGCTTGAGAAAAATCTTTTGGGCTCTCTTTACCTGTGGGCAGCCTGCAAGTCCCTGTGTGGCTGAGAACCCCAGAGCAGGAGAAAACCCTCAGGAAACAGAGGTGATACAAGGAGAATTGAGCTGTGCAGAGCAGGGTTGCTCTGGCTATCAATACTGAAAGGAAACCCCCTTAGACATCATTAATCAAATTTTCCCCCATTACCTCATAAAAGAAAGTATTGAAGGACACTTTGTTCTTCTGCATCCAGGGTGTTTCCTGCATCCGTGGTGCGTTTTGCCTCTGCAAAGGGAGAACCATGGCAGTGAATAGCCGGATGCATCGCCTGGAGATTCCCCCACCATCTGAAAAGGACTGGCCAAAGGAAGAGGAGGAAAATTTCTTCCTGCTGGATCCCGATCGGAAGCGTGATGTGCTGCCACAGCCCTTCAGGATGATCCACAAACTGGTGATGCAGGTTTTTGAGAATGCTGTGGAAATCATTGAAAAAAGGGAGATGCTCCGAGAAGCACAGAAACGAAAGGTCCAGCCCATAAAATGCTTTCCTACAGCTGAGTTCCAGGTACGGAGCCAGCATTAACCACCACAGCAGGTTTTGTTATTCTTCAGCTCATGACCTTCCCCAGAATGCACCACCATCTCACTAGCTCAGTTTTAAAGCCTGCAGCTTCTCAGCTTGTCTGACAGGTTCTGCTTCCCACCCAATCATCACACCTCTCTGGGTATTAAACACTAAATTCACCTTCTGCTTCCCAGGCTGGCTCCACCCTTGCTGGCTGGGGAGAAGGTGATTAGTCAGTGGCACACGAGCGGGCAAGCTCAGCTCTGTGAGCTCTGCTGGATCCTCCAAGGGGAGCAGAATGGCAGTGCTGCCTTCCCCTGAGGATGTGGGGGTGGCCAGGAGGACACTCTGGTGTTGTGTGATTGCCTGGGGGAGTTCAGCATCCCATCACGTCTCTGCACTGCAGTGGAAGGGCTGAACTCCTGAGCTCTTGGCCTTTAAAGCCCCTTCTGTTTGTGGGAAGGGGAAAGATGGGAGAAAAGGTTCTCATTCCTAACACAGACCAATCTCTGTGACAGAGATGAGAGACCCTCCCTTGCTCTTGTGGGGAAAGAATGTGTCAAAAGGTTTCCCTTGTAGAATAAATCGGCATTTTCTGGTGAAAAGGCCGGAATATATCATTAGCATGGCTGATGAGAATGCGGTTGGGTACACTCATCTTTTCCCTTTTTTGGTAGGTAACTGAAAGAGCCAGTTGCCTTGCAGTGTCTGGAAAATACATCTTTGTGGGTCTGTCCGTGGGTCTGGCTGCCTTCAACAGGCTTGACTTCAAGGATGTCTGTGCTTGGGATGCGGCCAAGACAGAGATCTGTGCCGTCCATGCCTCGGATCTGGGGAACAAGTGCCACGTCCTGCTTGCTGTGGATGAAATGGGTCGGTGTGCCGCGGGTTTCCTGCCCTAGCTGGGGATGAGCTGTGCTCTGGAGCCGAGCTGGCAGTGCCACAGATCAGGAGCAGCATCAGGGTGGCTGGGAAGTTTCCTAGAAAGCCCTGCAGAGAGGGCGTTGGACAGCTAACAGATTGCAGGGTGGCAGAGTGGCCCTAGGGCCTTGTGTGAGCAGAGGCTGTGGGTTGGGTGGCCTTTGGGGCACAGCAGAGGCAGGTGCAGAGCTGAGGCTGAAGCACAGTAAAGCTTAGGAGCATCTTGGGCTGGGCAGGAAGAACTCTTGCTCTGTATGACCCACTGCCTGTGAGCTGCCCCTGCAACCTGTACGAGTTTGTTGGTGAATCTGAAAGTTGTCACTTCTGGTGGAGACACTTTTCAGACTGCCTCATCCATCTCTGTGCACAACCAAAGGTTTGCTGGGGCTTGCATAAGGAAGCCAGCAGAAGTTTAGTGCTGGAAACAGTGGGATGCTGTTCCTTGTAATGTAATCCTGCTCACTCTCCTGCACATTTTGTAACAGCCATCTCCAGAGAGCATGGCTAACGTTCATTCACTTTTCTCTCCCTCCTCCTGCTGCTTCTGTATTTCTGTTTCAGGGCTTGCCTGGCTCTTCTGCTTTCACAAGGAAAGATTCCTGCTCATTAAAACCCTGAATGAAGTGGTAAGTGCTGAGCTAATTCCATGGACAGGCTGGGAGGCAATCAATCATGAGGAGTACCAGGTGCCCTCAGAAATTTATTCATAGGCAGTAGTGCCCCCAGACTGCTCCTCAATATTTACTTTTGTTCTTCCAGCAGTCTAGCTGGCCTTCAGCCTGTTGAGAACTGTGTGAGGGCATGGAGCTCTCTGAGTCAGTGATGTGGCTTTGATCAGCCTGTTTTTCCTTGGCAGGAGGACATCAGCCAGCGCAGCCCGTGTGTGGAGGTGGTGCTGTCCCGAGGAGGTGATTATGCAGGAATCCTGCTGCAAGGCAAGTGCAGGAGCATGCTGTGTTTGGAGACTGGTGTTCCAACAGAGGGGCAGCAGTAATGTTTTTAGAATGCTGCAAGTGGTCTGGGTACCCAGGGATCCTGTTTTAATCCTCTCAGTTCCTCCTCCAGCTTAAAGAGCAGCCCTTGCCACTCCCTGTCCCTTCCAAAAGGCACGGTGTGCACCAGGGCTGATCCCAAAAGTGAGCTGTCTGGAGCTGGTCAGCGCAGTCCCCAGCTCCCAGATGGCTCAGTGAAAGCAGGTTTCCCTTTCTCCAGAAGTACCAAACTCAGTTCTTCCTCTGCTTTGCTATGGCTCACTTTTACACTGGAAAGATGTAGACCTGAAGAATTTTCTCTACAGATATAGGCCAGCGAGCACAGAGAACCTCTAAAAACACTACAAGAAACTCTTTGTTACCATGTTCTTCTGTTTCATGGCAGCTGAATCCATGGCAGGCAGGTTTTCTGGACCTGTGTTTGGTGGGATCTGCCTGGACACATGCTGAGAATGGACATGTAGCAGTGAACTAATGTGACACCATGCCTCACTTTCTACTTTCTACTCTATTACTCAGAGGCTACAAGTCAGGTTCTTGACTGAGCAGCTTAATGGAATTTCTTTGATGGGTGTGGGACCTTGAGGATTGAGCTGGAGGCTGAGATGTCAGCCTCAATCAAGCATGTCAAGCCTTGAGAGGTGGGCTGCATACAGTTCACAGAGATTTTATATTTCAAAAAATGCACCGATCTTTATAAAAAGGATAAAAGGTAACAGAGGCTGCTTGCCTGAAAGACCTTTCCTCCTCATTTCCAATTGCTTAACATGGTTTCCCAATGCAGACAGCACAAAAGCTTGGCTGGAGATCTACCAATTGCCTAAGGATTCCTGGCTGACAGAGATCCAAGAGAACGCTGGAGATGCAGAAGAGCTGGATTGCAGTGAGAGGAGGTCGAGCTCCTCATCTGTGGTACAAAACAGTTCCATCTCCCTCTGTGCTGTTTTTTCTTAGACCTTTTTGCCCACAGGTCTTCCCCCAGGCCTTGCTGCTGGAGACAGTGACAGCAAGACAGCCTGAACCCTGGTGCTGGCCCAAGGGGGTGTTGTGTGTGTGTCTGCAGCTGCTGCAGCTGCCCATCCCACATTTCATAAGGCCTTTGTTCTACTGGGACATGTTTACTCTCCCAAGACAGGCTTTCCAAAGAGATTCCCTGGTCCCAGGGTTCGTGTTCCTGCTGCCCCTCCCTGAAACTGGCAGCTCATTTCTCAGCAGTATTGCTCCATCTGAGAGGGCCCCGTGTAAGGGCATTCCCACAGGGCTTCTCCTTGTGTTACTGGGGGAAGGAGAAGAGGGAATCAGGCAGGATGTTTGGGAGTCTGGCCCCGAAGCAGGGTTTGTGTTTTAGATTCCATCCAAGAAGAACCTGGTGGGGTCACAGCCTCACCTGCCTGGGCAGGGCAGAGTCTCAGCCTGTGTGCACTAACCACAGTCAGCTCTGTTCCTTGGCAGAAAACTGAGGAGCTGCGTGGAGACGGCTCTGCAGAGATGGTCACTGGCCTCAGGAACTGTCCTGAGCTGCCGTGGGGAATTTTACCTGCTGAGTCAGTGCTTAGCCCTCCCCTTTATCACTTTCACCCTGCAGGATTTCACCTCTCAGCACACAGACACCTCCTTCCCAGCACCTTGAGCTAACCCTCTGTCATAGCAGCCTCCCAACTCTTTCCTCTTCCTTCAGGAAGCAGGCTTTCCTGGACATTTCAGAGGAAACTGCTCTGAGCCTTGTCCTCAGGGCAAACACCCTGCTTAACTTAGTGAAGCCAAAAACAGACACTCAAGCATTCTCTCTTTGCTGATTGTGTGCAAACTATCCAAGTTCCTGCCCCTTCCTGCTCAGACTGGCTGATTATTAAGCCAGACCTTTTCTGTTTAGCCCAATGTCAATGTGTGTGTGGTGATAGTGGTGGGCACACACTGATGTTGGCCCCTTGTTACAATTTTCTGTTCCCAGCCTGTATATATATGTGAGGAGGAGCCCCAGCCCTCCTCCAGTCTTGGGCTCTGTGAAGTAAAATCTGGTTCTCACTTTCAGGAGACACCCTTCAACCTTTAGTCATGCTTTTATTTTATTTTTTTTAATTTTTTTTCCCCATTTATTTTCTGAGGATTGCTGTGACTCACACAGGCCTGTGCTGCAACAGGGATAATTGAGAGATGGCACAAAGACAGGAGTCTGGGCAGGACATCCTTGTAATGTAGTTGAGAATGTAGTGATGCCCTCAAGCTTCTGTGTTTTGGCCTGAAGAATGAACCCAGTATCTCCCAGGCAATGCCAGCCATCCTTTGCATACACAAAAGAGTTTTTCCTAAATTCTTTAGGAAGCACTTGATTCCCATGAACAGGTGAAAACTCATCAGTGTAGCACACACCACAGTTCTCAGGTGGGCACTTTTCTGTTGCAGGAGCTTCCTGTGCCTGTTGATGTACAGCTGGATCCCCCAGAGCTGCTGCTGACAGTGAGGCCCCCCAAACCCATCACAGGTCAGGACTGTCTGTATGTGCAGCCTGGTTCAGGTAGCATGGCCCCTATAAACACAGGTCAGAAAGTCTCAGGAACATGATCCCTGGTCCTCTCCTGACCTGTCTAGTTACGTGTAATCCTGCAGTGGGAGCTGCCTCCTCCCAGACCGTCTCACATGTCACCCTTGCCAGCACAAAGTGCTTTGGAGTGTCTCAGAGCGGGTGTCACTGGAGAGGGAGGAGGCTGCTTCCTAGATCTAGCAGCACTCCTAGCTCATCACTCTGGGTCCTGGAATTAGAGAGAAATGCCAAGGATGAGGAGGGGGCAGGCTTTATGTTGGAAAATGCCACAGAGAGGCACGGTGAGTGGGGTCCTCAGAAGTCTTGCCCTAATCCCTGCATTTAAATACTGGAAAATGAATTTGTGATATGGAAAGTCCCACACAAGATAAAGTGTTTTCTGCCTCAAGACCATGCCATCCCCAAATGCCTCCATGGTGTTTGCTTCATGGTTTCTGCTTCTCCAGGGCTGTGCCTTTTCCCTTTGTGTTCCCAACCCAGGCACTAGTTTTAAAGGCCCTTTGGATGCCTTGAAGGAAGTGGATGATGGCAGCATGCTTGGCTTGGGGTACAACCACCTAATCAAGGATTCCCAGTGGGAGCTGCAGGAAGCAATCTTCTGTAGCACTTACCAGGAGTATCTGGAGGCTGAGGGTGTGAGCAAGGAGGAACTCCCCAGGTGAGTGGCAGCACCAGGCAGGATTCAGTCCACGAGTCATCCACACAGGGCACTGGGCTGTGCAGATGGAAGCCTCTGTTTTAGCTTTGCTTCCTTCATCCCAAGGCTTCAGGGCAGGGGGGTGGAGCCATTCCAGGTCTTGTCATAGTGCTGTCTACTTATCAAAGCCTTTCTTTTACATATATTTCTTCCTTTTTTCAGACATGCTACCTTTCATTTCCTCTTTCCTAGCCGGATCCTGATGGGACCAGAAATGGAAGTAGAGCCAGGTAATCCAAATGGACAAAAAGCTGTTAATCTGTGGAGCACAGTCATTGCATGACATTGAGCTCCAGGGACAGCTCAGTGGGTCTGGCTTGCATCCACTCTAAGTTCCATCTCCAAGGGTGTAAATCTGGGTAAAACTGTCAGCCCTAAGACTTATAAGTCAGCTACTGGCATGGAGTAAAAAAAAACTTATCTTCATATTTTAAACAAATTCCACAACCTTCCCCCTGAAAAAAAACCGAAATCAAAACAATTCCCCAAGAAATGAAAAAAGATGCATATAGTCAAGATTAAAAAAACCCAAAAAACAAACAAACCAAAAACCAACAAAGGGAGAGGTTCTGGTTTAGTTTCTGTGTGGGCAGAATTTCTGTCAGGAGTAATATGAAAGCTCTAATGAAAGCTTTCTAATGGTGTTTTGGTGTCCCAGATTATTCCTTTCTTTGTCTCCAGTCTTCTTCTCTTTTTGCCATCCCCTTCTCTATACCAGATATTCCAGTTGGCATCGGTGTGCACTGGGATGGAAACCACAATTTCTGCTTGTACTTACTCAATCCTTCACACAAGGACAAAGCAGGTAAGAAAGTTTTGCTTTCTCTAGCAGAGCTCTCTGTGGGGAGTGGGAGTGTTCTGTGGCCAGGGGCTCTCGTTCTGCCAGGTCTTCATGATTCAGGGAAATGAGGAATTGGCAGGAAAGCTATCCTATCTTGTGGGTTAGACTGGCATTTGGACTGTGGGGCTCTGTGTTGCACAGACTGGCAGTGTTTTTAGTGAAGCCACTCTGGCAGAGGGCAGCAGAATGGTGCATGTTTGGTGGGGAAAATGGATGCTAATACTAAGTGAGAGAATGTCCTGCACCTTCTTACCGTTGTGTCTCTTCATGCCATTCTGTTTAGGTTCTGATCTGAAACCTGATGTTGTGTGGCCATGTGCAGCTCCAATTGCATGCTCAGCTGTCAGTTCCTGCTCCAGGTACCTGGCGCTGGCAGGTGAAGATGCAACAATAACTATTTGGGATAAGCAGCTAGGTGAGCTTGCCCTTTGGACTGTGTATTGGGATCACTGTGGATAAATTGCACCTTTGCCTAGGAGTTTGAAGCTCAGACTTAGTGTGAATAAAGGGCTGGTGGTGAGTTTACAAGGAAATCTGAAAATAGTTTGGATTCATCTACTGGATGCTTGGCCAGCATGACTGCCCTGGCCCCTGCAGAACCATCCCCATGCAGGGCAATGCAGGGGCTGGAACTGCTGCAGCAAGGACTGATCAGTCCTGCCCTAAGGCTTGAGACAGTGACTGCTTTGCCACTGCACTCTAAGGTCACTTTTGAGACTGTTGTGGCACCACAGCTCAGGCTGCCATCAGTGCTGGTGTCATCCTGCCATGATGCAGGAACTCTCCTGGCACAAGAATCCTCTTCTGCCATCTGCTTGATTTCCCTCTGAGTGGGCTATGCTCCAAACTAAGCTTTGCTTGGGTAAATGATCAGTTCCTTTTTTCTTCCTTCCCTCCTCAGGATACCCACTGTCTGTGACTGCCATTCTAGAGGAGCGTTTCATCCGTAGCATCCACTTTCTGTACGGTTCTGCAGCTGCCAGTGATGAGACATGTGGTACAGATCCTGTCTATTGTGGTGCAGATCCTGACTGTCCCATCATACAGCTTCTAGTGCTCTGTACAGACAGCTCTTTCTATTTGGTGAGAGCACCGAAGGCTGGGAAGTCCAGCATCACACTCCTGGCAGACAGGTGAGGTAGACTCCAGCCAATGAAGCCCTGGTTATAGTGATTCAGTCTAACAGGGAGCCCCAAATTTCTGTGGAGTAGAAAACTTCCTGCTGTTTTTACCCAGGTGGCTCTGCCATGCTGCTGTCAGCAGCAAGTGTGATTTTGCCAGTGCTAGAATTCGATGGTTTGCTAGAATTAGGGGTGTTTTTGAGTTCTTCTGTGTACCAGAACACAAATACTTCTAGCACAGCTCCGGGGCTGGTACTGAACTATTTGTGTCTCTGCTGGATACCCAGGGAATTTTTTTCTTCCTTCCTCAGCCCTTAACAGAATGCCGTCCCCCTAGGAATCAGAGTAAACATTTATTGCCATCTTTCTATCATTTTTGTGTTCACTATCCCCCTGCTCTGAAGAGTCTGGGTTCATGCCTCCATGGCAGGCAGGGATTTGCATCTCCAATGTAGTTCCTGGGCAGGTTTGTACAGGGATGGGCTTCAGGGGTTCCTGCCCAGGAGGAGACAGGCTTTGTCTCTATAAGGAAGGGGCCTGGCTGGGACTATTTGCCAGCCAGGGTGCCAAAAGCCACTGTCATTATCACATCCTCTCAGTATATGCCAGGTACATGCAACAGCAGCATAAACCTCTGTCTCTTTCACAGGCCTGAAAATCCAAATCTTACTGTCAGTGCAGTGGTGCCTGTCCTGGCCTTCCCCAGTGCAGTGAGTATTACTGCCAGCTCTCTTAACTCTGGGTGGGAACTCGTGTCCAGCTGTGCTGGGATCTTGTTTCCAGCAAGGACAGTGAGTGGGTGCTCAGAAGACAATGAGCAGGGCAATCAGATTCTCACATCCTCACACCCTTTCCAGCCTCCACATATTTTTGGTGTGAAGACTTCCTGCACCAGTTACAGGGCTGTGTGTAGCTCAAGGGATTTCTCTCCCATGATCTTACTCAGTATCCCCTTGCTCTTGTGCCCTCTAACTGGCCACTGAGGTGCACATGCACAGGTCAGTCTGGAAGGTGGAAGGGTTCAGCCATGAAGCCTCAGGCATCAGGGTCAAATATGAAAGGGCATCCTGGGGTGGAAGGTACAAACACAAATCCAGCCAGACCTTACAAATGGCCTCAGAAAGCTGGCAGGCATGGGGAGGAAAGGACTAATAGTCTCTCACCATAGCAGCCATGCAGAAGGCTGGCTCAGAAATCTACCTCATTTCTCATGTGCCCTGTTGTCCTTTTCCAATCCAAACCTCCAGAAGTTTCAGTCCAAGTTCCCTGCAAGGGCTGTTCTTTGTCTCTGTCATTTTTGGGGATGTGAAGTCCTGGATGTCATCTCAAGTCCTTTACTGAAAATGGTTTTCACTTGTTTTACACCTCCTCGTCAATGTTGCTGCTTCAGGTCCTGATCTTCTGCTGGGATGGGACAGTGTCCCTGATGAACACTGACACATCACAGACTGTTTACTGCTTCTGCACCCCACCTTCTCATGCTGTAGCCCCTGCCTGGCAGCCAGTGTTCACAGTGGATAGTGTCAACTGCTGCTTGCTGCTCCGAGGTGGGTGACACCTCGGGGTGCTCATGGGTACACCATCACTGGGTGCATTCAGCTGTGCACTGGTCCTTGATTGTTCTTGTTGGATGACTCCTGATGCAGTAGCTCACTGTTCTTGTCTCTGTCTAGGAGATGAGCACCAGCATGTAGATGAATTTTTCCAGAGCGAAGCCACTCACAGCACCATCTTCCTTTTTGACTTCAACTCCTACCCACTGAAGGAGGCTTTCCCAAAGAAACCAGATTTGCATCTCAAACCCATGCAGGAACTGCAGTGGATTGACAGATGTAACATTTTTTTACGTGATAAGTTTTGCTTTCTGCCGGAGAGGTAAGTGCACCTTACCTGCGTTATTGTCAGCTGTGGTGCTGCTGAGTTTGTGCAAGGTCTCACCCTGGAGCTTCTGGGTTGTTCTGTGTGCTGTGAGTGATTTGTGTCTGAGAAAAGTTGGTGTTCAGGCACCTGGGTTCCTGACAGCCACCCAGAACCCTTCCTCCTCTCCCTTCTGTCCTTGCTACAACAGCTTCCGCTGTAAGTCAGGATGCAAGTTCTGATGTGATTTTGTGCAACACGGTTTGTGCAAGCTTGCCAGGGAGTATGATCCTCACGTGTCTGCATCCTCCTTTAGCCCCCACAGCCAGGCAGAGCTGGGATCCCTTTGTGCCTCTCTCGAGCCCCGCATTCCCGGCTCCATGTGATGTTTAAGCGGTTTGTGTTGGGGGTTCCTCGGCTGGAGCAGGTCCCCGGCAGCCTCGGGGCCGGAGCATCCCTGCCGTCATTAGATGGCACTGTGACATCTCTTTTTGGGCTCCTTTGCCTTGAATTCTGTTGGGAACGTAGAGCTAGATTCGTGACAGTATTTTGTAGCTCCTTTTCACTATGCTTTAATTTTCCGGTTTGAAATGAAACAGGTGGGTGCTGGTGTGACCTTATAGCACATGTTTATTACCTGGTAGCCTTCCCTCATTCCTTGTCTCCAGGGTGAGTCCTGTGGAGTTGTCTGGCTAGTTAAGTGCAGAAAAGTTACATCCTGTGCTACCAGCCAGCAGTTCTGTCCCTTCTTCTCAAAATGCTGGAGAGGAGACTCTTGTCTGCCTTATACCACAAAACTGGGGGGTCACCACCTCCAGGGATCTCTTGCTCCCTGGGAACTGAGAGCTGAAGCCAGAGCAGTGCAAATACAACTGCAGTGGGACCTGTGTCTGCAGAGATCTGGAGACAGCAGAAATTCAGAGGTCTTTGCTGTCAGGAACAGTGAAGTTGAGTATTGATTGGCATGAGGGAAGCACTGAGATTTTTGGACACAGGAAGTAGAACTGCTTAATTGGTAGTGAGCCCCAGGGGCCCTTGGGGGTGTTGTCTGAGCACTGGGGGAATGTCAGGGACTGCTTTTGTTTTAACTACCCTTTCCCCACCATTCTAGGCAGGAGGTACTGCTGGAAATGGAGAAGCAGGAATACTGGGATTGTCTGCAGGCACAGGCAGCTGCCATGGACAATGAGAGAGAGAAAGTGAAGGGAGAGAAGAAGCAGTAGCCAGCTTTGCATCCTGAGGGCCAGGCTCATGATCCAGCACTGACATTTTGATGGACACTCTATTGCAATCCTCTCTCTCCCAGAGATGAGGAGCGTCAGAGCAGTCTGGTATGTTACAATAATAGGGTGCGTCTTAATAAAGCCTTTCCTCCACTGAAAGTCTCTTGCTCTTCATAGGATTGGCATTTTGTCAGACTGATTTTCTGTCCTTGTGTTGCTGGAGCTCACCAGTGGGTCCCATTTTCTGTTCTACCCAGATGGGCAGCCATCAGCATCCTTGTGCTTAGCCATAAACCTTGTCCTTTCAAAGGAGGCAGCAAACTGGCTGTGGAGGTGTCTTCAGCAGTGCTAAGCAGCAGTGACACTGCAGGGTGTGACAGGGCTGACATAGGATGTCCTGCAGTTGTTTCTTTTGACTTCAAAGCAGGCAGTTTTGGGATAAGACTGCTTAGGAATTGCAGCCTGGAAGGCCCATGAAAAAGCTTCAGTCTTTTTACAACTGATCATGATTCTGGGATGACTGCCCAACCCACAAAGAATCTGACAAATCTCCCAGGAACAGCTCCAGTCTGTGTGCACAGGGGACATTTTTTCCCCCCCTAGGTCTCCCTCCAGTGCCTCCCACAAAGGTTCAGGAGAGCACCAATGCAAGGTGCCAGGGATTCAGCACAGACTGTGCTGTGTAGACACTCCCATGCCAAGGTCCCATTTCAGTTTTTCATAGCAAGCTGTCTTGTTTTGGGCTGAGTTTTGATGAGAGGTTTCAGCTCATCCTCTGGAAACGAAGTCAGCCAATCTGTTGGGGAGACAGGAAAAGGGAGAGGCATTCCATTTGTTTCACAGTCTCAGATGCCTGCCTTTGCTCTGGAGAAGGACAAGCTATTTGAATTAAACCTTCCTATTTGCTACCTTTGTGAAGGCTCTGAGGCCTGTAGTAAAAGCTTTTGTGCTGTCATTTTCCATCTGCCACAGATTACAGCTTCACAGCTCATCTGATTGTTACGGGTATTGGGACTGGGCTGTGTGAGCCCTTGACATCTGCCTCAGTGCAAGGCTGGGTGGGTGAGCCCACACCACCCTCAGTGCCTGTTTAAACCCAGCCCCCTGGGTCAGCACTGAAGTGAACAAGGAGCCCTCCTTGATCCTTCCTTCTCTTCTTGCTGTGGTGGCCACAGAGCTTAATTATTTTGTTTCTGTGGTACTTTGATAAACAATAGACCTTCTGCCATAGCCAGGCATTGGGGATTACTCAGGGCAGGAATTCCTTTTGCTGCATTGCTTCCCATGCTGCAGAAAGCCAGCACAACAAATACGTGGCCCCTTGAGCAGCACTGGGTGCAGTTCTTGCTATTTGTGCAAATAGAAAGGGCCTGGAGATCTGTTCCATTAATCCTACCCCATCTGCTTTTCATCCAGAAGAGGAGCAGGGCTTGCCTGGCATCAGAAGAGGCAGGACAGGATCTGCTGGACAGTTAGATGTACTGTGCATCCACCAGTTTGTATTCCTCTCAAGACGTTTGTTTGCAGTTAGAATTTGCTCTAAGATTCTAATCATGTGCTTGGCCAAGATAACTAGGAGCTGGCAGGCTCCACAGAGAAAGGAAACAACAAGCAGCTGCAGGAGGCTGATGAAGAGCCTTTGTTTTAACTCATGATTTCAGCAGGGGACCATTTGTTTCCTGCTTCTTCGAGGGATACAGAAAAATTGGCATGCTCAGTGTGTTGATGTGTGTTAGTGATGGAGCTCTGTGCTGAGCTCCACAGCATGTTCTGGAGGCAAGCACAGGCACCTGATTGCTCCTTCAAACACAATGCCCTTGGCAGCCATGCTTTCACTCCTGGTTATTTGTGAGCCCTAGGCAGCTGTTGGTCTGCTCCAATTTCAGCTGTTCTGCTGCTGGAAACTTTATAGAAAGCCTTGAGTAGTATCATCTATGTGTATCTCACCATCAAAAGATGGAATTGTGAGTTCTGGCTCGGCCAGCTCCTAGCTCAGTGCCAAGTTCAGTGAACTCAGAGGTGCTCATGGTATAATAGGAGCAATTTGGCTCTGCATTTTAAAAAAGTAGAAGACAGTTATAAGATCAGTTGATGACTAGAGAAGGCTGTAAGGGAGGAGGAGGAGCCCAGATCCACAGAGAGGCGCTCGAGCAGCATCATTCCAGCAGAGACAGGCTCCTGCCCAGCCGGGCGGAGATGGTTTCTCTGCGAGAGAAGGGAGACGGGGCTGTGTTTAATCTCGCTGAATTATCTGCTGCTCTCTGCAAGAAGCCAAATGTCATCTCACTTCTTTGCATATTTGCTTGTGCTGTGAAGGCAGGGGAAATCAGAGGCTGATCTGATTCCCCTGCTCCTGGGGCCAGCAAAAGTTTGGGCTGTTTGGGTAAGCCACGTCTGTGTCTGCTGGAAGGAGCGTGGTCCTCGGAAGAGCTGAAGTGCTGTGTGCTCTGGGATCTGCACTCCTTGCTGCCTGTGTTGCCAATTTTAATGCAACAAACTGCATACCCTGTAGTGTCTCAGCACATAAACCTGAAGCCATTCTGAGGAGGAAGCAAAGACCTCTGTGTCCTACCTGGGGGGAATGAAGTCCCTGCAAGACACTATGGGCCATGCAGTGGTGCCTGGGGCTGGACAGTCCCAGCAAGTGCTTGCTTGGTTTGCTGTGGAAGTAGCAAGAGAAGGTCAAGCTGCCCCCCCTGCTCTATTAATTTGTGTCTAGATATAGGTAGGCTATGTACTGCATCCCATTCCTAATTTCTGAAATAGCTCTCATTGTCCAAACTAGTGTTGCCTCATTACCTCTAATGCCAGTTCCCTGTAGCAGGGTGCAGTTTTTCATCATGCTCTGAGCCCAGGCTATTGCTGTTGGATTGTGCTGTTCAGCCAAGCCATGCAGATCCACTCTTTCAATCTTCCCTAATGCATTGTGCCAGGCATCTCAGTCTGGTTTAATTCTGGGCTCCTGCAAACCCTTCCAGTTTGTCCCTGTTTCTATTCCAGCCTGGTGGTGTACAGTGCCTCTTGTGCTGATCTGTCTAGGACCTTGTGCATATTCACGTGTGGCCTCACATGGGGAGCCAGGTTCTGCTGGCCTTGATACCAGATTTTGCAAGAGCAGGACAATTGGCTGGGATGAGAAACGAGCCAGGTTTTTGAGGATACGGGATGAGGTTGGCTGAGCTTAGCTGAGGGTGCTGGAGAGATAAGAGATTTGCACGGTGACGAGGGTGATGCTGTGTTTTGGCTCTTGGCCTGTGGATTTACAGGCACTCCATGCAGCTCAAGGCAGACCGTGCTTGTGCTCTGAGGAACTCACACCCTCCACAAGCCAAGTGCTGGGCCTGGGGTGTGCAGAGCAGACTGGTTGTGCTGTAGGGGGGGACTTGTCCTGGCAGGAGCCGGGTGTTCACGTGTCACACCTCTGTGCAGGGCCACGTGCTGGCTCAGCCCCAGGAAAGTCCATGGTTTAAGAGAAGGGGAAGGAGAATGACTCATGTCATTGCAGGGCTGCAGATCAGACAGGAGGGAAATGTACAGTGTCTGAGTAGTGAATTGGCTGTGCTGCCAAGTTTGAAACACTTCCACTGCCTCAAGCTGGTCAGACTAAACAGCTCGTTTTGTTAGAAGCTTCAGGTCCTTCTTGGGCAAACTCTTCTGCACGTGAAGGGCTGGATTGTCAGAGGGAGGGGGGATAAATTTGTGTTGTTGAGAGGGTGTTCAGAGGAAAAGCAGATGTGTGGGGGGAAAACAACAAGTCCTGCTCTGAGCAATGAGGAATATACGCTAATTAGGCAAGGAAAAGGAACCTGCTAGGTTGCAATCCTGACCTAACAACCAATTATGGGATAATATAACACAGTAATACAGGGTAAACACTAAATGAAGGATGCTTCTGAATTAATTCCTTTTTGAAACACAGCCATCATTTAAAAACATCCGGCATCCTAGTTTTGAACTGCCCATGGCTGACGCCAGCACAGCCTGTGGTCAGTTGTCACAGCTGTTAAACTACCTGTGCTGTTTAAATTTGCACCCTGCTTCTGATCTGAATAGTCACACTCCAGCCTCCAGCTTGCTGGGTCTCTGGGAGATGGGAGAGCCCACCAGGAAAAGGTGTGGGACTCAGAAGCTCTGTGTGTGTGTAAAGCAGATGGAGGGGGACTCAACAGCTCCAGTGTCCATGGAGGGCCTTAGCAGTGGGCTCAGGTTGGAGGTGAGGGGAAATTTGCACTGGCTGTGGAGGCAGCAGATGTGCAGATCTCTGGGGAGTCATGCAGCATCCATCAGTGGAAGGATTCTCCTGGCCAGGGAGATTCAGTAGGACAGAGGGTACTCTTGAATTCTTTCTTGCCCAGATTCCCAGTGATTCTCAGTTTCTAGAAATTTCTGTGTTCCTGAAGTGTTTCCCACACATTCTGCATTCGGGTCCTTTCTCTCTTTGAAGGTTATAACATACAGAAGGAAATGAGAAAAGCATTTCACACAATTCCTGGGACAGTGCAGAGAGGCACCAGGAGCAGGCTACAAACCAGGAAAAAATATTTGCAATTGTCCAAATGGGAATGGAATGTTCAGTTCCATCACTAGTAGCTCTTGCTCTTTATGGATCTCCCCCGTGACAGAGTCCTGGCAGAGACTGGGGCAGCGATGGTAGATGAGACAGGACTAAACAGATCTGCCAGGCTGTGCTTCCCTCCTGGTTCAATAACTTGTATCCTTCATGCTTCCCAGTGAGCAGGCAGTGCCTATTATGGTTTTGTCATTTTTTCTCCTGGTCCTGTCTCTGTGGAAGTTCATATTTTAGCAATTCATTTTCTTAAAATTATTTCTGCTAAAAGCATTGCCAGAAGGTCCCTTGGCACTGGCGAATGTTTGCAAAGGCTGAATTGTGTTGATCAGCATTGCAGACAAGCCCCCTTCCAGCAGATTAAATCAGAGTCAGTGCTGCTGAGTGGAGTAATAAGGGGTAAGGCAGGTATGAGTGATAAAAGGAGGAAGCCGAGAGTTATTTGGCTTTGCTATGATCACTTTCATCAGTGGTTTTCAGAAACAAGTTGTATTTTTCTTCTGTGCACATTACCAGTTGTAAATCATCATTCCTCAGGGATCAGAGAGGCTGAAGTTATTTACTTGTTGGAACCAGAATGAACAGATAGAGACTTACACATTTCCTTTACAAAATGAATCTGAATCAGAAGCCTTCCTCTCTATATCCTCCACCTCTTGAGGCAAAACCTGAAATCCAGATCTGGATTTCACACTTGCATCTATCACATCATTTTACACTTGTTATGATCACGCTAATCCTAATCTTCCAGACTGGGGAAGAAACTATAAAGCCTAGCTGCCATTTAGGCTACCTGTTCTGCTTTTGTACTTCCATTTAGTCAGCCTTAACAGCAGTTTCCCTTTCTGAACACATTAAGACAGTCTCATTACAGCATAATTATTTTGTGGAAAGACATGCATCTTGTTGGCTCATACCAGAGCTTCTGGAGGAAAAATACTAATGCAGCTTGCAGTTTGATTATCATTGTGGTGACAGTTGTTTTCCCATTTAATTTTGGCTTTGCTTTCATTCTCTGGGAACAGAGTGATGGCTGGAGCCCCTCTCCCTCTTTCAAAGATGCCATGCTGCAGCTAGGAAATATTTAGCAAGGCACTGGGGCAACCCAACAGAAACATAAAAGGCACGTAATGAAATACAATGAATTGTTGGTGAAAAGATCAGCCAATTAATGCTTTCAGCTGTTGCAGCACAAAAACCCCCACATTCCCTCCCCCAAAGGTAGATCCAAGCGCTGTTATGAATTCCAAAAGCCTCTTTAGAGAATTTAAATGCATCTTCCAGCTCTAAGCTGTGGACTCACGTAGCATTCCAGCAATAATGTTTTCCCAAGGATGAACTGTTCCTGAGCAGAATGGCCACTGAAGTGCATTTCATATGTAAGGGATTTTAAGTTAACATGAGCTTATGGATCTATAAGTAAGGTTTGTATCATCTATCAGAAAGCTAAACATTTCCCCAAGAAGTTTGTGAAGAACCCTGTGGGTTTCAAATTTCGAATCCAACTCCTGTGTTTTTGTGTTTTTTTACTTGTCTTTATCATCTAATTATACACACAGGGTGAAAAAGGAATAAGATCTGTAAGGAAGAAGGTTTTTTTTAAATTATTTTTCTCAAAGGAGAAACACTGCTGCATTTTGTTTCATTAGTTTAAAAAATGACAATGCTTTTCACTGAAATGGTCTTTTGAGCAAAACTTGTTTCAGTGTTTTCATGCACACCCTCAGTACTGTAGGAAAGAAGAGATGAGGTTTGCAAAAGAAATTAATGATTTTGGATTCCTTTACCTCACGTACTCAACTAGAGTTTCCTCAAATGGACTGTTTTCACTGTCCCACAAAGGCCTCCTTCAAATCAAATCAGAATGTCTTGAGATTTTCAGATGAACGTAAGATATCTTTCTAGAAAATGCACTGAAGGTTTGGCTGTCATTCATGTGAAGAAACAATTAAATTTTCCACTGGCCCTTAAAATAGCGCTGGGCTGAAGCTGCAGGGGCCATTGGGCAGTTTCAATGGACACCTGAGCCTGTGACACGAACTGCCCTGGGTCAGATTCACTCCTTGTGTGGCTTCCTTGAATGTGCTGACTCCAGTGCCTTTACACCATGGGAAAAAAAATTATTTTCTATGCAGATCAACAGGAGGGACCTTGAGTTAATTGCAGCCATGCTGAGGGTTTGTAGGTGAGCAGAAGGCAGGTGCCTCCACACATCCCTCCGGCATTGCATCAGGGCTGTGTCTGCAGAGCCATTTGGCTTCTCTGAGCAGGGCTGTGATGAGCTGCCATGCTCTCTGCACCCCCAGCCATGGAGAGCCTCCTGTCCTTCCTCCCAAATCCCCTTTCTGCAGTGCCACAGCCACCCCAGCTCTGAAATGCAGCACAGCAGTGATTCTGTTTGTCAGCTAGCTCAGACATCACAGAGTTCTCTGTGCTGAGCCCTGCGTTTGCTACAGCCCCTTGGGCAGAGCCCAGGGCCTGGATCAGAGAAGCTGAATGGGGCTGAAATTGTGGACACCTCTGCAGTCATTGAGCCCACAGCCCTCCCTGCTGCTGCTCTGGGCTGGTGACAAGTGGCTGCTGTGAATGAGACTGGCAGAGAGTGCAGGCAGTGCCCAGGCAGGGGCAGGAGCCTCCCACCAGCAGCAGGTTGCTGAGATGGTATGGGGGGGTTGAACTAAATCTGCTGGAAATTCAGGGGCCTTCTGGGAAGGATGCTGATGAGGGCAGGGAGCTGCAGGGTGTCTCTTTTTCAGGAGCAAATGTGTTTTATGCAATCATTTTAGACCCCCTCTTGGCTTCGGTGCCCTCCCCACAACAGTGAGGCTGATTATTTGTGCTAATGTCCTCATCTCTGGTGAACAATATTGCTGCTATATTTAATATGAGAGAGGGTTATTACAGTATTATCTAGAATGAGCCATAACCATTATAGGTTGCTCTGTGTCTCAAAGCTAGTTTTAATTAAAACTGCCAATAACTTTTGAGGTGTTTGACACTTCTGGAGTTGAGACAAAGGAAGATGCTCAGGTGGTTTCATTTGGTTGTGAATGAATTATTAGAAGGGTGGAATCAGGTTCACTGGCAGCTGAGCCCTGCACTTTGTGTGATGCCTGTGAGAGTCCATAGAGCCCGAGTGGCCTTCCCAACACGTGTGTGTATTTGGGAGCAGGTCACCATTTCCTACAGGCCCATGGAAGGAGATGTTATCCTCCCTCACACCACTCAACTTGATTTTATTATGAGACAAACCGTCAAGTGGGACTTCATGTTGCCTGGGATGCCACTTGAACAAACTCCCTGCTAGCCAGAAATGAAGAACTGGGTCCTCAGAAGTTGCTTGATTTGAAGTAAATTCAGAGATTTTTCCAGCTCCCTCCCAAGCATCAGCAGGTCTGGACATCCCATCTGCTCCATCAGCAGGTGTGATGGAATATGAGGTCATGTCTCCCTTTACCTGCAGCAAGCAGAAAAGCACCTCACAAGTGTGCTATTAAAAGACTGAAATGAACATGCAATTAGAGATCAGAGGAGCCTTCTGCAGGAAAGTGCTAATTACTCCAATCAGAGATTCCTGTGTCTCTCTTTACCTGTGCACATCAGAGTTCAAGATTTGATAGTCGCAGCAAACTTAGAAAATCCATTTATATCCACAGCTGATGGCTGATGTAAGTGACAGAATCGATCTGCTTTGCTGAGACCTTTGCCCATGTCCTGCACAACATCAATATGCAAATGCAGCAGAGGTGAGCTCGGGGCTGAATTCGGGCAGTTTGCAGTTGGATGCATTCTTTGATTTGGAACAATTCCCCCTTTACCTTGTGCCTCCTCCACCCTCTCACCCTGTGGGACTGTGGCTGTGCCTGATAACTTACAGGGCACATTCCTAGGAGGAAAAGGGAAAAGGATCTGGGATTTTGTGCACTTTAATGTAATTTTGTGAGGAGGGGACCTCTTCAACCTTAGAATCGAAAGAAATAATGAAGAATTGAATAACCTTTCCCTCCCACTTCCTCTGCCTGTGCTTTTTCTCCTCTATATCCCATGGTATGTGACAAGCTTTCTTCCCTGATGGAAGCCACTGGGCAATTTCCCACCTCAAGTACTGATGGGTGCCCTTCCATGTACTAATACTGTAATCACTACCTCCAGGATGAAAATCATCTCACATTTACCCTTACAGGAGTTTTACACTCAGGTTTACAGCCTGTCCCTTTCCTTGGAGTGCAGAGACCATACTCCACCATTACATGTTTTGAATAATCTGGAATCCTACCAAGTCATCCATCCCATTGCTGAAAAAATATAATTAAAGGCCTTTGTAAGAAATTGCATGAACTTTGGCTTTATTTTGGTATCTAATCAGTACGCATTGAATCAGAATTAGCACTGTAATATGAGGAAAAAGAGCATATTTGTTTGGGAAAATGCAGGCAGGCAATGATGGTAGGTGTGAGGGATATTCTTTCTTAGCTGTGCCATGAAACCATTTTTTCTGAGCCTGAAACTTCAGTCTCGATTTCCTTAATAGCCAATTCTTTCATTTTGTTCTCCTTGTTCAGCCTTAAAAGTTATTTACAAGGTACTTCTAAAAGCATGTGATTTAGGCTGCTCTAATGCTTCGTTTGTTTTTGTCTCATCGAATTGCCTGCTGACCTGCAAGTAGTGGCCAAATCAGACTGAAATTAAAAAGGTGGTGGAATATGCCCCAGTCTCTCCTCAATCAATACCAGCCTAAATTACTGCAAACCTGGAGCCATGGTGCATGTAATACATCATTTTGTAACCCCATAAATTGCTTTTAGCCAGTCTCTTCTGATTTCTCTGTAATGGCCTTTCAGCTGAGATCAAGTGTAGCATCAGTTCTGCATCAGCTGTGCACCCTACCCTGGGACTGGCTCACGCTGGCACAGGGATGAGCCCAGCCAAATGGTGAGAACCCCTCCATGCTGGTCACTTGGAAGCTGCTCTGAGATGCCTCCCCTCTGTGAATCAGAGAGCCCATACATGCCTGCCACAGACTTTGAAACCCTGCCCAGAGCTGGGTCCTTATCTCATCTTTATTTCCAATAAAGCGAGGCAGAGAGGTGGAGAGATTATGCTGGAATTTGTTGTTTAACCCCTGGATTACATGGCCCCACAGCACTAGCCCTTGCCATGATTTCTTCTGACTGAATGGAGCAGTTTCAAGTCCCAGTGGTGACCTCCTGAAGCCACAGCCCTGCAGAGCTCTTGCCATGGCCTCAGCAGCCACAGCTGCAGGAAGCACCCTGGGCAGTGCCTGTCCTGCCCATGGATCATCCCTTGGCTTGCACAGAGCCATGTGTGACTGGAAGAGCAGGTGTCCAGCCTCCCCTCCTCCTGAGAGAGCCCTGCAGCTTCTGCTGAGATGGAAGATGCTCACCATCTGCCAGGGCTGCTGGCCTGGCCATGCCACTCCCTTCCCAGCAGGATTGTGCCCGTGTCACAAATCCCTCTGCAAGAGAGGCCCTGCCCTGCCTGCAGAGCAGCCACCTCTGCAGCTGAGCTGAGAACATGAGGGCTCTGAGACAGCAGCTTGGTCCCTTCCACTGGCCCTTCCACAGGCTGTGTCCACAGAGTCATTTTCAAATGACTTTAGACAGAGAGGAGTTAAGCCCAACCCAACCAGAAGCAGGATCACCACTGCATCTTTTCAAACAGGACTCTTGCTTTTGATGCTTTTCCCATCCTTGGCCCCTTTTCTGTGGTGGCTCACACAATGATCCCATTTCAGGGGAGGAGACACCTTCTCATTTCCCACGAATTGTGTTGCAGAGAGACATCTGCTCTGGGTGCAGCCCCTGCACTCACCCCTGCCCCCTCCCTGGGACACCCACAAGCTCCCACTCACTTTGATCAGGATCAGGCCTAGGGGGATTGTTTTGCCTGACCAAAGTGTGAAGATGGTTAACCAACACCCTATGTGGGGTTTAGAGCTATACCCTAAAGCAGTACAGGATTTGAAAAATATAAAAGCTAAAATCCTAAGGCATCAACTTCTGGGGTGACCCACGGGGGACTTGCAGGTTCCTTGTTTCAGCAAATCCAGTGTAAGGGAATTGGACAGATTTTACAGAGCTCCAATGAAAAGAAATATTTTTACAAGAAAACTTTAAGAAGAAAAGGTTTAACTTTTGGCAAAGAAAAAACGTGTCTGTGTGTGCCTGCTGAACTGCTGAATATGCTTGGCACTGAGAGCAGCTCCTCTTCTCTTGGCTCTTCTGTTTCACTTTTCCCTGGCAATTGTCTTTAAGAACTCTTGGAAGAACTGTGGAAGATGCTGTAACTAAAGTACAGCCTGGGTCTGTGTTGGTGCAACGTGCAACTGAAGTGACTCCCTGGGCTGGGAGAGATTCTATGAACTGAATTACTCATAAGATGCTGAAATTTGTTGACTTGATCTGTGCAACTTCCAACACTCTGAAATGTCAATGTAGGCTGCAAAGAGCTCAAAACACTTTCGGATGTTCAGAGATGGTCAGAGATCAGCTTTCCCTATCAGAAGTATCAAATACCCCCTCCTTCTACCAAAACACAATCTTTTTATAAACATCTTAATAGGAACAACATGCCTGCTATTGCAGGGCAGAAGTGCAAATGTCCTATTTCAAGCTGGTGTTTCAAAATGAAATGAAAATTTCCATTTTGGCTTGTTTGCAGTTTTCCCAAGAGGAACGCCATCATTTTCCCACTGGAACAGCAGCCTTTCCTTCAAATGATTTTTACTTTGGAAGAAAACTAATTTTTCTCTTGGGACAATAGCTACAGGGTCAGTCTCAAAAACAAAACACTTCTGCAACTGGGAGAAAATGCCACGTTCCCCTCTGTGTTCCAGTGCCATGAGTAACTGGCCTTTATTTTTTAGGAACTTAAAACCAGATGCAACCCAAATCAAGTCAGGGTGGGATTTCCCAGCTCAGGCTGCTGAGGAAGGGAGCAGTGGAAACACTTAGCGGCTGCTTAGAGGCTTGCTGTGCTTCTGCTGCCTTTCATCAGGAGTCGATAGAGGCTTCAAGGTGACACGGAGAGGCCATTCTTGTGGCCTTTTTCTCTTGATGGACTTCAAGTGGATTAAAAGCTGCCCAGAAGTCACAGCACTTTACAAGCAACACAGTCCTGGATGCAGGGATGTTGCTGGTGGCTTCGTGGGAGGGTGCTACTTGTCACTGTTAGTCACTGCAGGGAGTCCAAAAGCTCCTCAGATCTCCTGTAGCTGAATAAAATACACTTCCAGCTACAAAACTAATTCATTTTCCTTTCTCTCTGAATTTCAGGAGCAGCATGCTATAAGGTGGGTAAGCCCTAACGCTTTTCTATGTATCTTTGTTTGAGACTGCAGAATTTAAAACTTTCTGTTAATAAGAATAAAGAGGCCTCTTAATTAATAGAGCTTGTAATAGCCACAGTGGCATACAGAGCAAAATTTGACAAGAGAAATTACTTCTGCAGAAACATTATAATGAACTTGTGTGCAGATCACAGTACTGATAGACATAATGTACTGCATCTGGTTTCAATTTGCAGCTCTGACCTTTCACCGAAAATGAATTTTAATAGGCAATTGACTTAAATAATTCGTCTGTGTTCAAATCAATACTGGAACGTGATGGTTAAGCGGTTAAAATAATTGAGGTGTATGAAGGGGCTTTTCAGAGGGTCTCAGACTCTGATCAGGGGCTGGTGTTTGTGGAGGTCAGAGCTCAGGTCTGTGGCTGTGCCTTCACTAATGTGCTGTTTGTAGCCCTGACTTCAGCAAAACTGCTGTGGTACCTCTGGAGCCCTCCCAGCCCCACACTGCTCCCTCCTCCTGCTCTTGGACAAGCAGTCATGGAGCTGAGGAGGATGCTGTGCTCCCTGGGTTGCCATGGGAAGGAGAATCCAGGTGCACATCCACTCTGAGCGCACATCCCATCCCATCCCATCCCATCCCATCCCATCCCATCCCATCCCATCCCATCCCATCCCATCCCATCCCATCCCAGCCCGCTGCCCCGAGCTGCCACACGCCGGGCTTTCGAGGCTCTGAGCGAGCTCATCTTCTGCATGTGCAAAGATAAAACATGTTTTTGCAGAGAATCACGTCTGCAGTGGTGGTGTCTGCTCGGGTTTTTCTTGGGCTTGGAAAAGCTGCTTGTGTTTGAGGCTCAATTGCTTATTGAGGGTGCTGAGGAGCAGCAGAGGGCTTGTATTCAGGCAAAGCAAACCTCCTTGAATATGGTGAGCTTCTCTGGTCCCTCAGGGAGCAAGTTTAGGTGGAGGGGATAGTTCAAGCAGCTTTCAGTAGAGCTGCTTTGCTTGATGCTGGCAGAGCCAAATGTTGACCTGAGTTGGAAGTGAGTGCCCAGGAGAATTTTTTTCTGGTGTAAAGTGCAGTCCTGGCTCTGGTAGGTGGCAAATATATTCTGGATCCTGGCACAATTTCCTTTCTGTTATACATTTATATCAGGAAAAGGAGGCTGAGTGGCAGAGCTGGTTGATGTGTTTGACTCAGGCTGAGGGATAGGAGGGAAGGGGCTGTGGGCTCTGGGTTTTGCATTTATAACAAACTTTACCTTTTTCTGTTTTACCTGTCTGGTTTTATTTGGCAACAGAGAGATGGAACATGTGCACGCATGTTTCAGCTTTTAAAAAATAGCAAACCTCAAAATCTAGGGGCTTTCCTGTTGCCTAAAGATTTGTGATAATGCTGCCTGGTACCTCAAGCTAGGTGAGTGGCCCTGCAGTGTTTCTTGTCTGTCTGTGAGGCTGTGCCAGGTGGGGGCTGCCCAGGGAGGAGCTGGGCACCACAGGCTGTGCACGATGCTGGGGTGTCCCAGGGCAGCACAGAGAAATCCCAGCACATCCCAGGGAAGAGCTGAGTGTGCCAGGGTGGGGCATCCATGCCAGGAGGCATCTCACTCCCAGCACACCAGCCTCAATCAAGGAGAGCTGTGCTGCAAATTCTGAAGCTAAATTTAAGAGTTCATTTGCAAGGAGTTGCCTCTTTTTTTAGCCCAGATCAGCTCCTCAGTCTGCTTTTGCTGTGCCAGCTGCATGTACAGCTGTAGCTGGGTGATGGAGGGAGCAGCACAGGGCTGAGGGCAGGGGAGGGATCAGCAGGGCTGTGTGTTGGCTGTGCTCAATCCATGTGGGGGCACTGAGCTCTCCTTGCATTTGAAATGGAAGGGTAATGATGCTGCTTTGCTGCTGCAGTTCTGACATGGCCCTGGGGGTCTTCTGCTGTCCCTGTAGCTGGCACCAGTGTCTGCTCAATCACACCTGGGAAACCAGTAAGTGCAAGGTGACTGTGTGATGGAGTGAAAAACTTGGCTGGACATGCAGCAAGCTGGGGCTGAGCATCATCTGACTCCAAATGAGATCTCTCTCCTCTTTCATCTGCTCTTGATCTCAGAGCTGGACTCATAAGTAGACTAAATAGTGACAGCAACATTATTGTCTGCATTTTAGCAAATGCTCTGTACTTAGGAGACCTTTCATCAAAAGGGGTGGGCAGGAGCTGGATGACAGTGAGGAGAGATGTGTTTTGCACATGCATTTTTGGGTTTTTTTTAAGGGTTGGAAATTCTGCAAAATAGAAAACCTTTTTAGCTATATTTGGTCTCACAATGGAAGAGCTGCCAGCTCAAATATTTTTGTGGTGCTTCTGTAAATAAGGTTTGCAGGTATGACTGATACAGCAATCTGTCATAGTGCCAAGTGGCTGTTCCACTCTGCAACTGCAATTTGATCCCTATGCAGAAGAACCCCTCTAATGTATAGGGGAATAATCACAGATTGTTTTCCCAGGATATCCCTTCTCTGGGAAGATAAAGAAACTAAATCTTTCCATCAAACTATGCTTCATCCTAATTAATGCCTGTGCAGACCCTTTGGTGGAGTTGTTGTTCCCAGGAGTGACAAAGATGAACCCAGCAGTGGATGGCAGACAGGTCTGACACAGACAGAGAAGGAGCAGGGGGAAAAATTTTCCCTTTTCTCTCTGAGTAAGTGGACATCTTCAGCAGTGCATCTGTCATAATGCTGCCCAGATAATCTATCTTCTGCAGCTTGAAATCTGATAGGATTTGAGACTGACAGTCTGGAAAAGAGAAACTGTCTTGGCACTGAGCAGGCTGGCAGGGAAACCTCTTCCTGGGGGTGGGATTGACAGCGTGGCAAAGCCAATTGCCCTGGGCTGGGCTCACTGGGGCTGTGCCTGTGCAGACAGCACTCCTGATTGTGATGGCTCTGCTGGTGCTCAGGTGAGCAGTTGCCATATGCTGAGGACTGCAGCTTTCAGGGGTTTTGTGGTCCTGAACTGCTCCGTGGAAGTCGCGCTGAAAAACTGCTTTTTGCAGCTATGCATTATGTACTCCAACTGTGCTCCAGTGTTAAAGAAATGCCTGGAGGAACACTGCCTTCTGGAAACATCACTTCACTCCTATATCTTCTGGAAAGTTCATTGCTGCCTTGACAAAACTCGGTTTTTATTTAAAATGATGAATGTCTATGAATTTAATCAAGGCGTGTTCACCCAGCAGTGGCTCGGCTATAATGGCTCAGTTTTAAACAGCTTGTGTCCTGATGCGTGAGGTGTGTTATATTATTTGACAGCAGTGACATTTATATTTGTAATTACTAAATGGTGACAATCCACTGGAAAGCCTGCCCCACTTGAGGGAAGGAAATGGATGGAAATGCAGGGCACTGAAAAGCACAAAGTGTCACAATACATCAGTGCATCCCCAGATTAAAAAAGCCATGGATGATGTTCTCCTACTAACAAAAGCACATATGTGTTCCCAAATAAATTGCTGAGTTTTAATTATTTCTCTTGTATTCTTGAAATATTCTCTTCCTGCTTATTGCCTGGCACAGTTACCTCTTTATTTCGTAGCACAGGAGCATCTTGAAAAGCAGAAGATGTCATGCCCAGGAGTCATGGGGCTCTTGGGGTTTGATTACAGAATGCTGAAATATTGGGCAAGTCAAGCTGGAGCAGAGAACCCAAATCTGATATAAATCTTGATAAATTGGTCAGGGAAAAGTGTTTGGAGCTGCTGTTTGTGAAGTGCTGAGATACAGGATAAACTTATCGGCTCGTAGACGCTACTTTGAAAGTGGCTTTAGACCATTAACACTTTGCAGATAGGATCCCTCCCCTGCAAGAGGAAAGTCGGTATTTATCAAAGTACTTGAGAGTGGGCTGGCAGTGAAAGGAGAGATCCTCGGGCCTGCAGGTAATTAATGGTGCTTATCTCCTCGTTAAGAGACCCTGTTGGATAGACCAGTATCTGGATTTTGCAGGTGCAGTAAGAACAAGGAGCTCTAAATTAAATTCATAACTTGGATGGTTTATGTGACCTGCTGGGGTGCCTGGTGACACTGGGCTGTGCTTGTCCTTGACACCAATTTCCTTCTCTCATCTGCTTGGTCTATTAAAACTTTTCCTGCCCGTTCCAGGTCTCTGTCCTGGGTACACAGCAATGCCTGGGGGAAATGGACTCTCTTGTACCTACAGAACATGTGAGTGACCTCCTGCAGAACTGTTCCTCTGGCAGATCCAACACTTCTCCCCGTCCAGCCAGCCCTCCACCACCTCCCAGCTGGGGCTGAGCATTTCCAGGAGTTCTGGCACGTTAACTAACATGAGCTGGGAGGGATGGTGCCCTGGTGGGTGTACACCCATCTCCAGGATGTCCAAGATCTTAGCAGCTTTGGTTTTGTTTTATTTTCTTTGCAAAACTCCAGTTGCTGGAGAGGTCTAGCTGTAGACAACAACCTTGTGACTTCCTCAAGTTCATGTTGCACCTGGAATTTTTCTGATAGTCATAATAGATATTTTTCTTTCCTTGTGCATTGGGTTTGTCCCTTGCAGGTGCCAATTTATACTGATTGCAGCTCATCAGTCTTGCATCTTATCTGCCACGGGGTTTCTTAGGCTTCCTGATTTCCTGAAGGAAATGTGTATTGACAGCTCTCAATGAATGCCACAGCACAAGGAGGTGCACGTGGTGCCAAAGCCTTGCAGAGTGCTGAGTCCCAGATACTCTCTGACAATGCCTCCTGGTTTTAGACTCAAGCAAAGGTTTCATTATATTAATCCAACAATGGCTAAGTAGCACAAGACTTCTGATAGTCTGTGTTTTCTTTTTTTTTTTTTGCCAAAATAAAAACTCTATCAAAAAAAAGCAACCTATCATCTTATAGGCTCTTCAGTAGGTGGCAAAAACTGTCCTTCAGATAAGACTGAAGTCCTCTTCCTCAAGTGGTTTTCTAGTTTTTTAATCAAACTTTCCTTTTGGGAATGATCTATAAACTCTATCAGTACTTATGAAAAAGATGTTCATAATTCAAAATGAAGAAATGAAATATTTAGGCAAGATTAATCCTGAAGACATCACTGCTTTAGCTGCATAGTCATTCATCTTATGACATGGATGTATTTGCTTGGCTAAAAACTTTTCCTTTGAAAAAATCTAGTTCCATTGCAGCTTAAAATATTAAAGTGGGGAGAAAGGACAAGTTTTGGAAAGGAAAAATATGGGACTAGAAGCTGATGGCATTTAAACTGAAGGTAAAATGCCATATGTCTGGCACAGGAGCAAGAATAATTAAAGCTGCTGTGTTTTGAAGGTGGTCCCTGACCATATGTACCACTCAGTGCAGCTCTACAGGTTGCTGGCTGAGATATCCCTGCAGAGGACAGAGGAGTTGAGTTGCTTTTTCTCAGCCTGGGGAAGATGCTCCAATGGTCTTTTTCATGCTGGGGTAGGTCAGGAGCTGTAAGAACTGCCTGGAGGACATCCCTGCAGCACAGAAATTGCTGATGTCTCCAGGGTGCCCTTTGGGCCTTCATCCCCAGGGGCACTAAAGCTCTGTGTCATTTTGGGATGAGGTCACTGCAGAGCTCCCCCAGATCCCATCCCCAGCTCCAGTGCACCTCAGCTCTGGCAGGTGGAATTGGATCTCCAGCATCTTGAGGAGCTTTTTTGCTTACTTGTTTATAGCAGTGCCTGAACTAAAGCCTGATTGCTGTTGTGGCAACCTTGAACTTTTGCAGTTTCTCATCTTCCAGCTAAAATGATTCAGTCTGGCAGGAGTCTGGTGAGGCTCTGAGCTGCTTATGAATGCACAGCTTGTACCAATAAGGGAAATTAATAATTCCTCAAAATCATGCAACAGTTTTGTCAGCTGTTCATTTTCTTGTTGGCTTTTTAAAGTTGAAGCTGTCTTAAAAGGCACTGTGGAAATTTTACCCTGCCTTTTTTTGGGGGGGTCTGGTGCACAGACTGAGCTTGAGTGTTGAGTGGGGTGGGTGGCTGGCAGGGATCACTGCTCCTTCAAGTGCAAGGTCCCATAAAACATAAGGAGTAGGAAGGTTTCACTGAGCAACTTTGGGTGTGATCAAAATACACCCAGATCTCAGGCAGGTGGTGCCACACAGATCTTCCAGAACTTGCTGAGCTCCCATCTTGGGACAGTCAACTCAGAGCTTCAAATGAGTGTGGGGGCAAGGGGCTAATGTGGAGCAGCTGGCACATTCAGCTCAGGCAAATGTGCAATACATCTCTAGCCCAGAAGATGCACAAAATCTCTGTCCCAGATCCCTACAGGCCTGAGGACAGAAAGTACAGCGTGTTTTGCAGGCTGTGCAAGCAGCAGCACTCTCTGCTCTGTCTGCTGGGGTCAGCTGTGGCAGCTGCTGGGTACACAGCCCTGCCTTTTTACAAATAAACTGGGACTGGTCTGAGGAACTGCCTAAATCCTGAGGCTGGGCCATGGCTTTGGAGAAAGGAAAGCTGTTCTCCTGTCCTCTTGACCAGCCACAACCACAGTTGTCTGGATTATCCTTGTGGGGGATGCTGTGCTGGAGGCCAAGCCCAGCTGAGACTCCCCCACCCTGGTTTTGCAGAGTTTTCTGCCCACTTTTGAGAGTGAAGCAGTTGTACAGAACATGAAAGCACGTGAGCTCTCAGGTGCTGTGCTCATCTCTGGTTTATCCTTGGCAAAGAGCATCCTGGTGTCACTCCCAGGGGGGAGCAGCTGAAGGCAGATGCTGTATTTACAGCTTGTGGTGCTCCTCAGCCTGACCTCTGCTCTGTGGCAAAACCCTTCCATGATGCAGGGTGGTGCTGGAGGGGAGATAAATTAAAGGCCTGAGAGTTTTTATTAGACTAAATATGAATGATAAAATTGCACTGGCATCCCTGCAGTGGTAGAATTTAACACAAGATTCAATTAGTTTTATCCTGCCCCTAAATTTTTAATTTTTCAGTATATTAAACTTGCTTCCCCCCATCCCTCTTCTGAAAAACCTGCTTCATGGAAATATTCAGTGGTGAGGAGACTGAAAAACATGAACAGCTTTGGAGATGCTTCTGGGGCTGTTGGTATCCACCCAAATTGCTTTGTGGGGTCAGGCAGGGAGGGAAGTGGCTGAAAGTTTAACTCAGTGTCTGGGCTCGAGGAAGGGATCAGAGAACTGGCAAGCAGGTGGGATCCTTTCAGTAAGGGGTGATTATTTCTTCCTGTCCTATGGGAAAGCTTTTCCAGCTAAGCCCTCATCCAGCACTTGGACATTTAACTATCCAGTGTATTTGTGCTGGAAATAAAGTGTAGAAATTCCTCTTGTGCCCCTACTGCTTTTGGTCTTGCCCATTGTTGGTGGAGCCAAGGGTCACTCCAGCTCTCAGTGTAAAAATAGGCATGGTCTGATGCTGGTAATCTCCCTGATCTATTCAAAACTGCAATTGTGCCACTAGACTTTCATTTGCAACCTGAAATGAGTTATTTTTAATCTTCTTTTGTGAGATTAACTAAACATGTATGGCTCTTTGTACCTGTTTCAGTCTGAATGAGATCTTTCCTAAATTGGGATTGCTGGGCCTGAGCAATAACACTGATCTTCAGCTTCTCCTGAGCAGACCTTCTGTAATAACTGCAGAAACTCATTAGCCTCTCTTGTGGCCCAGTCACATCATCAGCTTGTTCTATCAACACATACACAAAGGTTGTCATCTTCCCAGGCCATCTATTACACTCAAACAGAAACTATTTTTTCCTCAGGGTTATTTTTTCCTGTTCTTGTTTCAACATTTTCCCTGAAATAAATACCTGGTTGTTTCAGGACTTTATGAGGATGTGGGAGGTTGGCAGCCCTCAGCTTTGTGTGCCTGAGAAGCAGCTCTGGGTGAAGGATTTGGGGCCAGATTTGTCTGCCCAGCAATCCTGGGTAGCAGAGCAGCTGTGAAGGGCAGGGCTCTGCCTGGGAAGGGATGGAAGCACTGCTCTGGGATGCTGGAAGGATGCCTCTGTGGAGGAGCTTTCTCCCCTCCCTTTGTGGGTATTTCTGCAGCCCCTGCATGTGGCTGGAGAGAAGGCTGGTGTGGGCTTCCCAGCCTTTTCCCTGCCTGCTTTAGGAAATGGTGGGAGGGGGAATTTGGATGTGTGAAGGTGACAGGATGAGAGGAAATGGCCTCAGGCTGTGCTGGGGAGGTTTACAGAATAGATGACAGGAAAAATTTCTGCACTGAAGGGGTGGTCAGGCAGTGGAACAGGCAGCCCAGGGAAATGGTGGAATCACTGTTCCTGGAAGAGTTCAAAATCAAGTGAATGTGGCACTTGAGGAATGAGATTTAGTGGTGAACACGCTGGTGCTGGAGTCAAACCTCTGCAAGGTCTTTTCCAACCTCTGTGGATTCTGTGATTTTAAAGTGCTTTTATCTCTGATCTCTGACTCCCCAGAGGCTGTGGTGTTGTCTTTTGGAGTAAGGAAATCAAGTGTCTCTCCTCTGGAGAAGGCTGTAGAGGAGGCATTGCTGTGACCTCAGGGGCTGTTTGGGTGGCACTGCTTGGGTTTTCATGGTCCAGGCTGCCCTGCTGCACTTCCAGCTGTCCCAGTTCAAGGCTATTTAAATAATAACTATGGCAATTCTCCTGCAGGGTCAACTGCAGAGCAAGCCTGTTGAGCAGTCATCCTTAGACAGCAGTGGGGACTGGGTGATGCTTAAGGTCAGGTGGCCTCAAGTACCCAAAATTGGCCACTTGCAGCAAGGCACAGTTGATTTTTCTTCTTCCTGCACTGGATGAAGTAACACACAGTGTTGTCTCTACCCATCAGGTCAATTCCTGTGAAAGGAAGTCTGATCAAACCCTTAATTTATCTTCAATTGATTAGATAGCACTGACATGTTGAGAAGACACTTCTAAAGACTACTTCAACCTTAATAAATTCCAGAGAAAGAAAGACAGTTTTTAATTTTCCAGTTGGCTACATAGAATTTGTTAAAGCCACATTCTGTGAAAATTGGCTCACCCTAGAGAGCTCCAGGTCTGTCCCATTGTGCCTCAACAAGGGGCCTCAGTAAAGCAGCAGATGAGCATCAAAGACTTGAATGGCTGAGTGTGGTGGGTGGTTTAAAATTAAAATATTAAAGGAGTTGTTATTGCCCTTGTGAGTGGTACAGCTTTTAGAGCTTTTGGTGCTCTCAGAAAGGAGACCTTGGCATCAGGAGGAAGAAATACAAATTGGTTCAGCCAGGCCTGGTGATTTTTGAATCTGGAAATTACTTTAATGCAGGTCATCTTAGTCCTTTTGTTTTTCCTCTTGGAATGCAAAAATGCAGTGGGGGCTGTGCAGAGGGCCTGGTGCTCCCCAAGGCTGTGAGGACAGACTTGGCTCCCAATTTCCAAGGAGCCAGTCCCTGTGAGATGGATGAGGCATAGCTCTGGCTGCAATTCACAAATGAGACTCCACTGGATGCTCTCACTCCCTAAAGGAGCAGCAGTGGGAATGTGTGTGCTCCTCAGCAGTTCCTTCGGCGGATGCCTTGCAATAAATGTTCTTTATTTTGCTATTGACTAAGCTGATACCCACAGATGGACTGCTGGAGCACAGCAAGGGTGCTGTGGAAGGAGAGTTCCTCCTGTCTGGGGTGATGCATCCCCCTTCCAGTGCTGCTCTGGTGTTTGTGGAGCAGTCCTTCCAATATTTGTTAAAGCTGTCTACAGTATTGGGTAGGGCTTCCTTTTTTTTTTTTTTTTTTTTTTTTTTGTTGGAATAGAGTTCCTGAATGTATGCAGAGAAATGTTCTCAGTAGGATTATTTTGTAAAGCTGAAAATAAAACAGAGCACTCTCCAGCTTGGGAGATATACTGGGCTTTTTTTCTTGGATTCTTACTGAAAGTAGAAATTAAAGCTTTTCTTACAGAAAAGGAAGGTTTTTATTTTTCTTTTGCAAGGCCAAGTCTGATCTTGGCGCCATTTTGGGTCCTAATTTGTAACCACAAACTTCCTACTATGTGAGTTAGAAGTAATTAAAATCTAAATGGGCTGTTTCTGGCTGAGGTCTAAGGACTTCAAATATTGTGGCTGCAGAATAGAACATCTTTTAATCAATTGATCTTTGCTCCTCTTTAGGACTTGGGGAAAAGGGAATTCAGTAAAGAAGAAAATTTAAAAAAAATTTTGTTTTTGAGGGTAGATATAATTTTTTACCCCATACTTTTATTTATTTGTTTGTTTTGCCATCAGTGCTGCTCTTTGTGAGGGCAGGTGAATGAAGGCTGTTTGTGAGGAATGGGGTGGATCCACCAGAGTGGATTAGGAAACTGAATCTGTGATTCACTTTTCAATTCACTTGTGATGGTTTGAAAATGAATCCAAGTGGAAAACTCAAGGCAAGCTAAGCTCCTCTTGATCTAGTGGTTTAAAATCAGTGATGGGGAGGGCAGGCAAACACCAAAGGAAATCACTGCCTTGGTGTGGACTGTGGCACTTCTGCCTTACTTACATCACTTTTTCCCATATGCATTTGGGAGATCAGCTCTGGCCAGGTCCTGGATTTCCATCCTTCCCCACCTTGAGCAATACATTCTCAAGGACAAGTTGGAAGCACTGGAGCATTTTGCCTGTACTGCAAGTATCACAGTAATGAAAACTTCAGTTCAAATCACTGCATAACTCCAGGACAATTGGAGAGGGTTGTTTTTTTTTTTTTTCATTTAGAGCAAGTAAATTTCTAGCTCTTGTGGAGAGAAACCTTGAGCTAAGTATAGCCTAAAGCATTTAAACAGACGGCAGATGAAAATAATGCAATGGTTGCAGCTTTTTTAATAATGACTCTTAGGGCTGAATTCATGACTTTAAAGCTCTTGGGGTTGGAAGTCTGAGGGCTCCTGAGGTCTGAGGCACATCAATAACAGTAATAGCCTCTCCCTGGACTGATGAGCTGAGCAATGAAGGGAACCAGCTGTGTTCAGTAACGGTGGCAGATACATCACAGCCCCCTCTCTGCACACACCTGGGATGATTTACCTGGGAACACAGGCCTGGACAGATCACCTGGGGGCCTGACCTGATGGATGTGGTCTTCAATCCTCAGCTGAGTCAGATTTCATCCCCAGCATGTGCATATTCCTAAGGAAAACAGGGATGGTTTCTTGGCAGTGCCCCCCACTCCCATCGTGCCGTTTGTGTGAATGGAAACTCCGGTCTTGGTCCGTGCCCTCCACCCTCCCCACATCAGAGCCATCCCCTGGGGCTGGCACAGCTCCTGCAGATCAAAGGGCTCTGCTGGAGGTGCACCAAAGTAAAACCTCTGAACCTAGATGATTAATGGTGGGGGTTGTAGCTGCAAATCCCTGGATTTTGTTCTTAACAAAAGGAGTAAGGCAATATATCCTGGCTGTCAGGGCGGTAGTTCGGGCAAGGCTGCTGCTGCTGGAGTGGAAAGCTGTTCCTTTCCAGCAAATAGCTCTATGAGATTCCAACTCCCTCCTCATCTGAATGGAGGAAAAAACCCCAACCCACCCTGTTCAGCAGGCAAGTCAGCTCTCCTGCAGTCTGATAAATACTCCAGGCTTGATGGTCTCGCTTCCCCCACAGCAGTGCTGGCAGCTATTTGCCAGCTGCTTGCTCTGACCTCCAGTCACCAGGGGCTGTCCACACACTGATTTTCAGAGGTGGCAGTGTGAGATCTAGCAGCAGTCAAGTAATCTGTGCTGTTGCCTGAAGATCTATTGGGCAAAGCAAATGAGGCAAGAGTCAGAGCTGGAAATTTCCTTATGCTTCCAGTCTGAACAGCAAGAGGCTTAAAAAACAAGGGAAAAAAAAAAAAAAGACTTCCAAGTTGAATAAAACCACACTCAGAATCCAGACTGCCTATGAACAGCTTATATGAGAGCATCTATTTGTCTTAATGTTGATTTGATATAAATTAAAGTATAGGAGGAAAAGAAGAAAGAATTCTTGATTGGGCTTTTGTGTGCTTTGTGCAGAGGGGCAGGATAACTGTGTGCTCCTCTGGCAGAAGTGGATTTCAGGTTCTTTTCCCAGGTGAAATTTGTTTGGTTAACAGGAGCTCAAGAGCAGGGATGAGTCTGGTGCAGCCCTAGCTGCCCCTGCTCCCGTGCAGAGGGGTGAGCTGGCCCACTGGTGCAGCAGATGTGTGTGTTCAGACCTCTGAGAGGTAACTCCTCTGTCCTGACAAAACTGCTGGTGGGGTACAGACCTGTCTGTTGGAAAGAAGTTTGAGCTGTGCTGAGTGCGTAGATTTTTATCACATCCCATAAATATTCTGCAGCAAATAGCAGCGGCTATAAAACAAAAATGTATATGATTTCGTTATCAGCAAAACACTTGCTCTGTCGCTTGAATTCTCAATCAGAAACTTTGCCAAACCAGCAATTTTTTCATTGTTTCAGCCGAGAAAGTTTCTTGGAAACAAAATCACGCTCCAGAATTAATAAATGCTGATCTGAAAGTTCCCTTTCAAGAGGATGGTTAGCTGGGCAGGAATTCAAGTTCTCTTGTTTGAATGAGGCAGCTTGTTCTCTTCTGGAGCGCTGTGAGGCAGCACCTGTGCCACCAAGGGTGGCTCCTGCTGGGCTCTGGGACAGCAGCTGCCACCGGGGCCGGGATGGCAGCACAAGGCTCAGGGTCCAGCCCTGCAAAGCAGCTGGTGCCCTCAGTGGCCTGGCTGCTGGGCACAGCTTGCTGTTCACTCAGCATCTCCTGCAGGAAGGACGCTCAGGTTCTCCTTTTCTTTGCCAACAGCTCTATACAACCGAGGAAAGTGGATTTTTCTCTGCCTTCTTGCAATGCTTGCTCTCTTTAGGTGGTTGGTTGGCATTGAAAAGTCTCTCTAAGGACAGAGCAGGAAGGCAGCACAAACTGCACACGTGCTGGTGCGAAGTGTGCTGCTGCAATCCTGCTGGCCTAGCTCTTGGTTTGAATTTTTTCCTGCCTAGTGTAAAGAAGGCAGTAGAAGCCCAGTGTGTTCTTGGAGCCCAAAGCCTCTCTGAACACTTTCTGCTGCCCCCCTGAGCTCCTTGCACAGTCCCCTTAACCCATCAGGTGAGGGTTGGCCAGCGCAAAGCCAGCAGCCTCTTAGGGCTGAAAAAGCCATTTTCTGTCTGAGTGTGCAGCTGGTGGCACAAGGCTGTCACAAGAAGCCAAAGCTGCTGCATGAGGAGAGGCATCTCCCAGCAAAGCTGAGACAGAGGTTTGTGACTGTGACCTCCCTGCTGCGTGTGCCTTGGCTCATCTCCTGGCTTTTCCTGCTCTCTCTGTGTTGTCCTTCCTATATGAGCTCACAGGAAAATGCTCTTGCTTGCTTCCCTCTCCCAGCTGTGCCCCAGCAGCCCTGTTGGGATCCTGACATGCAAAACAAACTGCTGAGGGACCTGAAGAGCTAAATTCCTCCACCCTCTTTAGTGCTGACACTTGAGATCACTGGCTGTCTTGTGTTAGACCTTACTGCACTGAAGTTCATTTAGCTCTGTCAAGCCATGCAGGTGTCTCTGTCTGTAATGACATGGTCTGTATCTCTAACACACTCATTTATTTCCTCAGCCTCTTTTGAGCCTTCTGCTCAGGTTCCCATGACCCTGGGTGAGACCAGTGGTCCCTGTAACACACAACAGTTTGATGTGAGCTTGTGCCAGGTCTTAGGCTGGCTGTCCCTCTCTTGTCCCCAGCCTGTGGCCCTAATTAGAGGTACCTCATCTGCCTGCCTTGGAGTCATCTTTTAACCCTTTCTATCAGCTAATAGCTCACCTGGTGCTGTTGCAGCTCATCCTGGCCAGCAAAACCCAAGCTGAGCAGCCATTCCCAGTTAATGCTTGGCTGATGAATCATAGACCATCCTGAGCTGGAAGGAACTCACAAGGAGCATTGAAATCTAACTGGTCCTGCCCAGGACCAGCCCTAGAATCACAGCATGTGCCTGAGTGTTGACCAAGCAGTTCTTGAATTCTGGCAGGCTTGGTGAATGAGCTAGCAGTTTCCTTGAAAGCAAGCGCAGGTTTATTTTCTTTGGGTTATCCTCATTTATTTTTCTGTTGTATTGCTTCTACACCCATAGCCTACAGCAGTAGGTTAAGGAAACAACTCTGCTGACTCCAAAAGGAGAATGTGCAAAGGATGCTGCTTAAGAGCTGAGCATTGGGGATGCTTTTGGGTGCCTGTAAAAATCAGGGTACAGGCTGTGGCTGAGCCCACCCAACCAGTGACAACATGGGGTGCACAGGTTGGAGGCAGGTTTGGAAAAAAGACCCTGATTTGGTCAGTTTGTGGCCATTCAGAGCCCCCTGTGGTGATGGGGGGGTGAAGCTGGACCTGTCTGTGCTCAGCAGCCATCCCTGCAAGAGGAGCACTCTGGGAGCATGAACCCCACACCTCTGACTTCTTCTGCATCCTTTAATGGCTCTTTGGAGCAGTGAGGTTGTTCAAGAAATGCCCTCTCTAGTGTTGCCATTTATCTGAAGGAAATGCTAGATTCCATCTCTCACCAGCAGGTTTTAATTTGAAGGCACACTGTATTTCAACAATCAGAAGTGTTGTTTGGATATAAACCAAAAATTAATTCCTGTGAAATTTACTGAATAAGCATTAAATATTTTGAGTTCATTAAATGTGATTTTAGGTTGTTTTCAAGAAAGCTTTAATTTAAAAAGGAAATAGAGATTTTTAACTGCTTATCTTCCAGTCTTGGCCAATTATACTCTGTAGCCAGAATTAAAAAGCATTAGATAAAATATCTTTCCATTAGAACAGAATGAACATGCAGAAAAGAAGAGCCTTGGAATATCCTTGCCTTGAATTTCAAATAAGCTTCTTATCTGATAAAGCTGGAGATACTCATCCATGGTCTCTGAAGTCAGGAGGGCTGGGCTGGGTTGTGAGAACATCCATAAAATACTCCCCTCCCTCGTGTGAAGCTTTTGCCTGAGCACTGCAATTAACATTTGGTGGAGGCAGAGTTTTGTCATCCTGTCTGTGCAGGGCCCTGTGTCAGCCCTGGCCAGCCCCTGTAGCAGCCTGCCAGCAGTGCCAGAGCAAGGAGGCATTTTCTGCTCCTGGCCTCAGCCTGGGGAACTGGATGGACTTGAGGACATTCAATAACACCTTCTTCCAATTTAATGGCCAAGACTTTTGGAAAGACTTCCCAAATCCCTAAAACCCTTTCTGAAAACTGCCCCTTTAATTTTCTTTTTTGCCCCTTTTAAACTGCTGTGAAACATTTTAAGGACCAAAATATTTTCCTTTCAAATACTACAGGGGTTTAAATCCTCCTCCCACTCATTCCTTGGGCTGTATTTTCTGCAAAGCAATTATCAGCCTTTGCTAATTTTTATCAGCATTATTAAATGCTTGTGGTCTTAAGCAGATCTTACATTCACCTGATTACTGAATACTCAGTGTTTAAACCCTCTCACAGTTTTGAACTCTGATCCTGTAGTACTTTTAATAGGTCTGTGTTTGATGGCAGATTTGTACCAGGCACGATGTGCTGGTAGCTCTGTACACTTCTAGCTGAGGCATTTTGCAGTGCCAAGGAGACCCAGCCCTCCTGGGTGGTGGCACAGCTTTCCTGAGGACTCAGCATGGCTCTCCAGTGCTCAAGATGAGACCCAAGTGGCCCCTCCTGTTGAAAAATGTGTCTGGCTCCTGCCCTCCAGACTGATTCTGTTTCAAGTGTTTTGTGAGGCTCCTCATCAGCGTGGTGTGCTGAGTCAGAAAAATGTAATTCACCAACTATTGGGAAGAACAAGCAATTATCCCTTGTCAATTATGCCTTCAATCAGTGCATGTAAACAGCTGGTGATGCAGAACAGTCTTCACTTAAAATCAGAGAACCTTTTAGGAGAGTTGGTTCATTTCCATATATTTACCAAATTTTCTTCCTATAAAAATATCATGTCTTCAGGAAAAAAAAGGGACTTAATCCTCTTGGTCTCTGGGGCAAATGGTGTATTTTTAGGTATGACTAATTAGCAAACGTAGAGGGGGGATTTTAAAGCTGCTCTCAGAAGAGCTCTGAAATGTTCAGGAGGTTGTTGCTGGTTGTTATGCCTCTCCAGCTGTGTCTAGCCCAGATGGACAAGGTTGGCTCCTGATCCACAAGTGTCAAACTCTTGCCCACCAACTTTTCTGGGAGCCTGATGCACGGGAGCTCTCTGCAGGCAAATCCCAGAGGGAGCAGCACTGGTGCTGTGTGTGGGGTGATGCTTCTTGGTGAGCATCACTAATGAGCCATTAAAAGGGGAGGCATGGCAGATAATTTTGACTTTAATTTTATTTAATAGTTCATAACACTTAATTTCAATATTTAACAAGCTTAGACAGAACGAACAACTTGTGTGCTTTTTATGTTAATTGGCAATATTTTGCTGCTGACTGCTCCTGTGCTCTTAACCCTCCTAGTTCTTTCCCTTGACCTTAATTAATGCTCTCCAGGATTTCTGCTGTGGCACAACTGAAATGGGTTATTTCTTCTGGGTGTTACCACCTTCCCCAGGCTGAGGGGCAATGACAGCTGGGTCACTGGCAATGCCCCCTGAGATGGCTGCGAGGTCTGCAGGGGTGTGTGGTCAGCCAGGCACCTGCAGAACCTCTGGGGAGGATGTTTGCACTTTCCCTTGGATGGCAATGTACAGTTTTAATGGCAGACAAGCAGGATTTCTAAACATAAGTGCTTTGAACCCTCTGAGGCCAAGTATAGTTCAAACTGCAGGCAGAGGGAGGGAAACTGCACATCTTCTCCATCACTGATACACTTCATCTACCAAAAGGGACTGGATTCATTTTGCTTTGCTAAAATAGACTTTACCAAGGAGTGCAACAAATGACAGCGTTTTGTGGGTGTGTGCAATGGATGGCTTGGGACATGATTGGTTTTGGGAAGAGGCAAAAAGGAATGTACAGCTCTGGGAATGGTTTTGTGGAGAAAAGGCCCTCACCCCAAGTGTGGCATTAATTTTCCTCTGCCACCAAAGCTAAGTAAGGATTGTTTTTCTCCTCTTGAGGGATGATGGGTAAAACAGCATCAAAAACCCTGCTGTGCACTCTCTCCTGCCTGATTCAATTTTAGTCAGAGGGTTTCTTTCTGTCCACAGCCTCTCTGCCTATCACTTATAAAGTAACTGAGTGCAGTGATTTGTCCAGCCTGTGTTCCTCTTAATAGACTACATCATATTAGAGTGTCTGATGGGTACTTGGAGCACTTCTACAAAACTCATCAATATGCTTATGGAGTGCACCTTCTCTCACCTTTCTCCAGGGTCTCTATAAAAGTATGGATATGCAGTCTGTGCTCATCATTAAACCAGAGCTAGTAAGTATTATTTCTTCTCATGAGGTTGTGGAAGTATGGGCTGTGTAAACTCATTTGCACCAGCCAGGGGTTAGAGGCCTGTATTTAAACTTCATCTTAACACCACCTTATCACTGGAGTTAATATATGGTGATAGGTGCAGATAGCAGAATGATTGATTGAGGGAAGTTAATTTGTGTGCTGACTGAGAGGTGTGGTAGGGAAGGGAGACATCCATCACAGCAATGTGTTCTATAATATATATATATATATATATATATATATATATATATATATATGTGTGTGTGTGTGTGTGTGTGTGTATTAGGATCAACTGCTGCAGCTTGTGTTCTCAGGAGGAGTAGGAAATTGAAGCTGTGTCAAACAAAACTGAAATTATTTGTGTCTCTGTCACTGCTGTTCTATGTCTTGGCTGGCTCAGCCCGTACTGAGTTTGAGATGTGGATGTGTTGGGATGTGGAGGGGGTGATTCTGGAGGGCTCTGTGGGTGGCACATGTCTCACCCTGTGTGTGCAGAGCTGCTCTGTGCTGCTCGAGGTGCAGGGGCTCACAGGGTCTCACCTGATCTGCCTTTGCCATGCTCCTGCAGCATCAATCCCCCTGCATCAGCAGCATGCAAGGATCACTCTCCAACACACCAGTCTGGCTTCCCTCCTCCTGCCAGAGGAATTCATGAGTGGAGAAGCACTGATTCCTCTTGCTGCAAAATGAGAGCTCCCACCAGTGAGGTCTGCAGCCCATGGACAAGCAATTCCCAAACTGAGTCTGCAGGGATGCTGATGCTGAGCAGGAGTGTGCATTTTGCTGGGCTGTGACCTCCAGGCAGGGACACTGGGCAAACTCTCACCATCCTTACAGCTGGGATGGTCCTGGCAGCAGGGAGGTGCTGGCTGCATCTCTTCCTTCTGCTCTTCCCTCCAAGAATTCCCAGCTTGGGGACAGAAGTGCTTAAAACCACGGACTGACCTGCAGAGAAGAACAATTCACTGTTCCTCCCTGGGCTGGGAGTGAGTGCTGCAGGAGTGGCTGATGCCCTGAGCCTCCACCCTGGGGTGCTGATGGAGGGCTTGGCAGGACTGGTTCTCTGCTTGGGGCATCTCTGCAGCTCAGTGCAGGGTGAGCTCAGCTCTGGGAAAGGGAGCAGAGCAGCTCCTGGGCGGGAGAAGCACGGACCATGCCAGCCAAGGCTGCTGGTTCTCCATGGGAAGCAGTGTTAGCAGAAATTGGAATTTACAAGGCCTTGCTGCACAATTATTTCAGTGTATATTGGTCTCTCCCCTCTCCTATGTCTTTTATGGGTTGGTGCAGCCCCTGCTCTGTCAGGATCCAGAGGAGCCAGGTGACCACTGCCAGCTGTAATAACTCTGTGAGCAATAACAGGAGCTGCTGCAGTTTAGCAATTGTTAACTATGGCCTTCATTGAATTTGGTTATAGCTGTGCAATTAAGCTCACTGTAGTATGTTACACCTAATGTGTTTATTAAGAAATCTACTGAACCAAAACAAACATATCCATACCAGCTGACAAACTTGTTTTCCACCAAAGTTAATTAAAGAGGAGGATTCCTCCTGACTTAAATATTTTCTTGCCTTGCACCTTAAAACCAGCTAATTTTAAACTAATTGGATTGTTAACCATTCTCAACAGAGAGCAATTCTGACTGCAGGGGTTTCCCAATTGCTTGGGGACGTGGTGGGCACCATGCAGGTTAAGCAGGACAGAGCCTGGTGCAGGGCAGCAGGGCAGGGAATATTGTGGTGTACAGGTCAGGCATAGGGAGGGAGGTTGGTTATCCCAAACCAGGAACTGAGAATCTGAAAAAACCCCGGGGGATTTTGTCTTGGGTGAACTTACTGCTGACCTGGAGGGCATTGGCTTCCTGTGAGCTATTTTGTCTTCATCTTGGGAGAATTCTGCAGTCTCTGCAGGACTGTTCAATTTAGCAGGCACGCTGGGTTTGATGGCAATGTCTCTTTCAGGTGGATGTTATTGCAGGTGCTGTGGGAACTGTTGTGTCAAGGTGGAGCCAGGTCAGCAAATTCTTTGTGTTCATATGTCTCGAGAAGGAGGTTTGCAATATCTGTATTAATGTAAAGGAGGCAGTGAGGAAGGCTTCCAGGCAAGTGTGTTCCTTCCTATTTAGCTTTTATTCTTCTTTTTTTTTTAAACTACATCAGTGTTCTAATAAAAGATAAAGCTTCCAGGAAGAAGCACTGTCTCTCTCTTACACTCATGGACCAGAGGATATTGATTTCCTTAAATCTTCCAGAGGGAGGATGTGCCCAAAAAGGTGCTGAGTGGAGGCAGGGTTGAGCAGCAGCACCTGAGCTGTGCTGCAGGACAGGCTCTGGAGCACTGAGAGCTGGGCTCTGAGGGAGCTCAGCCAAAAGTGTGGATCTGACCATTTCCTTGGAGAGCCAAGCTTTCCCAGGGAGCCTCTGAGACAGTGACTCTGAAGTTTGCAAGCAAACTTTGCTTTCTAAAGACCACTGAAGAGACACTGTCAGCTCTGTCATTCTTGTTCAGCTTAATACTGCAATTTCCTTAAAAGCCATCATTACATCTGCCACCTGCTAAGCAAGAGTGATTTTTTTTTTTTTTTAAATAGTGAGAAACTGTTTACTGGTATTTGAATGTCATCTAAGATTAAAAACTTTATTCAATTACCTTCTGAATGGTAGCTCAGTATGAGCTGATGATAGACAGGTAGTAATGTGAATTGATTTGATTTTGTCTGAGAGATTCATCACAGGAGGTGAAAACCCAAAATATTCTTCAGCAGTAAATTAATATTCTTTTCCTGCTTATAAAAAAATCAAATACTTGTGGTATTAATATATTTTAATCTTGTTAAGATTCGAATTGTGGATGGTCTTGTAAAGTTTTCTATTGCCCTTTGTGAGGAGTGGCTGTTTATTCATTATTTCTGTAATGAAAAGGGAGCTCTGGCTCATGACACTGATTCCATTCCACAATGTCTGAACCTCTGGTTTCAGGGAGGGCACAGCTGTGAGTTGTTGCATGGCTAAATCTCTTAAATCTCTTTACAACAGTTAAACCTTAAATTACATCGGGACTGGGCCTTCTTCTGTCTCCCTACAGAAAGCCAACTCCTGGTTTTACACGCTGTTGCTCTTTCCAGATGCTATCCAGGCTGGTTCAGCACCTTCCCACCCTGTTCCCAGTGTCTCTTCCACTTTCTTCACTGTACCCAAAGGCTGAAAGACAAGCCACAGTGCAATTAACCCAAATTCTCTTCAGCACCCTTGGATGAGTGATGCCCTGCACAGTCTGGTTTGGCCATGCTGCTCACACCTTGTCTCTGCTGTTCCTCTCTGGTTCCTGCAGCAGTGCATGGAGATGCTAAAGCACAAAGATGTGTTTGGAGAGGGCAGGAGGCCCTGCTAAGGCTTCTTGGTACAGAACTCATCTCTTCTGTAATATCTCTGATCATTTGTGTGCTGCTGGTTGTTCCTGCAAATAGCTGCTGAACCTGAGATCAGGATGCTTTTGATTAAGACATGCTGGGATGGAGACAGAATGTGCCTGCCTGATGTTTCCAAAATAGGAAACCTTCTAGCACTGCCACATTATGGCTTGGAGATGGGAAAATTATGCACTGGCTTCTCAGGAATTTTCATATTGTTTTTTTTTTTTTCTCTGTAGCACTCGAGTCACATTCATTTAATAACCTCACATGGGGTGGGTTAGGGGGGAAGTTTGTGCAGTGCAATGCAGCTTAATTTGAATTTTATAGCAGTTTAGTACCACTTGGTGTGTGCAGCCTTTCTGGGTTTGATTTCTTTAATAGCCATACAGACATTTTCCTGCTGACGAGGTATCTGCCACTTTGCCCATATAGGGAAGATTGTGCTCGCAGTCTTGGAGCTGAAGAGTCTCTGTGCCTGGGGAAAACTCAGGCTGGGAGTGTGCTCCTGCCAGGTGCCTGTAGGAAGCCTGCCCAAGGGCAGCACAGACAGCTGAGGCCCAGACCAGTGTCATTCCTGTTTGTTACTGGGCTTTCCTGGCCCAGGAAAGGGTTCTTTGGGATTTTCCACAGCAGGCTGGGTTTGACTGGTGCTGGGACTGTGCTGATGAGCAGCACAACCGCGGTGTTTCCCTGTCTGGTGGCAGGAGAACGGTCCCAGTCCTTCCCTTTGCCACTGGTTGTATTTTTCTAAACCATGCCTCAGTGCTGCTGGTCCTGGTGGGGCAGGGGATTGGGCACATGCCTGATGTCCATCCTTGGTGCCTCAGGATATCCACTATTCACACCATCCAGGTGTGAAGCTGGAGTAGCTGAGCCTCCTCTGTGTCAGCATGAAGCAAACTTCACACCAGATGGTTGGCAAGGCTGAGACTGCAGAGGAGAGAGGATGGACTGAAACTCTGTGAAGAAACAAAGCTGTGCTGCAGCTGTGGAGAGGAATACAGGCTTGGGGAGCATTAGAAACTGGATGGTTTAGGACATGAAACTTCTGCAGAACTTTCCTGAAGCTAAGGACATACACCACTGTCCTTGTCTACTTCAAAGGACAATAAGTTGTTACATTTCCTTAAAAAACCCCAAAAGCACTTATTTTATGTGTGGGCTTATTAAGTACCTGAGATGTGAGAATTGAATTTCATCAGCCATAGAAACTCAGACTAACCTTAAAAAATTAAGCCACTGCTAAGATAAAAGATGGGAGGACAAGAACACAGCATGTGTGTATTCTGGTCAGCTCCTTGAAGAGTTTCTCACTGCTAATAATTTTTGTAGCACCCCTTTTTTTCCTAGCTCCCACCAGCACTTTCCCATGCAGTTTTATTTCCAAGTTCCTTACAGATGTCCAAATAGATTATACTTACCACATTTTCCCTGTGGAAAACGAGTTATCTTTTTAAAGAAAGATATTGGATTCAGTCTGGCATGAGCTTCTCTTTGTACACCCATGCTGCATTTTATACTGCTTTCCATTAGCCACCATATCTTTTAATTATTGTTCCCTTCATAACTTGTTCAGGAAATCTTGCACACTAGTGCAGTTGGATTAATGGGCTTCTCTTAAAAACAATTTTATATTTGCTGTTTCCTAGCACACACTGCCATTTATGCCTTGATAGATTTTTTTTTTTTTAATTATCATTATCCTCAGGAATTATCCAGTCCCCAGAACTTAAGTGCCTTAAGCTCTGGCTCTTACTTTCACTTCAGATGGGAGTGATTTCCATTTCTATTAACTCATTCCTATTAGTCATCCTATTTGTGTCCCAGCACTCAAAATCCGCTTTTTTGAGTGCAAATTGAAGCTAAATTTTCATTTAGGTTTGGGATTGTACCAAGTTCTATTTATTTTCTACTCCATTCCTGTCATGCAAGATCCCCCTCTGTGGCAGGAGCTGCCCAGAGGAGCCTTCCCTCTGTGCTGGTGGCCCTGCAGGAGGAGCAGGGCATGCTGTGGTGCCTCTTTCCTGCTATAACCCTCCTGTCCTCGGTGCTCTGAAGGTGCCAGGAGGAGCCCTGTGCCCTTCTGCCCTCTGTTTTACCTGCTGGACAGCATCCCTGGCTGGTTTGGGCAGCAGAGCCTCTGGTGCCCCATGGCTGGCTCTGCTGCTGCAGCTGTGGCTCGGGTGGCTGTGCTGTCACACACACCTTGCTGGCTTCTCCCCTGCCATCTTCAATTCCATCTTCAATTCCCTCAGCCAGGGGAGGTTTGTTAGCTCCACCACCACGGGAACATGCTGCCTGCAATGTCCCTGGGCTGCTTCTTCACTTCCCCTCCCTGCTCAGGGATCCTAGCCCTGATTTGGGCAGGGTAGAGCAGCACTCTGGGAGCCCTCTCAGGGCTCACCTTGCTTGAGATGCAAGAAATTCCCAGTTCTGCTGTGGCACTGGTGTCACCTTACGTTCTGCATTCATTTTCTTCCCTGCAGTTTGATGTCTGGCCTTTCTATCAATGCAGGGCCCTTTGAACCTTGGCAGGAAGCGCTCTCCACCCGTCTCCACTGGCTGGACCAAATGGACAAAGGACATGGCACAGTGAAATACATTCTAGGGATGAACAGTTCCCCACACACAGTGTGCCTTCATGCTCATTCCTACATCCATGGCTTGAATGATCTATGGAGATTCCCAGTGGGAGTGAAAGCTCACAGGAAGAAGAGGATGGAATTGTCCCCAAGGAAGGCTGGTAAGTGGGATGTGCTCAGGGAAGGGGACCTGGGAATGAGAGGGGGCAGAGGGAGGAATGACTGTAATTGGGGAAAATGAGGGGAAAACACGAGTCCTCCTGCCACGACTTTGTGTCATGGGAAGTAAAGAAGTTGAGAAAAGCCTGGCACCCTCTGGAATACTGAGACCAGAACACTTTCAGCTAAGCCAGAGTCTCCCAGTCCCCATGCTTGGCCAGAAAACAAGTTTTTGTTAAAAGAGGCGTTGGCACTGTGCCTCAGAGCAGAATGAGAAATGCCTTGGGGTTTCACCAGGGAGAAGAGGAGGAAGAAAAAAGCCATTCCTTCCTAATTTGATATTCAATGCAGCTTGTCCCGTGTTTCTTAACACTGCCTTAACACACTCCAGAAGATGCCATTCCCTCCACGCAGCTGTTATTTGCTTTATAGTTATCATTTATTTCTATTTATGCTATCTAAACTGCTCCTGCCCTGGGCACAAGCACAAGGCACGTTTTAGGAAGGGAGGAGGATAATCTAAACTGTCTGAGCTTTTCCTGAGCAGGGAATGGCCTTGAGGTGACAGTGCTGAGATGGGTTGCTGGGCTGGGCTGGATCCAGAGGCAGGAGTTGAGCCCTGGGGCTGCAGCCCCCCTCCCATGCTCTCCCTGTTCTGAGGAGCAGGGGAATCTGGTCCTCATGGAAATGGAAAGACCTTCATGGGGTCCCCTTTCTGCTGGGGTTTGCTCCTGTGCATGTTTGACTCGCACATCCCGCTCCTCCAAAGGCTCTGTCCCTGGTGCCAGGGAGGGAATTTGCTGTGAGGGACAGGGATGCAGCCTCTGCAGATCCAAGTATTGGCCAAAGTGTCAGATGTTGGAGCAGCTCTCCTGACCCCACTGGGAGAGGCCAAAATATCTCATTAGGTGCATCTAAACACCTGAGAAAGGGCTGGAGCTCAGCCTGTGGAGGTGCTTTAGCTCCAGAAAAAACCTTTTCTTGCATGGAGGAGTATATGTTGTTTCTACATATTTCTTTTTGGATGGTTTTAGTAGATTCCTTTCAGGCTCTGTCTAGACATGGGATTGTGTTTACTAGAAAAAACCTATTTTTCCTAACAGCAGTTTAAAAAACGTTCTTGGCTAATGCAGTTTGCCCCTCACAATGGCAAAGGGGGTAGTGTTACTTAAGACAAAGATTTCAATTTTCTATCAGGCTAAAATCTGCCCTGAGAGAAACGTGCTCGCAATTTTATTTTTTCTTCTCATCCAGGAAAGCATGAGAATGCAGCCTGAAAAAGACCAAAGTCTTATTGTGCTTACAGGCTTTTTCTGTGATCAAAACTAAGTCCTTTCAGCTCAGACAGGGATCTGCTTTATATCTCAGTCCAACTTACACTGAGGTGGTTGTACAATGCCCCAAAACATGTTTGTGTTGGTATTTTTAAATAATTAATGGAGGAGTTTGTCAATGCTGTTGCAAATGTTAAAATCAGTTAGGTTAAGGGAGAGCAACCAGATTCACAACAGTGTTAATTAGGAGAAGAGGAAAGAAAATTGCAACAAGTAGAAAATCATGTTAGCAGCCTCTAGGGGATGGATCTGTTCTCAGTCACAGCAGTACCTGAGGGGCACTCAGAGGGCTGAAGAGCCAAAATAACCATGTCTGTAGGTCTTTCTGTGCCTAACAGAATAACAGCAGAACAGATGATTGCAAAACACTAGCTGGGAACTGCTTGTAGTTATTTGTGCACAACAATTTGTCTGCATGTGGAGGGTTTTCCTATAACAGCTGGGGAGGATATGATGAAAGGCCACTTTTTATTTTAAATAAAAAATAGTAGCCTTAGTCTAGCTTGGAAATTTTTGTACAGAAAAAAAATTCTGCTTTCTGGACCTGCTGAAATGAAGGTTCTGGGGAAGTTGTGGATGAGGGGGGTGGGGATACAAATTGCCTTGATGAGGTTGGGTAGAATAACACAGAAACAAGTCCCTGAGCAAAATACTGCTTAAAAGCATGCATACAAACTGCAGAGGGTTGCAAACTGGCAGCTACTGTGCGATGTTGGCTGGAACAGTGCTCTGGGCTGTAAAGCTTCCTGAGCACTCCCCCCTGGACCTGCCTGCCTGGAAACACCACTATCTTCTTAGTGCTCCAAGTGAAGGGATAATTCATCTCTGTGTTTTTCCTCTTTTTCTTTTTTTTTTAATTCCTAAACATCGCTAACCTTGCAAATTAAAAATGGACCCATGAGTAATTAGGCTTTTCTTTTTCCTTTGTTAAGTGAATAAGTGATGGTGACAGCTGAAAAACGCATGTGGTCTTTCTATCTGAGTCTACAGACCTTGAAGTACAGGAGAAAATGTTCTGAGATACAGATTTTCTTGGATTCTCCATCGGATATTTTTCTTGGGATTTTCAATTGTCTCTGTCTACACAGGTTATAAATCTAGTTCAGTAGAAGCAAGACAAATTTTAATAGAATTTTTTGTTAAAACTAATTAAACATCTGGCTCCCTCATCCCCACAAACAGGCAGAAGATTAACTAGAAAATAATAGCCAACTTCAAATTTGAACAGGGGTTTTGGAAACCTGCATTCACCTTTTGTTTGATCAGTTACTGTGTTTTCCGGCTGCTACAGGCAGCTACTGGTACCATAGGTGTCCTTGGTCACTTGCAAATGGCCTGCAGAACAGACTTTACACTGGCAAGCATTCAAGGAATGGAAAGTAATTGATTAAGACCACTGTCTCTGAGAGTGATTCCTGTTTCCTTAATCACGTCTTCATCGTCTGCAGCTTGCAGATCAATCTCGACTGCATGCACCGTAGTTCTGTCAAAAACCACACCATCTGCTACAGAAGTGCTGGGAGGCACTTGACAAATTTGGATCAGACACCTTTATTTCCCTCTGACATTTTGATGTAGGCAAGGCCTAATTGGATTTTGAGAGCAATCACAGTTCCTGTGGATAACATCTTCCCACAAGAGGTGTTCAGAGCCCTTTGGCTCGTTAAGCCCTTACTATGGACAACAAGAATCTCTTGTGTTTTGCTGCACCTTCTTGGCTGTCCCTGCTGTTCCCTCCAAACCCACATCTGTTCCTCCTCTTTGATGCTCTTGAGCCAAAACTGGGTGTTGAGTTGCCTCCAAAGCAGGCTGAGCTGGAAATGAAGAGCCTGCTCCAGCAGATGATCCAGATGAGTGCTGGCCCTGTCCACACCTTCTGCTTTTGCGCCTCTCATCCCCACCTGCTCCTCAGGAAGGGGTTGCTGATGGTCTCCTGAGCCCAAACCTGAGCTCATCTCCATTGGCTGGTTTTAATTCCCAGCTATCACCACACTTGTCCTTTCCCTGCTCGGAGACCTCTGCAGGAGGTGCTGTTTCTCTGGATGATTTGGGCTGGTAAATGCTGAGAGCCATGTCCCAAACAGGACCCCTGTCCTGGGGCTGGCAGGGAAGGAAGGGTAACTCCAGCTCCTGAGGAGAGCTTGGGTGCTCATGGGTAAGGGAAATGCCTTGGGATCACAGTTAAGTTTCTTCAGTCAGATCTTCTGTTCACCTTTATTTTTAAATTGTTCAGCATGTTCTTTTAGGATTTTCAGTTCTTTTATTCTGTCCCAATTTCAGCTCTGAAAGTCTTTCAAGTGATTTTGGCAAGAAATCCATGAGAGCATTGACTCGATATTCTCCCATGTTAAATATTTTGATGTGGTTTTATTTCCATTTTCTTCTTTCTTTTTCTCTTTTGGCTTTTCAACCTTCATTTGTTATAGAAACCTTTAAAACCAAAGACTATTTCTCATCTATAATGGCATGAATAAATGAATGTGAGCTCTGTGATTAATGTGCCTTTATGTAGTTTTATATAGTGTGTCATCCTAGAAGGGCAAAAGTGCTTTGTACTTGTTTTCTGGAGAGCATGCAGGGGGCTTGAGACAGCATCCACTATTTAGGGAGAAGGCAACAGAAACAAAAGAATGAGGATGCTCTGAATGCAAAAGGTAGGTATTAAAAAAGAAGAATCCTTCAGTGAGCCCAGGACTTGTGCAGGGCAGAGGGATTTTCCCTCTCTCATTTGGCAGAGCTGCCATCTTCCAAACTGAGGTTGTGATTCCAAGTTGGGAAGTGCTGCTGCTGCACCACCAGCATTGCTTGCTCCCCTTGTGCTGGGATGTGATGGCAGTGATGTCTGGAATAATTCTGGTACAGAAGGGAGGCAGTGGATTACTCTGGGAATAATTTTCCCCTCCCACTGGTACATGCTTGTCCCGTGGAAGCACCAGAGGATGCTCTGGGGACATGAGGAGAGTCTCCTCCTGTGACAGCTTAATTACCCAGGCTATTTAGGCTGGCACCTGTCCTCCAAAGGGCTGAGCTCTGTGAACAAGCAAGAACAAAGCAGAAAGTGGCACTTTGACACTGATAGAAACCAATAACGTGGCGCCAAATCAGACTAGATCCAAATCCTGTAAAAAAAACAAAGCTGGAGCTGAGATCAATGTCTCTGACATTCAGCTGCTTTTAGCACAGAAATCACATAAGATATTCACTTAATAGGAGGAAAGAAGGTTAAAATGCTTAGCTGAGAGAACAATTAGGCAATCCCCACTTCTTTTTTTTTTTTTTTTTTAATTAAACCAAAGCAAATTCAACTTTCTGGCTGTGCAGGCTCTTTTCTGTTGTTTGTGCCTGAGTGAGGGTGTGGGATCAAATTTGGGGAGTGTCCCTGTGCCCAGGGCAGGCAGGAGGGAGCAGAAGAAGGGGATGGGGCACTGAGGTGCTCCTGGCAGGGAAGCTCAGGCAGGAAGGACAAGGCTGCCTCAGGGCTGCTTTGTCTTCAGGTGCTGCTGGTTTTTGTCACAGAATATAGAGAATATTTCCAGCTGCTGGGGCAGAGGGGAAGTGGACCTGTTCCTCCAAGAAGCACTCTGTTTAGAGGGGGAGATGGAAGTGTAATCTCTTTATTAGTTTGTTCCTCTGTTTTAGAGATGCCTCCCACTTTTCAGGGTTGGAATCTGTACTGCAGAGGTGAGCTAGGCATGAACTGTAGCTGTGAGGACCAAAACAGTGCAATTCACTGAGCTCTGGCTGTAGACCCTCTTGAAACTGGATGGATTCCCCCCTCCTCTGCACTTCCCCCTGTTAAATCTAAGCTGTTATGACATTTCAAAGGGCTCTTAAATAAGGCATGGTGTGGTATATTTTGCATCACTTGTTATCCTGAGGGATGGTGTAGCTTTTGTACTCATTTCCTCAGCGTTGTCTGTGATGGATAGAACTGTCTTTGTCTCACTGAGGTCTTTGAATCCAGCAAGCCTTGACATCTAATGCAATCTGAATAATCAACAGAAGCAAATAATGAGATGCCAGTGCTGAGAGGAAAATTCCTGCAGCTTAATGTCCCAGTGCAGAGCATGGTGTACCAGCTTTGTAACCTGCTAATTTAATAATGGAGCCAACCGAGCTGTACACATAAAGCATCTTCCAATGTGCCTGGAAATTAACCTTTAAAAGTGAGTTGACTTGGTCTCTCAAAGGCTGTGATTTTAGGCCTGTGGGTTTTCTGTAAGGTTTAAAGGGTTTGGGTTAATTAGGTGAAGGGGAGCTGGCTGAACCTGGTTTGCTGCTGAAAACTCAGGTGGGGTGTTTGTGGTTTTTTGGTTGGTTTGTTTGTTTTCAAGGGCTGTTGAGCTCAGTGCCCAGCAGCATGGATCAGGCTGGATCCCTGATAAACCTCCTGTAGCCTCATATCTGCATCTGTGAGCATCCAGAAAGGCACACAGTGATGTATGGCAACAGGCACATCTCTGCTTTAATAAAATCCTGCTGTTTTGCCTAACAGCACTTGAGAGCTTCAAGTGGAAGTTTACTCAGCTACACAGATCCTCAGTTTTCTTTTTTTTTCATGAAAACCAAACTTGCAAAAGAGCTGCAAAGTATTTCCAGTCCCTTTCCAGTGCAGTGTTGAAACACGGCAGCTGGATAAATATTTTGGCATCTCTGGGGAGAAAATAAACATGGGCAACAGGAACAAGCAAGCACAGCCTTGCAGCCTCTCTCTTTCTGGGCATTTGGTGAAGGGCAGGCCAAATTTTGTGGTGGTTTCTTTACTGAACATCCCAGCATCTGCCTTGCTTTATCTCCGTCCTGCTGTGAGTGGGCACCATGGAACAGGATTTGCATTTGCTATTTGTAGTCGTGGAGCCAACTCCAACTTGAGCTGAACAGTTCTCTGGGTTTTCCATCTGAAATTCTGAGGCAGACTCACATGTCACTTGTACAAGAGGCTGCAGATGCTGGACAGGAGAAAACTCCTCTGAGCTGGTTGGATGCAGGTGAATGATTTCATTATGCTCATGTGGGTTTCCTTAGTTCATTTGGGCTTCTAATATTTAAATGAATGGTGACAACATTAACTCTAATATTGATTGCTGACTAGTGTGATAACCACTAGTACAATCTCCAGCTCTTTTTCAATATTTTCTTCTGCTGTGCTCTTCTATTGGCAACTAATCTCTTTTAAGCTACATATAAAAAACATCCTTCTTCAAAAGGACATGTTTGCTTTGGAGGTATTTCAGACACATTCAAGAACAAACTTGCTCCAGTGACTTATTGCAAGCCCAGAGGAGTTCTCTAACATTGCAGCATCTTTTCTCTCTCTTTAGCAGCTGTTTTCTCCTTTTTTCTGCCTGTGAAAGACAGCTTTTGTGAGACTGGCCCTCATGGGAGCTGTTGTGGGATTAACCCTCCCACCCCCGTGGACAGCTTGTGCCCAGCACCATTTTTAAGCTCTCCCACACCTGAGGCTGCCTTTTGCAGCCCCACAGCAGCTCCCCTCACTCACATTTCCCTACCTGCTCCCAGGCATCATCTGGGTGCCCTCCCCACAAGGTTCAGCTCTGGAGTTGGTCCATCAGGTCCAGGGACTGGTTCCTTTGGGCAGCTGAAAGCCTGGTGCCAGGCCAGCCATGGGATGTGAAACCCTGGCTGTGCATGAGGGGCTGGTAGCACTCCCTGTCTCCTGGGCTGTGTCCTGCCAGGTCCCCCTGAAGGATAGGAACGCTTTGCAAAATTTTGAGTAGCGTTGCTAGATGTTGGAATCCCTTCCAGAAGAGCCTGGGAGGTTAAGAAGCCCAAAGTGCACTAAGAAATGTCCATTGCCTCTGCTGAGTTTGGAAATGGGGCACGAGGTTCATCACTGCTATTAAACATCACCACCCTGTAGTCACCTGTTCAGAGTCCAGGGTTTGCTGGAGAAATAATTGTTTTGGCTTTGTTAACAAATGCTGCCAGCACCCTTCTGTCTGTGGGACAGTCCCCCTGGGGAGAGTGGTGATTTTTGGATGCTGGGTGCCCCAAGGCTCCACGGTGTCCTACTGAAATGAGGAGAGCATGAAAAATCACCCAGTGGATGCTCCTGGGTCTGTGAAGAGAGCTGAGCTTCTGCTGATCATGTTAGCTGAAAATAGGTGAGATTGCAATAAAGACAAGTTTAATCACATTGAGAAAAGTGGTAATAACCTAGTTTTGGGCTGGTTCTGGGATCCTTTTCAGGTTTTTTTTTTCTGCCTTATGAGAGAGAGGATGGGGAAGAGAAAAACAGATGTCCCAGATACAGCAGGCATTTCTGATAACTTGACTCCTAAAATAATCTTGCTTTATAGAAATTGATTTTGTTCTTTTTCTTTTACAAAGAACAACAGAGAGAAGGAGTTCATGTTTCCACAAATCTTCTCTAAAGGAACACTACTATATAAATCAAACTCTGGTTCAGGAGGTTTGTTGTTTTTTTTTTAAATCTTTAATATTTAATTTAAGCCATCAGTTTGGACTGACATCTATTCATCTCAAAAGGGCATAGGTTTTTTGCTTTCTATGAGAGAGTGGTATTTTCCCTTTTAATAGACCCTTTATATCATGCCAGGGAAAGAGGAAGAAGCTGCACTATTCCCCCAAGCAGTATCACGTTCATGACACCTTGTTTTCTCTGTAATGGATTCAGACTAAAATAAGGTCCTTCTAGTTTTTTTCTTCTCCTGTAAAGCCCTGGCATGTTGGGAGGGTTTAGAGCCCACCAGAATAAAAGCAAGGGCTGGGATGGGTGCAGCTGGCTTTGCTGCCACATTTCCCAGCTCCTGGTGATCACTGCAGCAGTTGGAGCCATCCCTGACCCGTGCCCCATTTGGGGTTTCTGAGTTGATTGGAAAAGGGAGGAGGGAGGAGCTGGGTCCTGAGATCCTGGGAGCCCCTGTGCCCTGTCATGTATCATCCTTCAGTTTCAGAAAGTTCCCAGATTCAGAAGAGCTTCTGAGCAAATAGTCTATTATTATTTTTTTTTCTGAAGGTTTTCTTTATGGAAAAGAAAACATGCTCTGAGGTCCAGCAGTAGGTATTAAAATGAATGTGTTTCTCTTCCAGGAGTTTGTTCAGCGTGCAAATAAAATCAACCTTTGGGCACAAAAGATCTGGAAGATTTTGATTTAAAATTCATTGGGTTTTCTAGGGAAGAGTGTGGGGGTTTTTCTGCAGGTGTAGTAATGCATTGAGAAAGATCCTCATCTGCATAAAACATCAGAGAGCAAATGCCAATTATGGATTCATAGACTAGCAAAAAATGTTATTCTTGATTTATCCTTGTGATAAGATTTATAAAGCACGGTGATAGCCTATGCTAAAAAGAATGACTCCAGTTGGTATAAATAAAACCAATAAACTTGGTGGTAAAAGTGATAATATCAGCCCAAACATGATCTGAGCAGTATGAGGCAACACACAAATTGGTAGTTGATGTCCAGAGGAGAGGACTGCATTTCCTATTTGCACTTGAGGGATAGATGAGCTCATTTGGGTCTGCAGGAGAGTTTTCATGTGTGACTCAGAGGAAGAGCAATGAGAATTATTGCCCCACTCACTGAAGCACCAGTTCATCCTGAAGTCTCCACTTCTGAATTTGACTCCTTCACTGCAAGATGGGTTGGCACTTTCCAGTGTGATATGGAAGGAGTCAAAATGCACATCTCAGGAGCCCTCCATCTAACTTTATTGCAGGCTGCAACAAAATGTCAAAGCAAAGTCCCACATTAGTGGTGTGTCATCAGAGCAGCTCTGCTGTGATAATGTAAAAACACTCCAGAAGATGATGTGTTTGCCCTGAAAAAAAGCTGCTTGGAGGAGATGCTGAAATGCATTACCTGGTGGAGGAGGGCCATGGAAGCAGTGAGTGTGAACGTGCTGCTCTGAAAGCTTCAGCCTGACAAAAAGCCACCCTGGGGTGCTGTGCCTCTGCACAGGGAGGGGGGCTGTGGCAGGGCTTGAGCAAGGTGCTACAGAGCTGGGGAAAGCTACCCTGGTGTCTGTGGAGATCTCCTGCCAGGGACAGTCAGGAGTTTTGCACCTTTTATAAGGCTAGAGAAGGATAATTTAGCTGGAAGGGAGCGATCAAAGTGTTGTTGTGACGTTGACTTTCTGTGCCTCAGTTTCCCACATACTGTTTAGTGTCATGGCATGTGATGATTAGGGGTGGTATTTTGTGAGTCTGTTGATAATGTTACTGTGTAAGTAGGGATAATGATTATTTTCTCTGATTTAAAAGCCTGCTTTGTCACCAGTAAGAGACCCGAGTCCAGCATTATGGTTTCTGATCCCCATTAATGTTAAAAATCCCATTATTCAGAGCTCTCCTTTGTATGAACCCTTCCTGCTGCCTGCCAGCAGAGGCACAGGGCAGCAATCAGCAATCCCCTGATGCTGCTGGTCCTGCAGGGGTGGAGGGCCCCAGGTGTTTGTGTGCACATCAGCAGCTTTTGGTTCCATCTGGGCCACTTCCCTGCCAGGGTTCAGGGCAGGAGCTCCATGGTCCCCCAGCCACTGGGCTGTGACCAGGAAAACACAGCTGAGGTGGTGAAAACTCCACCATTTATAAAACTGGAAGCAGTAAACTTTTGGAAGCTCTGGATGGTCTGGGCTGAGTGGGGGCTTGGAGATCTCTGTGCTATCAGAGATACCAACTAGCAGGTCTGGTGTCTGCTCAGTGTGAGAACCTGGACCTCAGAGGATGGCTTGGGAGCAGTGTGCTGTCAGCCCACCCAAACGGGCCACACAAACCTACTCAGCAACAGAGAGAGGGTGAGGGAGAGCTTATCCTCCCTGCCTCTGTGGCTATTCCAAAAACTCACATTTCTGAAGAAGTTTTTTTAGTCCATCAATTTACATCTATTTGTTCTTGTGCCAATACTCTTCCCCAGCTGAAATAGCTCTTCTCTCTCCCCTGTGTTTACCCCGTTGATGTATTTATAGAAAATAATCACAGCCCCTCTCAGGCTTCATTTTGCAGAGCTAAATGGAGCAGCTTGTCCACTTTCCCCTTACAACACTGGCTCATCCCTGCTGCTTTTTGCTCTGGGCTGGGCGTTGCTGAGCACAGGGGTGGGGCAGGGTGTTTCCAGCGAGATGCTCCTCCTTCCCAGTGCTCTGTGCCCTGTAAATGTGTCAGCATCCTCCCCAGGAGCTGTGTGCAGAGCCACTCATCCCATTCCCTTTGATTTTGTATGGCCACAGCCTGACAAATGCTCCTAAGCATCCTGTGCTAGGCTAGTGCTTTGCTTTTCCCCTTCCTCCCCACTGATAAGCTCCCAGGTGCTCACAGATACTCTTGCTGCTCCTTCAGTACAGAATCACAAATGATTTTTTGTGTTTGACCCATCTCTCAGCCTCTCCTTCTGTGCAATTTCTCTAAGAATGCTTCCCCAGCTCTCTGTCTGATGCCTCTGGAGGCATTAGTGCCTTCCTGCTCTGTCTACAGATAATTAATGAAAATAGCAACAGAAGTGGGTCCCAGACACAGAGGAATTCCTCTAATAATCTCCCCCAGCCTGCTCCTCCTCCTCTCAAAATAGCATGTCAGCATCTCTCCTACTGGCTGGGTGGGGAGGTAGTTAGTAGTTGTGAATTAATCCAAATAATTTCCAGTGAACTTAATTTTCCATGCCAGCTGTTTTGCTGAAGTCCTGATAGGTTATATGTGCTGCTTTAAAAAAATGAGGATTTTTATCAGAGAAACATAATGGTGTCCCTGGGTGTGATTTATCTTGGTGTGTTTTCTCCTGCCACCATTTGCTTCCAGAGCCCTTTCCTTCATCATGTATTAAACAGCCTTGCTTGCTTGTGAAATCAGACTGGAGAACCTGAAGCTGCCCAGATTGCTTGTCTGCACTTCTAAAAAATTGGAATATCATATTTTCTCATTCTATCTGATTGCACAGATTTATTAAATAAATCCTTGCCTTGTAGCTATCTTACATCCAGATTTTCAAACCTGTGCAGGGAGGATGATGGTTCTTTCTTTGATGAAATCTATTGAAAACAGCCCAGTAAATGAATCCCAGTCACCATGCATTTAATAACAAATGCAGACAAATAAAACACCCTTAGGGACTCTCATTTTTCAAGCTCTGTACAGGTAGCATGGCTTCAGGCTGCAGCACTGTGCCTCAGTGCATTTAAACACCCTGTCACCTGCGAGGAGCAGTAGTTCAGATACACCAAGAATTTGGCAAGGAATGGCTGCAGAAAGGTTTGCAACGAGCTCTGCTATCACTAACAGGTTTGTCATTAAAGTGGAATATCCTGTATGGACACTTCAAATTTTATCATTCCTCAGAAACAGCAAGCTAACGTGGTATTAACAGAACTGGTATGATAGATGGCTGTGTTATAATTGAATTAGTTGGGAAGCATTGACCTTTTTGATGTATAATGTCTCTGAATGTGAACAACAAATACAAAGTAATGCTTTTATGACTTTGCTGGGTGAGTTTAGTCATCAATTGGCTTGTGATAAATAAGACATTGTGTGCTCCAGTCAATGGAAAACATGTTTGCAGCTCCTGTGCTTGTGTTTCTGTACTCTGTGAAATCAGCTCTGCCAGCACATGTTACTCAAGTATGACTTTTGTATTATGGGCTGGACCCAAATGTGAATTCAAGTCCTCAGAGGACCTTGTGCTGCTGGATAATGATAAGCCCAGCAGCTAGTGCTTGGTGTTAATTGTTTTCTCCCTTACTGTGTGGCCAGATTAGCTGACAACGACCTGAGGAGATTTCTGCTGTTTCTGCAGCACCTCTCCTTGTCAAAATAGTTGTAGATCAATAGCTGTTACCTCCACAAGCCATAGCAAAAGCGGAGTTAGATGGGAAATGCAATTAGAAGAGAGGAAGCTATTTGCAAAGAATTCACGGGGTTTGTTCTTGTTCTGTTTCTACACCTTGGTCCTTCCAGCTTCAGAGCAGAAAATGAAATTTTTCTGCTTTTTATTCAGTTTGAGCTTGACAGAAAAATCACTATTGCTCTAACCTGGGACATTTTATTAGTGTTTATCTGACTGTGATGAATTCACATATTGCTGCTTGCCACTGGAGCCAAAATAAATGATCTCCAGCGGACAGAGTGCGTGGGGTACTGATGGATGTCTGATCTGCCTCTTCCAATGCAGCCCAGGTCAGGAAACCTTGACTTGGGAAACACTTGTTCACTGTGTCATGCAAAGTGAGCTGATGGTCTCAGCCCACGTTTTGACACCTGCAAAGTGGCAGGACCTTGGTGCAGGAGGATGCCCCCTACCCCTCTCTGTGCCTGTGTGTAAGTCTGGTGAATTCCTGGTGGCTTTGGTTTTCCTCACCTCACTCCCAGCTTTGTGCAGTTTTCAGGTACTTTCTTGCACACAAGGATTTCCAAACCCCTCTCCAGGTTGGAGACTCAGCCACAGCCCAAGAGCCTGCAGCTATAGCAGCTTTCTCATAGTTACTATTGATTTAGGTAAAAGTATGAATGTAGCATTCTTGCAGTTTGTGTGTCTGTCTCTTGCCTCAGGCTCTTCCTTTTCCTCTGTGGGATCAATTACCTTTTTATCCTTGGATGCAGTCTGGCATGCCCTGCTGGAGCACAGAAGCAGGGCCACTGCTATGACAGTTTGGATCAGAAGAGCCCCTCCAGTGCAAGACTTTGTCACCAGGAGGGCCAGCAGCAGGCATTTTGGGGGGCACTGCAGAAATGCATAGTCATGGCTTAATTTTCATCTAAGAAAACAACATCTATTACTGCCTCCACAGTCAGGTCAGAGTAAACCATGAAAGAGCAAAACCAGACCAACCAGCTACCAGACCAAAATGAAATTTGTCTTATCACTGTTTTTGTACATCTGAGCCCTATTCTCTATTTTTGGACATCCCCCAAAACTCATGTAGGGTTCTGATGCTTATCACTCCAAGTCTAGATAGTATCATTGTCTATAAGAGACTTTAAAAAGCTTTTTTAACTCTTAATCTTTGGTAATACTTGGTGGTGGTGATACTTGGTGGTGAAGTTTTACAGGACTGATGCTTAAAGGAAAAGGTCTCCAATGCCACCTTCTCTGGCTCTCTGCATCAGTGCTGGACACAATGAAGATATTTTAAGATAACTTTGTCTTGCAAATTCAGGAGCAGGTTCTCACTGGGCTCAATGCAAATGTTCAATTGTGGCAAAGGGAGAAACCACCTCAAAAAGCATTTGAAGGGCAGCTCAGGGGTGAAAGTGCAAAGCAGGGTGAGCTCTGTTCCTTCCCCATGCATGGAGGTGGATGTGAATACCACAGGTGGGAGGCAACAGCTGCATTTCCATCCTTCCCAGCTTCAGCTGGGAGCTGAAAATAGGGGGCATGGCATCACTGCCTGTGAGTGCAGCTCCCAGGGCATGTACATCCTTGACCTTGGCACTTACTGCCCAGAAGCTGGCACCTGGAGTCAGGCTGGACTGTTCCTGGTGCCTTCTTGCACTGAGCAAACCAGCTCAGCCCCAGCCCAGCTGGAAACAGATGCAGCTTCTTGGCACGAGGCATTCCCTGGGATGCTGCAGCTCCTTGGACTTGTCTCTACCTCCAGGCAAGGCTTTCCTGATTTCTCATGGGTGTGATGCACACAAGCAGGTCAGGTGTGGCACACCTCATGGATCCTCTGTGGTACAAAGCAGAAGAGCAATTCCCTTAAGTATTCTATCTCTCCCATGAGCAAAACAAATTATGCCAAAAGTGCCATGTAAAATGTGGTTTTACATGGTCCCCACTGACAAAGCAATTATGGAAGAGCTGGGCTGCAGTGTGAGTATAATCCCCTGGACATCACAGGGGAAGAGTAAGGACTTAGAATAACTCACACAGGGAGCAAACCTTGCAAACCTAATAAAATGCAATACAGATGCAGAGGGAAAAGAGATACTTTTTCTGTATGACCTGCCCATGGTCAATGGGAGAAAAGATTAAATGCTAGAGAGGTTTCAATCTATTTGTTGTGGTTCAAGATCCTTGTACAGGATGTGCCACAAACAGTTCACTGTCTCCATAATGTAATTGAAGTTACTGTGATCCATATGGGTCATTCATCTGCTGTTTTTCCCAGCATGGAGAGGCATGACTTTTTGGCTTATAAAGATATCTTGTTATGATGCATCTTATTAAATCATGCAGTCCCTCCTGTGAGTGAGCCAGTGCCACAGGGGAGGCACACAAGAGAATGGGGATGCTTGGAGAAACTGTTCCCTTGCCCTCCAGTGTCTGTCACATGGTGTCACACTGCCTGCTCTGGTCTTAGCAGCTACTGGAGAAATCCCAGGGCTGCTGAGATCAATAAGATTTTGCTGACAATTTCAAATGAAGGGAGTGATTTAACCCTACCAAGCCCAAAGACACAACCTGATGTGTGCTGCTGTGTGGATCTTTGGATGGCAGCCAGTGGATTTTGCACCGCATTGAGGTACAAAGTGGCCTGGAGAAGGCAGCAAGGAATGACTTTTCCATAGATACACTGAGCTATTCTTCACTTTGGGAGCACAAAAACAAACATCATTTCAAAGGATTTTAAGGCAGACTAACTCAGGTCAGGGGTATGGATAAGAGAAGCAGGGAACAATTTAGAGATTTGAGCTGAAACATGTGAAAGAGCTCCTTTGGAGCTTCTACAGATCCTCTCCCACAGGCCTTCCCCATATCCCCTCCCAGAGAAGCTGACCTTGGCCCCCACACAGCAGCTGTTGTTGTTGTTGTGAAAGTTCACTTTTGACTCTCCACTTTGCATGGGCTCAGCCAGAACATATCGCTCCATCCCTTGAAAGCCTTGGAGCATCTGGTTAATACATGATCCCTATTCCCCCAGTGAAGATTCAGGAAATGGTTATAAATAAAAGCAGGGCCAAAGAAGCCAAGGTTAAGTGGAGGTGCATCCCTGCCCACAATCATACATGAACAAACTGGACCTGCTCCCACAATGTGATATTGGGATGCAAAACTGACAGAGGAGAGGGGAAACTGGAGCTTAGAAAAAGCAAGGCAGGAATACTGAGGGAGAAAAAGGCAAAGCAGTGCAACTTCTGGTTCAGCTGGAGGAGGAGTCAGAACTAAACCACTCCATCACAGCGATGGTTGCTTTCCTCCAACCCACCTGGAAGAAATGGGAACTTGTCCTTTTCCACAACAATAATTTGCAAAGATTCTTCCTTCATTTTCCAGACTGCAAGGCTGGAATTAGGATGAATAGCTCAATCCCCTACGACAATTCCAGGCACTTCTCTGCAAGACACACTGTGTCACACTGCTGTGGGGGATACAAACCCATGAGGATGCTGAGCTAGAGATGTTGGTGCTCCCCAGCCAAGTGTCCAGAGGTCTTCAAAGGCAGGGGGGATATTCTGTATTAAATACATTTTACTTTTAAACCCAAGAGGAGATGAAGCAGCACCAGATAAACCACTGAAGGCAATGGTAGTTTCTTAATTTCTTTATTTCTTCAGTGGAGACTGCAGGTTTTTCTGGAAGATGCTTTTTAATCAAATACTAAACTGCTGAGCTAAACACAGTGGTGGTTATTGAGTGAAATGCTATGGGATATGTTATTTTGCAGACTGATGAGCTAATAGTCTCTACCGGCCTTAAAACCTGGATGGACATTTTAAGGAGATTCTATAAAAAGGCCATCCCAATAAATAATTACTCAGGGCAGTAAAAGCTAAGGCATTTGTGAATTCCTTGGTGACCACAAGGAATCTGAAGACTGTTCGGTGTATTGCTGAGTGCCAGTGAGAACAATCAGACATCCATCGATACGACTGGAAAGTCTCCTCTGCCTTCAGTGGGCATTTGGTCAGGTCACCCCCAAAAAATGGAAATTATGGAAATTGTGTGAGGGCTGAGGCCAGCAGGGAGGCAGAGCTGTGGCACCCTCCATCACAGAGCATCGCTGCACGACAGGGATCTTCCTTCAGGTTTTGACCCTCTTGGGAAGGTTATTTTGATTTTCCTTTAGAAAACCTGGATGGGCTTGGGGATGAGCCAGTAACCAACAGAGAGACAGATTGCATAGAAAATTCACCTGAACGTGCAAGAAACCTGCAGGTAGTTTGCACAGCTTGGAAGCACCTCCACCTCTCTGGCACTCGCTGTGGAAGGTAACACCTTCCCAAGAGCTCCCATGGAACAAACACCTCTCCAGCCCTGACCTGAGATCCCACACAGCCTGTTGTGGGGCTGTGCTCCAGGGAGCCCTGCAAAGTAGCAGGTGGTTACCTGTCACACTTGCTGCTGCCTTCACCTGTGAGATGGAGGAGAAGCAGTGCCCAAAGAGCCGGAGTGATGGCAGGGCACGGATAAACGTGAGCCACGGTGGCTCCATCTGCCCAGCCTGCAGCACTCCCTCCCTCGTGGGGGCTGCACTTCAAAAGCACCCCCTTGATTATCTTTTCCTTCACTTTTGACCCAAAATCTGTTGCACCTGTGCTTTTGTGCATGCTCACTCCAGAAGGGAGCTTGTCCGTGCCATGACCTGAGAAATGTCTGATTCTTACCCTTTTTGCTCATGGTTGGCATGCATTCCCAAAGACCAGAACTGAGAAGTGAAGGCTCATTTAGAGAAGTATTGGTCATGAATATAAATAATGAAATTGTTCTGGTTTTGAGTTTAAGTTGGTTAAACAAACCTACATCTAACATTTCTTCTTTAATTATCAGCATTTTTCTACAGGGTTTTAAAAGCGCACTTTCCAAACTCAAACATTCACTGTGGGGAGGTGTATATTTTTCATAGGTGTTTGTGCCAGCAAAAGCCATTTGTTGCCACGCCCACTGAAAAGAAATTCAATTTAGCAGAGGGAAACTCATTAAAAAATTTAGACCAATATTCACAAAAATATTTTATCTTATCCATCCTACTCTACAGTTACTGTTCTTTTTGTTTGTAAATACATTGGGGGAAAAATATCACTTCTGCCTAGAACTGCTGTCAAGTTGTACTGCTTTGAGGAATTTGGCATATTCTCCAGTCAGCACATCTGGTATGGGTGGATGCTCTTCAACAGACTGATTTTTTTTATTTTTTTCCCGGTTGTTGTTATATTTCAAGTGATCCTGTGCCAAAGCCCGTTTAGCTGAACAAGAAGTTTGCCCATTATCAATCACTCACTGATAACTGCTGCCAACTCCAAGATGCATTTTTCCAGGCACAGCCTGCGTGCATGCTGGCTGCAGGAGTCAGCTTCAGCAATCCTGAGACCCTGCTGAGATTTCAGAGGAAGTGCAAATTCGGAGTACTTGATAAAAATAGCAATCTGCAGGCTCCGTATTGCTAAGCGCAATTTAACGATGCAGAAAGTTTTAGTATTTGTCTTTAAGCCAGGAAAGGATTCAATGTTTCACCCAGACCGTGACAGAGAGGAAGAAAGCAGTGCCCTGGGTTGTCTGGCTCTTCCCCTAGAGGTTGCCTTGCTCTCCCAAATCCTGGTTAAAGACTTCAGGGAGCACAGCAGGCTCAGGGAGACTTGCCTGTTTGGAGTGCAACTAACTGTACTCCCAGCACAGGCTTATGCTTTGGGCTTTAGATATTCTCTTTCTCTTAAAAGTAAACCCAGAAGAGATTAAGGATTTGCTACTGGAACACTGGAAAATATAAACTAGTCTCTGCACTAAAGGTGATGTTGGCAAAGGACTGCTTTTTCTGCAGTTTAATACCATTAGAATGCTGCTAGCTGCTTAAGAAATGTCTGTGCTGAGGAAGGTGCTCGGTAAAGGCCTGTCCCATTTAATGAAGTTTGTTTTCTTTTATGTCTTAGTGAAAGAGATTCACCAGGAAATGGTTTGGGGGCTCCTGAAAGCAGCTACAACACCGAGGTGACTGAAGGGTTTTCAGTCTTGCTTTTCCAAAGGCACAAATTTGCCCAGAGGTCACAATAAAGAAGGTGAAGAAAAGACTTGCTGCATGAAGACTTGTTAGTGCTTTTAGATGAGCCCTTGGGGCAGTCCCTTTGCTGTCAGTGGGACAAGCAGCTGGGGTTGAATTTATAAATCCTTGTATGAGTCTCTGCAAGGAGGAGCACATAGCAGCTGTGTGGTGCTGCAGCCACTGGCACCAGGAAAGGCAAAGTGAGAGCCCTGAGCCCAGGCTTGCTGATGTTTATGCTGGCTCCTTGGATGCACACTGCTCTAGAGGGGTTGCAACACAGAGGAAATTTTGCAGGATGCTCTGGATAAGACATGAGTGGAAAAAACCTGCCCCTCCACAGGGAGTTATTCACATGGAAAGGGAGACAAAAAGTTTCAGGGAAATATCTAGTGAGTATTGAAGTGCTGAAACGTAGATTTTCTTTCCTAGACCTTACCCTCAACATCAGTTTCCCCTTCTCCATCCATCAGCTTCAGTGTTTCCAGCCCTGTGGAACTATTCCTGTGCACAAATAAAAAGCACCATTGCTGCTGTGAGAGAGGACAGTGGCAATGTGTTCATTTTTGTGTAGCTGGAATTGGCATCACGTATGAATGAGGAATATGCTCTGGCCCTGGCAACCTAATTGGGCTGAAATATCTTTATTTTAGGGCTGTGCTACATAGGGCAGAGATTGTGAGGAACTGGGCACTATTTCTGCAGTACTGTGATGCCAATCAAACTGGGACTGGTGCTCAGTCCTGGATACCCCTAGCTTGAGGAGATATCTACATCCTGTGGGTCACCTGCTTCGTTTGGAAGGAGTTGCTGAAGCAAAGGAAGCTGGAGGGAAGATGGAAGCTATGGGGGAGCCAGACAAGGTAAATGTGCCAGCTGCTGAAGGAAAGAGAAGATGAAAGGGAAAAGAAGAGTGAAGAACAAAGCAGAAATGTCAAGGAAAGGTGGCGAGGGGAGACAGGAGTTGATGGTGCTAAAATTAGATGGAGAATGGGGACAGGGAGAGCTGATCCATGCTCTCCTTTTGGACGAAATTCCCACTGAAGCTGCTGTCAAATCTGGCCTGGGGAAGTGGAGAGCTGGAGTCCGGACTGGACAGCGAGGGAGAGGGAGGGGGGCAGGTGTCCCTGCAGGCCTGCAGCACCTCAAGTGCTCAGAGAGGATTTCCCCAGCCCCAAGGGGATCCAGCCCTGCTGCCCTTGGCACACACCTCCCAGTGTAAAATCAAAACACTTGTGTATATGAGTCTGCACTGTGTTTAACTGTTTCAAACCAATTTTTGCGGGTGATTCCTAATTATATGCTGCTAGTCACAGCCCACAAAAAGATAATGAAACCCTTGCCATCAATTAAATATAATTTCTGCGTGCTGAGGTGCAAGGAAGGCAAAAGGTGAAGTCACCAAATTTTCCTCTGGTGGCAGCTATGGGAGCCAGCTCTGGAAACCTCTCAGAACCTGGGCAAAATCAAGTAAGATCACCTAGACATGAACTAGGGGTAAGAAATGTTTTCTATTTATTCTCTGGAGTGTGCAATTCTGAAGGGTACAGAGAGTTCTTCTGACTATTCTGATGACTTGAAGGCATGTACTCTAGGAAGTGGTGTCGGGCTGAAATCACCCAGCCGTGAAATTTGCAAGTAAATGGATACTTATAGACAAAAAAAAAAAAAAAAAAATCTGACAAAAGCATGGAAAATGGGGCCCAAGGACACTCCCTCTTTTAATGCTGTTAAGTGGTGGTAAGAATAATGTGGTATAAACATGTTTTTCTTCCATTTCCAAGGATGTATGTTTATCCTCTCCTCTTGTATTAGCTGCTGTGTGTGTTAAGTGTCTTTACAGATATTATGTATACACTGAATCACACACAATATTCTCCAAAGTCAGTGGAAGTACTTGCACATCAGTGGGTCTTAAACAAAAAAACCCTCCTGACTCCTTGTTTTTCTCAGGAAAGCAGAGAGCTCTGTTCCAGAGAGTTCTGTCATCAGAATAAGTAAACCACATCATTTTAGGCCAGTTTGTCTGTAGTGATCTGATGGCTGTGGTGTGCTTGTGATAACCCCTCAAATCAGTTCATCTAGGAAAAGAAAGCTGATAGTCCGCTTCCCAAACAGCGCAAGTGAGAGGACAAGTCGAGCCTCTGACATCTTACTGCTTTATTTCACCCAGCAACACCTCTATTAAAAACTCTCTGCAGTATTTCTGCGTGGTGTGGCCAGCCAGCCAGCAGCAGGGGCAGAGGCAGTGCTGTGACTGAGGTCAGACCCTGCCTGCCCAGACAGAGAGCGCGCGTGTCGGGGGCACTGCACGAGCACCACCCCTGGGGTGGGGACCACCACACCCTGCAGCCCCTTCCTGCACCGCCAGAGCCATCCCTGCAAGGACCACCTGTCTGAGGGCAGCTCTGCAGCACAGGGATGTGCACTGGTGCCCTGGGGGTGAGGGGCACGCAGGGTGGGCACTGTGTGTGTGAGGTGGGCACCGGATGCTGTCATAGAATCACAGAATTGTGTAGGTCGGGAAAGACCTCTAAGATCATCAAGTCCAAGTGTTAACTCACTATAGGCAAGTCCACCTTGAAACCGTGTTCACAAGTGCCACATCTGTAGGTCTGAAAGTGCCACCAGGGATGGTGACCCCACACTTCCCGGGGCAGTCTGTGCCTTCAGTTCTCAGTGAAGAAGTATTTCCTAATACCCAACCTCAACCTCCCCTGGTGCAACCTGGGGCCGTTTCCTCCTGCGCTGTCGCCTGTTACCTGAGAGAAGAGACCGACCCCTACCTGGCTACCAGCTCCTTTCTGGGAGTTGTAAAGAGCCGTAAAGTCACCCTTGCCTCGCCTTTCCTGCAGGCTGAACAGCCCCAGCTCCATCAGCCGCTCCTCCTCAGACTCCTGCTCTCCATGTCCCCGGCCGGGAAGAGTCGGGCTCCTTTCGGGCACCCCCTTTCCTGCCCGCCTCTGCGCCAGGCGCTGTCCCCTGTCCGGACAGCGGGGCTGGCGGTGCGGCTGGAGCCGAGCGCTCCTCCGCGCCCCGAGGAGCGCCGGGACTCACCGAATCATAGAAATAACAGGGATATAATGGCTTAGGGAAGCGGTGTCTCGGCCCCTCCGCCTCCCGCCGCGCCCCGTCCCTGCGGAGCCGGTGCCGCCGCTGCCGCAGCGCTCGGGGCCGGCCGGGGCAGCGGGACCGGGGGGCGGTGCGGGGAGGCTCGGCCTGTGCAGCCCCCTCCCTCTCGTCTCCCCTCCTTCTCTTTCCTCTCTCCTCCCCTCCCTCCCCTCTCTCCCTCCTCCCATGCCAACCTGCTGCCGCCTTTGTCAGCGCAGCCCGGCGCTATGGCATCCTGCTGGGGCTTCAGGCTCGGGCTCTTCCTCCTCCTCCTCTTCCTCCTGCTGGCCGGGCAGCGGCTGCTGCAGCGGCAGATGCAGCCCTGACGGCCGCGCTCCCCGCGCCGGAGGCAGGCGGAGCCCGCAGGTGAGCCCCAGGTGCGGGAGGGGGCGCGGGGCGCTGCGCTGGGGGACAGGGGCGCCGAGGACAAGCCCCCCGTGCTCTCCGGCCCCAGGGATGCGCTGAGCATCCGGCGGTGCCCGGCAGCGGGTTCAGCACCGGCTCCCCCCGCCGGGCTGGGAGAAGGAGGAGTAGGTGCAGGTAAGAGACCCCCTCAGCCCCTGTGGTCCCCACCGGTGCCCCGGGGTCCTGCATCTCTGTTAAGCTCTCCAGGAAAGGGGGTGCTCCAAAATCGTGAAACTCCGTCTGGGACTTTGGCAGCTCCACTCTAGTCCCGCACATCCGGATCTGCCCAAGAGGAGCAAGTGGGTGACCCTAGGGCTGAGCCCCAGGGACCCCAAACCCCCAAACGGAGTCTGAAGGGATGGGGATCAGGGAAACTGGGCAAGGGAGCAGGGTGGCAGTGAGATTGTTACAGACTTGCTGTTCAAAAATCCAGGTTGCCCACAGATGGAATAAATTGCTCACACTTAATTCAATTAGACTTTTTTTGTGTTTGTCTGTCAGTATTTTTAATGGTGTCTCCTTATACAAAAAATTCTGGTGAAAATGTGGCTTGGATGTGCTCTAATAACGTATTGGGAGGTCAGTATTTGTGTGTGTCTGAATGGGCCAAGAGTTGGCAAAGAATAACCAAGAGTATATGATGCAGTAATAATTCCAGTAATTTATTTCACAGTTTTAGGATGATTGTTTGCACTTTCTCAGATCGTAGAGATACCTTAACCTGGATTGCATAACTGAACCATGCAAATAATCAGCCTAATGTTACTGTGCAAGAAAAATCGATGGCAAACCCTGTTTGACTTGAGCTCTTGCACAGCCGTGAGGGTCCACTGCTTTTATCCACAAGTTCCCTATTAATTTAGGCACTCAGATCCTTTAAAACCCGCTGAATTCTGGGGTGTGGAGGAAGCTGAAGTGTTATGCAGAGTCCTTTCACAGCAGAGCCTGCCTCTGGTAAGGAGCTGGGTTTGTAAAGCGCGGTTTCCCAGGGCTCATTCACGCAAGATAAGAGCCAGAAAACAGCAGCAGCTTCTTCCCGTGCTCTCCCCAGCGACCCCCGGTGACCCTCGGAGGAGGCTGGCAGCGGGATGCCCGGGAGGTGCGGGCTGTGCATCCTTCCCGTGCGCAGCAGCAGCCAGACGCTGGCCAGAGCGGGTGCACAGGCACCGTGAGCTCCCGGCATGCAGGGGCTCCTTCCCTTCGGCTCTGAAGGAGTGAATAAAAACCTCAGCAGGCAGCCAGCACCCACCTCCTCCTGCCCCAGGGACTGAGCCCACCCCGGTCCTGCGCAGCCGAGGAGACGGTCCGGAGGAGGCAGCCCGTGTCAGACTGCTCGGGAGGACTTTTCTCGTCAATGAAAGGTGGAGAGGAGCAGTTGCCATTGCACAGGCAGGGCTCCAAAGTGTGTGGTTTAGTTTTCTTTTTAATGAGCGGCAGAAGGCTGGAGGGAGGAGGAATAAGGTGTGTGGAAATGGGCATTGTTTCCCTGAGTGCCAGCTCCCGTGTCTGTGTGCAGTGGAAGCCAGATGGGGCTCGAGGTCCCTGTTCCTTCATCAGAAATTTCTTAATGTTTTGACAGAGAAATGGATTTATGAGTGTGGGAGAAAACAAAACCTGAATTCCATCTCGACGGGTTACATTTCATGTGAGGCAAGCGTTGCCTGCCTTGTTTTATAGTATCTGGTGTTGGGAAGGCAGGCTGAATGATTTATGAGCTCGAGTTAATAGTAAAACAGCATATCACTGGCTCTGTATTAATGTTCTGCTGTGCTGAAGTAGCTGGCTCTTTCTGAGGGGATTTATGCAAGGATCACTCTGCCGTTGCGTTGCCGTAGTGGCATTCTGGGGTGGCCCGTCCGTCACCGTGGGGGGAACAAAACAAGGATGCTGTTTCCCTCTTGGCTGGCAAATCAAAGGGAGAGTCACATCTGTGTGTTAGCTGCACCTGCTGTGGATATTGGGAGATGGGGAGGGCAAATGTCAGTGGCACAAGGAACAGGGAAGGAAATGAAGGAGGAAATAAGAGAGGAAGGTAACGTGGTCTGTATGCCAGTGGCCATGATTCAGACTCGTGCAGGGCACCTTGCCACCCTGCAGCTGCTCAGGGAAGTCGAGTGGTGGGACTGTCTCTTGAATGCTGTGCTGGGTTTTAGCTGCCTCAATGTGTGCTGCCCTCAGACCATTTGGCAGGGCAGGGTTTGAGCTGAAGGAGTCACAGCAAAGCAGCCAGGGCTACTGGGAAGCAGTACTAATTTCATGAATTCCTGTGGATGGCAAATTTATAGGGTAGGCAGGAGATGAGGGGAGCACCCCCACCCCACTGCTGATTTGGGAGGTGGTAAGGATGGGAAGTGCATTCTGGCTTTCCTGCGAGGCAGCGAGATACATGAAAGAGTCTGTAGATTCCCCTGGTCTGGAGAACCACAGGGGAGAGGTTTCATGGAGGCTTGGTTCCTAAAGACACCAGAAAATAGAACAGTATATTCCCTTTGTGCAGCAGAGAGCTCCTGTGGGGATGGAGCTCGCAATTGTAATATTCTTGGAGTTCTCCTCCAGAGGCTGAGACAGTGGGTTAGTGGTAAGATGAGAGCTCAGTTCATTGCTCCTGGTGCAGGGCAAAAAGACATCGATTTGTGGTAAGTCTGGAGCTCATCTGTGTGCAAGGAGAGCCAGCCCCCATCGACTGGCTGTGCAATCTGATGCTCTACAAGCCCATGCTGGGATATAATTGTGCTATTAGAGCAGCAAATGTCAAATCTCGGGAAGCGGAGTCAAAGCGACCCTTCCAATGTTAATATAACAAAATCATTAGGGATGAAATGTTAAGTGGCTCCTTTGGTCAGAGATGGTCTTGGTGAAGATAAATAAGCCAGATCCCATCCTTTTGTCTGGGGAGCTCCATGTGTCTGGAGACCAAAGTTAGTTTGAGGGGGGGTTTGGAGGGTGTGTGTGGCTGCTGGCAGTGAGGGTAAGGCATGAGGACCTTGGTGGAATTGAGGCCATCTGAGGAGACCCTGTGCTGCTGCTCTTGCTGTGGGTGCTTCCATTTGCTTTGCTGCTTTTGACTGATTTGTGACCCTGTACCCTCTTTAAAAGGCCTTCCTGTGCTGATTTCAGAGCTCTGCATTTATGTGCCACGTCTAGCTCTATTCTGGTCCTGCTTTGAGAGATACTGAATGAACGTGGACATAATGGCTGAGATGGTGCGTGGCCAAGTGCTTGGCACCTGGGACGTGGCAGCTCCTGGGCTGGCCTGCCAAGAAGCACCTGTCTTTGTTGCAGCCTGTTAGGAGGCTTGACAAGAGGCAGAGGAGCTTAATGTGCCACTAAAAATTCTGGCAGCAGGTTTTTACATCCCTGAACCGGGAAACAAGATTCCAAGGCCCTTATATATTATCCTTAGGGGTAGTACATCCTGTTCTTCACAGCCCCAGTCTGTTGATGCTCCACAAGCAGCAATGTTTCTGATGCTCTGGCACGAGGGAGCACCAATTTCCATGCTCAGGCTGAAGCCCAGAGATATCTTTCACACCTAAAATTCTCTCACACCTAAAAGCTGTTTGTGAACAGCCAAGGGGTGAAGAAGAAATTATTCCAGCTCCTACTAGCTTTCTTTTCCTCAAGGCCTATATCTGAGTTTGCAACCTGCCTTTTCAGTTTCCACCTCCCATAGCCGAGTCTCAGTTGAATGAACTGGCTGAATTCCCACCTGAGCAGGTTCAGCTCTCTCCTGGCCACCCTTGCTTCAAAGCCTCTGTCATGTCCCTGACCCCTCACTGCTTTATAGCTGACTGTCACCTGCCAGGCTTGGGTCTGGGAGCCCAGGGGTGGGACTGAGCTGACCCAGCCTAGCTGAGCTCTCCTGCTTTGGCTCTGTGCTTCAGAGCCTCTGCCTTTCTGCTTGTGTACGGATTGGGGTCCCCACAACAAGGTCCTGGTTGTGCTAAGTACAAGCAACATGAGACTGGGGGTATGCAGCAGGGCTTTCACTCAGCTAACTGAGCTTGTCATCACTCAGCAGCCTTGAAAATCAGGCTGCTCCTGAGTTTTACCAGATTCATAGTGTTTAGAAACCTGAATTGAAGTTAAACCCTCTGATGATGCAAAAAATGGCTTGGTGCAAAGCAAAGATTTTCAAGAAGCTGTACCTAGGATATCCTCACTGGGATGAGGGAGTAAAGACAGAAGGATGGGGAACAAAATGGATTGACACTTTTCAGAAATACATTAGTGCAAACTGGCTACTTGGGTGTTTTAGCAGGAGTGTGAGTGGGGAGAGGGCAGGCTGCTGGCAGGCCAGTGCAGGGTGTGCATCAGGCTGTGAAAATGTATATCCAGGTGAGGGGCTGGCGAGAAGCTGTGAATTTACAAATAGGAGGAGATAGTTGCTTTTGCTGGTATTCAGCCTGGAGGTGACAAAAAGACATATTTTCACTCCTGTCCCAAGTGGCAGATTTATAGCATGCAGAAAATTGACTTGGAATGCCAGCCCCCTGTCAGCTGGGAATGTCTCTGAGCTCCACACTCAAAGTTTATTCTGTAAGAACTTGGTAGCCTTGGTGGTAACTAGCAGAGTTTGGACCTAGCCTGGGAGCATCATTAATGGTGACATGTCAGAGAAATACAAAGGCAGGCTGGGAAAGAGTCTGTGCCTCCAAGCACACTCTTTGAGAGAAAAAGGATGCAAGCACCCTCCTCCAGCCTTTGGCACTACTTCTTGGAGCTGAGCACAGAACAGTAAAACATTTTTTCTCCTTTGTCAGCTGGCAGAAGAGTTGTGCTGCTATGCATAATACAGGAGCTTTAAAAGCAAACATGCATGCAGCAGAGGTGTTGGAAAATCCCTGTAGCCATTGCTTTCTGAGAGCTGTGTTTACAATCACAGAAATATATTCACATTGCTGCTGCTCAGCTCCTGATCACACACAATAGAGAGATGTTATTTAAATAAACAACCGAGTTCATATGGAGACTTGTTTCGTATTCTTTTGGGTGACTATTTGTTATGACAGCTGAAGTACTCTGGCTTCTGACACTGATAGCAATCACTGATGTGTGATGTCAGGGCAGGAGATGAAACAGGAGCCCTGGATTCTGGAGTGGTGCTCAGGAGTCCTGAGGTCTTTGACCAGAAGGTGTCTTTTAGAATGAGTAATAATAAACCTTGCAATGTTGACTTCAGTGCTCTGCCATTTGGGTGAATATTCTCCACTTGATGGAGGATAGGGCAGTTCCAGGGGTTATCTAAGGGTGGCAGTGAATGGGGGAAGATAACATACCTTTCTGGGAAACTGAGAAGATTTTTGTCCTTCCTATCAGTAAGAATAACAAAGACAGAGTGACCAAACATAGCAATTGGCAGACTGCATCAGCCTGTGCTCTGTCTTTCCTAGTAGCCAACAGCAGAGACACCGGCAAGGATGTTCACAATAGATGGATGAAAAATCGTCAGCATCAATTCTTAATCCATAATAGCTAAAGGTTGTTTTCAATTCTGAAAGTGCAGGGGTTTATATTCTCCCCAAGATGTTTGCTAGTGTTAGCTGTGCTTGTTCAAGCTATTCCTGTTATCCACATAAATGTGAAGCTTTTGCTCTTCACCTCTGCCCTGTCATTTCGGGATGGTGAATGGAAATGCACTTCTAGGCTTCACTGGCAGCACATCACTGAAGAGGATGTTCTCTGTCCTTGATATTTCTCTGTCTTCAAATCCATCCTGATTGGCAGCCAGCCCTCTAGTATCTGCTGGATTGGTTTCAAGATTCAGCAAGATTTTTTTTTTTAACTCCTTCTGTTCTTCACTAAATTTTGGACTTAATAGCTGAAATGGGACCCACACATTCTTTTCATGTGGGACCTGGCAAATTCTCCATTCCTGAAAAGGTATTTCTGGAAAAAAATATGTCAAAGTATCCAAAGGAGATAATTCAGAGCAGAGGAGAAAATAACGGATTAAAGTAAGCAAGATGGCAATTATGTTCTCAGAAAACTTCTAAAAACATGTCAGAAGTTTATTGACAGAAAATCTTCTTCAGAGCCGTTTGCATTCTGACATGCAAACATGTCATGGTGCAGTAGATCAGCCCTGGTTAGGCTGGGACTGAAATGATTGCAGACAGTTTGATGCTTAAACTGGGCTTTGAACCTCTCATAAGCTGGTAAGAAATTCTGTGCGGGCTATTGTCTATCTGCCATTAGTTCAGCCTCTCCAAAGCTGCTTCTGTTTATTCACTTGGTTGCTTTAGTAGACAATGGCATAAAGGAGCCTTCTCGGATAAAACCCCGATTCCATTTAAGTATTGATTTATTGGATGCTAGGATTGCAGCCTGACATGAGGATGGGTTATAAAAGCAAGCCCTGGATGGTATGGTTAGGGAGTCAGGCCCCATCTCTGGCTGAGTTGCAAGGCCCTGGGTATTACCTGTGGGTGACTCACAATCTTTTTTGTGTTGCTGTAGAAGTGGAACGTGGTTTCCAGGCTAAACGGCAAAATACGCTTAAGCCATGGAGTCCAACCAGGAATCCTCACTCTTCCTGGTGAAGATATTGGAGGAGCTGGACACGAAGCAGAATACTGTTTCTTACCAGGATCTCTGCAAGTCCCTCTGTGCAAGGTTTGATTTATCCCAGTTGGCCAAGCTCAGAAGCGTGCTGTTTTACACTGCTTGCCTGGATCCTAATTTCCCAGCGACTTTGTTCAAAGACAAAATGAGATGCACTGTAAACAATCAGCAATCAAAGAAAATCATGGTTGCAGCAGATATAGTAACAATATTCAACCTCATACAAATGAACGGGGGAGTGGCCAAGGAGAAGCTTCCAGTTGCAAGGCACAAAGTGAAGAAGAAGGAGTCCTTTGAGTCCTGCAGGTCTGACACAGAGATCTGCAATATGGCAGACTGTGTGCCTGACTGCGTGCCCAACTGTGAGCTCAATGACCAGGACTTTAACCGGGGCTTTCCAGTCAGAAGGTCTTCGAAATGCAGAAAGATGGACTGCAAAGACTGCCAGCAGTTCGTCCCCTCATCAGAACCCAACTTCTTGCTCGGTGTTAATAAGGACATGAAGGGCCGGGCTGCCTCTCTGGACAGGCTGCAGGCGCTGGCGTCCTACTCCATCGCCACATCCCCACCGTGTGAGATGCAGAGTACCTACTTCCCCATGAACATTGAAAATGAATCTATTTCAGACCAGGATTCCTTGCCCATAAGTGCAGGCTTAAAAGAAACTTTCATTTCAAATGATGAGCCCTTCATGATGCAGTCGTGTGTCCAGAAAAGAAATATATTCAAAGAAGATTTTCATAATCTGATTACAATATCTCCCAACTTAATACCATCCAACAAAACACCAGAAGATGGACACAGAGAACCTCAGAATAGGAAGGAAAGCTCTAAGCAGACTTTCTTCAACCATAGCTTTGAAATGCCATACAGCAGCCAGTACTTGAATCCAATTTATTCTCCTATACCAGACAAAAGGCGAGTGAAGCATGAAAGTTTAGATGATCTTCAAGCTTCAACATATTTTGGCCCAACTACTGTTCTTGGACCACAGGAACCCAAAAAGTGGACTGGAAAGCCAACCAAGCAAACTGCCTGGCCAGCTAAAAGCTGGAGTTTAAATACTGAGGAGGTCCCTGACTTTGAACGCTCATTTTTTAATAGGAAGCAGGCTGAAGAGAAACCTCGATACCAGAGTTCGAGCAACCCATCTCCAAACTTTCCTTCAGTTGACAGGCATCAGTCCTACCTAAATGCAAAGGATCAGCAGCCAATTATGCAGGCAAACTATGCTGTGAAACCCAACGGGCATAAACCTAAGGAAATTCCTTCCATTCTAGATGTGGAGAAACACGAGCCAGTCAAAAAGTTTAAGGATAAAAGCATCAACTGTACTTCTGTGCAGATCTTAAGCATTGACAGGACCATGAGTGTTGGGACACAAACGGAGCAGCAGGTTCTGGAGCACAAGAAATGCAAGGATTTGTGTGCAGCAGGCCAAGGCAAGTACAGCGAGCGGCACTCTCTGAAGCAGTCGGATGACGACTCTGAAATCGTGAGCGATGACATCAGTGACATTTTCAGGTTTTTGGATGACATGAGTATCAGCGGGTCCACGGGAGTGATGCAGTCCTCTTGCTATAACAGCACTGGTTCCTTGTCTCAGGTGCATAAATCAGACTGTGAGAGCTCACCTGAGCACAATTTGACTAAGATCTCCAATGGGAGTGCCTGTAACAAACTGGATAAAGTGGTCAGGACAGATGTCAGTAACACAGATGATGAACTGAAAACGAGTGTCTGCAAATTAGTCTTGAGGATTGGTGAAATAGAGAAGAAACTGGAATCTCTCTCAGGTGTCCGAGAAGAAATCTCTCAAGTCCTGGGAAAATTAAGCAAGCTGGATCAAAAAATCCAGCAGCCAGAGAAGGTCAGTGTACAAATAGATCTCAACTCTTTGACAAGCGATGCCGCGTCAGATGAGAGCAACTCCCCGCAGATATTTCAGTGCCACAATACTCCTCATGGAAGCAAACTGGAGAATAATCCAGAATGGTGCTGTTCAGATGCCAGTGGAAGTAATAGTGAGAGTCTTCGAGTTAAAGCCTTAAAAAAAAGTTTGTTTACTAGGAGATCATCAAGATCACTAACAGAAGAAAACAGTGCAACCGAATCCAAAATAGCAAGTATTTCAAACTCTCCCCGAGACTGGAGAGCTATTACTTACACCAACCAAGTTGGCATTACAGAGGAGGAGGTGAAAGAGAGAGATGGAGGAGAAAATAAGGACTGGCACAGGAAATCTAAAGAGGTAATTTCAACTTTAACTCACATAATAAATGCTTAAAAATAATGTGGTTATGAATGCCTTCCATAGTCATCACAAACCTCGGGGTATGACAATGCTTTGCCTTGCCATGTTATGCCTCCCTTTATTGTTACCATAATTGAGTGATTTTGTATCTCTAGGTTCTTGCTTGGCAGCTGCAAAATGGCCACGTTGCTTCTCAAAAGCTTTGCTTTTTTGCAAAGGAAAGGGTGGTAATGTGGGTGGCATCTTGGGAAGGTGATGGTATTCTTCATCATCTGCAGCAATATAAGGAGGCATGGTAATTACCTTGGTGGAAAGGGTGTGGGGAAAATTGAAATTGTCTAGTGATTGTTTTAGAAGGGATATTTTGAAATTGAATTGTGATGGCTTTTATCAGAGAAGTATGTACATATTTGAAAGCCAACAAAACAGACTCATGGATTCAAATCCCTCAAGGAAAAAAACCCTTGTATTTGTGCTGTGAGATGCTCATTGTAGCTACGTTCTCTCTATCTGACTTTCATGGTCATTCAAATGAGTCTTAAGCTTCCTGTTATGGAACTGCAGCATAGCTGTGCTCTTGGTTTGGCTGGGCAGAAAAGCTCTGCCCTTCCTCCCAGCAGCTTCCCTGGCTGCCCCTGGGCAGAGCTCTGGGTGCTGCTCTGTGGACCTGCAGGGGTGGGGGCTTGCTCCTGTTTGGGGAGGGGGTCCTGCAGCCCCTGGTCAGTGTGACCACAGGACAGGCATGCTGTGCCTTCTTACAACGGGGTGTGAGGGCAGAGAAGGGTTGAGAACAGAGAGGAAGAGGTTTGGTGGAAGGAAGTGCATTTGGGTGAACAAGAAACCACAAACCATGGGTTATTGCTAGACTGCAGAGGGGGAGGAAGGCGGTCCTTAGTGAGCCCAAACCTTGGCTTTTGTGTTCATTGCTTTGCTTTGGATGACATGCTGATTTTGAGAGTCCCTCCCTGACTCCTTCAGTGGCCTGTGGCTGACCCTGGATGGTACCACAGCTGCTGCAGTGTCAGGTGGGGGCATCCCTGAAGAATACTTCACATTAGGGTTTGATCTGGAAACAGAAACCTGAAAGCCTGCTTGTGTCTTTCAGCTTTTGCAGATCAGCTGGGCTTCTCTGGATGTCAGGGCCATTTTCAGAATATTTTTTTGATCTATGAACAGCACAAACCCTAAATTTCTCCTGTTGCATTGTGTTTGTGTTAGAGCTGTGTCTGTGAAATACCTCAAAACCTCTTTGGTTTGTTTGTGAGAAGAAGGTGGGCAAATGCATGAAGGCCATCCAAACCCTTTATCCTAACTGGTCTATTTTTATCATATGGTGCTTCTGAAAGGAATATCTCTGTCTTTTGTGTTTAACTCCCTCATAGTCTTGTTTTTTCTCTCAAATTCTTTTAAACCCTATTGCAGGCAGACAGGCAATATGAAATCCCACAGCCACATAGACTCTCTAAACAGCCAAAAGACGCTTTCTTGATTGAACAAGTCTTTAGTCCTCATCCCTACCCTGCATCACTCAAGTCCCACATGAAAAGCAACCCTCTCTACACAGACATGAGGTTGACAGAGCTGGCCGAAGTGAAACGTGCCCAGCCATCGTGGACCATAGAGGAATACACGAGGAATTCGGGGGATAAAGGCAAGATTGCAGCCTTGGATCTACAAGTGAGTCTCATTTGTTTAATTTAAATGGCCTGATTGGAAATGGATGTTGCCAGAATATGCATTTAAGAAGGGATTTGGATGGCTCAGGAAAGAGCTGTGGATTGTTGAGCCTCTAATCTTGCTGATCCCTATCCATCCTGGCCAGGGACAATGAAGAATGTGAATGCTTTGTTTCTGAATGGTGATCCTTGACAGGCTGATGCTCCCAGCTTATTCTGCAATGGAGAGACATCCTCTAAGCCATCGTGGCTTTAGTAGCTCTAAAGAGGAGTTGGGGAATAAGGGAGGGCATAGGTGAGCTGGTCCCTAACTGCAGCAAGGCAGCGTGGTGCAGGAGCTGGGACTGCTGCCTTTTCCTCTGTCTCTGAATTATTCACAGGGAATTGCAATGTTAGGTTTGTTTTTTTTTTCTTCCATTTTACCAGGAACACAAGACATCAAATACTTGTAGAAGACGTTCAATACCTCGACTGGTTTTGAAACACGTCACTGTGGAAGCTTTGAAGTGGCTGTTGGAAACCAGCCAGGCAACTAATGCTGTGTCTAGTTTGCATTTTGGTTCAGCTTGGAAGTGTGCAGGCTCTTGTGCAACAAGCAGAGGAGACACATTCAAATTTTACATTAACGTTTTCCCGACACAAAATCACAAACCTGACATAAAGTGAGCACCCACACTGGATACCCTGTGTAGTCTGATAAACACAGCACATCTTTTAGGAAGGAAGATATCTGAGCAGAGATTTATAGAGGAGACCTGAAGGATGACATCCAAAATGTTGCATTTCTTGGTCTCAAAACCTAAAATGTGTCACACAATGAAATGCACACTGATGTGCAAATAACTGTGCATCCTTTATATGCACTTTGACAGCAGAATGTAGGACCAGTGGGGAGGTCTGGTGCTGACCTCAGGCATTTTGGGCTCTGTGGGCAGCAGTCTGTGGGGTGCAGCCGTGCTCAGGGAGGGAGTCTGCTTCTCTCCACAGCTTGTCTGCCAGGGGAAGCAGTGTTGAAGAGTCTGAGACTTTGCTGCTCCGTGCTAGCCCTCAATGGCTCAGTGCTGAGGCACCTAAGCCAGCTCCCAACCCATCAGACTAACCCCTAGGAAAGCATCGGGATGCTGTGCCTCGGGACCCTGAGCTGGCTGATTTGGATTTGAAACCATCACCCACACCGTGCTGTAGTGCAACTGCCAGGAGTGTTTGTGCAGGAATTTGTGCACAACAAATTCACCTCCTTGCTTGGCTCATGCCAACTTCCCTGTCCTCACCAGCACCTGCTCCTTGCTGTGGCTAAAGTGCACTCGGAGAAAAACAGCAGCACAGGGAGAAGGCTGCATCTTGCCTCAGCTCCCTGCTGCTTTTTGGGTCTTGAAAGCTTTAGAGGGCTAAATTCCTAACCCTGGCATTGCAGGCTGTGTGCTAGAGCAGGAATGGGCTGGAAGAAGTTCTCTGCAGCAGGCAGTCACAAAGCATGGCTTACCTGCTGTGTGAGGCAATAAGGGAGGTGATATTTGGAAGCAAAGCCCCTCTGGGAGAAGTGTTCTCCATCTGCTCCTCGTTGGGCTGTTTTGTTCTCTGTAAGCAGCTCTGCATGACTGTGAGCAAACCAGAGAAATCGGCTTATTGCCATCATTTATCTTTAGGATAAAGGTGATAGAAGTTTACTGGTTTGATTCTCTCCCTCCAAAAAGATTGTCAGAATTGCATCTACCCTGCAAAGCCCATGTCTAGACTTTATAATGGAGCTTACTGACAAACTTAAAAAATAGACACAGACTGATGAGTGGGTTTTTTTTCCCCAGTGATTAAGTTTATTAGAACTGAAAGTAAATACATTATGCCTTAATGAACATTCCTACGTCTGGCAATGAAATGGGAAAGGAAGCTGATTAACAGTAATGGGCCTTTTTAATAATGCATCTTCTTTCTGAAGTAGTTAAAAGGTCAATGCCAAGGCAGATGGGTCCAAAACTGCAATTTCCTTGAAGCATACTGTGCCTATCTTTGGGCCTTTTCTACCTTTGTTTACTTAAAATTTCTCCTGGAGCCTGACAAGTCTGCTGGGTTTTCCTCCAAAAAAAGAAATTGCCAAACTAGTCAGGCCCAAAGGTTGTCCCAGGTGTGGGCTCTGTGTGAGATTCATTGCTTTGCTTTGTGTATGATGATGCACTGGGATCAGACAGTGTCAGGCTATTTTCTGATGCCTTTAGAGATGAGATTGCTGCCTTTTTTCACAAGGCTGAAACAGGTCATTCAAAGCCCTAAAGATACAATCACAGGTGTGGCTGATGGCCTCTGTTTCAGCATCCTAACACTATCACAGAGGTGTCCATGAAATGATCATAAAACCATTGTTCAATTTTCATTGTCTATTTCTGAGATAGCCATAGAATTGCTTCTTTTAGTAGTTCTTTACATAAAACAAATGCTCCTATCAGGAAAAACAAAGTTTCAGCCAGTAGCTCGTGGCCACAAAATCTGAATTAGTAAATTAAAGGCTAAAGGATTAGTCAAATCCTTCTCAAGTCAGCTGGAGTTTCTTTGCAGAGTCCAACAAGCTTTGGATCAGGACTGTTACAAGAACAGAAATGGTGTGTGTTAGGGTATTCTCACTGTAATATTTTTATATGGAATCTTTTTCATTTTTTTTTTTAAAGAAATGGGCTTTGGAAGCCTCAGATAAAGGAGACAGCTTTGGTGAAATGCTGTCATTTTTCAAAATGTTCTTTTTGCTTTACTCCTTTCTGCTGATAAGTTCAATATAATGTGTAGACTTTTGGTTTCCTCAGTTTTCCCCTTATTTTCCTCTAAAACAGAGGTTAAAGGGGGGAAAAAACAAGCAGGATTGAAATGGAGAGCTTTAAGAGCTCATAAATACTCAGGAACAAAAAGCTGTAAGACATAAAAAATAAGTAATTCAGATGGAAATACTGATGAAGCTCTGCAGGTTGCCTGTGTCCCCAGGCAATGCCTTTCCAGAGGAGGGTCTGTAAATTGCCCCTGCAGCAGGGCTGGGTGCTGGATGGGGCTGGGTTATCACGCCCTGCCAGCAAATCATGGTGACAAAATTAGGGTTAGCTTTATAAAATGTAGCACATGAGGAGCATATATTAAGAACCTTTCCCATCAGCTGAGCTTTAATAATTTAAAAATTATTAACAGTAACAGGCCGGCACTTGCTGACACCTCTGCTGTCGAGCAGATTAAAGAGATCTTATTTAAATGCCATCCAAGATGACGAAGTTTCCGGTAAATCAGAGGTACGTGAGGGATTTTGGAGCAGAATCTTACTGTTGCAGGAGTCTATTTTTTGCAGTATTTTTTTACCACTTTCATCAGCTTTATGGAATTGGGACCAGGAGATGAAGGGGTGTGAGAAGTGGCAATAACCCACTTTATCCTGATAGCAGATCCAGGTGCAGCTGGGAGGCCTCCAGGAAGATCTGCTTCGCTTACTTATTTTATTAATGGCAGACCCCAGACAATTAACAACCGTTTCCTTTTAATTTTTAGACTCAAGAATCTTTAAACCCAAACAACTTAGAGTACTGGATGGAAGACATTTACACTCCTGGCTACGATTCCTTGTTGAAACGGAAAGAAGCCGAGTTCAGGAGGGCGAAAGTTTGCAAGATCGCTGCCCTGATCGCAGCAGCCGCTTGTACAGTTATCCTGGTGATTGTGGTGCCCATCTGCACCATGAAATCCTGAGCCTGGGCACACACCTGTGACCCCACAGCCACCTGTGTCTCGGAGAGCTCACGCTGTGTGTCAAATGGCTGCTGGCAAAACTGTAAGGAGTTCGCTAAGGGATGATGTGCTGAGGATGTCCCGGTGGAGAATGGAGGCAGAACGCAGAACAGCCAGAGATACATTTTTGGCAAAGTCCTATTTTAAATAACAGACTGTGGGGTGGAGTTAATGGGAGCTCGGTTCGATTTTTATGCATTTTTAAAAGTGCAATATTTTTTTTTTTTTTCCTAAAGGAATGATATAATGTTTTACAGAATCAGAGTCTGATGAGAATCCAGGCAAGAGGGGAAAGCTGTCTGAGCTATGTTGCATTTAAAGGAGTACATGGAGGTAGCACCGTATAGAAGGGAATGTTCTATATGCATTACATTGAGGAGCTAGGGAAGTCTTAACAGCTCTCTGCAGTGTTGAAAACTCTGAATGTATTGTATTTATTTTATAGTATTTATGTATTTCATGATCATTTGTTCGAAAGCAGACTGTGTAGCTGTGAACAGAGTTCATTCCTGCGTTCAGATTAAAAAGGGCTCTTTGTATTTGGTCTTGCCCTAAGACCTACTCTATCATCTCTGAGTACTTAGTTAAGTGCAATGTGCTGCAGACCAAAAAGATTATGTTTTAAAGCAATCACAAGAGGTTTTAGTTATTTCTGTTGACTAACATTTGCATAGAGCTGGCAAACTTGCTTTGCCAAAAGGGTATTCTTTACCTCTGCAGACAGTGAAATTGTCTCAATTTCACTCCTGCCAGCAAGTAAAGCTGGCAAATCAAAGCAACACTCTGTTAAAGTTCTTGGAAATGTAATCTGAACAGTTACAATTTTTTTTCCCACAAAGTCTTTGTGCCTTTTTTTAGACTCTAGGTTAAATAGAACTGTTTAATTTTTTGCTATTTTAAGCCCATAACATAAATCACAGCATAATGGGTACTAATGGAGGTCCTTTTCCTGCAAGCCTTCTGTACAGTTCTGAGTGCTCCTCAAGCAGCAGGGCTGGTGGTTACTGAGCACTTACATTAAGGGCACAATTTCTCAGCACTGGTAGAAACTTGCTGCTGGTGCAATGCATTCAGCACAGGGAGATCTTTTGCTTCCCTCTTACTAATGTACTTAAGAATGTTGGTTGAATCTACTGGACAGCAAGCAGTCTGTATCCCAAGGGAAATGTCCATTTGATGCTTTATCCCAAATGCAAATAGCAGGTTCGATGGAATTCTCAGGCTGGGACAGAAACTGCCTGTCATGGTTAGTGAAAGCAAAAAAATCCAGAAAGTATTACTCTTCTGTTGAGTGTAGGAAAAAAAAGAAAAAAAAAAAAGAAAAAAAAGGATTTTCAGGAAATAGTGTGATCCTCCAAGGGGAAGGAGATTCTTTTAGTGATCCTCCAAGGGGAAGGAGATTCTTTTAGTGAATGCTCTTTATGTAGGGTAATTTTGGTTTCTTCAGAAGCAGCCTCCCTACACAATGACACAGCAGCTAAGAAAGCACTGGATGCTCCTTCCTCTGGCTCTCTGGGATGTGCTGCACTCACTGTTTGTTTCTGACTGGTTTAAAAAAAGTATTGAGGGAAGGGTGTGTGGGAGGTGAAGGCTTTGTTGTGACTTTAGATGTGTGTCAGTTCTTTCCTGCAGTTGGAGAGCTGTTAATGTGCTGCTCACGTGCTGTGCTTTATTTAGGGATAGGTGATTCCTGAGGCTGTTGATCTATCAGAAAAATAACTGTAAGCACAGGGCTGGATGTCCCATCAGCAAATCGAGAACAAGAATAGGCCCACAGACAAAAGCTGTGCCTGCCTGGCCTGAATCCTGACCCAAATTCTGTGACTTTGGCCCATTCATAATACTGAGCTAATTTCTCTTTCCTCCCAGATGCTGCAGGATGGAGTCACAGCAGGGGGGGAGCAATTCACACACACTCGTGCACACCCAGACAGACTGGTGCACAACCAGACAGACTGGTGCACAACCAGACACACCCACGCACACTCGCACACACTCTCACACACCCAGGCACACTCACTCACACCCATGCACACTCGTTCACACCCGTGCACACTCTCGCACACCCATGCACACTCGTGCACACCCATACACACTCTCGCATACCCACACACACCCGTGCACACTCTCGCACACCCAGACACACTTGTGCACACCCAGGCACACTCATGCACACTCGTGCACACCCAGACACACTCATGCACACTCGTGCACACCCGTGCGCACTCAGACACACCCGTGCACACCCAGACACACTCGTGCACACTCTTGAACACCCAGACACGCTCTTGCACACCCATGCACACCTGTGCACACTCTCGCACACCCAGACACACTCTCGCACACCCGTGCACACTCAGACACACCCGTGCACATCTGTGCACACCCAGACACACTCGTGCACACTCTCACACACCCAGACACACTTGTGCACACTCTCGCACACCCGTGCACACCCAGACACACTCTCGCACACCCATGCACACTCTCGCACACTCTCGCACACCCATGCACACTCTCGCACACCCGTGCACACCCATGCACACCGGTGCACACTCTCGCACACCCATGCACACCGGTGCACACTCGCGCTCCCTTTCCCCGGTGTCCCCCAGCCCCGTTCCGGCCGTGCCCTGGCTGCCGTGGCCGGGACGCTGCCGGTTCACGCGGTGTCACCGCCCTCCCTCCCGCATCCCTCGGCCCCGCCGGCCGCTCGGGGCCCGCGGGGGGCCGGGAGCCCGTTCTGGTGCGAAGTGGGGCACTGGGGCAAATGCCCGCTGCATGGCAATGAGGAGAGAGCCGCCCGTCAGCAGACTCGCAGCCAAGGTTGCCCATTCTCTTTTCTTGGCTGGCGGCAGGCGTGGGAAGGTTTTGCAGGTGATGGAGCTGTGGGTGATGTGAAGCTGGCCCAACCCAAGCACTCAGCATCCCAAACATCCGTGCTGCCTCCTAATTTATTGAGGTGCTTTTGCCCCTCCTTGCTTTGCACAAGCAGCCAGTGCACCCGCTCCATTGGTCAGTGGTTTCCTTACACACCAGGCTGGGGTTTGCCATGGTTCCCTCCAGGAGCCTGAGGGAAGCAGGGAGCCAGGCTCTGCTCTCCCTGCTCCACAAACACCTCTCTGAGCCACTGCCCTGCTGTCTCCTGCGCTCCCTGGCTGCCCCTGGCGGCTCCTTGGCACCCCTGGGATGTGCATTCCAAGCCATTCCCAGTGGGATTTGATCTGGCACAGAGCCCTTCTGAAAACAGGCGAGGAGATGGTGCAGTGGGATGCTGCTGCTGGAGGAGAGCAGCCAGGGAAGGAGGAAGCCTGCACAGAGTGTACAAACTAGGTGAAATCCTGACATATTAACCTGCAAGAATATCGTGATCCACCTTGTGAACCAGTTACCAACTAGAATAAACTGTATACCATATGATAGACTTTTGTATTAAAAAAAAAAAAAGAAAATAAAGCTATAGGTACATTGTAATCCTTGGTGTGATTGAAAAAGTGTCCTAGATTGTATTACTTAATTAAAATTATGATGAGCATATTGAACTGTTTTTTGTATTTATGCCTTATAAACTTGATATATTACACATGATAAAATGAAACTGCAAAAACTATAAGAAAAGATACTCCATTCTGGGGGCAAATTCCATTTTGCTTTTCCTAAAAATAAGAGTGCTGCTTTAAATGAGCTTAATAAATCATGTGTGCAGAAGAGCAAGAGTAGGATATGTCCCCAAATGACTTTTTAGGATTTTTTTTTTTTAATGGGGCTTTGGTTAATGTACTATGTAATAATTTTATTTTATAATGTTACTGTACAATGTTGCCTTTTGGTTCATTTAAATATAACACCAAATAAACCTGAAAATTACAGTGTCCTAAGTTTCAATGAAACAGTTATAATAATTTATTACTCCATTGCTTTTCCTGTTTTTTTTTTTCCCCAGGGACATCAAGATAGCCATGGGATGTGAGTGTCTCAGTGTTAGATAACTAAGCAGCCTATCTAGTTCTTGGCAGAATTGCTAATGGATTTCTAGCTTGTGAAATAATAAGATAGCAGAAGATAATGAAAAATGAGTTTGTTTGGTTTCTTTTAAAAGCTCCTTTGCATCACATTGTTTGGGCTTCTGGAAGATTAGCTCTTGACACTAATCATATTTCATTTTATAGGTTATTTCATGACTGAAGTTTGCCATATCAACTGTTTTAACAAGGTCATGACTAATATTTTGGTACCTCTTTAACTTACATGTTTATGCAACCCCTGTCCCTTTTATGTCAGTGCTATAGATAAGTGTTTATAATCGCCTGTGAGCAGCAGCCAGTTTACTTAGGGTCCCTGCATGAATTTAATTTGCTGCTTGGGAGTTGTTAATTGCAAAATCAGGTTGTTTTAAAATTCCAGGTGTTGAAACAGAGGTAGAGCTGAACCTACCACTGTCAGAAGTTACAGAGGGCAGCTGTGGAAGAGGACACATAAAGAATGGGCAGTGACCTGAAAGCACAGTGATGTGAGATCCTGAATTCCTCCTGTCTGCTGCACAAACACTTTCAATGCATTGCTTTAGTAGTTTTGGTCAGGATGGGGAATGCTGAGTTCTGTCATCAGGGTAAGACCAGCAGCTCCCACCTCGGGTGCTCACATGTTGTGAGTCAGGCTGCAACCACCACAGGTCCCCATTGAGGGATTGCCAGTCACAATTTGGTGTTGGTTTCAGTTTTGGAGATAGTTTTGCATCCATTTGCACCAATGGTTTATCATGGGTTTGCATCAATTTCAGGTTTTTCTCTTGTACCCATCAAGTCCAGAAACTTACAAGTAGGAATGCCCTTTCGATTTTTACATTACAGCACGAATCCAGGAGCAGGAACATTCATAAAAAAATGCTAAGTGGGACCAGGCTCATGCCAAAAAATCCTAAGCACTCTGGCATAGCCTTCCTCAGCCATGAAGCTGCATATATTGGATATATAGATCTCATCTGGGTCATTGCTGTGCTGGAAGATGGAGCAGCTGCCAGGTTTCTGTCTGCTGGATGGAGCCACTGAGTCTCAAGGTAGAAGAAAACTCCTACACACAAAGTTGTATTGGCAACCAAGGCCCAGCCCCACGAGCTCAGTTCTCTTTGAATCGATTGTCCTGGTTGAATAAATCCTTGGTCTCAGACCGAGCTCTGGTGAATGGCTCTGGCTGTTGCACAAACAGGTCACAAGCAGAATACTGGATCTCAGGGCCACACATTTCCTTTTGAGGAGCTCCTGTGTCTCCATCCAATTGCATCTGCAAACAGAAGAAGGGAAAGCAGGCAGTGCCCTGTCTGTAGCAGCGCACTCCTACTGAAAGGAAAGGTCAGTTGTGTTGGTGTGCACTTTGGGAAAAGCCAAGCACCTGGGGAAGTAAATGTGGAGATGAGGTAATTTTTTAAATTTCATTTTTTCCTTGTTGACTTTTCAGGAAAGGACACTCTATCTTGTAAAGTGCTGCTCTGCTAGCGGTTCTCCAGCAAACTTGGCTACTTTGGATGACTTCTGAGACACTGGATAACTTGATATCTTGCAGGCTCTTATCTGAATCTACAACATTCACTTAGATACTGGAACAAAATCTTCAAACAAGGAAGAAGTGGGCTGTCAGCAGCCAAACTCCTCCCATGAGTAAGTTGCCTATGGTTTTATGTTCTTCAGTAGAATACAAACTATGTGCAGGAGAGGCATGAAGCTCTTTCAGAAGCAACAGTGCATCCACAGCTTTCCAGCAGCCCCAGACTGAGATTTTCAAGGCATAGCACAGTGCAGTGTTGAGGAAATGCTGGGTTGTCTGGAGATGTGGTTGCTGCTGAGGCTGGAGGCTTTTAGAAATCGAGAGCATTGTGGCAGGAATTACTCATCCCCAGTCCTGCTCCTCCCTGCCCTCCTGCACCCTGGACCTGTGGAATTTAGGATATCCTCTGAGGCACTAAGCAGGTCTCTGGACATACAGTGAAGGCTCAGATCTTGCCTTTTCTCAAAGTTAACCAGATTTCCTCAGTAAAAAGAGGGAATTTTCTGCCAGACATTGCTGCTTTGGCCTCAGCTAAAGAAAAAATCCCGAGGTCTGTGGTCTTATCCCACTGGAGAGGCTGACAGCACTCAGGAACTGTGATTTGGCCCCTCTTCTCATCACCCCCAAAACATCATGAGGCAGCCCTGGAAATGGCAGGGCTACAAAACAAGTCCCATTTGCTTTCACATCGAGCTTTGTGGGAGCCAAATTTCCTGCCAGTCTCTGCAACCAGAGGGCTGAAAACTGATTTCATTTATTAAGGATGGAAATATATGGGTGAACTCCTCGGGTAGGAACACGCAGTTCTGATTGCTGGTTCTTCAAGAAAAATGGGAAATCCTGCTATTCACAGCAGAATTGCTCTGTTTTCCCTGCTCATTTTGAGCCTGTGTGCAGTGTGCTGTCTGTATGCTGCTCCCCAGCACGTGGTGGGGCTCCAGCCTGTGCCCACAGCAGCAGGTGTCCCCCTGGGAGAAGGGGAAAAGAGGGAATTACGTACAGTAAAAAAGAGGGACTAGAGAAATGCCAATTATTTTGTCTGTCCCTGGAAATTATGTGGAATCTGTTCCTTTTCGAACAGCTTTGCTGTAAACTCTGCTTTAGTGACATATCTCTGAATTGAAAAATCCTTCTGATCTGCTGTGCTGCCAGACTGCCACACTTCCAACAGCAACAGAGATTCATGTTGTGCAGCGTGTTTTTCCTCATGTAATGTTAGGGGGAGAGGAGAGGACCAAGGAAACTGAGTAATTTATCTTCTTTCCTTGTCTTGGTAATGAAATATTACTGTTGAACTTTACCCTGCTTTTCCTGTTACTAATATTTTTTTTTTGCAAGGGTTACCATTTAAGAGGCTCACCAAATTGCATTAGTAAAATTTATGACTGTGTAGCAAATATGTGCATATGCATTAATTCTGTTCAAGGCCAATATCTTGTAGCTGCAAAATTAATGTTGTGGTGCAGTTTCTAAGTATGGGTAATGGCTGTTCAATAAAGCAGGGCTCATGTTTTGCTCACCTTACAGCTCCTAATTCCTTGAAACAGTGCTGCCTTGAAGAATTTGCCAGGTAAAAGTTAAACAATGGTACATGCACAACACACAAATATGTATTTTTAATATATTTTTGTTTATGCAATTAAGCCTTGAAAATTTTGGCCCAGGGAGTTGGTTCAGTTGGGTTTCTGCTGCTTTGCATCTAACCTGGCTTTTAGTTCCAGGTTTCAAAAATAGATGTCTATGGATGCAGTGTATTAAAAATGAGCCTTTTAATCATGATTCTGCTCTGGAGAGACTGAAATGGATATTAGGGTTACCCTGAGGGCTACACCTTGTGCTGTTTTGGAGCCAGTGAACAATAACTGTTCAGTAAGTGATAGATTAATGGACATTACTTACATTTAAACTTTCATTTTCTTACTGTGTAGAAAAGTCACTTTCCGCTAGGGGGATGAATTAGTGTTTGCAGCCTTTTCACCAGTTTAAAGATAGTTGCTAATCTGGTATTCAAGGTTGGAGACCTAGCATAAGACAAATGACCAATGATGAGGGCTTGCTCATGTTGGAGAAAGGAGGTTGGAAGAATATTTTCAGGATGCTGAGGCAGGAATTTAGAAGGTGTCTGACAGCACTTGTTTACTTCTTCAAAGCTTTGTCTGACAGCCAGAAGAAAGCTCGGAGCTGATGTTTGGGATATGGTATGTGCAAGATTGCTGCTGTTAGAGGTGAAGAGCTCATCCCTTGGGATTCAGGAGCATGAAGTGTTGAGGAGCTGAGATGTACCGGAGCTCTAGGGCAGGCAAATGTCTGGGTATGTCCAAGTCACACCATGCATGACCCCCACTGGCCCCAAAAGCAGACAAAGTGATCAGTGGCAGCAATGTGCAAAGAGGACAAAAAAACCTCATTTACATTCTCGCAGCCTCTAGGAATAAGAGCCATTGGGGGGGTGGGGTGGGGGACAGTGACACTTATTTTTTCTCTACTGGGAGAGCTGAGCTTATAAAAGGCACCTGTGGGATGGAAAAAGCAGTGCAGTGGGAAAGATAATTTAATGTGAAAGCTCTCAAGGCAGTACCGTATGTCTTCCATGTTTTGGGACTAGTTGCTTGATCTCTGTGGGCTTTCATTTTGTGCCAGTTACTCACTGTGTCTCTCTTCAGGCATTTGCTTGGAATAGAGCTTGTCCCTTGCTGTGGGGTTGTGAGATGCCCAAGAAAAGAGGGGCCAAATGGGGGCTGAGAAATCTTACGAGCACCACCTTGATGCTTGTGATGGCATTGCCAGTATCATAAATAGTTACAGCCAGATCAGTCGTCAGATTTGTAACTCTGGAGGTAATCAGAGATATGACACCAGGGAGGTGTTTGGCTCAGTTTGTCAAAGTGTTTTGGTATTGTGAGAATGATGAATGTCCCTGGGAAAGCTTTTGGGGGAAGATAACATGAGAGAGAAAAGCAGGGGAAGCGTGATGTCCTGCTGGGAGCATGGGGAGAGTGGGATTAGTGCTGCAGAAGACAGGCAGACAGTGAGCAGCTGCTCTGGGCCACCAGGATCAGAGCACAGCAGGACTGAGAAATTCTTGGACCAGTTATCAAGGAATTGGGAAACTCCAGGATACTCTCCTCATGGGGGATTTTTACTACCCAGACATCTGCTGGGTAAGAAACGCAGCTAATCACAGTGATAATGTACAACCCTAATTCACTATATTTTCTCTCCCATATGTTTAGAATTGTATTTACAGTAGGAAGTGAGGGATAGTTATTCATGGATCAAGGTGAAGTGAATTACTGGTGCAGAGTCAGCCATGCATTGTGGAAAATAATATGTGACAGACTTGAACAGAATCCTTCTGAAAGCATGGCTGTATTTCAGGTGTTTTAAGTAAAAAAAAAAAAGTTCCTGTAATTACTACTTGCTTTTAAATGTGCCAATTGAACCACTCATTTCTGCATAACCTTTGCTGACCTTGAAGCACAAGTTCACAAGGGGAGTTGATGAAGAATTATCCTCCAGATGAAATACACCTTCTGAGATCCAATTCTGCTGATGAGGAGGTGGAAAAGGGTTAAGTAAAAAATAAGAAAGGAACCACGATACTGGCTGCTTAGCTCACCGGTAGCACATGAAAGGATGCTGTTTTATTGATATACTTCTATGGCCTTTCTCCTGTTGCAGGCAATAATTTTGCCCTCTAACTCACCACGGACCCAGAAGAGCACTGTGAGCTCAAATATATCTAATATAGAGGGGGGAAGGAGGTGGCTCAGCTGCCGGAGTTCAGGGCTAGTTCCCGATGAATTACGGTGCCTTTTCCTGCCGTTCAGCAATCCCCGCTCCCTGGCTGTGCCTGCCCTGCGCTGCCTCTCGGGTTTATTTTGGTAAGGATGTGTAAACTGAGCTCTGGCTTCGGCCACTCAGAGCCCGGGGATTTGCATAATGGCATTACTGCTTATTCCTCAATTACGGGCTTTGAATATGCAAATCTGTTGATGCTGGTTGCTGTAATCCGCCTGCCCTGGCAGGTCCCAGCTGGAGAAGTTTTTGAGCCATTTATTGGCAATGAGGGCTCTCCTCGTGGGTTTCTTATTTCCTGCTGTGGGCAAAGGGGAAAACTCCTCAATCAGCTACCTGAAATAGAGGAGAACAGAATTCAGAAAATGGGCAGAACATTTTAAAAATAGAACTTGAATGCTTTTCCCCCTGTAATTTTCCTTGCAGGAGCTCATGTTCATGCTGGTGAGATGGGATGGGTCACTCGCTCTGTGCTGCACGCTGCAGCAGGGCTTGTCCTTGCAGAAAGTGTCCCCTGCTCCTCTCTTCCCTGCCTGCTGTCCACCTGAAAAGTGGGTTCAAAGAAAAGAGCTGAGAGAACAAGCAGTGGTTTTGAAGGTTGTATCTCCTTGGTGGCCTCTGGGCTCTGGAGGGGCTGGGTCAGGGTAAAGCAGGAGAGGAGCTCAGCAGAGGACCTGCAGGCTTGGATGGAGAGATGGGAAACCTCAACTCACAGCATGTGAGAGCCTGTCCCAGCTTAGACAAAAGAAAGTTGGGTGAACTGCAATGTTTTGCCATCTGCTGAGCTTTATGTACGTGTCTGGAGCTGGAGCTCTTCTTATCAAAGGATGACTTGAGTGACCTTTCCCATCCCTACTCCCAGTATTTTTCTAGTAGTATTTTCAGAAGTACTAATTTTTGACCCTGCATTTCTCAAATAAGGGGGAGGCACTTTTAAAAAAATTTATTTTCAAATGAGAGAGAGTCCAAACTGCCTTATTTTCTGGAAGAAATAGATTATAACAGGAAAATCAATGTCTTTTCAATGGCAAAGGTGAGATCCTGGAGTTATTGACGTCCTATTTCCCATTTTTTTCTGAAGAGGCAGCATCTCACCAGCAGGCCCTGCAGTTTCACCTCACCCAGTGCCATGGGGGTCAGCACTCCCTGAGCAGAGACTGTCTCCTCAGATCCAGCTGCTGGGCTTCATCCTTTTCTTACATCTTCATCCCCCTCTGCTTAACCCCCTGTTGCTCCCAGGGCACCACGATGGCTCATGTTCTTCTTCCCTCAGCCATGGCCCTGCCAGCTCCCTCTGCAGAGGCAGCATTCCTTGGGAAAATCAGTTCTTTTTCATCTGTCCTGATGACTGTGCTGTGAGAATGTCACTGTCACACAACTCAAAATGTCCCAGGAGTTGGGGTATCTGGACAGATTTGAGAGAAACACTTCTGCCTGTGGGTGGGAATATGTCCCATGCCATTATGTGTTAATGGATATGATTTATTTCAGAAAAAAGACCAACAAAAAACTAGAAAAAAACCCAGGCAAATGTAGAATAAATGATTTATGGGAAACTAGACTGTTTGGAATATAAACACAGAAAAGCAGCATATTTGTTGCTGATGGTGCTATGTTCCCTGGGAGAATAAAGCCATTTTGTAACTATTTGTCTGTGTCTTGAGCTTGCCAACATTTTGTCTCAAAGTTTTAAATTTCTAATCATTTCATAATTTCATTTCCTGTTACAATGTTTTTCTCAGACCAGCAAAAATGGTTTGACACCCACTTGTAAAAGGCTTCACTGAAATGTATTATTACATTCTGTTCCCAAACCAGTTCCTTCAGTTCTCAGGAGTTCCCCAGTAATGCTTTATCAGCCAGATGGGACAAGATACCTGAAAATAAAGGTGTACACTGCACCAGGGCCTGCTACTGAAAATACCCTGAGCATTCCTGAGTTCTGCTTTGATGCCATACTTAGCAAAAGCTTTTCATGCTCCTTTCCTGCAAGCTTAGTATGAACTGAAACACTTAGAAAGAAGTTGTTCTTTGCATGTTTTTGACACCTTAAGGGAGTAATACTTTTGGAGCTTTTCATCTTATTTTTACTGCAGGCATTTCTGCAGTTCAATAAAAGAAAAAAAAAATAGCCAGAGAACAGGATTTTAATCTTATTCTATGATAAACTAGTACACAAGAATTATTTTTCACTGTGTACAAATGAACTGTATCTTTTTTAGGTAAACGAGATTCCTGGAAGGGGAAGAACCTCTTGGGAACTGAAGAGCTATATTCAGGTCAAGTAAAGGACAGCATTGCATTTATGATTTTATCATCATGTACCTCTAATCTGGAAGAATTCCTCTGCAAACCTTTAGGAATAAGAGGATAATCTAGTGCTTGGGTTTATTCAGTATTTATCTTGTCTGATGAGATCAGTGGGAAGAGATCTGTTCACTATGTTGATGTCTGCAGGAAGCTGAGGTGATATTGCTAAAACTCCTCAAGGATGTAAAATGCCAAAGTTACAGGAACCCTTTATGTTTCAGAAAAGGTGCAGACAAAATATAACCATTCAGAAACCCTGCAAAGATGGAACATGCAAGCATTTTTGTGTTCTGGACCAACATGGCAGTGTAGAGCAAGAAGCAGACCAGCAAAGGACAGGGCATGAGAGGTGTCACTTGATGTCCAAACTGTCCCACCTCTCTTCTTGTCCTGACCCAGCTTCCTTGTAGTAAAAAATTGTAGCCACTGTGAGACCTGAAATGCATTAACAAAGACAGACTTCCCCACACATTGGCAGCCTGTGAAAGCTGTCCAGCCTTTCCATCTGAATTTTGTTTTATCCAAGTGTCCCCCAATAACAGTGGGTTATCTTTCCTGCTCCCATCTGTTTGCCATGCATTGTAACTGGTAGAAGAGAATGAAATTCTTCCAGTGAAAGTTCTGCTGCAGTGATCTGATTTACTTAAATATGTGATCAAACGAAAATGCACCTTCTGAAGAACACTTTAGAACAAGAGCAAAATCTGGCATCTTGTTAGGTGCCCCCAGTGACTGTAGTCTTACCAGAGGCTTTGATCACAGCTTCCTTCATCTCTTTTCATGCTGCTTACAAAGTTACTCTATGTAAAAATGTGGTGTGTGATTTACTTCAACCAAGGAAAGACAAATTCATTCTGAAGGCAGGAGATGGTCAGTTTCTGAGCTTGAGTTTGTGTGCAGGACTTGAATGACTTTGGAGCAGTTGCTCTGGAGAGGATGTCCCAAGTGACTGACAGCAGGGCCACACCATTGACTACAGTGAGGTGGAAAGGTGACCTTCTGCAGTCAGGTTTCATTATTGCAGAGTTGGAGGTGAATTCTTCCCAAGATTGTGCGGTATAGGGGCTGTCCCTGTGCTACTCCTTCCACCAGCCCTATCTGTGCACATTTTGAGCCATGGAATCTCTCATGGGCCAGGAGCCATACCTTGAAACACAGAAATCTTCTCCAGGGGAGCTGTAGGGGTTACTGAAGGAATTCAGCCTTTATTTAGTCCATGAGAGACTCTTCCCACCACTGCTGAACTGCAGACGCTGCTCAGTTGCCTCTCTGTGACTGCTGTGCTCCCTTGCAGTATTTCAGGAGGAGAAGTGGAGGATGACTTTTCCATGTGAAGCCATATGAGGGGATTCAGGCAGACAGGATTTAATTACCCTAGCTGGAGCTGGGCCAAGGCAGAGGATCTGTGGCTCCCCATCTGCAGGCTTATTTTCAGCGCTTCCAATGAGGGATTTCAACAGTACATGTAGAAATTAATGAAACAAAGTTAGTTTCTCTCTGAATATCTCCTCCATCATACCCACATCAGACACAACTCACCTGCCCTGGACTGCTCATCTTACAAGCCTAAATGAAAGAGCAGCTGGAGGCAGGGAGCCTTTCCTGTTCATTCAGGTGAGTTGTGAAGTGGGTGATGAGAATGCTATTGTTTTCCAACATGGCCAGAATAGGTTATTCAGGAAAATGAGTCCTGCCTGTGACTTTTCCTCTTACAATACAAACTGTGGCCTTAGTCCAGTAAAGCACTTTAGCATGTGCTAAGTGGAAATTTGTGAGTGGCCCTGCTGATCAGTGCTCGTGCCTGGAGTTAAATGTGAGGAGTGGGAGCTGGCAGGTGGGTGGCTGAGCAGGGCCATTGCCCAGGGTCCTGCCTTGTTGTCTGTGGTTATATGGGCTTGGTGTTGGCTGGATCCTGGCCCCTTGGAACAAAGAGCGGGATTAGCAGGCGTGCAAAGAGGGAGCAAAGCCAGAGGGTTCCAGCAGAGCCCAAACACAACTTTGTTACCCTGACAGAATGTATAAAAGTGAATGAAAAGGCTGTATGATTGCTGTTGCCATCCTGTTAATTAGGCTGAACTCATGCTTCATTAGTGCTACAATATGCTTCCATCTTAACAAAGCCCTGTTGGGTGTATGGAGCCACTTTACTATTAGTAAAATGAGGCCTTATCAGAGAGCCCTGTAATTCATTTTGTAAGACAAGCCATGACATATATTGTGTTGAAATTGCAACGAAGAGACAGATTACTTGCTTAACACTTGCTTTTCCTAACGAACAGGAAAAGATGTTTCCAAAACGAAGTTATTAATTGTATTGGGAGCTCTTCTGACCTGGTGCTTAATTACATCACATAGTCCTTTAGCAGTGTTTCAAGTAGTTCCTAAATAAGCCAAACTGAACTGAGCTGCTTTTGCTCTTGCACATTCTCTCAGTGACACTGTGAAAATACCATCCAGCATTAAATTCCTTGTTTCTCGCCGTCATTGTGGTGAAGACTTCAGTGTACAAACAGCACCATTTCCCTGCAGCAGGAATGCAGCAAAAGCACTAGCACAAGCCTCATTCCCTGCTTGCAGCAGTACTGATTAAGCAGCACAGTGAAAACTTGACACAGGAGCAAGAAACAACAAGCACTGGCTTGTTCACTGCCCCCAAGAAACCACTGAGCTCCCTGAAGCAGGCAGAGCACGTGCTTGAGCAGAGCTGTGATATATACTGACCTGGTGGTGATTTTCCTACAAATTCCCTGTGCTGGGAAGGAAGTTTGGATGCAGCCAGGGCACAGATCCACATTATCCTCAACTGGATAGCTGACTGAAGTCAGTCCTGCCCCACCAGTCATTCCCAGAGTGGGTTGTGCATGGGGTAGGTGGATTCAACTCTACCCTAGCTCTCAGATCTTCCTGCCTAAATGAGCTTAATTTGTGACTGCTGCTCAGGGAAGGGTGATGCGTAGCAAAATCTTTTTATTTTCATGTTTCTTCCTTGTACCATCCTCTAGCCTTATTGTAAACATCCTTGCTTACTCATGTTTTTCTACAGCAGACCTAAAAATATCCCCCTCTCTCCATTCTGATGCTATGTCCTGCAGACCTGAGATGACCCTAAATGAGAGAGTCATAACAGCACAGTCTAATGGAGAAGAAAAATGGCAATGAGGTAATGTAGCAAAAACAACTGTCTGAAAGAGCATCTTGGAACTGCTCACCAATTCTGGGTGCTCTTACAGCTCAGGCTACTTGTACTGTCATTGAACTCCAGGGCTAAGGGCATTTCTTGGTGTCACCCCATGGTGAAATCCATGGATTTTATCCCAGGGTGGCTGCAGTCATTCAAGTGGATGCCATGGATGATGGGCCCAGCCTCACATTTGCTGCAGAATTGTTCATCTCCAATGAAATCAACAGCAGCCCTGAGGGCCCAGGGGGGATGCACGTGGTCACACTAAATCACATCTGCCCCAGAGCTCTGAAATAAGCACAGTGGTGCAAAATTTGGAACAACCACAATTGGGAGCCAGAGCTGGTTATGCAGCAGGATTGGTATTTACTGCTTAAATAGAAATATCTCATTCTCACAGGCATGGAAAATGCTGTACTATACTATACTATACTTGGGAACATCCTGTAAGATTTTGTTCCAGGATGGAATAATGTCTTTCTTAATGCCTTAGGGCCACCATAAGACACAGTTGTTGGTTTTCATCAGGGTAATTTGAATCTGGCTCAGATCCCTTCTCTGTTTTGCCATGCAGCTGTAGAGATGTTTGACTGAAATGCAGGGATGGGGCAGGATGAAGCAAGGCAGGACAGGAACAGCTGTTTTGGTGGCAGAGCCAGCTTACAGTGATTTAAAGGGATCACAGAGCTCTCATATAAAAAAGGTGATGGCTCATGTTCTCAGCTGCTGGTGGTCAAGGACACACCATTCTCTGGCTGCTTAACCAAGTGATTTCCTCAGCTCATTTTGTGTGGGCTACATACATAACCAAAAGTGAATAAAGAAAACTGATGGCAAATAACAGGAAATTGTAGGGTTCGGTATCTAGAGGCTATAAGAACATCTAATTTCCCATTCTTCTCACTGTGTTTGTAAATGTGAATATGAAGTAAGTGACACGTTGTCAATGCTCTCCCACAGAATGAGTTCAACAACAGTGCAAGATGCAATCCACTTGCAAATGTCTAACCAGGTGATTCTGTGGGGGTTATTTACACAGCCTTCCTGGGATAAATTACAGTTTTTTAGGAAGTGGATGCTTGAAGTTTAACATGTTGAGGAGCACAGGCACCCCTTCCTCTTCCCAGAGTTTGCAGGGATGGTTGGTATCATTTGGTACTGGGTGTATTTTGCTTAACCTGTCATATGCCTTAACTCATCACAGTGTTTTACATCTAGGCTGGCTGTACTTTTATCAAGCATTAACATGCACAAGGGTTTGCCAGTACTTAATAAAAATGCTGCTGAAAACTGCATTCTTTCACCTGTTTACTGAAGCAGATTATATTGTGTTTGAACTGTGTTTGAACTGAAGGCACACTCATGTGAAAACTGTTATATTCATAACCCACACCCAAGCAATAAGAAGGAGCCCAGTTAATGAAAATCATTCAAAGGAAATCACTGCTCACCTCTTCCAAGATCAATTAGAAAGATTATTCCAGCATGCCTAATGCTGCCAGGCTGCTGCTGTACTGTTAAGCTCCTCTTCCCTTTGGAAGACTAAGGTAAGGAATTTGACAATATTGTGTAATAAAGCATTTATGATGCTATTACCACCATGAGTTTCTACAGCAAAGAACAACACTTGGACAGTGTAAATATATCAGGTCTCTGTGAGTCTCCCATTCAAATGAGCACAAGAACAGAAGATTTGGGACTAACCAAAACTGGATTGGAGAGTTCAAGCCACCTTTTCAGGTAAAGGCTGGCAAAGCACTTTCCCAAGGGGTTTTTCTCTTTGGAGGGCACCTCAGTGTGGCTTCCTGATGCTCAGCAGAGCAAGGATCATCTGGAAGATGGCTGTTTCTCCAAAGAGAGTAGAAAACATCCTTTCTGGCAGTACCCCAGCAAATTCAGCTGCTGCAACAGCTCAACAGATGGAGTCTCTGCCAGAGAAGAAATGCTGTTGCTGAGTAGCATGAGCGTGGCAGTGTGGGCAAAGCCTTGGCTGCTGGGACACAGTGATGTTCCACTGCCTTTGGAGACATACAGCAAATTATAACTGTTGGGAGTCTGGCTTTGCTGTGGGTATTTCAGTTTTTAAAAGTGTTTGTTCTCCTTCCCTTTTTCCTCTCCTCTGGTGTCTCTGCTGACAGCAACAGGTTTCTCTCAGAATTTTTTTTTCCCCACTGCATTAAACAATGGGCCTGAGCTTAAATGTGCAGAGCTGTCTGCTTGAGTTTCTTAATGAGTGGCAAAGGACTTAAAAGCTGATACTCTAATATTTATTGATAATGAGAAACCTTCAGAACTGCTTTGAATATTTGTTTGATAGCAAATGTCCTGCCAAAAATAGCCAATTCTTTAACTACACGATAAAAGAATATTGCCAAAGCCTTGCTTCTCATTGCAAAAAAATACTCCAATCCTTCAAACAGCATTAGAGATATAATTCATTGACTTATGCAAATGAAAAATGTGCATAATCATTTTGGTAAATATTTCATCTAGTGTAAATACAGATCCATTTTAAACTGCAAACATATGCAAAGGCAGGTAAGGTTTATTTCAATCAGCTCAACACACAAAGAGCTGCAGCCTTTTTCAAGTGAATTTTCCTTCTACCCACATCTGGAGGCTAAAAGGGAGGAAAGAGAAGGGAGAAAACTTTTTTCTCCAATGGTCATGACTAAATCATTGAATAACTACTTCTTTGCTCTTTACAGTAGTGTTCTTTATTGAGTGATTCATGTGCTGCACTATGAGGGGGAAAGTGCCCCAATCCAAAGAGCAAGGAAACAGAAGTGCCAATCTTCACTACCCCTGTGTTGCAATAAGAGGATTTATGGAGCACAGCAGGAAAAAGTGAGGCACTGGTTCCCTTTAGAGTAAACCCCCAGTTTTTGCTCTCCAGCCATACATACAATTTGTTCATTCTGATGCACTAGTTTGGTCATGTTAATTCCTTTAAAATATGTTTTATCCCACTGTACCTTCAAAATCACAAACCAGTTAATTTAACTTCACATGCTCATGTGTTATTGGGAGGAGAGGACACTTCCAATTTGGCTTTGCAGCATTCACTAACCACACACTTCAGATTTCTTGTCTGAGCCTTTAATAAAAGCTTAAGAACCTCTGACTCATGTGATTACAGTCAGGAAACGTCTTTTTTAAACACTGAAAATGTTTGCTTTTGTCAAGCCAGAAAACAGAGAAACTCCTTCTAATTCCCTCCTGAAAATTGATGATTTTCTTTCTGTCATCCCTGAATGCTGCCCTTCTAAGAGGTTATCTGAAGTCCTGCACAAAGCCAGGAAGATGCCAGGATCCCCTCTGGTTGCCCCTTGCAGAGCAGAGTGAAAAGAAGCTGACACAGGGTCTGGATTTTCCCTCGGCCAGAAGTTGCTGTGCAGCACAGCAGCAGGACCAACAGCCTGGTTTGTTAGCATGAAACTCCCAGAAAAACTTGGGAAGTGAAATCCTGCTCACCAAGGACCTTTTACCAATAACTTCAGCACTCTCAGGCCATCACCCCTCACCCTCTCCAGCAGTGAGAGGGGGGTCCTGCTGGTCTGGTGCTTTGCTCAGCACCTTCAAGCTTGTAATCAGTCATGTGTCTTCAGATTCAGCTTTAGTCTGTCCTTAAGATTTCCTGGAAAACCTTAGACAAGCAGATCCTGGCCATGAGATTTGTAACACAGAAGAGGAACAGGCACATCTCTCCCTTGGGAGTGGGGGAACATCGCTGCTGCAGAGGTCCCTCCTTCCATCTCCCTGTGGCTGGGGGAGCCTGGAGAGCAGGGGCACCCTCAGTTTGCAAAACATGAATGATATCCAGACTGCAGGCCCTTGTTTGGATCTGCTGCCTGCCCCTGGGGAGGCTCTGCAGAGCTGGTGCTGCGCTCAGAGCTCCCAACTCCAATGTGACACTTTTTCCTTTGGCACCTCACACCATCATGTACGTTACAGCTGCACTCCAGATGTGCCATTCTCCAAGATCTTGCTCCAAGCATTCCCCAAAGATGTACACAGCTTTTCCAATTTTTAAATAGTAACAGCAGGATTAGCATCATTTTTTGCTGGCTGATATTCTCTCCCTGTTGCACACATGTCTGAACAGACTCACATAGATGGGCCAGGATTTTTTCTCTTCTGTGTGGGGCAGCCCCTTTTGTTCTCACCCCCTGCTCCCATGAGGGGCTTAAGCAAGAAATCGTACATTTAATTGCAGTATTAATTAAGATATAAACTTCAACTTTCTGTTGAAGTGCTTTCTACTACCTTAATGTGCTCAGCTGAGTTTTTCAGGTGATTGGACCACGATAAAGGAGACCAAGTGTTGGGTAAGTCCCTGCTCTGGCCAGGCTTTAAGTGTTTTTCTTTTCTTGTACAGAAAGATAAAGATATGAGCAGATCCCTCATTCCTGTTTATGTAGACCCATCCAGGAGTGCAGCAATTGTGCTGCCTCTCCAGGAATGAGACCATTTTCTGGTCAGGGAGCTGAGTTTGGCTAATGAAAAATCCAGAGCCTCAGTGATCATCAGTGATGGTGCAGCCTTTACCACGAGGAAAAGAATTTCTGCATTTCCCACCTTGGTGAATGCTGAGGAACTGTCTCTGCAGATCAGAAAAAAGCTGACAAGAGCATGAATCTCTCTGTTGTTCTTCCTTGTAGTTAAAAGGAGAGGTAGCTTGTACCTCAGTTGTTCCTCTCATGGTACCAAATCATCCAACTGCTGCAATAACATGAAAATGTCATTTCCTGCATGATAAATAGGGATGCTTCATCCTGGGAAGGATACCCAAGTGAAAACTTGCCAGTGAGGTGACCCAGGCTCGCCACCTATCAAAGTCAGGCTCGCTGGCAGGCTGCTCGTGGATTTCAGAAATAATCTAAAAGCAGAGCAAAAGCTCAGCCTGTACCTGAGATTGTCAAACCTGATGTGAACAGCAAAGCTGACAACTCACTTATCTTAGAAAATCACTTGTGAGGGTTTTGCATTTTGTTGGAGTCTCTTCAGTGGTTTAGAAAAATAAATATAGACGTTCTGAAGAGAAGAGGTTTGCTTAGGCAGCATCCTGTGCTGCTTGGAGCCCCTGCACAGGATGATTCTTGTGGAGGTTTGTGGACTTCTCCTGTGCTCATAATGATGGCTGCAGTGAAAGGAGAGGACTGGGAAGAGACCAGAAATAATAACCCAGTGCCTGGCAATGGTGCTCCAATAGGTGAGGTTCATCTCACCAAGTGAGCCTTGGCAAAAGCACAGTGTTACATTTCAGATGAGGAAGGGTGTGAGGAGGAATAAATTGAGAGGGAAAATAACAAGCACATGCAGTGGAAGGGAAATGTTTCACTCTGTAAAGGCTTGCTCACCTGTAAAGGGATAACTCTCCTTCCTCTGATTAATCTTGGCTCTGTAAATGTCACGGTCTGTGGTTCGTCCTCAATCACCACACACAGGCAATTCCAGCCAAGAATGATGAGGCATCAGTGATGGTGATGACCACAGAGCTGGCAGACTTCTCCAGGTGTGAGGCTGGGTTCACATAAATCCAACTGGACCCAGACTCCAGAGAAACCCATAAGTGTCTCCTGCAAAACTAGCTGGGTAATGGCAGGTGCCAAAAAGGTGCTAAGCTACTCAGGGATGCCAATACATTTGAAATGATATCAAAATATTTGTTTAAAAAGTTGTCAAGCTATACAAATAGCTCAAACCCTATCTCTGCAGTGTCAGAAACCTGAAAATGCAGGAAACTACCTCAAGTTTGCTCCTATAAATTTTGACCTTTGACTCAGCTGCCCAGACACTGCTTGGATTTTACATTGGTTTACCTCATAATTGGATGAAGCTCAGCAGTTTCAGCTGAGTTTATGGGTTCAATCAAATCATCATCTATATGAACTCAGAAACTTACCATAAAAACCTGTTGGGAATTCACATGGCAGCCCAAAACCCGACAAAATTATTCTCAGAAATGTTGAGGTGGTATCTTGTACAGCTGCCCAGAGGAAAGTGTTGAGTATCTGTGGTGCTCCTGACATGACCCAGCTCTTGCATCCCCTGTCCCTGTCCCTGCCTCTGGCTTCCAGCACTCCACATGGCAGCAGTAATTGCTTCCAGCTCCAAGCTGCTCCGTGGAGTTCCTTAGCTTGCACTAAACTTGATCTATTTTTTCCCAAGCAGTGCAATAATTTAGTCTCCTGGGGAAAGGCTGCATGAGCATTCTTGTGTTCAGGTAAAAAACCTCAACTTTTCCTTGAAAACTTGTTTCTCTGCTCTGATGTGTGCAAGTAACACAGCAGGATGTTTATTCCCCAGAAGCCTCCTGCCTGCAGTTTTCCATAGCAAACAAAGTGCCTCACTTCTCCCCTGTCCTTGATTTCTGCCTGGCTTACTTGTGGGTGCAGGTCATCCAAGAGCCACAGTAAAGGGAATTGAGTTTTTAAATACTGTGTCTCACTGGAAGTATTAAGCAGTTTGCTTTTTTATATTGTACTGTTTGTTATTTGGTTGTACCTACAGAGGACTTTGGTCATCTGGGCTTTTTGTGTGGGGCTTTTTTTTTTTTAAATAAATAATTTGAAAAATAGGTCTGTGTCAAATATTGCTTTTGCATTTCTATTTTGTATGGTGATAAAGCATTTCAGTATTTGCATTGCTTGCTTGCAGCTAATGCTATGCCCCTGGAGGGTCTCTTAGCAGAAAAAGCATTTTCTGTAGAGCAGCCATATGTGTAGAAGAGATAAGATTTACAATTGCATATTAAAAAAAGAAATACATGGGTCAAATGAACAGCTGGTTTAAGTCCTGTTCTCAGTCAGCTTCTCTGTGGCCAGGCTCAGCTCAGAGCATTTATGGAAACGTGGCACCCACTACAGCCCTGGTGGCTGAGCTGTCCTGAAGCAGTTAGGAAATATCCCAGGTGAGAGACGAGGATCACAGCAAAAGCCTTGCAAGCCTGTTTAGTACAGTGAATTTTTCTGAGTTGACCTTTTCAGTGGGTTTCTGGGCCTGAAGGAGCAGACTTTGCAGCTGGTGCAAGTTTCTCTGAGGGTTGTGAATGAGCTGAGGGGTTTTACATTGGAAAAGTGCATTAAAAAGTTGTGTTGCTCTGTTCTCACCCTCATTTTTCCTGCTTGGGGCCAGGCAGTTTAGGAGGTGAGTGGTGGTTCCTGTCCCTGCTGGCAAGTCACAGAGGATGGAGGTGCTGTGTGGCACCTTGGGGGTGGATGTGGGCTGGGGACCCTCAGGCACAGCTCAGAGCAGCGCCCTGGGGTCTGCAGCACCTCCCAGCTGAGCACAGGAGATGTCACAGGGCTGTGACCTGGGAAGGTTGAGCAGAGATCTGCTGGTGACTCAGATCTGCTGAAACTGTGTCTGCCATTTGGATTGCTCAGCCCTAAAATTACTGCTCCAAGTGTCACTGGTCAGAGGGGTTAATAGAGAGATTTTCTCTGGGGTGACTTACTGGTGTTTGAATCACCTGAGCATCTCTGGGCTGAGCTCCAGGGCCAGAGATCACCCATGGACACAGCAGTTTGCACTGGGATTCACAATGCAGAGCTCCTGCAAGTATTTTGAAACAGTGTGTGGTGATACAAGTTTGCCTGAAGTTTTCAGTCCACTTCAGGAATTTGAATTACTCATGAAAAAGAATTGGAAACAAGAGGTCCAGCCCTCTGAGAGGGTGTCAGGGAATTGTGGCATCAAGGTTGCTGGAGGACAGATTTATGTGTTTTCATCACATGCCCCATTTCTCTTGTGCTGTTCCTTGGCCAGCTCATTTGCTGAGATCCTCCTGATTTAGGATATAGATTGTGCATTCTCCTCCCAGTCACTCCCCTGCTGACAGTGACAGGTTTTTTTGAGAGAATACCTGGGAACACAAATCCATCGGGAATTTCAATGAGAGTGGCTTGTTTGGAAAGCAGTAGCTCTAAGTTTTGTGCATCTGTCTCCTTACAAATGCTCCTTGTTATGTGTGTGAAAAGGCAATGCTTCTCTGGAGAGGTGTTTGTGTCTCCTCTGCCTGGGCTCCATGCTCTGAAAGGGGCAGGATGGCATCCAGGCCCCTTTCAAGTGATGAGAATCTTGCTGATAAGTATTTTTACTTTATTTCCACCCTCTTTTCTCTGTTCTGATGGTTCCTCTGCTCTTTTCCATCTCAGGACACCAAATACGGGGATGATGCTGCTCATTTTCTCAGATGAGAAGTGATAGCTGCATATTGATTTATTTATTGTTCTTTATGAACTCAGGAAATGAGTGGTACAAGTTAATTGAGCTATGCAGTGATCAGGGAATGTTAAATACCCCAAGCATTGTGTGCAAGTGGTTTCTTGGTGAAGTGCTGGTCAAATTTAATTGCTGGGTTAATAAGGCTGTTGTCAACAAGCTGGGATCCTCAGTGCTCTGTGAAGCTCCTGCTATCCCTGAATGAGGATGGATGAGGAGGGAAACCCTTGAGGGTTGCCTGCCAGAGACTTGAATGGGTCACCCCTCATGCTGATTTTAAGGGGAAAAAAAAAGGTATATTATGGAGTGCTTCTCTCCTAATTCATTTTCAGTTAATGGGTAAAACTAGCTGGCACAGCTTGAAAAGTGCAGCACGTGTAGCTCAGGAAAGTCTCAAGTCGCTGTGGGAAGAGTTAAGCTGCACTTAGTTAGTCTTGTTTTTCTGATTTATTGTAAGCAAAGGCACTCCAAGCAAAACAACAATCCCTTGGACTTCTGTAAGAGATCTGACAACTGTTTTTCAGAGGTATATGATAACATTTAAGAACACTAAAAAAGCATCTATAATTGCCTCCTAGGAGAGGCATTGCACAGTGGAAGTCAGGAGAGTAGAAAATGGCAGATTTGATGACTTACAGTAAAGAAAACCTGAACTCTCAAAAAAACTATTATGAAAGTGTGATGTCTAAAGACTATGTTCATACTAGCAAAATGTTACACAAATATTTAAAGAGTAAATCACTTGTTTTCAAACTCAGAGACAGAATTTATTCAGAAAGAGACACAGACTTCTCACTGTGTTGAGTAGCAAATATTGGACCTTATCTCTGTATTTTAGAATTCAATGGGCAGGTAAATAGATTTGATCTTAATATTAAATATAGGGGAGAAGTTTGGCCAGTGAAATTTTGTTTTATTTTATGTTTAGGAGTCCACTTGATCCTGAAATTTGTCAGAAATTGGCCATTGATCTGAACATTAAAAAATATCTGAAGAAAATGAAAAGTTAAATTTAAAAATATCTGAACATTAAAAATGTTCAGATCAGGTTATAAAATCAGCAAAAGTATTTTTCTTGCAATACATAGAAAATGAGTCTGGGATGGGAAGAAACGTGGACTTACAGGGTGTGTATTGTATCTTTGGGATGCTGGGCTCTGCATCCTGGGGCAGCTTTTGGCCTGATGGCAGCAGGAATCCTTGGGACACTGCTGCAGGGGAGCTCAGCTTCAAAGGAGACTGAGAAGATCCCTCACACCTAAAATGGGAGATGTCTGAGGTCCTTTCTTCCAGCTGTTTGCCCAAAGAGAGGATCTGTGGAAAAATTCCCTTCACCTGACATCCGATCAATTTCCCCAGCACTTAATATATGCAGTTTGTCACCCATTAACTTTCAGAGAGTCTGTTTAGCACTGTGGGTCTGGCACACGCTAATTCTTCAAAGGCCTTGGAACTAAATAGGCTGCTGTGTCAGTGACATGTGGAACTGTTGGGAAGATGGATGGGTGAAGCCCCAGAGCATCCACACACTGCAGCTCCTGCTGTCGAGCGGCTCCTGGAGCAGGCAGCCAGGCTCTGGGGGTGGAAATCCCTTTTCTGGGGGAGCAAAGTGCCCCATGGGGTCCTGCAGACTTTCAGGGGCTGCCAGCCTGATGCTGGAGCAGGATTTGTCCTGGAGCTCTGAGCTGTGGGAGGTTCAGGCTGGCAGGAGGAGGGCTGGGAGCTGCCAAGCCCGACCCAGGAGCCCCTTCCACAGAGCAGCCTGGGGAGCGCAGAATCCCTGTCCAGCTCCAGCTCTTTCCCATGCAAGGAAGTGACCAGGGCCAGGGGGATAATTTTCATTTTCACCTTGGGAAAGGTGTTACTCAGGGTTGAGGTGGTTTAGTGTGGGTTTTGGTTTTAAGTGTTTTCTTTTTTGTTTGTTTAAAATACCAAGCTCTCTTCCTTCCCTGCTCAGATTAACTCCACGGCATTTTTCTGCAGCTGGGGGAGCTGAAACTTGCAGGAACCCATTGCACTTGATACTGCTTTGAATATCGAGGTTAAGAAACACTTAAAATGAGAATTTATTAATGACTTTAAAGATGTATAAGGGGAAAAAGAAGGTGGTGAAGGGAAGTTTTTAGATGGGACTCCATGACTTGATAACACCTTCAACCTCTGTGAGTTCTCTCATGGGTCAATATTTTTATACAAGTTAAAACTGTGCAGTTCAGACAGTATAATCCAAAAGTCATTATAGAAGAGGATAAATCTAACTTCCAACCTCTAATTTAAAATTAAAAAAAAATGTCCTAGGGGGAGTTTAATCGTACTGTGCTAATCACTTTCATTATCACTGATACAAGCAACAAGACTTTGCAAAGTTCTCTAAAGAGCAACTTAGGGACCTGCCATCAGCTTTTACAATTTTGGGTTGCTTGTTGCAGCCCCTGTGAATATGCTCTGTGTGAATCTTGGCTCTTTGGGAATGCAGCTCGTGCTTTATTTCTTCCTCCCTCTAACACGGAGCGCTCTTCCAGGAATTGCCTTAATGACAAAACCTCGGAGGATCCACCAGAGTGGGAATTCTGAGGATTCTATAAAAATTTAACAGAAATGGCTTGAAAAACCCCAGATAATTGGGCTCTGTCTGTGGGGGGTGTAACCATCTAAAACAGGTCTCTTGCGGGAATGTAAATCCCAAACCCCACCAGGAGCATTCTCCTGTATATTGCAGCTTCTCCTGTTGAGATCCTGAAATTCTGCCTTGTTGCACATGACAGGAAACACAAGTATTTTATCCATAATCTCCTTGGCCCTTTCAGACTCAGGGCATTCTGAGCTGAACTCTGCAGCAGAAGGCTCTTTGCAGGGCGTAGTTTTTTTCCCTGAATGAGAGAACTCCAAGAGCTGCTGTAGCAGAAACACCGTGCAGAGCCCCAGAGCAGTGCATGGCACGCTGCAGATGAGGCTGCCTTCCAACACCCAGCACTCTGCACCACATCCCAAGTGGTACTTGAATCCTTTTTGCTGCTAAAGCCTGGATAATCAAGACTTTCCAAAGGGATCAATCTCATGTCAGTGGGGATGCACCTTCCCTTACAGCCAGGGGTTCTGAGGCAGGGCACAGTGATGCTCAGCTCTGCAGGACTCAGGAGAGGTTTAGGCTGCACCCTCACCAGCTACAAGCAAGGTTATCATGATGTCTAAAATCAGATATCTGTAAATTTTAGCACTATATAGAACATCACTCAGAGGAGCAGCACTAGAAATATTTAAATGTTCTGCAAAAGCTGAATTTTAGTACTGCACTATTGTGCTTTTCAGTGGATTTTTTTTTTCCTTAAACCCCGTTTGGGGCCAGTCTCCTCACTGGTGTGCATCACTCTGACTTTGTGAAGCTGTGCTAATTGAAAGCAGCAGAGGATCTGTCTCTCTTGTGTTACATTTAAAATATTCATACAATTAAACAGTGCTTTGAAGTGCTCCGGAGCTAGATGCTCTCTGCTTTACTTTGGGTGGTCAGGAGATGAAAATGGAAATGTTTTAATTGGATTTGGTCCTAAGAAACTGTGCCATGTCCTTGTTGGAATTTCCTTGCTAAGCAATACTCCAGCTTCTCCTCACAGCTCGGAGCAGGCAGCCCTGTGCAGAGGGGACCAAGATAAATGGTTCATTTTAATCATCTCCACTTTGGAGTGAATTAGGAAGGAGGGGCAGGTTTTATTCACTGAGCTCTATTACTCCACAGAGAAGGATTTGTACCGAGGAAAGGACCCAAATGCATCTTGGCTGTAGGACAGGTTTGGATTTGTTTGTTTGTTGTGTGGGTTTTATTTTTGTTCTTTTTTTTTTTTTTTTTACAGTGGAAAAAGCCCATTTACTCCAACTTCTCGCAGCTGCATAATGAGGTGCCATTTTCTGATGTGCAATTTCTAAAGGTCAGAGAAAGCCTTGCTGCTATAAAGCAACGGCTCATGCTCTCCCAGAGTGTGTGAGCACAAGAATTTACTCTCTGTACCCCAAGCCCCAGCCCAGGTGCAGGCAGGAGCTGTGTGCAGGGAACTGGAGCTTTGGAACATTCCCCCATGGCTGTGCCTCTCAAGAAACTGACATCACTGGTGACACAGCAATGAATTTTAAAATTTGTTATGCTTTTGGAGGGCTATGTTTGACATACTTTTCTCATTTCAGATTAATTTACAAATCACTCAGTCTGTTTTTGCAGAGCTTTCACTCAGTTGTCACATTCCCAGGCTTTGTTGGGTAACATTTTGTTGGTGATATACCTCCGGCATGGCTGGGAAATAACAGCAGATGAAATGCATGTAGCTTTCACTCTCTGACAGCAGCAAACATTGATACTCTTCACAAAAAGCTTATTTTTTTCCCTTCTGGAAAAAAAGTCCTAAAAAATTACATGAGTGTGCACGCATTAAAATAGTATGTGTACGTATACCTCAGAAAAATTACATATTATGTGTGTATGTGTACATCACCGCTTGGTGATGTTTCTGGAAGGTTAGGTGACATTGTAACCACTCAGAAGTTTACTTCCCTTCAAGTTTAAGCTGTAAATCTGCTGGTAACATTAAATCTCACTGACTTTAGTCACCAAATGAACTTGCCCCTCAAATGTCTATTTCTGTGACACTCTCCTTTCGCTGCAGGTCTGTTTTCTGATTTTATTTTCCTCTTTCATCTTTCAGCTCCTTATCTGTCCTTCCAGATTCATTACCTCTCCTTTCCTTTCTCCTTACTTCTTTTCTTCTCCTGCCATGTTCCCATTTTTAATGATTTATTTTACACTTTATTTTATAATGTTTATATCTGCAGAATGAACTGGTTTTATAACCCCCCAAAATGAATGCTATAATTTATTTTCCTCACAGAGTTAAGGCTCACTGCTGCTGAAGAGACTCGTGCTGGTAGTGATGCACACCCTGGCTCTGATGCCAGGTGACTCCACTGCCAGGTTTGGGCTGTGTCACAGTCAGGGCTGGATGGTGCCTGTGAGGAGGTGACCAGGCTGGGGGAGGAACTTCAATAGTACCCTTTTGAGTCAGAACAGTCATCCTTCCATCTCCAGCTCATGCCTTAAACAAGAGTGTGAGCTGGGGAACATGCAGAGCAGCATTTCCCAAAGCATCCAACTCCTCTGCCTCTTCTTGCCACCAGAACTTGGTGATTTTCTAAGCAGTGATTTCATCTGGATCGTCTCATTTCATAGCCATTACTTGGTCCTCTCTTCTATACATTTGTTTAATCTGTCCCTGAATTTATTTATCTTTTAGTCTCCATAATTCCATGGCAGAGAGAGTCATTCAATATGCATGACAGGGGAAAAATATTTCCTCCTGACTGCTGTAAACCTGTGGCCTGATAATTTTGCTGGGTGCTTCTGAGTTCCTGAAGTGTGGAAGAAGGCCAGGAACATGCAGTGCTGGGTTTATAGTGGGTGATGAGCTTCAGTTCAGTGTCAGGTACCTTTTTCCCTGCTCCTCAAGGCAGAAACACCTCGCTGCCAGCTGAAAACTGAAGTCCATAAATGCATAAGCATTAGTGAGGGGGTGCATGAGGGTTGCAGAAGGTGCATAAATCATTCTGGGTATTTTTAAATAATAGCATGTCTCACTACATTCATCTCCCCTGAGTTTATTCCTCAACCCCTAAGTACATTTTGACATTCAGAGTTAATCATACCTCCCAGTCAAAATATGCAGCACAGAACTGTCTTGGAAGAGAGCTGCAGCTCCCCCGAGCCCGGGCAGGGATCGATGGGGGCCAGGCAGAGCCCAGGCTGGGCTGATGCTGTAGATTATGGCCCTTAAATGGCACCACCTTCACAGCATCCCTGGGAAACCCTGGTGCAAGCAGCACAGCTGCTCCCCTGGTTCTCCCTGTGCCTGGTGGGAGCAGCCTGGGGCTGGACTCTGTGTTTCTGCTTTCCTCTCCCTTTCTTTTGGCACAGTTACTCTGGTCACCGAGCAGAGGATGGGAACATGTGGCTGTGCACGATGCTCCAGTGGGCTGGAGTCCACCCCATGGGGGCTCTTGTCCTGCATCCCTGACCTCTGGGCATGATTTTTGGGATTGTTTTCTCACCTGGCCTGGTGTGCAGTGAGAACTGTTTGATCGAAATGAAAATGCAGAAACATTTGGAAGCCGGAAGGAAGCAAAGCTGCCTTGAGGAAGAAGATGTGGTTCCTGGGGATCTTCACTTGGGTTTTATCACTGTTTGACCACCCAGGTCCCAGCCACTGTGGCATGGTTTGATTGTTTTTTTTGTGGCAGGGGCAAAATGCACATGTCCCCCTTGACCTTCCATCACCAGTGAGCTTTGCTGCCAGTGGCACGAGAGAGAGACAGTGGGAAGAGCAGCGGGAGGCAAGCAGGGCACTCACTTTCCATTTAGCCATGCAGAGGAACAGAAAGAGAGGCATGATGAGGTGGCCTGCAGTGCTCTGTGGAAGGGAACATCTTTTTCAATTATCCATGTCTGCTTTGTGCAGAGTATCAGGAGTCCCAGTACACACTCCCCAATATCCCACTTATGTCAACATAGATCAGCTTAATGCACAGAAATGTTATGTGATAGGAACAGATTATTCAACACAGCAGATAATTGCTGGGTGCTGCATCCAGCCCACAAACCAAACTCTGGGAAGCCTCAGTACTTTGGCTGTGGCCCTTGGGAGAGATTTTAAAACTCAAAATTTCCTTTATCTCTTCTTGCAATTAGGAATAAGAATTATTTTCAGGAGTCATTCAGGCTAAAGATCCACTCTGTGAAGAGACCTTGCAAGGAAAACACCAAAGGGGGGTGACCACCTCAGAGATATGGGATGACAAAAGGAAAAGCTGTTGTGTGTGACATCAGGTAAAAACATTTCAATCAGAACTGCACTCTGCTCTCTGCAGTCCTGGTCTGGCACACACACCTGCAGCTCTCAGGCTAAGACAGACAGAAATTCCCTTCTTGCAAAGCCCTGCAGAGAAGAGCATCCTCTAAGCCTCATAATATGCCAGGATCTGGCAGAGACAAACTCTCTTTCCTCAGTGTTGGCTCTTGATTATATTGATATATACTCCAAAATGAGATAAAAAGTCCTCTTAGCATCAAGGACACTATCTCCCTGGCAATTCAGTACTTACCAGTCCGGGAAGCAAGACCAGATGTGCTTTGTTGCTCTTGAAGTAACAAAAAAAGCTCTGGCTGCAGGGTTATTAACTTAGGAAAGTTGTCCATCCACTGAGAACCATAAATAATCCACGACAGCCTCTCTGCCTGACTCCACATCCCATCTCCCCTGCTTATGTTGATTTGCAGCCAGATGAGATTCTCCTCCTCGCAGCTGTCCAAGAGATTATTTTGGGGAAAGATGTGATGAAGTCAGCTAGAACCACCTGCTGCCTCTTTGGTTCCTGTTATCTCCACTCAGCTCTTGGAACTGGACTGGGCTGCTGCTCCTGGGAGCAGGGAAGGCTGGACAGACCTGGTTGCAGTCAGAGGCTGCTGCCATGTTCCTGAGGATGGCAGCCAGAGCACTTTGGCACTCTGAAAGGGGCTCCTGCCAGCTGTGACTCAGGTTCTGGGTGGTTTGTCACTGCCTGGCTGTCCTGGAGATGGGCATCTCCCACCTGCTGCAGGAATGATGGTGCCCCTCAGTGCTGCACCTCCAGCTCTGGCGTTTGAGTGCTGGCAGCACCTTACAGAATTCTGATCTCAAAGAGATGAATGATGGAGAAGGGGGAAAAAATGAAACATCATGGTTTGATAAGATGCTGTACCCACATGAATTTCTGCTCATCTCTGGCAAAACAAGGACACTAGAAATTGCCTGATTGTTTCTGTCTAAATTTCAATTCCTTTTTCATGCCTGATGCCCAGACATGGCCTTTCCTTGCCTACATACACATGCATCTGCTCAGGTGGCACAAAGCCTTACTTGCATGTCAGCAACATGACTCTTGCACTGGGAGAAAGTCCCCTTTACACTAACCCACCTTCAGTGAGGAGAACTGCCAAAAGGGGCACAAACAGCTTCAGCCTTTGCTTCAACCTTTGCTTCTGCCTTTGCCTTGCCTCCCTGATCTTCTACTCAATGTGAGACACTTCTAAAATTTGCTGTGAAAAGAAAGAAAATAAATTTTTTCTTCTCTCCAGATAAAGTGATGGCTTAAACTTTAGCAAGGGAGATTCAGACTAAATAAGAGTAAAACCTTCTAATGGCAAGGATGAGGGTTTTCTGGGGAGGCTGCAGGGATTCCCCAGCTGGAGGCCTCCAGGCAGAGGCTGGATAAATATTTATCAGAAGTGCCATGGCCATGGCTGAGCTTTTGTGGGGGAAAGGACTAGAGAGGGTAAATTGCTGAGCTACTGATGTTCTTTCCAGTCTTTTGATTCCATGAAGCAGGCAAGAAAATTTTCATATAAATAAATAAGTAAAAAATTAAATAAATAAATAAAATCTTCCACTTCTGCTGCTCATGCTGCCGCTGTGGGGCACAGAGTCAGGATATGAATTACCTGTGCCAGGAAATGTGAGCTGAGCAGAACAGAAGAGGACAGAATATGCTTTTCCAGCTGGTACTAGTCAGCAGCTGTGATGTTACACTGAGGATCAGCTGCACTTTCTGAATGTCTTTACTGTCCTGAACCCAGCAATAGGGCACTAAAGGGGAGCAGAAGCTCTGATATTTGTCTTCATGTGCTCATAAATTTTTCAGATGTTACCTTAAGTTCCTGGGATGATTTAAGTCACCCTGAGGAAACTTAGCTCACAGTTATTTGCTGAATTTACCTTTTGCTTCTCTTTGCATTTAAAACTTCCTGCTTTGGTTATTGTAAGTCTTGTACACACCCCCTTGTTCTGCTCAAGCTGTCCTTGCCACAGTAGCCCCATTTTGCATTTTGCATGGGCAGTTCATGTTCTCTGCCTGGCCAATAAAGCTGAGATGGAGTATCAAAGCTATAAACCATCTTTCATGTTTCCAGAAGTCATTACTGTGTAGAAATGGCTGCTGGGTGGACAACAAAAGAGGGGAACCCATTGGGCTGCCTGAGATGTAAATCTGACGTCTCAATCTGCCTCCCTGTCCAGGGCAGAGCCAGCAGCTGGTCCAGCACACACTCCCCCAGCTCTCTGGGGCAGCTGCTGCCTGTGAGGGAAGGGAAAACCATTACCAGGTAGGGGGAGATGGTTATTTCCACTCCACAGCCTCATGTCAGAGGTGTGGGTGGCAGGATTGGGATGCACCCCACAGAACAGAACAGGGAGCCCAAATTCCACACTCACTGAGCACTCCCATCCACGGATGGATGAGGTGGTTTGTTTGAAGGGAGTTGGCACAAAAGGAGCCTGTGGAAATTCACTCAGCAATCAGCACTTGTTTTTGGCAATGGCTGCTACCATAGCAGATGAGGCTTCTGTGACCCCAGGAGCATCCATCTTCTGGAACAGCAGAGATGTTGTGAGCACAGGGTGAGGTAACTGGGCTTTTTCCATTATTTTGCCATGGTCCCAGCTGCTCACCAACGGCTGATGCTCTTCTCTCAGTTGATTTGGAGCCAACTGCTTCTCATCCAGATCTTATTTCACCTGGAGAGTGGCACTTTGTGGGTAAATCTGTGTTAGTCACAGGTCTGAGGAGAAGAGGAGCACTTTGAGGTCAGCAGGGTGCTGGAAACCTGTAAAGATTTGCAAATTTTTCTTTAAACTGACAGCCCACTCATGTGGATGTTGTCATTGCTGCAGGTCATGCGTGTGTCCTGTCAGGTTGGGTGCCAGCCTGCAGGGACACTGATTTGGGACTGAAATATTGGCAGTTTTCTGGCCTTGGGCTTGACTCTGCACCTGTGTCCAAAGAGTCCATCACAGGGGGAGAATGAGTAGTGCAAAATAATTGAGGGTAATGCACTTCAGCTTTATGAGGAGAGACTGGATCTCCCTTGGGAGAGAAGGGAGCATGAGGGAAGACAAGTGACTTGTACAAAATCACAGATCCAGAGTGAAGGGAGCTGAGGACTGTGATTCCCAACATCCCACAGCACTGGGGTGGGAGATGGGCTCCAGGGAGATGCCTCTCATGCTTTTGTGGCCAGGAGGAGCAGTGCTTGGCTGCGTGGTGGCAGCCACTGAAGGTTTGCTGGGAGAAGGAAAGAAATTGCCTAATTTGTCAGCCAAAGAGGGACAAGCTGGGCAGTACTGGGCCATATGGGGGCTGACAAAACCACTATGGTCTGCATTGTGTGGGTATGGAAAATAGAACAAAGATTTCTAGAGGAGGAACCCCCAAACTTTGCTGTGCTCATGTGAAAGCCAGTGCTGGAGGCCAAACGTGTGTAAACATAACTTAATTACTGATGAAGGTGGATGCCACACCTGACAGGATAAGTGATGGGAGTGCAAGCTGAAAGCTTTCACTGGGGCTGTGTGTGGTGTGCCTGTGCCAGCACAGCCAGTGATCAGTGTTCACAAAGCTGGTCTTGAGTCTGTTCTTAATTTCACAGTGTAGACAGACAGGGAGACAATCCCCAAATTAACCTGCCACCAGCACCACGTCATTGCCAGTGGATGAGCTCCATGCAGGCAGCAGCACTGTTACTTCAACACAAAAATCCACAGCTTCAGGGAGATGATGTGTTGCACAGCTCACCTGCTTTAATATTCACTCCCTGAATTGCTCTCTTGGATGTGTTAATTCCAGAAGCCTTTGTCTGCTGTTCTGCTTTCCTCTCACAATGCCAGGAAAGAATAAATAACAGTGTAATGCCATGTGCAACAGTATAAATGCCCTCCAAAGAACAACTGCTGAGACTGTTGACATGGAAGTTTGTAAGAGAAACAAAGGAAAATATGCTGATTCTGCTGCTTTGCTGCCTCACTCATGCTGTGCCTGACTAAATGTTATTCCAGGGTTTCATTGCTCATGGCTTTCCAATGTTTCACTGAGGAATAAGAGTCATTGTTTAAGTTATGCTGGTGAATCTCCGGTTGCAGGGTAGGAGGACTCACCCCTCCTCTATCAACCGTCTGTCTAAACATGCTTTAATGAAGTACAGACATTAGCTGAGAAATCTCACTTTGTTCCACAATATTCTACAATTATTAAGAGGAGGAGAGATGCACAAACCACCCCTGGCTGCAGCACAGGGCCAGCATTGCCCACCCACCTGTCAGCTCTGCTCAGCATCTCCCTGAGGGGGATCTGCCTGCTGGAGGCAGGACTGGATCCTCACCTGGTCAGAGCTGGTGTGGAGCCACTGAGAACTGGGTCACAGCCAGGTCAGAATGCAGGGGCAGGATGGTTTCAGAAAATAAAGTAAAGATACTTGAAATTTACTTACTGAGGGGACTTACTGAGGGAGATCTGTATCCCCCCACCATCAAGTGGAAGAAGTGGAGGTGCAGGAAAGTGTTTAACCCAAGGTCACAGGGTTGGCTGGTACAGAAAACAAACCTGGAGCCCAGGTCTGAGCAAGGCTTGTTGAGACAAAGCAAAAATACTCCCTAATTCCTCAAATACATAAGGAGCCCATAACCTCACAGGGCTGCCCCTCTCATGATGGCTGTTCCTTGAGATGGTTTTTCTCATTCATGTTGCACTGCAGAGCTAAAGCAGCACTGCCCTCAGTGCAAAATTCCAAGTGACACATATTTAAAGGATGAGCTGTGGAAGGGTTAACACATTAATTCACTTTAGAAGTGCATTCTCGTGATGGCCATGAGACCCCTGAGTCTTCTTTGCTCTGAAACAGTTCATGTCTGGAGAGTTAATGGTATTGGATAAGTGTATTACAGCAGAAGAAATTCCCTTGCAATTAATGACAGGAGATTAATAAAAGCTGGGAGCTTAAGGTGGTCGGCCCTCCATGCTTTCAGCCCTGGGGACAGCCAGTGCCATCACATCCAGGGCTCTCAGTGGAAACTTGACCCCTGATGGCTGCAAGGAGTGGATGATCCTAAGGGAAGTCATGGAGAGGATGAGTCACCCCCACACTGAGCAGCAGAGAGTAATTCAAGGTCAGTGACAGAGTTTTGGAGCCACCTTTCCTGTTCCAGCTAGGTGTTTGCTTAAGACCCACAGTCTCTCTTTCCCATTTCACATTTTTATCTTCCCACCTAATTATCTAAGGCTTTAGAAAGTGGAGCAAGGCTTAGCTCCAGAGACAGTGATGATAATAATAACTTGGCTTTTATCCGGTGCTGTCCCATGGTGGGAAGTGCTGGGCTGATCCTCAGTGCTTATTGATATTGGATACCCCATGCATCAGTCTGGGAATTTATCAGGGTGCAAAAGCACTGGGCAATAATCTCCACCTAAAACTGCCAGGGAGGAGGACACTGCTGGATGCAGGCAGTCAGACCAGGGGGGCTTGGCAGAGTTAAATGGGGTTTGGGCTCACAGTCTGCCTCTGAAACAGAGGGGCACAAAGCAGCACAAACTTCAGGTGGGTCAAACTGGCTCTGTAGATTTACTGGAGTGAGGTTTTGAATACTTGGCACAGGGCACATGCTGAGATTTTGTAGTCTGACTGGCCAGGTAGGGTATCCAGTGGCATTTTTGCATTTCTGGTTGTCTCTCTTTGAGTGGGATCTGCAGAGGTTTCATGTTGGGTGAGATGAATCCAGAGCTCAATAATTATGTGTTGTAAACTTTGGCTGAATCTTTCTGCCCTGGGTCAGCCACTGACTAGGAAAGGAAATTCCTCCAGCCCTTGGAGCAGCTCCTGTCCTTCCCTCAACCTGGCTGCTCTGGCCAGTGTTGGGGAAGAGAGGAGCAGCCCCTGTGCTTGGAAGTGGGGTGGGATTTAATGGTTAAGGGGTCCATCTAGGGATTACCCTTGGATGGGGAGGATTTTTGATCAGCCCTAAAATAGACAGGTACAATCTGATCCACCACAGGCTTCCAAGGTCCCTGTGACAGCTGAATTAATTGCACAAAGCCTCTCACAACAGCAGCACCTGCACATGTAAAACTGAGTGGCAACTCCTGTTAACTGCATCTGGCAGTTTCAATAGAAGTGTCAACAGTCCATGCAAAGGTTATTGGAATTAAAGGGAATTACAGAATTGGTTTTAAAAGCTTAATAAGCTCATGAACTCAGAAGATGGGATACACAGGCCCTGGTTTCCAAAGCTGTTCTAGTGCATCCTTCTGGCAGAGGTTATTTCTTTGCCCATCTGTGAATGTTGAGCACAGAAAAGGCTCTTTGCAAATTCCTTTCACCCTTCCCTAGAGCAGCATTGTGTACAAATTTCATAGGAAGAGAAGGAAGTATTTAAAGAGAAAAAAGGTAACACTGGTTGTGGGTGATGCAAAAGTCCACATCATTTCATGTCACAGGAATTCTGTCACAAATTTCAGGGACTTGACAAGCAAGTCACTTGTTTAGTCTGCTCATAAACAAAGTGCAGCACAGCATCAAAAAAGGACATATTTTCAATGGATTTTGTTGAACTCCAGCCCTGGACAAGAACATTAAGACTCCTGAAAGCAATGGAATTTTTACTGATGATATCAGTAGGATTTCATCTGTTAACATCTGCCTGATTCTGAACTGAACTCTGCAAACTTTTTATCAGCCAAGCTGGTTTTAGTGGCAAAGGGACTGTCCCTCCTCCAGAGGCTGCTTTCCTTCACAGAGACAGCAGAGATGAATAAAGGCTACTCACTGAGGGAGATATCCTCTTGAAACTTCCCACATGCTCCCAAGCCAGGTTTCATCATTCCTTCCTCTGCTTTGTTAAATTCCACACACAACACAAGAGCTGCAGAGGAAGCCTGGATGCTCCCATGTAAATGGAACTATTGGAGATTTACCAGCAGGGTAAATATGAAAAACCTCCTCCCCAGTGTGATGGCAATGATGTGTCCTCTTACCTGTGCATCTCACCTCTAAGCCAGAACCTTTGATCCTTCCAAAATCCTCCCAGCTACTGCAAAACCAGACTGAGCTACCCCCAGGGTACTCATAGGCTTGGTGTGCACACCAACAAGACACAACATTGCACTCCAAAATCCTTAACAAACTGCAAACCCTTTAAATTAGAAGCAGAAGAGATGCAAGTTCCTCTGTGAGCTACTCCCTGGGAATGAAGGGGTAAATGTTCAGCCTCCTCCCCATCAGCTCATCAATCTCTCGTGTCTGAGGTTGTCATCCTAAGTGTTTCTATTTTTTATGTTAAACAAAGAACAGATTTATGGGTAAACAGGCAAAAATAAGTAAAAGGAATGGAAATGAATTACCATCCTTCATGAGGCCACTCCCTGGGTCCTTCATGCAGACATGAAATATGCCAGTGTAAAGTCTTTGTTGCTTTGCATGCCTGCTTCGGGAAACCACTCGCAAACATTCCCTTTAGTATTTCTCTTCATAAACCGAATAACTGAAACTTAAATTAGTATTTCTAACAGAAGCTGCAGGCAAGGAAATGCCAGCCTTCCTGGCCTGGGGCAGCAATGCCTCTTTCAACTCTTCTTAACAGCATAAAGTGAAGGCAGGAGACCACGAGCTGCTGGTTTCCAGCTCCACTTTGGCACTCCTGTTCTGTGTAGCCTTGGGCACATAATTTAAACTTCCTGTGCTGGTTTCTTCTGTTGTAAAGCTGCAGGATAAATACCTGCCTTCCCTGCTGCTCTCTGCTGCAGGGGTTTTATACAGCATAATAGAAATGGGATCCATTTTATAGAAAAATGAGTTAAAGACCCAGGTGGTACCACTCTCCTTTTAGCACTGAGTTATGTGTCCATGGAGCCCAGCTTTGGGCAGTCAGGAGCATAAAGTAGCAATGTCATATTGCTTAGACACCTGGTAACTGCACCATTTGTAAAGTTTGCCCAATATTAGCAGGGAGACAGACAAAAAAAAGGCAAACTTTTGGTGTATCTGCAATTTGTGCTTTGCTGTTTTCATTGCAAATTCTTCTTAAAGCAGCTGAAGGTCTGGTTGGCCTTGAATATTAGAAGAAAAAAGGGAAATCTCCTGCTTCCTTTTGATACGTGTTTCTTCCCTTTGAAAAAGTGCAGGGAAAAGACAAACATTTGGAATGTGCCTGTAATCTGTGCTCTTCCTCTCACCAACTGGCAGCAGAAAAACTAAATACACAACTGACAGTATTTCAATGAGTTTTTGAATTTTCAGAGCTGGAATAATGTCATCGCTGTGTAACATTGCCAGATTCTCTGATCTCCACAAAAATAAACTGTATACATAACGTTAGAGAACATTTCTCATTTGCAAAAATTTGCATCCCTAATATGTGCATTAGAAAGGCAGAGCTCACTGCAGAAGCTGGTGCTCAGAGTGTGCAGGGCTGCCCAGTGCAGGCTGCTCACAAATGCTGCATCCCTGAAGGAGCAGGCAACAAATGAGGGGGAAAAAACGAGATTGCAGGGAGAAAGCTTCAAAGACCAGCAGGGTTGGAGGGTGGGGTGGTTGTGGAGCAGCTGTCCTGAAGCTCTGGAGGATGTCAGAGCTGGGGCCATGGCCAGCAGCAGGGCTGTGCTGCCTCTGGGTCACTCTGCTGGCTGTGTGTGACCTGCAGCCCAGCAGGGCTGAGGAAAACATCCCACCAGCACCAGCCCACCCAGGCTCACCCAGCAGCAGAGCCCCAGGGGTGATTTCATCACCTCCCCTGAGTGATCCCCAGAAATCCTGCGGCTCTGCTGGCCCCAGAGCAGAGAGAGCAGGTTGTGGTGATCCTGGCTGGATGAAGAGGAATTAGGGATTTGCTGTGATTACCTCTGTGGGAGCTCCTTGTGTTGGTGTATTGGGGTTGAGGGACCCTCCCCTGGGCTGGGTCAGTGTCTCTGCTCTGTGCTCAGGTTTTGAGGCTGTGATGGCATTAGGGCACTGATTCAGATTCCTGCTTCATGTGTCTTCTAGCTAAAAAATGGGATTTTCAGCTGCACTGCTGCAAAATGTGTGTCTGTTATTTAAAGTCAAGGCTAATAAATGCAAAGCAGATGGGGAGGTGTCCTCTTCACCCCTGAGAGACAAATCCACCAGCTGCTGGCACACACAGCAGGTCACAGCTTGAGCAGAAACATTGATGTCCTCTCACACCTTTTGGGCTGGTGGGCAAGGACAAATATCTTATTTACTTTATTTATTTGTGCATAACGATTTAGGGATGAAAAAGTGAAAGTCATTATGTGAAATGAACTTTGATTACTCCATTCCCAAGGAAGAAACAAACAAATTTTGCTTCCAGGCTCAGACTGTGTGCCTGGTTCCAGCGCAGCCAACAATTTTTAAGGAAACTTCTTGAAGCGAAAGTTTTAATGAGTTCTCAACACCATATCACATCCCTTGGATTTGCATCATTTGAACCACATTTCTGGAGGTAATTTTTCAAAGTGTTGCACAGCACTTTATCTGCACGAATGCCTCTGCATGAGTGATTCATACTTTCGAGGTGTGGATGTACAAAAGGGGTTCAGGCATTTGAACAAAACAGTGTGGCAATTTTCTTCTGTTTCCTGTGCCTGTTCCAGGGAAGGTCAGTTCATCATTTGTTCAGGAGAAAATGACACAACTGTTTTCATCCTCCCCTGGGACAAAGACTGCCTTGGACTGCAGTGCTGTGCCCTGCAGAACGGGCAGGCTGGGGGGCTGCACCTCTTGCTTGTGCTGTGCAGAGGGATGCTCTGGGACCCTGTGCCATCAATGCAGCACACTGACTTGTCTGATGAATCCATGGCTAATCTGATCTCCAGCTTGCACCCTGCCCAGGAACAGTGGAGCTGCCTTGGAGGCATTCATTAAATTATTGTTTTGCAGGAGGCTGTCAGAGATCCTGTGGGTGGAGGTCTGCTCTTCCCTTTGCCTTCATCTCCCTTGTCTTTGGCATATGTCCACAAACTGGAGTTTACAGCTCCAAACAGAAAGGAAACCTTGGAGAGCACAGCAAAGTTTCATTCACTAATGAAATCATGTCCAAAAAAAAAATATCCCTCTTGTCCTGGAAATGGATCTATTAAATAACTCCCCAGTGTTCTCCAGTTCAGTGTTCAGCCTGAGCATTTAAACCCTTTAAAACAACCAGGGAAGCCATCTGATTTTCCTGTGTTAGTAATGATGCCACAGCTTTGAGAAATTAATTTCTTCCCCACTGCATGCACTGTTTGAGAAATGATATCACATTGTGAGGTACTGCACCAAGCTCCACTGATCACATTGCATAACAGGATGCTGGCTAATGATCCAAGATAATAGAAGGCGAAAGCTGAATACATTTTTAAAAATCATCACATGGTACAAAATAATGCCAGCATTTGGTACTGTGCAGGAAAGGAGAAACCCTGCTAAATGTGCTGCCCAGATGCTCCATCAGAAAAAACACATTATCATAATCTAAACTTGAATGATTCTATGATTTATTTTTTTTTAATGGTGGGATAAACGAAACACCTTAGGCTGGGTGCTCAGCAGGTGTAAATCAGCAGTGCTCCACTGGAGCTGATGGATCATTATTTTCTACTGCTGGAAGAGGAAACTAAGAATAGACACAGTCAGCAGCTAAAAGTTCTCCAGTCCCAAGCAAGTGCCTGCAACGCTGGCATCATTAACATCAAGCAGAAAAGCTGCCCTCACCGTGGATTAACAGCAAATTTCCCTGAAAGGCTGGGAACACCCAGGGCAGGGTCCTGAGGGGATCCAGCCAGCGCTGCTGGAGCGGAGCTGCCGCGCTCAGGGAGAAGGTGAAACTGCTCCAAGGACACTGCAGCTGGCACCAGCCCTGCCTCGCCTGGCCTGACCCTGCCTGCCTGCCTACGGAACCCAGGAGATTCCTCTGGCTGCCCTGGAGGACTCCAGACCCTGACAGGGGCTCAGAGACCTTGGCACGGAGTCACAGACACCTGTGCCTTTGATTTGAGCCCATGGAAACAATTACCAACTTTGTGTGAGGATTTACAAGCCACAAGAGTTTGAGTAGAATAACAGTTAATTTGTCACAGGGTGAAAAAGTAGAATTTTGGGGGTTTAGAATGGGGGTTCAAGAGGCATGATGGAGGAATCTGGGCATGTCCTCTCCTCCTTCTCCTCCTTCTCCTTCTTCTTCTTATTTTTTTTCTTCTGCTGTGATGCTGACACTTATGGATTGGTTTAGAGTAGAGACAGACTGTCTAACATAGGTGATGGGTATTGGAAAACTATTGTAAATAAAGTACACTTAGTTCTTTGTATAAAAAGATAACACCACCCCAAGGGTGGTCTGTGTGCCACAAACCGACCTGCTGGACAGACCTCAGCAGGGCAGAGAAGGAATGTAATAAATAAGAGGAAATAAACAGCCTTGAAAAGCAGAACTGATGAATCTCGACTTCTTCAGTCATGGGGCTGGTAAAAAAGAGACTTTCTAATACCTCAGGAGCCATTTCAACCCCAGAAAACCAGAGAGGCAGGGGCTGCACATTCACCCACAAGCTTCCCTGCAAATCCAAAACTGCATGGAAACCCAGGGATCCTCCACCTTCCAGAGCCTGGTGATGATCTGGCTTTACAAGGCTGAACATGTGAAAATCAAGAGGAGAGCACAAGAAGAGAGAGGAGTAGCTGTGAATCTCTCTACCCAGTCTGGTTTTGGCCCCTTGCAGTTCATTCTTCACAGCTCCTTGGCTGAATGGATTTGTTTTCTTCCTATGCAGAATAATCCTCAGATCTTCTATCAAAAAAATTCAATCAAGCAGGAGTATGCTGGTTCAGTTTTCCCCTGGAAAATTTTCAGAGTAATTAGGAAGCAGAAAGAATACATATGGCCAGCCATATAGCTGGAATAATAATCAAAAGCAGCAGGGGGGTGGGGAGAGAAGGAGTCAGACAGAGCTGCCTGTGAGACAGCCCGGGCTGTTTGGAAACTCTGTGCCCAAACAGCATCTGGTCAATTATAAGAAATGCATCAAATGAAATTCAGACTCATTCAGAAATGAATTAAGATGAGATGAAAAGGGAAACATTTGCAAAGTATCTAATTGGAATGAATAATTCAGTCCTACCTTACTTCTTCTAAGCGCTGTACAAATATTTACTCACTTCCCAGGCACAGGAGCGTGGTGGTGCCCACCTCACTGCTGCCACCACAGAGGGATGTCTTGGGGTTATTCTCGCAGCCTGGTGCATTCTGTGCTGCAGAGGAAGCCCCTCAGAGTTACCAGTTTGCACAGCATTTATACATATACAACATGCAACAGGAGGGAAAGTTGCCTTGTGGTACTATGCAGGAAAAAAACCCAAACCATCCTGCGGTGATGACAAGGCTGGAGGGTCTCACTGGAAGTGTGCTCTCTGTGTGTCTGGGCTGGGATCACTGCCTGAGCCCAAGCATCCCTCCTGCTTGCTTTGGAAAGCCCCTCCCCTCCCCAGATGTTCATCACCTGCAAAACTTGTTAGATTAAATGGGTGGTATTTGGGTATTGAAGGCCAAGAAAGAAGGAAAAGCCTGGACAGAGATTCTCTGTAATGAGATTCTGACCCAGGTAGCGTAGGTGCTCCTCCTTCTCCTCCCCTGCCTTGCAGTGTGTTGTTATTCAGGATGGTTCTTCTGCTTGTACTTGAACTCCTGCAAAAACAGTTTCATTTTAAACATGAACTTAAGCATCATCCTGAGCCAGTGCTGTGCTTGCTCAGCACAGAGAAACAAGACAGCCTGTTATCAGAGGGTGGTTAAAGAACAAAGACACCCTGCAAGTGAGAGTTTAGTTCTAATATTTCCTCTGCTGCCTGTTTCCCTGTCCCTCCAGGGTCAGGCACAGAAGCACACCTCCTGCACTGCGAGCTCATTAGCCTTATTTCATCTCTTGAAGGGGTGGATACAGATTCTGACATTTGCCGTGGAAAAGCAGAACTTCAGCACCAACCTTGAGATTAATTGTTGACATTTCTCTCCCTTTTCCCCTTTGATGTGTGAGGAAAAAAATAAACATATATGAAGATTTAAAAGGAGGTGAGTGGGAGCAGAGCAGCCCAGGGAGAGAGCAGCCTGGTGCTGCAGAGCAGAGGCCACCACGCTCCCCTGGGACACAAACTGTCTGGTGATTGCTCCTAATGAGAAAGCAACAGCAGTGGTGAGCGGGGTCAGCCTCACAGAGCCTGCCTGAATGTGGGAGGTGTCAGAGAAATCATTTATCTCTCCTTTCCCACTGTTCCCTCCCAGCAAATGGCTCAGCTGGGAGAGGTCCCTCACACCCCACACCGGCGCTGCGCGCGCGGAGCCAGCACAGACAAGTGATGCCTTAACGCTGCTTCTTTCTTGCCTCTTGCTGCTTTCCTGAAGGGCAAAAGGGAGGACCAGAGCTCCTTAGGCTGTTTTTGATGTTTGCAGCAGCCTGGATGAGAGTTTGTGTGGTTTGGTAACAATAGGCAAGAGGAAATTGCAGTTCAGAACCAACTAAAGTGGGCTCATCACTGCAGTGCACTGTGCTGGGCAGGCAAAGGCAGGAGAAATTAATGAGCAAACATGGCTTGAAAGGCTGGCCCTGCTGAAATCAGTACCAAACAACCAAGCCTCAGGAGGTGCAGGATTTCCATGGGAATAATGTCCATCTTCTGCCCTGTGGCAGTCCCAGGGCTCAGAACTCTGCCTTAGAAGGATGGAATGGGGCAGGGCTTGTTCAGCCCTGAACCCAAGTGCTAGGCAGGATTCATCACAGCTTTAAAGTCCTGTCTTGGTGCAATGAATGAATGCCTGAAACCAGATTATCAAAATTTTATCCATTTTGGACCTTCCTCTGAAGTAGCAGAAAGATAAAATATATTGCTTCATTGTAGGTCCATAATTAAGATTTTTTCTTGTTGCACATCCTGCTGGTTTTCAGCCAGCACAGCAGTGTCAGAGCCTCTCATTGCCTCCAACCATGACTGTCAGGCACTTCTTTCAGCACTGGAGCTGAACCTTCCCCAGGAAACAGCAGATGTTTGCCAAATGTGTCCTCCCAGAGCATCCCCAACCTGCCCATGGGTTGCTGCCACTGACAGCATGAAAGTCAAATGGTGCCTTCAAACCAGACTCACTCCCAGGCAGAACTTTCCTTGTGCAATGGAACAGCACCAGGTGTGATCTTTCCCTGATAAAACACTCTGGATAAGGATTTAATCTTCCCAAGAACAGGAAAATTCAAAAAGTTGCTAGAGGGACGAAGAACCTAAATCTTTTAATGAGGAAAAAAAATTATCATTACTGCTACCGTAGCAGACAGGAAGACACTGCCAGACAGTAAATCTGTTGTGGTGGTTATTGCCATTTAATATTGAGTCAATATAAGTAATGTCTTGGAGTCTTTCCACATAAACTGATAAAAGAGCCAGGACACGGGCTGCTCTCCAAGTAGCAAATAGTTTGAACTTGAGATTTCTGCAATATTTTTCCTCACTCTTTGTTGAGGAGGAAAGGGTATGCTTAAAGGCTAAGGCATTTGCTGGAGAACTGGATTGAAATCTTGGCTCTGGCTTTGGCTTCCTATGTGACCTTGGGCAAGTCACTTAATCCCTCTGAATTGCTGTACAAGGGAGATCCCCCTTGTGCCACCCGGGGTGATTTATTAAGAGTATCTCAGACACAAGTTGGCTCTAATTATAATTAGCAGTATCTCAGTTTGATCCAAGATCTGGTGTGTTCTTGGATTTGGAACACAGGAGACATCTGTGAAAACCAACATATTCCATAAAATTCAGTTCACAAGAATCTTTTAACAGAGACCTTAAAGGTTTGACCAATTCAGAAAAATCTGCTAGTGGATGTGGTGGTGATGCAGCCTGTGGGGTGATGCTGGGGCGCAGCACTCAGTCCCAGCCACCTCCTGCAGCCCAGGCTGAGCAGTCACAGGGACATGATGAGACTCAGATTTGTCTTTGTTGCCTTGAGAAATCTTTGCACTTTCCCTTGTTCAACATGTACACGAGCCCAGCTCAGCAAAGATGCCTAATGGGCTGAACTTGGCACTGCACTCAGATAAAACTGTCCCAAAGGGAAAACAGCCTAAATCTTTCTGGTTTGAAAAAGCCTCAGTCAAAGGTTTTTGTCAAGATATTGAATTGATGCAGCAGTTTAACTGTTATTTAATATTTATATATTCATGTCTAGCATCCAAATAGGCCAGGAACCTATTGTGCTCCAGAAGGCACAGGCACATTCACAGGCACCAAGCCTGTTTCAAAAGCATCACTGACACCTCCAGACTGTTGCTGCATCCCAGAACTTGCCCAATGGGAAAAATGGGAGTTGAAGGTGTTGCTTAACACAATAAAAACCCTTTGTGGCTTCACTGAGGCATTCAGATTGTTGAGTTTTCTCTGAAATTCTGTTTTTGAAAGCTTATTTCAGACAAGGAAATCTTCTGAATTGGTGGCTTTTCACCCCAGTCTCAGTGTGAGCAAAATCTGTGTTTTAATCATGACCCAGCCACGCTGTACTCAAGGCTCTGGTCTGGGACTGTTCCAGGAACTGTTTGCATTTCTCCTTTCCCTTCCTTCTGCCTCTCTCTGCCCCCAAACCTGTGCTCAGATTGTTTACATGCTCTTGTACATGACTGCATGCAGACATTTTTATATAACAAATATATTTATAGGACGTAAATATAAATAGGATGATGCTGGGCTCTGACTAGTCTGATGTTGTTGTGCCTGCACATTAATTTAGCAGCCCAGACCTTTGTGGCCCTTCAATCAGTTGAGGTAGAATATGCCCAAAGGGAGCTGTGAGCATGCAAACTCCTGGCAGAGGGGAAAGGGAAAAAGAAGGAAGACAAACCATCTCTGGGCATGCCTCCTCCTTGATAGCAGCACAGCAGATGGCAGAGGGTTACTAGACAGCAGTTTCTTGAGGCTTAGCATAAGCCAAGAAACAATAAAAGAAAAGGAAAAAAAAAAGAAGACAGAAAAAGGAATTTAAACAAATTGTCGTGCCACTGTTTTATTCCTGCCACCTCAGCAGGAAATTAATCACATAATGTCACTTAAAAAAGATAGCCCTAAAGGTCCAGTGTGAAAATGGCTCTGCCTGAGGGCAGGAGTGAATCAAACCTCAAGGGAAGGACAAGGAAATGAGGATGAGGCAGTGCTGGGAGTGGGGAGCAGCTCATCCAGCCAAAACCCAGGCTCAGATCTGTCCCTTTCATGTGTCCAATGGCTCTGAGAAGTGGGATAAAAGAGCTGCAAAGTTGGCTTGGGGAGCTGAAGCTCCCCTGTGAAAGGGAGTGTTTGCCCTGGTGGGGGTGGCAGACTGTGGGGCTGCAGCAGAGAGGGGAGAGGGGTTTGTGGCTGCAGGAACCTGCCAGGAATCAGCATCTTGGCATGGCAGGGGGGTAAATGGACCGTTCCCTTAACTGCAGATTTACAGCCAAGATGGGTACTGAGGAGTCCATATTTCTTCAGAGGAGCTGGATGGCCGTGGAGAGAAGGCTCCCTGGAGAGATATCTGGGATATGGATGGACGTTACCCATAAATACAGGGAAATAAGTTTCCCATTAGACTGAAATCCAGTGAGGCGGCATGAATCACCTTAAACACGCATATAACTCTCCCTTATATATCACCTCTGCTGAAGCATTAATTAACCCATAACATCCATCCCTAGACACTAAAAGATCTCATTCCTCGCTCCATTCCAGCCCTGCAGCTGGAAAAACAAAACAGTGTTCTGGGTCAGACCACAAGCCCTGGGTTTGGCACTGCAAAAGGCTGCAGTGACTCCTCCACTCTTCCTCTGGGATGTGGCTGAGGACCTGTGGGACCACATGGCCCAGGTGAAGGGGTGGATTTGAGGGATCTTCTTTAGGGTGCTCATATGCTCAAGCATTTTGCATGTTCAATGCTATTTCTGATGGCAGAACCTGCTAAGCCCAAGAGACCTGCCTGAAATGTGATTATTTTTCCTTTTTCATTTATTGGCTTTATACAGCTCTACCATAAAAAATCATGCTGGCTCGCATCAGATTGCACAGATTGTTTTGAACTGGACTTCCAATGACAGAGAGGCAGCTGAAAGAGCAGAGCAAGGGAAATAAAGAAAAGGCACAAAGCAAATAAAAGGGCTGTTTAAGGTGGCTGCATCCCCAACTGGAGCTCCTAGTACTTGTGTTGGTGCCAGGAGAAGCAGAAGCCAAAAGCAGAGAAAGAAAAGAAACTAAGTGGAAAAGAGAAATTAATCCTCAAGTAACTGAGAACAGGTGCTTCATTTGGGCTGCTGGATGTGAATGTGCTGCAGTTGGTTGCTCTATCGACAGGGGAGTTCAATAAGCGAGTCTGGTGCTCTGACGACAGAGCTCAGAGAATGAAAACCCATGTAAATTAACTCCCTTCCACCAGACTGTGCTTTATTAAAAAGCACAAGTTGTCAAGGCGATACCTTGAAGGTCACAGCTCCAGCAGCTTGGGCAAAAAACCCTCAAACCTGAACCTCCTAAATGCCTTGTGTGACTAAAGGGACTTGAGTTACAGCCCTTTATGCCGACAGGAGGCTGGTGCCTGCCTTACTCCTGTGGTGAGGATGTGCTTGCTCAGATCTCCAGGCCATGAGGAGAGATGAGGGAAAGGTCTCCAGAGCATCCTGCACCACCGGGAGGGTGGCAGAGGAAAGCAAGCCTTTGCTTGGCAGGACTCAGCTCCTGAGCCATGCTGCTCATCCTAGGGCACCTGAACCACTGCTGGAAGTGCTGTAAGGATCTGCTGAATGAGCCAACAACAGATTGCTTCCTCTGCTCCTGGTGCAAGGAAGCAGCAGATCAGGAATGGCACCTCCCAGCAGGGTCTCCAAGCGGCAATCCAAGCAGCATCCCTTGATTTCAGTTGGCAGCTGAAGGAATAGCCTCCCTCAGTGGAGCACCCAGAGGGAAGAGCAGCAGTCAGGGCCCCCCAGGTCATGCTGGGGCTGATCTCTGCTGCTGCACACCGAGCCACAGCATCCTGACTCCCTTCGGTACGCGGTGATGGCTCAGAAAAGAGTTAAGAGCATCATGTCAAATATAATTATGAGACAATAACAGCCTATTAGTTCCAGTGCCTAATTTTAAACCTCAGACTGTCTAAAAACCCTCAGTCTGTTTTTAGAAGAGCTGTCAGCTCCTCAGGTTATAAATAAGAAGCATAGAGAATGGATAATCTCTGCTTGTCCTAGGGCCAAATACCACCTTCCAGAAAAGGTAGAATTCCCATATCATCATTTACTCATTGAAATTTTAATTTCTGGCTAAATGTGACCAATTTCCCCAGGGATGAGAAGGCTAATGCAAGGACTTTATCTGCTCTGACTCTGAGCAGCTGCAGTTCCTTGAAGAGGCAAAGGTGCAGGAGAGAAGCACCATGCTCTGAGCAGCTCAATCCATTCCTCACTTATCTCAAATCTGAGCAGTTCTTCCTTCCTCCAAAACATCCCTCTTTCATCTCCCAGCCCTGTGCACTCTTGGCTTCCTGTACTCACCCTGACTGTTTGCTCTGGAACATCCTGGGTAATTTCAGGTGAAATTATCTAGAGAGAAAAAGCTAATTGGTCACGTGGGCATGAGCTGATTGCAAGGTTTTTATTGTTTGAAAGTCTTTAGTTAATGTTATACATATGCAAATAAAAACCTCTTAATTTTAAAACACTGTTTGGATAACTGTAATAATTTTCTGCACAAAATACACCCCCAACAAGCCTGTGATGTAGAGCTGAATATTGTATATATGAATGATGCATCAAAAGTAGCCCATGTACTGAGTCAGGATATCTTCCTCTAATGAAGTCCCTAAAGAAATACACCACAGACCTTCTGAGCTGAGATATTATGATGGCTTGGATATATCAAGAGATAGCTAAAATAGCATTAGATATAAGATCTTCCTAGTAAAATTCACCAAAGAAGCACATAAACATCAAAGAGCCTTAACTCATAACCGCTATAAAATATTCTTATGTTTGGATTGATAAGAAAGTAGGGTAGTGCCCTAGATGCATAGCTATGAGGAGTAGTGTGGCCTTAAACTGTTGTGCCTTTGTCTTATGGAATCACAAACATTTTGAAATTAATTAATTTTTTTTCCTGGCAAAAAACTCCTCATTTTTAATTTGCAAACCTCCAGTGTGTGGTCAAATACAGTTGATTTTTCACTGTTGACCAAATGGAAATAATGCTCACATAACGCTCAAATACTAATAATGCTCAAAGGTTGCACATTAAATTGATCTAAAAAGTGTCTGATGTTTGCTCTCAAAACATTCCTACTCATAAAGCTAAATCTTTATCTGATCAGATGTTATAATTTGAACATAGACTCTGTCACAAACCATTCCACATGATGAAATCATAAGTTCCCGTCTCATTTCTTATCATGAAATAATTAGAATATTTCATTTCTGCACACTGAGCCACAAACAATGATAAAGAGCCAGTAATTCAATTAGAAAGCAGATTATTTTTTTAATGAGCAGCTATGCATTATGATATCAGTATTCAAGCATAATGTTAAAAAGTAAATGTTCACAGGCCTGCTAGCAACTATGCTGAGCTCTATGGAAAATATTGACTTTTTGGTGCTCAGCCTGGAATGTCTCTGGTTAAGCTGCTCTGCAGGGTGCTCAAGATAACATATTCAGGTCACATTTGGCAACAGAAAATTCAGTGGTTGTGGAGACACATTTCAGTAGCGACTCTGTGTGTGCTTTCCAAACCTCCTCATGCTGGAGGCGCCGGGAGCACCGAGCCCCTCCACGCCTGCTCCATGCAGAGAGGAGCTGAGCCTTGCCTTCTGCCTGCCCTGTGCCCCTTCCCCTGAGGAGCAAAGCTATCCCTGATCTCGCATTCTGGGTCTGTCTTCTCCCAAAAATTCCGTGCTGGGGAGCCGCCGTGGGAAGGGCTCTGCCGCCTGTGCTTCGGCACGTGGCACTGGAAAACAAAGTTATCAGAATGAAGCTTTTAGCTATAAATTGCAGGTATTAAAGATCCATGTGATAATTGTCTTATCTGGCTCCAAATGTGCTTATGATGCTGGGAGAGGACAAATTGGATTACGCCTGAAACAGGCTCTTCCATTTTCATAAATTACTCGGCGCAGCAGCGAGGGCTCGGAAACGAGAGCACCTTTGCTTTTGACAGGCTGGGATTTTGTTGAAGGGTCTTGTGGAAGAGAACAAGAGAACAAACAAATTGAGAAAGTTCTTTTTAGGAGAAAGTTAAAAGCAAAAGTGGCAAATTCAAATTAAAGTAGCAAAGATACAGCAGAAGAATGGGGAGAATATTACAGTGAATATCCCCAATGTAGGAGAATTTTTGAAGGTATGATATTCAGAGGAGAACTAATCTGTGTTCCTCAACTCCCATATTTTGGAACCCTCAGGTCTAGACATTTTTCTCCCCTCAGTTCTCTGCACTTTGCTGTAGCAATGTGCAGACACAGGCAGTGGTCAGCTCTAGTCTTCTGCTCGTGGCACCAGTGGGGACAGTTGTCTTTCCTTCCAGTACCCTGAAAGTCACAGGAAACAAAATATTTCACTGAGTTTCTTCAGCCTGGAGTTCACTTTTGCCCTGATCATGTTGGCTAAGTGATGCCTCTGACAGAAGCCACCACCCAGGGGCAGCACCATCAGCATTATGAAAAATATTGGACCTGGTCTGTGCCCCAGTAGCACTAAGGAAATGCAGTGGGAAAATGTGATTTTACATGTATTATTCCAGCTGCTGAAAGGCAAGTGGGAACAAAAGTGACAGAAGATCCAAATGGTGTTTTAAACCAGGGAAGCTCTTGCAAAATAGAGTAAGGAATTCAAAATAGCTGTAACAAATATGGAAGCTTTTAGGGCTCTGGTCTGCATTAAATCTTGAAAGTGTTTGGATAGCGATTTGCCATATCCCTGACACAGATGATTTTTTCATCTCCCCATCTTCCTTACGCTTTCAACCCCTCTTTTTGGAGAAGAAAGGCTAAAATATTTATCTCACAACAGGCTCCTGAATTCATAAAATATATTTTAATTTATTTCTCCCCTTTTGTCAGCACTTTGCAAAAACTGCTTGGTAAGATCTTTGGAGATCTTGGGTGGATTTTCCTCTGATTGGTTTCCTCACAGGGCTTATTGTTGAGCATTATTGGTTAAAAAAAACCCACAAGCTTTTAGAAAGAGAAACTTGGAAAGGAAACGAAGACAGAACAAGGAAAGGGTTAGCAGTAAGGGACATACTGAAAATGTAACCAGGCTCCTACAGCAGCAAGGCTGGATCTTCATTTGGAAAACCTGCTTTTGCAAGTTCAGGGTGGCTCTGGGACAGTCCCACCCACAGGGGTCCCCAAGGGACCAGGCATGACCCAGCTGATCCCTCTTTCTACTGCTCACCTCCCACTTGTGCAAAGAGAAGCCAGGCTAATACAGGTACTGAAATTTTACTATCTTCAAGGCTGCTCTGTCTAAAGCCAACTACTTTCATTTTTAGGGCAGTAAATTGCTGGCAGCAGAGAATAAAAAGAGTGAACTTTCTTTATTAGCCTGAATTTTCTTTATGGGTCTGCCAAAGAGCTGGTTTTTTCCATTCAGTTCTGGCTCTCTTCATGCTCCCTCCCCATTTTCTGCTGATTTTTCTTTGCCGGCAAGCATAACTAAAGTCCTTAAAAATTAGTGTGGGGATTGTTTCTCCCTGCCACCCACCTGCTTACCCTAGACAAAGTCATTGGCACCTGGCAACACAACTGCCATTGACCAGCTGAGCAAATACACAATTTATTGCTGGTTGTTTCGAGTTGGGAGGGAATTGAACATCAGGGCCTCACAGTTGCAGAATAATCCTATTTATGCATTAGGAACTGATATGAAAAATACTGGTTTCACAGACAAGGAAAGCAGAGTAAGAAGCACTGTTGCTATGCCCAGCACCCACTGTGACCCAGCAGTGGCCTCCAAAATCTTTATTCCTGGCTCTCCTGCAGCCTTGTTTGTGCCATCCTCTCTTTAATGCATCTCTTGGTGCTCTTCTTCTCTTTCTCACACACTTAGAGCACCCCTTGCTCATCACACACACCCATGCACATTCCAAAGGGTATCCTCTCTTAGTGAAACCCCTTTTCCCAGATCATTGCTGTTCTCAAGTGCCTTGGCAGGTGTCCCTGTGGCAGTGTCTGGGTGTATTTTGGGGAGGGCTCCACACAGACCGAAGGAAACAGGCCGTGGAGTTGAAGAGAGCAATTAGAGACAAATCCAGCAAGGAGAGGGTGCTCTGCTTAAATCTTTGCACGTTTCCCTCATTCATTCCCCCTAAGGCAACATCTTTATTGTGGTCTTTGCTCCTACACAAGCCCACACATCATTATAGTTGTTTACATACCATCACTAGCAATAATAATAATAGCTAAGTAATAATTCTTCATTTGAATGTGATGAACGGCTGCATCTCTCAGTAAAAATAAATACATGGGGAAGGGGAAAATACATCATTGTTACTAGCAAATGAGGCATAGTGTGAGAAATTAAAGTATCTGGCTTTTGGAAAATCGGGGAAAAACAACTTTGTAAGGAAGTGTTAAACCAAGAGTCATAAAGGATCATTTATTGAACATAAGAGAAATTAATAGGGAACAGGGAAAATTAAGAGATATAAATGTTTGCTGATGTTCTGTATAAGTGAGTACCAGCAGGCATAAAATTAGAGCTCATATAAGAAAAGAGTTACAGTTTCATTCTTCAGCTGAATTTGTACAGGTTTTTACAGGTTTTTTTAAGTTTTCTACATTTTTGAAGGATAAAACCCATCCCATCGGGAGAGACCCCAGTAGTGTCCAAAGATTCAAATGCCTAGCTCTGTAATAGAGCAGATGAAGCTAGAATTCCCCTTTCAGAAACTGCAGGGAGACTTATGGATATCTCTGCCTGAGAAGATTTAAACCACAAAGCCCCGAGCTCCAGGCACGCCGAGAACACCAAACTGCCCCAATGCGGCTTCCTCCACTGCCCCGCTCCCAGGGCTGGGTCAGCACCCTCCCCACCGCTGCAAATATCCCACAGGGCAGCAGTCCTCCTCTGCCAGCAGTTCCTCTATCGCTGGTGCAGCAACCAAAGGGAGGAGACAGGGGAAAACCTCCCAGCTGGTGCTCCGTGCTGTCCCTCTGTGCCGGGCGCTGGCAGCACCCTCCCTGCTGGCCAGGTCCACTCCCCGTGCCCTTTGACAGCCCTGCTGAGCCAGGGAAAGCTGGGGATTTCAGGGGTTAAAGCCCTGTCAAAGTTCAAAGGCAGTTCAGGGAAATGCTTCCAGCAGAAAGCTAATAAGGCAAATCTGAGCCTGCTCAAGCTCAAGGCATTAGGAGGGAAGGAAGGAGCTTGGGCAGGGAGACACGGGCTAGGAGGAGAGAGGTCAGTGATGGGTCCTGTTATGTGCTGCTCTCACACCTTTCAACACAGCCTTGGCATTTTCAGGCTTGTCAGGTCCGTGCAGCAGGTGCTCTGGCCAGACTGGTCCCTCTCTGCTTTGGGCAGAGATGATTTTGCTCAGACCAGGCTGAAGGGTCGCTGGCTCCAGCTCTCACCTCGCTGGCCCCTGCTGGTCTCCCCCCTTTTCCTCCTGCAGGAGCAGTTGTGCTGTAGTGGGGACAGAAAGGATGCTGGGCAGAGGGAGACAGAACCATTAGGGCTCTTGAGTGCTCCAGGCATCTAGAAAGTCAGACAATTCTCTGGTGGGATCAGGTTCTAATTTTCAGTGCTTAGATGTTTTGGTTTTATCTGGTGATGTGCCAGCGAGAATTACCTCTCTCTGAAGCTGGTGTAGCTGGATTCATGACTTTGACAGAGCTTTCTGTACCAGCAAGGGGGGGGAAGCAAATAGGTTGGAAATATTCATTTAATAGCACTCTAAAGCAGCTTGTCCACAAACTGCTGCACAGCCAGAATATGTAGCGGCGAGAGGGCATAATGTTTCAACTTTATTTTTTTAATTGCTTACAAGCTCATGCTGAAAAACTCTCCTGCTTGTACTCTCTAGTATAAATATGTCAATATTGAAATCATGCTGTTATTATACTTCTAAGTATTTTTCTATAAAGAGGCTGCAGGATGTCTCTGCCAGCATCTGTCTTGAAGAGCTGAGTTTTATCACAGCAGAAAGCAAGAACCTAAGACCTGTTTCATCAAGAGGAGTCTATATTTCTGTTTAATGTTTTTCTTCCCTTCCTGAACTGTTTACAAATGGCAATTTAGCCCCTGGTCTCTGTTAAGATGTTCCAGCCACAAAGCCTTCAAAGATGGTCAGAAGGGCTCCTTTCTTTTTTGCATTAGAGATGAATTATGTTGTTTGAAAACAAAAATTCAGGAATGAGTCAGAGGCATGAAAGCAAGTGATAACAATTAGGAACTGATACTCATCTTTGATGTTCATGGAATTGTTCAGTATTTGTGCAATTATCCCAAGCCCTGCTTGTCCTGCATGTGGTCTGGTCTGGAGGGAAGGCAGAGCACCAATCTGTCTCAATTTGCAGCAACATGGCAAAGTAAATTCAAGGGCTACTGAAGTGAATTTTACATAGATGTTGCAATAAACTACCTTCTGCAGACATACATATTTATGGCAGAAAGCTGTTGTCATCTTGTTGCAAAGCTCCCGTACCTTCTCAGTGATTTCTCATGATTGCTATCATCTTATTGCAAAAGTTCCATACCTTCTTGGTGACTTCTCATGGGCAGCTCCTCGCAGCACTGACTCCTTCTTCTTCACAACACAACCAATAAACTCCAACTCCCTTCTCAACCAGCTAACCCACTCTTTTGTAACCCACTCAGGTGTGAGATTACCTTCTGCACTATCTTTATTTTCTTACATTCTATCTCCCCACAGAAAGCCAGAGAGTTTTAGCTGTGCCTCGGGAGTGTGTGTCATCAGTTGCTTTACTAGTGCTATTCTCACATGTGTGAGTATATCCATGCTGGGAAAAGGCTGAGATTTCTGTGTTGTGGTAGATAGTGGCAGAGTAAAAGAATCAGCATCTATATTTAATGAATCTGCATCACATCCTTATAACACTTTTTCTGAATTAAACTGCTCCAGCTTTAGTTTCCCTTTATGTTAGCGGGTAAGAAGTCTCTCGGTGTGCCCGTAATTAATCATGAGCCCAGACTGCACTATTCCAGTTTGGCAGAGATCTAGACCATGCATATTCATTAAAACTTAGTTCAGCCTTTACTTTTATTTCCCAGTGATGGCACACAGAAGTGGGAAAGGTCTCTTTACCCCCGTAGTAATGGAAAGGCTGGATCAGGCTGGGATCTGCATTAAGCACCAATTTCTGACTGAAAATTTTTACTATAAAAACACCTGAGAAATTGGGTACTCTGATTTTTTTTTTTAATAAAGTGAAGGGATCAGAACTTTCTGTTCTGATGAAGACTTCTTAATTTAACCATAAGAAGAAATATGGGGTACAGGGAGATTAAGCTCTGCAATACAAATGGAGGAGCACAAAGTTCAGTGATTTTATTGAGCACAAATGAAAACACAGACTGCAACCTTCATCTCTCAGCGAGCAGAAAAGTCCCCTGTTAGGGGTGAATTTGCCACAGGTGTCTTATAAGAGGAGATGGAACACACTACCAGGTGGGAAAACAGCACATTGGCTCCAGTCTCTCACACGCTGCCACACCAGCTGTCCCAAGCAACGTGGGATTTCCTGCAGCACATCCACAAATCTCGGACTCTTTGTTAAAATGGTGCTGCTTGTACAAAGGTTTCAGCAGAAGGAATGTGCAGAACCAGCTTCAGTCTGCTACAAGTGGTGACAGTAAGTGAATTTATTCTAAAGGCCTCCCTGGAGGGTAGAGCTTGTAGGATCCTCATTGTCACCTCTCTTGGCTTATGGGCTCTCCTGCCTGGGTCTCCTGGTTCTGTGTCCCTCAGTGGTCAATGCCACATTTAAAAAGTTTTAAATCTGGCAACCATATGGTTGCTGCAGTCAGAGGAGATACAGAAGCTCATAATTTCTACTGCATCTTCCTTCACTTCATGCATCTCAAACATATCCCATCATTTCCTTTCCAACATCACATTGCTGTGAGATGAGCTAAATGAAGACATTTAGCTTCAGTAAATAAGATGGTTGGGGCGTCCTAATTTTCTCTAAGGACTTTGTAACCCCAAATTTAAATCTGACTTAGAAAAGGTCACAGAAAGAGAAAATCTAGGAGAGGAATGGGGTGGCAATTAGGAGCATATAACTGGAATAATTCTTCAATTTCCATGCATGATGAAATGAATCTGTCCTGACAGAGACAGCATGAAGAGAGGATCTGTTGCTGTACGTGTTTGTGAAATGTTTGTATCATCCAGCAGGAAAGACAAAACTATTTGTATAGCAGCTTGTTGGCAATACTTTCACATTTGATCTGTTCCCTTAAAATGTTTGGGTGTGTGGTTGTGCCAACGTCCAGATGGTGGAGGCACATCCATATCAGGAAAAATTGTGTTTAGGCCCTGATGAGGAGTTAGTTTTTAAGCAAGTTTAAAACTGCTCAGAGCTAAGAATATTCTGCAGGTGAGAGTCCTGCAATAACCTAAGGCAAAAAGGCACAGAAAATCCATGAAACAGCTGCATCATGACTGTGAGCCCTGACTCAACACTGAGGAAGGGCACATCACATCCCTTGGTTTGGATCCCTTTAAAAATGGGGAAGAAAATCAGCTGAGAATGTGCAGTCACACAGTAAAGAACAAAGGTCCCTGAGGAACTGTGTATTAGAAGTGGAGTTGGTCACCTTGGAGATGGGAGAGAGTCTCCAAGTGAATCTCATTCCTATTTTCCTAAGGTGCACGGGGATGCTCAGTAATGGCACCCAATAAAACCATCGGGTCCAGAGAACATTCAAGGGCAAATGTTTGCCCCTTTCCAATGTCCACAGGCACAGAAACTCACGAGGTTCAAAGCTTGGGGGGTGGTGGGAGTCAGAATGGATTGTCTTGGGTAATTATCATTTCTGGAACATGACCCACCGGGCGAAGGGAGCCCTTTTGCAGTGGTGGGCAGCTGTGGGCTTTCCAGGGCTCCTCCACCTCTGATCGGTATTGGAACAACTACTTTGGGGTTTCTTGCTGTTTTTGCTGCACAGAGCCAGTATTGGGTTGTTTGCTGTTCTTTTTGTTGGGTTGGTTTTTCGTTTTTGTTTTTTTTTTTTTTTCCTTTTCTTTTTTTTTTTTTTGTTTGCTTGTTTTTAATTTGAACCCTTTTTGAACTTCTGAAATATGACCCTTTTCTGCACATCGAGTCCGCGCTGTACCTGCTTTTATCATCTCTGACAGCTCATTTTTACTCTTGTAAGGTATTGCATCCCATTCTTAGCAGCTGAAAGATTAGTTCTGGGAACCATTTACCCTTTGCCAGTGGATCCTAAGGCATGTGATCCATTCAGTCATGATCCAGAAGCTGTAATAAATGGGGCACTTCTTCCACTGACCCTCTCTATCCTCTTGATGTACCACTCCTGCAGGTTTGCTGAGGTGCTCAGAGATTAATGTAGGAACCCAGAGCAGGGACTCAAGCTTAACCACTCATTTTGATGTAAAATGTGTAGGAACAGTAGTTAGGGTGACAGCCTGGATTTAGAAAAGCTGTGTTCAATTCCCTGCCTCGCCATGTGTGACGTTGCACCTCTGTGCCACAGCTCCAAACCCATATAATGGGACAACTGTATTTTCCTACTTCATGTGGCTCTTGGGAGAATAAATGTCTTTAAATCTGTAAAGCGTTCAGTTAACCTGACAATGAGACCATAGAGGTGGATTGCATAGAGAAGGCAGAATCCAATGAAGGTGGCTTTAAAATAATATTAACATCTATCTTCTCGAGTTTGATTCTGTGAGAAGAGAATGTTCTTCATCAGTATTTCAGGCTATTCATCATCTTCCTGATCCATCCATTGTTCAAGATGTTCCCTGGCCCTGAAAACCCAAAAGAGCTATGTCATGAACTGCATATTAGAAGAAATATTTCTTCCATTTGACACAGCTTCTGGAGGTGACATTTTCTTAAGTATCTTATATTTTCTCCTAAACTAACAGCAGTTAATAGAATACAGTGATGATTTCTACAAGGTGCTCTGTAACTCAGAGGAATACTTCTCAGATCTGAATTTTGCTCATCTTTCTAAATGTCTTTCCTGGGCTCTAGAGATAGGCCAATTCCAGTGATTAAGAAGTTCTGTTAGTATCAGCACTATTCAGAGTTTTGGCTGCTTTATCTCTGTCTTGCTCTCAGTCCCAACTGAAATCAAGAAGTAGAAAGGCAAATTGAATGAGAGTGATTGTTATTAATTAAAAGAGAAAGTTAAAGAGTTATTCAAAGTTTTTTGGTGTCCCAAAAAAACCCCTTTCAGGTATGTGATGTCTCAAGCTTCTTGAACAAGTGGATATCTATTCCTTCTTTATCTGAGTCCACTCAAGCATGCCACAGAGGGTTGATATGGGCCCCATGTAGCTTTATCTGAATCAGTTCTCCCAAATTCTTAAACTATATAATTAAGCTCTTTTTTAGGGACTGGAAAACTGCCACTAAATCTGAAATCTGTCATGGTAATTTCAAGGCTAAAGGAATTAAATTTAACAAGAGACATTATTCCTAATTATTACCCTATCTCCAGCCTTTTGCACTTGCCTAAATTCTTTAAAAGTTTTGTTCCTTTCATAGCCCCCTGATCATCAGAATTTTAATTAAGGCTAATCAGGATGTCTGAACCGTGACTGCCCATAGATTACTCTCTTTGGCTTAATAGTAGGTGTTCATCTCAAAGCCTCATTGTGTTTGTTACTTGGGGTGACACAGCTGTCATGGTTTCCAGTCCTGATATAGATTTTCCATCAATTAGCTGAATTGAATGAACAGAACTTAATTTGTAATTTCAGAGTAGATTGCCATCTTTTCTGTGTTATGGCAGTTTTGCAACTGGCTGCAGCCTTTTTGGACATCTACTGGTGCCTCTGGTACCACATTTAGATGCAGGGCCTGATTTTTATCCCAGGGAAGAATAGATGAAATGCTTACACTGGCTACTTTTTTTGGTAGTAATTTAGGTTATTGACTCCAGCAAATATTTTCATTGATTCCCTATAATTGCTGGTGTCATATGTTTTTCAGTGGTATTTAATAAACTCCTCTGAAGTTCTTCTTAATAGTATGAGCATTATTACAAAGAATAAATCCACATGTGTGAAGAGGAGAGTGGGATCTATGCATCTGTCCTTTGAAGGGTGAATGTCCATTAAAGAGCAGTGGTTGTACATCCCCCAGTGAATAGGAAAGGAAGGGTTGGATGGGACAGATTTGTCACCAGCTAATTCCTATTTATGGTGTTGTTGCCTTTCCTTTGTTTTCCCATGGTTTTGCTTTGGAACCATTGCTTCCTCTTTATTTCATATCCAGTGAATGATGCCATTTACAGAGGAACAGAGGACAGCTGCTCTGGCTCTGGTGGTGGTTCCATCACCTGGCTGGCTCTGGGATCACCCAGGAACCAGAGACACTGGGCAAAGATATCTTAGCAGCTACTGGTATGTTCCTGACACAGTCTCCCAGCTCTTGGTAGGCAAGACCAGTGACTTTCTGAGTGGGAGACACATTGCATTGGTCTTCAACTGCCTAAAACACATTTTCTTCCCTTAAGCTGTCCAGAGGGGTTGTTGCAAGAGATTTGACACTGCAAAGTGTTGATTCCTAAAGAGTTTTGTAGGCAGTGTTGAAAATGGGTGTGTTTTAGCCAAAGGGGGTGTGTTGGGCCAGTCTGTGCTGTAGGATGGGAGGTGTCTGTGGCACTTCTGGGTGATATTCCCCAGGGGTTGTAGTGAGCAGCTTGGCACTGTGGCTGCTCTTTGTAAGTGAAGCTCAGGGAAACACAAAACTTATCACCACCACAATATATTATCTGAGGTTGAACAAGAAAGCAATTATGGTACCAGATTGCCGTTAGCAGGTAGAAAAAAAAACAAGCCAAAGGTTTCTTCTGCATCTCAGCTTGTGGGCTGACATTCAGATAAGATGAAAACATCATAACTTCCAGTGATTAACTGTGAAACATTGGAAATGAGCGTTCACAAGTGGATTTGTCCTCAAATACAGCCTTAAATACTTTCATCTAGGCACTTCTTTTTGAATAGCACAGCCTTCTGTGACACCACGGAGCATTTTTATGTGCAGACTTAATTGAAACAGTCTTATTTATAGCCATGAATATTCATTCTTCCTAAAGGTGATTCTGAGGGAGGCTAATAAATGTTCTCACTTTCCTTTGCATTAGCTAACGATCTGGAAAACAAATATATTGCCATTCCTTGGGAACCCAATCTTGCTGTGCTGGACTCTACTGGAAAAAAGTTGTATTTCTCCAGCCATCTATTTATTATTATTCATCTCTCTTCAATGCCTGAAGTTCCTGCCATGGAGCATCAGGCACAGCCCCAATGTCCACGTCCCAGAGCTGGGACTTTAACTCTGAGGCAGGAGACGACAGATGGAGCCAGAGAGACAAAGTACAAGGAGAAAATCAGTCTGAATCCATCAATGCAACTGGCCATGGTCTTTGTGCACTGCCATGGTGGCAAAGGATTTTGGCTGAAGAGAGTTAGAGGGGAGTCCTGTGAGATCCATGTGACACGCTTTGCCAAAATATTACCTTTGATTCTAAGAAAGAAAATTTTAATGAGTTATTTATTTTTATCACTGATCAATAATTGTTCTTTACAGTTGACAGTTTACCCATGATTTTTCAGGCTAAATCTTGGCTTACCCCATGTCAAAGGAGACATCAACCCTTTGTGCAGCTCCAGCACAACGAGGAGCTGCAGCTTTTCCCAGGATCAGGCATCACAGCATGGACCCATGAAGTGTCCAAAGCTGCAAGCTGACTGTGCCTTTTCATGTAAATTTTTGCTTCTGCCATGATGCTGTTTCACCATTTAAACTGCCAGGACACATGGCAGCATCCTTTAGCTCAGTTCTTTTACATAACTGAATGCAACATTGCACTGCAGTGAGGGATCTGGGGAATCTGAGCCTCTCCCTGGCACTTACTGCCTCCTTTCTCAGCCAAGGAGAGAGGAGTGATACTGGCACAGGGAGCTGATGAATTCTGATTTCACAGACCAGTGCTCCCATGAGCTGCCTGAAGTCCTAAACTGTGTTGCTTAAAAAAGTTCTGCACTGGGGCTACTCTTGCATGGGGGTCCCCAGCTCCTGCTTAGGGAGGTCCCTGGATAAAATGAGTAATAAATGATGAAAAATCATCTCAGTCAGCACTCTCCTCTAATGAATCTTGGCAAGTGATTTCAGTCTGCCTCATAGACATGTACTGAACCCAGCCTCCATTCTCAACAAAAGCTTTTTAATAATAAATGTTATTTACCCAGAAAAAGCATAATGCACTGAAATAGATGCTGGCTTCCAAGATTTTTCAGGTGCTCACTGTTGCTCTTCTCTGAAAACAAGAGGTGCAGGGCTTTCATCTGTAGATGCCATTGTGTGCCTCTGGTGAGCTGTGCCCAGGGAATTTGGCTGAGACCATCTTTAGGGAGAAGAGAACCTCAAAGCAGAGAACTCACCCAAAAATGGGGCCTGTGTGAGGGCTCAGTGGAGCTCAGCTGAGCTGCCATTCCTGACCCTGAGCAGTGGTGTCACAGGTATTGATAGACCCCAGCAATTCTAACTGTTGGAAATCATATCAAGAAATGACAGAAGCAACTTTGGCAAGTCACAAGCAGACCAGCAGTGGGAAGAAAAGCTTCTGAACACTAAATCCAACCTTGCTTACACCTTCTCTAATTCTTCTCTCTCCTTCCAAAAGTGCCTCCCTCTGCGAGCTTTTGCAATTACCTCTCATTAGCCATTGACAATGCAGGAAGAGAAAGCATAAATGGGAAGCATGAATCATATCCCAATTTAGCCTGTCTCTTCTGCTAATAAAAAAGCATATGCTTCTCAGATACTCCTCTGCATTAAGTCTGAGAAGGAAGGCAGTGGAGGGAAAGTTGAACTGTGCAGACTTTTACAATGGAGCAGTTCCCATTTCCCTTTAAATAAGAGAATAATAAATTATAAAATTCTCTTCTTAGAACTGTCTTCATCTTATGCCAGGCATGTGCCTAAGCCAGTTCTCCATACCCAAATGTGTGGAAGAAAGTTTGGTTTCTGGTGATTTGTCTGCACATCTGGGGTTAACTCTGCAGCCCAGGGCCAGACTGTGTGTGCTCGAGCATCCTTATGTAATAATTGCCATTTTACAGCTGAGGAAATAGCAGTGCCCTGACACAGTTTGTGGGAAGGGTTCTGTGAGGCCATTGCAAGGGGTCTGTGTGACCTGCAAAACCCTTCTAGCCCTAAATTCCTGAGCTCACTATCTCAAAATGAGCATTAATATTTTTGAGGGCTTCCAGCACCATGATGATGGAATAAGTCAGTGGAATAAAAGGACTTTTTAAAAGGATCTAAGGGTCCAAACAGCATCAGCTTCAAGTATTCAGTCCTTTCCATGAAGCAACAGAAGGTCTGTGGGCTAGGATTAGGTTATTGTAATGCTCAACTGGCAGTATAAAGCCAGGACCTGTGAAACCATGCAAAGATCTTTCAAAATCACTTGAAAAACACCAGTCAGTGATGATATCCTAGATAGAAATAAAGTAACCCAGATAGGCTGGGCACAGTGGACTAATCCAAAGTATTTGGTTTGGAAAAAAAAAAAATTATTCTGCTCTGGAGTTTGGTGGAACCTTCCTGTAGTGTACTATAGTAATAGATTTTTCTGCTTAAGATCCTTACAAGTACTCCCTGATAAGTTATGAAACCCTATATTTAGTTTACAGAAAGTTCAAACAAGTCAAACCTATTCCACTGAAAGAATCAGATGTCAGTGGAAACAAATGTGCAGTATCAAAACACAGATTAAATATTGATGACTGCCCAAATTCTACATGGCAGTAAAACAACCTTAGGTACTGAGAATAACAGCAAGGCCACTTAGAAACAGCTCAGCAAAAACTCAGTGAAGATCTGTTGCATGGCAAATACTTCAGAACATGCAAGCTGTTGCACCAGTTATGTTATTGCACATTTTCAGGACAGAAACAAAAGCAAGGCAGTTGGTTGCGGGCTCTTGAAACTTTATTTCTTTTCTCTTATGTTCTTACCAATGAATTGTAGAATAAGAATCTCTCAGTTGAGTAAGTGCTCAAAATGAGCCTCTGGAAAATGTGTTACAATTCAGGGTGTTATGAATTCCAAAGCCTCACAAGAGTTGCAGTCAGTGGTGTGTTGGGAACTGTCTGGGAAGAAGGTACTGAATGCACAAAGTCATTGTCCCTGCCTCTCTGGTGAGGCAAGCCGAGGTCCTGATGTGACTACAACAAAGGGCATTTGACCATAATAAGAAACAAAACTTAAACACAAATTCTGGGGTATAATTAGTGCCGTGTTGTGAAAGTGTCCCCACTGCTCTCCATAGGTCAAAAAAAATCCCTTTTTTCCCCAGAGTGACACAAACAGGCAAACTAAAGAAAGAAAAGCTTGGGACAGCAATTTTTCCTCTCTAATTCTTCTCCTATGCTGAAACTATACAGAAGTGAAAGTAAATGGAAAAGTACAATTTCGAGTATAGAAAGTCCAGTCCTGCCCTGGTGCTCTCCAGTTGTGTCACCACTGGCCACAAAACCCAGCTGAAGGAAGTGAAGCTGTGGTATATCTTCTCTGCAGGGATTTTCTCTTGGCTGGAAAACGTCCCTTGGACTCCATCTGTCTTTGGGTCAGACCTTCCAGGAGTCCCAAAGGCTCTGGGAGGCTTGGAAAGGAAAAGGCAGTAGCAATGAGCCTTCCCCACTTCACAAGTGACAGAGGAACCCTTGGGTAATGCCAGGGTAACAGCAAGCAGGACAGCTCAGATTAGAAGCCCACAAATCCCCTCAACTGACACAACTCAGGCCAGCAGTGACAGATAATGAAAGTTATTTGAAATTACAGACCTTCTTTTAGAAGTTAATGCTTGTCCTCATCTCCTTTAAGTTCTTTCTGTGGAAACCATAAATGCTCCATCCTTCCCAGAGCCTTTCCATGCCTGCTGCATGGAGTGTATAATACAATTTTATACTTGAAAGGCTGAGTCCTCAGCTCCAATCAGCTAATGCCTGATGCTTCTGGAGGAGAGACTGACTGTGCAATGAGCTCTGGGGTGAGATACTTTCTGGGAAGCTATCTGGATGTTTGGCCACTGTACTACTGGTACTGATTCCCCAGGGAGATTTTTTAGGACATAGCCTGAGAAATTTTTGTTGGAGCAGTTTTGCTGGAGTTGCCACTGCTGTGGGCAGCTGCCAAACTAAGGAACCTCTGAGGAGGTCCAACCTCCTTTCCATCATTCACCTTCACTTTCTTGCCTTGGTCATGGTGGTTTAGTGTTTTCTGCTTCCAATCCCTGCCAGTTTTTAGTAAAAAGTAGCCAATCCCTCAGTGTCTTTGGGACACCCCCTTGCTTCACACATGCTCCTGCAGCCCTTGGGACCAGGCAGGCAGACGGATCATCTTTCCCTGGAGGAGAACCTGTCTTCTTCTCAACTGACAGGGAACAGTGTAAGCTGAGGGGGTGAAGCAGATTGCATGCTTCTCTCTATTTAAAAACTGTACAGGAATTCCCATGCTGTTTTATTAACAGATAAAAGCTGATATTATCACTTGTCATGGGAAAAAAAGGAGGAGGACTGGAACCTGATCTCCTGGGAAACACAAAATGAGAACCTGCATCATGTGAGCTGTTAGGTGGATGCAACAGACTAAGTTTATTTCCTTTTTTATGAATTTCAAGGGATAGATAAATAAACCCCCTAATGAGATCCCTGCTGAAGGGCAGCTGTTTTCAGATCTTTAAGAGTTACTGATTTCAGCCCTAAGTTGCATTGAAGCTTCTCTTAAAGCAGAGATTGCTGCTTCTGCAAGTGCTACAGAAACTTGCCTCAGGCAGGTGCTCTCTCTTCCAGTCCTCAGCAGCTGCCATAGCTTGCTGCAGCACCCTCACCTGAAGTGAGAAAGGACAAAATTTGTCTGGCTGCAGAACATCCATCCACAAGAAAGGGAGTTTAATATATTAGTCACTGAGTGCCATCCATCAACTCAGAAGTTCTCACTTTCAGGTATGAATTGATTTATTCCTTTCATTGTCCAGGACGAGCGTGGCAGACACCTTGCTCTTTCTAGGCTGCACAGCCCATCCAGGAGGCACTGACAAGTTAACCAGGTTTATTTATCACCTTCCCTTTTAGATAAGCTCCAGCCAGCTGGGAAGATGTCCTGGGAATGTGGTGAGGGTGGGAGCCCACCACAACCACGTGCCCTTGACTTGAGACACAGCTGCAGGGATGAGGAAGGCAGAAGCTTCCCATGGACGTGCTGGCACAGCAGAGATGTGGAAACCTTTGTATCACCAGCACAAGCAAAAAGGTTTCCTTCCCCAACCCATTCCTGCCTCTATTCATGTGGAAGAAGAGGACAAACCCCAAGTGTCCACAGTGAAATGGTCAAGGATGAGATCACTGTTTAAAAAGATCAAGGAAAAACCCCCAGTGATGAATGACTTGGCTGTTGTGCACAAGTGTTGGTTGGAATGGGATTTTCCCCTCCACCTGAGGGGTATTCATTTGCTGCAAAGCATTTTCTCCTGAATGCTCAAGACGCTCTGAAACGCTGTCAGGAATGCAGCCAATTCCCACCTCCAGCTCTCCCCTGCCTTGTCCTTTCCCTGTGGGCTGTCCTTCCAGCAAACAAACACAAGGGGAGGGGAAGCTGCTCCGGCTGCCTCTGAAGGTCACAGACACGAGGGGCTCATGCTGGCCCCTGGGAGCCAGCAGCATCTCCTGATTTCTGCACCTCCTGACAAAATACACATGTGTCTGCAGCGCTTCTGGAGAATAATGTTAATATTTGCATGTTCTAACAGACTGATCAAGCATCAAACACTCAGCAGGTGGAAGAATAATTGAGAGCAGACAGAAAAAATGGACTCAGAGTCCTGAAAACAGAGAATCTTTCCTTTGACATTCTGTGGGACAGAGTAAGGTTTGTATTAGTGTCTCTCTGAGTCTGGGCTGATATGGATGGGCTTTAAACCAGCAAAATGGAAGAAGCTTTAAACCAGCTTCAGAGCTCATATGGCCAGCTTGTACATCACCCAGACAGCAGTTCTACTCCTGTTTTAGAGGAGGATACCCATGGTGGTGAGAAAACCATGGGTGTCATAAGTCTCCAGCAGCTTTTACAAACCCAAGCCATTCAAAGCAGCCTGATGGCTGTTTCACTTTGTGCTTGTGGCACATTTGGCCTTTGGCCCATGCCAGAATCAGAAGGAGCTGGAAATGTCTCTGTCTATCTTTGCCTTCCTACAATAGCAGCACTGGACACCTCTCTTAAATCTGATTTTCTCAGTGCTATTTCTGGTACAAAAGCAGGGGGTCATTGAAGCTACACTGATTACAAAACCAATGTAAAAGCAAGGAAAACGAAGTCTGCTCTGTTAGGCAGAGTGCAGCTCTGAACTGGAGTGAGCACGGTGCCACAAACCTGTCAGCAAACACAACAACGCTGGGATCACAAATCCCTGGGGAGGATGAGCTCACCGAGGTGTGAAATGCCTCCCTGCCACTCCAGAGGTTCCTCGGGGCTCCAAGGACAAACAAGCAGCATCTGTGTCAGTGTTCTGTGCAGCACTCAGCACGAAGGGCTGCCTTTCAGGAGGGCAGTGAGCCCGTGCCGCTCTCACAGCAGCTGTGGATTTGTCTCTGTGCCTCCAGGAAGGTTTCAGCACGGGTGTTTTTCCTCCTGCACCCAGCACTGCCTCAGCCCAAGTAAATCTCAGTCTGTAAGAGACACAGTTTTGGTTGCTGTAAACCAAGGTTGGATGTTTCACGCTGTAATCAGAACTGGCAACTCCAGCGAGCTTTTTTACTACTTAAAAGCAGGATTGATTGTATAGTAGCAAGGCTGAGATCATGAAGGAGCAATTTCTCTTGCACAGACCCATCTGGGGTAGTTAGATGACCTGCTCTGCGAGCTGTAATTTAAAAACAGTGGGAGAGACAGCTAAACATGCCACTAAACCTTAAAAGAATTTCTAGGATCCTCCCCAAGCCCCCCAGCACACATTAAAAAGCCCCACTGCTTGTGGATTTCTGCATGTACAATTCTGGCACTCGGAGCTTTCCCTGTGCAGTCAGCAGATGTTTTTTGTTGTTTGCAGTCTGCATTCATCTGTCTCTACTCCTTTCTGCTCATCTATAATCAAGTTCTGGAGCTACAAATGTGTTACTCAACAACCCACAGCCTTATGTTCGTATCATAACCCATTAATCCTGGACAGGCTCTGGGAGGGTTCTGTCTCTAGAACAGTGGAGAGAGGGTTAATGGCTGCTGCACACAGATTTAACACAAACATCTTGTGCTAAAGCTGGGCAAATTCACATCACTCAAGGTGTTATTGGCAGCAATCAGCTATGGTCATAAGCAACATATTGACCTGCCAGGCTGTATAGCAATCCATAGCATTTGATTATCCATTTCTTGAAACAACTATTAATTGTTCATTAGCCCTTTATAAAGTATTTATATACTCATGTTTCATATAAAGCACGACTGTAATGATAATGTATTTGACCTTTAAGTACAATCAATCACAAAAATCAGTAAGAAATAAGTTTTTGGAGCATCCACACCACTTTGGCTGAAAGACCTGAAGGTCTGTACCTAGTCCCAGATGCATTTGGATGGGGGACACTTTCACTGTCTAAAGACTGTCTTGCTAAATTCTGTATTCCCTTTCCTGATAGAGGAGACACCATGGCACTGTTAGAGCAAAACAGACTGAACCTCTGGATTCCAGATCCAGAATCAGAATGGATTGAAGCGCTCTCTTCCTCTGGGATGGGCAACCTGGAGAACTCCAGAGAGCTGGGGGGAACTGAGAGCATCCCCACCCTTCCTGGCACTGAAGGCTGCTCTGCTCCAAAAAAACACTTGAGGATGTGCCTAAAGCGAAGAGCTGGATGGAGCTATAGCATTTAGCCAGGACAGGGGAGGCACACGACTCTGGGAGGGGACAATTGTGCTTTGAAGGGCATCTAAGTGCACAGAGATCCTGAGGATATTTCAGTGTCCACACATGGAGTGAGGGGCTTAGATATCAGTGCAGTACACTCTTTTTCACATCAGGAGGCCAGAGGAACCTTGGAAATTCCAGCAGGACATTCAATTGTGAGGCACATTTATTGAGAGCTCTTTTATCTTTGACTGCAGTAACTTTCTCCCTGGCTCTTAGGACTAATAACAGCAAAGCTAGATATTGCTTTTGAAGATACTTGATACAGCTTCCAAGCTGGGCACTGTGCTCCTTCTGATGCCTTTACACTCCTCCTTCATCTGCATGTCCTACCTCATCAGGCAGCAATGTGTCACAAGATTACACATCATGAATTAAGCCTCATAACAAGCTGTTCTGAGCTGCAAAAGTACAAGAAATGTATTTTGGCAAATTGTATGAGAAGCAGAGGAGAACAGCAGATGTTTCCAACAGGCAAACATTTCCAGTTTGGCCATGAGTCTGTACCCCGGACCAGTCCCTGATAACATCCTCCAGCATCGTGCCAAGGGGAACAATGGCTTTTGTGATCCCAGTGCTGTCCTGTATCTGTATCTGAAAACTCTGCAAGAGCTGACTCACGTTCCTTCCAACCTCATCCTCATCCAAAGACACCCAAGAATTTCTTTATTCTCTATCCCTGGCTCTCCATGGCTATAATCCAACACCTGCATGCGAGCCACCGGAGGCAAAGGTCCAAAATATTCAGGAGGGGAATGGTGTAGCGAGAAGGCAAAAGGCAATCTGCCATGGCATGAGGTGGGTAATTCCCTTCCCTGCCTGAGCAAACACACAGAGACTGTGGCAGGGAGCCTGACAGATGGCTACAGCAGAGCAGTGGGCTTCTCTTCGCCCAGACATGCCTCCAATCTCATCTGGAAACAAAGGTGTAACGTGGTTATCCCTTCTCTGCTCCTTCACTCAGTGGGTGAGTGAAGTGGATGGAGGTGCACATGGAACCAGGCAGGGTCCCCCTGGTTCTGTCTCTCCATCCAAAAATGCTGGCCCATGTGTCCATCCTGGGTGAGTTTCCAGCCCACCATCCCTCTTGGTGCTGGCACCGTGGGCCTGGTGCTCGGGCCAAGGACAGCTCAGGTGCCAAGGACACAGCTGCTGTGCCTGGCTGGGCACTGACAGAGCTTGTGCTCCCTTCAGGGATGCCTTGGCTGTCCTGGGATGCTGTCCTGGAGGGGATGCCACAGCTCCTTTGTCCGAGGGGAGGAGAGCACTGCCACCAGCCCAGACTGAGCAGGGAGGCAGCGCTGGGGATGGATGGGGAAGAGGGCTGAGTTTGTCCCCTTTCCTTCATAAACCTCCATGTGTGCAGGCTCAGGCTGCCCCCTGGGGTAGAGGCAGACAGCCCTGCAGCACTGCTCTGAGCCACGCTCCACAGGCACAAAATACTTTGAATGCTTTTCTTTTGCTCGTTTGCTCTTTTGTTTCATCAAGCCATCAGCGCAGGCAGCCGACCTCTGATGGTGCCTTTCAAATGATTTCCCTCGCCACTTTTGCAAACATGAGTTTATCCCTCCCAGAGAGGTGAGCCAGGGATAAGTTTAATATAAAAAGAGAGAGGCGAGGTAATCAAACACCTGCTCCCACTAAAACAAAGCCTTTTCCTCTCCACAGGCTGTTGAGCACTGATGAGGGAAGATGAAGGTGCACAAGAGCCCTAACCCAGCACAAGGTCCAGCCTTCAGAGCAGGCAAATGTGGGCTGTAAAAGCAGAAACCTGAACCACACTGTGAGCCCTTCTCTCAGCTGCTCTGCCCAGGTCAGAGAAGGTTTTGCAAATATTTCCAGCTGAAAACTGCAGCTGCTTTCCCTGCTGCCTGTTCCCATCATCAGAGGGGGAAGCACAAGTGTTAAATGGATAAACTTAAGAAAAATTGCCTTTGTTATTCTTGCAGCAGAGCCCCTGGGGCTGATTTACCCAGGCAGTGAGCCTCCAAATGTCCCACTGGCTCTGGCCAGACATATTGCCAGCCTCCTCCTCCCCTCTCTTTCTCTCTTGCTGCCCACATTACACATATCCATAACTCCCCAAATCTGCTCCAGCTGCAGCTGGGGGAGCCCAGCTTCCAGACAAACCCATGGGATGAGCCTTTCTTACTTCCCTGAAAGACTTGTCTCACACAGATCTTCAGACCTTCACAAGCAGCTGAACTGTGGCTTCAGGTGATTTGGATTTCCTTGGAGAATGATGTTCTACATTGTGTGTTTTTTTCCCCTCTGCTGACGGGGAAAAAAACAACAGGGCCAGAGGAAAAAAAAATACACCACCAGAAGCCAGGGGGGTTTCTATACCCCGACTTTGCAACCTTTCATGTAGCAATGGACATGATAGAAGCAGTTAAATAATCTGGCTGACCCTAATGGTCCATCAGGTGCCCTTTGAAAGGCAGCAAAGCCCTCACAAGTGCCAGAATATCCTCAGTCAGATTTCTGGTTGCCCACAAATTTGAGATGGTTTCTCAGTGCCTCTAATGGCCCATGTGCAGGAATGGGAGGGAGCTGCAGATGATGCCCATCAGCAGGCAATCTGCAAGCTCAGATTTCTCTTCCAGCACAATTCTCCGTGCTGGATGGCAATTTTCTCTGGCTGGGGCCATGAGTCCCCTGGTCCTTTGGCTATTGCCTTCATCAAGTCTGCAGCTTAAACAAACAACTTTCTGCACACCAGACAACTGTTAGGACCCTGTGTCAGGGAAATAAGCATATCTGTATCCTGTGGAGTCAGTGGCATCAGCCCTACAGGGCTCTTTCCCAGAACAGATGCCTAAAAGCCCCATCTGACGCTGACTGCTCTGCAAGGCTCGGGATGCAGAGGCAGATATTCCAGACCAGCAGCCCAAAGCAAATGTGTGCAAGTCTCTGCAGACTGCACTAATGCTGGAGCTGTAAGCAGAAGGAAGCAGGCTGCCAGGATCTAGCAGGGCCTGGGGATGTTGCACTCGGTGCTGTTTCATGGACTCACCTGCTCGGAGAGCACTGTGCACCACCCACTGCACTGCTCACTTCCCAGCCCATCATTCATGACAGGGCTGCCATTTTCCAGGGTGTAAAAATAGGATGTGCTGGCACAGCTTACCCAGTGCTAAGAGCACCATGGAGAGGCACAGCAATAGCTGCAAGGGAAATGAGGGAACTGAGGAGATCTCCTGAGCTAGGGGCAATATCCAGCAAGTGCTGAACTGCAAACCTCTGCTGCTGAAACCAAAGTGCCCTGGCAAAAGCCACAGCCATCCACATACACACAGCAACCAGCAGCCCTGGAGAGGATGGCACATCTCAAATGCTCTCAGCTAGTAAAGCCTCAGCTGTGTGCTGCACTGCAGACAGGACAATCCTGCTGTTCTGCCCATCTGGGGAAAGTTAGGTTAGGATTTGGAGGGCAGCTTTCTGTGGGTTTCCCCCTTGTTGATTCAAAGGCAAATGGCAGCACGCTGGGGAAGGGATCCCAGCTGCCTAGAGGCAGGATGGCCCCAGTGAACTGAGAGGCAGCTCTGCAGGGCTGGGCTCTGCTCTGCCCTGCTCAGTTCTCCAGCACTGTGGGTTTGCTGTGCTGCAGAGGTGCAGGACTCAGTGCTGCCCCAGACACCCAGCTTCACCAGCAGTGTGCCCCACACAAGGTGTGCTCCTGGCTTTGTCTGACCTTGGGGCTGGTCTAACCAAATAATGGTGGTCAGGGCTCTCCTCAGACACCTCCTGCTCTCTCCAGGTGCCCCGATGGAATAAAATCATGTGTGGCTGGAGGAAAAGGAAATAAGGAGAAAATTGATTGGAGGTGATTTTGGAGACTCGTTTGCCAGTATTTAATATATTTTGGATAACTGACAGCTGGCCTTCCATAGGAAGAATTTTGTCTCAATTCTTTTTATTTCCTCAGGCCATATTTACCTCTGCTTTTTAAACAAAATAGAGTCAGACCCAGACTATCACAGTCCAGACTGATTGACTGCTTTCAGACAGCTCTCCAAGCCTCCTAAACATGTTAAACCCCCCCCTTCCCAATGAAGAGGGATACAGTTCTGCCAGGAAGGGAAAACAGGAACATTCATAAAAGCTGCTCAGTATTTCTGGGCTGAAATTATCCACACCAGTGTTTTAACAATTCTGTTTTTAATTTCTAGTAGTGGGCATAAGAGTCACTCTTTCAGCTGCATAGATAGCTTTAGTTGCTATCTGACATGGTAACAGGTTTTCTTTCCAATACTATTTTGTCAAATATAAATATCAACTTTGTAATGAAAAGGATCATATTTATGCTTCAGAGTAAAAGGCTGTAGGGTGTTTTGCATGTAAAGCTGAATCTCATGCACAAATAATAAGGAATAAAAGGACAGAATTTAGTTTAGATGTTTAAGCTAAGGGAGTAATGAAGTGGAGAGGGATTTTTTGGCTGGAAAGAAATATACGTGGAATACATAAAATTTCCCCAAACTAGCAAGTAGAGATCCTTTTCCTCCCTTTTTCTTCCAGGGCATTCAAATCACTGCAACTGGATAGGAAAGGGAACTTTGAGAGGCCAGTAAGCACCAACCCCCAAAATACCTGGAACTGCTGGACCTGCTCTAAGTGTGATGAACTCATAAAGGAGAGATCAGACATGAAGCACTTTGCTATCAGCCTGGGGAATTCAGTCAGACACAGTCCAGCAAGCTCATCCGTAGCTGCTCTGCACTCCCCAGGACTATTCTCATTTCTCACCCCAAACACAGGAGATTGAGGCAGTAACAAAATCTCAGCATCACAAAAGCAAGTTGCCAGGGCTGGTGCACGGTCAGTGATTCTGTGCTATATAGATACTTACTGCTATATGGGCTTTTTTCTACTGCCAAAAGTCCTCAGCAGCTGCACATGCTGGATTTATCAGACTTTATGAGATATGGCACCACAGAAATTGGTCTGAGACCGCCAGACTATTTACTACCACTCTACCAGAATAATTCATATGCTTATTCCCCATCCTGAATACACCCAAAACTAAACCTCCCAGTGAAGTTGCACAGATTTAAAGCTAAGCATAAATCTGTTGACCCTAGGTAAGCCATGCCTGTGCTTTTTTATTCTTTTTTTTTTTATATATATATCTGTTTGGTGCTGAGAAAAAGAACAATTTTCCAACCTTATGCCTCAAGCAAATCTCCAGATCCTTTGCACTATGCTGTCCACTCTTTTTCCTGTTCCTCATTCATTTTTTATCTCCCAGAATTTTCTACAGTCTCTCCTGTCCTTCCTGAAATTTTCTCCCTCCCAGCCTCCTGCACAGAGAAAGCCAAGGATGGAAATGTGCTGGGTTTACTTCTCCCCCTCTAAGCAGGGAGAGCAAACAAAATAAAGCCAAGTCCTGATGTGTGCTGTATATCAAAGCCTTTCACCACTGCCCTTGATCCAGAGCTCTGCAGGAGGAGGCAACCTGCACTGCTAGCAGATAACTGATGGTTTTATCATTGGGCTGCTATTTTCCCCTTTGGCAAGTAGAGTTAATTTTGGGGAGGAGGGAGAGAGAATTTTTTCCTAGCCTGATGATGGTTAGATTTTGGAAAGCTTCCCTACTTGGGACAGCCTGAGTCATTTTAAAGCTTGTTTTCAGCTACCATTGTTTTCCCATTAAGATTTTATGTAGTTCATTTCCATGAATATGAGCCTGTGCCATCCAGTGCTTCTCTGTCCCTTCCTCCCTTCCAGACTCTTAGCCACTTTGGACAAGCAAAGGAATGGATCTTTGGTAAACAGAGTTCACAGAAATCTCCACATTCATTTTACTGGTTTCTTGCAATGGAAAAGAGATGCATTAATATATTCTGATTAGCCTTGAACAGTGGTAGGGGGAGATAAGCTCTCGACATCGTTCAGGAGTAAACAGCAAAGTGTTAAATTGGTTTAACAGCTTTTCGATCAGTTTAAATGAGGCGTCTTTATTCTTTTAAACGACATATTTAGAAAAAAATTAGCTCTTTGGTTCTTTAATGAGACATTCACTTATGTCACTTAATGTTGCATGATTCTTCTTTTACAGCCTTTGCTGAGCAAAGTGCTGGCACCGTTGTGATCCAGAGGAAAGAACAACTTCCTTAGCTATTCTGATGATTAGCTGATTTTAAAAGTGCAGATTTTCTTCATGAAACTCTCAGCTGGATACAGCATCAACAGCAGTCTTTCGTGCAGCTCCTCCAGGGTTAGTGATAATAATGAATTCAGATGGGCCAGACCAGAGCAGTTTTTTCTCAAACCACAGGATTTCTGTATGGAAAATGGGTCTGATTAAAATACTCCCTCCCACCCTCCATGTGTTTTCTCCTCAGTGTCGAACATTCTCTGTAGACAGCAGATAAAAGGATTTTGTCCCTTTTGTCAACAAGATGCAGTTACCAGTGTCCATCCTGCTGGAATGCCCCCTGCACACCGGGGCCAGGTGAGCAGTCCTGCATTGCTCAGGGAGGTGTTGGGCAATGCCAGAAGAGCAGGTTGGAGGCAGGACTTGTTTTTCATTGTGGCTCTTCCCTTGGGAGGCTCCTGTGAGACCAGGTGGGAAGAGGGTGGTGGGTGGCAGCTCTGGCACTGGCTCTGCTCCTGGCATGGCTTGTGATCCCAGGAGCAGACACTCTAGGTCCTGCAATAATCACAATAAAACCCCAAACCCCACAGGCAAATTAGGTTAGAAATGTTGTCGCCTGTGTGAGGGAGTATTTGTTGCATGCTGAGAACTGCCAAGGTTACAAAATCCAGATCTCCCACAGGGAGTTACAGTCTGAACAAATTTCTTCTCCATCATGCTTTTGACAAGAAAGTATCAGTTTGTATTTTTAAAGAATACTGAGGATACCAGAAACCAATCCCTTTTTAATTTTTTATTTATTTTGGGGTTACAGATTTATAAAAAAAAGCTATTGGATAAATTGTATGAATAACTGCATCATCTCTATTTTCCCCTGTATTTTTTAAAATGTCAGTAAGGAGATGGGAGCTTTCCCCATCCCTTTTAGGAGATTATTTCACAGAGATTTTGCACTGTTTCTTAGCTCAGACTTTCCCTTCTGTCATTTTTATCGTGCTCTCCTTAGCATCACATTTTTGTACACACAAAATAATTCTTTTCTGTCTGCCTGAACACAGTAACCGTAACACAAGTCATTACTCAGTGAAGGTATATATATTTAGTTCATCATCTTTTCTCATAAATCAGTCTTTTCAACCCCAAAATCATTTTAGCTGCTCTTTGAATTGTCTGCAATTTGGTATTTTCCAAGTAATGAGGTGGCCCAGAACTGAATGCTGCACTCAAGGCAGGCTGCCACCCAAGTAATGGGAGCCTGGATGATTTCCATTATCTGCTGTTTGACACAAACCTTCGTGGGAATGTGATGCAAGCAGAAGTCTGTTCTTGCAAATGCAACAGTGCTGAAAACATACATAATCTTTATGGTCTGCATTTAATGCTGCTGTTCCCAGGCATCTGCATCCCTTGGATTGTCCTATTTTTCAATCCTGAAGGTTTGCTCATTAAGAAAAAAAAAGGGGGAGAGGTTTGGCCTTTCGGTCCCTATTCCAGATGTCATTGTCCAGGTAGCTGAGGACTGAAATATGGAAGCTCTCATCAAAACTGTATTCTTCTGGTACAGCTACAGCTGTAATTATTTCAGCAGCTTCAGAAATCCTTCCTCAGCTCCAGCTCATGTCAGGTCACTCTGCTCAAGCCAAGCTCTCGGCTTGAAGCATTTCCTGATCCATTTTTATGGTACAGCCGTCACATAAATACAGCACCAAGTTCTCCTTATGGGCATCTGGGGACTTGCTAGCCAGTCTAACAGCCCTGTTATTTCGATGTTAAATAGAGCAGTAAGAGTGGAGCAAAAACAAAAACCCAACCCCAATGAAAACAAGAAATCCCCACCAAACACAGGGTTTGCTGAAGATGATTTCCTCCATCCACGTTCCGGCCGCTCCCCGTTCGTCCCCGCTCCTCGCATCAGCGATGGCAAAGAGCAAAAATCAATAGCAGGAAAGGAGGATCAATTCAAGCAGAAATGGCAAGTTTTGTTTTAAAAGATTTTGGCAGAGGGGTTTTAAAAAATTATGCCATCTGTGGTTTTTTCTCTCCATGGACAGCATGTGCTGTGGATAATGCCAGTCCCACATCAATAACATCTGCTAATGCCTCTTCCTGAGCCGTGCAATCAATCCTGCCCAGCAGGCCCTGGGGCAGCAAAGGGAGCTCACAAACTGTGCCTGCCATCTGCAGCCCTCACCCAAACTCTGGCAGATCTCACCCAAAGTGCCCAGCAAGAACCCTGCCCGAGGCAGGGAGTGATGGGCAGGACCAGTTGGAACAGGAGGGCCCTACAACGAGGCCAAACCCCAACATTTGCTTTATTTGGAGCTTGTCTGATGCAAACAGCAGTCTCCCACAAGCACCTTTGCACAGCTGTCCCCAGCTGGGACAAACCCCATATGCCACCTTGAGGATGGGAACCCAGGGGGGACCCTGGCGTGGCACAGGGCAGAGTTGGGCTGTCACTGTTCTCTGGGAAGGCAGCTGGGGTGTTGTACTTTGCTCATTAAATATCTGAGGATGTGTTTTCAGCACTCCCAGGGATGACAAAGAAGTGATACAAGGAATACCCTAACACTGTTCAGGGCACACAGCCCTGCAATACCTCTTAGCTCTTACCCCAAGAAGAAAGTTTGCATGAAATGGCCCTGAAGAAGTTTTTCCTGTTCTTCCTATGTGAGATCTCTGGAAATCTGCTGAGATTCACTGCACCACCCAGCTGTCAGCCTCACCCATCAGAAAACACCCATTTTCCTGCTAGAACATTTTGTTTGCATTGCTTGGGTCTGTGCTGGCCCAGGCAGCACTGGGAGTGCTGGGAGTGCAGTCCCTGTCACACTGCACAGCAGTCCCTAAAGCCAGGCTCTCCAAATACATTTATATAATACTGCAATTATGGGTGATTCCTTTGAATTTGGTAGCAAAAGTCCTTGGGCAGCAGCAGAAAGGAGGTGGGACAGGCAGAGATCCATTTTCTCCTGGGGCTGGCTGGGTTTGCAGCCTTCAGCATGCAGCCCTGAAAGCATCCATAAGGACTTGCAAAAGTAATGGGGATTGGAATAAGTCAAATTAAAGAAAAAGTGGCCAAAGCACACATACTTGATACAAAACCCTAATTTATGGAGGAACTGGCTTCCTGTTAATCTCATTTAATACCCTTTTCTGCAGAGACACTGGGCTGAGGTACTGGGGGAGGATGAAGCCATAAAGTCTTCCATTTGAATGGAACATTTCTCTCAAATTAAAAGGAATGGCTTTTCCCCAGAGTCTGAATGTGTTTGACAAATAGCATAATTTTATTTAAAATATTTTAGGTTTTTTAAGACCTGAAAATAGGGAGTTCACTTTGGCATCTATTTTTAGCCAGATTGTGAGCATTTATAGCCTTTTCTCCACGTACAGATAAAACAAATGCTCCCTTCAGAGTTGTTTGCTTTCAATAGCACAGAGCCAAGCAGTTGTTTTAATTAAAAGGTTTTCTATAGACAAGGACATTTCCCTGATACTTTTCCTGCATCAAGACTGAACAGAATGGGAAACTTGCTGCAAAAATTGCTGAGGGCTATCCATGACAACAAATACAGCCCAAAATAAAAGGAAACCTGACCAGTACCCGACCCAGAGCCCAAGCACTGCTGGTTTTCATTGGCACTATCATAAATGGAAACCTCTGTCCATCCAGCTTGAAATTCAATGTTCACAATGTCACTGAGTCCCTCTGCCTATCTCTGGCAGCAGCACCACAGCAGTGTCACTGCACAATCACCATTTTGGCACTTGAAGGAATCTGGAAAAATGGAGCAAAAAGGAGAGGGAGAATAACATGGTGAACATGGTTAGATAAAGTTTCATTTGTCAAAGAACTGTTGAGGAAAAAGGCTGATGTATTCCAGGCTGTTGTATAGAGTATAACAGAAGCAATCTATTTTTGTTCTGCTATTATGCCATGGAGAATTCATCTCTCTGCAACAGTAGAAGCGATAAAGGGAAAAATTGGCCCTTTTCCTGTAAATCGACTCCAGTTGTTTTAGTGCAGGTTGCTCTCCCTGCAGGTGAATGCAAGCCTGTGTACTCCCAAGGAAATAGCTGAAGCCAAGGTGCTCTTGAAGATCAAGTGCAAAACTCAATGACCTGGGACAGGGGAACGAGTCTTGGAAATAATCAGCCTGACATGACACCTGAACAGCAAAGTAAATCAAACACCTGGAGGTCTGGAAAGTTCAAAAGGCCTTAGGAAAGATAGAACCACTTGCCAGCCAGTTTCTTATTTAGTCTTGATTTTATTTTTCTTGAAGTACAAAGAAATATTTCCAGGAAAATGGTACAAATTCAGTGTCATCATTTGGAACAAAAGAAGGCAAAAATTCTCTATCAGAAAGAACAGTTTAACCTCTAGATGCTGGAGGATGTGATGACAACCAAGAGAAGAGTGTCTGGTGTGTTCCAAATCAGAGGCACTGCCACAGACATTGAGGGGCAGCTCCTTGTGCTTGTGCCTTTTAAGAAAGGTCTTTAAATAATAGAAAGGAGGAGCAAGTGCTTTGCATTGAAACTATTTGTGCAGTCAAACCAGCATCCAGACTAGAGCCACAAATAAAAAAAGAGGTTTGGAAAATGTAGGCTTTTTACCCCTCTTCTGTCCCTGGAATGGTGCTCAGCCATAGACATGGGCCCTGTGACTCAGGGTGCTTTATCCTGAAAGGTTTGCACAGATGCACCTTCTGTTGCCCAGCAGCTGCAAGATGCACACCCTGGACTTCAGAGAGACACAAAGAACAGCTCTTGGCCAAGAAATGCAAGGACAGGTTGTCTTGTCTCATCCTGAGGAGGTTTTATCTAGCCCTAGGTAGGAGAGGAATACATCCTGGGGGGTCTGAGCTTCTTATGTCCACTGGGAGAGGCATTCCCAGCAGGGAAGGTCAGCAGCATCTGTGAACCTGATGCTCTGGGGCTGTAGAGGATTAAGATGTTCCAGGAATGCTTTGGGAAGCTTTAACAGCAAAACCTCCAAAATCACAGGGAGAAAAAAAGAGAGTAGGAAAACTGAAGAAAGAAGACAGAAAATAGAGAGGGTGAAAATATGAGAATAAAGCAGCACAGGCTGCCTCTGTCCCTGCTCTCTCTGGTGGAGCAACAAGGAGGCAACCAGGGATAACTGCATGGCAGCCAAGTGTGCTGAAGAGTGAGCTGTGGTCACTCCTGTGGCTGTGGGGACCTGCCACCTGTGTCCCCTGGGAGCTGCTGAACAGGGGGAAGAAGCAGGGAAAGCAGCCCTGAACTGAGCAGGGAGAAGCATAAAGGAGAGAGCAGGGCTCTGAACCAACGAGCAGGGAGGAGACCCAGCCCTCCCTGATGGCCTTGGCTCTTCCCCAGGCACCAGCAAAGCCCCTGCCTCAGTCACACACGGGTTACAGAGGTGCAGCATGTGGGGAAATCCCCTCTGGGAAAGGATGATGCTGTTTACCTGATTTATAGCAAGATAAAGTGATTTATAGCAATGAATAATTGATTCCTACACACGTTTACTGGGGCACAAACGTGACAGCCCTTAGAGCAGAGTGCCCAGGGATGGCACAGCCTTGAGTCCTGGGGAGCTGCTGGGGAGCCCTGTGATGGTGGGGATGGTGGGGATGGTGGGGATGGTGGGGAGGGTGGGGATGGTGGTGATGACGGGGATGGTGGGGATGGTGGGGATGATGGTGATGGTGGGGATGGTGGGGATGGTAGGGATGGTGGGGATGGTGGGGATGGTGGGGATGGTGGAGAGGGTGGGGATGGTGGGGATGGTAGGGATGGTGGGGATGGTGGGGATGGTGGTGATGATGGGGATGGTGGGGATGGTGGTGATGATGGGGAGGGTGGGGATGGTGGGGATGGTGGTGATGGTGGGGATGGTGGAGATGGGCATGGCTCAGATGCAAGTGCCTCACCCTGAGTCTGAAAACAGGGAGAAACCTCCCCAGAGAGTTGAAGCCCGTGGTCCCACTTGGGCTGATTATTCACTGAGTGTTGTGGGAATGAAAGGGAAAAGGAACCCAAAAAGATGAGGGGTTTTGGAAGAGACAGAGGTTCTCCTGTTCTTGCCCCCCTGCTAACACCCTGGGAGATGGCTTCACTGCGAGCTGCTGAGGGCTGAGCTCCTTCTTAAATCTCAGGAGTTATTTTCAAATGTTCTTCTGAGTTGACTGGGTTGTTGCATCCCAATTTGCATTGCAGACATTTACACTTCTGTTCCATAGTTTCCAGTTTCTGCTCGCATGCATTGTGTGGAATGAAATCAAGCATTTTCAGCCACACTAATTTTAATCTAATTTCAGACAGGTTGGTAAGGTAAGGTCAGCATTCTGTCAATGACAAATTTAATGAAAATAAAGGTCCAGACACCAAAATGTTGTGGAACTGGATAAGGCTTTTTGATTGCTGTCATTACAATTGATAGTTCTATTCAGTCACTTGAAATTTTATTGATTTTTTTTTTCCCAAGCACTCCACCTTAAACTTATTTTTCATTTCAAGAAATCAATACTATGGATCCTTTGACACAAGGCATGCAGCATTCTGCCACACTATGTATTTCATAATGGAAGGAGCTGGGATTCTTTTTTCCTGCTCACCTCCTTCATTGTGCAAATAAACTGAAAAGTCTCAGTTACTTATAAAAATACAAATCTTAGGGAAACTTCCTGCCCTTGATTCTCTGCACTAGATCACCTGTGCTTCTGTCTGCTGTGGAGATGTTTTTCCTGAAGCCCTGCTGCTGGCAGAAGGCAGAGTTATGAATGTGTGATGAGGTTCACCTAACAGCTTTGGTAAGTGGAAATTTTTTCTTCTTCTCTTCTTCTCTCTGCTTTTTGTCCTGTTGTTTTTTTTGTTTTTTTTTTTTTTCTCCACTCAGTTCTGCTTTCCTGGGCACAGGTGGAAATATTTTCTTCCTTTTTTTTTTTCCTTATTTTCTTTTTTTATTTTTTCTTCCTTTTTTTTTTTTTCCCTTATTTTCTTTTTTTATTTTTTCCTTCAATTTCATCAATAGAATGACAAAAACCAGGTTCTTCATGGGCAAAGGTTCTGGGCTGGAGCTCCAGGTTATGTCAGGTGACCATGGACAGGGGATCATGGACAGGTGATCATGGACAGGTGGCCATGGACAGGTGATCATGGACAGGTGATCACGGACAGGTGAAGTATGGACAGGTGATCATGGACAGGTGACCATGGACAGGTGATCATGGACAGGTGACCATGGACAGGTGACCATGGACAGGGGATCATGGACAGGTGACCATGGACAGGTGATCATGGACAGGGGATCATGGACAGGTGACCATGGACAGGTGATCACGGACAGGTGAAGTATGGACAGGTGACCATGGACAGGTGATCATGGACAGGTGATCATTGCCAGGTGATCATGGACAGGTGATCATGGACAGGTGGAGCATGGACAGGTGAGCATGGACAGGTGGACAGGTGATCATGGACAGGTGATCATGGACAGGTGGAGCATGGACAGGTGAGCATGGACAGGTGATCATGGACAGGTGGAGCATGGACAGGTGACCATGGATAGGTGATCATGGACAGGGGATCATGGACAGGTGACCATGGATAGGTGACTATGGACAGGTGATCATGGACAGGTGATCATTGCCAGGTGATCATGGACAGGTGATCATGGGCAGGTGAGCATGGACAGGTGAGCATGGACAGGGGATCATGGACAGGTGATCATGGACAGGTGACCATGGACAGGTGATCATTGCCAGGTGATCATGGACAGGTGACATCACCTGAGCTCAGGTGGCTCAGAGCCAGCTCAGGCTGGGGTTTGGGCAAAGTGTGAGCAGCAGCAGAAGGTGCTGCCCTGTACCACCAGCCCTGAGGGGCTCTGATGATCGCCTTCACTCTTTGCATTTGATGGATGAGGGACAGACACCCAGTTCCCAACTTTCCCATCACATCTCCATGCATTTTTCCCAGTAAGTGTATAAATTTCAAGGTCTTATCCATGCCTGAATAATGCCCCCCACTTTCCTCTGTCAGGAAATCTCTAAGGAGAAGAAAGAGCAAGGTCACACCTGAGGCAGGTGACCCCTCTGGTCAGCTGAGGTCCTTAGAAATGTCCTGTACTGTGGATTCAGCTGTCCTTCTGACTGATAAATAATTTAGATCTGGCTGTTATGAATCCCTGACTTTTTATGAATATAGAAATTTATTACAAGTACAGAAAGTCTCACCTTTATCAATAATTAAAGCTGGTTACACAAAATGACTTTAGCAAATGATCTGAAATTTAAGTGAAAAAATGGAGTGTTTGTCCCTCTTTTTCAGAAAAGAAGAGAAGAGTGTTGAGGGATTGATAACAATGAAAGGGCACATAGGAGGGGTGAGTGGACTACATCTTTCTTCTAAGTATCTCTCTGACCTGATGGATTTGTGACTACAGCTCTGTAATTTTGAGGTAAATGAATTCAATTCAGACAGAAGCAGGAGAGGAGGAGGGAAATCTGCCATCCACATTCTCATAGGTGCAACAGGTATAAAAAAACAATATCCAGCATCCATATCTTATTACATCCACCACTAAACCAGAATGTTATTAGCAGTCGTGGCACAACAGAGAACAGGAGGGGAGATAAAGAAAGAAAAGAAATCAGGATTGATGTTCTCTTCCTGTATTTGTTATCTTACAGAACCAGCAGCAGAATACAAATTAACCAATCCCATGCACAAGAGGGTGGGATCATTCAAGGCTCTTGTTTTTGGGATGAAATTAATTCAGTTGTTGGGGAATGAAAGGCCCTATAAGTGTAAAGGAAACTTCACCTTTTGCATGTCCTTTTCCTGTGGGCAAGAGCTTTTGGAGAGTGGTGTGAGGAGAAATGCCAACAGTGGCCCAGGATGGTCACAATTTTGCCCTTATCAGGAGCAAGGCTCCCATAGACTTCTTCTACTCCTTTCATGGCAACTCCTTCCTTGAAGGAGTTGAAATGGCACTTGCAGATGACAGTGAAACGGCACCCAAGGTGTTGTTATTGTTTCCTCATCTGGGAAAACAAAAAAGGAAAAAAAAAAGGGGGGAAATACTTTAAAAGGAAAATGAGCTGACTAAGGAAAAGTATGTCAGCAAAAGTAGAAAAAAAATATGTTCTTCATGTTTCAGCAGAGACAGACAGTCTGGTTTTTTCCAGTTTGCAGTTTTCTACCAGAAAACACAATTTTATATGTTTTACAGACCAAATCAGCAGCTGTTACACTCTGAAGGAGCCTGTATCTCCCTGAGAATGTGAAAACACAGCAAGCACCAGGCTGGCAAAGCCATCTCACCTCCCCACCACCATCTCCTGTTTTGCACTGGCAGCACTGCAGGGTTATTTCCTCATTGCACCTCCCCTAGGAATGCAAGAGAGATTTCACAGCTATCTTTAGACTGGACACAGTAGCAGGAGATGGGGTTGAACTGAAAATCTACCCAATATATTCCTTTATTCCTATTTCTTACAGATTAACATGGACACGTCAATCTACAACTTTTCAGGCTTGTGCCCTTTGCTGGAATATACTGATTTACAAGGTAAAGAAATTGGTTGTTATAATATCATTCACAAGCACACATCTCTTAAATTTCCATCATAGCAATTACCCTAGAGGTAGTGGGATCCTTGGGGTTCCAAATACATCATACCCAGAAAGTGATTTCTCTGTGAAATCAAACCACATTCAAAACCAAAGGGCACTTTTCAGATTGGTGATGAAATTCTTAATTATGCTGCATCAACCACAGCACTGCTATGGAGAAGCAAATTCTCTTAGAGATTATGTACATACATCAAAACCACCCTCTGTTTCAGAGACAAATGCCCTATCATTCCAATCTATTTTGCCATCTTCAGCAGACTCTGCATCAGGCTATTTGATAACTATAAATTTTAATATGTCTTTCCTCATTATTGTCAGTCAACTTGTGATTATCCAGACTCAGGGAGGGAGCAGAACTAACCCAAATAAAGTGGAACACATTTGAACAAAACTGATGTAAGTCAGACTGTGGAAATAAAGGTTTTATTTTCTATATTAATCTTAGCCAAAACTGGAGAGATGATGTAGGAAAGGTCAACGAGGGGAATAAAAGTGTTTTATTTTTAGTGTAACAGTGTTCATTTGCAACTGGATAATCTGCCCACACATAATTAAAAGTCGACAGTGTCTGTATTGCGAGCTAGGCAAGAGAGTCAAGGAAAAAGCAAAGTTGATTTTGTTTCAGTCTTTGCAAATATTCTGCTGCTTGGTCCAAGTGATGGATTAAGATGGAGCAGGGACACAATTTACAGCTCTGTCCCCTGGGCAGACTTTTCAGAGAAAAGAAAGTAGCGATGGAACAGTGCAGCCCTGATCGCTTGGCAAAATGTAACCTGCTTCCAAAACACAAGGGGCAGGGCCACAGACAGGGGTTTAAATAAAACCAGCTTGTAAGAGAAAGATCTACAGCTCAGTGGGAGCTGCAGGCAGTGCCAGCCTGGTGGTGAGGATGGACCAAAGGCAGTGGATTCACCAGGAGAGACTGATCACAGTGACCATCACACAGCTCTTCTGGTGCTAAGGCACACAGGAGAGGTGCTCATATAGGGCAGGCAGATAATGCTTAGAAGAAATTCTGTACATTCAATAATCATCCTTTACTGTACACTCAATAATCTCCCTTACAGAGATTTGATTTCCTATTACATTATTCTGAATCATATTAGAGGTCGCACACAGAATAAAGATTGGGCTCCCTCATTCTTTTATGCCTCTAAACCCAAATGGAATGCTAGAAAACAATAAAGATCCTTTCCCTTCTTCCCCCCCTTCCCTCTTTACTTAGAAGAAAAGGTGCTTAATAGTAGTTCTAAGATTAAGAAAGAAAATGGGTGTTTAAAAAAGAAACATATTCCTCTTGGGTCACTCTGAAAAGCTGCTTCATTATTGCCTAGAACCAATGGAGATAAAGCCAGCATGTCATCAAATCCTTAATACAGCATTAGATCTAATTGAATCTTTTGCATCTATTTTTAATGAGCATCTTGTTTGTTTAATGTGATGGCTACATAATTATGAGTATGAGTTTGTTCTCTGCTTGGGACATATTGGTTCTAATGCAATGACATTTAATTACCACCTCTCAAGGAATTATAAGAAACAAGCTGCCAAGCTTGAAAATGCACTGAATTATTCCTTGTTCATTGAACTGAGGAGCCCACACCTTGTTATCCATGAGGTGTCCCTGAGGGGCCAAACCTTTCATCCTGGATTTCTCCATCCACATTCAGCACTGGAGCTCTGTACAGAATCCAGCACAACACCAACATATGCAGATGGGTCAGACTCGCCATAAAATGAATCAAAATCCTCGTATTAAATGTGCAGTAGCTCAGAGCAGTAAGAGTGAGTGATAGGAATGAGGATGAGATCCAGCTGTTGAGACAGAGACAAGAGCACACTTTGGGAACCCACATCTGTTTTCTAAGAAACAGCATCATCTGCTTTCCTTGCACCCGTCTGACCTGATTTCTGTCTCCCCAAGAGCCCAGAAATGGCTTTAGAAAGCCACCCAGGCTCCTGCTGGGAGCTGTCTGTCCTGATGTCTGTCCCCCAGGCCCAAGACTCAACCTGCTGTCCCTGCCACATGTCACTCTCCTCTGCTCTGCTCCAGCAGTTGGTTATTGCCAAGGGAGGTGACAGGAGTGGAATTATTGCTGGTAATAACATCCACAGCAAATCTGGCCTTCCTGCCATGTTTGTCTAAACCTAACCTGTGCCCTGTGAAGGGATCAATCACTTGTAAATTCCCCCAGTGCTCAAACGAGGACAGGCTCCCCAGGCCCACGTGCCTGGTTGGTTTTGCCTCTTAGTGCTTTCATCTGCATCTGTTCCCCAATAATTAATAAAACTCCTTAAAGATGAAACAACAAATCATTACCCTCCATCCAACCCTATCTCAGAGGAAACAGCCTACATTGCTGTTCTTTGTAAGTCCTATCAGTATTTCTGTTTTCTCTAGAATGGCTTTTCCCCTATTCTCACCTAACATCTGTGCTGCCGTGCCTTTGCCCTTCCAGCCAGCCCCGAGCTGCCAGTGCTGCACTCAGCAGGGCTGAGCACAGGTCATTTCTCAGCCAGCCAATTTGCCTCTCCCTCTCTTTATGCCATCACTCTTCTCTCTGTGTAAGCCTCCCTCACACACGACCCCATCAATAACGTGCAGAGCTTCGCTCCAAAAACCGGCCAAGGACCCTCCCTGCCTGTGCTGATCCAGCCCAGCTCAGACAGAAGGACTCTTTGGGGGCTGGTGGCCTTAGGGGAACCCCCTCAAAATGCCTGCATCCCTTCCTGGGCTGCTGCAGTGGCACAGGTTAACTGGAGAGCAATCAGGGAATGTCATCACTCTGCTGACATGAGGAACTGCAGAATTGCCATTATTTCCAGCAGAGTTACACTGCAGTCCCCACAAATAACTGTACAGCTGACCCTGCTGTTGTTCTTCAAATGTTTTCTAGGCAACAGGAGCCATTGTTGTGAGGGATTTCATAGGTATGCATCAAGAAAATTAAAGATTCAGAGTTAGGCCAAAGTCAGAAACTTCATTGACAGCACCAAATCAGACCTTGCCACTTTATTCATGTGAGATTTTCTGCCCACAGTAAGGAGGATTTAGCCAGTGACACACCACTGGAGAGACACAGCTTCAACCTTCTTATAGATGGTGCAAAAATGGTAACTCGAGGGACATGCAGAACAGCAGTTCTGCTGGAAAAGTGATCTAGGACATCACCCCATGCTAGGAAAAATCTGTATGGACTAGGGATGCAAATGTCTAGAGGAAAACAGAGCTGACAAAAGCCACTCTTAGCATTTCCATGATTTGTTCCAGCTTAGAACGCCACTGCAAGAGATTTTTTAATTTATTTTTTTTTTAAGTTGCACATTTTGTCCTTCCAACTGGAAGAAAGGCAGAGAACAGGAGGAGGAGAAGGGACAGCACAGATTAAAACACCAGCTTGGGCTGGCAGTGAAATATCACACTCAAATGCCTGAATAACCCACAGTGAAGCAAAAATTAGACAAATGAACAATAAAACTGATTGTTCCATCTTGTCCTCAACGGATGGGAAAGTAATGAAAATCTCACAAAAGATACATGGTAAAGTTTGTTTAAAATGGATTTAATGAAACTAAAAGAGGATGAGTACTCACTCTAGGCTCCTGATTTATATTTTCTGTATTTTAGTTCTCATAACCAAGTTCTGTCTCATCAGCCATTAGAAGTTTAATACAGGGTTACATGTTCAGTTAAAATCCAAGCAGCTTTTAAGACTTTGAAGGAGCAAAATGCTGCATTTTGAAAGATTAGCAAGGGCGTCCTTGGCTGGGTCCTTGCATATTAAAAAGTGAAGTTCAAACCTGGGTTTTTCTTGTGGGATGGGGGGATGGGGAATAATTCAAACCATCATGCCTTTTTTTTTCTTCCATTGAACTTGGTATAATGTAAAATTATACCAAACTTGCAACAAAAGGAATAAAGGTTTACAAAGAGCTATCTAGAAAATGAGTGGCTCTTGTGAAGATGAAACATGCTCCAAAATTAGCTGAGGGTTTGGGTTTGTTTTTTTTTTTTTATTCTATACTCTTTGTCTTTCATCTGCTTGCAGATTTTAGAAAGAATGAGCTAATTTTTCCCACTTTGTCTGCTCAATATCTTTCCATGGTATAAATAATACATCACAATAACAATATTTGGAAGAAGTGGGATCTGCCTTTGTGTCAGAGCTGTGTTGGAGGCAGACACAAGGTGGATGAGGGTTATTATGCACCATGGTGAAACCCTCTAAACAGTGAGGACCACGAACAAGCAAACCCATCCTTAGTTGGATGTGCTGGAGGAACATCCACAGAGAGATGCTTAGGGATGAGTGACCTTTTAAATGGGCAAAAATAAGCAAAAGTCCTTTATAAAGCAGGAGGACACGAACCACAGCCCCAGGCTGCCCACAGTGACTCAGCACTGAAACTGAGCCTCTCCCAGCCCGGAGCAGAGAGCTCAGCTCCTCTGACTCATCCCCAACACAATGGCAAGGCTGCCAAAATGCCAGCGGGCTCTTGTGACAAAGGTGCCACACACCAGTACTTGGGCTGAGCCTCGCTGCAGGAAAGGGCAGCGACTCTGGGAGGCCAAGCCTGACCCAGGCTGGACCCAGAGCTGGCAGTGAGAGCATTGTCATCCCTGCAGGTGCATGGATGAGATGGGGCTGCTGCAGTGGCCAGCCAGGGGCTAATTAGCTAATAGTAATAAGGTAATAATTAATAGAAAATGGCTAACTAGCCAATAAGTAATTTAGAACGCTGAAGCCGCTGTCAGCTCCCTGGCTGCGGTGAGAGAGCATGGATCCAGATCTCTGTAGTTTGACAGCAATGTCCTTGATCTTTTTAGCTGTGTAAATAAGTGCATAAATAAACTACACACACGTGCTCTCCTTCAGAAGCAAATGGGAATTTTCCACACACAGACAAGGAGCAAGCCTTGTCTCAAGGTTTCTTGCCGTGCATGTCCCCAGGACTCCAGCGCAGCACAAGATCCTGCTTCAGCCTCCGCTGGCATCTCTGAATCTCTGCTGCCATAAAGCAGCTGCTGCTGCTAAGTGACTTTCTGCACCAGTGGTCCCCTCATGAGCAACACTGATTTTTCTTTCCTTAGCAACTGAAGGTGCAGGGTGTGACTCCAGTCATTGGTTTTGAAGGGATGGCACCGGCCCGGGCAGGGAGGAATGGGATGTGCCGGGGTGCCGCAGTCCCGGAATGAACAACGGCAAGGACGGCACATCCCAGGCTGCCACGGGTGCAGGAACAGTGCATCACCTGCAGGAAATGACTGTGCTACAGTAGATCCATCTGCAGCCTGCAGTGAAACCATCCTGCTCCCAAGCTCTCCAAGTCCAAGATGTGACTCATTTCTTGACTAAACTCAGCTGGGCTTTGTTTTGCACGGTAACGCTGGAGTCTCTGACCAAAATGAAGGAATGCTACCTTGGCAAAGTGACTGCTTTTAGATGTAAATTCCCCTGGTGTCTGCTCACTGTTCTGAGCTCTTATTCTGATACATCAGTATTAATAAACCACAAGCTGCTTTTGCTGGGTTCTTTTGTTTTTCCCCTCATGGCTTGATCTCTCAAGCCTCATTCTTGTAGCCAGAAAACAGCCCCACCATCCCATCCCATCCCATCCCATCCCATCCCATCCCATCCCATCCCATCCCATCCCATCCAGTGAAGGGTAGCCTCTGTCCTGTGACAGTCTTGCTGCGATGTGAAGGGGTTGCCTGGGTACAGCCATATCCCAGCTGATCAAAAGATGGGGAGAACTTGACCATGAGCCTTTCACTGCTCTGTGTTTGGTTTCCAGATACTTCTAACCCTAAAAACACAGTGTCTGCAACCAGGGGGCTCTCAAATATCACAAGCAGGGCAGGCAGTTGTGTTTTCTCCATCCCCTACCAGCACTCTGGGTTTTCTTCTCTAGTGCAGGAGGAGCAAATATATTACTTACCACAGCAAATGCCAGACAGACAAACACAGGCACTCCTCAGGCCCTGGTGAGTAGGGCACATCTCTCCCCAGAGAATAATCTCCCTGTGATCAACACATAACACTGAAAGACAAATGAGAATGAAAAGGCCTCTCAAATTTAATAGCCTCCATGAATTACACTGCCTTTCGTCTGCATGGACTGTCACTCTTTCCATTAAAGAGTCACTGTCATCAGTAACCCATTTTAAGATTTATAGATGTGGAGATTTATAGACTTGCTGTTCTTATCTGCCTTTTCTCCCCCATGCATCTCCAAGGGCCCCCAAAAAGTGGGATTCTATCCAAAGCCTGTCTCCTGCATCTGAAAATATAAACCTGTGATGGGATGGAGGGCTTTTCAATTGGATGCCAACTAAACTAATAATGCTGATAAGGACAGCAGGGATGACAACTAAGAGGGGGAAAGAGAGGAGCAATGACAAGGACAGGAAAGGATAAAAGATAAACAGGAGAAATAAGAGAGGAATAATCCAGATTTTTATATGTTTTTTCCAATTCTCACTCTATAATTCTATAATTTCAAGAAAGAGAGACAAAGAGAGAAAGAGAGAAAGAAAGAAATTAGGTTAGTTTAACTCTGGTCATTTTTTTACTAAAGAAGAAAAAAAATTTTTTTTGCATCCTTGAAGAAAAGGTATTCAGGTCCCATTTTTGCATCCAGGAAGGACACTTTACAATGCTCACAATAAAGAATATGCTCAGGTGGGAGTATGCTGACATTACAAAGTCTCTTCAAACAGCTAGAGGAATTCTAGTACAAATGAGCCTCAAGCTACCTGCTTTGCATATTTTTATCTGATTCTAGTGCAGTAGCACAGTTTGTTCTGATAGTAGTTGAATACCCATATGTGGATTAATACCTCCAACACAAAAGCATTTGAGTATGCTGATGCTGTTTGAAACCAGTCTGTTTGCATGTGTACCTCCATCCTGGATAAAATTGCAAACACATGATTTAGAAATCAAAGGATTACTCAAAAGCTTCTCACTCATTCTGGATCTGGGTTTGGGACATGTGTGTGAGAAACAGATCTAGTTATCCTCACTCCATTATTCCTCACATATTATTCTGACAGTAGATAGTGTTTGAAGCAACACTGAAGAAGAAGCATTAGACTAAATTCCTTAGGTAACCTTAAAAATCTCTGTTCTATGTATTTCTTCATGTATTTGTCCCTGCTTGTTTGTAAGAAGAACTAGGACAACTCTTTTCTGAGTTGTGTTGCTGTGGGGAAGAAAGCTGTAATGTTTGGTGAGCTACCAAAGGAAATGCTCTGGTACAAATGGCCACGGTGTAAATCAGTGGAAGTCTGCAGGGAACACTATCCATGTACATCAAAAATAAGGCTCTCTTCCCAAATGCAAATTTACTTAAAGAGCAGTGTACTGTGGGGACTGAATGTGTAAAATATTCTAATTAGCTTCCTCTTAATCATAGCCATTACCACAGGCTATCATCATATTGGAAGCTGTGTCTGTGCTGATCCTTTACACCATGCACATGTGACAGCTGCCAAAGTAATTATCAGCACAAATTTCACTTTCTGTTTGTATTTTCCAGCTCCAGACAAAGAGAAACTAGTGGTGGATTATTTTTTGCTGTGCTCCTGGGGATAGGCTGTGCTAGGATTCATTTTACATTGATCCTTCTCAAGCTCTTCAGCAGACAGAGCTATAACCCGTGAAGCCAAGATCTGCCTTCCTGGGCTCCAAAGTGTTACACAGGAAGGAAGCCTCAAAGCCAAAGCTGTTAAGAGGCTCCTCCTTGAACAAATAGTTGCCTTAAGAAGTGCTCTGGGCTCATTGCCTTTAATAGTGCTTTTCAGTGTTGTCTCAAACACTACCTGCTGTCAGAGTAATATGTAGAATAATGGAGTGACGATAAGTAGATCTGTGTCTCTCACACACATCCCAAAACCAGACTTAAAATGAGTAAGAAGTTTTTGAATATTGTTGTTGGTTTGGGGGTTTTTTTTGTCTGCATATCATAATATGCTTGCATTTGTCTCCCAACAGCGTGATTCTCTTGCAAAACAGCTCCTATACTGGGTCTTATTTGTACACCACCTCTTTTATGGCATAACAGCTACTTGAGAAATGAAATTCAACAGGGCAGAAGGGTAAATGATGGGATTTTAGTGTGCTTACACTGCTCTTGACCCATCTTTTGGGTGACACCAAACAAAGGTCACTTCATGGAGCAACAGCACTGTGGATACCTTGAAAAGAAGCAGGGTGCTCAGCTGCAGGCAAATTCTTCCTCTCTGGGAAGTGCTTTACTGTATTTTAAACATCAAAGGGATGTCTGTGCTGTTCCATGGGCTAAGAAAATGGGAAAATAGTGTGGAACTTTGTCACCTTTCCAACTCCCCTCCTGCATCAGGAGGCTCTTCATGGTGGCCACCTCCTCTTCCTCCTCCTGTGCCTGAAGACAGCAGTTTGAAAGCACAAAACCTGGCACTTGGGCACCTTCCCAAACCCACAGAAATGCTCATTTGGCAAATGGCCTCTCTCCTTCCCCACCTCCCTTGATTCAAATTCAAATCTCCAGGCAGGGCCTGTTGTGCTGGAAACCAGAAGGTGAGGCAGGACCATAGGAGGCAGCAGCCTTCATGCCCACATGAGAGCTTGCAGAAGAACATGTAGGATCAGCTATTAAATACACACACAAACAAAGCAAAAGACTGAAAATGCCATTTTGCAGCCTCCTGGCAGGAGCCACCATGTTGACAGCATCAGACAGGGGCAGAACCCAAACCTCTTTTTTCACACTCACATGCTATCTACTTTGGGTGGTGACTTAGAGATCAGAAAAAGGACTTGATAGTTTAATATTTAAACAACTTATTTAATGTTTAGACTGTCATGTTAACGATCTGTGTGTTGCAACAATAATCAAGAGAGGTAGAAGCTTGCTTGCAATTAGCCCCTTCTCCTGTCACACTCTGCAGCATCTCATGGCCCATGGCTTCTAATTTTAGACAAATGCTTCCTTTAAAATCCAATTTGCATTTTGTTTTCAAAAAAAAATCCATTAACACTTGTGTTCCCACAAGCTCTGTATAAAAAGTTTCCTGAATGACAGAGGTGAGTCTGTGACAGCCCCCAGTGCAGAGCTGCTGCCTTCTCTCCTCCTTGGCCATTCACCCTTTCTGCTCCTCTGTCCCCTCCTACATGATGCACAGACAGCTGCAGCCCTCTCCGTGCTGTCCTCAGGGAGAAACATTTCATTTCTGGGTGCCACAAAAAGCAAGACAGCTGCTGTGCCCCTTATGGCTTCTGTCCATGCACCATAGAGTGCCCTATAAATGTTGCAGGAGGATGCTTGTTCCAAAAATTTGTATATCCATCAGAGAAAACAGAGGCAAAGCCAGAAAATTATACATCCAGACTGGATTTGAAGTGTTCAAGAGGTGAGAAAATAGCCTGGCTGGTCCTGCTGCTGCTGTCCAGCCCTTACCCCAAACCAGATTTAAGTCTATTGCACTGTAATCCCCTCCTCTTACCTCTTTCTTCTTGCTCTTGAAAAATCTGCATTGTGCTGGGACTAATCCCAGCCAGAGGCCTGTTGTGCTGGAGATTGTGCTTACAAAGCCAGGACCAGTGTCACACAGAGCTTTAAACCTCACTTTAATTTTGGTGCAAATTATTCAAAACGAAGTGTTCACAGCACTGCTCAGTAAGCTGAGGAATTCCGTCAGGAATTTGAGTTACGTTGAAAAATGGAGACGGACTTTTTTCCTTCCTTTAAATAAAAGCAAAACAAGAACCTCATCACCAAGAACAGCTCCTACCAACAGTAAGCTGGATCATTTTTAAGCCAGCAAGGAGTCTTTGACTGATAGCCCTGTGTGTATCAAATCTCAGCTGTGCTGCGGTGGAGCCCTGAGCAACAACACCCACAGCAGCACAGCACCTGTGCCTCCTCTACATCTTTATTAATGATGTACAGCCAGCCCCTGCTGCTCACCAGAGCTTACCTCCAGATTTATGGCCAACTTCCAGGCCTTCCCAGAGCTCTTAATTGATGATAACACAGTGTTCATGCAGGAGTGTCCCACGCCAGGGGCAGGGCAGGGTGGCCAGCAGGTCACAGCACAGGAGGGCTGCCAAAGTCCTTCCAGTGCAGGCAGGAGAAGTCCCAGGGAAGAAGCAAGTGTCTCCCAGATAACGAGCTGCAAAGTTGCTTTTGCAGCCTTTGTAGAGTGGAGGTTGCTTTTTTTAGCCTTTGCAGAGCATGTATCAGGGCTGTAAAGGGGCAGTTTGGTCACTTACTCCTGCAAGGTGTCCCCAGGAGGGTGGCTGCAAAACTGCTGAAGTCTGAGCTAAGCCTTTTCATCCCCCACCAAGTCATTGCAATCCAGTTCTCAAAGGGTAATCTCTTTTTCCCTTTTTTCAGCATGATTTGATTGTATCTAAACCTCCCCAAATTCCCACCTCAGCTCCAGCTTTCTGTTACATTTTCCTGTTTTTTCCTGCTATGTTTTTCACTTTTGCCTGTATTAAAGGGCTGGTAGGTTCCAAAAGTGGTGTTCCCTGGGGACCAGGGGCTTTTCTCACACCAGGAATTACAGAAGTGGTGATGTGATGGTTCAAAGCTTCCTTGGCACAGCAATCAGAAAATTATCAATATTTTCCTAATTCTTGGGGAAGGAGGGGGGTCAGCAGAATGGCTGCTTTGGACTTTGGCCTTTTTTCAGGACAGAGTCCCTTGGGAGGCAGCTCCTGAAGGGCAGAGGAGTTCAGGAAGGCTGGATATCCTTCAAGAAAGAAACTCTAAAGGTTAGAGGCCATCTCCACATGCCAGAAGATGAGCCAGGGGGGAAGACTGGCCTGGCTGAATTACAAGGGTGTTGTGAGGTTATAGAGGGAGAAAATTAGAGGGGCCAAAGCCCAGCTAGAGCCTAACCTGGCTATTGCTGTGGAAGGTGTTGCAAAATGTTTCTATAAACACATTACAAAAAAAAGGAGGGCTAAGGAGAGTGTCCATCCTTTATGGGATGGGAGGAGAAACTTAGTGACAGAGAAAGAGGAGAAAGGTGAGGAACTTCATTAGACCTTCTTTTCCTTGGTCTCTAACAGTGAGGGCAGTTGTTCAGCAGGTACCCAGCCCCCTGAGCTGGAAATCAGGGATAAGGAGCAGGATGAAGTCCCCATAATTCAAGAGGAAATGATCAGTGACCTACTCCACCAGTTGGACACTCAGATACTGTGGGGGAAGTGGTGAATCAAAACTATTTAATAGGAAATGATCCTTTCCAGTACCTTTTTTTAGCCATCCCAATAGAACTTTGTTAGTAATATTTCATTAAATTTGACAAGGTGATGACAAAAGGCTATAGAAAGGTATTCAGCTTTATTATAGCCCACAGTACTTTTGCATAAAGGTTAATATGGACTCTCCACTCCTAATAATTAAATGGCAGTACTTCTGCTCAGAATACTCAAACCTTATAGTCCTGCCCTTTCAAGAAGAATACTTTGGTTTACATTCTGTCCTACTTCACTTTTCTTCTGTGGTTTTCCCCATCAAAAGGCTACATTTGCAGAAATTTAGGGATTTCTTCTCTTTCCTCCCAAAGTACAACTGGATACACTACAGTAAAATACAAAATAAAATCTACTGATCAAGACAATTTGAAAGCTGACAACATATTTTGTTCCCTAACTATATATCCAAATCATCTCCAAAGTATTGTAGTCTTCTCTTGGAGCTGATAAGCCATTTAAAATGCATTATACTGGTGACAGACAAGCTGGCATTTGCTACAAGCATTTTTATGATTCAGTAGTTTGCAGAGAAAGTAGAAAACTAAGTAGCAGATTTACAGTATAACAAAATAAAAGCAGAGATCTCATCTGCCTGATGAACGACTAGAGCAGCTTTCATCTCCAGATTTGCAATAGTTTGCCTGAAGGTGGAGAACTCATTGCTTAGGATGTGATAATGGTACCCCCAAGCTACAATCACACTGCGTCTGCTGAAGACTGTACACATGCAGGGGGTGGAGAGATTCCTAACTCTGGGGCAGCTTCCATCTAAGCAAGACATGTAAGTGCAATAAATTTGAAAGAAAAAGGACCCCCAGTGTGAAGAGAAGTGCCCATAAATGTATGTGGGCCCCAGCAGCCCTGCCTGGCTGGCTGCTCTGTGCAGCCCTTGGCTCTGTGGTGAAGGTGCCACAGTAGACGTGGTGCTTTTCAGAAATAAACAAATTCAAGGGCAACTGCAGCTGAAAGGCCATTACATACATAGAATTTGGCATCAACAGGCAGGCAGATAGAGCATTCCTGGCTGTCTTAAGCCTTAGCAAACAGATATTAGATAATGCCTCCTTCTTGGCCAAGCAATGAGTCAGTGGTTGAGATGAAGGGGGAGCTTTCTTGACTTCCATTCTCCACATCTGACCAGAGATCATGCCAGCTGTCTACGCCCACACATTTGAAAAGGTCACAACATCTGCCTGTCCCTCAGCACCAAGGGACACACTCAGCCCACCTTCCACTAAGGGTTAACCAGGCTGTTCTGAGTTAAAATGTCCTAGATGGTGAGAGAGTGATGGAAAATTCAGACAGTCCCAGCATACTCTTATTCCTCCTCTCCATCACCTCTAATCTTTCACCTCCCTCTGTTAGGGCTTAGAATCATGAACTCACAGAATTATTCAGGCTGGAAAAGACCTGTAAGATCATCAAGTCCAGCCAGTTCCCTCTGTATCCTACCCTAGAAAAGCCCTACAAGTCAGTTCCCTTCCCACAAAGGAAATGGCCATGAGGCACTCTCAGATCTGGGCTTATACTGAGCCTTCTAAGGCCAGTGGAAATACTGGACAAAACCATTGCATTTTCTATGCACAGACTTTTTGGTGCTTTCCATAGGATTTTTAAACCATGAGTAATGTCACCTTTCAAAGATTTGTCCTATATTTGAACCTTGCTCACAGTCACCCACTTGCTTAGCTGTAAACATGATTTTAACAAAGCCATTTCAACATCTTAGTTAATTTAGTTCTGAGGCCTTTCTCTTCCAGAGTGTGTAATTAAACTAAAAGAGCCTGGAAAAGCCCCTTACAGTAAATAATTTACAAGTTCCTCCCTGGGGACATTTTTTAATTATAACTCCACTGGTCAGATCTTACTGAATAGTCTGAGATAGCATTCCCCGCTGAGATCCTGAAATATAATTAACTTATTCCTTTGGTAATGGTGTTTTTCCTTAGTCTATCTATTTCCTATGCAGGGCAGGCAGATTTGTTTATAAACAAAGTGGAGATTGATAGACGCTTTGTCACGAGAGCAGCAATAATGGCAATCGCTGTGCCAGACGGGAGCACGTCCGTTTGAGGAAAGATGATACTGTTTTGAAGCAATTTTTATAAATCCTACCCTGACAATCCAGCATGGAGAGATAGAAGAGAGCAAGCAGACAGCCCCGATTCCTCTCAGTCTTGGCAGCCTGCCTCGCTCCCCGAGTGCCACTTCATGCATAGCAAACGTAAATAATCCTGACGCGCCCCCCACCCCCCTAACCTTTGTGCTTCAGGAACACTGCTATATACCATCAAACTGACAGTGATTTCATGTTCTGTGGCAAAAAGAAAAACCCTGAGCGACAGCAGCAAGGCTGGGAATGTCAAATGAAAACTGCCACATTTATTTAGCTCCGTGATTCTCAAGACAATATACATAAATACCATTTTACTATCCCCACCAGCTAAATGTTAAGAGCTATCTGCATCAGCCAGGGTCCTGCAGCTCCCCCAGTCTGGCTGATGAGCCTGTAATGATCAACTCCTGACTCAGGAGAGGCTGGCAAGGAACAAAGCACCAGCTCCTCTTGTTCCCAATGATACAGTACATTAAATAGTCTCCTCATCCTTTCCCACTGCAGCTGTAGCCAAAAGGGCAGTTTGGAGTGAAAGGGGGAGAGAATGGCTGCACGAGGGACTGCAAAGTGATCTGAGACATAAGAACTTTGGGGACACTCATTGCCTCAAGTCCTGAAAACCTTCAAAGCTTGCTTGCTTTTTCTACACCAATTAGTTCCAGCAACTCCAGTGAGCCCACAAGGACAAAGCTTGGTGCCTGTCTGCGGCTGTGCTGGATGAGGGTTTGTATTTTGCATCCAAAATCTTGTCTTTCACTTCGCCCCCTCCTATTCTGAACTCTCACACAACAAAACCAAGTCCTTGTCTCTCAGCCCTTTGTTTCTGTACAGCTGCTAGTGCTGGCTCTGAAGCCTCTTCCCCATATGCTGGCCTTTCTGCACACAGTTGTTCACCTGGTAATATCCCCAGTGAAATACCTACAAGCCAGGCAGCCCTAATTCTAGTGAATAAATCAAAGTTCAGACAGCAAGATCAAAAGCTAAGCCAATAGGTTAAGCTAAGCTAACCTAATATATGCATTTAAAACATGTATCGGATGCAGGTTCCAGGTTTCTGCTGTGACAAGCGCCGGCTTGAGCGTGGCTTTGTTGATGTTGGTGGCAGGCTGTGCCATATGGCACAGTGCTGAGCCTAATGTGGTAGGTGAACTCAAGCAGCTTTGCAGACAAACCCAGAAACAGGCCTGCCACACACAAAACCTGCCCCATTGCTTCGTTTTGTTGCTCTCCATGTGCTAATAGAAGTTCAGGAATGAAGGGATTAAAATACTGACACGACAGAGATTGTAAAAGAAAAAGGTCAGATTTTCTTATCAGTTTTATTCCCAGAGGTCTGGAATGGCAGGACTTCCTCTTGTGAGGCAGCACAGCTGGCAGCACTCAGAGCTGAGAGGACCTGGGGGATGCTCCAACACCAGCACCGATGCTGTCACCTCAATTTCTGCTTGCACCAACCTTCATGCACCCACGGACAGCCCTGCTGTTTGCAGGGTGACTCAGTGTGATAAGGAAGCATGGAAGGCCAGCTCTGATCACCACTGTTTCACTGAGCAGCCCATATTGCAAAGGTTCACAGGTACTGCAGGCATGGTTTTGTTCACAAAACCACTTGTTGTTGAGGGAGCCTTAACGTCTTTCCACTCTGGAGCTGGTCCTTGAGAATTAATGGATTTTTTTAATGATGACACAGAGTAGTTTGGTGAAAATAAACACACTGATTTATTGATTGAGGGAAGAGTTAAACATGCATAGAAAAGGTGAGGTTGCATTGAAGAAGGAACACAAAATTCTGACAGTTTGATTGATCCTGATTGGAAATATTGTGCTCTTATACCACAAGGACAGTGTGCAGAGGAAACTCACTTTCTTCTTCTGGATTTACATGATTGTCTCGAAAAGCAGAAAACAACCAACCTTCCACCCCAAAATTTGTTCCATCCATAAAACCTGCTCTCTGCAATTCTCAGCATTTCTCATTTTTTACCATAGCACCACACAGTATTTTGGAACATTACGAATGGCTTATGTACAAAATTAGAGAACTTAAAGTAATTTTGAATATTATTTTACCAAAACAGAGCTGTCTCTGGATAGAGAACTCCTTGACCACATTTTAGACTACATTACAATCTTGTATTCAGATAAAGGAAAGAACATACCAAAGTTATGGACATCAACCTTTTTTTATTAACAGATACTCCCTTGATTTTAAGACAACTGCAAGGAGCCAAGTAAACAGTCAAAATTATTGCATACACTAAAATTAATTAAGGCTTTTTTTCCCCATGACCATTTTTCTCCAGCTTACTCTAACTTGTCTCTATCAATTCCTTGTTTTGCTCATGGATACACACTATATTTAAGTACTAAGAACCTTTACCATTACAAGTATCTAGTTCCAGAACGGATCAAGAACTTGCATTACTAGACAGTTCACTTTTAAACCAGAATAATAAAACTGTTAAGTATCAAGAAGCTTGTACCTCAAAAATATTACGAGGAGAAATGGTCCTTACTGTAATAAACAGTCACTCATTCTTGTTTGTATTGATTCTAGAATAAGAACTCATACCAGACATTTGCTAATTAAAAGCAAATCAACACAATCCTCACTACTATTACCACAGTTACACTGTTTTTGGAGGTTTTTTCCCCCAAACACAAATAGTGCACTTTATTGGTCCCAAAGTCATACATGACAATTAGAAAAAAACATGATTGATGGATATGACCCCTTTTTTGGTTGCTTGCTCTGGAGGTAGGTTGGTATCAAAACACTTTCAGCAGTCTTCATAAAGGATTTCATCTATTGGAACATCATTTTCTGTCACAGGCACTGATTCACAAATCTGTTCTCTAAAAGCCAAAGCAATCGTGTAAGGCTTTCCACGGGGATGTTTCATACATCTTTCAAGATAGGTATCATAATATCCTTTCCCTCTTCCCAATCTGTTGCCTTTTTTGTCAAACCCAAGGCCTGGCATGAAGATAAGGTCAAGACCTCCTGCAGAAAAATGAAATAAGCATTAGTGGATGCCCTGTGGATTTCCTGATGGCTTGACTACAACCACATAACTTCAGACATTTGCAAGAACACAAGCTTTGTGTTTTGTAAAATGCTTCCCTTTCTTTGATCAGATGAAAAATACTTTGAATACTAAACCTGTAAATTTACATTTTCATCTATCAATTGCATACTAGTTCAGCTGAAAAATAATTGGATCTTGAAAAGCTGGATGCGAAAAAAAGCCCAGCATTTTAACAAATTTATTTTATCATTTTAACCCCACACTTCCAAATACAAATTATTATGACTTCAAATCAGACAGAGACTGAACTCAGAGAAATTAAACACAGGAGGAATCAGAAAATCAAATGAACTTCAACATCAGATACAAAAATAGAAAAGGAAAAAAGGATGAAAAGAAGATGTGTAAGAGAGAGGGGAGACATCTTCTTGACACCACTGTAAGATGACATGAACCTTCTCTTGACCTTCCAAACCCAAAAATCCTTGAATGCAATATATTCTGAAAGTGGTAATTTGCCCTCCTATATCAAGATGAAGATTTGAAGGCTTGTCCCTTCATGATGTCAGGCTTCTTTTGTCCCAAAGGATTTTCTTTCTTGGCCTCCAGCAATTTTCTCTGTTGTTCCAGCAGCACACACAGGCATTCTGCTTGCCTGCCCTAAATATCCCTCCTTCCAGAATTCTTGTGAGATTGCACTTGATTGGAACTCAAAATCAGTTAAAAAGCTAAAAGAAGATGCATAAGCTGCTAATGACCTGGACTGGCTGGTGAAACTCCAAGAGAAGACCCCACAAACCAGCTCCAGATAAAAAGGCACAAGATCTTGCTTTGTTTATGCTCTGTCAGGGGATGTGGACAGGCACCATGCCAGGGAGCCAGCTCCAGTCTACACTTGGCTGCACACTTGTTTCAGGAGCTGATTCACATCACTGAATCTGTCTGCCACGAGCAGTGACCACCAGGCACGGAGGCTGCTGCACATCCCTGTCGCTTCTGCAAGGCTGGCACGTTCAGTGTGAGAAGTCTTGCACAGACATCCTCCAAACAAATGAGCTGGACTGGCCTGGTGCTGACTCCTGAACCCAGGAACATCCCACTTACTCCTTTCACAAAGCAAAGACTTTTATTTCTTGCTGCTGTAGCAGACAGACACTTAGTGAGAGAAGGGCAGGGAGTGTAAAGGCAGCACAGACTAAAAGACAGCTGACACGAGTCTGGAAAGAAAGGAAATACAGAGTCTCAGTCCACTGCTTCTGCCCTCTTACAGGAACAGTGCTTAGCCTTGAGCAGCTTTTCTGTGACCAGACTCTGCTCCTGCACCAGAGCTTGGACCTGGTCAGGTATTTTTCTGCTTTTTCCATGTCCACACCTAATCCTTCCTGCCATTTTGGGCTGAGCTGCTTTTAGTACAACTGAGGGATGATGTCCACCACTGAAGGAGATGCGTGGGAGCATGTACTGGAAAAGCCAGAGCAAAGCAGAGTTTTTCAGTTTAGAGAGAATCCCATCTGAGATCACCTATCAACTCCAAACTCTGCCTGGAAGAGCATGTTAACAGTTCACATAAGACCAACTCATTTGCACACACTTCCCAGGGTCCTGGAGATTTCCTTCAACTCTTTATTGTTCAGACAAGAGTCACTGACATGAACACTCATGTCATCCATCATGATCTGATGTCTTAATTAGAACATTGATATAAAATATGCAAGGCAACACAGTGCAAAATGCTTAGAGAACATCAATCTTGCAAATCCAGCATTGTACAGTCAAGAAGCACCGCTTTTCTAAGGAGGTCAGGGGAGTAAGGGGAGAGAATTAGCCAAAGCACAGACAGAATAATACCAGTTGGATTAAAAAGGAGTCAGGGTGTTTTACCACACTGCAGTCAACTTTTTATTCAGAGGACAAATAGCAAATGGCAAAAAAAAAAAAAAAAAAATAAAAAGAGGCCCAAAGGCAGAATTATGGTTTCCCTGAAAAGAGAAGGCATTTTCATGGTATCACCATGCACATCATATTGGACATACCACATCACATCCCCTCAGTTTGCCCTTGCCAATTGTCAGACCTATGGACTAGGAGCTAGCAACCAGCCTCCCTGCTAGCAAGGTCAGGAATAGATTCTGCAGGTCAAATCTTCCCCAAGTTACTCCTACTTATCTTCTCCACAACCTGCCTCACATCAGCCTTGTGGAGGTATTCAGGTGGCCCAGAAACCAGTAAGTACCAATCAGTCATGATGCACAGAACTAAACACACTCTGCCTCACAGTCTGCTCCAGCCGTTTACACTCCAGGTGCCTCTCAAGACGAAAAGCAGGAAACATTTGCAGTCTGCTGCTGGCAGGAAGAATGCACACAGGGGGCAAATCTGCAGAGCAAAAAGGTGCCATTTCTCCTCACATTTGTGTTAGAGACATGAAGAAGACAAGTCAGGGGAAACACTAGGGAAAGAGGGAAATGGCAAAAACAGTGAAGGGAAGAAATATATTTTCTGTGGAGTTTAACTGATATCATCAGGCACCTCAAGGAATTTAGATGTATTAAAGCACTGTTTTCCTCTGGGTTCTCTGAAGAAACAGGGACTCTTTTAACAAGTTGGCTCCTCTATAGTCACAGGGGTTTTATGCTGAAGAACTCAAACAAGCTAATGAAAATCTCAATATGAAAAATTATGCTGTAAATACTGTAATAGTTACCTTATATTTTTCTTCTGTGGAGCACATCAATACTGACTGCCTTGCTCTGGTTCACATGTTCTCTGACATTCACACTGCTCAAGGTTTAAGTAAAATGTCTTTCAAGACTTTTGGTAGAAAAAATGACACAACTAACCCTGCAAGAAGCCCAAGGGCAGCTCGAGCAGCATTAGTCCCAAATCCTCTATCAAGATCTAGAATGGATGGCAGAGAGCTGCGTGGACTAAATGTTTCCCTCACATGTAACTTGGGGAGGAAAAAACCTCTTGTGGTTCTGTGGCAGTGTGGGGGAAGAGCTGTCACAGGAAGAGAGGTGACACACAGATGAGACCAAGATTGCAGACACTTAAGATTGTTATCAGCACTGAGGGTACATCAACAGGATGGCAGCTGAGGATAAGAACATGCCCCTTGTGCCATGGGTTCCTCATGCTCCCCAGCCCTCCCAGCCCTGCAGGACTGCTGTCTGCCACTCAGGACTGTGGACTGCTCTGTCCTCACATCCTACAGCCCTTGCTCCTACAGCCCACTGTGTGAAATGGCATCCTTGTCCCTGAGAAGACAGAGCAGGTACTTGAAAATCGAACACCACATCAGCTGTTTTAGCGCCTCATCAAACATGTTAAGGGAAGTCTCACATTTGACATCTGCCCATCCCCTTCCCACATCCACCTTCTCCCATGTGTCTGTAGACATTAACTGCTGGTTCTTGGATCCCCAAGGACCCCCATGTGACCACATGCCAGGAGCCCAGGAAAGCACATCCACAGTCAAGAGAGTTTTGTTACAGGTGAGCTCTGCTTCTCCTGGAAAACTTCCATGTGGTCTGCAAATTGCTGAAAACACTGTCTCAAGCAACAACTTTTTGCTCCAGCTTCTATCAAGAGAATAGCCACGGTTCTTGCACACTTTAAGCTCCCAGGTATTCCAGTAAGGTTAGTAATTATCATGACAGTCACCTAATACTCAGTGTATCTATGGCATAAGCTCTTGTGGCTACAGCTGCTCCAAATATGTATAACCATGCATGAAATAATAACCCTGACTTATCTATCAGTGTGGGCACACAGCCGTGCTGACACGGCCACACAGGCTTCATTTGCACTGCTAAATGCAGCACAGCCAGGATCACAGCTGGTCAATACCTTAATTGTCAGCACAGTGTCTGGCACTGCCAGACCAGGTGACACCCATGACTGCTCCAGGGGACAAGACTGCCATATGCAGTAAAGACAGAAGGGTACAGGTCTGACTCCTCCAGACAAAAGAAGAAGGGCCAAGTTCTGTGTAGCGTGGACAGGATGTATCTGTGCCACTTAGCCCTGTGTTGTCTGGCAGTGGAGATGCAGTCACAGCTTCTGAACCTGTCCTGTGGGTGCACAGGCACACTCTGTTTGCACTGACACCCTCACAATGATGCAGACAAACCTTCTGTCACAGAGGAGTGAAATGAATAGCCCAAGGATTCAAGAAACGAAACGTGTGGCAAAACTACATTCAAGAGGCAGGTGTGCAAGCTGCACATGCCCTGACAGCCAGCAGACCAAAGCATTAGCACCCCCTCCAAGTGTTTCAAATAAGAATACACAGTTTCATTTCCTCTAGGCAGCCACAGTGAACCTCAGTTTGGCAGTGCATTTCTCATTACCTTTCATGATGCTATCAGGTTTGATTTGTTCCCCAGGGAAGGATTTTCTCCTTGCACCTCATTACCTCTCTTCTCCTTAATCTGATGTTCCTATTTGAAATGCCAGCCGGCATTTTCAGAAGTGTTCTTGACAATGGTTAATTATAGAAGGGTCCATCAAACTGTACAGATACAGGTCATGTAAAGACTGCTGGGGACTTGTTCTGCCCTCAGAAGGAGCAGCCAGCATGGCCTCTCTCCTCCCAGCTTCGAAGGGGCTCCACCAGCCCACTGTCACTCGCTGTGAGGGTCATTCATCTCCCCCTGCACAGCTTGACAGTCCTAATGGAAGCTGAAACTGAAATACTCTGTCATCCCCACCTCTCATCCCTTGCAGCCACTTGCTTTGTGGGCACAGCAAAGCACCTGGGACCCATCAAAGTGGGAGCTAGGACTCTTTTGATCCTCTCCTCAAAAGCACTGACAGAGGATGGGGCAGAGGCTGAGCTGCAGCAGCTCCTGTGTGCCTGTGAAGAACAGCAACATGCTGACACGAACCCTGCTCACAGCAGACACTGTCTGAGCCTACAAGAGGTCAACAGTGATCAGCTCCATGTCACTGCTGCTGCTCCTCACAGCAGCAGCTGTGCAGTTTAAGCTTCCCCTGAAGCACAGAAGTGTGTGCATTGTTTACTCCATCACCACAAGGATGGCTGGATCCTCACAATCTGGTACCTCAGGCAAGAATGAGTTTTCAAGTGGTTGGTTTTGTTCCACACACACCTCTCTCGTGCTTTGCTCAGATGTAAATGATTTCATAAGGTGCAGGAGCAGAAGAACCAGGCCAAGAACAGCTTTCTGTTTAAAGGAAAGGAGTGTTCATGTTGCTGTCACACCATAAACCATGCCAGATCTGTGCAAAACCTCGCTGAGCTCACGAGAAATTGAAAGCTGTTGATTACAAGGAATGAAAATTTACTTTGGTTCTTTTCTGACCTAGAAAAGACCACAAAGGATTAAAAGGCAAACCCTGTTTCAGGAAAACCTTACTATTCAGAACGAAGAGTGCAGTAACCATCTGCTGCCTCTGTATCTGCTAACCTAGCAGAGAGAAAAAACTAACTCAATCATTTGATCCCTAAGTATCAGTCTTGGTGACACACAGGGTATGAGCCAATGAATTGGAATAACTCAGAAATTTCTAATTAATGACAGAGTCATCACTGCAACTTTAATTACTGTCAACATTAGCATAGTTAGGCCTTTTGGGTAGGTGTTTGCTTTCAACACATACTCTATAGAGCACAGATCACCATCCTGTTCTGCATTTACACAGCATCTAACACTGTGGTCTGAGTTAATCACCAGATCTCGGGGAAAACAACTCCACAAAAGTATTTCACTTATGCTGCAGCAAAACAAATCCCTTCCCTTTTATGGTTTCTCCTAGAACATCCTGGGTGCCCCAGCACCACTCCTGAGGTCACCAACGCTTACTGTTTCCTTCCAGATAAAAAGGTTTCTGCCCTTTGGAAAAAACCTGCCCTGGGTTTTGAGCACACCATCTCTGCTCTAACTTGTCTCTTGGTATAAGAACAAAAAAGGAAATGCCAGATCTGTTCACTACAGACCTGATCCAGACCCTACTGAGGTGCATGGTTACCAAAGGGCTGGGATTGCTTCCAGAGGAAACAAGCTCTTTACCCCACAAACCCTTGGAGAAGACAGACACTGTTACATGCCCAAGGAGACAAAAACATTATCCTTTGCTGCAACTCATAAACATTTGAAAAAAAAGGCATTCATCCAAACCCAACGAGGTGCACATCCAGTAACTCGGAGGATTGTAGACATAAACAGCAATATTGCTTGCCTTGACCCAAGCCAGTCTGCTAAAATACAAATACAATCCCTTAAAAAGAAAGGAAACTTTTAACTGATAATTCTTATTTGCTTACATGATACACTGTCAGAAGCTCAGTGTGAATTCTCATCTCCTTGGAAACTCAAGTTCCAACATGAAGGACCATATCCTCAGCTGCTCCAAATTGACATTGCCCCATTGACTTCTCTCTGCACCCACCTTGGGAACTACATGAAAAATATCCTGTATTACTGAAGTGAGTTTGAGAAGAATGAATTCTTTTCTCTTGTAGATATGTGGTGTTGGTTGTTCATAAAAAGCTCTCCTTGAGTTCTCATTTTGTAGCCTCCTTAAGATACCAAACAGATACCTAACAGGACTAAAAGTTGTATTTCATATTAGAGTAAAAAAACAGCTCATTTTAAACTGCAGTCAGTAGCTTTTCCTCCAGGTGTTTCCCCTGTGAGACCACCTTTAATTGTGCACTACCACATCAGCAGGACACACTGTTTTCCACCTATTCACAGACATTTGTCAGAGAATCACAGAATACTCTGAGTTGAAAGGTACCCACAAGAGCCCAGCTCTCAAGTGAGCAACCCACCCAGGGATTGAACACCCAACCTTGGCATCACAGCCACCATGCTCTGACCAACTGAGCTCATCTCAGGGTGTTGCTTCAGAAGAAGCCAGAGGAAATACCCAAAACAGGAATCAAAAGTCCAAGTATCCAAATCTCACAGGCTCCATCCATGGCCTCCTGCTATGGGACACACCATTAAGTCCTCAAAGCCTCAAATCCTCCGTGGAGAAATGCTCTGAACACCAGGGGTAATTGCCTTATTTTCATTCTTGTGTATGGGAATTGCAGGCAACAGGAAGGTTCTGTCTCTTTTTGTGTTCCAAAGAACATTTTGCACACCCACACCCCACCTTTCACAGCCATACAGATGCCAAGCAGACTATCTCCTCTGCAATCCAGCCTCTGGCATGACACAGACAGCTTCTGTTATTACTTCAATAAAATATTTTGCAGAAAATAGAACCATCAGCAGAATCTACAAACAAGCACTGAGCAACTCAGCGTTTATCTGTCTGCTCATCCATGTCAGTGCTTTGTGTCAGCATGAAACATTGGTCTTCACAGTTCACACTTGCCCTGCTGAACTAGAGCATAATAAAATATTTATCTGCCTCCCTGAGAAGCTACATGATAGCCATCACTCATAAAGGTTTAAAACAACTGAGTGGCAGCCACTTGCCCGTTATTAAACCTCAAAAACACGTAATAAAGCTGCTTGATCAGCTCCTCTGCTACTGAGCTGTGCTCAAGTAAATACCCCTGATTTTGAATTAAACCAAAATCTTGCAGGTTTAGTGCCAATGCATCTGACAAGCTAAGTGCAGTGAACAACATCAGCTAAAGTTTGTCAGCCCTGCTCAAACAAACCTATCCTGCTCCACAGATAAATGTCCTTTCATGTTTCACCAGAGAAGGCTAAGACTTGTGTTTCTGGCTGGTTTCACAATGTGGAAATGCTGTGTGAGGCTATAACTATCACACTCATTTCCCCTGAGGTTTAACTTACAGTAAGATGGGGACTAGAGTCTCATTTGCAGAGCCCCACCTAAAAGAAAATTTGAAGAATATTTTTCTTTTTCACTATTATTCACTGAGCCTGTGTAAACCCTGTAAATAAAACATGATCACTCAATGCCACCCACAAAATGTCTGGTTTTGCAATTTCAGAGTAAAGGAAAAAATAGCTTAGGACTTCCCAGTCATCAGTCTGTGAAAAATGACTTAATCTGTTTCTGATATTCATATATGTGAGCACAGTCTGATTGGGAAAACATGGGCAATCAAATATGTTTGGTTCCAAGGCTTGCACCTGGATTCTCCTGTGATTTTAAACCACCAAAATACTCTGAAACCAGATGTACCAAGGAGCAATTCCAAAGAGAGGAGAAATGGCATTAGAGCCACTTTACAGCACATCAACATATCTTGTTAAATCAGCAAATGCTGACTACAAATCTGCTCCTTTAGAGAAACTCACAAGGCATTGATGCTTGAACTGTTTATGTGGGAATACTGCTGCATCCTAAAATACATGGATCTTTGTGTTTTTATGGGAATTTCTTTATGGTCTTATCGGCTACACTTCCACGGTGTTTGCCTGACCATTCATTTGAATACTCCCACTGGATACATGTGCATGTCTTCACTCTTGGTCCTCTTTTGCATACTTCTGTCTAGGTATTTTTAAGACAAAATAAGACAGAAGTGAATCATCTGGGGTTTTCTCAATACTTTATGCATCACTACCAATATTTCCAATACCCTTTGACTCACACAGCAGATAGCCTATCATAAAATACGCAGAATTACTCATGAAATATAAACAGGTGAAACAACAACTGCCAAGTCAGTGGCAAACCTGGCTCCTGTAAGGAGTGACACCACTTGATAGGAATATCAGGCTGTTTACAGGAAGGGTTTATTGTACATGCAGAGTCAGCTGGCTGGGAGGTGATGGCACCTTCACAGTTGCTGTCAAATGTGTTAACACAACAACAGCTGAGAAATCCTCCTTCTTCCATCACAAGATTTTATTTTATCTTTTTAAGATTGTACAGTTTAAAAATCCGGTTCTCCCTGGAATCCTATCCCTCCCTCACTTCAATCCCCAATTTTTATGGGAAATTAGGCTGGAGCATTTGCTCTCCTCTGTGTGTGAGAGCAATGGCTGGATGAGATTTTAATTATAGGAAAGCAGCTGAAATGACACCAATATTCCATGGTAAATGTATGGAATGCTGACACCTGCCGGCAAAAGACATCATGTCACTCCTGGACAGGAATCTGCCCTCATCTACTTCCCAAAAACTCATTCCCATCTCACATGCACAACAGCCAGCCCAAGCAGGGACTGAGTTCAGCATGACACCAAACATGAAGATCCAGAGCTATCCTTACACCATGAAACAGCAGCATGAGTCTCCTGCTCCCTGAAAGCCAGTGGCTCTGGGAGTTTCCCACCATCCAGGGGAATAACTGTGTATTTTGAATCTCAGCAAACCCAGCAGGGATTAACTGTGCCAGAAAAACAAATCTTTTGTAGCTGGAAAAGTGCTGACCTGACTTAATAGCCCACTAAGCTGGCAGTACACCAATCCTAGGAAAAAGAAAGGGGGGAAAAAAAGTCACAAATTTCTGCCAGATTCATGAGCAGAATCTGCTCAGCAGCAAGTACCAGAGATGGTACCTGGGTGAGGGGATGAGGGGAGCACAGAGCTGGGCACAAGGAAAAGGCAGCAGGACTGTCCTCTCTGGCAGCAAGGAGGGCTGAGCTGTCTCACCAAAGCACATCTTCAACCCCCATTCCCCACACAGGTGGGCAGCAGGGAAAGCTTCCTCTCCTCTCCCCAGAGTGTGTGCACAGAGATGAGCTTGGTGCTGGGTCTTCCCTTCCAAAACATGAAAATAAAGGGAGACAAAGATGTCTGTTTGGATAATTACTGCAGCTAGAGATATTTGCACATTGGCATTTCTCCTGCATGAGTTATACAGACTCCTGCCACACTCCAGAAATGAATTTCACCTCTTATCTACCTTTCAAAGACTCCTGTCTCTAGGAAACTGTATGAAAAAAAATGACAATGCTACTGTTCACACTCACTGGAGCAAAATTAGCCCTTTGAAACAGAACACTTGAGAGTCACTTGCAGTGACTTCAAGGCCCTTGCCCATGTTGCTTTCACGTCTCTTCAAACTTTAATTGATTACAGCAGAAGTAATCTTTTCAGTTGTTTTGATGAGTTTTCTGCAAGAAGGCAAACGTGGATGTGACACTTAAGATGATTACAAGGAAAAACAGTCTTTTAAAGCCTTAATGAACTTTATGGAAGCAAAAAGCTGTAGTGTTCCAGAGCTCTCAGCCTTTCAGGTTCACTGCAGGACACCCTGGCATGGGTGGTATTAAATTAAACCACACGGTGCTCACAGTTTAGTCTGCAGAAGGGAGATTCAGGACATTAGGACACCAAAGGGAATTACAAAGCAACACCATAAAAACATCTGAACTTTTGCATTTCAGAGCATTTTTAAAAACCTGAAAAAAATGGTCTCAGAATTGTGTCATATCTGTTTCTCAACAGAAGCACTGGGAGAAACTCAGATAAAAGTGTCTGCCTTCACTTAGCAAATTAAGTGTTGACTATTGAGCTGTTTCAGAGAGTTCTGGAAGCTGGTGCAGATATCAAGGGAAGGGCTGAGACCAGCTCCAGAGGAGAGTAACCCCAGCGCCAGGACAGAGTCACACATCTTTCAGCTGAAGGCTGGGATGCAGGAAAACCCTGAGGAAAACTTGCTATCACCTGAAATGTTTTATCTCCAAGAAAGCATTTTCCTAGCTCTACCTGCTAAGGAACAAACATGATAGAATAATATAAAATTATTTTATAGATCTTTACTAGTGGAACAGGCCCTTTTGTAATGATGTGTCATTGCAGAATACCAGTGTGGAAACCACTGAGAGATCTGCCCAGTGAGCTGATCTGAAAGGCAGTGTTATGGTTTACACAGAAAGAATTAACATCTCCAGTGCCACTACATGCATTTCACAGTATTTCTTTACCTGGGCTTAAAATTTTCTCCCAGGCATCTTTTTTTGTCCAGAATAACATCAGAGAGATTGTAAATGTTGAAAGAGCAGTGGCTGGAACTCCTACAGAAAAGCTTCACTACAAGAAAAATAAAACAGTCAAAGTTTGATAGAAAAGAATACAATAGTATTCACACTACAGGTGCAACTAAACAATGAATAATAAAAAGAATGTAACTCAAACGTCCTTATTTACGTCTCATCATAGAAAAATGAAGTATCCCTTGAACTGAAAGCAGCAAATTTAAAATGAATACAAGGAACATAATATTTCACATGTTGCAGGATCATAATATTAACATAATAAGGAATATTTCAAATTACAACTAACTAACCAGTACAAATCACAGCTGTTGGAAGGCAGCAGAGCCAAGGGTTTAATACAAATAAAATTAGATGCTTAGAGGAATGCTCCAAATGCCTGCTGGAAAGAGAAACCAGAACCTGTTTGTAAGGCAATAATCTGGGGACTGCAGCTGCAGAGGTAGGAAGATCCTTCAGTTGTTGCTACACAGCTCCACATTGTGAGATTTCCTGACTCTTGTAAAACATGTGATGCTGTATTGCATGTCCAGATCCTGCACTGTGAGGAGAAGGATCCTCTCTCCACAGCAAAATTCATGACCAGAATGTTAATGCCTCATTTGCACTGAATTTTGTTCTTTTTTTGCATATCAAAAATACTATGGATCATTGTCTCCAAACAGAAGTTCATTCCAAACTTTAAATCATTTCATTAAAAAATAAATTACATTAACAGCTAAGCCTCGATTTTCAATTTTGCATTGTGCCATGCTCTCAGGTTTTCTTTTTATGACCAGTGTAAAAAGATTTTAAATTATAATCTATCCCTTGACATATTTTGTACTGCAAGTTTTAATCAAGTCTCCCAGAGGAAAAGAAAATCTAATAGTACCTTCAATCACTTTACAATCTTGTTTGGTGTATTTTTGGGGTTTTTTTTTCCCTAATCCTAAGCAGAAACATTTAACATCTCTGCTTTTCATGTACCCATATTTCATTTATTCTTGATACATTCCTATCTGCATATAGCTCATTTAAATATTCCCAGCTACCTCAGAGCATTGTTTACTACATATCTTTTTTCAGAATGATTAGCATCATTTTGTATGGTCCCATTATGCCTTCATGGACAGCTGAAGTAGGATAATAGACCTTCCCTATGCTTCAAGCCACAGCATTTTCTACTCACAAGTGTTTTTTTATTTCTAAACTCTAATGTGCCTCATCTTTCAAAATCCTCTCACTTCTGGTGCATGTTTTTGGGGGGGTGGGGGAGGAACCCATTATCCTTTTTTAAAATCCCATTTTATTTTGCAGTTCTAAGTCAAACCTATTCCTCTTAAAACTGTGCTGCCATCAATTCAGTCACACTTCTCAAGAACTGTGCTAAAATTTGGAATAACTAAGAATACTGATGGCATCACAAGGCCATCAGTCCTGGCAGCAAAAGTACAATCTTTGAATGCATGAATAAATAGCAGGAATTTAGAGACAGGTGAAAAAGAGTTTCTGCAGACAAAAATGCTTCTGCAGGGCAAATCCTGATGGCAAAGTTTCAAACAGGGTTAATGGTCACTCAGGAATAATTTCAAACTACTCCAGGTTTGGAACTGTAGCCTAGAGGTAGCCAGCAGTTTCCTTGCAAGAGAATCACATTCCCTGGCATAAACCCTTATAAACTAAATGCCACCACACAGGTAAGCTGTTCCTGTCTGTTTCTGCTACCAGCAGGTTGTTGTAATTCATGCTACAGCAAGTCTCACAGTGTTCTGGAAGTTAAAAGGGCAGAAAGATAAAACTACCTTAACCTTAAAAGCCAGCATTCAAAAGGTTATATGAAAACAAAGCTGCTAGACATATGTTAGTACTTCCTTATTTTATTTCAAATTTGGATATTTTCTTTTTATTAACAATAATTTTTTTACTGTCATTGAAAGCATTGATTATCTAGTTAATATTGCACCAATTATCTTAAAGTTACAACACAAATGCTGTGACCAGTAGGCCACCAAAGTTTTCAGTGCTGAAAATGCCAGAAGTCTCCAAACTAAATTACAAACTACAACTCAAGTTCTTAGTACATTCATTTCTTAAAGCAAAAATGCATTATGCTGTAGTTGAGTAGCAGCAGATTATTCAGCATTCCTACATATAAGGTGCTATATTGTCAAATGCTGACATTTTTCAGCTTGAGTACTTAATGCCAAACTGAGATGGGAGCAGGGGGGTTATGTTTGTTTTATTCCTGCAAAATGGTTCACTGGTTTCCAAGATCACAGCAAGTAAAAAAAAAAAAAAAAAAAAAAAAAAAAAAAAAAAAAAAAAAAAAGGAGAGGAACTCTGTTGCTCCATGCCTTGTAGCAAGAATTTGAAATCTTGCTTCACAGGCTCAGGAGAGACTGTCAGGGTGAGTTCTGGGGCTCTCTGAAGATGCTCTCCTCTCTGTACCACTACTGGAGTCACATCTGCATGGTGGCCTTATGACTCTCTCCAGGAACCTGTGCCACAGGGGACATTCCCTCCATCCTGGCTCCTCATTCCTCCCTTCCTACACACATGGCACTGATCTGGCCACAAGGTAAACTAGATCCACTCATCTGGGTTCAAAAAATCCCAACAAAAACAGGAGAAGGGAAAGGAGAGAAATAATCTTCACCCAGAGCAGCAGGCTGGTCCAGCTCATGAGAGAGAGGCAGGAATAGGCTGGAAACACAAGGAGGGAAAACTCCTTAAGCCAGAATTGGTGCACGGATGGGGCATGTGGAGCTGCAGGCTCAGCTCCTCCTGCCAGACCCATCTCAGCTGTGAGGACTCCAAAGGACTTTCATTTCACTGGCTGCTGCTATTCCTGCTGTCTGGGGCAAGACTGGGAACTGAAACATGGAAGGAAATGATGACTTGAAGTTTCACTGAGACTGAGACTTTTTTTGCCATGGCACCCATTTTCACACCCCCTCACCATCAGCTTACTTCAGTTGCATCAGTCCAAAACTGTGTGGTGGTTTTGTCTGAGAAGAAACTTCTGCTGGTGCTGGGTAGCTCCAAACCAAGACTGGTTTCCCAGTAGAGGTCCCAAGGTAGCTGCAGGGCCATCCATGCTGGCACAGGAGAGGACAGGGTGGGGACCAAGAGGAGGAGAAAGGGCAGCAGCTTATTTAATCAGGCACTGCCCAAAAGAAACAATCACAAAAGTATGTCTTTTGTGCTATTTAGTGGGGAAAGTACTATAAAACAAGTTTTTCTAAGCCAAGGCAAAAGAGAAAGAAGCCAGCACAGTGGGAAAGGAAATGAGCAAATTGGGATGGAGAATCTTGTATGTCTGGAAGCAGACAAGTGAAAGAAGACAAAACACATGATCTCCTCCCTTTTGGCAGGGACAGGCTATTTATGCTGGCCCAGCTGCCCATGAAATGACAGGCTGGGACTGAGAGCAGGAGGAAGTGGGGAATACAGTGAGAAAGGCCAGAGAAGGACACTTGAGGAGGGAGTTTCAGAGAAGCTGGGCAAAGAGCAGAAGGATGGAAAGTGACATTATAGTGGTAGAGAAATTAAAGCTTGAAAAAGGAGGTTTAGTTCAAGGCTGAGACAAATCTGGGAAATTATTGTTTTTGGAGGAAACAGAGAAGAAAACTTAATGTTGGAAAAACAAGCATAAGAGTCTGCATTCACTGGGGGCAGGTCCTCTGCACAACTCAGGCTGCAACAGAATCCTGAGCCTCTACTGCTGCTTCTCCATCAGTAAATACCACTTAATATCTTTAAGTCACTGAATGGTGCAGTGATGAAGAGCCCATACAGAAACACAGATCTCCATCCTGAGGTTTGAATAATGCACAGTAAAGAGGCTGGCAGCTCTAACCTGGGCAGGGAGAAAGAAAACCACTGAGCAGATACTCATTAGAACAGACATTAGCAGCAAGCAGAGTTCATCTTCTGCCTCCTTGAAAGAGTCCAGACCATTTCACCTGGGTTCATCTCTGAGGGAGTTCACACCTGAGGGACAAGGACCATGTAATAATGTACTGTGACACCAGGGCAGAATTGACAGAGATTAAGAGGCTGAATTAAGCCTGTACACATAATCCCATTTCTTGCATTTCTTAGAAAAGCATGTCCCAATCCATTAGAGTAAGCAGATTCAGAGCTATCATTTCTAATAACACTTCATTTTTTGGCCAAGAAAACTATTTAGGCCAACCACCCTTCTCTCCATCATGCAGGTGAATGTTAGAAAAGCTGTTTATAATTTATTGCACACCTTCAGCTACCAGTCAGTAGTTAAGTTATGAACACTTAAGCATATTTGCTCAGGTCCAAGCCTTCCACCTGGGATCCCTGGCCACAAAGAAGCTTCCAAGAATTTTACCATATGGAAAAACTCAACCTAGTCGTTTTATTTTTATTTTTTTTCATGTCCCAGTAAGAATAATCTCTTTTTTAGAAGAATAACTTTGCTTTTCCCTCATAGTTCTGAGAGCAGGTTTAGGTAATAATAAATAACATTAGAAATGAGGAAACCCATGTCCAACTCAGTGAATCACAACACCTCCCTAAACCACACTGAAAATGAAGCTGCTGGCAAAATGTTTTTTAAACTTCTGTAGGAGTACTGATAAAAAACAAACACAGAGTACAGTTTTATCTGATATACTCCTTCCAAAGTTGTGCAAGGTCTCTACACTTCTGTAAACAAATACTGCAAACTGCCTGGACTTTCATCAGCAGTATTACCTTGGGCAAAACCCATTTATACCTCTGATGGGCAAGGATAAAAATGGGAATTGGTATCTATTAGGAAAAGGTACCACTGGCTTGCTCCAGAACTTGTCTGAGTCTTTTCAACAGATACAGCTGGAAACGAACCAAATCATGCACCTACACACACCCCTACTCCAAAATATCTGAACTTCTTCCACCTTTGTTCTTTCTGTTATTGTGTCCATATAGCCTAACAAAAGCAACTTTTCACATGCCAATGAGACACCCACACATGGTAGAGAAGATGACAGACTTTCTCCTACCACAAAAGCAGTGATCTTTGTTTATGCCAACACGGTGTGATGTGAGTACTGCCAAGATGAAAAGAGGCAAACCCTGGTCCAACAGAAAAAAGGATCATCTCCAAAAGGAGGGCTTGTGTCTATTCAACATTGCCCATGAGTGCTACTAAAGACTGGGAAACTCTATGCAAAAATTATACCTAGTCTTATATTTGAGCTACTCTTAACAGTAACTATGTCTGACGTTTTAAGGACTGTGTGAATTTAAGTTTTTTGTCATGCAGAATGAATACACTCAGAAATGACATGGCTTATTTATGTACCTGCAGGCTATTTCTTGGAAATTACATAGTAATTTATGCCAGCCATGGGAACATTACTAATGTAACACCATGTTATCTCCTTATAACAATGTAAATGCCTCAGATCACCAAAGTATTTGATAACATCTCTGAGATAAACGTGCCATCCATGCGTCATTCCAACAATGGAGGATGGATGCATCAGCAAGGCAATTTGCATTCTTGCAAATGTACCAAAGTTCAAAAAATATAATGGGTGACAGAAAATATAGCAAAAGGAATATAAAGACATATTGGGATGAAGTGTGTGTTTCTGTGGGGACAAATTGATAGTGTGTGTATGTGATGCTGCAACAGTGGAAGAAAACTAAACTAATTCTCTAATTTATAAAAACTGTTCCAGGATAAAGGATCAAGGTTTGACTTCCAATCCAAATGGCATTATTCCAAAATTACTGTACAAACAGTACAGACTAATACTGAGTTTCAGGCAGAACAAGTCTGACATGGACATACATCAGTTCTTACAGCTGGTCTGTTGGCACAACTCTATAGAGCATAGGAGCTCCTCTGGCATTGCTCTCTGCCCACAGCCTGGTGCAGAGAAGGAAGCAGCAGCTCCAGACCTAGCCAGCTGCCAGTGTGTTCCTGCCTTCCCCATCTTCACTGTCTGGCACCCAGGTACATCTCAGTGCACTCTATACCTGGAAGTCCTTGCTCCCAAACACACCTCAGACTGTGTGTTTACTCTGTGATGTCTACAACAGACTGGCTAAATTCAATTAATAGCAGCTCACCAGTAGTATAAAAGCTTGTCCAGAGTGTCTGAACTAAGCTCAGTCAACAGAACTCTGGATATTTTTTATTACCTTCAAAAGTCCCTAAATCCCACCAATAAACACAATTTTTTGACAAACATTGGAAAAAACATCAAACAGTGCTAAATATTAAATGTAAAGAAGATGATTGTATAAGGCAGTGAAATCCCTTGCTAGCTAAAATGTAGACACAGAAAGGATTCTGAATTAGGAAAGAGGCAATGACTGAAAATAAAAGAGAAACAAACATGGTGAAGTGTTTTGGAAAAGTACATTGGCATCCCAAAGCAAATACAAGCCCAAGTTCAATCAAACAGTGTCATAGAAATGTTATGTTCCTTTACCAGGCACTAAAAAGCTGGCAAGTGTGTGAGGTGTGGAAGCTGTCTGCATGGTGAATTTCAACCAGGAGAAAATCTTCCCAGGCTGAGGTATAAAGCATGAGTTCAACATGAGTTTTCCATTAATAAGATTAAAAATTTCTGCAGATGTTTTGAGAAGACATTAAAGTGTTTACAAAAAGAATGCAAATAATGAATGCAAATACACAAAAGTAAGCTTGTTTACAAGTAGGAGTTGGGGAATTTTAGGTTAAGAGAGAGGCTATTTGGGGATCAAAACACACACACAAGTTTGATCTTAATTAACTTGTACCTTCTCAACCCTATGAAGAATTCAGTGTCTGAGACAGCATTATAAGGTCAAAATAAAAATGTGAGAGAATAATGCTAGAAAAGACTGCAGGCCAAGAAAGTCCTTTTACTTTCAGTCTAAGGTCTCAGTCAAGAGAGCTGTTCTACAAGGGCAGGCTCCATATCAGCACTGTGATTCATCCATGCAACATAATTTGCAGGATCAAAGATTTCAGAAAATTCTCAGTCTATGGGCATCACCTGAGAAGTTCCCAACCTTTCAGGCAGCACAAACCAAAGTCCTCAGAGTACATCTTAAACCTGTGAATCCCTGTGACTTTCAGTGGCAGCTTAAGCCACCCCCAGCTACCCCTCTTTCCTTTACAAGTATCTACATGGTGCTGGCTGAGACTGTGCTGAGGATGTTCATGGATCAGACCAAGAAGATGATTTATGTGGAGAGCTGAGTTTTCTTTCAGCTGCATCAGTGCAGTTGTGCTTCTAGTCTGCTGGCATGTCATTGGGGTGGCACAGGGTAAAGAAAAACAGGCAAGAGAAAGGAGCATCTCTCTACAGTGTATAAAAACAAGTGTAACATTTCATTTTATTCTTGCTATCAAAGTATTTCCTACTGGCCTCCAGGCTACTCCTGCTCAACAATCCCATGATGCAGCAAGAAAATACTCACCACCAGCAAGAGCTTCCTCTCTTGCAGTGTCATCATCACTGGGCTGAAGAATATTCCAGGATGTCAAAGCAAGTGAAGACATGTCTTCAGCTGATGATAACTTCAGCATGTCCATGTGATTGCTCTGAGGTTTGTAACGGGGGATGAAACACTCCTTGCCTTGCTTAAAAATGTCCTTAATGATTTCTTCTGTCTGGACTTCATCTGGCATGCTCAGGAAGATTGCAATTCTTTTGGATTCTTGGTACTTGGGATGGTCAATCACCTACGTGGGAAATTGACACAACTGATTTATGAAAAGTTTTTGGAAAGATCAACTTACTTGCATTTAACACAAAACTGGAGCAAAATATTAATTGAAAAGGATAGAGATACAAACTTTGATGCATCATAAACAGAATAAACTAATTTTGTTGCCTACTCCAACATTTCTAAAAAAATCAAAATAGGCAATTTATGCATCTAGTGAACTAAACACTGCAACATAGGTTTGGGCCAGCCAAAACCAATTTTGCAGACAACCTTCCAATCCCCTAAAGATCTGTGCCATACAGTGCAGACACCCTCACATGCCCAACAAACATCACTGCAGAAAGATACAGCAGGCCAGAACGGCCAGCTTTTGCAAGACAAGAGGGTTTAGCATTCCTGTTCTTGCATCCTTTTTACAGGCTGCATCTCTCATCTGGGCCCAGGCAGAGTGGGAAGCGCCTCAATGATAATAGCTCAAAGGAAAATCAGCACCAGAGCAGATGACTGAGGAGCACAAAGTCTCCCAAGAACATGCCCCTCTTTCTTTTGTTAATCTGAGTGTCCTCCCTTCAGCAGGATGAGATACATGACTTCAAACATCACCTGCTTCTAACAGGTGATCTTATTACTGCACATTTTTCAAAGCTCGAAGGAAAGATGGCCTTGCCGTTTTTTGCTTTTCATGAGACTCTGTACTGGGCTTATAAAAGGCTGAATATAGAAGGGAAAATAAAAAATGCTTATATGGTGAAAAAGTGTTAGCAGACTCATACCTCACTTGTCTCTGCCCATTCCAGACTGAATTCCACATTTAAATTTGAAAGGAGGCTTTTAAAAGCTTGTCTTCTCATTCTCTAGCACCTTATATATTTTGTCACTTACATCTGGACAAAACAATTATAAGTGTGTCCCTACTCATTTAAATGTGATTTACTTTTACTGTACACTCTTAGACAAAAATCTCTTTAAAATGTCAGACAATTGAGAAATTCTCTACTGTCTACAGAACAGAGATCACCAGATGCCCTGCTCAGTGTTTGTATAACTGCAGGGTAACTCACTCTTATGAGCTTTAGCCTTTGCCCTGGCCTTGTTCGGAGATACAAATGCCCCCATCTGACTCAAGATGTAGTTCCCACTACATTTTTTATCTTCTTTCCATCACAGCAGTTAAAAGCCCAAGTGAAATATTCAGAAGACAGATGGAATTTTGTAAGGGGAAAAAAAAATCCACTCCAGACAAAATGATGGTGTATGTGTTGCTTGGCCACAGAAACATCTTAATTCCAAACCATATTTTATTTCCTTTTCTATCTACCTAACCCTACACATGGATTTTTCCACAGAATTAAGCTCTCAAAAGACCAGAATTTCCATGGTAGCTTTTGCTGCAAAAAGCAGACTGTTTAGTCCAACTGCAGACTCCAGAAAACAGCTGTGGCTCATGTTGAGGGCCCCCAGAGCCAAAACCTCTCATGGGTTTGGTGAGGAGAGAAACTGAGACACTGAGACTTTCAGACAAGGGCTGTGTGCTCTGGGCACCACACAGGTCCCATCTGCCCTGATGTATCCAGTAGCACATTGATCAGGCTGTATAGGAACAAAAATGAGGTTGAAGATGTAAACCCACATGTGAGCAGGAAGACACAATTTCAGACGTTCTCAGAATTGTGTAGATGCTCCTGCTATGACTCGGAGCAGTTTCTGAGAAGACTGAAAAAATTTCCACACGTAACAAATATTATCTGTCCTTTTGTTCACCAGCTGATGGCAATTTTTTCAGAATCAGAGCATGCAAATAGCATGACTTTAATCATGAACATAAGCGTTAAAAAAGAATAATCACCCAGAAGCTAATTAAATACTGGTGGTTAGGTCAGCCTGTGAAGCTATTTCATTTTGAATTTAAAGATTGTTTTGAAATGAGATTTTTCCACTAAAAATATTACTCAGGTGTTATAATATAACCTGCTCACTTTAATTAGCTACAAGCACTGATGTATGTTACAAAGCCACATTTTTGGCCTTATATAATTCCAAATATTTTCTCAGCCTTTTCCAAAATTTCTCCATTCCTGCTGTATTAGCCAGCCCCCATGAGGAAGCCAACTATACTTTCTGCCACTTACACAGAGCCACTCTGTCTCAAGCAAGCTCAAGATTTTAAATTTGTGTCAGATTAAGAAAAGGGCAAGATAATTTCAATTTATGTCATATTTCCTGACACCTGCTTTTAAGCAAAACAAAGGCTGTATCTTTTAGAGTGCTCTCACTAGAAGAAATGAGTGCCATGTTGCTGTGTTTATCAGCAGCAGTTAGACAAAGGCTGAGGGCTCCTAAAAATTCAGTACTACATGGGCTAGGTGCTTAAAAGTTGGCTGAAGGTTCTGAATTTTTGAAGGGGATGCATACCAGTATTTGCTAAAATTTAAGAGATTTAAGTCTAGGATGTATGATTACTAAAATGCATTATCATGAGAGCAGGACACTACATATAGATATGTTTTTAAACAGCATTCCCAAGGAAAAAAAAAGGGTTATATAAATTCCAGTTAAAACTTCCTACAACTTAAAGTTTCTGTGCAGCCACATCCCACTCATGAAGTGGCTACACATTAGTAGTAAATGAAGTCTATAAAATGATTTGAGAGCCTCTGGCAGGAAAATAACCATATAAATGTAGATCATCTAGAAGTACCCGCTGGTGCTGCAAAAAAAATGAGGACTGTGCTCTATTACATGCAGTGACTGCAAAATAAAATTTTATTATGTTTATTAAAATGATAAAATACATCTATATAAAAACTGTGTAATCCAAACACAAACAGGACATTTCAAAAGTACATACCCATATCACTCTGTGCTAAGATACCAGTTAGGCAAACCCTGCTTGATATCTTTTAGAGTGTGAAAATTATATTAGAAATAAAATTGTGTGGAAGAAACACCACTGAAGATACAGAAAGGAGATGACAGAACATAAAACAAGAGGCCAAATCAGGCAGTGGCTGGGTTTTGTATGTATGGCCAGAGCCAGACTGGTGTGAAATGTCTGAGATAAACACACGTCACCACACCTGCTTGGGGTGTGTGGCAGTCTGACCCTATTGTCCCCAAAATCCAGCTTTGAGTGGGAGGCTGGACCAAATGATTTTCTAAGGTGACTCTCAACCTGACTACCCACGGGAGAAGTGTCCCCAGCACCCAGGGTGATGTGTGGCCACGGCTCCAGGGTGAAGTGTCCCCAGCACCCAGGGTGATGTGTGACCACTCATGGGAGAAGTGTCCCCAGCACCCCGGGTGATGAGTGACCACGGCTCCAGGGCGAAGTGTCCCCAGCACCCCCGCTTTAGCCGACAGCAGTTCCTGTCACTCCTGCCACCAGCCCCGCTCGCCGGCGCTGCCGAGGAAGAGCTCCGAGGCGAGGGAAGGCTCCGAGGCGGAGCTCACCCCCGCTCGGCGGAAGGGCCCCTGAGTCACGGTTTCGATCACCGGCAGGGCCTGGAAAGTCCCGGCCGCGCTCCCCGGCGAGCCGGGCCCGGCCCTGGCCGTGCCCGGGTGTCCGCACCCACCTTGCGCCCGAGCAGGCGGGACTGGCGCTGCTTCTCGGCCGCGCCGAGCGCTCGCAGGCGCTGCCGCAGCTCCGCCCGCAGCTGCCGCTTGGCCGCCCTCAGCGCCGCCGCCATCGCGCCGCCGTCCCCGGCCCGCTCCATGCGCCAGTGCGCCGGGCGGGCCCGCGGCGGGCCGGGCAGGGCGGCGGGGGCGGCCCGGGACCGCCCGCTCCGAGCCGGGCTGGCACCGGCTCCGCCGTGCGGGAGGGCCCCTGCGAGCACCAACGCGGTGGGGGTTTTTTGGTGTTTTTTCTTTTTCTCTTTTGTTTTTTTTTTTCCTCCCCCTGGCGCAGATCGTAATGAATTTCCCCTTCTCTAATTTCGCTGCGGGAAGGGAAAGTACATTTCGGCGGGATGCTCTAGCCCCCGCGTGTGCCGAGCAGTTTCGTATCCCTGCGGCGGCCGCCGTGCGCTCTGGGGTCGGGGTGGCGGACGGCCCGGGCCCGTGGCTGCGGCGGTCGGCGGTGTCCAGCCCCGGAGCTGGGCCCGCAGGGAAGGTGTGCCGGCCCAAGGCAGGCCCCTGCGTCCAACACACCTTCAGCTCCCCGGGCAGGCGGTGGAGTCACCGTCCCTGGAAGTGTTCAAGAAATGGCTGGATGTGGCACTTGGTGCCGCGGTACAGGTGGCAAGGTGGTGACCAGTCAAAGGTTGGGCTCAATGATGTCAGAGGTTTTGTCCAGTCTAACTGATTCTGTGATTTTAAGCACAGAAAGAGACATTTCTATAGAACAGCTGTTTTCATAAATCTCTTCTGTGTGGCTTTTGATGGCATCTCAGTTTAGCTGCTGTGCGCGTGGATGAAGTCACCAGCTGTCCCACTGGGCAGCCCTTTGACCTCACCTTGTGCTCTAGAAGCAGCACGTTGTGTTCCTCTGGCAGATCCAAGGATCCCTTAAACAGCAGTGCCCGGGACCTGGGCACTACTCAGTGTCATGGATGGATAACTTCATGACAGTTACGTGGACACTATTTTATAAAACTTAGCTAATAGCCCTGCTGTTTTCAGACACTTCACTATGCTTAGAATTGGGGTGGTACATCTCATCACTGCTTTTCTTGCTCTCCACTGAAAAAAAAGAGGTTTTCTCCTAGTGAAGTTAACCTGGAGCCCACTGGACCATTAATGATCCAACCAGGCTTCTTCTGTTTAAACCCTGCCCTTAAACCTTCTTTTGTTTAAACCCGAGTTCTAAAATTATTGTATCACCTACATTTTGAAAGACACAGTTACCCTTTATATTTAACTAAAAAATTGTTCTTCTGAGTATGAAGTAGGTTACTAGATCAGTGTAAAAGGAAGTGGATGTGGTATTAATAGATTGGTGTTAGCCACCATAGTGTGTGGCTTGAAGTAGTGCTCAGAAAGGAACTGAGTAAGAATTACTGTTCTTACCATGAAGACTTAGGCTGCCTATAAAGACATATGTCATAATGTTCCAAAATGTCATTTCTGACAGGTGCTGCCATAGGTGTTCTGGAGGTGGGCATTTTCCTTTTGCTGCCCCTTGCCCTTTGAAGGCTGCCATCTTTTCTTCAGCAGCAACAAAGTTTACCTTACAAATCCTGCCTGCATGCTAAATAATATTTCTTGTTTTCACTGGGTAAGGAGAGAGAGAAATACATGTTATAACAAATGTTAACTTCTGTTTGTGTTTTATGGTTAAACCCACCAAGTTAGACCATGGAATCACAGAACACCCCAGGCTGGAAAGGACATTGAAAGCTCATGTGATCCAGCCTTTCCTGGGAAAGGGAGCCCAAATGAAATTAGGTCTAGTGCCCTGTTCAGTTGTACCCTGAAAACTGCCAGGGAGGGGGGCTCTACCACATCCCTGGGCAGGTTCTTCCAGTAAACAATTGTTCTTACCGCAAAAAAGAGTCTTTTGTTGAGATGAAAGATGGAGAGCCCATTACAGAAGAGGCTGATTTGTTCTCCCTGTGTCACCAAGCTGGATTTTTTAGAGGATCTGTCTCAGAGAGCAGTGGTGTTCTGTGCCACAGGCAGCTGCTGGCTCAGTTTGGTTCACCTCCCAACACATCTAAAAAAAGAGGAAGGATGTTTAGACTCAGCCTTAGTTCCCTAATGGAAAATCACTACAGCTGAAGAAAACCCTTCTAGAATGAATTCTTGAACAAACTGTTTAGCCATGGAAAGCAAATGGAATTTGAGTAAAAATAGGAATTGCCCTGGACTGTAAAAGCCTGGAAGTTCTATGAATTTGCTGAGTTTTACGATGTGTCCCAAACACTGATTACTGTCATCAGAGCTGATCCAGTTCATTTATTTTGCCACAAGATATCTGTTTCTTATGCAAGCTACCAGATAGTACCCAAGAAGTATTACAGAAAATGAAAGTCTTGACATCCATGGACCTCAGGTCAAATCCATAAACTACTTGGATTTTCCAGCAGCATTTTGATAACTCTTCTAAGATTATCTTACTCAGACAGATCTGTTCCCATGCTCCAATTTTTCTAGAAAAAATGAGACCAATCTTAAGGCTTTAAAATATATATTTTAATGTATTTTCTTAAAATATTAGTGTATTTACACAGATTTCTCATTTAAGAAATATTTTTACTTGCCTATTTTTAAACATCTAGTTTAAAAAACGTTCAGCCAGATGACTACATCAACACAAATATGAAAGAACATTCATTGTAGATGTGAGCTATTAAAAAATACAGCACAGAAACACATACCATTGCTATAACAGTAAGTGAGTGCACATTTTTAAGTTGCTAGCTTCCACAAACAGTTCTTCCCATAGAAATTGCTTAGTCTGTGTCAGTAACTTCTACCCAGTTCTATATTGGAGTTCCCATTTCTTTTTTCTTCACAAAAATCCCCCCCCCCCCCCCTTCTTATACAGAGGTTGCAATAAAATGCATTACAGTATTATTTCATTTACAAAACAAATGACATAAAAACTTGTTTCTTAACCCATTGGATTGTGTTTCACTAAAACAATGTCCTTTCATGGAGATGCAAGAGAGATTCCAAGAGCTGTCTGGATGTGGAAAATCATCTCAAAGCAATCCTGCCTGGAAAGGTGGACTTGAATTGCTGCATGATGTTGTGCAGATTCCCCTTTGGAAGGATCTCATCTTCAGATTTGGTAATTAGGATAGCATGTTAAACATTGTATTTAGTCAGAATAAATACAAATAAATAAAAAAAATTATGGAAGGAAATTATTCTCTTGTTGATATTGCTTGGAGGAAGGCTGAGAAGTGGAGTTTGTGGCAATATCTAGATTACACATGAATGGCAGATCCTTTTACTTCAGTAGTACTCTCTGAACAAGGAAACAACAGCTATGAACAGGGCTGTAATTTTGGAGAAGGACAGTAGTGATCTTCTTTCAAACTTGGTTAGGAAGCCATTTTCCTGTGGAAAAGAACACACACAGGGACAGCTTAAAAACAGCATGTAGGGAAACCACACCAATCTCTGTGTCAGATTAACAGTGCTGCAGCACTGTGCAGTGAGGGACATCTCTGCCTCCAAAAGATGAATAGCTCTTTAAAAATAGTAGCTTTAAATAGCTGCACCTTGCTGAATATTTGTTTCATCTCCAAGTCAAGGCTATGCCCTCCCTGTGTAAACAGAAAACAAACATGAACTCTATCAGCTGAGCCCACATCTTCCAGGAAGATACAAGTACTCTGTTCCTGATGTACTAATACACCCAGAAATATCTTCCTTTAAGCTTCCTTATTCTACTATGATGAGCCCCCTATTATGACAGAATGTTGCCAGGAGTTGATACTTCTCTGAAATAAAATTGACTCTATTTGAAAGAGATAGAAAGATAAGCCTTTATAATAAATCATATGCATCAAGGGGCCCAGTCACTATCACCTTTTTTTGCTGCTACAGACAGAGAAGGATTAAAACAAGCAGAAAGAAAAAAAAAAGGAAAAGCAAGACACTAGAAAATAAATTGGGGGGAAAAAAGTAGTAGGAAATATGAGAGAAGTGGGATGAGAGGGGGTGGAAGGAAAAGGTAACATTTACATATAAGTAGAGGGAAAAGTACCAAGGAAATAACTGACACTGGTGTCATTGATTCTCAGATTCTCCCTAATGCAAAAAAAAAAAAAAAAAGTATGGGTGTGAAGAAATTTTGCAGAGCAAAATGATATTTCCCTTCCCTTCACTGGCAGAATGGGAATTTCAGCAGCTTGGCAAAACAGTCCACTTAGTAACAAGTATTTTTCTCAGCATTGGCCATTCATAGATGGAAGTTCTAGGATTATCTCAGTCCAAACAGAAAAGATTTAATGCCAGTTGTACTTACCAGTACATTTGTTGTAAGTAAAACTGATTTGGGGGATTAAATAATGGCTTTGTTGAAATCCACAACAAAAGTGCTGACTTCATTTGTGAGGATTACACCTGTGTATTCTTTCCTTACCTTGAACTTAAATATTTTTGGACCAACTTCTCTATGAAAGCAAAATTGCTGCACTGACCTTAGAATGCCACTTAATTTTAGATTTAATAATGGAAATTTCAGGGTATGTGTGGTTTAACCTGCTTTGAGTGGGAGGCTGGACCAAATGATTTTTTAAGGTCATTCTCAACCTGAATTATGGCATGATCCTGTCATTCAAAACTGGCAAGTGCCTTTTAAAAAGAAAGTTGTCTTTTATGACTGTTTGGTTTAAAGCAGAAGCAAAGCTCTCACTATAAGTCTCAATGAGAGATTCCAGACACCAAATATTAAACCACCAAATGAAACCCTGAATAAAATGGTTTTGACAGTGTCTACAGCAATAATTAATGAAATCCCCCAATGTAGACTTTGGTGGAAAATGAGAAACTCACCCAGCCACCATTCGCATCAATCCATTCAGCTTTGTTGTTTATGATGTACTCTGTGATGAAATAAGAGATCTGCTCCTTCTCCTCTGCAGTCAGCTGAACCCCATGCTCTTGAAGCTTCTTGGTGAGAAGACCTCCAAATGTAAATATGGTCATAATTCGTCCCCAGTTAGTATTTCCATCAGCAAACTTTTCATCCATGACTCCATTGAAAATTCTCTTGGCAACAGCTACAGAGGTGATGTCAATCCTGTCCAGGAGCGGCCTGAGAGCCTCCTCGGTTTGGTCTTGCAGAGAGGATGCCATGGTTCTCAAGACATGAGCAACCCTGGTCTGGGCTGGTCCGAGGTGTGATTCCTGGAGCACATACTGCAGGTAGTCCTGAGCTAGGTAATAAACGTAATAGAACTCAGCAGTTTCCATCCAATCCAGAATGCAGAGAGCAGCTCGCTGCTCGCAGTCAGGCTCGGCAGTGAGCAGCCACAGGACATGCACACGCTTTTGTTTCGTCTGTTTTGATGGAATCTTTCTGGTTTTACCACAGAATTTCCTGTAAAAGGTAGTGACTTAATGGCTGCGTTGGGGAATATGTCATAGAGGAAATGAAAGAAAAAGTGTCTCCTTTTATGTCTTGAGTGATTTATTTCTCCAAATGGTGTGATTCCGCAACTAAAATCGACTAGATTTTAACCACATTCTTAGCAGCATAACTTGGCATTGTCTAGGGACTTTTCCTGCATAGCACTAGCAAAGGTTTGGTATTTGGCTGGCAAAATTCCAAGAATGGTGTGTGCTAGCAAAGGTTAGGCATTTGGCTTGAAAAAACATGCCCAGAAGTGCATGCTGCTGGAGATGCAGACACTCAGCACCCCCAGTCCAATCTCCTCGCTGCCAGGATTAAGGCTGCAATCTGTATTGCACGTTTATGGGTTATTTCTGGCCACAGCTTTGTAAAGAAACTGATAGGCATTCCCAACAGGATGGAAGAATGGATAAACTTTCTTCAGCACAAAAGGAGTTTTACAAAGTGCAAAAAATGGGAGCAGAAGATTGGTACAATTATGGATGGACAAAGGGGAAAGTCAGCTTTTTAGCATTATCCCTGCTTCCAGACTTTCCCACACTCTCTCTGAGGGCTCTTCAAGGTCCTTCTTTGAAGATTTGAATGGAAAGCTTCAAAGATTTCTTTCCCCCATGGGGAGCTCTGCTGTACAAGATGTTATAAGTATGAAAGTCAATGCTAATGCAGGCAGCATGTCAGAACATGGGATGGAAAATATGGGGCCAGTGATGTGTGATACCACCTGAATCTTTCAGGACAGGTAAAAAAGAAGTATGATGATACCTACAACTGCTCTTAGATTCAAATTTTCTCTCAAGCTGTTATTTTTGGGAGAAGAGGTAGGGGTATCTAGCCAGCTTTTTCCTTACAAACATCTTGTCCTGAGGCAACCCAATCTTGCTAAAGGGCCAGGATGTGTCCATGGAGAATTTTACCCCATTGCAAAGGCTTCAAAGAGCAGCAAGCAGTTTGATGTCTGGACACCCCTCTCTTTCTCCATCTTTCTTTATCCCTCTACTTCTTACCCACCTTTCTTTCACTGCTCTTCTTCCTTTGAAAGCAAAAGGCACTCCCAGCACCCCACACCAACAGCTTTTCTTTGTCCCAGGCATGGCTGTGAGCCTGTTTCCAGTCCTGGGCACTCCCTGATGCTCAGACTTACAGAAGAGGAGCAGAGCTGCAGTCTCAGATGTCAGAATAGCACTGGCACCTAATTGCACTGGGGAAAGCCTGTCTGGACTGTGAAACAGCTCTGGTGTCGCACACTGCTAACCCTAGCCAGCCCCCCTAAATGCGTGTGCTGCTGCTCTGACATCACAGTTTTTGCAGAAACCCATTGACTAGACCAGGGTAGTTTCCACTTCCTGCTCAGGGTATTTCTGGACGTGGTTAGTCTGGCCCAGAGTGACACAGTCATCTTCCATCATAGCAGGGCTTGAAACCACAGCACAGCATCCAGCACTTCAGGATTATTTCCCTCACTTTCTCTTGGAAGCAAAGAGAGAGGGGGCTTGGTGTTGTGTTCACTTTTGGCAGAAAATGTATTTCAGAGGACAGTGCAAGCTGGAAAACTCCAGTGTTAGATGTTACCCCAGGGAAGGATGTGATGCCAGGACTGGGAATGAGCTGGGTGTGGGAAGCTGGATCTTCCCTCTCTCATACATTCATGTTCTTACCAAAGCTCATTTTGAAAGTTCAGAGGTGTTTCCTATCCAGTACCTGCAGCTGTTGCTTTGGCAGAGCTGTCAGGCTGACTTTGCTTTTGTTATGTTGGGTTATTTCAGCAAAATGCTATCATTTTATGAGGAATGCAAATGGGAAAAAAAAAAAGGATGTAACAGTCGCTAACTCTTTCCAACTGGACAGGAATTTCTGGTGCAGAGGGAAGTCATTGCTCACCCAGCCAGCTCCCCTCCTGTCAGATACTTGCTGTAAACAGGGCTGAGAGAGGTACTAGAGCAGACATCACAAGACTCCTGTGAAATTATAGATCACTCCTGAATTTCTTAGTAATTGATTAATGAAAAGCTTTTGGTATTCTCTGAGAATATAATAGTTGAATATGAGGACAGTGAACAATACCTAAGGAAACAAGTTTTGTTTTCTTCATCACTGACAGTAGCTGAGCACAAGCAGATACAGCTGTTTCTTCATTAGTGGAGCATTTAGGATTCTGAGGAGGATGATGAAATAAGACTATGAATGTCACCATTATTGAAAGAAATCAATGTAATACCTTGGCAATTATAGTGCACATGCTGCTACTTACAGTCTCTTGATTTCTTAAAGGACTCTGAGGTGAAGCTGAGGGCTCAGCTCCCAGAATGGGGTGGCAGCTCTGAGTGGAGATCTCTAACAGCCAGCTGTGACACTGGTGACCAGAGCTCAGGATGGAGCTGTTGAAAATGCCACAGGTCTCTCTCCTTCAAAGTTTTCAATACTGTGCAGTGCAGGGTGCAGTTCCAAGTGTTGGATGTTCAGTAGCAGTGACAGTTTATGTATCTATACACACAAGTTGATAATGGTCAACTTTAAGCACTCTAAGAAATCAGCTTTGGGATCTCTTGCATCATGCCACTTTTATGCTTTGATTCTCATTTTTTACATTAGGCAGTGTCTTGCTTGCTTCTAGCAGACTTTATTCTCATTTTGTAGCTGTAAGTGAATACCTCTGAATTAATGAAACTCTACTTTCCTACCTGTTCTGTTTCCCCAGTGCTGCATAGACTGCATTCTCATACACTGCACTGCTTCTTCCTTGTTCTCCTTTTTGCTGGATATACTTTGAGTGTTAATTGTTAATAAAAGGCTTGAAACAGAAACCAGCTTGACAGGGAAGTTAAAATTCAAACCCTCCCCTCACTACTTGGCAACTGGAAGGGGCTTCAGATACTTTGATTTAAATCTGTGCCCCGTGGATTTGAATCCACGTCCTACTCTAACCTGAAAAGGCTTATTTTTCCAGAACAGATGGGGGCTGAGTTGACAGATCTTCATAAAACTGACTTGTGAGAGACGATGTTATCTTATCGCATTCGAGACAAAACCAAGCCAAATAACAAAAGCTTTGCTGAGCTATCCGTGCTGCATCTGCCTCGCCAGAGTTCCAGGTGATTGTGGGAACTGTGATTTTTTTTTTTTTTTTTGGCTGGAAGAACAGTCCAAAGCCTTAACAAAACAATTGAAGATTTTTTTTTTTCCCCCTCTTTTTCTTCTCTTTTTGAGGTCCGCACCGGGGTGAATTTTTTTTTTTTTTTTTTTTTTTTTTTGGGGGGGGGGAATTGGATTTCATTGCAAAAGAACAGCTCTGTTCACTTGTAGCTTTGCAGCTGTCCTGCCCAGCCCCGGTAGGAGACCTGGGCAGGTTGGATGGCCTGTATTTGCCAGGGATGCTGCTGCGCTCGGGCGGCGCTGCGCTGGGGCCGCTTGCCCAGTGGAGTGCTGACATCTAGTCGCAGCCGGCCGCGCTGCAGCGCCGGGGGAGCGGCGCCGCGCATCCCTGGGTCTGGGCTCTCTGCGCAGCAAACACCTAAACCCCGCGGGACTGGGATGCAGCCGGCTAATGAGGCAAGTTAATAAGTGATGCTGTGTTTCCCGAAGCCCTGGGCTGCAGCCAGAGCAGCGTGGGCAGCAGAGTGACGGAAGGATGCTCCCCCTCGGGACCCCACTGCGGTGCTGTGTCCGTCCCTGCGGTCCCCAGCCCAGGAAGGACATGGACCTGTTGGATCAGGTCCAAAGGAGGCCTCTGATTAAATGGATCATCTTTCCTAGGAGGAAAGGCTGGGATAATCGGGATTGTTCAGCCTGGAAAAGAGAAGGCTTCGGGTTGACCTAATTCCAGCCTTGCAGAGCCTGAGGGGTGCCTGCAGGAAATGTGGAGGGACACTATTTACAGGGGCATGGATGACAGGACAAGGGGAATGGCTTCGAATGGAAAGAGGGTAGGTGTAGATTAGATGCTAGGAAAAAATCTTTGAGGGTAGTGAGGCACTGGAACAAATTTTCAAGAGAAGTTTTGGCTGCCCCCTCCCTGGAAATGTTCAAGGCCAGGTTGGATGGGGCTCTGAGCAGCCTGGTCTAGAAGAAGGTGCTCTTGTCAACATCAGGGAGGTTTGGATTTGGTGATCTTTAAGGGTCTTTCCAAGCCAGACCTTTCAGATTCTCTGATTCCATGAATTCTGCCAGCCAGGAAGCACCAAAGCCTCCTGTCCTGCATGGAAAGGTCATCTCCATTAATTTTGGGAGCAGTTAACTTTAAAATGTTTAAGACCATCTCCTAATGTTTCTAGGATGGAGACAAAATATCAGGATCCCGGATCTCAAATTCTGTGGCAACTGAAAGAGAGACTTTGACCCAGCTTGCATTCTGTGTGTCAGACATGCCCTGAAGGCAAGCTCCAGGAAGGATGGAGGATGCAGCTGGTTTTGCATCTCTAGGCCAACTGAGGCATTCTGGGCTAATTGGAAAGCCAAAGTGGTCCCCAGCACAAAGTAAAGCAATTAACTGCTCCAGCTCACCACTGAGCTGTGGTGCCATCTAGAATGACTGAGGGCTACACAACTTGGCACAGGCTCTCTCCTGCTCCCAAAATACCACACAGGAAAGGCTGAGGTGATGGATCAAATGGAGGTGCACCATGGTTCTCCATTGCTCAAACATGAGAAGGTGGTCATTCTACTCCCCTTATGACTCCTCTGTAGCATTCCAGAGACCCAAGGGGACTGTAGGAATGGCCAGCTTTGGCTGTGTTACTCAGGATTCAGCTGCTGCCTCGTCACTTCCCCTGGTAACTCATCTCAAGTCAGAGGCTGTTTTCTTCTGAGTCCCTGGTTCTGTCATCACCATAAGTCAAGGACCAGCCAAACACACTTCTCCACTGTGCATGTGTCGTGTGTCATCATGTGCATGTGTGCAAACACATGCTCTACATTCTCCTAAGCCTTTCTAAATGTTTATCTTGGATTAGGAGAACTTGAACACATAGTCATCATTGTCAGCAGTGAGGCACAGAAATATAAAGGTCCCTAAGCTTCCCAGACAATTGAGCATGAACAAGTCTTGGTAGAAGCTTAGCAAGTTCTTGCAGATGCCAGCAGAAACACTGGAGTCAGCTTCATGGCTGAAAATACTTGCTCCCAGAAGGGGAAAAACTGAAAATCTGCTCCTGAGTATTCATGAAATAAAAAGCCAAGAACTCATGCCTCAAAATGATAACCCAAACTTTGCATGTCCCTGGCACCCATGAGTCAAGAGTGTCACAAGTCAAGGGTGGTCTTAGTGTTGGTTCATTCTCCTGGGGCTGATGAACATGTGCAGAGTAATTTGTGATTGATCAGCAGCTTTAGTTCAGATCTGTGTTTTTCAGCAACATAATGCTGCCAGGAGAGACAGGCATTCAACACCTAAACCTCTTTTGGACACTGGTGATACTCAAAATGTAGTGAGACAGCATTTCAGTGACATATCTGAGCCTTGCTTAGCATACAGAGAGTCCCACTTGATGACAACTCCAAAATATGAACAAGATTTAGGTAAAGAGCTTCCACTGAGCATGGATAAGATATATGCACCCAGTTCCTTCAGGTGTCTTTGGGAAAAAAAAATAAGGCAGCTACTCAGTAAAGCTATTAATAGTTTAAAGATAGGCATGCTTTTAAATTCTTTGCTGTTTGATTTTCCAAGAGAAGCTTATGCATCTCGTGTTTTTAAAATAAATCACTTTAAAATTCAAGCTCACTTTACCAATTACAAGTTACCTGGGTGCCTTGGAGCTTTGCAGTCCTCTACATCAGCCCTCCCAGGAGCGTGCTTGCCTCTGTGCTTCTCCATCTTTTAAATCAGCCCTGCATCTGCTCCTGCACTTCTCCATCTTTTAAATCAAGCCTGCATCTTCTTATGGTACTACTGGTAACCTTTGCCCTGGGTCAAGTGTTTGTGATCCACAGATTAAATATCTTTCCTTTAGAAGAGAATGTGTTCTGTTAATAAATTATTTTACCCCCCTTTTTCCATATCCCCTCTGTTGATGATCCTATAAAAGAAGGCTGCAGCAACACTGGTTTTTCTACTATAAATTCCTCTTCATGGAGGTTCATAACTCATCTTTAGTTTGTTTTTCATCCAGGGTTCTGGTCTGGGGGCACATTTGTTTTTATTTCCCTTTCAAATTGTTTTGAAATATTTAAAGTTATAAAATAGACAAAAATGCAAATGTACAGTGTATAGATATTTTCATAATTTATAATCAATCCAGATCTTTGGATGGAAATTATGATTAGGAAATGAATGTGTAATAGGATTTCAGTAATTTTCATATGTTCACAATAAATATTAATATTAAAACACATTTCTGAACCCTAATTCAGTAATTTTACTACAGTTTCATTACCTTTTCAAATGTGTATTTGCATGAAAATCTCGTGGTGCTGGTGCCTACTGCTTGCAGCCTCTTTTTTAATAAAAATTTTAAAAAACACTTTGTGTACAAGAAAAAGACACAGACTACATTGCTTTTTGGCAGGACATTTCTGAAGTCTCAAATCCGTTGTTATGAAGGTCAGTCCATCCACCTACAGCCTAAGAAACTGGGCTCCATGTGGTAGAATAAAATCTCCTTCATTACTCAACTGCAAGGAAGAGCTTGTGACCTTAATGTCCCAAATGACCCTTCTGGAAGGTTCTTCAGCCCTAACTGGATTTCTCATTTTTCTGATTTGCACCATTGCAGCAGACACTCAGCTGTTGGCACTCGGCAGTATTTTCAAATTATTATGTGTAAATTGCTGCAAATTAGAGCAAGAAATTAGCTGTAACTCCCATGGCATATTTTTATCCTTGTGTTTATTACGTTTTCTAATCCTCCAAAAAGCATGCTGAGATGGCATTTCTGTGCTCCTAGGAGAAGGCTGTGAGCAGAAATAGCAAACTAATCTGTCTCCCCAGGTATTTATACCACATTCATCTCTGTGCTGTCTGAGCATGTAACACCGTCCCCTCGATCTTTTTAAGTGAAATGATGTCCTGTTAAGTGAGTGTGAAGGAAGCTGATGCTACCATGACTAGTTATCCAAACCTGCTGCCATTCTTTAGCCAAAGCAGAATAAAAAGAGATTTGCTTTTGAGCTCATTTTTTATTGATGGACTGTACAGTGCTTTGAATTACATTTGTCCATCTCCATTGCCATGGCTGTGTACAGAGCCTGGGGTCATCGAGGGAATTAAGCCTGTAAGCATCTTAGCAGTGATACTGATCCCAGGGCCTGCTCAGGCCCTAAAATGCTCTGTCTTTAAGAAAGCTGAAACCTTTTAGATCCTTCCAAGTAACTTTTGCCAGCTGTTATGGGCAATGAAGGAATACTGAAATGCCCCAGCTGGGAGTGGGGGGTTCTGTGGTGGGAATTCACCGGTCCAAGCCTGGAGGAGTGTCCTGCCCCAGCTCACTGAGCCAACACAAACCCCAGTGGCCTCACATAACAGCAGGAGTGGGGCTGTGATAGTCTTTCACTAGGCAGTGGTGAGGGTGATTGCATTTAATCTGAGAGGCATTTTAATGGCTATCGGTAGGAAGAGCAAGCAAACTCCATACCGGCAGTTCAGTGCATGTAACTCTGAGTTTTCACAATAAACCCCCAGAATACCCACTCATCCTCAGCAGACTTGCCTTTGTATCAATTTGGGACTAGATTCTTGGCATGCCAGGGAATTATGCATCATAATGACTTAATCAAGGGCTTTCACAGTGTATTCTGGAGCTGAGAAACCTTTTTAAACCCCAATGCAGATGGAAGCTTGGACCCAGCAGCGAGTGCTTTGCTCATGAAGTCAGAGGAGCTCTGCACAGACTGACCCCCTGTGCCTCTGCAAAGCTGTATTGATTTTGGTAACTTCATCTGTGCAGGGATGTGAATCTGTCCACAGGGAGCTAAATGAAACCTAAAGTTATCGATTTTCAAGAGCAAAGAACTTTAGTTAAAAATCTCTTATGTTTTCTTAATTATTCTTGATTTTGAAACATGGCATCACAGCAGAATAATGATATTAAGAAGCAACAGTAAATAAATCAGCCAGTTGCACGTGATTTATGAAGTAAGGGCAGAGAGAATGGGACTGAATTAGACAAGGTTTTTATTTGCTCTTTGTGCTGGATAACTGTTAATCACTCCATGAGAAACGCATTTCCAATGGCCAGTGCTCAAGCAACGTAAATAATAGCAACATCCTTGTTTCTCCTTTGCCCTCAATCTCCTTTTGGAGGCTTGACAATAAACAGCCATTCCCAATCTATTTCGTAACTCAGAACCCAGATCCAAAAAACCCCCATGAAACCTAATTAGTTTACTTTACTTGTCTCTCCTTTATATTCCTGAGCTAATAAATGGCCACTGCAGTTCCAGAGGGAGTTAATTTTTCTGGCTGCCTACAGGGGATTGAGAGCTGTTGTCTCACTTGAGCACAGCTCAGTTATTTGCCAGGTCTATCATCAGGGGCCTGTATTAGCTACAAAAGGTGGCAAACCACAAAATCATTATATCCAGTGTAAAACTTGGTGTTTCTGTGGCATGGCAGACCCCTTCAGCCTGCTGAGTTTTGGTTTCCCCATCTACTGGATGGGCTTCTTCAAAAGATTTGCTGACTGGCAATAGGATGTAATTTCTAGTTATGCCTACATGTCCTCGAGAAAACCATGGGTGTCTCTATGACACAGCTCCCCACTTCTAAAACTGGAAAATTGAGATTTGCATTCAGGTCTGTGCCTGTTGCCTGCATTTACAGCCTTCCCAGGGAGGTGTGTTGGGGCAAGGGGGCTCTGTGTGTGGTGCCTCAGCTGGGCTGGACCGTGCTCAGGCTATTGATGATGATAATTCTGCAGCCACGAGCTCAGTGGAGCTGAAGCAGGTAAGAGCTGACTCAAACGTGCATCACTCCAGTCATTTGCCATCTGTGTGTGAGTCAGAGCCCTAATATTTGTTTTCCATCCTTTGTTGGAAGTCAGTGGAGCTGTTTATTTATGCAGCAGTTGACACACTGGCCAGGCCTAGGAGCTGGTTTAGTACCCAGCCTAATGTAGCATGTTATGGGTGAGAGGCTGGGTTTAGCTTTTCTATGTATGTGTGTATATGTGTTGAATCCCATTTTTCTCCAACATGACATTGTAGATAGCAGCTAGGTCTGCCTTAGAGATGCCAAAGATGCAGAGCTTGTAATTCTTTGGACGTGTTTTGGTTCAGCCACCTAAGATTGAGTGCTAGTGAGGCAACCTGAAAGGCAGTTTTATCAAGTTCATCTTTTCAAATCACATTTCTTTCACAATATGACGTGCTAGCTGTAAAATTATTCCATTAAACAATGTTACCACACTCTGAGGCAATTTGTTTTCTTGTGCATTGATCTTTGATCCAACGTACTTTCTCCTGAAAACATTCTTCCTTTTTAACCACTTAGATAGAAGTTAATTTCGTAGAAATTGGAAATTGTTATAGAACAGCATTTCTTTTGTATTCTGTCCTTTGTTGTTTGCTAATCACTTTTTCTGGATAGTCACTTTGTGAGTGGATTTCTATTCAGTCATGGTCAGATTCTTTAGTGTTTAGTATACTAAATTAATTTGTTGTGTAGTTCTCCAAAATAGTTTAGAATGATAGATTTCATAAAAGGGTAAAAATCTCATTTTAAAATAAAGAAATGGTTTTGCTAGTATGTAATGTTTGGCAAATTGGAAACAACTGCAATAACAATAAACTACATTTATTGTTAATTAACTTGTAATCAAATGGAAACTAATCTCCCCTGGAAGGTAAAAACACAACACACTTGCATGATGTAGTCAGGTTTTCTGTTCATGGTGTCCAGCTGGATACCAACAAAGAAAATGTCTGGGGATTTATGGTAGCAATTCCTTGCCAAACAATGCTGTCTCCATTAGCCATGGCCTTGTGTGAAACCAGGAGGCGTTTTAGGTGCCTTGGGGACCTCCAGCTATTGTTTCTCTTTGAGACATTGTTTTCATCCTCAAACATCCACTCTATCCTGTCCCCTTCCTTCCTTTCTGTGGATTTGCAGCCCTGTCCTGCAGCCTCACGTGCCCCTGTGTGAGGTGCTGATGGGGCATCCTCCTGCAGGGAGGGAGGCAGAACGCAGCTGAACTGCAGGATCCAACCTGAAGAGCTTCTGTCTCAGTTCTGAAGGGTCCTGAACACTTCTGAGGAAGCAGGGCTGGGAAACAAAGTCCGGCCTGAAAGCTCACACTCCTGAACAGGGATCAGTTTCAGCAAACGTGCTGCCTAACTCCTGGTGATATTAGCAAGATAAGAATGCTGAGACAAATATTTACAACCCCAATAACACACTGAAAATTGTGTTCTGATGGGAAAAGTGACTTGGTAAAAATGTTACTTCCAAGCTGCTGGAAGCTGCTCTCACTGAGTCCAGACCAAATGTAAGTAGTTTATAAGCAAAAGTACAACATTTGCTTCTTAGCTGCCAGCCATATAAAGGGCCTGAGCTCTGGGTTGGTTGCCCTACAGCCCATGTAGTTGCTTCTCCAGGTAGGTGTTGTAGTCATGAATTGGTGAGGCTTGCCTCTGCTTTGTATTTGCAATAGGGAGGTTGCAACTGGATGTGAAAAAGGTCAGAATAGGTTCCTTCCTTCTGATAAATGTACACCTGCTGGAATTGGAGCGTCCAGTCTGCCTCTTTGATAAACAAAGCAGAGAATTTCAGGTTTTACCTTCTGTGTGTAGCTCATAAATGATCTAAGACAGACGCTGCTAGCTAGATGAACCCTCACCATTTTATAATTTCATTCCTTTTAATGGTTTTGCAGAAATGTAACACTCCAGAACTCTCTGACTCTGCTGTGGTTCTTCCCCCAGAGCATTCCCCCTTGGCTCTTGCACTGGCTCTGGAGCTACCTGAGTCTTGGTGCAGTAATGTTATAAACCTTCTTTCTACCCTGAGGTACTTGTTTGATATTCAGCCAAGGTTTGTTCTGTACCCCTGATAAGTTTTACAAGGGGTTCAATGGTTAAACAACAAAAATGACAGATAAGAATTTCACCATTAAAGCTACCTAGCCTCACTGGTGGTGCCTTTATGCCTGTGTTTCTATACATCCCTGTACTTATTTGAGTTAGGGTATGGTGACAAAACATTCTGTCATCATTAACACTAATGCTGAAATCTCTAGTTTTTATCTCCCCTTTAATTAAAGTTTGGTATTTTGATACCTTCTGACATAACTAGATGAAGAAGAATACTGAGTCAGCACAGCCTTTTTACTATGAATAAGTGATTGCATCAGTGTTGACTCCTAAGGAATTTGAAGAAATTTATTTCTAGAAAGCAGTTGAGCTATCAGCCTCCAGAGAAGTAAATTATAGAAATTGATTTCAATAATTACAGTGCTTTTAATTTGACACATTGTTCTTTTGTCATCACAGGTTTTCTTCCTGCTTGAGGAGTCTGAAGAAGGAGAATATTGACATTTGAGTGATTAAAATCAGGGAAAGTTTACTTTCAGTTTGTCTGTAGCATCTCTGCATAGACAGAACAATCTGTTGAAATTAAAAAGATTATTAAGGCAATACTGTGCATAGAAATTTTAGTGCCAAGAATTTAGCAATGTATGTCTGACCATATTAATGGGAATCCTACTGCTAAATCCCTGTGCACCCTGGTACATAATTTACCCAATGATTTCAGTTAAGCACAAAAAACAAGCACCATCTGAAACTCTTTGACTTACAGGGTTTGATGCATGAGAGCCAGAGAGAAAACAGCACTGCAGTGTGAGTATCTCAGTTCCCAGTACTGGGAGTGAGGGGTGAAGATGGGCTTTAGGATAAACATATTCTGGGACACCAGTGCACACTGTAATGGATTCATGGCATAGGCTTTGGATTCAGCTTTTATCCCACTGTCAGGGATGGACCTTTCTTACCCTCAGTCTCAAGAGTCCAGTTGGGCAACACTTGTCTGATTTAGGCTCCTGACTTCAAAAATGGCACTCAACTGTAAGCTCCAGGAGACGTTTAATTTGCAAAGAATGTGGCATTATATCCAGTTTGGACATCAACCACTACTTTTACAGTAAATTTTTCCTTTATTTTCCCTGTATGTAAGATCTCAGCTTTGGTGTATGCTGGTTTGGTATTTCCCATCTGCCTTTGGCAATAATTTTTCAAGGGAAGGTCTGATCAGTTGTCTTCCCTTGTGGCACAGTTCCATTCATATCATGATAGGTTATATAGGCAGCATGATATGGACAGTCTGTTAGGAACATTCTGCTATTTCAGGTAATAACTAAGTCCTCTCATAACTACATATGGCAACACAGTGAATTTTTTAAAGTGACATAATTGAAGAATTTCTCATCTTCCGTATTTTCAGCTCTGATTTCATCCTTCAAGTATACGTGGCAGAGCCAGCCCAAAGCAGAAATTAGAGCAGACTGTGGGAACACACTGAGGATGCCTCATCTCTCAAAGTCCAGTAGAATGCTACATATCCTCCTACTACACTTAGGAAAGATTTGCTGTCTGCTAAATAAAGTGGTATTATCTGCATTACAAGTCAGACATCAGCAAAGCACCTACACATCCCTGGCTGAAGGCTGCCTGTCATCCACCTTCCCACACATATCACATGTTTGGGCTGGAGTGAGTAGAGCTCTGTGTGTGTTTAGGTCCTGAGCCAAAGAGAGCTGGGCTTCACAAGTCACTGGACTGCTTAGGAAATATTTTAGAGGAACTCATGCACTGCTAGAAATGAACCTTCCAAGTCCCAGCCTTGTCCCTGAGCTCAGATGGAAATACTGTGCTGAGCATGGTCACAGGGAACCTAATGCTTGTGGAAGTGCCATCATCACTCACAAGTGATGAAACGACCACAAAATACTTTGGAGCATATTTTTATAAGCAGCAGCATATCAGCTCTTATGTCCTCATCAAATTCCAAATCAAGCAATTACCTTGCAATTCCAAATGGCAATATTATTGTTTGCTTCATTACCTGCTGTGCTTGCTAATGCTGTTTGTGCAGGATGGTCACTATTTCTCCAGCCTAGCAGCAGTCACGTTCTAGCAATGAGCAAAAAGACCCATTATCAGCCTTCCACAGCACCTTGGATCTCTTCAGGATGAATAGTGCAATATAAATGTAGAGGATTATTTAAAAACCCATTGCAAACACTTCTAGTGTTTTAGCCATAATAATAGTCTGGCTGTTTTATTTGGCAATAATCCAATTCCTTCATCAAGATACAGTACCTGGTGCATGTACTTGCAGACCAACCGACTGGCCCACAAAATAGCAGGGTGGCAAAATTATCAGGAAAAACAATGATGTGCTTTTATATTGCTGTAAGTTATGGGTGTGTAATAAAAGGGGAACATGAAGTTCTTGGGCCAGTAAGTGTAAAGGTGAGGGATTTACAGCAGCTATAAGTCCTGAAGTGTGCATTTAATACTGCACAATTTTTAGCTGTTCAGTCTGATTTTTGTGTACCTGACTAATAACAATAAAGGTGAAGCAGATAATGTAAGAGTTGGGAACTGTAGCAAGACAATGTTTTCTATAAGAAAAGAGCAAAGGGAGATGTGAAACACTTCAAATCAAAAGAAAAAATGTGCAGGCCTCCATAAGAGCACAAATGAGGCATTGACCTAAATTCACAACACACATGGTTTATTTGAAATCTGAGGAGCAATCCACAGAAAACTTCACTTTCATATTTAAGCAATATAGCCATAATAATACAATTAAAACCAATATAGTTTCTATGAGATTTAGTTTCTAATCTAGTGCTTATTAACAAATCTGCAGCCACTCTACAAAGGGGGAATGAGGCATGGCAGGGTGCCAGCACTGACAGAAGCAGATATATCATATTCATTGGTGCCTCTGAATTATATATGCATATATAAATGTTGATAATACTCATCACTATTAACCAAATAATTCCTGAGCAAATGATGCCTGGGGATCCATACAACTGGCTGCTTGCTAAACTTTATTTTTCATCCAAACATTTGTTTGACATGAAGAAAACCTCCCTGAGTTGTGCCCAGGGTTTCCTGAGTTGTGCCCTTGTGCTGTCAGTGGCTGGTAGCAAGTTTGGGTGTTGGTATGCTGTGTGCACTCAAGGCTGGCAGAAAGCCTACAAAGGAGATTTGTAATGGGCTCCAAACTCAGCTCAGTCCTGGAGCAGAGCATCTTAGGCTTAAGTACCATGATTTTTAGAAGCATCTCCATGAATATATTGTGATCTTCAGCGTTCCTGTTACTGATTCAGGTAAGCATGGAAGAGGGGCAAGGTGATCCTTCACTGCCTTGCCAGCTGCTTGGCTGAGTGGGTGGGCTTGCAGTGAGCAAACCTCAGCTCTCAGAACTTCCTTAGCTCCTGAGAGTTTGTTCCTAAAGAAAAGCCTGGAGAGGAGCAGATCCTGGTATCTACATATGGCTCAACTAATTAAGAGATGCTTTAGGCATGGAGCTAATCAAGCCTTCGAGCCCTCTGTGCTGCAGATGATTCTTTTCTGTAACTACAGTGGGGCTCTGTCACTCACCTCCTGTGAACTGTGGAGTTCTCCCACCACAGCTATTGTCACCAGGGAAGTGTTACTCAACACAAGTAAATGAGACAGCAGCTGGGTCTATGGTTAAGTCTAATCTGCTCTGAAGTGAGAACTGACATAGGCCTAACCCTGCTGGATGAGTCAGTGGCAGAACCAGGGTGAGAAGAGGAATCCCTCATTACCAGCTCTGAGATATAAACACATGCCTTCCCTCTCTGCCTTCCCAACCTTTCATTAAAACAGCGGTAGCAGTTAGATTTAGTTTATTTATTTTTCTCAAGATGAACTTTCACCTATTTTTTGAGATAGGCAGGAATCCTTCTTCTCCTTGCCTTGCTCTTCCTCAGCTTTCTCTCTTCCCATAAAGCACCAGAGTGTCAGGATCCTCATTTTTGCCAACAGGAAACAAAAATTGCTAAGAAATACAAATGTTACATGTTTGCTTGGTTGCCCCATACCTGTCACCTAGGTACAGCTCTTGGAGCTGCATTTCATTCTTTGTGGGGCACTGCAGCCCCACATAAACATTTAAAAGCTGTGAGTCAGGCCTCCAAGAAAAGTCATGCATGACTTAAAATCACAAGGTTGATCAAAAACAATAAAATGCATATTTTCAATTTGCCTTTGGGTTTTCTAAGGTCATGAGGCACACCCATTTCAAGTCTTCAAGCCCTGATTTGCAACCATTAAGGCTAGAAATTCAGGGTATTCATTTGTCATGAGCTACACATAATTCTTGTTTTCAGAAAAACAGGAAATATTATAAGACCTAATGGCCAGAATTGGCAGCACTGGTGCTGACACTGAATGTAAGCACTGAAACTAAATGTGTGATTTTTTCCTTTCCATCTAGAATGAGGGTTTTGCTTTTCACTTCAGCACAAAGTCTCAGTGTTCGGATATGTCAAAGTACTTGAGAAAGTATAGATTGCTTTTGCTGAGGCTTTTTAAAAATTGTATCAATGAGTTGGCATTGGATGAAAGCCCCAATGAGGTGGACTGTCCTCCAATTCTGCACTTTCAGCCTATGTGCCACTGACTTGGTTTGGGTTAGGCATATTCATTTCACCTCTTCACCTTCACACAGCTCCATACACTTGGACTGAATACCATTCTGAATTTACAAAGAGAAAAATAAAAAAATATAAAGAAAAGAAGACTGGTTTTCTTTTTCTCATTGTAAATTTTGGACATCGCACAAGACGGTCAGATGGCTGGACCTGGCACAGCCCAACCTCCAAACCTTCAGACTAAACACCTCACTGGCAGCTTCCTCCCTCAGGTAAACAGGGTTCTGCAAAATGACAATGCAGCTTGTCAGGGCAGGGGACAGGCCACATCCCAAGGTAAATAATGAGCTCCCTTAGGGGCTCATGGCCATCACAAACATCACCACCTTCTGGTTCCTGTGTGAGATGCAATTCCTAGAGCTTGTGTTCTTGGATGCAAAGACAGCACTAATAGTACCTGCCAAAACATGTGGCCTTCCCTTGAAAAAAAAGGGTGAGAAAACAAAATACATATGATAGATGTTAGTCATGTTGCTTACTGCACTGTTGGCACACTCTCCACCTGGGGCTCCTATACTCACATCCAGGATCTGGGGATGAGTCACACATACAGCATATGCATTTATGGGCAATCTGAGCATACACAGAACATAATGGGAATTTCATGATGTCCCAACTTGCTTTTGCTTCCCTTTGTGTAATAAGATGTCTGCAAATCCTAGACAGAGCCCTTTTTCTCTGAGATGAGGTTGCTGAATGGAAAAACATAGCATGCCCACAGGGAGCTGCACGTGTGGAACATGAGGGGTTTTGCTAGAAAAATAGACTAGTGTTTCACATTACTGCTGGCCATGTGTCCTTGGTGATGATTTTCGGAAATCTCCAGATTCTGAAGTCATGGTAGCACTCAGGAATCTTTATTAAGCAAAAAGTTTTCAGCCTCCACATTTGTCAAATAAAGCTGGTTCCGTGTGATTCCCCAGCATATCAAAAAGTGAAGACAAATAAGAACACACTGAACCTGCATTTTGAAGACTGAAATTCTGCAAGTCAGTCACATGGCTTTGGAGGACCTGAAATTATTTTTGAACAGCTTGTGTTGACAACCTTCTAATTTTCCTTTAATAGCTGTGTCTGTGCTTGTGTGGTTTGGCTTCCTACACCTTCTCTAATAAAGCTATCAATGTTATTTTGTATATGTTAAACTTAATTTTTTCTTCTAGTTCCTCAGTCACTAACAGGAGACAGTGTTATATGCAGGGCAGTTATTCAGGCATTACAGGATGAAAGTGTGGACTATATTTGCCTGGGAAATAAAGTTTTCAGACAGTCTTTTCCACATATGGAAAAGGAATGAAAGCTTCAACACTACTTGTTCTGGTTCCCTGCTTGCAGCAATAGAGATGTTGGTTGGTTGGGTTTTTTCTTGCTTGAAAACAGAAAGATTGTTAGAAGCAAGGATTCAAAACAGAAGGACAAAAAAGGCACGGTGCTAACATAAGATGTTGTAGGGAAAATGATTGTTAGCCTTCAGTGGTAGTGTCTCACTTCCTTGAGGTTGTTTTACTGCGGGCAAAACACAACAACACAGCAATTAATAAAATATTAAACATTGTGGAGATTTTTAGAAGGACATTTTTATAGTTCTGCCAGGTGCAGTGGCATTCTTTTAATTACCTGGGCATGACAAAGAATGCTTCAAAGCTGAAGTGTTAATTCTTTGCTATGCATAAGGCAATAATGGTAACAGATAGGGAAGGGAACTGAGCTGCAGGTAGAAGATTCTGATCTGTGCACAGAAATGGTCAATGAGGTTTGTTCTCATCTACCTATAATTATTACACTGATAACAGGTGGAAATCATTTTGAAGGGAATAAAATCCAGTCAGAAGAAAATAATTTCATTTATCCATCAGATGAATTCCAAGTACTGATGTCTTCCCAAATGCACTCTGGCATTCTACAGTGTTTCCTATTGTCTCTTACTCAATTTAATTTATGTAACACTGTAAGGGGTAACATGCCCAGTCACCTGCTAACACCCACCATTGCCTTCCTCCAGATATTTACTCAGACATTTCTCAAGACCTTACCAGAAGCTCATTCTTCAGAGGAAGAATCAGTCCTGACTCCACTGAAATATTTTCTACAAGTGGTGTCAATGAGAAATCAAACCACATTTTTTGGCAGTTAATCAAGCTGTCCCCTGTGTAAGTGCAAATACTTGTCCCTGTGCTAGATCTGCTCCCTGGATGCTGGTTAGAGAAATGCTTCCTTAGCAAGAGACTGAGCCAGAGAACACGTGAGCATCTGCCATGCCCTCAGCTCCTGATGACTTCTAGGACAACTAAACTCATCCCGTCTTTATCTGCCTTCTGCAGGTCCTCTCCCTTCTTCAGGACCTGATATAATCCTGCACTCTTTGACACTCAGGAACTCACAGCATGAGGGATTATAAGGTAGGGAAGTATTATCTAACATCATGGCAAGAGAAATGCTTCATTTTGCCTGAGATCATACAGAAGATCGGTTGTAGCACTCAGAAAACATCCCAGAGAAGTAACTTTTTGTTAGGTATGGACTAATGTCATATGGACATATGTCTTTAATGTTTATTATTTCCCGTTTTACTTATTGCTCTGCTTTCTCTGATTTACTCAAGACTTAATATTGATCTTGAACTGGGATGTTTTCTTAGTAGAAAGCTTTCTGGTTTATGGTTTGTGTTTCTCCCAATTCCTCTATTCTGGTAGTATGGGCTCTGGCAACCCAGCCCCAGCACAGCTAGCAGTAGTTTTGTATATGATCAGTGCTCTTCTCATGGTATTTTCTGCAGACACTATTGTAGCATAAAATAGCACAAAAGGTTGTGCGTCTGTACCACAGTTCATAATCCAGCATTTTAGTACCAATGCATCTCCAGCACTGCTTTAAGCTGTTAGCTGGGCCGGCTGAACTATAAACTAGGTCACCATCCCCTTCTCCAGCCTCTACCAGACAGGTGGAAAGGAAGAGGGAGAGGAAGATACAGACAGAGCAGGGTGATGAACCATGTCCTTCAGTGGCCAGGCCCACAAGTGCTCATCTGAGAGCTGTGACCCAGGGCTGTGGTCACTGCTGTGTGGGTACACACTGCACAAGCTCTTCCCAAGCTGGCTTGATTAGCAGTTATTCAAGTTGTTAAAGCCTGAGCTTGGCACGGGCTAGTGACTCAATGAATATTATTCTGATTGGTTTTACAGCCCATGTGGCTCAGGGATGGCTGCTGCTAGCACAGCCTGAGCTTCAGCTGAAGGTGGGTTGAGCACACCTGTGTTACATAACAGCCACATCAATGCCTGCCATGCAGACATAACTTAATGTTGACATTTTCAGCTGTATAATAAGGTATGCCAGCAAATGAACAGCAGCAGTACTAAGCACTATTCTTTGTGAGCTTGGTGTGGGGTGTGTAAATATTTTGCCTCCGTTAAGGAAAAGAAATTAGGGAAAATAAATATTCCCAAGCACATTCTAGAGAATGCTAGATAAAAGAACAAAGCAGAGTATAAAGCAGATTTTACGAGGCAGTATTTACGAAGACCTTACATTACTTACACACCCCAATATTTTCATGGCTGAACTACATAGAAACCATAGAAACCCACTCTATCTTCACATGTAGGACACTATATTCTAGAAGGTGTGACTTTCAGTTTTTTTAAGTAAAGAGGAAAAACCCAAAAAACCTGCAGCACTTTACTGTGGTATTCTGCTCTCTTTCTGCAGAACTTTATTGTGGCCACTCTGATAATTAGCAATTTCCCACAGGAGGGAAGATTTTGCAAGCCTGTAAGATGTCTGCTTTCATTTAGAAGAGGAGAAGTAGAAAAGTAAGGAAGAAGCAGAGAGAAGCAAGCTGGGAGAGAGGTGTGATTTATTGCTCTTCAACTGTAGACCTGTCAGTGATCCAAATCCTTAATCTTGTTCTGTGTGTACTTTTTCTCAGGAAGTCCACTGGGCATTTCCTGTGTGTAACTCAGCTAAGTTGGTAGTATGGCTTTTTAATATCTCCTGGGCAGTGCACAAGACATTAAAAGACAGTATAGGGATTCATGCATCAGAGTTTCTTCATATTAAATTAAATTAAACAGTATATCAGCTGGACCAGAACAGCTTTTATAAAGCGTATCAGGGATAGGGTAGGAATGAGGATGGACAAGCCTCTGCTCTGATTCTGTCACTGTGGTCCTCACATGGCTACAGCTGTGCAGGAGCTGCTCAAATGTGATACTACCCAAGGGGTTTCCATCTGTCCCAGGAGAACAGGAACATGATACCTCTCCCTCTCTGCACCTTCCTTCTCCCTGTGTAGAGTGCAAGGAGCATGGTCTGTAATCTGTGCTCACCAGCAATTCCCTGGGAAACTGCCAGCTCAGAGGAGAGAGATGGATAGACTCTGTCCCTCCTGATGTGATACATTGAGCAAAGTACTCTGCAGAAAAGCAGGAAGGCTGGGCCCAATTTCTGGCTAGGAAGACTTGGGAATTTCTGTGATTGCTTTAGAACCCTTGAATGAAAGGTACTACCCAAAGGCAGCCCCAGCTATCATCCTTCCAAAAGGCATCTTTTCTGAGGAAGAATACCAGGACGGCAGTAATCTCATCTCAGCTTGATGTCCTCTGCCAAAGTTAATGAGAGAGATCAAAGCTGATTATGACACAATACTTGGATATTGTGGGACAAAAATATGTGCTGTAGGTATATTAAAAGCCTCAGCTTCGAATTTCCTAAAGAAAGCCTACAAAATCTCATATGCATTTTGAGGATCTGAAGCTATAGAAATGTCCTGCTTTATAACTTTCTCCAGTAGAACATTTTATTTTTTTTTAATCTATCAAAATCTAATGACATTTTGACAGAGAAGAATAATTGTTGAATTTAAGGAAACACTGATCAGATCTGCTTTGCTGTCAAACTTTTTATCACCTGCAAATTTCCAGCCATTCAAGTATCCAAGACTGCTTTAGAAAAAGACTTCAGGCATTATAATTTTACAAGAAGTCAGTAACTGCTTAGAGAGTTTTGGAGAACAAATGGTTTGCTTCCAAGCAATCAAAGCGATGTTTTAGCTTCCCTAATGAGGTAGTTCCCTCAAGGAGCTGGAGAATACTGACACCAGATACTCCCTCTGTTGTTGCAGCAGATTCCTCTGGCATTGACAAATAGCCTATCTGAGCTAGCAAGGTCAGATGGACAGAAACAGAACAAACAAGAGTGCCAAACCCAGAGTAGTCTGGTGCTCCTGGCATTCCTAAGCAGGTGGGAAGACGGCTGAACAGACATTTTTGTCATTTGGGACATTTGTACCTAGATCCTTGACAGGTGCTTCAGGCATATTGTTTACTTTCTAGACACCAGGATGTGTCCAGGCACTGAGTTTATTCATGCAGAACAACCCTCTAAATCCAAGAATCCAGTGACACAGTATGAGCTAAGAGCTCCCCTACATGCAGTGGAGACAACAAAAAGTTGCAAAAGCAAAAATTGGCTCAGAGTACCTTCAGGGAGGCATTAAATTCTGCTGGATTTAAAGGTCTCTGAAAGAGTGCTGCTATTAAAGGATCACCAAGCAGTGCTGCCCTGACAACAATGGGATCTTTGCTCCCCTTAAATTTCAAGGGTTAGAGCAGAAACAGGTAGGGCCAGCTTTCCTGAGTACATGGAGACTTTTCAGGGGCCAAAGCCATCCTGTTAGAGCATCTCTGGTCCCTGTGTCCTCGCAATTTAGCAGCTGGTCACCAGAGCAGTTGATAGCCTCCCGGCTTTCTGGACAGTGACCCATTTGTGGAAGGGTTTATGCCTATGGTAAATGGCTACTTCAATGTTACAGAATTTAGGAGTCCAGGTTTTAATAGTAATTAATAGTAATTAATACTCAAACCCTGTAGCATATAGAAAGCATAGACAGACATGTTCAGAGGGTTGTGTTATGGCAGAGAGTCTCCCAGTGAGACTGGATTTGCTGTGTTGATGACTAGACACGCACAGCATGAGCCACTCCTGCCCTGAAAGACTTAACTATCTACACAGACAAAGCAGATGCAGGAGAAGAAAAAGCACAGAGGTACAAAATAACTTCTTTGCCTAAAGTTACTCATCAGCCCACAATGGCACAGTGCTCTCCTGAATGCTCAATGAACTATTTAACATGGATATTAAAAGCTTAAGTGGGGAGTCATTAGGGCTTTAAAAGGCCCCAGCCCAGATTCCTAAACAAGGCTATCTAGAAGGAAGCTCCAGATTTGTAACCACGTGGCAACACAATCTGCCTCATTTTGAAAGATGCTGCGCTGCCCGGTGGCTCCAAAGCAGCCTGCCATGGGGAACCCCTCCTCCCTGAGCTGCCTTGCCCAGGAAAGTCACCGAGCAGCCGCTTTGCTCTCGGCTTCAGCAGCTCCCAGGAGCACGCAGGAGCTACTGGTCTTGAAGTGGTGCCACCCCTGTGGGCAGGGCAGCACTGACCTGGCTCCACTGTCTGATGCCTGGCATCTCACCTGCCTGTTTCCACAGGTTTCATCCATTAATTCTCAACTTCTACCGGTGTTTTTACCTATCATCCCTGATGATCACTCAGTTTCCACGAGATGAGTTTTTCTCCCATCCTCTGAGAGGCAGAAAAACATTTCATTACTTTTAGGGATGGACTCATGCCTCTGATTGGGAAACCAGTATACAGAAAACAAAAGCAGAGTATTAAAGTTTTGAACAATATGAGGCTTTTTTATTCCAACCATTTTCACAACAGGCTTGATGAGTAAGGCTCCAGAATGCCATACTTAAATGCCAAGAAATTGGATTTTCATTTCTGCTCTCTTTTTTTGATGAGAAATAGTCCCTGGGTTGTTTTGGAAAATGAATGTTGAAAGCTGGAAATCCTGATGGTAATTGATGTTTTTTCATTTCCACATGTGCATCTTTCTTGCAAACTATGTAGCATCAGCACAGTAAATATCCTTTATGCAATTTAAAAGTAAAATGCATCATGGAGCATGCTAATAGAGCTTGATGGTAATATCATAGAAACAGAAGCATGAGGGAGTCTGAAAAAATCCTAGGCCAATTTCTGCTCTTGGCTAAAATCCTACAACCCCCTTGAAGTCAGTGGCATTCTGGGCTTGCAAAGCAGAATTTAGACTCTAATTCTGCAAATCTCTGAATGTGGGCATTGCAATGGAAAGCTGGCATTGCTGCTCATGAAGGCCACTGCCAAATAACTGCTGGGCCCAATTTCCAGTAGGCCTGGGTAGCTGAAACTCTAGTTCATCCTCTTAGGATAAGGCTTAGAACAGGTCAAAGTACCTGTGGATAAAAAAAAAAAATCCAGTGAGACTGAAAATCAAATAAAACTAAATTTAAGATTCACTTGTTCAAGAGAGCCATGTGCTTATTTCTTTCCTGTTTTTATAGTCTGTCTCTCAGGAAGCAGGAGCTGATTCTGCTCTCAATAAACCTATGGTGAAAATCTCAGCAGAGTCAGGAGCTGCGCACTGGGCCCCAAACAAGAAGATTAGAACTGAAATGATGTTAGCACTTAACACCAGATCCAAAGCCCACTGAGGTGAAGAGACTTTCCATTTTCCAGCTCTGAAGATAAATCTACCTCAAAATGAATACATTACTAAGATTCCTCTAGTGATATCTAAAGCTTTAGCAAAAGAAATAACAAGCCACCGTAGCAGAAGCAAACATAAAAGGAGGCAAAGGAAAAGGTCCTCTCTGTTAGCAGATAGATTAACGGATTTGGGAGAAGCAAGTAAAAATCAGAAGAAACCTCTTTCAGAAAAATTGTGCCCATATTTTCTAAAGAGGTATATGAATAGATAGTCCTTAAAACCAAGAAAATAAGTTGTGCTGGAGAATGAAGGTGATGGGGGCATTAATATATGAAAGCAGAGCTGAGTAATGTAGGTCAAGGAGAATAAACACTGTTCCAGTTGTGACGTTACAGAAGAGGAAGTAACGTTCACTGATTACCACTCACCATTTTGCCATACATCATCAAATCACTGGCACAGCTGGGAAAAACCTTTCACCTGGCTGTTTCAGCTTGGACTAGAATCTCCTGCCTAATTGTTTGGAGTTTCTTTTGGATTTCTCTGTCAAAGCAAAATCGTGCCTGGTAGAATGAAGCTGTTCCACGAAGAACATCCCACTGAATATCAGGCTCCCCATGCTTCAGGCAGTCCTGTGCCCTACTGAACATTTGTGCACTCTTAAAAATAAAAACTATTCTGATCAACTTAAGGTGGACCAATAGCCTCCAACTCCTTCTCTGCAGTGGTCCACAGAAAACAGGCTTCTGTTTTCAGCTGCTGGTTCAGAATCACTTTTGACTTCTTCAGCTGATTTCAAAGCCAAGGATGCCCTTCTCTGGGTGGTTAACACCTTAGCCATTTCTCTGATTATACACTTCCCTTTTAATCTTCCTCCTACTTGACTTCAGCAAGGTTTTTTAGCCTATCAGTACCTAGATCCTCAAATCAGAAAACTGAACACTATTACTTCAATATTTTCATTCACAATGGAACAACATGTACTTGTAATTTTTAAATGCATCCTTTATTCTACCCCAAGAATAAACCTGGCCATCTCGTTTGGGAATTTTCTTCCTCAGAGACAGCTTGACTACTAGTTTTTTTTAATGCAAATGGCATAAAACTGTGTTCCCTATTTTCCTAGAGGTTGTTTGCCTCTTCTGAGCTGTGGCAACTTCTGACTGTACCAAACATAGTGATTCTGAATGCCCCAAAAAACCCCATTTACTCCAGCATTATTGTTAATGAGTTTTCTCAGTTTTCAGCACGAGAACTGACGAGCATCACCAGCAACTTGAGTAAGATCACATTTGAACATTCTGCTGCTCCCCCTTGACATCTGATGCCACAGCTTCACATTTGTTGCACCATGTGTTGCTGGTCAGTAACTCCTGGCAGGAGGTGTCTGTCTTGTTCACTGTTTGCATTTCCCTTGTATTGGCGCTGCTGTTCTGCCAGCTGCTGCGCTGGTCACTCCCAACTGCAGAACAATCAGTTGGCCTTTTCCTAAACACTGAGGATGTTGTGCCCTGCTATTCTGCATCTATATTTCCAATGATGAGATGAAATTTGACACAAAGAAAGCAGTCCAAGAACAACCAGAGGGAATTAATTCAAAGCTTTAAAAAATCACGTTAAAAAGAGATGATTATGGCGAGGCTGGGAGGAATGCAATCATCACTCCCTGCAGCTCCTTATGATTACTGCCAAGACCATGAAAGTGCTCCAAATAATGTTGTGGTGAATGCTGTGATACCCACATGCAATGCAGGTCATCTTCTGCTCATGCAACCTGGCATTTGGAAAACGTATTGCATCAGCAAAGACAGCCAAGACTGAATAATCTCTACCAAAATAGCTGTAAAGCTATGCTAGCACTTCCATGCTGGTTGCACGAGCATTTTCTAGTGTTGATCCAAGCTCTGATATTCAAAACAAACAAACAAGATGTTTTCTTCCTTTTTAGTGCTTTTCCCAGGTTTATGGATCTACCTACTCAGCTCTCAACGTGGCTGATGGCAAGCTCCTAGCAATGAGAAGTCTCTGCTTGGATTTTATCTTTGCTGAAATCTTTATGTGCCCCCTTGCAATGGTTTCCTCTGCTTAAAAAAAGACCCCAAATTTTAAATCTCTTCACAGTACCCGCAGGAAATCAATGATCCTGATGGGCCTATTCCAGCTCAGTATAGTCTGTGATTGTATGAAATGGGAACGTGTTTTACCCAGCCTCACCTTCTCTGGCTGCATGACTGCACACTCGGCCTTCCCTCCTCCAAAACTCTCTGCAAGCTCCACTCACCTCCTGGCAGCTACTCTAGCCCTGGCCCGCTCCTCTCCCCCATCCACAGATAACATTATCCTTTTTTTTGGCTTGTTTCATGTCCCTGGAATCCTGTACTCCCTATCTGCTCCGAGCCATCAAGTCACTCATCACCCTTAAATCTCACCTTTAAAACCTCCCTGCATGGTATGGGCTGTGACAAGTGGGGGAAACGTAGTTAAAAAAAAAAAAAAAAAGTAACTATATCCATATATATCGGGCGTGTGGTGGGAATGGTGTCCATGTAAAGGAGCAGCAGTGGATTGTCTGAGAGCCCCACAAGGAGAGAAGAAAACAGAAACAAGCAGGTGACATTATAGGTAAGAAGAGACTCCAAGGGCACCGCTGCCTTCCCACAGGGCACAGAAGGCTTGGGGCCTGTGAGGGACTGACCCCACAGAGCGCCCTAAGCCCCGCAGAAAACCCCGCCAGGAGAGACCTTCCCCTTCAGGGACCTGAAGGGCAGAGCGCGCATCCAGGGGTATTTTACAGCGAAATGAATTTATTTGTGGGGCAGGAGGGCGGCCGCCGCCACCCCAGCAGCCGCTGCCCGCTCGCCCTCCCGCAGCCGCGTTCGCCTCAGGTCACCCCGGCAGGCGGGGGGGCCGCGGGGCGGGCCGCTGTCCCTTTAAATAGCACTCGGTGGTTCACGTCGCCGCCGTCGCCGTGTAATAATTACTCGCGGGCCGTGGCGCCGCCTCCCGCTCCCCGCGGCCTCCCTGCCTGTGCTCCGCCAATCAGCGCCCGCCCGCGTCACTCTGAGGGCAACGAAACACGGAGAAAGGGGAAAAAAAAGTTTGGTGAGGAGCGAGCGGGGCCGGCGGGCGCGGCGGGCCCAGCGCAGGTGAGGGAGCGCGGCAGAGCCCGGGCGGCCGGGCCGGGGTTGCGGTGGCGGCCCCGCACCGCGACGGGGCGGGGGGACGGCGGCCGCCCGCCCACTGGCCCCGGCGAGCGGCGGAGGGGCTGTGGGGAGGGTTCCCCCTTCGTATCCCCGACCCCCTCAAGCAGCGGGCGAAGGGCTGCGGGGCGGCGGCGGGCGCGGGGCCCGTAGCTCTTTCTCTGCCTTTTTTGGTGGTTCCGTCCTCCTCTCCCCACCCCCGGCGGGCGGCTGCGTGCGCAGGAGCCATCCCGGGGCAGAGGTGTTTGTACTCGTGTCCTTGGGTGGAAGGGAGAGGCAGAGCCGGCCCTCCGCCAGCGCTGCGCCCGCCGGGCCCGGCCCCGCGCCCTCCGCTCGGACCGCCGGGCTTCGGCACCGCGCCGGAGCCGGCGGCGCTCCCCTGCCTGCCGCAGCCTTCCCCCAGCCCGGGCCGGGCCCCGCTGCCCCTCGGGTGAGCCCAGTGCGGCAGGTTTGGCTGGTGTGGGGACAGGGGTGCTCGGGAATCAACGTGCGCTTTGTGTTGTACCGCTCTTCTAGTTAAACCAAGGGTTAACCCTTGTAAAGTCTGCGTACTTTGCCGTTTTGCTTTATGAAAAGTTATTGTTGTTGTTTTGGTGTTCGCCCAGGAAGCCTGTGAGATTTAACCCAACTTGCCTCCTAGGCTTTGCCAAAAGCCTGGAGTGATAGATAAAGGGTGTGAACATCCACTCGTGTTTCCACAGGATGTTAGGATTGGGTAACCTTAGAAAATAAAAAGGGCAGTTACCTTACTGCTAATAACAACAGCAGCAACAACGAAATACAGAAGCTTCCACCATATGTGCTGGTGTAATGTGGAGGCATTCAGCAAAACCGTGGTTGTTACTTCACCCCCTGCATGGATTGACTTCAAGTGCACCGTTGTGTTCTGAAGTCCATTCCCGAGTGTTTGTCCAGGCTTGTCCCATAATAGGTGTCATTGCATAAGAGTTACAGGGAGCAAAGAGCGTGCCGAGCTTCTTTCACTCTTCTAAGGTTCTGTGCTCACATCTTAACTGTGCCAAACTCTACACTGAAAAGAGAGGGGCACAGCTTTGTGAGCTGCCCTGTGAACTTCAATAAAAAAAAATATAAATTATTCTCTCTTCCTACTACTTAAAAGTAAATATTTTTGTTTGTCTTGTGTCATCTTAAATAATTTTTTGCACAGAGTGCTAATCCTCTTCTGTGGATGATGGTAAGTCAACAATTGAGGAAGTAAATATGTCAATTCATTCCTTTGTCTCTTTCCTGTCTGTCCTCTTAACTTTTACAGCTTTACTCTTTGAATTTTATCTGATTTGTTTTTGTAGTGCTGAGGTATCTGTTCTATCTTTTAAAACAAGGGGACTGGCTCTTTTCTGATTTGTCTTGTATTTGTTCAGGCCAAAATAAATGTATAATGGGAGGATTTTTGTTCCTTATGGTACTGAATAACAAAGTCTCTGACGTGTCAGTGGCATAATTCCTTTTGGTTTATTACTTTGTAGATAGAGAAGAATATATGCTTCACTAGTGGGAAAACTGTCTCCTGTATATATTCATAGAATACCTCTTAAAATGTTTGTCTTAAAAACCTGTGAATCATGGTATTTTTTTTTTAATCTGTAACTATTTAACTTCTAGACTAATCATGAATTTATGGTAAAAACTAACAGCATTGGGTATGACATAGTATACTTACAGGAGTATGATTGAAGAATGTAAGTTTACATTTCAACTTCTTGTTACTACTTGGTCTCAGATGGCACATTCAAAACCTTACACAAATAGCTTGAAAGAGTGGCAAGTTATCAGAGGGAGAGTAACATTAACACAAACTACTGAAAAGTTGCTATGGTTACAGATAAAGGTAATCCCTGTTTCTGTGAAAGTGTGTCGTTTTGTAACAGCTATATTAATCAGTCTGATTTCTGAGAAAATTAGAATTTTACAAACTTCTGGCTCCATTTTCTTGGCAGTTAATTGCTATGCACTTTTTTTTTTTAAATACTGAATGGGCAGTGACTAGTATTCAAGATGCATCATTTGACCTACAAAGATTATTATAGATTACATATAAATGCTCTTGGACCATGCTGAATTCAATGGAAACTGTAGTATAGTTATTTTTGCTCCACCCAAGAGATACCTGATATCAAGGAAGTGTCTTTTAAAATGTCTGGATCCTTTTTCAAGGACTTTGGCTGAAGCAAGTGATGTGGCCCTCTGTCACCAGAGACCTTGATTGTGCAGCTGTACAAGATAAAATTTCGTGTTCTTATTTAAAAAACAAAAAGAAAAAAACCCACAACCAAATCACACCCCCCCCCCCCCCCCCCCCCCCCCCCCAAAAAACATGAACGACCACCCCAAAGCAAACCTGTATGGCAGCTGCTGAGAAATTGAGACCTGTTGGGAATGTCCAGCTTTATAGGCCAGGAGGCCACAGGGCAGGGACAAATGATTCTGTTAAGAGCTTTTTGCCTAGATAGAAAGAGTTGGGGTTTAACATGCTGAAACTTTAATAATATCTCAAGTCAGCTGAGCTTTGGGTGGTTTGAGATAGCTGCTAAAACAATCCAGTGGGATGTGTCTGTCTGCTGTGTCTGTGCTGCTGTCCAGACAGCTCAACAGAGCTCTCTGTATTTACCACATGCACCTCTTTGTTGTTTCCAGATCTGATTATTGCAGTGCAGTAGTACGTCTGGGATTGAAAGCAGCAAGAGGAATCTCAGAAGTTCAAGATTACTGAAATCTCATCAGTCTGGTATGTTGTTCTCTTCAAACTCCTGGAATAGCAAGTTGAATTCTTTGTACGTGAGGGCCTCCTTAGTTACAGCTAAGGATAAGTTTCCTGCTAGGTTTCTAGGACCTTGGCTTTTCATCAGCAATTTCATTCTCGGGAAGTAATGTGCTACTAAGAACTATGAACTGTGTATTGTTGGGCTTCTGTAGAAGATTGTTTTTGGTAGTGGTGTTTGAAGCAGGACAATGAACCCAAGCTCTGGGGACCTTCAGTCAACATACACTCTGAACTTGTTTTCATCTTGCTTATCCAGCTTGGAAATTCCAGGTACTTTTGTAGACTTTCAAAACTAAAGTCAGGCTGGAAAGGAGCTACTGCTAGCAGACTTTGCAGATGGATGTATTGAAGAATGCATAATATGAAAAGGAATGTTTATTTCTTCACATGGGGATTCCCCCCCCCACACCTTTATGTAGACCTGGCACTCATGAAATAATGGGGTTTTTTCGGTTTGATAAAAAATTTTATAATGTTGTCTCAAAAGTCATTTCTCAAATGCCAATGTTCTGGAATTCCTATGCTAATGTACTTTTAAAATGTATATATTTTCAGATGTACACAGCAAGTTTGGGAACTATTGTTTATAAATAGGGTTACAGCATCTGAGGGTGTGAAAGGGATGGGAAGTTAAATATTACTTTGAAAACTGTCTCTAGTAATAAGAAAAGCTAAAAGTCTGAACTATAATAATAAAGAATAAAAAATTCAGTATGCTGTTGTGCAGACACCACTGACAACCAGAGGATAAAGTCCTTTTGTCCAATGCCAGTTCAGTGTGTGTATGCAGCAGATCAGTTTCTTTGCTACTTATTAACATATACAGAATCCAGGAGGTGTAATGGATTCAGGACTGAAAACCAGGTGCAAAATAATGAAGAAAGCTCTTGTGGTTCACACTGGTCTGCTGGGACCTGGATTGAGTAACCGTCTCTTCATCTAATCCCTGAACAGCCATCACATGTGGCTTTTGATCACTACTATTCTTGGCTCTGTTTGAACTGGTGACTTACAGATGGAGGGCTCTGTTCCTGATCTCTTGAGCTGTCAAGTGTCCCAAACTTGCTGTCTTCTCTGTGTGTTAAGATTACAGAACAAATGGCCTTTTAGCTGTTGTCTGATTACCATAGTCAAATGAGAGTCAGGTGCTCTCTTACTGTCCAAGTGCAAAGTTGGGTGGCGGCAAACTGATTTTTTTTTTTTTAACACTTCTGTGAAAGCTTCCCTGCTTAGTGTCTTGCAGCTGCTATCTGCTGTTTTCCTTTTTTCTGCATTGCTGCAGATATTGCAAAGATATTAGCAAAGGCTTGAGCCTGAACCTTAAAATGTGCTTGTGCCATTTTTCCAGAATGTATGTGTGTTTAGAGGGAAAATAGATGGCTTCTTGCAGAAACTGAGGCTGAATATTAGGCTTTTTTATCCAGTTTCACTACATTTCCTTCAGCATGAGGTAATGACTTGAATAGCAGTTTTTTAATGCATGGATTCCCAACGTTTAAATACAAATATGTTTACCTGTGAATTCTAGTCCAGTGACCAGAGGGTCAACCATGAATCTAGTTTGGATACTCCACAGATGATGTGGAGATCTTCACTTTTATGAGGATAGAAAATAACTCTTGGGACTTTATTATTAGGACAGTTGTGGTGTGGGTGTGTTTTGGTTTTAAATGAGATGAGGTAAGAAAATCTGGGAGGCCAGTGCTGAGTTGCATGGCCATCCCCCTTCTGCTCTGGGTAAGCCGTACTCTTGCTCATCAGAGGCGGGCCAAACTTCTGCCAGCTCAGAGACTCCAGGCAGGTGGAAGGGGCTGATTAGCACCAGAGCTGGTTTCAGGAATTGGCCAGACTGCAGGGCTTGTGGGGGGAAGAGGTGGGGAGGAAAAGGGATGGAACATCTCCACTGTAGTGATAAGAACTGCTAGTTGCCTGTGTGACAGAAGCATGAGCTGAAGTGTGGGGTGTTTGATGATAAAAATTATTTTTCATTGCCATTACGAGGTGGTGAGACTGCTGTGGTAGCAAATAGAGCTGGAGACTTTTGGAGTAGTATATTTGGTTTGGGTTTTTTTCCCCTCTTCTTTTTAAAGTACCCCAACAACAATGTTGACTATAGGGCTGTCACATCTTCTAGCACTTGGCAGTTTGGTTGATGTCATTTGTGACTTGTGCTGCTGTTTCTGTGGGCCTAAAGTTAATGTGCTCTGAATTGAAGCTTTCCAAGATTGGTTCCTGAGATACTTGAGGGACACTTTATTGGTCTGTTTTGTTTGTGCGAACTGTGTTCTTGGTTTTGATTGCATAGATAAAGGTTTGTCAAAAAAAGTGTCATGCAAGTATGAGTTATGCTCGGGGGACTCCAGCTGCCAGCGGTGCTGGCTCTCATAGGGCCCTGAATTCATATGCAAGGATTAAGGTCTGGTTCTTTCAGTTTATATTTTAGGTGTTGTGGGGGAAGTTATGTGAATATTGTTAATTCTGCTCTTGTAGTGTTTCATACATATCAACTTACAGCCAATTGCTGCTTTTCACTTGTACTTGGTTTTGTGGCATGATAGGTTGCTTTAAAATAGGTAAAACAAAATGTGCAATTTCATTGTTTTTGCAGAAGTAAATGTCCCTTGTGAAGGTGTTTTTTATGCTCTCTTTGGTGCATCACAGCTCAAGGGAGCACTTAGCTGTACATATTTTCCTGATGCTGTGTAATATTTGCTGTAAAGCAGTGTGCTGGACTGCCTTGGACTTCATTAATCTGTGTTAGGGAAGTTAAAACTTCCCTGTTTTGTGGTAATGGTAGTGGGTGAAGTAAGGGAAGGCAGGCTGTTCCAGCACTGGGAAAGGTGACAAGAACCAGAAACAAGTTCTTCCTCTCTGCCTTCGCGCAGGACAAAAACAACCCCAATGTGCTTGTGCTGACAAGTGCTTTATCTTCCTCTAGCTTGGTATTTTTAGATATTTTACACTAAACACGTGAAAATACTTTATGTAAGGCAGCCTTGCTACCCAGATAAGTCTTGTGTAACTATGATGATACTTGTGGGTGCAGGAGGGAACACTGACTGTGATCTGGCTCTTCCCTGTGTTGCTTGTTAGGATGGGGCAAGGTTCATCTTGGAACAGGTGTCCTATCTGCACTTGTGAAATATTTGTTAAGCCTTGTTTTGCTTTTACGCATCTTTTCACCGGATAGTTCTGTTTGCACAAAGGAAAAAGAACCACTTTTAATCTAGAAGACAGGTTTTTGTGTAGTGCTGGGAGGAAGCTGTGCCGTGAGAAACGCTGCTGTCATAACGTGACCAGGATCTTGCAAATTTGTTCAGTCAAGTGAAGCCTGAATAAGCACAAAAAGTTTCTGGCAGAAGCCGTGGTACCTTGTGGGATGGAGACAGTCACTTCCTGCGGAGCTCCTGCTGACTCATGCTTTAAATGGGTGGAAGTCTTTGGAACCGGCGACCCGATGTATTTTTAGCCGGGGTTACTAATTTATATAGTGTGCTCGGCCTCCCAGGGTAACTCCAGTCACCCTTAAAGCGCGGATGGGCTCCAAACCCACAGCTAATTTTATCCCATAAGTGGAGCAAGCGGCAGTTGTGTAATTGCCGCGGGAGAAGCGTTCCCAGCCCGCTCGGTGTTATCCTCTCTTCCACCCCTGACCCCCCGTCCTGTAGCGAGGTGCCGGGAGGGGTGGGCGCCCCGCGGGGCCGGGGTCCGTCCCGGCCATCAGTCGCGGGGTGCGCCCGCCCGCGGCTCGGGTTTGTCACGGCGGCAGCGGGGCACGGTCCCTTTAAGAGCGCGCGCCCGGGGAGCCCGAGCCCGCCCAGCCTAACCTGCTAGCAAGGAAAAGTTCTTTACGTGACGGACAGGCCGTTCCGCCAATCAGCGGGCGCGGCCCGGCCGGCGGGGCGGGCCTTCGCCGCCTCGGCCAATAGGAGCGGGAGGGCGGGCCCCGTGCCCACGGTAGGTTGCGCCGAAGTGCAGCTCCAAGTGAAGTTAATCTGGGGTGAAGCGAACAGAAAATTGTGGAGATCGTGTTGGTAGGAATTTTGCCGTTCTAATCGCGTCGTGTGGCGTCGTTCCGCCCTCCGGGGCAGTGGAGTTCATGTGCGTGGGGCTTTCCTTCGTCGTTCCGCTCTCTAATGATGGCAGGATATTAACATTTATGCAGGGAAGCAGAACAAAAGGGCTCTTTAGACAGGAAATAAGGTGCTGAGAGACTCAAACTTGACCGAGTTTCTTTTGTCATCTCTCGCCTTGCACCGGGTGTTCTGGCGTGGAAGAATCGAGAGGTTCCACATTATCTTATGGAGAAATGTTAATTCTAAAATAGCGAGGATAATGCTGCTGTTTTGGAGTTACACAATGTTACAGGAAGAGAGCTCGATTTTAACTCTAACTTCCCTGATTCTGATGAGATTGGAGGTAACTAATTATGACAGCTGCTGTGGGATTATTCAGTGATAGCATTTGCTCCAAGTCATTTGTCTTAAATTGTCCTTTGTTGTATCACTGAAGGCTGCTGTGCTGTTGTCTGTGTGTTTGTTCTTGATGAGAAGAATGTCTCTCAGGTCTTTAGCATTCAGAACAAAGATATGTAAAAACTATGTAAAACATCACAATTCTTTCCTCAATTTTAATCAGTTTTCTAGGGTGTCTGGGTCTGTAAGAGCTCTGATTACAAACACAGGCAGGAAAAATGAAGTGTTACTGCTCTGTGGTGCAGCTATTACCCTTCCAGCTAAGGGGAAAAAAAAAAGGGGGGGAGGATTTTTTTTCCTTTGGAATTGGTCTGAATCTCTTTGGAAACCTGTATTGCCTAATGGTAGCAGGTGTTTTATTTGAGGGAAGACTGTTTTCAGTTTCTGCACCAGTTGTATCATATATGGTATTTTTAGTGATACTTTGTGAATCTGAAAGGGCTTCAGGAACAGGAAAAGTATGAATTGTCATGGGATAGGGTGAGAGGGAGGAGAGCAGGAAGTGGCGAGGCAGGAAACAGGGGGGTTCTAATGAGAATGAAGACTTTCTTTTAATTGTCACCCTTTCTGTATTAGATGAGGCCACATACAGAATAAAGCTTTCAGTTTGGGAAATCTATTTTCTTACTTCCCTGAATATGTCCTGTTTTTATAAAATCTCTTGGGTTGATACACAGCTGCTTCTGGGAATTGGAAAGAAATACTCATGTCCCCAGTACTTGTTGAGTCTAAGAAGTTTGATGGGCCTTGTATGATTAGTCATGGTGATAGAAGAATGGATGTGAAAAATTGAGCAACAGTCTTTCAAATGACCGTGGAAAGCAATTGCTTAGACCTTTACTGAATGTAAACAAGTGTTATTTTCAAAGTATTCCTCGTTCTTTCAGTTTTACGTTGAGCCCTTCTGTTTTCTCCCAAAACGCTGGTTATAGATTGCTTTTTTGTATGTGTGTGTGTGTGTATATATATATATATATATATATATATATATATATATATATATCTATCACACACTGGTGTCTTGCCATGGGCCAGTGGCTTATAGGTCTGAATTATTAATTTGCTCTTGCTGTCTTTATCTGTTTATGCCATTTTTAAATGCCCTGCATTGTATTTAAACCCTGAAAATACTATTTTAGAATGAGCACTGACTATATATGGTCTTTTAGCAGACAGGTGGGGTAGGTTTCTTGTACTGGGTTTAATACCTGGATATTTATTTCTTAACTTCCATGTGATGCTAGGCCTAAGACTAAGTGCCTGGATCAGGTGTATGAGCTGAGGGCAAGAAGAATACTAGTGTTAGCTGGAATTTGTCTAAACTGATGAGTATGTGTATTAGAATTGCTAAAACTAAAGCAAGCCAACTAAAGTATTTTTGTGCTATTAAATATCACATTTAGCCAAAACCTAGTTTCATTTAGAACCAGATAAAAGCTGAATACATGAGGCAACTTGTTTCCTGTTGCTTGATCACTGAGCAGCCATGTTTCTGAGTCCCCTCTGGCCCCCAACTTAGGGAAGATGTATTATTTGGGACCAGTTTTGCTGATTTATTCAACACAGGAGTGAAATGCTCAACTCTCTTGCCACATGTATACAGTTCTAATGCAGGCTGTTTGTAGAAAGCAAATCTGCCCTAAAGGATAAACATAGCACTTTGCTGGCACAGCTGTACAACTTCTGTATTCAGGCTACAGCAAATGTTTCTTGCCTGCATTCAAAGCCGTTGCTGGCAGGACCCGTGTTGTCCCTGCACGATGATTGGTTGTTCCAGCATTTCTTGTTCATAAAACCTTCTCCTGCACATGCTCCATCTGCAGATCTTAAACACTGTGAATGTGTTGTGTGCTGTGGGATTTATGTGTCTGCTTCTGCTGCCAGGATGGAATATACATCTCTGATGTGAATAAGAGATTCTCAAAATCTGCTGTAACCCTGTGTACAAAATGCAGGATGAAATTTTATCTCCCCTCCCCAGACAAAGGGCACCTGTGCCCTACAGTTCACTGGCTGCTGGTGGCACTGCCCAGTGTGAGGTGGGTGGCACAGCATGAACAGAGAACCCTGCACTCTGGTTCTGTTCAGTGCTACTTGTGCAGGTTGTGTGCCTGCCGTGGGCGGATCTCTGTGGATCTCTGTAAAATATCCCCAAGCCTTATGGAGGGCTGCTGTCCACCCTGAAACCAGGAATGTGGGCTTTGGATCCCCCTGCCTGTTGGGCCCTCTCTGCCACACGTGTGGCCTCCTGCACGCTCCCAGCAGAGTAGCTTCTGTGAGCACTGCAGGCACAGTCAGCTAGGCTGGCTCAAATTGTTCTGAACTAGTGGCTGGAGCCAGCCCAACTGGCTCTTTTCCTCTCCTCTTCCTCCCCCTGTTTCCCAAGTGGTTTAGGGATCATTTCTGCTAATTGCCCTGGGCCCAAGGCAGAAGGGAGGTGGGAGAAGAATAATGTCATCCTAGAGCGTGTCAGTCATGCCCAAACAGGGACACCTGCCCTTGCTTTTAGCTGGGAGGTTTGGCCTCTAACAGGTTTTCTTGCAGTTTCTAGGAAAGGGGTGAGCTGAGGAGGTGTGATCAGCACAGGGCTGCTGTTGCAGGGCAGATTGGTGCCCAGGACCAGCCCTATCCTGCAGATACAAGGGCTCCTCAGGAGATAGTTGTGTGTCCTCCTGTGGTGCAGAGCTCGCTCTGGGTGGGGCAGATCATCTGCCCAGTGATGTTTACACTGTAATAAGGTTTTGTGAAAATAAGCATTTAATTGCACATGACCTACAAAGGAATAAAAATAGTTGGGATCTGTTCTTGGTTTAAACTCCATTTAAAAGATGCATGAAACATGTTTGGGATTTTTAAACCTGCTTTGGTTTTTGTTGTTTTTGTTTTTTTTTTTACCTTTAGAAGTATCAGGAACATAAAGTCTTTCTTCCCTGTTCTTGTTGGATCTCTCAGATGTGTCATAAGCTACTCAGCCCTTAATTGAAGGGGTGGGGTGATATATTTTTAACAGATCCCTTCTTCCAAGTGTGTTTATAGGGCTTTTGAGCTAAACAGAGATTAGCTAAAACAAAGCTTTGACAGTGCAAAAACTGTTTCTCCTCAATCATGTTGGGGCTTTTTGCTCATTCTCCAATTGTTGAAAGAAACTGAGGGTTTTTTCAATTTGAGAAGTAACTTTTTTGGCTATTAAATTATGCATTAAGAGATAAGTTGATCTAAATGGAGCAGAAGATGGATCAGGTTAGGATTTAACTCAGTTTAAGACAGTATTTTGAGTATTACTTAAACAAATGAACACACTGGTTTGAGTATTTGCTAAAAATAGCTCCTTTCTAAGCAGCAGTTTTATTAAACCCACAGTTCTTCCTTTAACTTAATGCCTCAGCAGTCTTGCAGGAGCTCAAACTGTCTCTGTGCTGAAGACCACCCCTGCTCAGCTGTTCTGCCCTGCCAGGATGTATTTGTGTCACAGGACTCTAACCTTCAGGATATGGTATTTGTCAGTCTGAAACGTAATAATCCTGTATCTGGAGAACTAAACTATAAACAGTGTGGCTGGCTTGGCAGGCCCTGGCAGCCACCCCAGCAATTTAGCTAGCCCAGGGTTTAAGACAGCACTGCACGAGTGTGTGTCCTGTAATTCATAATGATAATGCATCTTTATCTATGTGAAGAATTCAGGAGACAAATATAAACTCAATAGTCAAATTGGAATGGGAACTTAAGAGAGGTATTTCTGAGATGGAGGTGAGGTGTTTTGGGCTCATTGAAACATTTTGCATAGCATGGTTTTTTTAAGCAAGGCTGAAGTTTTCACCATTGGTTTGAACAATGCAAGAGTCTGGATGATTTTCATGTGTGTGCTGTGGAATATAATTGTGCTGGTGAAAACAAACTATTGCATGAGAAAGGCAGGTATTTTCCACTTAAGTTTTAAAAGAATGTTTGCAGCAAGAGAACCACTGATTCTTCAGGCAAAAATGTGCCATTCTGTACTTAAATTGGACATATTAATGCATTTTATGCAGAATGCTATCTCTAATTTAGATTGCCAGAAGAAAACATTCAGTGAGTTGTTGATCATGCTGGTTTCAAGGATGGGGTGGCAGGAAAGATACAAGACTGCAAAGAAGGATAAAATTGTTTCTCTACTACCCCGTGCATGAATTTTGTATGAATTCAACATGTTTTTCTAAAATCAGATACAATCAGATACAATCACATCCTGCAATGCAATGTTGTCATGAACCAGAATGTTTTCTGTGCAACAGGATGACCTTGCATTGGAATCTGCATCATTATCAAGGTAGGGGCAAAAGAAGTGGTTGTGAGTGTTTAACTGAAAGGTTCAGAGATTGCTCTCTTTGCCCAGCTCCTTCAGAATCAGGTAAGATGCTTATCAGGTAGCTTTAGTTTCTGATACCAGAGGGTTTTCTGAGTGAATTTCACCAGACTTCTCATGTTGGGATTATGCTATCCAAATACCATGCTAGTATGACATGCTGTTGGATATTGGTGTCAAGTCCTTAAGTGATTTTGTAGGTATTAATTAGAATCAGTTATCAAACAAATGTTGTCCTTCAGGTGAAAGGTGACAAGAAAAGTATTTATGATACCAAAATATTTGATTACTAACGTGCAAAGAAAGAGAAGAGAATTGTGGCAACATGGAAAGACTTTGCTGAAATGCTTTTTAGGGAAAAGACTTCAGAATGGCTCAGAATTGTTTTGAGTATCAACATGTTTTCATGGGGTTTGTTTAAAGTATCCTTGGAGAGGAGGAAGGCAGCATGCGTAACAATAGGTTAAGGTAAGTGTATTACTATTAGTTACATAACAAACAAATTATCAGTTGTGTATGACAAACCATGCAGGGGCTAATAGTGCCGAGATAAAGGAGTGTTTGATTTGTAGAATGGTCTGGCAGCTGGGCATGTCTTTATGGCCTTCTTAATGAGTCCGGTCAAACTTGGTGCTTGGGGTGCATTTAAAAGTGATTTTAAACTTCTGTGCGTAGCAGTGGAGTAATTGCTTTAATTTTTTTCTTCCAGTATAACAACAAAAAAATTTCATTTCATACTCTGATCACTTGGTTGATTTTTCTTGCCTTCCTGCATTTGCTTTTCTCTTACTTGGTGTCTGTGAAACCTTTGGCTCTTGCCTCTGGTCTCTTTCTGCAGGAATTAGCTTGTAATTCTGCGAAGTCATAATGTGACTGTGACCCATGGTCTTAAGTTTATACCTAGTCATTCTGTATATAAATAAATCCCTGATTAGTTGCTACCTACTTATCCTTCTGTCTTCAACCTCAGATCCCACACTACACAATCAGAACGCTTGGAACATTAGTCTTCTCTGGTAATACCTCTGTCCTTGCTGCAGCTCTGACACCTCAATTTCTCAGACTGTCAAGGCCTGAAATGGAGAATTTTTTCAAACTTTTTTCTATGGCATGAAAGCTCTACCTGGTGAACTTAAACAGGTTGGCAAATGCAGTGTAAAATGTGCAGTGCAGTGTTGCTGGGTTTCCTTGAGCACCATCAAGTTTTACACTGGGAAAGCTGGTTTTTGAAATGCAAGTTTATGGGTTAAAATTAATGGTTTTTTGAATGTAAGGAATGCAAATACTCTTCAACAGTTGTGTGGGGATTTTTGCCCTCACAAAAGGGGTGTGAGACAGAAGGGATTTCTGGGAGGCAGTGTAAGGGCACTGGGCCTTTCTCCAAGCCGTAGCGAGGGTGCTGTTCTTGTGGAACTGGCCTAGCTGAAGCTGCTGTGCCTGTGACTGCATCCTTAGGCCAAGCTAAGGGGCCTTGTTCTTGTTTATAACCCTCCTGTTTCTGACCCAGTACCATAATAAAAAGGAAAATACTTTGTTCTTTTTTCCATTGTTTCCTGATAATAGCCCTGTTGGCCATAGTTTGTGAATGGAAGGGGATGAGCATCGTGATAGAAAGCCGCACGTTGCGGACAGTTGAAGCTCAATATCCTGTGAGCAGATTTTTTTCTCTCCACGTTTTTATCCATTCTGAAGTGTGACTCTGGCTTTAATATGCCAAGCAAAATAGCTGGTGATCTGGCCTGCATTTTTCTATGTTTGTGTACTTTTCCTTTATATTGTGAACTTTTCTTCCTCTAGAAAGTGCTGTTACTTTGCCATGTGTCAGTCTGTTCTCTGGCAGAATACATCACATGGCAAGAGGATAAAAAGAGAAATAGGATCTACTTAAGGAGTTATTGTTCAAAATGCTTCTAAAAATGTAAATTTCTGTTTATGTGGCTTGAGGAAATAGGGGAAATCCCAGGCCACTGCTTAACAGCTTGGCCTTTTTGATTACAAGTCCCTCCTGTAAACCATTTATTTTTCCATGTAGAATTGCAGAAAAAAACTCTGTACAAAGGTAGCACAGTAATAAGTGGGGAGACAGTGGCACCCAGCCATGCTATTTTTAGGTGATTGTGTTCTTAACTTGCTGATCTAAGTGTTCTGGACAGTGAGTGGGGGAGACATTGTACTAGAAATGTGTGCTCACATAGTGGAATCTTGTCTGGAAACAGAATGAATAGCAGACTTGGTTATCAGGAGGGCAGTTCAGAGTTGTAACTGGAGTATTTTGTAGGTAAAAAGGATGCCCTAGTGATTAAAGCACAGTGTTTGCAATGCAGACTCTTACTCGAGAGCTGTCAGCTCTGGCTTTCTCCTCAGTTGAGAAACTGAAATATGTGCAGTCTGTTCTGTATGGGCTTAGGGAAGAAGTGTAAAAAACTATTTTCTGTTCTATGATGGCAGTGGGGGAAGAAATGCCAGTTGTCCTCAATCAAGTTGCTTCCAGTATTTTTTTAAGCTTTTCTTAAGCAGTGACCTCTCCATCTGAGCAAGTGGTATACTTCTGGAAACCTTCAGAAAGGAGAGTATCTCCTTGCAAATTTCTGATAATTCCCTAGCCCCTTATCTGTTAACTTGACACTTAGGTAGTTAAAGCTGACACAAGACAACTCTCACTAATTCATGCTCTGAGCTCCTGGTGTTGTGTTGTTTTTCCTAGGCTTAAGCTGTAAGTGAGGCTGTGTGTTAAATTTTAGGTAGGTTCACCTTGCTCCTGCAGTGCACTGTTAACTTTGACTCCTCTGGCAGAGAGCTGCACCACAAACCAGATCCAAGAGCCAATCCAAGCTTTTGAAAAATGAAGTCTTCAGGGTAGATCAGTTCCTGTCCCAGCAATATTGTTACAGAGGTATCTAAAGCCCCAAATTACCTTTTTCATGAAACCATTGCATTAGTTGAATGTGAATAGACATTGAATGCACGTTTATAGGTTGCAGTTGGGTGTTTACATGTTCCATTGTTTCAGGGAGTGTAAAGTGACAGCTGAGAGGAAACTAAGGGAAGATGCAAAACTTCAGAGTGTGACCAGTTGGTCTATTCCTATCTTCAGTGAAACTTGACAGTGTATTAAAGTGATGGATAAATACCAGTTGTCCAACATGGCAGCTGCTGATCACCTGTGAAGTATTTTCCTATGCTTTGTGCAGGATGAGAAGTTTTAGTGTGTAGACATCTTTGTAGTACATGTAATTTGTTTGGGATCATGTAAGCTGGCTTCTCCAGTGATTAGAATAATAATTAAGGGATAAAAAAAAGCAGCACCCCCCCCCCAATAGCATTGAGGTTGAAACAAAGTAATACCTTTGAGTCCCTTGACTAAATTTAAGTGTATTGCAAGAGATGAGGAATGCAGCTTTGCCACAGGGAATGCTGTACTTATACCTCTTCTGCTGAAAACTTGTCCTTACATACCCTCTTTCTTTGGTCAGGCTTTAGCTTTAGGTTGAGTTCCCCATCAAACCACAGTAAGGGTATTGTATAATTTTACACACTTAAATTAGATATAGTGCATAATTCTAAATAGAACTACACATCATGTATGATAATTACAGTGTTCTTGGAAGTTAATCTGAATTCAAGATGCCCTAGCCAGAAATGATGACAGTTTTATTTATTAACGTATAGGAACCCCAATATTAGAGCAGGAGGTCCCTTAGCATTAGACCCACATAGAACTGTGGCATTATGAGCTAATTAAAATTCTACATAGTGCTGTTTATGAAAACAAATTATAATGTGTTTTGTGCAGTTCTCGGCAACAGGTGCTTTGTTAACAAGAAGCTGTCTATTTCGGGAACTCGTGTTAAAGCGGCTTTTATCTCTTCTGGGTTTGATATGCTTAAAATAAGTGAAACTTATGCTGTATTGAGAGAAGATTACTTATTCTCTGAAGCTCAAAAGAAGCGATTACTGAATCTATATCTATTCTTTCAGTAATTATGAGGGTAATCTTGTAAGTGATTGAATCCTTCTTACTGATTACTTCTCATCAGTGTGTTAAGTCAAACCTGTTTTAAAATACAGCACCAAAGATAGTTTATAGAGTTGCTCTCCTGCATCCCTGTTGGCCTGGTATTCTAAAGGAATTTAGAGAATTCTAGAATCTCCTGATTCTAATTCTATACAACCTCTGATTTCTGAAATGGCCAGCTTCAATATCTGATACCAGAGAAAGCAGAGTCCAACCCTGTCTGGTCTGTTTCAGAGCAGCTTTCTTATCTTTTGTAGAGCATTTTAAAAGAAGGCATTTCTGTTATCTGACAGACTTCAAATAAACCTTATTTATGGGACTGTGAAGGGCAACTCAAGTATTCCTGCAGCACCTGAATGCCAGAATACAGGTATGAGATGGCACAAACTCCAGAGGAAAGAAAAGGGCTCCTCAAGCAATGTCTGTGACTTGTACAGCTTGGCACCAGTTCAGCTGCACATGATGGAAACTGTATGAGCTGACGTAGCCAACTGCTGATGAGCAATTACTGACATGGTTTGGTTTTTCTAATGGGTGTAACTTCTGAGTTTTTTTTCCTCTTGAGCGGAGATGCCAGAGCAAGCACTCTAAAAGGGTGCTCTTTTAAAAGTAGCTGCACGTTCTGTCACAAGTGTAACTTCATGTAAGGTTTCTGCCTCAGTCTTGTCTCAGAGACAGCCATCCTCCAGTATTGGGCCTGCTCAGCCTGTCTGCCTTAGATCTTGGGTGAGCTGGGGAGGTTAAACTGGCTAAGTACAACTTCATATCTGGGGGGAAGCCACTCTTCTCTGGCTTGTGCATGGACGATGAGTGCTTTGGGTAGGACAGCATGACCAGATGGTTGGCCAGCGTCTTCTCTGTGTTCCTCAGATATGCCCCTTGAACTTCCTTCACCGTGCCTCCCCCAGGGATGCCAGATCAAAACCAACTTCCTGAAACACATTATATACTCTTTTCACTTTTCTTTGTAACTCACTTAGAAATTGTCTTTACTATGTACTGAGCAACTACAGTTACTGTGTTGCTCTCAGTGCTTTTAATGTTTAAGTAGTTATCTTTATTGAAGGTCCCTGTCATGGCTCTCTGTAAACAAGCGTGTCTAGCTCCAAGGGTTGTTTGCTGTTTTTTCTCTTGAACCCAAGAAATGAGTTTTGTTGTGTGTGTAGGTTTTGTTTTGTTGTTTTCACTTGCATTCAGGTTGACCTCTCCAAAAAGGCAGCTTTGTCAGCTTAGATTTTCTGATAGTCATCACTGGAGAGACAGAAACTTAGAACATGCTGGTGGTGCCTCTTTCTGAAAGCATGTCTGTGTTGCCCTGGACTGGAGTTTGCTGGATGAACTGGGGGTGGCCGACAAATGTGTCGTGCTAGTGGGGAATAAGAGGCTTTTAAATTTTCTAAGTCAGAGGAAAAAATGATGTTTCTTTGAATCTCAGGGATTTTGGATTATGTCATATGCAAGGGTCTAATTCTAGTGGTGCTGCAGTGTTAGCCCAGAACAGCTAGCAAGTCCCAGTGTACAGGCTGAAATGTACAAACAGTGATAATCCTTGGCATCCTGACTTGCATTTTGCTGCTTTTGACTCACATTTTCGAAATGCATGATAAACAGGAGTGTTGAAGGCTTTATACAGAGTGCTGCACTTAATTTTTAGGTGTCTTAGCAGTTAGCAGATGCTCCGTAAAGTAGTGGTCATTACTGCAGAAAACCTGGCATCACACCAGTAGCTCTGTATGGCAGCTTTCTGTAATTTCAATACAGATCCTTTTGTCTGTATTCTGCCTCTTTGAAATCCAAAGCAGATAAAATATGATTCTTCCTACTAGGTAATAAAATGTACCTCTTACATTGCTTGTTAATTATTGGGGTCGTTTTTTAAGAATTAATCTTCAGTAGACTAATGACGTTCATGGAATTGGCCCTTTATTTGGTGTGTGGACTATACTAGAAAGTTTGGAAATTAGGTATGAAAAATTTGCTTATACTTGTTTTTGTTTGTAGACTAAGTGGTTACTGCAAGCAATTGGATGCTTTTGCATGAGGTGAATGAGAGTCTGAGGTACCACTTTTACAGAAGTTAATCTTTGAGTCTGGTAATCCATGCTTTGCAAAGGTTAAGCATGGTCACAAGTAGTAATTACAGTTTCAAAGTAACATCTATTAATAGTGTATATAGACAAGCATGGAAAGCTGAGTCCTTATTATCAGTGATCTCCTTGATACCAGTATAGAATGTGTGCATCTTTGTTCTTGCTTAGCAAGAGTGGAGAGGTTGTAGTGAAATGTTCTCTTGTTCCTTGTGTAACCTTGAGTACAAGAGCAGTCAGCTGTACTTAGCAGCATACACGCTTTAATACTGGAGGCTTTGTCTGTACCAGGTGTTCCTGGGTTTATGATATTCTGGCTCAGAGTAGTTACAAAAGTTGCTAATGTTCTGTCCCTTCCTAAGACGTGAACTGTCTCTTTTCTGACCATCTGCCACTTTCTCTCATGAGTGTGTCTTTTTTCCAGTAGTGTGATTCTTCTACAGTCTTTCTGACATCTTAAATCTGAGATATCGCTTTCTTAAGAGTTCAAATTTTATTTATATTTTAGTTCTTGTATGGAAGGATTTAAGCTTGCTAACTAATAAAAATTGGAATTGAAGAAAAGACTTCTCTAACACTTTACACCTTTTTGTAAAGTTTCTGCTAGGAGTGTCTAGTTTAAGTACTTGATTGTAGCCTAAATTAAGTCTGTGCATGAAACAAAAATAAAAAGCTGTTCAACAGGAATAGACAGGAACATAGTAGATATTAAATGACTTGTCAAGTGAGTTAAAAGGACATCTTATGTAAGTCTTTGGTCACTAGCGTGAGTATTTTGTTTTTGTTATGAAGTCATATAAATTCTACTTCACATTGCAATTTAAAACTTCGTTTGAGCAGAAAGAAAACTGGAGGCTCAGTGGAATGAGTGGAAAGCTTTAAAATATATGGATTCTCTTGGTGCTGAGGAAGTTGGAACTCCTGTGTTTTGAAAAACGCAGCAGCTTTGTGTTCTGCTGCTACAGGAACAAAGAGGTTGCTGCCCTTACAGATCTGCTTGCATAGCTGGTCCTTAACCATATTCACTTTTTTTAACTCAAAGCATTCTGATGAAACTGGGTCAGAGTGTAACTACACATGTAGCTGTGCTGGCAAATGTGAACCAGCTGCAGTGCTTTAGCAAGGGTGAGCTGTAAGATGAAATGACATGTCTGACTGCAACCAGCAAGCTGGGCTGAGCTGTAATGACTGAGGCCCCTATTCAAATCTGCCAGTTCTTCTTGGCTCCATAGCAAGTTGCTGGGACATGATAATGCCTTAAAGCAGCTACAAATGACTGCTCAGTGAATGTAAATTGGAGCCTTTTGGGAGACAGCAGTGGAGTAAAAAAACCCAGGACTGTTCTGTAGCTTGGTATTAATTTGTGATTCTAGTGCTTTATGCCCTGAATAGTGTCCTGCTGGAAGCAGGACACCTCAGCAGCAAATTCCAATGTGAACTGGTATCCTCACTCACAGCCAGTGCTTTGGGAGCTTCTGCAGCAAGATTCAACGGAACTTTGTTCTTGGGCTTTTATTTGCCCTTTGCTTTGATAAGCCTGTAGAGAAATGCATTTCCTATTTATTGCCTTTTGTACCAGCCTGCCTTTTCATATGGTGGTACAGGTGGTATTGGGTATCTGTGCCAGTACATTCTACAAAGCGAAATGTATTTTTGTGTGCCCAACTTTGTGTTTTATTTGTGCTTGGAATGAAGCTTTGTATGTTTAAGCAGCACACATTACTACTTCTGCAGCTCTTTCTTTGCTTCATTAGCACAAAGAGAAAATGACCATTAATGTTGATGCTATTTCAGTCAGTGCTGAACTGCTTCATTATAAAGGTGATTATGACAGAGGAGGGAATATTTTAATCACTTGTTAAAATTGCATTTATCATTTGAGGTGAGTGTCAGGTAAAACTGTCAGTGTGCTGATTTTGACAGTGAAGAGTAGTTCACACTGTGTTCTGCTTTCTCTTTGAGAAGCAGTTTTGAAGCTGGCATCAGAATGGTTCAAACTGTGTCTGCTCTGCTGCTGAGGCACAATGCTGTTTGGGTGGTCTCAGCATTAGCTTTTGGGAGAGATCCTTCCCATACCAGTCACAGATTTTAGGAGTGTTTGCAGGACACAAGACTGTACTGCAGGATGTGAGGACCTGCTTATTTTCCTTACCAGAACTTGAAGTATGAGGGTAACAACTGGTACTCAAGAGACCTTTTTCTTTGGAGAAGACAGATGAAGAGAAGGCTGGCTTCTGTGCCAGATTTTTTTTTCTTGTCTAGAATTGGGGGGGGGGCAGTGAAAGAGATTATTCTTAAACCTTGTGTGTTTAATCCTGCTAAATGCTGCTCTCTCTGATCTTACTGATTAACATTTGAAGCCTATAAAGCTAGGGTATCAGTTGTTTGAAACTAGTGGCATATAAACATTTTAATTAAAAGGAAAAGAAGAAAGGGGGGTGGGGAGGGAGACCAGTATCACAGTGCCTGCTCTGTGGGGAAGAGATGTCCACAAGTATTTTTTTGCTTGCTTTATTTTGGAAGATGTCTATTTCTCCAGAGAACTTGATGTCCAGAAGATTGGCTCTGCTTTAATGTTTCTACAGCTTCAATTCTGTACATTTTATAGGCATGTCCTTTGCATATTTTTTGCTTGGTACAGAGAGGAATTTACTCTGAGGATGTGATGGTGAGGGAGGAAAGACAGAAGCTGTAGCAGCAGTAGTAGTAAAGAGGGCATTATTAAATGAATGAAGTTGTGTATTGCAGGAGTAACAGGAACAGGTATACTGTAAGCACCTGAAGGAAAAGGAGGCCTTAGCCTGCAGAGGTGTGTGCTGCTATGCTTCTAGTGGCAATAAATATCTTTAAGAAAACGGTGGTAATTTCAGCTCAAGTTTGGCAATTTTTACCTAATACAGAAAGAGGGTGTTTATTCCATAATCTTCAATAAAGTAGATGTTCTGGGGTTGCACTGAGAGGAGTTGTTTAAGGCTCTTGCACTTCCCTCTAGTCTGTTCCTTCTCATTAGGGCTTGTTCAACTGGTTATACAACTATATTGTAAAGCAAAGCAGGGAATGTGCTTAAAATATTGTAAAGAACTCTGTTGTTTTGAGTATTTTTCTTTAAGATAAATCAATTCTGCACTCAGAATAACCTTCAGAATTCATAGCATTACTCTATGAATGCTATGCAGGCACAGCTCTGGGGGAACAGTCAGAGCCCAGAGGCATTTCCAGGAGCTTGACAAGCTCCACGTTTGTTTTGTGACACCTCAAACCGAGAGGGATGTACATGTTGATCCCAAGACCTTGTTGTCATTTCAGCTATGAAGCTGCTTCAAGTGTCATGCTGAAGCCAAGCTAGGGGAGGCCATTTTTGAAATTATGGATAGTGTATGCACTTGGGATTTATTTTACAGTCGGCTTGATGCTCAGCAAGGGCTTGCTGCCCCTAAAAAGGGTTGTCCTATTTTTAGCCATGTCACTTCCTGTGCAGTGTATGTCATTTCTCTGGAGTTGATCTTCTATCAGATGAGCAAGCTCTCCAGTGCACCAGAACAAATATTTGTGTTGTTTGCATGAGATGGCTGAGCTGATGTGGCTGCAGGCAGGGACGGGGGGCAGCAGTGGCCAGAGCTGTGGGAACATGCCTGCCCCTCTGAGAGTGGTTTCAGCAGTGACTGCCCACCTCCACTGCTTCATGGGATGTTTGGGCTCGGTGATTCTGTGGATCTTCCTGCGTGAGGCATTACGGTTTTGAAACAAAAATCATCTGAAGCTGAGCCAAGAACTGGGCTGGTGGGAGGTCCTTCCCTCCCCCAAAAACATCTGCTTTGTGATCTCTCGCTGCCCGTGTTTGCTGCGGCAGGGCCAGAGTCCGGCTGCTCTGCTGGTGGCAGTTTGCCTGGGGCCCGGAGTCCCCGCGCAGCAGCGCTCCGTCAGCCGTGCGCACAGGAGAGGCATGGCTGGGGTGCAGTGGCAGGAACTGCCAGTACTTGGGTCTCTTTCCTTCTCTTTTCAATGCCTGGTTTTGGTTAGTGGTTCTCTTAGCGGCTCTGCTGCTGAAACAGGCGTTTCCACATGTGTCCTCAGCTAGACCCTCTCTCCTGCCCAAACAGCACACATGTGACAAATGAGCTCAGAAACCAATCTGTGTTGAAACTAATTAGCAGAAGGTGGAGTGGTTGATTTTTTTTTTTTAAAGTTTGATCATTTCCTTGTTTCATTTTGGTACACGTGAGAACTGAAAGGGAGGGCTAAACACGGGAGAGCTTATTATACTGGTTTGGCATTCTGTGGCTTTAGGGTTCAAATAGATGAGTTCAACCATCCCAGGAGCTTACAGGCTGCTAAAACATGTTGTCCCTCCTGGTCACGTCCTTCTTCACATCAGTTCCAGAGGCTCTCCTGTGTTGGACTTTGTACTTGTTGTGTTTTTGCATGTGAACTGATTGAGCTTACTGAACTGTCAGAAAACTTTGTATTGGTAATGGTCCTTTCTTTTCCTGGTGGGTTTTTTGGTAGCTCACAGCAGTAATTGTGTGGGTGAGGTGGTTTGTACCCAATTGTCCCCTTCATATCCAACAAGCTGTTGTCTTGGTGCAAGTTCTCCTTTGGCTTCATAACATTGCATCAGATTGATCCTATCTCTTATTCATTGTATTTCTCAAATATTAGCAACCAATGAAAGATCTTCCGCTTCCTGTGGCCCTTATTAAAACTCTTCAGAAGAATCCCTGGCACTTCCCTTTGGAGATTGAAGCGTTCTGAAGCCTCATGCCAGTGGCTTGTGCTTTGACTGGTGACAGGATCCACTGGTTAATGAACTTGGGAACTGGCTTAGCTGGAACTCAGGCCAGCTTTTCTTGTTTTTCGTCTGGGCATCTTTGGGCACCTTTCACAGTTTGTTTATTGAATTGGAGCAGGACTTTTTTTTTTTTACGTCCAAGCTAGAGATTGTTATTCCGTGTTTGTGTTAGCACCTGACCCCTTCAGCAATGTTGTGTTGCAGAATATTAGCAGTGGCTGGTGCAGTTACTGAGTTTGTGTGCTGCTTGAAGCTAATATTGAACAGAAAGAAAATCATGGTACAATCTGGAAGTTAGTGTAGGGTTCTTTAATATGCTGCTGCCTAAAGTTAAAAGGATTAATACTGCATTGTGACATTGAATCTCTATTAGCTCTTGAAGTATTCAGTCGAAAGTGGTTTTAATTAGTCTTTCAATCTTAAACATTCTATGCCAAAAGTGACTTGCGTAGGGTTTCAGCTTCAAATTGGTTCTGGTTACCAAAGCACAGAAAACTCATATTCATTTGCACTTCCCTGAAATGGCTTCTCTGAAATGTTGGGCCCAGCATAAGAATTAAATTCCACATGCACTACTTGCAGTTTCATTCTGAAAGACTGTCTGGAGAAAAGCAGGAATGAAAGTGCTCTTTCAGCTACAAGTGCAGTACTTCAGCAAAAATCAAATTTAGCTGTCGTGTGAGGTCAATGGGGGCTTTGTATGTTGAAAGCAAGTGATTCTCTGTTGGGGTGGGGGAGTGTAGTCAACAGCTGAAATAAGCTTAATTGCAGGTTGAAGCTGAAAAAGATACTATCAGATTTTGGTTGTCTTCCTGCCTGTACCTCTTCCTTGTCTTATATCTTGAATCCTTCCTCGTCCATACAGTACCTTATTGCTGTAAGCAGAAGACTTGACTTGTTTCTGTGTTGCTGTTGGCTTTGCAACTCAGAGGTTTGCTCTTGGTATCAATTTCATATGTTTTGGGGAAATAAAAACAAAATGGAGTGGATGTGGGTGTGAGAGGAGATGAGGAGATTTCTCTGGAAACAAAATAATGGGAGTGTTGTTTGTGTTTGGCTTTGAATACAGCTTATGTAAAAGGAAATCTTTTTTACTGTGGCACTTCTTACTATGGTTTCATCTAGTTTTATAACATGGCAATTGGTGAAGTGTTCAAGTATCTTGAAACCCCTTTTCCTCTGGATATTTTTCTTGGTTTGTTTGAAATGTATACTGATGTTACTTGCAAGATTGATTTTATTTTTTCAGTAATATTGCTTATCTTTGGCTTGACTTGCAAGAATTAAAATTACCTATGCTTCAGCTTACTTTTTAATCAGGAAATGGTAGACCTAAGTTGATTTTGAATTAAGTGATTTATACCTTGATATATCTAGTTTCTTAATGTGAAACTTTTTTCTGTCAAAATTGTTAAAAAAGAAGTGCAATTGTATTATTTATGGAGGGGGAAAATGGAAAATTAATTTTATCTCATGAAATGACATGTCAAAAATTATTTCCAAGTTAGACCACTTGATAATAGTTAGGAGTCTCAGAACACTGATGGAAATTGTCATTTGTTGTAATTTTCTTGTGATGTCTTAGAAATATCTATAAACTTGATTAGTACAAGCCAGGGAAAAAAATTATAGTCTTTATTTAACATCCTTAAATTTGGGTTTTATAATGTGGCAATTCATATATCATATATCTCTCAACTATATATCTCTTACTTCTAATTTTTAATATATTTTCATAGTGAATTTATAAATAGAAGGCTGTGTACGTGGTCTAATACTTTTGCCTGTAAGGCTGATTTTCTTAGTGTGTGAAAAATCACAATAAGGGGTTTGTGGTAAGCAGTTGTGTCGTCTTTCACTAATGACGCAGTGACTAAACGGTGACATGTGGACTCATGTGACTGTTGTTAGTTATAATTATGCAGCAAGTAAGCCTGTGTTACCATGCTTGTCTCTATTTTACAGCTCTCATGCACAGTGTCAGGTGTTCAGGTTTCAGCATAAGTGTCCCTCTTCCCTACTCCCCTTACCTGACTGTCTGAAGCAGTAATACTTCCAATATTTGATAAAATCACTTTTCTTTGTGGGGTATATATTGAAAATAAATTGGTGGGGCTGGGAGGGTGGGTCATGCGAAGCCTACGTATGACTGTATTTGTGTTATTGGGCAGACTTTATAGACTCTTTGGGAAAGGGCACTGAGTTACCCACAAGGCGTTTTTTCTGGATGGTCTTTTTGCTGAGCTATAGGAAATTCCAGATTTTCAAATGTCAGCTGTAAAAGAAGAGTTTTCTCAGGCCTCTAAATGCTGGGTTGTGTGTATCAATTTCAGGTTTATAGAAGAAGGGAGAATGGCTCAAGAAACTAACCGTAGCCAAGTGCCTATGCTTTGTTCCACTGGCTGCGGATTTTACGGGAATCCTCGCACAAATGGCATGTGCTCAGTGTGCTACAAAGAACACCTTCAAAGGCAGAACAGTAATGGTAGAATTAGCCCTCCTGGTAAGTAACCCCAGCACACAGTGTGTGTGTCAACAGCTCAGCCTGCCACAGCAGGCAGCAGCTTCCTGTCCTTGTCGAGATACTGATTGTTGGAGCATTAGTGCAAACCATTGCATTCCAGCATCCTACCTTATGGAATGAGCTTGGATGGAATGCTCATGGTGTAATTGTGTTGCCACTAATCTGCTCAGAAGTAGATTCTCGCTAATACCTTTTGTATTCATTTAGTGTTTCTGAATTGAAATTATAAAAATGCAGAAAAAACACTACAACATATTTTGCTGAAATTACTGACAGAGATAGGATTGAGTTTGGGGAATGCTTGTGAAAGGCATTTTAAGAACAGATATTTCATCTCTGTGACCTCATTCCTAAAGATTAACCTGTAAACACTTTATAGTGATGCCTTTTCCTTATGAAGGCCTTCAGGGGCTTTTGTGGATATCTTTCTATAACTGCACCTGGAGGCCTTCAAGGAACGATCTGCTCTTACATTACCTCCTTACTGAAATTGTCTTGAGTTTTATTTCCGGGTTGGGAAAAGGCAACAATAGTTTCTCCTTAACTTCACATACTTTGTTCTTTTTGACCCAGTGCCCTGTGTACTGTTGCCTTTCCTTCAACCTGACCTTTTAATTAGAAGCAATATCTTCTATTGAAATCTGGGGATCTGGGTTCTACATGTTCAAAATGCATCTGGAGTTGGCATTAGGATGTTATACTGATATTTTCCCACATCTGTCTTGGTTTTTTAAACAAAACACCAGCTTCTTGTGTCAGAGTACAGCAGTTCATGCTGAGAAAGCTGCTTGTAGATGTTTTAATTAGTAAGTAACAGTAACTGCTTTAAAACTCCAGCTTCAAAATTTTCTGGCATGTAAGTTCTGGGGGCCTGGGGCTGGAATGAGATCAAAATACGGCCAAACATAATTACTTTTTTGTGAAATTGTTTCTTTATGGCGTAGGCAGAGATTCAGTTACTCTCCTGGCTGGTGTTGTAGGGGTCAAAGAGTAAATGCAGTGTGTAAGTTTTGTAATGCCAGGAAGCAGCATAACACCTTTTCCCTGGGTGTGTCTTGCAGCAGCCTCTGTCAGTAGTATCACCGAGTCCTTACCGGTCCAGTGCACAGAGGGCAGTGCCCAGGAAACTCAGTCCACTTTAGATTCTACATCGACTCCATCTATGCAGCCAAGGTAAGGTGCTTCAGTCTGCTCTGTGTCTTTACAGAAAAATCTCTGTCAAAATGATTAAATGGACTGTGCTGATCCTGCATAATTACATGCTGAAACCAGGATTAGGCAAAGGTGTAAAATTTCAGTGCTAACTTTAAAGCATGGGATCTCAGGGTGAATGCTAGCAGATCTATGTGCTTCATCTGGCATTCAAATGGAAATTTGTCTTTAGAATTTAGCTTCAAATAGAAGTTGTCAGTTTCTGTTCTGCAGAGATTTGTCTGGCTGCTCTTCTGCTTCCTCAACTTGTAGTTGTACATTTACCAAAGGAGAGCTCTTCTCATCCTAAAAGTTTGAGGATTTTGTAAAATGGCAGGGAGCTGTTTACAGGAGCTCTCATAAATAAATGTATGATAATGTGTTAACAAGCCAGTTGCTTTGCAAGAAGTGGAGAGTACTAGAACAGGGTAAAGACACAAGTCTTGGTACAAGTTGTGCTACTGAACTGATCTCTTATTAAGCAAGTAATTTCCATCTGGGCTATTCAAGGATACATAATATCCTCTTATAAATCACTCAGACTTACTAAGTGTTCTCCATTTGTAAAAGCTAAATATTTGTTTATATTTAGTGGCTCCATTTCAGTTTAGAGTGACACAACCAACAGCAACTTAAACACTTTGGAAATTTTTTGAGTGAAAAGTGTTAGTGTGTTATATACTATGCAAGCTAAACTTGCAGTAATACTCATTTCAACTTTTCTTTAAAAAAATGAATGTAGTAGAACACAGGGCAAGGAAGATTTTATCAGTTACTGCTGATTGATTCTGCTCAGACTTTTCTGCTCCCTAGCTTTTTATAGGAGGTGTTATCTCAGGCTTGGATCCTGCATATGAACTGAGAGCTAGGTGCCATGCTTGATGCTATATTTAGTCTTTCCATTCTGAGGTTTATAGTGAGGGTAGAAAATACGTATCTTACCCTGAAACAACTCTTCTGGTGTGTGTAAAAAAAAAAAAGTTCATCCAGGTCAATGCACAGATGTGAACCAATTACAGTGCCTTGCCTTTGTTCTGTCACAACTTCAATAAAACCATGAAAGAATTGAAGTATCTCACTGATCACTGGCTTGATTACTGGCTGCAAGAGAAAGGAGTGGATAGTTGTTCTTGGACTTGCACTTGAAGAAAATCAGTGTCACTTGCTTGGGTTTTTGTTTTCAAAAAGCAGGAATTCAACTTCAGTCTCAGGAAATACCTCAGACTTAGGATACTCTGAGGACAGATAAAATTAATTGACAGTGCCCTTTTGTAGGTGGCCAGACAGGCAGTTCAAGACCTACGAGCAGTTCTTGACAATTAAAATTGCAACTCCAGTGCTCCCATTGTGCCATGGAATGCTGGTTCATGGGCTGCTGGATAATATGGTTTTTGCCTTCAGAGTGAATCCCTCATTGGAAAGGAAGAAAAAAAAATGCAAATGAGAGAGTGCTACCTCTTGTTTGGGACCTGAGCTCTGCCTTGTTCCATAGGAGAGCTGCTGGATGAGCAGCTTGGCTGAGAGTGTTGATTTGCTCTCTAAACTGCTTAGGGTGTTCATTAGTGAGTGTTCAGCTGTGCTGTGAGTTAGCAGTATGGCTAAAGGGTTGGGAAGTTTAGCCTGCACCACTTTACACTGTGAAAATCCAAGGGGTTCTGTGTGCAGCTGCTGCAGCTTTATTACTGGAAACGTTGACATGCTGCAATTTTCTTGTTCGTATCACCAGAACACTGAAACTGTCTCCTCTACAATTACCTTGCTGTTATAAAGGTCCTTGCATATTGAATGTTGCATTGTTGCTTCTGTGTGGAACGATGGTATGCCAAACCACCCAAAATATTTTTCCTATTTTACAGTGGAACTGTTTTGTTGCATTCAGTATGAGTTGAAAAAAAAATGTTTACCTTTTGTGTCAGTTCAGATTGTAGCAGTTTTAAGTGGTTACACAAACAACTTCAGAGTGGAATGTTCTGGGATACCTTCTCATCAAGAGGTGCCTTAATGTATCTCTTACAGGAAAATAATGTGGAAATGCATAATAAAAATCATCATTTTCTTCTTTTGCCCCTCAGCCCTGTGTCCAGTCAGTCACTTTTAACAGAATCTGTAGCATCATCCCAACCGGATAGTACGGCTGTGGAAAAAACAGTACCTGAGACAGAAGAGTTGCAAGGTTGGTGCCTAGTTTTCAGTGACAGAACTTATGAATAATGCTTTTTAAACTTCATCTGTTCTTAATACATTCCTGTTCAAACATGCCTGATTCTCAAACCCAGATATTCTGTGAAATCAGAAGGCAGAATAAGAATCAAGTTTCTTTTCTTAAATGGCAAGTGAAACCGAAAGCTGAAGTTTAATTGGTGATGTCAGTGTCTGCCATAAACAAGTGTTTTAATTGGTGTTGGAAATGCACATCATAAATCAGCATCCTGTTCTGTCTCTATGCCATGGCTGTTACATCTGAGTAGAATTTTGAGTATCTGTTACTTCTCAGAGTGACCATTTACAACACATATCAGAAGTTTGAGCATATTTGTGGTAGAGGGTGTTTGACAGAGCCATTGCTAGAACAGGGTCAGTATCTTTTATAAACAGGAAACACCTATAAAAGAAGCTTGCACCTCTGAGCTGTAGTGGTGTAAGATTTTGAACTACTGAATTTCACTTTATCAAACATAGAATTACCAAACCAGTGGCTGTGTTTGCTTGAAGTACAATGGCCAAGAGGGTTAACTATATTGGCCTAAAATCCTTCTTGCTGGTACAATGTAAAGTTTCTTTTCACTTTTTTCTTGTTTTCTATGTGCAGACTTTCAAAGCTTAAGACTAAAATCAATTTAATAGTATTTCTTAGGAAATGCAAAAATGCCAGGTGGTATACAAAATGTGCTCAGACTGCTAACTTCTAGGCATTATAAAAGGTATTTAAAGGTAAGTCAGTAAGTATTCTGCCTTCTGCTGAGACAGTTTAGGTTTTAGTGGGGAGGATTGTTTTTCGGTGGACTAAACATAGAAGTGTGGGTTTTTTGCAGATACAACTTGGAATTCCACTTAAACATTCTAAATATTAGTCCTTTGACTTTATCTCTGGTATCAAAGCTTTGCTTCTCAGATACTTTTCTAAACCTGGCCTGTCCTTTTCAGTAGGATGGAATATAAGAGTCATTAGTCAGCTACTGTGCTGAGTAACTCTGTCTCCTTGATTAATAAACTTGGGAGAAAAGCTTTTAATTTTATTTTTTTACCACTTTTACTAACCTTTGAGGTGTCAGTTTTAAACATGTTTACTCTTGGAAAGATACATTCTAGAGATATGCTCTGATGCCTGTTAGGAAGTTTGTGTTCTGGAGCTGAGAGCTCTTGTCTCAGTTTTGACAATGCATCTACTGGCTTTTCACTTGGAGACAGAGGCAGTACTTTATTGACCCTGGCACTGTGATGTGTCTTGGGCCTGTGAAAAGACTTTTCTCAGCAAGTTTTCAGAGGCATGTCTCTCTTCTTACACACTTGGATAAATCTGTGCTGTTTCTAATGCTCCACCTCTCAAGCTCATTCTCTTTATGAAGAGATAAGAAGTTTCTCAACCAGAAGCTTTGAATTTAGGGATGTATCTGCAGGATCAACATATTTCAGGTGTTTAGGTTACTCAGCTGTGTCCTCTGTCCTTTTCTTTGTACCCTCATTTCTAAACTAGGAACATCACCAGCATGTAGTTGCAGTTCTAAATTACCATCCCTATTTATAACTCTCTGGCAGGGTCAGCCTTACTTTCTTAAGAGGTCCTTCTGTGTTGTCCCTTGACTGGAATTCATAGGAAATGTAGTGTTTCCAGTTTTAAAGCATTTTGATTTGAAAATGTAAGTTTGGAAGGAAAGCAGCTTAGAATAGGCACTGAGAGGGATTTCATTGAATTGCTGTCACAGTTGTGCATGCTGAAGTTTCTTTTTTTTTTGGAATTTGAAATTTAGGTTGGTGACAAGCATGTAATACAAACATGTGATTCCAGGGTTTTTTTTTTTTAACATTGCCTAAGTTTCTAACATTTAGGAAAAAAATAATTCACAGCAATGTGCTAGTTGGTCCCAGAGTGAAGTGTGTCTAATAGTACTTTTGTTGATGTAGGGGAACAGGAGAAATAATGTCAGTATTTATTTTGATAAAATCTTGCCTTGTGGGAATGTCTGTTCAGGGGCGAGTTGTTCTATGCTGCTGCTGTAAGTCAATGTATTGTGTTCAGCTGAGGTCCCCTTAACTTGCCATTTAACAAAAATTACCAGGCTACAACAACATTGAATGAAGGACTGGGTGAATAATTAAGCTTTCTTAGATTACTGTTATTACTTTTCTAAAGCAGACAGATAAATGAGACTTGAGCTGCGTGTAACACAGCCTTTGCTGTTTGCAGTCAAGCTAAAACTACAAAGGGATAAAATTCCCAAAGAGCATTTCAGATTTGTTTTTGTTGGATTTATGCATTGCAGAAGAAATAGAGGAAAACTCTAGAATGGTAAAGAGTGTAGGCTTTAGAGCTAGTGTTTGTATGATGATGCTTGTGGAGCAGTGCAAAGGCCCAGATGCTCTAAGATAGGGAGTAATAGAAATTTCTTTAACTTTAATGTTGTTAAATACCAGAAATAGGCCATTAAACATGACCTAAAATGAAACTCATTAGGTACAGTCCAGCTTTTCTAGCAGCTTTCTTCCATTTCAAGTAATTTTAATTACCTCCTGGGCTATTGTGCCTTTTGCTCAACATGATGGCCCTGTTAGGATTAGCCAGTAAGGATTCCTGATTTGTTAGCCAGAGGGTTAACAGGGCTGCCTCCAGGCAAGCCTGCAAGCAGGTAAAGAGGTGCTTCACTTCCTTGGGGTAAAGGAAGATGGTTAAAACCATCCAAGTTAGGATTCATACTTCTGGTTCAGGGAGGATTTTAAAGGTAAATGAAGCTTGTCAGGGAAGGCAGGAGGACTCCACCACAAATATTATGGAGCTCCTACAACTGAAGACCATGGTGGTAAAAGTAGAAATCCAACTAATGGATGGACTCAACCCCTCTGAGGCTGAAAACTTCTGAGAATGAAACAGCCTCTGTGATTTTCTAGCTGCTTGTGAATTTGAAAGGAGCATGTACTGTTAGCATTGCAAAATGCTATCACTCACGTCATGTGCTGTGGTTGTTATTTGGAAAGCCAAAGTACAAAGTTAGATTGGATTAACTGTCTAAAAGGTACATGGCAGTTCTGAATGAAGTCACCTGATTTTGTGCATATCTGGATTTTAATGAGGTTAAACAGTGAAATTCAAACTAAGTTTAAAAAACTTGATATTAACATAATTAGTTTGCTACAGAATGTTATATTTGGGTTACTTGGACCTAAGGTGAATGCAGTTGAGCTAATGGCTTCAGCTTCAGTTGGCCTCATGAGGCTGGGCTCAGTAGATAGTCCTGGAAAGGAATTGATGGATGCTTCTCACTTTTGTGATAGTACCAGGGACTCAAAGGTAGAGTATGATTATGGCACAAGTGTATCAAATAATACAGGACATCATGATATACTGGGTGAATGCTTCAGGGGGAGAGGAAACATTCAACAGAAAGATTTAAAACTAAATTCTGTGAGTGAGTGTGCTCTTACCTAATTTGCCACTTCCTAACATTTAAACAGTGTATTTTAGGCTGATTATGTCAGTTTAAAATGTTCACGAGTAGTGATATTCTCCTTTGGATTAACTGCACATTTCACTTCTCTGGAGATGTGGGGGTTGTTCTTACTACCCTAGTGCTCCTAAGAAGTAAATGTAGCTGTTTGTGCTCCTCTGTAGGAATGAGAAACCTTTTTCTTTTAAAATCTCTGCCCAGTAATGCAGGTGTGATGAATGTAAAACATGGAGAGAGAGAACAGGATGGGTGTCTTGCTGCACACACAGAGCTGTGTTGTGCCTGCAGGGGTGCAGAGGCTGGAGTGCTTTTTGTCATGTGGCTGCTGTTTTTGTGCTCAGAGCTCACTGAAGCTCAGGCAGGGGTTTGCATGAGCAAAGCAATAGGAAAAGCTTGTGCCTTTAGGAGGAAATCCAGGCTCTGCTTGTTTTGATCAGCTAGGAACATGTTCTGTAAATCAGGGAACTTCTAGTGACCACCCAGCTTGTCAGCTCCAGAAATATGACTGTGTTCATACCTTACTCCTTTCTGGTTAGTTGGCAGCTTGTACTGCTGCTGCCAGGGCTTCTGTTCTTTGGCTGCAGGCAGGGCTGGGGCTGGGGAAAGGAATGACTTGGTTCAAGGAAGGCAGGCAGCAGCATCCTGCAATCCAGATGAAGTCCTGCAGTTGGGAGTGGCTCCAAGCTGGACAGTATTGCATCCTACCTGGCTTTGTTCTGCTGTGGTCATCACAGGTAGCTTATAGACTGAACAGTGGCACTTGGCCATCTAAAGTGGTTGGGATATTTGTGATTATTATAGAGGATTTTGGTTCAAATCTCTAGCTTCTATTCAAAAGCAAATTGAAGCCTAAAATTTATGGCTACTATAGTAGATACAAAGTGACTTCTGGTGCAGTAGAAGAATCTTCCCACTCGGTTCCACACTGAGCAGCAGCTCTTAAATATTTTTAAACCTTTTTAATGTGAGAGCCATACGCACAAAGAAAATGTAAGTAAGGCTGTATGAGAGCCTTGTTATGCAGGGAAGAGTGCCAATTTTTCCTAAATTTAGCTAATAGTTACAGAGGCTCTTAGTGAAACTTCGATTGAGGTAACTGGATTTTGCTACAACAGGAAATGCAAGCTGGAGAATGTTAGCTCATGGCATGAATACGTCCTAATGAATTAATAGAGACTGCAATATCTGTTTTGTGTAAAACTACAAAAGTTCATTTGAGTAAGTCTTACCCCTTCTGGTACTTACCTCACCTCTTTTAGTCCTTGCTGATTTTAGAACCAAAGGATCTTGCAATCCTTTTGATATTATGCCCACTCAGAAATGTGCCCTTTAACAGCCCTTTAAAGGCATTGAACTTTTTTTTTCTTTGTGAACTATGAATTGTTATAAATTTCAGGACAAAGAGAAGCTCTGCTTGTAACATAGATGGTGTCTGAGAAGGAATTAATAGACCATGTATAATAGTATCTTTGCTAGATTAATCTGTGGAATATACTGTCCCCTCAGGCAAAGTCTTTGCTGGTGATCAGGTATCTTGCTATCCATTGATGTTGCTTAGTACAATGTTTTGATACATAGCAAAAGTGATGAGTGCCCTTTCCTTTCAAAAGAAAAAAAAAAAGATCAGAATAGCAGCACATGAAAAACCCCACTGGATTTGTCATGCAGAAGAGCTGTCAGCTGGTGAAGAGCTAGCACAGAACTGCATCTGACAGTCTCTGACAAACAAAAGTCCAGCTGCACAGAGATGCCTGCAGCTTTCTCCCTGACAAATGTCTGAGCTTGCTGTTGTATTCCCTTCCTTATAGCACTGGTTCTAGCTCTGCTTCCATCCACTCTCCTCCCAGCTGGAGCTTGCTTTTGTTCTTTGCTGCAAATACTCCCAACTTCTGTGTGTCTTACTCACTGGAGACTTGTCCTGCTGTGGTCCAGCTATGTCTGGTAGGCAGAGGTTGGCTCTTAGCCCTTCTTGAAATGAAGTTGGGTTTTTTTCGTTTCTATTTCTGCTTTGTAATGTAAGGAATGTGCAAATACTTGAGGAAAACCAGCCAACTTCTATTTTTACCTGACTCAGGCAAATACTACTATTACTTGTTCACACTCTCCCACACAACCTGTAACCTGTTTCTTTTAGATGTGAGAGAACACTAAAGTAGGTTGAAAGATGCCTTAGGAGAAATATCTTCAAAATTAGTTTTTTACCTGCTTCCTTCTGGGATCCAGTGCAGTGTAGTTCCACCCTGTAAGTCTGGGTCTCTTGAGCTGGTATTTCTCATCCCAGGCAGTGATTTATGTCCTGTGTAGGCTTTTTCCGGGTGTGCAAGAGCAGCAGCATCACAGTGGTAGAGATTGTTCTGAAACACTGTTTTGTGTGGCCTCCATGTTGCAGTCTTCAGCAAAAATAATGTTGATTCAGGATTTGGAAGAGGGTGTTTGGCTCAACTGATCCTGTTACATAGTGTGCTTCTTGCAAGCAGATTTTGGGAGCTGGGCAAGTAACACTGTGAGGAAACACTGGGCTGTTGGATTTTCTTCCTGGATCTGACAGTGCTGAATCTTTGTTAAACCTATGTTTATTGTTTTGGTTGTTTTTTGTGGTCTTTTCAAGCATTTGGTGAATTATTTTCTTAAATTATATTGAAGGTCTAGAAGGGGGGAGTTCCAGTTACTGTGGAGACACCAATGCACTTCAGACATGGGAACTGCAGCAAAATGGCCAAATGTACAGCATAGGCTTTAGATTATTGCAGGACTTTAAAGGAGAGAGACTTTTTTCTCCACTGTTCTTATTAACTTTTTTATGTCAGCTTCAGTGTCAGAGAATGCAGAGCCTACACCTGAAGAACAGGACAAGTCGCTTGACAAACCAAAACAGAAAAAGAATCGTTGTTTCATGTGCAGGAAGAAGGTTGGACTGACTGGTAAGAAATACTGATTTCACTTTCCTTAGGCTTGTTTAGGCTTTGGCCCTTTGAAATGTTATCTTAAAGGGAAAATGGGGCATGGTCATTTGATATTGATTTGAAATAACAGTCAAAGGTGCTTTCAGCTGACTCTTTCTAGATTAGTCATTCATGTATCATTTTGTTTTTCAGCCTCCTGTTTTAAAGTGAAGTTCATAGACTTCCAAAAGGAAGTTTTTGGAACTGCTTAGCTAAGGAATTGGATGATAGTTTGCTGCCATTCACTAGCCAGCTTTGCAGTGGTCCAGTGAAAGGGCCTGAGTTCTGGAGGGTGAAGATTCATAAATATAGTAAAAGAGCAGGAGTTCTGTAGGAATGTTCTGTGCTAGTCATGCAAAAAGAAGGAATGGTCAAGTCAAATCTTGCTGTAATCACTTAAAAATGTATTACTTGTGATTCTTATGCTTTCTGCAGCAGAGGCTCTTTGGCTGATTGATTGACACTGGTGACTGAGATTTACTGCTAGTGAGTGAACACATTCAGGATTTAAAGCAAACCAGTGTCATTAAGAATGTTGAAATGTCTAAGCTGCTGTTTCTGTCCACAGGGTTCGAATGCCGGTGTGGGAACGTTTACTGCGGAATGCACCGTTACTCAGATGTACACAGTTGCTCTTACAATTACAAAGCTGATGCTGCTGAGAAAATCAGAAAAGAGAATCCTGTAGTTGTTGGGGAAAAGATCCAGAAGATCTGAACTGCTGCTTCTGCTGGAATACAAAAATCTTCTGACCATCTGCAGATTAAATTGACTTGAGCTTTTTTCCTTAGTCATCAGGAACGTAGAGCAGTGTATCTTGCCTAGACCTTTTAATCATGCATGTCATCAGATGAATAGATTTTTTTGTTTTCTTTTTTTTTTGTTTTGAAAATGACTCTGAACATTATTTTCATTGCAGTTTTCTGTGGCTGAAGACTTAAGTAAACTTTACAAGTATTATCCTTTAAGATCATTTTAATTTTAGTTGAGCGCAGAGGGCTTTTATAACAAACATGGAGAAAATATTGGAGGGCTGTGCTTTTCCAGGATAAAACATGCATGCATTAACTTTGCAGTTTATTTTCTTGTTGTATATAGCTTTTCTCTGCAGCACAATTTCCTTTTTTTTTTATTGATAATGCCTTGTATGGCACAACTAGTTATCAGTAACTGAATGTATTTTAATCATTATGGCTGCTTCTGGTTTTTTTTTCCCATTAACGAGAGGTTATACATGTTCGCATATTAGCTTGTTTGCACCCTCTACCTATTTATGTATGAATCATTTGTAATGAGAGTGTGTGCTGAGATTGTGTGGGGTTTTTTGTTGTTTTCTTTTTTTTTTTTAATTGGGGTTTGTTTTTGTGTGTGTGGGGGGAAGGCTGTATGCACTTCATTGACTGCAGTTTTCATTGGGATTACATCCATCAGTTTGTCTGTACACAAATATGAAGAATGATCTGAAGTACCTGTGCTGTATTTATGTTTATCCACGTCTTAACTTTGATTAAATAAAATTTAAAAAAATCCGAGCCCCTGTGGCTGTCACTGGCATATGTAAGTTGGATTTCTCTTCCTTTATTTTAATGGGGACCTTCCATGGATGGTTCCTTTACTTAAAGTGTATTTATTCACAGCTACCATGTGTATCCCAATGCCAGCCAAATTCTGATGTTTTTTTTTATCTCTTCACCTGTAACTACCAGAGACACTGCACATTCCAGACCTTGTCTGTTGATTTTAAAATTCAGAATGCTCTTAAAAAGCTATGGCTGGCAATTAGTAGATAAAACACTACATTTAGGATATAAACTGTGCAGCAGCAGAACTTTCCTCTGGTGGTAACAGAAAGTAATCTGCAAGACTGAATAATAAATGAAGTAGCTTGTGCTTGCAGAAATGGCCTAACCACAATCTATGAAGCACATGGAGTTTATAGTAAAGGAAGGAAGGAATAAATAACTCACTGGCAAGTTTCAGTAATAGTCTGCCTTATCATGGGTCAGAGAGCCTGTATTTCCCCAAAGCATTTGCTAAACTTCCTCTTACACAGCACAGGGCATGGAAGAGCAGCAGTGTCATCTTTGGTGGGTGTTTCTGTTTGCTTTCCTCTCTGCTGCTGCTTCCCTATTTTCTAATCCTTCTCACTTTGAGTCCTCCCTCTTCCCTGTTTCTGGTCTCTTTTCCTTTTCTCTCTCCTATGTGCTCTCCTGACCAATCTGCCTTTCACATGACACTGATGTTTCTGGGCCAGGCAGAGAGAACACACCATAGATTTCATAATGTGGGGGAAAACATGGTATGTTTGTGTGTTCTGGTGCCTGAAGGAAGGGAAGGTACAAGAAAAGTATTCACATACTTCCTGTCTGTTCTATAAGCTTGCATTTAGACTGGATGTCCACCTTTCCGTGACACCTGAGAATTGTGTCATGTTTGTTTGCTTTGACAATGGCCCTGTGTTATCCTGCTGGTTGATCTGCACTTCAATCTGTATTTTGTGTCATCAGCTTGAGGTTAGCAGATTAACATTTTAATTAACACCAGCACATTCACAGCACTACAAAGTGCTTGAGTCTGTCTCCTCACATTGGACTCTCTTGGAACAGGTTTTCAACGTGGTTTTGTTTCAGCTTTGGAATGAGCAGGTTCTGTAGCCCAGATCCTATAATCTGTCCACAAAACCTCTTCACTGTGTTTAAAACATTTCCAACAGTCAGGGGAAGTTTTTCAGGAAATCTTCCACAAGCTGGGCATTGTGATGTTTAAAGAAGACCCCTTTTCAAACAGCACCTTGTGAGCTTGTGTCTCAACAAGTGAGCAGCTGTCACAGATGATGCTGTTATATCATCTTGCTCTGAATCTGTAGCATTTGCTGGATTTCTTCTAATGACTCCTCTGCTAAAAGAGAAGGAGAAAAAAAAAGGTTGAGCAGCAAACCAATTCTTTGGCTTGTCTATCACAAGTGTCTTCCGGTTTTTATTAGAAAAATGTGGCCTTTGCTTTTTAGTTCTAATTTTAAGCAGGTTCCCTCATTGGCTTCTACTGACAATGAGTGAATTTTCTGCTGCAGGTAGGAGAATGCTGGGACTGGGAGCAGAAGCAGCAGCCTCCCTATTCTTTTTGGTTGGCTGCACATGTGTCTCTAGTTTTAAGGTGGTGGAACTATCTGGAGAAAATGAAAGAACTTGATGAGGTGCAACAGCATTGCAGAGCTAAAAACCACAAAAGATGCAGTTTCAGGTGTGAATTGTGCAACTTCCCAAGGCCTGCTGAGCTTGTGGTGGGAGAATCAGTGTGCACATAATCATTTCACTGGGGCCCTGGCACATAAATGAGCCCTCCAAAGTGAAACCAGGGCAGTTACCTCTGCTCATAGAGCTGCTGGATCCTTCACCCCTGTTCCAGGAAGGCCTCGGTTTCATGTGAGAGTTTGTAAAATCATGGAAGTGTTAAGGTTGAAAGAGACCTCCAAGAACATCAAGCCCACCTGCTAACCCAGCGCTGCCAAGTCCCTAAATTCAGTGCCACATCTACACATCTAAATACCTCCAGGAAAGGTACCTGTGAGGAGAAGAGCCCCTTCACCAGGGTCACTGCCTGGCTGGGAACAGTTCACAGCTGCTGAGTCAGGCAAACCCCTGGCACTGATTAACCAGTGCCAGGGCCCGGGCAGGGGGTGGGATGGCCACGGGGCAGTGATTGGTTTGTGCCTGAGGACAGAGGGTGGGATTTGATGCTCCTCTGCTCTGGCTTGCAGCGCCTGGAGAGGATCTTCCTCCGAGGAAGGTGTGAAGCACCTGGGAGGTGGGAGCTGTGTGTAAGCAGGGGCTGCTCAGGGGTCAGCATGTCTTTCATCCAGGTAGACAAGGACTCAGATTTTCCTCTCCAAAACCTTCCCTACGGGGTTTTCTCCACGAAGGAGGAGGTGAGTAACAGCAAACTTTGTTCTTGGGATGCTGTAATTGTTTCAGGGCTATGAGAGAGCAGAATTTCCCAGCAATGTGGGATAAAGACTTCCCAGCCTGAGACACTCATGGGCTTCCTGACCTGATGGCAAAGCTGTAGCTGACACATTGTCTGTTTCCTTAGTGTGGTTATTTTAATTACTGCTTCTTTGAAACGGCACAAAAGAAATCAGAAGTGTTAATACTGATGAGAAGTACTTTGGCTAATATGTACAGTATTCTTGTGTGGTTTTCATCATTTTTGTGACATCATTAAATCTATGTTTGACCATTCCACTCCCTATGTAGAGGCACAGCACATTTCACGCTCAATTTTTAAATTTTTAACTCGGTCTTTCATTTTCTTTGTGACTGTAATCACACCATCACCCTTAAAAAGCCCCAGTAACTACTGCTCTTGGGGAGTTTTGTTGGTGGCTGGCAAAGCATTAAACCAGGACACCAAATGTGTGTTTTACCTGTTTTTGCAATGTGCAAATGTGTCATGTTTAATGCTGGTCCTGAAGCCTGCCAGCTGAGCCAGCTCCAGGCCTTCTATTTTATGATGATCACGTAAGAAAATGTGACTCAACCTTTCTACCAAGGAGGTAGCTCTCAATTCCCAATTTTCATCAGAACTGAGCCTAGCTAGGCTGGACCTCATACCTCAGGATGGAGCTGCTAGAGAAAGGGAAACTAGCCAAGAGCTGCTTCTCAGAAAGAAAAAGTGGAGACTTTATCATTGCTTATGGAAACTTCATTATTATCTTCTGGTTTCTGCTAGTTATCCAGGTAGGTTAAAAAAAACCAAACAAACCAGAAGGCTGTGTTTTCTGATGTGGTATTTTCTGAAGATAAAATGAGATGGTGTGTTTAATCGATTCTGAGATGTGTGTGCTGTTATCTAGCAAGTTTGGATTATTTTTCTGCCTTCCTCAGTAACTGTTCTCTGAAAAAGACATCTTCACTCAAACCCTGTGAAATGACAGGCAAGACTTACAGAAATGATTAAGGAGAATAATGTTCTGATGGTAGCTGAATGTTTTAATGATTTCAGGCTAAAACAATTGGTGTCATTCCTGACTCTCCCAGTTACAAATTAACCTGACATGACCTTTAGTTTTTTCTGCAGGAATGTTTGCTGAATAAATGCCTACTACCACATTTGGAATCTTGTTTGGAAATGAAAGGTTGAAAAATAGGTTTAACAGCGTGCATCTTTGAAGAGGGTTATTTTGGTGAGCTGCTTTTCAAAGGGGCTGTAATAGTTTGTCTCTCTTTGCCCAGAGACACAATAATGGAGGCAGTGGCTGTAATAGTTTGTCTCTCTTTGCCCAGAGACACAATAATGGAGGCTGTGGTGTGGTTTTGCCCCGTGCAGCTGCCCCGGGTCTGTCGGTGCTGCTGCCCCGCCGTCGCCGCTGGCTCCGCACACGCCGGGGCATGAACAAGAGCTTTGTCTCCTGGGCTGCATCTGTCCCGTTTCCCCATCTGTGGGATGCTGTTCCTGCAGCGAGGATCCAGCAGGGATCCAGCCTGGGCTTGGTGTGCAGGTCCTGAGCTCCTGGTGTGCTGTGAGCACGGGTGGTGTAGGGCAGCCTCATCCAGCGAGGCACAGAAATCATGTGCCTGGGCATGGTGTGCCCCCTGGCATCACCAGAGCACCCTCAGGCCTCTGGGGAGGAGCTGGGCTGCAGAAATGGCTGTTTCTCCAATGGCATGCCTGCAGGGATGGAATTCACCCTGCCCTTGGCCTCTCTATGCTTCTGTTCCGCACTGGTAGAAGGAGCAGTTGTGTTTTCCCACTTCACAGCATATTGCAGATGTATGGGCTTATTCTGCAATGCATGTCATTAATTTGGGGTGCTAATGAGCAAGTCAGCCTCTTTTTGGGGGAAAGAGGGCAGGGAGAGAACACCCTGCTTGTTGCGCTATCCTTTCCCCAAAAGGTGGGGATGAGGCTCTTTTCCAACCCTCAAGGTCTGTAGGGAGTCTGCAGTGCTGCTCTGCCCATAGGGCTTCACATTTTTCAGCAGCCAGAATCAGATGGCTCTTGAAGGTCCACAGCTGTGGTACCAGCTCTTTGTCCTGGATGGGTTAAACTCTCTGTGGTCACTGTCTTCCCCTATGCCCTGTTTGGGGCATTTTTGGGTACAAGCATAAACTCTTCTTCTCTTCCCCCCTCTTGCTGCTCTGCAGCCTCGGCACAGGCTTGGGGTAGCCATTGGGGACCAGATTTTGGATCTCAGTGTCATTAAACATCTTTTCAATGGACCAGCTCTTGCCAAACACCAGCACGTCTTTGACCAGGTATTTATCAGAGTCTGTTCTAATTTCCACAAGCATTTAACAAATATTCCATAAGGCACTTTAGCAACTTGTGGTGAGATAAAGAACATGAACTGGAAATATGTTGTCAGTCGGGTTCTGGTAGAGCAAAAACCATCACAGGTGTGATAGCAAGGACAGCAGGGCCATCAGGGGTCCACAGGTCATTTTCCAGGAAAGTGACATCATCCTTTGGCAATGCAGGTGTCCGACACGAAGCCTAAATATTAACTCAATCCTGCCAGTGCCCTCAACACTTTGTGGATGGGATATTAATGACAGGGAGGTTGTGTTAAGGGTAAAGGGAAATGTGAACAACCTCTGTCTAGAGCTGGCTGAGCTATCACAGCCAGCAGGGCCTGCAGTGGTGTGTAAGGAGGGGTGATGCCAGCATGCAGCAGGTCCTGCTGCAGAGGGCTTGGGGGGTGTGATGCAGGCAGCCATGGGCAGGGGATGGGTGCTCTGGGCAGCCACGGCCACACAACCCCGGGCACGGGCATCCCACACTGGGATGGGAGTGTGGGACATCTTCCTGCAGTGAAGGATGAGTAAAAATGTGGTTTTTTCTTTGCCCCTGTACCTGTGTGTCACCGTCAGCCCACCCTGAATGCCTTCATGGGGCTGGGCTGGCCGGCGTGGAGCGAGGCCAGGGCTCTCCTGCAGAAGCTGCTGTCAGCTGGAGAGCCCACCCTGAGGGACAACACGGAGCTGAGGAGAAGGTGAGGGAGCAGAAAGTGGCACAGGGAGGTGTCAGCTGTGCCCGGTGTCACCTGAGTGACAGCTCACCAAAACCAACAGTCTGACGTGGCCACCTGCCTCCTACGTGGGAATTAGTGCACATCCAGTGCTTCCTTCTCTTAATTACCTAAAGATTAATCTCTGATTAATCCCCTGGCTGCCCGCAGATCCAGGGTGTCACCCTCCAGCTGGGAACAACCAGCTCTGCCCTGGGTGTGTCCAGAGCTGCTGCCTCTCTGCGGGGGCTGGGCTGGTCCTCTGGCACCCCCTCCACCGTGGAGCCATGGAGACACGGCTCAAGGGTGCCCCGGTGCCTCCCTCCCTGCCTGTCTCACCTGGAGCAGGAAGGGAACACCCCCGGTTTGTCCTCAGTAACCGCCTGGCTTTACTAAAACTGAGCCTGTGGTCACAAATTGGCTTCAGCTTTGGGGCTGTGCGGTGGTGTAGGGGCAGGAGGGGAGGACTGTGCTCGGTTCTGTTCTGTGCTGGTGGAAAATGAGGTGCCCATCAAGCCCACACCTCTCCTGTCTCTGGAGTGATGCTTTAAGCACCTCCTGGCAGTGAGCAGGAGTTGTTCCTCCCTGTCCTGCCAGAGGACCGGGAGGATTTAGGCTGTCATGAGAGGAGAGGGGTTGAGCTGCTGCTTGCCACGAGCAGGGCCAGCAGCTGCAATCAGACCCCAGGAGCCACATGCCATGAGCTCATCCTTCCCACCCAGCCGAGGCAGGGGTGTCCTGGGCTCTGGGATTTCTCTGTGCCCCTCGGGAATCCAGCCAGCCCCAGGGCTGCCCCCTCCTTTTGCTGCAGCCATCCCAGGAACAGCAGCCTGTGCAGTCACCAGCTTTTCTGCCAGTTTTATTTTCTGCAAGGCTTTGCAAACTAAATTAAGGAAGGAGCTGGGGGAGCAAGCCAGCCTCTTCCATGCTTCTTACGGGTGGGAGCTGTAAGTTTTCTGAGATCTGAAGGCATCATTTTTCATTTCAGAGCGTTTGTACCTCAAGCTGCTGCGACGATGCACCTGCCTGCCCACATTGGTGAGTGTGGGGGCAGCCAGGGGCTCCTTGGCACTGCCCTCTGCTCCCACACGGAGCAGCTGCTTCATTTCCAGCTGCCTCAGACAGACACATCAGAGCTGTGACAGGGAATGGGCTTTGCAGCAGCCAGAAGTAGATTATTGCACATAATGAAAGCTAGGTGCTGTCTGTGGCACAAGAATAAAAGCCTGGGGAAGCTCAATAGCAGCCAGAGCACTCCTGGATACAATTTCCACTAAATCAGGGGTGTCTGGTGGTACATAACTCCTGTCATCATCTTGGCATCACCGCAGGCCTTTGTGACTAGAGCCAGGAAAGAAACACTTGTTCCATTTCCAACAATTTCCCCTTTTGCCATCAGAAAATATTTCAGATGTTGCAAAGTTTCCAAGGCAGATATTCCAGCACAGCCTCATGAACAAGTGTGAGTTTCCACTCCCAGACCATTACTCTGCATCCCAGATCCTGCCTCCACTCCCGTGAGGACTGCTTTGGGATTCCTAGATTCATATAGACACATAAGCATTTCCTGCTTTTAGCAGGAGTTTGTGTTTGGACCCAAGCCAACCTGATCAAAGTCACTTGAGGGCACAGCCTGTGCAGGACAGGGATGTGACCTTGCCCATTTTCTATCCAAGCTCCGTTCTGAGCTGCCTTTTGGCTTCCTTGGGGCACAACCCTGGTTTGGGACAAAGGCTGGCCTATCCCAGAGGAACCACGAGGAGTTCCCATAGGCGTGATGCCTTCCTGAAAACAGTTTCAGGTTGAACATGTCCTGTCAGACAATCGCTGGCTGCCTTGGCTGCTGGGAACGCTGTGACCGAGCTGGATCACACAGATCGGAGGCATATTTAGGATTCCACAGCCCTTAGCTGCAGCTCTGTCCCGTGTGGTTCTTGTTTCTCCCGGCTGGCTGGCTCCTCCTCTGGGCGGCTGGAGCTGCAGGGGATAACTGACTGCTGGATCCTCCTGGAGCGGCAGGGGATAACTTATTGCTGGATCCTCCTGGAGCTGCTGGATAATTACCGAGCCCCCTGACCAGCGCCCTGCCGGGCGGTGTTTTCCCTATTCCCGGTGCTTTCCCGGGGCTCCGGAGGCGGGAGCTGTGTGCTGGGATGGCAGCAGAGGGCAGCAGATGTCCTGAGCATCGCCGGTCCCCGCGCCACCACCGCCGGCCGGGGGAGAGCAGCGGGAACGGCTTCCCTGTGCCCGGGGGGCTGCTGCCCGTGGGCCTTGCACAACACTCACACACACGCACGCTCTTGCACATTACTCACACTCACACACCTGCACACTACTCACATTCACCCATTCTTGCACACTACTCACACTTACCCAGTGTTGCAAGTGTGTGAGTGTGAGTAGTGTGCAAGAGTGGGTAAGTGTGAGTAGTGTGCAAGAGTGGGTGAGTGTGAGTAGTGTGCAGGAGTGTGAGTGTGAGTAGTGTGCAAGAGTAGGTGAGTGTGAGTAGTGTGCAGGAGTGTGAGTGTGAGTAGTGTGCAAGAGTGGGTGAGTGTGAGTAGTGTGAGTGTGAGTAGTGTGCAAGAGTGGGTGAGTGTGAGTAGTGTGCAACACTGGCTAAGTGTGAGTAGTGTGCAGTAGCGTGCCGGAGTGTGAGCGAGTGTGAACGAGTGTGCCTGAGTGTGAGCGAGTGTGCCTGAGTGTGCTTGAGTGTGCCTGAGTGTGAGCGAGTGTGCACGAGTGTGCAAGAGTGTGCCTGAGTGTGAGCGAGTGTGCGCAAGTGTGCAAGAGTGTGACTGAGTGTGTGCGAGTGTGCAAGAGTGTGAGCAAGTGTGCAAGAGTGTGAGCGAGTGTGCGTGAGTGTGCGCGAGTGTGCAAGAGTGTGAGTGAGTGTGCAAGAGTGTGCGCAAGTGTGCCTGAGTGTGTGCAAGTGTACAAGAGTGTGCCTGAGTGTGCCTGAGTGTGAGCGAGTGTGCGGGAGTGTGAGCGAGTGTGCAAGAGTGTGCGCAAGTGTGCAAGAGTGTGAGCAAGTGTGTGCGAGAGTGCAAGACTGTACCTGAGTGTGCGCGAGTGTGCATGAGTGTGCAAAAGTGTGAGCGAGTGTGCGCGAGTGTGCGTGAGTGTGAGTAGTGTGCAGGAGTACGAGTGTGAGTAGTGTGCAATGCTCGGTGAGTGTGAGTAGTGTGCAAGAGTGGGTGAGTGTGAGTAGTGTGCAACACTCGGTAAGTGTGAGTAGTGTGCAATGCTCGGTGAGTGTGAGTAGTGTGAGTGTGAGTAGTGTGCAAGAGTGGGTGAGTGTGAGTAGTGTGCAACACTGGGTAAGTGTGAGTAGTGTGCAAGAGTGAGTGAGTGTGAGTAGTGTGCAACACTGGGTGAGTGTGAGTAGTGTGCAACACTCGGTAACTGTGAGTAGTGTGCAAGAGTGGGTGAGTGTGAGTAGTGTGCAACACTGGGTGAGTGTGAGTAGTGTGCAACGCTTGGTAAGTGTGAGTAGTGTGCAACACTGGGTGAGTGTGAGTAGTGTGCAAGAGTGAGTGAGTGTGAGTAGTGTGCAACACTCGGTAAGTGTGAGTAGTGTGCAAGAGTGAGTGAGTGTGACTAGTGTGCAACACTCGCTAAGTGTGAGTAGTGTGCAAGAGTGGGTGAGTGTGAGTAGTGTGCAAGAGTGAGTTAGTGGGAGTAGTGTGCAACACTGGGTAAGTGTGAGTAATGTGCAACACTGGGTGGGTGTGAGTAGTGTGCAAGAGTGGGTGAGTGTGAGTAGTGTGCAACACTAGGTGAGTGTGAGTAGTGTGCAAGAGTGGTTGAGTGTGAGTAGTGTGCAACACTGGGTGAGTGTGAGTAGTGTGCAAGAGTGAGTGAGTGTGAGTAGTGTGCAACGCTCGGTAAGTGTGAGTAGTGTGCAACACTGGGTGAGTGTGAGTAGTGTGCAATGCTCAGTGAGTGTGACTAGTGTGCAAGAGTGTGAGTAGTGTGAGTAGTGTGCAAGAGTGGGTGAGTGTGAGTAGTGTGCAAGAGTGGGTGAGTGTGAGTAGTGTGCAAAACTGGGTAAGTGTGAGAAGTGTGCAAGAGTGGGTGAGTGTGAGTAGTGTGCAAGAGTGGGTGAGTGTGAGTAGTGTGCAAGAGTAAGTGAGTGCGAGTAGTGTGCAAGAGTGGGTGAGTGTGAGTAGTGTGCAATGCTCGGTGAGTGTGAGTAGTGTGCAAGAGTGGGTGAGTGTGAGTAGTGTGCAAGAGTGAGTGAGTGTGAGTAGTGTGAGTAGTGTGCAAGAGTGGGTGAGTGTGAGTAGTGTGCAAGAGTGGGTGAGTGTGAGTAGTGTGCAACGCTTGGTAAGTGTGAGTAGTGTGCAACACTGGGTGGGTGTGAGTAGTGTGCAAGAGTGGGTGAGTGTGAGTAGTGTGCAAGAGTGGGTGAGTGTGAGTAGTGTGCTACACTGCGTGAGTGTGAGTAGTGTGCAACACTCGGTAAGTGTGAGTAGTGTGCAAGAGTGAGTGAGTGTGAGTAGTGTGCAATGCTCAGTGAGTGTGAGTAGTGTGCAAGAGTGTGAGTAGTGTGAGTAGTGTGCAAGAGTGGGTGAGTGTGAGTAGTGTGCAACGCTGGGTGAGTGTGAGTAGTGTGCAAGAGTGAGTGAGTGTGAGTAGTGTGCAACACTGGGTGAGTGTGAGTAGTGAGCAAGAGTGAGTGAGTGTGAGTAGTGTGCAACGCTTGGTAAGTGTGAGTAGTGTGCAACACTGGGTGAGTGTGAGTAGTGTGCAAGAGTGAGTGAGTGTGAGTAGTGTGCAAGAGTGAGTGAGTGTGAGTAGTGTGCAACACTCGGTAATTGTGAGTAGTGTGCAAGAGTGGGTGAGTGTGAGTAGTGTGCAAGAGTAAGTGAGTGCGAGTAGTGTGCAAGAGTGGGTGAGTGTGAGTAGTGTGCAATGCTCGGTGAGTGTGAGTAGTGTGAGTAGTGTGCAAGAGTGGGTGAGTGTGAGTAGTGTGCAAGAGTGAGTGAGTGTGAGTAGTGTGAGTAGTGTGCAAGAGTGGGTGAGTGTGAGTAGTGTGCAACGCTCGGTGAGTGTGAGTAGTGTGCAACGCTTGGTAAGTGTGAGTAGTGTGCAACACTCGGTAATTGTGAGTAGTGTGCAAGAGTGGGTGAGTGTGAGTAGTGTGCAACGCTCGGTGAGTGTGAGTAGTGTGCAACGCTTGGTAAGTGTGAGTAGTGTGCAACACTCGGTAAGTGTGAGTAGTGTGCAACGCTCGGTGAGTGTGAGTAGTGTGCAACGCTCAGTAAGTGTGAGTAGTGTGCAACGCTCGGTGAGTGTGAGTAGTGTGCAACGCTCGGTAAGTGTGAGTAGTGTGCAAGAGTGGGTGAGTGTGAGTAGTGTGCAACGCTCGGTGAGTGTGAGTAGTGTGCAAGAGTGAGTGAGTGTGAGTAGTGTGCAATGCTCGGTAAGTGTGAGTAGTGTGCAAGCGTGGGTGAGTGCACACGACTCACACCCACGCACACTCTTGCACACTCTTGCACACTCTTGCACACTCAGGCACACTCAGGCACACTCAGGCACACTCGCTCACACTCTTGCACACTCTTGCACACTCAGGCACACTCAGGCACACTCAGGCACACTCGCTCACACTCTTGCACACTCTTGCACACTCGCTCACACTCTTGCACACTTGTGCACACTCTTGCACACTCGCGCACACTCTTGCACACTCGCGCACACTCGCTCACACTCTTGCACGCTCGCGCACACTCTTGCACACTCGCTCACACTCTTGCACACTCGCTCACACTCTTGCACACTCGCGCACGCTCGCTCACACTCTTGCACACTCAGGCACACTCTTGCACACTCGCTCACACTCGCGCACACTCTTGCACACTCAGGCACACTCGCTCACACTCTTGCACACTCGCGCACACTCGCTCACACTCTTGCACACTTGCGCACACTCTTGCACACTCGCGCACACTCTTGCACACTCGCGCACACTCGCTCACACTCGCGCACACTCGCGCACACTCTTGCACACTCGCTCACACTCGCGCACACTCTTGCACGCTCGCTCACACTCGCTCACACTCGCGCACACTCTTGCACACTCGCTCACACTCGCGCACACTCTTGCACACTTGCGCACACTCTCGCACACTCGCGCACACTCTTGCACACTCGCGCACACTCTTGCACACTCTTGCACGCTCGCGCACGCTCGCGCACACTCTTGCACACTCGCTCACACTCTTGCACACTCGCGCACACTCTTGCACACTCTTGCACACTCGCTCACACTCTTGCACACTCTTGCACGCTCGCGCACACTCTTGCACACTCTTGCACACTCGCTCACACTCTTGCACGCTCGCACACACTCTTGCACACTCGCTCACACTCTTGCACACTCGCGCACACTCGCGCACACTCGCGCACACTCGCTCACACTCTTGCACACTCGCTCACACTCTTGCACACTCGCGCACACTCGCGCACACTCGCTCACACTCTTGCACACTCGTGCACACTCAGGCACACTCGCGCACACTCACGCACACTCAGGAACACTCTTGCACACTCGCTCACACTCGCTCACACTCAGGCACGCTACTGCACACTACTCACACTCACCCAGTGTTGCACACTACTCACACTCACCCACTCTTGCACACTACTCACACTCCCCCAGTGTTGCACACTTCTCACAGTCACCCACTCTTGCACACTACTCACACCCAGTGTTGAACACTACTCACACTCACCCACTCTTGCACACTACTCACACGCACCCAGTGTTGCACACTACTCTCACTCACTCTTGCACACTACTGACGCTCACTCACACTCTTGCACACTACTCACACTCACTCACGCTCTCATGCAATCGCGCACGCTCCTTTTCCTTCCTCCTCTCTACTGGATGCTTTAACAAAAAGGCCATTTTTGTCTGCACAATGTGCAGGTGAGCGGGTAATCGCCCCTTTCTGCTGTCACTGACGCTCCCGACCGCTCCCGCTGTCCCCTTCCCTTCCCTTCCCTTCCCTTCCCTTCCCAGCGGTGGGTGATGTCCTTCAGCCCCCACAGACGGGGTCCTGGCTGATCCCTGTTTTGTGGCTTCTTTCCTCGTGCAGGAGATTACACTGACTTCTATTCCTCACGCCAGCACGCCACAAACGTTGGGATCATGTTCAGGGGGAAGGAGAACGCTCTGATGCCGAACTGGTGGGTGCCTTGGATTGCTCACTAGTGCAGCATTGTTTTGCAGGCTTTTCTGTGCATACACGTGATGGTCTGAGCAGTTTTTCAGGGTCACACTGGTTTCAGGTCATAGCAGATGAGAATCAGTGATGTCCAGAGTTCAACACCAGAACCAAATTCCACACATCCCAGCCTCAGCTGAATCTGCACTGCCTTTCACTGCAGTGGCCACACCAGTTACTGTGTAGCCCCCCTAGTTCAAAGACAAATACACCTAGAGAATTAGGTTTTGCTGAGTGAAAAGAAAGCAGAATTTTAAGATCCAAGGAATTAATTGGAGCACTGGCACAGTTGCATTAAGACTGCAACATGGCTTTGTTACTATATTATATTTCACTTCCATCCTTATCACAGAGTAAGGCGCTGAGGTCTGTGCCAATGCATGCAGAGCTCCTTCTCCTTGTACCCCACACTCAGTGGTGCTTTCACCCCGAAAAGCTGCTCTGGCACCCAGCTAACCCTGGTGCTCTTTCTCAAGGCTGCACTTACCTGTGGGTTACCACGGCCGGGCATCGTCTGTCGTGGTGTCTGGGACGCCCATCAGGAGACCTGTGGGACAAATGAAACCTGACAATGGTGAGTTCTGGGGGGGTTTAATCTGGATTCTTGTCTCTTTTATTCTTTCATTTTGCTCCACATCACTGAGTAGTGGAGTGGAAGGGTCTGGGATGCCTTGCCTAAAGCCCAGCCTGGGGTCAGGGCAAGAGAAAGCCCTGGTTTAAGTCCATTTTCTGTCCCATGCCAACCAGCACCAGCTGCTGTTCCTTTTGGCCATTATTTCTATTTCCCTGTTGTAACATATCCTTGCTTCTACCCACAGATAAACCTCCAGTGTTTGGTGCTTGTAAACGTCTGGATATTGAGTTAGAAATGGTGAGAGGCTTTTTTCTCCCTATGACTTCAAAAATATTAAAATAGAAACAGAGAAGAAAGGGTGGGTTTAGCTTCTTCTAAACTGAATGTCCCCTAAGGTCCATTTCTGGGTCCTCTCTGAGCTGCCTGTGCTGCAGGCAGTAAGGATTTCTGTGGGAGGACCCTTTGCTTTGGATGAGGAGCAGGGTGCCTTAGCTCGTGGGGAGGTTTGCTCAGACAGCTCTCAGGCTGGAAAAAGCTCACCTGGCCAAAGCTGAGCACCAGTGGTGCAGGCAGGCAGCAGAATTCTTTTCCACAGCCACACAGCCCGTGTCCTGGTCACAGTTACTGCAGCCAGGATCCATCAATGGACCCTGGGGGCTGGGAAGTCCAGGCTGTCTGCACCTTGTGCTAGAGCAGAGGAAACCCTGAGTTCTTGGCAGTGGGATTCAAACTCCTGATTTTCCAGCCTGGAAACCTAAAACCTGTGCTGTGGGTTTTGTAAAAAAACAGGGTGGGAAGGCACATCATGCTGTGGCTTAGTGTGATCCAGAAGGGAGCGTTTCATAGGATTCCATTAAGATTTATATCATTTTAATAGCTTATATAATTTTTGTATGTTTTATTCCCAACCTTTTCCCTTTAAAAAAAAGTAGTGGAAGAAGTGTAGTACTGATGGAAATGGTTATAAAAATGTAGTGCAACTCTTTAATGCTGTGTGCTTTGCCAATCAGTGCTGTAAGGGGAGATGCAGACCCACAAAGTGGGGTTCCCATGGCTCTGCTTTCCAGCCTGAGTTCTACTGCTGGCTGCTGCAAGAACAGAAGGAAAAACTTCCATATTGTAGACAGAAAGAGACAACTGAGATTTCCTCTAAAATCCTCTGCATGTGCAGGCCGTGGATTCCTCAGGGAATGAGTGCAGGCACCCAGTTCATGGCCTGCTTCACTTCATGGGCACATTTCTCCACCTGCCTGGTTTTGCCCACTGTCTCATCAGGCTCCAGCCACGTTCAGCATCCCCTTGGATGACTTTAAACTCCTTCCTGTTCCCAGTCTGCAGCAATCAGTCCCTTCAGTGGGCAAACCTGTTCTGCATCCCGACTCTAATTAGGAGGGACCATTTCTTCCTCCTGCGTTTTGACAACATCGTGCCCTTGTTTAATGCCTGTCTCTTAGCAACACAGAGCTCTTAAGTAATTCAAGCCTGCCAGCTTCATGGAGGGGAAGAGAAGGGGAGCAGGCCATGGGTTTTGTCCAAGTGTGTGTGGGAAATGGTGCAAAACTCCTCCCGTCCAGCCTCTGTTGCTGCCGTTCCAAAACTCTGCGCAGCAGAGATTTTTAGCTCCTAAAACATAATCAGCACGTTGCTTTTTGATTTCAGGCGTTCTTTGTAGGTCCTGGAAACAAGTTTGGGGAGCCCATTCCCATCAGCAGAGCCCAGGAGCACATCTTTGGGATGGTGCTGATGAACGACTGGAGCGGTGAGCGGAGCCTGCCTGGAGAGGGGGGTGCAGCACCGCGGGAAAGCCCAGAGAGACACAAATCACACGTTCCAACAGCAGAACCGCTGGAAGGGATGAAAATGAAGTGTTGCCTGTATCAATCCATCTTTGATCAATTAGTAGAACCAGAAATTGCTGCCTAATTAAGATTTATTTACTTATGAAAGAGAATATCATTCTAGTTTCTTGTGGGCAGGGATGGAAGAGTCCTAAGAATGGTGATACCGAGGATGGGGATTGATTTCAGTGTCAGGAAAAGGATTTGGCAATCACAAATCCCTCAGTCTCTGCAATGACTTAACTTGTTGAAATTCTCCCTGTGGCTGGCAAAGACCATTAGCTGGGTATAAAAGGATTATTATACATTTATTTTTATAATTTATATATTATAAATTATATATAATAAATTTTAAATATTCTAAATTATAAAAAATTTAAGTGGGGTAAAAATATTGGTTATATAGGGATGATCTGGTTTGTTTTACTTATTGCTGATTTATCATCCTAAACTAGCTGATCTATGAAAACTGGGTTGAAAATGGATGGATTTAAATTAGGATTTGGACACAACAGCTAGGAAAGGCTGGGGGTGGCAATTTCAATTCATGTCACTCTTTCATGGGTCTGATGGATGTGCAATTCCCAGGATATGTTCACCTGCATTGCTTTGGATGTTCTCTCCCCAGCCCGTGACATCCAGAAGTGGGAATATGTTCCTCTGGGTCCTTTCCTGAGCAAGAGCCTTGGCACAACCATCTCTCCGTGGGTCGTCACCATGGAAGCTCTCATGCCATTTGTGCTGCCAAACCCTGTCCAGGTCAGCAAGAGAAAAGGTTGAAATAAAGGAAAAACAGAGCTAGAAAAATGTCAGCAGAGATGGAAGGTGCCATCAGCAGAAATCACTGAGCTGCCTCTATGCCAAGGATTGTCTCCATGGAATTCACAGCTGGGATTCTGCTTCTGAGCAGAGGAAGGCAACCAGGGCCCTCTGAGTCCAAGTGCTCATTGATGTCACTGGCCCTGGCACATGTTGTGCTGTCATCCTGATTGAGGGGGCAGAAAAACCATCTTTAAAACACCTGGAAAATAAACTAATCAGAGCTTCTTCTGGGTCTTTGGTAGCACTTAGCATCCAGAAAGTGGTGGAGAGAGGCTGGAGTCAAGCCAGAACACTTTGTTCAAGCATTTCCAGTTGTCTGCATTGTGCAGGTGGTTAAAAGTGGGAAAGATAAGAGAGTCTTGCAGAGACCTCCCCATCCTCTGTGTGCTGGCAGTCTGTTTGTGCTGGATTAACATCCCCACTGAAATGATGGGCATGGCTTTTGGAAGCCTTGTGCAGAAAAAGGAATTGGATTACATGGATATCCTGTCTGTTCAGAAAGATCTTTAAAAGTGTGTGCATGAGACCAAGAAAAGTGATAATCTGAGCAGTAAGAATGGTGAAGTGAAGGGGTTGTGCAGCACAGCTGGGTACATCAATACTCACTGGAATGCCTTGTGGATTTTTAAATTCCTTTTGGTTTATGATGTCTTTTATGTGCTTTTAGGATCCCAAGCCACTGCCCTACCTTCAGGATAAAGAGCCCTACACTTTTGACATCAAGCTCTTTGTTGCCATTAAAGGTATGGCAAAGCTGGGTGGGTTACAAAGCTGCAATTGCCAATTAAATTTGGTGGCACCCCCACAACCTTCAGGCATTTGGCTCTGGGCTCTGTGCTCCTTCTTTTCCCACTTTGCCCAGATTTCCTCTGTCAGGGAAAGAGGCAGAACTCCTCCTGCTCCCTGCTGGCTGTGCAGCAATGTGCCAAGCAGGGAATGCTCCCCTTGAGGAGGGTCCCTGAGGGGTCTCCTTGCATTGCAGGGGTCATCAGGGCATGGAATGAGCAGATTTGTGTGGGATCCAGGTGTTAATCCAGCTCAGCCCCCACCTTAGGGCCCTGCTGGGTCCAGGTGTTTCTCTCACAGGAGAGCAGAGAGTGGGAAATGGGCAGCTTGATGCTGCTCCAGTGCAATCCACGCACTTGTTTTCTATGAAATCCCAGTCTTCATGGCAATAGAAAATGTTATTACTGCTTTCTCACTAGGGATTACAGTGATAAAAGAAGTCTCCATCCATCTGTAAAATAAAAAGACTCCAACATCATTCATCCAACACAAACAAATTGCTTTTCTCTTTTTTATCCTTTATTTTCTGCAGGAGAAGGAATGAGCACGCCAACTACTATATGCAGATCCAATTTCAAGGTAAGACTCCAGCATCTTTTGTTTATTTGCGATCTTGCTGATGCCATCAGCTCCAGCCCAGGCAATTTCAAACACTGCTTTTTGCATTAGGCTCATAGAACAGGATCATAGAGCCACTAAGGTTGGAAGAGACCTCCAAGATCACGGAGTCCAAATGCCAAGCCCGCGACCAAACCCCGTCCCTCACATCCACACACCTCTGAACACTTCCAGGGGTGGTGAATCCACCGCTTCCCTGAGCAGTCAAAAACTTTCCAAACCATGAAAACCACTTCATTTTTGAAAGATGAGATGAAGATTATGATGGTTCCCCCCTGTGAGGCGGAAACCCCTGAATGCTTGATGAAGGGGACAGCTCTCCCTGCTGCTCACTTTGGGTGCTCAGAGCATCCTCAGCTCTGTGCATTTGGCAGGGAGCCACAAGAACAGAGGGCTGCAGGGAGAGGGGGTTGTCTCTTGCAACACAGCTCTGCAGCCACGGCTCTGATTTGGATGCCACTCGCTGCTGCCAGCCTGGGTCTGCCCCATCCCCTCTGTGGGCAGTGTGGGGGCTCTGCCTCCACCCACTGAATGAAACCAGGAGATTTATGTGCCAGCTGCAGCAGCTCTCAATCCATTTCATATTCACATTTGGCTCTTTGCATAGTAATTACCTTAATCAGTAAATCAGTAGTCAGCAAATCAGTAATAAGCAGATTTTTCTACAAGGCTGTTAAAATACTGGGTGTAATCATGGAGCTTGGGTCAGCAGTACTGGTCTTGGAGAGGAAGAAGAGGAAAAATGAAATCCAGCTGAAATAGGAAAAATTTTAAGGGACTAAATTGCATGTAAGTGTGGGTTTTATGAATGCCATAGGCAGGGCCACATGACTCCATTCTGCACAGCCTCGTGGCCACCAGAGAAGTTTGTCCTTTGTTGCTTCCTTGCTTTAGCCCCTGTCCCTCCTTCCTGCAGCACATGTACTGGACCATGAAGCAGCAGCTGGCTCATCATTCCGTCAATGGCTGCAACCTCAGGCCTGGAGACCTCCTGGCCTCTGGCACCATCAGTGGACCTGTAAGTGTTGAAACAATGACAGTCCCTGGTCAGCAACCCAGAACCAACACAGCAGGGCTTGGGGCTGAGCCCTTCCTGACCTGAGCACCACAAAACCATCTGCAGCTCTTTCCCAGGCACTCTGGGGGGCTACTTTGGTAGCCCCAAATTCACCCTGAGAAGGGGTTTGGTTTGGGTCGGGTTTTTGCTTGGCTGGTTTTTTTATGTTGTTGAGTTTTGGGGTTTTGATCCCTCCTGTACTTGTTTCCCTAAGGACTGTTTTACAACAGATGTAAATTAACTTCTGTGTGGAAGCATCCTCACCATCCATTTACCCCCTATGAAATGCAGCTTTATATTTCTGCAAAGAATATGAAAGGTGCCTGGTACACCTTTTAGTTTCTCCAGTGAAGCTGGAGCCAGCTTCACAAGTTGTTACTCTCCTTGAGCTGCAATTTGGCAGTGGCTGCAATATCTGGGCAACCCTCACTTTCTGAACCACCAAACACAAATCCTGTTCGTGCTGTCTCAAGGACAGCCTCAGGTAAGTTGTTTGCAAGCTGGGATGCCTGTACTTCACTTTTGAGCATTTCTGAGGTGCTTTTTGAACCCTCAGATTATTGTATGGTAAAAGACATTAAGAACTCACAAACACCAGCTTTGCTCTTCTGAAGAACAAAATGTAATTAAAAATCTGAAAGGTGGTTACATAAGAGCACTGGATTTGTAGAAGTCTCCTCCACTTCTTTCCATTCTTGCTGTGGCAGACCCAGACTGCTTTTCCAGGTTGAACACTGTTAAATACACCAGATAACAGCTGTAAGCATCGCTGCTAATAGCCAGCGAGAAATTCAAATGCAAAGTCAAGAGAAGGACCCAAAGAATTAATTCAGCAGCAAAACTCTGTTCTGTAGAGGTAACATACTTGTGTGTCTGCTCCTTCAGCAGCAGGAAGCTGAACAGCAGGAAAGGTACTGAAAAATTGTTTATTTGTTTGTGAACTCTTGCTGCAGGAGCCAGAGAGCTTTGGCTCCATGCTGGAGCTGTCCTGGAATGGAACAAAAGAAATCCCTCTTGGCAGTGGGCAGTCCCGTAAGTTCCTGCAGGATGGAGATGAAGTAATTCTGACAGGTAATGGCTGGAGAACTGCTCTTACACTGCAGCAAGGACACATTTCCACGGGCTGAGCCCAGCAGGACAAGCCCCTGGTGTGGAGCTGGGCTGTTCTGTACATACCTGCCATGCAAGCACAGTTGTTTCCATCCTACCTGTGAGGAGGCTAAAGCTGTGGATGGAAATTTCCCTGCCATAAATGCTTTCTAGAATGGATTGTTTGCTTTGCTAAGTCCCTAATGCTCTTGCTATGCCATTGTGTGAGCACCAAGGAGGTGATGGAGGTAGGTTTGCCTTTATGGGTAAAAACACCCCAGGACTAGGAGCAGTTGGTGAATTGTTTCCACCACAGTACAAGTTTGCACGTGGAGCAGAGCTTGGCAAATGCTAAAAAAATTTATTTTCCAAATAATATTTCATTTGTAACCTAGGCCTATTCAGTGAAGTGTGTTGCAAATCAAGTATGAGGGAAACAGCATGGAGCCCTCTAGAGCAGCTGACCAGCCCCCCCTGAACAGGGCTCTGCTTGAGGCTGATTCATGCTCAGACCTGGTTTTAGTTTTCATCTTGATAATCTAAGGATTTTATGAATTAAAATCAACCACGGTGTTTTGTGATCTAAATCCCACTTGTACTTCTTTTTAACCCAAAGCCTAGTGCAAAACAAATCTGGTTTTTCCTTTCCTCTCATCTTTGGGGTGCAAATATTTGGCAAGGACCGCCATGAGAAACTTTTGTTTCAAGCCTGCAGTGTCTTTGCTGTGTGACCTGCTGGGATTTTAGGGCATGTCCTGTGGGATGTTGTGTGTCACCAGCTGAGACCCAGCCAGTGCCACCCCTGGCTCTGAGCAGCTCCATCCTGCTGGTGGGATCAGAGATGTCTGCACAGGAGCACATGGCTCCAGCAGTGGGGAAAGGCTTCACAGGTGGGACTGGGAGCAGAGAAAATGTGAGTGACAAACTCCTGGGCAGCTGCCTCATGGTGTGGTGTTAATGTGTGCCTGAGTGCCTGGGCCTGCTCAACCCAACCTGGACTCCTATGGATTTTTGACAAAACAGTTCAAAATTATAAACTGTTTTTCTCTGAAAAAAAAAATAATAAGAAAAGTCACGGATTTTCTGTGATTAAAAACAAAAATGGAATGTATGCATTCCAGTCCCCTGGCAATTCCAGTGCCTCCTGCCTGGCAGCCCATCCAATAGCCTGGAAAATCCTGTGTCTGAGAGCTGCTGCCAGTTTGACAAAGGAAGAGGCTGAGACAACTGGAGCTTGAGATGTTCTAGAGAGAGCCATAGGTGTGAACCTGAGGAGTCCCCAGTGCCTCTGACATCCCCCAGCCTCCCACCAGCCCAGTGGCTGTCCACGCTGCACTGTGGAGCCATCTGACACTGCTCCCTGCAGGGACACTCCTGCAGCCATCCAGAGTGCCACACTGCCTCCAGCCCCCAGTCTCCCCCCAGGAACTATGCCAGGAGCCCTAAATTAGGGTACAGTGAGGGCTGATGTACATCCCTGTGGAGTTACACGTTCACATCCCTTTTGGCAAGGAGCCCCTCCCAGTCTGGGAGCTGCTGGCATGGGGAGCCAGCCTGGGGACAAATGTCACCAGCCCATGAGTCAGGCTCCTCCTGCCCAGGACAAGCTGTGTTCATTCATTAAATACCCAGAATCCTGAATGTCTTTAATCCTTAAAGGTGGCATGATGGCATTGCTGCTGAGCTGGGGAGGACAGGGGGACAGTGTCACGTCCCTTATTCTGCTGGGCTGTTTCCCACTGGCACAGTTTGTGGGCATTGCAAAGAGCAGGGGCTGCTGGGGCTGTTTGAGAGCTGCTCCTATTTATTTATTTATTTATTTATTTATTTATTGATGTATGGCAGGTCCAGGGCCTTAAGGCCCCCCTGGGGCAGGGCTGGTGCTATTCCATCCTCTCCCAAGGCGCTGCCATTAGCTCTTGCCAAGTGCTCAACACATCACTTCTGGTTTTCTGTTTCAACTCTGTATTCTTACTCCCCACGTGGGACCTATTTCAGAGACTTAACACATAAAATGAGAGAAATGTATTTCTCCCCAGAAGTGTCTCAGGGAGGGAGCACGGCAGGGGAAGGGCTCCTGGAGGTGCTGGCAGCTGCCTGCAAAAACCCCTCCGTAGCTCCTGGCACACACAGAGCTCAGGCCAGGGCTGCTGGCAGCACAGGGCTGGCTTTGTTCAGTGTGCTGCTCCTTGGTGCTGCTCTAAATTGTGCCTGACAGCAGGGATAACCAAACTGGACTGAAATAATCAGCTGCTGCTCAAAGGAGAGCTGGCAATGAAGCTTCATGAGGCAAATGGAAGCTGAGCTGAGCCTTACAGTGCCTTTTTCCACTGCTGCCCAAGGATGAGGATCACCTGGCAGATACCAGGATGGTGTCTGTGCCTTTACACAAGCACTTAGAGACACCACTGGCCTTGGGAAACTTCATTGCAGCCTGGCTGTGAGAGCTCACTGTGGGTCAGGGCTGGCAGGTTCTCTCTTTGTGCTGCAGTCACTTTGGCTGCCCTGCAGCCTGATTCCACCCTTTCTCTTCCTCAGGGCAGTTTTCCACTGATCCGTGCTAAGGGTGGGAATTAGGGGCTATGCTGTTGAGCTCCTGCTTGGCTTCTTGAAGGCAGCTGGTTTTTATCACATGCAGGTGATGTATTCCATCAGGAAAATCCATCCCTAGCTCTGAAATCAGTCCTTAAAACGCAGCATATGCCGCTTGTCCTTCCTTTGATCAGCTGCTGAGGCAGAAGGCTGCAGTAGGTCTCCTCAGCTGTTCTTCCCAGAGCAGAGCTCTCAGAGGGCCAGGAGGCCCTGCCTGTGTCCCCTGCCCTGCCCTGCCTGCTGCTGTTTGTGGAGCAGCCCGTGGGCAGGAGGAGCTGCAGCATCCCTGTCCCAGTGCCATCCCTCCATCCCAGGGGCAGGAGGCCCAGGCTGTCCCAGCCCCGTGAGCTCTGCAGCAGCAGCAGCCAGCAGAGCTCCCACCCCTCTTATGTAACAGAGGATTAATGAGAGCCTGGAGTCAGACGCTGGATTTCTCATGGAACTAAACCACTTGACTTTAGCGAGTGAAACAGCTTCTGCAGGGGTAGGTGCTGCTGTTTGAGGGGTTTAATGACTGCCTTTCTGGCTGCCAGCATCACGACATCCCAAGAGCAGTCCTGATGCTGCAGAAAGAGAATCCAGATTTATTTGATTAATTGCAGGGCTGGGCCAGGCAGCGAATCAGTTTGCCAGGTAGATTGATGGTGCTGCAGGTTAGGTTTGAAAACAGAAATATTGCTGGCACATCCTGTTTGTTCTTTGATCAATTCACTGAGCCTGCATATTGCTGTGTTTAACAGTTTGTGCTTCTTTTTTTCTCGTATTCCTGGGCTACTTGAACTCTTCCAGGTGCTCTTTTTTTCTACCCCTCGTCGCATATCTGAGATGTTTTCACTTGGTTTTAGTCTCTTTATGCCTTTTTTCACTTTTATTCCTGGCAAAGTCCTGCTGTCCTTACAGAACAAGCTGTGTGTTGTTTTCTGTCCCTAGGTTACTGCCAGGGCAACGGCTTCCGTGTGGGATTTGGCCAGTGCTCAGGAAAAATCCTTCCAGCCCTGTCCAGTCCATGAGGCCTGGAGGAGCCAAGGAGGAGCCCTACTCCCACCTCTACCAGTCATCCTGCTTTATTCAGATTTATTATTTTTTTATGGGTGATTGTAATCTTGCTGTTTTTAATTACCAATAAATATCTTAAAGGTTAATGTGGCTCTCTGGTGTGATAAGAAAAGGATTTCAATGCTAGCCTAAAATTCTCAGAATATGAATAAGATGATTGAAATGGAAAATGAGATTCTTAACTCTTCTACCATATTAATGTTTTTTTCATAATTATAAAAGAGGCTTTCAAGTAAGCTTAAATATTCAGAGTACTAGGCTGATGATAAGAGCTGAGATTCCACGCTGGCTTCCTTTATCCACAGTGTTGATATGCTGGAGGTGAAATCCTGGAGGCAAGCTGCACACAGTTGTTAAAACTTGTAGACCTTCCTGAGCAAGAGGGACATGACAGTGCCCTAAAATAATTGCCAACAAAGCAGTTTGGAAGTGTGACAATCAACACCCCTGAAGGCAACAGGCAGGATGTCCCTGCTCCTCCTGCCCTTGCACAAGCAGAGCCAACTCTCCTGCCCCAGACAGTGATTTGCTCCAGCCCAGAGATGGGAGGCTGTGTTGGGGCACCCCTCAGCAGGTCATGGTCAAAAGCTCACCCTTGTGCCTCCTGCCCTGGGCTAGAGAAGGGAATTCCCTGTTCTCCCTCACCCTGCGCACCAGCATCCCTGGGGTGGCGGAGGGAGGGGGAATTTCATCCCTGGAGTGATCCCCGGGCACTGCCTGGTGGCAGTCACACCCTGTCACTCCACGGGGCTGTGACAAGGACACCCAGCAGGCCAAGCCCCTTCCTGCACCCTGAAAGGCACCTGGTGCCACAGCATTCCCTTGCAGCAGCCAGCACACACAGCCACATGCCACTTTCCTCAAGTGTAAAGGGCATCTGCTGTCTCCTGCTGGCCTACAAATCAATTTAACTCCATGGCCCAGTGCCAAATCACATCAATTAGAGGATATTACTGACTGGAGGAGCTCGGGAGACCGGATAATGAACTGTGGTGTAGTGCAAGGGGAACTTGTTAAATATTTGCTTGGTCCTCAAAGTGAAGAACCCGATGAGGCTGCTGGCTCCATGTGGTGACAGCAGGATGAGCCCGTGCTGCTGCTTTTCCAGGCTGTCCCATTGCTGCTGGAAAGCTCTGCCAGGTAGTTTTGCTGATGTGGGCTGTGAGGACATTTGATGTCATCCTGGGGAGCACCTGGGGCTGACAAGGAATGTGAATCTCATGGCCATGCAGAAGAGGAAAATGGATTTGAAATGAAAATTAGAGAAAAAAAAAAAGTGGCACTGTATATAAATCACTGCTAATGGGGCATGTGCACTGTAATGGGCTCTCTTTCAGTGTGCAACAATAACAGTTCTTTAAAGAGTGATACTTGGAGGTTCATCCCCAGATCAAGGATGACCTGGCCAGGAAAACATTGGCTCTTTGTTGTTTATCAAGGAAAAGCTATTTTGCCTTCAGGCTCTTGTAGCTGAACTAATAGGCAGATATTTACTTAATGTATTCTGACCGGATCATCAATTTATAGATGCTTTGTGCTATCTTTTGACCTCAAAGGACAATTGTGAGTTGACACCTTCCCTCTTGGATTTAGAAATAACCCATCCTGTTCCTCTGGCTTTTCTCCTGGCAGCAGCAGGAGGACACACAAATCATTTATCCAGGAGAGAAACTTCTCTGCAGAAGCAACATCCGTGGTGCACCCTGGCACATCTGATGTCCTGGAAGTGCAGTGTCCGACACAGAGCTGATGTTGGGGCGACATGTCACTGGCCATCAGCTGTGACCTTGATGCAAGACCCTGCACAGCCAGGAAGGACTGTGGTGCCAAGGCTTTCTGGGGGCAGGAATACCTGGGGGAACTGCAAATCCAGAGGGCTCTTCCTGAGCAAGGTTAAGGCAAGTCCTGCACACACCCAATGAATTCCTCTTCTAAAGAGCCAAGTGGGTGCTGCAATTCCTGCCAGCAGCTGGGACTTGGGCTTGTTGCCTGCTCAGGCAGAAGGTCAGTGGGGCTGAGACCCCAAACCCAGCCAGGATGGAAGCACCCAGCCACAGATCCTTCCAAGCTGGCTCATGCCCCAGCCCTGAGGGAGGAGGGGGCTTTGCAGGGCCACTCATCCATCCATGGGCCGTGCACCACGCAGGCATGGGTGGGAGGAGGGAGGGACCCCTGCGGCCTCAAGGTGACTGAGCTGAGCTCCTCCAGCCTGGGGACATCTGGAGAAGGTCCAGATTCCCAGAAGGTGGGTAATTTCTGGAAAGGACCTCAGGCACAGCAGGTTTCAGAGGGGAGCTGGACAAAGTCCAAAATCTCAGGACAGAGCTCAGAGTCATCTGCTGCCTGCTACATGGATGGGGGCCAGAATGCCAGGAGATGACAGAAAAGGAGACAAACTTTTCTGTGTGCACAAGACCGCTTTCTTCCCCCCTAGAAGAAGGCAGTGGCTCTTTTTGGGTGGGCACTGTGGAGAAGGAGGGCCCATAGCAATGCTGCTGGAGCCCAGAGCCGCAGCCCTGCAGGTTCTCATCCCTGTCAGGGACCCTGTGTCAAGGGAGAGGGAAGGGCACACCTGTGCTGCAAAACAGCTCTGGCCTGGGACCAGCAGCACCCACTGCCTGGGGAAAAGCAGCCTCTGACCCAAATTTTGGGAGACACACAGGTGGTATGGGCACCTCCCGCTTGCTCCATCTCCCCTGGGGCAGCTGGGGCCAGTTTGCACCCTTGTCCTTTAAAATGAAGGTCCTGGAGCTTTCCTCTGGTTTGGGGGGAAGTTGAGCACAGGTGGAAAGAGCAGGGTCTTGGAACAAGAGGGGGCTCCAGCCTGGGTGCTTGGAAAATGTTTGTTTTTGAAGTGCCTGCTTCAATTGGGTTGATTGCCTCTACAAAGAGCTTCTTCTGCACTTCTGGAAGATTCTGTTTCAGTTAGGGTTGAGCATGGCTGTCTATGCTTCTGGAGATGACTAATTTTTGTTTGATTTAGATGTGCTTTTCTTAGTTTGCTTATAATCTGGCTTCAAACAAAAGTGGGAAAAACCCACAAACAGACTCAGAGCTCCTTCTTCACCACCCTGTCACAGCACCAGGTTTGTGGGTTTGTAACCTGTGTGTAGAACAAGAAAATCCTTCTTGGATCTTCAGAAGCCTGGAGGAAAAAATAAAACCTTTCTGCTGTGTCAGCCACCTGAGAGGCCTCATTCAGGGTCTGTGAGGAGACAGAGCCTCGCTCGTGACCAGAGGAAATGGGAATGTGTGTCTAAATGGAAACCACAGCTCCTGAGCTAGCCTGGAGCATCCTTCTCCTGCCTGGAGTTTCCCACTCAGCAGAGGTCAGCAGTTCCCAGGAGCAATCCATGCTGGAGCAGTGATCCCAGGGTGAGTAGTGCTGGGCTGCTGGATGGGAGCTCCTGGAGAGGTGCAGGAGCTGCTGCTGGGCTGTGCTGCTTTAGCACAGGGTGGGCAGAGAGGCAATAAATCACGCTGCCTGAGACTATTCCACCTGCTTTTGTTATTTTGCTGGTAGCAAAACTAAAGGCAGCCACTGTTTAGTACTTTGAGATGCATTTTTGCATTTTCTTACAGATCAAAGCGTTGTCTGGCTGGTGTGTAATGGAAAAGCTGGGTGTAATTTATAATAGTGCTGTTGGTATAATTAAGTGTCAAAAAAAAAAAGAGTCATGGAATAAACCCTTAAAATGTATTTCAGAATTTAAAGGAACCAATGGGTTTTTTTGCTGTGAAATGCAGGCACTCTTCACCTGAAGTAGTTTTCTGCAGAGATTCTAATTAGAAATGGATACAATATCTTGGGGAAAAAAATTAGTTTTGATGTAGGCGTTTGGGTCAGCAATATTCATAATTCTTTCATTACCCAGGCAGTAATAACTCAAAGTAAAACACTCTCTCAGTAGCTGCTCAGGGTCAAGGAAGTGACTTTGTGAAGAGGGACAGGGCTGGTAGGTGATGCTCACGTAGCTTTTGGTGTAAAGCAGTGAGGCAGGAGACCATTTCTCAGGTTTGATTGCTGCTTCTGTTCAGAATGCCCACACAGTTGCTGCTTAGTGAGAAAGAAGGAGATCATTTCTGGGATTTTAAAATTGATTGAAGGCTTTGGGAGTACGTGAGGGACATGCTGAGGTACTGGCACCATGCTGCTCCATACAAATCTGCTGCCAGCTGCTCCTCCTCAGCTTCCCTCCTTCCCAAGAACTCCTTCACCTCAACTCTTTCTGTGTTGCACAAGTGCTTGGCTTCCCATGAAGTTTTAACCACAGACCTGTGCTCTCTGATTTTGCCATACTCCTTGCTCCACGAGCAGCTGGGATGGGGCTGGTGTTGACACAGTCAGTGAACGTCCAAGGGAAAAGCTGCAGGAGCTCCTGGTGGCAGCTGGGCATCCTTGGCTCAGCCTGGGGAACAGCACCTGGGTCAGGAGCACTGAGGGCTGGCTGGGAGCTGCAAGCACAGGGAGGGTTTCTTGTCCCACTCCTCGCTGTGCAGGATCCAGGGCAGGTTTGCTCAGGGCTCAGCCCCTGCAGCACCTCCAGTGCCCCACGGAGCACAGGGTGCCCTGGAGCTGCCGTGTCCTGGGACCCCGTTTTGGGGGGCTCTGGGATCAGCTGCAGGGGCTGGAGCGTACCCAGCTCTGCTGCCTGTTCACCCCTACCAGGTGCTTCCTTTGATCTGCAGAGGTGAGACAGCAGCTGCAGGAGAAATCCAATCAATCCTAAATATAAAATAAGTTTTGAAAAACTTCACGCTTCCTGTGGCTTCAGTACGCTTAATGCAATTTTAATACATTTTTGATTTCTGATTTCCCTGAGTGGGCTGCCTGGCTAGGTTCCAGTACAAAATGTGGAGCTTTGTAACTAAGAATTCTCTCATTGAGTGTTTCTTAACACTGTTGTGAATTTAATAATATATGATGACCTGAGAATAAATGCAACCAGGATTTTCAGATTGTTTATTGCTTTAAAGATGTGTATGTGAGCAGAGTTTTCCTCCTGGCTAGCAGGGTATTGACCATTTTTAATGAAAATTATTTTTAATTTTTTTTTTTTAATGTGAAGGAGATGGCTGAAGTCTGAGCACAGTATTTCCCCATGCAAGTCCTGTGTCTGGGCTGAAGCTGCCTGCTGGGACTGTAGTGACCCAGCAGGCTGGGGACACCCTTGCCCGAGCAGGCTGCAGCAGCATCATGTGGGTCTCTGGCTTGCCATCACTCCCTGCTTCTTCCAGAAAAACAGTTCCAGGGTGTCTGCTCAAACTCAGCTGCTGCTGGCCTCAGTTCAGGTCTGCTCTTACCTTAGCCAGAGTAGCTGTACAGAAAACAGAGTGAAGGCTCCAGCCCCTGCTCCTGACTAGGAGAGCAGTAATGATTTATCAGTGGTTCAGCCTTTGTGGCAAACTGGGTCCCAGGCACAAAGATCCTGCTGCCAGAGGACTTGCTGCAGGGACAAGTAGATCTGTAAAGCACCCAGCTTTCAGGCAGCAGAGCCCTTTTTTCAAGATGAAAGAATTAGCAATTTCTCTCTTCATCTTTTTCAAGAGGAGGAGTTCCCTAGGTGATTTTTACCCTGCATATTCCATACTCTGGAGCTCCTTCAAAGAGACCCCCACAGATGCTCCTCATTTTCAGCCGCTAGCAGGAGGGATTCCAGTCTCAGTGGCCCTATTTCTTTTGGTATGCAATTTGTTACTGATAATGAATTGCTGAAACACAGATGCTGCAGTCCCCCACCGAGCTGAAGCTCAGCTGAGTGCTCTTCCTGGCCAAGGGAGTAACCTGGAATGGCCCCTCTGGAAAGGCTGACCTTCTGCAGAGCCACAGGAACACCTGGGGCTCCATCAGCTCTGCCCTGAGCTCCAAAAACCTGCAGTGGTGCAGCCACACAGGGAGTTGTTCTCTGCTCTCCCTCTCCAGGGAGGGCTGTCATCAATGCATGCCCTTCTTGTAAATCACGTTGTGTCATGAGTATTTTCAAAGATGCTCTGCCAACAGTAAGAAAACCACAACAGAGACAGCGGGGAGGTTTTCCACGTCAAAGCTGTTTATTATGTTAGATAAATACGCTTGCAACAAGTTGGACTTGCATCCTCTGAGTGCAGTTGCTGGTAGTATGGCACAATGATTAAAAAAGAACCAAAACTAGCAGAGGCACTTGTTGCATGCAGCTGGAATTACTGCCAAGCCCAGGGATGCAGCTCCTGCTGGCAGAGCCCTTCCCTGGCTGTGAGCGGGGCTGGCTCCAGCCTGGGGTGGGAGAGCCCTGGCTCCAGGGGAAGGAGCTGAAAATGCTTAGGCATGATGTTCAAGTATTGCTTTTGGTTAAAGAGGAGTGAGGTTGTGTGATTGTGACCGGTGGGGAAAGGCAAAAAAAACCCCTAGAATTTGCTGAGCTGGGAGGGACCCGGCAGGATCGTGGAGTGACTCCTGGCCTGGCACAGGACATCCCAGGAGTGCCACCCAAAGTGTGCCTCAGAGTGTTCCCAAAGACTCCTTGAACTCAGGCTCGAGTCCTGTCACTGGTCACAAGTGTGAAGAGATCAATAGATTTATGTTTTCTCTCTAAAAACGATCTCGCTGACTTTTATGCAGTCATGTATGTGAATATCCAGATTTTTATAAAGACATTTTTTGTCAACAGAAGGATGAACTTGACAGGCTATGCCAGGAGGACAAGTGCCAATAAAACAAATCTACCCAGAGGGGTCTTTTCATGAGGATTTCCAGGAAAATCCATAAAATGGTCAGTTCAGCTGGACAAAAAGAGAAAACAGTAGCAACCATCCCTGCAAACCAAACTTGTCAATTTTCTTCCTCAGCATTTGCAACCCTCCGTTCTCAGACAGGCTTTGCTCCTGAAAGGACTGTGTGCTGCTGCCACAGGACTGACCCTGCTCTCTGTAGTGGGGCAGCCTGCTCAGAGACTTAAACTGAAACACCTGAATGAGTCCTTAGCTGAACTGGGGCTTGTCAGTGACGTGTGGCAATGCCAAAGAGTCCTGCATGCAGATCACCACCAAGGGGAGTATTGGCACTGAGAGGTGTGAGGACAAGCTCTGTCCTTGCTCTGCACCAGCTGTGAACTCAGCCAGGTGACCTGCACGCTGAAAGTGTCCCTAGCCTGGACATAATTTTGTTATTTTGCTTATTTTGTGAATAGCCCCGCTAGAGGGGTACAAGATTTAATGACAAAAAACAGGTTCCAAACTTTAGCCCAGGGAACAGGAGTGTTGTTCTTTGAGCTGGGACATCCATTCCTGTGGTGCAGACAGACTTGCCCACCAGTAAGAGAGACCAGTGGGTTTGCTCCAAGTATGATGAACATTAAATATTTAAGCCTGAAAAAGTGCTCTGCTGCTGGTGATTACCTGGCTAGCAGAAGCTGAGGCTAAAGAGCAGCCTGAGGAGCAATCTGCAGTGGGTAATGGAAGCAGAGGAAGTCTCTTGTAGAGGACATCAGAAGGAAAGCTAATATTTGCATTTTCTGCTTCTCCTACAACGGAGATCAGCAGAAATTGTGTGATTTAAAACATCCATGCAGAAGTCTCCATGTGCCTCATAGCCTGCTGTTTTGGGATCTCTGGATTTGCAGTGTTGAGCACCTTGCATCCTCAGAAATCAGTGGGCTGTGTAAAAAAGCCAGGTGCCATTTGGCTTGGCCCAAAATACTGCAGTGAGAGAGTGAATGGGGGTCTGGGCAAGTCCTCTGCCTGTGCACCAGAGTCCTGCAGTGTCACAGCATCCAGACCTTCCCCAATGGCTTTAGCAGGAAGAGCTGTCAGTAAGAACCTCATTTCTGTGTCCCTCTTTAAGGCTCTCCAGGTGCTTTCTGGTACTGTTAGACAGACAAAATGAGGTGTGACAAGATGGAATTGTTACACCCATCTCACTGGTGAGGAGACTGAGGCACGTAAAAGTTGACTTGTGTGATTATCAAACAAATCTGTCGGAGCTAGAGCAGCGCCTTACAAAGTCTGTGTCCTGATTTTCTCGTCACAGCCTTTGTTCCCACCTTTCCCACCCACTGTGTGTGGTCTCATGGCAAGAGCCTGGGGGACAGGTGGGATGGTGAGGAGGGGAAGTGGAGAAATGCCCTTCTGGGAGTTTTGTGCTTTCAGGCCTTGTCTGCTCGTGGTGCTTGCAGCACCTGCTCTGAAGTGCTGCCTTTCAATCCCAAAAGTCGAAGATGTAGTCATGAAAGAAAAGGTAGGCACGAGCAAACCTTAGAATCTGAGGAATACAGAGCTTTGGAATGCTGCAGTCCCCACCCTTCAAAGGTAAATAACAAATTTCCAGCGCTCCCATGTTCACTTCTGCCTTCTTGCATAATGGCTGTCTTAATGAATTGAGAGAAGGAAATGTACCTTAAGAATTTGTGGGAAAAATCTTCCTTTGAAGGAGCTGAATTTCTCCGAGGTAGAATGCTTATTATTGTGTGTGACTGTAAATGTTATGCTGAGGATTCTGAATTACAAAGCTGGGAGAAAAGTCCCTCTGCTTATTGTCCTTGTCATTCTAGTTCTGTCTCATCCCACTGAAGTTCACCTGAAGCAAAAAAGGGTGAAATTGCACGTGGAATCACTCTTTGAAAATCACAACATGTTTTATGTAGTTGACACCAGCGGTGTCCAGGCTCTGCTCCAGGGAATTTTGGTGCCTACCAAGCCCAAAATGAGTGGCCTGATTAATCCAAGGGCCCGTGATGGAGGAGATGGCTGATTTTTGCATGACTAGGACAGAGCAAGGTGGTGCTGTGGGGGCTACAGCAGTCCAGGACCCCCCAAGTCTGAGTGCCTCACTGGAATTATGGCTGCAGTGGGGTGGGGAGTGCAAGTGCAGAACCAAGTGAGGCAAGAATAAATCTGCTTGTATAATTCTACTTAGCCAGAGGTACTCCAGCACTTCTGCTCAGTGGTGCTCTGGTATAAGAAATCTGGGCCTTTCCTAAAATGCACCCAGAGTGGCTGAGGAAGCAATCAATATTTGGGACAATCTGTTTCCAGCAAAGACACAATACTCTTGTTGCTTTTTCATGGTATTGATGGTTACCCTGGGTTTGTGGCTGATATTGAGGGCGGGACAAACTGTGCCAGACCAAGAGTTACATTAGGAAAATCTGGAGAATCTTGTGCTACTTGAGTTAAAACGACAACTGTAAAATAAGAGTTGCTGCATAGTAGTAAACTCTGCTGCCGGAATGGCTTGCTGATACCTCGACCTGCTGAGCAGAAACAATTTACACTATGTGCTTGTGAAGGTATTGCCTCTGCCCTGCCTATCTGGGAACAGCTGTGGGTGTGCCAGCCTTCCCAGTGGGAAAGGAGCACAGGATGCCGTGCTCTGCTCAGTCATCGAGGTGCTGCTCCTCCCAGGTGGAGGTGGGGATGGCGCTGTAGGGGTCCATGATGACTTTGGCACAGCGGATGATCATCACGATCAGGAAGAGGCAGAGGAACACGAAGCAGGCCAGCGTCAGTCCCTTGTCCACGTCGACGTACACGGGCTCTGGGGTGGGCACCTCCATCGCTGGGGCCGCTCTTCATCCGGGCTGGGCTTTGCTGCTAACATCATCGAGCTCCTGCAAAGCAAGCACAGTGTCAGGCTCCAGGGAGGGACTGCTGTCCCATCATGGGGTCTGTACCAGCACGGGGTCTCTGGTGTTGAGAGGACCCCGAGGTGTTGGAAAGTCTCTTTTTCCCAGCCCCGAGACCGAAGGAGAAGAGAGAATTCCTTGGCTCTGGTTCTCAAGGTTGTTTATTATTTTTTATCTGGAACGTTCCTTCTCTGACTTGCTGAGGTCTGTCCAGCACGTGGTTCATGGCACACTGACCACCTTCAGAGCAGTGCTATCTTTTCATACTAAGAACCAAGTGTACATTATTTACAGTGATTTTCCAATACCTATCACCTACGTTAGACAGTCTCTACTCTAAACCAATCCAAAAGTGTCACCATCCCTGCAGAAGATGGAGGACAAGAAGGACAGGACACACCCAGACTCCTCCATCACGCCTCTTGAACCCCCATTCTAAATCCCTAAAATTCTACTTTTTCACCCTGTGATAATTTCCCTATCATTCTATTCAAACCCTTGTGGCCTGTAACTCTTCACACAAAGTTGCTAATTGTTTCCATGGGCTAAAATCAAAGGCACAGGTGTCTTTGACTCTGTGCCAAGGTCTCTGAGTCTCCTGCCAGGGTCCTGAGTCCTCCAGGGCAGTCAGAGCAATGTCCTGGGTTCCAATAGTATACAGGTACTTGTTACAGGTCTACTAAATTCTTGCAGGACAATAAACCAAATGGAAATGTTGTAGCTCAGCTGAATGAGAGCTGTGAGGAGAAGAAACCTCATCTCCACCTTAATTTAGCCCACAAATGCTTCCTGCTAAAATATTAGACGCTAAAAAGAGATGTTAACAAAGAAAAGAGAAGCAGAAGTGAATGAGCACTATTTGCTTGAAATATCATCTCCTAAAAGAGGCACAGACACTGCTCTTGTCTCAGCATTTCCTAATCATAAAAATATTTCCATTCCTCTGCTAGTGTGAAAGATCAGACAAATGGCAGAGCAGACTGTTTCTATTCCAATTTTCCTCTCTGTCCAAACATTCTCTGTCTCTCACTGGCACAAAGCAAAGTGAAAATTATGCATACTTATTTTCCATAATCTTTTAATCTCTGCTACTCAAGGTTCTCCAGACAGTAGAACATTTTTTTAGGAGCAATATAATTTTTAAGTGGATGTTTTATCAAGCAGAGAGGTACAGGTGATTATGTGATTAGAACAAGAATTATTTTATTCACTGTAGATGTCTGCATAGCTGAGGGTCTCTCTGGCCTCCTCACCTGATTCCATACCCAAAATAACTTCAGCAGTGATGGAACCCCTCTGAAAGTTTGGTTCTGGACAGCTCATCAGCTGATAACACAAACTGCTTTGCACAATTGTGCTGAAGGAGAGGAGCTGACCTTACACAGAACTGAGTCACTGCCCAGGGGTGAGGAAACTTCTCCTGACATCCAAGGTGGGAGGGGGAAGTGCTGGGGATTGCAGTGTAGAGGCTCAGGAATATGGAATTCCTCTTTACAGCAAACAAACCAGCAAAGTCATTCACATCAAATGCAAACATCAGCCTGAGAGCAGTCCCTGCTTTAACTGGAGAGGAGAGATGGGAACAGGAAGATCTTGGGAGGATTTGGTGAAGCTGGTGTGTCAAACAGCCCAGCTGCTCTCTGTTACTGCATGACCACAGTGAGGAAATCCCAGCTTTTGTTCCACAGACAAGTTTGCCTGGCTGTGTTTGCAGTGAGCTGCTGCAGTGGTGCCTCACATCTGGCTGCAGTTTTGCTCCTGCAGCATTGTGCTGTGCCAGCTGCCCTGGGTGTCCCAGGGACTCCTGAGCTCCTGTGCCCTGCCAACCTTCCTCAGGGTGAACTGAAGACCTTTTATTTTAGAAGCTCACAGTCTCTTCCCTGTCTCATGATTTGCTCCTTTTCAGGTGGTTTTCCAGCCTCACAACTTCCTAGATCCCATAAGGCAAGTACAAATCAGCTGGGCTCTTGAGCCTATTTTAAGCACAAGGATGTCAGGGTTTTTTTTAATTTCCTGAAAGCATAGAAATCACTGTGACAGCCAGGGAAATGAAAGAAGCTGACAACACAAAGTGAATGAAACCAAGCAGGCATCTCATGATCTCATGTATTTACCAGTCACATCCTTAGGAGCTCATGAAGAAATCTCTGAGGAGTGAGGTCAGGCTTGTAACGCTCACCTTGCCTGGTCAGAGGTTTAATATTCCCAGGAGACTCTGCTACCACTCTGTTTCACCAGCCCAGAGATCTTACATTGCAGTTTGTAACTTCATTTGATGAGAAAAAGGTTTGTCAGCAAAGCTGAGTATTAAGTATGAATACTTTATGAATACAAAAGAAAAAAAAATGTTATCAAAACTGCTAATGTATCCCAGTCTTTTCCTGCAGTGCTCTTGTGAAGGTCCAACAAGATGGGTGTGATTTTGAATTTTTTTTTTCCCCTCCTGACATTCTGGCTGTTGTATCAGGGATTATTTCACCCTAAGTTACCTCCTGCAGAATAGCAGAACTACCTGGTAATTTCCATCAGTACTGATCTTGGAGGGAAAGCTGCATTTTCCCTCAAATGTACTTTCTTTGGAAAGATGAATAATTTACTCAGAAAATGATCAGAGGTTTCAAGTAGAGATCTATTCCCTTGGAGATTTTTCTCTTCAAAATGGCATCACAATCTCATAGAAGTCTGGTTTAAGTGCTGCATCCCTCTGCTTCAGGACTGTGCCTAGAGGATGTTTCTCTCCTGCTGGAAGGGAAAAGCACATTTTGGAAAGGACAGCCAGGCTTTAGAAGGCTTTACCCAGAGAGCAGAGTGAAAGGCTGTGGCATCTGAGCTGTGGTTTGCACGGTAAATTCCAGTGACAGCTTGAACCTAATGATTTTGGTTTATATTGACCTGTTTTGACAAAAGTAGACATTTTCAGTGGGACTAGAAATATTTTTTCCAAGAAAGCTGAATTCTTGAGGTGCACAGATCATGTTTTCTGTCCTTCTGGTCCCCCCACAAACTCAGTGATGCTTTGATGCTGAGCACTGCTCTGCATGCAGTCCCTGCTGGTGGCCAGTGTGTGCTCCTTGGGGCTGGCCAGAAGGATCTGCCTTTGGCTGTCCTCACTGCACCTGTCAGAGTGGAGCCTCCTCTGCAGGTCTGGCATGTCACAGGGCTGGGGTCAGTCCTGGGAGCTTGGTGCCTGGGTGGTGTTCCTGCTGCTGCTGCCCTTGGCTTGGCAGGGCAGGAGTCCTTGGTGCTGGAGTGGGGCTGTGCCTGGCCCCAGATAATTTATTGTGCCTGGAACTCACTGCTGTTCTAGATCAGGCAAGAGACAGTCCCCAAATGCAAAAGTAGATGTGTTCACAAATGCAAAAAAATGCAAAATAGTCCCCACAATTAAAAAAAAAAAAAGTGTCCACCAGGACAGTTTTCTCTTGGGAAAGTCCAGCTCCCAAATATCCCATGGACATGCTGTGTCCTGCTGTCTGCCAGCTCCTTGTGCTCCTCCATCTCTGTAACAGCTGCACAACTGCTCCTGTTTAATTCCCATTTCCTTGGCCAGTGCCTGCACTGCCCTTCCTCACTCCCCTGGTGCCCAGCAGGTCTGGAGTGGGTTGTGGAAGTGTCTCCCAGGATGAAGCAGATTAATTCCAGGCTGGGTGCTCTGCCTGCACACCCTGCCCTCCCTGGGATGTACAGAGGGGTTTTGTAGTCAGTTTGTCTTGGTCTGGTGTGTGAAATCCACCAGTGCTGTTAAATTAGCTCTCTCTCCAGCTACAGACTGCTTGGCTGGATGTTTTGCTCTTGTTTGCTAGCAGGGTTGATGTTGACAGCATTGTGTGTGTGGGGGGGAAAAATCAGCAGAAACAATTATAAAGTTTCACACTTGAATGATCAAATTTTCTCTGAATAGCTGAATTGTAGAAAATTACATTTTCTTTTTTCCCAGCTTGACAGCAATGAGCTGTAGAATTGTGGTTTTTCAATATTCTTCAGATTTGTTGAAAATGGGATCTGGTCTAAACAAAGCCAGGAGATGAAGAATAATCCCTGGTTCCAACTGGGCAGCTCAGCCATCCTGAATCTGCCCTGCTGTAAACCCCTGGGTGTTTCAGTGCACCTCTCTGGGAGCAGGGCTGTGCCACAGGCAGGGATGGGGAGTTCAGCACCAGGAGTGACTCTGTGCCCTTGGCTGCTGGAGGGTGGCAGGGGGCCAGCAGCAGCTGTGTCTCTTCAGAGGGGTTGGCATCCTCCAGCTTTGGTGCCCTGCTCCCCTGGCTTTTTTCTGTCTCTGTTCTGCCAGTCCCTGGAGCTGGCCCAGGGATCAGGAGCCCTGTGCCTCACTGAGGGCTCCATCCTGAGCATTTGGTCTTTGCTGGTTGTTTTGTTTCCCAGTGCCCCTTTCATGAGGGGTTGCCACAGAAGAGAGATTAGATTTAATTTTTATGACCTTATGCAGGGTGTTGGCATCCTCCTTAGTGTTCCAGCTCTGTTACAGGCTCTCTGTAACGTTTGTGCTCATCAGTGTGCCTGAATTTTGCAATCAGCCCTACCTATGCAAGATACTTTAAAACACAAGTTTTGGGGGTTTGTTTCCTGAGCTGACAATCTTGGCACTGTCCCTTTAAATATAAACTAATAATAAACCACATACATTGCAGAGAGCTGGTTCCTATGCTGGTTAATCGTGTTTCAACTCATCTCAACCCTTAGGATTGATTTCAAAACAGTCTCTGGTTTTGGTTTGTTTTTTTTTTTTATTTTTTTCCTTCTATACTCCTTTCCCAAAACTGCCGATGTGGAGAGAGGGTAGGGAAGGGAAATGATAAGATTTCATGTATGAAGCAGATCCATACCTTCCAGACCTGGGCAGGAAGCCTGTCACATCCCAGCAGAGCAGCATTGTGGAGATAAAATCCTCCCTGCAGTCATATTTCAAAAGTTGTCTCGGTCGGAGGCGCTCCGGCGGCGTCCGGGCTCCGCTCAGGTTCACCTCCAGCCAGACCTGGAAGCAGAAGCAGTTCTCACCGGGGTGCTCTGCAAAAAAAGAATAATTGACAATTGCTGCTCACGGGATGGGGGCGGGACAGACTCGCTCAGAGCCTGGAGCAGCTCCAGAGGCAGCCTGGCCACTCGTGCCCAGCGTGGATTCGCTGTCACACACCCCCTGCAAGAACATTGATGAGAGGAAAAGCAATGTTCAAGCCTCAGGTCATAGCAATATTTCTTCTTAAACAAGTAGAAAATCTTTTTTTTTTTTTAAATCACAGTGAAAGATCAGCCAGGTTTGAATTGATCCAGCTCAGGAGTCTGAATATTTATTTAGGGCTTGGATGGTTCGTTTAAACATAAACAAAACTGCTTGATTTATCTGAACTGATACACCAGGACTTAAAAACTATTAATTATTTGCATTTTTAATTTTTTTAGTCTGTCTAAAATAGTTTCACACAAAATAGTTTCAGGCAGCAATGTTTGCTGGGTGACAAACCTGGCTTTTTGCACATTGTTGTGGACGGGAGTTCCAAGGTGTAGGATGGGAAGGCTGAGAAGGACAAGGCAAGAGATGAGCCCCAATCCCCTGTGAGAGGACTCAGCAGGACAGGGCAGGGTGTGCTCAGGTGAGGGACTGGAGGTGAGGTGCTGCTCCAGAGGGGAATTGTGTGTGTTTGTCAAACGAAGTCACCTTCAATCTGAAGCTCCAATCTCTACAGGAATAGCCTGGACACTTGATCATACTCTAATGTCCTTAACAATCTAGTTTTGATTAAAAACTCGCTGCCTCTGAGCACAGGAGTCAAATGCTGTGGATAGATACAGACAGATGAGCTTCTTGCTACACCCAGAGAGCAATGATGTGACCGTTAGCTTAGTCTAAAAATTAATTGTCCTTTTATACTTACAATTCTTTCAGCAGAAAATCAATATTTCATTTCAGTAACTCTGCCTTCTATAAGCATGATTTTTCCTGTGTAGCTGAAGGCAGATTAATTCTTTGTTTTTAACTCACTGTTTGGCATTTTGTTTTGGTTGTTGGACTATTTTATTTCTTGCTTTACATAATGACTTTAAACCTTTCTGCTTAGCTTTGTTTATGCAAACTCCTTTATTCAATCTAGCCCTCAGTTAGGGTCAAGAAACAAATAATCTTCCCTCCACACACTTGCTTTTAGCCAGTTGTAAATCACTGGATGCCAGTATTCCATCAGAAGACTAAAGACATCATTTGCAAGAGCCCAAAAGTTGAAAACAAATAAACACATAAATCAATCTGGGGAAAGTTTTAAAAGTTGCTGTTGCACAAATGTTTCCTCCCTACATAGCCCCATGGCAAGAATAACATTAATCTTCATTGAGGAAAAGATGCAGCATACACTTAAAATAACTGTGGGCTGCTTATAATTTGAGGAGATCCTAAATCAAATAATAATTTCAAGGAGCATGTGGAATTACTCATTGACAAAAGATTACAAAATAGAGGGCTGTGCTTGGGAACAAGTTGCTGTTCAGAACTATTGAGTGAACTGAGGGACTGCTGGGATCTGGAGTAAAAAGTGTTTCCAGCCTCCCAAAGCTCAACTGTTGTGAAAAATCCTTGATTAAACTTTGCTGAGGTGAGAACACCTGTGAAACTCTCAGAGGCTGGAAGTGGTGATTCAGAGTGAAAGAGGGGTAGATCCAGTGATGCTCTCTGTGGGATGCTGGCTGGACACAGGAGTGGGAAGTGATGGGGCTCGAGTACCAATATCAAGGGCAGGCAGTGCAGGATGATGCTGTGATGCTGTCTGTGTGTCAGTGGCTTTGTAACCCACAGGGGAGCAGGAGGAGAAAGCAAATCCAGTGCTCCCTCAGAGCCCAGCCCAGGGACTGTCCTGGGCTGATCCCTGTGACCCCTGTGAGAGCTGCAGGGACGTTCCTTTGGTCCCCAGTTTGTGTTTCTGCTGCACTGGGAGAGCTGCAGGATTGTACAGCGTGGTCCAGCCCATCCTTGCAGGGCTGGCTCCACCCTGGGGCTGTTGGGAACATTGATTCATCCTTTAGGAGATAACACCCAGAAAATGCAAAGCAGGTCCTGGGATGTGAAACGTTTAGATGAGCTTGAGAGGGAGCATCTGCCTGAGCAGGACCATCCTTCATTGCCTGTGTGTTTTGATAAGGGGGCTGAAGCTGCTTTCCTTATCACTCAGTGCATCCCCTTTCATCAAGGCAAGAGGAAGTGTAAAGGAGTCTGAGGGAAACAAATGGATTAGGCTTTTAAGCCAAGGCTTGTAAGGTCTGAATAGATATGATATAAACTCATTTTAATGGAGTATCTTCTTTTTAAACTCTCTGCTGTTTAAATCCTCTGAAAGGAGACAAACATGCCTGTTGGTCCTGGCAGTTATTTTATAAATTAAACAATGACTGTTAGCCAGGAGAATTATAAGCAAAAATATGAAGAAATTTTTCACTGCAGTAAAGCTGACAAGGAGGAAAAATGACCCATATTTTTCTGTGCTACTCTGAATTTTTATTATTTTTTTACAAAAACAAAAGGCTCACTTCAAGGCAGAACAGCAACTCCTTTTTACATAACTGTTACCTTGTGGTGGTGATGTCAGTATTCTGTAAGTTGCAGGACACCTCTTAGACACACATCTTTTGCTCTTTCATCTTGAAAAGCTACATACAGATCAGATTGAAGATGTATCAATAATTTTCCAGTTGAGGAAAAGTTTTGTGGATGAATTCTCAGCAAGTATAGCCGGGTTAGAACAGCCACAAATATAGGGAGAAAGGAATCATATAGCCCTGCTTCACCTCTGAATCATTTATTTCAAGTCAAAAGTTAAATTCTTGCTAATGAAGGTAACTCTTGGTCAAGAAAGTTTTAACAAATGAGCAGAAAAACATCCAAAACAGTTACAGGTGGCTTTGCCATTGCAATAGCTGCAGGTATCCTTTAATCCATAGTGATAACTGATTCACAAACTTTTTTAATACAGGCCTTTCTCAGATACCTCAGAAATTTGTGGGAGAGGGATTTGATCAATTAAACTTCAGCAAAAACAAAGCTCAAAGTCCAGAGTGTGTTTTGGGTAAAAACAAGAAAAACTGAGCAGGCTCTACACAGGGCTTCCATCAAAGGCACTGCTCCTGCCTGTTCCTTTTCTGAACCTGTTTGGTCTGCAGGGCATGGTGAGGATGGATGTTACAGCTTGTGCTCATGCACAAAACCTCCTGTGCTACTGCTCTGCATCTTTGTGGTGATCTGACCAGGGCTGGGGTGCCAGCTCAACCACATCCCATCTTAAACCGGGGGGAAAAATAAAATCTTGCAAAGCAATCTCGCAAAAAATCTTGCAGTCTTAAAGGCTGGATGAATCAGCTTGAGATGTAGTGGAAATATGGAGCTGACTGCAAAGCAGGACATGAGATTCAGCCCTGCCAGCCTCCCTTGCAGGGCCCTGGGCAGAAATGGAGCCCCAGGAGGAGCAGCCCCAGAGCCCAGAAATGGCTTTGGGTAAGGATGAGGAACCCTCAGAAAACAAAGGCAAAACCAGCCCTGCTTACACAGATTTACCTCTCCTGGCTGGTGTGAGGAATAGGAGGAAAGAATAATTGAAGGTCTGAAATGAAAATCTGGGGGCCCCAGGTGATCCAAATGAGTTTGGGTCAGGGCTGTTCCAGGGAGCAGAGCCCTGTGCTACGTGGGACACCCACGGCAGCTTCTCTCCCTCTCCAGCTGGAAAACCAGAATTGTTGCAGCATGTTATCTAATTCCAGCTCTAATTTGCCAACAGGAGAAGCAGAAGTATCATTACTAGTTTTTCCCTGTTTTCTTTTCTCAAGAGGACAGTTTTTCTCCTGCTACTATAAGAACTGGGAGAGTGAAAGCTGGCCTGTTTTCAGAGGCACTGAGTGCCTCCAGCACCATCTGGAACCAGTGTGAGCAGCCAAACAGCTCAACAGCACAGAAAATCTTCCTGTTTTCAGAACCCCCCCCCCCACCTTCTGCACAGCTCTGCACATGAACACTGCACAAAAGATTCTTTCTGAGGAGGATCCAGTTGGCACCCTCATAAACTGTGTTTTCCACTGTCTCCCAGCAGGGATGGATTGCATCTTCCTTCAGAGAGAGGCCAGATGATTTTTATTACAAATGAACCAAAACCTTGAGTCAGGACATGCATTACATTTTCCGTGACAGCCCTGGCTGGAGTGAAGGATCCTGATAAGAATTTAAGGATAATTGAGCCCTAGTCTATAGCTCTGTAGGTAGGTAACAAATATAGCAGCCTCCACATTTGGCATGTCCCCAAGGGAGGCTGGGTGAAAGGATAAATGGCCCATTGCTGAGATGAGTGAGGATCAGGCAGGATCCTGAGCCCAGCTGTTCATGGTCTCTGTCTCTTGTCCTTCCCAGGACATGTGGGCAATTTCTACTGCAGTCAATCAAACCTGTCCAGGGCTGGGTTTTGGCACCAAGGCTGGCTGGTGAAGAGCTGCCTGTGCAAATGGGGACAAACTTTTTAGCAGGGGCTGCTGTGTTAGGGTAAGGGGCAATGGTTTAACTAAACCAGGATCTATTTAAATCTGATATAAGGAAGATCATTTTTACAAGGAGGGTGGTAAAACACTGCAGGGTAATGGGTGCCCCATCTCTGGAAATAGTCAAGGTAAGATTGAACAGGGCTCTGAGTTACTGAGGGCTCTAATTACTGATCTCCCAACTCATTGCAGTGGCCTTGGAGCTTGATGACCTATAAAGGTCCCTTCCAACCCAAACCATTCTGTGATTCTATGAAATCCTGCTAAACTTGCCCTCTGTGAGAGATTGTTATGTTACAATGGGGTTTTAGAGGGATGACAAACTTGTAAACTTTGAGTATCTCTTGGTTGCAGAATGTATTTATTAGAAGTGCCAGATGGATGGGTATCAAGTGCAGTTTGTGTTTAAGACAGAACAGTCAAAAATGGTCTCTCAGAAAGGTGAAACAATGGGGCTGTTTCTGACTGGGCCTTGGTGGGCAGAACACCAATTTAGTGATCACCAGCACAGCCTGACATTGAAGCTGCCCAAGCAGTGAAAAGGCACCCCATGATTATCACCCTGGTTGTCATTCTCATTTCTGGGCTGTGCTCCCTGGACCACCTGTAGGTGAATCCTCAGGTACCCATGCCCTGGGGGCTGCTCCAGGCCAGGCTCTAATTCCCCTTCCCTGCAGCAGTTCTGATCCATGCCAGTGATGACTTTGGCCATAGCTTTGTTTGTTTTGGGGGGGACTGATGCCTTTTCATCCCCTCCTTCCCTCTCATCCCACTCTGGATTGAAGACATTCCCAAGGGTAACCCATGGCCTGAGTGCTACCTGTGTTTCTCCATGGTTTTTTTCTGATCATGTACTCATGTACCCTCTCTAAGTATATGTGCAGCATTTCATCACATCAAGAAAGGTCCTTTCCTCAGCTGGAAGCTCATTGACTTTTCTATAAAACTTGTAGTCAGAAAGACTCTTTAATTAAGACTGTGCAGAAAAGAGCTTTGATTCCAGACGTGTGTCACAGCCTGATGTTGTTTCCTCTGTCACTGCAGCAGATTACTGGAAGTGTAGTCCTTGATTAAAAAGATTGTGGGCAATTACATTCCATCTCCACATCTCCAGCTAGATCAGTGGCTTGTCAGTGGGTCACTGGGAATCAGGCTGCCAGAACCTTTGTACATGTTCAGTTTATAAAGGACTGGTTTTGGCACAGCCCCCAGCAGTCCCAGACAGCCAACACCTTATTAATGCACCATTAGCCACAAGGAACATTTTTAAGAGAACCTAACCTACAGGGAGCCAGGAGGGCTTGCCTGAACTGACTCAGCAGTTTGGAAGGTCTTTTCTCCCTTGCAGGGATCACACTGACTTCTGAATGTGCCCAGGTGTCCCAAACCTAAGTGCTCCTTTACCCCTTGTTGCCATTTTTAATTTTGTGTTTTCTGGACTGGGATCACTGTGGTTTGAAAGGAGAGAAGTGGGCTGAGGAATAGATACCTGCCCCAGGGGAGTTCTCTTTAGGATAACTAAAATGATCAAAGGGATGATCAGTTGCTTTATTAGTGTCTGAAGAGGATGAGGAAAAGGTGGCTGAGGAATCATGTTTGAGCTATACAAAAATCACGGGTCAGGCAAGTGGGAAAACTGTTTCCTCCCATAAAAAAAAAAAAATCACCAGTTTTCAAAAGAGGTAATTGAGGGCATTCAATGAACTGGTAAACTCCCAGCTTGTTATAGAAAAAAGGGCTTCTTTATTCAGCAGGGAGTGACTTTCCAACACTTGCTACCACAGAGGGCTGCAGACAGCACCAGCAGGCTGTCCTGGATGAATTTTAACCTGGATGAATTACAGACAACAGGTCCAGAAACAAATCTTAAAACCACTAATGAGGGGTGTTCCCTATGACTTCCTAAAGGAGTAGTTGTGTGGGGTGGAGGATGGGCTGCCAAATGTGACACAGGGTCCCTAAGGAGCATCTCCCCTCAGATCCATGGCCTGCTCAATAACAGGTTTCTGATGTTCTTATTTCTTGGATTGCCAATGCTTTTGGGCTGCCTCTGGAAAGTCCCTTTAAGAGAAGATATTTAAGATCTGATCCAATTTCAGCTTCAATCTCTATTTGTATGTGTAAGTAATACAGCTCTAATACTTTTAAAACCAGGCACTGATCTTTGCTTCTAGTTTAACTCTGTCTCTTCATATTTACTGAATATATTTATATTCAGTGCAATAATGAGATTCCTCAAAAGCTCTTCAAGCATGAAAAGAAACTAAACTCAAACAGCTCAGTCCTATGAATAATAAGGTGAGATGTGTCCCAGTGGGTCTCTGCCTGTCCATGGCTGCTATTTCTTTATTGTCACGGGCTCGTTTTATGCCCATGCTCTTGGAAGTTTAATTAATTGCAAATGCAGGCAATGGAGACTTGCTTTGCAGTGCAGGTGACTTTGGGCCAGGAGCAAGAGTACAGCTAACACACAGGAATTCCACCCCCACATCTGAGTGCTGAGGAAGGGACAATCACCTCTGAGCACCCTCTCAGCAGACACACACACACACACAGAGCATCCAGCCAGTGATCTCAAACTGTGCAGGGAGCACAACACGGTGGCACCAGCAGGATTAACAGCATTTCCCTGCCTCATTTGGTGTACTTCTGTGTGAAGATCTACGTTAGGAGGAGCTAACAGGACTGCAGTCATGACTCAATACAGACCTACATCTTTTTAAGGCAAAATTTTATAAATGTGCAAATGCAGATCTGAAACTGTTTGGGTTTTTGTTTGTTTGTTTGTTTTTAACCAAGCATTCTTTGTTTCCCCTTGGACTGTTTTCCCTGCAAGGTCTTCTAGATGATTCTAGTGCTGAGCCTCATGGTAGGGAATGACTCCAGATCTCCCACAGGTTCAATGTGCTGCAGCTGAGCCTGGAGCATCTGGAAGGGCAGGGCACTGAGTTCAAAAGCAGCTCCTGCTTTTCAGCTGCTCAGCTGCAGTTCTGCTGGTGCTGCTGCTGCTCATGTGCCAGCAACAGTCAGGCTTCTTCAGGCTGGGGTTTGGTTGAGAAGGGGAGGGAAGAGGCAGAAGGAGATTAATAACTCCATCGTGGTTCAGCACAGGTCTTCTCTTAGAAGGCAAACAAGGACAACTGGTTTTTCCCGGTTCTGCACTGTTTCTGATTCACAGAAAAAAGCCTCAGATCTTCTCCCATGTCACTGCAGATTAACACAAAGAATTACCTGGATGCTGTGCCTGGGGGAAAATGGTTCCCTCTATACTAAAATTCACCTTCTCTTTTGGGTGGGAGCTTTTGTGTAGGTACAGCCTGGCATGCAGAGGTGTGAGATGCTCAGGGTTTGTGCAGGGGCAGCTAACACTGTCAGGGTAAATAATGGGGCTGCCTCAGGCACCCTTCCTGGGCTGAGGCAGCACTGCAACTGCAAACCCTTCAAGAGCACTGAGATATTCAGCACTCAGCCAGAAAATAGCTCTTTGTGGGCATGCTAAAATATGGCCTGCACATGGCTGGGTACCTCTCTTTCAATGACTTCCCCCAGCACAGAAAAATGTCTGGCTTCTGTTTACATGACTGCAAGCACCCTTGAACTAAATTAGTTTTCTAAATGTTGGACAGGCAGTGGGAGGGTTGATTTCTAGATAAATTCTTTTAATAATAAAATGCCTCATAAAAACTGCATTGACTTCAACCAGGCAGACTGTGGGCAGCTGGAAACTTCTGAGTGCTCCACTTTCACCCAGTTCTTTGGGGCTAAGCAAAACACAAATGCCATCATGGTGGTGGTGAGTGTCCCTCATGAGCAGGGAAATCAAGGGCAGCACTGTTCACATCTGCTGGGCAGGGCTGAGGACAGTGTGACACTCAGTGAGCAAACTTTGTGCTGCCAAGGCTCCTCCATGCAGTCAGTGGGAGGTAGAGGCTGGCAGCCTACACTTGGCATTTCCCACCCTGTGCAGTGGTGTGACAAACACAAACCCCAGACTTCCTCCTCCTCAACCTTTTTTATTCTGTGCATTACTCAGAACTGACTTTGCAGTGAGACAGACAGGGGGGTTTGTGCATTGCTGGTTCATATGTCTGAAGGTACCATCTCAGCATCTTCCATACCATCAGGTCTGAGAGCTAAACAGGCTCAGGAAACCCTGCTGAACTTCCTCTCTCAGGAAAGCCTCACTGCCAGAAAGGATGCTCTGATGGGAACACAGCATTCCCAAGCCAAATTGCCCTTGGAATCACTTCCCCTTCTCTGCCAGCTAATAAAACCCTAATTTTCTCAAAGGGAAGTTCAAGCAGAGTTTTGACTTTGAAAAATAAGTGCCAGCAATTATCTGCTGTTTGATATAGCCAGTTCTATTGATATGCAGTATTTAATAGGAAGGGTTTAAATATTATAGTAGCAGCATAAAAACCTGTGCTTGACCACAAAGAACAGTGTCCAAATTATTCCTTTGGCATCTGCTGAAGGTATGAAGGTATAGGTTAAAGTAAGTCCTCCAGAGGTCTGGCAGGCTGTCTTGTCACAGCTTAAAACTTCTCCTATGAAGTAGTTTCCTGAATGCTGCCCTGGGGTGGGTTTGTTTGATTTTTTTAATTTTTCTTCTTTTTTTTTTTTTTTTGTGCCTTGGTGACCTACTGCAGTGGACATCAATTAAAGCACTTGGCAGGTTTCTCATAAATATAACCTTGAAACTGTGGAGCAATCTCCTGGTGAAACGTGGCCAGCCTATGCATATCTGTCCATCAAATGACCCTGTAGGTGCCATGGTCAGGAAGGAAAGCAGATTTAAGAAACTGGGGGTATTTTGGGGGTATCCTCTCCACACCCACCCTGGTTCTGGGCCCATCAGTTTGTACTGCAGGGACTCCTCTCCTCCCCCTTCTATTTCAGGTCTTCTGACAAAGCTAATTATGGCAGCAAGTGACTTGCATCAATGACATTCAGGGAACACAAGCCTTCGTGGGCTTGGGAGCTCTTGAGCTTTGCCCTGTCTGCAAATTTTTCTTCTTCCAGTGCAAGTGTAATGGTTTGCTATTTCTATATGTTTAGGAAAAATCCTTTGCCATACATTCACCTTTTCTACTGTACCACCAGTCTTGGATAATTAATAGCCTCAGAGACCTGCTCTGTTACAGGCAGGCACTCCAAAAACTATCTTCCCTTCTGTTATGGTTTTTTTTTAAGCTTGAGAAGCAACATTGCTTTTCTAACCCTAAACACAGAGCCTGGGAACTGGATCCAGGTTCTTTGCTACCTCATGAATCACCACACAGGGGATGATTCCTCACTGGAACTTGGAGCAGCCTAATAAATCAGGAGCCAGGAGACATCCCAGCTCCCACACACCCCCTGGCCTTACATATGGCCTTGCTGCATTGCTACTGGATATAAAAAGCCTCCAGGATCTGTTTCAGTCAGGAAGCAGCTGGGACTGTGAATGCAGATGAGAAGCAGACTTAATTCACTCAAGGAAAACGAGGCCAATAGAAAAAGGAACATTATTTTCCTGTCTATAATTGCATTTTAAGTGCATAATAAGTAGATGATGGTAACTATGTGCTAAAGGGTCCAACTGTTCTTAATTGATTAAAATAGCTTCTGAAGGCTGTTCTGTTGTGGATTTAACTCAACATGGTATCATACCATTGCACCAGGAGGAGTTTGTGGTCAGCTTTGTGTCTCTTCTCTGGGTCAGAGGGTTCTCCACAGTTCAGAGAGCATCACTTGGCACTGGCAGTCACCTGCCTCTGTCCCACTGACCTCAGCAGAGGGACAGCTGCCAGGTAGCAGCACCAAAACCCTGCTGCCTCCCATGCAAGCTGGAAGAGTCTTTCCCAGGGGTTAGCAGAAATAAGCAGAGATTGGTGGTGAGACATGCTGAGCTGGGGGCACTGAGCCCAGCTATTCTTCTCTTTATTTCTTTCCCTCTGCCCCAGTGGCAAATCTCTGATATGAATGTCTGTGGTGTTTCAGTTTGAATGTGTCCATAAAATCCCCCCAGAGCAGACCTGGGAGCAAGCACAGGATCAGCCACACTGGCAAACTGCAGGGAGGGGAAGGGACAGAGGGTTTGGGATGGACAGGTGCAAAAAATCATTTATCCCAGGCCAGCAGGGTGAGGGGGACCATGCCTGGCTCTGTCCTGGTAAATATTGCATTGAGTTTAAGGAGCATGGTGAGACAGGAACTGGTCCTCTCCTCTGTGGGAACTTCAGACCTGGGACTGCATCTGTTTGTGAGTCTTATATTTCATACCTCAGAAATGGGGAAAAAGGGGAGTATTTTCCCTGTAAGATGAGGTAGTAAAATCAAGAGTCTCTTTTCTTTGTGCAAGGAAAATACTAGGAAAAGTAGTTTTCTGTAAGCTCCTAGAATGAAAACATTATTTGTTCTACCAAGGTTTTTGTTCTCCAGCCAGACAATGAGGAGTGCAAGTCTGAAGTGCCTTGAAGTTGGCTGCAGTACAGGTTGCTCAATATTAATTAAAAAAGAAATAACGACAACATAATCATTATGGCCAGCCCAGTGTTTTATTCCACCTTCTTTAAATAGACTAAATAAATCAGTGACTTAATAAATGTTTTCCATGAAGCAGCATGGCAACTGCTCCAGTTCACTGGCAGGTGTGCAGACAGCAGAGTCCTGGCAGAACCTGAACACTCACATTTGAGAGGCAGCATCCCTGGGCCCTGCCTTTACCTGCACAGCCTTAAATCACACAACCCAATCAATCTCACTCGAGGCTCTGTGTCTCATCTGTGTCTTATGTTAACCTGTTGTCAAAATAAATTTGATTTGCAAATATACAAGAGCTGGGAGATACTTTAATTTTAGATCACTTATCTGAATGCAGTTTGCACGCAAGGATTTAAGCACATGCCTGGCTTTAAATAGGTACTAAGGGCAGATTGAGAATAAAGCAGTGAGGACAGGATATATAATTGCATTTAGGTTCTTAATTTCTTGGAGACTTGCTTAACACTTCACAGATTCCCAGAATGTTCTGCGCTGGAGGAGACCCATGAGGGTTATTGAGTCTAACTCTGGAGTGAAGGCTCCACAGGGGGATTGAGCCCACAGCCCTGGTGCTATCAGCACTCTGCTCAAACCAGCTGAGCTAAGATTTGAATGAGAACTGGGGTTTCTAGAAGGATTCAAGAACCAATTCATTCCTCTGCCTTTGACTTTTAACCTAAACCCAGCCAATGCTGTCAGATTTAAGGCCTGAGCTTGGTTTGCTGGATGGCAGCTGGAATTGCCTCTACATTGCAGTCCCTGTGCTGGACATGGCACTTCTCCCAGTCTCCACCTTTATTATTGAATGTTGAGGCAGAAAATTGAAGCATTGCTAATTAAAGTAGGAAGGAACTTTTCAAGTTTAAAAATTAATGCTTTTATCTGGAATCCTCCCTGGAATTCAGATGTTTTCCTCCTATCTCAAGAAACAGTGACCATCTCTTTCCTGTAGATTAATGTGTAGGAATTAATTTTAATCCATGTGATAAGTGATATGAGATTGAGCTGAAAAAAAAAACCAAATCATAAATCTGTGCTGACCATGCACATTATTTTTAAAAAGGCTCAAAATAACTTGGTGAGTAAATGAACACAAGGCCTTTGACATCATGGGTGCTTCAGACCAACATCCACACAGCTGCTAAAATGGAAATTTGTCATCCCAAGTATTAAATGGAAGGAAGGTCAGAAAAATTAATTAAACAAATATATAGGAAGCCTGACCCAGCAGTCATTAGAAACTGAAATCAATGGGAATTTGTCTTGCAGGACAAAACCAGTACTGCTTGCAGAAACATTAAAGAACCATGGACTGGGACCAAGTAGGTAGAAATCTATTTTGGAAGGCTTTTTTTCCTAGCACAGGACATTTTCAAGAGCATTTAATGACACTTTTTCATTTTGGAACTGAATGGGAAATCCTATACCACACTGACTGAGACCACAGCCTCATATAACCCTGCAGCAGCATCTGCCCTAAACAACAGCAAATTTGTCAGTGCCTGACTTCACTAATATGAAAGCAAGAGTTCTTGTAGCAGAAAGAGAACTCCCTGTGTCAGGTCTTTGGCCAGGGCTGTAACCAACTCCATTTTAAGTTTCAAAGTGCAGAGATGTCAGCAAAGGACACACCCAGCCTCGGCTCCTGGGATGTGCTGAAGCTCACGAGTGGCAGCTCTGCCACTGTCAGAACTCAGAGGACATCCCCTGCACACCTGGAATTCTACATTCTTACTTGGCAGGCGTGCAGGAAATAACACCAGCATGTATTTTGCCTTATTTTGCACCTTGGTGAGAGGTTTCTGCCAGTTCCAATCCTGTGAGGATCACGTCTGCAGGGTCTCTGAACCCTCCCAGGCATCTCCAGGCTGCTGGAAGGGCTGGATGTCCCATGGCATTGCTCCTTGGACCACAGGCTCTCTCTCTTTGCCTCTCACAGGATGCAACACTGATAACTGCAGTTAGGTGTTTCAAGTGCTGATCTTTTAAGAAGAAAAACTATATTTAGTTTTCAGATTTATTTGCTCGTGGTCTGCGTGTTGCCAGACTCTAATGGCAGATAAAGGTCACCAAATGCTGGACTTGGTGACAACAATATAATCTGTTATATTATATTCTTATATTATATATATTATATTATCTGTTATATTCCAGTGTTGCACTGGGAGCTCTGAGCAGGGACTGGGAATAAACCTTGTCCCTGGCTGATGTGGTTCAGCTGTAGAGAAATAAGCACTGTGTGCTTTGGTACATTCCCTGGGCATCCTGCTTCAGTGGTTCACTTCCTCTTCTTTTGATTTATTTTTCTTTTTCCACCATAAACTTAGCATAAGGCAGAGCTGTGCAAACTTGATAACCTTAAGGAATTATTTGGGACACAGTGATCTAGGCATAATTCTCTCCTCCTTTATCCCCATAAACGATGAAGGCCATAAATCACCTTCCATCTGCTTTGGCACTCAGGAAATGCTATGCAGAGCTCTCCATCATGCAAATCTAGGCTGGGACCCTGTGGCCAGTGAAGTCTCACTTCCAAACAGAAAGTAAAGAAAACCATAAGAATAAATCTTGATTCCTCATTCCTTTCCTTTTGTTTTTTCGGGGTTTTTTTGGGGGTTTTTTTTGGTTTTAGGGTTTTTTTTTGGTTGGTTTATTGGAGGAGGCAGGGCTTGTGTTTTGGTTTTTTTTAATTTTTTTGTTGGTTTGGTTTTTTTGTTTTGGTTTTTTTTTTGGTGGATTTTTTTTTGTTTGTTGGAGTGTTTTCGTGTATAGAAAAGAAACAATCAAATCAAATCACACATGCACATAATGCAGCACCCATCTATTGGTCTGCCTTTACCTAGAAAACATCTTTTTCCTCATTTGACAACCTCTGAACTTGGTGAATTTTATTAATCCTGTTTTAAAATATGGGAGAATTGAACTGTGTGTAATGACAGCTTTCTTTTGAGGGTGGGTGGGTGGGGTGTGGTTTTTAAGAGGAAATCTTCTTTTTAAGGATTTGACTCCAGATACCTAAAGTGATTCCTCACTCTGTCTGAAAATGTGCACTCAGAAACTTTAGACCTCTAACTCTAATATTCACTTGTTTAAGGCAGCAAATTATGTGAGCAGGGTGTTTTACTGCTGTGATTTGAACACCTTGGAAATGCTGAGGCATATTAAAATATTTTGAAGGCATTTAATGAATAATAAATGTATTTATTATTGCTATGCCACTCAAGCAGGGAAAACAACATCAGCCTGCATGAAAATACACCAGCAACTGCTCTGCAGCACACAGAAGTTGATTATACACAAATCTTTCCTGTGGCTGGGGTAGAAGTATTTTCTTGAATGCCTTTTACACATCGTTCCTTCCTTTTTGCAAAGGAGAATTGTGGTTTTCCCTCTTTGCATGCACTCGCACTTCCTCGCCTGTTTTAGTTCCAGCAACTGGAAACTATTTCTTCCTTCTCCTTTTTTGTAACCTGGTGAAAAAGTGCCTTTATTCCTTCACAAATTCCTTTTCTAAACAGCAGCCAGCCAGGGCTTTACGGGGCAGTGATTTTCACAGCACCCTTTCAGCATCCCCAGAGCTGTTCTGCTGTACAAGCAGATGCAGAGTATTTTTGAGAAGGATTGAAAGCAAATTACTTCAGATTTCCTGCTCTGTATTCACACCAGTGTTCTAAGCACAGCTTCTCAGAAAGTTATGGAGACCTAAAAAAATATCTAAAAGAAAGAGGTGTATAGGATCATCTTGGCTATTTTGATGGGATTATTATTCATTCAAACACATTCTTGCCTGCCAAATGTGTTTTTACAAGACCTTTAGTAGTTATTTAACACCCTGCATGTTAATTTGTTTGTGGGCCCAATAAGCAACATGGTAATGCAAGTTTATATTAGCAAAAGCTGTGTAGGGAAAAAACGAAGAAAGTGGTAATACAATGAGAAGAAACTGTAAGAACAGAAATCAGAAAATTTTGCTGAGCAAATCTGTTTAGAAATATAATTCATCCTTTCAAATAAAGAGTGAGGAAACTCTTTAAGATAACCTTACAAAGAGGTGAAGTGGGGAAAAAATACAGTAGTTAGCCCATGTTATGTGATAAAAGTAAAATATTGTAGAAACTTGATTGTTCCTCTCCTTTTTACTCTGGCATAAATTGCAGTTAGAGCATTTACTGATTTTTATTTCATGATAAAACAAATATGGGAAAGAATATAGTAAGTACTGGACCAAATCCCACTTTCCTCACCTCACATGTTTGATCTTCTAATTTTATTCCTTATTTTAAAATTCCCTTTGATTTGGCTTTCAAGGTGAGGAATATTCTTGAGAGCAGCAGGGACTGGCACAGCAGCAGGACTGGCACAGCCATCTGAACCTTTTTTGGAGCTGCTCCTGCTTTCTCCTCCCTCTTAACATTTTGCAAAAATCCATTCTTTTAGAGAGTAATGCTTTCATAATGGAGGAAAAACAGAGGTTTAAAATAGACTGTTGTTTGCTGCTATGGAGTAAAATGGGAGATTAAATAATAGATCATGTACAAGAAAGGTTGAAAATTAGTCTAATCACTCAAAATTTCTGAAGGAACAGCTATTCTTATTTCCCCCTGCTGGTTACTACTCTGTTTTATGGTTTAAACTGCTTTAAGAAATGCTGACTTTCTCTATGCCATAGAACTTCAGAATATTTCAGAGAAGTGCTATTGGGCAGTTGTGTAATAAAATTACTGTCTGCTTGCAATCATACGTTCTGCTGCTCTCCAAAGGTCCTCTTCTCTCAGGACACCCACAGAATTTAATAGAGCTGGGGGAGAAATTTTTCTTTTCCTGATCAAACTTATCACATTTCCCAGACAGCCAAGGGGTGAGACACCTTGTTGGATCATGTGGAGAGGAGGGGGAAAAGCAAAGAAAATGTCCTGGCCAAGGAGGTTTGGTTGGTCCTTTGATGCTGGCTTGGTGCTTTAGAATTATTCCTTCCTCCCTGAAGCACTGAGCACCTCGGTGATGCTGCTCTGGCTCTGGGTGAGGCACTCCAGGTTTTTTTGTAGAAAAGAGATCTGCAGTGCTGTTTGTGCTGTGCTGGCCATGGAGCAGGATCCTCTCTCAGAGAAACACGGATGGCAGCGCTCTGTGAGAGGTTCCAGAGCCCCTCTGCCTCTCCTGCCCCATCCCTGGGAAGGGGGACCTGGAATCCCCTGCTGGGTGGTGTGTGAGGAAGGGTTCTGCAGCACCACACACCTTGCACTTGGAGAAGATGCTTTCAGCTGATGCTGAGGCGTTTTGAGGAGCTCTGTGTGCCCCCAGGCAAGGTCACAGACCCATCTCTTGGCTCCCCCTGGATGTGCTCAGACTCTCAGTGTTCCCCAGACACTCAGTTCCCGTGCTTGCCTGATAAAAATCCATTATTATCTCCTTAGAACAGACCTAACCATGGTGCAAACTACTCTGCATATCATGAGCAGATGTAACTTGAAAAGGCAGGAAGAAAGATGTTGCAGGAAATATTTTTTTTTTACAAAGAGTGAATAAAAAGTAGGTGAGGCAGCAGAGATTCCTGTTCATAGTTTTTCTCTCTTTGTGGGGTGACTTGTTCCATTGCCTCCTGTTATGTTTACTAATGTGCAGCTTAAATAGTCAGTTAAGCTACCTCTCAATTTAGCCAAAGGTTTTAATGTAGGAACATAAGGAGATTACAGGAACAAATTGTCAGGAGAAAAGAAAGCTAAAGACAACGGTTCTGATCCCTAAGCAAATAAGGAAACAAGACTTTCTTTACACAGAGTATCCCATTCTTACCAAATCCAACATAAAAAATTCTGCTAGACTGCCAGTGTTATTTCCTTCTGTGCTATTAATTTTAAAAATGCTGCAAGGCATGAATGTTTTGCAGATACTTGCTTTAAGATACAAATAGTTGTCCAAATGCAAATAGGAAAATACAATATTTTTTTTTCTTGGGAGATGGAAAATCACTTGGAAAATTCTTCTGCACTGTGTCCAAAATATCAGCAAAGCATTTGTGCACTTCAGTGTCCCAAGGCAATGTTCTGAGAATGATGCCAACCAGCATTGATTTCCATTTCGGAAAGATTCCTTTAAAAAAGTGTTTGGGTTTGAACGGCCAAAAGCAGGCATAAATTATTTATTTTCACAACGTTCTCATGCTCATTCTCTGACAACTATCAACATAAAAGCTTTCTCTTTGGTGGGTGGGTATGGGAATGCAGAAAATCACATGTTAGTACAAAAAGGGCGGGGTGTTTATTCTGCCTGTGTGTATTTGCTGACAGTGTCTAGCACTCCCCTGCCCACCCAGGCTGGCACTCCAGCATCCCTTCAGCCCTACACCTGAGAAGGGTGGGCTTCAAGACCATGGCAAGTTCAGCTGGCTCAGAGTTAGACCTGGGATTACCCCTTTGTGACATTAAAATGTCAATAATGTATGCACCAACCTTGCCAAATCTCTCTCTGTCCTCTGCTTAGAAAGCGTTGACTCCACAAAACCTCCTTTTAGGTGCCAAATTCATTTATTTCAATTCCTGTGCTGGAGTCAGCTTCCAAACAGGCTCCACAGCACTTTGCTACAGCTCCAGCTTCCAGCTGGCCAAGATTCGAAGTGCACTAGAAAGGCTCACATGTTCCTGGAGATGAAAAGTTTCTCTTTACTCCATTCACCTGAAAAAATGGCTTTCAAAGCTGTGCTAGGGCTATTTCCAGGAAGGTTCATGTTGATGTGTTTCTGTTATTACTGTGGCAGAGCACATAACATGGCCATAACTGCAGATGGGTAGGGAACTTTAATAAAAAGTATTACTTCCAATGTGGTAGAGATATTATTATGTTTCCAAGACTGCAAGAAACTAAGGTCATGCATCTTTAGAAGTTACCTCTTGTCAGCCAAGACAGAGTAATACACTGCCTATGAGCTCTAGACCATCTCAGAAAACCAAATAAATTTAAATCACTAAATCAGAGTTCATAAAAAAACCTCAGCCTAGGTTGGTTGCTCCTGTGGCTCCCTTACACTCCCTTTCAGTGTTAAACTATAACTCCTGTGAATTTTAACTGAGAAGAATTCAACGTGGCCCTCTGCTGCCAAACTGCCCAGCGAAATTGCTGGAGCACATAGAAATGGCTTTGAAGGCAGCAGGTTTACAAACACATTAAAACTTGGAATATATGGTGCCAAGTTGCTCTGACAGCAATGGTAACTGCAGGATAAAGGGTCAGGCTGATCCCTGTGTCTGCAATGAGTAGGCTGAGAAGTTTCACCCACCACACATGCAGCATGTCCAGGCATTGGAAACCCAGGCAAGCATCACAGAAGAATTTGTTCCACAATCAGTAGAAGGACACTTGAATGCCAACCACAATGGAAAAAAAGCCTAGCAGTCAGCTGAGTGTTTTCTTATGGATGGTGACTGATTAAATATCACCTGAAGGCTTAACATGACTTTTATGACATGACCCCAGAGGCAGGGGAGCCAGAAATCTGTTCTGTAGAGTCAGGCAGCACATTTAGCTCCATCTCTGCTGTGTTTAATCTGTGCCCACGGGCAGGGCAGCAAGCAGTGCCTCTAAGGTGCTATTCCTTCAGGTCTACAGGCTCAGGGAAAGAAACTCAGAGTGTTAAAAATGAAAAAGAGGCATAGAAAAGCTCTGAGCTTCTTTTTTTCATGAGCAACTTTGTATGTTGTCTTCATAACGTAGACAAATGCTACAAAAACCTTGTGTCATTTGTGGGCTCCAGTGGCTCCCAAGTCCTTTTTAGTGAGCAGCTGGTGGAAATCCCAAAATGAGCCCTGAGATTTGCACACTGTGTGTGTGTACTTGTGCACAACCATAAATTAAATCCCCTCTCTGTATTTTCCCCCTACTCAACCCCTTCCTCTTACAGACAGTGATGGTTTCTGTGCAGACTGTGCTTCCCAACAGCTCGATAGTGTCCTTTTAAGTCAGTCCCAGTGTCACAGGGTAGTTTGGGAGACAAACACTGATGTCAGCAACCCTGACAGGTTGCTGTACAAGTCTGTCCAGTGAGCTTGAAATGAAGCAGCACATGAACATAGCCCTTCCTTGGCTGCTTGCTGAAACGTTCAGCTGCTTCGTCAAGAGAGACAGGTGTATCCAGCTGGGACCTGCTGCTTTTGCTCTCACATTAAACAGAAAATGCCTCAGCACTAGATATTGCTTAAGGAAACTTACTGTGGAATATATGCTACTTGCATTTTCTTTCCAGATCTTAATTTACTTGGGGTTTTTTGGGTTTTGCTTCTTTCAGAGAATCTGCTTCGTTTGTATGCACTTATTATTGCTCACCAAAATCTCGGTTTTACAAGGATTATGCGAAGGAAATGCTTTAAATATAAAAAAAGGAGACACATTCCCTTGCTGGTTTTCTCTACATTTTGAGATCTAAGTGTGTCCAAAAGGCTTTTTAAATCAAATCCCAAGCTATGGAGTATTAAGCAGAACACCCTCCCCAGGTACAGTATTTCTTCATAAGAAAAGTTACTCCATCTACCTTCATTCTGTCCGTAACCAAATTTTATTTGTGGCTGTATTATGATTTCATTCCTCTTCTAAAATATTACTTCCTTTGTTCTGCACATAATTAAAATCAAGACAATATTAGAAAACAAGAGGAAGGAACAAAACTTCATTCTCTGTAATAGCTCAGCTATGAGTGTTTGATGTGTGTGAGACTCGGGCAGATAAAGACCCTGAGGGGAGCTGGGTGTTTGCCCAGGAGGGGCTGCTCACCATAGCCAGGGTTTGCAAGGTCACCAGCTCCTGCACTTCTTTTTTTCTGCATCATAAACATCACCAAAAATACTCCCAAAGTTCCTCCCATGGAATTCTTTTGGGCTCTGCTGCAGAGTCAGTGGGAGTCTCCTCACTGCCTTCCACGGATATGGGATCAACACCCAGAGCAGAAGGCAGCTGGGGAAAACCTCCTTCACAGATGCAATTCTGAGTTTGTTTTGGTTTTTTCTTTTCTTGCTATTACCAACCTGTTCCCATTCTCCAGGCAACTCCTTAAAGAGCTCATTACTAGGATGTGGCAGAAGGGAAATGATATGAAGGGAAAGCAGGTGTTTCCAAACAGGAGAATCTGCTTCTTCCCAGAAAATACCCAGAGTGAGCACGGAGATGAGAACTGCCAGTGCTGTAATGGTGTGACAGGGTCTGAATGGCAGAGAATATAATGCAAGTCAACTTCAGTGTGCTGACCAAATACAGCACATGAAAAGAGTAAGGAGAGATACTTCTGAATACTTTTGCAGCTGAACAAGAATTGGATCAGCTTTATTTGAGTATTTCCTTTCTGGCTGCCTTTTGCTTGCAACTTGCAAAGCTGCAGTGATGATACAGTGAACTCAGAGGCAAAATATAATCTAGAAAACATCATTTTCTGGTGGTTTGCTGATGCAGATGGTAGAAAATCTCTCAATTTCTTTTCCTGGGAAACATTTCTGCTGGCTGTAAGACACAAAGATGGTCATGTAATGTTGTAAATAAAAACAAACCAGAAGCAAGTAATCTTTTGTAAAGTTGTAGCTCTCAATATAGGGATTACCTAAATTTTAACCTTGTGTGATTTTCATATGTGGTGATGCTTTTGAAGCTCTGCTGAGGTTACTGTGCAAGAACATAAAAGTATTTATTCTAAATGCTCTCATATGCTTGAAGATGAAAGCTTTGAAGCATAAATCCTTAAGAATACCCCAAAATGAAAGACAAAATGAGTGCAATGTTTATTTTTTCAGAGTTCAGTCTTTTTTTGTTTGGTTACTTTGAGTTTCTTGACTCTGAGCAATTATGACTTATCATTATTTGGACTTCTAACAATGAGAGACGCTTTCCTGACAAGATCTTGCTGACAAAAATTGGCAGCTCTGTGTTGGTAGCTGAGGTTTCCTCTTCTTTTCCTTCTCACTATTTTTCATTATATCTGATGTGGCTTTTGGCTCATGGCTCTCACCAGGCTTTTTAAAAATCACTTCCCTGGAAGTGTTCTAGAAGAGGTTGGATGGATCTCTGAGCATGCTGGTGTGGTGAAGATTCCTTGCCCATGGCAGGGAGTTGGAATGGGATGAGCCTTAAGGCCAACCCAAAGCACTCTGTGATTCTATAATTGATCTCCTCCCAGCTGAATTATGCTCAGACTGAGGGCTGAATTCTAAACTAAACTGGTGAAAACCCAAACCAATTCTGCAGCACATGGTGTGATATGGCTATTTGGTAAGAAGTCATAGATATATTGGTGATGCTGACAGAGAAAATGGGAGCTTGAATGTGAATATGGAAACAAAATTGGGTGGGTGACATCAGCTGCCTTGGACTGGTTTATAAGACAGTCCTAACTAAATGTGTGAAGCAGCAAATTCTCCAGTAATCATGAAATCAATCAGATGGGGCAGGGAGAGAAATGGAAGGCTTTTCCACCAGGTAGTTTAGATTTGCTTGGGCATGGGATTCTTTACAGCCATCAGCACCGACTGGAAGTGTAAAGCAAAGCCTTGAAAGAAAACCTGTGATTTATGATAAAAAGAAATAAATCACTCCCTGTTTCTAGCAGCAGAAATGTGAGCATCTGTGTTTTCAGCAGCCTTCTGTCTCATTTCTTCATCTTTCCCTCTGAACAAAGTCCTGACTGACACTGGGGGATACAATGCTCCTCCTGTCTAGGAATCTCTCTGGCTGACTGCTATGAATTCTGAGTATCATGAATAGGATCCCCAGAGGCTTGGTCTCCCCAGGGCTGGATGAAATAGATTTGAAACTCCAATGCTAAAATAATGCTGAGAAGAGGTGTGTGTCTCTGCAACCATCGTTCAAGCAAACCCTTCTTTAGCTCACAGGCTGTTTCCTCTGTATTTCTGTCCAAAAGGAAAGAAAAGATCATTAAAGGTTCCATGAACTCATGAAGGTTCAGAGCTGAGCACGTGGCATTTGGAGTTTCTTCCAGATGTTTCAGTGAAAATCAGATGCTGATTCGCAGTCTGTTGCTCGTGGCTGAGTTTGTTAGGATGCAGACTTCCACAGCCTCCTTTTAAAGTTCTATGTCCTGAATTATCCTCCAAAAAGCCAGATGCCAGAATTCTTGCCTAAAGCTTTAAGGAATAGATGCAGAAGGTGACAGAATTGTGGGCCAGCTCTCCTGCACTTTCTGAAGGTCACCCTGCCTTGCCAGGTGCACTTTGAAGATACTTTGCCAAACATAGCGTGTGATCTTTCTAATTCTGCATGGGTTTTGTGTGCATATCTACACTTTTTGGATAGCACTTGGGAAAGGCAGGAACATCACTTTTGCTCCTGTTTTAAATGACAGCTCAGGCTGCAGGCTTTAGGAAGTACTCAATCTTAGTCCTTTAATCCTCCTTGAATGCTGCTGCACTGCTGCTTTACTCACAGTAGGTTCTGGGGTTTGTGTGGGTGTGGGAAGTGAGGAGAGTCACTGTGGCAAATGAAGTATCCTAAATTGTAGCTATTACAGAGTATTAAGTAATTGCCCTTGGAAAGAAGTGATAGTAGAAAATAATAGCATATTCATTTTGTTGTTGAAAATGGGCTGTCTAAGCAGATATCTGAAAATCCCAGTTAAATTCAATCTTGATGCTCGCAGCAGATAAGTATAATGAAGATTCTAAGAGATTTTCTTTCATACATATGAATAAAATAATTACTATGCAGCATATCTAAGTAGTTGACACCATCAGAAAGTCTACCCTTGAAAAACAAGAAAGGAAGAAAATGTCCTTTCTTTTGTAATGACAAAGAAAGTATTGACTATGTATGTGGCACATCTTGGACGTCACTAGCTGTAAGATGTATTTCTTTATAAACATGACAGCTCTACTGAGCATGGTACAGAACCTCCCCACTCCTGCACAAACACAGCTAACTTCTCTCTTTGAGAACATGCTGAATGCCGTGTCTTTTAACGTGACACTGCGCCATTGCTCCCTCCTGCAACAACCACACACACTTCCACTGGGCTTTGAAATGATGCAGCATGTGTACCCACCCACTGCATATTCTTTTATCCAGTTTTGTACTGGAAGTTTTGCCTCTGGTGCTTCAGTGACAGTGGTATTTCTCACTGTCAGGGAAATCTGTCCGTGCCCCCCGACACGTCAAAAGCTGGTAGAAATACAGTGATGCAAATTAGAGTAGTTCAGGTGACTACAAATGTTGAGCAGCTACTCTTCATTAATTAAATTGACTTGCAGCTCATTACTGGAGATGTAGGACAAAATTAGTAAACTTCCCTTTGCGTGTTTCTCTCTCAGGTTGCAAGGCAATAAAGTGAACTTGACTTCTGAGGCAAGGCTCCTGCCAGGGTTACTTACAGACAAGATGAGGTGAAAACATAATGTTTACTAATATGCTTATTCTAGGCTGAGAAATTAGATTTTATACCTAATGCTCTCCATTTTACATTTGACATGAACAATAATATTTGGCAAATAATTCTGAGGTTCCAGTTGAGGAAACACATTTTGATTAAAGACTCAGAAATGCATGAAAGCATAAAACCAGACATAATCTTCTTTTTTGTCTTGTGATTCTCATTATGAATCCAGTGGCTTTCCAACATCCAACTCCTTCTTTGCATTCCTTTCCCTCCCCTGTTTTGTACCTCAGAGGAAATAATTTGAAAACAATATCTTGTTAAATTACTGGAATTAGTTTACCTGAAAATATCTGATGATAATGTCATCAAAACTGTGTGTTCTGAGCACGTTTTAGTTACAGGTAAACTCCCTGCTCTTTCCTCATGACAGATGTACCAACACCAGCTTTGTAATGCTCAGTCAGAGATATTTTCTAATAAATTCTCTTATCTTCCAAGTTTGCTACTGGCTTTGCTGGAAATCTAGATGGAGAAAACAGGGACAGATGAGGCACACACAGATTGTGAACCTGTGACTGGAAAAATTGCACTGATCTTAGGTTCAGGTCCTTAAATGAGAGCAACTATAGCACCTATCAAAGGCTCATAAAGAGAGGGGGGAAAGTCGGGGTTGGAGAAAAAGGGAGGAGGAGAGCAGATCAGATTTAGATGTGATCCACTCTCCTTGTAGATTTGTCCATCTTCAAAGTTGTACAGCCAATGAAGAATAATTATCACTTATTAATTTTGCATTATCTTAGCAATTGCAACTCATTAACAGCATATGTCACAAGGCTTCTCTGAGATGAAAAGGAAAAAAATTCTCTTGACTGCAGTGCCAGAGGAAATATCTCTTTTCAGCACCTGAGCATTGATCTCAAGGAAAAAACTCCAAGACACGCATGTTGCACGGGAGTGAAAAGGTGCCAGAACTTCCAGGGTATTTTTTGGTCTCATCAGCTGTGCCTGGGACTAAACATTACACACATCTTCAGCAGCATCTCTGCAAAAACTCTTTTAGAAGAAGCTGAACTTTATTTGCCTAATTTTTGAGAATTATCCCTTCAAATTAGTGATGCTACAAATTTTGTTCAAAACTAAAATGACAGCTATATCAGAGGAATATCTCTTTCTTCTTTATATGAATATTTTACAAGAACTAAATAGACCCCAACTTACAAACAAATACTGAGTGGGAAAACCAAGGAAGGGTTTCAGTAGTGCTCCTTTACAGGAGAACCAATGGCTATTTATTATTGACATTTGACTGAGCTGCAAAAAGAGAACCCCTAACTTTTGGCAGTTGCTCTCTTAAAAAAATTTTGCAAATATTGCCTCTAAGAGTTAAACATGCCTGAAGCCCAAAATGGCAGTGGGGCTGAAGGCAGGCAGTTATCCTAAAGCCAGAGCTCATAAGTCACTGAGGAAGCTGTACCAAGAAACCAGAGGAATGAAGCTTGGTATTAGTTTCTAAGTAACAGAACAAAAACTGTATAGTTAAATTTGCTTTAAATGCTCTACAGATCTTTCCAAAGGTCTGCAATTAATGCCCAAATGATAATTTTGCAAACACTTTCAAACTGTGTAAAAATCCTTCATCATATAAAGCAAACTTTAACTCATGCTTTCCCTCTCCTACTCAGTCCAAACAGAAAGCTGCTACTGCAGAGTACAGTAACAGAACATCAGAATCTGAAGAAAGCCACAGCTCTGCTATGATAAAGAACTGCTTACAAACATTTATCTACCAAAAAAGCATCTGCAATTCCAGACCACAGTGAAGAATTTACCACAAACCAGGAATTAGCCATATCTGCTGAAGTGAAATAAAAGTATTACCCACCATCAGGGCACTCATTCACACAGTTTCCATCTACAATTCATCATTACCCAAAGGCACAGCCCCTGTAAATCCAGCCCCAGACTACCTAGTACTAGTACAGAAAATAGTTTGCACCCAAGCACAGGAAACATGCTGCATGACGAAGGAGAACAAAACGCCTGCTGACATGAAGTTATTAAGCACATCTCTGTCCAACACGGGCACAGAAATCCCCCCAAAGCCAGCAGCCCTAGTTCAGCACAGGACATAGAGCCAGCACTCCCCTGCAACACCCGAACACAAAGCAAACAAACCCCACGGCCCCGGGCACTGCAAACCCACCCCATCCCTCCACTTCGCTCCGAAACAAGCACAAAAACCAGCCTGCAGCCCTGCCGCTGCCCCCGGGCTGGAGGCTGTGTCTGGCAGCAGGAGCTGCAAAGCCCCGGCGAGCCCGGGGAGCGGAGCCTGCTGCAATCTGCCGGCACTTACTGCATTGCTTTTCGCGGAGCCGCTCTCCCCGGGCACACAGGGCTCGGCCGGCCCCAGCCCGGGGCTCTCTGCTCAGCGCAATTCAGCTCCGAAGTCTCTGCATGTGCGGGGAATTGCCCGCGCTCGGTGCTGGGGGGTTCTGGCCGCAGTGGCTGCTCACCCTATCCATTGCCTCTGGTGTATGCTAAGTAAGCAATCCCCCGGGTCTTCATGAGGAAGGGATGAAGAGTCACGGCTTTGGAGAGCAGATAAGGTGTTCTGCCCAGAGCCTCTGTGCTTCCTCGGCATTTTAAAGGCAAAGGGGCTGGGGATGCTTCATCTCGCTTTACAGGTCTGGATCGCGCAAGTTGTCGTATTCTGCAACTTACAGCGGAATTCTCAGCCGAACACTAATTTATATGTTTCAGAGAGAGCTCAAGTTAACAATAGAAAGCCAATGCATTTTTAAACGTTGAGGAATGCACTCTGTCAATTGAACTAAATCTTCTGCTTTTCAGAAGTACAAGTGAAGGGGAGGGGTTTCCTGGCTCTGAAATGCGCTCTACCAGCCCTGCTGGATACCGTCAAAAAGTAGAAGCCTAAAACTTCAGGGATTAACATCTCGGATTTAACAGGCTCCATAGTCCTGAAGGAGGGACTGTCACCCTTTGTCTGCAGAGTGTCTGTCACTTATGGGGGCTCCTGCATGCAGATGGGGCAGAATTAATGAGCAGTAATTATAAAAAGGCAGAATGACCCAGAGCCACAGTGCCACTAATTTCTCGTTAGGGACCCTCATTTTTTCTGCGCTGTACTGAGATGTTTGGCTCAGTGCCTTTGGGAAGCCATGGGGGAATGGCACTGGCTCTCCCCATAACCAGCTGGAGTGAGCGGATTTGTGAAGCTGAACCAACGCCTGCTCCAAGCCTGACCTTCAAGGGGTTCTCAGGAGAAAAGCCCCATTTTGGGGCGTGCTTACCTGTTACCCAGGCCTCCTGCAAATGCTAATTGTGCCTAACCATGTGTGGCAAACCTGTGAAAACAAATGCATTGCAGTCCTGCAGGCAAAAATGGGGATGTTTTTTCCACATAGGCACCCCCAACAGATAACCCAGCAATCATTAATAAACATTTCCCAAGACCAGGTGCTCTGTAAGGTGTGGATTCACTCATCCCCCAGGGCTCTTGGGAAGGGGAGATTTTCTCTGCCACTGACGGGGGCATTAAGATATCAGGGGAAGAGCAGCAGCTTTTTGTCGGTGAGGGAAGGTTTTGACCCCCTTAGCAAAGGCTTTGAGCATCCCCAGGGGCTGATTATCCTTTCAGATAACTCAGGGAAATCCCAGCAACCAAAACAGTGTGGCTAATAAATTTTTCAGGATTATTAATTGGATTCTTTAGAAAAAGGGCAGCCAAGGACAGGCATCTAGAAAGAGCCCATTTCCCCTTTGAAAAGTGCTTTATTAACTGGACTTCAGTTTCTTCTGGAATTCCTATATAAATGTAGCTTTCTATGATACCTGTCAGCATCATTGGTCCTGTACCTATTGTTTTCTGTGCTATAATTTCTGCCTGTGAAAATGCCAAAAATACTCAGTCTTCCTGGCTGACAGATGTTGCTGGAAAGGTGCTGCTTTGCACTTTCACAAAAATAACACCTAGGAGGAGAGAGGAAACCAGCACATAACAGTGTCAGCTCCAGTGGATTCCTACGAAATGAGGAGACAATTCTATAGTAGCAAAACTGACTTTTTTTTCTCACTCTTGTTATCACAACCGTGTTTAGCACCTCAAGGTAACAAATTTGTTGAGTCATAGAAAGGAAAACCCAACAAAGCTGCCTTGAATGTTAAGTTTGTTTTGTATAGTAATTATGCATGATGTGAGCATCTTTACTTTTAAAATGCAGACAAGGCACAGTCCCTGTCCCTGGGAGTGTCAAGTCAGACAAAATGATGCAGATGTAACAACCAGGATTGCCAGGTGACAGCCTTGTAAGCAAGGCAGGAAAACCTGGATGGATCTGGGAGCTGCAGTATTGGTAGCACAAACAATTACCTCACACTGAAGGTTCTCAGCCTTTACAGGACCCTGTAGAAATGTGCTCCAATTTTCCTCTTTATTCCTGCCTCACCCTTTTGGAGTATATTGATCCTTCCAGTAAGTTCATTTACTTTCCTTGGTTGGGGACAAGCTATGATGGATTTCTTTAAAGTATGAGTTGGACAAAAATAATCAAGTCAGCCCTGTAATTAGGTGTGGACCTTCTCAACATTCCAGGAAACACCAGCCCTGGCCACGGGCAGATAAGGAGTTATTCTAACAAGCATAATAATCTCATGTTCTGGAGCTGTGGTGAGGGAAGGAATAGAGATTCCAGTGGATCATTTTCCTTTGGTTTTCTGGGCTCCTTGCCTCAGTTCAGTAATGCAGGAACTCTGCTGTGCTAACACATCACTTCACTTTCTGTTGGTAACAGTATTTTAAACCCTGAAAACAAAGAACCAGGCAGCTGATTTATTGGAGAGAGGCACAAAGCATGACAGCAAGGACTCAAAGCCTCCAGGAGACATTGAAAACCTAAAACAACCATTGTGCCCTCACCCAGAAACCCCCAAAACAAAAAGAAACACAAAACTCTCTTTGCAGTCATTTCAGTAAAAAGCAAATATGGTGTAAAATAACTCTCCCATTTAAGGACAGACCAATAAATAGCCTGGAAGTGTGGGGCTGTCAGGTTGTTGATGTGTAGGGAGGTACCAGTGACTAAGAAGCAGTGTTGCACAAGATGATTTAACTGAGGAGCTTCTGCAAGCCAGCTGGAGAGTATATTGTATTTGCAAACTGCAATAAAGGAGAATTGAATTTTAACCTTCCTGCTAGAGAAATATAAAGGTCTATAATTGACTCTGGGTGTGTAATATTGAAGAGAGCCATATAGTGCAGAGTGCTCGTCCCTGAGAAAAACAAACCAGTTCAGGTACAAATTTATGTTTGTTGTAAATTTATTTATTTATTTGTCACAAACATAGAAACATTTATATAGTAACAGTATAGCTGTGTCAAGAACAGGCTCTGTACACTTAAAAAGATTGAGAGCAGTCTGAATTAGTGCTACAGGTTAATTGTGGCTGCATGGAATAGCCCTGGGAATATCCTGGGATAACTTGGTGTGGTTCCTGTACAGGAGAGGGAAGAGCATGGCCTGCAGAGAGTGTCTGCAGGAAGATCAGCTTGCCTCTCTTCTTTCAGCTGGGCAAGAGAAAAATGGGGGGAAAGACACTGAGCAAAGGCTGCTCAAGTCTCTTGAGCCTTCAGAGGACTCCGAGAGCACAACTTCAGGTTACAAAAAGCCAAGGGTGTTCTGTGCCTCCTTCCAAAGTTAGGCAAAAGATCACCCTTTTTCCTCAGATATTTAAATGAACTGCAATTCAAATTTGAGTTATTCTCTTGCTGCCTCATCTTTCAGCTGGCTCCATGGTCAGCTGCTCACTGCAACCTATAGAAATCAAGGACTAGAATAAGGAGTTCTTACTGCACATCTCATGACAGTAATTAGAGGGAAATCTGCCTGATATTGTGTCCTAGAAGAAAAATAGTAATGAAAAATAGACATTTGCACATTAAGGGTTAGGACAATATTAATTTCTTTCATGTGTGGAACCAGATTTGGATCCACACTGAATTAACTTGTCCCAGTTAAATTGTGTTTAATGTGTGAGAAGGACACCATTTCCTACCTTTAGTGCTGATGATCTGTATTTTATTAATGCAGAATAATTTAACCTAAGATGAAGGATAAACACCATAATTTTCAACATAAGCATTTAGCTACAAATGAATAATTTAGGAATCTACTTATTTCAGATGAATTGTCCTGAATATGTCTACATAGTCAGACCCTGTAAAAGAGAAAGAATGGGAGTTGTGCTTGCCTCCTCTAGCAGGACATTCCCAAATCTTTCTTAAACTGATTTCATTGTATTCCACTTGAGATATTACAGTTCTTGAAGACAAGGAGAAAAAGGAACTGAGTATTTAGCCAGCAAAGCATCTCATTTGAATTAGAGACATGCTTTCTAATTTAATGGGACACTTAAGTGTGGGCATCAATATCTTAATTAGCTTATACTTTTCTCTTAAATTAGCACATTCCACACTCTTCTATCGTCTGTTTCAGCTTTTCTTCTTTAGTTTCTCTGGGTGCTCTTACTCTTACTGTACAAATAAAATGCATTATTTGATCCACAACTTTTCATCCCTCATTTTTTTCAGTTAAACCCATGAATTCACCTTTACTCTCCTTACTCTTTCTATACAGTTGTTCTCCTTGAGGTCAAGAATTAGGAGAAATCTCCTGTCACACAAATCCAGTTATGTCCCCAGTAAAACTATAAGTGGGATCATGGAATTTGAGCCTGATCTAATGGAATATTTAAGATCTATTTACAGAAATTGTAGTCTCTGTGCCCAAAATTGCATTTGATCCTTCACAGTTGATGAGAGGGCTGGCCCAGCCCTAAAAAATCCTTCAGTTTGGTGAAGGTATGTGCTGGAGAGGATGTGCTCTGGAGCCATGAGAAGCTGTGGGTTTGTATTTCAGGATGAGAGGCAAAAGAGCAGAATGTTACTGAGGACAGCAGATGATGTGAACAGAGAGGTATGCAGACAGCCCTGACTGTCCATGAGATCAGAGAGTGTCTTCTCTCCAAACACATTCTGCATTTGCCACTGGAATTCTTGAGGAGCTGCCTCTGGAGGCTCAAGTGTTCATTCTGGAGGTGGTTTTCACTTGGAAAGAGGCGCTGGCAGGCTGAAGGGTGGGCAGGTTGGATTCTGCCCGCACCACATGGGGAGGAGAGCTTGGGGCAGTTGGAGCTATGAGAGCCCTGAACAGCAGCTGAGGAGAGGGCTGGGGTGGGGAGAGGGTGGTTTAGCCCTTGGATATGCTGAAATAAAAAGGGAAGTCAGACCTGGAGTGTGTGAACAAACCCCAGCTACCCCAGACTATGTCAGGACAGAGGTTGGAAATTCACAGTTCTGATTCAGGTCATGGGATGAAACCAGGACAGGCCACTGGTCCCTTCTTGCTCCTCTGTAATATTCACTGCACAGCAGGCAGAGAAAATGAAGATTCTTTCCCATTTGAACAGTATTAATTCTACCTATCAAGCTTCCTTTGGTAATGAAAATTCTGAATAATAAAATTATTTTATGTACCCAGTCCCCAAAAGCCTCCAAGAGAATAAAAATTGAATGGGATCATGGGGGAAATATTTTTTTTCCTCTTTCTCCTGTGTCTTTAGGGAAATGTATGATCTGATGAGCTCCTTATCTGTGCATCTTTATTCTTATTCTCCCCAGAGCTGAAGTCAAACATTCAAAAGCCTGGGTCAAAAGAATTGCAATAGCAGAGAAAGCAATCTGGCTGAAAATGAAGGATTTAGGAAAATGGGGTTTTTATGCAGCCAGCTTCTACAAAGAGAAAGGCAAGTGCAGTGCCTGTGCTGTCCCATTAATGTTCTCCTGACTTAATTTAGTCAGGAGCTGGGATGAGAGAGGAGTTCAGCTCTGTGGGTCCATAAAGCTCTCTGAAGCTGTCTGACATGGCTGATGCTTGTCTTGTGCCAGTAATGCTTTGAAGAACCTACTAAGAAATATTTATATGTGTGTATATCATATATACATATGTAATATAAGTACAGTATTATATAATTATAATATTATATTTTTTAATACATGTATAATATGTGAGTTACATTAATGGCCATGTTGATCCAGGGCAGAACTGGGCTGCCCCTGCCTTTTCAGTCTGTGTGGTGGGGCTGGGAGCACTGAGCAGGGAGTTAATGAGCCCTCCTGAAAGCAGAGAGCTCCTGCTGCTTTGCAAAAACTGTGCTCAGTCTCTCAGTGGAACAGCCCAAATGAGTGTGGCTCCTGCTCTGGGAGGTTGGTGACCTGGGACTTGATGTTACAGTGATGGGAAGGACTCATCTCTCATCTCAGATGGTGTCTGTGGGCAGACACTGACTATTAGAGTTTGTTTCTACACGTGAATTTTAGCTTATTAGCTAATGCCTGAATGCATCAAGTAGTTAATACTTGGGTGTGAATCTGTTTTTAATGCTTTGCATTAAGCAACAACTTAAAACCTGTGACTTAGGATGTCTAGGGAGCAAAACTAAATCAAAAAATAATTACAGCAAGTTAGACCTTCTTAGGAGATGGGAAGAATCTCACACCAAAACCAGGTTATTAAAGGATGCATGATAAGACTGTGGGTAATGGGCTCATACATTATGTGAGGCTCCCTTCAAGTGTTTGCCATTGTCCAGGGCACATATCCCTCAGAACAGCATGCAGGTAAAAAATGCATCATATCTGGAATGTGTAAGTCATAGATGAGGAATAACAGCTATGAACAACCTCATTCAGCTGGGCATAATTTTCAGATTATGTTGCTGTTACTCAGCATCACAAGACATTTATGACCAGGAGAATCAAAATGAAAATATGGACTTGGAACACAAACCAGTTCATCATGCCAAATGCAAGCTGTTTGTTTTTTGGATTTTTTTCTAGAGAGCAAATTCCTGCCATGGATGCTTTGGGGTTTCTGTGCAGGAAGCAGGCATCTTGATGCAGTTCAGAGAACTGCAAGGAAAATGCCATCAAACAGAAACCTTCCAGTATTTCCCTTTGGGAAATATCTAAATATCTAAAAACCTAGGATCCAAATGGAGAAAAACCATAAACCCCAAACTGACTGGCTGTTCTGGAATGCCCTTCAGTGGATGGGATGCTCCTCTGGAAGTGGAATGAGGCCAGGAACTGCCCTTGAGTTAGTGAGCTGAGAGGTGATGAGCTTTGGGTGGGACGTGGCTCTGCTTTGCTGTCATAGTCCTGTTTCTTCTGCAGAGCATTTTTTTTTTGTCCTCTAAAAGGCTGCACTTAATGCTCCCAGCTTTTTTTCATTAGACAAAATAATTTTCCAGGCTCATCCTCTGTGATTTCCAAGGGGTGCAGTAAAACAGAATGCCAAGCCCAATTTAGATAAGAACTATTATCTCTGAGGTTTTCTAGCTGATGTGCTTGGTGAGATACCTAAATTACACCTGTGGGCTTATTATCCAGCCACAGCACAAACCCCACTGTGGGCCTGAGATGAAGCTGCATGAATAGGATTTATATTTCACTCTTGTACCCATTATGTGTTAGTCTGTTCTGTAAGTCAGTGCTTGATTTTGCACAAATGATCAGCTCTGATTAGAGCTGCAGAGGAAGAGCAAAGTTACCTCTGTGTCTTGATTTACCTACTACCTGTGTCTCCTTATAAAACATCACAGCCTTAAAAATTACCAGGCAGTGCAGGGGAAAGCTGCATGAAGGTAATGAGGAGTTTTCTGAGAAATGCAGCTCATTCATTAGGACTTCCTTCATTGCACTGTCACAGGAAAAGATGCAAGGAAAGTTTCAGTTATTAGTTCAAATAAAATCAGCTCAGCTTGGGAACAAAATAAATCAACCTCAGGCCTCAGGCATATGACAAACAGCAATTCCAGTTGAGACCTCCATTTCTTTCTGACAAGACCGTCAAACATTATTAAAAAATCATGAACACAATTTTTTTCTGTAAACAAAGAACACTTCATTATAATATCTGCCAGCTGATCTTCTATGCCAGCATATATCAGCAATGAAAATTAAATGCCTTCTCTTGAAAAATGAAAAAGAAAATAAAATTACTGAATGTAGGGGTTTTTATATACTTAGAAAGTCCTGGTTATATTGACTGTATATTTATTCTGTTGTAACCATCTTTTTTAATCAAAATACTTCTCCATCTCTCTTTTTTGCTTTAGCAAAAAGCTCCACTCCAGTAAAATTGAGCTCAATTATAACAGTTCATTACAGCAAACAAAAAACTCAGCTCCCCAGAGAAAAATAACATTAAGAATGACGAGTTGTTTGCTGTTTTATGACCAAGTGTCTGTGAATGGCTCAGTACTGAACAAATTTCTTCTAATTTTTGCTTATATTGGAATTATCTGTCCTTTACTAAAATAGCTTTTAGATCTCTGCCACAAGTTGAAAGAGCAGAAAACAAACCTAGGTCTCAGCCTTGTTATTGTAACACAATTTTTTTTAGGCTTTTGAACTTTCAGTTTTTCAGTGACTGGCAACTTTTTTCCACATTTGAAAATATAAGCGATGTTTGTTCCCTAATTAGTGCTGCTAAATATTTCAGTATAATGAGAAGACAGAGTCCAGAAAATCTGAGTCCTATCTCAGTTGGTGTGAGCCTGTCTGCACCACGGTAGCCATTCCAATGTGACTGATGGAAATCTTCATGGGAATCCCTTCATGGACTTTCCCATTCACTATTCAGCTAAAAGGGAATCAGAGCTTGTTCTGACCTTTCTGGAGGAGCCTACTTCAGGATGAGTAGCACCCACACTGATGGATTTTTTTCATCATCTGCCAAGGAAAAGAGAATTAATTTCTCTCAATGAGTCCTATTGTCTAGGATAATCTGAAGACATAGGACTGACTTAAAGGCATCCCAAAATCTGTTTCCACATCTATCCCAAATGTTTTTCAAGAGAAAGCCTTTGAAGGCTGGAGGAGGACTTTCCCCTGCCATAGCATCAGCGCACAGGAATGGTCTGAAGCTCTGTAAGTGCCGCAGTTCTCATCCATCTCTTTTGTACCAAGACAGCCCAGTTCATCAAACACCTGAGGCTTCCTGCTCTACCAGAGCCAGGGCCCAGTGCTGGACCTCCTGGGGGCCAGAGGATGAGCAAGCCCTGGCTGTGTGGGAGCCAAACTCCATCCCTTCTGCCCCAGGAGAGTCGGGCTGCATCCCTCCAAAGCTGCCGTGCTCACACATCCACACCATGTCTCACACTCACCCACTCGCTCCCAGGGGATTAACACTGACATTCCTCTTGGAAACAACGTGTTCTCCAGAAGTTCATGACTGGGATGTGTGGCTGGTTACAAATACCAGCGTGCTGAATGCTTTTCCTGCCTTGCAAAGGAACATTTCCTCACCCTGCAATGGGATACTGCATTTGGTCTAGCTGTTGGATGCTTTGTCTGGGTGGATTTTGTAGTGGCTCCAAAAGTTTCTTACAAAGTGCCAAAAACTCCTGCTGTTGCAATTGCACCTCAGTGCTAAATTTGGAGAAAAGTGCTACCCTTGCACTAAGCATGAAGAGAGCCCCAGGCATTAGTGGAAGCTGACTCCAGATGGATCCAGGCTGCTCAAGGAAGGCTTTCTCCAGGTGTCACCCTGTTAGCAGAGTCAGGGCTTCCAAAGACACACAAGGTTTTAATTCAGTGTTGTGTGGACCTGGGCAGCTGGAATCAAAGACAGTTGGTGCAGCCTTTTCTCCTCTTTCATTCACACTGCAGCTTCCTGTGGCATCATATCAGAGATGTTCACCATACAAGCTGGCTGGCAAATGACAGCTGATAAATATGACATACACACTGATTGAAGCTAAACTTTTTCCAGGAAAATGGAAATAGATTTGTAAGTTGTTTTTCTTCTTCCAGGAATTTATGCTCATTTCCTTAGGTTTTAGGTCTTAATTGTAACTAAAAGAAGTGGGGAATTAGGCAAACAAATAAGATGCAGTGTTTTCTGTTTTCAGTGCATTGCTCTACCCACAAACAGTTATTTTAGGAAGTCTTGAAAAATATTTTCCATTTTCTCTCAGGAGTTCCCACAGTTTTTAAAAGGAATGCAAACAAATTAACAAACCTCAGGCTATATTGCAAAAAACATTCTTTGTATAAAATGGTTTATAAAAAGAAGTGGTATGAAAATATGAGTTAGAGGGGAGGAGAAAAGAAAGATAAGGAAACAGATGTGTTGGAAAACTAGAAAATATTAAACAAAGGGACAATTTTAGCAAGTGAATGTACAAAGCATGAAAGATGTGGTTGCTAGGAATTTTTGGAAGGAAGATACTTGTTCATACAATACCTCAGGTGGCAACTCACCTACTCCCTCACCTCCCTATTCATGTGAATAGCTGAGAAAACCCACAAAGGAGAGCAAATTCAGCAGTCAGAGACTGCAGCACAGAAACCTTTCCCACTGCTGACCTAACCTGTAAATCTGAGAATTGTTAGGATAACATCCTAGATAGCTAATCCTAACTCCTGTGGTTTGGAGAACCAGGGGAATTAAGTGTACTGCTTTCATGAAGAGTTTATGTGCTTCAGCCTGTGCATGTGGAGATTATTTATAGAGTTAAGTCCAAGAAAGCTGTTTAGTCTGGGAGAAGATGGAAACCAATGGGCAACAAAACAGCGATCGAGACATGATACCTGGGGTAAACAACTTCAAGGGAGTTAAAATAACAATAATTCAACAATCAGCTGGGAAAATGCTGTTTTCCAGGCCCCAGGCAGTTCCACAGCTGGCTTGCCAAGTCTGAGAGCCTGGAGATCAAAAAGAATATGAATCTTAAAAGGATTGTGTTGGAACAGGAAAGGCAGGAGCGAGCAGCTGCCTGGGGATGAGAGGAAGAGTCTGAAAAAGGAAGAGAATGCAGCTGAACCCAAAGGTGCAGGTAACTGAACAGACAGAGAAAATGTGGGCTGAAACCTCACTCCTGCAGAGAACTTATCTCAGCAGCAGGAGGAAGTGAGTCCTTGCACACCTGGTCACACAGTAACCAGAAATTCCTGATTACCACAGGGACTTGCACTGATTACCTGGGGTTTGATGGAGTTTGGTTTTCAGTGCAAGTTTAGTCCAAACTAAAACTGGACTTTGCAGCTGAAATTCCCTTGTAGTTTGGAATTCACCTTTTTGTGCCAATACTTCACTGAGCAAGCAAGACTGTTCTTTCCAAATGGTGGGGAAATTTCTTGTCTGCTGAAAAGGATCTGTAGAGTGCCAATATCTTTGTTCATCAAGGAATGTTCATCAGCCACCACGTGTTGGCTGAGGTGCAGTAATAACTGGTGCTTCTATCCATTATTGGAAATACAAAAGTCTTCAAGATCCACTTTAATTAAGTAAGTAAAGTAATATATTTCATTGAAACTGTCTAGGAAGTGAGTGCCTTTAAGTTGAACTTCTCTGGATAACACATTTGGTTTGAACACGATTGTGACACACTTTGTTTTCTCCTCCCTTTTCCTCTTTTTCTTTCTTTCCTTCCTCTAACACTGCTCCTGGGCCATACAGGCCAGCACAGGGCACACTCAGCCCTTTGGTAAATTGTGATCATCCACATGCAGCACTTCCCTGAAGTCAGTGTCACATCTCCAAATTAATCTCCTGGCAATTATATTCAGAAACAATAAGGTTTTCTACCGAAAACAAAAGCCTGTTGAGACAACAGCATGTAAGTACAAGCACTGTCTGTGTGGGATGAGAGTTTATGCTTGGAATGACTCTTTCATCTTTGAAGCCTTGAAAACCTTAATAAATATTTTGGAAGCTGTTTCCCTGACTGGGGTTTGTTTGGGAATTTTTTGAAATCCCATTGTGCCTGCCTCCCACCCCATCCCACAGATTTGTGTTGTCTGTCTGCTATGGCTCGTCAGCCAAGCTTCAGGCTCCATGGATTGTCATTATCTTTGTGTTTCAATGAGCTGCCCACCACATGCTACAAAAATATTTGCTGTAAAACAATAATAACAGCTCATCCGAGTGGTATTCACTTAAGTATTGGGTTATTGCTTTTGAATTTGGAATTTCTCGTTCAGATCTTCAGAAATTTTCTCAGAGGAAATTCCTCTGAAGTAAACAGCCATAGCCCACAGCAGAACTGGAGCTACCAGACAGTAACTTCCATGTTATGCTGCTAAACTGTGTCAAATGATCAGCATGTTCTATTGAATAGTAAATGAATATTGAAATGAAATTTTGACAAAAGGAACAATATATAGTCCAGGAGACAGCCAGGACAGTCTACTTCTATGGGTTTTTTTCCCTCACTAAACACAGTACCTTGATAAGTACGAAACAAAAATTTCATTTTGACCTCTAATTTTGCTGCAGGACAGAGGGAAGGCTGTCCTGTGGAAGGATCTCCCATGAAATTCTGAAATATCTTTTCACACAGTTATCTAATAATACACACAGTCACTGAATATCAAGGTAAAACTCTATTTGCTCTGTCTCCTACAGTCATTCTCAAAGAAGGTACTCACAGAAAGCAATTGCTTTCATCCACTTACACTATTTTGACAATCTGGCTCCTTGTTTTATCCCCAATTTGTTCTAACATGATCCACAGGATAGAAACACAGTGTCTCTGTATCTGCCCCTGCCTTGTCCTCTCCAGGCACATATTTCAGTAATCTTGTGTGATAAGTAAATAAATCCAACAATGTATATTATTACTTCTTGCTGTTCTGTGTCCACTAGCCAACATTACTTCATAACCCACTGAGTTTATTAGGGGATTTTTAGAAGGCATTTCTGGAAATGCTGGTCAGATGTAATTCCACTGGAATGAAAAAAAATATTTTTTGTCTTTGTGCAGCTGTGTATCAAAGCCAAATTCTCTTCTGGGTAGACATTATTTCTTTCTTCTTCCAGATAAGACAGTGATAAAACAGTACCACTATCTGTGCATTCCTCATATTTAGGGATCACTGGTTCAGCAAGCTCTTACTAACAGCCTGATATTTGTCTCCAAGAAGCATATGAGAGGTGACATAACCAGTGCCAGAATTTACTTTTGTGGATCCAAAACTCTTTCATTACAAATTTGAATTAGTGATCAGTGACAAATCTTGGCACTGGGACTGTATTTCCCTTTGCATCTTAGTTCTTTTATTTGCCTTGTATTCATCCTTTGCACCAAGGCTACAAAAATGGATGTAACATTATCTTTGGGCAATTTGGTTTTCTCAGAACTCCTGGAGCTCCAAAGGAGCTGATCCTGCAGGCCTCCTTGTTCACACAGTGAGGGACCTGGAGTCTGTCCAGTGCTTCCATGAACTCCAATTCAATCCTGCTGCTGTCCACAGGTGAGTGTGAACTTTGGGAGAGCCACACCCCAGCCTCTCATGGTCCAGTTTGGCTTTTCATCCTTACATTTTATTTTAATGCAAGCATTTTATGGCATGGATCCTGCAGGCACTCGTGCTAACCTGCTTTAAAACTGGTCTATGAAATCTTCTTAGTTAGCCCTTTAAAATGACAAATCCATGCAATTTTCTGGGACCTGATTCTTTACTTAAGCATTTACACCTCGTGTTCAGAGTAACCCCCATTCCAGTGCTCATGGACTAACAAACAGTCCAGCCTGCACAATGAAATCTGGGCATTCATTTACATCTGTATGGCACTTGTGTAATGTAAATAACCTCCCATGACCCTTGGGTGAATGCTGGAGTTTATGTAATTACCAACAAAAATTATCCTGCCCATAAAACGAGTGAACTGTCTATAAATCCTTGATGTCAGGGCTAGCATTCTGAAATGTAAGTTATATATAGAAGGAATATAACATGCAGAAGAAATTACTCTTGCCAGAAAAAAGATTGATTCGTTGAGTTCTATTTAGCTTTTAATTTATAACAAACTAGCCTAATCTCAGTTTCCTTAGCTTCTGTTAAAATATTAAATAACATTATTATATCAAATACATCCCCTGTGACATTAAAGGAAATGGAAAGCTTATGCACACATTAATTGCATTCCAAAATGTGGCATAAACCTTAATAAACCTAATTTAAAGAACCTGAGAACAATGACATTTATGCTTTAATTAGAGCAAAGGAAAGCTGTGCTGCACAATTTTACAAAAACAATTTTTCTTGTGGGACTTGGCCTTTCTGGCAAGGTGCACATTTCCTGCCACGTGTCAGACTTCTTCCAGAGGCAAGCCTTGCTTGCTGGAGATGGACACTGCCCCACTAAACACAGCAAGAACAAGCACTGTGAGAGCCAAGCAGACACTATAGGCAACCTTGAAGCAAGGGTTTCTCCAAACCAGGTTGGTCTGTCCCAGGAAAATGAATTTATTTCCCTTTAAGGAGGACACATTAAATGGCCAGATATGCACCAAACCCAACAATAACAGTTTAAGATGATGAATGGTTTTTTAATGATCCCTATCACTCTGGTATTCTAATTACAGCACATATGTTTAAAATGGAAAACATCCAAATCTGCAAAAAAAACCCATTTGACATGAGATTAAAAAAAAAAATCCAAAATCAGATAGATAAATAGATCTGATTTACTTTAGAGGTATTCAGAAACTGTTACAAAAACCAGATTGGTCATAAGACTCTAAGTTGTTACCATATGCATCTCACAGGCTCTGTGTTATGTTCCTTATGCTGGCAAACTGACTAATGAGTTCAAGGCTGCTCCCCAGACAAGAACATGACAATTTGTGTGCTGTGCATTACAGCACTTTGTGCTCTGCAGCAGAATGAAACATAAATTTTGTGGAAGAATTTAGATGTTCTTTCACAATCTGCTCTGGTAAAAAGGAAATTGTGCAGTAGCTTAATATATATTTAAAACTGAGAATCTCACTGAATGCAGATGAATGATGTAATACATATACTGCACTTGTATTTAATTTTATTTTACTTTTTTTAATCTTTTACTGCCATTGCCACAATCTCAGCATCTCATTATTGTTCAGGTCTTCATGATTTAATTTCTGTGGACCCTTTGTCTGTTATCTCAGGAATGTCTGCTGTCTCTCTGCAGAGGTTGGAGGCACTTGGGACAAGCAGAGCAGCCAGGTAAACCTGTTGAAAATAACAGCAATTTAATTGTTTACTCTGAAACCTAAAGGCACTAATTAAAAATGCCAATACTGTCAACAATTCAATAACACTATCAATTCCAAATACAGGCATTTGGGAAGTATTCTTTTCAAAAAGCTGATCATAAAATAAAATTGCAGTTCCTTAGGGCATTGTAGCATCTCCAGGACTTTCCTTGGTATCAGTTTAAAACCCCTAACTTTTAGATGAGGGGCTAGTGTGGCAACAATGCATTCAAGTCCAGAAAGCTGTCATGACTTGCTTCGTTTAACAGGACAGAAGTATTTGATGTTGACTTTTGAAATTAATGATTTTGATAGGACTGAAGTCAAATTTGTGAAGTAGAATTTGTGAGTCAAAAATGCTTCCACCTTTTTGCAAAAAGCTATTTTTTGGGGAGGAAAAAAGAAAAAAAAAGGCAGAGTGTTCCAAAGGAATACTTTGATGAAACTGCAGATTCTGGAAAAAGCTGCTGCATTGAAGAAATGTCATCAACCTCTATCTTGGGGCTCATTCAGGTAATTTAATGGATACAAAAGCTAACACTTGTAATCAAGAACGACTAGTGATACATTTTTTAAAGGGAAATTAATTTTGGAAAACACTAGAACTCTAACACTGCAGGACGTCTGTGGCATCACGCCAAGTACTTGATATTAGCTGCTAATTGGCACTCAAATTCTCATTCTTTATGTGGGCATGGAAGCCTAAAAAGTGATGAACCCAGAGTAGCTCTATGCAGGACTGGATGCTAAAGGAGTCTCTTAAAACCATGCCTATAAATGGTCACACCTGGCTAGCAAGAGGCACATGTCTAACATCCAAATCCTGGTAGAACAGAAGCTCAGAGTTCATTAATCTTAGACTGTACCAGCCCCAGGCATTAGCAGAAAGCCCAGGTGGGCAGGGAACATGTTCCTGTGCTCCTTGGGATGAAAATGATGATGCTGATGAGCTTGGCAATGGATGTCAGGTGATTTGGGAGCAAAGCTCCAACCCCATGTGATCCCGTGGTGGGGGAAAGACAGGAATTTTCTGAGTGTTATTGCTGCTGCCTGGCAGTGAAGGCAGGAATAAATGAGCAGTTACTAATGAGTTCTCCTCTATTTAAATCCTGTGACATGACCCACAGCATCCCGCTGAAGAATTAAAAAACACTGAATCATGCCTTTGAATTGTGGATACCTAAAATTTCATTTGACTGTGGCAGAGTTTTGTTTCTGAAGATACAATATAAAAAACCAGAAAATTTAAAGTTAATCTATAGATAAAAATGAGGGGTACATATAGTGTGAGTGCCAGAAAAATCATGGGTATTTAAAGAAGTTCTTTTTCTTCTGTGTGACCTCTGTGGTGTTGCAGCACAACTCAGCAGAGCTGGCTTTGCATGTGCAACAAGTGATGCTCAGATGATTAGTAACACAACCTGACCTTGAATTCCATCACCCACAGACTGGTAATCATACAGCTTATTTCTATTTTGCCATTGCTTTGGGCAGGAGAAAATTAAAGGATTTAATTTGTGAATACCTTAACAGCAGGGCTAATCTGATTCCATATGGTAGTAATAGAAGTTCATTTCTTTTTTTTTAAATATTTGAAAAATGTCTGAGAACAGCACTTGATATTAGTCATGGCAGTAGGAAAACATTGTGTCAATATTTTTTCCATGGGAAATTCTGCAAGAAAAGAGGCATTTTGCAGATTCTGGTCTTTAGGACACATTCCTGCAATTCACTCACCTGTGCTCAGGGGTAAGGCAGTGAGAGGTACAGCTAATACCCCAAACACATACTGAAGAATGTTTTCATTGGGAATGAGACACAGAGTATTCAGTGCAGTTTTTAATGGCTGTCTTCCATCTCAGGAGGAGATTCTCAAAGACCTGATTTGCTCAGGCCTTTTGAAGATCATAAATTCAGTAAGGTGTCTGAGGATCAATGGGGGGAGGGGGCAGAACTTACCCAGTCCACATATTGGCCTTGGAAAATGTCTAAACCCACTTTCTCATTCCCAGACCTTGCCCATTCCAGAGGTGACTCTAGCCACGTGCCTCTGCACATTCAGCAGCTTTCAGGCACTCAGATAATGACTGGGAAGTCTCACTGTTCTCTGTGGAAATATTCTGTTTCAGGCAACAGGAGCAACAGAAGGAAACATCAGACTGATGCTGAGCATGATTAAATGTGAATTTAGACCAGGACCAGAACCATCCCAGCTGGAAGCACGTTCCTGTGATCCCACATTATTGTTTATGCCCTGACTAACCCCATTTCACAGCTCCCCCTGCACCTGCTGCTCAGTGCTCTGCTCTGTCTCCATCCTGCACAGTCACTGCCATGGACTCTGCCCATGGAATTGGAACAAGGGGGGAAACCTGTAGTCCTGTCCAGACAGACAGAGCTGCAGAGCCTCAACATCCTCCCTCCTGGGGCTTGGGAATTAGCATAATCTCTGTGCTCCTCTGTAGCTCCGATGCACCAAGGGCATTTCTGGGAAATCCTGCTCTCTGATTTTGCCTCTCACCACCGTTCAATACTCTAATTGATAGATGGGAACTTTGAGGTGAAGCACAACGTGCTTAGAATGGGAAATCCCTGACAAAACCTGTAAACCTCACATTACAAAAGGGTAGCTCAGGCTCTGAGGAATCAGGCCCCAGCCCACCATTCTTCTGATCTTTTTGGCTTTGTCTTTCTGCCTCACACCAATGGGCAGAATAAAACACACCATGAAAGAGGCAGTATGAAAAAACAGTGTCCTGCTTACCCCTTACCAACACAGCTTTAAAGCCATGTGCTTTCCAACCTAGCTGTGAGCATGCAGCCCTGCAGTGAAATCCATGTGCACTCAGGGAAAAATGTTGCTCTGGAGCGACAGTAAGCGGCTCTTCCAGAAGTGTGAATTGTCCCACGAGACAAACAGGAGAAGCCCAACATACCCTCATCACATTCCATTCTGAAATATGGAGACGACTGAGAAACAGCTTACTGCTTTTTATTCTTGTTTTCTACTTTTTATTCTTGTTTTCTTAGACTAGGATGAGTGGGAAAAGAAGGTGCTGATTTTCCAGCTTCCAAACGCCCAAAATTAATTTGCCTAATATTGTCTGAGAGCCTTATCCTCAAAAGAAGGCTTGTGATATTGTGGCTGTGAACACTGACATTGTGAATTCAGATGAGATGAACAGTGTAAAAATGTATTTCAGGCTCTGGATACCCAGGATATTTAGTGACAAGTTTTTTCACTATTTTGTCCAGTTCAATGCACGCACCCCAGGCACTTCTATTCCAGAGTCTTTTCTTCATAAGCATTCATCTCAGTTGCCTTGCAGTGCTATTTGCACTGTACTATTACTTCCTACCCCAAAAGATGCAGCTCCCAAACAGGAATCTGTGTGCCAACTCTGTCACTCCACTGTTTAAAATCCTGACACTCAGCCTCCTGTTTGAGGGGAATCAATACATGATCTGGCCTGGATGGATAGAAATTAATCGATGTGACATTTTACAATAAATTCAGAGCACTGGGCTAATGCTCAGAGTGCATTTATTTTGCAAATGCAACCCCCTACTGCATGAATTCTTGTAGTTGCAGTTTGCTGGAAGCTGCAAGAGTACAGCAGAGGGAAGTATAGCTCAGTATTTGCTTTGTCTCTGCCTTCTCAATTGTTGCAGAGTTAGTGGACATTGTCAGAAACAAAATGCTGCATCTTTGGTCTGATCAGTTTTTATATGCTGGCAGCTGTTTATAATGTAAGTATGTACTGACACAATCTTATTTCTATATATTAGCAGATACGGTAGAAGACTTTTATTATTTCATGGTGATCTGGAAGAATAGATAGGAAAGAAAAATGATTTATGGCTATATATCCAGCTATTCAAGATAGTTGTTCCTCCTTAATGCAACTGCAAGAACTATAAAGCATATGGTAAGGGATGCTCCATCACTTTTAAAGAACACTTTAGCTAATGCAGAAATTAATTATGCTGCATTCCATAACTCAGGGATTAGATTTTTGAACATAATTAAGCGTGTACTACCTGGTCTTTGAGACACAGGTACACGTGTTCATTTTGTCTGTTTCAGAAATAAAATAGCAAGTAGCAAGCTACCAAAAGTATTTTGTGCAAGCTCTTTAAATAAAAGGGTCTGCTGAAAATTTGCATAATATCTTACTTGTGAAATGTAAAAGCTGTAATAAATCGTAATTCAATTTATAAGACAATTAAATGCATGTGTTTCTGTTGTTTTTTATGGTTCTTGGAAATCATTATCTTGTGTGGCTGGAGAAAAAGGGGCTAAAGAAAACAGAGAAGAATTAGAATAGAATTAGCATTAGGACAGAGGGAAAATATCAGACAGTCACTTCCTTCACATATTTGTTTTTTCTAGCTGTCCTGAGCTCAACTGAAATAGCACAGCATGCTCCACATTCCTCAGAATTTCTTATTTTCGTTAGGACAGAGGTTCCTTTCTGTGTCTCATGGGACTCAGATGGTTTTGCTGCAATTAACTGTGAGAGATTTTCTGCCATTGTAGTCTCTTTGCAGCTTATGATACTCATTAAATCTCTCTGATGACACAAAGAAAACCCTGTAAAGATGATAGAATGTTGTTGGTAAAACTTACTGAAACACTCATCATAAATTATCATTTCAAACAAGGCAAGGTGTCCCATAAGTTAGCAGCAGTATTTTTCTAATGTACCATGTTCTTAAAGTATGTTTTTCAAACAGCCTTCATAAATGTAAATGTGTCCTAGTCCTACCAGTGGTTTTATTGTATGTCAGAGCATATCAATCTTTTGTTGGTTACAATTAGGTCAAGTCTAGAAATATTAAAAAACTAGAAATCACAAACCAAGAAATGAAAAAATGCAAAAACTTTTTCAAGACGTGTAGTGTGGATGTTGCATTACTTGAACCTTTAGACTTTACTACATTTGCAGACTTTGCAATAGAGCAGATGGGGCAGCAGGAATCTGGGAAAATGGGAGTTTGGTCCCACACTGAGCACTGAGAGAAAAAGGCCCTTTTCCCTGCAAAAGCACAGATCTGGTTTTATCTCTCATTTTTACTAAATTGACTGATCTTTTACTCCAGCTGGGATTACAGCACTAGTGACTAAGGTGATGTCACACAAAACTGTTGAAGAAAAAGCCTTCACCTCATTGAAGCTACTAGTGACGTTCATGTTTTTGTTTCTGCAGAATTTAGTTTCTTATTTCTGAAGGTCAGAAGAGACAAAGATGTTCAAGACTCTCTACTGATGTGAACTCCATTTCTGTGTCTCCAATCCAACAGGTCTCCATGCTTTAAATCATTATATCCTGATTAAAGTATACCAGCAACACATCCCTTCAGAAGAAAAAGATTTTAGTTCAACATAAGATATATGGCATTTGGGGGAAAAAGGCTTGACTTGCATAGTTCTGATCTCAGTTGCTGATTCAGTGCTGTTTCTGGGATCTATCTTTTTGCTCGTGTCCTGGGCTAGGTAAGTAGACCAGTATTCTCTATGCCATTTTGGTTTTTCACTAATTTGCTTTACAGAATGGTTTCAGGGATATAATTAGGTAAGCAGTGTGAAAAGTGTATTCCCAGCTGCTTTTTGGTCAGTTCTGCCTGAGGTAACCACCAACAGCCTCTCTCAGCTTAATGATGCCTACTGTTGGCAGTGCTTCTGCCAGAGAGTGGGGTTAATGTCAGGAAATAAAATAAAATCTGCTTAGTAAACACTGCAAAGAAAACAGGTTATGTGTTAATGTGCTTGCACCAGCTATTACTCTCTGAGGCTTCATTTTCAAGTTTTGTTGTTTAAATTTTCGTTGTTCATACATGGGTAAATTTCTACAAATTTGAAGAATCTCAAAATGATAGAGATGAATTTAAGAGATAAAAGATGTCTGTCAGGTGTTTGGCTCCTAGTCCATACTTCCACTAGCATTGGAACACTTGTCTGATCACAGCTGAATTTCTTAGGTAAGAGACACCTGCCACACACATTTCACTTTTAGAAGGGTTTCTCTAATACTCAATGTCATTTTCCCTAAAGGAAAAACCACTGCAGAATTTAACAGCAATAGCTGTAGAGAACATCATAGAAATTACATTTCTATACCTGCAGGACTGAATAGAGATTAATATAACTTACACATTCCTATTGAGGTATTTTACTGCATTTTATAGGAAGAATACAATTTTCTCTTAAATTATATGGGATAGTTTAAAGAACAAGGTTGTAATTTCCTTAACAAATGCTTTTAAGACCTTCCTATGATAGTTCATGTTTTAAATTTCATCATTGTCTCTATAGCTTATTTAGGCAAGTGTGGTCACCCATACGTGACGAAACAAATTAAAAAGGGCACATAATGTTCCAGTTTCACGTACTTGGGTGGATGGGGTTGCTTTAATATACATATATCATACTCTTCCAAGCTATCAAAGACCTTTGGATGAATTGGGTGCAATATATTAACTCAATTACAATGGAAACACAGATCAAAGAATGTAGCTGGGAGGTCTTATTAAAGTATGAGACTTCATTAAAATGTCACTGGTTTTGATTATACTGGATTAAAGTGTCTGAAATTTCACTTAACTTCTTCATGTCCCCAGAAAAGAAAATTCTGCTGGGTAACCGTGGGTTCACAGTTTCAGAACCTGTTTGGCAGTGTTGTTATTAAAGTGGGCTTTTCATAAATTGGTAAAAAACACCAAAGATCTTTTTATTCATTTCTGACCCTGAATATAAAATCTCATTTGCTTCAATTTATTTCCTTTTTCATTTCTGATTTTTGTTTCTGACTTTTACTCCATCTTGGAAAGACTTCAGTTTTTCAAAGGAAATAATAATAAAACCCTCCTGTTTTCCTCTGTTTAAAAGAAATAAAGCCATTTAGAAATTACTAGTTTATATCATAGGATGACCACATAGAAAGACACAAACTGGCAGAGCAGTGCCGAGCCTTCCAAGGAAAGGAGTTAATGGGGAGCAGTTTCTGTGTGCTGCAGTGCTCAGCTGATCTATTTCTGCCTCTCCAGCCAAGAAACAGAATACACATGAATGCTGAGCACTGCTATCAGTGGTAATAGCCCTTTAAATTGGAAACAATCATTGTAAAGACACCTAACCGACATTCTCTGGTACATAATAACAAGATTGAGATAAAAAACACTTTTCTTAATTCTTTTATTTTCCTGTTGCCACACATGATGTCAACTCTTGGTTGTAATTTTATTAAAATGGTGATGCACCCCTGTTGTGACGCAGGAACGGTGAAAAGTTGCATATTGCTATCTTGCACATCCATCATATTTTGTGTTTGATATTGATACAGCCCTGCTTAATCTCTCTGCAAGTGCCAGGGTAGCGTCCAGCTCTGTCTTTGCTTTTGTTGTGAGGAGCCCCATTCCAAGGGATTTAGGCTTTCAAGGTACATAGCTCAGCATGGACTTCACAAAACATGAATTCATTCTGTAACTAAATTGATTTCTTGCTTTGCTGTGTACATGTTCCTTAAATTACAGTGCAAGTAAAACCCAGAGCGTGCAATTCCAGCACAAGTAGAACACAATTTTACGAGCAGCAGTTGCCGGTGTTATGGATCTCCCCACAGATCTGGAAAGGCTCGGGCAGCAAGGAAGTAGTGTATTACAGATAAACAGAGACTAATTCCATTCATTTATGGATTGTTTCAGGGATTCTGAAAGGCTCTGCTAATACTGGCTATTAAGATAGAGAAGATGGGGAGGAGAGAAAATCAATTCATTTCTCAATCTAAGTGAACAAAGAATTGCGTGTGAAACTGAACAGAGCGTGTCAACAAAGCTCACACCAAACAAAATAAGAAAAGCAGCTTTATTTTGCATAATTGTGTCTGAATCACTGAAGATTTGACAGAACCTGTTCCATCTTAAGCCCCAAAGTCTTATTTAGGCAGAGCACAATATCAAATACCCAGTAATGTGTTTTTTCTGGGCTAATCTGACATCTCACAGGATATCAGGCAAGGGGACAGCACAGGCAGCTGAGTGGTTTCCTTGGTTTATATTCAGTCTTTGTAGGACTTATTCCATCTGTCTGCTGAAAGCTATGACAGTGCTCTGTCAGATCTCTCCAGTTTTTTAGGGTGGCTTCCTTATCTCTAAAATAGGAACGAAATAAGAAATATTAGTGAGAGAGAGATAAGGTTTAACCTCTGAACACTTGTAAAGGTCTTCAGAGGACACTTCAGAAGTGCCTAATGCTATAAATTCTGGCTTTATAAGGTTTTTTACTATCATTAGAGTTTTAGGAACTTGACCTTTAACCTTTGTGCACATATGAAACCTGACATAATGGAGGCTCATGGAAAAGCTTTCATGACCAGCATTACCTGTGCAATCTGAACCCCAGACTTTGCAGAAACCTGAAGGAATTGAGCTGTGACTCTGCAGCAGGGTAAGTCACTCCAAATTTTGCCTTCCTCCTAAAAGGTAAGGGTCTAAAAAAACTGTGACCAAGATTTCCTCAAATCACAATGTTTTATCTGAACAGAAATAAGTTGCATTTACAAAATTGCTGATATTAAGAGTCTAGTATTAGCAGGGTAAATGCCTTGAGATAAGAATTAAGATTGCCTGCTGAGCATCCAAAACTCTACAGCATCAGCAGGCACTAAAGCAGCGAGATGCTTGGAAAAAACGCTCCACATCTGATAGGGAAAAGCACAATAAATCAAAGATAGAGCAAACTTTCTAGATAACCAGGGAGCATTTAGTGCCATTCTGATTGAACTCCTCCACAGGAAATGAGTCAACACAGCCTCCATGCTTTCCCTGCCTTTCTGCCAATTTACATCTTAATGGATAAACTGGTTCAGGTTACTCATTTGGCAAAGCAAGGGATTGATTTGCAACTTTTCATCTTGACTGCTCCCATCAACTTCTGCAGGGCTGTTCAGGGCAACTGAGCATAGCCATGGGCAGGCATTTAAAGATTAACAGGCTTTTGCAGCATTCCAGGGGGATGACAAAGCCATCAAAATTCATTATTTTTTCCCCCAGTATTTCACATACATTACACGTGACTGCTGCAGCGGTTTTTCAGAAATCTTGCAGTTTAATTCTGGGATAGAAGGGGTTTTTCCCCTTGAAGACCCAAGTTATGGGATTATGAGAAGAATCTCCAATTCCACTGAAAGTGCATTTTTTGTCCTTGTGTTTGCAATGCAAAGCCTTGAAATGTGAGCTGAGTTACAAAGGACCAGTTGTTCAGTTATCACTACTTAGAGTGAAAGCAAGTGCAGCGTGAGCCAAAGCAAGGTTTTTAGAGGAATATGGTACCATTCATACACTCCACCTAGAGGGGCACAGAATGTCTGAATTCCTGGATACTTTTGCAAACTTCTTGAGCGTGAACTCATGGGGCTCTGTCGCCCTTCCATCTTCAAGGTGACCTTGTCATCTCAGGGGAAAAGGGATGTCATTATCTGGGGACAACACGGATGGTGGGAACATCGTTCTGCTGCATCCGCTCAGTTTTGGGTGGTGGTGACCTGCACCTCGATCTTCCCCTTAAGTTTAGGAGGGCATGGACAGCACCCCAACCTCCTCCAGCAATTTAAGGGTGACACAGCGCACCCCGACCTTCCCACTTGGTGCTGTAGGTCATGGACAGCACCCCAACCTCCTCCCTCAATTTAAGGGTGACACGGAGCACCCCAACGTTCCCGCTCAGTGCCAGAGGACATGGACAGTGCCCCAGTCTCCTCTCTCAATTTAAGGGTGACACAGAGCACCCCAACCTTCCAGGAGTGCCGGAGGTCATGGACAGCGCCCCAACCTCCTCCCTCAATTTAAGGGTGACACAGAGCACCCCAGTTTCCCCCTCAGTGCCGGAGGTCAGCGCCCGTTCCCCGCTGGTTTTGGGGCCCTTGGGCCGCACCCACGCCCGGCCCCGCGCCCCCCGCCCGCGGGCTGCGCTGGCTGCCCCCCGCTCCGGGAAGTTCGCGCCCCGGGGCCACGGGTTCGAGCCCCGAGGGGGGCGGCCGGTCCGGGGCCGTGTCGGGGGCGGTTCCCGCGGGTTCTTGCGGGGGGTCCCGGCCGGGCAGCGGCGACCGCGGGCCCAGCGCACATGTGCGGCCGCCCGGCACATGCTCACTGAGCGCGGCGCATGAGCAGAGGCGGCGCGGGGCCATCGGACATCTTGGGCCGCCCCGCACGGAGCGGGCAGCGCCGCCGGTCCCGGGGCGGGAGCAGCCGCCGCCCCCGCGCCGCCCGGCCCGCCCGCCCTGGCGCCGGCTGCCTGCCCCTCCCGCGCTTCCCCCGGGCTGCTCTGAGCATCCCTCCGCCCCTCTTGCATTTGTCTTAATTCTTCTCAGAGACAAGATGGCAACGCCGGCGGCGGTAAACCCTCCCGGTGAGTAGCTGCCGTCTCGCCCCAAGTGGCCCCGCCGCACAACACGCCCCCGCCGCCCGCTCCCCCCGCCCGGCCCGGCGCGGTCCCCGCAGCCCCGGGGCGGTCCCGCCGCTCCTCCCGCCGCCCCCGCGGGGCTCCGGGCCGGGCAGAGCCGGGCCAGCGGAGCCGGGAGCCCGTGGGGGTTCCTCGGGACACGCCGCCCCTGTGGCCCCGGCTGCGGGCGCGGTGCAGCCCTGCAGACGTGAACAGTGGTGCATAAGCATTCGCGGGAATCAGAGCAGCGGGGACGGGCAGCGCCGCGCCGTGCGGAGCCGTGCCTGCCCTGCATCAGTAGGAACATTGGCTTTCCCTGCCTCCAGCTTGTCAGCTTCCTTGTCGGCTCGTGAAGCCGAAACGGTGCTGAAACTGACCAAGGGCACCTCGGCATGTGCCCCGTGTTTGTTTTCTTTCCAAAGGATGCAGTAAATATTTGCTGTTAGTACTAGGGTTATTGACAAAAGAAATTTACAAACATTTTCCCATTCAGTTTCTTCGTGAGGGAATTCCCCGACGTTTTGTTGTGTGTCTGTGAGATGTTACATATATTATGTTCAGTGCCCGATGGAATAAAGTGAGTTTGGATGAAAGGCCAGAGTTGCGTTTTCGAGATGGACTTGGGTTTGCTTAGTGTGGATCAACAAGTATCCGACACTAAAAATAATTGGGATGATGGATCTTGCACTGGGCTCAGTACTAAGGAAGAATATTGCTATTAAAGATCAATTTCAGTTTTACTTGTTTTAATATGTGCTTGCATAGTGTCATGTTTTGTAGAGTCAGGTTGAGTTCTGACAATTAAAGGCTTGCTTGAGTAAATGCCAACTAATATTTAAAGCTTGTTCATTAGATTAAACCCTGCTGTAGTTGGTAGTGTAGTTGTCATGCTGAAAGTAAATATTATGATATAAACAATGAATTTGGTTCAATAAGTGCCAGTACAGTAAGCAGAAACTGATATTTGTCAGTCAGAGTAGGTTTTAATATCAGAATTCCGCATATTAAATGAAAATTAGTATTTAAGGGAAGGTTATGAAATTAATACTGTTTAGCTTTCAGGGTACTATGTTGTGCATTATAACAGAGAGTTTCACTGAGTGCACTCACTGAAGTCAATTTTGCAGACAGAGGAGGATACAAACAGCATCTTTTGACTTGGGTTTGGTTTGATTTGCCATCCTCCTGTCTGCTTTCCAAGCTACTCACTGAAGGAGCAGCCCTGTCCGCTTAGAGGCCAGTGCTGAAACTGCTGAGTTACAGCAGAGCCCGGTGCCCCTTTGGCACCAACCCTTCCCACTTTGTGTACCCCACCTGCCTGAGGCTGAACCCACTAAAAGATGTGGTTGCAGGAGGTACAGCATGCATGGACTGCTCCTGAGTGGGTTTTCACCATTGTTCTCCCGTGGCCACTTGGTGAATTGAGGGATTGCAATGGGATTGTTGAGGAAACATAAAGAAAAGAGGAAGGAAGGGCCAAGTGTGTTGCCTGTGTGCATCTCTGTGCGTGTGACACGGTGAAAGTTGACCTGCAGCGTGGTCCTCAAGCTCTCTGAAGCACAGATTGCTGGTCCATGGGAAGGATGAGGAAAGGTGTTTCCTGAAGGGAACCAAGATCCCCTTCTGCAAGGCTGAGGTTACAGAGCATCGTTCTGCTCCTGTCTGGGCAGCTGGAGTGGGTCTGAGCTGAAATCCAAACTCGCTGCCTGCGAATGATCCTCCCACGTTTTCTGAGCATGAGAGGTGTTGTTATCAGACACCGGGGCGAAGCCAAAGTGGGGAGCTGTGAGGAAAGGGGACCCTCAATCTGTAGCATAGTGCTGCCTTTGCTCCACCACGGACAGCAGAAGATCGAGCTGTGTGAAATACCTGCACTTGTTTGTCGCTGTTCTTTTTTTTTTAGAAATAAGTAACTGCAAAGGAATGCAGAGAATCAGTCAAAATCTGTAGTGAAATGATTTTAATCCTGTTGTTTTCTCTTGGGGACAGATCCTCAGCTGGAGTAAGATGAAAGTAGCCCTATTAGTATTAGAGGAGCTGTGCCACCTTGTGCCAGTTAACTTTCTAATCTGCAATGTTAGGGGAGCACAATAGAGGATTAACTTGTTAAGCATCTTTAATGATGATTAGAAATTACAATATGATTAAATTTTTATTAAGCAATTGTCTGGGGTTCTAATAACAGTTGGTAATTTAGGCAGGACATTAACTTGCAGCTACCACAATACAAATACATGTGGTTTTAGTCATATTCTAGATAGTGCAGTGGGGATTAGCAGAGAGAGAAAAGCTGGGTGTTCTCCAACCATGTGAAAGTCTTTCAGTTTGGGATCATCTGCTGCAGACCCATGCAATCCTCTGTGGCAGCATCTTCTCTCTTGTGTTAGATGCAGATTTATCCTTTTTCCTACTGATCTCTTTTTCATGGAGAGTTTCAGTTAGGGCAGTCCATAGAAGTGGGAGCAGTTTGCATCCTTCCCCTCCTGAGGCTCAGAGGAACTGCAGTGTCAGGGACCAAATTTGTGGTGGCAGTAAGGCCACCTCTGTGGGCTCCCTGGGCTGTGTTAGGTGTACACTGATGGTTCTTTTTGGTGAAGGTGCACAGCTGCAGCTGGGCATCACCCTGGCACGGCTGAGGGGCTGTGTGGGAGAAGCTGCTTCCTCTTGCTGCAGGCTCAGCCTTGGAACGGGTCTGGCTGGGAGTGCTGGGCTGGGTTCTCGTACTCCGGGTGACAAACTGAAGTGTGAAACAATACAGGTGTGTGGGAAGCTCATCTGCATTGGCACAAAGCATCACAGTTAATTTATTTCCTCCTGAAATAAGATTGGCATATTAAATGGGATTTAAGAACAAAAAAACTGTGGAGGTGTTACAAGCATTTTGTATATTACTGCTTGCAGCAAAGTAACTTAGTGCCTTGTCTGTTTTAAATGTGTTATTTTTGGAATGCAAACTTTGTCCGTAACTGTTGCCACTTTGGGTTCAGATTTTACTTGAGTGCAACACATGAAGTGGTGATTCTTGTATTAGCCAGGGTGGGATGAAAACATAAAACTCTTCATGAGTTTAGGCATTTTTTTCCTGAGACATCAGCTGGTTTTGGGGTGATGAGTTCCAGTCTGCCTCAGTCTGATGGGTGAGCAGCAGCTTTTTGCTGGGGTCAGGTGATGAGAAATGAACTGAAAGGCATCCTTTCATTTCTTCCCACTGAGGTACCCCTGAATGGAAGGTAGTACACACAGATGTAGTGCCAAAATGCCATGAATTCAAAAGTCAAGTCAGGAGAAATCATGAGATTTTGCAGTTTATCTAGAGTTACTTTAGAGGGAAGATCCCACAGGATGCATTTTTGGTGATGTTTTAGAATTTTATAAATCCTTAGGGTTGTATTTTTATATTTAATTGGAAAAAAAAAAGTAACTGAGTTGTTAATGTAATCCGTAAAGCTCCTTTTGGTGATTTCTTTTTAAGCAGAGAGCCCCAAATATAAAGGCATAGAGAACATGTCCTCCAAAGGGCATCTACTAGAAATGTGTAGAGAGAGATGTTGTGATATGAGAGAAAGGAATTGCTGGGGCTTAGGACATTGCTGCAAACACAGCAGCTCGTGAGGGGTACTTTCAGCCCATAGCTAATCCAAAATATAAAAAATTGGCATTTTAGCCTAGAGAAATGTTATTAAATAAGCTCACTTTACTTTCAGTTTGTAATGAGTTAACAGCAGATTTTATGCCTTATTCTTGAAAACTTGTAAGCCCTGCATTTAGGCTCTTGGTGTAGGTAAGTGCATTGGGTTCTGGGAGGTGGTTTTGGGGTTTATGTGTTTGTTTGACTTGGGAGTTGGGTGGACAGAAATCATTCTTCTATTTGAACTAGATATTCTGAGAATCAAATAATTTGTTACCCAGTCCTGCATTTGGGCTGAAGTTACTAAGACATTAAGTGCCGTGGAAGAATTTTTTTGATGCTGCCCAGTTGATATTCCCCAAAGGAACTGGCTGTCTGACAGTCTGGCTGTTCTGTTCTTTAGATTTCAAACAGCTTTGAAATTGATGATGAAAAAAAAGAATCTACTTCAGTGTTTTAGATTTCAAAATCCTTCAACTCAAAGCCCAAAAGTGTTTTATTGCTGCTGCTCTGCCCTTCACTACAACACAGACTATCCAGCAAACTAAAAATTTAACAGCATCCTGGGGAGTAAATGGAGTGTTGTAGTGATGGAGGTTATAATGAGCTCTGATGTTTCTGGTATGCAAAAAAATAGTCATCATTCTAGGATAAAGTTAAAAAAAAGTGTTTCAAAATTAGAATACTTGTTAGCTAATGGGAGGTTTACATTGCAGATCTTTTTCTTCTTGTGTTTTCATAGCTCTGGTACTGCAGAATTGGTCCTTAATTCAGTCAAACTGTGGTATGAGATGCCAGTGCCTCTTGAATTGTTCTGTGATAATGTTTTGTCCTTCAGGACTGTGTACTGAACAGTAACTGGCATTGAAGAAATGCCATTATTTTTATATTTCTAATATATAGGTATAGGGCATACAAAAGATTTCATCTCTTCTATCACAAAATAGTTATTTAAAATTTGCATATGTAGCTTGTGGTTAGTTCCAAATATTCTTTTCAATAGAATAATGTTTTCCTATTCCTCTAATAAAAATGCAAAACAAAAGAGATATTGCTGATTTCTGTAATACCATATGGGGTTGCTGATATTTCTTAGCAGTAAGGAAAATTGCAGTAGAGATTAGGTAGAAAAGAAAAAAAAATAGCCTTTTCAAAATAGTCAAGGCAAAATAACCCTGTTGATGTAGTGATTATTGTTATTAAGAGGACAGAAATTGGGCTGTCATTATGAAGATGTATTCAGAGATTATGCTTAAATGGTTGTGAAGATCAGATATGTGTGTCGCTCAGAGTAATTTTGGGGGGCTTACTGCTTCAGAACTGACAAGCAGGAATGGAAAATGTGTTAATTCAGTGCTACCTGCAGAAATTACAATGTTATTAAAATTTGCAGCAGGAAAGAGAAAGAAAAAGAGGGGTCTTGAGTTTAAGAGATGGGAATTTAGATCGCTGCTCTTGGTGTAGATCTCTGGCAGATTTTCCAGTCTGTCAATAGCAAAGTGTCTTTGGCTGGCCAGCAGTGTTTAGAGATGGATGAATCAGCTCAGGATGAGCTGTTCTGTCTGGCCAGCTCTGGGGAGAGCAGAGATGTGTGCAGATACCAACCCCAGCTGCCTCTGGCTGGAGGGCTGTGCTCAATAAAGGTTATGTGGGAAAGAAATCAAAGTCACAGGTGCTCCTTCACCATTCTGCGACTTATTTCATGCAAAACATTGCATTTGCTGGAGGACACGGGCAAAAATGTGACATTCCAGAGATCGTGGGTGGGTGCTTGCTCTAGAAACCATTGGTACAGTTTACTTCTTGCTAACAGTGTTTTCTTTGTTCAGCTCTACAGCATTTCCTGTCACCCCATCTGTATCAATCATTCTGTCAAGGAGGAAAAGAAAAATTTTATGAGGCTGCATTTGTACATTTTATTTGCCTTCTGATTATAACTCAAGTAAGATAGATGCAAAGAAAGAACTTGAGAAAAATAATCCTTCATCATCTTCCATTGTTTCAAATAAAAATCCACATGAAAATGAATAGATGGAATAAACCCCCATGGACCGTGCACTTTCTGTCTGTTCTGGGAAGAACTACTTTGTCACAAAATGTTACAGGATTTTGGCAAGATCTGGCCTTTAATGTGCAGAAATTACGTGGTTTGAAAATGCAGGATGAAACGGAGAATGACAATTTTTTAGCAAGAGCTGATTCAGAGTTTATTTTGGATAGTCAAAATTTCAAATGGATCTCAGTTTTATTGTTGGCATGGATTAGTGGCCGTAGTCATGCAATGTGTGATGAATTAGAAGCTGTTTTCAAGATAGATGTAATTTCCTTTTTTTTGTACCCAGAGCACGCTGGTCTTCCTTGAGCAGAGCCATCTGCACAGGGAGAAAGAGAAATCCTTTCTCTTTGGATACTCAACGTATTGATGAATGTTTCTAAACTTTCTGCTTCCTTTTTTGTGAGCGTTTGTTTCCATTTTGCTTATCTTTGGTATTTCTCTCCTGTGGTCTCCATCCTGCTTTTCACACTTAGGTGTCTCTACCTTTCTCACAACTCCTGTATTTTCTCTGTGCTGAGCTTTGTATTGACTTCTCAGCGTTGTTGAAATGTAAATGAATCCTGGCATTGTGCTGGTGCTACTCCCAAGTCTTTCAACAGCTTATGAATTCAGATTTGTTCTGTGGGGAGCATCTGAAGTCCCCCTTAGAGAAAAGTGGTACTTTTTCTGTGCTGCCTCCCTGCAGCCCAGCAGGTACTGGGAGGTGTAATCAGCTGTGTCAAATTAGGAGCCTCTATTAGCTTGCATCTGCCCTGGATGGATGTTGTTGTTTTGTTCAAGGACAGCTCATAGTATTAATTTCAAATGCTTAGATGTGGGCTGCTGCAGGTTTTTCTCATCTAAATGTCAACTGCATGTGACAAGTAGAATAATATAAAATAATTGTAATTTTTTCTCTAATCAAGCAAAAGGGGTGTTGAATTGTTTAATTACTGGCTTTGCCAGCATGCAGATGGAAAGGCTTTTCAGGTAAGTCGCTCATACAAAATGCCTAAAATGGATAGTAATTAACAACTGGCTCTTCATTGGTATGTTAATTATGCTGCCATTTGTCCTGGTGCCTGTCGTTCTTTAAATGTTCAGTTACACTGAAGTGAAGCGTTCACTTCCTGGCAAACACAGAATGTATCAGAACAGTTTGACTCTCAGATATATGCAAATATTTTATGGGAAGAGGCATGCCAGTAAATCACTGAGCTGCAAAGAACAAAAACACTGCATATTTGTATTCCTCAGAGGTAAAAGCAAAGGAACCTGCGTGTCTGAGGAACCTGCAGGCCTGATTTTGAAAAATTATCTCTAATGCTTAGCCAGTACTAACCCAGAGCATAATTCCATGCAAGCAGGTAGTTTTAGGAACTTGTTACTGCTGGCTGTTTCTATTAGTGAAGCTAGGTTGGCATCTGGGTGCTGTTAAATGTCCTTGAAATGCATATATTTTAAAACTGTATTGCTTGTAATATCTGGATGGAAAATTTGAACTGAACTGGAAGTGCTTTTAGAACTTGGGATAGAGCTAATTATTTTGAATGCAAGAAGAGTTAAAATAACTTGTGCAGTTGTCTCAGATTTTATTCAGTTTACTGTTAAATTCTTTTGAGAACAGAGATTGCCTCCTGCTTTCTGGGCTGTGCTTTGCAGAGTGCATCCCCAATGTCCACATCCTATTGCAATAAGTAAAAACAGGCTGTGTCTGGTATGTCTGCAAGTCATCAGTGGAGTCCTGAAGAGGGCCAGGCTGCTGAAGTTACATGGCAAGTTTGCTGTGCCCAGCCACTGAGTATGAGGCTGGTATTTTAATTTGCTGAGCTTCTGCCACATGGAGAATGGTTAATCAGCCCAGCACCCAGTGACCCTCACACATGGCAGAAGTCAGCCCCTGAAATGAGGTGCTGATTGTAACAGTAGCTGTGGGAAGTGGATTATAGCCATAAAATCAGCTATTAAAAGGTACTAGCTACTGTGTGTCCTCTGCATCATGTTCCATCCCTTCATGGACAAAAAACTGTCTTGCTGTTAGTACTGCCAGGCCATGGCTGAGCTGCATTTCCACTGTGGTGTGTCCAGTGAAGTTGCCAGCAAAGTTCTAGCTCAGTTTTGAGCCCAGCTTTAAATACTTAAAGTAGTGATAGCTAGAAAAGCTGAGTTTGCAGTGATAAATTCTTGTGTTCCTCGTCACTGAGAGGTGGCTCATTTAGCATCAGTCCATGGAGGTTGCTCTCTGCTTGGTCTGTTGACTACTCCTGTGAGTCACATTTATGTCACAGTATATGGGTACCAGTATTTTCCTTGGATTTAATTAATTTTTTTTTAAGCATCTTAAAGAGATACCCTGGCCCCCTGCATCTAGATGTCTCACCCTGAAAATGTTTTGCACTTTCTGTAATAAGTAGTGGTTTGAGCAATAGAAAAAAAAAAAGACTTTATAATGAAAACTTCCTTTTATTATAATGAGATTATTGGAGCTATGTCAGGATTTCAGTGTTTCAGAGATAAGAGTTCCTCTGCTAAGATTTTATGTTTTCATCTAAAATATTTCTGGTTTAAGGGAAAAAAAGAAAAAGTAGATTTATTTGGTCTGCAATAAGGTTTGTGGGAACAGCAGTTGCAGTGTTTTTTTGCTTACTCTAGTGAAGGTTTGAAATAGGCATTTTCATTGTTGAAATGGAAGTAAATGAACAATCATTATGAAAAGCATAGGAGCCTTTTCAGGCCCTCTTATGAGGACTGGAAAATTATCCTGATTTTCAAGCTGCATGTCCCACAAAGGGGACAGTGGACTGCTGGAATTAAAAATGTCTTAAGTGAACGTAACAATCTTCCCCAAAAGCAAAGTGTTGAAGCTTAGAGAATCCAAATTTCCTGGTTTTCTGAAACAAGTTTGTAAAAATCTGCAATGTGTCTGTGGATTCTCTGCCATCTGTGAGTTAGGGTTGGTCCAGGTGAAACTATTTCTCTGGAACTGGATTCTCACTAACAACAAAACGTTCTAGATCAGACTACATGGAACCCCTACCAAAAATAGCCCGTTAGAGACACTTTAAAATTAAGCATAAAATTTTTATTATGGATACTTAGAGAATAAGACAGCAATAGGGAATTTTCTTCCTTCTTTGTTGTTGATGATCACTGTGAAGTAGTTGGGTGTATATGAGTCTTTGGGCTCATTGTAGTTTATTCATACTTGAGACTTGATTCTTGAATGAGCACAGATGTTGGGTTGTTTTTCTTCTAAGTAAACTTGAGTGTTCCTGGACTTTCTGTACTCTCTGATCTGTTTCTGATACACTCAGTGAACATGTGCCTTTCTGAGATGTATTAGTCTTTTGCTTAAATATATCTTGGAACTCTTTAACTTTTCAGACAAGCTAACATTATACATTTCCTAAGTGTTTCCTGACTCAAGACTTAATCATATTTTGTTTTAGTGTTGTTCTTCTGCTGCAGAATTCTTTGGTTCTGAACTGTAAATGGGACTGAGGTGAGGATTATAATGGTCTGTAATGTTCTAGGGGAAGCTAGAACCAAGTCTCAATATCTTTGCCCTCCTAAGTGTTCCCTTTTGTCACCTGTGTTTCTCCCTCCAGGTTCCATGCATATTTTAAAAAAGGAGGCACATAAATATATAAATAATGTTTGAGGTTAGGCAGCTGTAGGGTGAAACGAAATCTTAGTGCTGGTGTACAGTAGCTGAATTAAAAGGTGTGTGGTTTTACTTGTTGGCATTTTGGTTGAGTACTATCAGCTGGAGATGTGTGAGTGGGTGGAAAGAACAGTAACGTGGAGTTCATACTGAATTATGTTTTGCTGGAGGAAAGGCATTCATTAGTCTCATAGCTGGCACATGCCTCTTCATTCCTTCTCTAAAGTAGTATCTGACGACTTTGATGAAAAGGTTGATATGACATTAAGGAATTGGTTCTGCCTCATCTACTGATGTGCAAAAGCCTTTCTGCCCTCGGCAGAGCTGAGTGGGACACGGGCAGCATGCCAATCCTCACTTTGCTCTAGGAAGGGCACGCATTCAGGGTTTGAGGAGCCTTGGCTCCATCTCCGAGTTTTACATGTGGAGGTTAATGATGGTGGATCCAAGCTCAGCTCTGAGTTCATCATGTCTCCACCCACGCCCCTCTCTGGGTTTTCAGGATGGTCCTAAGGACAAATTACTCTTTCGTCATTGCTAAATTTAAAATGAATGTGGTAATTAGGAATAAGAATTTCAGAGACCAGTAAACTGTCGCTGTGCAGGAAGATTCCTGGCTGCTGCACCCTGGCTGCACATTTCTCGTGTATCACTGCCTGTCTCATGTCTGAGAATCGACCAGGGCAGGAAGGCAGGCTCATGGTACAGCCCTGGACAGGGTTCAAATTCACTACAGGCCTTCTACTCAATCACTGACAAATAACATTCACGTGCCACAATAAAGTCATCTGACTGTTGTTTTCATTTCTCTTACCACCGGTTTGCAAGTCCTGCATAATTTGAGATGCTTTTTTCATATGTATCACTTGTAAAAATGACATATTTGTAAGATGCCTATGCTGGGACAAGCAGAGAATGTGTTTCATTGTGATGTACTAATTGATAATGTTTTATTAATAGACTTTTATTTCAACCACATTTATGTTGGATTAGCGAAAAATTCTCCTTCATTTGGGAAGAAACAGAGAGAGAGAAAAAGGAAAATATACAGCTTCTTTCTCTCTGGAAACAGCAGTTATTATTTATTCCAGGCACATGAATAACCATTAATTTGTATTTTCTTTACAGAGTAGGTAGAATATTTGGCTAATGTGCTTTTTAAGTGTCTTGGCAGAATATATACATGATAGATAGTTATTTCAGTGCTGAACTAGCAACAATCCACTGGTTTAAAGTATCAATACAGGATTTACAACTTGCTTCGTGTTGTCTTATGGCTGCTTTTGACACTTAAATTTGCCTTTGAAAATGCATTTGTTTATTCTTATCCAGTTACTGTTTGTATTAAGATTGAGAGCAAAATGTACATTGCTTCATACACCAAAGAGATGATCAAACTATATGAAAAACACAGTGGCACTGAGTGAAAATTATGAGATAGTTTTCAAGTGTTCATTGTGCATTTGCAAGTTAAATTTAAAAGTAGGAAAATGTATTATATGGGGGTATTTTGTTAGTGGGTTAATTCAAACTGCTCTTTAAATCAAATCAGTGAGCTGTCCCTGGAAGTAAATACCTATTCAAAAATGAAATCATGATTCTTTCTAATGTTGAAATGTAAGGATAAAGTGTTTGTAGTGATTTCTTGGTAAATGCATGTGGCTGCCACTGGTTGTTTGCTTTGTTGTGTAGAGTCCCTGTAGTAGATGGAACCTGATTGCCAGGTTTGGAATTCAGAATAATCTTGTGTGTCCTGTGTACTTGCCTGTGCTGCTCTTCAGTCAGCAAATAGCAAAGCTAAAACCTTACTTTGGTCAATATTTACAGACAAACAATCAGCTTGTTTTTTGACAAACATCCAGTTTGTTTACCGTGAGGGTTTTTTCAGTATCATTCTTCACTTCTGCATTTGATATATGCACAGAACTGTCTGTATGCTTTTGGGAACAAGTGCCTTGTAATGGATGTCAAATCATGTTTAATGTGAACATGGGGACACAGAAAAATAATGCTTTGTTGTTTTATGCTGTTTTTTATTGTTTAGTGGTTCACTGGTAGAATATCCAGCAAATCTTGTATTCTGTAATTCTGAAAAAACAAGTAAGAGCATGGCTATTACTGCTGATCACGTCAGAAAGTCTAGCACAGCCTGCCTGGAAAACAGCATTTCTCTTATGTTAAAACTGGTAATTTTAAAAAGAGAGCATGAGATTCAGTTTTATAAAATATGTTCAAGAAGTAGCTCTGGGAAGAAGTTAAGCAGAAAAAAAGTTCCAAAATTCGTAAGAAATTTTTGGGAGCATAGGAAACGTAAAGTAACACTAAGGAATATTCTGCAGCAAAGCTTTGTAGTATTTTGTATTTTTAACATGCCTATGAAGGTTTCCTTTATGCCATAGCTGTGGGGTGTACCATTTGGAATATTTGTAGGAATGAAAAATTCTAGAAGCTAACAACAACAACAACAGCAGCCAAAAGCTTGTGAATTTCTATTTTTATTTTTTATTTGCAGACATGAAAGATATAATACATGAAATTACCTAAAAGGACAAATGTTCTAAAAAACATTTAGTGAAGTGATGAGGCAGTGAAAAGTAGAAAAATCACTAAGACCTTTATTTGAAATATTGTGGGTTTTTGCTTGCAGAAAAATTCAGGATTTGGGAAACTAATCCGCAAAGAGGAGAATAACTGCTGATGTGGGCTGGTGTATGAGATTAGTTAAGACATCAGAAGATGTTCTGTCCTTGTTGGAGGTTGAACTGAACACATCCAGATTGGTGACAGGTACCAGATGAACACTGTGGGAACACTGGTGCACTCTTTTCAGGTGGCTTTTCGAGATCCAGTTCAGTTTGAATCTGGAATTTTCTTAGCCCTAGCCCTCTTCCATGGTCAGAAGGCTGGACTACAGTGTTTTGTAAACTGAGCGAGGAGAAATATTGAGAAATAATGAGAAATAATGGCTGTTCACTTGTACACCCTGTTTGAGTCATGTTTTTTGATCCTTCTTGCTACAATGGGAAAGTGAGGTTGGCTGTTTACTTCAGTCTTTAGAGAAAAAAAAAAAAAAGAAATTTTAAAATCAGAAAAATCTCCTTTGACTTAGAGGAATTTTAGGCATAAAATGAACTGAGTATTTACAATGTTCAGGCTCAGGCTGAGTTTCTGAAAGGATTTAATGTGAAGTTTTTCCCCTGCAGTTTTTAGGCAGAGAATGTTGTATTAGAAATCGTGAGAAAAAAAGAAGTACTAAACCACACCCTAATTTTAGAATGTGTTTTTGATATACAGATATTCTTTTTAAGGTGTTTTACATAAAAATTCTTATTCTTAGTAATGAATTGGGGTGTGAAAACACCTGAAAGGCCAATTAATTATCATAGCATCAAATAAGCATCATTTGCTTGTTGATCAGGCAGAACTGAAGTCATTAGTGCTATCAATAGAATGCTGTTTAATGAAAACAATAGCATTCTGATTACCCAACAGTGCCCAAGGACACTGTAAATTTACTGATAATTAAGTATTTGGTAACCCAAGTTGCTGTTCTGAATGAAATTTAAAATTAACAGACCCTTCTGAGGCACACTTAAAAATCTTAGCAATAAATAATAAAGGCATTTGAAGGACACGAGTCAGTAATTTTCAATGGCTAATTTAAATCAGAGTGGCCCACATTTGCACCTTTGTTGCTGGGCTGTGTTGCTCCCAAGCTTTCTGCTGCTGATGGGGAGTGAATGTCTCAGACTGTCAAACTCCATCCCACCAAACCCAGCACCGCTGCTCTGGGGGTGCCCAGGAGCTGCCCTGCCAGCCCCACTGTGGCCACTTCCTCAGAAGGAGGATGTACAAAGCCTTCGTGGTCTTCCTCACCACCCACCAGGGTGACTGCAGAGATTCCTGCTGGTGATCCCCCCATGCTCTGTTTTGGGTAGGGACAGGATCACACTTCTGGTTTGGCCTGGCTCCATGCATTTTCAAATTTCTGCATTTAGAATAAATTATACAACTGCTTGCACCTGTGAACTTAGAGCGGTGCTCAGTGAAAATGAGTTAAAAGAATATTTTTATGAAATGATTATAAGAGGAGAGCAAGAATTTATTAATTCACTTGAACGTTTCTGCTCATTATTCAAGAAATATGTTGTCCAATTTCTTTGAAAGTGAACCAAAAGTTATAGTCATAAATACTGCCTGTCATGCTCATGAGATCTGATAGCTGATTTCTTCTATAATTAACAGAAAATACGGACAAGTGATGTTGGCAATGAGTTTTATGTGAATTCTGTGCATTTCTGGTTAGAGGAAAAAATGAAATAGTTGAGAGAAGACATTGGATTTCTGGGAAAGCTAGGCTGCCCCTGATCTGCATTTAGTTAAAATCCATTTTGGTGAATGTTCTGGACAGATTTATTCCCAATTAGCTTTATTTCTTTGCATTTATACAGCAATTGACTATGTTTTATGTAGCTGATAGGAGTTTAGAGGGCTGTCATCTTGTTATGATGTAAACTCTGGAGAGCCACAGTATTGATCTGTTTTTTTCTTATGCATACCATTGCAAGTATTTTAATAGAAGCTTCAAAATAATTTCCACAAATTAGCAGTTGAACTTGTACATGAACAAAATAGATTTGTGATCAGGCACTTAAAATGCTTGAAATCTAAACCAGCTTCTATTGCTGGAAAATAATTGCGAGATAGATAGTAAGAAGCAAGACTGCTTGATAGAAGATTGTGGAAATATTATTTTAAAATAAATAGTTTGAAGATAAATGAACAAAAATGAAGCCTCAAATGATGATATAGTGCAGATAAACTACTGAGTAGTTTCTGCTGTTATTATTTCTTTATCATAAAACAGTTACATAGGAATTTATAAAAGGAAATTTGCTTGCAAGTATTTTTTGCAGCGATGGTATAAAACTAATAATGAGTGATCCAGAGCAAGGGCTTACAATGGAAAATGCTTGGTTTTATTGTTAGTGAAATAAAGTAACAGCAGTAATGGGCTAATTTCCTATCTTTTTTACCTTTGTAGAAGAAACACACTTAAGAAATGCTACTTCTGCTGTTCCTGATGGGAAAACATGCTGTCTTGTCCTGAAAGTAAAATTTTTCAAGCCCAGTATATCATTTCTAGCACTGACCAAAAGCAGGTGCTTGAAGGAGTATAAAATCAGAGTAAGCATGTGTGGTGCTTCCCTGGCTACCATCCCACCCTCCAGCCAGCCCGTGCTGTTTGTTTCATAGATGTCAGTGAATTTCTTTTCCACAGTTTTGGACAGGCTCTACATAAAACCTATATAATATAATTTTTTTGGCATCCACAGATGCCCGTTGTAGGGAGTTTGGGGCACCCAGAGCTAGTTGTGATTGGTCAGGAAAGCTTGGCAAAAACAGTAAGGGTGTGGGAAAGTAAGAAAGATGAGAAGGGGGAAATTTTAGATAGTGTGACAGTGGCTGAAACACTTTGAGGAGTGCACTGGCTTGGGGTGATACCCAAGATGGGGCAAGCAATGCAGTGGCAGAAGGAAACCAGGCTTAACTCTTCTGGTGTGTATATTTATATATTATTTGTATATTTATATATTTGTATATTTATATATTTGTATATTTATATATACATTTTACATATTATGTATTTATATGTGTGTACATACATCTATCTCTGTGTGTATATATATATATGTTTGTATGTACGTATGTAAGTATATATATGTGGTCATGAGAGAGGCCAGCAGAAATGGGCTGCTGTGCAAGGCAGGAGATGAGGAGTGGTTGGATGAGAGGGCTTTTCTTTCTGTGTAGACAGAAGCCCATTCTCAATAAATCTTAAGAATGTAGAGGCAGATATGGCAAAACACATCCATAACTGAAATCACAGTAAAGCTGATAGTGTGACAGTGTGGGTTATTTTTTTTTTTTTAACTTGCACTTGCCAAGTGGGTAACTCTCAAATTGTTCTCTTTGCTTATTTACTAAGCAACAAATTTTACCAGGCCCTTCTAACAATTAGTGATAATCATGTGGACTGGGCTGTATGCAGGTGTTTTGCCTGATTCAGGATTGTTGTGCCTGGCTTTAGTGTAGCTTTAGCTGGTCTTGCAGCTTCCACTTTACCTCCTGATGTTTTACTGGATGAAATACAGCAAGTGTTCTATTTTAAAAAGGGAAAAAATTGTCCTGTACATGAATTTCTAATTGAGTGCCAACCAAAACAAGATAAATGAAACAGACTTGTTAAACGAAGAATTAATGGACTGAGCGTGATCTGTGTCTGAGAAACTTGAAAGAAAGTCCTTAGAGTTTATTATTTTTCCTCATGTTTGTTTGCCCAGGTTGGGTGTGTGCTTGCACAGTTTGAGTTCATTAATGGGTCAGCAGTGGGCAGTTGTACATAACAGAACAGCCATATATGCTGTTTGCTACGTCTGATGCTCAGTAAAAAGTATGGAAAATAACACTGAATGTTACCTTCTGTTTCTTGCACATAACTTATAATTATGCAGTTACTTTTGGCAAATACAAAATGTCAGAGAAGGAGGGAGCATCACCATTCATTTCAAATGGAAATGATGCATAGTTTGGGGAGCCTTGTTTTTTTTTGGCGATTTGCTTGGCACTTTTGCCACATGTCAGTAAGATCAGCCAAAATAATGTCAATAAAACCAGGGCACATTAATGCAGGGACAATTAAGTGTGGAATCATGTTGTATGATTGCATTATCATGTGTGTAGCTGCTGAAGACCAGATAGGGTCACATTCAGACACCTTAAATGGTCCTGCTGCTGTTGTCTGCTGTTTTACTGTGACCCTTCATATAAGCTAAGCCTCTCATCTTTTAATGATGTTTACATCAGTCCTGAAGCAACCTTTCCAAGTCAGATTTTCATCCTCTCTGTAAACTGGTCTTTTGCAGTAGCTGCCCTACTTCCCTGCCCAATTTGCATGTGCACTTTCCCACTTGTAACTATTTATATCCGAGACATTTGCCAAGTGTTGGAGGCTCAGGTTGTGTTATCAGTTTGAGTCTACCTCAGGTCCTTGGGTTTGCTTCTGGCTCACTCCTTCATGCAGTTCCAGACTCTGGATGTAAGAAGTGCTTTTCCTCTAATGTGTCAGTCCATCATAATCATGGTGGAGACCTGGGTGCTCTTCTGCCTGAGTTAGAGCCCCACATCTGCAAGGGGAAGGATTATCACGTTTTAGAGGCAGGCCAGGTGCTTAGGTTCAGGTCAGTTTTCACCTTCATTCTGCACTGCAGATACAGGCCTTGTTTTAATTCTGAAAGGGTTTCTTGTTTTTCCAAGGCTAGAGACATGCTTTCAGAACAGGAGCCATTAAGGCTTCTTTTTTAACCTTTGCTCCCTGTTCTGAATTTCAGCAACCTCTTTTGAGGTAAATGGACATAGTTTGGCAGGACTTGTCAGCAGTTGGATGCATTGGCTTATTAAAGAGAGTACAAGGAATAGTTCACCTTAGTCAGAGGCTGAATAGGTCAAGAAGAGATAACACAAAATTATGAATAAGAAGTGGAAAAATAGCCAGGGGAAAATGCAGGGGCATAAGGTGCAATGTCATTTGTCAGGAAGATAGGAGGAATGAAGAAGCAGCTACCTTTTCCCTTCTTCCCAGCCTAACTTTAAGTAGCCAAGTGCATCTTCTGTCTGTTGCTTCAAGTTCAATTTTTAGTCTGTAACATCTTCTGCAGTGGGTGCAGAGGTGTGACTCCTGTCCTCTTCTGGATTGTGCTAATTGATTCTGAGTTTATTCAATTATATGGGTTGTGTTGGTCATTTAGGCTGTGAATATGAATGTGGTCCACATCCTTCCCTTATTTCACAATGTCTCTGTAAATTTTTGTGCCTTGACCGCAGGGTAGATATGGATGAATGGAATTACCAACATGACTGGAATGAATAAGGTAATTAACATGAAAATTGGAAATTACAATAAGAGGTGCTGTCAAAATAACATTCAAAACCAGCTAGTAATATATAAAATGATTTTTTTGTTTCATCATAAGATCATAAGATTGATGTTTCCACAGTGGGGTTTTTGGGTACTGTGGTTCATGCATGGCATATCTGATTTTGGATGCTTCAGAGGATCCTACTGCTCATCCTGCAGTAATTGGTCTCAAATTGTCCCTCAAGCTGAGCACTTGCAGCAAGAATTCCCCTAAAGTAGACCAAAAGTCTCTTTTGTCACAGTTTACTTCCAATTCTTTGTCTGCATCCTGCCTTCTTTTGCACATCCAGGTGGTGTTGTTGAGCCGTGGGGCACACAGAAAGGTGTGGATTGCAGTGAGATCCCAGGACATCCCACATGGATGGCTTGTGTGAACACTGCAGTCAAGTGTGGAGGTACCATAGAGGGTTTCACCTCTTTGAATTCAGAACTTGCTCTTCCAGTCTGCTTAGGTGTGTCCCTGACCCTGCATCTCCTGCAGAGTCACAGCAGAGAGGGCAGGGAGAGAGGTAAATGGATTTGGCCTCTGGAACACCAGTCAGGTCACTCTCTTAAATACCTGGTCCCAGTCTCTGCTGAACAGACAGTGCTCCTTCAACTGAACAGCTCAATCTCATCATCCCCCCCCCTCCCCTTCGAGTGTGCTTAACATTCACCTGTGATTCAGGCAGAGGATAAAGCTCTGATCTTCATTTTGAAAAAGAGAACGTTTCTCTAGTAACTGCTCACCATATGCCCTAATTTATCTTCAAGATTAGGGGTGGGCCCCCCTCACACCCCAAAGCACAGGGCATTGTGGTAGAGGGGAAAGTATTTAGTTAATAAGGATTTTTATATTATTCCTGTCTCAGTAGCTCTTTCCAGAACCTAAATGGTTAAAGTAGAAAATGTTAGTAATTTTGCTGCAAATAAATTGATCAGTATGCAAGACGGTTGTCACCGGCTGAATCATGGTCCACAGTTAAGGTAAACAGATCTGTGATGACATTTTCTGAGCAGAATACCAATGCTGCTACATTTCTTCCCAGAGGTTTCTGACTCTTCTTATATGCGGATAAAATTTCTCTCCAAGAAGGTTTTGTTCACAGAAACGAAATAGCATCTTTGTAAGAGTCTTCCTTAAAGGTGGGATTTCTTGTATTTTGTGATTTATTTGTAATCGTAATTCTGTCAAGAGCATGGCAAGGAATGTTTTTGCTTTTCTGCATATCCTCTCTGTACAGTAGATGTTTTTGATGTGGAGTCTATTTAAAGTGTCTGGCAATGGATTGCAAGTAAAACAGTATTAACAGAGTTATCAGGAACAATGAAAATGGGGGTTTTTTTAATATTCTTTGAGAGTGAGCTCTGTTTTATAATCTCTGTGGTTAATACGTAAAAGCAATGACTAAATATACAGCTAGATTTTTAGCATTAGTGTTTCTGTGAAATATTTTTGACTACATGATGGCTCCGTATTTTTGTTGGCATATTCTAAAGTAAGAGCTACGATAGAGTTTGTTCTTAAATGTCTCTGTGCTAGGCAGAAAATCCCCCTTGCAATTGACTGCAATCAAAACCATTTAGCTGAGATGCATCTAACTCCCGTATGACTTCAGGGTGATGAAAAATACAGTTTCTAAAGAAGTTTTTGAAATCTGCTTTCTGAGAATATTTAAGAGAACATTTTGAAATCACTGCGTACGATGCTGTTGATGGGATTGGGAGCATTCATAATTCTGTGTTTAGCCTTAGATCCACATTTACTTGGAGTGATTGACATCTCAGCCATTCTGTGGATTAGTGGCTGGAAATCTGTCACATTTGTATTGATAAAAGTAGAAATTTCCTCTTGTTTAGTCAGATGTTGGTATCTGACTTTAGTCATGTTTTTTACAGTAGATGCTGAAGGATAAAGGAGCCCTTTGGAGAGCATGCTCAGTGGTACCTGGCACAGAATAGCAAACCTGGAGCTGGTCCTCACAGCTAATGTAAGGGATTCAAAGTCTCTGGGAGTCAGCAGAACCATTTCTCCAGTAGATTTGGGTTTAAACCTGGCCCTGTCTATGCTGTATTTAGGCAAGGGGAGTACAGCTGAAAACAGTGTCATTAACAGGACCTTTTGTAAGACAGACTTAGGAAGTCTTGTCATGCACAGCATTTCAGATCTCCCCAGCAGGATGCACAGCTGTGGTTTGTGGAGAGGAGCAGAGCAGGGACCACCATCTCCAGAGCTGAGTGATGCTCCCTGTAAGGACACCTGGCCAAGAGCTGCCCTGCTCTGGGGGATACCTCAGCAAGTCACAAATCTGTGTCAGAGACAAGACAGAGCTGCATTTCTTGCAGTGGATCTGGGGTGGGGCTCAAGATTTAAAGTTTGGGCTTGAGAGCTGTGGTTTAATGATTCCCTAGAGAAGAGAAGTCCAGGTTCATCCTGGCATGCTGCACTTTTCAATAATTCTTGCTCTGACTGAGGTTCTTGTGCACTTTCATGGTATCCTTGTGCAGCATTTAGCTTGCTCTTTGTGCTTTGCTTTGTGAAGTGCATATCTATGTATATATCTTTTGCAGATCTATGTAAGAGCTTGAGACAAATGTGGATTGTTGGGGGGATAAATCCCTGTATTTTATCCCAGTATTTTAATGTGCATTTGCAGGTTATCTTTTATTTTAGGAACATCTGTGAATATTTTGGGGTCAACCTAAATGCAGCACTGAAGTAAAGTGTAATGTCCAGACTTTGAATGTTCAGCAGTGAAATTAAGTCTGGACAGAAATGGAGGGACTAATTCTGCTTTTACATTGTTCCTGGATTAATGTGGCTCCTCAGGGATCCCCAAGATGAACATCAATATTAGTGGCAGGATCTGGCCTGCTCCCAGACATGACAGTGATAAGACAAGAGCTGTTAAGTGTTGTCCAGCTGGAGGAATGTTCACTAAAGATTGCCAGTGTTGTGCTGGGTTTTGTTTTAATAACATTTCTGTGTTCTTTGGCAGATCTCTAGGAACTCTGTAACCTCCAAATGAAATACTGCACGCATTTTTTCAGAAAAAAAATTATTTCTCTTTGACACTAAGAAACACCTTTTAAAGATTATAAAGCAATTTGTTCAGAACTCTGCCTTGATGGTTACTGATGATTTTCATGAATGTTCAGTTTGACCTTGTTTCACTTCCTGAGAATTATGTTTGTGCTTTAATTTTGGGTAGAGTAAGCAACACTTGTTTTATTTCCATTGGCAGAAGGGAAGTCCACTCTTTGAAAATTCAATCTCAGAAAGAGAACGCCTTGTTTCCCAACACTTGTTGCTGCTGAAGCATTTCTGTGAGCAGCAGTGTTAGTGTGTATCTGGACATGGGTTTAGACAAGCCTGAAAACATGATCTTTATGATTGTTGAGTCAGCATGTCTTTTTTGTTGTTTTTGCTTGGTTGGTTTTTATCTATATCTGTAACCAACTTGATGCTGCAGGTCTGGGCTTCCATACTAATTTATGCTCCAACAGAGTGACTGGCACTGCCCTAAATTTATGTGACTGTAAAGAATTGTGAGCTACTCATAAGACTTTCTCATGTTATTTTTTTCTTTTGGTCTGTGTCTGATGCAGGCTCCCTTTTTTTAATTTTGTTTATGCTAATAGGCTCCTTGGAATGCTTCTCTACCACAGTATTTCTATCTGAGACTCCAGTTTACGAGTGCCATTTTTTCTTCTTGCTCTTGTTTTCTTTCCAGGGCAAACATAGGTAACTTCACAGATTGTTTAGTCAGAGAAGCAGCTGATTGTTCCATCAGATTTTGCTTTTGGCTCTGCATTCCCAGGTTGGCCCTTGTTTTTGAGATAACATGTCAACATTTTTACTTTTCTCACCAGGCATATTTTATAAATGCAAAAATATCATCAAGATCTGCTTCTTTTTTATATTCACATGCATGAGTAGAGCTGAAAGTAATTTGGGAAGCGCTTCAGATCCATTTCTTCTTCTGTCCATATGTTCCTGCAGCCTTCAGCTCTTGGGAGTTAAGTTCTTAGAGCCACGATCTATTGTTTACATTTCTGCACAGCCATCAAACTTAGAGCTCCTGACACCCAGCTGGCTGCAGCTGAGCCCTGAGATCACTTTGTCACCTGTGTCCCTGGAGTCCTCCTGTAGTGCTCTGGTGTCACTGTTGGTACACCAAGGTAATGTGTGGGGAGCTCCACTGCTGCTCTGCCTGGCTCAGGTTCAGGGTGTTCCATGCTCCATGGTGCTGTTCCCTTGGAGCTTGAAAGAGACCAAAGCCTCTCGGTTTCTCCATCAGCAGAACTCTAAATTCTGTTGTTTCAGGAGAGAGAGCCTGGAAAGCTGACTGCTTTTCTCAGCAGCGTGTGTGCACCTCAAGCACCTCATGCGAGCTGCAGTAGCTCACGCCATGGGTGATGTGTCTGACATGGGAAGCTCTGAAAAGGAAGGGTAAATTGGGTGTCCTACACACTGATACATGTGCAGATCTGTCACAACTTCCCCACACTCCTGCAGAATAGAAAATCTTGTGATTTGAAGGGCCTGAGAGGGCCTGAGCCTTTCCTCCCTTTTAGCTGAGCTTTCATGTGTCTGAGTGTCAATGCGTCCCCTGATGAATTTTTTCTTCTTTTTCATATCTTGGAAATGGAAATTTTTCAAGACCTCCTTCTAGAGTACAATGAGCTTGGTGTCATTCTCCCAGGACTGTGAAGGAAGGCTGATTTGTCTAAGGAGTTACTTTCTGTATTGCACTGTCTTTGATGTGCAGTTATCAGGATATCTACACAGTAATTCTTTAGCTTATACCATGATAGGCACATGATCTGTTTGTTGTAGAATGTTTTCTTTCATATGTTTTTGGACACTTGACACAACTCAGCCTCTAGTTTGGCCAATCCTTCTACCTTTTTTTCCCTCTTTATAAAAAGTTCTGTTTGTCCTTCCTACTTGAATCTTGATAGCTGCCCTTGCCTCTTATATTTTCATACATGTAAGGCTGAAAATAAGTGCAGAAAAACATCTGCCTATTCAGAACCACCTAAACTGGACGATGATCACAACTATCTGTCTAGGTCTCCCTGACTTGTCAGGGGTGAGAGCAAGGGCTCTACAGAAAGAGGTTGGCTCAACCTGTTTTGGATGCACCTCTAAGCATGGAATGCATAAAGGAGAGCAGGGGGACTTTGTTTCCTTTTTTTGGTGAGCTGTAAAGTTACCTTAAGCAATTAGTTTTGGCTTTTAGATGTAACCCTTGGTGTGTTTTTTCATCATCTTTGGTTTAGATTGAGGGAAATGAGGTCACAAGAGTTTCTCATCACAGTACAGTATTGTTCTTACTCTTAAAATATTGCTCAGAGATCATCTGAAATTGTCTTACAACTTAAAAAAAATCTGATCTCCTTGATGATCTAGCCTGAAATGTGTTTCTTAGTGACAGGGACACTTTGCAGGTAGATTTATTATGGTTTTTACCATCTGCTTTAATAAATGAGTGAGCAGAGCATTTCAGAATGACCTTCGGCTCTACCTGCAAGGGATGAGTTTGAATGTTCTGAGTGAATTATGGGCATTAGACAGCTAAGGGTACTTACTCTGGAAATAGTGATTTACCAGTTGTTTGCATGCTGATGCTTTTATTTGTCTGGAGATATGCTAATGTGCATAAATGTTGTGTTTCCACATAGCTGCAGCTTTAGCCACTGTGGAACTTTCTATGGTGTGTGGGCATAGGCAGCAGTCTCATTGTTTGGCCTTGCAGACTTTGTTAAAAAATATTGGATTGCTCTGTTGCTTTTTAGTTGAAAAGGAGTTAATAAAAGTAAATGTACTAGAAGAAATCCATGAAATCAGTGAACAGATAAAATGTTATTATTTGAAATGCATAATGTTGTATAATGGATGTGTATAAAGTGTGGCAGAGATGGAAGTGCTCTCCAGACATAATGAAAGAACATGGATTCCTGTTTCCATAATTGAAGTTATTTCAGACTTATCTGTTGGGGAAAAAATAGCAGGATTTTTTAAACAGATTTGCTTTCCATTAGTAATTATATTTAGCTGTAGCTCTAGATACCTTGCCAATTTTTCTTTTTAAGTTGGAAGGAAGATGCATTTTCTTTCAAGATAATTAAATGTTTTGACTGTAGATTTTTCCTCCAGAGTGAACAAAGTATATGTGCATTAGAAAAAAAGTTTTAATTGCTCATATAGTTTATAAGAGTTATACAGAGGAAAAACATTCTTAATCCCATGCTTAATAATGGGATAGAAGAAAAGGGTATAAATATGTTATATTCAACTTTTCTTTTTTGAGGTGTAATGAACTGTTATTAATAGACTTTAGAAGTATTTGCCATTAGCAGTCTGAAAGCCATTGCATAAGGTGAGCTTTGCAGTTTCTTACATCAGAGTTTTGATGTGGCTATAGCTCGAGCCCTGGCAGAAGGATGGATATCAGCCTGGATTTTGGGCTCAGTTCCCCTCTGCAAGACACCACACAGAAATGCAGGAAGTCTTTGAACTCTTCCAACTTCAGTCTGGCCCTCTGAATGCCTCCAGAATATAAATAATAAAAACCAGTATCACCTGATAATTCATGTGTGTTCTCAACTCTTGGCCTCTCTGGCAAACTGAGTTTTTGAACTTTTATTTTTCTTGGTACTCTGGTACCATGATCCGCAGCTTCATTTGCCTTGGGGATTCAGCTCTGCATTTCTGTACAAGGCACTTTAACTGTTGTAGAAGATTGTTGGCCTTCACCTGACAGCCTCTTTGAGACTGAGAATGAGAACCATTAGGTCAGTGGAATTACAGAGATACCTACCTGCAGTTCTCTCTGTCTCCCAGGCACTATGATGTCTGTTGACCTGGCTGGGCTTTTTGTAGAGGATCTGTGAATCTGCTGGGTTTTAGTAGGACAGCTTTACTTTGCCTTAGAAATAAAAAGGAAAGCGTTCTCTTTGTTTTGGGAAGGGCCTGTGTCTAATGTTATCAGCAGAGGTTTCTGGTTCAAGGTAATGGATTAAGGGATTTCCCCCCCTCTTCCCTACCTGTGCCTTACAGAAATGGCATCAGATATTCCTGGCTCGGTGGCCCTGCCTGTGGCTCCCATGGCGAGTGGACAAGTGAGGATGGCAGGATCCATGCCTTCCAGAGGAGGAAAGCGTCGCTCTGGGTAAGCCATCTCCTTTTTTTCAGGTCTGAAACTGGAATTTTCTTGTATTACAAAACTCAAAATGCACCTGAATACATGTGTGTGTTTGTTATGTAATGTTATATTTATGTAAGCTGCATTATGACATTAGTCAGTGATGTTTTGTTTTTCTCTTCAATGCATCTGTTCTTCCTGCAAGATCAAACTTCTGATAAGCATATGGCTTGTTGTTTGGCTTGCTTCAAAAGATTTTCAGGTTTGGCAAAGCATCCAGAAAGGAGTTTGGATCCTGTGGCTATTGTAGATGTAATGAATGCATGTTGCCTATATCTGTTTAATGTCACAGTGATTTATCAAGTGAAAAAAGGTAGCAAGATTGCACATGAGGACCTACTCAACTTTATCTGAAGGTTACACTTGGAAGCTCTTAAAGAGAGACCTGTTAAAGATGTTTTCTTTATAGTTCCAGGTACAGAAATAGCATAAGAGCTCACCCTTCAGAGACTGTGGACAGTGATTTTCTAGGTCTCGCTGGAAGCAGCACAGTCTTCTTCTGGGAGAAGGGCCTGAATCAAATTCAGCCCTTACACAAGCTTGAGGGCTCTGCTAAAGAAGATTTGTTTTATCTAGCATCAGAGGCTGATGTGGTGTCAGGGTCATTGCCCACATGGGATTGCTATGTGGCAACTCTTAGTAACTCTCTGTGTTAGAAGGAAAGTGTAGCAAGAGCTTGAGAAGAACAGAAAACTACTCTCTAGTGTTAACTACTCCCTCCCGTTTTTATCAAAGGTTGGTCGCAAATAGTAATGGTCTTTGGATGATGCTTTCTCAGAGATAACCGATCTGAGAGTCTCCTCAAAAGAGATTGATTAGTCTTATGTTTAGTCCTAAATTAGGCAGTGGTGGGGCTTAACAGGATCAACAGTGTGAGTGAAATCTTCACTGGCAAACACCTAAGGAGGACATTATTCCTTGCAAGAGCTGCTCTAGGGATTGTTCATCAAGGTATGTCGCCAGTTCTGTGTGTCTGCTGCAGTAACAGTGCTGGAGTCTCAATCTTGGAGTGAATTAACAAAGGGGAAGGCTGACCTTGCCTCAAATGCAGAGTGAGATTGGTATGATGTGAACACTCTGGATGGTTGTTCTGAGGGATGTTCCTTCGGACAGAACAGTTTGAATATCTCCCCCCACTGAGTGCCCTTCTCATACTGAGCTAACTGTATGAAATTGGTTTGAGAAACTCCTAAAATTTCTTTGACAGGCATCACATTTTTATTTTCAAGCTGCTCAATGAGAAAACCTTTTTAAACTTGCACTCAAAAGAAAAGACAAAGCATTAACATCTTTTCATTGCTACCTAACATAGATAAGGTTTTGTACTTGAGTTGCAGGATATTTGATCTCTTTTTAGATCATAAACCATGTCAGCTCTGAATATCAGTTTGCAATTTACTGTTGCCAAGGTTTGATGCTGCTGACTGTGAAATATTCTGATATTAAATACAGATTTGATATTAATTGAAATACTTTAACTGTTGCATTTTAAGTATTGTCATCTCTTTGTGAGAAGGTGGGGGGGTGGGAGGAACATAAAATCAACTTATTTTATATGTCTTCAACATGTTAATTCAGTGAGTAAACTAGAATAGATTCACTTTTATACCTGGATCGTGTTATTTCATCTGTGTACCGTAGCTCTGAACTAATTGCCTTTCTCCAAGCCTGAGCTGAGAGTGCTTTTTTTTTAATTATTTTTATAAATTTTTTTAATGTTCACTCTGTGTATGTTCAGACCTTGAGGGAAAGAATGCCTGCTGTGTCTAATTCCTCTGAGCTTCTCTCTGAACAAAGTTGCAACTGACACTTGGTCCTTTCACTGCTGTTCTGGTGATACATCTTTGTACGCCTCAGTCCTTGGGCATTTTAGGAGTGTTCTGTGTCAAACATAAGGGAGTGGAGCTAGCATACACAGCCAGCTTTCCCAGTTTTGGTTATCTCTGAAAATTGTTTCTTTTTTCATAATTGCTGAGGCAAGCTGGCAGAATAATTGCTGTGTGGACTTGAATGTAGATCAGTTTAAACTCATTGGCTGTCCAGAAAGTGTTTCTGCCATGTCGGCATTTGGCTTCATTGACAGCTTGGAAAAATATTGTTCCTTTTTATAAATTATACCAACACCTTCATGGAAAAAAGTGACAGCATAAGATAATGCACTGCAGTGGTCAATTACTGTCTTAGATTAATGCAGTTCTTTATTTAATGTGGTTTTAATTCAGGCTTTGCTGTATGAGAGGATAAGGGGCTCTTTCATCTTCCTGGGCTATGTGTACTTGGGCAGGGAGGGTTGGGGTTTTTGGATGAGCTGGTTTCAGTTGCATTGGTTTTGTTTTGGTTCACAGTGTAGTCTTGCCTTTTCTCTGAACCAGAACTATCAAATTCTGGGGAAAAGGGACCTCACTCCACCATTCTACCCCTCAATATTGTGCTCAATAAAAGGCTGTAATACAGATCCCCATTTGCTTCTCATATGCATTTGCTCCTGCCTGCCCTCTTCCTATGCTGTGTAATCATGGCAAGCATCTTTTGACATTTCTTGGGAATTTTACATAGTAATGTTGCTGCAGTGTTGAAATCCTCTTGCATGTCAATTTTTTTAACCTGTGCAGGTCCATCTTGTTGGAGGGTTGGAGGCGTTTTGGTTTGTAAGTTTGTTTGGTTTTTTTTTTAAATTATTCTAATTGAGAATAATTAATTTTTGAAAGTATTTTTATTACTGTATTTATGGTAGCCACACATCTTCTAAGGAAAATACATTTTAATAAGTACCTCATGCATCAGGCCTTTTCACGATTGATGTGAACAGTATGAAAGAGGAAAACAAGATTTATGCTGTCTCTTCAAAACAAAAGAGCATAGTGCAGCTCTTTTTTAAAGCCTCTTTTTAATGGGAATTTTAAATGAAGATAAAAGATAGTCTTTCTGAATCTTCTGAAATGATGTCATTTGTCTTCTGGGAGGCTGCTTCTACTGTTTTGCTAATGTGCAGTATATTCTATCTAAACAGAAGATCTTATCTGTCAGGGTATGAGGAGCTTGATGGAATATTATTTTTACGTGTTCTGCTGTGTTCTACTAAAGGTTACAACTGATTCACTGCCTTTCCTTCTGCCTTGCTGTAAAGCACAGTGGATCAGGCAGGACACTGGAATCAATGACTTTATATCTGAGGGTTTTTTTTAATGTTTCAAAGAGTTTTTTGCACAGTGAAATTAGGAAACGTGTTATTAACATAGATGGAACGGAGATACATTTGCTGTTGCATTTTTTTAAAGTATTGATATTTTAAATGAAATTTATGTTCAATTTCTATATGAAATAAAGGGTTTGGGTAGTTTAACAAAGCAAAGGCATTATTTAAAGACTTTGGTTCAGACTGATGTTATACCCTATGCATTCAGATTCTGCTGTGATGAGCCCACTGTGAATGTGGGAGGTGTTACCTGAGGATATGAACCCATCAAGAATCTCCTAAAGGAAGGAGCTGATATCCAACCATCTAAATAAATAGGTGTGTTAGTTGCCCTCACTCCCTCAGAGGTGGTGATACAGTGCAGGCAGCAGGATCAAGCCTTAAACTGTTATCATCATCTCCAATTCTCTGCGTTCTATTCCAGTAATAATAAACTAGATTAAATGCAGTACAGCTAATATTTGATTTTTGGGCAAAACCCATCCCTTAGCGCTCAGCTGGAGTATTTATCTGGAAGCTAAATAAATCATAGAATCATCTCCACCAAGGCACGTGATCTCAGTGTACTGGAGAGGAAGGAAAAGAGTAACAAAAGTAATCTGTCCCAGATTAAAGCAGTGTCTCATCAAATCCCTGAAGAAAAGGCTTTCCCCCACAGGTGTAATTTTTTCTGCAGCCCTTTTCCCCTAGTTTGAAACTGGGTGTTTCTCTCAGATGTGTTTCAGCTGCCAGTGAAACCCAGGTAAGGGTGTGATGCTTTTGTAAGTGGCTTCAGGTAGAGCCATCCCAGTGCTGCCCTCCACTTTGAAACAGCTCTCCTTAACCTTGACTTCTGCATTTCCAGTGCAGGCAGAAACATTCCAGTTCCTATAAATGGGAAGGTTTTTCTGGAATGTCCCATGATTGCATATGGAGAGGAGGCAGGTAGGTGAGAGGAGACCCCATGTGTAAGTGGCAAATTTCTGGGAGTGCTGCGAGTGAATCAAGGGGGACTCAGGCTGCTGGTGCCAGCCCCGAAGGGGTGCCACGTTTGGGGTGCCACGTTTGGGGTGCCACGTTCGGGGTGCCACGTTTGGGGTGCCAGCAGCAGCTGGGTCCTGGCTTAGCTGTATCCCTGTGATGCAGAGCTGAGGCCAGCGGCCACTGGGGGTCGGTGCTGTTCTGCAGGAGGCAGCTGAGGGATCACGGACCTCGGAGCCGGATTTGGTGCTAATTAGGTGAGCAAAGATGTAATTTACAGTGAAAACGGCGATTGCATCAAAGCTAAGCGAGTTAAATACACAGCTTTTCTTAAAGCTCTTTGGGGAAAATGGTTTTCTCTTTGCTTCCTCCAGAAATGAATAATCACTGTTACCATCTGGAAAATATTATTGTAACTTTTCTAGTGCCATGTCCAATTCCTGTGCTGACTTGCTGCCCTCGTTCCAGTTGTACAGAGGCTGCTGTGACTCAGACACATCTTTTATGGGCCAGTCTGTTTTGGTTGTCAGAGTTTAAGAAGGAAGAATTTAAAGGAATTTAGGAGAGCAGTGCCTGACTGGCACTTCCCTATGCTGATGTAGTTTTAGAGACTGTTTTTGCATCTTTTGTTCCCACACTCTGGGCATACAAATCTCAATTTGTCCTTGGTAGGAGTCCTTTTAAGGCTGAGATAAATATCATTGTCACTTTGAAGGTTTTTTGCCCTTAGTAGGAGTTATACCTGTTAATATGAACAGTGTTAGAGACATGGAATCTGTAGTTGTATGAAGTTTTACTACACTGAAAGGCTGGAAAGCTTGGAGTGGTAAAGAAATCTGAGAAAATGTTTGCAAAACAAAACTATAATTTCCTGTCTACACAAATTAAGAGTGATTGATCAAGGTCTGTATACTATACTAACATATTTTTTATTAAAATAAATAAACTAATATCATTGTTTATTATAGTTTTATATCAGCTTGACTGTCTACTATAATGGCAGAGTTACATCCTTATATTTGGGGATATAAATATTTATCCACCTCTTTTTAGAGGTACAGAAATGTCTAAAATGCTTTTAAAATTATATTATTGTATAACTGTAGTGATAATATCTATGATACACTCACACTGCCTAATACAGGAATCTAATTTAGATGTCTAAATTAGAAAGATCATCTTCCTAGTCTGTCTGTGTAAGAAGTGAAGAAAGAGGTTTCTGCTTTTTGTGGTTCCCTGGAGGAGCCAAACTAGCAGGCTGGGATTTGGCCCAAGGAAGAACTCAGCTCTTCCACAGCCTTGAGAAGGTCTGGGACATAAATCAGCTGATGAGCTGCTCCTGGGTCTGGAGGGGATGAGCAAGACTGGAATCCTCAGTCCTTAACACAAATCTAACAACACTGAGAACAGCTGGCTTGAATGTTCATGCCACCATTGCCAACGCCTTGATTGCTGATTTGGAAATCTTGCTTTTACAGAATGGACTTTGATGATGAAGATGGGGAAGGGCCCAGCAAATTTTCAAGGTGAGCATTTACAAAAGAGTTGACCAAATCACTCATTTCTTTCAGTGGGGAAAGACAGCTGTCTCATTACTGATGTTTGAAAATCAATATAAATACAGGTGAAGAACTTGCCAACAACTCGACCCACATATTAGTTACTCTTTTTATCAGCTCCCTCTGAAAATCAGGCATTCTGGCAGAAACCTGCCTAATGGAGTTATTGGCTTATAAGGCTGACAGCCTGTGTGTCACTATTTCACTCTGCAGCTATATCAAATGAGAAAACTTGTGATTTTTAGCTTATTATTTCAACTGTTTTAGATGGACTTCAGTTATTTGACATTGCTGAAGTTGTCTTTTGGCCACTGAAAATGAAATTTCATTTCTAATTTATTTCAGATGTTAATTGCTTTTTAAGACAATTTGACAGATCATAGAGGTGGATTGGTTTTTTTAAACTTAGTGAGCTTTACCTTATGTACCATTAGGTGCAACTGAATAATAAAAATGTAAAAAAAAATGTTAATTGACATGGAATATTCAAAGCTAGAAATAAACAGTAAAGCCTCATTGCCATTTTTTCACTTTTCCTTTTTTTTCCTGGTCACACTGTTTGCATTTTTTCATTAGAAACCAAGCAGCTGTAGTGAGGGCTGTAGCTACTTTGAGGCCTTTGGGTAACTGCTGATTATCCAAATTGTAATTGCAGCTCTGTAGCAGCAGCCATGTTGAAGCACAGCTGTCACTGTGGGGTTTAACAGGGTCATTCCAGTCTGAAAGGGAAGTGTGCTGAAGATCCATTGGGACACCATGCCATCATTTACTGGACAGGACCAGCTCTTGTTTGTTTAATTTCATTTACAGTTAAAATTGGTGATTTGAGGGTTTGGTCCTAATATTTGCTAGAAGACACATGTTAAGGGAGCAAGATTTGTGAGGAATGGCACCTGATCTGTGCCTGCACAAGCACCAGGGTTTCTGGGCACACTGATACATGTGTTGGTCCTTCCCTACTCTGGCTTTGGCCTTTCAAAATTTGGTGGTGGGTTGAGCCAATAATTCCATTGCTTTTAATGGAGATGAATGCTGTGCTCTGCTTAGACTCAGTTGATTTTAGGTGTCAGATCAAAATCTGATATTTAAGTCTTAAATGCTGTATAGACCCCAGATTGTTCTGTTTTTAGAGAGCACACAACAACCATGCAGAGACACCCAGGGCTACATTCAGACATCCTCTTCTAGTTCTTCCCTTCTCCAGATTGCTCACATGACTTTTAGCTTGTTTCAGTCAAAATTATTTAGTTATCAGAGAGCTGCTGTTTAAATGTTGAAGCTAACCCATCTGGCTTTGACTGGAGTGCCTGAAGGAGCCTGTGCAGAGCTCAGCTGGGAGGCTGGAAGGGAATAACCCGTAGTTGGAGGCAATAACACCCTGAGCCCAGCCAGGCAGAGAAGGATGAGTGGCCAAGGCCCAGGCTGGTGGGAGCACAGGAGCAGTGGTGTTAGCACAGTGCTCCCTGGCAGTGACACACTCAGCTTCTCAGGGCTTCCAGCTCAGCTCAGGTATCCCTGCATGACACCTCATCTCACACAGAGCATGTGCTTCCCCTGTAATGCGCCCATTCCTCATTCAATTGGTCTTTTTGCTGAAAATTACTCAGTCTCAGTCTGTTCTCTGGGCAGGGTCAAGGGGAATAAAGTGGTGTTGTCACATGAATGTTCTGAGGATGCTGGTGTTGGACACAGCATAAAGAAATGCAGCTCAAGATTTGCTTTAGCTTTGTCTTCGCTGTTTGAATGAGGAACTGGCATAGGTGGATTCCTTAAAATTAGTTTTAATTCATTTCAGGCAGAAATAAAGTAAAATTTCATTATTGATTTGTTAGAAGAGGAAAGCATGCTTATTTAGGCTGTCTTACTTTTTTAGCTGATACATGGGTCCTTCCTAGGCTGTCTGTTGTAACAAATTACATCATTTTGGAAAGGTGTAATTCTAATACAAAATCTCATTTAACTGTTCCTGAGCAGTTATAGTCTTCACTTCTAGAAAAGCCTATACCTTGTTTTTGTGTTTTCCAACACATACATTTTGTGTTTTGGAACTAGCACTTTCGTTTCAAACAAATGAGTCTTTCCATAGCTACGCTAGCAAAATCCAATTTCAAATGATGGGTGCATTTTTAGGAAAGAGAAAGAGGAGCAGCATGTCATTTTTTACTGAAATGTCACATTGCTGCCTGTCTTTGGGACAATGCTTCAGAAACAGTGAAGGTTTAGTCCCACAGGACAAAAGTCCCATTGGTCTGGATTTCCTCCATAAAGGTGCTGCTCAAACACCACACATACCTGCCTGGGATCCAACTTCTGTTGATTTGAGTAGGAATGAGGTACCTGTTTACTTCTAGGGAATTGAGCCAGTTTAAATTTCACTTCTGTTTACCCAGCAGTTTCGCCTGCCTGCCTTTTGCCAGCCTCCACGACAGTCAGTGCAGCGTCTGTGCCTACAGAACTTTTTCCTGAAGGCTCCCTTACATAAGGCATTGCCCTTCAGCCTTGTCTCTGCCCTCCTGTGTTATCTGTAGACCATCAGTGCCCTCTGCTGAATGGAGGGAGCTGTGGTTGCAAGCTGGAACAGATACAGCCCGCTCACTAACAGCACAGCAATGAATATTTCATGGCCTGCTGTAGATAAAAGCTCACTGGTGTTTTCTGTACTGGTGCTGCTTGTTAAGTTTCCCAAGAAATCAGTGTATGTCAAAGTGTTTGCTTAAATCCACCGAAATGTGTCTTCTGTTTTTTTAAATATACAAATGAAGTTTCTGGATTGGCATGGCTTGGATCAGGCCCTGTGTTTTCTTTGCTGTATCATTCTCATTTCCTTGTTTTTCTTGCTGTTATTTGTAATGGTTTGCAGTTGTGAATTTTTTTGCTTTCTGCTGTGTGTTGGCTATCACACAATGCATAACCCCTGTTGATTGATGCACTATCTTTTGTTTCTAGGTATGATGGTGATCAAATCACTGGTGATAAGGAAAAGTTTGCAAGGTAGGCGTGTCCTGTAGAGCTCTTCTGCTGAGAGAAAAGAGGGGGATGTTCGTGTCCAAAAAGTCTCAGTACGTGTGCCTTAGCTTAGAGAGATGGTTATTCTGTTTTAGGTGTGATGATGATCAAAGTAGTGCTGACACAGAAGGGAAAGGTAGGAAAAAGAGTAGTGAAATATGGTTTGCCCCCATTTTTCTTTTATATGATGCTGTTCATACTGATCTTTTGGCTGTTCCAAAACTGCTTGAAGTCAGAAATACAAACCCATAGTGGTTTTAGATTGGCTCCCCTGTATCCCAAAATTTAATGTCCCTTTGGAATTTCTGTATAAACACAAAGCTAGAAATGACAGAATTAGGACATCGTTCTGTACAAGTTTGTGAATGCCAGGGTTCCTAGGACACACACTTTGGAAGAGCAGCACAGCCCCTCTCTTTCTTTTAAGGCTTTACATTTGAACTAACTTCAGGAAACTTTTGGGGGTATTGTCTGCTTGAACATTTCCACAGCCAGTAGATTAACTTCTAACTTTTAAGATCATAAATGAAATGGACTACTGGGATACTCCTTTTCTCTCAGGAAGTTTTACAGTCTCTTTGTTTAGTCTCTATAATGGTTGTTGTCCAGAAGTACTAAAATACTTGAGTGCTAGACAATGTATTATGTACTTACAAGTGTGAAATGTATGTTGAATCTGTCTGTTCTTTGTCTCTCTCTCTTTTTTCCTTAACCACCGCTTCTGTGAAAATGCTGAACTTAGAGCAAGCTCCCATCGTGTAAAAATGCTTTTATCTTCCCTGTGTCCATATTTATCTGCATGTACCAGCTGGCATGTACACATGTGTGCTCTGTGTACATGTGCACTGTCACACCAGCTGTGTGTATGACCCAGCTCCCCCTCTTCCCTCCTACATCTGTGCAGACCCACACAAGGGCTGTTCCTCAGCCAGCTGAAGTGAAAAGTTCACTATTACAGTGTCCTGGACAGTGACCTCAGGCCAGGCTTGGCTGCAATTTACTGAGCAGCCATGGGCTGTCATAGCTGGATTTTCTGCATATCACACAGTAAGCATAGGAATAATAATTCTGCATGTAGCCCTAACAAGTGTTGTTTCTGCAGACTGTGCCTCATGCATGTAACACCTGTATGTGCAGGGGCAGGATACCCAAAGCAGGGCAAGCCCTTGCATTCCTCTATTTCAGGAAGCAGCATACAATTCTTCCCTGCATTTTAAGAAAAGGCTTAATTTGTAAAGTATCCCAAAAGTGTGCCAAGCCTAGCTTCTGCTTTCATGGTCAGTCTTCATAGCAGTCAGCTCCAAAGGATGTTGCAGTTTCTTTTAATGTTGTGTTATCACATCAGTCAATGCTGGTGGACTCTCCAAGTGATCACCTCTCACATCTTGTTGGATCAGCCAGCGATCCCACAAGACAATGCCATGCACAGCTCATTGAAATCAGTGGAAGATGCTGCTTTGACAACTGAAGCATCATCTACCTGTCGTGTACTTGTATTTAGCTGCCACCTGACAGGTACAGTATGAGAAGAATAAGTGCTGGGCACTGAAGCACTCTAGGTCCATTTGGACCATTTCAGATGTATATATTGGTGTGATTCCTTAATGCTGATGAAGCCATGGTGATTTCCAGAATGGGAAAACTGAGATGTTTATTACTGAAAGATTCTGGTGGGCATCCATTTTGGGATTTCTCAAATTTGACTCACCACCTCAGCCATATGATGCCTCTAAAGGATGAGAACATTGCAGCCTAGCCCAACTTGGGGCAGCATCAAGTACTGTCATTGTTGCTTCCCTGCTGTGCTAAATTGTCCCTGAACATAAATTCCGGTCTATGTCTGACAAACCAGATGTTTACTTGCTGTCTTTCGTACTTATTTTATTTATTTATTGGGATTTTTTTTTTTTTTTTTGGTATGTACTGTTATCCCATATATGGTCCCAGTGCTGCAGTATGATCCTGCAGGCATGTAGTGACTCCCTGCAGGGGTGTTCCAAACAGCATTGTTTTGGGATCTGTGCTGTCACTGAGTGGGCTTTTGTCATAAGTCAGTGCTGACATTTCCTGCTGACCTGACCCAGTTGTTAGTGAGGGGTTTCCTCTAAAGGACACCTTTTATGAGAAGCTGAGAGATGCATCACAGCAAGTCTGGGAGTTTGACTGGAGTTGGCAGTTGTTAGCTCCTCACATATTTCTACTTCATTTTTGTCCTTAAACCAAAGGAGATTTAACTGGTGAAGAGATTAAGGCCACAAGCCAATAAATAGAAATACAGGTTCTTTTCACAGCTATGGGCAAATCATATTTATCTGTCTGTGGCCTGGATTTTCTGTCTGTAAATGGAAGGATAACAGAGGTTTGGCTTTGTAAAGCACTTTGCTCTCCTGGAGGGCAAACACCAAAACAAGTGCGAAGCATTATGATTCATTACCTCCAGTTAAGATTCTTCCACTGCTCACGTCTCTCTCCTGTTGCTTTGGTGTTTCTTTAAATGCTCAGGGAGAATCACAGTGAGATTGAGAGGCGCAGGAGGAACAAGATGACCCAGTACATCACCGAGCTGTCGGACATGGTGCCCACGTGCAGCGCCCTGGCTCGCAAGCCCGACAAGCTGACCATTCTTCGCATGGCTGTTTCCCACATGAAATCCATGAGGGGCACTGGAAACAAATCTACTGATGGAGCTTACAAGCCTTCCTTTCTTACAGAACAGGTAGAATTTACAAAAATGCTGGTTTTCCCTGGTTTTTTTGGTGTTAAAAGGTGTGAGGAAGTGCTGAGAGTAGAGCCTTAGCTTGGTCCTTTGCTGTAGTGTAGCGGCTGGTACCAGTCACGTATCCAAGGTGTGAATGCAGACAGTTTTTTGTGACTGTTTGGACTTGATCTTAATACTATGAGAGATCTTTTTTTGGAGAAGCAAATTGGCATTCTTACCATTGAGATTTGTCCATCTGAAAAACAAGTCACTCACTGCCTCGCAGAAAGGAATTTTTCACCTCAGGATCTGGGTTCTTCCCATCCTAACAGAGATTCTCTAAAATAAGTAAAAATGAGTCTGGAAAGACCTGCCTTTCTCTCTGGGGATTAGAGGAAGGCTGAAAACATCATTTAGTCTTAATGCTGGAGTTCCCAGCAGCTGAACTGGGCAGAGATGAATCCCATCTCTGCTGGCTGAGGTATTTCTTGGTTACATTTTTGATGGAAGAAGGAAGATGCACCCAGTGCTTGAAGGAAAACTCTGTTTACTGAGCACATTGAAATTCCTACCACCTCCATTGTTTTTGAAGTCCTGTGGGTGTAGTGTTCATTTTTGTGGTCTGAAGTGATTTAAGCACTTACGCATGGAAGTTATGGAGGCTGGAGGTAATACTTCTTTCTCTTAGATAAACAGCAGCTGCTGCTGACCCCTCAGTGCTCACAACTGCTTATTCCAGCTCTCCTGGAGTGTGTTTCTAGAGGGACTGTGCCATTCTGCTGGTGGCACACCCTAGTCACTTCTCATTGCAATTTTTTTCTTTTCTTAAATCTTGCAGAATTACAGAGTTTGCTTTCATCTTTTTTGATAAAGTGCAAAACGGATTATACTATCCTCAGTATAGTGTGGCCAGCTGTGCTATGAAGTTTTTTGTTTAGTCAGTAGCTCAGGATCAATGTGCTTTCTCTATAACAAAACAGCAGAAGTTGACAATCTGTTGAGTGTTTCTTGAGATGAGTTATCCATTTCTTAGTAGTTACCCAGATTTTTATCCTCACCTTTTCAGATAATGCCTACCACTGGCACACTAACCCTGCTGAGCTGTCCCACCTGGAATGGGACTCCGTGTTTGAGTTCAGGTGCAGGATCTTAACAAGCTGTGGTGGTCACTGGAGCCACCAAAGGCTGTTCTGGCTTCTTTGCAGGAATTGGAGTGGTGGTTGTCATCCTTTGCCATGAGAGCTTTTCAGGTTCTGTTAAAGAAATTGAGTATTTCTGGGTGAGGCTGAGTCTTCATGCTCACAGGCTGGAAAACCTCCAGAACCTTCTTGTATAGTGGCTCAGGGCCCTTAATGGAAGAAGGGGCTGGGGATTCTTTCCTCATTCCCATTACACTTTCTGCCTTTTATCTGGCGACTGTTTAATTTACAAACAGAGCTGATCCTGAGCAGGGCCAGGGAGAACTAGAAATTCTTATTGCTTTCTTTCCAACTAAATTATTCAGAGCTTTTAATTAAGGGATGAGTTTGCCATGAGTTAGAGCTGTTCATTTCCTCTGTTTGTAGTATGAAATATCTTTTTATTTTTTAATGTTAGATGCCTGTCACAGATTATACCGTGCATATTGGTTGTTTATTTTCTTTAAGTGCATGGAGATCACCAGAGGAAAGGCAATAACAGAAAATGAAACATTGTTTGTTATTGAGATGGGCAATTTATGCCTTGCTGCAAGTTTGGTTGTATTGTTACATCAGTGAAAATTTCTGTCTCAGTTTTCATCAGCTACTGAGATCACAAGAAAACAATAATCTCTGACAGTGACAAACATTATATTTAATTCCCTTTCCTTGCTGGCATTCTTATCAAATCCTTTCTTTGGAAGGAACTGAAACACCTTATCCTGGAGGCTGCAGATGGGTTCCTGTTTGTAGTTGCAGCTGAGACGGGCAGAGTGATCTACGTGTCAGACTCGGTGACTCCGGTGCTGAACCAGCCGCAGTCCGAGTGGTTCGGCAGCACTCTGTACGAGCAGGTTCATCCAGATGACGTGGAAAAGCTGCGAGAGCAACTGTGTACATCTGAAAACTCCATGACAGGTCAGAAATGGCTGATGTGTGCTTCTGGGTGTTCAGGATCCCTGGAGAGCTTTTCCTGACATTCACAGTGCCGGGTGTAAAAATCTGGTTAAAGTGAAACTCGGCCAGATTCAACTGTGTTTTCTTGCAGGCAGTAATGTAAATCTTCTTTTCAGTGACTGCATTTTGCTTCCTATTCATTGACTTCAGTCAAACCACCTTCATGTAGCTCTGCATTCAAACTCTCGTTTGGAATCTGGGTTGTTCTCAGGCTTGGTCTGGAAATCTAGACTGTTTTCATTTCATCCACAATGAACTTGTGACTTCTTTACGAGTATGTGTTTCTTTAGGGCAGTGTTTAATATGAAGTCAAAAATCATACTTCAGACTTTTCTGTTTTCATACAAGTTCCTTGTGGCTTGCTAAGTGGAATCTTGAAGGGAAAAAATCCAGTGTTTGGCAACTGAAAATATACTGTATTTTAATCATGAGGCTCCTGTCCAGTAGTGTAAGTTACCTGAAAGTTGATTACCTATCATGTTGCATGTAAAACTGAACCATATTCATATCTACAACTCTGTCTTTTACAGTTATTCATGCTCAAAGCTTCCAATAGGAAACTACCTTGTCTTTAATAGGATAAGTGTATGGTAGAGCTGTGAGAATTAGCTAAATCCTGTTGTAACTCAAACTTGGAAAGGAGGAAATATAACTTCTCTTTTTATTCTTCACGTATTATGTTTATAGCTGAAGGAAAAAAGGTAGGGGATAATAGTCAAAAGAACTCTGATCCTTGCAGAAGTCACATAATTTCTCTTTGCTTTAGTAGTTAAGATTTTTGACCTGGTTTGCTGGAAGTTTTGTTGTGTTTCATAACTCAAAGGACGGCGATCCAGTTTTGAGTGAACCTGCACACTGTTTACAGCTTCCATGTCAAAACAGTGCCAAATTCATGATTTCCTGTGGTTTGAATGTGATGTGGTTTTGGCAGAGCTTTCGTGTATTCAAATGTGAAGCTCAAAGCAAAATTCTGTGGTAAAACTCCAGATGGATAGAAACCAAGTGAACAGTTAGGGGAACCTGTGCAGGGCAAAACAGCTGAGTTTCATACCACAAGACTTGCAAAAGGGCACAACCTCTGTTTTTATTATGTAGCCTGTAATACATTTTAACATACATACCATCTTGTCCAAGAAGCAATTACTCCAGAGCCTCAGTGAACAGTCATGTTTTGACTTCCAAAAGTACTCAGTTGTGGGACTTAACCTGCTCAAACTAGAGCTGGACTAGACAAATGCAGAGCACTTCTGAAAACCCAACTCTGTATTTTTTCCAGCCTTAGCTCTGGGCTTTTCTTCTGCACTGGATTGATCTGTAGCCAGTGGAAAGAGAAGTTCAATAGTATTTATAGAGCTAAATCTTTTCCCTTCCTGAGTCTTTTGGAGTTGTCAGATTGACACAGAAGGCCTGTAAATCTGGTGTACATGGACAGCTGAACATTTGCCCAGCATGAGGAAAGCAGGGTCGCCTGCTCAGCTTTTTGAGTACTTTTGTTTTAAAGGTGTGGCTGGAGAAGTACAGTAATTTTGTTTACAAGTACTTCTGTCAGTTTGTGGAGCATACAAACCGCCAGAAAGTTCTAGATTTATTATTTTAAACTTGTATTTCCTCCACTCCACAGAGAAGCAGTCTTCTATAAGGACTGTCAGTTTATAATTTGTTTATAAACAGCAGGCACCATCACTCTTGCTCCTTTGAGACACCTTTCTAGGAGGAAGGTGATTCTAGAGTGCATTCAGCCAGGTAACACTTCCCTTGAGGTAGAACAGGCCATATTGAGAGCAGCAGCTTTGTAACAAGTACTGAATGAAATCTTGCAGTGACCTGAAATAATGTGTGTCTTAGTGACTTTTTAAAAGATGTCAAGGAGGCAAATGCATTTCCTCTGATTTGGTGTTTATTAAACCAAGTTTTCCTTGGCTTTCCAAAGGCATGTTTCATGCAGAACAAAGGGCAGTGTAGAGCTTGGAAGTGATGGAAACCATAAGGCAATCAGCTGCATCTAGAGTGTTTTTTGCTCAGAGTGAAATTCACTTCAGGCCGTAGGAACATCCTCATCTTGTAGTGACGTCTGGCTGTTGAGCACAGGATCTGCTTAGGGAAAAGATTTTCAAGTGAAAGTTATGATTTTTAATTTTGCTCTCTTTCTCATTTTCTCAGGGTCCATTTTCTCAATGCCCCTTCAGCCCTTGAGCTGGGAAGGCAGTGACAGCATTTTGACTCAGGACAAACTTCACTTGCAGATCCGAGCAGTGTCCTTTGGTTGTAATTGTCTTGTTACAAGTGCTGATCATTAGTGTGGTGTTGCTGGGATTTTCCCAGCACCTCTTAGCAGTCCTGCTACCCAGAGATGCTGTTCCAGACCCTGAGAACTTGGGAGGCTGCCACTGCCAATGGGGAGGGACAGAGAACAAGCCAGTGGAGGAAGCAGGCTCCCGCTCACATTTCTGCCCCCAGGAATAAGGCTGGGACTGGGGCTGTGCTCACATGAGCATTTCTTTGGCAGTCACACAGCTTATGCAATCCTCACCTCATTTCACCCTCTCCTCCTTTGGCATTTCTGTGGTACTTATACATATGAGTCACATCAAGGGGGTTGACCTGCTGAAAGCTAAACTAAGCTAAAACCCCTTGGTGTTGGTAGAGACAACTCTTTGGCCCACCTGATTGTGGGGTTTCTCAAACTCTTCTGAGTGCTAGCACTGTAAAATATGCTAGGAGCTGTAAAATATGTGTCAATTGAAGTGTCTGTTAACCATGGCCTCAACCACATGGTGTGTTTGGGGAGTTAATTGCTTGCTCTTCCTTGAAATCTTAGGATATGGGGAAGGATGGATAGTTTATATTTAATTCTGTGTCCTTGGAGACTTTATTCCCTGGAAATGGAACAATTGTCTGCTTGTTTATTGTGCATTAATTGCTAACACATTGTAGCAACAGGAAAGCTGAACTGTGAAGTGTATGAACAGTTAGAAATTATCTAGAAAAGAGCAGCTGAGCCGTGATGATGGCAAAAAATTGAGCTCCCAAGAAGTTTTTATGTGTGCCATGTGCATGATTAATCAGAATGGGGCAGATATTCAGAGTGATAATTCATTTTCCCTCTTTGTTCTTGAAAATCTGCAGATGTCAAAATGAATCACTTCAAATATGGATGAAGATCAGATCCCATGGGAGGATCCATTAGCAAAGACCTCTTTGTGCTCAGAGTGCACTGGTGGAACTTGGGGCATGTTGGGTTCAGGTGTAGGGTCAGTCCCAGTGCAAGTGAGACAGCAAATCTCTAATGGTACAGGGAGCAGACAGAACTTAGATTTAAGTGTAGAGCAAAGCCACTTTTGAAGAATCCTTCTGCTACATTAACTTTCAAAAAATGACTGAGCAAGTATTGTAGTAGACTGTCCTTCTGTTAAAATGCAGCGTTCCAGGGCACTTTGCAGGACTGATTTCCACAAATCTAATTCTCCATAAGTACTTCATGAAAGAATAGAGTGATGAACACAGGCACCTCTCTATGGCTGCCTGGAAATATTCTCAGTGATTCCACAATGTGTCTGAGATGTGCTGTAAGATTCCTGTTCCTGCACCCAGCATCTCCAGTGGTGCAAATGGGAAACACCCAGGGTTGTTACCTTCAATCCTGGGCTGCAGGCAGCACAGCACATGGAAACCAGCTATAGCATCCCCCTTCAGCCCCACCCTCTGTGCCTAGATGAGGCAAGGAGCAGCATTTGCCATCCCACCCGTGACACAAAGGCTCCTCAGAACACTTGGGTTCCCCAGGAATCCTTGCAAACTGTTCCAGCTGAACAGTTAAGGGGTGCTGAAAGTGCAGAGCAGTGAAAATTATGAGAACCAGAACCTCTACAGCTTTCATTTTCAAGTGATTTAAAAATGACTAAGTCACTTCACTTGCTAGCTGACAAAGATTACTTGAGGTTACTTCTGGACAGAACTTGTATGCCAAGTTTAGTCTTGGCAAGATCTTTTATTGCCATATTTTTTAAGTGCGACAAAGTGGAACTTTATGATGGAAATGGTGACTGACCACAGCAAAAGTTGAGCTGATAGGCATCCCTTGAGAAGAGAAAAGCATTGTGTGACAGTTTTCTGTGTATATTATGGAAGCATCACTCCATGCTATACAAGCATAGATTTCAAGCGGGGAACCTGTCTCACAGAGCCTTCTAATAGCCTGTTGTCTTGCAGTGATGATTTCAGCTTAGGCAGTTTTCTCTCCAGCTGCAAACCCTTGTTAGCAGGCAGTTTGTAGACACAGCCACAAAATCCAGATGTTGCAGATAGAGTCAAATTGTAAAAATGAGAAAACTGTTCAGCTCAAAAGAGGGAAGGGCCAGAGACCAGAGGCTCGCCAGTGGAGGGGCAGAGTAAGGCATTCCCCAGCACTGAACAGATGATAAATAACCATGGGAAAGAGAAAACTGGGGATAACTTTTCTCCTCAACACATAATCTTCCTGAAAATCAGCACAGGGTTTTTTTGTGCTATGAGCTGCCTTATCCTGCCATGTCTGTTTTCCAGCTCTGATTTCTGCATGATCTTTCTTAGAAGGAAGAGGATGGTTCTCATATTGACAGCCAGCCAAGTGAATGCAAATGTGTTTTGAACTCTGACTTTCCATGAGTTATTTAGAACTCCAGCTGATACAGAGAAGAGCTGGATGAGACTCCTGTTTGGCTTTACATATAAAATTCTCCAAAGAAATTCAAAGACTGAGTTGAGCCATGACAAGAAACACAGTCCTGGCAAATACAATCCTATTCTGCCTTAAATGTCATCATCAGTAGTAGTAAAACTCATGTTTAATGGAAAAGTAATATATTATCAAAACAATGTATGGGTTGAGTCCTGCACTCTATTGGCAAACCACTGTATTACTTTCTCCATATAAAATTAGATCACCCTATTTATTAAAAAAAAACACCCAAAAAAAAGGGGTAAAAGTGTCCGTTGCAGGTATTTGTGCCAAAAGTTCTATACCAAAAATATATTGTCAGAAGGTCTGTCTTTTGTAGACATGAAGATACTTATCAAAGATTGATACTTTTCTACTCAGAGCTCTTAACACTCCCTGGGCAAAACAATGAAAAGAAATAAGAAATCCCTTTTTTCAGGGAAGCTTATTTTTGCTGAGACAGTTGACTAAACAAGAAGCTGTTGTAGAGCTCCTTTGGGACTTTGTTCTGTAGCCTTTGGTTCTGAAGAGCACATTTGTCAGAGGTTTATGCATCAGAAAGGTACTCTCCATGTGAAGGGCTGTTTCAACTGACAGCACTTGATTTCTTTATTTTTTTTTTCCTTCTGTCTGTGAGCTCTTTTAAGTACATGAACCCTAAAGAACCATCTGTCTGTGAAACGTGCCCAGCCCAGCAGATTAGGAAGTCAGAGAACAGAGAATTAAAACCAGATCCCTGCATTTTTGATTTTAACATCTTAGTACGTGGTGACTGACCTAGTAAGACTGTTGCCTCTGGGCAGGTAGGGATCGAGTTGTATAATATTTTGTTTATAGAGAGTTAATAGCTAGTTGTGCTTTTTATCTCAGGATGCAACAGAGGTTTTCACTGAATGTCCATGAAGCAACACAACCTGTAGAATAAAGACAAGCAGGCACCCAGTAAACAACACACAGCAAAGCTGGTGGGATGGGGAGGAGAGAAAATTTCCATAGACATGATATGTCCTGAATTCTTTTATGTCTCTGCAGAACTGTCCAAGACTTGACTCAGTTTTTTATGGGATTTTCCACCCACCCACACATACCCACACAGCCCCCACTTTATTCCTTGGAGGGGTGGAGGCTGGAGACAGCTGTATCAGGGTTATTGTACCTGCAATGGAAGGTAACAGAGATTTCTGAAAATAGATGCTTCGACAGTGTTGTTGCCCTGAAAAAGAAGGAACAATTGTTGAAACATACTGCCATGTATAGAATGTATATGAGGAATTGATGTGAGCAGCATATTTTGGGTTCCAGTCTGTTTTTACTGTAGAGAAAGCCCATTTTGGCAAGGCATCTTTTTGTCTTTTAAGTGTGAAATCTGGAAAGAGATTTGCCTTGTTGTTGACAACTACCAAATCATCATGTGATACCTGTTTTTCAGTAGAGTTATGTGGTCCCACTGGCATTGCTGAAAGTGAAGAGGATGTTTCAGATGTGAGACTTTCCATCCACACCAGCCCATTGCTGTGCTGTTGTTCCAGAGAAAAAGACCTGCCCATATTTTTGTGGACTGCTTGTTCTCATAGCTGGAAGGTCACAGTGCCAGCCAGAGATGGCCTTAGAACTTGGGCAGTGCCAAGCATAGGAATTTGTGGATTTTCAGCTTCAGTCTGTTTAGCCTGCAGGATTTTTACATGCAGGATGGAGGAAATGAATGTCCTGCTTCTTCCATCCCCGTTCTGTTTGCAAGTAAATGAATTAGGGCAGGAAACAAGGAACCTGTGACTGTAGGGCATCCTGGAGTGCCATTCCTGCCCTTTGGCACCCTAGGGAGTAACACAGCAATAAGAGGAAACAGTCTGCTCTCCAAAATTTGGTTCTTTCAAATGATCATATTTTAAATGTATGGTACATTTAATCTCTCAAACATTCCAAGATAATTTTGTTTTCCTTTGGTCTTTAGGACTGTTTTGGGGGGGGAATCCCAAATGTTGGGAGAAGCCAACTATGTATAAAGCAGTTCAAAAGCAACTCTTACACAAACACAGTGACCCAGGGGTCTCCCTGCTGCTGACACATTCCATTTGGGTTGATGGTACTGGAAGAAAAACCAGTGATAATAAATTGCATTTTTAAAAAATTACTTTGGTAATTATAATGGTGGTTTGAAGAGGTCAGTACATGCTTTTACCAAAACAAGGAAACAACTTTAGCCTAGTACTCCTGAGACAAACTTACTACACCTGATTAGCATTAGGGAATGCTTTTAGGGTGAATTTTCAGGTGTTTGGACATGCACATGCAAGTGGGTTTTGTGGTTGCTGTTTCTATTCATTCTTCACCTTGAATTTCCTACTTGGAAACTGCTGCATTCTTGGGTCTGTTATCACAGATGTTGGACTGGATCACTTTCACTTGCTGGGTTTCAAGGGTGGTGGGTACTTCTTTAATGTTCAATATTTGTTCAGCCTCCTCTGTTTTGTTAAACACAATGAGATATATGGAGTTAGTAGGGTTTTCCCCCCTTTCAAAAATACTGGAGTTTTACAAATAGCTGGAAACTTCCTTGGTTAACACATTGGCAATAAAACAGTCCAAGTGTGCCTGGAGGGTTTTGGCACTGGCAAACTTGCAACCCTCTCAGATTCCTCAGTGCTTTGATGGCAGCAGATGCTGGGAGAATGCAGCTTTAACATCTGCCTTGTGGAACAGGAGCTTTGACTCTTGTGTTGTCTCAGTGAAGTCAATACAAGGCACTGAAATATTTTATTATTGCTGTTGAGCTGTAGTAGCAGCCTAGGGAGGTGTGGGGAGGACGTGCCTTGTGTGTAGGAATATTCCACCCATAAAATTTGTTTGTCCTGTGCTGCTGTCATCTCCCCATGCTTAGCTGAGGCAGCAAAGACAGCACTTCATGGTCTTTGGTCCTGCCCTGGCCTCCCACCAGCTTGCTGAGACCACAGCTCCCACTGGCTCCTCTCTGATGCCCTGCTTGGAGCTGTGTGGAGGGAAAAGCTTCCCGTGTGGCAGCTCACAACAGAGTGGGAGCATGGTCCATGGGCAGAGTTCTTTAGTTTGATCTGTTTTATTGCAGTCCCTGGGATGTGAACTTACATCTTCAAACATTCTTCTTTCTATTTTCCTAGTGTGGGGAATTTTGCTTTTGATTTTTAAGCATCTGGAATCTTCAAAAAAAGAATTTAAAGTTATAATGGATGTTTTGCCACACACACTTTATTTTAATTGAGCTAAAGAAGTAGCATTTGAAAGCAACCAGCCAGCATCCTTGAGCCTTTCTCTCCTCCCTCTCTTTCCCTTCTCATGTGTTTAAATTTAATTCTGTCCACAGCAATGTATCTTACAAGGTCATCTTGTGGTCATTATTTCCTCTAATGAACTATTCCATGGTGTGTCACCACAGCCAGATTTCAGACAATACTAGTATTTACTAACAAATCATAAATCCCAGTTCCTTGAGTTTGATACTGAAGTACAACTAATAAAGAATGCCAGGAGCTGAAGCTTTTTTGGCAAAAGGGCTTTTCAGTAAAGCTTCTTGTTGAGCATCCAAGTGAAGCAAATAGGTTCGTTTAGAAGCTACTTGCAACGATTGTGTATTGATTTATTCTGCAGCTGTGAATGGTAAAAGAATAAATTACGTATTCCAGTGTTTTTTTGGATAGCTGTTCTGTCCTGGGAGTATCTGCTGATGGTGCTTTGGAGTTTCTGGGGTTTCCAACCCTTTTACTAGAAAGTCCAGCTGTCTTTTGAGGAGCTGTTTGTACAGGTGTTACTGTGATAGTTTACTCCTGCTCAGTCTTTCCTTCAGGTACATCTGAGATTTATCACAGAAGGGCTACCCTGACTGCCCAAATCATGGAGCCATGAACTTTGTCATAGGTACTTGTTTTGAGGATGAAAACACCTGCAGAGATCACAGATAGGTGCTGTGTATTTATGTCTACAGATCTGCATGGGCTTCAGTAAGCTATGTTACCTAATATTCTGAATGTGCCCCATGCTTTCAGTAACCGCTCTTGAGAGTTCAAAATACATTTGGTTAAAGTGTTTTATGGCTTGGTTTTTTGAGGGTTTTTTTTTTTTGTGTCATAACTTAACTTTCACCATATGCTTTGAATTATTTGCTCCAGTTTCAAGTCCAGTTTTTCCAGGTCCATCAGCAAAGAAACTTGCATGTGATCTGTAACACTATCCCTTCAGATAGTCCCTGAAAATTAACTGAATAGCAAGGCTCAAAAGCCCACATAGTTTCCTTTTTAATTTAATTAAAATGATGCATATTTGCCCAACACTGAGGAGAATGACATGATGCAGACTGGCTAGTCAAACATGAAGGCAGGCACAGCAGGGACCTTTCAGCCTCGTGAGCTTTTGTAATAACAAGTTGTATTAAGCAAACAACTGTGTAACATGAGGGGTTTCTTATTGAAAAACAAGAGGGGGTGAGAAAGCTTTTCAATTTCCCCCTTGTGGGTCACTGTCTCCAGTTGGTAAGTAGGGACCAGACAGATATTTAAAAATAGGTGCATTTCAGTTGCATTACTTATTTTTTATTTTTTTAAACTTTGCTGTTGATTGGTTCAACTCTTCATTCTATTGTAGGAATGTCATAACTTGACTCTAATGCTTATACAACGCCTTTTGCAATTAGATGATGTAAACCTTAACACATTTAGAGAGGTTCAAGTAATCCCCCTGAGAAGCTAGGCAGTGAGGAGAGTGAGCTTTGATGGTTTATATTTATAACCATGGAATAGTTTTGCTTGGAAAGGACCTTGAAGTCTCATTCCACGCTCCCCCCCTGCCGTGGGCAGGGAACCTTCCACTAGACCCGATTTCTCAGAGCTCCATCCAGCACTTCCAGGGAAGGGGCATTCCCAGCTTCTCTGGGCTTTGCCACACTTAGAGTGAAGAATTTCTTCCTCATGTCCAATCTAAACCTGCCTTTCTTTAGCTTAAGGCTATTTGTCACTGTCCTTTTACTCCATGCCCTTGTAGAAAATCTCTCTCCATCTGTCTTGGAGGCTCCCTTTAGGTACTGGAAGGGACTCTAAGGTCACCCCAGAGCCTTCTCTTCTGCAGGCTGGACAATCCAGATCTCCCAGCCTCTCTTCATAGCAAAGGTGCTCCTGCCCTCTGAGCATCTTTGTGGCCTTTGGGCTAATTGTTTCAGGTTTTATACTGTTATACCCTACTACTGTGTGTAAATTGGACATTCAGCCTGTAGTCTTCTCTTGGAAGCATAAATTTAAGCTGATTGTGCCCTGTTAAGCATACAGGTGTCATGATATTTTTATGGACTTACTGAGAATCACTGTGCATTATATTGTTGAATATTTTTATCTACAGCTACAGGATTTTGGGAACTCTTGTCAGCCATGTGAGCCTGGACCCTGTTCCTAGATGTACCTGTGCTGCTGACTGACTGCAGGCAGGAGAAATCATTCCTTTGGGTTCAGTGTCCTCACCTTTAAAATAACAGTAAAGGTGTCAAAGTCCTCTGGAAGCTGCTGTGATGTCTGCTAACAGCAAATCCGTGCTCCGAGCCAGTTACCTATTTTGTATGTCAGTACATTTATTTATCAGTGCATTGCACTGTAGTGGTGTGTGCAGTGGGGCAGGGCTGTGGGGCTGCTTCCTGCTGCAGGATAAAACAAGCACATGAAGCCAGGGAAGCCCCAGCCTGGGGCATCTAAAGCAGTCTCATAACATTTGGGTGGAATGCAGTGCCAGCTTTGGAGCAAGAGCCAAAGAGCAAGAGTAACTGCATTTTATCCCTGTCAACCCACAGGTTTCTTGGTTGGTGTGTGTGCAGTATGATCACAGCTGGGAAGTCCTGTGTGGTCCCTGATGTAGTTCCAGGCTGTGTGAGCTGACTGATTTTACAGTTCTGCTGTATTCTCCAGGGATATTTGTACAGCAACGTCCCCTTGGCTTCTTTCTCGTGGAGAATTTACCAGGCACAAAATCCTGTGTGGCAGAGGAGGGGTGTGAGTGTTGTGCTGCTGTACAGCAGGCTGGTAGGGTGGAATCCCAGGTGGGCAGGTCCCATCCTCTGCAGAGTCAGGCCAGCTGGGAAGCAAGAGTGAGAAGTATTGGTGGAGAGACCTTATTTCCACCTGCAGTGCTTCTTGGGCCTTGAAGCTTCTGAAAGGATCATAATTTTAATATCATGGAAGAGTTAGATTGCATCAACCATCTCCACGTGTCCATTTTTGTCATTGTCACCCCAGCTCACCCCTGCCATGTCCTCAGTCTCCTGTAAGCCAGGGTTGGAGTGGTGACTCTGGTCCATAAAGGCTGTGGGTCCAGTAAGGGATGACCTGTGCTACCAGACACCTTCCAGGCAGAACCAGGGGAGACAGGCTGAGAACAGACCATTCACTCTCTGACAGATGTGAAGGAGCAATGTTACAGTAAACAGCAGTTCAGTGGGTATTGCCTTGGGAGCTGCACTGTGACCTTGATGTGAGCAAGAGAGGCAGGCTCCAAAAATCAGCACAGGTTCTGAGTGCACTGGGTAACTGATGCCAGTCTGGTGCTTCTGCCCTTAGTTTGTAATTTTAAGTCAGGATGGTGTTAAGTACACCTGTGCTTTGAGTATTGATGCTGTTCCTGTTGCTCATGGGTTTGCTTTCCTCTCGGTGAGGGGGTAGGGGGATGCACTTTTTGTCAGTACAGTTTTATTAGGATTGCATTGTTTGGTGTGTATCTGATATGGGTATGTGTGTGGTAGGTAAGTCTTTGCTTTTATGTAAATAATACACCCCTGAGTGCAAAAAAAGGGCTGTCCATGTTTTGGGTTTTTTAAAATTTGTGTACTGTTCTATTTGTATATTGCCATCTTCTTCTGGTTTATGCAAATGTTAGTTCCTGGAAGGAGAGTCTTCAAATGCTGTGTTTGCAAGGCAGTTGTGATTCTTAATGTGTTCTGTAATTTTTTTAATATTGAAATCCACAGGGTGGATATATATTTATTACACTTAATAGAGCTTAAAGCACTTGCTGAGCTGCACTAAACATGAGATAAAATTGTATCCCTTACAGTTGTGAGGCATGCATTTTAATTTATTTTTTTTAATTGTTGAATTAATGCAGAAGTATTGCTCTGGCATAAGCTTATCAAGAGTCATTTAATATAAGTTGATCAAATTCAGGCTCTTTAGTCTTATTGGAGATGTTGTGTTTATGCATTTGTAATGCATCTGTTGTTTTGAAGAAGAGCTCTGTCAGCTGAGCACCTCAGTTGTGTAAAGCTGAATGCTCAGCTGTAGTCAGTGCATATGTGTAAACTGATAAATGGCAGGTTCAAGAAGAGTTTCACCTTGTCTTCTTTTACTTGACTGTTTATCTCAAACAGTGACCTGGATCTTGATTCTCTACAAACTGTAGAGCAGTCAAAGATTTTTAAGCTGATCTTTTTTGCTAATTTCTAAGGACTGAATGTACTAATCCAGAACATCACCACGGAAATCCTTTGTTCTCTGACCCTACAGTTTGAGGGTGAGCTTACATTTGGAGCTGTGTTCAGCAGCAACAGTACCTTGACCATCACTTTGTTTTTATTTTTAATTATTTCCTCTTGTTTTCCTCCATCCTGGTCTTGCTTTTACTGGTTTTATAGTAAGATAAAGATGTTTTAGTTTTTATAAGAATTTTTGGGTGCAGTATTCCAATGTTCTGTTTGTCTTCCTTGAGAAGCCTGTGGAGTATTTTTGATGAACACAAAGTCATCTTTTGTTATCTTGTCCAACCCAAACTTGGTTTATCCTTTATTTTATTTTTCCTGGAAAGAAATATGTGTACTATCGGTGGCTGAGAATAATTATGAAATATCTAACTTCTTCTTTGTAAGACAAGACATTATCAGCTAAAAGGTAAAACTTGCTGGCTTGCTGAAGGTACTGAGGTCAAGGTGAGAGTCCATATTTTAATTCAGACTGTTTCCCTATCACATCCATGATTCTGTGCAAGACTCATCTGCTGATGAGTTAGAGGGAAATGGAAAATTGTATCATGTGCTTTGCCAACAGTATTTCTGTGCACATGAGGCCAAACCAAATTTCTTTTGAGATCCATGAGCTGGGTTTGCTGCAGACTGGATGTGGGCACTGTATGGTTGTTTTAGACCAAACCATTTCAACTTGCACTGAAATTTTTGCAGAAGGATGTGCTTGTGTAACAACCCTTCTTTCTAGTTACAGACTGCAGCATTCTTAGAGACTGGGAATCCAGTAGAGGAAAAATCATCTGGGGTAGGATTAGGTGCTGAAGTTTATGGAGTTTTGAATTAAAAAAAAAAAAAAAAAAAAAAAAAAAAAAAAACAAACAAAAAACCCAACCAAACCTGAAAAATGTAAAAAGAACAGACTGTATTTGATTGCCAGGATATAAACTCTAAACATAAACATGGAGGAAAATTTTCTAACAGGCTGGTGCTATGGTGTGAAAGTGAATTTGAGCCAAATTCCCAGATTTGAAACCCCATGAACTTCAGTAGACCCAGGCCAATCCTTGGCTTAGGTTCATCTCAAAACTTTGCAAGCACAGAACACACGTTTGAGCGTTCTCAGTGGGACTTGGAGAACCAGAAGGGGAAGGTTTGTGCATAATGCAGTCACTGTTTGCACAGGCAGGAGACACATCAGTGCCAACGTGAGCCTTTGCCCCTTGATCGTCATGAGAATGTTTTTAGAGCATCTTTGAAAAACACCCCGCAGGAAATGTTTCTGGCACGTGTCCTCAGTACTTGAATCTGTTCTCTCTGTACTGGGAAGAGCTTTATGTGGCTTCTCTAATTCTACCCAAATAATGAACTTGCCCATTGTCCTCAGCTCGTGTGCCTGTGTGCCAGCCCTTTCCTGTCACAGCAGCTGACATCAGGTTCCTGGATCACACTCCTGCTTGGAGGACAACTGGTTTATTACAAGTTGAAGCAATACTGCCTTCTGGATGGGGACTGTAGTGGGGAGATGTCAGCAAATTACCAGCTATACCCAGACCAGCCAGAGAGATTTATGTGCCCATTTTAATCAGCATTGTGCTCATTTGTTTGCTTTCTCCTTCTCAGCAGAGCAAACTCTGGTTTCCTCTGAGTTTTGCAGCTGCTGTAAAGGGCAATAAGACAGCAGTGTCAGTCACAGCAGTACTCCTGCACTTGCTGCATCCCAGGGTTGTGTCTGGAGCTGGAGAGGGGAAAAGTTTAACATGAAAATGAGCTACATGCAATTAACAGTTTATGGGGAAGCTCGTAAAGGATCCAGCTGGTGGTGGCACTGGGCTGTTAAATGGCTTTTCTGAAGAAACTAGAATGAGAAATTTAAAAAAAATGCACACATGCACTGTTCAGTTAACAGAAGTTGTCAGAATATTCTGGAATATTTCTTATTAATAAGAATATAATTTCCAAGTTCAGCATCAGATGTGCTTTGTGTTTGTCCCATGGAGAAATCTAAATAAGCATTTATCCCTGGAACAAACAGGGATAGGAATGCTTGTGATTCTGTGACAGAGCTATCATCAGGACATGCCAGCTGAGCTGCCAGTGTGACTAAGGTGCAATTTATGTCAGTTTGCTTAATTTAGTCTATTAATCTATAATTAATTATAATTCTATATATTGATATTTAGCTATGATTAAGCTATAATTCTTCCTCTTTTTGATATCATTTGATCATGAGATTCTAATGACAAATGAGACACAAACTGCTTGTTCCATTTCAGAATCTGTAGTGTATTGTTAGAGCTCTGCAAGGTTGACATATGCATGCTGGACTATTGCAACAAGCTGCAGAGAGAGCTTTGTCATCATATCAGTACAGCAAACATTTCTCTGACTCACATATCCCCTGCAGTGATTTTGTAAGCCAGGGCAAAATTTAGAACTCTATTTGTTATCTGGTACATATTTCAAAGACATTGCCAAACAAAAAGCTAAATTTAAAAACTCTGGCTTTTGTTGTTGGGGGTTCCAGACATGCCAAAGGAACACGTGTCAGCAATTTTAGACTTAGTGGCCACGTAATTGTGAAATATCTGAAATATCATCTTCTTTTTTTTTTTTTTGCTATAGATGCTCTTGGATGACAAAACCAGAGAAATTTCTATTAGCTGTTCGAGTTACATTCACCATCAGTGCTTTTTTGTATTGGAATGAAAAAAGAAAGTGCACAGCAGACAACTTTTCTTTTTTTTGCATGTATGACAAATTATTTTGCCCTAAGAGAATGTTGCTTTTTGTGGTTCGATTTGACTGGCTTGTTGACATGGACAGCCAATGATCCTGCACATATATCTGTCTTTATGTGCTTTATTGTATAATGCCTTCATTTGTGAATGAGTTTGCCTCCTGCCTGATGATATTTTATTTCTCTAAATTGGCTGATTAGTCGGTGGGATGGGGAAACAGACTGTGACTGTGGCTCTAGAAAATGTGACAGACTGTCCAGTGCAGGGGAGGGAAGTGTGTTAAACTTCAGATCCATCCTGCATCGTGGGGTCAGCACAGCTGAGCTGGGAGATTGGTGTGATTTCTTCCCAGCTCCCACCTGAATCATAGACCAGGATTAATACATAGACCAGGATTAGTACATAGCCCAGTGCTTTAAACTGAATCACCTTTAGGAGTTGTTCCCCAGGCTTGCTGACTTCTTAACCATCTGAGATATACCTTGGAGTTAACCCCAAGTGAGGTCTGACCTTCTGTTGGCAGGGTGGCTTTCCTCCAGAAGGAGTTACCTGGAGTATGCCTTAATACTGAAATACTGCTGCCTAGTTCCTTGTATTAAAACTATTATGTAATGATGTTGTTCCTATTCATGGATGGAAGTAAATATTTAGAGGTAGAGTAATTCTGAACTTAGTGTTTGGCAGTAAGTTTATTTCAGAACTTCATTTTTGGACAGAGACTTTTAGGTCAGTCTGGTGAGGGAGACTTTGACTGTATTCTGTATGTTTTCTTCAATTCAGTACAGAGTAGGTGCTTTGTATTGTGTAAACCTGGCTGCTTCCACCAGAGTGAAGGCTTAGGCTTGTATAGTTTCAGTTCCTGAAAGATACCCACCTTAAACATGTGGGTTTGTTTGTGGCCATGTGCTGGTGGCTGTCATCTGATGCCTGGCAGCTGTTCCACTGCATTTCTCTGGCCCACTGTCACTTCTGTGGCTGCATCCAGCCCCTGAGCCTTGTGGACTGGTCCAGTGATTCATTTCTAGTCTGTGCTAGGTTTTGTAGTCATCTCTTAGCACTTGAGCTGTAGATGTGAGAATCCATTCTGTTAGTTCTTTGGTGATAAGCAGGAGGGTTCTGCATGGTACTCAAATCCCTGATCTGAACCTCTCTGTAGTAATCAATCTTCTGGTTTAAATAAAAAAAATTTTCAGTTAACCCCTTCATATTTGGCATGCATTCCCTCCCTCCTGTCCTCTCTTGAGTTGACTTTGTGGCTGTTGTCCCTGTGCCAGGCTGTGCCTGTGGTGTGTGATTCTGAGGGTTGTGGGGAGCAGGGTCTGGCCCTGGACCTTGCACAGGCTTGTGTTGCTGTGTAGTGAATTAGATCATCTCACTGATCTAATTAAAATAAACTTTAGAAATGCTCTTGGCATGTCAGTTTTTAACAACTTACAAGGGGCTCCAGCACAAGGACTGTTGTGACAAATCCTGTATCTCATCATCAAGGAGAAAAGTTTGGTCTTTTGTGCATCTCACCATCCTGACAGCTGTGACTGAGGTGGTGCTGTGGTGAGAGTGTTCTGGACAGGCACAAGCACAGGGAAAGAGGAGCAGCTCTCAGGGGACTGATAAATGTTGCTTTATCCAGAGTTCTGGTGAAGAGTGGAGCAAGCAGATCAAGTCAAAAGCTATGCCTGCTGTCATTGCCTGGTTTGCCTCCAGACATTTGACTCTGCCCTGGAAGTTGGTCTTGGGCCAGCTGAGAAAAAAGCCATCACTCCTGTGGCTCAGAGTCAGCTTTGCTGAAATCTTTGGTTAAACCAGCACATGACTGATCCTCCCCTGTGAGAAAAGGATCAAGATTTTTTTGTTGGTATTTTTTTCCCCCAACTGGGCTAATGGCATTCAGCTCATGAATTTCTTGTTATCTTAGTTTCTAGTAAATGGAATTAAATTTATATACTGAACACCAGTTGCTCTCCCTGGCATTTCTAGGACGAATCCTGGACTTGAAGACAGGGACAGTAAAGAAAGAAGGCCAGCAGTCCTCCATGAGAATGTGCATGGGATCCAGGCGCTCCTTCATTTGCAGGATGAGGTATGCATTTACCCTGTGTTCCATCAGGGTGCCAGTCCTATCTCAGCTTAGACTTCAGACATTTTGTTGCACTAATTTGGCCTTGATTACAAACTAAAGCTGTAATGACACACTGCCATGAAGTATTTCTAGAATACTTGCTTTAGGAACTGGAGTGGAACTGAAATTAGTCTTCCTCAAGGACAGAACACCAGAACAGCTCCTCATTTCTGTGGTAGTTATTCTTCTGAGTGTGGAGTGGAGCTTCCTTTTTCCAGAGAACTTCATGACAGCTTCACCCCTGGAATTTCAGCCCTTCTTTTCTAGTAAAGTTACTCAAATTGATACCTTGGGAACAAAGCTTTCGCAAGTGTTATGAACACCCAGCTCTGTGTATTTTTTCAGCAAACCAAGAATATTAAAAGAATCTTAAAGATAAACAAGAATTCAGTTGCAAACCTTCCAGCTATGTAGGAATTAGCCTAAGCCTGGTATGAATTAAGCAGATGTCAGCTGGCTGATGCTAGATAAATGAGTAATTGTTAGAGGGTTTTTGATTTGCAATTTTCCAACTTCTCCTGCATTGTTTGGGCTTCTTTAAAGAGATTTGTCTGCCCACTGCTTTTTTTGGGGGGGCTTGAGAGCACTTCTCTTGTTTTAGTGCTAACAAGCTAAAATGCCTGTTGCCATTGCAATAAATTTTTCTCTGTGGTTAGGAGGGGAAAGTACATAATTGTGTCTGTAGGCTATGTCCAGTATAAATGGTGATAACAGCACTGCAAAATTCATTACAGAATGAAAGACACAAAGCACAGTATTTGACTGAGAACACTGCTTTTTCATCCTCCCAAGATGCACATCATGTTAGGAGGACTTGTTTGTGTAAAGAAAACCAGGCCTAGTGTCCTGTTTGCAGTTGTTCCTCAGCTTGCAAAACAGTTCAGATTGCAGTCATTTCCTAGCACCCTGATTCTGTAAACTCCAGTGCATGAGAGGGATTTTACTCATGCCCTAACCCCCCCTGTTTTTGTATTTCTAAATCTCATTTTAGTTGTTCACTTCTGCTCCTTGGCAGTGACTGATAAGAAAAAAAAAAAAAAGGAATAAAAAGAAAATCTTCTGGGAAGAATGGGCCTCAGATAATGTGAACCTTCCTTGTGGTTTCTTCTTTCATTGTTGTTATTATTTTTCCATTAAAAATGAACTGCTTTTACCCTTCAAACTATTTACTCAGCTTCAGATGGATTGTTGAAATTTTACAGTTAGGCATACTTATAAATATCACAAAATACACATGAACAAGTGTTAAACAAAGTTACTTGACAGTGTAAATAGTTTGATCTTGCAGTCATTATCTTAATGTCTACAGACATTGTAGCTGGTGTATGGCAGTGGAATTCTTCTGTCCAGGGAAGCTACAGGAACACTGAGATTGCTTTGTGTGGATATCTGGGGTTCTGACATATTTTCTGTAGTTTTCACCCCTGGTTTATGGCTTTTTGAAGTGTGTCTATTCTTTAGCCACCCTTGGGATATCAATTTCAGTCTTTATACTGGGGGAGCGAGGAAGGGAATATTTTTCTAGTCACTTTTATTTTTTCAAAAATAAAGAAGATTTTTATAGCACATCTAAAAAGCTCAGCCTGTGAAAGCAGCATGTCCTACATAAACATGAATATGCAACTTTTTGCCAGGAACAAGTATCTATTATTGTCTTCTTATATGTGTAATAAGGATCTCAAAATGCATTTTTATCGCGTGTATTTATATTCATTTTTGAGCTCTTTAAAATCTTAATTTACTTTTAGGTGTGGAAATGCTCCTCTGGATCATTTACCTCTGAACAGAATAACCACCATGAGAAAAAGATACAGGTACTATGACTTCATTTCCCACAAAGCAGCTGTAGTTGCCCTAAGCCCTCTCATTTGCCACTGGGTTAATGCCCACTCCAGGAGTGTTACCTCCACACACTGGATGCTTTTGCAAACAAAATCTCTTGCATGTGTCATTCAGATGCTTTGTCTTACACCAGCTCCAGCTCTGAATCAATCTTCTCAGAGAAATTTCTCAGTTTCTCAGAGAAATATTACAAAAACAGGTACAGCTTGAATAGCAGCATGACAGAGGTGGCAGTACAGAACCCTAGGTTGATTCTTGGGTGTTTCCAGCATAATTTACAAATACTGGTAAATCATTAGTAGCCACAGTTTGAAAGCATAAAGCTGTTCTGCATGTCAGTGTGATGTTTTTGTGTTCCTTTTTCATTCAGGAATGGCCTGGGCCCGGTGAAAGAAGGTGAAGCACAGTATGCTGTTGTCCATTGCACTGGCTATATCAAGGCTTGGCCACCAGCAGGTTTGTATCCCTTGTGGAAGACTGTGTACCAAACTGTCCTAAGGAAAATGACAGGGCAGGTTAGCCTGAAAACCTGGCTCAGGTTTCCTTGCAGCTAGAAAAACAGGAGGAGTTTTAATGGGGTAGCTGATTAAAGCTCACCTTGAGAAGCTTTTGATAAGAAGAAATCAGCTGTTGTACTCACTCAAGGCATCCCCATTTTCCATGTGACACCCTTCTCAATTTCATTGCCACAGAGGACCTGTAGAAATTGCCAGTAATGCAGGATTCCACAAACTGGGGCCAAAAGTTTTCAACTTATGTTGATAAACCAATATAAAAATGGTCTTGTTTTGAGAAGGTGGACACAAGGGATTGTGTACCTCTAGAAAACAGCAGTTAATGCTTTTATACATAAGTACTGAATTGCAAGCACCTATGTATGAAAATGTGTAATTTCACTTAGACACATGGAAACTCTCAGTAATGGTGTTACTTGAGAATGTTCAGTATTTGTGATAAATTCTGTTTTGAGGCTGTTTTTCTGGGAATCAAGTCTTGGCGTACCGCTTTGATCTGTGGAAAAAAACATTTACCTGCTGGAACTCAGTATTACCTATGGGAATATTTACCTTTGAAAAATTCCAAGAGGAGACAGTGGAGCTCATCCAGACCTCATGATGAGTGGGGTTACCTGACCTTGGCGTTTGCAGCAGTTGAAGAGGTTGTTTGCGATGTGACAGCGCCTGCTGGCATGAATCAAAGGATCAAACCAGGAGCTGTCCTGCCCTTTTGTGGTTGTACACCACGGCCATAAATCACATTGATCCAGGGATTATGAGTCCTAAGAGGTGGTTTGTACCAAATGTGTGCAGACAGCAGCGTGCAGATCTGAACTTCTTGTTGGTTGTTTGCTGAAATGAGGTTTCGGAAGCAGAGGAAAACTGTCCCTCTTGTTGCTAATGGGATTTAATAGGAGTCAAGATGCTCCAATTTTGCTTCTCTCTCAAAAGCATGAGAGCACAGTGTCTGTGGAGTGCTCTGAAAATAGATGTTTTTTTCTGTTTTGTTTTCTTCTACAAAAAGATTTACTTTTCTCTTGGTAATTCTAAATGCAATTGAATTCGACCTTGATCTACAGGGTGTCTCCTCAAGAAGGTGTAGGTCAAAAAGGATTTTTTTAGCCTGAATGAGAATCTTGCCACATGTTATGGGATGTTTAAAGAGATCTGACTCTTCAGGGGTGTGTGTTGCTTATACAGAACTACAGATGCATGAACTCATGTCAGCACTAGGTCCTGATGTTGGCAGTGTGTGCCCTTCAGCCACCAGTTCTGCAGGACAGCACCTTGGGATTAAAAGGATCTTCTGGGTCTGGAGTGCCCAAGGCCAGGTATCAGTCACATTGCAAATCCCAGTTGGCATTAGTGAGGTCTTTTCTCCAGCTCTACTCTTCCAAAACCTTGCTGCTTATTACTTCATGAGAAGTTTTAATTTCACTGAAGGTCAAATGGGAGTTTTCGTGCCCAGTGCCTCTGTGTCTTTCCAGTGTTCTGGTGTGTTTCCAGAAGGAGGTTATATCCTGTCAGCCTGGACTTTGCAGATACAATCCAGGCCACCTCTACTTTCCATTCTCAGAGTGCATTCTCTTTATCCTTGTGGCTTTTTCTCAAAATGTAGGTCACTGGCACTACACATTCTTATTTCAGATGAGATTGTAGTGATGGATAGCACAAACAATATTTCCTGTCTTGCCTGGCACTGTAGGATACAGCATCCTTCTCTTTTGTATGGTGCATCCTGCAGGCATCCTAAGACATCTGATATAAATTTATAGTCTTCCAGGTTGCCTTTTTCTCACTTGTCAGCTGCAAATCTTGCTTTGAATTGTGTGATGTTTCAATTAGTAATATCTAGTTCCATCCTATTTCTGTTGGTTTAGCTTATGACTGTTACTGTTCCCCAAGTGCATGCTTATGCATTTAGTAATGCTGGATTTAATCCCATTTCTATTACTCCACTCCTCAAAATCACATGGTGCTCCTTATGATATCCCAGTGCTCCTCCATAATGCTAATGCCTCCAAACTAATCCTAAGGGATGTTTTTGATTTTGACAGCCTTATGTGGAATTTCATTGGTCTTTTATGTTACCATCCAAATTGTTACTTCTGTTAGTCATGTCTGGGTGCCTTTTCTAGGGCACACAGAATTGAATCAGGGCCTTTTTCATCAGTGTTTATTTGCCTTCCCAGTCTTCCCCACTTTTTATTGGTGATTGCCATGTATCCATTGACTTTCAAAGTCAGTGGGAATATCCATGGGCTGGATTGTTCCCCTATATGTTTGAGTGAATAAGTGACAACATCACTGCATTTGTTCTCATTTCCTGTGGTAATCCAACCATAATCTGCAAAGCAAATGAGATAACTACAGCAGCAATGGAATTTGCCAAGCCTTCTCTACCCTGTAATAAAATTACTTTGTTGAAATCAGCAAGCCCTGCATGGTCTCTGGGTTCTTGGGAATAAATGGGCTTGTGCTAAATCACAGCTGTTTAAAAATTCAGTGATCAAAAAGATAATTTTCACTTATTTTTCAGCTGCCAAGTGGACACCAGTATAAACTCCAGATCCTTTTCTTTCACAGCATTCAGTGTGGCACGTGCATTATATAGCTGATGTACAATATGAAGTGTACTTTCACAAGCTAAAGAAGTAATATTATCAAATGCCTTTAATCTGTACTTAGTCTTATTTGCTTAGCACTTGGTATTTTCTCTTTCTGTGTTGAATTGCATTGTCTCTGGCCAGTGTTCAGTTTTTTTTAGTCCCACACTGAATAAATCAGTGTTGATACAGAAGCATCAAGAGAAGAACTGCTTTGTGATCATTATTAGTGGGATAGGTTATTTGACAGTGCTTGTGCAGGGAGGAGTCTGTGCAAATCTGGAGTAATTTGAGTACTTCAAACAGGTGAAAATGAGTAAGCTACAGACAGCTGGTGGTGTAATTTAGGGCTGGGTTTGTTGTGTTATGGCTCAGGTCTGTGTTCAACATGAAAACACTGGCACATCCAGCCTGCCTTTGTGGGTTTTCTCACTTGTGTGGAGCAGCAAGGCTCATGTACTGGCAGGCTGTCTGCAGCCCCTTCTTCACTGAGAAAGGGGAGAGGAAACAGAGGCAGCATCCTGCCTCAGCCTCCATTCGGGCTGTGTGTTAATGGTCTCTTCATTTTTCTCCATTGCACCTAAAAAGACAGGTAAGAGTAAGATCAAGTGCAAAACCAGGCATGTGGTACCTACACACTTCCATCCCCATGGGTTATAGGCTGGCCTCAAGAAGTGAGATGTAAACTTGGTGTGGAAGTGAAAGGAAAAAGGAGTCAGATATCTCAGATGGATGTTCCAGCCAGTCATGGTGTATGCTTGGTTAAATGATGGGAGTGTGGGGTTGGGTTATTTTGAATGAGCTGAAAGGACCCCTGGTTTGAGGCTGGCTGAGCAGCAACCCCAGCCTTTGTCCCTCTGTTCCCAGAGAAGCAGCTCAGATGGGACTTGTGATCCTCAGCCTAGACAGTGCTTCAAGTTCATAGCCAGTCATAAAACTGAGAAGTGCTGACCTTCTCAGGGGTTTTTTTTCCTGTTTTCAACTTAAGCAAGATTTTATTTTCTTCTTTTTTTCCCCTCTGTATACCTCATTCCTGGAAGGAAATGAGTCTTCTGTGGTTCCATATGATATTTTCCTAATAGGTTTGTTTTGCTTTCTCTTTATGGCATAAGATTTGGTAGAGAGAGAAGATAAAGTCTGTCAGGATGTTGGTAGTTTTCTGTAAATCAAAGCCAGGATATGCACAAAAGCACATAGTGAAGCAAAGAGACAGATACATGTTTTGAAACTTCAAATAAAGAGTCACAGAATAGTGTTAAATTCAGATAATGTTGAAATCCATTTTTTTTCTCTTTAGTTAAAAAAGAAACATTTCAGTCTTCCAAGTCAGACTTACGGTAACATCTTAACCACAGCATGCCAAGGCTGTTAGGTTATTTTAAAGTTTTGGCCAGAATCTGGACGTTTGTGCAAAGTACTCCCTCTTCCAATACAAAACAAAATAGTTGGTTGAATATTCCTTGCAGTGCTGTCATTTTTAAGGCTTTATTTATTTTTTTAAAGAGTAGTTAATTTAGTTTTTATTGGGATTTTTCACAAGATTTTTATCCTTGGTATGCTATCCACAGCCTTTTTTGTGAAAGCCTTTTTCCATTGTTTTCCATTAGAGATAAAGTCACACAGTGTAGTTCTTTCCCTGGCAAGTAACTATCAGAACTGCATCTAATGAAGACAGTCATTATCAGGGGATTGCTAGTGACCACTGGACACTTAAATTCCATCTTTTTAAAGAATTATAAATAATTTCTTTCTTAGTGCATTGGAATAAAACCATAAATCCACCAGTGCTGTTCTGTGTCTCGCAGAAGATGTGGGGCAGAAGGGTAGAGAAAGCAAGCAGAAAATGAATATACAGAAAGCAGAATGAATATACAGAAAGCAGAATATACTTTTCTGTTGTTAGAGCCAACTGGAAGCTCATTGGGAAAACGAAAAAAGTTCCTTATGTCCACACCAACACATGCTGTTGCCCTGTGGGAAACTGTTTGCTGGTATAGAGGACGCTTGGAAATTTAATATAACCTCTGATGGCACAGCATTCTATTTGTGATGCTCACTTGCAGCTTAGCTGTGCCAGTTATTGATGTGAACTCAGGCAAGCACAGCACTGTATTTATTATTTGAGAGGGGTGTATATTTGGTGTTGAGAAATAAGCCCTCTCCCAGGGTTGCACATAAAGAATGTGAATAACTGAAGGATGTTTATTTTGTTGATGCCCCCTAAAGGTCAGTTCCATGTCTGCTTTCCTCCAAGATCTTACAATATTTTTTAGAGATAATGATGGTACTTGGTGGTGCTAAGGAGCAATATTGCATTGTGTTAAGAGCTGGACAAACTGGTAGAAAGTGCAGTGCACATCTTCATTTATCTGTGCATACTGGAGTGTGTTCAATAGGAAATGTGCAAAAGCAAAAGTAAATCTCATCTACAAATAAAGACAGCCAGAGTTGAATCTTTGAAAATATCAGCAGAAGAATAAAGAAAATAATTTCTCTCTGTGGAATGCTGCCAGTAATAGCACCTACATTGCAGAGAAGCGGAAAATCTTTTTGTCCTCTTTTTTCTCTAGGCACTTTGGGAAGGGGTTGACAATTCCCTGGGTCATGTATTGATTAATTCCAGCCAGATTGATTTTTATTCATAGAGTGTCTTGTGGCATAACCCAACTAAGACATTTTCCATTTTGCTATACAGATCAAATGTAATCCATCTTGGGCAAAAGGGGAAAAAAAGGATGAAAATTAGAACAACAGCCTCCCTTTGTCAACAGAGTGACATCAGTAATAATGTTTCTTAGCTAGGTTTCTTAGCTAGGTTTGGAGGTTGTTTATGTTACTTGGATTTTATTTGAGCAGTAGCAAGCATGGACCAAGTTTCTGAAAAGGAAATCACTCTTGAAAGCTACAGAGAAAAAAAAGATTATGCAAAGTGGAAGCTGTCCAGCTGTATCTTTGCTGTCCTTTGCAATACTCTGTGCCACTGAGGAAATGATTGGAAAAAGCTTTTGAGGTCAGGGGAATATAACGTGTCCTTCTTAAATGAAAAACACCGTTTGAAAGGGATCTTTTGGTTAAGGTTATCCAACTGGAATGCTTAGAGTTATGTCCTTAAAACAGCACTTGTAAGATGAGATAATAATGCTCCTCCTTTGTAAAGTTCCCCTTGATAAAATTCTAGTTATCAGTGGGGGGCTGAAAATAATGTTGTGCACCCCAGTTTGTGAAATTATTTCAGAACAAGTTTCAGTATATTATACAAAAACGTGGGGGTGTTTTCCTTCATACTTGGTGTATTTTATTCTATTGTATAGTTCAGTGAAGACAAAAAATACCTGGAAAATGCTGTTTGGAAGGTGATTGTCAGATAAGATTCAACTGTTTGGATACAAAATAACATCCTGAGGGATCATTCCAGTTCATTCAGCAGCATTTGTAGTCATTTTTCAGAGGTGTCATTTATGAAAGTGGTGTGCTGTCATCCTCTGGACTGTCCAAAGATTGGCTTACACTGGGGATTATAAATTTCAAAAATAAAATTGTTTCAGAAATGGTAGCTGCTTTGCAATTATTTTCGTTAATGCTTTGAAGTGCCTCTTAAATGATTCACTGCCTGTTATGACTGAATTCCTTGAAAATCCTTGTGAAAGAGTTTACAGAACACTTAAAATAGGTCAGTGGTGTCACTCCTGGAGGACGTTTTTTCAAGTGTTTTATACGAACTTGGTATCTCAGTGCTGGAGTTGGGAAATAGCCTTAGCTCAAGGCTTAGCCAGCAAGCAAGTAAACAGTGCTAATCTGAATGTTCCTATTTGTGAAACACTGAGATGGAAAATAGTACACATGTATGTTTTGAAGCTATTCCTGTGTTTATAGTAGTTACTCCTGTTACACAGCTGGAAGGAGCAGTGTTAGCAAAGCATCCACATTTTTTTCAGTCTTTCAACGTAACGACACAGGTTTAGTCCATTATAGAAAAAAGTAAAACCAGCTGTTCAATATGAGGACAGAATTAGTGATTAATTTAGGCTGTGCCTTGTTTTTAAGGCTCATTATAAAATATTATTCACAAAGAAAACCGGACATAGTGTGCCTTCACTGACCACGTGAAGTGACCCCATGGTTCCATAACATGCTGGTGGAGCAGCACTCATGGAAATGTTACTGTCCATCTTGGTGTATAATGGAATTTTAGTATCTGCTGTGGGTAGTGTGTACACATGTGAGGTATGTAGCATTGAGCACAACTGAGAGGCATCATCTGATCTGAACCCAGAAATAATGACTGAATCATAGAGAAGAAAACAAGGTTATTTTTTAAGATTTAGAGCATCTAGGAAAGTACAGAGCAAGGACAGCAGCATCTCTTTTTATCCCAATTTCCTAATTATAACAGTATTTGTTATTGTTTACTCCAGGAATGACAATACCAGAAGAAGATGCTGATGTGGGACAAGGTAGTAAATACTGCCTTGTGGCGATAGGAAGGCTTCAGGTAATTGTCTTTCCGTATACAAACTATTTCTGAAAGCATGATCATCGTTCTGCTGTGGTTGTTAAAGATTTGCACACTGTTTCGCTACTAGACTGTAACTTTTAACATGCTTCCAGTTTATAAAGTGCCTTGGTGTCTGTGCAGTCAGTGACTTGTCTAGAACCTGCCAGCAGAGCAAAATGAAACTGTGATTTTGGTGCTGGATATGTGTGCTTAGTCCAGTGACCGCAGCAGGGATGCTCCTGAAGATGAGTGTGCACAGACCTGCCGTTCTTCAGGGTGTGTAGGGCTGGGGTGTTGGAGGTGGTGAGGAACGTGGCAGTGCAGGTGCTGCAGGTGGTGGGTTAAAGTGACCCCCAGAGCCAGTCAGATGCTCCCTGCCATTCTCCCAGTCATTCACTCTCTGACTAATCAACTACTTGAAAAACTGTGATTGCAGGAGTTATCCTGAACATGGTAAAGGTAAAGCAGTCAAGAGGCACTCCAGAAATCATAGCTTTATTCTCAGCATGTATTTTGTTATGCATTCAGATGAGATGTGAGCTGAAGGAACTGGGAAAATTACATTTCCCTTCCTTTTTGTTGAGAGGGTTGCAGTTGTTGTAGGGCATTTCCTCCTTTGTGCATTGCTGAGCAGAGTTCAGAGCTCTGAGCTAAAGCAGCCATGGTGAATCTCCTTCCCCACAGCAGGGAGGACAGTTTTTATCTTCCTTTTCTGGGATTTCTGCCATGGGTGATCATGTTTGAGCCTCTTGCAGGATCCCCTGTGCTCACTGCCATCTGCTAGGGCGGGATCACTCCTCCTGACAAGGTGGAATGACCCTTGAACAGGGGCCAGACCCATCTTACCTGAGATGAACAGCCTGCAGGTGTTAGCACATCTGCAGAGTGGCTCTCCATGGCCATGGCAGAGCTGCACAAGTACTGCAGGATGGGTTTCAGGTTAATCATGCTTTCATAACCAAGAGTAATATATTCCACTAATGGAAAGAAGGAAGTTATGGGGCTTCATGTGTTACAACTTCCAAAGAAAAAATGATTTCCAAGTAACGTCAAAACATCTGTTACGTTAGAGGAGCCGTTGTGGTATGTGAGGGCAGGCAGGAGGAAGCTCTGTGGTGGGTTAAGTCAGAAAGGAGTCAGGGTGCACAAATTAAAAACTCTTGTTCTCTAACAGCAAGTTGAAGTCTTGCATACAGTTAACTGGCTAATCAGCTCTGAGCTAGCAAAAAAAAAGAGATTTTGCTCATTTTGCATTGCTAGCAGAGATAGCTCTGGAAGTTGTAAAAAAATCAGTTTGTACCTCCAGTGGGAAAGAATGGATATGAAGTGGCCTGATAGCACAGATTTCAGAGTGAAAAATAGAATGGATATGAAGTGGCCTGATAGCACAGATTTCAGACAGAGAGCTGAAAACAGCTCTCTCTAGTGAGATTTGAGAAATATGTAGAGAACTGTGTTTTTCCTTATGAGCAGCCACTTGCTGGTCTGATATCCCCTACTCAGCCTCTAGAGGACTTGGTTCAGGTTCTGTAGGTGTTTCAGGTGAGGTTCACATCACGTGAAGCAGGAGTGTTTAGTCTGAGCAGTTCTGTTGGTTAGATAACAGGTTGGTGTCCTATCCTCAGATGAGTTGACTGCATTGTCCTCTGCAAGTCATTCTTTTTTGGTTGACAGAGAGAGGAGCCATGATGGCTGATGTGCTGCAAAGTGAGATTAATCCAGCTGGACTTTGATCCTCAGTATATCTCCCCTTCCTGGGGACTTCTGGTGTGTTTGTTTCTCTGCTGTGCTGTTAAGCCTCGATAGATGCCGTGGGGTGAGATATTTGCCCTGCAAACTGGACTAAAGCTGTTCTCTCATTTATCTGTGCTGCTGTTTCATTTTACTTCCTTCAGCTGGTAGCAGTCTGCCAGCAGATTCTGCCCTTTAGCTGTGGCTCTGGTGAGTGCTGTGACTCTCTTGGCCCTAGGTGACCAGCTCTCCTGTGTGCATGGACATGAACGGCATGTCGGTCCCTACGGAGTTCCTGTCCCGGCACAACTCCGACGGAGTCATCACCTTTGTGGACCCAAGGTGCATCAGTGTCATTGGCTACCAGCCCCAGGTCTGTGGCCACTGGGAATGTGGGGAATGGGTGGGGCCAATGCAGAAAATGCCATTTGCAAACATGAAGTAGTTGATAATTCGTACATCGGGCACCGAATGCTGTTCGTTTTTCTTTGCTGTCCACGTCTCTGTGTGGGGTATCTGTTTATACCTCTAGATCTGATTAGAATTCTAACAGCAGAGTGCTCTGAACCTTGCACAGCTTTCCAATGAAGACATTTCCGTGATAGAAAGTTAACAGTGCTTGGAGAGAGTTTTAGTCCTGTAGACCTTTGATTCTGCCAATCTCTTGAACAGTAAGCAAACATAATTTACAGCATCTATTTTCCTTTAGGCTACATCTGCTCCTCTGAACAGGAGGCTAGTACAGAACTGAGTAGAATAGTAAATGAACCACAACTCTCCCTCAGATAACTCCCAGCAGTTGCAATTTAAAGGCAAAAGTAGTTCCTTGTTCATTTGTTCATTGATTTTTTTTTATTTTAAATTGCTTTATAATGAGTGTTTTTACAAAAATTAATGCCATAAAATGAGCAGTAGTAGCAGATATCAGTCTTTTCAAGACACCATTTCACAGATAATAGAAAAAAACTTTTGTGTAAAAACGTGGGGCATGATGCCTACAAACCTTGTTTTTGTGGTTCATCCCAGATTAACTGAGTAGTCTCATTAAATGTGATAGATCTTGTGTTTGCAAAAATGACTTGGAGGTCTACATGTGGATTTCTGTTGTAGTTTGGGTTTTCTACAAAGCTTTATGTTTTATTCTAGGATCTTCTGGGGAAAGATATTTTAGAATTCTGCCATCCTGAAGACCAAAGCCATTTGCGAGAGAGCTTCCAACAGGTGCTGTGTCCTCCTCCTTTTGTTCCACACTTTATTATTTTGTTATTATTTTGTCCACAGAGTAGTTTTTATTTCTTCTTATGCAGGAGAAGAAGTGGCAAGATACAAAACAATTTGTTGGTCAGTTATCAATTGGTTAAGCGGCATAATTAATGGTAGGATGGGTTGAGAGTATTTTCAGAAATAAATCTTGTAGTTATATATTTGGTTTTTTGCTGCACAGGGTGAATTGTTTTGGAGATGCCTGTGATCCTCCTGTGTTAAGTGGTAACCAAAATGATTTACCTTCCAAGATAGGCTGTTGTCTTGGAAGTAGTTACATCCCTCTGTGATGTTGGATTGTTTGTAACTGAGTTCTCTGCTAGCATAGATTATTTGCTTTTTCATGTATCTTAATGGAGTTACACCACTTTACATCAACATGTAATATGGCCCTTTTTCTCTGTTAGAAATTGAAATATGCAGGGAAGTAACAAAAAAAAATACAACATACAGGAAGAGTTACTGGTTTGGATTCATTTTGCCATGGGCCACATTTACATCAGCTGAATCAGTGACATTTATTCCATTGCAGAGCTTGCTGTTTCAGCTTGGTCTGGGACCTGCATTAGCAAGGCTTTATCCAAGCTGTCTCCTTACTGCTGGGCTTTTCAGTGCCTTTCCTGCTGCACCAGAACACCCAGCACAGGATGTTTAACCTATTGCTGAGGCCCAGTTGATCTCAGTGGTTCCAGATTTTCTAACAACAGCCAATAGCTCAACCAAGTTGTGTTGATCCATCTTGCGTTGGATGCTGAGATGTATTTTCAGCTGTGAAACGTGGATATGAAGTGACTTCTAAGTAATTTGTATAGCCAACTGTTTGTTTAGGGATGGCATGCACAGACAGAGCCTCTGGGGGAAAAACAACTAAATGCTGTGTCCCTAGAACAGATTGTGAAATGGAGGTTATGGTCTCTGCAGAAGTGTTGGAGATGGTGTAAGATATTCGTCCTCCTGAGCTGTTTCTCACCATCCCCCCTTCAGCAGGGTCTATCAGCCCCATGGCCAAGTGTGCTTCCAGTTCCTTGCACACACTGAGTGCAAACAGCAGCCTTATTAAATCCAAGATGTTGATTCACTGACTGTGAGAGTTCAGTGCTTTAAACTTGTCACCACACCCAGATCTCCTCTGCCCCGGCTTGGCTGGGGATGTGATGCTGCAGGCGTCACCAGGAGTCCGTCACCAGGAGTCAGCTCTTCTCTCCTGCCTGCCCTCCTCCCCACTTTCCTGCTGCCTTCATGCTGGCATTGCTGGGAGGGCTGAGGCCCTAATTCCTTTTGCATGGAATTTCCAGTTTTGGGCTGGTTCAGCTCCCTGAACTGCTGCTGATGGCATCAGCGGCACAGGAGCAGTGAGAACACATATGCTGCTTTTCAGCGGTGCCCAAATGATTGATTCCGCTCATCTGTCCAAGGGACAGTGACAGAGAGCTGCTGGATAATGGCCTGTCGAGCATCCTCTGCAGGGAATCCATGCAGGGATTGCCTGGGTCTCAGCAGGGCTGGCTGATGAACACTGCAGCTAATGACCTGGTCCTCCCCGTGTTCGCTGCCAGGGAGATCAGGCTGTGGCGGGCTGCCAGTGTGTCCCTGAACTCGCTGCTGGGCACTCCCCTGTCACCACTCACTGCTAGGCATGTGCAGAAGGGGTTTGCTGCATCAGGGACCTACATGGTTTGCTTAAGGTCATACAGAAGGACAGCAGGAAAAAATGCAATTAGAAGTGAAAGTTCCTGCTCGCTCAGTCTATGTCCTGTCTATGAAAATTGTGTTGTTTCCTTAGCAGGCAATGCCTTCTTGGGTGTGTTTTTGTTCAGTACAGTAGCAGTGTGATTGGGGCTGTTATTCCCATCCTGCAATAAAAGACTGAAGTAAACAGTTAAGCTTTCCACCAGGTGGTTTTTATTTCTGAAGAATATAAGAAAGTAAAGTTTAATCATTAGCTTTGAAATTTTTTTGTGCTGGTTTGTTTGTGTGCTCTGTCTTAAGACAGTTCAGGATTTTCCCACCAGCAATCTCTCTGCTTTATATATTATTACAGAATTACTGTTTGCTTAATCAGGGTTTCAGGGTAATAGATCATTGCTGTTTATTATTGTTAGTTTGGACTTAGAAATCTCTTAATTAAAAAGGTAACTGTGATTTCAAATAAACTCTTTTTTCTTTTCTTCCTAAAACCTGAAAACTTGACACTTCTTATTTGCTGACAGTATCAGAACCAGGCTGGTGCATAACAGAGGAGGGAGGCAGGGTGGGTTTTGCAATTTTTGGTCAACTGCCAGTATCTATCTCAGAGCTTTATTTCCTTGGAAAGATAAATTCATTCATCAGGGTGGGAAAAATCAGGCCAGAATAAGATAGTCTCAAGGCTAAGACAAACAAATACAGGTTAATATCAAAGGGTCCAGTATACCAGTTAGATACCCAGTAGAAAACCCCGTCAGATTGCACACTCTACACCAGCTCTGTGGTTTCTGCCCTGGGTGTGGTGGTAGAAAATTGCTGATAAAAGAATGTTGCTCAGTGAGCTTAGAAAAACCCTGTAAAAGCATTAAAAAAACCCAGCAAAACCGACCAAAAGTCATTTACTTCAATATGATTTTGAACTTTCCTGGGCTTTGCTGAAGCTTGTTTTGTCTTCTATTTGCATTGTCCTCTATTTGCATTCTTTCCATTTAGTCCCATATCCAGTTGATTAATTTGAAGTGCAACCTCTGAAAAAAGCAGGATTGGAACATTTTTCTTAATCTACTTGCTTGTCAATGAAGACAGAAGGTGAATAGTGGGAGTTCTACTTTTAGAGAATACAGGCTGCAGATAGCTAATAAAAAGTAGATTCCAGATGTTAATGATTAAGAATCCACAAGATGTGGCATTTATTTGCAGTAGACCTTCCCTTTCCTTCCTTGAGGCAACCCTGAGATAGCCTGGTGGAAAAGCTGTAAAATATAAACAGAGATAGGCCAGGTAAGTGCCAGCTGAATGACTTAAAACCATGAAAGTTTTCTTCTGGCTAAACCCCACATTGTTGGCTAACTTGTGAAATGCAGTTGCAGGGCCAATGTGAGAAGATTGCTTTGAATGTACTTTAGTTGGCTGCTTCTTAATCCTCACTTGGTGCCCTACTGTTGACTTGAACAAAACTTCAGTTACCAAACCCAGACATCTAAATTCTTGGTTAAAAACACATCTGCAAGCAAGGAATTAATACTGTTAAAATGGACAGTGGCTTATCAGTGTTCTCTCCATTCAAACACTGGCTCACTCTTTATAGCCAGCAGAAAGTGATTCTTGTTATCAATTTGCCATCCCAGACAGTCTTTGAATATGTTTGGGATGGAGGAGAACCAACCCCCGGTGGTTTCTAGAAAAACAACAAATGAACACCACTGTGTTTAAACATTGTCCTGAATTTTGCTGCTGATTTATCACATATTTTAATTGTATAACTAGGTATCCAAGCAGAAAAGCAATCAACCCCAAAATGGCTTTTCTTGTAAGCTTTTGTTTAGCTGCAGTGATTGGTTTATGGTTTACAGATAAACATTTAAAAGATCCTCAGTTTGGTTTCTGTCAATCTCTCAGTAAGTGTTTCACATTAAAACATTCTTAAAATGTCTGTGTTGGGATAACAGCACAACCTGATGATTGTCCCGAGTCTGTATTCTTTTTCTAAGCAGGCTTGAAATTGGCATTTTACATGACAAAGCATGAGGATTTCATCCTGGAGGAGATAGCTGTAAACATGGATGGGATTTTGCGTGTTCTCTCCAAATTAAAAATTCCTCTGTTGTCCCCGTAGCTTTCTGGAATTCAAGTTTAAAATGCACCAGTTGCTGCTGTTGACTGTTCATTTGCACAGCAGACAGCAATCTCCTGTTATTAACCTTTCCAAATGGCTTTGCAGGTGGTGAAGCTGAAAGGTCAAGTCCTGTCGGTGATGTATCGGTTCCGCACCAAGAACCGGGAGTGGATGCTGATCAGGACCAGCAGCTTCACGTTTCAGAACCCTTATTCTGATGAGATTGAATACATCATCTGCACCAACACTAATGTCAAGTATGTGCTTTTCTGGGTGCTCCCCTCCCTGGGTTTGAAGGAATTGTAACCATTCTTTTTCCCTGTAAAGCGCATCTCAATTTTTTAAGCAGATACTTTTTGTTTCTCTCAAACAGTGCAGGCTGTAACAGGGTTTTGCTGCATCAGGAGATCTCCCAGTGTAGCTGTTTCTCTGTGTCATTATCCTGTGATGCTTCCAGGGCCTGGCTGCACTGGGGGGAAACGTCACTTATCTGTTATGTCATTAGACAAGGCCATTGATCTCAGTCCAGGCTGCCTTGAACTAATGCAGAGCTTCCAGCAGCACTGCAGCTGCTGCCTGATACTGGAGGGAGGTTGGCCTGACTCCTGAGCCAAGAGAAAATTCCATGTCCATGTTCATACCAATCTGTACTTCTGCGCTCTTCTGCTTCAGCTGTGTCTATTTTACGACCTAATGAAGCTGGCAGAATTATTTCCTAGTTGGTTTGATTGGGAAGGATTCCTGATAGTTTAGATTTGATAGAATATCCGCAAATATGGGGGTGATCCAACTCCTTATCTTGAGAGGAAAATGAAATCATCCTGTCTTGGAATTAATATTTTCAAAAATCTTTCATTTGGCCTCCTAGGAGGAGGTCACACTCAGAGTATGGTGGAGGTTGATCTCTGTGGACTGAGCAGAGATGCCTTTGGAGCCTGCTGAGTTCTCAGCCAGTAACTGCAGAACCTAATCTGGCCTTGATTGCTTTATATTGTGAGGTCTTTTTAATAAATGTTTCTTCTTTCCAATATAAACTTAATCTATTCTTAAAACTAACTTTGCTTCTGGTCTGACCAGAGATTTTTTTTGCCAAGTCTTTAGCTGGGAGGAAATTACTGGGTTCAAGCCCTCGGCCTGTTAGAGCATGTATCGGAAATGCTGAACGAGCAGTCTGCTGCTGGAGGTGCCTGCTGAGAGCTCCACTGCAAAACCAAACCCCTGGGGCTTTGGCACTGGAGTTTGCAAGTGCCTCTGGGCACTCCTTGTCTTGTTTCTTTGGCCTTGGCACATACCTGGATTGGCAGGGCTGTGCATTCACGCAGGTGAAACCCAGCATCGCAATTGTTTTCTTCTTTTTGTTTTTCTGCATACCCAAAATGTTGGGCTTTAACTGAATAGTTAAGCTCATTGAAAACAGGCAAATGTGTCTTGAAATCAGACAGCTTGTCTGCACTGTGCATCAAAATAGCTGTTTCCACATTTTTACTGTCCCATAATACTTTTTCAAATAATTTGTATATGCAAAAACAGGCCTGCAAAGTAAAAAACATCTTCTGAGGTTTGTCCCAGGCTGGCTTAATTGTGCTTTGTTCCCAAGAGGCCACAAATGAAAAAGTGGGGCTGGAGGCTTATGTTGTGTTGACTCTGGGAATGCTTTTTCTGAACTGCACTGTACAGTTCAGCTTGGCACCACAGCCCTCCCTGTGATGAATAGGACTGTGCCAGCTCCTGGCTCTGCTTCCATCCCTCTTGCTAGGTTTGAATAACAACCCAGAAATGCTGACCTAATATGGAAGTTGCCTGCTGCTACTTTGACAGGGGATGTTCCCTCTTTCTTGTCATGTTGAAAATGTTCTGAAATGGGCAAGATACAGCCCATTATAATCCTGCTTTTCAATAGTAGAAAGAATGCATTATTCAGACTGGTTTTGGTTTTCCCCTTATTCTCTCCCAGTTCTCAGATTTCCAAAGAGGACTTACTGTAAAGTACAGCAGTTCCTGCCTGTTTCTGGCTTCTTCCCCCCCTCCCCACATTTGGGGTCATGTTTTGACTTCTGATTTCCTAGCTGCCCTGAAGAGTTGTACATCACGGTGTAGCTGGTGATTTCCAGCTGCTCATTGAGCTGCTGCTGGGACTGGGGGTTTGGCACCAGCCCTGCTGTGTGTGGCCATCCTCACGTGTTCCTGGAAGGTGCTCTGGGTCCTGGAAGGTGCTTCCCACGGAGACCAGGCAGGGATGCCTTGCTCTGCCCAGCTGAAGACACAGAGTCAGATCCTATCACTGTGGTAACGTAGGCAGCCCCATAAAAAACGGGCTTGAAGTAGTTAAATTCAGCATGAAATCATAAAGACAATGTAGCCAAAAAAAGTGTGTTTAAATCAGTTTTTAACTGAGGACAGTTTAAAGCCACAGTACATACATCTCTGTGTGTCTGTTAATGGAATAGCTCAACTGGCCAGTGAACAGCATTTTCCCAAAAGACTGTAGAGGGCAGTGATGATTCCAGTTGTGCAGAGATTCATTGATTTTTACTGTTATTTGTTGGTTTGGTTGTTCTGTTTCTTTTTTTAATTTTTTTAATTTTTTCTTTTTGTTTCCTTTTTAAAAATAAAGATGCTCCTTTGGAGCTTCACACAGTGAAATGTCCAAACTTGCTTTTGGTACAGAAGGATAAGGAAATAATTAGGTTCAAATGTTCACTTAGTTCTTTGCAAAAAAAAAAAAAAGAAAAGAAAACTTCTCTCAGTTTCACTTGGGTGTAGTCATCCAAGAGAAACTTCCTGGAGAAATGAAGCATTTAACATTTCACATTTGTGCTGTGTTGGGCTGTGAAGAAGAGTCCCCTGTTTGACCACATCTTCCTGTGCAGTTGGGACTGTTTGATTTCCAAAAAGAAAAAAATAATTGTTATCAGTATTTATTTATTATACAGACAGAGCAGTGTTTGAATCAAATAATGTTGTGGTGACAGGTTATATAAAGATCTTATATGTGTGTGTGTATAGAGATATAGATATGTTTATACATCAAAATAAAAGAGATGTATTTTTGTGGCCTGCGTGGAATATCTGATGTTTCATTTTTGGAAGCCACAAGTCCTGTGCTGCACTGTGTGAATTTATGAGTCCTGTGGTTGCCCTGAGTCTTGAGATTTGTTGTGTTGGAGTGAGCTGGCCCAGGTTGCTGCTGGCAGCAGCCTGCTGGATGAATCAGCCTGTGGGAGAGATGCTTTCTGCTCTGGCTTCTCCTTGGCCAAAATACTGAAGAGATCAGCTATGCTGATAAAATTGCAGTTGGTGGTAGTGGTGGCAATGACTTTCTCGTGCTCTTGTGTCATCTGTGGTCTGTCTGACACTGCTGTTAGACAGACCCTTTCCCAGGGCTGAGTTGAAGCTCTAGGCTGAAAGAGGGAAATACTGAGAATTTCTGAAAGAGGATTTTACAACCACAGCCCTCTGCTTTTGTCCAAACCAGACACAGGAAACACGTGTGCCTGTATTACATAAAAATAGCTTGGTAGGGATGCAGGATTGTTGTTTCTCTCCCACCAAAGAGCCTGTTAATTTTAAAGTTGAAATCTTTTTTGTTTACTCTGATGCCTGGAAAGGGAACCAGTAACTTCAATTTTCATAGAGAGAGGTTAACATCCTCTCGAATGTCAAGAGAGCTTCCACACTGTCTTCCTTTTTCCTCCATGTGTATGTACTAAAGTAACTTTGAAGTAACTATCAAAGCCTTCAGATTTGCTGAGCCATTCTTGTCCAAGCCAAGGGCTTTCCCAGTTTCATACTGAACCTGTGGGTCAGTACAGACAGAATCCACTGTTGACCCAGTCAATGCCTCACTTGCTATGTTGGGCAAATTGTAGAGCCAAGAAATTAATTCATTTACTCCTTGAACCCCTGAAACTGAAAGTGAAACCAAGGACAATTTTTGGCTTCAAAGTTAGAGGGCAGCTTCGAGTTTTGCCCAGACTGATGATAATGCCTTGTTCTGTTTCATTTTTGCTGTCCAGCAGTGGGTGACTGAAGGGACCTGCCTGTGTTGGCTGTCAGAGGGGCTGGTGGGATGGCAGCGTCTGAAGCAGCCACAGCAGCAGCACTGAGCTCTCCCTGGTCAGCTGCTGCGTGAATTGCTGTGCATTTCTTCCAGGTTTCCAGCACCATTTAAACTATTTATGCAGTAGCAGCCAACAACAACAGAAGATGCTACCCTGGCTTTGCATTTCAATCTTAATTAAGTGCAGCATAGCTTGCACAGGGTTCAGTAAAGGTACACACAACTATTTGGTTTTTATAGGAAATGGATTTTGGGAGGTTGTTCCCAAAGTTCAGTGCTGTTAGCACAATGTGGTGTTTATATTGTAGTGCAGCTTAATGAGTATTAGAGATGAAAGATAGAGAGGGGAGAAGGAGCACTAAGTTAGAGAAGTGCCTACAAAACAAATAACGAGTGAGTGTGCTGTTTGGTTTGGCTCATTTGTATGTATATGGCTGAATCAAGAAAACATTCTTTATAAGGAACAGAGGAGAGCCTAATGTGCTGTTTATTGACACATGCACCGAGTCAGTGGTAATAAAAACAAATGGAAGAGTGTAATTAGCTCTCACGTTAACGACGGGGTTTAATGGGTGTTTATTGTCCACGGGGTGGTTTTTAGAAACTTCCCCATAGATTCCCCACGATTCAATTGCCTCCCGTAGTTCTGTTGGAAAAGTTTGCATTTTCTGCTTGTGAACAAAGAATGCCTTTGCATTCCAGGGGTAATTTTTAGGAATTTTCTGTTTGCTGAAATAATAGGGAAAATCCGTGGCTCTCGAATGGCTTGGAGGACTGCCCTTTTCTGCATGTTACTGCTAGGACAAAAGTCATTCCCTGGATTATGTTCTCACACTGCAAGGCTTGCAGAAGGCTTTTGGCCACTTACTCTGACCTGCTGTTTGTTGCAGGACACAGATTTTTGCCATGGAGCATAAAAACTGACCAAAGTGTCTCCTGGAAAAGCTTCAAGGGATAGCAAAATGTGTTGCTTACTTCAGTAGCTTGTTTGAGGGATTCCTCATGTTTCCACCAGTTTGTGTCTAATTTGTCATTTGATTTGTCTGCAAGTTTGTCTCTCAGTCCCTTGGCATTTGAATCTATTTCAAAATTTAAAAGATTTGGATGAAAACGTAAAATTTCAACCTGTGGCTAAAAATACATTGTAATTTTCCAGAATTTCAAATCCGTGATCTTGCTGTTTTGCCAAATCTCATCTATTCCTGCCTGCCCAAGTATGATCTTTCTGGGGAAGGACACACATGCTGTGTAATTCTCATTTTTTTGGGTGCTTTTTCCTTCAGAAGGAAGCCAAAAACTTACAGAAACTGTGAGCACTGTCAAGGATCATTTAGAAGTATCAAATCCAAGTATTTTGTCAGTTTCAGTCCAATCCTATGTAGTCTCTGAGCTCTAGCATAATTGTGGGGGTTCATTTCTTCTTTGCTAACTGTGCCAGGAGCCTCACAAAGATGAGTGTTCTACCTGTGCATCTCCAGGCCAGAAGTTTTCTTGCTTGTTCTGAGCAAGCAACACAAAGCAAGTGTTAATCAGAGGTGGAAAACATCTGGATAACTTCCAGCTGCTGAGGTGTTCTGTCATCAGGCATCTTCCTGGAGAGCAAGCTTACTGTTTCCTTCAGCAGGCTCAGAGAGGGGGTCTTCATGTGTTCATCATCTTAATTCATCAATGAGTTAAGAATAGTGAATTTTTAAATCCTTTAGAAGGAGATTGTGTTCCATCCTCCATTACTCACCCACCTACATTGCAGTGCTATCAGAGCAAAACTCTCCCTGTGCCCTGTTGCATTCCTGTGGTGCAAGTTTTCTCCATGAGAAAGCTGAAAAAACAGATGGATCTCATAGGAAAGGATTTAGTGAATCAACTGAGACACATTTCACTGGGAGTGTGAAATAGGAGACCGTGACTATTCCTTTTTGTATCTTAATTGGTTTTTGTAAGAAAGTAATTTTGTCTCCCTTGCAGACAACTTCAGCAACAGCAAGCAGAACTCGAAGTACATCAAAGAGATGGGCTGTCATCCTATGACTTATCTCAGGTGAAATTTCTCAGATTTTCCTTTTTGTGCCTCTGATCATTTAAGATGTAAAACAACAGCACATTTCAGCAAAACTAAAAGTACATTTTGACTATCCCTGAATTCCTTTTTGTCAAGTACAGTAGAGGGAATCACCTTCTTCTCTGTATCTCAACAGGTGCCTGTTCCAAGTATACCAGCTAATGTTCATGAGGGTGGAAAGTCTGTGGAAAAGCCTGATGCTATCTTCTCCCAAGAGAGAGATCCTAGATTTGCTGAGATGTTTGCTGGAATAACTGCTTGTAAGTGAATGTCCCTGATGTTTAATTTATAATGCTGTGATAAGCTTGGTTACATGGTGTAGAGCACAGCTTCAAGAGAATGAAGAGAAGGTGCTGTGTGGCAGAGAATTTTCTGTGCAGCATCAGCCTTTGGGACATTTCCTAGCATTTGTCATTAGTTGGTGTTTCCCCTAAAGATGATGGAGTGAATTCAAAGAAGGAAGGATGGCTTTAGTGTCACCAGAGCTGCCTGGTTTTGATTCTCTTTTCATTTCACAGGGACACCTTAGGCAGTGCTCCTAGATATTAAATTTACTGAGCAAAGCATTCCATTTCTAAGTGTGTATTTTCTTTCCTAAACAGCATAGGTAAATTCATTTCTCTAACTAGGCACATATTTCTCTAAAAAGGGACAAGACAGTTACCATAAAGTCTTAAGATAGGCTGCAGTTTTTTATCAAATCACCAGTTTCTGTATCAATGTTTTCTGAGTCATATGCTACCAGCAATATACTTGTTCTCTGGTCACTTGAGGCATTTCCACTCGTGTTACCTGGTTGTGAGGAGTCCTTGCTCTTTTTCCCACAACTTCTAAAATTTTTAGGAAGTTCTTCTAAGAGTGATAGGAGTCTCAGGAACAATATGTTGTTCTACATTCCTTGGAAATTACTGTGAGGACAGAGTCCCTACAGGTGCCCTCACCAGAGGATTTCCCAGCCCTGTTGTAAGAGGTAACAGCCAATTTGTCAGTCAGACAGATGGAGCTGTCTCAAAGTAGCCCCAGCCTGTGCTGCCTGTTGCCCTAACAGACAGAAACCACTAACACTGGCAGCTGAAGGCACCATCAGAAATATATCTGTAGGAAGCCAGCTTGTTAATGCCATGGCTTGTGGAAGAGCTCATTGATTGTTTGTTGTTCTTAACTGTCCTCACTGAAAAAGAGGAATTTTTACATTTGTTTTAAATAAATCAATGTGCAAGTGTCATGCAGTGCAGGGAGGAAACAACCCACAGGGTTTGACTGCAGGGGTGTTGGAAGGTGACCTCGCTGTTGGTTTCTTATGTCTGGATTGGCTTTTTCAGTTGGAGAAGACATTGTAACTGCAATATATACTTGATACTCTGTCCTCCTGTTGCTTGGACTTCTCTGCTGTTCCTGTTCATCCTTCTCTGTTTGCTTGAACAGCGGAGTCAACAGCTGAGGCCATAAAAGGGGTCCATTAGAAGGTAGCAAGACTCCAACCCTAAACACCAGAATATGTTTTTCTAAGCAAGAACATCTTGCTTTTTGGCTGCCTTACTGGCTCTTTTTCAGGCAGCTCTCAGCTATTTGTGGGGAGGGGTTAGGGTTAAGGGTGTCACAAGCTGTGAGGTAGCTGGGTGGTTATGTTCTTGCAAATGCCGTTTCTCCTTTCATTCTTATCAATTTACAGGCTGTGCTTTTTTTGGGACATTCTCCCTCTCTGAATTTCTCATGGGAGCTGTGATCAAGGTCTCCTGTGAATGATAAAGGATGGTTCCCAGTCAGGGATGAGGTGCCCTGTCCAAAACCAATATTGACAAGCCTGCGTGCTGCCTGCCAGACGTTTGCCTTATGTTGATACCTGATCTTGTTCTGTAAGAACAGGGGCTGACACAGGGAGAGTGCTGCTATTAAAACTTCATTAAAACCCCAGAAGTTGGGAGAGGAAGCCTGGCTTCACCAGTTCATGCAAGTGATTTGAAACATGGGATGATGCAGTTCTTAGAGAGGGGTTCAGTTAAGAGGCAGAAATGTTGGAAATACTGGTCCTGCTGGGGGAAGGGACATCACTGACCAGTGGAGTTTAGAGAGAAACAGGTAAAATTCACCAAAAAAAAAAAAAAAAACCCACCAAAAAAAAAACCCCAACAACAACAAAAAAATCAGTGCTGTACCAAAGGTGAGAGCAGAGAATTGTATGAAAAATCTTGGGTAGGAATACAGCTGGGAGAGATGTGGGCCAGATTCAGAGGGTAAAGAGCATTCAGGGTAACTCAGGAAGGAGAATTAGCTGCTTGCTATTAGTTTAGCTGTTCCCTTTGTCTTGGCCTCATCCTGTGGCACAGACCCTGGTAGCTGCCATGGCAACTCTGCTCCACTTGAGGAATTCCAGTTCATTTGGGGCACTCTCAGTTTTTCTGGTGAGTTGTTCTCAAATATCTAAAGCACCCACAGGATTTTGGCTCTGACTCTTGCAGCTCTGAGAGTTTGGTTTCCCTGCAAAGGGTGGCCTTAGAAAATGGGGCATCGCATGCAGGAATGACATTACTGCAAAAAAAGACAAATTCATCTGTCCTTCTTATCAGAGATATGCCAACCCATTCTCAGTTTCTCCTACTACATGCACAACCTCCTCTACACCTTGTCCCCATTTCTCCCTGTTGTTGTTTTTAAATATGAGAGCACAGTTTTGCAGCCCAGCCTTGGTTTCTGTGCTGGGCAGTAGGTAGCCAGGGAGGAATTTCTACAGATTTCTGCATTACAAAGACAAGCAATGCTAGCTCTAATCAGTGGCATCCACACTCCAAGGCTCCTGTGAGGGAATTTGAGGTGACTTTTTTTTCTTTTGAGAGGCAAGCTTAGGTTCTTGTTAGGAACATAATGTAAGAACAACTTAGGTAACAGAGAAGAGCTGCTGTGTGTTGGAGGCCTTTGGTGAGTCACGCTCAGGAGATCTCTAAAAGCTAGGGAAAGCTAAAAAAAAAATTTAAACACCTAAAAAATGCTTCTGTTACTTGTGAGTTGAGTGGGCCTTTTGTCCGAGAGAGCATCTTGTGAAATGAGTGGGAATCTGAAAAGAGCAAAGGGGAAAATGAGGGGGCAGACTTGATTTCTAGGCCTGTCAAGTACATGGCAACAAATGGGTGCAAAACCATCAGTGAGTTGCAGGGTGTTTTGTACTTGGAGGGGAGATGGAGAAGGTGAATAAAAGGTGGTGTAGCAGACCTTTAAATTTAAGAGAAGTAGTAGTGAGATTTCCCTGAGCTTTGGAATAATCCAGTACCAGAAAATTAAATTAAGGAACCAAATGGTGCTGTTCACCCAGTCTTGTTTCATTCAATTAGAGATTGATCTCCAGTTGACACATTAAGGGTAGACTGTAAAAGTTAATGGCACCTCTTTGTGCAATTTATTCACTACACTCATTTGTCTTCCACCCCTCTGGGGTACTTTCATCCCATTTCATGGCTCCCCATCCCATTTCATGGCTCCCCATCCCATTTCATGGCTCCCCATCCCATTTCCTGGCTCCCCATCCCATTTCCTGGCTCCCCATCCCATTTCATGGCTCCCCATCCCATTTCATGGCTCCCCATCCCATTTCATGGCTCCCCATCCCATTTCATGGCTCCCCATCCCATTTCATGGCTCCCCATCCCATTTCATGGCTCCCCCAAGCCACATGAGGACAGCAGATTCCACAACAGACCTGTGTTTTGCCTTGTCACAGCTCAGGTGTGCAGGTCTTGTGACACTCAGGAGCAAAGTGCCTCCAGCCACCTGGGATGCAGGTGGGGATGCAGGTTGTCACCCCAACACCAGCAGGCAGTGCCACCAGGCATTGAAGCTAATGTGTTCCACTGGGCTTCTTCATGAAGCTTGAAGAAGGGAAGAAAACATACATTGCAATTGTCTTGAAGTGGTTTTTTCCTTCATTATCTCAACCCCTAAATGAATTCTTTTCCTGTGGTTTGTTTTTCTCTTGCAGCAGATAAAAAAATGATGGCCTCTGCATCCACAGCAGGGAACCAGCAGCTTTACTCACAGGGAAGCCCATTTCAGCCAGGACACTCGGGAAAGACTTTCAGGTATTTGGTGCAGATCCTGAACGTGTCAGTTCTGTCTGAGAGGGGGAACTGTTCCCTCTGCAGTACAGTGGAAACAAAACCAACCCAAGGTGCAAGAGCTTCCTTTGCATGAATGAATTTTGCTTTGTGTACACTTCACTGCTGGTGATGTTTCAGCACTTAGGCTGGGCTTACAAGCTGAGATAATTTGGGTATCTCTCTTAAAAATTTTGGCTGGTAAGTAGTTGCTTTTTGCTGTGATATTGTAATTGGAAGAAAGCTAAGGAGCAGCAGCAAATTCTGGAGGGAAATAACTCTGAGAGGTGACAGGACAGGGTCAGAAATCTGAGGAACATTCAACCAAGCTAGAAGGGTGCAGAGATTTGTTTTGCACTTCAGCTGCTCCTGCTGAAGGGCTGCCTTGAAGGGCATTGATGTGGGTATCAAAGGGAACAGAGGGATGCTGCTGCATCCATAGTCCCAGGTGAGGACTGGGACAGGAGCATCAACACTTTTCTAAGGCAGCTTCCAAATACATGTAAGGTGGTGTTCTGGCATGTTCCAAGGCATTTTTGGGTTCTTCTAAGTGTGTGTCATTGCCTACCAGCTGGCAATCCAAGGTCCAGTTGCTTTTGGAGAGTGTGGTAACAGCAATCATATTTACCTTAGTGCCTTGTGATATCACCACTGTCTTACTGAAATTCCATTCTCCTGTTCAAACCAGCCAAGGCTGTGAAAGTGAAGGAGCAGCCACTCAGAACCTGCCAGTTCCTCGAACTGGAAAACATTGGCAAACACTGATTTTATTTAAACCAGTGTGCTCTTAAAGATGTAATTGCTAATAATCTCAGTGAAGAGAAATAAGATCCATGTGAGTGCGTTTTGTGAAATTAAAACCAAGTATAACTTGGGGAGATATGACAGTAAATTAAAATGTCTTTTAATTGGATGTTGTGTATTACTGGGTGGCTGACTTGCCATCTGGGGGTTTGGCTTTTGTTCTCTTCATTTCCTTTGCTAATTCCTGATGTTTAACTGTAGCTTTTTTCCTACTGCTATTCTGTTACCTCAAGTAATGGCTTGCATTTCTGCCGGCATTGCACCTCAGTGCACTGTCCTCTGCTGTATAATCTCCAGCCTGGCCCATTCAGTCCCTGAGCCTGGGCAGCCTCTAAGTGCTGCTCTGCAGAAATCTGCTTTCAAAATGCACTTCCAGATACAGTCCAAGCTCCTTAGGTGATGGGACTTGCCAGTCCAGCTGAGAGGTGTTGGCAGTAGGGCCAGCCCTCCCCAGCAGCTGCTGTGTGCTCCAGCCAGATTTAGATGGACTTTCTGGTCTACATTTCCCTTTGGAGACTCTGTGATAGTACAAAATAAAATAAAAATCAGAAAACTCTCTACAAAGAATTTCTAAACATTCACTGCTTTTGGTCAGTAAGAAATCCAGAATAACAACTCAATGCCAGCCGCGTTTTGCTTGCACTCTGGGAGGGATTCTGTCAGCCTTTTCCAAGGATTCAAATTCCTGCTTTTCTCTCTGCTCAGCCTTGTTTACTTCTTTTCCCAATCTGCATTCTTCTCTCTCTGTAAGATTGTGAAAATAAACAATAGGGATAAAAGGAGAAAAGGACAAGCTGTTTCAGTGGATCCACAAAAGTGGTTTTGTGTGCTGTCTTCATTTCTATTCATTTATATATGACATGTAAAAAATATGTTTTTATATTTAAAAGTACAGTCACAATGTGTAGTTGTGTAGATTCCATTGCTCAAGAATTCCGTGAGAATAAAATGGTGAAGTGAAGCAGTTGCTTCATATAATTTTTCTTATAATTAATTTTTGGGTATTTCTCTGTAGTGAAATTCAGTACGTAGGAAACAGCTAACATACAAAAAAAAAATCCTTAAAAGTACTATTTTTGATTATTATTAGTGTTCCAAAGTTGCTACATGAGTTTAACTTCCTGTCTTGATTGTTCTTTTGCCTGGGTGTATAATTGCCTGATCTTCTTTAGCATCAGTTGGTGAAAAAATGAATGAAAAGCCCTTATTTTTAATATGTAGCACATAATTCTTCATTTCTCAGGCAGGAAACAAATAAGGAAGTGCTTATAAGTATCATAATTTGTGCCCATCTTCATTTAGAATGGCATTTAAGCAAATGCTCCAATCCTGTTGACTTTAAGCACAAATTTGTGATGAAGTACCTGCAGTACTCTCTGCAAGCCAGATTTTTTATGCATCAAATGTTAAACTGGTGTGGGGCTAAGTGTGTGTGCACCATGTGTGGGACTGTATTTATTCTTAGAAGCCCTTTCCAAGAGATTACTGCAGTCTAATTCAAAATAATTTTGCCTGCTGTGTCTGTTAGGGCTGACATTTAGAATGCCAGTATGTTTCACAGTTTTGTGACGCTTCTCAGTCATTTTTCTTACCGAGACAGATTGAATAATTAGCTTTAATGTATTGTCAGTATTTCTTTATCTGGGGTACAATCTGTGCATTGAGACTAGGCCCTACAAATGAGGCTCTGTCTGTTCTGAACCCTTAGTTCATCTGTGGTGCATGTGCCTGGTGTCAACGACATCCAGTCTTCCTCCTCAACAGGCCAGAACCTGACTCAGATATCGCGGCAGCTCAACCAGGGCCAGGTGGCCTGGACGGGAAACCGCCCTCCATTTCCAGGACAGGTACTGACTTCTGGTCCTTTCTTTCCATGGGCATTAAAGATTTGCACTCCCTGTTTTTTTACAGAAGTGTTTGTAAACCCATTGATGACAGAGTAATTAATTTGTGGCAGGGTGAGCAGCTGCCCCATGTGTTACTGCATTGGTTTGGGATGGTGGGCACTGAGGTGGCAGTGGCTGCACTGCCCCAAACCCCACGGGAAGCTCCTTTCCTGCATTTGTTTTACGTGTGCACTGGATGAAGGAAGAAGGACAGATCTTCTGCTGTGGGATTAAGCCTGTGAATTAACTCTTTCCTGGGCCAGACCTTGCACCCAGCAGTGTTACCCGCTGTTATCAGGGTGGGCAGAAGGGACAGGTGCAAATCCAGGCATGGATTGAGAGCAGAGGCTGCTCAGCCTGGTGCCCCTCCATCAGCACTGCCCAGTGTAGCTCACACTGCTGTGTGCTGGAGGAAACAGCACACACCTCCATCAGATGCACTGTGCTTGTCAGTGTTAGCCCAGACATCACCTCTTGTCCTGTGTAACTGTTACAAAATGGTTCAAAACTCTATTAAAAGACAAATAATATTAAGTAAGTTTGATCTTAATAATGCTGCTCCTAATCCCTCTTGAGTTCTCATTGTTTGGCAGGCTGGAATGGCATGTTGGGGTGGTCACTAAATGAATTTCCAATAAGTGAATTGTTTCCACATTAATCACTGATTATTTCCAGCCTTCAGAGTGTCATGGTTCTCTGTCACACCTGGTTAATGAAATCCAGTCACAACATTAACTCATTTCTTCAAATGATATGGAAGGTGCTGAAAATGACTAAAACAAATTACTCATCCCTCTTACTGCACAAATTCTGTCCAAGTCAACTGAGTTTGGATGTGAGTGTAAGGAAATTGGAATTAATTCTTCCATCTTAAATAAAGTGGAGCTAAGCTTTGCAAAAGTGACCTGCCAAGCTCCCACTGCCATTGTGGAAACCTTCAGAAATGTACAATTTCTTAGCTTGGAACTGAACTGAAGACTTAATAGCATCTTCCACATGTTATATGCCTGTTGGGATCTGTTTTCCTCCCCCAGCTCCCCTGCATTTGCCCAAAAAATCATAGAATCATTAAGTTTGGAAAAGACCTTTATGGTCCTCAAGTCCAACCATTAACCCACTGCTGCCAATTTCACCACTAACCCAGATCCCCAGGTGCCACATCCACACATCTTTAAACACCTCCAGGGATGGTGACTCAATCTCTTCCTTGGGCAGCCTCTTCCTGTTCTTGACAGCCCTTTTGGTGAAGGAATTTTTCCTGCTGAGAAGTGATGGGAAGTGGCTCAGTGAGCACTTCTGCCAGCTGCCTCATACCCTTGTGTGGATCCTGCCCAACCCGTGGACTTGTGTGTGTCTGAGTGGTGTAGCAGGTCACTGACCTTTTCCTCTTGGATTGTGGGGGCTTCATTCTGCTCCCTGTCCCTCTGTTCCAGGGAAGAGCAGCTTCCTGTGCATGCACTGATTGCCAGTAGCAGTGCACATCATTAGTGATACCCAGAGATGTAATCACCTTCAATTTCCATTTGTGGGCTTGGTTGGGCAGTGAGTTTTCCTTGGGACTGCTGGATTTACTCATCATGTGGGAAATGGTTTATAGGCAGATTCTGTCTGTGCACCATACATTAGCACATGACTTTGGATGGAACACTTGACTCCCTTTAGTCCCAGTGTACCAGTTGCACATGTCTCAAAGCAGCCTCTGCAGTTTTTAACCATTTGTGTAACATTCTGGGAGATCCTGTGACAGAGCTGTTATGTAGGTGAAATGACAATAAGCTGGATTTTAGTACTTTTGAATTAACTTAGCTGCCCAATTAAAGCAATGTTAGACTGTTTCTTCCCTTCTACCAGGACTTGGTGATTCACACTTCCAAGCCCTTTACAAGGCAAAGTAGCTGCTGCCTGTATTCATAGGCAGGGAGAGAAAGCAGCTCATTAGCTTTGAAACTTCTTTGGCCATTTGGTCCCAAGCACTGGAGACTCTGGTCATCTGAGACCTGCATGTGTCCATGCAGATAACTGATTTCACTGTGGCACTGCAAAACTGGAAAATGAAGATGAATTCTTTATACCTGTTGAGTTTGAGGTTAATCCTCATAGAAGTGGTAAAAGAAATCCTGGTTTTCCAAATAGCTCTGATGCAGAGTACCTGAGAGCTAATCAGCAGGAGGGCTGTAGGTGTTGGTTTCTACTCTGTTGTATTCCTTCTGCAGCAGTAACCTGGCTTGGACAGAAATGAAATACAGCTGAGACAGGAGAAACATGCCTGTTGGCATCCAGAGTTTATTTAGTCTTTGCTTTATGCTGTTAAATGTGATTCTGCTGTGCTGTTCCCCAACAATAAAACTTTTCCCTTCTTTTACACTTTATTCCTCAGCAAATTCCATCTCAGTCTGGCAAGGCTCAGTCATCTCCCTTTGGCATTGGAACAAGTCACACCTACCCAGCTGACCCATCATCTTACAGCCCCCTGTCCAGCCCAGCCACCTCTTCTCCAAGTGGGAATGCCTACTCCAGCTTAGCAAACCGAAGTGCAGGCTTTGGTGAGTCTGAAGTGGTGTAACACAGAAATGCATGTAGAAATTAAACTCTTCAGCATTAACTTCATTAAAATCATCCAGTATTTAATCAGTAAAAATTGGTTTTTATTGTTCTTTTGGTGGGTCAGTTGGGAAGCCCAGGTGGTGAAAGGGTTTTGCTTTCTGCTGCTGAGTAGAAAGAACAGAACTGACCTGTTCTCTCCATGCTCCATCTCCTCCACATCCAACACAGAATATTGTCATTTTATGTTTTGTCAGAATATTGTCATTTTATGGTATGAGGGAACTTTTTTTCTTTTCCCAGTAAATGGTGTCCTGAAAGATTCAAAATTTGTTTATATGACTAGTAACCATCCTCCCAAATTGTGGTCAACTGGTTCAATTTGCTTTCTTTTTTCATTTTTTACCTTCTTCATGTTGGTGTCCTCTTGCATTGAGATTGCACATTGTAGTTTGGCTGAAAATGGGATTTATTTTGTACTCCCAGTGCTACCAATGTAATCAGAGTAGGTGCCATGTTTTGAAATGGTTTTCTTTTCCCATTATGTGCTAATTTGGTGGCTTTCAGACCGTGACCCAGCAGGTAACCCCTTGGTAAGTTTTCTGCGCTCCACCAGAAGAATAATATTCAAGAGTAAAATATATAATGGATTCCATGAAAAATATCACAGGGTGATAACAATGTGCAATCCCAAAAGGCACGGGTGGCAGTGTGCTGATGTGTGCTGTGTGCTCCTGTCCCTGGGGAACAGACCTGGCACAGACCTGTGCCTAGGAAAAGGGCATTGGCATGGAGCTCTTCCCACACAGCTTATTTCTCCCTCCATTTCCATTTCCACCAGGCATTGTACATTTGTTTATGAGACAGCCTTGTATTTCAGGCTTAAGCTACTTGGCAAGAACCCTTTCACTTAATGAGAAACATCTCCTGACCTACATCAGTTTGGGTGCTATTAATAACCCAGCCTTCACGGAGACGAGCGGCTGGCAGGAGCTGCTCTGCTGAAAAGAGGCATCATTTGCTTCACTCACTTAATTTCAATGTGTTGTTCTGGGGGGAAATAAAACAAAACAAACTTGCAGCTTGCTTTTAAAGGGTAACTTAGATGGATTTTATTTTGGCTCTTAAAATGTCTGCAGGGTTTTTCAGTCAGCTGAATTACTGGTTGTGGTAATGTCAGTGAGGGAAGAAGTGTAATCATGTACTTCAGATGTGATAGAAATGCATCACTGCAGCCTGTTTGCTTTCCTGTAAAACCTTCCCTTTATCTGTTTTGCATGGCTTAGCTGGTGGCCAAAGGGATTGGGTTAAATACATGTGTCTGTATTTTCTGAAGTCATGACTGTGAGTAGTGGCTGATTTGACATGATTGAGCCTGGCTATCAAAGACTTGGCATAGCACAGGTGTGGAAGTTTGGCACGGGAAATTTGGCATCCTTGGCAGAGGATGCTGGTGATCAGGAAGAACCAGACATGCACAGCTTGATCCTCTCCTGTGAGAGGGAAACAGGCAAAAATAGCTGGAGCACTCATAGAGAGAAACAACAAGAAAAAACGTTAACAAGAAAAAAGAGGAAGAAATATTTGGAGGAAAAGCATGAGCCTGGTGGCAAGCTTTCTAAAATAGTAGTTCCTAGAAGGAGATACTGTAACTAAGGAATGGGAAATTATCCAAAAATATTATAATTCAGTGGCAGTCTGTAGAAATGCAGGGTAAAATGAGTCCAGCTTAAGTGTAGTCTGTTTCTGTACTCATTAAAAATGTATGTGTAATAGGTAACCAAATTAATGTGTGGCAACATGCTTTTTTCTGATGGACCATTTAGAAGAAATTAATCTCCTTCAGATCATCATTTAAAGTGTATTTTCAATGAAGCCTTGCTGTTCATGTTACTCTGTCAAATGTAAATGGCCTGAGACTTTTAGGAAAGTATCACCATATTGACAGGATAACAATTTGCTATGAACTGCATATTAAATAAATCACTTTGCAGATGTATTACTGGAGGACAGGACAGTCCAGCAATGCCTGTATTTAATCAGCAAGGCTGTTGTCTGTTGATCATACTGTTTCTACATCTGCTTAAAAAAATCCTGGATCTGCTTGCATGCTGCTTAGATGAGTACCAAACTGTGCACTCGCTGCTCCACAAGAATGCAAGTGTTTTGAAGAGAAATAGCATTCAGATGGTGAAGTTTGAAATGAAATGAAAAATAGTCCTTATTGATTAAAAAATGATGGGGGATACTTTAAAATTGTCTTGCAGTGCCTGGCTCACCATGGCACTGTGCATTTTGCCCTGGGCAGTTCATGGCTGTGCAGCCATGGCCCTGAGCTTTGCTCTGGGGCTGAAACTCCCTCCAGCTTCCTCCTGGCAGGGCTGGTGTCACCCAGGGCGTTTCTCCAAGGCTCCTTTGCAAATCCAGCCCTGAGGGGTGCTGCCCCAGAGCAGGCAGATGTTTTGGAGGAGCTGCTCTCTGACATGTGCCTTTTCTTTCCCTGCAGCTGAAGGTGGCCAGAGCAGCGGGCAGTTCCAGGGCAGACCGTCCGAGGTGTGGTCGCAGTGGCAGAGCCAGCACCACAACCAGCAGAGCGGCGACCAGCACTCGCACCCGCAGCCCAACCAGACAGAGGTGTTCCAGGTGAGCTGGGGTCCCTCTGAGCACCTCCCAGCTCCGAGGTAGAGCCCTGGCCCTCGAGGGTCAGGTGCAGCAGGGCCTGGAGCCCTCCCCTGCTGCTGCGTGCTGCCCTCAGTACTGAGGTGGTTTGGGTTTCTGCCACCCAGCAGCGTCTTTGCTGATGCAGAATGCTGTTTCTCCTTCTCTTTGCACCCTATACTTAGGGCTTCCATCTTTTGCAGAGAACCCATGAAGTATTCCCAAGTGGAGTGTCATTCTTATCCTGGTGCTGACCTCTCACATCTCAAGTTCAGTTAGATATCAATGTCATTCTCTTTGACAATTCAAGCAGGAAAGGAGTCTGATAATGCACAGAATATATTTTTTAAGGTTAAACCCAGTCAGATATCAGATAGGTGGTAAACAATCATTTTCAGCTATCTAATTAACTATAATTGTGAGTCTTGACTACAGATAGCAAAGTCCTATTTTAGACTAGGACTTCATAAGTTGACTAGTTACATATCTCTCCTTGTATAACTGGTTTTTAAATTAGATTAAGAAGACAGTTTACAAGAAAACAATGCAGATAAATGCAGGAAAGACAGTTCAAGCCCCAAGCAAGGTTTAGACGTGGGGTGTCTCCTTGTCTTTTGGAAAGTAAATTCACCTCCAGGACTGGGCCCGTGTGCAAGAATGCTGCAGAAGAGCTGTGAGCATGGGAATATTCCTGTGTGGATGAACCATTGCTTTCACACAAGATCAAACAGCAGCACTTCATCTGGAATAACTGCATGTCTGCGTGCTCTTAGCCCAGGGCCCAGGCAGGATTGGTCTGCTGCATCTCTTTGTGTTAGCAAAGGTTAATTGCTCTCCAAGAGGATATTCAGGGTAATTCCAGTGGAGCTGGTGGCAGATGGTTTGATGGCAGCAGAGATGGGGGTCCAAGCAGTGTTTTGCTTAACAGATTTCTTATGAAGTTAGTGGCAAGGAAGACCGTGGGATAAAAGGAGAGCTGGGCTCATCTGCAGAGCTCCTGAAGGTGAGCATGTGTTTGGAGGGAATTAGGATAATAGCTGGATGGGATAAGAAACTTGGATGAGTTTAAAGGCCTCCAAGATTTGCTTGGATTGTGCCCAAAGCCAGCCCTAGGTCAGCTGGGCTTAAGGAGAGAGGCAGACTCAGAGGGAGACCTTGCTGGATCTGTGTCTGAGGAGACTTGGCCACAGAGGCCCCAGCAGCAGAAATGCCTTCAGAGATGGAAATGGAGACAGGAGGGAGCAGCTACAGCTTCCATTTGGCTGGGAGAGAATGAGGGGAAAACATCAAATAAGTCCAAATTTTGGTCAGAAGATGAAGGCTGACCCTGGCAGCTCAGACACTGCCAGTTGTGTTCACAGTCTCTCTCACCACATTGGCAAGGATGCTGTGAAGATTTTGGATGGATTTTAATCAATCTTTGTTTTGGAGGAACTTCCCAGTATGCAGCAGCAGCTCTCAGCTCTTTCACAGAGCAGATCTCGTGAGCTTTCTTACTTGTTTTTTGGTTTTGTTTTGTTGTGAGGATGAGCCATCCCTGGCAAGACTTGGTGTTGTGGTAAGAGTTTATTATTGTAAGGACTGAGAGGAAAGGCAAGCGTAAACTCTGGTTTTCCCAGCAAGGGATATCTTTGCCCTGTGGCTTCAGTCTCCAGCTGAGAGGAAAGGTTGAGTGTTTTTTGAAGCCTCCTGCAGAGACCTCACTTGGCTCAAGGCACGTGAGAGCAATTAGTACGAAATCCTATTTCTCCTGAGAAGTTCCTGCTATTTCCTCTGCCTCTGTACACCCATGAAGGCTGCTTGGGCACCTTGCTAGCTGGGTGATGTTAGTCTGGGGTGTTCCACAGAGCAGTGTTCACCTAGAGAGTGCTGGTAGGAAGTGAGACCTTGCCAAGCCCATCCTGACACAGGTGGAGCTCCAGTGTGTGAGATGTTGTACACTCCCCATGCAGTGAAACCAGGGAGTTTGCTTCTTTCCCTATGTAGCTCCCATTCCAAGGGGAGCTGTTTCAGTCTGGGAGGAGTAGGCAGCTCAAATGTATTTTATTTCAGAGGAGCAAAACTTCTGCCTTGCTTAAGTCCCACCTCTTGTTCAGGTCAAAAGTAGCACATAAACCTTAGCCCAGCCCTCTGCACAGGTCTGGTTTTCACCTTATTTATCTGAACTTGGCCTTTTCTGGTTTTACACTGAGAAGATGAACAGGAAACAGTTTGTGTCTGGATAATGTGTTGGCAAGTGAGACTTCACTTTGATTTTTCCTTATCGTGCAGGACATGCTGCCGATGCCTGGGGATCCAACACAGGGTACTGGCAATTACAACATTGAAGATTTTGCTGACCTGGGCATGTTCCCACCGTTTTCCGAGTAGCTTGCGAAGCAGAAATGGAAGTTCTTCTTCTCCAAGGCCATTTCAGTGTAATTCTGGCGCTGCTTTTTCTGTGTTGCATTTCTGTAGAAGCTACTAAACCAGAAGACACATTTCTCACGTTTCAGATAGTGGTGTAGGGCTTGCTCTCTCTTCCTTGGGGTGCATCAGTGCCAACAGAGGAGCTCCAGCACTTGTTAGTGTTCATTGACAGCTCCATTGGTTTTTTTTTATATATTTTATTGTCATCTACCTCAGAGATAAAAATTTTTCTTGTTTTAAAAAAAAAAAATCTCTGAGTCTCAAACATTTGAATGTGAATGATGCATAATATTTCCTTTGAATGGTAATTTTTCAATAGATAACAAAGTAACAAAGACTAACAGAGAAAAGGTAAGGTCATGTCTCGTTGCAGTGCCTACCGCTCAGTTTCGATGCCTTGCTTTAAGCTTAAGTTTCTGGAAGCAGACACAATATTCTGTTTTGTTTGATTCTTGTAGGTTTTAGGTCACTTTGAATGTTGAGATTAAGCAACATAATGTAGGCCTCTCTCACCAGAAGATTCAGCTCTGCCTTTTCTAACTTAAACTTGAATGTGTGTACATTTTGGTACTTTATGTATATCTTGTGCTGTATGAAGTGATTTCCTGTACTGGTTTCTTTTGCCTTTACAAAGGGTCCATTCTGGAGTGTACTGAAAAGGTTGATGATGTATGTGAAGGGTTTGAATATCGTGGGAGTCTCCATCACTTCACATAGGTGTTCTTACTTTTAATTCAGGTGGTTCTCTATTCAGAACAAACATTTACTTACATAAGCTATTAGTCTGGTTTTGCACTGAATTGAGGCCTATAACCTTGTACATTTCTCACTGGCTGCTTTAATTATTATTGTTCTTGCTTTCCCAAAAATATTGCCTCTTAAAAAATGACTGTAAACACATTGAGATTGCGTTTTCTATATTAGCTGCATTTCCTTTCTGTGAAGTACTTTTTATACTGTGAAACCTCACATTTTAACAGTGGAAGGTGGTGGCCTGTTACTAGGAAATTGTTTGAGCTCATTTGCTACAAGCAGTGAGATGGTTTTGTAGTGTATAATTTTTTTAAAGTGAGTTGGTAATAGATATTGACTGGACTATTGTCCACTGCATACACAGTGATAACTTGAATTTTTGCTTGGATTCCCAAGCAAATGCTTCTGCTAACCCTGTTCTGTTAAAAATGGGATTTTCAGCATACTAGGTTTGTTGAGGACTCTTGGCTGCTCTGAATGCTGTATGCTTTTCCACTGAGGTAAGTTAATCACCTTCCTCTTGGGCGAGTCACCTGCCATACATCTTCATGAGAGATGTGGTAGGAATCTTTTTGTTCAGTATTTCATATGCATGATGAGCTACAGAGGCTGGATTGTAAGGGTTTTATCCTGATCATTTCTTCTGAGATGGGAGGAGAAAGAATCACTCACAAAGCCCCAAGTTCCTGCATGCAGGTTGTTCATAGCCTCTGAGGTTGGGTGCAGAGGAGGAAGGGGCAGCTTCCCTCAGCTTTGGGACACTCAGGGGCCATCACAGTCCTTGAAAGAGCATCCCCAGGGCATAGCCCCCATCCAGAAGATCTCAGGGTGTGCAGCCATTCTTAGACTTTACAGGATTAAGCTCTGCCTTCTCACAGCCCCTCTCGAATTCTGGGGTGTCTCTGAGTGGGGACAGGGTGCACATCCCCACAGTCCATGTTTTTGGGGTGAGATCCTGGGGAGCAGGCAGGCCCTGCCCCACAGCCCACTCTGGCCAGGCAGGGTTCAGGGCTGGCACTGATGGGGCTGTGCCCATCTGACACTGCTGTCCCAGCCTTCTCCCAGATCAGCATGTCGTGTTCAGTAGCCAGGAAGAGTCCTCCTTTCTATTTCTCTCACTAAATCTGGGACCAATCTCTTACCCTATGTGCAACTGGGGCTAGAGAGTCTTTTTTTTTTTAGGGCAGTTTTGTATATCTCTAGATGAGGTACTGGAGAGGCTTCGATCTCCTGGTCTGCACTTGCCTCACCAAATCACACTGAGAACAAACAAAATTCTTCCTATCCTTCCCCAGAGATCTGGAAAATACCATCTTAGGTGAGCAAGCCATGTGCTTCTGCACTTTGCTTTTAAATTCATGGATGTTTATTCTCTTGGAGCCATCCCCCTTTTCCCTCGTGCTGCTCAAATGAATGACTGCTCGTGGAGTTGGAGAGGCAAAGGAAGTTCTGCTGCCTCAGAGTGAAGTTCAGTGGTGTCTCTAAGAGGTGCCTGGATGCTGCACCAGCGAGTGAGGTGCTCAGTGTCTGTGCAGGGTTTTGAGAGGGGCTGCTTATGAGGGAGGGAGCAGTAGGGGAACAGTTTGTGTCTCTCCACAGAAGATGCTTGACATGAACAATGTCAGTTCTTCTGAAATTTTTATAAATTTTTCCATAAAGTGAATAATGAATTCAGCAAAAAAGTGCTATTCCTGTGTTTTATTTTACCCAACAAACTGCTCTGAGTATATTTATAGTTTATTTTACTTCCTGAATTCAATTTAAAAATAAGGTTTTTAAAGTCATTTTCTTTCTCCTGACATCAGCAAGGATAACTTCCTCAGTGTGTTGTGGGTTTTTTACTACTGAAGCAGGCTTCCCGTGTACAGATTTTGGTTGTGCAGTTCCAAGTGCACTGTTAGAAGAAATTTAAGCACATCTCTCCTTTTCTTGGTTTTTTTTTTTTTTAAGTCAGTACACCTGAGGGATTAGAGCATGGGCTGCTGCTCACCTTGTGGGCTCCTCCTGCCTTCCTGGCTGGGGAAGGTGGTGGCTGCTCTGTTCAGGGCAGTGTGGACAGTGCCAGGTTTGGGTTTTCCCTGTCAGCTGCTTCTGTTGTGCCATCCTGAGCCAGTGCTTTACTCCTGGCATTTCCACCCTTGCCCTGCTCCTCTGCCATTCCTGGCCACCCCATCTCCCCCAGCCCGGGTGGGATGTGTTGGACTGCCATTCCCAGCCAGCGAGGAGAGAGCAATCCACGAGTTTGGCAATTTGGTGCTTCTGAGGCAGCAGCTGCTGCAGGAGAGGCTTTGCTGCAGGAGAGGCTTTGCTTGTGCTGCAGGGCTGTGCCCTGGCCCCGCTGTGTCCTGCCTGCTCCTCCCAAGCAGCCCCCCAGGCGCTGTGGCTGACAGAGCTGTGTAGCCTTGGCTGTGCTGTATCTTGTGTTTCCTTACTTAGCTTTTCCTATAGCTGCAGTTATCAGGTGCATTGGGAATGCTGATGTTTTTATTACGTGCTGTCGGTGTAGCTTTGTTGGCACTTTGGCTTCCAATTTCCAGAATTTCATAGGTGGTGGATTTCTCAGTTCTTTTGTGGATTTTTTTCTAAGCTGGAAATAAAGCTGCGATTTCTGATTGAACTGTTGCAAACACTGTTTCTTGAAACTGAATCTTTTGGGTTTTAAACTCATGAAGCAGGAAACTGCAAATAGTGATGCTCTGGGTGAGTTATTTCAAGGAGCAGACATGTAGAGTGAGACAGTTTTAGATACTAAAATATTTATATTCATTTATTCAGACGAACAATCCAAGGCTCCATCACATTACTTGTACAAGTGCTACTGGCAGTACCTACAGTGATGCTTTAACCAGATAGTTCCATTTGTAGCTTTGTTGCCTTTTCTTTTGAAGTACAGTATGAAACTGTAAATACTTCTTGCAGAACTGCCTTTTTAACTCTTAATTACTTTTGGCACAGTGTTAAATAGTGTTGGATTTACCCAATTGCTATGACATATATTTTTATACATAGGTGTACTCTTTTTTCAAGAATAATACAGCCATTTTGTCATTAATGCCTTATTGGTGTCATACTGCTGTTGCTCTTTGTTTGCAAGGTATCGAGTGGACTAATTTCTAGTTCAGATATTTTCACTTTTCCTGGCAGTGCTCAAGTTTGGCTTCAGGTGATCTTTGCCAGAGCCCCATTTTTCACAGTTGTTAACTGTGAGAAGAAGAGAATGTGGGCTTGGGCTTGTTGCTGTTAATGGAGCAAAGAAAAGGTGATGGCATCTAATGCCTTTGAAAGGTCAGACTTTTCCTACTCTTAACCAGAGTGCATTTCACGAAACCGATGACTGTGGGCACTGATTACTTTGTGTAGATTAATGGTCTTTAAAAAAGAAAGGGAAAGGAAATAAAAAAAAAGGAAACAACTCCAAAAATGGGCTTCTGTCATTGTTAGACACTTGGTTACGTATCTGTTTAAACTCTTCATATTGATGTGAAATTGTGCTGTGGATAAAGTGTATTTTGTACTTCTGAATGTTCTATATTTATGACTAACAAGTACAGAATCAGTTGTGTGTATGTATAACTAATAATTGCCTTTTTAAATTTCATTAAAATAAAAATGTCATGAGCTGTTATTAATTCCTGTCTTTCTGTAAATAAGTAAAATGTGCTGTTGGGAATTGTCAAGTAAGAAATATCCCTGAATTATAAGATCCATGCCAAAAATCAGAAGATGAGGCATTGATCTTTGTCTTTGAAATCTCCTCCAGTGCTGTGTGGTTGGGGACAGGATGTTCCTCTTTTATCTGTCTTGTAAAAGCTGTCCAGAGGGAGCAGGAGAGGAGTGATAGTTTAAGAGCTCAACTTTTAAAAGTGTTCCAGAAAAACATTAATTAACAGCCTGTTCTGCTGATGACGCTGAGGTGTGTGAATTGGTGGCTGTATTGTAGAGGATTTCATTAGAGCAGAATTGGTTTAGAGCTAATTCATGGTCTGGGGCAGTATTTATTCACTCCCTGGGGTGGTTTCCTTGTCTACCTTTTGGTCTCATTGTTCAAAGTTAAAATACTTGTATCCTTGCCACAAACATTCTGGTGACCTTTTCTGATTGCCTATGTAAGGCACATTTCCCTTTCACTGTGGGTCTTCATTGCATTTATATTGTTATTTCTTTGTCTACTTGATGCTTTGTGAGCAGGACTTACCATGCTCATGAATCCAAAAAGCTGGTGACTGTGCCATGGCAGGAGCTGGGGACACTGTGCTCCAGGGCCTGCATTCCTGGCATGGGGTAGGTGGTGTTTCCACAGCTCATACTCCATTTTTAGGGCTCTGCTGGGACCTGGCAGGGAACTGGGGCACTGGGATGGGATTTAATCAGATGCAGCCACCAGCCCCCCCCACCCTGCTGGGCTCTGCTCACTGTGTGCTCATCCCAGAGACACAGGTTGCTCAGTGAAAATGGGCCATTCGTGCTGTTTTGCTGTGAAAATTGAGTTTTCAATGAGGTGCTGTTCTCCTGGCGTTTGCTCAGGTGCTGGTGAGCATCTTTGGTGAATGGGCATGTGCCAGAGCTTGAGCCCCATTTGGAAGTGCAGCCACTTTCATCCTGGCAGCTCTTTGCTGCTTTTCCGGTGCAGTTTAATAGGCTTGGAGTTGCTTTTGAAGAACACTATCCAAACAGAAAGGCACACACAGAAGGGGTGTTGCACCCATGCCAAGCAGGGTTCAGTGTGGTTGGGCTGTTCTAAGATCCCTCCTAGCACTCCTTTCATGTGGGTCATCATTAGCTGTGCTCTCACGTGCTAAATCAAGTGCACTTCTGGGCACTGTGGTGGGAGTGCTGGGCACAGCTGGGTGTGGGAGTGCTGGCAGGTACTGATTTTGGTGTGGAATCTGGGTTTGGAGATGCTGGGTGTGGAATGGAGCCATGTGTTTTGTCTCAGCAGGACACTGTGGTAGAAATCCATCCAGGCTGCATGCAGGGATGAAATGCAGCTAAGGCTCACTGTGTTCTACACTCACCATCTTTGCCTCTATCAGCTGGCACTAATGAATCATAACAACAGGTCAAGTCTTCATTATGATGATAGAAATACATTTTTCTTTATTTTTCCATGGGAGCTATTTCTTAGCCTTATTTCTATCAAAATACCATCATGGTTCAGGAGGTATTACTACTCATGCAATTTTCCCAGTTCCTCTCTAAGTCGAATATAACAGGGGCAGATACAGGATGAATTCTTCCATCCTTTTTTACCAAGTTTCAGCATATTCCTGGTTGGAAATACTTGGCAGCATCTTTCTTCAAACTTCATGGTCTGCTCCACATAAAATGAAATAGAATCACTTGAGCTGTATTAATGGATTTGGGATCATATCCAGGGGTTGCTAGGGCATCTTTTCATTAGCTCTGGAAAAAATTATCTTCTAATTATAGACTGGCACTAAATACTGATATACAAAATGTGCCATTTGGGACCCAGTTGAAAAAAATGTCACTGCTAGGCTCACCCTGGACAATGCAGAAGTGCATTGCCATGGCTTTTGCAGACCAGAGTGTAAGGGCTGTACACACACCACTGCAAGGGACAGAGGACAGCCCCACTGCAGCTTTGGAGCTTTCCCCAGTACACACACCCCCAACACTTTGGTGTCTTGCTGCTTATTAAAAATAGCAAGCACTTCTTTTCAGTTAGGAAGGTGAAATTTTAAATACTTGGAACATTTTTGAAAACAAGAAGCAGTGCAAGGCTGAACCGCTTTGGTGCACTCTGTCATCCCAAACATGCTTTGGGTGGCTCTCACAGCCTCCCCCAGGTGCTGCCCATCCCTGGCTGTGCTGTGGCTGATGACCCTTCCCTTGGAGCTCAGTGCAGTTCTGTGTGTGGCCCTGATGGGAAGCGGCTTCAGTCTACAAAATAAAATCACAGGATAGTTATTTTCCATCTAGCACTGGAATTACTGGCCTGACAGACCCATTGCCACTGAGGAGCAAGGATTTTGTTTCCTTTGTTGTCTGATGCCTCCGATTTGCTAAATGAACACACAAGAGAAGACACAGCCCTGGCACCTGTAAACACAACCCACTGCCTTCCCTGCAGGGCATGTAGAGGGGGCAAAGGCTGGGTAATAATTCTGCCCACTCAGTGAAGAAATTTGTCCAGTGGAATTGTCTCAGAAGCAATCCTCCCCTCTCCTCAGCACCTCCTGGATGTGATGGACCAGGGATACCAAAGCCTGACTCACAGAGGTATTGTAAATGCTGTGGGATTCCTTCCTTCATGCAAATCACACTCAAACAAATGTTACATTGTTTCTGGCTCACATAATTCAGAGCAAAAGTCATCAGGAGGCAGCACTGTACAGTGCTGCTGCTGAATTAAATTTGTATTTCATTTTTAAGTGGGACTGATAATGGATGTCTCCCATCCTTCATCCTGCTGCTGTCTTCTCCAGCCACCAGAGAAGTGCAGAGTACTCTGAAAATTTGGAGCTGGTTGAGGTAATTCAGGCTGGTCCCTGGATGTGAGGGACAGAGGGAGTCAGCTTGCTCCAGCATGCTCTGCTCTGGGAAATGGGAGTGACGTGGAGCTCACCTGTGTAAGAGGTACCTGGAAACACCAGCTTGTCACCTCCCCACAGTGTCCCCTTGGCAGAGCTTGCAGAGGTGGGATTGCATCCCTGGGCCTCCTCCCAGTGCTCTCCAGTGTGTGACTGCTCAGCCCACAGAGCTCCTGCTCAGCTTCTGTTCCTAAATGGAAAAAATGATGCTATAGTGAAAGAAAGTCTGGGTTTGGACAGTGATTTTGGGCAGTGTCAAGGAGTCATGGCCTCTTCAATACCAAGCCCATGTGTCATCGTGGTTGCCCTGTGTAGTCAGGAAAAGTTCCTGCCTGATGATTTATTTGGTGACGTAGGAAGGGATCTTTGTCATTGTACCCGTAAAGCTCAAGCACTGCATGTTTACATCCATCTGATAAGGCACAGAAAACTACCAAGCCCTCTGACTGAGCAATGGTTGGATTTTAATCTATGAAATCCTGAAAGGAGATGGTTGCAGTTCTGTGAAAGATTTGCAGAATTGATGCTTAGGTAACTTGAAATGCTTATCTTTGCATTTGTCTGTTTAAAAACTGCATTTGGTGAGGTTGAGGAAAAAAAGTATTCCGTGAAATTCCTATGAGAAGTTTTAATTATTGAGAAAGTGTAATGCATTGTGCACTTCATTTAAGCCATATTGATCACCCCCTGCACAGAGATGCTTAATCTCATGGAGTTCTGAATTGGAGTTTATTTAGATTCTCCACATATTTTTTGTGACCTCTGTGATTTAAGGTCAGAGACCTCAGCAGGGAATCAATGGAAGTTGTCACTTTAATCATTTTAGTTCTAAAGGTTCATCATAGTTATGTGAATTGACCTAAATTTTCAGATCCTGCTGAGGGAGTGGGGTTCTGCACTAACCTGCCAAGGCTGACCTGGATATATCAGCTGGTAATGAAATACTGGAGCAAACCCACTGAAGCAAGTGTCAATTATATAAATAAGGCTACTAAAAGGCAAAAATCTTAATTCAGTGAAAGGAAGCATTTGATATTTATAGATCACTGTAGATACACAACACTTCATTGCAGAACTGTTCAGTCCTGAAAGCAGATTTCCTTTGACGGGTTTGTAAAATCCCCATTTTGTCCCTTGAACCACCACGTCGGTGAAGGGTGGGTGGATTTTTGTACTAATGTTGATAAGGTGTCCAGGCAATTTTACAAGACTCTCTTTAACACCAAGACTCCAGCACTGAAAAACAGAACTTTATGAGCAGGGATGGGAATATCAGATGACAGATTCCCGTTTTCCTCTTGGTTTGTGCTTGTTCTCCCATCAGAAGCATGTTTCACAGCCATTTAAAACACTGGAGCAACAAGTCCATTAATAGCTCTGACTTCCAGCAGGTTCTAAAATTGGGCTAAAGATACCCTGAAGGCACAAATTTCTTTGCTGTTTTAAGTCTGCCATCCAGAAGAGAAAATGTTTCTCTGAGAAACTAAATGTTGCTTGTCAGATTTGTTGATTCCCTGTCACCTATGAAATTGAGGTAAAAATGGTACTTCTCTCACCTGTGCCCAGAAATGCCACTGGAATGGTTTCCAGCTTCCTCCGTTTCCTTACCAGCCTCGGAGCTGGGCAGTGGAGGAGGAGAAGGTCTGATTGCTGAAGGACACAGGTCACAGCAGGGCTTGGCAGGCACAGCCATGACTGTGCAGGAGGGGCACTTCGGACATCTTCTGTCAGAGAGTTTGTGGGAAAAGGCTGCCAGAGCCCTGCTGTCTCCATCCTTGGCTGGGGAGGTGGTTGGCCTTGGCTGGCCAGGTGTCAAGCTGGGGAGAGCCCTGCTTTCCTAGGAGGTCCATGTGGTGCTGCACATTCAGTGCTCCTGGGATTCAGTGGGGTCAGCTGCAGCCCTCAGCACAGCCACAGTGTCAGAAAAGCACAAAGACCCAGACGTGCTCACTGACCCTGAGCCAGTTAAAAGGTCTGTGTGGCCTCCTCAGGCAGGCAGAGCTGGCCCAGGACTGACCATCCATGGCCGTAAGCCTCGGGCCATGACCACCTCCTCGCTCACTGACTCATCCTTTCCCCATATCCAGACGGTCTGACAAAGTGCTCTGTACCACATCACCTGTCAGACCTGCTGCTCTGAGCTGTTCTCACACCCATCCTTCTTTTAAGAGCAGACCAGTTCTCCTCTAAAATGACTCAAGCTGTTGACAAAAGTCCCCTGAGGTTGCTGACAAAAGCCCAGAGAGAGTCTGTCAGCATTGCCAGTCCCTGAATTCTGCAAGCAACTTTTTATTACAGGCCCTGAGACACTGAGAAAGGAGAAACCATCTTGATGTAGCACAATAGCTCCTGCCTGATTTGAAACATTGTTTTGCTGGAGAATCTCCAATATCCCATCAAATAAAGCCCTTTTTAACAGCAGTCAAGCACAAACACAGCAGTTACCAGACATGACCAGTGGGAGAAGTAAACAAGGAGGATCTTTAATGGGTAAGATCACAATTTAGCTAGCAGCTAAAATGTTCTCCTATAGGATTAATTCCATGATGATCACCCAGAACTGTGGATTGGTGTCCATGCAGTTTGTGGGACAGATGTGAAGGCTACCCTGTATCCTTGATGCTGTGGCAAAAGTATCCTGGATTGAAGGAATTTAAGAAGGAAGGCTGTAAGTTCCGTGGTGTCACAGTGTAGGCCCTAGTTCAGTATAATTGAACTATCAATTACATCAATTTAGGTTTTATTTGATTTTTAACCACCTGAGCTAGAACTAGAGCCAGTCATTCCATGGTACTTAAAATCCTATTGTTGTGCAAGCTCCTATTCAGATGTAATATTTGATAGGCTCATCAGCTTTTTGGAAATTTATGGGTTTTAGCCATTAATATTGCTGAGCTAAAAGTTAGCCCTGCTGCTTGCTGACTTTCTCATTTCACTAAGGATCTGCAAAGCTCTGGGGGTCTCTCCAAGAAGGTTGTGCTCATTGCTGGGAAGAGTGCTCATGGATGCGTGCTCATAGATGATCTCAGCTTGGATCAGGACAGCCTGCACAGGACCAGGTCAGGTGCATCATTTCTGACTCAGGGACTGCCTAAGCCAAACCCACCAGAGGTGAAGATGCAGAAGCATCTCCAGCCCATCCCTCCAGAGGCTTTAGTTGTGTGTTTCTCACTCTGGGTGCCACCTCAGGGCTCTGATCCTCTCCCAAAGATCCCCATGCGGATCTTCAGCACCACGCTCCCAAATGAGGTGTCATTTTGGGACACTGACATGCACAGGGGTTAGATGGCTCTGTACACCAAACCAAACCACTGGTGACCCAAAATTACAACGTGGGAGTTCCTGACTGCTAGGCCCGTGCTCATTCCACTAGACCACACTGCCTCCTGAGAAAATATGTTTTAATGGTATCTGGCCAGCTGTGTAAACATGTCAAGAGACAACCATGTAAAACTGAACTGCTCCCATTAGGCAAGTTATAGTCTATTTTATTTGTAAGCACGAATCCTAAATAGTCTGTTTTATTTGTAAGCACAAATCCTAAATCCCTCCTCTAGGATGATATTTTCACAAACAAAAAGTAAGGAAATGAAAAACAAAAGCATTACAGAAAATGTTGCTGTCTGGGGCTATGGGTGACATGACCAAATTCATTTTCCCTGGAACAGTGAGCCTCTTCCTCTCTACCAGACTCTGCTTTCCAGCCTGGTTCCTGATTTGAGAGCTGGTTTTGGGGACAGATGGGTTGGTGTCCATAAGGCAGGTAGGAAAGGCACCTCTTTTCACATTATGGGATTTCCTCAGCTGATGACCACCCACCTCTGCTTAAAAATATATTGCTGTAAGAATCAAAGCTATCAGTTAATGAATCTGAGCACCCACAATGCTCAGTGTTGTGCCTGTGTTATGACAAGACAAAACTTTCCCTGGTGCAGGACATGGCCAGCCACCCAACAAGTGATCTTTATTCTTTCATTAAAATGCCTCTTTTCTGTCTGTGCATTGCAGGGTGCAGAAGAACAAGGGATGTATTTAGCACTATTGTGACCCATCCTCCCAAATGCAGTTGTAGCAGCATCCAATACAGTGAATTTTTGCTGGGTTTTGTTAGAAAAAACAGAGGATGGGTTGCTATCTACTACCACTGAGAATAAAAAGCAGTGGGTTTGGGTAAGTGAAGTGCCCTAGAACCTGAATGAGCTGATTCCTCTGACAAAATGTTTGTTTGTAGTGGGACTCACATCTTGAGGTGAACACCACTGCTGTACTCACTCCCTTGTTCACTGTTAAGGGCCCTTCTCTTGGCTGTGTAGGTGGCACCAGCATCCCAGGGCTCCAATCCCTTCCCTTTGCTCCAGCATGTGGGCACAGCTGCACCAAAAAAATAGTGACAATTCTCACTTCAGACAGTTTGGTTCTGGTTCTTGTGTTAATGCAGTTGCTAAGTGACAGCATTTCCCTGATCCCACGGCTCCACACTCTGCTCTACAGCACAGGAATGCTTTCACTGCAGGAGCAGCCTCTGGCTCTCAGCTTTGCTCTTCACATATGTATCAGGTTGTTTCTGCAGTGTTTATCAGTAGTACTTTCTCTGTTCCTCTCCAGCAGTTACATGCAGAGCCAGGTTCCCCAGGGAGGTGGACCCATGCAGGGCTGGAGATCCAACACTGTTCCTGTGCCGCTGACTGCACGGTGACAACAGGAGAGAGGAACATTCACCTGCTGTGTCACCTGCAGCAAACTTGTCTGACAGTCTTCAAGGTCCACAGAGGTTTTCTGGGGCTGGAGTCTGAATGACAGCAGTAAGTAGTGAGCCAAGCACTGCAAAAAGCACAGCTCATCTCAGGATGGGGCTCTGAGCATTGATAAGGAATTGTTTTATTCTTTGTTCAAGGGGACCATGTTGGAGCCTGCAATCCCCACTCATGCTATCATGTTGGGCAATGGATAACAGAAATCAAAAGGCACTGTCACAGGGAAAGATATCACAGATGATTCAGAAATTCCAGGTGTTCTAATGAAGCAGGATTGCCTGGTACAGGCAGGAAGAAAGTTTGAGTGTTGGATGTTTAAGAAAACGCCCGGGTTGGCAATGCTGAGAACGGATATTTCTCACAGAGCAAATCATGGGTAGGGAGTTCTCATGACTTATTTCTTATCAGAGTTTCCTGCTGGGACCATTGCTTCCACGATTTCCCCCTTCTTCCTTGCCCTTCCCTTTCCCATCCCCAGCCCTCTCTGGGCTGGATTTCTCTCCAGGGGGTGACCCCACCCGGTGGGTGAGAAAATGCCTCTGTGGATGTGTTGAGTGTGGTACCAGCCCCACATGCAGAGATTTGGAGCTGCCAGCGATAGCAGTGAGGTGGATTAACCTCTTACCTGGCCTCGGTGCACCAGCAGAGGTGTTCTGCTCCCTGGGTGGGCAGCTCTGGGTCTCTCCCACACTCCAGGAGTGAGGATGAGCTGAGCATGGGCGTGGAGCCCCGCATGGAGCTGGGGATCCTGCCAGGCGGACCAGGAGATGCTTCAGCAGCCCTGTCCTGAGCAGGCAGCTGTTGGCAGCTGTGTGAGGCTGCAGGTGAGTCCCTCAGACCTGAGTTTCTCACAGGGGCTCCTCCACTCTCCCTGAGGCTGAGGCTGGAGGAAGAGATGCCTTGTAAGCTGTCCGAGGTGATGGACTGGCTGTGAATTCTGCTGACGAGGACTGTGGTGGAGGAGTTTTGTAGAGGCCCCAGCTCAGGGCAGGATTTTAGCAGGTGTTGAGGTCTCCCTGAGGCCAGTTTCCGGCAGGCTGAAAGCAGCCTTTCAGCATTACCGGTGATGACATTGGATGAGAAAACATTTTTCTTTAAACAGTAGTTTCTTCAAAGCAAGATGTGAAAAGCAAAAAGTTCATCTCAAACTAGAATTTGCTTTTGCACATCCAGAGCAGAGCACCAAAACTAATGAAATCCAGGTGCCTTGGCCAGTCCCAGGAATGGGAAAGGGAGGAAAAACCAACCTCAGCAGCATAAAAATCTACAGTTACAGGGACCTGCTCCAGCACCCAGCATGTTCCAGGCAATAGAAAAGGAAGGACATGTGTTTGTGACATGAAACATGGTGTGTACATGCAGTGGAGGGGACTGGAGCTGCTGCCACAAAATGAAACAGCTTCCAGGGGCTGAACTTCTTCCAGGATTTGCCAGAAGGGAAGGGAGGGTGGTGAGGGCTGCTTCAGGGCACTCAGGTGCACTAAGAAAAGCCCTGATGAGCCCAGAGCCTGGCCTAAAGGCTAACTGTTGCAAAAGTCGTGTAGGTGTTCGAGTCCTTCCTGGATGGGGACAGACATTAGGAGCTGAGCTGTGACAAGCTGTGTTACACAACCATCAAACCAGTTTGGCCACCCATTGCCCCTCAGTTTGATGTTGTGGTGTCAGTATGTAAGGCAGCACTGGGCTGGCTACACTCCCGTGGTGCGTTCATCCTGTCCTTCCGCGTCATCATTTTGCAGGAAAAACGTTGGGAGTTGAATGCTTGCTGATGGAATTACATGAGCATGGGAGGAATGAGTCTGACACACTTTCTGATGGACCAAGGTCACCATAAAAATGTGTGCACAGGCAAGAATATGTATCTAAAGTAGGTCTGTGTACATGTATAAATGTGTGCACATGTTTGTGTGTATATGGACACTTGAGCTCCACTTGAGCTGGAAATAATTGTGCTACAAATAATTGCTCTGATGGGCAAGAGAAGAAAACTCCCCCTTTCCCTGGGCTCCCACAGCCATCCTAGCTCTGCCAAAGACAATGGCAGGAAGCCAAGGGGAAAGAAAGAGATCGGGGGAGCAGAACCAGGCTGGGCGTCCTCTATTTCACACTGGAAGTACGGAAACTCAGAGGCTTAAGTCTTTTTTCATGAACCTTTCATCTGGACCAAAAGTGCTTGTACAAACCTTGCTCACTAGCTGTGCCCCTGGGCTTACTTACAGGACTGTGGGTTTCATCCAGTCCTGCTGATTTTTCTGGGTGGAGATGAAACACTGGTTTCCTTTCAGGAAAGCTCATCTCTTCCTGGGAATGGTTAAATAGTGCTGACTGCACGTATACCTCCTGGGAAGAATAAGGGAGGAACAAACCCAGCCAGTTCCAGGTTTTGCAAGTGGTGCAGACATTGGAGAATAATCTTTGCTAATGAGGGACTGATAAGCACTTTGTTACATTTATTAATTAAGATGCATGTACTTGACTGCTCCCAAGGTCAGGTATTTCTGCCTTGGTGTCCTCCTTCAGTCCAGAGAAGGATGGCAGATCCAGGCAGTCCCAGGTCTGTGTGTGTGCAGGATCTGCCTCACTCTGATGCTGCCTGCAGGGATGGAAGGCAGCGTTTGGTTTGGGGAGGGCCTGTGCACATCCCTGTGCACATCCCTCTGCCTGTCCCAGCCAACTCCTCACTGCACCATCCTGGGCTCAGCTGGGTTTTGATTAATGATTGATCCAACACCACGCAGGTCATCCAGTTCCTGCTGACTCCTGATGGCACAGAGTCCAGCAGACACATGTGTGTTATTAACACTGCAAGTCCAGCAGAGCAAACAGCTCTTCATCATATATGCTTTCGCCAAGATATTAAAGCACAGTTTCCATTTCCTGGCAATTAACTTCATCTTTACCATTCAAGAACAAGAAGCACTCTGTTTCAGATAGGCAGGTCTGCACTGTTTGGAAGCTTCTAATTCTAAGTGGAAAACCCCAGGAAATTACTTTGATGAAACAATTTTTCTGTCATTTAAACATAAGAAGAAAAAGCATGAAAGGCGGTGCTGCTCAGCTGACTGGGCACAGGGTTGAGTTTCAGATGGCCTGGTACAGTGCTGGGCTGTGCTGTGGACCTTGAGTCAAGGTCCTTGTGTCTCTCCCAGCTCTGGTGTTTGTCTCACATTGTTACCTGTGGGAATTACTAAAGGTGGTGAGGTTAAGAGTGAAACCATCCATCAAATGAGGAGCTATTGGGGAGGAAAAGGAGGCCTGAAAATGACTGCATTTCCTTCTGCTTTGCTGCTGTCCTTCCAGGTACTCAGCAGCATCCTCCAGGTTGGGGATGGGTACATTGGGCTTGGAATAGGCTAGGCAGGGTCCACCGATCACCAGTGGTCCTGGCTATAAAGGAAGAGCCAAGCCCTTAGCTGCAGGTCTGTTGGTAGGGCAGGTCTGGTTTATTCACATAGGTGAGTTGAATTGCAAAGGCTTTGCAGTCAGGACTGTTTTCAATCTGGTGGCTGTGCCCAGAATAACAGGAGCAGGATGTCAGTGGGAGCCTCTAGAGCCACTGCAATACAAATACTGATCAGTGCTTTACAGATAATGTTTCCTGTCTCCAGCTTTTGAGAGAGCCTCTTGGGCCAAGGGACTGGAAATCTTCCTCTCTGTTTTACTGGTTGTGGTCTCCAGTTCAGGCAGGTATAACAGGGAAACCCCTGTTCACTGCTCCACCAGCTCTGGATGTTCTCCAGATGCCATTGGGGAGATCTGGTGGCTCCTGAGAAATAAAATATTCTCACAAAGGCTCACTGGAATGATTACTAGCTGTCCCACACCTTGGGAAGCCAGTGCTATCTTTGGCTCTGCCCTGATGAAGCTAGGTACCGGCTGGATAAGAGCCAGGCCTGGGCTCAATGGCCGGGCAGAGCACGGCAAGGGAGCCAGGAGGAAGGAAATGAAGTCAGCCCTGTGATCCTCACCAGATGCACACTCACACTTTGCTACAAGCTCATTACCCCTGACCATTACCCTGATGTGCTGCCCTGGTCTGCAGCTGCCAAACTTGGCATGGACCCAGCCCGCTGCCAGAGGTCTCTTTTGGGCCAGGGCAGCCCCTTCCCAAGGGTCCCATGTGGAGCAGTGATGGCTGCATGAGTTACACACAGCTATCCCTGCACAGCCAGCCACAGCACAGTGTGGGAGCATGGTGATCCACAGGGACTGGTGTGATCCTGCTCAGGCTTGTCTGGGGCTGATGGATGGCCAAGGCTGAAAATGTTGGGTGGGTAGTGATCACAGAAAATATTTGCATTGTTTATCAGGCCGTGAAAATCATGGGGCTTAAAGGATATATCCATGGAGTACAACCAGCAAGTAGTTGCTTAAGACAGCCTACTGCTGGGACAGGCAAATCATGGCCTCAGGGCAAACTGGGAAGAAGATCCTGTTCCCAGTAGTCTGCTGGCAGCAGCCCTGCCTCTGTCCTGAACTCCTGCAGGACTGAGATGACTGTGGGTCCAGTGCTGGCGCTGTGGCTGAGGAAGGAAGAGGAGAGCTCAGAGAGGCAGCTCCACAGGAGCTTCTGACAGCAGGAGCCGAGGTGAAAGAGCAGGAGCCTGGCCTTTTCATGACTCAGTAGCACTGATTTGTTCGAAGAAGTAGCACTTGGAAGGAGAGGGAGCAGAGCAGATACAGCTGTGGGATAGGAGGCCAAAGGAGAAACAGGCAAGACAAGGGAAGACTACTGCTAGGAGACACATTCAGCCAAGCCAGCTGCTCATATCGTGTTTTGGGGTTTCTTAATTGATTTTTACACTAACAGACAAGCTGATTTTTTTTTTTTGGATGTTTCTCTAGAACTGAGTCATTTCCTGGGGTGGGGGGTTGGGAAGAAAGTAGCATTTTTCTCAAAGTTTTAAAACAGAGTTTTAGCATTTGGATTAAGGATTCTTTCTTTGTTTGGTTGTTCTCTTTTTTCTTCACTGAAACAGTTAAATTTTAAAAAGCATAAAAACAAAAGCCAGTAGTTGACAACCCCTAAATTTGTGCCAGAGTTGCTCTTTGTTCAGATTGTCCATACCAGGTAGTCCAAAGCAGTGTATGGGGTGGAGGGTGAGACTGGCCAAAGCGGCCCAGCTCCAGACTGTCTTGTCATCGTGTTCACCCGCAGAGGTTGATGCTTTTTCCAGCTCCTGCACACGTCACTGGTCTTGGTGCCTGTCTGCTCCCCAGCACAGTGACCTTTCTTCTGGTTTACACATCAAAATGGACTGTTTTGGCAGCAGTTTCCAGCTCAGTGTGAGCCACATGCACTATAGTGGATGTAGGGCAAAGCTGCCTAAAGCCACCAGAGCTTATGCGTTGACCTGGCGAAGCCTAGGGTGAAACACTGGTGAGTCTGTATCTTTTTTTGGCCAGAAAGCTGTAAAGACAATGTGTTAGTTAAATCTTAAATGGATATCTGCACTCAAGGTTATTTGATAGAGTTTGGAGCCTAATTAAAATGTAAGAGGCAAAGGGGCTATCAGACTCAGAGCAGGTTTATTTTTCTTTAAATAAACAGGAGTTAACCAGCTTGAAGGAGAAGTCACACCATCCAGGAAGCTCCGAGCACCAATTTCACTCTGTCCTGTCTTGCCTGTGGACTGGGGACAGGAAAACCATTGGTCAAGGTGAAATGAGCAGCAAAAACTTCCATTGACATCAGTGGGTGGTGGACTCATGGCGTTTTTTGTTTGTTTGGTAAGCATGTCCTATAGTAGCTGGTTCCTGGAATGCTGTGTGCGTGGTCTCTCGGTGGAGAAGGAGGCAAACATTCCCTTTCAGAGTAATTGCCTCTACGTCACACAGCTGGCTGCAGAGGGACCAGTGCCCTTGGTGTAATTAGGCTGGAAATCAAAGAGTCACTGCAGTTACCTCAGATCCAGAAAGGTTTATGTCACTGCACTGTTTAGCTGGTTATCCTCCCTAAATAGTGTGAAGCGGGAGAGAAGAAAACTTTTAAAGGTGTGCTCATTGAAGGAAAATTCCTGCTGCTCGTCCAGCAGGAAACCTCAGAAGATATGTTGGGACCGTGATCCAACTCTACCTTCAGTTTCTCATGGCTTTCTTTCAATGCTTGCTAGGAGCCTTAGCACCACATGATGTGGAGTAACATCTGGAATTACAAACTAGCCTGGAGCACTGACCCTTGGAAGTCAACAGGCACATGGTCAACAGCAGGCAATTGTAAAATACAACCTGGCCCTTGAAAACATCTTGATTTCTTATCCTCAACAGATGGTATTAACCCATTCTTATCTAAACTGGTGAGGAGCAGTGATTGTTTTAAAACAAAAGGAAGCTAGAGAATACTGATGACTAATTTCCTCCAAACCACGTCATGTGGGTCATCTTCCTCGTGTGTTGTTTGTTTTGCTGATTAGCCTTTAGGTAGATATTCATATATCAACTATTATTTTCCGCTGTGAATTGTGGTTTTCTGCCCAGCAGCAAGTCCAGTTTCCAGGGTAATTGGGAAGCCAACTCCTTTCTAACTACGCAAAAGATGAACTGTGTTTCCTGCAACTTTAATGTCTCTAATGTTAGTGGTTGAGTAATAGCCGGACACAACAGTGTCTTCTGTGAGGAAATATGCCAAGAGCTGCTGCTTAGAAGTGAATAAAACTTTTTTTTTCTTTTTTTTTCTTTTTTGAAAAAAAGTGTTTTGAATTATTTGAAGCTGCAAAAACAGCCCTTTTCAATCAAAGCTTATCCTTCACAACAACAGGATGCATTGCTCTATTTAAGCAAGTAATAATATTGGTTTTAGTCACTGGACATGCGTCGCTTCCTGTTGGGAGGATTGCACAGAAAATTGATTTATTGTGTATCAGATCAGTAATTCATTGTTTATTTGGACAATTTATATACAGAGTTGTTTTCGAATACCATCTGTGTGTAAGAAAATATATCTTTGGAATAAGCTAGTGTGATCTGTCTATTGGCTGTACAACATAAAACAAAATGAAAGTAAACAGTCTCTGAAGGTCTGTGTTGCTCTGTTAGCATTAGCAAAACCATGAGTATTTGGGTCTCCATGGTTCTGATTTACAGTCAGAAAAATTCAGTCACTAACTGCTCATTCTAGTTGTACAAGACCTTTCACCTAAAAACTCCCAGTTGCTTAAAAGGCAATTACTGGGAGCAGTGGCAAAATTTTGCCCAAGGACTTCTTCATTGCCCTCTGCTAATGGTCTGCTGGGATTCTGCCTCTCCCAGAACATAAGCATAGCAGAGTATTTCTGATGTCTGTCATTGCTCCCTTACTTATATTAACAGTGTATTTCATGGCTAACTTCCCATCTTGCAGAGTTGGTTTCTCCACGTTAAGCTGTACTAATGAACTGAGAACAGATTCTGAGCTCTCACTCTTCCAGGGGAAAAAGCCCAAACTCGGCTGAAATTAATGGAGTTGGTCTGCTTTGACCTGGCATAAGGAGGATCCTCCTCTGCCTTCAGGTAAATGCCCTGGGGCTTTTCTTTCAGGCAGGCAAGGCTGCTGACACTGTCCTGGAAGCAATTAACATTTCAATCATCTTTGGGTTTCAGCAGTGCAGTTCCTGTCAGGGTGCTGAAGAAGGGACTGACAGGCAGTGCCCCCATGCCCCGACCTGAGAGGCTGTAATGAGATCCCAGCATTTCCCTGACAGTGGAGGACAGGCTGCATCTCTGCCCTGCACAGTCGGTGGGATTCTGGGGAAGGAAATGCATATCAAAGCTGGTGACAACTCTTCTGTGTGCATACATAAATCAAGGTTTTGTTGTGCTTTTAAAGAATTATATTTTTAATCTAGCTGTATGTCAGTGGAGGATTTTCAATCAGAAAATGATCAACATCTGCAGATCCAGGCTTTCCTACATCATCTGAAGTCAGACTGAACATCTGTCAGCCCAGCCAATTGTTTTACCATTTTCCTGCTGAGCTGTTTGCTGCCAGAAAGAGGAAGGGGGTGTTGAGCCCCCATCTAACCCCAAGGGCCCAGTTACTTTGTCAGTGTAAATCGGGATCCTCCTTTCAGTGCAGTGGGGTTAGAAATAAAATCCTGATCAGAATGGACCACACTCTCCCCAGTGCCAACAGCCAAAGGGAAACTGGGTCACACTAAAGAATGCACAGATGGGGGAAAAAGAGGATCCAGGGAACCTTGTCATTGAACTTCACCTTTATCCTCTGGCCACATGAATTGTGGTCCCTGAACACTTCAGCTCAAGCTGTGTTTAGCTCCTTTATCACTTTATCCCCTTTCCATCCTGTTTGTTCCTTTGGCCAGTTCTTTCACTGCAGTTAATTGACCTGGTTTCACTGATTTCTGTGAAGACTGGCCAAGCCTCCCAAGCTAGAGAAGTGGGTCACTGTCCATCATGTACACTGAGCCTTCAGCAGGAGGTTACCTCAGCTCCTTCTTAACAGAGGAGCCTTTTGGTTGACATGTCAAGCTGCATTTTCACCCCAATTTCACCAGACTCATGATTGGTTTTTGTAGTAGGAACACCTGGGAGGTTCTGTGAGGAAAAGGAGGGTCTGGTGCCTTAACATCTGTATGAATCATACTTATGTTGGTTCAGATAAATTTAACTTGGGACTTGCTCTGTTTGAGAAGCTTCAGACAGAAAAAAAACCTAACAGACTGTAATTCCCCAATGAGGGATTTATTGCCAAATGGATGCACTGCATCAAGTGTTACAAGAAACAAATGTATCCAAGAGGGAGAAGTAATCCTTCTGTTAGAAATTACTGCAAACAAAACTGCAAATATTGCCATCATTGTTGAAATTTGAACCGTGAGAGTGGAATTCCATACCTCAAAAAATTGCATTTTGGCCCAAAGTGGGAGGCAGAAAGCTTTCTCTTACAAAAACCAAAAATTACAGAAGCCAAAGGATCTACCTTTTAAACACCCTCTCTTTTTACATCAGATTACAATTATGCTTTGACTAGTATTTACTAAGCTAACTGTTCAATTCTAAAAGAACATGGTCCAGAAAAACAGGAAAGTTACTTAGCTGGACGTGGGCAATTTTATTCACGTCAATGGAAACTGAATTGTTTCAAGTTAAGCACCAGATTAAGCACTTAATCAGAGCTAAAATTCATCCAATTTCTGTAAGAAAAAAAATCCCATTTCAGTGCAACTAAAGCAATGCATTGTATCAGTTTCCCTTTTGAAATATATACAGTTGTTGCAATTTGTGAACACAGACACCTCCCTGGCTGAATCACCAAAATGCCTGGAAATGAACAACAGCATTCAGGTCGCGATATTTGCTGTAAAATGAAAGAACTTGACTTCACCCAAGTACTCTGTTATCCTAGTGCAATGCTACTCCCTGGAGTACAGTTACAAGTGCTTTTCTTAGTATAGTGGGAATGACTCGGACAAAAGTATTTTTCCCTCTGTTCTCCCTGAGTGACCAATGTGCAGGAAGAGGAAAACGCTGCATTTCACAAGGGAAGTTTTCCTGTATCTTACTGAACTTGTAAGACCTTCCTCCTCTGCTTTCCAGCTCTGCAGTACTTGTTCTGTCAGCCAAGAATGGCCTTGGTCAGACTAAAAAGAGATTGTTGGACCAGCAGATAACACAGAGCAATGAGCCAGTGTTGGACCACCTTGTGACAGTTCCTTCACTGCAGAAATCACTTCAGAACCCACACGAGGATGCAGCTCTGTCATCAGTGCAATCTCTGAAAGCCTTGCTGATGTGAACCAGGCTGAGAGCTGTGGGAAGGAAGAGTCATCTCTTGATAACCTGTGCACAAAGATCTGTCCGCTTGGTCACAGCTCTGGAGGGTTGTGAGGCATCATCTCTTAAGGCATTTGTGGAATCCTTTATTACCTGCTGACAAACATGTACACCAAACTCTTTTTGATACTGGACAAAGTGAAAGCAGTGTGATATTCAGATTCCTTTATCTTGGGAGAGTAAGGAATGTGTGTTTAGCTATAGGATGGTGCTCATAAAATTGTGACTGTCACAGAACTGTTCTAATTACACCATCAATGCATATAGGATTAATACATGAAAGCCCAGGCAGGGAAACATATGCTTTGGGGGTTTTATCTTCAGCACAAGCCTCTAATCTTTCCTCAGGAAATTACCATGTGTTTTATCAGTGCCTGGGTGTTAATTCTTAAAACCTAAAGACTTCAACCAAAAGAAACTGACCATCTACCTTTTTTTCTTTCTTATAAATGTAGCTGTTGTTACCTCATTAACTATTTATCCTGGCAGGTTCCTGCAATAAGCTGAGCTTGGCAGAACCACCAGGCTTGTAGCCCTGAAGGAAAATGTCATAGCTCTCCATATCTGATACATTTTGTTTAGCGGAGATTTAAAAGCAGCAGTAACAGAACCGTAATAAGATGTATTTGGCAAGATGATACAAAATAACTATTAAGCTGGTTTACATCTGTTTCCTTTTTCATTCATTTTTCCTTCTCTAATTACTTTTTTAACATCAATCTGCTATCACAGTAGTTTGGATTATTCTCTTTTTGGGTCTAGCCTCCATGTCACTGGCACTGGATTTCATTGCTGCTGCTTCACCAGTAAATAATGAGTCTCTTTGTACTTACATACCCAGACTCCTGCAGTCAAGGTGATTAGCAGCACGTCTCTTGAAACACCCCTGTCAGACAAAGGTATGAAGAACAACGAGGCTTGTTCTGCATTGCCAGCACTCATATGTGTACAGTCTGATAATCACATATAAAACAGTGTGAGATTTTGGAAGATGGGGGACAAATCTGTGGAAAGCTTTATACACATCAAGAAAAAGCTATCTTTTGAGTGAGCACATATGCCCTGAAGTACCCCACATATTTCAGCAGATGTTGCATCACAGGTTCAACAAAAAAAGGGAAAACAGTTATTTTTTCATCAGACAGCAAATAGTTTTTATCATTTGTTTTTTATTTTCAGGTACTGTGAGTCAAAAAAAAAAATAAATGTTCTCTTTGGAGGAATGTGAGATTTGCTCCTGCCTGTCATGTTTCAAAGCTCAGGAGCAGAGGGCTGGCTCATGGGATATGGGTTGGGCTAAGGCTGGCACTTTGCCCCACAGCAGTTGCAGTGTAAGGGGCTCCCAGGGAAACCTTCTCAGTCATCCTGGCTGGCCAACAGCCATGGCAGCATTTGTTCTCTGTAGACGAGAAGGGGTCTGAAAATAAGAATATTAAGTGCTTCCTAAAAAGGCTGAGCTGACCTGACCAAGGCCCTGTGCTCAGCACTGTGTTTGTTTGCAGCTTGAGTGTGTTGATTATGTTAGAAGTGGGTAACTGCAACCTGATAAGGACAACTGTCATGGTCTGTGTGTTGGTAGGAATAATCAATTGCAAAGAAATGGAGCCATCAGAACAAGCAGGAGTTAGCTGGGAAGGTATGGGAGAGAGAACTGCAGGCTCAATGGGAACCAGCAGTGTCATATAGCTCTTACTTAAAAAAGAAAAAAAAAAAGGCAAACATCATGCTAGGGTAGATCAGTGAAAGTGCACTCTACAAGCTATGAGCTCATCCTGCTATTCTACTCACCATGAGTAAGGCCACAGTTGGGTACCATATCCAGCCTGCAGCATTTGAGAATAGTTGTGGATCAGCTTGAGAGAGATGAACAAGAATGACTCAGAAATTGAAGGAAAAAGGAACTGCAATCATCTGAAAAACTTACAGAACATAAGCAATGATAAATATGTAAATAACTGCAGTAAAGAGGAAAATAAATTATTCTTAATGTTGATTGTGGGAATGTTGGATGTTATTGTGCTGCTTTTTTAGACATTAGGGATCGAACATAGAAGACTTCTCTAGGAAATTTCCCCCTAGACAATGGATACCAGTGTCTGACCTTTTGAAACCACAGTGACTAAAAGGCAATGTGGAGGAATTGAGTTTGCCCACAAAATTACTCTGAGACAGAGGACTCTTAGCTGACTGTCTCCCCTTCTTCTCTTCTCAGAATTTGTCCTTGAACTAAAAGAAAAAGTATTTGGTTTTAAGTAATGGCAATAGTTGTAGGCAGTTGGTGAGGACTGAAGCCAGAATGTGTCATTTCTGCTGCCTCCTACCACTCTTTTCAGAGAGAGGAGCATCTCTGCTCATCTGTCTCTAACCCTGCTGCTTCCAGTAGCTCCATGTGCCCAGTCCACTCAGCCAGTGCTGCATGTGGAGTATACACTGGTTTACTGCAGCAGTTTTGGTCACTTCACCTCTTCCCTCCACCCCTTCCCATTCACTGTGACAGGGTATCTGTTCAAAGTTTTCTCTATTTGCTTTCAGAACATCAGGGTGTAGAATTCCAGATGAGTGCCACAAAATCGAAGATCACGCTTGGGACAGGCAGCAGTTCTTGATGCTGTGCTGTTGTTGCCATAGAAGGCAGAAAGTGCCACCAGTATCTAGTGACTGTAACCCCCAGCAGCACCACCAAGGAGGGAATGTATTCCACAATTCAGTTTTCTGCTTCCTCATGCACTGATAAAGCATGTTAACAAAACAACAGGTTTTATCCAGGATTTCTAGGGAGAATAAGGGAGATAAGAGCTTAAAGAGAAGGAAGGGAGGAGTAGGTAATGCTGTCTGGTTGGGCTGTCTGGTTGTCAGTCTCAAATGGTTGTTTCAGGTGAAAACATGTGACCTACTTTTCAAATTTACATCTCTCAGGAAGTCCAGGAATGGTCTCAGACTAAAGGTGTTTTTGGTTTGTATGATTTCAGAAAATCAAATTTAAGTGATATCAAATATAGATCTCCACAGATTTTAAATAATCACCATTGGCCCTTCTGTGCTTGTGCTTTTTAAAAATTTAATTCAAGCTGATTATCATGAGTTTATTCTAGCTGAAGAATATGGTTCAGACCTTGGATGTGAAGACTGACATGCAGTTGGAAGAGCCCACATGCTTCAAGAAAGCATTGCTTTCGGTAGCATGCAGAAGCCAAAATACGTTTTTCTATTTTAATTACATGACCAATACTCATGAATGGGAGCCTGAACTCCATCTCCACTGACCTTGAAAATGCCTTGGAGGTTTATGATGAAATGAAGCATATGTTTTCTGATGATTTCTGGAAAGTGAGGAAACACAAAAACCAGTTGGTCTAGTTTTAATTTTTTTTCAGGGAACAGTGTGATACACCATCAGAGCTCCCACATTATTGCAGGAGAATTTGGCAGTTTTCCACTTCAGTTCCTGTAACATACATGAGATTTGGCAGTTGGATACAAATGCTCAGATCAGGATTTCATATATGACAGCCTCAGCCCTGAATAACTGGGCATGGGTAAACCATGTGAGCAGCCATTCTGGCTCTTGCTGATAAGTCAGATCATGGTAATAGCTGAATTATTGTAGTGAATGAAATGTATGTCTATGCCTCGGTCACATTAATGACTCTGTAATGCTGTAGACATACACAAATTGACTTTTAATTGATAGCTTGATTATGGGTCTGGCCACAGTGACACAGAGCTCTGCCTCTGTCCAGATTTTGTTGAGCAGTAACGCCTCAATGCCCAGACTCAGACCTGAATGAACACACCACTGACAGGTACATGTAGAGGTCCTAAGGAGCCTTTGGAATGCACTTGTTACACCCACTCTGAATGCACGGGTGGGAGTGGAGTGTGGATCAGCTGCTCTCTGGAGGTCACCACAACAGCTGGAGCCCAGCTGCAAGGGCTGGGTGAGCATTCTGGATATACCAGCAAACTAAAAATTCTCACCATGACATAGGCTGGAAAAATGGTGGACAAGGACAAACATGCAAAGAGAAATACATCACCGTGAAAGTGCTCAGTGGGAGCTAGTTTGTATTTCACCCCAAAAATTAAGCGATTGCAAGGCAGGTGGATAAAGTGGGTTTGGTGTGGTTTTGTACAATTAATATTCCTTTTTTTTCCCCAGCTCTCAGCTTCCTATTGTCTTTCTCTTTTTTTTTCTCTGTCTCTCATGAACTGTCTTCATATCCATGTCTTACTGTTACTCACACTTCTTTTCCCTAAGGCTTTCACTATGCAGATTTATAACCCCTTTCATTTCCCAGGATACTGCTTACATACACAGGGTGAAAATCAGCCTTTTCCTGCCACATTATGTGGCCACCCTCCCTGCCACTCCTGAATGACTCCAGACTGCTATTCCTTTGAGGACTAAACTAGATTGGGATTTATTAAACCTTTAGTCCCCAGTTTGATGATATGTGGCCTCAGGCAGTAGGCACTAAGGTGAATGCACACTGTTTCTTTGTAAAGGCACAGTAAACCACTGCAGAGTGCACTGCCCCAGGCATTCCTAAACTATCTTGTCCTGTGTCAGCAAGATGCCTTAAAGAACTCTCTATAGAGCTTTCATTGCTCCATTCCCCCTCTGCTCCCACCCTGTGCATTTCAATACAGTATGGAAAAGATTTCATCCTTAATTGAAATTCCTTTCATCAGCCTAGATATAGCCTGAACAAAGATACTGACATGAAAAAGCAGTCAAGAACATATCTTTAAAATGTCAATTTACCAGTGACAGGCATTAAGTGCAGTCACTGCAAATCAAGACTCTAAACCCTCATTGTATATTATCACATAGCTGCCACTTCTCCCTTCCCCCACCATCCCTCCCATAAGTTTTGATGCTTGTACATCTTTGTTTTCCTTTCCACATTCTTCTCATACTGTATTCACAGCAAATCTGAGGATAGCTGTCTTGACTAAAACCCTGCAGACCTAGAAGAAAGCTATTTTAAACCCTGAAGAGTGTAATTTGTCTTAGACTCATATTTCTGAAGAAACTGATTCAAGCTCCATGAGTTTTCTATTATAACCTTTTTTTATTCATTCTGGTAAAGCAATTGATACATTTTTATCCATATAGACCTGTAAGTTTAATGCTACATGGGTTTATGTGGCAGAAAATTGCTGTAGTCTCGCTCAGGTGCAGAAAGAGAAATAAGTAATCCAAGTTCTTTCCACTGGCACAATGTAGGGAAGGATACACCCAACAGAAAAAACATAAGTATGGGCCATCTACCAAAGGCTGTATTTAGCTTGCTTACCCTGGGTGATTAATTTAGGTGCTATATCTTCAAGTTTTGGCTATACAGAGACCAGAGCCTGGAGAAAAGGAGGCTCAGGAGTGACCTTATTGTTCTCTACAGCTATCTGACAGGAGGTTGTAGCTGGGTGGGGGTTGGCCTCTTCTTTCAACTAACAAGTGATAGGATGAGGAAATGGCCTCAAGTTGCACCAGGAGAGGTTTAGATTGGATATTAGAAAAAATTTCTTCTCTGGGGTTGGGTTGTCAAGCACTGGGACAGACTGCCCAGGGAAGTGGTTCAGTCCCCATCCTTGCAGTATTTAGCAGATGTGTAGACGTGGCATCAAGGGACATGTTTTAGGGACGGACTTGGCAGGCCTGGGTTAATGGCTGGACTCTGTGTTCTTAAAGGTTTTTTCCAGCCTAAATGAGACTCTGATTCTATGATCTCCCTAGCACCAGAGTGGTATGTCTCCAGTAAGTTCTTGATGCCACACTCTGTTGCCCCTTTATTCTTTTCCAGACACACCACCTTCCACTACATTTGGTTCTCTTGCTTTTGGGACGGTCTTCCATTCCCAAAGCAAATAAATTTTTCTATTTTAGATACTTCCTTCAAGCACACCTTTTTCCAGAAACTGCAAAGAACTTGACAGTGATGTGGCTGATGAGAACACAGCCATGTGTTCTCATTAATAGTGCTTCATTGATTGCCCTGCACCTGAGTTTGATGGATTTCAGTGTGATCTCTTGCCTTGTGTTTCAGCTGACAGAGCCATTGCTTGTCAGTTGTGCTACTGCTTTAACATATCCTAGAACAGGCCTGGGATACACAGTTACTAAATTACATGAGCAGTAATTTGTCCAGGAAATAGGAAAAAATGTTTTGAGGAACTTCCTAGTCTGAGTCTGGTGTTTGTAACCAGTCCTGAAGCAGACAATAATTGCAGGTGTGCAGGTATGAGGAATGTTTATCCAGCTGTAACAGCCTCACAGTTGGGCAGCAGCAGCAGCAGCAGGAAGTCAGACATAGTTAATGTTTAGAATACATAATCCTCACAGAGCTGCTGCCAGGTGTCTTCTTTGGCTTCAGTCTCACTGTCTTCTGGCCTATTCTTTTGTCTATCCAGTGTTCAGGAAAAGGAAGTGTGGTGCAAAGCGCTCTGCCCTTGCAACAGGCATGGTAAGGCTACATGGAAGTAATCAAGACATAACCAACTACAGTGTGTTCTGTTTATTGTGTTTGCCTTTTGGGTAGCTATTTGAAGATCTTCCCTGCTCACCTGAGGCATCTTTCTTGGTCCATCAAAAATTACTTAAAGGCTGATAGTACCTATGGTTTGCACAGCCCTATTAGCTCAAGGAGCAAATTCATAACACTTCCCCTTTGATTCAAAGAGGACACTTTAGTTCTTTCATTTCACTACTTCAAGCATGACCTAAGGAAGGGCCAGGGCGGCACATGGGAAATATTGTCCTTTTAATTGACTAGTCTTTGGAGTAGCAATCTACTTACAATATAACAACTTCTGCTGCCTGGCTCTGGGTGAGTCACACAGCCTTTGCAAGGGTTCTGAGGAACATTAGTTTCAGTTGGTGCCGATGCCCAGATTCCAGCTCTTATCTTAGTTTCAGTGTGTGCGCAGGGAGAGGGACACATAGCAGCAGCCCTAGATAGGCTCTTCACAGCTCTCCTCTACCAAATCACTTCTCAGGGTATATCCAGGCTTTTCTCAGGGTTGTATCAGTCTTCCCACAGATTATCAATAGTGTCTCTTGTAACAGCTGAGGTGGAGCTTGAGGGCGTTTGTTCATCCTCAAGGAATTTCGCAGGGTCCCTCATTTATCTATTCTGTGTTTTCCTATCACAGTTTATGGAGTAGGAGTCCCTTTCATCATTTCCTGACCCATACAGGGTGTCTTGGCTGTCTCTGCCACCTGAAGGAACCCAGCATCAAGTAGGTGGGACTCATTTCATTACCCTGCCTATCTCTGGACCCTGTCACCCTCCCAGTGGAACATGCCTGGGACACGTGTAATTAACTGGGCATTCTCTGTCCTCTGGAGGAACATCCTCTCCATGCCAGAGGCCACAAGTTCAAGCTGGATGGAGATAACGCATTTCTCTCTTTCATTTTCTCGCTTAACAGTCAGCATAGATACAATTATTGCTGGCTGATTTTAGCATTTCTAAAATTCCCATTGTTAGCAAAACTAAAGACTGCTGTGGATGGGGGCTGAGCTCATTTTTGACGTTCCAGTTCCAAAGACAAAGGAGTATCACACATGACCAACTTTCTGTACACAGGTTTTGAACTGAGTTTTCTTAGAGTTGACAAGCGCTACTCAACGAAAATGAAAGCCAAGGGCATCTCAGGTTTGTAACTTATTAAATGACCCCTCTCCCTGAGTTTTTGAAACTTTGTTCCTCATAGGTAGCACTTAGGTAATGGCCAACAGTAGGAGAGTGAACCAAGGCGTGAACATGCTCACCATGTCTCAAGTCAGGACACTGGCTGGAAGTGTAAGAATTCCAGGGTAAGTGCAGTCACATAGGTGTAATTTCTCTAATATTTTCACTTTGGCTGTGGGACTTTTTTTTCAGTAAGCATGCAGTGCTGGTTAATTAAGGGCTGTAGTTATACCCTGTGTTACCAACAGAAGGTTACACATAAATATAATTTGCCCACAATCTTTGTGCTCTGCTCTCAGGGTCGAAGCATGCATTGGAGATGCGGTACCACTTATCCATGCGGTCTGCCATATGCTCTAAGCAATTTGCTAATTTATTCAATGAATTATTTGGGATACAGATCATTACCCTCATTTTCTAAGGAAATGAAGCTTCTGCAATTGCACCGTTTTAAGTTTTCCGTGGTATCTCTTGAAACTGCTGCCAAATCCAGAGATCCTCCAGAGCTTTTGAGCCTGGAAGGCACAGCTCGCTCGGCAGTCGGGGACCGGAGGAGCGGCTCCACTGGCATTGCTGCACAGCTTGGGCGACTCGAGGAGCGATGCTGAGGGTCACCGGGAGCCCCTCAGCCGGCCCGGCCCGCCGGGCCCCGTTCCGAGGGCTGGCAGTGCCCCCGGTGTGAGCGCTCAGGGTGACCCGAGCCGGGGGTGCCCTCACAGACCCCTCAGGGTGACCCGAGCCGAGGGTCCCCTCACAGACCCCTCAGGGTGACCCGAGCCGAGGGTCCCCTCACAGACTCCTCAGAAGGCGCCAAATGGCCCCTGCGCGCCGCCCCTCTCCCCCGGCCCGCCGCGCACGCGCGAGGGTGGGCGGCCGGCGGAGGGGTTTGGGGGGGTCCCTTAAAGGGCCCGGCGGTGGCTCCCGCGTCCCGGCCGGCGCTGCGGGACCCGCTCCCTCACCTCCCGCACCTCCCGGCGCCCCGCCCAAGCGGCGCCGCTGCGGGCGCGGCCCGGCACAGCCCCGCACCCGCCCCGGCACCTGCGGCGGCGCCGCTCCGCGCCCGTAACCCGGAAGCGCTGCGGCGGCGCGGAGGGGGAGCCGGGACATGGCCGCTGCCCGCTCCTGCCTGCGCGCCGCAGCCGGCATGGCCCTGCCCGCGGCCGCGCGCGGCTGAGCCTCGACCTTGCCTTCCCCTTCCCCTGCGACCTTCCTCATCCTGCTCCTCGTGCTCCTCTTCCTTCTCATCTTCCTCCTCCCGCGGACGCTGCCGGGGCCGGACCGGGGGCGGTGGCGCTGCGGGGGCCCCTCGCTGCCTTGCGGGGCGTCCCGGGGGCCGGGGCGGAGCGGGTGGGGCCGCGCGTGGTGCGGTGTGTGCGGGAAGGTGCTTCCCTGGATCCTGCATGTTCCCTGCGGGGGGCCGGCTCCGGGGCTGGGGCGCCGCACTGAGCCGTAGCATCGGGGAATTCATTTTGTAAATGTGTACGTGTGGCTCACGTGCGGTGAGGGGGGTCTAGGGTCGGGTTTTAGAGAGTTGCATTTGCTGTAGCGTTAGTTGTGGCGGAGGGGTTGAGGGCTGGTTGTAGCCCATCGGTATTTCGTGGGGTTGTGTTTTTGGTTTGTATAAGCAGTTTCCAGGCTTTGAAGAGCTGCATTGCTGTTGCTGAACTGTAGTTCTTCCAAGGTTGCCATTGTTTGCGTTCTGGGAGGGCAGCTGGTGGCCTCGCAGGAAGGCGGCAGGTCGCGTCGGAGGAGGGCTCTGGGTCGGTTCCGTGTGACTTCTTTCCAGGAGAGGTTTAGCTTTTCTCCGGCGTCTCTGATGCCAGAACAAGGCCCCAGAATGAACGGTTTCTCTCTGGGCGAGCTGTGCTGGCTGTTCTGCTGCCCGCCCTGCCCCAGCCGCATCGCTGCCAAGCTGGCCTTCCTGCCCCCGGAGCCCACGTACACCGTGCTGCAGCCCGAGCAGCAGCAGGAGCCCGGGGCGGCGGCCGGGGCGGGCACCCCCACGGGATCGGGCACCTGCAGCCTGCACCTGAGCGAGCGGGCCGACTGGCAGTATTCCCAGCGGGAACTGGATGCCGTGGAAGTGTTCTTCTCCCGCACGGCCCGAGATAACAGGCTGGGCTGCATGTTCGTTCGCTGTGCCCCCACTGGCCGGTACACGCTGCTCTTCTCGCACGGTAATGCTGTGGACCTGGGCCAGATGTGCAGCTTCTACATTGGCCTCGGCTCCCGCATCAACTGCAACGTCTTCTCCTACGACTACTCTGGCTACGGGGTGAGCACCGGCAAGCCCTCTGAGAAAAACCTGTATGCAGACATTGATGCAGCCTGGCAGGCCCTCAGGACAAGGTAAATGGATGCTGGGGACAAGGTATTTCTGTATTTCTGTATTAATCCTACTAAGTCTGTACGGTTAACCTTGCTGAGTGGAAGGGAAGGGTTTGTAAATGGTTTCAGTTACTTTGGTGGCCTCACCAGATGTTCCATGAACAGCTACAGTGTGATTAACTGGATGGCTTCATTTGCTAAAATGATGGGTAAACCTTCATCCTTTGGTATTTTCTAGATTTAGAGGATTATTCAGTTGTAATTTGTGTCAGCCATTGCTTCACCATTGAAAATCTCCATCTTGAGAAGGACATATTGGTTGCAGTTTGAGCTTGCAGAGTGCAATAAACCTGTTGTTCAAGACTTGCCTCCCACTGTCTACACTTAGAGGTAACCCAGGTGAGCCAAAGCTCTGCCTGAATTTGGCAGTAGCCTTGGCTAGGGCTTACCAGGAACTGCTGGTGTTGTGTGACGTTTGGCGTTTTGTGCAAGCTCCTGCAACGTAGATGTCTTTCTGTTTTGGCCTCCAAACAACGGCTATCCAATGCTTATGGTAGTGGGCTGGAAGGAAAAAGTGTTGACATCTGGAAGTAGAGCTGGGGTTTCTGCCAGGATGTGCCATGGTATGTGGCATCCAAAGGGATGGAGCAACAGTGACAAGGCTCTGGCAAGAGGCAGCGTGGTGAGTGGAAACAGTGAGCCCTTGGCTTCTAGAAAATCTTGAGCAGAACTGCTGGCTCTGGCTCCTTGCTCCGACTGATGGCCGTCCCTGGGCCTCTCACTTCTGTCCACAGAAACCATGAGCTCCTTTTGCTGTTGCATAAGTGGTTCTTAAAGTATGACCTCACAGAACATGTCCTGAAAGAAAGAGCTTTAGAAAGCTTAAATTGTAGTAGGCCAAGAGAAAAGAGTGATGAACATTTTTAGTTCTTGGCTCTGGCATTCATAGACAAACTTGGCTTGCATGAAATGCGTATTTAACGTCTATCTTGGGGATACGTGCCAGCTTCAGAAATAGTGACAGGAGTTGTTACTAATTTAGATAATTGGCTTTGCAAGAATCCAGGGATTGGTTAGTTGTGGAGTCCAAATGCCTTTTGACATTGCTCTGCCTAAGTCAAGCGAAGAGCGGGGGGAGAAAGGTGTAGGGAGAAGTTACCCTTCCATTGCATGTTCTGTCTGCTTGCTGAGCAAACCAGATTCTGGGCTTGTTTTCCAGGGCTTTAAAAAGATTTGTTTCTTTGAGTATAAATAACATGGTCTTATGTAAAGAAGTGATTTTGATATGGTGTATGCATAATAAATTATTAATTGCCACTACAACACATATGGGTGATGTAAATAGGATTCAAGGGAGGAAAAGTGCTACATCTAAACCAAGCTTAGGTAATGTTGGTCCTTCTCTCTTCCTTAATGTGTGTTTTGACTCTTTCACTTGATGTTCATTGATGATACTGTTTCATTTAAACCTTCTCAAGCTCTGAAAAAGTGCTATCACCTGCCTGGAGGTTCTTCTTCTGTGCTGACAGGCATTTAGTATTTGGTTACTTTCTATATAGGCCCAGAAACAAGAGGTTCCTTCACTTAAATCTTTCAAGAAACCTGACCCAGTAGGTGATGCCACCCCATGTCCAACTTGCTTTGAGAGGATCAGGCTTCTTCAATAAATGTGTGACTGGAAAGGTTTGTAGTTTTCCTTTAGTGTCCCTTCAGTGGTTTATACAAGATCTAGGCTCTGCTTTCCACCTTAAATTGAGGAGTTGAAATTTCCCAGCTCTTACTTTGCTGTGTGTGTTAATTCCACATTTTAGTGTACCTTGAGGGTGCAGTTAGGGTAGTTGGCATTGGTTAGGTTTTTAGGAGCCAAAAGCCATTGGAATTGGGTGCCCAGGTTCGCTGTGCCATCAAAAGCATTTAGTCATCTGTGCTAAGTTCCGTGGGAAGCTGCTGCTCTTCTGAATCCACCAGACGTTCCACCTGGCAGCAGAAAGGAATCATTAAAATGTTGGAAGTCTGAGACTCTTCCTTTTAAATTGTGCCTCTGAAGTACCACTGATACTTGGCAATCATTAATTTACCTGCATATTTTGCAAGCTGCCTTGAGGAAGGTGGGGATTAACCCTGTGCTCGGAGAAAGCTGTCAAATTTTAGAAATGATGGTGGCAGTGATGCCTTAAGTTGTAGTTTTCATATTTTCCACATTCTGTGCTGCTTTAGTGTGTAACTCTGAGCTTCATATTAAGTGTTAGCAAGTTCTCTTCGCAGGGTAGGTAATCAAAACAATCCTTTTCCAACTTGAGACCAAGGACAACTGTTACAAGCTCCAGGCCCAAAAAGTATAAACAATGGTGAATTGAAGAGAGAAAATCATTGAGGATGGAACTTCATAACCTGGGGCTATAATTGAACAATTAACTCCAATATGCAAATGGACCAGAACTCAGAACTAAGTGTGAGACCTCATGACCAGTTGTCCATTTTGTGACCATTTTGGGTTCATCTTGGGCATAGCCCTGGCCAGGCTCTTGTACTGCCCAAGGTGTATCCATTAAGGTCTTTTAATAAATGCCTACTTTATCCTTTAGCTCTGTCTAGCCTCTGTTCTAGGTCAGCCTTTCAAAGCATCAGTTTGTTTTGCCATCATGGCTGCAGATTGTGACTGTATTCTTTCAAGGTCCTGAAACAAGGATCTTGCTATCGTGTACGCGTTTAGTAATCAAACCTTGCATAACAAATTATTATAAAACTATCTGAAAACAGTGGATGAAAAAACAAAATCATCAAATTCTTTTGTTCAGTTTCAATTAATCAGCCCATTCTTTTATTCTTTGTAAAGGAAACTTATTTTCCTTAATTTAAAGAATGTAGTATTTCTTCTCATAAATAATCTGTATCTTAGGGATGATTTTACTAATTTTGAATTCTAACTGTCTTTCAGCCCAGTAAAGATGTTGACCTACAGTTTTGTTCCCCTAGAATGTATTTTTATAGATTTTTCTTCAGAGGCTGTAATTGTAGCATTGGTTGTTTTCATTTCACTATCAAATATTGATCAGTGGTTAATTTGGTCTTTTATATGTATTTTTTTTCCACTTGATTTACAAATTTCCATCTGGTATCTTAATGTTTTTCAGAAAGAATTTTCTGTCTTATTGCTGCAGATATTTTTTGTAAGTGTTTTATTTTAGGCAGGTTGGCTGATTTTGTTCTGTTTGTTTCAAAATCAGAACCAAATTGAAGAGAATGTGTATCAGACTGTCTTCTCTCATTGTCCATGTGGTTTTAAGTTGCTGGGTTTTGTTCAGATGCGTCTTATCCTAATAGCTGATTGTCTTAATGCAACATCTGTGCAAAATGACTTGATTGTCCTCCTCTTCCCCCCTTTTCCTGAATCCCACATGGGAAGGTTGAACTTTCTAACACTTTTACATTAAGACAATGTACAGTACTTAAAAACAGGATGCACGTGTAGGGCTTGGGTTCAGTGCTCAAGCACAAAACCATGACTGCTTTGTCAATCACGTGCTATTTATATTAAAATCAATTTTTATGTTCCCTAAAAATTTGAAGAAGGTTGGTGAAGTATTTTAAAATCCCAGTCAAAAGAAAGAAGACACTGCTGCCCCACTCCCTCTGCTTCTGTAGTAAAGTATCAAAGAGCAGAACCTGTTAGTCCATCTTTTGGATCCTGAAAGGAGGTGAAGAAAATGTAGTTAATAAATAGCTTAGAAGAGCTGTTCTTGCTGCATTTAACAAGATGCAGCTTAATTTGTTTTTCATGGTGCACAATATAAACTAGTAATTTTTTTAGCTTTTAATAAATGATAGATGCTATTGTAGTGTTTAAATCCTTTATTCTCAAAATGGGCGCATTTGAATTTGTCTTTCAAACCGTAGGAGAGCATTGGTTCACTTTTAGTTTTCCTTATGCTTTTTGGTCAATATGGTATGATGGAAGCAATTGAATTGTGAAATGATATAGTAAAATCCACAGGCTTTTGATCACTGGGTAGCAGATGGAATGTTTAAATTGTTTTTTAAACTATTTTGCCAAATTTAATGTTTAAAAAATGCACACCAGACTTTTAATTATACAGGAATTTTATCATTTGTGGTGCTGATTATCAGGAGATTATTGCTGTTTCCTGTGTAGGAGCTGGTGGAGAAGTCTTACATTGAGTAAAATCAGGAACATGCCTAATTGGATTAGGCCAGAATGATAACTAATCTTCTGAGGTTGTGTCAGTTTAGTTTGTCTCCATTCTGATGTGATGAGGTGCTTGCAGCTTTCCAGGTGAATAAGGGCTTCAGGGTTTTTTGCCTTGCCTAATCAAAATAGTCAATTTTTTCTTTAATTTTCTTTGCAAGAGAATCTTGTTTCACTAGCACCATATTTTGTGCATGATCTAAGCCAAGTTCTTTAGATTGGATGCTTAAAGGTTTTGATAAAAAGTTACCAACTAAATCCTGACATGTCAAAGGGCAGTGTTTGGCAGAGTCACAATTAGTAGTCCTGGAGTAACAGGGTTTCCTTTCTTCGTGGAGCATCACCTGGTAGATTGTTCAGTCCTACCAGCTTTTCAGTAATGTTATTGCAATGTCTCCAAAGGATTGTTTAAAGCTACTATCCTCTAAAACTTTTGCTGCCATGGTCAATTCTTCAAGAAAGGCGGCATATAACTTTGAGCAAAAATAGAGGCATGCACAATCCTCTGCTGTTGTTGTCTATGCAATGAGCAGAGATTAATTCAGATGGTGAGTGTCCCTGGGACAAATACCAACAACTGTTCAAAACAGGTGCTCTGATGTTCAAAGTTATTCAAAATGTTTACTGAGCTTTGGTGTTGTATTATGTCTTTTAGTCACTGAAGTAAAAGTAGTTTTGTTAAATATTTCCCTGTTTCTGTCAGGACTACAAGATCAAAGCTTGTTTAAAAAGGAAAAAAAAAAAGGGGAAACTTTTTGCTGTCAAGAATGTTTTGCAACTGGTGTTATTTGGGAAGAAAAATAAGCTGCCAGAGAGCCTTTGGCTAGCATTACATGCTCTCCTGAGTGTGGATAATCCTGAAATTCAACTGCCTGAACTGGAGATATTGGTACTAAGGTTGTAGGACCTGGTTCTCAACATCATCAGAGCATTGAACATAAAAGATTCCTAGAAGAATATATTGCTAAACCCTCCATGCTGAAGTAGCTGTCTGCTTTTTAGTACTAAATTACATGATGTGCAGATGAAAGGCAGCTTTTTCTCTTTTTCTCTATGTACAGAATGTCGCCTTTGGAGGCTGAGCTGGTGGTTGCTCTGCCATGGCTCTTTGACCTGTGCATGTTGCTGGTAGCTCTTAGATTTGTTCAGTTTGTTCTTGACAGGGGAGTTTGAGCTGGACTCTGTGAACCTCAGTGACTTTGCTCTGAAGCCAGGGTCAGTCTCCAGTCCATGACAACCTCAAAACCAAAAATACCCTCTAAAATTCACCCTTTACTCTATGTTACTCTGCTGCTTAGAAACATTCCAAAGTGCTGGACTGAGTTTACACTGATTCATTGCTTGTGAACATTAGTAAAAAGAGCAGAAGAAAAAATAAGTAGCAGTGCTGTCTAGGACTGTAGATTGCTGTGGGAATGGATAGGTGGAAACCATCTCAGGGTATGCAAGTTGTTATCTGCCAGCAACTGGCTTTGTGGGAAAAACTGACAGTCAGCAAATAGCTATTTCTCTTTCCACACTGAATGAAAAAAAACCAGATCCTTTTCAGTTTTCTGGGGTTTTTTGGTCCTATGATTTTCCTCATGTGGAGGTGGACTAATACAAGGGCAGTGCCAAGTGTTGGCTGTTTGGAGTCTCACTGCTGGGACTAAGGTCTGAATTTCCTATTTCCTTGTAATATGATGTGTCAGTGTGGTGATATTAACTTTTCATCCCTGCCCCAGACCCATTTTTAAATTCCACAGTTGTATTCTCTATTGGTTTAAATGCCAACAGCCTCAAGATTATGCAGCACTAGTAAAGAAAATGAACAAATAACATGGGAGTTTGTTTTTTTCCCAAAGCTGATAATAAATTTAATGAATAACTAAGAATTCTTTCTGCTCTCCTTCACAAATGTAAATTAATTACAAGGCTGCATTGGAAGCAGCTGAAATGAGTCATAAAACAAGATGCAGATGTGTTGCACCTACCATACTTGTGTACATGCAGGCTTGCTTTTGCCAAGTAGCCCCTAAGATCAGAAATCTTTTCCTGTGGATTAGGAGATAGCTTCAGTTGCCACTGAACTTGAGAGGAATTAAAGCCACCTGTGTACAAGATGAGGCACTGAATCTAGGAAAAAAATATTTTTACAATTCTTGAGTGCTGAGGGCTCTTAGGTGTCTGAAATGAAGTGATTAAGAATTGGTTTTTGTCAGACTCTTAAAACTTGGGTTTGTATGGCCTAAAATACAAAACCAAACCAATAGACAGTATCTCCCTGTATCTCCTGTGCCAGTTGGTGATGGATAATTGAGATTGCTGCAGATGAGCACTGGTGAATTGAATAAGCAGTTGCAGTGACCCATTTGCTGCTGCTTCATCTTGACTGCCCTGCTTTCCAGTTTTTAGATGAATGACTTACTTTGGTCTTGCATGCTTAGTCTGACATCTGATGATAAAGTTCAATTTCATTCCTGACTAAAACTGAGTGGTTTGTTGGCAGTGTTTTTTTTCAGTGTGTCAGGTTTTGGGAGCAATGGGAAATGTGGGATTGTAAACCCAGGAAATGCTGTATGAACACAGTGGAATAAAGATGCTTTTAACAGAAGGCTAAGAATGCAGAATGGGATGGATGAATAGTGCACAGTGTCAGCTTAAGGACAGAGGAACATCTTTGCATTCTTTATTCCAAGGGCTAATTTGAGAAAAATGGCTTACTGTTATTTGCACATTAAGCTCTGCTGCCCACAAACAATCACAGAAAGGTGCAGGCATAGGTCAGTTGTATAATGACAGAGTTATACTGGCATTATCTGTATCCATATCTTTATATTTTTAACCACTATGTTAGCTTTACAGAACAAAGGTTCTCCTGTTAGAATTAAACATTGTGGTTGGATTTGCTGACTATGAGACCAAATAATACAAAGGCACAAAATTGGGTTAAACAGCAGGATCTGGCTCAATGCCCACTCACCTTCCCACCCTTGGTTTCATGTCTCTTGATAAGCACATGCATGTCTTTGGGAAAATCCCTATAAGCATCAAATAAATCTGTATCCTCTCAACTTTCAAAAAGGGGAATTCCATGTGGGTTAACAAATGAAAATGATGTTGATGTGGAAAATGAGGTTTTAAATAAGTATACTTGCCTCAAAGTCTAGAGGGAAAAATTTAAATGAGAGGTAATCTCAAAGTATTGCCTCTGGTTTTTATTTTGTATTGCAAATCTGTTAGAAGAACTTCATGTGTGCTTTTCTGACAGTAATATTATTTATTGGTACAGTCTCTTGAAGTTTTTTCTAGGTGTACTTTCAAGATGAAAATTCTATTTTCAGCTGCTGATTAGGAATTGATTTCACGTTAGACAGTTTGAGGTATGTTTTTAGGAAGATTAGTTTTACTGTGCCTTATTAAAAAAGCCTGCTTACATATAGAAATGTTACTTTAAGAACTTTGACTCATGGGAGCCTTATTTATCAGCCAAGGCATGCTGCTAACTGAGCTGCATAGCTGTGTCTGGCAAGTGACTCTTTTCAAGGCATGCAGTGCCAGCGAGAAGCTCTAAGATACTCTTTTTTGTTTTTGTTTTTTTTTTTTACAGGATACTGCCACATTTCTTAAGATCCCAGTATGTTAGACCAGTTAATTTTAACTTTGTCCTATGGCATGGCCATTTCTTTCTGTGTGCAGCAGAACAACTGTGGAGTAATGGATAATGGGAGCCAAAAAATCTGAAAGGTCTGAGGCCAACTTCAACACTATTCTCAGGAAAACACCCTTTAATAGTATGACTTGAAATATTTCTCTTTTAATAAGGTTGTTTACAATGGGTTTTGCTAGATTAGAGAGTCTTTCTAACTATTCCTCTTAACTTCTAGTTAGCTTTGCTATGAATGCCCTTCCAGAGCTGGAAAAATGGTGTTCAACATCAGCAAAGAAGCAAAACCAGCTGGTTTTTTCCCAGTGTGCAGATAAACTGAGATTAGGTTCAGATTATTTTGGCATTATTCCGTGCATCTTAATAGTTCTTTATAATTAATTAAACAAGATATTTTGTCTATTACACTATATATTGCAAGACTTAATAACATGCAACATATAAAAGCCAACAACAATACAAAGTAAACTTCTGTTGAGCACTTTATAACCAAAATGGTGTATAGAACCATTTATACTTTAAAGGAAAGTTTGAGAGGTTGATTTGCTGCCTTAAGCATTGGACCAGTTTGGGCAGAACTTAATCATTGTCCCAACTCTGTATAGTCCTCCCCAACATCTGATGAATTTGTTTAAGTGGAATTGTGGCTGTAGGACAGCCTGGGGAAAGTGGCATCTTTCAAGAAAATGCTCTTGGTTTTGGAGCACGTTCTCCAGGGCAAATTTACAAAAATCTTTTCCAACATGCTATATGTTGTTTAGAACTTTATTTCTCATAAAGGTGTTTGTATGTTTTAAGTGTTGTCTTGGATTATTTTTGAAAGAAGTAACTAATTTCATATAATACATACTTTGAAGATGTTCCCTGGACAATTCTTACCTTGAGGCAGCTGCTTAAGAGCCAGTCAGTTTCCTCCTTCCACCAAGACTGAAACGTACCTCAGCTTGCATATTTAAGTTGTATTACACATTTTGTTTGTAGTATATGTTGTTGTAGCTCCCTACTGCAAAAAGCTTGTCTTTTTCTGATAAAGCATGGGCTTTAATGTGTGTTAATGTTACAGAAAAAATTATTGTTTCAGTCTGCGTGTGAGCATCTATTCAAGTTTAACAAACTGTAAAAGTACCAGCGTTGTGGGAAGAGGTGGGGTAATGTTTCAGCTGCAGTTTTGCTATTTTTATGCATAGAGGTTTATGAAGGTGTAACCTTTGCTCACACTGGTTAATAAATACAGTGGCAGTTAACCATGTGTTGCACTTTCTGACGCAAGAAGCAGCACCCTTTCAGGAGTCACTGCAACAGTTTAAGATACCAAGTGGGGTTTCAACCTTAAACCTCTCCAGTATGCCTAAAAGTTTTTGACTTGCTCTGTCTCTGCTGGCTTCCAACCTTCTGTTTCTCTGATAGCAAAACTGTCTGCCCTCTCCCCTGAACTCCTGCTAATTATTCATGTAATGTGATGTTCACTTCTAAAGACTGCTGTGCATAGGCCCAGTACAATTAGTTCTTTATCCTCTCTTTGAAATTTGTACTAAGAATCAATTTGATAATGCAGAAATGACTATCTGTAAAGGAATACGAGGCACAAAGTTGGCTTTTAGAAAAAGAAATTGTTCTGATTTGTATTTACATTAATAAAAAATGAAGGTGATGGAACATATTGAAGATGATTTGGATCTAAATTTTTGATAGATCTTGAAAGATAATATTGTCATAAATCCCAAATGTTCGTAGAGAGTGAGTGGGTTGTAAAGTCTCCTTGATTTATTGAGTTCTTTTCTATCCTGAGATGAAGGAATCTGGTGCCAAATATCCCACCCTTCCAAATTGGATGTCCTTCTGTCAGAGCTCATCTAAGATCCGTAGATCATTTTGTGTAGAGCATTGAACAGACACTATTGACACAAATATAATCTGGCACCTTCCAATTATTTCAGGAAATTACTCTTTCCATCCAAAAATCCACTCTAATATTCATAATAAAGAACATAAACCCTCTGTATCGTGGATATTTCTTACCTGGATATGGTTCTAAATTTGTTGCATTTCAGCAGCAGGAGAAATTGCGCTAAAGATTTTTTCCTTTGGTTGACTTTCACAACAATTTTCTATTTTTCTTTTTAGTGTGTTAATTAATTTGTGTGTTAATTTGAAATAAAGGTAGCAGTGTTAGCTTAAACTTCTTCATTTAATTACTGGAATTTTGAGGGGCTGAGGAAGATTTAGCAGGCATCATTTGTTGTCTGTTACTCTGTTTTTCATCTTTCCACTATTCCTGGTGTTTCTGGGCAATGTGAACGATGTTCTTTCCTGTTCTTCATTGTAGAACTGGCCAGACTTCCTCCTTAAAAATTTTTGTAAATTCTCATTTCATATTCCTATTTTGCTTCTCTCTTGGAAGCTTTATGGTATTAGGAGAAAGGGAAATGCTATATTCGTTGGAACGGTAAAATGGAACTGTGCAGAGCTAAATAGGAAAAATGTGTTTTGGGGGAGTAAAGAGTAGTAGCTGGTAACTGAAAGTGTCCATGTTGTGAAATGGTGAACTGCAGAAAACCTACATGGCCAAATGCCAACTTGAGTAGTAATGTAGACATTAATACACTTCTTTTCCAAGCACTGTGCTGTTATCTTTTATTTCAAAAATAGAAACTCCAGCAGTACGAGACTTCTTTATGCTGTGCTGGTTTATTGGGAGGCAGTGAAGTGCCAGTGTGGCACGGACAGGAATTGCTAACATTTTTTCCTGCATAACCAGTTGTTCTGTGGTGATCCTGCATGCAGTCAAGCTGGGAGCCTACATGCTTTTCAAGGACTGCATCAGAGACAGAGGCAAATAGGGGCGTGAATAACTGCCAGAAGCAGCTTCTCATTTTTATTCTTTTAAATTTCAAAGATGCAGCTGCAGATCAGTTTCTACCTTTAGCATCACCTGAAATAATGACCTTAAGTAATTACATTAGCAGTTGTCCTTGATCATCCACTTCAAGGTACTTCTGATTCTTGTGGCATAGCTGGTAATTGCTTGGTGAGCATCCTTTTTTGAGAGGAAAAAGTTTTGACTAGCAAGAAATCTTTCAATAAAAAAACTACAAAAGCAATTGGCCGTGTTAACTAGGTGTGTTGGCAGAAAATGAAGTCTAAAAGAGTGCTGTTTGATCATTCTTGAAACCTCTTGATTTACAAAATCTGGGCAAAATGTCTTTTACTCCATAGACTCTGATGATCCCAGATAAGACAGCTGGATAAGCTGAACAAGTACATATCACCTGGTTTCAGGACTGAATTTTCTCATCTGAGTTTCAAAAGTTAGTACTTTTATAGATGTACAGACATACTCTTCCCATTTTTTAGAATAACATTTTTTGCTTTAAGACAGGTTAAGTTTACTAATGTTTAATGTTTCTACATATCATTAAATGCATGTATATGTTTCTGTAAAATTTACTTATTTTGTGCTATCTTTTCAGTTTATTTGTGAGTACAAGGCAGGTTTTATAAGCGCTTCAACCAAACAGAAGTACGCAGAAGAAACTGACTCTGTGCTAAATTTTATTGTACAGAATTCTAAGTAGTATTTACTGAGAGAAGGGAAGAGGGATTTAGCCCCTGGGTTTGTGGTGATAAAGGCTGTGGCTAGGAAATTTGATTTTTAAGCTCTGAACTAGTTATCTGTGGTCTGCTGTTCTAAAACATATGGTACTGTTAATCCCGGTGATTGCTATATATTTTTTTAATCATCTTAGGTTTATATTGACTGTTACTGGAGGTTGAACATTGATTGTGCTAAAAGTTCATTAAAAGAACATGTGCAAGATGAGGATGCTTGGGAAGAAAGGAATAGATGAGTCTGATTTAAAAGCCAGGAGTGCCAATATAAAAACGGCGCAGAAAAAGCCAGAACACTGAGGTTTTCTTGTATCTGAAAAGATACTGGATGAATCTCTTCAGGTAATAAATTGCTTTCATGAAATGACTGTCATCTTCCATTTGCTACTTATCATTCCTGGTATTTGCTGGAATACTTAATGAATCCACTTGAAAATGGATAATTGAGAGAGACAGGAGAGATGCATCAGGAGAGTTGTGTTTTTCTGCAAGGCTGTGAATTTGGCACTTTTTGAAAGCAGATGTTCAAATATATGCAGATTCACACTGTGACAAAGCTCAGTGTTTTGAGCAAATAAAAAATTGGTATGTGTTTTCTCCACTTACCATGAGGTGAGGGAAAAATAGAGGTTACAGTGTCATTTATCCAAGTAGGATTTTTTCCTATTTATGATTCACGAGACATGTCATTGCAGAGGAAGAGCCTATTGTTTTGATTCTTAAATCAAAAGAAAATACTGTCTTTTCTTCAAGGCTGTGCAAATGGTTAGAGTAACTCAGAGAAACACCAAATGTTTCCAGGGAATTGAAGCAGGATGTATGGCCTCCTGGATAACACAAACTGTGACACTTCTGCACTGGGCTTCTCTACAGAGCCCTTCAGTGTTTGAGATACTGCGTTTCTTTGAGAGGAGCTCATTCTTACCTAATAACTTGGTTCTTCTACAGTGCTTGAGCATATTAGTGTAAGTCTATAAAGGAGAGAGAAATCCTACTGCCAGCTGAGTCATCTTCATACAATGCTGGCTGCTAAAAGACTCATGTTCTAGAGACAGATGCCTTCATCTGCTGTTGATTCTTTTGAGGAACATTGGACGAGTTTGTTGTCATGGATCACTTTTGTTTTAGGACCTCTCTACCATTTTTGTTCTCCATCCTGCCTTTCTGCTCTCTCATCTCTTTTCTCTTGGAGACTCAAATCACTGCCATAGCTACACTAATGCGTCTGCATGGAAGAAATGCTGCATCCACTTTGTCTGCTTTGCATTCCTGCAAGGCCTTATCCATTCCAGCTTCTGTGTAATCCTCTTGGACTCCAGCTTTGCTGCTCTATGGGAGAGACAGCATTCAGATTTGCAGGGGTCTTTGAAGAACAGTGTGAAAATGTCGGCTGTAATAGGATTTTGGATACGAGCACCTGCTGTTTGTGTAGACAGTTCAATTTTTTCTTTGTTCTCCTCTGTCAGCATTATGGAGGTAACACTTGGATCTTTTTTTTTTTACCAGCTTGTGTTTTATATACAGCTACAGTTGTCTGTAAGTGATGTAAGGAAGATGCTGTATCAGTGCCACGTATTTCACATTTAATGGCTTGTCAACTATATCAAATAATCGTAGCAAAACCAAGTAATTTAATGCTGTTTATATTTGAGAATGTGAAGATCTTAGTAAAACCTGTAGATGAAATAGCTTTTACTTAGAGACTGAAGCATAAACAAAGTTACAATAAACAGATAAAAGAGCATGCAAAAGGAAGGCAAGAATGGAAAAAAGCACAAACAACAAACCAACCACAAAACAGAAGCCCCCCGTCACAAAAGAAAATATTTGAATTCAAAGAGTGGTGGGATTCATTACCTGAGCAGTTCAAGGGCCAAGTTCTACAGATATCAATTTCTGAGTGCTCTGCTTTGCATTTTTTTCACCTAATCTTCCAAATATTAGTCCCCAAAGTATTAATTGCAGCATGAGAAAACCATTTAATGCTGCTATAGCATCCAGGCAGCTAACTGCCTTCAGATGAATTCACAGATGTACTTCCAGTTTAAGATCCTTAGGTCAGGAATATCTTTTTTTATGGAGTTACAGTGTGTGTGACTAACCAGCTGTGCAAACCTTCTGGTGAGACATTTTTGGTGAGCTTTGCAGTTTGATCCATTACAGTCTAGGTTTAGTCTTGCTTCGTTCTGTGCTTTTACAGTGATAGCTATTTTCAGATACTACAGCCTGATACATTGAAAGGAAACTTAACTGGAGCCATTTCTTTTTGTCTTGCCTGTCATGGTTTGTGCACTGGAGCATTTATTCCCTGCTTTGTGGGCAGCTGGGCTCTAGCTGTTGGAAGGGAAGAAATATCAGAGATGGGTGGAACAGGCAGCAGCTCTGGTCAAAAGCCACTGTGCTCCTCCCAGGAATAATCCCAGCTCATGAGTCAGAGGCTTAAGCCTTGCCTAGGTGCAGCTCATGGCAATTAGTGCCACAGCAGGGTGGCCTCACCTCAGTGTGGAGCTTGAGATGTGTAAGGGAAGGGAAATATATCAAGGAATTTGTGTTTGATGTGAAGAGTCCTGGCAAGAGCAGTGCTTGAGACAGGTGTCACAGCAGCTTCAATAAACCAATAAACAGATGGAAATACCAGAAGAAGAAGACAGTACTCCTGAGCAAAAATGGTTATAAAACTGTGGAAAGAGCTGCAGGATTGTTTCCTCCAGGCTTGTAAAGCCTCAGTTTCCCAGTTCTGAGCCAAGGCTGGTGAGGAGGGTTATGTGATGGGCTTGGGAGGTAAGCCAAAATGCATTGGCTCACTGTGCAATTTCAGCCTCAGGAATAAGGCAAGGCTGTCCAGTTTGGAAGTAGCTGAAATTGAAGAAATAGCTATGAAAGCACAAAACTTGTGGGAAAGCATAACCAGTATTAGTATTTGCAGTCAGATGTCTCCTAGGGAATCAAATTCTATGTTAGTTGAGACATACTTGTTTAACTGAAGTCTTTACATTTAAAGATAATGTGTTAATGTACTTGGATATCATAAAATCTTTCTTGTTTTTCTTAACAACCCTTACTAGGTGCACAATTATAGGGAGTAGTTTACCTTCTTTTTCAGGTTTTGAGTGTAGGATACAGAAAAGTGCAGCCTCTTTGCAACAGTAAAAAGTTGGTTGGAGTTTTAATGTCACATCAAGTATTGTGAGGAGTAGTGATCCATCTTAGCTTTGCTGTATTAAAGCATAGGCTCTGTGTGCAGTTGCAGTATTTTTACAGCAGGAGAGAGATGAGATAGACACTGAGGGTGAAGATAGTGGATTCCTTCAGAAGATACTATAGACTGAGCTGCTCTGTAAAAATAGCTAAATTTTTTCTGCTGTCTCAGTTTATTTAAATGTACCTCAGAGAATGACTGTATAGGTTTTGTACACTGCTTGCCCTAAAGAGTATATACTAGAAGTAGCTGACTGAGTATTTGTGAATTATTTATGCTGTGGTCATAAAGAGAGTGCTCAGTAGCCAGCAAAACTTTCCAGTCTTCTATATTCCAGGTTTATTTGCTACAGAGCATCTTAATTAAATGCAAAATACTTTATTAGAGTTAACTCCAGTGCTCTATTTTTAAAATAACTGGAGTAAAAAATTAATTTTATATGCCATTTACCTATTGTGTCATGGGACTAAATGGTGTGAATCAAGATTGGTCTAAGAAAGCACTTTGGAAGAAGCAGGAAAGCTATGATGAGTAGAGAGCTCCCATGTTTGTTCAAATTCAAAACTATAATCTTGTGCCAGTGTTGTCTGCAGAACTCCAGTTGGTTTTAAGGGAGCTAAAGCAAAGAAAATGGGGGCAGTAGGAATTATGTTTGAATATATCCGTGTGTTTAGGTCCTATTTCCATTAGCTTCTTGTGTTTCAGCTTACAGTGGTTTTGATTTGTATTTGTCCCTGTGATTAGAGAAATAAAACAACCCCCAACATTTAGAAGTGTTTATTTAGGAATTAATTTAAGAAGGTGCTCACTCCCTCTCATTGCATGAGTGTGCACTGAGTTTGGAGTGTTATTCTCCTTTTGTCATAAAGCAGTGGACTGGTGAAGGTAGGAGTTCAACAGATGCCTGAGCCACATCATTGCTCGTTTTTTTTGGATGTTTTACAAGAGTCCTTTTTGCTTGTCAGTGGCCTTCTTGCTTTCACTCAATATGAAAGAATTAATGCTTGTAGGGGCTAAGTTATTCTATTACATCAGCATGCTTGTGGCACAAGTTCCTGCTTAAGTTTCAGTGCACATTTAATGAAAACTCTATTTCCTGTTTCCCTGCTATCTAGGGAAATAAAAAAACAAACAACCAAACAAAAAAAAACCCCAAAAAAAACCCAGTCAGGCAAAAGCAACTGTTCCGAATGTGTTTGTTGTTTATACATAAAACTGCTAGTTCATGTGCTCGACAAATGAGCAATCTATCATAAACCAAACACCAAAATCTGTATCCTGGGTTGTTGTGGTGGAGGAAAGTTATGTTATAAATACAGTTGAGTCCTCAGTACAAGACAAAACAAAAGCAGTTTTACTTTTTAGTTCCTTAAAAACATAAATAGATCTGCAAACACAGATTGCCTATTTTTTGCCTGGGGGAAAAGGAACTTCCTGGTAAGGGTGAAGCTGGTGTGGGGGGGGAGGGAAAGGAGAGGTGTGGATTTACTGTTTGAGAGCACTTGGCTTGCTCTGAGTCCTGAGCAGTTTTACTGTGGTCAGAGAAGGTGTTTCCCACTTTGAAACATGACAACTTCAGGAGCCTATGTTTGAGGCAGATGAACAAAAGGGGACTTAAGGCTATATTTCAAAAAGGAACAATTATTAGACAAATTAGTATTATTTGGATTTAAAAAAAGTCATCCAGCTGTCACCCCAAAGCCACTCAGTGCAGATTAACATAATTCAGTTAATTTAAAATGTAATCTCATTACAGTTTGTACTGGAGAATGCCATGAAATACCATTTACCTTTACCTACCCTAGTTTTTCAGGGCAAACTTGCAGCGGCTTCACTAGTCAGCAGTGTGTAGATCCCTGCTTTTGTCATGGATGCTTGAGCTCTCCAGTGATACTCAATATCCTTGTCAGGACTTGGTTGAACTGTGAGCACAGTTCTCAGTGTTTGATAACAGATCACTGATTGTCACAGGACAGTAATCAAGAACCAGTTGCAGTGATTTCATGCTTTGGTATAATTAAGTTACTGCAGGGCAAATGATCATCCTCAGAAGCACCTAGAAGTTGCTTCTACTTGATCCATTTAATACTGATATGAAAAGAGGATCTGGTAGATCACTGGATTAGTGCTGCAGTCCCAGAGTCCATCAAGGCTGTAAGAGTTGACATTTGCTCATAACATCCAAAATTGCCTATAAGAGGGCATTTTCAAGAGTCAAAGGTTCATTCTGTGATTCCACTATCAGCTTGTATTGGTTAGAACTAGGGTTTCTCCATGGCATAATCAAATGACTCTCTGGTGTGGTAGTAAAAGTAATAGTGATATGAAACTGTGGTGGAGTCCTTGATTAAATTTCTCTGTCAGCCGTTTAAATTATTTTTGAGAGTGAACACATTTGTGGAATTACTCGTCTGCTCCTGTGACAGTGTGCTGGGACATAGGCCAGAAAAATTGGTCTCTCTCTTTTGCAGCTTCATAAGCCAGAGTACAACCCAGTTTTGGCTCTTAGCTCCATGAAAATGTGAAGTGAAATAGAGTGTGGTATACCATAACTTGAATTGCATAGCACTTGTAGGCCTGGAGAGGAAGAAGGTAGAGAAGGAGGAAATCTCATGATTTAAAGAGTCAGTGTCAGTAAAACAGTGAAGAATTTTAGACCTGTGTTTGTGTGAATTCAAGGAAACTGGAGAAACTGGCACAGGGACACTTTTTGTGTGCCAGGGTTTCCTGTGAATCCTGAAATCTGATTTTTTTCATCTGACAGTTGTTACAGTTAACTCAAAAAATCCTTAATCTAATGCCTTCCTCTCAATTTCATCTTGGCATTTAGACTGAAAATCTGCTGTAATTTCTCTGATATTTTGTCTGACATGCTGGAGTGGTACTTGCCGAAGCACAATGCAAAATGCAGTGTTTTGATCAGATATTGTAAATTTCTTGCAATAATCATTATTGACTAAGTTGCTAGAAAAAGTAATGTAAAAGTCACTCAGCATAAAATCATACTCAATATATGAAATCTGCTGTGTGACTTACCTAATTGAGGATTTTTGTTTTCCTTTCTACCCCCAAAATTAGATTTTTAGATTCATACAGGATTAAATAGCCACTTATTTCTGAAAATATATATGGATATCTTATGGAAATGTATAATGATGCTAGAAAATACCTATCTGTGGTACTTAACAAGTGATCCAAATTTCTCTGGATTATTGAATTTACAGATAATGCATTTTGAAAAGGTGATAAATAGTATTTTGTGACAAATGGGTTTTTGCTAACAGAAGGAAGCAGACTTGAATAGGTTATGAAGAGCTGAGTACATGTATGTTCTAGTAAAGGTGCTCTAGAAGTCACTATTTTCTCCAAAGTGGGGCATGATTTGTGTTATTCCTGATGTATGCTGGATTTTCTTTGTGCCTTGAAAATCATTTATTTAATTGGTGTTTGCTGGAGAAGGGAGTGCCCAGTTTCAGACTCAGTCCCCTTGTGAGAATGCAGAAGCTGGTTACCTCATTTTCCTGGCCTTGTAAATTTATGTACTTTGTGTGTTGTAAGGGAGAACTCGCCCATCAGTCCCTGCCTTAGTTTAGCAGCAGTTAAACACTAAGTCTCACAGTGTTATGGAGTGGGGTTTGTGCCATCAAAGTAATCTGCATAGACAGTTTCTGAAAACTAATTTATTGCTGTTGCTGTATGCAGGCTGCTCTCTATGCTTTCCTGTTTAGGTAAGGGGTAAAGGGGCAGCAAATATCATAAAAATGCAAACTGAAAATACAAGGTGAGGCTGACTTCATGGATTCAGTAAGCCTGGCAAAAGGACTGGCCTTGCTAATGAATTTGTATTTGGCACTTGTGAGGACTGGCAGCTTTGGCTGTGAACATTGCAGGGCTTCAGCTGTGACACTCTGGAGTCCCCGCAGCAGCATTCCACTGACACTCTGCACTGAGCGAGGAGAGAGTAAAAATAGCAGTGGTAAACTTCCCAGCTCTATGGCTCAAAGCTGGAGCCCTGGGGGGAACAGGGATTCAGCATCTTAGGCTCATAATTAAAGATGATTGGAGATGATACTTGGTTTGCACGTAGTGCTGTTGTCCAGAGAGTCTGAGGTGCTTTGCATGGCAGTTGGTGCTATCATCGCTGTTGTATGAGGAAACTGAGGAGGAACATGGCCCGAGCCACAGCCATACAGCCAAGCAGGGGAACTAGAAGTAGTGTTTCATCCTCCTTTGCTGTGCTCTCTGTCAGCAGTCTTCTGTATCCCATTGCTGAGGTCTCTCATTACTCTGGAATAAGCAGAAGAGTCTGGGGTGTGGATTCTTAATAACCAGCTTCTGTGCACGTAGTTCATGCTAGCATGGGGAGACCAGAAATGCTGGTAAACCTCATTTGTATGTACTGAGGCAGAAACACAGAGGAAAAAAAACCAACCTCAAACTACTGTTATTATAGACTGTGGGGTGTTTTGGGGCCTTAGCTAGACCTGGACTGAAGCTCTAGGTATGGGGGAGCTTACTGCTTGTGAAGGTTACTGTGAAGGTTACTAGAATGTGTAAGCCATACCATGTACTTGCGGATTATTGAGACCTGAATAGACTGGAGAACTTTGAGCTTTGCCACCTGTGTTCGTGGGTAAGGGGAAGCAGAAATGCTTGCATCGTTTATACAGCAGTAGCTGCAATTCTCAGTAATGGTGTTCCCTTCTGGAAAAAAAGCATGCCTGTCCTTTTTTCTTCTCTTTTTTCTCCCTTTGTCAAAGCAGGGGTTTGCATATGCCCGTGGTAACTGAGTTGTTTCCTGCTTTGGCTTTGCTGAAGGCTGGTTTCCACACTGCTGTGTTGCCCTGCTTGTTTAGAACTCTCTGATGGGGCTCCACAGGAGAAGTGCCCAAGCATATCCAGAAATTTTCCTTGGCTCTCCTGCTCCCTCGGATGGAGCTCTGTTTCCACAGAGACCAAAGCTTGTGTGTTTCAAGGAAGTTATTTTTAGGGCCTGCTGTTTAGCTGGTGGAAAGACTTTCTTCCTTAATAGGAGAGCAGACTGTAACAGGATTCCTCCTTTTCCAGAGTGTCTTTTGCCTTTTTCTACCATATTCTTTCCCTTGTTCTGTGTCACCCAGTTTCCCTTTCATTGCTGCTCTCTTACCCGTGTCTGCTCTTCCCCTTTTCTTTTTCACTTTCTGTATCACTGCTCCTGTTGTGCAAGGATCTAACACAAGGAAGTTTGCAGAGAGTGAGGGAGGGACCCAGCCTCTGCTTTGAGAACATTGTGTTTTAAAGATAAAGCCCCCAGGTGGGTTTGTACCTGGTCCTGCTGAGTCACCACTGGGCAGTGTTTGTGAGAACACAGAGGATCATGGAGCCAAGCCCTGGCCCTCAGCTCTGAGGACCTTGCACAGCTCAATTATTCATGGCCTTCGCTCATGAGTTGTCCTGTGTCCTTTGGCCTCAGGATAAATAAATATTACATGTAGCTGTTTCTGCTGATGTTTGCGGTAAGCTCCATGTCTCACTTGCTGAGTGATGACCTAATGGTAAAGGGCTTAAAAAGATAAATCTGTTACAGTAACTCTTCTGTCTTGAAAAGGGGAACTGTCTCTAAATAAAACAGCCCCAGAGATTCTTTTAGTTGTCAGTCAGTAGGAATGTAAAGCAGAAAAGACATTTGCTCTAATGATAGGCTAAGAGTGCACTAACTCAGTGTCCTAATACCCTTTTACAATTATTCATTTTGTCCAGATTGTCACATTTCCTTTCTGTGGAGTTGGATACTGAATAGTTGTAGTGACGAAGGGCTACTTTAAGTTCAGACATATCTCTGGGCTCTTTAAATGATGCTGTAGACTGTATCTGACTTTACCTGGCATGCTATGAAACAGCTTTTTCTCTGGAGTACCTATTGCCACAACAGCAAGTTTCTCCCCTTATGATATGAGATGTTTTAAGAAACAACATCAAAAGAAGTGAGTCTAAAGCTGATCAGTGTTGGAGAAAATTGCCATACTAAGGCAATTGGATGTGTTGAATTCTCTTGCCACCCTATACTGTCCTGTTATCCTGTGATTCTCATTCACACATCTGTTTCCACATTCTGCTTATATTGTAAACCTTTTAGAAAGAAAACGTCACATTTATCATGATACTGCAGTTCAGGATGGCGTTGCAAAACCTACCAGCATTAATATCATTCCATGCCCACTGAAATGCCATGTAGGTGATCATGTTCCAGTCCTGTTGACTTGTATATCCCTGATGCTGTTGCATTTCTGCCTGTCTTTAGTATGATGCAACAGCTGGCAGATGGGCTGGATGCATGTGGTGCCTTTGGGGTGCATACCTCCAGCCCTCCCCACCCAGCAGCTGGAACGAAGTCTGTGATGCCAAGATTTTGTTCCAAGGTCCTATTAACCGAGTTAGCCAGGCCCTGCTGTGTGCTGGACCATGTCAAACACTAAGGGAGAAAAAAATCTGCTAAAAAAGCTGCACAACATCTCTTTAAAAACATCAGCCTGTGGCTGTGGTGACAGACTGCCAGCATCAGCTGCTGCTTGGTTACCAAGAGGATAAAATTTTACTCCTGAGAGATATTTTTATACAGTTGCTTATTCATATAACAGTAGATGCCAAAAGCACCCTTATGCTCAGCAGTATAAAAATATTAAGAAAATTTCAGTTTCACAGAGGCTACAATCCAGTCTAGTTATACTTCATCATGAAACAAGGCAATCCTGACAGCCTGTAATTGGACAGTTAGTACTGGATTATTCTTAATTTTAATTATTAATTGATCTTTCTTCTGCTGTCATTTTAATTTTCTCTTTTGGCACATACCAAATCATTTAGCTGCTTGAAAGTTGAGTATCATCCATGCCTGCTATACACCTTGCAAGCAGCTTTGTAAGGAAATTGAAACCTTCCAAATGTACATGGGGTATAGCCTAAACTGCAGGGTTTGCTTTTCATTGTCACAGCAGTGACCACAGCATTGTAGATGGTGTAGACTGTCAAAAAAACATGTTTTACACAAATTATTTTCTACTAGAAATATGTTCTCTTCTGTATTCAATGGATGTGAAATATGTTGTGTTTTGGCTTTTTTTGTTTTAAAGGGATCTTTCTTTTCTCTGCAGGTATGGTGTCAGTCCTGAGAACATTATCCTGTATGGCCAGAGCATTGGTACTGTCCCCACAGTAGACCTGGCATCTCGGTACGAGTGTGCAGCTGTGATCCTCCATTCTCCCCTGATGTCTGGCTTAAGGGTGGCTTTTCCTGACACCAGGAAAACCTATTGCTTTGATGCTTTCCCAAGGTATGTATCACTGCTGAAAGGGGGGTTCTGTACTCACCATGGTGTTTAAAAGGGACTGGTGGTGTAAGTAGATACTGAGACTTGTATTTGTTCCTCTCTGGGGGAGGATCTTGTAGGATCTTGATTTTTTGACCAAAATAAAGTCCATGTCCCATCTTTTAGAAGATATTAAGCTTGTTTTAAGAAGCTTTAGAAGATTATATACAACTGGTTTTAAGATAAAATATTTGCTTTTATAATCCAGTTTTCACAGGAAAAACAATTGCAACAGACCTGGAGTTGTCAACTATTTGGGAATAGTAGAGGTGATGGAAGCAGCAGATATTCTAGGAATCTTTTGGAACTTCTCATTTGATCCAGTTTAAGTTATGGAAGAATATGAGGGGGGTAGCCAGTGTCTCTAGCAGGGCAGAGGGAAGCACAAGTAAAAAGCTTAGTGGTCCATGGAAGGGAGAAGATAAAACAGACACTCACTGAAGTGTTGGTCAAAACTTGGCTTTACTTCAGAAAGTCATGCTTGTGGTAAGTATAGTAAGGAATAATCATAGCATTTCTTATTTTTGTTTTATTTTGGTTACAACAGATTAAAATTAGCATCTGTGGGAGGCCATAGGTAAAAATCCATAAGCCAGAACAGCTAGAAGGAATGGTGATGAAGTAATAGTGGTTCTCACAGTTCCCATGTTTAGAATCCTTTCAAACATATTATTAGTTAATTAATTAACTTGTTGGAGGTGCGAAGCACTTATACTCCAGCTCATTCATCATCCTCAAACCTGAAATCCAATATTTACAAATGCTTCTGCAAGAGAGGAAAAAACAAAGCCTTAAACATAGCTCTGATTACAGAAGTAACAGTGATTAGCTGTTACAAGCCAAATCAAATAACAGCTTTAAAAAGAAAAGTGGGAAGGGGAACAGTGACAGCAGATGTGCTGTAGCACTTGAATATTTTGTTCTTGCCCTACTGAGCTGTTCATTGCTGTCAGTCTGACTTCCCTGGTACTGGGAGCAGTAAAAATAAACAGCAGTGCTCTTTATGAGTGTGTGCAGCTCAACTGTCTGTCTTCACAGTGGGAAACAAAATAGTTCTGTGTGCACCTACAGTGAGTTGCTATTATGTGCATTTTATGTTGGGACTCCATGAGAATTTGGTCTCTGTAGATTTTTCTAGCTGCAGAGCTGTGTGGCTGAGAATACTAAGTAAGGCTAATGTGCAGTTTAAATACTGCTTTATGAGTTGCTGACTTGGCAATGGGATTCCTTCCAATTTTCTGCAAAATATAAATATTATCTGGCTTAATGGTCTGTGAATATATGTGAAAAAAATTGTTTCATTATATGAATACTGAAGTGAAAGGGGTTTCCTACAATAAATGAGAACCTAGTGTCTAGCCACAAAAATTATGAACAATTCTGTAGCTGTTTTAGTTGATCTATTATACCAGACCTTTCATGGGCTTTAAACTTCAGTTTATACAGCATATTGATTGTGAAGTATTTACATTTCGCTATGATACTAATTTTGGGATGAAAATTATTGGGAAAAACAAAATCTGCATTATTCTGATGCCTCTTTTATGTTGGGATTTTTTTTTTAATTCAGCATAGTTGCATACATCTCAAGTTTCACACAGGAAAAGTGAAATAAAGCTGCATTTTAATTTTAAATAGTACCTTAAATGGCATGAAACCTGGAGTTTTTTTTGACAGCTGTAGAGACAGAGACAGAAATGTGTTTACACTCAGCTGTTCACTGGAGTTCCAATGGCAGTTCTCTAGAATGCTCAATGTTGAGGTTTGTAACTGTGAGGCTTAGTGCTTCAGTTTACATCTTTTTAGTTAACATTAAATTTTCATAAAACTTTTTTGAACCTGTTTTTAAGTCAGGGTATGCTTGCATCTGTGTTTTTTAAATAATTTTAAGCAGCCTTGATCATTTTGTAAAATCAATGGTCATGCCAAAATTGCATGCCTTCTTGTTCTTCAGAAGCAGGAAAATCCAAACACCTTTTATTTGCTACCATAAAGAAATACATTTGTCCTCTCATAAAATTAAGTAGTACCAGCACTCATTTCTCCACATTCCTCCATTTGTTGATGGAAGTGGAGCAGGTAGGAAGCTGAGAGTTCATTAGCACGTGGTGTCTCTACACAGATTTGGAATCATTGGTAATTATCAGAATGAAATGTCTGGCTGGAAATAAGAGCTGGGGCCTGTGTGAGGAGAGTCAGAGAAAGCTGCTCTTCACTGCTTGCAAGTTCATGTGCTACCAGGTTGCTTCATAATTGGGGTTTTCTGGCCTGACCTCTTCAGTGGGAAGGTGCCTTTGTCACTCTTCCCTTCCCTCAGAACCCATTTTCCTGTGACAGGTAGTCTCAAGCTATATTTGTCTGCTAAAGGTAACTGGACAAAAGGAAAAATGTTACTCTAAAGCCACTTTGCAGTCACAGCTGTCAAAGAGGCTGGTTACATAAAGGAAAATCCTGTGTGATTTCTGTGGTTTGCAGTTAAATATCCCTGTGTAATGCTCTCCTCCCAGAGTTTTCTATTTCATTGTTTGAACTTAAATAATCAATAGAACAGATTGTTTTCCTTTAGCTGAATCTGCCTAATTTGGGGGTTCAAAGACAGGTTTAAGCTCCATGAGCCAAAGCTGTTTTTTTGTTGTTGTTAATGAAATCTTATGACTGGAATGTATTTAATTAGATCTTAAGCTGTTAAATTGGAAGGTGATAATGTGTCGTGTGAGAAGAGTCCATGCTTGCAGAATGTCCCATGGAATCTTACTTACCTCGCAGCGCTTTGTGTGATAGATACAGTAACTCTTTTGGTGGGGGATTTTTGGGTGCCAAACATTATTTGCATGCTGCCCACTCAAACTTGTTGCTGTTAGCACTGGTGGGATGGTAGTGATGGCATTGCAAGCTCCTTTTTCACACGTGGGTTTTGGGAATGAGCCTTGTCCCATTTCACTTGTGCACAACTCCAGTGGTCTGCAGCCATTTAAAAACATGCCATGGTAACTGGGTTGTGTGTCAACAGTTAAGCCTGCTTTCTCTGATGATGTGAAACTGAAAGCCCCAAACTGAGCTGTGTCTTTCTTTTTTTTCCCCCAGCATTGACAAGATCTCTAAAGTGACCTCTCCTGTGCTGGTCATCCACGGTACCGAGGACGAGGTGATCGATTTCTCCCATGGCCTGGCCATGTACGAGCGATGTCCACGAGCAGTAGAGCCCCTCTGGGTGGAAGGGGCTGGGCATAATGACATAGAGCTTTATGCACAGTACTTAGAGAGACTAAAACAGTTCATATCTCATGAACTTCCCAACTCCTGAAGAAGCCTACCTGATTTTACCTCAGTTACTGTGAACGGAAGAAATTACCTGGTTTTGCACATGCTTTAACTGGATAGCTGTAATAGCTTTATACTATGAAGAAATACCCTGTCTTGAGGGTGTTCTAATCAAACATCTGATGAAATTTGTCTTTTCTATCTGGAAATGATTCTACTAATGCACACAAATATGGTCAACTACTGTAATTCCAACAATTTTTAGCTTCATTGCCCTGAAGGAAGTGGGAATCCTAGCTGCTTACGGGGACACTTTTTACCTAGTGCTGTATTAATCGAAGATCAGTTTTCTCTGTCTCACTTCAGATCATTTATAATTCTGTCCTACAAAGACTTTTTCCACAACTGTTATGAGCTACAGCTTGTTCTGAACAATCATGGGTTCAATCTAAGGGAGTACTTTCTCTGTGAAGTTTCTAGCTGTGGTATTGTAACTGGAAAGTTAATGTAATGAAGTTCCCCCTCCTCCCTTCTAGTGTTCTTTTGTTAACTTACTGATCTTCCCAAGTAAATTATTTAAATATACTTTTACCTGAAAATAAACAAACTACTATATGGGGCTAAACTCTGTAACGACCTCTCCATTAGTTGTATAAACATAACTGGAATATTCTTAAAGGATCTAGGGACAAAACTGCTTTTGTTTAAAAATAAATGTGTAAATTTACTACTAGAAAACTCATTTTAATATTCAGATTGTCTGAATAATAGCCATAACAGACATTTCCTTCTGTAAAGCATTCCTGTAGACTTTTTAAAAGTACTGTACATATTTGAATTTACATTGTGCATAGATTCTTAATTGGTAGTTTTAATTTAAGTCTAGTTACAATAAACTGCAAAATTCTGGTTTGTATATGATTGAATACATTTTGTTAAAATATGTTTTTATCCCTATATTATTTTGCTATTAAAGTTTTATAAAGTTTCCAGGACAAGAAAAAAAAATAGAATTTACACATTTATGTTTTGATGAATTATGTAACTAAATTTTCATTGAGCTGATCTTTTTAGTTTAGAAGTAATTTGATTCTTTGACACTGGAATCGCACAGATTATGCATCAGAAATGCAAAACACTTAAAAATTGTTACACTGCTAGGATAGGTCTAATTTTTCCAAATTTAAAGGCCTTAAATGTACTGTAAGCCTCAGATTGTTGTACAAATTGATTGCGATTGATTGCAGTTTGTGTCCTGTTGCTAGAGAGCAACACAGTGATTGTAATGGAATAAAGGATGCATGGATTAGAGCTTGCTCAAGTTTGGAATCTTATTTGGTGGATAATTTTCATACATGAGGAAAGTGTAAAAACATTACTTGATAGAGTAAGCTGGGTATGTAAATCAAATGTGCAAGAGGTTATGTTTAAATGGTGTTCAGCTGGTTCTAAGAAATGAAAAATCATGGATCATTGCCTGGAAGAAATATTTGAACATAGTTCTTATGAATTCCTATAACAGGCCTGCAGTTAATTTTCAGTGCTGCAAGTGTGCATTGTCTTTGATTATTGCCTTGGCCCTGTTACTGCAAAAGAGGAAAAACTTGTATTTTCACTTGCAGTGAAATGAGGACATGCATCCTGGGCCACATCACTGGGATCCTTAGACTGGATTTGGGCATCAATGTTGTCTTGTTGTGACTTTTAACTATCCCAAGCAGCAGGGACCCCAAAAGTTCTCTTGGTGAATTTGCCAGCCAAAGTTGTCAGGTTTTGCCTAATTGCCACCTCAAGCTCAGCACTTCCCTCCTGTATTTTAAGCAAATATTCAGATATTTTTCTGATTTTATATATATTTATTGTACCTTCATAAATCCACAGTGGTTTTCTTCCATTCCTACATGTGTTGTTTCTGGGACTGTAGGCCTGTGGAAACCAAGCTGCTGTGTGTGGTACAGGTATTCAAGGTAATGTTAAAAGGGTCAGCCTGTCCCTGTAGTGACTTGGGGATTTTTACCTAATTAGCTCTGGTTTTTGGTACCCACATTGAACTTTGTGTTGCTCTGAAACCTCAGCCTGCAATGTTTCTTCTCCTTGTGACTGAGTGTACCCTTTAACAAACTGCTATTTCTAAACTTTTCCCTATAAATTGATTTTTGATTACTACTTTTCCAACTTCTGAAGTAATTTTGTGACTTACCTTTGCATTTGCTTTGGTTTTTTGCTAGTATTCCTCTGTTAATGAGAACCCTGAATATGAATTCAATGTGGTTATGTCCCGTGGTCTCTGCAGTTGCAGGCGCAGCTCACAATGTCCTGGCTGAACATGGATTTCCACTTGTACTATTTTTTATTTGCCTGAATTCCTTCTTAACTAATTCTCAGAGGGGCCTAAATCTTCTAGCTTCTGCATTGTCTGGTTTGGTTTGGGAAGTTCATCTGCATCAAACTAACACAGATGTTTTGCTCTTAATTAAAATGTTAATGACCTATCATTGATCCACTGGTATGGATCTTCTTCCCTCTCTTTTAATTCAGTAATTTGTTTACCTGTTTCTTCCCTTAAATAATTTTCCATGTAACCCTATTCTCATCCAATAGTTCTTAAATGATTTTTTTTTTCTTTTGTATGCTCTGCACAAAATAAATGCTAATAGTGAGCTGCTTTGTATTATAAACTTGTATCAAAGTTTCAAGCATTTCAAAGCACTGCTGGTCAACCTTGGAACTATTAGTTGAAAAAGTGTGGCCAAGTCATGAAGATGCAGTTTCATCCATGACAGTGAATTTCAGGTCCTCCTTATTTTAAAGAAAAAAATTGTTTTAAATTTTGGTTTTAATATTTTTATTTTTAAATTATAGGAAAGGGGATGATGTGAGGTTATGAAAAACAAATTCTGGGCTTAAAAAATAGTCTGTTCCAGCAAACTGCTAACATGCTGTAATTTAAATGTATAATGTGGGCCTTTACAAGAACTTGTTATGCATATTTTAAAGCTATCAAGGTGTCACTGTAAAAATGGCTCTGTGTGCCTGGATAAATTATGCAACGGGTCTCCCAAAGGTGTGAGTGATCACTAACATGTTGTTGTTGATGGGGATGCTCTGTCCATTTTTCCTGTGTGACTGACCATTTTTGTTCATGTAGTGCAGCCACAGGTGATGTACAGCTTGTTTGCAGAAAGGTAAGATGTGCTACATCTGTTTATTCTCAGTAGTTGTCTGTGTTTGTACTTTGGAAAAGCCAGAGGAGAATATTTGTTACAGCTTCAAAGGTGTGGTTTTCCAAGGACTCTGATATGTATCCTTCTAAAATTTATGTAACTGTTACAAATTTAACTTGTGCTCACCTGGAGGCCTGTTACTTGTGTCGCCTCTGCTGCGGTTTTGTTCCTCGTTCTTCCATGTCACTCCTGTAACTTGTGCCAGCTCTGCTCGGGGTGCTGACCCTGGAACTCTAAATACCCAAACCTGTATTTATGCTTAGCATTGTACACATCTATGAACTCTGTATTGCATTTGCTTTTTCTAAATGGTGCTAAACATAGAAGTAGAGACCCAATGTACTTGCTTCCTCTGGTTATTCGTTCAGCCGGAAAACTTGATTGTTCTCACTTGGAAAACACTTTCTTCCCCAGTTCTATTCCTGTGAAAGCAAACTAATGATCTCAGTTAAGCCCATTTAACTCATTTCTCTATGTCCTTCTATGTGGAACTCTCCAAACATTTTAGCTCTGAAGTTTAGCTCCAATGCAGTCGTTTGTACTTCAGCACTGGGTAAGGGTGGGGTGGCTCTTTGATGGTGGGCACTCCACTGTTGGGAATGAGGTCAGGCACAGAATCTCCCTGCTGGGTCTGTGTTGCTTTCCAAGTCCAGCGGTAATACTGAGGTCAGATGGGTGTGAATTTCAAAGCAGGAGGTTGTACTTGGGTCTCATAGCTTGGGTACAACAGTAAAAAGCAGGAGCCAGTCCTTGCAGCAGGAGAGTGAGCCCTGCTCCTTTAATAAACTCTGCCGTTTTGCAGATGAGTTTCTGCAGTAATTACATTAATTTTGCAGGAAGTGTAAGGGTGACATGCCTGCTGTCTTAAAAAAAATGAACCTCCAAGAAGACCCCTATAATTGACCCATTAGTGGGTCAATTATAAATTACCTTCTGGTTCCTGGAAGAGTAAAGGTGCTTTGGTCTGGGTTTCCTCGGGGGCGCTGGGGAATGGGAGCGCATCGCGTCGCTTTCTGAAGCCGTGTGCTGGCTGTCCCTGCGCGCTGCGCTCGCCCTGCGTGGGACGGGGCTGCGCTTCCTCCGCTCCAGAGGCCGGAGCATCCCCGCTGTCCCGGGCCGTGCCCGCGGCGGCTGGGCCAGCCCCAGCCCTGGTTGTGTTCTGGGCGATCCCCCTGGCTCCGCGCCCAGCGGCGTGCGGGCTGCGCTGCGCTCGGCGGGGCTGCCCCAGCGGGGCGGGGAGGGCTCGGCGGGGCCGCCCCGCTGCTGCTCCTGCTGATGGTGGTGGTGGTGGAGATGGTGGTGATGGTGATGGTGATGATGGTGGGTGCCCGGCCCGGAGCGGGGCCAGGGCTGCCGGGCGGGCGGAGGGCGAAGGCGCTGCCGCAGCCCCGGCGGTCCGAGCCCCTCGGGGCGTGCCCGGGCCCGGAGCGGCTCCCGCAGCCCCGACGGGGCGGGGGCCCTGCTGCCAGCCCGGGCTGGCCCGGGAGAGGAGGAGGCGCGGAGCCGCTGGATCCCAGCCTTGCTGTATCAGGAGAAGCAGCGGAAGGAACACGGGCCTCTGGATTACACTTGGACCTCAGGGCAAACAGAGGTGGCTTGGTTTGCTGTGCCTCTGGAGGTGACTGCATGCAGCGGGTCTTTCCTTTATTTTCTCCTTTTGTTTCTAGGCCTTATTACTTTAAGAGCTGCTTTAAACTAAGAAGACATCGATCCATAGTTTGGCTTATCCTAAATGATGTTTTTCATGGCAGTTCATTCTTGGAACTTGCAGACAAAAAAAAAAAAGATTTAACATCACTTATATTTCAAGTGATTCTGCTGTAGCAGTGCCATTAAGAATGCTTTGGATCTGCCCTTTGGATCTTTCCCTTTGCCTCAGACCAGGACCAGTGGGATGGCAGCAGTGCCTAATGTCCTCCTCTGCATGGACCATCTGTAAAATAGAACTGCTAGGACTAAGCTAATACACTGTTCTATTCCAGGGATGAGTTATAGCCATGAATGAGCATTTTGATACATGAAATTCCAACATATTAATAGAACGCTTAACGAATACAATTACAATAGGCAAGCAATCCCCCGGACTTTCACAAGTCACAACTACTTGAAGTTGATAACTTTAATCTTGAATCAAATAAATAGCAAACCTAAAGCTTCTCAAATATGCTGATCTGGGATGCCCCTCTAGGAAATAGAAAAACAGTCTAAAAAAATTTTGTTGTCTGCTTAGAAATGAAAGGGAAGGCTTCAGGCACATTCCAGGGCTCCCAGGACATGACCTCCAGCCTTCAGCAGTATGCAGTTACATTAAAACATTCACCATTTCAAACACTCTTGGCAGTATACTGCTGAGTTTTGGGTTCCTTGTCCCTTTTAATTATCAGAGCTTTCTTTTGTGTTTGCAGCCCTACTTATCGTGAAGTCCCAGCCTACTTATGTTGCATGTAATTGCTTTATTGATCCATTCCCAGAGTGTAAATTGAACCTTTGGGCTCAGCCTGGAGGACGGAGAGCTGGATAGAGGCGCTGCTTTAGAAGAAAATTTAAGCTCCATAGAGTCCCAGTTGTCCCTTACAGCACCTTTTTATCAACAGGATGAAGTTGCTGTGGCCTTTGAGCAGGCACAGCTTCACCTGGCTACACCAGACTAATGGCTTTAATCAGCAGGCAGAGACAAGGTGCAGCGAGAAAGCAAAACGGAGCCTTTAAACTCAACTTACATCTATTGGAAAAATAGAATCTGTACTGGACCCTAGGACTGGACCAAAAGTGCAAATGGCTCAGTGGGAATGTAAAAGTTTCATTCCTTAATCAAGTATAAAAAAGTCTTTAGCAAGAATAACAACTTGAACAACTTTTTTTAAAAAATGTTTTTCAGAAAATTACCATTACATTTTCTTTTGGTGATTGGGTTTTTTTTAGGGGGGGGGAGGGGAAATTGGTGCAGTCTTTTTTTTGTATGAATAATGAAGATAGTTTTCCTAAGCATTAAAGAAAAGAGTACTTTAAATGAAAAATTATATATAACCGTTATTACATTTTATTACCTAAAACCTATTTATCATACATCTCTTGATTTGGCCTGTTGAAACATTCAATGTTTGTCAAAGTGGTGCAGTGATCTGTAGCCAGGGCTGCAGCAGAACAACCATAAATGTAGTTTTATACACATATATTTTGAGGAAACGAACTCTCTGGGATTCTTTGCTGTTTATGTTTAATAGGTTCACAGTATTTATAATTATTTCAGAACATAGCCCAAATCCCAGAAGTTCACTGTGGGACATGGATTATGAAAGAGTGCTGCCCAGTAAGAAAACCCTTCCTGGGACTGTGGGCCCTCACAACCCCTCCAGCCTGTTCAGAAGCAGCTCTCTCTTGAGTTAGCACAGGAGAAGTTTGCTAAGTCAGAACCTGGGCCAGAAGCCACAAGAAAAGCACGTGTCCAGTGAAGTGTTCCTTAAACCCGTCAGATATATTTTAATGGATACCTTTGGACCTAGCTCGGCCTGGAATCTCTCTTGGTTTTGCAGCTGTGATCAAAATGCCAACCTGCTCAAAACTCACATCAGTGCCCTCAAGGTGATCCAGCACAAGGTGAAGCTGTTCTTGCTATACAAGATGCTCCAGCTCCTCAGGAATATGGGAGTGTTGTCTCAAGGCCAGCAGCCCAAGACCTTCTCTCTGATCCAGAAGCAAATGATTCAACCAAGAAAAATGCCAATAATGCCAAAAGAGGAACAAACTGGTAGGTTTGTTCCAAACAAGGAGGAGATGTGGGTTTGGTATCTCAAACACTTTCTGGTGCTGGCTGACAGGAACGGTGGGGCAGGTGAGGGTTGGGCATTGCTGGAGGCAGCCTGGTGTGGGTGGGTGCTGTGCCATGCCAGGAACGGCACTCAGCGCTTGGGCTGAGACAGCCGGGCTCGGCAGGATCAGCAGAGGATGGCCAGGACCAGTGAAGGATGGCCAGGACCAGTGAAAGATGGGCAGGACTGCTGGAGGATGGGCAGGACCAGTGAAAGATGGGCAGGATCGCTGGAGGATGGGCAGGACCGCTGGAGGATGGGCAGGGTCAGTGAAGGATGGGCAGGGTCAGTAAAGGATGGGCAGGGTCGCTGGGGGATGGGCAGGGTCGCTGGGGGATGGGCAGGGTCACTGGGGGATGGGCAGGACCCCTGGAGGATGGGCAGGGTCACTGGGGGATGGGCAGGGTCGCTGGGGGATGGGCAGGGTCGCTCCGGCCGCGCGGGCTCCGGCCGGGCCGCGGGGCAGCGGCTGTGCAAGGGCGCCGCCTCCCGGCCGCCCGCGGCTCTGCAGGGACGGTCGGCTCCCGTGTCCCCCCGTCTGTCCCCTCCCTGTCCCCTCCGTGTCCGTCCGTGTCCCTGGGGGCTCCGGACTCGCACACTGGCGTCTGAGCCGGCGCTGGCCCTGCGGCGAGTCCCCCGCTGCCGGAGTTATCCCGCGGCGCCTCCAGTACTCCGTGGGAACGGGGTGCTGCCCAGGGGATGCTGCCTCCGTTCCTCCTTCCTTTCTCGAAGGAAACAGGAAACCGCCCAGCGAGGGAGTGTGCCCGGGAAAAAATCACTCAGGAGGAACCTCCCTGCACTCGTGTGCCAGAGCTGAGTCCCTGGACGGGGATGTCCGTGCCCTGCGAGTCAATTCCTGCAGGCCACTCACTCAGATTGGCTTGGTTCTCTGCCCTGCCCTTACCACGGGAATCTCAGCCATGGATATTTGGTATTGAACACTTGTGTTTGTAGGCAGAGCATCACAAGAACTGCGACGTGCCAAGACACGGGACAGCCGAGGTTCTCTCATCCCTGGCAGCCCATTACAGAAAATGACCCATTTTTGCATGTTAGGGGGGTAAACTGCAGCTTATAACCCACAACAGCACTCAGAGGAGGGCTCGGGTTGGTTATTTTTGTGAGGAAGAGTTACACCAGGCGTATGCTGGAGGCAGTGAGCGTTAGTCATGATTTCTCATTTGCAGGTGTGAGGTTGTTTAGGAGTGTTCTCACGCTGTGGGTGCATCCTGTAACAGGGCTGTGGTGTAAACTTCATCCCAGTGCTGCTGCAAAACAGAATTCAGCTTGGAAAAATGAAATCTAAAGAGCGAAAGGGAAAGAGTTTAGCTGCCAAGCACCACTCCAGAGATAGTAATGGGGGCTTCTGTGTTTACTTTAAAAAGAGACAGCAATTTTTAGAAAGCAGGGTGATATGTTCAGTCCCCCTTTAGTCTGAAATTTTCTTCCTCAGGGTAGTGAAAACTTAATATGGGGTGAAATGGCACTGAAATCTTCCATCTGAGAGTAGTTCCCTCAAAAAAAAAAAAAAAAAAGAAAAAAAGAAAGCAAACTAGTCTATTTCTGGCTACAAAAGAGAAACTGCCTTTAATGGATTTAAACAGTACTCACACCTTCAAGACTTTGGCTGCTTTTTCAGGAAAAGTCCCAGGTAAGCATGAGTGACTTTGGTTTTGCTGATCGTTCTGTAAGGCCTGCACAAAGCTTAGCACTAACCAAGTGGTTTCTATTTACCTCGACTATTACTATGTTAGATTAATTGTTGATAGCTTTTATTTAGCTTGCAAGTTTCTGAAATCTTTTGCATGAAGTAAATACTTTCAATAACTATGTGTGAGGTTTCTAGGGCCCTGGCAGATGTAAAAGGCTCGGGTCCTCTTTGAATTTTGCATTTCTATCAACATTCTGTTCAGAGAATTTAGTGTGTTTTAAGACAAAATACTCTTATTTGTCTTGCCTTGCCTGAAACTTCCACCAGTAGATAAATTTTTCTTTAAAAACGGAGTGAAGCCTCCTATGCTTCTGGTAAGAGCTCTGTGTTCCCATGACCTGCATTCATATGTGTCATATTCAGATAAGGAGGAGGCACAACGCTGACTAATGCTGCTTTTTTGGAAGGAAAATGACAAAAACTATCTGAGACAGGAATAGAAGTGCCAGCACTAAATGACAGATGAGCAGCTGGTAGCAAAGGTGGCAGCTCAAGCATTTCCCTGTATTTATGGAGTATTGAAACAAGGCAGAGTGATCTGGATTTGTTTTTCTGGGCTGGATGCTTATCTTCAGATTCAGCAATACTGTGGGTCCCAGGACTGGGCATAAGAGAGTGGTTGGGTTTTGTTTAGCACAAGTGAAAGTTGCTCCCTTCCTGGAGCTGCTGCCTGGAGCGTGGGGCATGGCTGTGCCCCTCACCCACCCCCTCTGCTTCCAGTCTGTTCCCATATTTTGCCTGACAGCACTTGCTCCTTATTAACATGACTATAGCATCTTTGTGCCCTCTGTCAGAAGAAATCCTGCACCAGAATAAATTTCAGAGGTGACAGATTGGAACAGTTTGACCAGATGATGGCACACAAATGTCTCTGAGACCGACAGCACCTGTGGCTCTGCCCCTCTTTGGCTTTGGCCCTGGGCAGCAGGGGTGGCTGGAACCTTTGCCTACCCACTTCTGGCTGGTCCTTCTGGGATGTTGGGCTCTGGAGTGGAGAGGAGGGATTACAGCCCTGGGGGAGAGAGGCTGTGGCTGCAGTAAAGCAGATCCCTGTGTTTATGTGTCATCCAGAAGCTCAGTTGTGCTGTATTTCAGAGTCTATGAAAAAATGTGATGTTGGGTTCATGGAAAAGAAGGCAGTGTGTGATGGTCAGTGCCAGGTGAGATAGGTGTCAGGTGTGACAAGTGCCACAGCCACTGAGACTGGAACCTTCCAAGCCAGGAAGGCAGTGCCAGCACATGGAGTTTTTGTGTCTGTGCCTTGTTGGAGTAGTTTCCAAGCCTCTTCCTCTCACTGCAGACTCTGAGTACAGGTTGGTGGGTGGTGAAGTGGCCAATACCTCTCTGCTCACTCACCGTCAGGAGAGCTTTTGCAGCTGCTGGGTTACAGTGTCACCCATAGATCTGCCAGACACAGGACAGTAGAGGGTGAAACACCCCCACGGGAAGGTGCCAGAGGGGTCAGCTGCCTCCCAGGAAGGACCAAGGCATGCCAAGCCCCGGTTTAGGACATCGGGAGCTGGGGACTGGGGTGCCTCAGCCCTCTGCCCTGGCAGAGACAGCTGGCACCCAGCCGCATCCTCTGCACGGGGCTGTTGAGCCCGGCCGGAGCGCAGTGGGTCTGCATAGAGCCCGGGGCTCGGGAAAACCTTTCCGTGCGGGCAGCGGGGCATCAGGCGCCGCTCGTAGATATACGTCCAGGCTGGAGGGAACGTCCCCGGCTGGGAGGAGCCAGCGGCTGAGCCGCTGTAAACAGTGCGGGCACCGCCAGCGGTTGGGAGATGGATATAAAAAGGGAGGCGGAGGGGAGGCAGCCGGAGCAGCGGAGCGGGAGCTGCCTGCGCCTGCCTGCCCCTGCCCTGCCTGCCCCGCCCGGTGCGGCAGCTCCGAGAGGCTGCGGGCAGAGTCCACGGTCGGCGCTGTCGGGACAGGTAAGTGTGTGCAGCCAAGTTTGGAAGGGCCGGTGCCGCTCGTCGAGCAGCCGCCGGGTTTGCGCCGCGCCGGCTCCCTCTGTCCGCGCTGCCGTGCGCTGCTCACCGCCTCCGGCCGTGCCGAGAGGGGACGGGGCTTCTGCCTTCGCCGTTGCGACGTTAAGTGAAGGGGAAAAGGAGAAAAAAAACCCTAAAAACAACGAAACCAAAACACATCCAAAGCAAAATGTGCCTTTTGGCGTCTCCGTACAAAGTCGCGGCGCACGTGTTGCGGCCGGGGGCGGCCCCGGGCTGCAGGTAGCGGCTGCGGGACCGCTCGGGACGCGCCGACCGCGGGCAGACCCTGGGAGCCGACGCTCCTCCTGCCCTTCGCGCCGGACCCGGACCAGGAGACGGTCCCGGTGCCGGTGCCGCCGCGGGACGCGTCGTGGAGCAGCGATCGGCCGCAGCATCAGGTCGGTACCGCGCCCTCCGCGCCCCTCGCCCCGCCGACCCCGCCGCCGCTGCCGCCGCCCGTTTCTTGCAGGGCCCTGCCCGGATGCCGCCCCGCACCTCGCCCCGTGGCGACCCCGCTCCGACACCTGCCGGGCTGCCCGTAGCCGGCCGTGCGCCTCGAGGGCTCCGCCGCCTTCCCTCCCTCGTCATCCGCCACGGAGGTAAGCGGGGCTCCGAGCCCGGGTGCTGCGGGGATGTCCCGCCTTGTCTGCCGGCACCTCCCGGCCCGGCGATGCGTCCCCCCAGCCCCTCGCTCCTCTCGCCACCCAGGGCAGCTGCTGTTCGCCGACCGCCCCCCCGGGCCGCCCATCACGCTGCGGGCCCGCTGCATCCTCATCCGCGACGGCGGGGAGCTGAGCATCGGCTCGGAGCGCTGCCCCTGCGGCTCACGGGCCACCGGCTCGCTGCACGGGAGAGCCGCCGAGGGGGCGGCCACGGAGGGCTGCGGGCAGAAGTTCGTGGGCGTGAATCGCGGCGGCATTCCGGAGCCGCACGGCCGGCGGCGCCGCTCCCGGGCCCTCCCGGACGGGATGCTGCACCCGGCCGGCTCCGCCGCGGCCCCGACTCCGACGAGAGGCGCTGGGGCAGCCGCGGGCTCAGCCTGCGCCTCCTGGACGGCGGCACAGCCTCCTGCGGCCGGGCTCAGCGCTTTCCCGGCCCCGCAGCCCCCGGCAGGTGGTGCCGGCCGCCCTGGGGGGCTCGGCCGCCCGCAGCCTCACGCCGGAGACGCGGCTGCTGCTGCGGGACCGCCGGGACGGCCGCGGCATCGTCCGCCGGAGCTACAGGTGAGGCGGGGGCGGGAGCGGAGCCACCATGGACAGCTCCGCAAGGCCGGGGGCTCGGCCCGACCCAGGGCGGAGCGGGGCCCGGCCGGGCGGGGGGCGGCGGGTGCCCGGGGGGATGCGGTGGGTACCCGGGGGGATGCGGTGGGTACCCGGGGGGATGCGGTGGGTACCCGGGGGGATGTGGTGGGTACCCGAGGGGATACGGTGGGTGCCCGGGGGGATGCGGTGGGTACCCGGGGGGATGCGGTGGGTACCCGGGGGGAATACGCACCGGGCCACCCGTGCCAGAGGGAGGGAAGCTGGGCCACGCTGCGTGCTCCCTCCTGCCCAAGTTTTCTGCGGGATGGAGGGCTCGGAATGTCACCGGTTTGCTCCTTCCCTGTCTCCTCCAGGCAGTCCTGGGCGCTGTTGGGGATTCTCGGAGGGGATCAGCTTTCCAGAGCAGAAGATAAGCAGGAGTATCACGGGAATGGAACAACAGGGTTAGCCATTGCCCAAAGAGATTTCCCCACATACGATGGCACCTGTTTTACTGCTACTGCTTTCAGTGGATGGATAAAAGGTTCAGTCTTCCCTGAGAATTATTCTTCTGTTGCTTTGTTCTGCTTTTCCTGTGGCTGCTGTGAATCTGAACAGTGCAATGATAATCATACCATAGTCTTTGGCTCTCATGGATGTTGACCAAGCTAACAGAAGTACTCTGTCAAAGCAATGTTTCAGCTTCCTACAAAGAGATGGCACTAACATATTTAATGGCTAGAGCACTTCTATCATGCAAAGGGTTATCTAGATCAAAATTAAATCAGTATGCTCTTCATCTAATGACATGATTCTGCCATGCGCAGCTGTAAAAGTAATTGATTGCTTCATTTTTCAGGTGTGCCTCATAGTGGAGTTAAAGTGGAAGTGTCCAAAGCAACAATTCTTCATCTGGTGGGTGAGGTGACAAGTTGGTTGCCTGGTGACCTGGCATTATCACTGCCAGCACAGATGATTTTATGCATCAGGCTGAAGAGTTTAATCTCCTTCCTTGACCAAGGAAAAACAGTTAAGTTAAAATTGATGGTATGAAATATTTTTATCAGGGTACTCATTTGTGGTAAATATTTACATTGTCTTGCCTTTTACATTCTACACTTACTTGTCTTTTTAAGTAGTTTTTGTCCCATAAACACAAGGGCACATATGAGAGCTGAGGGCCCTAATTTTATTTTGGGACTTGAAAGTTTTACCAGAGGCAGCAGTCCTTTGTAGCAGTCTCTGGGATCAGATACTAACAACTGGCATGTCCCCAGACTTGGTGATTGCTTAAAGGAAGGGTGTGCACTTGGCCAGAACAATTCAATAATAAAGATGCTGTGTTCATCCTGACTAAAAAGTTTTTTGGTTTCCACAGGCAGCCTGCTTTGTCTTCACATTGGAGAAGTCATAGGTGGTGCTGATATGAGTGCAGAGGTTGGCTTTCTGACCAGAAATATACTTATTCAAGAAGAAATGCTAGACTCCTGTTATGGACAATATCAACACCAGTTTTTCTCTTTTGATACATTTGGAGGACACAATAAAGTGAGTGATTTTTTAATACATTTGCTTGTAGGTGGTTTCAGATAGCTCTTTCCCTGGTTTGCAAACAAGGGATATAAATCCTCAAGTTACCATTGTGTGTGTAGGAAAAAGTATATTTGTCTATGAAAAAGGGGAAAATATTTTAGCCTGTCTTGCAAAATTAAACTTACAATGAGACATTTCCCTCACTATGTCTGCAAAAACACGGCCTCCTAGGGGATTCCCTTGGAGGGGATTCTTTGGCAGCATTGGTGTCAGTAGGGCCCATGCAAAGCTAGCTCATGAGATGCCACTGAAGGAATTGTGGTTCCTGCAGAGCAAACCTGCTGCCTCCCTGGCTCAGAGCAGTGCTGGCTCTCACCCTGCCGTGCTCTGCCTCCTCCTCTCTGTCTCACGTGTCCTGGGTGCAGTCCTGCTCTTGCAGGGGCTTTGTGTAAATTTTCTCCTGCGCCAGGTGGTGGAAACTGAGGAGCTGTGCAGGTCTGGGCTAAAATCACTCGGCAGTGGAAGCTGCCAGGAAATGGAGCCTGGTGGCAAATGCTCCCCCTCCCTGCAGTTGGCAGGAGCCCCGTGTCTGTCACTGCTCTTGCTAAACACTGCACATGCTGCCTGGCAGCTGCTCCTTGGCAGCCCCTGCCCCTGGGTGTGCAGCTGCTGGCACACGGCTCTGCAGGTCCTGAGCTGCTGTGGGTGGAAACAGGGAGCTCACACTTCCTCCTGGGACCAGAGCTTCTTTCACTCTGCTAAAGTATTGCCTAATGAGAGAGAAAAAAAGCCCCAACCTGTTTTTCTTTTTGTGTGTGTTTCTAGTGTAATGCCTTACCTGGATCGATATTTGTCTCAACAGATCCTAAGGAATTTTAGCTCTGTTCACCTGTCAGGAGTGGAACTAAAAAACGTGGGGCAAAAAATCCTGGACAGTCATCCTCTGCACTTTCACCTGGCTGAGGATGTGGATGAGAGAGGAGGATATGAACATCCAATGCACCTCAACAACCTGGCTATCACCACTGCTTCTCGGGGTGGAACTCATGGCCTTCTGGTAGGACACATATTTTATAAGTAACAAGTTCAGTTCTTTGCATAGCCAGGACTAAATAGCCATCTGTGACACAAAGAAGAATCAGAATACTGAAATAAGGCATCCTTTTCCCAAGAAATGTCCTGACTTCACCTTTGTTTGAGTTAGGACTGTTCCTCTGGTAGTTCAGCTGTTTGAAATAAATGTCAGGTTCTCAGCACAGCCTAATTAATATGAACAGATCAGATATAGAGTGATCAGATACAGGGAAATCTTTGCCATGGTAAATCTGGACAGTTTGGGATAATGGGATATTTCATTCAAAATTAAAGCAGTGAAGTATAAATGGAGCTGACTGAAGCAATGGACCTTTAATCTGCAATGAGATAAAAAAAGAGAGGGCTTGCTCAAATCAGGGTAAAATGAAATATATCCCAAAATTTTCATGTGACAAAGGCAATGAAATATGAACAGAACAGACCCAAATGATCACTTCAGTGCCAGGAAAGTCCTCAGGAACTTGGCTTTGACCTAGATCCTCACAAGGGCATTCTGAACTTAGAAAAAAGGTCACAACAAAAGCCATATGTGTCCTGCTGAAAAAGAGAGATTCCTGCTCCAGTCCCGACATGTCCAGTTGCTGTGTCCTCTGCAGGACCCTGAGGGATATTTTGGTGTCTGTGAGCATTTCCTCATTCACAGGGTGGGTGCTCAGGCTGACACTCCCTGACCTCCTGTGTTTTTCCTGACAACTTTTTCTCAGTCCTGTAAGGACTGAGAAAACTGTGAAAGGCACAAAATAGAGATGTGAAAGGGTCCCCTGAAAGAATGTATTCATGAAAATGCAATATAGAACCTGTACAACACAGGAGCACTCTTCATACATCCTAAACTTGATTTACATTGTTCATATCACTCGACATTTTTGATTGCCTTCCCATATTTGTGGTTTTCTCTGTCTGTAGAGCCTAATTCTGTATACAGAGTCCTCCTTGACAGGAGGCTTGTCCAGAATGTGTGGATGTAGTTTAGCTTTCTTTCTTCTGCTTGGGTATTAAAGCTCTGGAATTGAAGTAAGGTGTCTGGGATGAAAAAAAAAGGTTTATGCTAATAATGGTCTTTAGAAGAATGGTCTTGCTCTTTATCAGGAGGGAGGTGCTCAAGGGTTTATCTGCATGTGTGGGGTGCAATAGAGCAATCAATAATCCAAGTGAGATCCAGCCCTGGTCATGTGACCCTGAGGGCTTTGAGTTCTTGAATCGGTGAGAAGATTTTATAGTAAAGATTAAATATGTGATTCTTTGAAAGACTCGTGTGGCTTTGATCTATAGTCATTAAAATGAAGAGCAGCTAAAATGTAATAAAGAGCTTTGCTTTAAAAGAATTTAAAATAATTTGCAGTTCCAGAGAACAGCATGTGTATCAGAGCAAGGCAGTTAAATAACACAGACAGGCACCTGCTTCAGCATCACATCATGAAATTCCAGCCCCTGAGGCAGACTAGACCAGAGAGGAGGCTCCCCCCCTCCCTTCCCGAGGTTTTAGAGCATGTAATTTTAGATGTACATTGCCAGAGTGGTTTGTGCTCCACTGTGAGTGGGTCATGCAGAGCTGTCTGCACTCCCCTTCTCCATCTGCTGCTCTGTGCCAGGCTTGTGCTGCTTTGCAAGCCAGCAGCAGCTGGGGTTCCTGGGGAGCTGGGAGCAGGCTGGGCTGAGCCCAGAGCTGGGCACATGTCAGGCGTGTGCAGGCTCTGCAGTCTGCCATGGCCAACGTTACAGGGCAGAAAGGTCACCAATATTGTGTTGCTGAACTATTTATAATTCAGTGTTTAGAGGTGTATTAATCATCTAGTGCTGGGGACAGTGTGTCATGCTGGCACATACAGTGACAGTGCCACTGTGACAGTGCTGCAGGTGGGTGCCTTTCCAGGCTTGGGGTTTCTATCAGTGACATGCTGGAATTGATCAGTTATTGGGGTTTTGTTCTGATGGCATGGACCCTTATCTCTGAGTGCAAATGCAAGTGATCTTTAAATCACTTTAGTCCTGGTCACGAGAGTGATCTCTACAGTTTCGTGCGTGTGACTGTTCAGGGCTGCCATGCAAGCCTGAAGCTGGGACTGGTTCATATCAATTGGAGCTAAGATCTGGTTTTGGAAACAAGTCTGGCTTTTCATGCAGCCCTCTGAAGCACAATTAGCCAAACTGCAGCTAAATGCAGAAGAACGAGACTCTACAACTGAAATGCTCTTTAAAACAATGAGCAGTTTGTTGCTGCAGCTTTCTGTCCAAAGTTAGTCTTCCATGGCCTCCTTCTGCCCATCACTTGGGAGGGTGGAAATAGCCAGGCTTACTGATCTTAGCAGGCTGGCAGGCACACTTGCATTTTTGTCTAAATCCATTTCCTATTTGTGTTTCCAAGCCTCAGCTGGCTGGGAGGGACACGCTCAGTGTCAGCTCTCTGTTCCCCTCCCTGTGGCTCACTCCAAGCTGCTGCACCCATGTGCAGGGTCCTGGTGAGTTTCCAACACTCAGTCAGGAAGAGCTGGGTACCTGTGAGCCTCATTTTGCTGTGCCTCATTTTTAACTCTCTTTTGCACACCTCATTGAGGCAGAAACAAGAGCAGCAGATGACAAGTTTGAGGGGTGACTGCCAGGAAAACAATGAAGTCCAGCAGAGCTATACCTATGGGGACTGTAGTGTTTGTGGCTCCAGATGTTATGTACACTTGCAGCCCATCGAGGGGAAATTACAGGATATGATTCCACGAAATGGATTTATTTCAAGTATCCCTCTGTATACAAAAATAACCAAGCAGGTTAATATTAGTTAATCTTGCAGTCTTGCACAGACATAACTGACGTCAGCAGGAATTTTGTATGCCTGAAGAGGGAATATAAATGCTGACAGGGATCATTTGAGTACAAAGTTAAGGTTTCTGTAAGATTTAGGAACAAATAGCTGGTATTTTAACTAGCCTGATTTAGTATTTACATTTAAAAGAAGGATTTCAGAATTTATCTTCATAAGTCTGTACATCAAAGGAGGCTTGTGCTAAGCCCTTTTGGTCAAATTAGGGTTTAATGCAATATCCCTGGGCATGTCAATTAATATTAAATGGACTGAAATAGTAAAATACCATCTCTACCCAAGATGATCATTACAGGAAAGAAGTGGCCCTGCACCTTCTGAGAATGGAGGAGAAAGAACGTGAATCTCGTTAACATAAATTACTTTGCATGGTGCATTTTAAAGACTATCTTATTTAATTTTGAAAATGTTGCAGTCATAAAAATATCTAGATTAACCATGCTGATTAGTTGGTTTATCATGTGAGACACATTTATCTTTATGCATCTTTATGTAGATATTTACTCTATGACACTGAATCAAATATTCTCTCTGAGACCTGACGGTATTTTTAAATCCAGTATTTTGCAATTTTTGCTTAATTTTGCATGTAATCTTCCTCAGAGTAGTTTTAGATCAGTGGACAGTTTTGGATCAGTCCACAGTGATGCACACTACCTGTAGTTCCAGTCAGCTCCAGGACTGATGGAGGCACCTCTCAGTGATAGAGGGTTAGCAGTGTTCTTGAACATGCAAAAGATTTATCCAATGAAATAAGACAATGGATTTCAACACTTTCATAGTTATATCTGGCTTCTGTGTGTACCACTGCTGAGCTTCCCTCTGAAGAAAAACTCCTTACTGGGACAAACACCAATAATATATCTCCTTAATCTTCTTCTTAATGGGCCACTTGTGGCTTGCAAGAATATTTGGGTTATTTTTTCATGGAGAAGCTTCATAAAATCATAGACAATCCCTAACTCCTGCCATTGCCCCTAAAGTTTCTAAAAACAGACCAGAAGTTTCACTTTTCAGATATTTTCCAAAGCTTCTTAACTTAAAAAAAAAACCAAACCCCAACCCTTGGATTTCCTTCAGCTGCATTGAACAGAGCATGGATTTTGTGTTAATGTTCACATATAATTTACAATAGGTTCAGCATGTGGCTCCATAAATGACCATGTCTGACTTTACTAGAAGGTTTATTTTCCTTAAAGAGTGTCATTAAAAGGTTGTGTGGAGTTTTAAAGTCAATAGGAGAGTTGTGGCTCAAGTCCAGGGCAGTGCTATGAAAATGTATCCCTTCCTGTTTGGTAACTGCATAGGATCATTTTGATTTTGATTTTTCAGGGCTGTCAGCACGTTCTGGATCGCAAATCCAAACAACTTAATAGAGAATGCAGTGGCTGGTGCTCAGGTAAAACCATTTAATGGCAGTGCTGTGCTTTGCCTCCACTTCCCAAATATTCTACATAAGTTTTTACTAAGACATGGAACTTGGACATGTATTTCTGCACCCTTTGTCTCTGTTAAGAACAAATATTTGCCTACACTTGTCCACTGTTTTCTCTTACAATTATGCCTGGAAACAGTGTGTGATATCTCTTGGAAAATACTGATTTTTATTAGTAGTTAATAGCTAAAGGCTCAATAAAATTTTATATTTCTATATATGAATACATACTCTCTCCTCATTATTATCCCTTATGTTTACCCAAAACATGTTCGTGCTTTATATACCTGTACAGACCTGACTGTTTTCTAATAAACCACCTGAATTTCACCCACAATAAATGCATTTTTAAAACCCTGGGGATCAGTGTGTATGCCAAAGGCTCAGCTGGGAGGTGCAGGAGTTATGGGCTGCCCTGTGTCCCCCAGGAGCCGCATGTTGGACAGGCTCAGGGTGGAAATCTGGCCAGCACAGTGTGAAAAGCTGCACTCCAAGGGAGCCTGCATCACTGATGTGAAGTTTCTCACACCTCCCTCTGTCTTCTAGGATGTTGGGATATGGTGCCTCTTCCACTGGGTCCTCACCAGGCAGACTGGGGGAAAATATCCAGAGGGACAGGCTGAACACACCCCGGGAGGGTTTTACAGCAGAGCCCTCTCCAGTTTCAAGGCAAGTGATGGTTTTTGTGTTCCTGTCAATACAATAGCATGGCACTGACTGTGTGTGCTGCTCTGTGATGCTTGTGGGTGTCTCACATTTTGAAAAAGGTCTTTTTAACCTCTATCAAGACACAATCAACTTTTGGGGGGCCCTGTTTGTTCTAAATATTGAAGAGGGAGCTGAGGGGAGTAGAGGTCCCGTTCCAGGAGCTTCAGCTGGGTGGCTGTGTTAGAGGCAATGTGCCCAGGCTGTGAGAACACCTACTCTAAGTGAGATTTAAGGACAGACAGGCAGGACTCTCAGCACTGCTGTGATGCCAAGATGTAAGGGGATGAGGGGAAGTAATTTGTGCCAACAGCTGCTCATCACCTCTGGAAAATGAGACCAAAAATTCAAGGGTAGTTCCAAGAAAAACACTTTCCCCCAAATAAACTGTTGATGTGAAAACATAACGTGTAAGACATAAAAAGCATTTTAAACTTATTTCTCAATATTCTAGATAGAAATTGGTTTTGTTTGCTGTGCTGTGTGTATTTTACCTCTTGGTCCATGGCAGCTGCTGCTCCAGCCCCAAGCCTGTAATTTGGCTGCAGCAGCTCATGTTCTCTTTTGACTGTCGGGGGACTCGTCACTCGTTATTTAAAGCCTTAATTCTTAACAACACTCTTTTTCCAAAAAGTTATCAAGAGCTTGGCAGGGTCCCTTATTGCTTTCTGCGAGGGAGGGAGAGTGGGAGTTCAGAGCCTTGCTTTGGGTCAGAAGAGAGCCCAAGATGCTGATGGATAACACATGGCAGGGCAGGCTCTGTCCGCATTCAGCGCGCTACATCCTGCGCTGATGTCCTGCAGAGCAGCGCCAGGAGACACCAAAGGGAAGGAGAGCCTGGCTGCTGCTGCTCCTGTGCCTGCACGCTCTGCCTGCCCACACTCATTGATAAAATCTGCTATCTTTGGTCCCTGCTGAGCCATCTGTTAAAGTAACTGGAGGTGTGTGCATTTCCAGGCTGGGTTGTTTATTGGAGAAGGAGTAAAGACAATGAGAGCCTGAGGATCCCAGGGAGGATCCTGCTGTCGATAATGCCAGGTGAGCACACGCTGCAAGGCTCAGTGTTTTGGATAGTTGGACTGCATCTTGGCTTCTGCATTGCATTTAGCAGATCATTAATGCCTCATTATGGCTGGAGCCTCTGAAAAAAAACACAGGCTTTCTCTGATGTGCAGAGGCAACTATTCCATAGCTGTGCACTGGGTTGCTTGTGTTATTGCTGGCCAAAAGGGACACCCATGCGCTTGGGGTTGTGAGGACTAAGCAGTGAAGCATGTGGAAGGGGATCCAGATCCCATTAGTGCATTAGTGGGTTTGTAAACTCTAGTATTCATCACTAATTGCTTAGAAGAACTTACATCTGAAAGGTGATGTGAGAGGCTGCTGAGACTGCTCTGGGACTAATGAGGAAAATAAGAAGCCTCAAAGGTTTTTGTCAGCTGCCTCTTGCAGAGTGGAAGCAGGTAAATCAAGGCCATTTTCTGCCTCACTGCAGTCCTATGGGTCTGTGTGAGAAAGTTGAGAGAAATCAGCTGCTGCTCCTGGCCAAGCCTTGGCTTTTTCCCTCCTGCATCATCCCCTATCAGTATGATGTTCCCATAAGGCTGAAAGGAAAGGATGACTGTGTGTCCCTTGGGACAGCCCTGCCAGGGCCACCCCCTCGGGCACCAGGGAGACACGTGCCTTTGTACCTCAGCTGGGAGAGGTAGGAGGTGAGGGTACTCTCAGAAAAAGAAATGGTCATTCTTTTCCCAAACACGGCACAAATCTACCATTGACAGCCACTGTGGCAAGAAATAGCCTGTGAGCAATTTAGGTGCACCCAGTTCCCAGAGAGGATCCTTTTGCTTTCAGCAGCTTCTCCTTCAGCAGCCACAGAGGCACTTGGGGGTTTGGGCTGTACCTGCAAGGAGAGCAGCTCCAATTACTCTGTCAGCTTTGCTGAATGAGATTCCTGGAAGTGGCTAATTGATTTTCCAGCATTAACAGAGGGATTCTCAATGGGCCCTCTAAGGACATCTACAGAGGGTCTGAGGGACTTGGGAGAAATGTTTTCTATGCCTCTAAATCACATGGAATCAAATTAAAGAATAGCTGTGGGCTCATTGGTGTCTAGTGAGAAACCACCTGCTCCTTCACCTGGGCCAGAATTCCAGCCTTATGAATGTTTCTTGTTTTCTGCTTTACACCAAAGCTCAAAAGTGAAATCAGGCTGATATCCTGACTCTGATTCAGGGCATCTCACCTCTTTAAACCCATCATGCCAATAAATGGAAGACATTTACTCCTACTGGGCATTACTGCCTCTGTCTGATGTTGATTCATGTGTCCCTTGTGCTGCATTAACTAAGATTCTTTCTTCAGGTTTTGCCCACATCAAGATGCTGATCCTGAAGAGCCAGGAGTTCCTGCCATGACTGATGGTCTTATTGCTCTTAAAAATAATGACCTTAGGGCCTGGGATGGTGACATTATTTTCTGCAACTCAGGGTAGGTTACTGTTATATCATTCCTCCCCCAACAGGCATAAATAGGTCTGTAGGCCAAATTCACTGCAGACATTCCTCATCATTTACACCCCTTGTGTTTCCTCTGTCCCAGGTTTTCAGACAATGGAACTGGACTCTGGCAAGGTAATTTCTTAAAATGGGTCTTCCATCCATTTTTCCCCTCAGTGTAACATGCTCAAGAATGGAAACTGAGACACTCCCCTGCTAATGAGTGTAAGACAGGAGAAAAGCTTAATTCTCCCTCTGGACCACATCAACTCTTCCCTGGGCAGCCATAAATACAAGGGGCAATTTAGCCTTTCATTCTGTTTGCCTCAGCATGCCTGGGGAATACATGATAATTGCTGAATATTTCCTGCTGACAGGAGGTCCTGGACAGGAGGTCCTGATGCTCAAGCACAAAGCTAGCTTGTCACTAACTTGCTGGTTTCTACACATACTTTAGAGCAGGCTCTTATAGAGCTGCATGCACCTTTTTCCAAAGTAAAGACACAAATTCTACTGTGTCTGGGGTGTAATTAAAAGTGTTAATTAATTGGTGTGCTGTGCTGCATATTTACATGGTGTTTCTTTGCCTGCAGTGATGGGACTTTCCCAACGACAGCTCCAGCTTGGAGGTTACATGTTCCATTTTTGTTGGAGAAAGCAGCAACTTTGGCTCCCAGGGAGGCCAAAACAGCTACTGGGGAAAAGGGGCAAATGGAGAACACAGAACACTGACCAGAAACAAGTGAGTTATTCTTCTGCTGTTTCTTCTTGGCGTTAGCTTAAGGTAGAAGAAAAGCCCCAGGAATTAATGTGGCTACCAATGAGTAATTTATACCAGGTGCTTACATTATTGTTCAGGCCAGAAATAATAAGCATCCAAATAAACTCACTCTTCAGGCCAACAGCTTGAGAGCATTCTTGACTGAAGGTGTTTGATTTAGTTTTCTCCTTGGTTCATTAGTCAGTGGAGAATGGGTTAGAGGATCTGACTTATGCCAAATGGCTCTTGTGTGGTGCTTCAGTGGTGCAGCATCAAGGTGCTTGTGTTTAAATCTCCTAGGACATTCCCTGTCCATGGATTCCAGATTTATGATGGCTCTGTCAGGATGGCAAGTTGACAGATACTCAAGGGCCATTGGATTCTTCATGAAAAACCCCTGTCAGATCAGCCCTCAGAACAATGTTCACAGATCCTGATGGAGAAAAGTGTGAGAGAAGCAGAAATGTTTGCTGTTAGATGTGATAGGTTTTGAAGTTTTTAGCAGTGATGAGAGATCAATCCTAAAGCAGGATTTCCAAGCAGAGGTGTGTGTTACATTGGTGCATGCCATCAATTATTTTTGAAACCCTTTTCTTCTCAGTAATGAAGGTTATTCATAAGCAAGTAAAATTTGATATCTTATGCCTGGGCAGACATACAAAAAGAAATCTGCATTGGAGAAAGGTTTCACCTTGCAATCAGAACACCCAGAACACAAGTCTCAGGTAGTGCAGCATTGCCAGCTGCTGAGGAGCTGGTAAGGACCTGGTCTCAGAGGTTGAGAGGATCACACTGAGGATATCAGGAGCCAATAAGCTGCAAAACAATTCTAGAGAAGTAGCAAATGCACTGAGAAGCAAAGCCACGACCCAGTTTCTGAGATCAGCTGTGAAATTCCTGTTGTGCACAACAGGGACATCCCTTGAGCTGTGACAACAGAATGGGGCTCTGTATCTCTGCCTTGGCAGAAGCTGGAGAATGCTGAGCAATTCCAGTCCTTGTCCTGGATTCCTGTAGGGTTCATGACCCTGGACCCTTGGCTTTGGAAATGATGGATTGCACCTGGCTCTCTCCAGGAATCATGACCTCCTTAGCTTTTTTCAAACAAGGTCCACAGTTGTTGGGATGTCCATGAACTGCAGTAACTTTGGCCTGAGGTTTGGCTTTACCTTGAGGAAAATTTCCATTGCTCTGAGATTGACCAATATCACTCCTCTGGCAAGCAGAGAGTTTATCTGTCCCCTCTCTGGTACACTTTAGACCAACAGCCAGGGGGTATTTCATGAAAGGATGGTGTTGATTGCAGTCACTTGACTGCTCCTCTGAGTAAAAAACATGGTCTCTGTGCATTTTGGTGAGAAGATCTTAATTGCCTTGGATGCTTTATGGACCTTTGGAACAAGAATAAGGGGTAATTTGCTGTTCCTTCTTCATGTGTTCCCTTGGGGAAATGGTTACAAGATGGTCATGGGGAACATCAACAAGAAAATCAACATGGAACAGGGGAGGGGAGCTTAGAGAAAAAATGTTTGATCAGTGAGGTGGAAGAGAGTGGAAAATTTCCTCCAGTAAAGGCTGTAGGACTGTCCACCAGAATGGTTTCAGACAGGTGATATCTGTGCACATTGACAAAGGGTTGATTATATCTCAAATGGCTGAAAATGCAACTCTTTAATACAGTCCCAACATCTGAGGCCAATGAGCCTGCTGAGTATGCAGCATTATCTGTTTGAGAGGCAGTTCAGTGCTCCAAGACCTTTAGGATCTAAGGTTTTCAAAGTAAAAATGGTCAGAAGATTTCCTAAATAATTCTGCAAAGTAAATGAAACCAGTACAGTGTAAGCCTATTACAAAAAAAAAAAACCAAAAAAACCAGCAAACAAAAACCCCAAACCCAAACAAACCCTAATGACATGATCTCAAGAATTATCTAATAATTTAATTATTATTAAAAATTAATTATTATTTGTATATTTCCAAGAAAATATCAACTTCTGAAGCTGGCACTTTGCCATGTATGTTAGTAAGCACCTGCATCCCAGGAATTTTCACTTTGATTCTCTTTTATCTGGATTGAATCCAGATGTGCTACCTCTGATTTTATACTTGTAGGATCACACACAGTTTATTTTTTTTGCTATTGTTGTTGCTTATTGCTATATGGGGTAATATATCTTTGCCTAGTTAAGACAGAGCCTGTCAACCATTTTAATTAATTTTCCATCTCCAGGCTTCTTAGTTTTATTAGCCATTTTATTAGTTTTTAAAGGATGGCTAAGTACTAATTCCCTAAAGTACAATCATTTTACTGTTGTTCTTTAAGAAGAAATTAAACATAACTGCAAGTTGTGGAGTGATGACAAAACTATTAGTCATGCTGAAGGATAATTGTGTAATTAATCAGACTAATCAGCAGATTGGTTAGACAACAAAATAATAAAGCCAGTCAGGTCTTGTTTAAATCCAGCATAAAAATAACAGTGAAGCAGAACAGAAGACCTAAACATTACACTCCACACAAAGGATTCTAATTGTCTATCCACTGGCAAAGCTGAATATCACATATTATCTATGCATTTATCCATTGCAATATTATTGCTGGGCTGGTTTGCTGGTTTTGAGAAGAGTGCTTTTAAAAAGTGATTTCAAAGCAGTGGGAGCAGCAGTTGGCTGCAGCCCAGCAGAGGGATGACTGATGCTGTGGTCTGTTGTATCTCTGTCAGTCAGTGGGATCCGGAGAGCTCAAGGAAGATGCCCCAGCCCAGAACCAAGCCTTGTCCAAACACTGGGGCACCACTGCTTGAGAAGACCTGGCATATCTTTTTTTAGTCACAAAACAGCCACCCATTCACCCCTGTGTCCTTCTGAGGCACAGAGGGAGGGGAGGAGCAGGAACACCCACCTGCAGCAGGTGCAGGACTCCCAAACTGTCCAGCTCACCCCCACTGCTAAACATCCCTCTGGTCATTTTGTCCCTGCAGAGTTTAGGGTGGATTCCACCCTACCCCACTCCTGCCTGTGCCAACTCTACCCCATCTCAGGAATTGCTTCTGCCAAAGAAATCCCCGTGGGCTGTGTTGGGTGGGTTTGTGGTGCCCAGGAGAGCTCACAGGGGCTGCACTGAGCCCTGGCTATGGACTAGCAATCCCAGCTTAGCTGAGATGGGCACCTCCTCATGTTGGCTTTGCTATGTTTAGCCTGTGTTGTTCTAGTGCTGGCTTCTGTGTCAAAGCACACATTTGCAAACAGCTCATGATGGGAAAAAAGAAAAGCAGACAGTTAGTAAAGTCTGTTATTTCCTGAAATAGAGAGGAGAAAGAAACCAGTCCCAACCCTGAAGTGACTCCTGACCAAAGGGAACTTGGCAGGGTGAGGGTTTGCATCACTCCAGCAGAGGAAAAGCCATGGGGACAGAGACCCTGGGGGTAAATGAGAGGAAGATTCCTGCTGGATGAAAGTGGTTTTATTAAAATGATAGCAGTGATACAGTGAGATGTCTTTTGTTGGCAGCTTGTGCAAACACTTGAATGTTACAAGGAGTTACTAATTATTACAATGATTTCAGCACCTTATTGTTTTTTACTATAGAAAGTGCAGTAGTCAGGGCTCCCTGCAGGTGTGTTAGGTGTGCTGCCCTTGGACAGGTTGAGTTAGCACATTCTTAAGAGATTACAAACTCTGTCAGGCTCCAGACAGGTAACTCAAGTATCCTTTTTACCGTGTCACTCAGAGGTGGCCACACCTAGTGAAAAATAGGTGTCTGAATAGTACTGTGGTATCCAGACATGACCTGTCTCTGCACCCTCTCCTAGCTCCTTCCTAGCTCCATGTGAACAAACCTGAGGAGCAGAATCTTTGTTCCTGTGTCTTCACTTAGGAAAAATTATAAACAAACCACTGCCACAGCTGTAATTGCAAACTCAGTGGCACTCCTATCCCCAGTGTACCAAAGTAAGGTAACCTTGAGGCTTACACAAGAAGTGACACTGCTCATTAAAATTTCCACTTTTATTCTGACTTTTTAGAGGAGAATGTAAGAGATGAGAATAAAATTAACACCCAAAGTGTCTGCTGCCGGATGGAAACACAGAGTGTTGATCAAATGTGAGATGCACTGGCTGTGCCTTGGTTGGTTTGAAGTGCAGCTGACTTTGTTCTCCTCCCCGGTGCAGTGCCTGTTTTCATAGGCAGCTCCAGAAATGCCATCACAGAGTATTTGTAATGGGGTTTTGAGCTGCTGCACGGTGTTTACATTTTTTAATATCTCATTTTTTATAAATTAAAATGAAAGAAAAAACCCGACACGTTTTGGAATCCTCCTAGGCCAAGGCCAAGTAGCCTTTTGGGGAAAAACTTCCTGTGGTGCAGCGAGAAAAGACTTAAAAAACCTCAGAAATGCACCTTAAATTTCCAAGTGTTTGAGCCTCCTTTAAAGGAGACTGCCTCAAGTATTTGCTTATGAGATTCATACTTAGACAAGAAGGTGGCAGAAAATGGTCCTAGGCTTTAATTTCATTTTAAAGGCATAAAGACTTTTATTCTGCCAGTGGTTGTTGCTGCAGGGTTTGGGTTTTTTTAAGGTGATGGATTTCCCATCCAACTCAGAGTCACAATAACCCTCCTATTCTCCTAATCCCATCTGTTTATTATTGTTAAAATAAAGCCTTTAAAGCCCTTAATAAACTTTCAGCCTAATCCTGCTGACCCTAATTCTCATTCATGTGCACAGTCCAATTAAAATGAGTTGGGGTAAATGGAACAAATGACACTCCTTTGGGCTGGCACCATCCCGTGGTTATTTATGCTGTCTGCTCTGATATTCATTGCCAGCAGATTCATTCAGAGTGCTTGACCTGGAGTCATTATTTTCTTGATTACTTCGGAACTTAATCTTCACACCCTGTAATAATTTCATCTGCAGACATTAAAATATTCCACGCTTCTTTGGCTGAACATCTGCAGTTTCCTTGTTTTGATGTATTTTCATATCAGGACAGATATTTTTACTTAGCTGCTGAAGAATCTTGAGAGCAGAGCTATGCACAATGAGGATAATGCTTCTTCCTGTTATTTCTCCTTCCTAAAAAAAAAAAAAAATCATGGGATATATTAGAATTTGCATGAGAGCCAATTCTGAGAATTTAAAACTTTTGTAAGTTTTATGGGGGTTTAGGAAGAACAATTAGGAAAAAAAAATGGCACAGACAGAACCACTTAAATGGGACATTGAAAAGATATGAGAAAATTCCCCAAATACCTAGGTTTTTCTTTCTTTATTAACAGCTGTGATATTCCTCAGTATATTCCATAATCATCCAGTATTTTCCTACACTCTCAGTCACCCTCTTCTTTTGCCACTCTTCAGTTTATTGCTATGTGATTTCAAGCAACACATGGTGGTGTGGGTGCACTCCAAAGAGCCAAAAGTCTAATTTTTGTGGCAATATCTCCTGGGATTAAGAAATGAGAGGGAGAACCAACATGGCTGGCATATTTTCTAAACAGAAGAAGCAAAACAAAACCCTGCTCAGACAACGGAGCTTTCTAGTTCCAGCTCTATCAGAGTCAAAACAGAGTTTTGCAAAGTTCAGTCCTTACTCTGAGCTTTGCAGTGATTTTCCACCTTATTTTCTCTTCTAGGTTGGACTGAAAGTGTTTTTTGGCAGACCAGGCCAGTGGTTTGGGAACAATGAGAATGGAAATGTGCATCTTCCGTGATGTGGATGGCAGAGCAAGTCCCTGCTGCCTGACCCAGCTCCCTGCTGGAATGGGGGATCTCTCCTGGGCAGCTCTCAGGCAATGGGGCAGCCCAGCCAGCACCAGACACTCTGCTGAGGAGGGAGGCAGTGAAGCTGCTCAGCACTTCCCACACCAAGGGTGAGCAATAAATTTGGTATGGTTCTGCTGCAAGCTGAAATCCACTTGGGGGAAGGTTTGGTGCTTTCTTGTTCCAGGCATTTGTCCACACTTTGATGGGGCTCTAGTGGATTGTTCTGGTGAATCAAGCCTCAGTGAGGGAAGATGTTTCCTCTCTGGTACATCCTACTCGTGTTCAGGGTGGTTGAGATGCAAACTCACAGCAATTTCTCATTTCCCATGCGGAAATCACAGGCTGAGAGATGGCCTTAGACCTTGCCAGCAGTGAATGTCCCAGTCAAACACAGAGTGTGCATGTCTCCTTCAGCTAAAAGCATTGGATGCATCTGCTTTAGCTGCACAGCAGAGAGCAGGAGTTGCTATTTAAGCATCTAAACACTGGAATTAAAAACTCTGGTGCGTTTTGGCTGGGCAGAAAAAGGATTGGGCTCCTATGAAACAGCCCCTTTGAAATAGGATTTTGTCCTTGGCACTTTGTTTGGCTCTGTGTCTCTAGAGAAATAATTGTCCCTGCTCTGGCAACCTAACAGTTAAATTCAGAGTTGCAAACAAGTAGGCATTTATATTTTTATTTCTATTAATATCCTCCTGGTTATGGCACTCTGCATGGTGAGACAGTTTTTCCACCATAGAAAATTTCCTTGGCTAGGTTTAGCCAAGCATAAACATTTACTTCTCTGGGATCCATTACTTACCAGCATTTTTCAAGTAATAAGCATCCAGCAGGATGAGTAAAGGTCATATGAAATGCTTCACTTTATGGGTTTTGGGGAGGGAAATATATGTATGTGCAGGGGAGAAGAAATTGGTCTCGTGCTGCAGGGTTTGATTAATTTGAAGAGGATAACTGTTAGAATATTTCAACCTCACTCTGATTCTCAGCACCCTTTCTGACTGGTGGCTTGTTTGTCTGCTAAATTCTGAGTGTCATACTTCAGAGCAAAAGCCCAAAAGAGTGAATCCAATTACGGAGCAAGATGGTTTGCTTTGATCTTAAAAACTTTATTACAAAATCTGTTTTTCTGCTCCTTTTCATGTAGCTCTGCTAGACAAGAACTTGCGTTCTCCCCTAGTGCAAGCAGGTGAAAATATCCTTTCAGCTAAGGAAAGAGTGACTCCTGTGTTACTGCTGAATGGAGCCCAAGACAGTCAGTCTAGGGATGGGCTGCTTGGCATGGAGAACTGGGATCCAAGTCCTTCCTCTAACATTGCAGGCAAATCCTTTCTGAGCTAAGTGCCTAGAGTACAGTTAATTCCTTTCTGCTTGGTTTCTCTCAGCCCCATTTCATGCTCCTCTTCTCCTGGATGTAATTTGCCCAAGAAAGGAAACGCCTGGGGAAAAACAATTCCTCTGGCAGTGTTTCTAGATCCAAAATCCTGGGGATGGGCTTTCCTGGGGGGGTTTTCATCTGGCAGCTCAGGCTGATGTTCCCACCCTCTGTGGCTGGTTCATGGTGCTGCCTCCTCAGTGTCTCCAAGGAGCATCAAATCTCCTTCCCCCTGTGGTGTCCAAGGGCTCCCTCCAGCAGGGAGCACTCAGGAATGCCTTAGTTTGGTTTGGGGACCACCTTAAAATCATGAAATTCACTCAGCAAGAACCAGCAGGTGTTCTAGTCCTCCCTGTTTGGTTCTGGAGTCTGTGGGGTTGTTGTTGTCCAAACAGGACCAACCCCTTTGCTCTTTAATGACAGCTGAAACTCTCATGTTGTAATGTAAATAAAACAAGGCTTATTTAAAGGAGGGACACTAAACAGAGGGAAAGTCACAGGGAAAGCACAAGAGCTGTCAGCACCACATCTTCTGGAGTCTCTGAGTCACTCAGACTTCATCATCGGGGCACCAAGGTCCTTGGTGTCCATCAACCTGATTTTCAGCTGCTGCAAAGGCCAATAAAGAAAGAAAAATGTAGAAAGAGGTTTCATAGTTCTCCCCATGCAGGCGTGTGAGATTTCCAGTGGCACAGAACTGGAGACTCCTTGACACCTGCAGTACTTGCTACAATGTAAATGAGATTCCTAAACCTTTTCTGATTTATGGATAAATTGTAAGAGAAGTGCCTTGGGTCCCACAGGGCAGTTGAAGCTGGGCATTTACTGCAGCACATCAGGGGAGGCTGTGAAACTTCTTTTCTTTGGTATTAGTCTTTATTAAAATAAGCAGAGTTTTTGGCAGGATGTGCTGTTTTCTTTAATAAGCTTAAAAAGGTGTTAGACAGTCATAAGAGACTGCCACACAGCCAAACTAGTGTCAGTTTTGAATTTAAAAAAAATTGATGCCTTGCAATTCTAAAATGCTCCAGGATATGCTGTTGATTTTACACCTGTTCACTCAGTCACTCCTTCACTGCTGTTGGCTGAAATAGGAAATATTCCATTTTTGTTAACTCTGCCCTTGCAGTGAGTGTTTGCACTTGTGCTGATCCTTCATCTCTGGGCTTCACATCCTCTGTGGGCTCTGTGCCTGCCTTTGGTACTGATGCTCTCAAGTGTAAAGCAAGCAAGAGATGCAGGAGGTAGCCAGCAGTGGTTTTTCCAGCCCCAGGAAACTGCAGAGTCCCAGGATGTCTGTGGTGCTTGAGGATTATCAGCACCTCACACTCTGGGAACAAGGAAAAGCCTGCAAGACGTTTTTCAGTTCATGGTGTCTGTTTTTGGATAAAGAGGTTTAGTTTGGATCTGTGATGCACATCAGTTGAAAACCAAAGTAGTTTTCCTGATGCCAGTGACATCCCAGCATGCCTTAGAGAAAGAAAGCTACTTTTTTTTTTTCTTTCTGCAAGAATTTTAAAGCCTTCACTTGGAAATTTCAGCGAGAAAATGTTTTTCCCTGAGATATTAATATTTTTTGAGCAGTCAGTCAACCAGAAAGGGAGAAGGTATGTTTTGATCTTCTCATTTTTAAGGTTTTTTGCCCCAACATGACAGCTGACAGCATGACAGGACAAAAGCAAGAGCAATGAAACAAGAAAGCAAGAAAACCTTTTCTCAGAAATCAAGATTGTCATTTCCAATACTTGGCATGTTGCTTATCTTCATACTCACTCTCCAGCTGAATACCAGATCCCCCTGAATTGTAAAGAACTTATCTTCTCAGTTTCACAATCTACTCGGGAAAATTGCCATGTAAGCACGGGGGAATCTGACACATCTCTTCAGCATGAAGTGTCAAGCAGCTAAAATGACAACTATGTCCACTAAACCACCCAAGCAATGAGAAGGCTCACATTTTATAATGTTTTAACCAGCTCTTCTTCTCCTACCACATCAATCTGTCACCATTTCTCTATTTTAAAGTCTCGCTGTGACCCATTTTCTTTTAAAGATTTTGATAGAAGTAACCAAAAATTGTGGAGGTGGTTCTAAGGAAGATGGATTTTTCATTCTAGAAAGTGGGTGAATTTTTCATTCCTGTTGACTTAGTGATGTTCCACATGGGCAAAACAGACTCTTCACATAGGATCTGGGTTTCTTGATCAGGGCTGTAGCCTCCTTTAGTAAGAAACACGTTCAGAGAGCTGTCAGATAATACTGTTGCATTTCTAGGGGAGTGACAATCACACTCTTGCTGTTTTGCACTTCTGGAGAGCATTCAGCCGGTGGCCACTGTCACTGCAGGAGGCCAAATGACACTCTGCAAGTCATTTACAAGTAAATTTACAACATTTCTATAATGCATACGTGGCATTTTCCTTGTTCTGGTTAAGGTCATTCTCCAAAGAGCTGTGATCATTATCCTTGTGTCAGACCTGTGTCTTGGTCCCTACACACCTGGAGGAAAATGCTCCCAAAAAATCTCTGACCTCCTTTCCTCATCACCTTGTTGAAGCATTCCAGCACTATTCCAGCACTTCTTTGGGTTCATTCATAATAGCAAGCACCTTAAGCCATGCATGGCTCTCTCACTCCCTTTTATTTTTTTCAATCTTTACACAAATAGCTCAAAGCACATCAGAGTCTTATGTTCTTGGTGACCTGTAATCTAGGAATCTTCGGGGCTCATTGAGTGCATCTCCTTCCTTTCTTGGCTTTTCATTGGTGCATTTAATTTTGTAGTTAAGTGCAATGTAAGTGTTCATTCCAACTGGTTTTCATTAGAAAATGCTGTTTGGATTGAGAACAATTAATACACTGATGGGATTTCAGGTCTGAATGTGTCTGATGGGTCTCCTGCTCCAACCTCAGCACTACCCCATCCTGATGGGACCAAGTGAGAGTGAAATGAGGGTTATTGTGTTTTGTGTTATTGGCTTTCCAACCATGGTTTGAATGTGAATGCAAAATAGGTTTTTCTTCTTGGTTTCAGAGATAAAAAAGGCTTTTTTTATCAGACTGTGAAATAATTCACAAGTCTTTCTTGATTCATCAAGAATGAGCAAATTCATTACCGCCCAAAAATGTTGTTTGGAGTGAATTCCTTGATCAATAGTTTCAGGCATCAGGAAAAAATTTATGTTAATGTCATTCTGGGATCCACTTTAATCTTCCAGTATCTGCAGACACCACTCAGAATTGCTTCTCATCACTGAAGTGCAATGGTGTGAAAGGAGGAGTGGACTGAATATCCGAGAAATTTTCACAACCACTTTTGGACTGTTCCTTTGGCAGGAGATCCAAATGTTTAATTTAAGTACTCAGCATAAGGCTGCTGGATTCAGGGATGAGAGGAGGGGTAGGCAAATGTGGTCCATCTATTGGAGCTCCTTAGGAGCTCAAAATCAACACTAGGAGCAGGAACAACTGCAAGATCCTTCTGAACATGGAACTGGAACGAAGGATGAACTCATTGAATCCATAACTAAAATAAGCCCACATACAAAGCAAGGAGAGATAGTCTGGTTTTGCAGAGCTTTCAGTTTCTGTAGACAAGAGGAGGATAAGCAGATCTGGAGATGTGAGTGCCCTGCATTAGCAGGCAGATATCTTGATAGATGGAGTCTTAACCTCTCTGCTAGTCTTGGCTGCACTTGTATCCTTGTGAAATTAAAATCTGATAAGAAACTACTGCTTCCATTTAGATCTACCTCAGAGACACAAATTGAGTTTAAAAATAATTTTGATGGATGGATGCTCATGTGGAAGGTTAGATATTTGTGAGTTACCATGGATTTCTATGTTGGATGCTTTAAGTTCTTGATGCAAAGAGTGTTATTCTACACTGTAGGAGAGCGAAGGCAGCAGGATTACAGATGTCCTCATCTGTCCTTTGTGCATCTGAAACCCTTCAGGGAACATGACAAGCTGCCTGAAACAGCCCTGCGTGCAGAGACAGATTTGTATGACTAGCTGTGTATCTTCCTTTTGCACTGGAATTTCACATGGGGGAAAGCAGGGCAGTGTCATACATTCAGCCTTAAAACTAATGTTTGCCACACAAATTTGCCTTTGAGTGATGGCAGGACAGAAAAAGCACACAGCTGGAGTGTGGCTTTGTAATTGTTCTGTAGAGGTGAGCTGCAGGTCAGAGGCATCTCTTGGTCCCTGCAAGAAGAACTTTGCTGAAACCTTGGACTTTGGTATTTAGTCTGTAAGGGGATATAGTCAGGACATCAAGTTTTAGCCCCCAGAATTTCAGCCTAGTCTGCTACTTGAGAGCAAAGATGTGGATTCTATTAGATAACTGGGTCTGGTCCAAAGACCATTGACATAACTTCAGTTTTCTGTATTTTCAATGGAATAAGCCTGTTTTGAAAGTGCAGTCATTTGAATTCATAAAAAAAGGGTTACCTTGTGATGCTTCCTTGATTACCCTTCTCCCTAAAGATTTTGAATAGTGAACATTTTTATGGCACTGTATATCTCATATCCCACTTCATGGTTGTCCCTGTGGATGGCTGCAGATGCTATTTCTGGTTTACCTTTTTATTTGAACTGGAAACATTTCAGTGACTTTCCAACTGTTCTGAACTCTTCATTGGCAGAAACCATTTACAGGCAGCGATGATCAAATGCACATGTGATGGCTGTGCCTGGCTGGTTCAATGGACATGTTTGTCATTTTCCTTTCACTCTCAGCTTTACATTCAGGCCAGATGCCCCCAGGAACCTGACCCTGCCCACTGCCAGAGCATCATTCCCTTCCCACTCTGTGTGGCTGCGAGGTGTGAGCGGGCTGCCAGCAGGGCCAGCAGTGCCAGCCTGCTGTCCCACTCCAGCAGGATTAAATCCTCCACTGGAATGGCAGAGCACCTGAAAATGCCATCCTGGACTCCAGCAACTTCAACAGGTACTGCCCTGTGTTGACAGAAATCGTTCTGTTTTCCAAAGGTCTGGAGATTTTATCATTTTATCAAAATATTCATTAGTGACCTTTTGATGGTCTCAGCAATTTCGGAGAGTGTGGAAGGAAGGTTTCAAAGCTTGACACTAACTGATGCAAAGAGATGCTTCTGCTTTCACTCTAGCCCAGCTTTTTTGATGTGCAGAGAGGTTTCTCTTTCCAGAAAGTTTTGAAATATAATCCAAGTAAGTCCTGGCCTGCTGTCCCTGAAATCCCTCCAGAGGAGCTCTGGCTCTGGTTCATTTATTTGTACTAGTCACTGCTCACATAATTTATCTCCCATATATATAAAGTGCAGAAATGCATCAGAATGTGCACAAAACTTTGCATCTTCTGTAACCCAAACAGCACTGGAATTATTGTGTTTTTCTAACTCAAGGTTTAAAATGTTAGGTCTCAGCACAGCAAGATTGCAGGCTCTGCTGTATTTATTTCCCATGTTTTCTTAGCATTGTATAAAGACAGGGTGTATCCACTTTAGATGCTGCTTTTCCCCTTGCAATCTTCTTCATTTTGCTCGATTTCATTTATGGTTTTTATTGCTGTTGTTACTTTAATGAAGTTACTTGTGCCTTGCACTGGTTCCACTGTTAGGAGAGAGCAGGGGTGGGCATTGCCATGGTGCACAGAGGAGACGCTGCAAGGGATGAGCACCACAAGAAATCCTGGCCATCACCTTGGCATCTGCAGTGTGTCTGAGCCCTCAGTTATTGTTAAAAACCCACTGTGGTGAAAAGCCAGAGGTTTGCAAGTGAAACCTGACCTGGTTGCACACAACAGAGGCTCGGGTTGCCAAAGCAGGTTTGAGATAGTTGGCATGAAAGGCAAAGGCACTGGGGACGTGAAGCAGCACGTTCTGCTGGTACACCTGGAGGGCTCCCAGCTCCCTCCAGTGTTATCCAAACCCCACACCCATCTGCTGCTCCTCTGGCAGAGTGTCCCTGCTGTGCCTTTGGGTAGGACAGTTTTGGGCAAAGCTTGAGCTCTGTTTGCTTCCCCTGACCTTTGGAGCTGAAAAAAATTCTAAAGATCTTGTCCTTTGATGGCAGCATGAATGCCCATGGGAATGCACCTGAGAAGGGCAGTGTTTCCTCTTTATACAGGCCCATTCCAGAGTGACACACACCCTGATTTAAACATGTGGTAGCTGTAGGGTCATGACTGAGTTGCTGCATGATCAGTGTTTGGACGCTACTGTCACAGGGGAATTATCAGAATTAAATGACTTTTTTTCTGTATTAATACATCTTTGTGCACTCTAAGGAAGAGGAAAACCTACTAGCTGCTCATGGACAACCTGAGTTTTGCAATTATTATCTGTCTTGGTTTTGCAGTTATTATCTGTCTTAAATGGTGAGCTCTCTCCTTGCAATTGCAGAGCTAAATCCTCTGCCAAGTCCCTGATGGCCAGCTCACACTTGCCAAAGCTTTGGCCCACAATCTTCAGGCACGAATTTAAATCTGAAGGCAGCACCAGGGCTTTGGTAAAGTTCAGCTTTAACTTTAGCTCTTGTTCAAGCATCCATTTAACTACATTTTACTATTGAAAACCACAATGTGGTTGTGGTTCCTTTTGTCTCGTACAAAACCAGTTATTTGAACTGGGCAAAGGTTTGTAGAGTTTTCTGATCCAGAAACTGTTGGCAAGGTAGCTGTTTTGAAGAATCATAAGCAAGAAATAAACTGTAACAAAGGAAAACCACAATTTGACTTTATTTCATTTAGAGCATCTTGCTAAGAAATAATTGGGAATGAATTGTGGGGCTGCTCTGTCTACACTCAAGTATGCTGGATGCTCACTAGTGTGAGACTTCAGGCTGATGCAATAGTGAAATCTCCAGACTGCATGGAAAAACATGGAGAAATGAGGTTCCCATGGAAGGGTGAAGGAATTAAGGAGAAAAAGTGTTTTTTGGAGTTTGAAGGAAAGTAAGTGCCTGCCTAAGTGATTTCATGTCTGACCTCTACTAAGCATTGTATTCCAATGATTTCTGGAATGAAAGAATTCTCAGATTGTGGAGCCCAGAGTAATCAGGGACAGAAAACCAGATTTTTACCTGTCTCAAGTGGCTTTATGTTTTATCTGTTCTTTTAAAATTCAAAATACTGCATAACTTCCAAAAAATGTTCTCTTAAAATAGTAGCATCTGTGCCAAACGTGAGATGCAAATGAAATCACATTTGGACGAACTTTATCAGCAATCTTCTAGGGTTAATAATTTCAGAAATAACCTGAGTGAACAGCTGAAGTGTTTTCAGTGCTGTCACTGTAAGCTGACAGATGGCTGTGTCCAGGATGCTGCCTTTGCAGGCTGCCCTTCTAGAATGATCTGCACTAGGCTGGCTAAAGGAAGGTCAGAGGGGAAATAAAGAATTTGACAGGAAGATGTGTACCAGGATTTGGATATCACTAATGTTGGACACTTGCATGATTAACACTTTCCCTGCATCTGAGGCACGGTAGAAAGACCCAGCAGATCTTGTGCCAGTGCAGACATCTGTTACAAGGCTGGAACACCCAGATTCCTGGGGTGGGCAGGAGCTGCTGGGGATGAATTCACATGACTCAGCTGAAATTGGCAGAGCTGAGAGCTGGGAATCTTGTCCAGTGAGCTCAGAGGCACTGCTGGGGTGGGTTTGCTCAGGGAGGAGGACACCAGTTACAGCACAGCCAGCAGATCTTTATCTCAATCCTTCTGCTGTGCCCTTCCTTCCTTCCTTCCTTCCTTCCTTCCTTCCTTCCTTCCTTCCTTCCTTCCTTCCTTCCTTCCTTCCTTCCTTCCTTCCTTCCTTCCTTCCTTCCTTCCTTCCTTCCTTCCTTCCTTCCTTCCTTCCTTCCTTCCTTCCTTCCTTCCTTCCTTCCTTCCTTCCTTCCTTCCTTCCTTCCTTCCTTCCTTCCTTCCTTCCTTCCTTCCTTCCTTCCTTCCTTCCTTCCTTCCTTCCTTCCTTCCTTCCTTCCTTCCTTCCTTCCTTCCTTCCTTCCTTCCTTCCTTCCTTCCTTCCTTCCTTCCTTCCTTCCTTCCTTCCTTCCTTCCTTCCTTCCTTCCTTCCTTCCTTCCTTCCTTCCTTCCTTCCTTCCTTCCTTCCTTCCTTCCTTCCTTCCTTCCTTCCTTCCTTCCTTCCTTCCTTCCTTCCTTCCTCCCTCCCTCCCTCCCTCCCTCCCTCCCTTCCTCCCTCCCTCCCTCCCTCCCTCCCTCCCTCCCTTCCCTCCCTCCCTTCCCTCCCTCCCTTCCCTCCCGCAGTACTTGTGCCTCCCTCTCACAGATTCAAACCAAGTTTAGAGTAATCCTTCAGTTTCTTTGCCTCCATCAAATTAGAATTCCAGCATCTCCACACGCTGCCAGGTGCTGCAGAGAGGCTGCTCCACGCCTGCCAGCGTTGTTCCCAGGGAGAGCTGGACTGGTTTGCGTCTCTCAGGGCATCTGTGTCTCCCACTGCCTGCTGGGCAAACACAAAGCCACGATGGAGACCTGCAGGTTGTGTTTTCAGGCTGCTGGGGAACGTTGCAGGCTCAGCAGAAATGCCTGATGAAGCTCCAGATAAGAGTTGTCTGCCTCATGCCTGGGAGTGTCCGTGTGAGGATGAGCAGGAGGATGGGTGTTGATGCTTCTGGAAAAGGGATGTGCAGGGCAAGCAACTCTGAATGTTCTGGCAAGTGAACAGGAGAGCACTGGCTGGAATTTTAATGCCTAGCAATGAAGTGTGCTCCAGAATCTGCTGGGTGTTTCTTTCAGGGCAGAAAAAGTGAGTGTAAAACCTTCATGCACCCTCAGATCTCTTCTTCAAGGGTTTTGTCTTTTTGTTGGAGTGGTTTCCATGACTTCACCCTCTCCAAGCTTTTTTTATTTTTCCTTTCCTTTTATTTGATTTGGTTTACTTTTTATCTTTAATTTTGGGGGACAGTGTTGGCTGTGAGGCTTTTGAGGTAGGTTTTTTGGGGGGGAGGGGGGTGTTGGTGTTTTTTTCTGCTTCACAGAAGATGATAATTATCTGTAAGACTTATTAAGGGCTTTCCTCAAAATTATTGTCCTGAAGCACAAAGGTCCACAGAGAACATCAGGCTGGTTACAAGCTGGAGGAGAGGCTGATAAGCCTGGAGGAGAGGATGGAAAACATTTATTGGTAGCCAGTAAGTGCCTTCTTTTGGGTGCTGGAGAGCAGTACAAAGATTGGCATTTCATACAGTAATCAAAGGCAGAATTTTAATCCTTCCATTTAATGACCCAGGCATTGTGCCTGTGCAAATCTTCTAAGCAAAGGCAAATACTATTATCAAAGGCACGGGGCTGTTCAGTAAGTCAGCCAGGCTCCTTTGTGCTATCAGCACATCTAAAGATAAGAATTATATCTCCTCAAAGCACATATCTGAAGTACAGTGTAATAAGTCATGTTGTTGAGGCAGCCTGAAAGCAGTGGCAGTTGGATGAAGCATTCCTTGCCTTTAATGAGAGCAGGGAAATACCTTCACACGTGCTCTGCCCAGGCTCAGAGGGAAGGGTTTTCCCTTGGCAGGGCTCTCTGCTGTGGGTTGACAGGGAGAATTCAGGGAACTGTGCCTGCAGGTGGACAGTGAGGGACACAGGGCTCTTTGGTGCCTTGGTGAAGCAGTTGGACCCTTATGAGAATCTTACAGAAAGAAACAGGGAGGGGAGGGCCAGATTTCTTGTCAGCAGCAAACAAGAGGGCAGATGCCCATGTGAGTGCTCAGGCATGTGCTCAGCCTTTCTCCTGCTGTGGTGTTTGTGCAGGGATGGGCACAGGTTCACTGCTCAACTCCTCCATTTCATGGGCTAAAAACCTGTGCAGGGGCTTGTTATCATGTTCACTAGTGAACAATCTTAATTATTTGAAAATTCAAGAGCCCAGAACAAGCTTGTGTCTAAACTTTTCTTTAAAAATCCTGGACCTTTCTGACCTTTGGTGACACAAAGCCTCCAGGAGGCTGCAACCCATCCAGAGATGGAGATCTTATTGCAGGGAAACTTCCACAGCCCAAGCCTGCACTCAGACTCTGGGGGACTCACTAGATTTGTATTTGCCATGGTTGTGCAGGTAGATTTTTTCCTATGGCTTATTATTCCATGCCAGTCTGATTCATACTTTCAGCTACCTGCCATTTTTGCGATTAAATTCCTTAGTGGTGATAAGGTCTGGAGAAAAACAAAGATAACAAGACAAGGCTAGATTGTGCTTGTTGCAGTCTTGCACAGTTTAGAGACATTTCCTAAATTGTTTCTTTTTCAGATTAGTTCCAAGTCAGCTTTTCCTCTTGCTTCCCAGATTGATAAATGCTCAGGAAGGCATAATTAGTATTTCAAAGTAGAGCTCACAGTTTAAAGCTGTAAATGCTTTCTTGCTCTTGTACATGCAGGAGTTCTGACCCCTCCATCCCCTAGATCCGGATGCAATACAAGGAACACCACCACTACTTCCAATAATAATAAAGTAAAGTGCTACTTGGGTTTCATAACCTGCCCCTCCTGATAACATCTGTGATTCAGAGTTAATCATCCACACAACACAGAAGTCAGCAGATCCCTTTGAATTCCCTCCTGTCTATTTAAATCCCTTAAACTACCCACAGATCAACCCATGGATGAAAGCCACAAGATTTATATACCTTTGTTTTTATAATTGGAAAGAAGCTGGAGCACTTGCCAGAACACCAGGCTGCAGATTGCACCACTCAGTGCAGTTGGGTGAAGCCTGTGCTGGCATTGCCATGTCCAGGTGATCCTAAAGCCCTGAAGTTTTCCCTCCTCTCCTCCTGCCTTGCTGGTCTCTGTCCTCTGCAGCTGGGATTACCAAGGTGACTCTGAGGAGACACATCCTCCCTGAGATGATCACATTACAGCAGGAATTAGAGCAATCCAGCATCAGACAGCCCCAGGTGGCTGTGGCAAACCAGGCTGCTTGTCACTTTGCAGCTTGGCATGTGAAACCTGAGGGGTTTTCCCTGCCTTGACCCTTCCCCTGGCCCAGGGAGTGGGGACTGGGGGTGCTGAGGGAGCATCTCCTGACCTGGTGTGCATCCGAGGCAATGCAGGAAAATACAAAACACACAACAGCCTGTGATAGAGAGCTTGGGGAGACATGAAAGAGATGGGAACTGAACTGGCATGGGATTCCTCCATGGAACCTGTAGGGTGGGAAAAGCCAGGATAAAATGATGAACTGTGTTTAAATGCAGGAAGTTCTTATTTTTGCTCGAATGCATTTGTCTGCAAGCCAGATGCTCTCTGAGTCAGACCTTGGTTTCACGAGGATCAGCAGATCTGTACCTCAGGGCAGGATCCCTCCTGTAATTTGTTGAGCTTCACAAAACCAAAAATCCTTCTTTTTGCCTAAGGGGATGTGGATAAAAGATTTTTAATTTGTATTAAGATATGGCCTATGCTTTTGAATTTTTAATGGCATTTCCTAAATAGCAGTATTTAGGAAAGGCATTTAAATCCCAGCACACCTGACTTGTTACAATCCCTGCAAAAAGCAGTCCTCCAGAAGAGGCTACCCTCAGTAATGAGGCCCTGGCAAAATTGGCTGGATGCTCACCCCATGTTTACCATTGTGGGGGCTGGGTGTGTTTACTGGGCTGGAGCTGAAGGCAGAAAACTTTTAAAAAAGCCAAAATCTAAGAAAAAAGGAGCGAGTGGCAGCTGCAGGGAGCTGGTGGGAAATGGAAAACAGCTTGAGCTGGGAGAAAGGGGCAGAGCCACGGGCAGGTCCCTCTCTCCCTTTCTCTGCTCCTCCCTGCACCAGGGAGATGCGTGGGCAGCTCTCACTCCTCTCTCCTCACCAGTGCTGCTGACTGAAGATGAGGTGACTGTCCTGAAAGCAGCTTTGGTGCCAGAGGAGATCCAGCCAAGTGCTGGGCAAGACGTTGGGAGAGTTTTTGTGAGAGAAAAACCAGCTGTATCCTGAGTGAGAGCAAGAAGCACTGACCTCCTGTGATTTATTCTTGGGATGGGTTGGAGGCTAAATAGGGGCTGTGCATTTTTTATGGTCCTTTGAAGTTTAAACTTCAGCCTGTAAGAGACCAAAGCAGCATGTGGGGATTTCTGTTTGGTTCCCATTTTATGAACAGGAAAGTTTGAAATTCCCAGTTCTCTCACTCCCTCTGAAAGTTCAGCTCACGTAGATGTTGACCAAAATGTCAGAGGGGTTGTTTTTAAATAGGAGAAATAACAGTTGGGGGAGACTGACTCACTGGATGGAACTCTCTTGTTTTTTCAAGCCCAAGGAAAAAAATATGTAATTTTCAGTTGTGCTCTATGGCATTCCCTCGTCAGTTTACCCCAGATTTTCATCAGTGAGGTCAGGATTTGGACTGTGCCCTTCCATGTTCATCAGCTGTGTGACACACCAGGTCAGTAAACATGGCAGGGCTGTTTTCTAGAAAAACATTCATCAGCTTACAGGTCCCCTTTACTAAAATACAGCCAGGATGGACATCCAGGACGACCAGAAACCCCAGCATGGATGATTCCCATTCAGCCAGGACTCACACTGCACCTGACATAGCCAATATTGTGGTTGCTCACAATATTCAACAAGTGTTATTCATCCTCTGCCAGGCAGTCAGAGCCCCAGACTTGCACTTTTTGTGTCTATTCCAGCCAAATCTCATCTCCAAGTTCGTGACTGGCTTTACATCCCCCCACTCAGGGCAGTCTCCCCTCCTTTGCTGCTTGATCACCTTTCTGATCACATTTCTCTGGTGTCTTTGCTTCTGAGAGTTCAGGGTTGAGCTGGAGGAGTGTTCTGGGGGCTGTAAATGAGCTATGGACGTGTGTACGTGCAGATCTCTATCTGCCACATGTTACAGAACAGGAAACCTCTCGCCTGCTTTTTTGCCTTTCCTTGTCCTTTTAATGCTTTTGCTTATCCCAGGAAGCCTGCTCATTGCCAAAGCAGAACATTTTTAACACTTTGTCTGATGGTTTTGCTTTACCTGAAAGAGCCAGAACTGCAAATTGCAATATCTTGGTGGAAAAAACCCAAATAATCATTGGGTTTGTTTCATCCAACCATTTCCAAAAGAAAACAAGCAGGATAAACACAATGGTAAAAATGCATGAGATGCACTGTGGGGATTGTTGAATGACTGAAACAGAGTGGCAGAAATGTCAGGTTTTAGACAGTCTGGTGTCAGCAGATCCTCAAAAATTTTCAAAGTAATGTTTGAAACAGTTGGCACCCATTAAACATTGACTTTTTTGCAAGTGTATATTAAGCTTTCCCCCTTCAAAGACCAAAAAAAAGTTAGCCTGATTAGGAACACGAATTAAAAAAAAGGAAGACTGTTCCTTATCTATAAAATGAAATGAACCTTTTCACTAGAAAAGGTTGTGAACACAATTACTTAGTTTTGGGGTGCAAATACCTTAAATAGCTTAAGTTAATTTTTTGTGCATGTTAGTATGAGTTTAAGTTAAACTGAAAAGTTAGCCTTTCTACCTAAAAATATTTTCATTTGTTTTTATTGCAAGAAACTCCTAAGAATGAAAGTAGAAGACACAAAAGTGGTCCTGTTTATTGCTTTGTGGTGGGACAGTATTTATTTCCATCTCTTCCTCCACGAACTCCAAAGTAGGTGCTTTTCATTTGATCTTTTCAATCCTGGAGTGATTGATTTCATTGCTTCATTCAGCCTGCTCACCTGCACCCTAGACTGTCGCACTCCTATTCCCAAGTGACCTGCCAACTCAGGATGTGGTTTTTATTTTTTTTTTAAATTCTTTCACCCTCTAGTTTTCTTTTCTCATTCCTCAGGGAGGTGGCAGTCAGTGCAGCAGAGCACCAAAGCTGGTTCCCAGCATCTGGGGGAGTGACAAGCTCTTTTTGTGACGGTGACTTCAGGGGATGAAATGTGCTAACCCATGCAAATCACCCTTATGAAACAGCCAAATGTCCTGGGACTCCATCCTAAAATATTCCATGAATATGGCTCTGGTGCATTTCTTTCATTTCCTCTAGTCAGAGGCCAGATCATCTGAAAATATATCCGTTTTTGAGCTGTGCTGTGTTATGACACAGCTGGAGCTGGTTAAAATCTAGAGGGCAGTATCTGGCTTGAGCTGATGGCTCTTTGTGTAGCTTTGATTTATTATTTTAGAACAGCCTGTCCCCTCTTCCATCCTGTAGATAGCTTTGTTTTGTTTTGATGAAAAAACCAGAAAAAGGCCAAAATAGCTTTTCTGTATTGCTGTCCATGTGTAAAGCAAAGGAAAGGTCCAGGCATGCAGACCCCTGATTTCACCACCATGAACTGGTTTCCCCTCATTTATTGCTCTGCAGCCAGGGATGGCTGGTGGGTCACTTCAGGGATCCTTTGGAATAATTCTGACTTCCTGAGCTTTATAGAACGCAGAGAGGCAGATGATGAAGGTGCTGCTTCCTTTCTCTACTCCAATTTTATATTTTCCATTTTTACCAGGAATGCAGGTAGTTCAAAGAACACATTTAAATCCTGGAAGGTGACACAAGGAAAGCAAACCATGGTTCAGGCATCTTGGTGCTACATGCTGAGCCACCTAAGAGGGGAGAAAGGACAAAAAAACCCCAAAAGCAAATTATCTGGAGTTTAGTTTTTCTTTCCAAGTGTAAACTTCATGTGGCTTTCTGCTTGGCACAGCTCAGGTGCCCCTCATAGACAGGAATGGGTGTTGGGATCCTTTGTGGGAGATCCTTTCTATCAATAAAAGAATTGTGCAGTATCTGCAGCTTTGGCTCTGAGGCTGGAACCAAAGGTTTCTAGTTTGGAGCCTTTTTTTCTCTGAAAGAGCGTGGCAATGGGAACCAGAGGGTGAAGGAAAGACACAGGGGCAATGTTTTTGTAAATGTGTAAGCTGAAATTTGGGGAAACAGGAGTTAAAAGATGATTTAACTTTATCCTTAGTTATTCTAAACTGACATTGAAGAAACAGCCAGGGAGAAAATGGAAACCATAATAATAAACTTCACTGTAAAGTGGAGGAAGCAGGTCTCTTTAGACTGTGGCTCTGGTTCAAGTTGGAGATTACTTTTCTAATTCCTGAATCTGTGCCCCAGGAGAAATGTCTGCTGGATGCTGGTTCCCTCTCCTGCAGCAGTGAACTGGCTGCCTCAGGAGACAGAGTGGGTATGTGACTGGTTGTTCCTCAGCCTCACAGGGCAAGGAAGAGAAAATCCCTGGTTTTAAGCCATCCTGGCACCTGACTCAAAGTTCCCAGAGGTCAGCTGGGGTCCCTGGATCAGACCTCTGTAATAAGCAGCCGTTGTTTCCAGACAAAGCAAAAAAAAAAAAAAAATCTGATTTTCTTTGGCTTTGAGGATTTGTTGTGTTTTTTTTAGAGCAGAAAGAGAACCTCAAAGGACATTTCTTTGTTTTTCCCTGAAGTCTGTACTCTTGGCTGCAGACCATCTCTCTGTACTCCAGCCTTTAAGTGCATTTTTTCCCTTTGCCCCTGCCTGCCCTTTCTGCCAGCAGAGGACACTGGCAGTGTGTGACCCTCTGCCATCCCAGGGAGGGACAGGGACAGTGTCCAGCACATGGAACTGGTGAGTGGCTCTTCCACCCAACAGGGGTGAGCCCTGCTGTGCTCTGGGTGGGCAGCAAGCCCTTGGGGTCTTTTTCTTACCCCAGCACCTCCTTTCTCTTTCTCACAGTCAAAATTCAGGTCTGTCTGCCTTGCATGCTCTCCTCCCTGATTTCAGGCCAAAAAGGGTTTCCAGGCTGGAGTGCCTGGGGCAGGTCTGTGCCCGTACCTGAGCTGAGATTGGCAGGGCTGCTCAGAAAAGGGCTGATTTCCAGGCTGGACTGGGCTCCTTGTGCATCCCTGCTGCTCAGACTGCTGCAGGTGTGGGCATGATGTGAATATTTGTTTAAACCCATTGTACCCCAAAGGGCCATGAGAAACACCCCTTTCATGACCAACACTGAGACAGTTTGTGAAACTACGACCTCCTCATGTACCCACAAAAAAAGATTTCTAAAATAATCCCATTCTAAAAATCAGATTTTGTGAAAAAAGGTGAGCACCAAAAGCACATCTCTTATTTTGGAGGCATGAAGACTCCTGAAACTCTTGCACTGTCTTTGTGAGACTTGAGGACACCTTTGGTTAAAAAAACATATTACGAAACTGTGTTTCTCAGTCAGCTAAAATAGTTAGGCAGGAAAAAAGTGTTTTGTGGTTTAACCATGAGTCCCATGATGCTTCACCTGACTAAGCAGCTACTTCAGGAATCAATCCACAAACGCCAGATTTGAAAATAAGATGGGATATATTTATTCATTCAACCATAACACATGAGCAATCGAATCCCGGAATGCCTTCCCTGCTAACCAGGCTCCTTGATGATGGCCAGGTCTCTCTCATCACAGGAGTTGTGAAACACCAATTTGGTAATTAATCCTACTTTTTTTAAAAAAAAAGGTTGCCCAAATTCTGTAAACATGTTGTTTACTACTAAATAGCAGGAAAATGGTCCCACGTGTGGGGGGAGAGCCATGAGAGCCATCTGGAGCTGGCACAGGCAGACTGATGGGTCCAACCTGACTGAATTCTGGCAGTATCAGCACTTTGCTTCTCTCTTTAGTTCAGCAGTTATTTTTTTAGCCTTTCAGAGTCCAGAAGTTATGGGATTGGCTTTTTTCTTTTCCTGTTGTTGTTTTTAGACTATTTCATAATGAGTGGGATGTTTCCCCTTCTTTTTTTAACCCCACATGCTGGATCTTTGGAAAGGAACCAAGCTTACTCAGTCTCTCTTCCAGACAAATGGAAACAAATATTTAGTTTTGAAAGAGATAGAAGGAAGAATCCCTGTAAAGCTCACGTATCTTTTTGATCCTGGAGCTGAACTGAGTTGTTTATATACTTTCCTCAGCCTGAAATGCAGAATGGACAGGATTGAGCACATACTTGGAACAGTGAGAAATAAAAATGAGCTCCAAAGGCCAGAAGCCCTGGCTGCCTTGGAGCTCCTGTCATGCATGCTTTGGGCTGAGCTGGTGCTGGTAGCTCCAAGCCAAGCTGTGTCCCTCTGCACAGCAGCCTCAGCACGGCTGCTGCTCCTTCTCCTCCTCTGGGGGGATGCCACCCTGCCTGGCAGGCAGGTGGGTGCACATCCATGGCAGCTCTCCCCCTCATTTCTTTCTCTTAAACCAGAACCAGAGGACTCTTGGGAGGGTTTATTTTAGATGAGCTTTGAATTCCAAAGATATTGCTGCTGTGTTTCAAACCAGCAGGTAATTCCGGTTAACAGGAATAACTGAAAAAGTAGAGGCAGCTTTTCTGCTCATTTGCTGTAAATTCACCCCCCTCTAAATGTGCAGAACTGTCTCAGGCTCATACAGATCTGCACTTGATTTTATAGCCAGGTAAAATGTGTGAAATCCATGCTCAACTTCCTTCAAGCCAGAGTGTTTATCAGAGGATCCCTCAAACTGCCCTACAACAGCCCTTTTATAAATACTGATAATGAACACTTAAATGGGAATCAGGATCACAATTTGAGTAAAGGATCTTATTTGTGGGATCATGTCTATCTGGGCCTTGATACCCAGTGGGGTTCTGCTGATGAAAACCAGTCAGCAAGCCAATTTCTAAGGTTGTCCCTGGTGTCATTGCAGGTTGCCATCAGCAGCACACCCTCAGTTGAGTACATAAGGATCCAGATCCAGTCTCTCGGCAGGGCAGACCTACAAACCCACTCTACATCTGCATTCTTTAAGGTATTTTGTGTTTTACTGAATTTGAAGCGGTGGTTAAACAGGGGGAGCTTTATCTCCAAGGAGAGTTACTGCAGAATCTCACTGAGCCTTGGCAGAAGGAAATGGGAAGTTCCCTTGGGAGGGGCAAATACATTGTTCTCCCTTACAATTAACTCAATTAAAGTCACTGGGAGTTCGTATTCTATTCAGATGAGGATTTGAGCTCTTAGGGGAAAAAAAAAGGCCTTTTATCACCTCAGAAGAAGAATTAACTCCACTGCTCTAATGTAGAGGAAGGGGAGGAAAAAGCAAACTAGAAGCCATTGTTTACAAAGGATGTGGGGGAAAAAACAGGTTTGTTTTTCTGATTATCTCTGCTGGCATTGCACTAAAAGATAGAAATAACTATGTTTCACTACTAAAGAGGTTTGGAACTGTCAGATTGTCCCTGCACATGACTTATACATCTGTCTAGACAGAGAAGGGTGAGTGAAATAATTCTTGCAAGGACACTGCCAAGGCTTACATGCCTGCGTGCTACTGAATTATAATTCATGCTGACAAATGCCAAGCAAAGCTGGTACAGCATCCTTAAGGAATATGAGCAGCCAAGGTTTCTTGCTAGTCAAAAATGTATTCAAAGCCATTAGCAAGCAGGTGTCAGTGGAGGCAGCATCCTCGCCGTGGTGAAGCACAGACACCTGTGTGGGATCCTCAAAGCTTCTTTGTCTTTTCTAAGGCTTTAATGCAAAGTGCTGTTTTTCTAAGGAAGTTTTAATTTCAACACATGTAGTCCTACCTGAGGTAAAGGCTGGTATAGGCAAAGGGTAAAGGTTAGTGCCTAAAGGGGGATTCTTACCCTAAATCTTGAAAGCCACAGAACATTTGGAAAATGGAGAAGGACGTGCTTTGTTCTTGTTTTGCTGAGCAAAATGCAAAAGCTGGATGAGATGTTTTAAATTTCTGATCCAAGCTTCCCCAAAGGCTGAGTGAGCTGGCTGTGGTGTGCCCTGCCCCAGGTGCCACAGGGCTGTGTGCTGGCTCCTTGAGGGATGGGACAGGACAGACAGACATCACAGCTGGCCCTTGCAGTGGCTCACCTGTAGCTCTGTTTGCTGGGGTGGTTGCTCTCTGCTGTGCTTGCATCCAGGCTTTCCCACACTTCCCACACTTAGGATGGTCAGACAGCCAGGACAGGCAAAAGATTTTGTCTGTGTTTGCTCTTTCTCACTCCCCTTTGCCTACCCATGGCCTGCACATTCATGTTTCCCTTACCCCTGACCCCATACTGCATTCAGCATCCTCTGACATCTTGCAGAAGTCACTTTTCAACACTTGGCTCCCACATTTAGTCTGGCCTTATATTCCCTGGAGAAATGCATGTTTCACATTGATGGGATGGGAACTTCCTGGTCCTGCAGGCTTTGGAAAACTGTGTGCACTGCAGTCTTGTGTCTCCTGGGTTCAGTGTTCTGACAGCCTGACCTTGCTGTGCTGTTGCTCTCCTGGGTGGAGGTTCTGTTCTCTCAGCATGGGCTGTGCCCAAGATGTTGGGAGCACACACCAGTGCCAGGCTGCTCAGAGAGCTTTTGGCTTTCTGAAAGTAAAAACCATGGCACATCTTGAGGTCTGTTACCTGGGGAAAGAATTCTTGCTGTAGGAAAGGAGAAGAGCAAGAGCTATTTCTGCTACAACTTTGAGGCACTGGGACAGGCCTTCCAAGAAGGAATAGTTTGGTTGGGATATTTACATTTTCAGGGGAAACAAGAAAAAAAGCATGTGTAATTTCTATTCCCCTGTCTGCTGTCTCAGCACCTCTCCCAAATCTGCTTTGCCCAGTGACAGTAATTTTCCCCACATGAAAGGAAACTGTATTAAGGCTGAACTAAGCATTTTACTCTCAGGATTCTTGGCTTCCTATATGTGTCTTACTAATCCACAGAAGATGCTGATGACCTCATTGCTCATGGTTTTGTACCCCTTTGAGAAGGGGTTTTGCTTCCTCCTTCCACTGACCCACAATCAATGATGTCACTTCATCTGTACCAATGATACATTTAAAATTATAGGTATTTTTCAAATGCAGATATTTTCCTTGCCTGTAACTCCCTGAAGGAGGGGCAGGATCACAGTCTAAGGCTCCTCAGCCTGCCTCCATAAAACCTACCTCTGCTTCTCTCATTGCAGGTAAATGGCACAGTGCTCCTGCTCACCAGCACTGGGATATTCTTCATGGTGCTGGATGCATGCTCAGGAGCAGTGGTGGTAGGCAGCACTTTGACACAGTTACCAGTGAAAACCCTGCCCTTGCACTGACTGAAAATGTCCAAACATCCATAAAAGAGAGGTAAGAAAACTGCTGAGACTCTGCTTGGTGTAGCAGCCTGATAGACAGAGAAAGAAAAATGATGTCATTTCATAACCAAACCTGTGCTCTGAGGAAATCTGACACAAATTAAAATGCACAAATCCCAAGCATCAGCCAGATAAGAGAAGCAGCATTTCTCTCCCAGGATTGTACAGACTAGAGCAGACAGAAACAGGTTTTCTAGAAAATTGGCAATTTCTTCTAAATTAGCCAGTCATTTTCCAGCATGGAGGAGATAAGATCCTTGCAATGACACTTGCACCATCCCCATGCCCAGCCACTTCCTGGCAGCTAGTGATTCAGTTTTCCATTTTGGAAACAAGTCCATTTCTGTTTCTTCTTACTGATTGTTTTTGTCTCTTGTGACAGATAAAAACCATAGGTGTGCCAGATTTTCCAGAGGGACTTTTCTTGGGTGAGCCAATGACTAGTCCTGCCTTGCGTGGGTCCTGGCAATGGCCTGGACCATCTCTGTTTGTGTCTGTCCCACATTCCTTGTGGTTTTCTGTGTTGCCACATAAACATGGAACAACAGAGATGGACAGATATATTCTTGGCTGCTGGTAGGAGCAGGTCAAGTAGCCAGAAAACAGACTTTCAGTCCAAGGCATTTCTGAGCAGTTCATGGCCAAGGATTTGAGCACTGCTGAGTTATTACATCTGCATTTCTGCAGGTGAGTGTGTGCAGGGATCAGATGTGCAGGAAGGGACACACAGCCATGCAATGTCTGTACATTTCAGTTTGTTTTCCTGGTAAGATTTTGCAGTGAGGCATTCAGCTAAATGTGACCACTTGTGCCTGCAATTCCCTGCAGGAACAACTCACTGGGGGCTGAAGGGACATCTGTGAGCACCAAAGGCAGGGTGAAGATGGATTGAGAATCAGGATGGAGTTGGTTTCAGAGTTTCAGCACTCTCATGAGCCAGGGATTCACTCACAGTCATTTGGGCTTGTTTTGATTCCATGTGAAGCACAGGTTTAATCTAGGACCATTTAAATGGGGATTTAAACTTGGGAGAGCTTACATGGGATTGAAATTAAAGGGATTTAGGTGTTCTTAAAGTCAAGCACGCTCCCACATACTTTTCTGTATTGGAGCTTAAACGTTTTGAAGATCCTTGATGAAGGAGTATTTTGCAATCATGCAGTAATTACTGTTCTTCTTTTCAGCTCTCTTGTCCTTGTGTGCTCTAGAAATATCACAGACCTGCTGGGCATGTCTGAAATGTCAGTTTTTGTCAGGTTAGCTTCAGCAAAGCCTATTATCTTCCACAAGGGAGGTAAATGTATTTATTCTATCAGCTTTCTTTGTCTTTTTATTGCTTTTCCTGTTTCTTTGGCTTTTAATTAGGTTGGAAAGCACAGAAGAATTACTGGTGTGTATCCCATCCAAAAATGTACACACAGTTATACAGTGCTTATCAATATACTTCCCACCACAACATGCCAGTGTAACCCAGTGAAAACCTCTTGGCTTAGGGATGGTGAGAAAGAGGAGAGTTATTTCAGGATTTTCACTCCACTTAGTCAGTGAGAAGTTGCATGCTGCAAATTTTCTATCCTAAAGGGAGCTTGGTTTTCTAACAAAAAAAAAAGAAAAAAAAGAAGAATCGTTTGATAAAGATTCCATCTCAAAATTCCACTGCTTTGTGAGGAAAAACAATCATAACCTGAGAAGCTGATGAAAGAGAAAGCAGTCTGCAGTGAAATAAGAGCTGTTTATTGTTTTGGATAGAAGGATGGTGAAATCAACAGTTTGGGAGAGTCCTTATTATAATTTTACCTTGTATTGCTGCAAGAAATCCATTGGTATCATTGGTCCAGAAAATCCATGCTGGGTTTCCTACTGGAGAACTAAAGGCTATTGAGTCCAGGTTTGGATGAATAATGTGAGTGATAAAGAAATCAAGAAAACAGCAGCCTAACCTAATGCAGATTTCAGGTCCTCATGCAGAGATCAGATGGAAAATTGACTGTATTTCCAGCTTCTTATTTTTTGGAATGGAGGAGAGGGAGCAGGTTGCAGGGGGTTGGGGACTTTTCCCCACTGCTTTACTGAAATTCATATCAATTTCTGGTTGAAACTTCAAAGCTCATTGCTATGACCATTCCAGGGGAGGACAACACAGTCTTTACAGCAGAGGCAGAGATTTCATTTCAGTGCATGTTTGATTCCTGAGAAGCTGCTTCTTCTTTCCTTCTTTGAAAAGCCAAAGTTTGATGTTTTCTTTTTTGCTTTTGTCCTGAAACTTTTTTGTTTCATTCTCTCATCAAAGCCCTGAATAGTTTGAAAGGAATTTTTTTATTAAAAAGGAGTCTTTTATTTTTGTTTGTTTTGCCAAACTTTGTTCCCTGAACCCCCTGTGCCATCCTCTTGGCTGTTTTGGGAGCTGGGTTCAGCTTCCTGCCCCGACTGCTCCAGGGGCACAACAAGCAGCAGGCAGGGCCAGCCCCACCCTGGGGACACTCTGGCTGGGGTTTTGTCCTGGCCCTGCCAGGCTGGTGGCATGCTGCTGCTGGCAGTGGCACTGAGCTGCTGCTTTGCCTTTCCTAAGGGCAGGGGTGCTCAGCCGTGTGCCTGCCCTGATTTCCAGTCTGGGGAATCACATTCTGCTCCACGAGCTTCCTCCTGCTGCTTCAGGTATTTGGACTATTTGACTCCACAGCTCCAGGACTGCTCTGTGCTGGGGGGGCTGCGTTTCAGGGCAGGCTGGAGCATTTCTCCCAAGCACACATTGCTTCTGCCAAGGATAATGCAAAAAAAAACCCCAATCCTCTTGACCCCAGAGGGATCAGGGTTTAGGGTCTTGTTTCCTGGTTTTGCTAAACTTTATTTAAATTAGAAGTGTTTACAGGAATAGTCTCGATCCAGCCAGCTGCAAATAGCCTTGGGAGTCTTTGCAATGAAAAACATAATATAAACACAAGACATTATTATTAAAATGGAAGAATACATAATGCCTTTGTACTTTGGGGCAGCAGAGGACCAGAGTCGACATGAGGGATAGTTAAGGCACAACAGGATGAAACAGATGTAAACTAATAAAAGAAGGATTCAAAGTGTCTAACCATTTTCAGGTAGTCAAATAAGAAAAAGTACCAGTATTATTTAAAAATAAAGAGTATAACAATATTCCTGCTAACTGACATCTGGGTACCTGGCTTAGCCTGTTGAAATACCAGCAGATCCATCAGGCAGCAAGTTTACAGTTTCAGTGAGGCTCACTCCCACTCCTGTCCCTTTCTCCCTTCTGCATGTTCTGTAATTTTAATTCAAGAAATAAAAGAAGGGCTAAGAAATGTCCATGATGAGTGGAGGAATCTCAAGCTGTGCTGCTGGTAAGTGAACTGCCACACCCAGAGGGTCACTTCTCTCCTTGTGTCTGTTTTTCAGGGAGTTTTGCCAGGCTTGGCTATAAAGGACAAGCCAAACCATCCTGGATTAAAGTCTTTATCAGAAAGTTGCTTCTCTTCACCATTACATTCCCTTGAAGCTGTAAAAATATCAGTGTCCTGATCATACTGTTGAGCTGCTAAAATCTGATTTTTCTCAGACCTGCTTGGAGCACATCCCTGCAAAGGCTGGGGTGCCCTGGGGCACTGCTGGGGAGCACCAGCCAGGCAGAGCCCAGCACCACCAGCACCAAAACCTGCTGTTCTTACCACATTGTACCAAACTGATGGTGTTCACGTGTATGTTTTATAACCAATAAATATATTCTCACCTTACCCTCTGTGGTAGAGATTTATTTTTCAATCAGTGCCTTACATAGCAGAACAGGAGCAGTCTGTGGGCTGCCCTTCCCTGGGGAAAGTGTTTCAGCATATCTGTGATTTGGTACCAAAGGTAAGTTTTAAAGGCAGGAGCTGCTCTCTGGTAACTACAAATGAAATTTGGTGTGGAAATTCAGCAATTCCAGGGAAACGTGAACTTAAGCAAAGGTAGGGAATTCTTCCTTCATTCCTGCTTTTATCCATTAATGTTTCTTTTTTAAAAAAGGTGTCCATCTGCTGTGCCATCTTAGGTGAACTCAGCAACCTCTGCTTGGTCAGTGGGCAGTGATCTTGTGACAATGTCTTCTGATCACACTGAGCACAGAGCACAACAAGGAGTTATAAATGTGTTTCTGTCTGAAGCTAATGACTAATCAAATGATGTTTGTCTAACTGATGTGAACACTTAATTAAGGACCTACAGGAATAAAACCCAGGATAAAGTATGTGCTGCTTAGGGTGAAGTCTTGTGCTCCTTTCAGGCAATGCTCATATTGACTTTGGCTCCCAATGATGACTGAAATATTGTCAGCACTATTGGCTAATTCTCTTTGCTTTATGTTTATGCTGCAGCTGTTTGAAGTAAAGACAAAAATAGAGATTTATATACAAAGTGAGAAAAAAATGGTGACCTCACTGACTGCAGCTAGGCACAAAGTGACCCTGGAATGATGAAAGAGTCACTTGGGTTTGAACATGATGCTACTTGGTGACAGCAGTGAAGGGACAGGTGATCTCAGATCATCCCTGCCATTGAATAACTTGGGCTGCTCAAACAGGTAGGTGAAGGTTGTGTAACTGATGTCCTGTTGTTTCTCTGGCATTCTCAGAAATGGCCAAACAAGTTGCTACAGGGAAAGGTTAGCGTTTTGTTGGCCAGAATACTGCTCCCTGGTGAGTGATTGCTCTGGCATCCACACACTGGCCAGCTGACTTGTGCCTCTGAGTGGGGACTGAATGCCTTGGGTGGGACACTTGCTTCCATCCCACCCATTGTGCCATGGTCCTTGGATATGGGCTGAGAGGACACCCAGAAGGTTTACAGGCAGAAAAGGAAACTGTGGCTCCATCCCCCCACCAGGTGGGAGAGGTGAGAGTTGGGTTTGGCCGGGGAAGAGGTCCTGGCTTGCCAGAAAGTGTGAAGAAATCAGCGATGCTGCCCAGTAAAGGTAAGATAAATCATGATGCATGGGACATCACGGGGATGAGAATGGTACAACAGCCTGGGCAGCTGGAACTGACCCTCTAGGGAGATCCCTGAAGTCCTTTGGAACTCCTGGTAATACCTAATTGTTGTGATTTCTGATGCTGTACAGGAGGAAAAAAGCAAGATGTTTTTGGCTCGTAAGCATAAGCCCAGCACTGGAACAAGTACTTACAGAGCCAGCTTTTAGCTTCTTGGAGATTTATTTGATAATCTGTGACATGTCCAGACCCTGGATCCCAATAAAACTTTGCAGAGCTCTAACCCCAGGCTGAGACTAAACAATTGGCAAAGGAAGAGCCTGGTGAAGGAAGGAGAGGAATGTGCCTAAACCTCTGAAAAATCTCTATTCCTCCTCCCGCCCCAGAAGGAGAGCAAATGGCAAATGTCCTGGAGAGGAAGGCGTGGAGTCGTGGCGAGCCAGATGCAAACAGTGAAGTACCACAAAAGCAAAAAGAAAAATATTTACATCCTGATGCAGTTATTTGGGTAGTTAAAAGCAGCAGTTTGAAGAGGATTCAGGATGCTGTGATCCTCTTCAGCCACAGCACTCACTTTCCTTACCTTGGGAGGGAAAAGAGCCCTCTGACCAGGGACGCTCTGCAGAGGGTACTGTTCCTCCAGGGACATCCAAGGGGATGTTTTCAGAGGCTGCTGCTAACTTGGCACACACCAGGAGCCCGTGTGAATGAAGCTGTGGGGTAAGTGCTGCATGGGCGTTGCGTTGGAAGGAAGCTGCCCTGTTCCTCCTGGGATTCCCTGTGGGTACCCACCCATGTGCTGGAGTCCACAGGGGCTGTGTGTGTCCTTGTGGACTCACAGCTAACCCAGGTATGTCCAGCACATCCCTGCACTCAGGGTGTGTGGCCGTTCTGGTCTTCCCCAGAGCATCTCTGCTGTGGCTCTGGCATCCCCTGGAAGCACGAGTGGCTGGCACAGGCACAGCAGGGTCAGTGCACCCTGAGCCTCAGCAAATGGGGCTCAGCTTCCCACTCCCCTGGTGCTTTGAAAACTTCGTGTGCTGGAGGAGGGTTTGATTCAGTGAAATGCTGAGCACTTCGAAAGCATGTGAAATTGGGACTCAGTCAGCCTCGGATGGGTGGAGTGATGGGAATTGCAAGTGATTTTGTTTAAACAGAGCCAAAAATTGCTTCCTTTCCTCTTCAAAGTCGGTAAGCCTCTGAAAAAATTTTAAGAAAGAGTAAATTCTTAAAAAAAGTATAGCTTTAAAACCCCTGCTTTCCCCCTTTTATTTCGGTCTCAAAATAGCTTGCCAGTATTGTAACAAATTAGCAAACACCTTCTTTTTCTTTAATTTATTCATTGTAAAAATTTCCTCTAACTCCTGCTCCTTATTCAGAATCTATTTTTATGGACATCAGGAACCGAGGAATTTGCAGTGATGTTTATACAGAATATGTGAGCAGAACCTTCTTGTTGAGAAAGTTATTAGATAAATTTATAAGAAACCAAGGTTCACTGGGAAAACAGTCAGAATGTTGCTTTTGACTCCAGTATTGATTCATTGAGAATTAAAGTCTGTTCCTGAGTTTAATCCTCCTCCTCTTGCTAGTAAAAACGAGCAGCTGATGTGTGGGTGGCAAGCAGAAGAAAAAGATGTGGAGCAGAGGCAGCTCTGCTCTGCCATGCTCTGGGACTGAACAACATTTCCATTAGCAATCCCCAGAAATTCGTGTGTTTATTTTCTGAAGGCTTTAGCTGTGCCTGTGGCTGGCTGTGTGAAAATCCCCTCTGTATGTCACTGTAGCAAGGGCTGGCATGATCTCAGGTCAGAAAAGCAAACTTGCACCTCAAATCCATCTTCCCAGCTGGGGCTAAAATGCAGAATTCCACGAGCAGGGCGAGGGGACCTGCTGCCATGCAGCGTCAGCAAGAAGGGAGCAGAGGCGTGAATTCAACAGCTCCTCCTTCTCTCAGGATCAGCTTCCTAATAGATGTTGCCCTCCCTGCATATGCATGAGGAAAGATGCAGCAAAGCTTCAGACAAAAACTGCTGCAACCTCAGCATCAGCGGGAGGGTCTGGGCTTGGTGCACCACGGCCCTGGCACTGACCCCTCAGGGTCCCTGAGAGCATCTCCCTTGCAGAGGAGGCCCCTGGGGCACTTCAGTGTTTGCTAGGAGTTCACTCCCCATCAGGCTAAAAGACTTTTTTTCCCTGTGAGCTTTCCCTGTTCTCTGGGGATGGTGCTGGATCCCCACTTTGCCCCCAGGCAGGTTGGTGGTCTCTTTCACTGGGCAGTAGCAGCAACAGAAGCCACATGGTTTGCTGCCCCTGTTTGACCCACATGGTTTGCTGCCCCTGTTTGACATCTTCTTCAGAGATCAGGTAGCTGCTGCTTTTTTCCAGTCCTTGCCTCATTTCTAATTGTTTGTGAATGATCCCATTATGCTCTGCTTGACATACTGAAAGGAGCTGTCTCCAGCAGATGCTGAAGGTGCATCCTCCAAAGAGTGTCAGGTCAGTCTCAAAAAGCACTTCTCAACAATAGTTTATCACAATCCTGGTATTGGGAGGAACTTTTTAAAGTTCTGTTGCCAGGTTTGGGTGGTTGGTCCGGAGCTGTGCAAGGGGGTGAGTCATGGTGTGTGTTTCTGAATGACCCCGGAAAGCTCCGCTCTGACCCTTTGGACTCAGGGTGTCTGTGGGACCCCACCATGTGAGGATCCAGCTTCCTCAGAGCTTTTCTTCACTGTTTTGTTCTCAGAATTGTCCTCAGGGTGCTGCCTCCAGCAGGGAGGGCGGTGGAAGGGACTCCTCTCTGCAGCGTGCTTTCTAGTACAGCATCGCTGCCGACACCTGGTAGCAGCCAGCTGAGGACTAATCGTTTCCTGCATCTACTTTTAGCATTGTCTGCTGCTATTGTTCACTTTTTGGAAAGGTTCAGCAGCTGGGAATCATTTCAGAGAGCCTGCCTTGCCAGATCCAAGGATATGAGTCCCGCTTGCCATTGCCAGGCAGCTTTTAATGGCTAGATATAAAAGCTTTTCTCGCCCAAGAGAGACGTCCCAGATGGTATTTGAGAAAGGCTGGAGATGTGAGGCTTAGGCAGCCACTTGCATGGCCTTGTGCTCTGAGCCCCATTCTGCAGGGAGATTTGTTGACACTGGTGGTTACATCAGAGCTGGAGCCTGCTCAAGGATGTGTGGCTGTATCCCCTCAGCTCCCAGCTGAGCCAGGAAAGCGCTGCCTGGCAGGAGATAACTGCTCCTGAGCCTGCTCCTGCACCACAGGGACCAGGGGAGTCACTATCTCTTCCTCCTCTTATACTGAACAATCAAACCAGACAAGCCACTGCTTGCGCCCAGGATTTGGGAAAGATGCTGAATGGAGAGGTTTAGAAGGAAAATTCCTGAGATTATCCTGCGAGCAGCATTTTTCCAGCCTGGTGTTAGTCAGAGCTGAATCAGAGGAGTCAGATCCTCTTGGCCCTCTTAGCTCCCAGCCTTTCCAACCCAAGTGCCAGTTAATACTAGCACTGCAATGAACTCGGGCTTGCTGTGAGCTGAATCAAACACCCTGCCTCGGTCACAAAATAAGCAGGATATTCTTTGGACTGGGGCAGATCAGACACTGGGAAAACATCGGAGCCCTGGCACACAGCTGATGCCTCTGAAAATGACATGTCTTCCCAGTGTCTGATTGCTCGTTTTGAGCTCTGCTGATGAAGGTGGATGCAATCAGGGAAGCAGTCCCTGGTGAGCAACAAGGGATATAAAATCAGAAGCCATTTTCCACAACCTGATGGTGAGTACTGTGCAGTTCCTGGTTCTAAAGAAAGCAAAGGCTGAGAAATTTCTTGATGTAGTTTCCTACTAGCTTGCTACCAGTCTGTGTCAGAGGTAAGGTTTCAAAAAAGCTCCTTTGAGCTTTTATTGAGCCAGAACAAAAACATTTCTTTGCTACCTACACAGCAACAGGAGGAGCAAATGCATGCCACTGTCAAAAAACCAGTCCCTTCTTTTTATTCCTGTGAAACCTTATATCATCTGAGTATATTTTATGAGCAAAACCTCTGGCTGGTTGGAATCTGGAGCACTAAAACACAGTTGTGTCCACGCTGTGAGAAATGCTGTTTATCTGCAATGACCATCCTGAGCTATTACCTCTTGTTTAGCTCTTCCTCAATCATTCCAGCAGAGCCTAACGACTGGGTCTGCAGATCAGGCTGTGTAATAATCACTAATAAATCCTGGCATTTTAATGGTGACTGCTGTACTTTGGGTGCACCTCTAATAATGTTTCTTTGAAAGAGCTTTGGCTTATCCAAAGCTGATGGTTAATGCTGTTAAAATGTCAGACACGTGCAGCCTGGTTCTGGCACAAATTCCACGGCGGCGGCGCTGCTCTCTGATAATGTGCATCATTCAAAGTTATAGCACTGCTAAGTGCATTCCTCTCTTCCACTGCTCTCTAACAGCATTTCAGCACCTGATAGACTCCACCAAGCCCTGAATCTAGGCTGTTTCCAGAGCTCAGGGCTGTCAAATACACTATACCAAAGCAAACAAACATTTCCCTGGCAAAATATTTCCTGTGAAATCTGGTCCTAGCGCTATTTTTACTGCAATCATTGGATTACATGTGTTTTGAACCTGTCATTGTACTTTGAGCTGTGGCACCTTTATGAACAGTACAGATGTGTTTTACATATACACTACAAAATTTGCTTCAGAATAAATCCTGGCTTCTTCCATTCTTTTTCTTGTGTGTTTGTTGTTGTTTTCGTTGTTGTTTAACAAGTGACATGGAAAATAGCATTTGGTTTTGCCCTAAAGAAACTGGGGTACCCTGGAATTGTTTTTCAGCGGGTTTTTTTTTTTGTGTTGAACTAAACTGTGTGATGCATACATTTATCCAGTTTCATCAGTGGGATGTGACATGACAGCTACAAATAAATGTCTTTGATATTCCCCAGACACTGGCTTATATGATAAAACCTAAAGACTCCGAGGACTACGTGTGAATTTTAAACAGTGCCTTATGAATACAGAAGTGGGTGTCCTTGCTTCCCTGTGAATACACATGTCAATAAATTGTCATGAGCCCGAGGCAGAGCTGCAGAATCAATCACTGGAGACCAGAGAGAATCACATTAATTCTAACTTTGACTTTCATGACACTGCTTGTTTGTTTTTGCTGGGGGTTGGCGACGGAAGAAGCAAAAACAACATTAGGTAGACTGGTTTCAAAAGCAGCTTTTGGTTTTGCAAGAAAATTCTGAGCTGGCACACTACATAGACAATATTTTCTTAGACCTGAAATCTAAGAAACTGCATGCTTCAGGTTGGAAGTGTGAGTACAGTTTATCTGGGGGTTACACAGAACACCACTGCTAAAAATGTGTGTGTGTTTCGGGGGGAGAGAGGTGCCACCGAAAGGTTACTCCACGAAAATGTGTCACTCTGCAAACGCCTCCTCTGCTGTGTTTCATTACTTTCTAGCACATGTGAATATGCAGCCCTAGAGAGCCCTGACACTGGATGTGTTTATGCCACATTCCTAAGGCGTTTTTGGTTACAGCTGGTGGCTGCTCTCTGAGTGTCTATTTGGATTCCCCAGTGGGTTGATCCTAAACCAAACAAAGGGTGAGGAGCTGCCCATGGCTCCTTGCTCTGAATCAGTGCAAAGGTGTTTTCAGCCTCTTCTTCTTTCTCTTTTTTTTTTTTTTTGGTGCAGTGAATGAGCTGAGGAAAAAAAAAAAAAGACATTTTCTTGATATTCTTTTTTCACAGTTATCCATACAGAGGATTGAGGATCCTGAAGAATGGCTCTACCTAGCTCCAAGTGTCTGGCTGGAAGTTTGGGGTTTTTTCTGTTCGTAGTCTCTTCAGCAAGCACAGGTAAGTTTTCTATCTATGGGGAGAAAGGGTATGGTTTGTAATGCTATTTTTAATAGGTTTAAATTGACCAGCTTTTCACTCGTTGTATAAAAAGCATCAAGGAAAGAGTGAAAAAACTCAGGAGAAAAGCAGTTTTCTGGTGTGCCAATATACCCAGTCAAGGGCAGCTGGAGTGGCAAAGACTGAAATTTCTGAGCAGGTGAAAGTACCCTCAGCAATGCCTCAGACTCTACCACACGTTCTTAAACCAAACAGAAACCCAACAGACTGCCACAAAGAAATAGCAAAAGAAACCTCAGGTCTAATAGCTGTGGCTGAGGGAGGTGAAGGGCAAGCATTCTCCTGCATTTCCCAAGCCCAGATGTGGAAAGTAAAAAGCTCTGGCCTGGGACATCCTGTCCCTTGGGTTTTGTCTCTTCCAAGCTGTTTTTTTAACAAGCATTTTAGGGAAGGGGGAAAGGGGAACTTGATCTACATATTCTATATACAGCTAGTTTGGAGGTTTGTATTTGTTTGGAACAAAGAGACCATATGTCTTGCCCCAAACACTGCAGCTGCACGAAGCAACCTCTCATTGTCATGCTCAGGCCCTTTTGGTCAAGAAGCAAACATTCAGTTAATTCCTTGTGCTGGGTAGAATTTGCACTTTATTTCAAAAATGACAATGAAAGCAGTAATCAAGCTGTCAAGGTAACTGGAGCAGCTGGCAGAAGATGCTCAGCCTGATGGTGTCACTGGCACAGCAGATGCTGGTGATGTGCAAAGTTCCTGCTACAAATTGGTTAATGAAATTGGGAATTTGGGTCCTCTGCTTCTGGCTTGTTGGCTTTTGCTGTTTGTCATCCCAAACACCAGCCTAAATTCCTCTTGATTTCCCCTTAGGCTTCCCTGTGTGCCTCTCTGTTTCAAAATAATGAATTTGGGGGCACAAGTCATCTTTTGAGAGTGCAGGAAGCTCCTTGCATAGTAGCATTTTCAAGTAAATGGAAAAATAAACAAGATTTTTAACCTTTACATTTGAATTTGTTAATTAAGGTATAATTGATAAATTATACCTTTACATTTGAATTGATTCTCTTGGTTTTATATCACTTCTCATCATGAGCAAATTTTTCTATTATCCTTATTCTCAGGGAAACAACAGATGTTTGTTTTTTTTTTAAATTGTTGTCAGTGTGTACTGCAGTTATATTTGAACATCTATTTACAATGCAAGCCCCATTCCCTGTCTGAAACATTTATCTTTTCTAACTTTTATTAATTCTGTGTGGCTTCTGGTAGGAACCCAGAAACACCTCCTCATTTTTCTCAATTACTGTAAATCAGAGGGAGTGCCTCTGACATTATTAATGCAATTCCAGCTTCCAGCTGGCACAGTGGTATCAAAATCAGGTCCTGGATGTTTATCTGTATCTGACTTGCAGCCTGGTAGATTATTGTCCCTCTCTGATTTACTTCATGTATTTGGGGAAAGTTTGCAAAGAGACAGGTCTGTGCAGCCCACAGGAAACATCCCTCACTCACCTTGATATTGATTTGGGCTCTGGAGACTTTAAAGGCAGGGCTGGTCCAATTCTATTGTTTTCTTAAGATATGAAGCTGGTGGAGGAATGTGAGGGGAAACTGAATGCAGATGGACAGATTTTGTTTTTGTTGAAGTGGAATTACAGATGTCCTTCAAGTTCCACAGTGGCAGCACAAAACAACTGCCTGTTGACTGCACCAAGCAGGAAATGTTCCCTTGCTTGGATTCACATCACTGTCCTTTCCATCACCTGGAGGCATTAGTACCTGTGGGGCAAAACCCACCCAACTTTACCATACCAAGTTCCACAGACATAACCCTGCTGAGGTCAAGGTGTTTATCCCATGCCCATCATCACTGATTTGTTGGTCCTGTACTTTTCTCCATGGTGTTTTTGTTTTAAGGGATCAAAATTGTAGAGCTGGTGAGAACTCCCAGCCCTTTCTGAAGGCAAAGGGCTCATTGTTCAAACTTCCACTGACCTCAGCTTCCAAGGATTAGAAAGGGTTCTACCCTCAGAAAATATGCATCACACTTGAGACTCTCACCCACAGTTTGTTGATTACAGTAAGACATATCATATTTGTTGATTAGAGGCTCACATATCAACTGAGATAGTACCAGGGAAATATTTTATCTGAAATAAATAGTTGCAACATGAGACTCTTGCATGTGGTATGAGAGCTGTTCAGACTAACACGTCATGGCAGCCCATCATCAAATTGGTGTGTGGAGACTGCAGATGTGTGATCCCACAGTGAAGGACTCCTTATTGCTTCTGCCTGGAAAAGCTCACAAACCCAGACACACTTGTGAGGTTCCTGTTGCTCTCTGTTACTGGATGCACTGGTAATTGCTTGGTGCTTGGTGTTTCCATGTTAGTTCAATCTCTTTTTTTATCTCCAGTGAAAACACATAATGCAAACATATTTTAACATTTTTATAGTAAACAAAGCAGGTTTTGGGGGGCATTTTTAAAGGTAGTAGTTTTATCCTTTTACCAACACCTTCCCCTTGTGTATAGATGGTATGAACAGAGCTACATGTCACTGCAGGAAGGGCTTAGTGAAAGTCCTTCTTCAGTAGTTTTCTAGAAACTGCATCCCCTGCAAGGCTCCTTTGCATTGGGTTTTTCCATTCTTCCAGAAAACAGAAAACCATACAGCTCAAGCTGTTGTTTGTTTTCTTTTGGTCGTGACCCACATGTGCCCTGGTGCGCTGAGGTATTGCTGCGTTCCAGGGAATCAGCCAAGAGGCTGATGCTGAATGATACTGCAAAGATGCCCAGGTGCAGAGCTCCCTGTCTCCCTCCAAACAAACACTGATTGTCCTCTCTCTCCATCTTTGCCCAGCAGAAGCAGCTGTCACGTGTCCTGACAGAGAGCCCGAGTTAGAAATCTGGAACCCAGGTCACAACGAAGAAAACCGCGTTGAAATCCGCAACGGCAGGAAGCTGCTGCTCTCTTCTTCTGCCACTGTGCACTCCATCCACATCACTGATGGAGGTAAAACCTCTGCTGCCAAGGCTGCCTGCACTCTGCTCTCCACTGGGACTGTTTAAGTCACTGGGCATCGTGCTGGGGGAGCTCCTTGCTGAGAAGGGGGTGGCGACTGGGCAAACGCAGCTTTACCTCAGTACAGGGCTGGGCGGCAGCTGAGGTGCTGAGATTCTGTAGCTGTTGTAACCAGGCTAATTTCTGTCCTGTCTGGAGAATTTACACAAGTAGCTCAGTGTAATTACCAGTTTTACTTCTGCAATTTGCTTCAAAAACATTTTTTTTACCAAACGACTGGCCTGACAGCATCATACTTCAGTAGTTGTGATATCAGAGCCACAGGACAGGGCAGATGCTTATGTCCCTCTTTGTCTCTAAGGACAGAGTCAAAGTGTTGCTGGCATGAATAGCTTTCATTAATCTTAACTCTAGATTTCTGTCTCAGTTTTGAATGGCTCCTCTTCCATGTAAGTCTTATTTGCACTCTTCAAGACCTGGACTGAATAAAAGCCAATGTTTCAGGATTTGTATTGAGAGATGTTTTGGGACATATGAAGAGAATTTTTCAAAAACTGAGATGACAGAGCTCAGCACTGGGTTTAGCACAATGATACCACAACCTCCCATGAGCTGCTGGGTGATAAAGCAAATGTCATAACCTTCTCTGCTTAGGAAAACTGGTGATCAAAGATGATGTGCAGCCCATCATCCTGCGTACAAGACACATACTCATTGAAAACGATGGAGAGCTGCACATTGGCAGTGAGCTGTGCCCTTACCAAGGCAATGTGGTTATCATCTTATATGGGCGGTACGTATGCATGATAAAATACTACCTTAGAACCTTCTGGCACCTCTCTTCCACGTCAGGGAATGAAAATGTTCCTTTAAATGACATGTTCTCAGGTATACTTCACATCAGTGCTCTGTGGAAAGTTCAGTAACTTTTTAAACAATTTAAATGGCCCACAAAAATTGATGCAGGTTTGGGATTTTTTCTCTTCTACTGGGATATGAACACTGGTATGTTTGGGCATGCTAGAGAATCAGCATGCACCTTCCCACAACTCAAACTGATTTTCCAGAACAGGCTTAAAACATGAGGAGTTATTTTTGTCTGAACATTTGTCTCTAAACATCCCTTCTTTCTGTATGGGAGTTGTGAGCTGAAGGATAATATGTTTACATCTTGCAGATTGGTAGAGGATCACTTAAATTTCAAGGATGCTAAATGAATATTTAATAACCACTGGACCTCTTAGCTCCTGGTTAGGGTCTTGCCTGCCTCCAGAATTCAAAAGCACAGATGTGCCATTCAGTCTGGGCTCCAGGCCTCCTCTGGCCTGGATATAATGAATATTGCATGTATAAGCTATGTTCCAGATTGCTTTCAGTCCTTGGTAGCTGCCACTATTTTTTTAAATAGAACATGGGCAGCTCCTGATTCTTGGAACACCTGAAAGAAATGCACAGCACACTTTGAGCCTTCTCTCCTTGGGTCTCAGCAGCACAAGGAGAGAGGTTCCTTGACCCAGAACAAACCCAGAACTGGTCCCTTTCCTCCCTCCCTGCTCTAGAGCGGATGACGGCAGCCAGCCCAATCCTTACTTTGGACAGAAGTACCTCGGAGTCAGCAAAGGCGGCACTCTTGAGATCCACGGAAAGAAAAAGCTGTCCTGGACTTTCTTAAACAAGACTCTCCATCCTGGTGGCATGGAAGAAGGTGGATATTACTTTGAGAGGAGCTGGGGCCACCGTGGTGTCATTGTCCATGTTATTGACCCAAAGACAGGGGCGGTTGTCCATTCAGATCGGTGAGTGACCCTCTGGCTGCCTGCATGGGAGGATCTTGGGGAACAGGCTGGGGACAGCATCTCAGCGAGCTCAAACACACACATTTCAGCATCTTGTTCAAATGGGTGTAATTGCAATTCACATTTCAGCATCTTGTTCAAATGTCTGTGCAATTCCTCCTAGAGCAGCCATCTCCAGAACCACAGAGTGAGCAGTGTTGTACCGTGCAGTTTGTCAAGTGGAGTTTAATCAATTTGGCTTAACAGAACCCCCTAACACACCCTGCTAGACACTACAGCAGGGTAGTATTACAGTGAGCAATACAAAAGAGTACTTTCTCTATAGCACTTGCTTTTCAGTACATAAAGGTGTGGTGAATGCTGCAGTAAATGTTTATGGGGGTTTTTGATCGTTTCAGGTTTGATACCTACAGAGCAAAAGAGGAAAGTGTCCGCCTGGCTCAGTATTTGGGCAGAGTTGCAAATGGCATGATCCTGTCGGTGGCAGTGAATGATGAAGGATCCAGAAACTTGGATGACTTGGCCAGGAAAGCAATGACCAAACTGGGCAGCAAGCATTTCCTCCACCTTGGGTTTAGGTATGTGCCAGTCCTGCCAGTTCTCCCAGCACAGAGGCTTTATTATGTTCCTGAGATGTCCAAATAGTTCCACTCTTTCAAAGTCACAAAGTTCTTTCACATGGGAGAAAAAAAAAAAAAAAAAGAAAGAGGGAAACATCTCAATGTGCAGTTTTAGCAGGCAGTTAGATAGTTTCAGATGCACTCAGAGTCTATATTGGGTATTTCTATTAGCAGATTGAGGAACAGCATAGGATTCACATTAAAAAAGATGGTTTCCCAAGATATTGTTCCCACAGGTTGCTTATTCCAATTTATTTTCAAGCCATCCCCCAAAGATTTGGGAAGCACATTCATACACACAGAGAGGGTTAGATGGGCTGAGCATTAAGGAGAGCACAATAATTGCTGTGTAGCCCTGGCTAATACATACAGACACACATACAGCACATTCCTCTGCTTGTCCAATACAGGTCTGGGGACTTGTGCAGCACTGAAATTTAGCAAACATGGATTTATGGTGTGGACTGTAAATACTTCTGTGGCCAAAACAGTGTCTGTGTTGGCACACAGACTGTTGAGAATATTTGCTATTTACCCAACTGTAGCCATTATATTTTTGTGTTTATCTGAGTTTGTGTAGGCTTTTTTTTATGAGGCACTAAGAGAGTGCCTGCAGAACCCACACACACACACAAAATCTGCCTTGTAGGGAGAAGTGTTTCAATACAGTAGTTTGTGGAAAGAGACATCTGTCAGCTGGGCACACACAGATGGAGCAAGATGTGGGGTGGCTGATGGAGAGGTTGTGTCAAAAGTTACAGGGGCTCCTGGGCACCAGAAAACAAATTTCAAAGAATCAACAAGGAGGGCAGAAATGGTCTCCAAAACCAGGCTGTCTACATCACTGCAATTCTTGCTCTCAAATTTAGACCCCATATTAGAGCCAGTAGCCTGCTGGGTGTTTTTTCAAATGCTGGAATTAGGGAAACAGACCATGGTTTTTGAATCATTATTATGATTATACTTTTTTTTTCCCAATAATGCTACAGGAAGGAGTTGATAGTTTTTGCATATGTTTATAAAAGTAAATTGCAATTGACTTTTTTAGGCTGCTGTGGTGTTTTAATGCAAGCTTCTCATCATTTTGCCATCAATGTTCATAATGGAAATACTGCAGAAATTCATCCATGGAAGTTTGACTTTCAGTGTTGCTATTGTTTGCAGTCAAAAGGCTAATCCTTGCCATGCTGTTATCTGAAATACCACAAAACTGCATTCCACAAATTATCCAGATGTGGATAAATAATGAGGTAGTAACTGGCCAACACTGTCTTCCACCAGCACGCTGGTGTGTGGAAAAATATCTGGTGCATTATTTAAAATAACATATTTTTAGGAGTGTTCTTAGAGTTTAAGTTCATCAATTCTCAAAAACCACATTGTCTGGATGGCAGCTGGGGCCAGACTTAGAAAGGCAGTTTGGTGGCACAGTGGAACACAGGCAGCTTTGGGTGTATCCAAGCTTTTCCTCTAAAGCAAATTGAACTTCCACTGCAGTGTAACAAGATTTAGATACAGTGGTTTACATTTCAGATACATCTATCACTATGAATAAGGATGCATGCACTTGACAGGTGCTTTTGGAAATTTATTTTTTTTTAGTATCTTAGAAAAAAATGTTCAGAATGAGAAAATTACACGCATGTGTACACATTTTACCCTCTGTGGCCATGGCAGGCTCTGACTGAGGAGAGCAGATGGATTTTTATTTCTAACATGCCTGTCACCACTCTGCCCAGCACTGGGGTTTGCTGGCTGCTCCTGCTGAGTCCTGGCTGTCAAATCTCCTCAGCTCCTGAGGATGGCTGGGGCTGGCCATGGGCATCCCTGGGAGGATAGGAGTGTAATTCAGATTGTGTTGGTTTCTGGAGGGGTGTTGGTGGGGGTTAATGGGCACATTCCTGTCCATCTCCACTTGCTTGGTATTCAGCCAGATTGTGAAGTTGTGCAACTCCCCCTTGCTGTAGCAGAGCTGATGCACAATGCTGATTTATTCAGAAATGTTTCTGTGCTCCTGGAATCTCTTTTAATTGCCTATTTGCTGAGTCCAGAACATTCATTAGGAATGAAAGGAAAATCTTGCATTCCTCTCCTATTGTTTTCCTTCTGAAAAGTGTGTTTACTCTTTCAGTGTGAGCCATTTTTTCCCCTTTTACTAATAAATGAAGAGAAAGCCTTTTTGCACTTGATGACATAGTTATTCTCGTTGGAATTCCACACAAATATCTCCTGCTTGGCTCTGGACTTCCTGGTCGCTTCATTTCATATAGCCCAAACAGATTGCATGTGTCCTTATGTGTCAGGGTTGAACGACTTTAAAACTATTTTTAGTGGTAAAATAACTGGGAGAAACAAGTATTTTAACACATGAAATGGGGCCAAACCTTGAGTTGCAGGAGTGAATAACTCCTTATCCTTTAAAATTTTTTTCGAGATTATTTTTGAGGCATCAAATTTTTTGTCGTTTGTGTTGAATTTGGTTTACCAAAATAATAATAATAATAATAATAACAAAAAAATAATAATAACAAAAAATCTATCCTGACTGCTGAGTGATAAAGTGTCCCCCCTGCTCCCACCCCCCTTCTCTCCCTGGATGGAGATCACAGCCTGTCAGTGCCTTCAGCAATTGGCACCGAGGCAGATTTTCCAGCAGGAGCATCTGGCTCGCTGGCAGGCTCCCGAGGCAGTGGTGCTGGCAGCTCCCACCAGCCTGGCCAGGGCTGGGGCTGAGGACACGCTGCTGGGACAGTGTCCCCTCGAGCAGCCACGTCCACCAGGGCCATGGCACAGCAGGGGCTGCCCCAGAGCTCACCCCGAGCCTGCCCCTGCTGCCCCCAGAGCAGCAAACCCAGCAAACCCCAGCTCGTGATTTGGGTGTGTTTTTGTGGCTCTCTCTCAATGTCTGTACGTGTTTTCTTCTGGAGTTCCAGACCAGAGTGGTTTGGAACTCCACTTGCACCAATGTAAGGTGACCTGCAAGACTCTTGATGCAATTGAAATGACCAGATATTTATAACTATAGAGACATGACCTAATCCACGGGAGTTTTTGGTAATTCAGGACACTCTCCCTACCACCCTAAAAGCATATTTTTTATTCTCTTACTCATTAAGAGCAGATATGCCTGAACTACTTCTACTTTGAAGATAAAAATCCCCTCTGACCCCTCCTAATTGGGTTCACCCTCAAGGTTGGGAGGCACTTTAGTCCCTGTCTCCATTGTTTTCTCATCCTCCAGGGTGGCTGATAGCTACTGAACCCACTTGATCAAAAACCATCAGATGATAATGAACTGAACTCTGACTTGGGATCAGACTTGAATAGACAATTCAGAGCTGTAAACCTTTATCCTTGTTCAATGTTCAATGTTCAAAGAAGGAAACCAGATATGCAGAGACTATCTAAGAATTTTTACTGTCCTTTGCCAGCCAGTCTGTCTATTAGAAATTCTCATGGGTCATTCCAAAGACAATTGTCATATACAGGGTTTCAGCACGAGCTAAATTTATTTAAGCAGAAGTGGTTCCTTTTCATATTCCTCAGTGTATACACACGGGCACACACACAGAGGATTTATTTTCAGGCTCCCCAAGGAGTTGCCAGTGTCTCTTGGGTCTGTCATACACAAGTTTCTTCAAACATTCATTTAAAAAACAAACACACTTGTTACAGGCATGTTTTAAGTGGGGATTTGTCTTCAAATTTGCTTCTCTTCTGATATATTTACTGAAGAAATATAGAGTGTTAAGATAATATTAATTTTAACTGAGCTGCCTGTGACACTAATGAGACTGTTTTGGATGTGGTGCCTCTGAGAAATTTAGGGACACTGGGCTATAAGAAATATGCATCTCATACTTGACATTACTCCATCATTTCTCATTTTCATTTTCCAGGCACCCATGGAGTTTTATTACCATTAAAGGAAATCCCTCCTCTTCTGTTGAAGACCACATTGAATATCAAGGTATTTAATGCACAAAATGCTGTCTTGACGTGATGTCTGCCAGTTACTGGAGTTATAGCTGAGATTAATGTGGTCAATGGTGTTTTTACTTCCCACTGCATTGCATCAAAGCTATGAGCAATTGGTGGTTTGACACATTCAATTGAATGCTCTTTTTATATATTGCTTCTTCCCACTAATGCATCTGAAGCAGCTGAGTGAGGGATAGCTTAGGCTATCCAAACCCTTAGCTAAAAGGTGAGATCCTGCACCAGTGTAAATCCATGTAGCTTCCCTGAGCTCAGACACTGCCTCTTTGAAGACACAAATCTGTGGAACAGACCCAGTTCACACCAGCTGAAAATTTAATCAGTGTGTCCTGAATTAGTAGCCTCGACTCCTCCTGTGAACACTGTTGAGTCTCTGTCTTCTCATGGCATGAGTAACACAACTTGCTACAACATTAAATAAAAATAGTGATATATGACACATGACAAATAATTGTGGGCTTTATCCTCTCTTGATTTTTGAAGATTTTTCTTCCTCATTATCCGTGCAATTACAAAAGTGTCTGAAGCCTCATTGCAAGATTAGTATTTTTTTCTGGAAGTTGTTCAGGAGTAATTTTGAATAATGTAGTCAAAGTATGCAAATATGCACAGATACAATTATTTTAAGTTCTTATTCGTATCAATTAAATAAAATCCAATGATTTTACCAGTTGATTTCAATGATTTTACCAATGTTTTGGTTTTTTTAACAGGTCACAAAGGCTCAGCTGTGGCCAAAGTATTCAAACTATTCAAAGCTGAGAATGGAGAACATTTTAACGTCTCTTCAACGAGCGAGTGGGTTCAAGGTGAGGGGTCTGTGGGCCATTTCACTTGGTGCTAGACAGCTGACAAATAGGGTGAATCATCCTTTTACCTGCAATCCTTTTCCATTTGGGAAGAGTGGACCTGCTAGCTGCTATTTACGTCATCAGTAAACCAATTAATGAGCACTCACAGATTCTTCCCCCAGTTGTCTCTAGGACCCTCTGAATAACTGGGATCCTTTTTCCTTTTCTGTGCTGGGTATGAAATTCCATCTCCTATGGTCTCAGAGATCACACACAACCTCTTCTTTTCACTGCACAGTCATCATGTCCATGTTTCAGACAACACACAGTAGCTGGTGCAACTTGATCTCAAGATCAGAGAAGGCAGCTGAGGCAGACACAGATCCAAAATCTGTATCTATTAATAATGCTTACAGTGCACACGCCAATTAAGAAGCTTTTAATAACTCTGCTCTCCCCTGGCTGGTTGCACTTCAGAGCATCATTAAAAGTGGCTGACAGAGTGGCAGGAAGAGGCATGAATCAGATCATCAGTGAGGAAACTTGTGAATGATATCCGAGATCATATTATGCTCCGTGCATTTTTGCTGCACTCATTAAGCTCGACTTTCAAATGACTATACTTGTTTGCACTTGTCTCCAGATGTAGAATGGACAGAGTGGTTTGAGAAGCCTGACAAAGCCAGATCTAAGGACATGGAGAAGCTGTCTGACTTCAAAGCTGCTCATCCTGACAAAATCTGCAGGCAGCCCATTGACATCCAGGTAGGCAGGCTTACAACTTGCTTTAGAGGGGCAAGTCTTCTTTGGACTGGCACTGAGCCACAAAAATAATCGTGCTTGTCAGTAATTTTTGTTTCTAAATAAAATACACCAATTATTTTACCACTCTAATACGTAACCAACAAGATCTTGTATACAGTCTTGTATTGTTCTGGGACAAATTTGACAGAATTGAGCTCCTTTCAGTAAACTCCAGCTCCTGGCATGAAAAGGTGTACAGATGGGTCATGGACAGCACAGATGCTATCATGAAATATGTGGTTCCCTGCTGGAAGATTAAAAGGAGCAAGCACATGAAAATTTCAAAGGTTTTAAATGGTTCTGGAATGGACCCTACCTAAAAAATTAATCACAAAATGCAACAAGATAGTGAGACTACCAGCTGTAGCAGGTGGTCAAAAATATTGGTGAGCTTTCAGCCATTTCTTGGAACCATTTGTTTTATCTCCACGGAAAGAAATTTAAATTCTGTTTGGAGCTCAGCATTATAATGATGCCATCAGGCCAGCATGCTGAGGAGCACTGAGATACCTTTTCTGATACTGCAGAAAAGCTCTTTAAGGACAAAAAAGCCTAGCAAGAAATGAGGGTATTTTTTTTTTTGTACATGATCACCATATACTTTTTATGTCTACCAATAGCAGAAGCACTGCCTAGAAAAAGACAATAAAATCCTTCACATCTGTGTGAGGCTGAGCCTAAAGTTCCTGTGTGCTCTGAGCCAGTGGAGCTGTTCTTATTCACAAGAATGTGGCTATTGAAGTAAATGGGAATGCTGACTGTATGAGTGAAAGTTTCCAGGGCTAGATGTTATAAAGGATCTCTCTTGAACAGAAAGGAAAAAACTGCCCTGCAATTTTCTGCCAGGTCTTACCAAATCCACATTTATTTCTGCTTCCATATACGTGTATTAGAAGTGACAACTTAGTTCAAAACAGGGGTCAGAAGTTTATGATACATCCCCTTCTAGAATGCGTGTTAAAACAGAAAGAAGATACTCTTCTGCTCTAGAAACAAAACTTTTTTTTTCCTCTTCTGTGAAATAAGTTGTTTTTTTCTTTTTTTCCTGCATGTATATTAAAAGCGAGACATTTTTCAGTTTATCCTGCAGATCTTAAGGCAAATCCTTAGGTAGTGTAATCTGGTGCTGCTTGTTGCTTTTACAAAGCTACACTGATTTATAGCAGCTGGCCTGCCCCAGCTCTGGAACATGGGAGAAAATTGAAGATATGATGATAATAACAGCAGAACAGCACAGCCAGAGGCACATTCCTCCAGCTGACGGTGCTAATCCCACACACAGCAGCAGGGTGGATTCATTAATAAGGAAAACCTGCCTGAGTGAGAGAATCAGGATCAGACCCTTCATTGAAAGATGGCTTTTCTCCTGGTGCCTTGCCAAAATGCGCACAGTATTTGGATTGCCCCATGCAATGCGCCACATTTTTGTGAAAGGGTCGAGAGAAATGCAGGCTCTAGAGACAGAATGTGAAATTTGACATGACCCTGAGATGCTGCCCCAGCAGGAGCAGCAGAGAGGTTTCATATCTCACTGCTTCTTGGCATGATACAGCCTTTTTTCTCAAGGCAGCTCTACAGGCTGGTACTTGCCTGTGAGAAAAGGCCACTTTCTCCTTGTTTCTTTTGGAGCAGGCAGCAGTGTTGCAGCACCCTTGGGGTTTTTTTTTTTTTGAGAGACTGATGCATGCAATGGAGAAATAAAACCCAAAGCCCCTTTCTTCTGCAAGGTTCAGCCAGAGCCTAGCCCCAAGCAATGGAACAAGTGCAGTGCAGAGGCTTGAAGCCATGAGCTCATCTGGGCGCAAGCATCCGTGTTCAACGTTTCCATCTGCACTCAAACCAGTGGTGAGAGAAAATCTAGGGCACTGAGGCAGCTGTTTGTGAAGCTCACAAACTCCTCCCAAACAGCCCATGGGCTGAGTACAGACACAGGAAAAGGTGTGCACCTCCGCAGGAGCTGTGTGCGAGCAGCAGCTGGAAGTGCTGGCTGGAGAGCCCAGTCACAGGGGTTTGCTAGGCAGAGCTTGTGCCATCACCAAAACAAAGCAAAGGCCTCTTCTGATGGCTCAGATGTTTTGGTGAAATCCCTTCACCTCACAGCAGCCCCTGAGTTGTATTTCCATCCCTTTTCCAGGCGATGACTCTTGATGGAGCAGATTTAACCACGGAGGTTTTCTACAAGGGCGGCCACGATTACCAATTCCTGTGCCACGGCAAGGACCAGACAGGAGAGGGCTGCCACAACTACAGAGTCAGGTTCCTGTGTGGCAAATCTGGTATGTGCCCCACCACTGAAAGCCAGAACAGAGAACAGCAGAAATCCTGTCCTCCCTTGACTGGCTCGCTCTTGGTGTCACAAAAACTTCTGTAATTTTTCCATGCTAAAGCTTTGGGCTGGGCTATGAACACGAACTCAGATAGAAGGGCAGAAGATTTATCTCAGGAAAAATTCCTGAGCACTAACAGAAGCAGCAGGGTGGTTTTTCAAATACCCAGCAAGGCTGTGAGAAATATTTGACAAGTTCTTTCCTGGTAAATTCCTTGTCTTTTGCAAAAACATTTTGGGATGAGGTAGGATTTGTCAATCAGAACCTGTGAAGACAACAGGGTTTGAAGCTGTCATTTTGTAGTTAATCATTCCGACACCACTGCCATTAGACAGGTCATTAGGATTTTTGGTGCTGGCAGGAAAAGAAGGGTGGCAGAATGTTGTTTTGCTGGAAAAAACCATCCTTAGGTTAAAGACCGCTTGGCTGCTGTAAACAACAGCACCATACGCCCACATGAGCTGCTGCTAAGTGGGTGTGGTGAGAATGAGCCACTAAGAGCTACATTTAAATTTATCCCGGGGTTAGTGGAAAATCCACCTGCCTGCAACTAAAGAAAAATAATTTCCTGTTTTCTTGCTTGCCAAGCCAAAGCCAGTAAAAAACATGTTTGAAGGAGTTAACTTTTTTTTTCTTTTTAACATCAGAAAATAATAATTTTTGGTGGCACTCCAAGGAGGGGTGTGGGGAGAAGAAAAAAGAAGGAGCAAGCTTTTTGGGATGAGATTGACTGAATTGCCCACCCGTGCATTTTGGGTTTTCAGTGAAGCCGAAGCTGACAGTGACGGTGGACACCAACGTGAACAGCACGATCCTGAACCTGGCGGATGATGTGAGCTCCTGGGGCCCTGGGGACAGGCTGGTGGTGGCCAGCACTGACTACTCCATGTACCAGGCAGAGGAGTTCCAGGTGCTGCCCTGCAGAACCTGCAGACCCACCCAGGTCAAGGTAGCAGGTGAGCTGCTTCATCTTATCGCTCTGGCCTTGCAGTTCACCCGTTCTGCCATTTGCACTGAGGTGACTCCAAGAGGAACTGAGAAATGTTGAAAGACACCTGAATTTGATGGCTGGTTGTTAGATGCTTTTGGGATACGTAACTTTCATGCTTGGAAACAATCTAATTTGATTTTGGTTCCTTTTTTGCCTTCTCTTTTCATAGCTGACTCCATTTTTGTCCCCAAGCAAGCTGTTGAGTGGGTGAATTTACTTGAGGGGAACAGATACAGGCTATGTATTTGAGATTTGCAATAACTGCATCTGAAATACCACTTCCTAGAAAGCAGATGAGCACAGCTGATGGGAAGAGGGAGCTAGGGCAGGAGCAGACTGTGAGACACTGTAAGGCTATGAAGTAATTTCCAGCTGGCTGCTTTCCTAAGTTCTATTTAACAAGAACTGTAATCTTACATTTTAGAAATACTGTTTTGTACAACTGAAGCTACTGTTTCCCGTTTACTGTGTCTCCAGAGAGTATTGCTTAGAGGTGATGTATTAACCAAACATTCCTGGCAGCCAGTGAGTTGTCCTGGGGCTCTGCACTGGGGAGATGGAGTGGCAGGGTGCTGCCAGAGCCAGCCTCAGAAGGAGGAGTGGGAGCCTTTGTAGACCCCCAGAATTTTTCTCTTGTATGACCAGCTCAAATGCAAAACAAATTGCTTTTGATTAATGAATTTTGTAGTCCAATGATTGTAGAATGGCCTCTGGACACAGAATCCAATTAAGAAACATAACCATGATGAAGCACAGACTATTTCCAGCACGAGCATAAAACTAAAACCCAGAGTGGGAGATTTAATCTTCACTTGAGTCTGTGAAGTTGTCTTTCCTTTCTAGAACCTCGTTTTGGCCCACTGATAAGCAGAGTATGGAAATAGCACATGAACTGCCCCTTATCTGAATGGATGAGGATTATTTTGCTTCTATAATTTACAAAAGCAAACATTATTTTACAGTGTAAAAGTCTGTAGTAGGTGAGGCTGTCTTTCAGAGGCAGCATCTGCCTGGTGGTAAATCATGCATGTGACTTTATCTTTGCTTGCATGCTGGCCATTGCTCTGCATTTACAGTAAGACTTTCTGAGAAACCATGAGGGCCCTTGGAACATCCAATGCACCAGGGAGTTCACTTGGTTCTCTGGAATGAACCACTTCAACATTATCTCTGATGCAACTTCTTCTGGAAGGTACCAGTACACTTCCTTTGGCAGCTGCCTCCCCACAGAGCTTTGGCCATCCATTGTTGGAGATGTGCACTAGGCCAAGAAAAATGTTATTCACAGTCTGAATGTATCATAGTCTTATGACTTCAAATGTCTAGTACTTTCAAAGAAGATGCATTTCCAAGCTGAACATTTTTCTTGAGCAACTTTTGAGCTGTTGGACTCAGACTGGTATGATACAAGTCACATCATGAAGATGGTCTTGGAAGATTGCCAGTAAAAATAAAGATGGTGTGGGAGTCCTGGCCTTCCCATAATCTGATGGATCTGTGGAATTCATGTTGCATTCATCTTCTGCAACAGTGGCAGCTAGGTTAGTTTAAGGAAACAAATAATGGGTCAAAAACAACAAAAAAAGTTCATGTGAATTTCAGGCAAAGAAGCAGTGGAAACACTTGCTAAAGCAATTGTGCTCTTGGTCTCCAATTTCTCTTTAGGAGAATTAGGACATTCCTTTATTACCACAAATGACATGAATAACAGGGCCAAAGTCTCTCCTCTCTCATATCCAGGCAACTCTATTGACGTCAATGGGATTTCACTGATTTATAAATCCAGGCAAAATTTGTCCAATTATAAAAATCACTTCCAACTTTCTTGTAACAAAAACACATTCACACTAGAAAAGAAAATAATCTGCCTGAATCTAAGTTCAGTCTAGATGAAATAAAAGCTGGCAAGGCTGGGATGTCCCCTGCCTTTAGGGGCCAGGAGGTCCCTGAGCTGCTCTGTGCCTGGCCATGGTGTCACTTCACCCACTGCCCTGTGCCATGACGTGTAATTAGCCAGAATAAGGATCACTAATGACCCCTGGTCTTAGCACAGGTGTGACTGGGTGTAGAACAACATTAATCATTAATGTCTGCCTGCCTTTTGCCATGGAGGTAGGCAAGATTGCTTTGCTCCTTCTGAGAAGAGCCTTCCACACATACGTTTATGCACACGATCTCAGAGGGATGTCATTTGTAATGAGTGAAAAGGCTTAATTTTCCTAAGAGGTTTAGTTTAGCAGCTGAGAACTCCAAAAGTTTGCCCTTTGAAAGACAAATGATAAAACCATGATGATTTATTCCCCTTTTAATCTTTATATTTCTCCTTTCTATTTATTTTTAAAATGAAACGTAAATGTCAGATCTGAACTACTTAAGAGTCTCTTTGTTATAAAAAAGGCAGAAAACTCCTGCTTTGTGGACAGCCAGTTTGGTGTGGCAGCCACTTGGCATACCAAGGTTTAATATAATTTATGCTCTCATAATTTAATGGTATTTTAATAGACATGGTTTAGCATATTGTGCCAAAAAAGTCAAACTCATTAGTTAGCTCATGTCCTATTTATATTTGATACTTCCTGCTGAAACTCGTACTTTCTTTGCTGCCTAGAAATGGATTGATTAGAGCTTTTCAAAAGAACTTAAGGGAGCTAATACTCAATTGCCATCATGTTCTAGGAGGATTTAGTTATTTAACCGTGGACATCTGCACATCTCAGTGTAGAAAGTGAGGGAGCACACACAGGCTCTGATCTTTTGCACTTTTTACTGGAGTAGCTGCCCTACTGTGCAGACTGTGGCTCCCATGGGTGAGTGTGGTTTGCATGAGGACCCAGACCTGCAGGTCCTGCTCCCAGTCAAATGGGCACTCCCTTAAATGGAGCTTTTCCCTCCACTTGCTTTCTTTGTTTAACTCTTTTTTTCGCTCGTCATTTTTTGCGCCCCGATTATTTTCACTGTGGGAACAGATTAAAACTGTTTGATCTTCCAACTTCACAAGGTTTGGGGAGGGACAGCAGTGCAGGGCAAAGGGAGGGAGGAGGGAGGGAGGAAGGAAGGAAGGGTTGTGTTGTTATGATAGAACTGGATAGTAGGAAAGATCAAGTATTTTGTCTAGTTTCTCTGGGGAACAAGTCTTATCTTCATCTTGGTTGCTCTGTATGAAGTTTCTACTAATGCTGATAAGTTCCACCATGGAACAGAAATGATGAAGTGCTCTTTTGTGCTCCTATATGCTCTTGATAAAGGATGAAAAAAACTATTCGTGCCTGGCATAATTACTCCAATTATCCCACATACTGGTGGACCTATGAATCCAAGCACACATCTCTTAAATCCTGCTTATTGGGTTGCAAATATTAGAGAGATAAGGAGTTTACTGTGATCTTGTTCATGCAGAGAACTTTGAATTAAAAGTATAAATACGTAGTTGTCTCACAAATTCACAGCCTGTGTCAGCATTCATCTGCTGCTGTAAGGATGGGAGAATCCACTATCGAAATTCAGATATTTTTAGAGATTCAGGGTGTTCTCTTTAGAAGTTTGCATCATTTTGGCTGGAACTTGACAAAAGCTCTTTTTTTAAGGCAACCCTGGTGCTTGAGGGCAGGGCAGGGAATCTTGTGAAATTGTCATTTCCAACAGTCTTTCAGAGCTCCTTCTACCTTGGGGCATTGCCTGGGAGCTGAGCTGACAGATCTCATTCAGGTGTACATAGATGTTCATAAGGGTAGAGTTTGTGCCTGATTGCTGCTATGTCTATTTGCTGAAAACTTAATTTTCCATGTAAAAGTTATGAATTGGGGGAACATTTGCTGATTAGGACATCAGGTTGTGCTGTGTGACTCAAGGAGCCAGCCAGCTCACCCAAACCATGCTGAGTTACAGGCCTGTGGCTTAGGGATGAAACAGCAAATCCCAGCAAGATAATTCAGAATAATGAGGATTTGAAAGATGCCAGTGTGAACATTTGTTTGGTATTGAATATAAGCAATAGGGGCATTACCACCAGTGATGACAAGTGCTTGGCAAAAATGATAAATCTGTCAGATCTGCTGGCATCTGCAATGAGTTGAACTGACATTAAAGATGCCTTGAAGGATTCACTGGCTTGTGGGTTGAACAGACAAACTGTGTTTAGCATTTCCCTTAAAAACTTGATTAGGAGACATCAAAAGACCATGAGATACTGGGTCTTATCCCTAGAGAGCCCAAAGGAGAAGACACTTTAGAGAAAAAAAATACTCCAGGAGAATCTCAGCTTTACTTTATCTTCACCAAATCCAGACCTTCAAGTGCTGGTTTCACTTCTCAAAGGGAGATTTAGCAGTTTGGGCCATTTAGAGCCAAGGGATTTAGGAATGCATGAGTGTACCTGGGAGGGTTTTCTGAGAGATCTAACTCACCAGATCTGAGCACTCTTCCACATTTGCAGCAGTTGAAATAGTTTTAAGACCCCACCCTGGTTCCCAGGTTTGATAAGGCCCAAGACCCAGGTTTTATGGCTGGTAGTAGGTTTTTTATGTGGCAGCTTTTCCTTTGTACCATCTACTTTGAATTGCTTTGTTGACATAAGCATACCCTTGCTGAGTGGATCATCTATGTTTATTTTAATGTATATTTCCTTTTAATAATTACCTTATCCTTACCAACAACTGACTTCAATAGTCACTGCCTTGCATAATAAGCACAGGAATGTGCTCATATTTTGCTGAATCAAGCCTTCCACCAGGCAAGCCCACATATTAAGGAAGTTTTCCCTGTGAATTTACATTATGCTAACTGGAGGCACTGCTATGACACATGCAGCAGCACAGCCAGGGAGCTTTTCCTGTGGCTGTGTTGTGGGGAGATGTGATCTGTGTCACTGTTTGGTTTAGATCACAGCCTGGCACAAGGCTGGCAGGGCAGTCTGTCCGTCTGTGAGGGATGCAGCAAACCCCCACCCAGAGGGGGAGAAGGTGAATCAGTGGCCTCAGGGCTTGTTAGTGGTTGGGAAATCACAGCACTGCCTCTGATGCTGAAGCAGCAACACATCCCTCCCACTTTCAAAGCACAGGGTTGCCTTTTTAGTATCAAACCCCTTCAGTGCCCGTTTGCAAACCCCTGGCTGGGGTTTGCCCTTGCTCAGTGTTCAGGGTCTCAGATATCCTGGCTGGTCTCTGGGCAGGCTCCATGTGGCAGCAGGGAGCAGCAGCCAAACTTCAGACTTGTGGCTCTGCAGAGTGAGATGGTGTGAACTCCCTGAGCTCACCACAGAGCAGACTCCTCTGTGGGGTTTTTTCCCTGCCCACCACCAAACACACCCCAGGCAGCTCCTGGCAGTGCCACGTGTCTGTAAATGCCCCTCTCACTGCTCCAGGTCCCGTGGGAAGTGCCCAGTGTGGTAGTGCTGGTTCCCAGCAGTCATTTACAGCTCCCATGCCAGCCTCTGTCTCCCAAAAGCTTCTTTCAGCCCCATTGCTGCAGGGAGCTTGAATTTCTGTCTGCCTTGAGAAGTGGTTTGTTTTTCAGAACTCTATTAAAGGAGCTATTATTCAAAATCCGCTTTTACTTTGGAAGGAGATTGCTTTCCGTCTCTCCTTTTATCTCCAAACATGTCAAATCAGCAAAAGCATGGAGTGAAAAACATGCACCCAAGAAGTTATATTTAGAAACTGGTTAGTCCGTATTTAACATTCCTGTCAGTGCTTACCCTGTTTTGCATGTCTGGACTGGTGTTAAATTAAATTAAATACATGCAAGCATGACATTTATTATTCTAGAGCTCAGCACAGGAATAACAAAACTGCCTATCTAATTTCACTGCCGCAAATCCTGGAGATGTGGCTTCAAATAGTATGTTCTTATGATTATCTAAAATCCTTCCTGCATTTCAGTAAATCAAGGAGAGGTCAGCTCTGGGGAAAACTGAAAAATAACAGCTTGAAAAAGGTTCCATAAGGAGAAGCTGTGCTCCTTTGCAGACTCAGTCGAGGCTCCAGCATGGGGTATCCTCATGTGGAGGGTGCTCACTGCAGTGGCTTTTTTCATGTATATGAAGAAAGGAAGCAAAGCTGCTGTTTTTTGGATGGGTTGAGTCTGGTTTTGGCCACACACCTGATGAGGCTGACTGGCTGCAGGGCAACAACACGGGCATGGGAAAGCCCAGGACTTTCTAGGGAGACGATTGCAAAAGTGGGTGAGGTGCAAATCCAGGGTCCCTTGCAGCCCCTCATTTCTGAGATGAGCACGCAGCTCTTTGGCCATCACCACTCCCCTCGTTAACAGAGAGTGTTTTTCACAGATGATTTTGAAGGCAGATGTGCACAGGCAGAAGGCACAGGTCGTGGTGTGAACCCTGTCCCACAACGCAGCTGTGGGAGAGCAGGGTGGAGCACTCACCCTTCCCAAACCCCATCGAGCTACACTGCTTCCAGCTTCAGGAGAAGAGGGAGTGAATGGTGCTTGCTTATCTTTTTCATACATTTATAGCATCATGTTTTGGTTAAAAATAATATTGGTTCAGTGTTCAAAATCCTCCCCTTGACTTGGCACTTCTGCTGAAGCATAAAGTGCTGTGCAGTGATAGCCAGGCTTCAGGCTTGCCATTTGTTTCTAATTATGGATTTGAATGATTCAATGGAAATTAAATACATGCAAGTGTAGCATTCCTCAAAGTTCAGTGTTTACTTAAAGAGTTTGTTACTTATTTTTACTGGAATAATACAGAATGGATTTGGTAAGATGAACCATTTCCCAGCTGACTTTTCTCTGCAAAACCTGCGGAAGGAAGGAGGTAGTAGGAATATGTTTGAATGAAATTACAACAAAGAGATACTTTGCTTTCTAGACTGGACTTCCCCCCTTTATGGTCAGGCCAGGGAAGGTTTTCTGTGCTATTAACCCCTCCATGGAGGAGGGTGTGTGTGGAGGATGTTATGAGCAACTTGGCTTGGCAAAGAGAGGTGTGGCTTGGGGTAGAGGGAAGATCCCAGTGACTCTGACTGCACTAGGGCAGGAGGAAGCCTTGGAGATGTGAGGAAGTTGGAGATGTGAGGGTAGATCTAGAATGGAGAGATCTGGAACACCAGGGAATGGGAGGTTTTACAGCCCACAGACTTGGTGAGGGGCTGTGATTGTCCCAAGCTACAATTCCTGCAGGGCTTTCTGCCCACTCTGCTCCTTGCTTGCATCAACAGCCATGGTGTTAGCAGGATCTGGCTGAGGCTTGCCCAAGAGTAGTGCTGCTGAGTCTGAGCAGCTCCCTGTGTCTCACTATGGGAAATGCTGTGCTAACCTTGGTGATTTAGACTTTCCAGCAGCTGCACCATCAGGGCTTTTTTGCCCTGGATGTTCGTACACTGTCGCTTGTAATCCAAAGTTCCTTTTCAAGGTAGGAAGTGTGTTTTGTCTAACAGACTGTTGGTTTAACTCCCTGGATAAATGCAGCAACCCAAGACCAAAAATCCCACTTCCTCCATTGCAAACATCCCACCAAGACCTCGGCTGTCACCGTTGCTCCTGCCTTCCCTCCTTTGAGGTACCAGCCAACAGTTTGTGCTGACTCAGTTGCTCCTTTCATTAGCACGCCAACCCCACCACAGGAAGCCCAGGGGAAGCCAGCAGCACTGGCAGAGTAACCCTGAAAGTGGATCTGGTTCCTTTAGGGAAGGCCACGTACCTGCACATGGGCGAGGAGGTGGACGGCGTGGACATGCGGGCGGAGGTGGGGCTGCTGAGCCGCAACGTGCTGGTGATGGGCGAGATGGAGCAGCAGTGCTACGAGTACAGCAGCAAGCTCTGCTCCTTCTTTGATTTCGACACCTTCGGGGGACACATCAAGGTGAGGCTGGAGCCCTTGGCTTTGTCCTTTCCTCCTTCCAGCCGCGCCTTCACATAGCAAGGAAGCCAAGATGCAGGGAGGGAAAAATTCCTCATCGGCCGTTGAGCAAACAAGCTGTCCCCACAGTACAGCAGATCCACCCTCTGGCTGCTGCCTGTCCTTTGGCTTGGAAGTGCGTGTCATGCTCCTGCAGACATTGAGGCTGGTGATCAGTACACCTGAGATAAAGTTTCCACATCCCAATCCCAGTTTTCCCTGGATCTTGGTGGGGCTTAGCCCAGGAAGTTCGATTTGAACCCATCTGGCTAAAACACATGGAAAATTATAAATATAAATTGCTTTCCTTCCTTAAATGTGTCTGTGGCAGGAGTGGGGAAATCAAAGAGCAGCTCTGGTCTCCTTAGCCACCATGGCCCTCTCTCCCTCACCCTGCAGCCCCACACTCCACACAGAAAATCCTTCAGCAGATACAATACAGCCCTTCCTATGCCTGTGTTCCCTCTCCTTGCCCTCAACAGATTTTTTGTGTTTCTTGACTGCTGTTCTTTTGTTCTCCAGATTGGTCTTGATTTTAAGGCTACCCACATTGAAGGTCTGGAACTGAAATACATGGGCCAGCAGACAATGGGGCATTACCCAATTCATTTCCATATGGCTGGGGATGTGGATGAGAAAGGAGGCTACAACCCTCCAACCTATGTGAAGGACACCTCCATCCACAACACCTTCTCCCGCTGCGTCACAGTCCATGGCTCCAATGGTTTACTGGTAAGAACTTCCAGTGTCTGCCTTAGAGATGAAGACAGCAGGGAATGCACCTTAATTATTGCAGAATTATGTGTTTTATTGTTAAGGCCAGTGCTTGACTCTTCCCACCTTGGATGTACAAGGAATATCTCAACCTGCCAGTGTGGCACTGGGGGCTGTGTGTGACTCAGAGTGGGCAGAGCATTTGTCTGGGTACTGTGCAGACCAGCCCATCCCTAATGAGTGGTTGGATCTTTCTGCAGACACAGAGTTTGCTATTTAAAGAGGATAATCAGAAGCTTTAAGTGTGCCTCATCTTTCCTGTAATAAAGGTTTGGGCTTGCAATGCCAGTCATAGCATTAAGCCCTCACCGAGCTGTGATTTGCTAGAGCTGCACTCCATAACAAGAAATCCTTTAGAATAAATCTCTAGAATGACTGATGGATACCAGACAAGTTACAGCACACCAGAGATGTCAAGAACATGTTCAGATTCTCCCCAGATCTAGGGGTGCCTTTGTTTTTGGGGTAGGCATGCTGGACCTGTTATTTGTGAACAGAAAAGGACTTGTGGGTGATGTGATGGTAAGAGGCTGTCTTGGGCATAGTGATCACAAAATATTAGCAGTTTTCTAATTAGCAGTAAGCAGGGGGTTCAGCAGAACAGCTGCCCTGGATTTCCAGAGGGCAGAGTTTGGCCTTTTGGGAACCTGGTTGACAGAGTACCTTGAGAGGCAGGTCCTGAAGGGCAGGTCCTGCTGGGGGACTGGATGATCTTCAAGAAGCAAATCTTAAAGGTGCAGGATTTCTCTAGGCAAAGGACTCTCACCCATTCCATGAAATGGCAGTGTATTCCAAAAGAAAAAAGTATACCCAAGCCCTGAAGAGGAGAATTTGTCAAGAGCCCTCCTGCTATATATAACAGAATTTTAAGTGGAAACATAATTGGCAGTTGTAACCTGGATGGCCACTGTGCATTAGGAGTTCATACCTCTGGAAGTGCCAGCGTTGGAAGGGAGAGTCCCAGGCATAATTAAAATGCACAGAAGTTGAACAAAGGGCACTTAAATTGCAGTTCCAGAAGTAGACCAGCTTTTATCTGCTATTTATGAATCTGAGGTTTTGGGGTTGACCTCTGTCCTTCTAAGATTATAACGTGATCCTGAAAACCTACCAAATGAACATGGCTTCTGAAATGAAGAGACATTTTACTGTATAAATTATATAAGTCATTCAGGGTCACGTGGCATTTGCCCAGTCTGAAGCTGCCAGTAGAGGGGTTTAGTACACAATGAATGTGCAGAGTGGCAGGGCAGCATTGCAGGTTTCATTTGTCACACTGTGGTGGGCTGTCACCAGTGGCACCACCAGCCCATCCTCTGGCTGCACAGAGGCTGCACAGCTGCTGAAGAGCTGCAGCTGCTTCTGGATTTATTGTGAGATCTTCATTCCCTGTTGCCAAACCAAATACCCAGAGCCTGGCATTTTTATTATCAGTCAGATGGATGGGTTCATGCAGAGAATTTGGAAATAGTTTTGTCTCTTGTGCTTTCTCTGGGCAACAGCTGTGCCACAGGGGATCCATGGCATAGGAATCCATGTGCTCAGATGAGGTGGCAAAGTGAAATTTAGGCTGATATAGCTGATGAAAGTGACTTGCTTCTCTTGCTATTATTGAACAACCACAATTCCCTAAATGATCATACTTTGCCTCTGTGACAAGGCACCCAAGAGAAATCTTGTAATTTAGGACATTCTTTAGTCAATATAATCCCTCTTGATTTTAGTTTATCAGAATGTGTGAATATGAAGCTCTACCTATGCTTCTTTTGGTTTTTTTAACCTCATCATTATTGCTGGTGCCTGAAAAGGAAGCCCCAGTGAACTAAAGCAGTCTGATCAAGTTTGTTCAGTTGCATCACAGAAACTGTGCCCCAAATGTTGCATCACTTAGGTGTTGTTTCATGGCTCTGATACACATCTGCAGTCAGCAGCTCCATGCCTTGATTCATCAGGCGATCCCACCACAATCTCATCTGCTTTCTGACTTTAATTTCCTTCCTTTCCTCTTCCTTCTCCCCAGATATATTCAAAGACACCCACATGGGTTTCTGATGACTGCAGCAGTTATTGCATACATTTCCCAGCTGCCTGTTGTCTTTTTACTTGGGCAGCACCCGCTGTTTCTACATGCAGGAACACCCCTCATGCAAACAGAGATGAGCTCTGTCTTTCCCCAGGTAACATTCATTCCCTCTGAGATCAGGCAGATCCAAAGTGTACTTTGCTGAGGGAAGATCTGCCTTAGTGATGTGCACAAACCACACCTTGGAAATAGCCATCAAAATTCTAGCTGGATTATTAAACCTCAGCACAGCACAGACTGAATGAATGATGTCCTTAACATTAAGCTGTTGATTTCAGAGCTGCTTCTTGCATAAATGTGGTAAAGTACCTGTGCAAATGTTTTAATAAATGGGAGAGAGGCATCAGTTGTTTTTTACTGTCATTAAAGCAGGCAGGTAATTTACATGCAGGCTCTCCTGCTTGCTTTGCTGTCACTTTCCTCATGTCACTTCAGAGATACTCATAGATTCTGAAAAGTCTAGGAGAAAAGAGCATCCAGTTATTTCTGATGGCAGGTATTTTTCTGTGGGTCTGCACAGTCTGTTAGGAGTAGCTGTCTCAACATTAGCTCACCTTGTTGATGGGTTATTCTGCACTTGCCTGTAAATTCATATTAGCTGAGAGGCACAGAGGGTCCTTATGGAAACAAATGTGTAGAAATTAGTTTCTCACCATAATTACTGTTTTAAAATGCAATAGTTACCCAATGTTTTCGGCAACATATTGGCCAAAAAAACCACCTAGTTACACCACTGCAACCCCAGGGATGGAACTTTGCTCTGATTCCCACTGCCCATCGGATCCCTGTGTGCAAGCTAAAGTAGAAGCAGCCACTGGGGAAGGAAATTAAATGGAGGTCAGTAAAGTCTGGCAGGACCCTGTGCTTCATGGGAAAGAAGTTGTGTTATCTAACAGCTTCAGTGGTGTCTGCTTTTACTAATCCAGCTATACTTCACAACAGTTGTTTTGCCAGGAAGGGCATTATCTGGCTCTAAATTGCTCATGGTTAATGTAAGATTATGGACTATTAGCAAGGTTTTAATCAAAGGAAAAATTAAATACATTAGAAGAGTGATTTTGGAACAAGTATCTTGTTTGCTATCCAAGCATTTCAGCAGTGGGCTTGTGCATGAAACAAGTCAGAGGTGGTTGAGAGATGGTTTATGGGGAAATATTTATTCCAAGAGAAGGTGATAAATGCCTAAGTGACCAGATCTAACTCTAACTCCCTCTTGTTCTGTGGGCTTTCGGGGATGAGTTAGGAGAGCAACAGGCATTTTTGGCTCTGAGCCTCTCTGCCAGTGCACAGCCCTGTCCCACCCTGCTCCTGTTCTGTCTCACTGCTCTGGGAGATGTGATCCCCTGGGATAGCACTGCCCTGCTTTGCCCCAGCTGAGTCTGGCCACTGCAGGTTTCCATGTCCCTGTCCTGGTGCAGTGCTGTGCCAGCTGGAAAGATAAATGGCTGAAGTGGCAAACATTTCTCTAGGGAAACTGCTTCCATCATCTAAATGTCCCAGCACCATTGTTTATGTGTCTTTTTGGTGTTGCTGTCCTGTGAGAGAAAGCTAATAGGATTTGGTGGCAGTGTCTGTGGAATTCTGACATCTCTGTGGTTAAAAGACTTCTTCTACATTTGGAAACCTTCTTCTGAATGTTGCTCACTCTCTTGAAATGTTCTGTCCTGTAAACCTGTATCATAAAAGGGCTGGGATAGTTCATTCTTCTGAGGGGGTACATATGTTTTGCACCTAAATAAAGAAGGCTAAACCTTGCAAAATCTATCATTTCATTAGACATGGGAAGTTAGCTATGAATTTCAGTGAGGTAGCTTAATGGGATGTACCATTTTGCAGGTCATTTTAGCCGTGTTTCATTTACTGTGATGACTTGTGCTCAGAGATTTGAGTATTTACACTGGAGCATGGATGCTACATAATAGAAGTCTGTGTTGTTGTAAGCCAGTAATAGATTTGGCAAGCAAAGTGTTTGTTCTCATGTGAAAACATATTTGTAATCATTTCAACACTAATACTGGCATTTTATTTGAAATTGGCGCTCCTTGCCTCAGGAATGAGGTGTGAAGGTGGCGAAGAAGCCTCAAGCCTGTTTACAAAAGCAGTTCAAGCCCTTGAATGCCCATGCACTTCGTCTCTCAGTGACACCATGATCAACAGGCCTTCCATCAGGGTTAATACTGTCCTTTGTCCCATGCCAATTGCTGTTTCATCAGAAGCATTTAGAGGAACACTTTTGTGTCAGGTTAACCTTTGCTAGGGAGGTTTCCTGAGTCCAAGGTGATTGATGAGTGGGGGCTGATGGGAACAGCAAGGGAGGAGCCCAGGAGATCCAGACCTTGTCCTGGTCAATGGAGACCTGACATTAATTTTCTATATCCCAGATATATCCACTGACAACTGATTTGTTGGACACAATTGCTGCATGTCCAAGGGTTGTTGCTTCCCATCTTGTCCCATCCTTAGGCTTCAAACTCACATTCCTGCTCTCAGATCTTCCAGTGGCGTGAGGGCTGTTGTTCTGTCCAGCCAACAGTATCCTGATGTTACCAACATCCAAACCAAAACCAGAGCTGTGATTAACTCCAGCTGATTTGCCTCAGGGTCAAGAAAAGCTTCTGTCAACAGCTTGAAGAAAAAGATCAGGTTAACCTAAAACAAGCCAGCCCGTCTGGAAAACAAATTTCTGCCTCTCTGATAGCCTGGAAAAATATTTTTTCATCTCAGCTGCATTTTTGAGATGCATTTTATGTAGCTGCCCATGCAACTCCACATGAAGATGAATGGGCCCAGATGTGATTTGATCTAATTCCTCTCCTCATCCCCCACCCGTGTTTTTTCCAGCCTCATGCTAAGACACTCTCTGATTTCTCAGGCAAACAAAAGAATAGAATGAGCATTTCCTAGGTGATGACAAATTCTAATTAAGTGTTAGAGTTTTTGCTTTGACTATAAGCTCTTAAGGGCTGAGAGGAATCTTGCTTTTGGTTTTGGTTATAGATCCTGAGTTCAAAAGGGAACTGAGGCTCCTGTGTGCCATCACACTAAAGTGTGTTCTAACTGTGCAGTGGCTGAAGCAGAAAACCTCAACACTGACCTTTGTTTTGCACCTGCAGGTGAAGGATGTGGTGGGTTACGATGCTCTGGGCCATTGTTTTTTTACGGAGGATGGACCAGAGGAGCGCAACACCTTTGAGCACTGCCTGGGGCTGCTGGTGAAGCCCAGCACCCTGCTCCCCTCCGACCGTGACAGCAGGATGTGCAAGCTGATCACAGAGGGAGCCTACCCAGGCTACGTCCCTAAGCCCAGGCAGGACTGCAGGTGAGTGGGAGCCTTCCTCTTCTCTTCTCTTCTCTTCTCTTCTCTTCTCTTCTCTTCTCTTCTCTTCTCTTCTCTTCTCTTCTCTTCTCTTCTCTTCTCTTCTCTTCTCTTCTCTTCTCTTCTCTTCTCTTCTCTTCTCTTCTCTTCTCTTCTCTTCTCTTCTCTTCTCTTCTCTTCTCTTCTCTTCTCTTCCCTTCCCTTCCCTTCCCTTCCCTTCCCTTCCCTTCCCTTCCCTTCCCTTCCCTTCCCTTCCCTTCCCTTCCCTTCCCTTCCCTTCCCTTCCCTTCCCTTCCCTTCCCTTCCCTTCCCTTCCCTTCCCTTCCCTTCCCTTCCCTTCCCTTCCCTTCCCTTCCCTTCCCTTCCCTTCCCTTCCCTTCCCTTCCCTTCCCTTCCCTTCCCTTCCCTTCCCTTCCCTTCCCTTCCCTTCCCTTCCCTTCCCTTCCCTTCCCTTCCCTTCCCTTCCCTTCCCTTCCCTTCCCTTCCCTTCCCTTCCCTTCCCTTCCCTTCCCTTCCCTTCCCTTCCCTTCCCTTCCCTTCCCTTCCCTTCCCTTCCCTTCCCTTCCCTTCCCTTCCCTTCCCTTCCCTTCCCTTCCCTTCCCTTCCCTTCCCTTCCCTTCCCTTCCCTTCCCTTCCCTTCCCTTCCCTTCCCTTCCCTTCCCTTCCCTTCCCTTCCCTTCCCTTCCCTCCTTCTCCTTCTCCTCCTCCTCCTCCTCCTCCTCCTCCTCCTCCTCCTCCTCCTCCTTCTCCTTCTCCTCCTCCTCCTCCTTTCTCCTCCTTCTCCTTCTCACAGACAGCATTCTGTGTATGGGATTCTGGAGCTATCTGTAGGGGTCTGGACCGTTTGCCCCAAATTTGGGGGAGCAGTTTGGGATCTTTATCCTTGTGCTATTCAGATGCCTACAGACCTAGGGTGTACTTTTAACTTTTTGTGTATAAAGTCCATTGAGATGGTTCCCACCTAAAATATTGTAAATCTTTCTTTCAAAGCGTGCAGCCCTTCCTTGTGTTTTGTGAGATCTTGAACCTGATGGCTCAGCAAAAACTTGCTGAGTTCAGAATGGGCCATGTTCTGACATTCATGCTCATCTCAAATGGCAGCTGATTTTGAAAAGATTTCATTATCACCCATTTTGTCCTCAGAACAAGCTGAGGTTTTGCTCAAACAGAGGTGTTTTTAACTTTCTAGTTTGGCAAGGGAGAGAGAGGAATTCGTGCAATGCTCTTTTTCACATCTGTGTTTGTTTATAAAATACACCTAATGTCCTTATTCTTGAAATAAGTGTTAATTAGCCAGTATGCTCATTTTCCACTGATAATTTGTTTAATAGTCATAGGGACATATTTTTTATTTAATTTTGAAGACTGTTGCATGAATGAGAGCTTTCCAATGGAAAGGTGTTTTGGTACTTTGATCTGCCCTGTCTTCCTTTATAAAAGAATTCAAGATCTGGTCAGAAAAACAGCTCAGCTTGTTTTGCACTGGGCTCATCCAGCCTGGAAGTGCATGAGTACACCAACACTAATCCCAGTGCAGAGACAGGGGATGAGCACCAGCTGTGGCTCCATCAGCCTGGGAGAGGCAGGCAGGGAGCTGCTGCTAGGAATTCAAACAACAGGATTGTGCCAAATGACACCGTAACCTGCCCAATCCATGTGGCTCTGAAGAACTGGATTAGGCTGAAAGACAGGTCACTGTGGAAATACACTGTCCTTGCCCTTGCCTACACAGCAGGAGGTGATCTATAAATAATCCAAATTTGTTTATTTCTAGGCCAGTCCCACGCCCAAACTAGAAAAATTTTGCTGTTTTCCTGATAGTCAGACAAACGGAAATGCAGCAAAATCAGTTGGCCTAAAGCCCCTGTGAAGTCTCTCAGGCAAGATTAAAATAGACATAAGGGTTCCACAGGTTCATATCCTGCAGAAGGGCAAATCTCACCCAGCAAATTTAGGGGCCAGTCTGCTGGCTGTAAGTGCTGGATGCTTCCCGTGCCTGTTGGTCAACAAATTCTGTATGCCACAGGATGGACAGTGATGGATGGATTGATCTGTCCTCCTTGATGGGAATCTTTCAATTGAGAGTCTTTTATGTGCATTAGAGAAATGGAGTGCTTTTTGTCCCAAAAGAAATGTGCAGGAGGGTGGGAGCAAATAAAGTTAATCAATCACAGCAGCTCTTGGAGCAGGCAGATAGGGGGGTATGCTTGGAAAGCCCTTAGTGGGCAATTCCTTGATTAAATGAGTCTCTAATGAACCCAAGGGCTTATGTGGGGGCAAAGTTCTTTTCTGTGACTTGTGCAACAACAACACATTTACCTTATCATAAACCATGACTGACATCTGACAGCTTCATAGCAGGCTTGGAATTGCTGTTGAAATTCCTCATTTAATATGTGGTGTTTTAAAAGATAAGGCCATGTTCTCTGTCAAACCACAGAGGACATGAGGTATGAGAAGAGAAGAAAAAACACATTCCTCTTGCCCCTGGGCAGGGCCCCTTATCTGGGGAGGTATCAGCCCTGTCTGCACTGGGGGAGTTTATGGGTGACTCTGGTGTGTGCTCAAAGTGTCATTTTCATTTTATTCTTTGTTTTTCTGACCTGCAGTGCTGTATCCACCTTCTGGATAGCCAACCCACATAACAACCTTATAAACTGTGCAGCTGCTGGATCTGAAGTGAGTGCACAAGTTTCTTATTTGGTAACAGCTCAGGCCAGTGACAGCCCTGCAAGGCTGAGGGAGGCTCTCACTGGAATAAAACCTGCTTTTCTGGCACAGACATTTTTAAAGCTGCTTGATTGAGACACACATTAATGTGGCTGGTGCCACCAATAAAAAGAATGGTTTTACTCTTGCTCCAAACTTATTGTCACTTGCTGTTTCTAGAGCTGGATTTAACAAAATTCCACAGTGTGCAGCCTGAATAAATTAAATAAATGTGACTGTGGAGTCACAGAGAAGCCTTTGGCAAGAATATTGTTGATTGTAGTACAGTAATGGTGCTCTGAAATTTCAGTCAGCCCTCATGCTAATTCCACAGGCATTTTTGGTCACATCAGGAACCCTTATTGTCCTGAGAAGCCATAAAAACAAGAAAACAGAGAGATGTGGTCTTTCCAAAGCTTTCAAATCTTGGGTACCTGTATTAGGACTCCTTGTTAAATTTTTAGGCAACTAAATAAAAATTATTTAATTTTTAAGTTTGGAAAGTTTCCCTTATGCTCCAATACTGATGCCAAAACTTAACCTGAGAAGTTCAGAAGGGTGAATATCAATGTTCATGTGTGTTAAACTCTCACCTGGGTTACGATGTAAGAGCATGTTCATGTGTGCTAAACTCTTCATGTGCGCTAAACTCTCACACAGAGCGTTACACGCGTCAGTGGCCGTGATTTGTCCTGAAATTTCCTGGCTTGTGTCTTGCGGCTCTCCTGGGGATAGCACAGACCAGCACAGCCTCAGATGTCCCTTCTCTCTCTCAGGAAACAGGCTTTTGGTTTGTCCTGCACCACGTGCCCACAGGCCCCTCGGCAGGGATGTATTCCCCCGGCTACTCGGAGCACATGCCGATGGGGAAATTCTCCAACAACCGCGCGCATTCCAACTACCGGGTGAGTCTGCAGCACTGGGAATGGGAACGCTGCCCTGGGAACAAACCCCATCCCTCCCTCCAGCTCCCCAGGCCTGCAAGCTGTTAGTGCCTGTGCCTTCTGTTTCCCTCTGGTTTGGGGCTCAGATAAGGCAGCTCGCGGGAGCGCTCGGCGCCAGCCGGCACCTGCTCCGCTTGGCGCTTGGGCATCCAGAGCGCCTCTGCCCTCTGCTCGGGCTGCTTCCCTGCCTCTGTGCTCCTGGAATGCCGCCTCCAGGAGCATCTGCTGGCAGCCTGTCTAATTGTACACCTCAGCTGCCAATGCTGGCAATGACCTGAACAGCTTCGAGAGGGATAAACACGGCCGCTGTGTCTAATCGCCGTCTCTGCTGATTTGCTCCTTAGCGTGCCCTGTTGTGTTACTGAGGGCTTTAGACTGAGGCAGAAGGTTTAGGTGTGTGGGAATACATGCAATTTGGATGCATTCACCTTTGGAAATTTGTAGCAATTTTGGGGGGCATATGCAAGTCTAGAGAGTCCTGGCAGCCCTCTGTTTCACATGCTGTTAACAGAAGCTGTTCTTAGCATCATGTGGGTGTCTTTGGCTTAGAACAATTGGAGGTAGAGTCTGGAGATGGAAAGAGCTGTAAAATTTATATACTGTGATAATTGCATTTCTGTTTTCCTTTAGGCTGGAATGATCATCGATAATGGCGTTAAAACCACCCCAGCCTCTGCCAAGGACAAAAGGCCTATCCTGACACTGATTTCTGGGAGGTAAAGTGTTTTGCATAGTTTGATTTGGAAAAGACTTCTCTAAAACACTGACTGAAAGCTATGAAACTGCCCCAGGGAAACTCACAAGAATCATTGCAATGCCTTTAGGGTGGCTCTTTTTGAGGAAAAGTCTTCACTTAGATACACCTTGCCATTTCTGAGTTCATCTCTTCATTCTCCTCTATAAGGGACCCTCAACACCCACACCCTTCTGGTTTCATCCTCGTTCTTTAGCTGAGCTGGCTTGGATATTACATCTGCTGTAGGATGTTCCGTTGATTTTTGAATTTTTTAGATAAGGAAGAAAATTCACTGCCTGGACAACAGTCCCTCTGCGCAGAAGTTGCTGCGAGAGTTTCTTAGGAATAAGAAATGTCAGTATTTCTTAGGAATGCTATTAATTTTGTTCATTCTTTTAGAACCTGCTTGAACAGGGAGTCCTTATGTCACGGAGCTCTTGCTTTGATTTCAGATTTCAGTCTAGTTTCAAATCTGACACTGCAGTAACAATCACAATTAAATACACAGAATGTTCCTTCATTTCTGCTGCTGTGCACAGCCTCTCTGTGGTCTAATGGAGTAATTTAGAAATAATGGAAGTTTCTCTATAGACTGTATGATATCAGCAGACCCACTGTGGTCTGGTGGCTTCTGAGAACCCACTCTCTCCCCAGAGCTGGCCCCAGAGGAGGCTGATGAAAGGGCTGCACTTGCACCCTTATATCTCATTAGAGGTTGAGTCTGGCTCTTAGTTACTAACCCCCAGACACGTAAAAGGACCTAAATACTCTCAAATTTCATAGTTTCTTTCATAACAGACCAATTGCCTCCAGTTGCACCCTAACCTACATTCCCCCACAACTGCATTTCTTGACAGAAGAAACCGTGTAAGGAAGAGAAACCTGCTGAAAGCAGGGGAGAATGACAGCTCTATCTCCTTCTCATCTCTGGGGTGTGGGTTACCCAGACTACTGTAGTCATGGACCAAGCATTACAGGGGTGGGATCCATCTCCCTTCCCAGGAGAGCCCAGCCAGGAGCTCAGATATCAGGTATCCACATCACCCCGGCGCCCTGGCTGGCAGCTGATGCTAAAAGATGTTCAAAAGTGAATGTTATTTACATTATTTAAGTGCTCAGTTAATTGAAGCAATTAATTCAATGGTAAAAGTAGCTGCTTAAAAAAAAAACTTAGGAGCAGTCTGCTCTTGGGAGCCTGATGCTGCTTTTCCATGTAGCTGAACATGTGCCTTGGGGAACTGCCTGCTGCCACAGGCACAGTTAGTGGTTAGAAAGGGCAATTTCTCCCTTGCCATACAAGGGCAGGAATGGCCCTTGGAAGCCAAATAATTCATAATGCACTCATGGTTGTGCTCAGGGATTACCCAGCAGCACAAACTGCAGCTCAGATTATTTATTCCATTTTCCACCTTTCACGTGTCAAGACTGAACTGAATAAATGACTAAAGTTGAGCTGGCTGGAGCAAACTGTGAGCTAGGCTGGACAGAATCAGAGTTGGAGAGATTATTCTGCATTCAGTAACAGCATTAAATGTCCCAGTTGAATTCTGGACCCTGTAATGTTCTTCCAGTTATCATGGAATCCAACTCAAAATATCTGTACTTAACAATGGCTGGGGAATTCACAAGAGCTGATACTAAATCTGTCTCTGCAAGTAAATTCACAGTGATGAAGCTGCCAAAGCAATATTCATTTATTGGAACCCTATCAGCCTGATGCTCAGTTTTAGATTGATATGATGGCTTATTAAGCAAAGCAAAGTGCTATTGAATATCTGTTAGCAATTTGACAGCTTGGCCTCGCTATCCATGGTGAGGAATGAATTTTAATCTCTGGACCATCCTTTGCTGGCACTGAGCTGGATACTCATCTGTCAGGTTTTCTAAGCGGTGCAGGGTGATGGAGGATGCTCCTCCAACAGCAGGAAGGATCATGGTGCCTCAGGACGGGGTAAATGACTGCCATGCTCAGCATCACCTTACTCAGATCCTGTGGCCCAAGCAGTGGCTGTCAGGGAGCAGCTGAGGGCACACATTGCTGCAGTTTCTGCTTCTGTCTGCTTTTTTTCACCAAATCAGGGCAATATTTCATCATACTGAGAACCTCAGGGTTACTAAATCTTGTACGTGTGTCCTGTGCAGTGGGAGTAGTGAAGGACATACTCTCAGCCCCTCTCCAAGATTTTCAAATTCCTTTCCACAGCAAGAAAAATCTGGCAGTGGTGCTCATGGCCATAGTATAGCCAGAGTTAGGAGATAAGAATGCTCAAAAGGGAAAACAAAAGGATATTTATCAAAATAACAGGAACACGCTAAAGGATAGCAGTAAGAGATTAAAAAAAAAATATCTGGAGCTTTTGGGAGCAATAATAAACTTTCCATGCTTTCAGCAATACATCAGCAATACAATACTGGAAAGGTGAAAGGAAACTTGGAGCAGGTCTTTACAACTGCCTTGCCTGGACCTTCCTTCCCTTGGCAGCTGGGCCAGGCCATCCCAGCTTGAGCAGACACGCTACGTGGATGGAGAGTGGTCCCAGAGCTGTTCCTGACTTACCACAAAGCAGATGTTCAGCAGGGCCATGCAGGCAGCAGGGCCACCTTCCCTCTCCAACCTTTCCTCTCTCCCTCTGCTTGCAGGTACAGCCCACACAAGGATGCTGATCCTTTGAAGCCCAGGGAACCTGCAATAATTGAGGGCTTTATTGCCTACAAGAATCAGGATCACGGGGCCTGGCTGCGAGGTGGAGATGTGTGGCTGGACAACTGCCAGTGAGTTTTGCCTCATTTCAACTCTCAGAGTTCAGCCTGGTGTTTATGGCGAGCATAGCTGTGGCTCAGACTGTTTATATCGCTTTGCACCCTTCATATGGCCAAGACTGAAACGAAGATGAAATGTTTAGCCACCACAGGCATTATTTTACACAACTAAACCTGCTTTGTCTGAGCTGAGGATCCCTCAGGTTGTTTCTCTGTGTGATGCTGACCAGCAATAAATTGTCACAATACACACACATAGATACACAGATGCAAATAACTAAAAATAAAGCCTATTTTTTTTGGTATTAAAGATGAGGTGCTTTGAAAAGAAAACAGTGAAATACACCACCTTTCCTGGCTCAGCCAGATCAGTTTTATGTGGTTCAGTGTAATGCTGAATAAGCAGGTACTGATGAAGCAGACATAAAACTATGCATCACAGCAGCAAGGGAGAGAGTCTGGGCCAGTGTGTGTTGTGCTCTTTGAAGGCCATTTCCTGCCCTGGCCAGAGCTGATATTTGTTTTGCACGTGAAAACAGATGATCTACTGCAGTTTCTGTTTCTGAGCCAGGCTCCTGATATCAATCCTAGTGAAGAGGAGAAATAGGAAAAAGCCCCTTTAGGAGGATATTGTGATAACCCTGGTGGGAATGGCTGCCACGCTGATATCTGGTGTCCAATTCCCAGCCAGAGCTGCCTTACCTTTGAGTGACCCAAAGCTCTTAAAGCAGCCGGTGGGATAAGCTGGCAGCAGTGACCTGGTGAGAATGGGGCTGTAGCAGAACACTCAGAAATGTCATATTGAGCAACACAGTTTGTGTTTCTTATGACCCACAAGAATCCACCCTGCTCCAAGGCAGCAAGTGCTGTCCTCACAGATCCCACTCAGGTCACTGGGACACTTGCATTGCTGAAAATCCTTTGCCAGGGTGCTAAAACACCAAGTGCTTTATGAGTTTCCAGCAGCAAATCTCTGAGTGTGTGTGAATTGGAGGAAGCAGCCATCAAACAGTAATTGTCTTTATAGCCAGAGCCATTTCCTTTTCTATGGCTAGAATCTAATTTATGTATCCCATTAACAGGGCCAGCGTTAATGTGGCCTGCAGGGAAGCAAGGAGGCCATAGGGTGGGAAGGGCTGCCACCTACAGACAGCAGCACGGTGAGGGGATCTGCTCCCAGGCCACTGCCAGGAGCAGTGACAGGTGTGGGAGGTGATGTTGGTGTGAAGTCACCATCAATACTATCAATTCATTGGAGCATTTCTTTAAGCAGCAGTCAAGGACCAACATCTGTGATTTATCTTATACTGAAATTTCAGCAAAATAGAAAGATATTCTAATTTTTTTTTGTTCTTATTTTTAATAAGGAAGCTCTGATCTCTGTACTCCTGTTGAGGAAAGAGAAGCCAAGCTGCTCTCTTTTTATCACCTTGCAAAGCTCTTTTATGGAAGCAGTTTTTGTAACATGGAGACAGGGAAGCCCAGTGTGTAAGGCAAAGCACCATTAAATAATAAAAGCTGGTTGGAGTGGGAGATAAGCTTGATTTTTTAATCTACCAGAGAAAAGCGTGTGATCATTAGACAAAGGGATAAAGCTTTATCAGGCAAGTAAACTATGGCTGGTAATCACCATGTTAACCCCAGCTGGAGCAATCAGGTGTGTGTCTGCTGCTTCATGTGATCTGCAAATTCTGCAAGATGTGCCAAAAGAGATCTTCTAAAACTGGAATGGGAGCAAGTCTGGAAAAACCCGAGTTTCCCTGAGCACTGTACAGTAATTAATCCCTGCTGCTCCCCACTAGCTTTCTTGTTATAGTTTGACATGACAAACCAAAGAGACCCCAAATCTCTTCTGAAGCATCTCTCTTCTCTTGGCAGGTTTGCTGACAATGGCATTGGGCTGACCTTGGCGAGGTAAGGGTGGCAGGGCTGGTGGCAGGGCTGGGTGGCAGGGCTGGCACAGGGCTGGTGGCAGGGTTGGCTGGCAGGGTTGGCTGGCAGCCCTGGCACAGGGCTGGGTGGCAGGGCTGGTGGCAGGGCTGGGTGGCAGGGCTGGGTGGCAGCCTGGGCACAGGGCTGGGTGGCAGCAGCCCTTTCACCTCCAGCCCTTTCTTCTCAGCGGTGGCACCTTCCCTCATGATGATGGCTCCAAGCAGGAGATCAAGAACAGCCTGTTTGTGGGGGAGAGTGGGAACCTGGGCACGGAGACCATGGACAACGAGATCTGGGGGCCTGGGGGCCTGGATCACCGGGGAAGGACCCTGCCCATCGGCCCGTAAGTTCTGCTCAGCGCATCAAAGCGCCCACGGCTCCCTCTCCCAGCATAAATCCAGCCCCGTGTGGTTTCCTCAGCGCTGTTCAGTTTAATAACCATTACACAGAAAGGATTTAATTTCATGTTTCCCAATCCCAGAGTCCTCACTGTGCAGCTGCTGCTGGCAGGTACATCCTTGCAGGCTGCCAAGACAGATCAACCTCCTCTTTCCTTCCCCCTCCCCTTTGCAAGGGGATTTGAGAGGACAGGAAGAGTGCTCTGTGCCAGCAGGGCACCTCTGTGCGTGGGCTCAGCAGTGCTGAGCGATGAGCTGAGCTCCATCAGCAGCCAGGAAGGCTCACAGAAGCCCCTTCCTAGGCTTGCACGTGCTCATGGGTGTGCTCAGTGCTGTTCTACTGTTGCTCCTGCAAATTACTTTGATGCCTTTGTTCAGCATCAAAGTTTTGACTGTTGAGTTTTGAAATGGCCAGTGAACTTCATGTGTGGCCTCCTCCTAGACCTTAGTCCTACGGATTGATTTGCAAATGCAATGCTTTTGCTTCCTGAAAACACAGTTATCCTAACAGTAGCCACACAGTGAGCAAACACATCAGCTGATGCTTTTCTGCCATATTGCTGGCTTCAATTTTGCTGTCAGCAGTGATGCTGGACTCATTATAAACTCTACCAATAATGAAAACCCATTCTGCTATGACTCTCCTAATATCCTTTACACATATGTGGACATATCTCATCTTGGATGTTGTGTGCAGGAACTCAGAACAAATGCACTCGAGCAGGCAGGAGTTCTCTAAAGGATCATACAAGGAAAGGATCAAATTTATTTATCATAAGTGAAATTTGAAATGTCTTATCTTAGCCTCTTAAAGACCTTAAGGATCTTGTTCATTTAATTGATGTGAAAAGGGTGCCTTCTTTACCTTGAAGCTGATATCAGAAAAGGCTGATAAAGATTAATTAATCTGCTCCACAACTCTTCTTAGCTCTACAGATTGTGGGACCTTTCCTTGTTTTCAAAAACATTTTTATATTGCAGTTGATTTGGAATGCTTCTTTCCAAATCCCTTTGAAAGATGTGGTGGGACTTCTTTTAGCCCTGCCATTACTCAGCCCAAGGAGTCTGCACAGCTCTGCTGAGTTTCAGGTTTCACTGCTGCAGAACTCATTTCTGATGGCAAACACGAATTTATTCATCTTTAGCTCAGTCCTTTGGCATTGCTGTTACTTCCTTCCCTGGAGAAGTACAGGCTAAATAAAGATGATCTGTTCAACACGAGAGAACTTGAGCTGAACTTGCAAGAATAAGAGAGCTGAAAAGAAGGGAAATCCCTTCTCTTCCAAAGCAGGAACTTGGGGCTCATCCTATGGCCAGCAAGAGGCGTGAGCAGCCACCAAACAAGCGCTGAGGGACTGTGCGTGTCTGCAATGCATCTCCTCCCGATGTGAGCATGCCATGATCAGATCTCCCTGTCTCCCCTGAATGTATTGCAGGGATTTCCCCATCCGAGGGATCCAGTTCTACGACGGGCCCATCAATGTCCAGAACTGCACCTTCCGCAAGTTCGCGGCGCTGGACGGGCGGCACACGAGCGCCCTGGCCTTCCGCCTCAACAACGCCTGGCAGAGCTGCCCCAACAACAACGTCACCGCCATCCGCTTCGAGGACGTGCCCGTGAGTGCCCTCCCCACACAGCCCTCCCTGCCTTGGAGATGGGCTGTGGGCAAGAAGGAGGGAATTTTGCCCGTTGGCTTTGCCAGGAGTTTAACAGCAATGAAACGCGATGGGTGCAATAGCAAGAAGGTCCAAATGTCTGTTGGGTTCGCAGCAAAGCAGATGCAGGGATCAGTTAAAAAAAAACCCATAGCAGCGCAGAAGTGAAAATAATTTCCATTTCTGTACGGCTCAGAAACTGAAGAATCAGCCCCCCTTTATTTTTGACAGCGGTATAATATTAAAGCGACAGAAGGAAGGCTGTTCTGAAAGGCCTGACTGACCTAGAAGCAGACAATACAGATTTTGGGGAATAGCCAGTGAAACTGAGCCGATGCAGGATAATTCTGCAGCCCTGCACACCAGACTCCAGTTCTGCAGACATAAACGAGAGCAGAGTCCGGCCAAAAGGGGTTTGCCAAATTTTGAATTACAGTATGAACCTCTGGGTGCTGGCCTGAACCCGTTCTGGGGCCTGTTCTTTTGAGTTATTTTTGTATTTGCCTGCACAAATATGTGCTAACTGTTTCACTGAGGTTCACCTTTAGCAGCTGTTAAATCCAGCTGCCAAACATTACAAACAAATAAATAAATAAAGTGGTTGGGCTGAAATTATTTGTGTTGCCTAAATTTCAAAGAATTAGCAGGCTTGCTCACAGGTCAGGAAAAATGCTGACCGGTGCCAAATATTATGGGAAAGGCAAAATTCCCCTGGAAGTGTTGGTTGGTCACTCTCACATTGCACAAGGCAGGCTGGTGACATGACATTTATTTGTGCTGGATAAAAATATCAGTCAGAAGTTGCCTGAGCAGCCATTTCCCAGGGCTGTTTCCCACATTGGTATGACTTCATGTGGCTTGGAACTTTGAAGCTGTATTAGCAAACAATGAGTGAAGTGGCTCTCGTGAAATCGCCCCAAGTCCTGAACCTTCCTCCAGAATTTTCAGACAAACCTTCTCACTGGTGAGGCTGGAATTTTGGTTTTTTTAGCCTTTCCCCCATGGTCGGCAGGGAAATGTGTGTCTGCTCTGCCTAACAAGCCAAACACTCCTTTTAAGTCAGAAAATGGGTAATTTGAGCCCCTGTAGTGACCAAGGGCATCCTTTTCTTGTACTCTAAGTGGTGAATTCCTTTCTGGAGATGTAAATTCGTTCCACTGTTTTGTTTAGATTACTTCAAGAGTCTTCTTTGGAGAACCTGGCCCGTGGTTCAATGATCTGGATATGGATGGTGACAAAACATCAGTTTTTCATGATGTAGATGGTTCTGTGTCAGAATACCCAGGCTCATACCTGATCAAAGAAGACAACTGGTTAATCAAGCACCCTGACTGCATCGACGTGCCCGACTGGAGAGGCTCCATCTGCAGCGGGCACTTTGCACAGGTAAGGGAAGGGACTGCTCACCTTGCAGTGTCCTCATCACTTTGGTCTGGTTAAAATTTCTGGGCACTTTAAAACTTGACCTGTAGAAATGGACTTCACAGAGTGCTCAGTGTTTGTTTATCAGCATGTCTGCACAGGTGGCTCTGGATGTGAGAAATACTGTGGTGTGTTTTCTGAAACCTTGGCCTTGGCTGCTGACAGCTCCAACAACTTCTGCCTGAAGCCTCCTGAGAGCTCCCTGGGCATTCACAGATTAATATTCATAAATCCATGGGCTGTCAGCTAGTTATTTTCCCCTGATTTATGGAAGGAAGTGTTGCCCACAGTGTTATGGGAAATGTGCTGATGAGTTGAAATTAGACTTCAGCTTCCATGCTCTTTCATCCTGTGTGTGACCACCAAACCATTCTCCCCACCACAGGAGCCCTGAGTGCTGCTGCCACGAGAGTCCTCACTTTCCTCTGCTGAGAGGGCCTGGTTTTGTCTTGTGTGTTGCAACAGTTGGGTTTTTTGGTGTGTAGTGCCCCTACAGCCAATTTCTAACCACTGAGCTGCGTTTCAGGCTTCTGAAATCCAGACAGAAGGATCCTTGTTCAGCACAAGTCAGATGTCTGAGGTAGATACTGTCCTGCTGCTGAGGGTTGCAGGGTGCTGTGGAATATCTCAGCCCTGCTGCAGCCTCTGGCACAGGCACTTGAACTCAGTGGATGAGGAAATTAGCCTTTTTTCTTTTTTCCTGCAAACAGTTTGCTTTGTTGAAATGGAAGCCTAAGAACTTGAACATAAGTGCACAGCTCACAGGTTCCTGCCCAGCACACAGCACTTGCTCCAGCTCACATCTATTGAGTATCTGAACCTTTCACTGTAGTTCATTAAACCCTTGGTGATCTCTTTTTTTGTTTGGTTGGTTTTTTTTTTCCATCCAGATATACATCCAAGCCTACAAGCCAGCCAACCTGAAAATGAAAATAATAAAAAATGACTACCACAATCACCCACTCTACTTGGAAGGGGCTTTGAGCAAAAGCACTCATTACCAGCAGTATCAGCCAGTTGTAACTCTGAGGAAAGGCTACACCATCCACTGGGACAAGACAGCCCCTGAAGAGCTGGCCATATGGCTCATCAACTTCAACAAGTGAGTGAACTGAGCCCCAGCATTCCAGTACAGTCATGTAACTGCACATTTTTAATGGGTGAGGTCATCACCCCGTGGGCTCCTCCAGAATGAACATGCCTGTTACAGGAAGTCCATTGAGTTCATCTTTTCATGAGCCATCTCAGGTTCCTGTTTCCTCCCCCAGGAAGCTCTCTAAGATAACACAGTTCATTTTTGGAAGTTCAGGGCTCATTCATTCCTGGTTCATGGAAGTCACAGGTGTAGCAGTCAGAGGCAGATCTGCCCTACATTGCTTAACTAACCCATTGTTGTTATGTCTAATTTATGTTGTATTAATCCATTCCAAACTATGAAAATTTCAACTGGACAGGAAAAAAACTTATTGTAAATTATTTAGTTTGGCTTCTAGCATGCCCAGGAAAATAATAGTTATGTTATAACTTGTTACAATGTGGGTCTTTGCTATTTTTAGGAATGACTGGATCCAAGTAGGGTTTTGCTATCCTAAAGGGACAACATTTTCCATTCTCTCAGACATCCACAACCGTCTCTTGAAGAAAACATACAAAACTGGAACCTTCTACAGAACCTCCCAGATGGAGAAACTGGAGCACAGATACCCTACCAAAGGGTACTACTACTGGGATGAGGACACTGGGTAAGGCAGCAGGGCTTGCTGGTTTGGACATTGCTTTGGGAGGGCTGCTGGAGCTGGGAGCTGTTTGCCTAATGCTGCTAGCAGGGATCACAACCAAACCAGGAGGGTTTGCTGGGAATGGGACCAGTGCTTCATTTTCCTGGGACTCCCAGGCCTGCCAGTCATTCACAGCCTCTGCTGCACTGCCAGTTACTCTGGGAAATGCTTTTCCAAGTGAATACAAATTAGAAAAGGAAAAAAAAAAAAAGAAAGACAAAAGCAAAGTGCTGACCACGAAACTTAACTGAAGACATGCACAGACTTTATTGTTTTGAACAACAACTATTTATAAACACCATGACAGGGATACACAGGAACTAAGTGCAAAGCCTGTTATTTTAAAGGATTAAAACAATGGGAAATAAAGAAGGACCTAAAATACAAAGCATATAGTGATATAGGTATCACTATAGAATAGAGCTCAGAAGGTGTTCAGGAGCTATCTGATTTCTCTGTTTTACTTTCCATGAGCTCCCTAAACCATTTCTGGGATGAGTGTTCCCTTTTATTTGCATGTGGGATGTTGGGCACTATAAACCACAGGGCCAAGGGCTGCAATAACAATTATTGCAAACCATAGGAAAGAGTCCACCAAAGCAGTATGTTTTTGCACAAAATATTTGAAGGACGCTATTTTTTTTTTCCTGCCTGCAGGCTGCTGTTTCTGAAACTCAAAGCTCAAAATGAGAAGGAGAAGTTTGCTTTCTGCTCTGTCAAGGGCTGTGAGCGAATAAGAATCAAAGCTGTGATCCCAAAGACAGCTGGTGTCAGCGACTGTGAAGCCACAGCCTACCCCAAGTACATTGAGACACCAGTAGTGGAAGTACCAATGCCAAAGAAGCTCTCCAGTGCACAACTGGTAAAGCAGCTGATTTCTCATCACAGAATCCCTGCTCATGTAAATCTGGCACATAGTGAGCCCACAGATTGTGCCAGGGTCAGCCTATGTTGTGCCTGGTTTTCTGAAATGGTTCAGGCAGGTGAAATAATTTGAAACAGATTCTTGCAATGTGTGGAGAGCCATTGCAAGCTCTGTGCTTGTTCTTTTGGGGCTCTGATGTGATGTGCTGTTCTTGAAAGCACAGGGTGAAAACTGATGAGCTGGAAGACAGGTTGGTCCAGGGAATGTGATTTTGGAGCCTCCAGCTCCTCCAGGCTGTAAGGACAGCAGTGACACACAGAGCTGAATTATTCTCTTTTACATCATACATAACACAATCTCCAGTATCCAGTCTGGTTCTGGGGGAGGAAGTGGGGTATTTATCTGTTATTTGTTTTTTTTCACTCATTGCCCTTGAAACAGGAATACACAGCAAAGCCTTGGAGAATTACGTGTCAGTTCTGCAGAGTAGGAATCACTTTGCCATTCAGTGAAACAGCTTAACTGGTGACAGGATGAGCAGAGAGGGGGGTACCATTGTGCCCAGTGTCATTAGCTATTTAATTTGGCAGGTCAGTGCTTATTATGTAGCTTCCTTGTTGATTGAATTTTGGGGTTTGAAATGTTTTCACTGGAAATGTAGCATTCAGGTAATGGACATTCTCACTAGAAAATCTGGTTTTTTTCATTTTGCAAACAGAAGACCAAGGAGCACCTAATTGAAGTGAAAATAGAAACTTACAAGAAACAGTACTTCCACCTGAAGGATGACTTTGCATACATTGAGGTGAGCAAATCCTCTCAATAAACTTAACGGGGTGCAATTCTACACCCTTGCTTTATCTTCATGGAAAACTTGATTACAAAGTTACCATGGAGAGTTAAATTCAGGCCATTTCTGCTTTGTATTTTGGGAAAAAAAAAAAAAAAAAGAGGGTGTATCTTCTCCTGATAGGCAGGATAGTGGGATCTCAGAGACCTGGAATTCTGCCCTTTGAAGCAAACAGCAATCCTGTGACTCAAGACTATCAGTGCTTCTTGCAGGTGGTTGTTTGCAATTGTGTTATTGTGAGATCAAGAATGTTTTTCCTGCTGCCCAGGTTGATGGTGTCAGGTTTTTCCTCACTGAAGAGGGTATCCAGCTGGTTGTGATTGATGGACACCATGGAAAAGTTGTTGACCGAGTAACATTCAAAAACTCCATTCTGCAAGGAATCCCAGCACAGATAGAGAATTATGTCAACAACATCAAAGATCAGTGAGTAAATAATCTGTTCTCACTAAGGTGCAATGTACAAGAATGCTGCATAACACCCATCTTTTTCTTGGATTTTATCATCCAACATGGGCCAGACACCCAGCAGCAGAGCAATACACCCAGTGTGTTTTAGTGCCTGATGAGTCCAAAAGAGCCCAAATGTGTGCAGGACATGCAGGCAGCAGCAGAATGCACACTCTTTGATTCAGGGACTGATTTTGAGCCCCAGATAATGTGCAGGGCTGTATGTGATTAATAAACTGCAGAGTTATGTTGTGGGTTATAGACAAACTGCAGACTTCAATTCACAAAGCACTGACCCATGCAGGTGCACACAGCTCGCAGTTTTTTACTGCATGTATGTTTTCTCAAATTGCAGATAATTCCACTAATAAAATAAATTCCCCTTTGCACATTCCCCTGCTCAGACATAAAGGCTGGATTATTTTGTATTTTAAGTATGGGCCGCCAGGAATGCAGAGTTTTGGAAATAAGTGATAAGTAGCCAAAAGGTGTTCCTGCATCTTGGAGGACAATGGCTTCTGCTGCTGGAGGGAGAATTGGAACCACATCAGAAACCCCATTACCCAAAGGGGCTGTTCCCACATTAGCTTGTGGACTGCTCGTGGGAAGTGAATGTATTTAATTGTTATGAAATCTGTTTGGATTTGAAATCTGATGAGTAACACTTAATACAAATATGAGTGCTTTGTTGACAAATCATCCCAAATTGCTGTGGGCAGATCGACAGGATGTTGTTCTGGCATTCACTCCAGAGACTTGGGGGAAGCTTGAGCAGTGTGCCATGCAGGTGCAGGCAGATGTGTTTCTATTGTCTTAAATCATTCGAGAGGTTTCAAAAAGCACATCACATAGTTACTTCAGGGAAGCATGGTAATTTCTCACTTCTCTTTCATATAAAAAATAAGCTGTCTTTTCAGAGGGGCCATCATCCTGCTTTACAAAAATCCCAATCCTGGCTAAGTCCAGTTCCTGATCAGGAATAGTAGTGATAATATTAACACACTTTTAAAAGAGAAGTACATTGAAAGAAATAAAAGTCTCAGGGAAGTGAATTTATTCAGGTTTAATCTGCTAATGAAGGAACAAGAAATTGCTTGAGACTTGCTAAGGGCATCCCAGGGAGAAGATGGGTTTCTCTGAGCAAAGCAGGATGGAACTGCAGGTTGGAAACATTTAAATCATTCTAGAAAACCATGCTTAAAAATAAAAAAATGTGACTTTTGTCTGGGTTTTGCATGACTGGAAAAATAATCTATGACCAAACTGTTGGAAAGCATTGAAAAGCATTAAAGCTGAAGCCACTGTAGTTCATGGGTGTGTGAGCACAGAGGCAGGAGTTACCAGTGCTCAGGACTAACAAGTGAGGAAGGTGTTCTGACTCTTTACAAACCTCTTTGTTCCCTTCAGCTCCATAGTGCTGGTGACATCTAAAGGAAGATTCATTTCTAGAGGACCATGGACTAAAGTACTGGAGAAACTTGGAGCAGGAGAGGGTTTTAGGTTAAAAGGTAACCAGTTTTTAAAAACTCATTTCTAACCTCCCATTATTCCAGTAAAGGGACCGTTTTCTGCTCCTAAACTTTGCCACACTTGTTTCTATCAGCATGTGCTCAAACATCCTGGAATCAGTAATTTATTTCTTCAGAAAGGTGGTATCCACTGCAGCTTTGGTTAACATGCTCCATTTAAAACTGTAAATAGAAAAAACACACTGGCAGTTTTTCTTAGAAGTCAATAATTCAGGGGATTTGATTTTCCAGACTAAGTTTAGATAAAACGACCTTTTAATAATAGAAATATTGAGCCTTTTCAGCATGTTGATTTCAGAGCAGCACGTATTGCATTAAAACACAGCTCCAAGGGCACATTGCTGCAATCAGCACTATGAGCTCTAGATGTGATTCCCTCTGTGTGTGTGTGTGTGTCACACCCATGGCTCCTGTGCACCTGCAGCCCCCCAGCCATGAGGTGCAGCCATGCACAGGTGGGTTTGTGGTGTGCTTCTGGCACGCTCCAAATGCGTTTGCTCTCATTTGCAGAAAAAATGGCTTTTGTCGGCTTCAAAGGCGGCTTCCGCCCCGTCTGGGTCAGGCTGGTCACCAGCGAGGACTCAGCTAAAATCTACCAAGCGCTGCCAATTCCTGTGGTGAAGAAAATGAAGTTGTGAGGACACCCTGCTGTGCCTGCTGGCCGCCAGCACCGCTCCGTGGGACGGACGGACGGACAGACGGACGGACTACTGACCGCTCTGCGCAGGCCTCGCCCGTAGCATTTTTTTGTTGTTGTTGCTGTTCACAAAGAAATCTCACTGTAAGTAGTAGAGTGGCCACAGGTGACAGAAGAGCCCCCTGTGACCGGCGTGTGCTCGGGGCTGGCTCTGAGCGAGGCCTGGGCTGTTGCTGCCTCTGCCAGCGCTCCTGGCACAGGCTGATCCTGGTGCTGCCTCTTGGAGGGGAGCTCTTGGTCTGAAGACCAGCAAGGATTGTTGCTTCCACCTTCCTCTGAGTTGACTTTTCTGTAGTGTCACTAGCTGCTCACGTAGACATGGGATGCCAGTTCAAAGACTGGTCGACAATTGGGATTGAGCGATTTCCTGGATGCTGGGCAGTGTAACTGGACAGAAGGCGTTTCCCCTACAGCTTCTGTGAGGTTTGATCAAGCTCTTTGGGGTGTGTGTTGTACACGCAGCCCACGGCACATAGTTGGGGAAGAAATGACAGAAGGAGTGGACAAAACATGCCAGCAGAGACTGATGGAACCACCTATTCCTGCTTCCTCAGAAAACTGCGTTTTTCCTATGGATCAAGGAGTTTTAATAGTGGCTGTGCAAATATGAAATTTTCCTTCAACAAACAGCTGCAGGCTAGAAGGAGAGCAATGTAAATTAGCACGTGTATTTTGTCAGCCTTTCCCATTCAGCCTTTCCCTCTGTATCGCAACATGCAGGATCAGTTTATGGTTGCCAGCTAATGCCATCCCAGTTCAAGGCTTCCAATTTTTGACTGGGAATACTGGGACTCACCTTATTTAGCATCAAATAGGGTGAGCTGCCCTCACCTTTCCCAGGACATCAGAGGGAACAGGATCAGACAGCTCTGCTGTGTGTTGCTTTCTGATCCTGTCTCCAGGCTTAAGATATTGTGTCTTGGTCCTCCTGTAAGAGCTACATGAGACCTGGATGAGGTCATTCCAGGTGGCTGAAGAATTAAAGTGGGAATCCCAGTGCACCAGTTGGATGTCTTGTACCTCCTTTAGCCCTGCTTCAAACAAAGACCTGGGTAATGATGGCACATCAGAATGATCAGGACTTTACAGGGGCATCTCTTGAAGGGGATGTTAACATTTTCTTGTAAAACACTGAAAGCATTTCTAGTGTTCAGTGATATTTCTGTCAGTTGCCCCAAAATACCACACAGGCGTTTCTGGAGGCTGTGGCTGTTCTTAGAAATCTGAGGACAGGGGGGAAGTGTGAAAGACATCATGACAAGCTTTTCAAAGAATGTCAATCTTACCAGTAAGACATGGGTTTATTTCCCCACTTTATCTCTGCCTGTCCCCATTGCCACATAAATTATTCCAATTGCTGACGGCTACTTTGTTTATTAATTAGGTTTTCCTTTTTCCCCACAGTATCAGAAATGCTACCTTGAAGTTAGACTAAAAAGCAAGGATTTTGTTTGTCATTCTAAAGGCTGTGCAGATACTGGTTTAGATCAGTTGCTCTGAATGTCAAAGCAAGCATGAACAAAATTTAGATCTACTGTAGGTTACATTCCACTCAAGCCTCTCCTGGGTTTTGAAACTGGAAATGTTCTTTTCAGTCTTACTACAAAATTGTTTTGAATTCACTGAATGTCATGTGTATTGTATTTAACAAAAAAAAAAAAAGAAAAAAAAAAAAGAGCCAAGCATTCCCTCCCAGCTTCCCAACAAGAGTCTGGTAATGAATGCTCCTTAGGTATTTGTGCTGTTTGCAGAGTGAATGGGCAACATTTGTAAAAGGCAAATGAGGTTGGTTGTTTATTCCCCAAAATTCTTGTGACAGTTTGGGGATTTTGCAAATTATTCCATGAAAGAGTCAGTCTCACTGTTGTTTCAACCATGATCATCCAAAATATTAATCTGATGTCCTGTGACGGCCAGATCCATGAATTAAAGGAAGAGGCTAGCAGGAATTCCCTAGGTTATGTCAGTTTGGGTTGTCTAAACCTTTTCCCTGCCCTGGGCCAGTGCTGTTGATTGCAGCAGTTTTGGTGGAACACATTTGCTTCCAGGAGATGGACCAAAGCAGGAGTATTCCTTCATGAGCACTTAGCAGATGGTGTGCAGGAAAGACGGACACATCTTGGGATGTGTCTGGAGTGGGATTTGCTTTGTACAAGCCTCAGTGCCGGGGTTGCCCTCTGCAGTGCTCCACTGGCCACATCCATTTCCCCTCTCCTGCTCCCTCTAAGAGTGTAAACACCCAGGAGCATCCCACCAGGTGGGTCTGTCCCCTAAACTGCTTTGTTCAGCTTCTAGGAGCATGTTGCCTTTGTGCGGGAGTGTAGCTTCTGATGTCGCTGTTTTGGGAATTCTCAGGGTGAAAGCATAAGACTTGGCTCTAGGAAAAAACCTTTTTCTTTTTCTTTTCCTTTCCTAAGAGATCTCACCTTATTAAGAGAGAAAACTTAAGCAGCTTGTCCTGTGATGCTGAGCCTGGCACGTGGGGCCTGTTTTGGAGCTGGGGAGGCTCTCCTGCTGTGAATGGCTGCAGGGAATCAATCGCACAGCCAGCAGAGCATGGTGTCTGTGAGCAGGGAAGTGCCCGGGGCTCCTGCTGCCCTGCACGGCCTGGAGCCATCCCTGTGTCCTCTGGAGGCAGACCAGACGGAGCCTGGTGCCTTCCCCAGGTGCCAAGTGACTCCTGCTCAGTCTCTGACTGTTCTGGAAGCTGAGTGCACACTCTGAGCAGTGAATTCCCCAGCTCCCATCCTCTGCACGAGCTGCAGTGACCCTCCCTGTAAGGTTGTATTACTGCAGATGTTTCCATGTTTGCCTGCACAGTTGCCATTGGTGGAGTGGGTTTTTTTGGTTGCATTTTGTTTGTTTGTCTCTTTGTCTGTTCGGATGTTTGGGTTTGATTGCCTCTGTTCAATTGCTTGTTTTACCTGTCGCCGAAACAGCTGGTCCTTTTTCGGAGTTAGATGTTTGTACATTTTCTTATAGACTTTCCAATGAAAAGAAAAAAAAAGATATATTTTCTATTAATTTATTACAATGGCACTAAGACAACTAAATTGCAGACATATGAAGCATTTTTACTGGAGTTGAGCATTGTCCAGTTTGTCAAGGAGGTTGGCAATGTGTCTTTTCTGATAATCTGCTTTGCACTTGAAAGCTCTCTATGTCCACAGACCGTGGTGGTGCATTGACTGTCGGGTTTATGATGACAAGAGCTCTTGGGACGTCGTTTCCAAAAGATTGTGGCTTACAACCGAGATAACACGTAGTTGTTTGGAGTACACAATGTTTATCAAAATAAATATTCTGTGCAAATTTCTTATTTTATTTTTGTCTCCCCACTTATTTCAAAAGACAAACCCAAGGGGCCAAGCAGTCTCTGTCTGTATTTGTTGGACAGTCCACACAGACCACAGCGCTTTTCACTGCCTGGTCACAGCTGCAGGATCTGAGAGGGAGGGACAGGAAGGGAGGGAGATGGGAATGGGAAGGGGAATATTGCAGCCATGGAAAGGCCTGTATTTAGGGCAGGTGGGGCACTGTGGGGGGACAGGCCAGGAAAAGGGAAATGCACCCAACTCGAGGGCCCAAAGGAAGATGTGAAGAGGATTCCCCTCACCTCAGCTCATGCCAGCATGCAGGCAGACATCATTGCTGTGCCACTGCTGCCCTGTGTGTGTGTGCATGGGTATCTGTGTGATCTGGGACCAGGGATGGCCGAGTGGGTCTGTTACCTAGGATTGAAAAACATAAAAATATAATCTAATTTAATATGTTTCATAAAATATAACATGATTTAATATTTAGATTACATATTATAAAGATAACATAAATCATTAAAAGAGTATTACAGACTAGAAGAGAATGGAATAGTTTATCTTGGAAAAAACCTCTAAGGTCATTGAGTCCAACAGTCATAACCAAGCATTCCAAAGTTCACTGGTAAACCATGTCCAGAAATGCCACATTATAATATATTATAATTATTTATAATTATATTATCATTATAATAAATACCTATATTTATGATATGATATGATATGATATGATATGATATGATATGATATGAAAAAGAGAGAATAGAATAGAATAGAATAGAATAGAATAGAATAGAATAGAATATATATTATATAAAATATACTATACATATTAGATTATAATATATATAATAGAATACATATATAATATAATATAATACAATATATATTATATATAATATATAATGTTATATAATATTTTTATATATTATATATATACTATAATATATATAATATATATTAGATATGTATAATGCAATATATAATATATAAATATATAAAATAGATTATTATATTATATTATATTATATTATATTATATTATATTATATTATATTATATTATATTATATTATATTATATTACATTATATATTACATTATAATATATATTACATTATATTATATTATATATTACATTATATTACATTACATTACATTATATTACATTACATACATTACATTATATTAAATATAATTTTTAGCGGGAGCAGGCCGTTCCCTGTCCGCGGGCGCCCTCTGGTGGCCGCGGCCGGGCCCTGATGCTCCTGCGAGCTTCTCCCGGGCGCCGAGGGCCAAACGGAGCTGTCCCCGCTCCTGCTGCCAGCTGCGGGGTGTGGGGATGCTCCCTCCGCTGCCTCACAGAGCTTTGATGATTCTCCCCAGCCCTGTGGAGCACAGCAATTCTGTCTGTCCGCTGTTTCTGCAGCGCTTGCGGCCTTTGGGAGCAGCCGGCCCCTCGCCCATCGGCCGCCGGAGCCGCTGCGGTGCGTCCCGGCTCTCTCCGCCCGGATCCCGCAGCTCTCTCGGGGGCTGTTCTGCCGCTCCCCCTCTGAGCTAAGGATGGGATGTGTCCGAAGCAGGGCTGCAGCCGCACCTTTTTCCTCCTTCACAGAACACCTGCAGGAGCTGCTCCCTCAGCGCGGAGCCGAACCCAGCCCGTACCTCACTGAATAACCTCAACAAGCCGGCATCGAGAGCTCCAGCGCTCTGCAAACGGATCTGTTCACAATTCCACAGTGCAAGGCTCAGCTGGAGTGTCCCAGCACTGTCAGGACATGGTCAGGGGCCTGCGATAAGGGAGCAGTGACAGGATTCAACAGGAACCTGCTCGGGAGGAAGCCCCCTACAAATAATTCTCTCTCTTCCTTTGCCAGAGGTGTAATGTGAGATCACAATGAAATTACCAGTCCCACCACAGCCCCATCTCCTCTCCTCCTGTGTTGGTGTCGGATGAGTAGCACAGGATAATGTTTCTTACAGCACAGATACCTCACCTGAAAGCAAAGGGCCTGCCAGCTGATAGCAGCACCTAAGGAAATGAATGCAGCTCATTTATTTCTGCTTTCCTGTAGAAAGCTCCAGTGTTCAAGTGCTACAGCTCTGTCTCTTGAACACGGACTGCTCTGATTTTCTCATCCCAAAAAGTGAGGCTGTCCTGGCTTATCGCTACTGCCAGAAATAACACCATGGCTGTAATAATTTCAGCCCTTAGTTGGGTTATCTGAGCACGGAGCAATATGGCTTAAATGGAGATGCTGTGTGGGAACAGAGGCTGAGAGGAGTGGTGATAAAAAGTGAAGTGGTCTTGCCCTCATTAGCTTGCACACCTCATTAGTTTTCAACAAACTACCTGGTACCCACATTAAAGGCAAGGCAGTTGTTTTTTCAAGATCTTGTGCTCAACTGCTGTCTTAAATGCCAAAGCATTTGCATGTCTCTGCTTCCATTAAAGTCCTGGCAACTGCATCCTATTATAAGTGCAATTATCTAAAGTCCACCCAGTGATTAACATGCTGTACAGCACCTGAAAGACAGCAGCTGACTATCAAGGGCTGGCAAGGCACAGGGTATGGCTGTGGATACAACTGGCAGGATGAATAATAAAATACTCACATAAGAGTCTCATGCAATTTCAAATATGTACTATTTTGGACACACTTGAAATATCATTTTAGATGAGAGGATGAAAACTGACTCGTTCCTGAATTTTTTGCAAAAAGAAGTTGGATGAAATTGAGTTGCAGGAAGGACAAGTTAAACAAATCCCAAATATACAAGATGGCCTTCAAGCATAAATCTCAGAAATAATAGCAACTGTCACATAAATACACCTATTAAACCTTTCTGCTTATTTTTATGTTGACTCAGCAAGTGCTCAACCATGATCTTGTTTTCCATACATCCTTGTACTACAATTATTCGTGTGCCATTCAGTCTTCCTCACTAGAGAGAAAACTTTGTATATAATGAAGTTACAGTAAGATCCAGCTCACTTCATGGTGCTGTTCAATCCTTGCACCTTGCAAAGCAAATTCCAGGGCCTTGCTGTTCACCTCTTTCCAATGCACACAGATGACATGTAACTCTGCCACCAATTAAGGCAGCCGAGCTGATTTAAATATTAATGATTTAATGAGTGCTTAGTGCTCTGGTCAGTGCCTCCCACAGAACTGGTGGGCAGGGTGCCAACACCAAAGTCCAGCCTCTGTTCAGACACAACTGATAATTAACTTTAAAAGCAGCAGATGTTACAGGCAGTAAAGATGGGCCCACAGGATTTTTTGAGGTACCAATAAATTATCTAAGGGAAAAACGTTTGGGTTATAAACTCCATGAATCAGAGCATTGCAGTTGCTCTTCTGTAAAAAAACAAGGGTGTCTTCTGTCCCACTGCAACAGAAACACAATTCTGAAGTAAGAAAGAAAAAAGGTTCTGTTTCTGAGAAGTTGTAGCCTTTGTCCATAAGATGGGGAAGAGGCTGAAGCTCCATTAATTGTCCCATTTTCCCCTCCCAAAATACCAATGCCTATGTAGTAGCAATAAATTAATAATAATAATAACAAATAATAATAATTACTAATAATAATAGATATTAATTATATATTTTGATATATAATTATGTATTACATGTGATAATGTTTTATTATTATTGTTATTATTATTATTATTATTACTATTACTATTATTACTATTATTACTGTTAATTTAAATGATGGTTAACAGATCTGGTTTTCCTATCACATTGATATAATGCCCCTGGTAACCCAGCCAGTATCAGCACTGGTCTGTTAAGTAGCATCACACTGAAAAGGAATAAAGCATTTCCCATCTGTCCCTGGCTAAAGCCTGGCACTGTGCAAGCCTGATTGTTGTGTGTTACAGTAGCTTTTTAAATGCTAATCAAAAAATGCTCTGGAGCCACAGTGCGCAACCTCCTCCACCACCTGACTAATGCAGGAGAAAAAATACCATCATCCAAAAGTCCAAGTGGACTGATTTTCCCTCTTTTCCTTTCTGGCAATTTGGTACTACCTGAATTCAGTTGGATTTGTCCTGTTAAAAGGGCACAGTATAAAAGATAAAAAATAGTGATATTCAAAAATAGTTCATTTTATCCCAGTAAGAATTATCAAATAGCAGGGTATGATGGACCTAGTAGGATGGCAATCTTAATAAAGAAAAACATGACAGTACCAAAATTTTAAAATTAGGCATTTTAAAAACAGAGGCATCCCCTCTATATTCAGGCACAAGTTCTTTGAATTTCTATAAATATCCGATGCAATTAAAAGAAAAAACCTCTGGAAAAGGCAGCGTTACTCCCTGATTAAAAAAGGAAATGAGCCACAGATAAAAGAATGGAAATAAATTATAAGTCTTACCAGAAACCCATCAAGAACAGTAGCCAAATATCAGATAAAAGTAGATTGTTCCACAGCTTTACAAAAGGGTGTTTTAATTTATAATTTCCTTTTTGGGACAAAATTGAAAGAGTTCAGGAACAGTGACAGAAGAGTAGATTCTCTGCAAAGTCAAGGCTGACCTGACTGTTCAGAGAAATGCTTTGACCACTCTAAGATCAGAAAACCTGTTGTAGTTTGTGTCAGAGCAGTTTAAAGAAAAACCCCAAGTCAACAAAACTCAGAATATTTTTCCAGTATTTTATTACATAAAAAGTTGATTGTCCATAGGAAATTTTTCACAAAGTGCAACCACATCCTGCGTAGCGTCACTGACAAACTGGTTTTTCTGAGTAGAACAGCTGGGTTAAAAATTTAACAGTAGCTCAGAAAAGTTAGTTCTAGCACTAGAACAGAGAAGCCACTATGCTGGGAGGAGAAAGGCAGCAGATGTTTCACTGTCATAAAAACAGATGATTTTCCATGTACCTCTGTATAGAACTGGAAAGAAAAAAAAAGGAAATAGTAAGAGCTATAATTACCATCTTACTGGTTGAAATTAGTTTTAAAGGAGGTATCTCAACGTCCTGTATGTGGAACCAAAATATCTGTTATTGAAAGCCTGACAAGCCTCCAAAGAAGATTTCATCTTCTGAGGTACTCATAGAACATTCCTGGACTTACATAACTTTTTGAGGATATGTATATATATATATATATGTATGTATGTATATATATACACACACTGATGTGTGTGATAGGGTTTGGGCTTCTTAAATCATCACTGAACATTTGGTTATGTAACACCGTCTCAGGACAAGTGCAACTGTTTCAAAGACACTACCAGTTTAAAAAAGCAATTCAGGTTATTCTTGAGTAATGAACTGTGACAGCAGAGAAAGATTGGCTGGGGTAAAGCAGCTCCTGCCAGACTGCCATATTACACTTACTGGTATATTTCAGTATTTGTTTAGTGTACAGCATGAAAAAGGGAGAAGAAAAATGGAAGAGTAAATGGAAGGCAGAATTTTGTGTTTTATACCAAAAAGCAACTGCCAAATCATCACACACACAAAAAAAAATCCCAACCAAATAAACAAAAAAACCCAAAACACAAAAAAGCAACCAACCAACCAAACAAAAAAACCCAAACATTTTGAAATCTGATTAAGCTATGTGGCACAAGACTCACCTGCATTTGGCATAGGAAAACTGACCCAGAAACAACCAACCAACCAAAAAAAAAAAAAAAAAAGTCAATTGGCTGGTTCAATTTCAGCAAAGCTCCTTTTAACTACAAAGGGGAAAGACCCAATCTGCTGTGAATGTAGATTTATGAATGACTGAAGTATCTAAACTCAAAAGTTGGGCTATAGCTTTAGTGTAGTAATTGTTTCTGCAACAGTCTCAAACCCAACCTGATAAAAAGGAAATAACATTAGGAGGAATTTAGGAGGAATACAAAACTGAACTTCCATGTCATTCTGATCAAAATCTGAACTGTCACCTCTATACCATAACTTGGAAAAGCAAAAACTCATTAATATTTCATTTTTATAGTCTCAGCTGACCTCTGTTCTTCCCCTGAGATGAGAAGCAATATTGTTTACAAAAGGTGGTGCTAACCCAGAGTATGTGACCAGATGATAAATTAATTATGCACAAAAATTGGACTGCACAGCTCAACTATCCAAGTATCACTGAGACTCTTCTCAACTCTGCTGCACATTTGCATTAGTAGTAGAATATAAAAAGTAATAGTTAATCCTGAAGAAAAAAAAATTAATTTTCTACTCAAACAGGTACAGGCCTGTTTAATGAATTGTAGCTGCAAAGGTTTCTTTAATCTAAATTAATACAGATATAATTAAAATTAAATAAAACTAATCAACTGGAACCTTCATCACCATCATTTAGTCCTTACATACAGAAACAAAAGATGAGTTAGTCTGCCTCTTGAATACATAGACAAATGCAGATCTATTTAAAATGTTTTACTACTCCTCAAAACAGTAAGTTTAGTGACATCTTTTATTTTAGAACAAGGACTCAGTTACAGTTTCATACTTTTGATACCGAAGTATTCCACAAGATCAACCATTATGGTTCAATTAGGACCTTTTATCCAAGACACTTGGATTTTAGCACCTTAAAGAAAAAGTAACACCATACCAGGATTGAATGAAGACAGCTGGTACTGTGCTCATCCTCTGCAAAATGATGTGGACCACACTACTCGGTGCCTTTTGTCCCTAACTGGAAGTAAGGCAGAAGGGAAACAATTCTAAGCAAAGTATTTGACTGAATACAATCTGAGTAAAAATTAAAGCTCCCCAATGATAGAAAGTTTTGGCTCCCATATGTCCAACTTCATCGTATTTGAATCAAATGGTCATTTACAATCCACCAAGTCAGTCAGGAATCTGTACCAAGGAAAAAACCCACCAAAATCTAACCAGATCAGCATCAGTAAGTGATATGTCTGACTCACAGTTTAACTCTGTACTGTAACTAGCACTTTTCCAAATATTTAAACAAACCATTAAATCAGTAAACCAAATTTAACTTCAGAGCTAAAAGCTTTTTCTTCCAGCTCACTGCCTGAATAATGGGGCACAAGGAACAGGTGCTTCCACAGGCACAGTCCTTTGGCAGCAGGAGCAACCTGAGTGCCCTGGATTTGTCTTCACTTTTCACCCTGACACTGCTCGTGCAGGTGCTACAATTCCATTCACTTCTGCAGGGCACAGTGTCCCTCCTGTACAGATCTGGAGTGCAGGAGCAGAGTTCCTACCTAAAGTCCCTCACATTCCTAAGCACAGATTTCCTGGGACACAAGGGTTGAGTTTATTTTAAAGAAACAGGCAGTCTAACCAAACATGTCCTAAACTCTGTAATTTCAGGCATCTTTGGCCACTATTCTTTGCTACTTTGGGCATCTTTGTGCCAATTATGTCTATCAAACCATCTTCCAAGAGAATCTTTTCACACTGTATGTGGCTCTCAGCAGCTGTGAATCCATGATTTGCACACCCAAGATGGACACAGCTACTACAGATGAACATCAGCGTATTCTGAGACCATAATTCTTCTTTGCCACTTAAATTAAGTTTGTGATGTTAGACACACAGATTTGTATGCTAGTTTTAAACAACAACAAAAGCATAAAAAATTACAAACTAAAGCAGTCAATTGCTGCCATGAAGCATTACCTTTCCTGTAACTAAACAAATGGTCAACAGCAATGAGTAAACTTGTGAATTTCAACATAAATTTAAACTTCAGTAGTCTCTGCTTCCTTCCTCCCCAAAACCCAGGACTCATCAGCAGATTCCCTTCAAGGAGCAGCAGAGCAGGATTCAGTCTGGGTACCATGGCTGTCATAGCTCCTCTCTCTGGTTGGTTGCTCGGTTGTCCTCTTTGACGCCGTTGGACTTCTTCTCTGTGTCTTTTTTCTTCTTTGCTTTTTCAGGTTTTGTTTTGTTTTTCACTTTCTCATTTCCATCTGCTCCTTTGCCAGGATAAACCTGACCTTCCAGAGTAACATCTGCACACCTTTCCTGATTGATCAGGAAGTCTTTGATCTCCCAGGCATAGCCACCATCTCGCAGCATGAAGATGGCCCGATTGGAGCCAACAATAAACCTACAGGAAAAATCCAAATTTTTTTCTGTTAACTCTGTGCTTTTCAAACACTTCAGCATTTGCTCAGAGAACCTCCATGACTGAGGCAGGTGTTTAAGAGCAAGAAGCTGGTCTAGCTGTTGCCTGGGGATGGGGACACGAGAACAATCTTCTATGACATTTAAGAATAAAATGTATGAAGTATATCAATAAGTAAGCAAGGAAGTAAGAATAAGGAAACAAATTTAGAACTAATTTGGCACTATGTAAAACCCACTAATGAGCATTAAATTTGCTTTATACACTTACTGCAACCCTTCTCAGCCTCAATACAAGAGCACAACATTCTTCTGTTCCAAAATTATGCTCTCTCTCAGAGAGAAAAACACTCACATTTTTTAACAGGGGAACAAAAAGCCTTTTGTGGTGACCAATTTTCAGAGTGTGATGTTTTCCATCAAGCACGTAGAGGCAAACTACTGCAGCTAGAACTGATAAATAGCTGAACCCTAGTGAGATAAAAAGAATCGGGGCTATACACACACACAGTGCACAAGCATGGATGAGGTTTGTGCACCACACCACAAATATTGTCACATCTGACAAAGAAACAGAAATAGTAATGGATGATGGAGATGGAGAACAGCAAAGGATGAAGAGTTGAAAAGGTTTTCAGGTAGAAAGAGAAGGTTCTGCAAAGGCAAGGACTTTATCCTTGTGCACACCAGCTCACCTCTGCACGTCATAGTTTGCATTGAAGAGGCTGCCCTGCCACAAGCTGGTGATTTCTTCTGTCTCCTTTTCTGTTGGATCTCCCGACACTGTGACAAACATCATCAAAGTCTTCCCCTTCTTTGTCAGCTTTAGGATGCTTTCAGGCTTGCCTGGATCTATTTTTGAGAAATCTATTGGTGCTGGAGGCCTCTTGTGTTCAGGGAGATCTCCCTCTTCAATGTCATCATCTTTCTGTTTTGAAAACAACAAGGAAGCTTTAAACTCAACTGTTCCACAAATGTATTTTAGGTATTTTTTTTTAAATTTCTCTTTGTTTCGAGAATAACTCTGCTTTGATAAAATATTTTTTAGCAAAATGATGGAGATTGTGAAACCAAAAGGAATAGTGATTGTTGTTTCAAGATACTTCACCAAGAGTGCTCTTTCCATTTATAACCCTCCCCTGAAAATGATGCACATTTTCATACTGACAGGTGGAATCTCACTTTATCACATACTGAGAAATATTTCAGCCTTAAAGCTAATTCAATACAATTCCACCTATGAAACTCGTAAAATGGTATTTTTTTCTTCAGTTTCACAAATATTTATTTTGCATGCAAGATGAAATGGGAAAGTTACAATGAAAAGCCTCATACACATATATATGAAAAAACATTCATCTGCTACTGCTTTCAGAGGTCAAAACTCACTTCTGGAATCACGTGATTGCTTGAGAATTTAAGTTCCCTTATTTTTGTCTTTAAACAATTAAACCCACAAGAATTCAGATCTGCGTGCTTATGCCACAGAAAGACTTTGATTAAAGGTTTCATGACTTTTCTAATGCACAGATGCAGCTCCCAGCCTGACAACATAATCACACAGAGTAAATCACTCCCACAAAAAAGAAAAAAATTAACCTCTGCTGAGGTTGACAGCCATTTAAATATTTGGAAAGGCACAATCAAACTGCTGCCCCTTAAAACAGCTCACAACTGTGAGCTGAATATGGTGACAACTTACATTAAGCCAGAACCTGATTTCTGTAACAGTAAACTTTAAAGTTTAGGGACTACAGAACAGAAGCTGTAGGAGCCTTAGATTTTATCCTTTCTTTCCTTACTAATTATGTCTTTGTTTCAATTTTGCAAGTCTGAAACATGCTTCAAGTAGTTCACATGCCTTGAAATTTCTGAAATGAGTGAACTGAGAGGAAAGGAGAGCCCAAGAAAAGTCCCTGCCCTCACTAAGTGGGAACATTATCTTACAGGAGGCCAAAGAATGGTCAAATTGGTAAAGTACAGTGAAAATACAAAATCTCATGTGATTGACTGAAAAACATTAGTAGCATATCTCACTTAATTGCTTTGTCTATTCAATGATCAGAGTCAAGCCTGAGAAATCCTGAGCTTGTAACAGTAATGAACTATTTAAAGCACTTGATATTTCAATAACCAAGAGTCCTCTGGTCCAGATTCTCAGTTCTGTGTCCAGCTCCCCAGGACTCCAGGTTTCAGGAGAGTCCCTTTCCATGAGGAAAATCCCTCAGTGGCTTCCTCCAAGCTCCAGCTGTGCAACTGAGCTGATGAAGCTCCTCTGCCTCTTTGTCCTGCTGCCTATCCTTGTTTTCCACCAGATCAGTCTCCTGGATCAGCAGCCAGTCATGCACAGGGTGCAAGGGGCAGCACGAGACCCTGTGCAGAGGTGGCTGCCCCTGCTGGGAAAGCTGCTGGAGCCGCACACTCAGGCTTGTGGCCGAACCCAAGCATGTCAGAGCCACCATGCTCCAATGGTTTTAGACTAATTGCTATGGAAATAAAAAACCTTTGGAGTAATTTCATTCAGTTGAAAGTAATGATATTTGATTCTGTACAGATCATTCCTGTGTCCCTCATTCCCAAGCACAGTTCCTGCTCTTACCCACATTCACAGTGGCGCCTTTGTTTCTCATCCCACTCCATCAAGTGCACTCATGCCCTTTCTTCTGCTCCACCACCCCTTCAAGCCTCTCATATTCCCTGTGTGTCCTGACTCCCACCAGACAAATGCCATGCAGCCGACCATCCCAGGAGACCAAACAACCTCCAGCTGCTGAGCCCTGCCTCAGTCCCTGCTCCACTCTGTGTGCCTCTCCCCAGGGACACCCCCAGCTGCTCTGCCACATCTGCATTTCTGTGACCTGGATCAGGGACCTGCTCCAGCTGAAAAGGAAAACCCCTCCAGAGCCTCCTGACCTGCCCACTAGGGCTGGAGCAGAATATACAGTCAAGAGTTACAACAGCATGAACTTGAGTCTACCCTTCAGCCATGCCATTAATAAGAGATGCTCAGGCTTTTTTTTTCCTACAAGGCCAAATTTGGTTCAAGTTGGGCAATATGAAGCCTTGATTTTTTGGAAGCTGGGCCTGCTGGGTCCTTGGCTGATACCACTAACAGAAAAGTGAACTTTGAACCTTTTATTAATTTTATTTAAAATCTTAACTCAATTTTCTAAGAACCTCCCTTCCTGAAGCGATATATGGAATAACAATCTACAGGATGAACAAGTCCATAATCTGCCAACCAGGGTCGAGGCAGGCATCCATACTTCCTGTTACTTTAGCTATAATTCACATATAAAACACACTTCTCCACATTGACTTACAGCTGCAACTAGTGTTACATAAAACACAAGTTTTCTCTCTATTATTTCTTTCAGAGTTTTTTGCAAAATATTCCAGGGAAAAGCCTCACGGGAAAGAATAAATGACAGTGAGGAGTGCTTTGGCATTTATCAGAAGATGATGGAACATAACATAGTGAAAAGAAGCTAACAGTGGCATGACAAGCACATGGAGTAGAGAGTGATGGGAAACGGCCAAGGAAAGTTAAGGCAGCGGGCTGATAAGGACGGTGACGAGAGAGCTGGAATTAGAAGTTGTTACTATGAGGAAAGATAGGAAAGAAACACCAAACCAAAACAACGTATCTATCCTGTAAACGTGAAATTAATACTCTTTCTGGTATCTACCCCTCGGTCACACAATGTGTATCATTCAATACTTCAAAAAAACCAGACTTTTCAGCCAGACGAGGCTGCTGGCAGGCACCGAGCACCAGGCTGGGTGCTGGGGCTCTGGGAAGGCGGGACAGGCCCAGCCGGGCAGGGCAGGCCGAGCGCCGCTCGCCCCGACTTTAAACCCCCCACACACTGACCCAGAAGAAGGAACACGGCACCGGCCACCCTCCACCAGGCTCGGGGATCCCTCCCGCCCGGTCCGACCGGGCCCGGGGATTTCCGCCTGTCCGGGAGCGGGCAGAGCGGCCGCTGCCCCGCGGAGCTGCCCCGACCCGGCCCCGCCGCCCCCCGGCAGCCGCGGCGTCCCCTTCGCGTGGTGCGGGCGGACACCGCCGGCCCCGGCGCCTCCCGCACCTCCCACTGCTCCAGCAGCCGGGCCATGTCCGCGTCATTGTAGTCCCGAATGTCCTTCTTCTTGGGCGGCCGCTTCCCCTCGGAGCCGCCGGTCGCGGCCGCGGCGCTCAGACACAGCGCCAGGGCCAGCAGCACCCAGCCCGCGGCCGCCGCCATCTTCTGCCGCTCCCGGGAAGGCGGCCCCGGCTCCCTCATGGGCGGGGGCAGCGCGGCCGGGCCGGGAGGAGGAGCTGGAAGGGCGGCGGGATGGGATGGGATGGATCGGGAGGAGGAGCTGGAAGGGCAGAGGGATGGGATGGGATGGGATGGGATGGGATGGGATGGGATGGGATGGGATGGGATGGGATGGGATGGGATGGGATGGGATGGGATGGGATGGGATGGGATGGGATGGGATGGGATGGGATGGGATGGGATGGATCGGGCCGGGAGGAGGAGCTGGAAGGGCGGCGGGATGGGATGGGATGGATCGGGCCGGGAGGAGGAGCTGGAAGGGCGGCGGGATGGGATGGATCCGGAGGAGGAGCTGGAAGGGCGGCGGGATGGGATGGGATGGATCGGGCCGGGAGGAGGAGCTGGAAGGGCAGAGGGATGGGATGGGATGGATGGGGCCGGGAGGAGGAGCTGGAAGGGCGGCGGGATGGGATGGGCGCGGCCCGGGCCGGGTCCCCGCAGCGGCCGGGGCTGACGGGCACTGCCGGCCCGCCCGCCGCCTCCCCGGGTGCCGCTGTCCCCGCACCAAGCCCCGCTCCAGGCGGAGCAGCCCCCGGTGCGGTGCTGCAGGGCCCGGGCAGGGAGCGAACGCTGAGCACTGAGATGATAAAACGAGTAAATAAATGATGGGCCCAGCGCCTGGCATCTAAAGTATGTGATTGCTTCTTGTTTTTTAAAGAACAGGATGAAAAGTATCTAGGTTTGCTGATCTGGGCCCATTACATGAGTCTTCTGATTTTGACTACTGCCTCAGCAATATTAGATTTCTAAAAGAAAATTATTAAAATTAATGCTAGGTGGTACTAAAATACAACTCCAGAACACCTGACCACCACAACAATGTATGAGGTACGGGTTTTTCTTTGCACAGGCTATTTTTCCATTATCTAAACCAAATTACATGCATGGATGTCTGCAGAGCCTTATTTCACTCCAGTCTTCATTTTTTCCTCATGGTAGCATTTTAATTACAAAGAGCACAGTCTTCTCTTCTACCTTTCACCTTGGATTCCAGCAAGTTTAAGCTTGGGAATTCAAAGAAGCATCACTGTTTTTACTGCTGGTAGATATTAACTGCAGTCAGGCTGAGAAGTGAAGAGGCTGCTTTTCCATTTCAGCATTGAAGGTAGACCAGGTTCAGAGCAGAGAAACTAATTCTGTTGAGAGAACTCTTCAACCCCAATTCTGTTACTATATCACAGAATCCCGTAACCACAGAATGGTTTGGGTTGGAAGGGACTTTAAAGATCATTAGTTTCAACCACAGATGATCCAGTTCTGGTCATGAACCAGGAACCCACTGCCTTTATGGGCAAGGTGTGTACACTAGCTGGGGAACATCAGGGAGACAGCACCTGAAGGAGCAGCTTGCCAAGCACAAGAACCATGAGAAACAGCAGAGGAGGATCTGGGATCCAAGATTTCAGCCCCCCCACAACCAACCGGCCTGGGCTGCAGCCCCCATGCGTTTTATAACATTTCAGACACGCTGCCAGTGCCTGAGGAACAGGAAGCAGCCCAGAGCTATTCGTGGAGCTTGTTAAATGTACATAACTGAAACAGGATTTAGACAAGTACTTCTCACAGAGCTGTCCAATACCAGAGCCACTAATGAGCACATTTGCTCGGTGATCTCTCATTAAATATAATGAACATCAGGTATGCTAGATCAGATTGCCGTGATTAATGAGGTTTTACTAAAATAGGTTTCTGCTAACTTTTGTTATTACTGGATCGTGCATACATTCACTGGAAAAAATAAAAGGTTCTACCTTGGAATGCAGGACTTGCAGTGTAAAATATTTTCATTGAATTTCTACTAGGAAATATTTTCTTGAATTATGTTTTTTCTTGTTAGAACAAACCAAGCCAACTTACTTTCTTTATTATCGGAGACTATGTTCAGATATGGATCTCAAAAGTAACCTGATTCCCTTTGGTAGGTGAACAAGTTGTTCAGTATACCCAGCACTGCACCAACACTATACATTTCCTTGTCGTGCCAATAAAAGCTTTATTTGAAAAGGAGGTAGTTTTCATCCTTGGCTCTGACTTTGCAACTACCTCTGTTCAGGCAAAATTCTGTGTCTGGGAAGACTCGTTCAAGTCTGCTGCTTGTGGGGTCAGCTGCAGGACAAACACCTGTTCAGCCCCTGCTCTCTGCTGTTCCTCTTTCCCATGCAAGAAACAAAGGCAATGCAGCACATACCACCGACAGCAGCAAATTCAATTGCATTCTCTTTTTATTGAAGCACAGTGTGTTTCAGAGCATCTACTGAATCACACCAATATGCTCTTTATAGCTTAAGCCTTTTCACATTTCTTAACAGCTTTTATAGTCCTAGCAGTTAACACCATTAGGATTGCAATACAGAATATCAGATAATACATGGCTACTTTCATTGTAGATTGCAAGGGTAAGGTGGTAAATACTTTACCTTGTAGCTAAAAGTCCCATCTAGTCATGCCAGGGAAGTTATATCTTACCAGAAAGGCAAATCTACCTTCACTTGTAAACTGTTTTCATTATTGAGCAGGGCTGGGTCAAGTGATATGAAGATTCACGATGTTCTAAATTTCTGTTAATGAAGTTTTAGATTATCTCCTTTTTTTCCCCATTTTTGGAACTTATTTCTGCAAAATGTATTTTCCATACCATTCTTTCTTATGAGTCTGGAGAAAAATGTGAATTTTTAACTGCCAAAAGCTCTCTCAAGTCTTAGCCAGTGGTGGAGTTTTATACGCAATTTTCTATTTTAAAGTGGATTCCTATTTGTCACATTTTACTTTTCTGTGCAAATACAGTGCAGTAGAATCTTAAAGCTTGTTCCTTGTCAATCCTTGGAATTAAAACTCAGAAAGAACAGAGAACTTGACTTCATTAAGGAAAAGGCAGTGCCTGCCTTCTTGGAAGGACACACAAGACAGAAGATCAGCACTAAGCATGCAGACAGGAGAATGAACATGCAAGGGCTGTCTGCTATCAGCATTTGCTGTGTCTGGAAGAATCAATTCATTTCAAGAACTCTACTGACACAGAAGGAGGTTTTATAGAAGCCCACATGAATTAAGTGTTGTGCAAGGCAGCCTTGCAGTGGTAATTTTGGATGCAAGTTTTGAGATGTCCCAGCATTCAGCATATTCTTCCCTGTTTAAAAGCACTATCATACATTTTACAGAATGTCAGGCTATTATGAGTTATTTGCAGTAAAAACATTCAAAATTATTGTTTTCATAGGTCAAATTATCTCAAGTACCTTAAATGTCCCCTGCAGAGAGAATCTAATGCCCGAGCTCTCATGCACAGACAGTGCATTTGTTAATCCAACCCTCTGAATTTACTCACAGGCAGAATTAAACTTGAAGAATCAGACCTGAACATGTTATCTTTAAAAACAAGAAAATGTCTAAGATAAAAAGCAGCACAGCAAGCAGAATATGCTGTCATCTAGAGCGTGAACATTTGAATAATTCAGAATAATTTCAGTCCTCAACCAAATTTCATGCATAAGACAAGCAACTTACTTGCCATCTATTAAAAGAACAAATTTTTGTTCCCCAGTTTGTCAGATCTTGAATTCCTGGATCCAATTAAAAAAACTAAGTTTTTAATTCAAAATTTTCCCAGATTAGGGATTAACTATGATGATTCTGACATGAAATTCTAATTCAGGTACTAACCTTAAAATTCAGATTCTGACTTGTATTTTGAACATAAAATAAATCTTTACCCTGAATTTGTGTTATCCTGTGCACATGCATTTTATAAATTAAAATTCATTGATGGGATGGAGATGCCTGATAAATGACATCACAGCTTTGTGTCATTATCTACCTGCTCAGGGCTGGGGAGGGGGTATGCTGCCTGACTGTCAACTCAGCTGCATTAGAGCTACACAGTGTGATCCTTAAATTCAGAAACACCACAGAATGTTCCTCTTAGTACTCATCTTACTGCAAGATTTGCTACAAATATGTGCTGGTTAAAACTATGTGCTGGTTACACAATTTCAAGTTACCCTATTAAGAAAAGAATTACATTAAATCAATGTCAAAGAAGATTTACCGAGTTCCCACAAGAATTCCATTTATAGTCTAATTTTCAGAATCTAAATGAAATTAATTTTGTAGTCCCAATTTCATTTTAGGTTTACAGGTCAGTTTTGGCACCTACATCTAATGTAAGTAATACATTACATTAACTTCAGATGAATTAGAGGTGCTAGGCTTAAATTGTTAATGAGCAGCAGTCCTGCTCACAGAACACAGAGAAAGGCACAATGAGAGCAGTGTAGGATCAGAGACTCCTGTGAAAACATCTATTAAACTTCTCTCATAATACATTAAAAGAAGGCAGGGAGGGGAGAAACCCAAACCCTTCTGTAGAGTACTACAGCTGCAGGACAGAACATACAACCAAAAGTGCAATTCAGGAAGGGTGGGCCCTTGCACACTTTGTTCAAAATACCATGTTCTCCTTTGATCTCAAAAATCCCAGATGTAAGAGACTAAGGGAGGGTCTTGGATTCCTGTTCATGCTGGACCATTCTAACCAACAGCATTTGCCATTCTTATGTTTCAAGGTTACAAACCTGCCTCTGGCCCTTCTCACCTGCTCCAGGGAGGGAGAAGGGACACAAGGAGCTACACGGAATCTCCTGGCCAGCAGCCTCCAGACACACAAGGTGCAGGAGGGATGTCTGCATGTGTAGACAGCAGGCAAAAACAAGAAGCAAAAAGCCATTGTCAGCTGTATTCACATAAAACATGGCACAGCTGTCCATTCAGAGCAAGAGGAGTTTTGTAGCTGCATTTTCCTTTTCATAAAAATGTGTCTCTTTTCCACCTTGATGTATTAAATGTCCATGGTAACAGCAGGGGACAATCAATTGATTATATACAGCAAACGGTGAAAACAGTGCAATAAATAATGAATAAAAGGACAACAAAAGAAAAACCTCTTTTGCTGTATTACCTTTCAGTTGAGAAACAGGAACTGACCAGCATCCCACTACTGGGATATTTACATTAATGTTGTCTACATAATGAATTGGTTCTTACCTTTGATACTGTGGTTTCAACTATGCCATATTAAAAAAAACAAAAACAAACCACCAGAACATCAGATTAATTAAACCTTTATGTGAAAGCCCACCCACTATCCTAAAACCTATTTATTTATAGACAAAAGAAACAAAACTTGTGACTGTGTTTGCACTTTGCTGTCTCAAGTGCCTAGTTAACTGTTCCTCCAGATCTGTGTTTTTGGCTACAAGCAGACCAGTTCTCAGGTTGCATCCCAGTGCATCAACCATGGCTACCTCTGCAGACCCGAGGCAGACCCAGACCTCACAGTTTAATCTCTCATGAAGTAATGGCTGTAAGTACTGACCACAAAACACTTACTCAGCACCAAAGCATTTAAGACAAAATAGATCTTAAGAACAATAAGCTGGTCATTCTTGGAAACTTGCCTTTCCTTCTGTGTGACTTACACTGCTGCAGAGAGGAAGGCCCATCTTCATCCACCCTCTTCTGCAAACTCTGCTTTGGTATTGAAGTATTTCTTCCATCAGTCCCTGCCAACTTTATCCTCCTATGATTTTCAGTTTACAGCCTGACAAACCAGCTGCATCCCTCAGAACTGGAGCTATCATTCCTATAATTACCACCTCATGGGTTTAGTCACATACAGCTGACACAGGGGAACCAGTGAATTGCCTTTTATTCCTTCATCAGCTAGCTCCCTATTAGGTTAGATCAATACATCTATACAGGAAAGTAATATAAAGAAGTACAACCCACCATATAGTAACTTCCTCTCACCCACCTGGCCACATACAGTGCTCATGAAATTATTACAACTTGGTATTCTTCAGCTATTACTCAACAGTGGCTACACTGGCAAAAATCAATTCCTCCTTCACAATAAAATATTTTACTAAGCAATAAAAGGACCAAGTTCTTTCAGACGATTCAGGAAAGAAGGCTGCAGCCTCCAGATTCTGTTGTACTAAGCACAATGCAAAATAAAGATCAATGTGACAAAAGAAGAGCTCATACAAGTAAGCCAATCTTCTGTACACTACTAAGCCACGTTAAAAAGCCTTTTAATCCCTTGTATCTGACAATGCCTGCTGGTTTGAACCCCAGAGAGTTAATTCATTCAGACTCTGTCAGTGAAATCTTTTCAAAGCCAAACATGGCCACCTGATTGTCACATCGCCCAAGTTTCTATACCAATTCAGTGAGCTGCCCAAGCCCAGTGAAATTAGCACTGAAATTAATGGGTATCAACACATCCTCCTTGAAAGAGACATGCACAAGACTTAGGAAGGAAATACCCACCCAAACATCACTGGGTACACGTCTCCTCAAACACAGAGATGCCTGTACTGGCACTTTAAAGCACACACCCTGCTCAGGGTACCAGCCCAGGAGAATCCACCTCCAAGGCTGCTTTTCAGAATGAGACTGCATGTTCATGGGAGACACAGACTAAGAGGGGATCCAGCTAGGCCAGGTGTACCCAGGCAGCAACCCTACAGTCTGTAGGATGGATCTAACAGGGACCTGCTCCAGGAAAAGCCACTTGCATGGTAAAAATGACTAATGAAGGTGGTATTTTCTACACTATTTTTTCAAAAAGCAAAAGCCAGGTCACTCTTCCCCAAACATTTAATATGCAGAAAAACTAAACACCAAGGGCTACTATGGGAGGACAATGGCATTTGGAAGACTTCCTTGGACACTGTCCACATGTAACACCTACTACAGGACAAAAATTACCAGTTTTCCCCCTGGCTAATACCAAGGCAGATAAGGACTGTATCAGCCTGGTGGATAGGTTAGAAGAGCTAGAAAAAAAATTTGCTTTCTATCGTAGCAGCTACTAAGAGCTTTGGTCAGGAACTGCCACAGTTAAGGCCCAGCTGGGTTTCTGTGGAGGGAGACTGGTGGAGGAGGCACTGCAGGACCTGTCCAAACCAAGGATCTCTCCCCTTTGTCCTTGGGGCATGGCACAAATCACACAGAGCATCATGGCAGGCAGCAGCATCTAAAAATGGAAAAGATTATTAGGTCATATAATAATCTTCTAGCCAGGGATGAGACCTATGTTTTCTAAAATGAAATCTTTCAAACCCTAATTAAATGTAGTCAATCCTCATTAAAGATAAACTAGGTTAATATTTATGAGAGACATTCCTTGTGCTGGATACTATCTCACCTCATTTAAGGACGTATCTGGAAATACTTTGAAATATGGTTCAGCTGGCTTCTTCTGCCCATTGATTTCTATTTTTCAGAGCACTCTGAAATCATTCCTATTTATACTTTTGAAAACAAGTTGCTGGCAGTAAGCCAAAATTGTTTAGGCCCAAATCATGACCTTCCTTGAAACTGCTATAATCTGACTCAAGTAAACAGAATTTCCCTCACACTGTTTTTGTGAGGAGGGATGGGTGGAGAACTGCCCTATTTTTGACACACCCATAGACCAGCATCTACCCCTTTCCTCAAGCCTGGCTTTATGGTAAAGGCTTCCCCTGCCCCCCAAATATGTACAACCTGCTAACCCCCCCCTTTCACATCTGTGTTCATCCTGCTCATATCCTGCTCTACAAGGAGAAGGCCAAAGGTTCTTCTAGCCAATGGCTAAGAATATGTGCAAATGAACTTGTCTAAAGCTCTTTAAATGTATGGAATCCATTTGGTGGGCTCTGTTTGTGCCAGGATATTGTTGGAGCTGACCTGCAACTGCAAGTGAGGAATCTGGTTCAATTTCCATTTATTTCAAGGTCACTTATACCCCTGCAGCCGTAGGAATGTAGCAGGATGTTAACTGTGAATTGGGACAAATGTACTTCTGGAGCTCTGTAACCTGCTCAATGCATTGTAAATGCCTAGAAATAGGCAGCTGACTTAAAAAGAGAATTCTGATTTAAAGGTGCAAAATAATGTTATTATTTAGCTGCAGCTTAAGCTACAGTAAAATACATAACAAATGTACGATGTGGTTTCAATGTGGGCTTTGATTAATCAGAATTATATTGATGCAGATACTGTGCATCTGATGAGTGCCTCAGGTTTACTGAGCGTCACATCTTGCTTTTGACAAGAATGCAAAAGTTCTCGGTGTGCTGCAGAATGGAAACAGATTAGAGGAAGTCTTGGTAGAGCTTTCAGTACACAGCAGTGTCAGTAGGTTTACATTTTCCCTGCTGAAGTCTAATAAACAGTAACCAGTGTTCAAAAACAGCGACAAAACCAGGAGAGCAACAGACCAAATTCGTCTTCATCGGTTTAAAATCTGGGTCAAGGCCTGCGCTGAGAGCAGTATTTGTGTGTAAAGAGAGCTGCAGCAGTCGCCCATCCCGCGTTTTCAGCACTCCCGACGGCCAGCCCGGCCCGGGTACCCGGAGCCCCGCGGGATGAGCGGCGGGCCCGCGCTCCGAGCCCGGTGCCTCGGGCTCTGCCCCTCGGTGCCGGCTGGCACAGGGACGGGTTCTGCCCCCCGGACCGGGACAGCCCGACACGGGCGCTGCCCGGCGGGCCGGGAGCTCCGAGCGGAACGCCGCACTCACCTGGCGGGCTGCCCGGGGCAGGGGCCGGGCGGGGAGCGGCACCCGGGCCGGGGCTGGGGCGGCTCCTCGCTCTCCGCTATCCGACCGCTCCGTGCGCCCCCGGCCGCGCTCTCCCGGCGGCCGCTGTCCGGCTGCCTCTCGCCTTCCTCGCAGGGGCCTCTCGCTCCGGCGCCCCCGCTGTCTGTTTATTCGCGGAGCCCCTCCGGAGCCCTGCGCGGCGGGGACGGGGCAGCGGCGGCGGCGGGCGGGCGGTGCCGGCGCTGCTGCCCCCTCCGCCTGGGAGGAGCGAGCGGCGGCGGGCGCGGAGCGGCGGCGGGGGGAGGGCAGGATTTAAACGAAGGGCGGTGACACCGCACAAAAGATTTCGATAGGCTCAAGTGAGGTTACAGCAAAGGCAGCGGGGCGGGGGAGCTCCCCCGGAGCCGTGCAGCGTCTGGCTGGCAGCGCCGTCGCAGCCGCCGCTTCCCAGTAGTTTGTCTGAAAGCCTGAGGAAGGGAATTTAAGATTTCCTAGCTCTCTCCTTTTTTTTTTTTCCTCTCTTTCATTTTTTTTTTTTTTCCCTGGGAGTTGGCTGTTCAGCCAGGGAAGATGGCAGGAGGAGCGCAAGGCCGGGCGGGTCGCAGCATCCGCGACTGCAGCCCGCGGCCACCACCCTTGTTTGCGGGAAGAGCCTAAGTTGGTGCGGCGGCGGCCACCGCGGGAGCCGGCGAGGAGGGCCCGGGGCGCAGGGGATGGACGGCGGCGGGGAGCGAGCGCGCAGCGGCCGCGTGAATGATCGCGGCAGGAAGGAGTGAGGCAGCGGCAAAGGAAGGGGAACGGATCCGTCCGCCCGCCCCAGCACCCGGATCCGGTGGAGCTTTTTTTTTTTTACCCCCTCTTCTCTTTCTTCTTATTTTTTTTTCCTTCCCCCCGCGGTCCCCCGCGTCCCGGCTCCCCGCCGTGCCCCTCTCTCCTCCCGGGCCGGCTCCCCGCGGGTGCGCGGCGGGGCCGTGCGGGGCGGGCGGGCCACACCCTCCGCGGCGCTTCCTGCGAGCCGGGGCCGCGGCGGGCGCCGGGGGCGGCACATGGTGCGCAGCCGCCGCCCCTCCGGCCCCTGCGAGCTGCGCCCGGCGGGCGCTCCCCGACCGGAGGCGCCGGGGGCGCGGTAGCAACTTGGAGGGCTGCGCCCCTGCCCCAACTCCGCGCGGCGGCGGAGCGTCCCTGAGGCATCGCGTCTGGTAAAGGGAACTTCGCGCAGGATCCCGCTGCCGGGGAGCCGGACGAGACGGTGGAAGGAAGGCGAGCCAGCGTTCGAGAAGGAAAGGAGAAACAAAATTACGTATTTTTAGCTAAAGGATGCCAGACCGGGGCCCGGGGGCGCCCGGCGAGCGCCGCCCCGCCGCGGGAGCGCCGTAGGAGCGGAGGCTGGCGCCGGAGCGGGGCGGGCGCCCCGGCCGAGCTCGCTCCCCGAGCAGCGGCAGCCCCGGCGCCCAGAGCCTTTTCTTGCCTCCCGGCGATTAATGGAATGATGTTGCGGAAAAGGCAGAGCGATCCTGCCGGGCTCAGTCGGGACTGCTCGGGCGGCGGCGGAGGCGGCAGCAGCGGGGTAGCGAGCGGCATGCGAGTGCCCCCCCGGCGCTATGGCTAGCGGTGGCTCCGGCAAGTCCAGCAGCGAGGTCTCCGGCGGCGGCATCCCCAGCAGCAGCTCCCTGCAGAGGAAAAAGCTCATCTCTATCTGCGACCACTGCAAGATCAAGATGCAACTGGTGGCCGATCTGCTTCTGCTGTCGAGCGAGACCAGGCCGGTGAACACCGAGAGTCTGTCTGTCTTCGGTGAGTCCTTTGAGAAGTGCAGGGACACGATCATTGCTAGGACCAAAGGACTCTCCATCTTGACCCATGACGTCCAGAGCCAGCTCAACATGGGACGCTTCGGGGAGGTGGGAGAAAGCCTGATGGAGATGGGGGAGCTGGTGGTCTCCCTGACCGAGTGCTCTGCCCACGCTGCCTACCTGGCTGCGGTGGAGATTCCAGGGGCCCAGCCTGCCATGCCTGGCTTGGTGGATCGCTACAAGGTGACCCGGTGTAGGCATGAGGTGGAGCACGGCTGCGGGGTCTTGAAGACCACCCCTTTGGCAGATATGAGCCCTCAGCTCCTGCTGGAGGTTTCTCAGAACATGTCCAAGAACTTGAAATTCCTGACAGACGCCTGCGTGCTGGCCAGTGAGAAATCCAAGGATAAATTTGCTAAGGAGCAGTTCAAACTCAGTGTCAAATGTATGAGCACCAGCGCCTCTGCCCTCTTGGCCTGTGTCAAGGAGGTCAAGACCTCGCCCAGCGAGCTGACCAGGAACCGGTGCGTCTTGTTCAGTGGACCTTTGGTGCAGTCTGTCTATGCTCTGGTGGGCTTTGCCACTGAGCCCCAGTTTTTGGGTAAAGCTGCCACCATTAATCCAGAGGGCAAAGCTGTGCAAACCGCCATCCTAGGAGGAGCCATGAGTGTGGTATCTGCTTGTGTGCTCCTGACCCAATGCCTCAGGGATATAGCCCAACACCCCGAAAGTAGCACCAAAATGAGCGATTACAGGGAACGGTTGAGGAACTCAGCTTGCGCCGTCTCGGATGGTTGCAACCTGCTATCTCAGGCACTAAGAGAAAGATCTTCACCCAGGACTTTACCGCCAGTGAACTCCAATTCTGTGAATTAACCCCCTCATCTTCTGTTTAGATCCCAGTCATTGCTAAAGGAAAATAATATCCCACCTCCTCGCCCCTTTTTTGTATACCAAAGAATTTGCTTGGATGAGCCCAATCCTTTGATTTCATGTGGTGAAGAAGCAGAACGTATTCAAACTATATGTACTAATAAAGGTAGCCAGTTTTGGCTTCTTTTTATTTTACTTTAAAGTTAAGCGAGTATCTGCAGATAAATTTTCCTTTATTCAACAAGGTCTTCACGCAAGTGGTAAAACTGTTTCAAAGTTTTTTATATTTGGGGAGGTGGGGGTATCTTAGAAAAAGGAGAAAAAAAAGAGCTTTAATCGCGCTGGGTGCGGTTTTTAAAGTTTGTCTTGTCTTGTCTTCCGAAATTTCCCTTCTAAATTTTGCTGTTCGGTTGTGCAGGAAAAAGGTTACCTCAGTTCTAACTCATTTAAAAAAAATGAAAAAACCCAACAACACATAGATGATGGATGTAGCTACTATTTTGTTTGTTTTTGTTTTGTATGACTTTTTTTTATTTTGCATCAAGTGTTAGGTTAGAAGTGCATTTGGTGTGTAGGAGTGGAAGGACTGGAGGTTGTGATTATGTTTTCCATGTGTTGATTTCCAAACTGGGGGAAAAGCTACTGTGAGTGTTTAAACAAACAAACAAAATTACACTATAACAAAAGTGATTTTTAATTTTTTTCCAATGTCAGTTTTTATCTTGCATGTACTGGAGTATTTATTTCATCTATTAAAATGTTATGTTTCTCAGATGCTTTTCTGTGAATCTTTTAATACTTGAATAATTGAACAACTTAGGCCTGTTTGTATTGTATGTCATTTCCCCCAGGGAATGGGTGGTACAAACCTAAGTTCTAGACAGCAGCATACAGGCTTCAATTCAGTTCTTTTATTTTCATAAATACTGTCCCTTTCCCAGTACTACCCCTAGCACACAGAGCTACTCCAGTTGTATCTGTGGGCAGCTGGGCAGTGCTGCATACACTGGGATTGCTGTGCACTGGGACTGCTCTGCAGAGCACTGGTGATTGCTGCAGCAGGGCACAGCCTGGCTTTGCTTGTCTTTATCAGCATTTGGTGCTACCTTTTGAGAAGGTTTTGTATTTTAACTCTTGCAGGTGTTGTGGGCCATCTCTGTGTTAAATCTATGAATTTCAGCATGATTTCTTAAAAACCTTTGCTGGTTAGCCTGGCGTGTGCCGTACGTCTTCTTGGGATTGTGAAGGTTTGCTGGAGTGGGTACTTTAATTCCTCAGAGGTTTGTGTTGGAGGTCCTCAGTGGAGATTTCTGTCACAGCAGTTAGAGTTTGGTGTTGTAGATTACAGGAGACCATGGCTAGCTTTTGAGGTGCAGCCGACCACCAGTTGAATTCCTTGGGAGGTGAGTGGAGCTTAGTGCATACTGCAGTAGTTCCCAGAGCTGCAGTGATGAATGTTGTCAGCCTGGCCCTGTGAGATCTGTTGCCTTCTATATGTTCTGTTAAATAGAAGAGCAGATCTTCTGGAAAGGAGGTTTTGTTTCTCTGTCCTGCTCCGTTGCATAATTGGGTTTTTTAATAGCTCTGCAGATCGAACCATGTTGAAAGCTATTGGCATCTTAAAATGTTACTGTGACTTAAACCTCAACAAATTCTGTCCTATTTATTCCTTTGAAGAAGGAAACCTTTGGGCTTTGGGTATGGAATGGACCTGGAATAGTGAAAGGTCTTTGTGTTATAGCATTATTGTTTCTCTTGCATATGATGCTTTTACTTAAGTGCAGTGAACCATCATTGGGTAGTGGACAGACACATCTGTTGGAGGAGATAAAAGCTACATCTGTATCTTCAGGGTTAGAGAGAAATAATTCCTTAAGTGGACCTCTCTGTTAGGTTTTGTTTATATTTAAGTGGAATTTTTCTGACTTCAGTGAATTGTATGAACAATTCTTAGCCATAATCAGCCCGGGCTGCGCTCCTTCGGGGTGGGATGTTCTCGCCATGCAGTGTGTGCTGCAGAGGCGTGGGTGCCACAGCTATTTGGTGAAGTATAGAACTCCTCTAACTCTTCTTTACTAAATAAATCTGTGCACACAGTGTTCTAACTTTGGGATGCCTCCACAGGTGTTTGCTGAGGCTCTCAGGTGTGCACACACAAACCTTGTCCCATCAGTACGGCAGGAGCAGCTGTAGGCATCCCAACCTGTGGCTCTGTGCTGGGTGCAGTCTCTGCTCAGCTGCCTTCGGATCTCCCTCCCTCGCGTGTCTCCGTGGGAGCTGAGGCGCCTCCCCAGTGCCTGTTCCTCCTTTTCTTTTCCGCCGGGGCTCTGGGGAAGGAGGAAAAGGGGCAGTGTTCAGGATGTGCTATCTCCTGCCGCAGACAGGAGGTGAGGAACCCGCCCCACCCTTCCTGTGCGGGATCCCTTTGGGGCAGGATCCGTGCGGGACGTGCAGGGATGGGCTGGGAGCTGCAGGGCACAGCTACAGCCAGCATCCTTTAGCTCCAGGGCTCTGCAGGTACTGTCACCTCCATGGTGCAGCCTCCTCCTGCCAGATAGAAATCAGAGAATTCTGAAGAGTAGCTCTGCAGCACGTCTGACAAAAAAAAAGGAATGTCCCACTGGCTCTTTTGATGTTTCTGCTTATTAGTTTTTGGTGCTGCTGAACTAATTAGATCCTTTTTGATTCATTTGTACATTATTGAGATTATATGGATCGCAGTACAGCCTCCTTATTACCTCTGCACTGAGGTAATAGGAAAGGCACTGTGTTATTAACGATGATAACGCTGATTTCTGTTGTGGTAAGATCTTGTTTGAAGTGGTTTAGTGCAATTTTTGTTTTAACAAGGTTACTGTAGATTCTTCCTCCCCTTTCTTATTATATTTTTAAGTGAGGTACATGCATACATATATAAATAAGTACGTATCTTCTTCTTTTTTTAATACTGAAAGAAACCAGACTGCCTTAGGTGTCCCTTTGCTTTTGAGCTGTGTGAGTTCAGGAAAGATTCAGTTTTATAAATTAAGTGGGAAATGTAGCCAGGCCATGATTTTTTAACAGGCTGATAAAAAAAAACATATACACAAATAGTAAATTCACCAAAGTAACTTCCTGTAATGTTTTAAAACAATAGTAATTTTAACAGTTTAAAATGTTCAATCATTTTTTTTGAGAGTACAGCTCACACAAAGGGAGGCACACACTGCACCCTGGCCTCAGCTCAACGCTTTATCTGTCAAAATCTGTGCTACTCATGTAATTAGCACAGCAAACTTGAAAAAAAAAGTTTTGACGCCAATGAGCACAACTTGCACATTGTGGCATTCTTCTGAGCTGAAAAAAGTGGGGTCCCACTACTAAGTGTGAATATATGTATCTTTTAAATGCAGTAGTGCCACATTATAGACTTAATGTATATTGTGATAATTATTTGGAATTTGTTCTGATAGAATATTAATTCTGACACAAGACATTAGTTCAGTAGGTAGATTCATGCTGTTTGCTTACTTTGTACTCTCTGGGCCAGAAGAAATACAAAATGGATGAGTTTTCAGGGTGCACTTGCAAGGCCCATCGAGGTCAGTGATTATCACTTGGCACCATCCTTAGGCTCCTGCTTCCAAATCTTCCACACCATTTAAATGAGCAGGTACTGTGACTAGTGCATCACGGGCTGACACAAGCATGAGATGTTTTCTGATGTGGAGTCTTGGAGGAAAAAAAAAGTTTTAGGGTGCTTGTATCACATATGTCATAGACTACTCTAATAGTGCATTTAATAAAATGGTTAACTTATTTCTAAAGACATTATGCAATGCACATTTGTAGCCAAAAACAACGCTATCCCCACCACACGAGAAGTAAGCTTGTTTTTTAAATGTAATAATTTTTTAACGGGGAAGAAGCTGCCACCTTTGTATTGTCTGTAAATTTGATACTATCTTGTGGTTGCTTCTTCAGCATGGGGAAGGTCATTATTGATGTAATAATACAGCAGCTGAGTTCGAGTTTGAGATCAGAGCAATGTGTTTTCTGATTCTAAAAAAAGTAAGTTCTGTAAGGCAACCAGTAAGCCAGCAGCAGAATGCTATTGGAAAGCAAGTACACTATTTAAGGGAACTTGCAAATGTAAAGCATGTTATTTTTCAAAACTAAGAAAGAAAAAAAAAAAAAAAGACCCTGGGTCAGATAATTCCCTTCACTTTTTACCACAGGAAATGATCAAAGTAGCAGAAAATCTGCTCTTTTTGGCCAAACTTCTGTCAGAGACAGAAGGGGTCCAGCCAACACATGGTGTATGCAGCCTTGCAGTAACAGGGGATGTGGCTGATGGGAAAGGAGGTGGGACCAGAAAAAATCTGTAGGGCAATACCTCTTATTAAACCCACAGGAATTTTCCTATTCTAGATAAAACAGCGGCTGATCCAATAAAGCAAATCTCAGACAGCAGAGCCTTTCTCTGGGGGCTGTCAGGAGGCTGGGAGGGAGGACGTGGGGCTGGGAGTGTTTGGGATGCTCTGTGTTCAGCAGCTGTGCTGCTGCAGGGAACCAGAGGTCTCTAGGGCGGCCCTAAGATATGTAAGAAGCACAGGCACAACGTGTACCTGCCAGAACAGTTTGGTGGGAAGAGAAGGGGTTGGGGTTTATCTTTCCTTGCTTTCTTCCCTGTCAGGTTCTCTCCCGACTTCACAAGCAGAAGCAGATGGTAGGGGCCAGTACATTTTCCTTCTTTGTTCTTGCTGCCTGTGAAAGGTGCCAGATGGGCAATGATAAAGATAGAAATTCTCTTCCTGTAGCCCAGGGATAGCGGAAAACGCAGAGCTTCAAGGCTGCCCTATCCACACAGGATCACCATAACATGTTTTTTTGGGCCCACTGTTTCACTCTTTGATTTTTTGCCAAGAAACTGACAGAAAATCCCAATGGCAACTTGACAGGGGCATTGAGGACCAGTTAAATATTTCCCATATGACACCAAACCACCACCAGGTTTGGATCATTCACAAATGATCCAAAAAGGGGATGGGCTAGGTCAGATCTACATATGAATAACTCAGAAAATTGAATACTGTATACTCTGAGGTGTTTACTTATATGGGAATTAGAATTACCATATTTTCTATATGTAAAACTAGTTCAAAAGTGTATTTAATTTACATAATTAGCAGCAGTACTCAGAACCATCTTCTTAATGAAGACAGACATCTATGGACATGAAGGGCCTTTTCCATGACTTTAATTAAATACTGATGTTTTCCAAAGTATGTTCAAATATTAAGGGTTGTTTTTTGTGTGGCAAAGTAAGGAATTACATACTGATTTTCATTAATCTGAATATTTTCCTAGAGCGGGTTTTATTGTGCTTGAGTCCTTTGAACCTAAGAGCGTTTTTTATTTTGTTTTTTTAAAACCATGCAGAGTATGATGCTATATTCCAACAAGTCAAAAGCAGCATTTCAAGATTAATGCAGAGATTCCTGGGGTCTTTTGTCAGCTTGCCAGGCTCTTGTTCCTGTTCTAACGTAATTCTTTATAATTTCCTTTTATGTTAATAAAGACTTCTTGTGGCTGTAAAAGTTGAAGTTGTCTCACTCCATAGACAGCCTGGTTCTTATGTAGATACTATTTAGATTATTTAGAAATCCTGCTGGTTGCCAGATGGAGCTCTTCTGGGTTTTATGTTAAATACTTGGAAAGCTAAATAGCTTGATTTTCCTCTCCTCCCTCCCTCAATAAAATAAATACTTGAAAAGTGATTACTAACAACTTGCTTAAATTCAATTTTAAAATCAAATTATTTTCAGCTGAAGTGACTGGAAGTACGAGATGGCTCAGAGCAGCTGGGTTTTGGTCTGACTTACCTATCAAGATCTTAGACCAGCAGTTTTGTTTGGGCAGCAGGAACCTGAACTTTAGTCTGGGGGTAGAGAACACAGCCCTGGAGCCTGCTGGGCACTGGCACTGATGAACTTCTGTTTCATACTGAATGCACACCAGGTGTCCCCCAGGTCACAGAGAAGGTGCTTGGGAAGCACGGGGAGTCAATGTCCCACTAACCATAATTCTGTTGTTGGCAACTTACAAAATGTCAAGAGAGCAAGTCTGGCCCTTGGGGTTATGGTTTTAAGCACAGAGTGAGACATTTCCTTTTCCTAGTCAATTTTTTCAGTATGTATTGATTCTGTCTGGTTCACAGTACATATAGGAAGTCTCTCAATTGGCTGTTCAGGTGCACTTTGGCCCCTGTTTGCATTCTGACCATGCACAGAATGGAAAAATGTGAGAAAAGTCATCTTGATCTATATAGAGAGTGACAAATTATAGGCCCTGCAGCACTTCTGAATTGGAGTGCAGTTAATGCTCTGGTCTTATTTAAATGCTTCAAATTTAGTCAATGTTTAAAAATTTACTTTCTGTTTAAAAATTTACTATGAAATCAATCTGTTCTGGCTATATTAGATACATAGTTCAAAAACTTTATCCTCTTTCATCATCTTAGAGTAGTCATTGGTCTAAAACTCTTCAATCTCTGGGTCTGGCTTAAAAAACAAAAAGAAACTGAGCCCTGTATTTCACTTTTAGTACTTTTGAAAGCTTTAAAGCTAATGAGTTGACCTATTTTTAAATTACAGAGCATGGAAAAATAATGGATGTATTCTTTTTCATGCTGAAGTGAGCTATGGTTTCTCTGCTCATAATTAAAAACTCACTTTTTAGAAACTCAGGTCCTAGGCATTGCAAGAAAGTCTGTTAGTGAAACTACCTGCATGAAATTTCCTTCATACTGAGTTTAGACATGGATTCATTCAGGATCTGTAATTTTGTCTTGTGACTGGCATTAGAGGAGTTTGTGCCTGTAAATGGAGCTGGTAACATGTGAGTGGGCTGAAGAGCAGTTGTTGAAGTGAATACTACATGCTCCAGACACCAGCACTATCTCTCAAACTCCAGATAGGTGCTGCTGCCTGGGCACTGCAGCTTGTGGTGCTCTCAAGAAATTACAGTGAAATGTAGGACTGAAAAAAGCTATGAGCAAGAGAGGCTCAAAGGGACAACACAATTTGGGGTTTTTAAGGGGGGATAAAAGGAAAATACTTGGTCAGAACTATTGGAGTATTTAGGGGCTTAACTCCCACTGATTTTCATTGGGAGGTAATATGTCTGGATGTTTTGTGGGCCTGGTCATTTGTGATGAACTTAGAATGCCTGTAGGTTTAGAATTAATTTAGGATGTTGGGTAGACTCTTACTGGAACTCTGGGAAGCTAGGGAATTTGCAGTTGCAGTGCCAGCATGGGCCATAATTGTGTTCTGCCATCCTGACCCTTCTGCATGGGTTACAAGCTCTTGCTATCCTTGCAGGCACCCTGGCTGGCAACAGCCCAAAATCCCAGCTCTACCTGATGTGTCTTTTATGGCTGCCAGATGCCAGCATTGTGCATCTTACTTTCACATCAAAACCACAGATTTCATCTCTGTCCCTCCACCCACCCTCTGCTCCTGGTGCAACACCCAGATGTGGAAAAGAGATCCCTTTGTGCACATTATTCCTGCAGAGGCCACGTGTATGAGAATAGATCCTGGTAACCAAGGGCCAGATGGCATGAGAAACATACCTGTTCTCTCTGGATGTGAATTCCAACCTCCTCCATGCCATGGACATCCTTTCAAAATGTGTCTTGAAGAGTTGCCCCAGATCTGTGTGCCCTGGATCTGCATTTCCCACGTCTTGTCAGAGCTGTAATGCTCCCCAGAAGGAAGGGTAATCTGCTTTAGGTATTTAGGAGGTGATTTGAGTTGGGGGGAGGCAGGGGAGCTGGATAGTAGGTTAGTGGCCAGCTTAGTTATAGCCCTTAAGGTGTCCTTTTGGGCTTTAGTATGGCATTTTCTGCTTCTATTTTACCCAATTCTGCTCTTTGCTAACCTTGTGTATTGAGTTGATTTGCAGCTTTGAGTTTAGCAAGACAGAGGAGGCATCTGAATTTACACTGCTAGGTATAACTGTTTATTAAAGAATCTCCTATAACTTTCTGGTATTGGACCCTGAGGCTTCTTTTCTTATCTTGCCATGAGTGTTTTGTTTACGAAAATTACCTTAGATTTCTCTCCAGCTGAAAAAAATAACTCCAAAGGAAACCCTATTTGGTGTATTTATCCAATTCCTTACCTATCTTCCTTTTATGGACAGTTTCAAGATAATTAGATGAAAATTACTTTCTTTGAGAAAGTAATTTTACTCCTAAACATCAAAGTCATACTCTGAAACTTGGGAGCATTTTCTTTTGCATGTGATTAAACCCACATCTGTTCATTGGGTAGAACAGAGGAAAAGCCATGCTTTTCTGTCTTGGTATGTAAGACAACAAAAGACCAAATGTTCTTCTTTGGTTCACTTTCATGACTGTGTATAGTACACAGAAATGTCTGGCTGCATCAACTGTGCTGGGTTGGGCACTAAGTGTCCCTTGATTACAGGCCCAGCACTTTGCAGACACTTGTATTGGGGGAAAAAGAAAAATATGGTCAAGGACCATGTTAGTACATTATATTGTTCTGTATTAGGTTTGGTTTTGTTTAAAACAAGAAAGCTCTAATCAGAATTATGTGCCAATTCTTTATAAGATCCCACTCATTTGGCAAAGGAATTGCATTAATTACTTCTTGTTTTCTGTACTGTGTCATTACAGAAGAGAGAGCACATGCTGCACTTGTGAATGAAATAATTCACTCACATCTTTGAAGCCTTTGCTGTATTTTTCCCTTTTCATTTGAAAATAATGGTGGTTTGTAGAAGACTTTCCCTGGATAAATATAGTTTGCAAATGTACAGTGGTGATCAGGAAGAAGCTTGAGTAAAAGAGACTTCTACAATCTAGTGAATCTATCTGATAGAAACATTATTAAAAGAGTCAAAGTACTTTTTAAAAGCTTTTCCCAAAGGTGTATTACCTTAGCCATAGCTTTTCCTGGGTTGCTGTTACAGTAGTTTACTGTTACTGTGCACATCTCCTCCCCATGAGATGATTTTAGAAGATGGATGGGTTTCACTTATGGAAGATCCAGTTGCTCACTGGGTTTGGATCCTTTTTAAGACTGTGATCTCTGAGATGTTGCAGGTTCTTCCTTGTGAGACTGCATTTTACTGAAGTGATCTGGAGTTTCCATTAATCACTGATGTCCAAGGAAAATCACTCCTGTCGAGAGAATAGAGCATAAAGAATGGTCACAGTACAGCTGTAGGAAAATCCTGTAAGATGGACACTTCTCTTTCAATAGCTCTGAATTAGCCCTTCTACCTCAGGACCCTTAATTCCAAAATATAAAGAATTTCAGCTACCAAAAAAATTTATATCCTACATGATTCACGAAAGCCTTCCTTCATATTTTGCTCTTTTCAAAATCTATTTATCCAAAATAACAGGTTAAATATTGGGGGGGGGTTATGTCAAAAAATAGCAGGTTTTTTCTATCAATTGGGAAAAGGCAAACTGCTTTAGTTTACAGAAACGGGCTGCAGAACAATATTTCTTTTACTCATTCAGATAGTCTGTAACTAAGTTATTCTACTTCTTACGTCGTTCTAAAATAGGTTTTTACTGTTGATTTGCATTGATGTCCTACAGTTTTATTTTAGAAAAGCGCTCAGCTTGTTAATGTGCTTCAGTGATAGCAGCTATATCAGAACCAAACAATCCTGGTTAGTGACAAGATGTTAAATTTATTTCTAAGGGAAGAAGCTAGCACTGTGCTGAAGTCAGATTGATGATAATTTCAACCTAGTAATTTAAAATGCTGCTGTATCTGTAGCAGTGTTTGAGGACTCCTGTAAGCCTGAAACATATTATATTCAAACTGGTTAATTTCACCACTCCAGAAAGCACAGAATTCTCAGACCATTTTTTAGGGGGGGAATTATAGCCCTTTAGAATGTGCTTAGCAAAATGTTCCTAGTTAGGTCTGGTTTGCAGAGTGAGTCCTACCTGCCAACATGGAACTGGGATGTACAGGTTTAACATGTTCTGAGAGAGGTTGTTGTAATATTAGTGAAGAGCTGCATTACCTGAGGTTTGCGTATTTTGACTTTTCAAAGAAACACAGAATTTTTTATTATTTATAAGCAACCTTTTAAATTAGCTTTTTGAGATGAAAGCCCTAGAAGTGTTTTATTAAATGTGTCACCCCTCTGTAGTTCTTGTCAAATAGTTCCATTGCTTATCTATTTATTTAATTATTTTTAAAATACACAGCACACTATCCTGTGCAAATATGAAGCATTGATGTTGGCAGCAAATCAGCTTCTGTTTTCAGTGAGGACAGAGTTTATACCAGGATTCTCTTCATTGGATAAATCCTTTGTGTCTAACATCTCCAGATAGACAGCAGATCTACCAAATTACTACTAAATACTCATTAAATACTAAGTAATTATTAAATTGCGAAAAATCTGCCTCAGAATTAGCAGCTAGTTGAGGGACAATGTAAGCAGGGGCCTATATGGAAATATATTTGGTAATAAGGTAAATGCTTGTCATCATTGTGCCCTGCCAGTGATTTTGGGTCTCAGTGTGTTACAACATACAGAGGTAAAGAAGGTGGAAACTTGTTTGGTCAAACAGTACAGCTCAGTTCTCGGGGAATAAAAAGCCCTTGCAGAGTTGGCTTGGATGAGCTGATAAATAGGGAGCTGTAGCTTGCTGATAACAGAGGGATTTGTAGAGTCACAGGAACTGTTAAGGGCAGTTGGGCCATGTCTGCTCACAGTGAACCTTTCTTCTTCATCAGGACAAAAAGGTCTGTTGTCTGTCCCAGGCTGTCATGTATCTTCACCTTTGAGGACTGTGCCTTTTCTAGCACAGATAAAAAACAATGCACCTGCTTCCCATGAGGTATGTCCCAGCAGTCATCACTTTTTTGTGGCTATCTTGGTCCTGAGCATGGCACTATGTAACACTGTCCAGTGATGCTTTTTTTCCCTTGCTTTTTACACTGTCACTCACATATTCCTTAGTGCACATAATCAGACTAGAAGCCAAAAATCACCTCTGTTTCTATTTCTTCTCTAGTGCTTCCTAAGATCTCTTGTACTGACTTCTAAAACCAGCTGGAGCTGCAACATCGCTCCATTTTAAGCTCTGAATTGTGTTAGCCATTACATTGGTTCCACACGCTGCTTGGGTGGAGACTTCAGTTAAAATTCCCAACACGGTCAGGAATTCCAGCTTTGTGTAAGTGGTGGTGACTTTCTAATTTTTAACTTCATTACGCTAAAAAAAGAGGATTTTTCCCAGAGCAATTTACCAAGAGGGGAAAAGTGGAAATACTGTTTGAGGATGACCTTCCACCCTGGTGATCTGGGGGTGACGTTGGCTGACGTCTGTTATTGCTCAGCTTTCCTGCAGTAGTCGAGTGCTTTGTCACTGCTACTAAACAGAAAACTCCTGAGCTCACAAAACAGTTTGTCAGGGGTTTGGGAAATGGCAGAAAGATTTACAAATGCAACTGCAGAACAAAGTATTCTTCAAGTGTACCTGAAACAAACGTGGGTCCTTTTTGAGCAGATTAAAATGTGTCGGTTCTAACAATTTCTTCAATCTGAAGTGCTGTTCCTGACCCCAAGATCCTGAGAAAGAGAGAGGGAGAGATAAAAAAAGAGGGAATTACTTTGCAGCACTCCAGCATGGGAGCAGAAAAAAGTGTTGTTTTGATTGTCTCCAAAAGAGAGGCAGTGCTGTAATTCTGTTTCGTTTTCGTCCACAGAACTTGAAAAGATTTTTCCTAGAAATGTGTAATGGGACTGTCAGAAAACAGACCCCTCCCCTTCCCAGTAGTTTCCTGCTGAAGTCATTTAAGGCCTCTCACAGCTTTCATCTGTGTAGGCACTGAGAGCTCATGGGCCAAGATTTTTTTTTTTTTTCAAAGGGAATACTAGCAAAACTGAAGCACTTTTTAAAAAGTCGTTAGGAACAAAAGTTGGAAGTTTCTCTGCATGAGAAGCTGGCTCTCCACCTAATCAGTTTCTCATTTCCGTTCTGTTTCCGCCAGCCCCAGCGAACTGGCTGTAGGTGTTTTTCTTGTTTTAGGTATTGCTAAAAGCATGTATGAGAGCTGCCCAAAGGGGCGGAGGGGGAAGTTGTTCCTTACTTCACTTCTGGGACTGTCTGTTCAGGGCTTTACACAGGAGGTGACTTGGAAAGGCTTGTGAATTCCATTTACTGTGCCCTCAGACCTGATGATCACAGTAGGCTGAGCACAGAGAACCTGCTCTGCAGGCAACAGCCCTTATGCAGTAGCTATTTAGGAAAAAAAAATCCCTTTGTGGAACTGGCAGATAGCCTGCATTTGCAAAGATGGGAATTTTTGTTGGTTATATATACAGTGTTTAACACAATGATCAAGGCAATGTGCTCTTAGAAGAAACCATTACTACTCTGAATAAATGGATGCTGCTCAGCATGCATTTTCTAGTTGGACTGAATTCAAGTCTCCCATTCTGAAATGGATCGCTTTTTTGGATCACATTCACTTGTCTCTCAGACAAATCTGTAGTGTGGATTTGTTCCTCAGATGAATGATACACATTTCATCCGGTTTCTTTCAAGCTGAACTCTGCCTGGCACAAGAATGATAAATGTTTTTTTCTTCCTCCTTCTGTTTAGAAGACCATGCTGTATTGTAAAAGATGAACTTCATTCTCAAGAGAGATGAAGTGCATTCAGAGGTGGATTTACTGGTACATGTTTGCAATGCTACAGCAGTGCCACAGGCACCTCATCAGACAGACACACACTGGGGTAGTCTTGAGCCTCAGTCATACTGCAGGTATCAGCTCTTCTGTAAAGCTTTAATTGGAAGTTATGTGTCCTTAAAGCCTAGAGGAGTCTTCTCTCTAGGGAGTCAATTCCCCTATCTTGTTTTACTATTAGTCTTTGGGGGTAGTACAGTATACAAGCATAATATACAAGTATTTCAGCCTTGGAGCATGAAAAGCTTCCTGATGTTAGCTGGCTATTATAAATTACACATGCACTGAAGAGAAGAAAATGCTAGTATTTAAGTAGGCCACCAGCATGCTGTTAATGCAATCCACTGCATTCATACGACATTTAAAGTGTGTATTTGCATTTGTTATGAAACTGTGCATACCTAATGTGTAATTTTTGGGGCTTTCCTTGATCCAGTAGATAAAGAAGCTCCGTGAATTGAGTACAGCCTAAAGAACAAATTTACTGCTTTGAATTAAACTCCTGATCAGGTCCCAGGATCATATTTGGGACTGCTGAACTAATCAGTACACTTGGAGAAAAACTAAAGTTCACTCCCAGCATCTGACCCTTATCCTGCAGTGCTAGCAAGCCCTGAGCATTACCTGTCCCAGTCACCTCCCCACAACCCATCTGTCCTTGTGATGAGACCATAAGTTTGAGGCCAGCTAGACAAGATGTTCTGTGGCCTTTTTGATAAGGGCTGATGAGGCCTGAAGTGAGAACATGGCACTTTTAGATATTCTGGATTCAGGTTGTCTGCAAGGGCCACCGGGCAAGGAGAAATTAGGTTGTGACTCAAGACCTGTTTCTAGAAGTGGCCATCTCAGGTTCAATTCAAGCAAAGCTGTTTAATTTGCTGTGGTTCTATTTGTGCTGAAAGCCTTATCCAGCCTTTCCCAAGGCTTTAGATCTTTACCTGCTTGATAAAGTATTCTTGTTTGTCTGTCTTATTACTGGAGTTATTCTTGTTGCTTAATTACAGTGTTGGCAAAAGTTCTTGTCATACTGAAAACAAGATTTGAACTGAATCCAAAGACTGTGGAGTTGGTACAGCTGTGTGATGGGGAGGAACTGGCACATGCTTTCTAAGATTTGAAACTATTAACCATATATTCAAGGAAATGGCATCTGAAATGTCCTTATTTCAGGTGATAATTGATAATTTTAAACAAGTGCAGCTTTTGATTTTTATTACAACTTCTGTCAAGAGGCTAAGACTAGCCAACCCTAGCCAACTAGCAACTCATTTGTGAGTTAGCAATGGTAATTAGAAATGCCTGCTCTACTTTACTGTGATATGTACATACTCTGCTAAAGATTGATAATAGGAAAGTTGCCACTCAGAAGCCATTCTGCCAAAATGTCTGTCTGCTGTTTGGCCCCTTGTGTAACGAATGGTGCCAGTCATCACAAGTCACTGGGGGTGACCTAATGACCAGTCACCACTAGTCACCACCTAGTCTCAGGGCAGCAGCATTTTTACACAGAACTCCTTTCTGTGAAAGCCCTTCTAAGAATCAGCAGAACAGCTGGCTCAGTAACTGAGGCACACAATGCACAGGGGTGACAAAAAACTGTCCGAGCAATGTAAGCCTTCCTTGTGAAGAATAGATCAGTCAGAGCTGCTGGCAGAAAGTGCTGAGTGTCAGTGGCTGCCTAGGTTAGGGCAGGATGGGGTGTGTTCAGTGAGGGGGACAGTGTTTGTTTAGGTTTTTCCTCCTGGGACTACTTTAGTATTTCAAGCACGTTTGGGAACTTTCTTTTCCCCCAGTGGTCAGAGATGTGAACTGGACAGTGTGTACGGATCTGAGAGAATAAGACTTAGCAATGCTTCAGAAAAAGCAGTTGCATATCCTATAATGACAGCTTTGTTTCTGGGTGCCTGTGTAGACTCAGTTTTTGTTTGCTGACTTTTCTTTCAGCTTAAAATACACAAGAAGATGTCTGTTGGGGCTGAAAAACCCCGAAGATAGACAAAACTGTAGAGTAAAATGGAGCTGAAGCCTGCCTTGTCTGGGGAGTCCCTGTGTGTGCTGTGTCAGAGGGAACAGCTGGGGTCTGCTGCTGGCACCATTATGAAACTCACGTTACTTTCCACCTGACTGTATGCTTAGTGTGTATGCCCTGTCCAGCAAAATGGAGAGTTGATGCTTATCTCCTTTTTACTCAGTGTCTGTGGGAAGGTCGTTTAGAGCAACATTTGCCTGAGTCACTTTGTCACAAGCCCATTCAAAAGGCATTTGCTGTACATAAACTGCTCCAAGATGAGGAGTAGACACAAAAGGACACACTTGTACAGAGATCTTGACACATAAAGACACATAGCTTTGAAGGAAAAGGCCAAGACCCTGAAAATAACTGTCCAGGGCAATGGAAATTGTTAAAAGAATGATTGGGAGCAGCCACAACCATTTCCAAAATTATTACATTCATCAAGCTGAAAAATGAGCCTGGTGGTAGCAGTACATCCAGATGGCCAAGGACTCTAAGGAATATTGATAATCCATCCATTTGCCTGGTTGGAATCTTGTCCACACCAGCTCAGGAGACACTCCAGAGGGGCTCCTAAAACCCCAGGCACTGAGCTGCAGGGCACTCGGGCTCCTCAGCAGTCCCTGAGGAAGCTGCAGGTGCAGGGGAGCTCTGTGTGCAAACCTGGCATGGTGATGTTACCTTGGCTTGTCCAGAGCCACTCCAGAGCCTGCATTCCAGTGCCTGTGTGTGCTGCCAGTGTGGCTGGGTGTGTGCCAGCAATTAGGGACCCCAGAAGGGCTCTGGAAATCCATGGACAGGACTGTGCAGCTCTCCTTGCAACACAACTTTTCGCAGCAGAGTATGATGGCTGTAATGTGGGAGGGAGCTTTGCTCTGTGCATGCTAAGCACCCTGATCTCTCAAGTGCCCTAACTAACATAATTAGATTAAACTAAGAGGAATTGGGCCTAATCTCTTCTCTGTCTTAGATTCTGCCGCTCCTTTTCAGACCCAGGGAAAAGGCTTTGAGTCCAAAAGCCTGCCTCTTCTTTCCAATTATATTAACTGGCCTAAAAAAGGATTTTTTAATGTTCTTTTTCTACAAACTCTGTTTCACTCTTGCTACAACACAATTGTTAGTTCAATCCTGGAATGATTGGCATGTATGTAAATTGGAATAAAAGGATCTGATCTGAACTGTTAACTAAGTTAAAAAAAAAAAAAGCTATGCATTAGTGTAAGAAAGCTGTCATTAAAGGGGAAGTGGTTTTTAATACAATTAAAAGTCAAATATTATGGTTACCATAATATTAAGTCATTCTCCCCACAATTCAATTGTTCTTTGATTAGGACAAAACTTTCTCCATAAAGCATCTACTTTATTTTTAGACAAAATTGTGGCTATTTAATGCCTAGCTCATTCTAAAAACTACTTGCAAGATGGAGCAAACAGACAGTGGCATTACAACAAAACCCACTCTTTGGTTTTTTCATATTTAACCTTTTCTATGATACTTATGTTACGTTATGATTTTTTTTTTTTACACTGACCAGCATCCTCTTATACAACTGCAAAGACTTGATGTGGTGACAGTGAACACTAGAATAATTGAAACTACCCTAAATGTCCCCTTGCAATACATCAGCACTATGAAGAGAGGTGTGTGTCACCTGCATTAGCAAAGTAAAGGCACCAGGGACCTCTCTCTTTTCCTATTTAATTAAATATTTAAAAGACAAAAAAACCTCCTCTCCAGTATGGAAACTGAAATGTGCTACAGAATGATTCACATCAAATAAATAAATGCTTTTCAGTTGCAATCATTCCCTATTGAGCTGAAGTGGTATTATGCTGTTTTAATCTCATCAGTTCCAGAAAGCATGCACAAATGAAAAGAAGTGATTTTAACACTGTAGGAGGGGGAATAGCAGCTTGTGCAGAGCATCCAGCCAAAGGAAGAGGAATAATTTTACAATGACTGACCTCAATTCTATGCCAGTTTACAAATTCCACTACAATTAATTTCATTATAATTCCTCCACTTCATTCCTGAAAAATTAACCCTGCATGGTAACCCATTCATTCTTTAACCTACCCACAGTTTCCACACTTTCTGCCACAGAAAAATTTAAAACACTTATAACCCTTTCCCAGTTCCATCTGATTGCCACTCCTACCCACCTTCACGGGGAAATTCAACTTCTGCTGCCATCTGCAACAACAATCAGCTTTAGAAGGTATCAACAAACATAGGCAACAACCTTTTGAAATAGACCTTTTGGGCTCAAATGCACGCACAAGAACACTCCCTGCCTAATGCTGAAACACAACCACCTCTTTGGTGAGCAGCAAAAGCAATATGACAGCTTGTAGCAACACTAAATAATCATCTACTTAGCCTAGAGCAAAAATGGAAGCGGTGGGAATGTATAACATTTGAATCAGCATTTGTTGAGGAAACATTTCTCTTGTGACACAGAAATCTTATTGACTGCAAACATCCAGAAATTTCATAGTGCAGTACCTAAAGCTGGTAAATTCAGAAAAAATTACTCCAGTACTCTTGTATCTTGTTGATAGTACCTGTGCACTTTTGGAAAGATTTCTTACAAACAGCAGACTTCTTTGGGGAAATTTTTCATATGTACAACAGGAAGCTCCAGTCCTGCAAAATGATGAGATTATAGTCAGAGATGGTGCAATCAATAGTCATGACACTAATTTGTCATGTACAGCTAAATGAATGTTCTGCTTGAATGAATCCCTCCCTCTCTAGACTCAGCTCTGTACTGCAAACACTTGATTTGAGGACTGAATTTGTTCTTTCTTTTAATCCTTCAATACTCCTGGAGAGCTGAGGTCTGATGCCTCTCCTCACGTAGAATAGTATCTAATTTCCCAAGGTGTCTATTGGTTTGAACAGGATCATTTGGATTAGACATACCATGGAGATGTTACAGTTAGCATTTCTGAGGTTTTTCTATGCTGAAAAACAGTTCTGCCAAGGACTTTGCTCATTAAAGAGCAGGGAAAAGCAAATCTTGGTAACACCTGAGTGCATTTAAGTTAGTATGCTTAATAAGTATGCTTAAATAACAGCAAAAAGTATGTAGGTGATTTTCCTATGCTATTGGTAATAACACAAAGGTGTATTTCTAGCTTCATTTAAAGTTCAGTTTTTCATTAGTTTTGGAATGTCCTTAATACAGAAAAACAAACAAAAAAATCTCTATTTTCCCAGTGGTGCTCATTACAGATGCAGACTTGTCAAATTGCCACTACAGTGCAGAAAGGTACACAAATCAAAAGCCTTCATACACTGGAAATTTTAACAATTTGGCAAGCAGAATATACAATTCAGATACTTAAGAACAGAGAGTAGGCACCAAAAGAATGGAAATGTCTGGCTGGTTTGAGGGCTTCTTATTACAAGAAGCCCTTGTAATAAGAACATTTTCTTGAAACATTATTCATAGATACTGCCAGGTTATCTGAATTCAGTCCTACCACCATAGCTGCCTTCTTCTTAGAAAAAATACATGCCAAGTCATTGTAATTAACTAAAAAATTCTGTTGTTAATTTGAAAACTGCACAGAACTAATTGCAATTGTAAAATTTTAGATCAAACTGTTTAATTCTGTAACTATATATATATATATATATATATATATATATATATATATATATATATGTATATATAAAATTAGCAGTGTTGAAAAGTCTAACCAGATCCATTTTGATAGCAGCCAACTGCTCACTAGTAAATATGCTCCACCTCTCTACTAGGAAGCAGCAGATGAATTCTTGCAATGTTCTTTGTAACTCTGATCCAAGCCCTTCTGAAGCCAGTGGAATGATTTATATTAAAACAGCTTATTAGATCTGCATTTTACGTGTTTGTCTCACTGAGATGAGTGCTTATTTCATCCTGATATTTCAGAGCTTCCAAACTCAACTCTACAGTTTGTCAAGAGCTGGTTTTTCTCTTGAAACTGAGATAGTATATTAAAAAGAGCACTATTGGATAGCAACAGACATTTGTTCCTGGTTCATGGCAAGATACCAAATTGTATCAATTCTAAGATTATAATTTCAATAAATTTTGAGAAAAAAAGTCATGCTGACCGCACAGAATATCCTTAGGTGACACCCATAATGAAGAAGTCACTTTTGATAGGCAGTTCTTGCTCTTGCAGGTGTACTCTCATAAGGCTGGGAAAGTCTTTATTTTTGGGGGTTTCCATGGTAATGCTGGCAGTCCTAAATGGAAACAAAAATATTTAAAAGGGGATGTTAAAAAAAAGCATTATTCCAATGTGACTGAAGTTTGTAGTTTCCTACGAGTAAAAAAGCAGAAATGTTGTATATGGGTTTAAAAATTCTGTATAAATTAAATCCCAAAACAAATTCAGACACATTTTTACAAACTCTTTTGGGTTTGGCATCATAAAAGACTCTTTAGAGGCAGCATTTTAAGAATCTGCAAAAACAAGGTAACACTTTTCATGTTTTTTCTGAACCAGGCAGCCATTTTGTACAACCTGAATTTCCATACAATCAGAATATTCTTTGCTAGGGTGCAAATGCTTGCTCCAAAATTAAGTAACACAGAAGTCCAAGCAGATTTCATTGATTTTTAGAAATAGCCTTTAGGCACTTGGAATGATTGAAGTGAAACTTAGGCTGCCATCTCAAGACCTGTGACACTGGAGAGATTTTTCGATTTCCTTTTTGCTGCTGGCAGTGAAACCTGGTGAATGACGGGGCAGAGCTCAGCGAGTGCTGCCTGCCATGCCCTCCATCCTCCAGCCCCTGGGATGCTGCAGGAGGAAGGATCTGGAGCTGGGACCAGTTCTGCACTGTCCCCTCCAGAGAAGGGCCAACAGCACCCGTGGGAGGGCAGTCCTGGCACGGCCTCAGCCAGGCTGTGCAGGTGGCACAGGTCCCCAGAGACCTCAGCAGGGACGAGGGGAGCCTCCTCCTCTCTGCTGCCACAGCAGACTGGGAAGGAACATGTCCTGGGAGCCTTTGCCTGTGTTCCCTTTGCCTGGAAGGCTCACACTCAGGCAGTGCAGAAACCTGCTGGCACTGCTATTTATACACCCTGCTTGAAAAAGAACACTTGAAAGTGCCTCTGTTATAAGGTCTTACTTGTAAAAAAAACCCAAGCAATTCCACATCTGTGAAACCTTCCAAAAATTGCTTTCCTCAGTGTAGAAGCCGGATATATATTTGTTGAATTAGGCTCTTGATTAGGTAGGACACAAAGGGTTTTCTCCCTCTGCAATACTTCCTGCCCAGCAACAGAGCCCTGCTAACCCTGGGAACGTTTCATGGGGGACATTTTTTTGGTGTTATTATTATTTAATTCCTCTATAGAAATCAGCATCTGCGTCCTTTTCTTCCCTGTTCCCCCACTCCCATTTTAATTTCAGGTTTTTTTTTTCAGGCCAAATTTCTTCCCACTTACTTGGTCTGGTCTTTTCATTAAAATAAGTTCTACCAATGGCCCCCAATCATTTGCCCTTCCTGTCCATTCTTGGTTATGCCAAAACTGTTAGTTCACAACAGGAAACCAATAGCTTGTGCTATCAGGGGACATTTCCTTCACAGCACAAAATGTCTGAATAATAATTTCAAGAAAGGCTTCACCCATTTCCTGAGAGTGGAGGGAAGTTTGCCTATCCCAGTCCCTCAGAGCTCTTTGTTTCCATCCCTTCGTGATGTAATGCTTTCTACATAGGGAGGATGGATCATTTTCCCTTACCAGCACTGAATTCAATGTCCTGTGCAAAGTTTTGATAAAGCTCCTCAGCAATAAAACATGTAACATTTACAAATAATAAAAAGTTAAGCTCTAGTTTATACTTGTGGAGTCTCTTTCAAGAAACAAACTCAACTTTTGGTGTCTGGAAAATAGCTATAATGAAAACACAGAGGCTGGTTTATAAAATGTGTTACTTGCAGGCTATTTAGCACTACAACTCTAACTACTGAGTATCCTCTCAGCAGGTAGGAGAGCCCACCTGGGATAATTTACAGAAATAATGCAGATAGATAAACTTAATCATCAATTAAGCACTGCTTAGTTTCATCCCTATATAGCAAAACAGGCTTTGACCAAATAGTGAAGAGTGACTGCCTTTTTAAAGTGATATGATACATCAAAGCCTTTTTAGAAGGGCAATGCTAAATTGCAAAAAAGGGAATATCAAACAGTACATGTTAGCTCTTCAGTGCTGAAATATTTAGGATGCATATTTTTAGGCAACAAGTGTGTCAAGCTATTCTATATCTAAAAATGTAGGCATAGAAAATACTACATGGGAGCTACTTTTTCCTACTGAGCCCTACTGTGGTGCTTCTAAACTTATTTTTGTTAAATTATGCAAACTGGAATCAGAATATATATTTTATTTAATTTTCTACTTTTCTTTTTAAACAAGCTTTATAAGGGCTTGCAATTATGATTTTTTTCCATCATATGATTTTTTTTTCCACTGTTGGGGGGAAACAAGAAAGCTTAAAAGGAGAATTTGTCAAAGAGTTTGAGAGCCTTAAAAATCACTCTTGTCACACTTGTTTTTATAGTGCAGTCTTAATTACAGCATTTACTGTCACACAAAAACCATAATAAATCTCCCCATTATTCTGAAAACAATGAAATTTTTATTACATTTGTGTCCTCTCTGTAATTTGAAGTGTTCAAGTCAACATGAAATTCTACATCTCTTATTCTAATTCACTTGCTCCCATCATTAGACTGAACCAAGTCAATGATGTTTCCATCCCCCCCTTAACCAGCACTTCCTGCACGTCCTGCTGCCTGTCTCCTCAGCTGGGATGCTGCAGGAGGCAGGCACCTTCCTCCTCACAGATTCTAGTCATGTTTGTGTTAGGTAAATAAACTGATTTAACACCTCTGCACAAGGAGCTGTGTTTAAGAGCAGCAGCTTTGTGTTTCGACATCTCTTGCTTGAAAGGCTAGAATGTAATTTTCTTGCTGCAGACTGGCAGGACCTTTGCATTTTGTATTTTCCAGTCCATTTCCAAAAGTGCTGCCTGACATGTCTGCAGGGAAGGGGAGCAGAGGTGCTTCAAAACAACCCCGGTGAACAAGGCAATGCCAGGAGCTGGGAATGATCAAATGTCCCTGCTAAACTCACTGAGCTACAAAAGGAGCTAATAGTTGACATTTTAACACTGGAATTTTCAGGCAAGTGAAATCATAATTTTATCAGGATAGTGATATCAACATTGTATCATATATAACTCTTGGCTTAAAAGTCCTGGTAAACAACAGAGCAGTCCTGGAAACTAGATACCTTTAAAATCCATGTCTCTTAAATAGGTTAAATCCCTCTAACACCTTTCATGGCAACATTTCTTCTGCTTGGACCTCAGGCTCTCATTATGTTTGACATTTTATTTCCACTATTGAGTTGTCTTTTCCTTGTTTTTGCTCACTCACGGGGCATGCTGGCCAGCCTACAAAAAAGTAATTTGAATGTTTTAAACTAGACTAATATATTTTGACTGTATCCTTTCTGACACAGAGGACTGTAATGCAGCCAGCTGTTCATTGTTACTATGTTAAATAAAGTAGAACTCCCTTGTGGCATTCCATATGCTAACAAATGATGTAATGAAATTCTGGTCATGTGAAAATTCTATCATTATACCACCCAGCATCCCCCATGAGCACTCAGAGCCAAACAGACTTCCCTGAAAAGCCCCATTAACACATCCTCCTTACAATACAGAACTGCAATTGGTTTAACCTGATGTGCTCCTTGTTTTCTGTGTGCTACATGCCCCAGTGGTACAAATACACTTTTCTCTGCATTGGTGAAAAGGTGCACAAGACAAAGACAGAAAACTTTGTTGACATGATGTTAACTTTGTTAACTTCCATAAACACAGGGTGTGAGGAGCTGATTGTAAGAAATGTGATCTGCAAGTGGCAGGTGGGACTGCTCAGGTGGGCAAAGATAGAGAAGAAGGGAGAGAAAGCTGTGCAGAGAGAGAAGGAAGGTGAATCCCCTGAGAGTACTCGGTGAAGTCAATTTAACAGGTTTGTTCTTCCTCCCTCCCTCCCTCCCTCCCTGCCTCGATAAATGTTGTACCATTTCAGTGATCTGGTTTCTAACACAAGCCCACACACAGTTGTAGGATCACAGCTAAAGAAATGGTGAGTGGGAGTGAGACCAAATGCCAACTGTTAAAGTTTTACATCAACACTGAAACCAGCTTGCAGAGAGCTGTGCCTGAAAGTGTGAAAAAAGAAGCAAGGATAAGAATGAAGGAAAAGAAATAGATGAGCTTTACCTTGGAAAATGTGGCTACAATTTAGAAATAGAAAAAAAAAACGTTGATAGAAATTTTAACCTTGATTTAGGTGATTCTGGGTCACCTCTGTAACTTACTCACATGAACCAGTGTGGCAAGAGGTACAGCTCAAATGGGCTGGAGGCAGCTGAGGAAGCAGGAAAGGAGATAAAAGCAAACACAATGTTTTTACCAGGGGAATTTTCAGACAAGAGCCAAATAATAGCAAGAAGTTTTTAGAAGTTGCAGGTGAGTGATCAGTTCTTCAAAGTAAAATCTATATGTGGGGTACCATCCAGCCTGTCACATGCTGCACAGGAGACTCAGTTGTGGAACTGAGTCCCTGAAATCAGCCAATCAGCTATGGAAATTGGGCCCTGCAATACAACTCTGAATTCCTTGGAGATGTACAGAGCAATAGTGAATTCCATACTTCTACTAGATTTGAAAACACGTATCTCTTGCCCTCTTCAGAGCCCACAGAACCCACTTTTGGTGGGCAGCTGATGCTGTCTGGAAAGCAGTGAGGAGCAAAGGGGAAGGTTCTGGGGAGCTGGGGAGAAAAGGACTGAGAGCAGCCATTCCCAGAAAGCAGTGGGGCTTCCAGGGCAATCCTGCACAATGCTGGGCTTTTTTACCACCAGAATAGGATCTCTAGAGCCAGAACAGGGGCACTGCATCACACCTGACTGTTGGATCAGAAATGAAGATATTGGGAGATCCCCAACTCTTCCTATTGCATAGCCATAATTCAGCACTGCTGATTTCTCTGGTGGGAAAGATGTGAGTTTGTCTCTGTGAGTTCGTCAGTTTGTCAAAAGGAAAGGCAAAAATAACCTGAAGCATTTACAGAGAGTAAAAAGTTTGAAATGAGAAGAAATCCGAAGCATGTATGTAGACAGCAAAGCTTTGTCCCCCACGAGGCAGAACTGTTTGAGAGTGACCTCCATTCTACTGCAGCAGACAGGGGGGCTGTACAGCCCAGAGTGTGGCCACACAGAAGTAGCAGCACATGATGACTAGTCTTATGCAAAGCCCCACTGGCACAGCTGTACTGGCTCAGGTTCTGGAGGAAACCTGCTTGAAGACAAAGCAGGTATCTCTACTGAGCAATGCAGACATACCCCAAGAGCCACCATAAAGGGTTAAAGCAGCCTGGATGCACCTCTGACAGCACTGGGTTGTGTTTCTCTCCATGATTCACAAAGGACAGGCAGGAACAATAAGTCAGCAAACACCAGTCCCACATAAACTTGGCCTGATTAAGGTTTTCAGAGGAGGGATAAAGTCTCATCTGAGCTTGAGCCTGGCTATGCTGCAGTTTTGTCTTGGTGTTTATCTGTTCTTTCCTAGAGAATTCAAGGCAAAAATGTCAGCAGGCTTTCACTAGCAAGGATGAGGATGAGGAAGAACGCCATATGGCATTTCCCAAACATGCTCACATGCCTTTCACATGTTTACAGTTCTTGACCATGGTCTGAATCCAACCTCAAGGAAACCTTGAACCTTGAAAACTAAATACAGCCCTGCTAGTGCAGCTGGAACAGGTGAGAGAGCCAGATAACACTGAGAGAGCTTAATCCAGAGTCTTAAGAAAAGAAAGAAAAAATTACTCCTCAAAATCTGTGCTGCTAGAGCCCCCCTTCTTGCTACACTGACAACTTTTTATTCTGGAAATAGCAGTGCAGTATGTTCACCACCACATCTCATGGATCTGAATGAAAAATCCAACAGTTTTATTGCCTAGATAGTGCACAGAATAAGGACACCTTAAGGACAGAAACAGACTGCTGACTCACCCACCCTTACTTCCAGCTGAGCAACAGCCTTGGGGAACTGTGCAGCAGAAAAGCCATTATACAGATCTGCTCCTACTTGTGTTCTGCCTGAAGAAAATAGAGATATTCCCTTCCTGGACCCTGGATGGTGTCTGTGAGCAGGGCTAAAGCTGTGCAGCTCCCACAGAGCCCCATCGCTGCCTGAGCTCCCAGGAGAGCTGCTGGCCCAACTGTGGCACCTGGGGGAATACTGTGTTTAAATTCCCACCAGGGGATAGGACTGTGAAGCTGTGGGCTGGGATCCAGGCTCTGAGCCTTCCTGAAGCAGTTTTATTTCTGCAACATAATTGGTGATGTAAATGAATTGGCACTGAAACACCAATAAAACAATTCTTAATTCTGAACATGGCCTCAGACTGTTGAATCATAAAATACATATTATATAATATTTATTTTCTTTTTAAATTCACTTTAAAAAAACCCAAACAAACAACACTCTTCTCCCCACTTCCCCTGGGAGACAGATAATATTTTGTGAAGTATTTTGGCAGAAGACACAGATTATTGTATTTATTGGTGACATCTTAAAGAATTAAAAGGAAAAAAATAAAGCTATTTCAAAGAGGTCAAATTCCAGCTATCTGTCTGGAGTAAGGTTCAGTTTTGAAGTAATTTTTCAAAAGAGATTTTATAGTTACAATTTATAATGAGGTTAATTTGAAACTGAATATGCTAATCATTGGTTTGATACCCTTGACACTACAAATGTATTGCTTCCCTTGGTGTGATAATGTTATTTATCATCTTTCTTTTGCTACTCTGTCAAAAGAATAATTTCAATTTCAGTCAGAGGCTCTGACTTTCATATTCATGGAAGATTTTGCTGTTCCATTATCTTAACACTGGAAAAAACCATCTCTGGATGAATCACAACAATTGGAGTTGGTAAGGATGGAAAATAGGATGCTGCCTGCTGAACACTACCCATTCAGGATTGCTATGCATAGGCTGGGAGTCTTTCCAGAGAACTGAGCATGAATTCCACCTCATATAAGTTGCTGGTCAGTTTACTTGGGATTTTTTAATTACTTATTTTTTTCTGTTATCATTTATAGAACAACTCTCAGGAAGTAATGAGTTTAAACATTTTCAGAATTTGCAGGTTTTCCTCCCCTGACTTTGAAGCCCATATGAATTCTACAGGGCAAAAAAAGTGAAAATAATGGTTTGCCTTCCACCTGTAGGCCACTGAGCTGAATCATGGTGCCTTGTAAGTGTTGTTCAGCAGCATAATCGAGTGGTGCTTACACCTTCAATACATTTCCTAACTTAACAGTTGTTAACAACATCCAAACTCCTCTTCTGTCTAGCCCTACACAGCCCAAGTCCTCTGGCAGAGCTTAAAAAGAGTGAGAACTGAGAGAGGCAGCAGCCCCAACACAGATGTTTACTATTCAATTAATTAACTCTGTCAGTGTTAGTCACTGCACATTCAGCTCAGAGAATGGAAATGCCGGGTGGACGACACAACAGAAAAAGAAATCACTAAGAAATGAACCCATTTCAATATGAATTGGGCAGAAAATAAAATGAAGGTTTCAACCCAAAACCTGTGTGCTCTGCCCACAACTCAAAACCACCCTGCAATATTGTGGTTTCCATGTTTGTTCTGCAGCCCAACACACACAGAGGCATTGCCATGGAGCACGTCCTGTGAACACCGAGGGTGAACGCTCCTCCTTCCCTCCTCACCCTCCTCAGTGTATCTTCCTTTCTGCAAGACTTCACCACTACACAATTTCCCTCTCTTCCCATTCCTGCCCAACTCAGAGGAACCTGTGACCCCCTGTGAATCAGCCATCATCCCTTCCACACATCCCTTTCCAGAGGCCTGGTGAAACCATGGGTCTGCATGGAGGAACTGCTTTCCTGTCTGACTGTCTGGACCAAAGTGTTCTGAGCTGCTGCTTCTTAAACTGTGAGAAAATAGCTACTGCAATACAATGGCTATCTCCACCCTAAAGCCTGTGTTTTCCAAAACCACAAACTGACTACGTGGCAGCCAAGTTCCTTACTTTTTAATATATATTTATGTAGATATGTGTATATTTATATTTATAGATTTATATGTGCCTTACAGTATATTTATACTCAATAAATGGATAACAAATGAATCTACTGTCTTATACACAGAAGATGTTGGTATAGGCCAGTTTGGATGCAGGATAGAGTTTGGATACAGAACTCCATGAATTTTGTTGAGAGGAAAAAACATCAAAAATATCTGTGCTACATAGTTAAACACACTTCTGAACTTTGCCTAACCAATTACTTTTGTACATTGCCTTGAAAGTACAGCTGCAAGCTGTACAAAGGAAATGACGACAGGATATAAAGGACTAGGGAATATTCAATATTTACTAAACAAAGATCTTACTTTGAGCATGTGTTCAGTCATACCATAAGTATTTGACAGAAACAGCTCTCTGTGCCTGGATAGTTCAGACAGTCATTGCTGTCATTTTGCAGTGCACGTACAATAACTCACTTTGCATTAAAGGTACGTGCAATAGCTGACTTTATCCTCCCCTCTCAAATGATGAATTCAATCCAGGAAGGCTCTGGCAAGCCAAAAGTCACTGATAAATATCAGAACAAAACCTGGAACCCTGAAAGACCATGAACTTCTTGAGAAATTAATTTTGTATTTTAGTTGTTCAAAGGAACTTTCTTCAAAGGAAGAATTTCCAAGCTCAGACTTGAAGACAGGTTAAAATCACACCAAGTTGTTGAAAGGGATTTTACAACTTCATCTGACTTCTAGGGTGACTAGAGAGCAGTTCAGAACATTTTTAATATTACCAGATGAGAGTTGTTCCTTTAACACAATGTGTTACGTCTTCTCCTTGGGAACTGAAGAAAAGGGCTATTGTAAAACATGATTATTTATGAACTGTGTTATGGTGTTTGCCAGATGACTGTGCAAGGGGCCCCTGTCTAATCAGGCTGTACAGAGCTTAGGCACTGCAGTGACAGACTGCCACATTTTGGGAGCCTTTAGTCTGCAGAGGCAATAGAGGCAAAAGGTTGGAGCTGATCACCCCTGCTGGAGATGGCCAACAGTGATTAAATTACTTGTCCAGCTTTAGAGACTGACATCTGCCATAAAGCAGGAAACAAACTCACATCTCCTGAGGCCCACGGTTGCACCCCTGATGTGCTGTGACTCCCAGTAAACTCATTAATGATAATTGATTAATGATAATTAGGATTTCATTTAGGAGGGATCACCCATCTTCTCTGCCATTCACATTTTCTAGGACTGCTTAAGTAGTCCCATTTTACTGGCACTCTTTAGTAGAAATTATTTTTGAGGCCCAGCTATTGAAGCATCTGCAGACATTTTGGTTCACAAAAGATGATAAAAGACATGAGAGAAAACTGACAATTCCCTGCCACTCATCTGAGCCACTGTGAGCAAGCAGCAACCCCAGTTCTGATAAGATTTATATGAAAAGACCTTTGATTTGTCAGCTATAAATTTGGGAAAACTGTGATCTTTTTGCAGTAGACCTCAGCTAGAATAAGAGGTATAGTCCTAGAATAAATTATTTGCTAACTCTTTCACAGTAGACTCTCTGGGAGGGGGGATGCTCTGGTGGTCCCACATTTATGATGGACTTGCAGATTTTCTGCTCTCATTTTATCAGGATCCTCTGCCATCATTACATTTCCCAAATTTTCCCATCATTGATTTACTTTTTTCTCAGATGCTGCTTCTGCAGCAATTTGAGCAAAGTATTAAGCAAACTGGATCAGTGTAAAAGTAGGTTTTTCCTTCTTCCTAGCTGCTAACATGGGTGTGAGATTGAAGAGAATCACAGACACAAAAGAATAGTGGTAAGTCAAGCTTTTTGCACCTTTTGAATATCTTTGTAATGCATCCTGTTCTCATTTTACCTTCACAGTTCAATAGTGAACCATTAAAGAGATCTCCCTTGTTCAAGTAAAGCCTGACTCCTGTCTAAGATAGCAGTTAAGTTTTACACCCCTGCACTTCCCATTCATTCCAGAAACACTACAGCCTTCTCTGAGTTGGCTGCAGATCTTCCTTCCTCCCCCACCCAACTGGAAGTTGCAGGAGCAAAAAGTTGTAATATTTCGTTTCCTTGTGAGTTTTTTCGTGCTGCTTATCTCTGGAAGGGGTTTGATCTTTTCCTGCTTTGATTAGAAGATGACCCAGATGGGAAAGTACAGTTATTTTGTGCCATCAGCAGAATTATGATTTGTTCAAGTTGACAAATTTACCACTAGATTCTCACTAGGTGAGGATTTATTGTAGGAGGCCTTAAGTTATAGAAAGCAACAAAAATAGCTGTACAGTATGTGGCTAGCAAGCCTTACCAGAGTCATTTGCTTCAGGTGTGCTTGACATTTCTGTGCAAGGAGCCCAATCACTGCTCTGTAGTTAACTTTCTTTTTTATGATCTCACTTCTCCTTCAAACTGGGAAAAGGAAAGAGTTTTGCTCAATCCTACCAGCTTGATCCAAAGTCAGGGAACACTGCATTCAGTATTGAACAACACAACAACATGTCAGGAAAAATAAATGAAATGGCTTTGTGGTGTCAGTTTGGGAAGAAATGAGATGAAATATTTTTTCCATGTGCTGAATGAGCCCAGACAAAATCTGTCTAGATACTAGACTCCCTACAACCTGCTTGTAGCATTTTTGGAGGAATGACCAGTCTATTTTATGGCAGACGCTCAACCATGCTACACACTCTGAAAAATACTCCCTTTTCTCAGAATAAAATTCCTTCATAGTTAGATAAAACAGAGTGGAAGTTATTTGGTAGAATCTTCTGGAATAGCAGAACACATTATCTCTGATTCTACACAGCACTCATATTTTTTTCTTCATTTCTAACTCCTCTTGAATCAGAACTAAATGAATAAATCCTAATAAAAGGAGAATTCAAAAAATCAAGCGCTTGTTCCAGGTGACCTCATATGTTGGAGAGCAAGTTCTGGGTAGCTGTGGGTTACTGGAAGTCTATTCTGGCTGGAAATTAATGTGATTTTTTTTCCTCCAGGGCTAGGATGAAGCTAGCTTAGCTTCTACGAAGCTGATTCCAGGTAAATACATATTATTTAGGCCTTAAATTTTCAGTTCACAGAAAGTTCAGATTGTTACTCTCTAATTAATAAAAAACAAAACTGACCCACAAATACGCAACAAAAACCCCAACACTCCCCCCAAACAACAAGAACACACACATACCAAAGAACACCTCAAAACAAGTGAATACCAAGTGCAAATTATTCCAGGGAGGACTGTCCATGTGTAAAATGGACATTTTTTCTGTCCTTGACCTTCCCTCTCATGAATTTCATTTACTATCAAACCACTATCAAATAGGAGCAACAGCATCTTCTGTAACCTGAAGCCAGTAAGTCTCATTTTAAACACTGAAAATATCACAGTGTCCAGCTTAAGGACAGCAAATTGAGCACAAAAGAAGAAATTTTTGGATAAGCTTTGGATATGTGCAGAGTCTCACAGTGTCCTTGGGGGCAAAAACCGGTATTTTAAAGATATTTATTTTTTTAAACAGTCAAGAATCCTTGAGTTTTCATTCACAGCTTCTAAAATATAAGTACATTAACACTCATAAAACTGCTTATTCCATGGTTACATTCTACATGCTAGAAAGACTGTTTATCCACAGCAATTACTAAAAGCACCACCCATTCTCACTGTATCTCTCAGGCCACAATCACTGGTGTCAGATGTGTTTTTACTAACGAAACTGTGGAACTGGTAAGCAGAGAGCTTTCCCACCCTTCCCTTCTCCCAAGCATTTGACAAGCTGCAGTTTCAGGGTGGCCACACCCTGCTTGTTATTGTTAAATTGAAATATTAAAGGTGGGTTCTTTTATATTTTTCCTTAGCCTTTCACCTCTGTTTAAAATAGAGTGCATTCAGGGGACATCTGTGTTATTGGCAACACCATCACATGAAGGAGCTTTCTATAAATAGCACCACTACTAAATAAACAGCTGAAGCACAGCACTCACAGGCATGGTGAAGTCAGTATTGTGTTATTTAGTCTTAGCAGATCTGATGGCTGATGAATAAAGTTTACATTTGTTTTCATTTTGAAATAATATGGTGAAAGTGGAAATAAAATTAAAAAGTAAGAGTCACAAGATGCATTGCCAAAATTGCTGAATTTCTTAGGACACACTGGCAAAATGACTTATATCTGCATTCAAAAGGGGCTCCTGAAGTTTTACACTTATGGTTTTAGAGGTGATTTTTGAAAGTGTCATTTCTCATCTCTCTTATCTCTGTGTTTTTCAGCTGTAAAATGGGGTTAATAACACTTAACTAGTTCACAAAAGTATTATGATGGTGAAAATATTCAAGTAAGTAAAATGCATTAAGTTTCTCTGACTGAATGAGTCACAACAATACAGAAATTATTTCAATTTGAGATGTTTGGCATGTGAAGGAGCAAGGTAAATAACAAATCATTTTCTCCTGTTCTCACAACTGAAAAAATCACAAACTTCATAAAACAGAGGCCAGACTTTCAAAGAGCTGTGGAAAAATCTATCCAAATATGCATTCAGAGCTTTATGTTGACATACCTCACACTAGTCCAAAATTTTTCTGCTAAAGATTTTTCAAGGACCTGTCAAATCTGTGATTTGCTGGTGAAATTCAGTAATTACTTGCTCTCTAAATTACTACTCTTAAACAGACTAACTAGGTAAACCTAGTTTGGTTGTTTATGTTTTTCAAAATACTGACCAGTTTTCTTAACTTTTTCTTTCCAAATCACTCAACATCTCTTAGGACAAATTCACACAGAAAAGCCTAAGAAAGAATAATCAGGAATGAATAGAGAACAAAACAAGAAATATCTTTTTGCCACTGTGTAAATACATTATTTACCTATACCTTATATTACTATGTGCAGCTCTGGTTGCTCTGCTTCTGAATCAATCATTGGGAATAATGCCATGTGTCATTAAATGGAGGTGATATTTTTAATATTTTTCAAGACTGATTGACTAAGTTCTTAGGTATTTTTTATTGAGATGCATCATTAAAATATTGCATGTTGAAATCAGTAAGGTTGGAGGAATACAATTGCCAAGTAAAACAAATCAGAATTAAATGTACATTTCCACTGCAGAACTCCCATGAGTTGGTATATGAGCCTTAGGAGAGGAGTAGGCAGGTTGGGTCTCACAGAGACTTGTTTTCTTTGGCTGGCAAACAGCTAATCATTTTTTAACTTGGCTCTTGTTTCATATATCACATTCTGTATGACTGCCCTTATGTTCCTCTCTTTTAAGTATTCTGAGTTTCCTTCATATAGAGCAAGGTCTTCTGATTCAATATCAGTTTTTCACTTAGAATAAGAAGGCAATCTGCTGTGTAGTATATTAAATGGAAACCAAATATTTTTAGTGACAACTCAACACCTAAGGGTTCAAGCTGACCTTACAGTAATGATTGTTATCCTATCCTGTATTTCCAAGCCATATGGATTTTTGATTATAGTGCAACCACAGACTTGCATAATAGACCAGTGACTACAGTCAAACACCAGTAATGACACAATCAGACATGGAATTTGTGCTGCTCAGCCATCAGTTAGATCTGTAGGGAGCTGCAGTACCCTGGGGGAGAAGGGTGAGGTGCACACCGTCTCTTCCAGAGCAGCCTCACAGGACTGAGGACAGCAAAGCTTGCACCCTCTCTTTTGGGTTAAGCTGATTGACTGTCAGCTTGTTCTCTGGCATGACTGCAAAAACAGATTAAGAGGCACTCAGCAAAATGACCCTTCAGGAGCAAAATTTGATGGGTTACCTCAGGTTAGGAGTAGAGGCTCCAGCTGTCATTGACTTTTGCAAACTTCTCTGGGGCGCTGGACTGTGGTGAGAAGCTGGTTCTCCTTACCTTCTCCCAGAACTGTGCATTTCCAGCATGCTGGTCTTCTGAGGAACTTCAGTGGGGTAAATCTGCAGAGCCAGCTTTGAGAGTGGGAATTCCATTTTCAGTGCCATGTTTGGGAGGCTGACTGCACAACCTGCATTCATAATCAGTAGTGGTGCTTTTTCATAGCATTTTGAGGGTTTATAAGTTAAAGTAATGAAATGCAGTTTTTGTTGTGGAGCAAGAACAAAATATTGTACTCTGCATATATTTATATTTCTTGATCAAAGATAACAAAGTCAGATCAACATTCAACTACTCTCCTTTTACAACGTTAGAAATTTATGTCTGACTTTAAGAGAGGTTTCCCGCCCTCTCACAGATCTGATTCCATGCAGGAAACATAAAAGTTGCAAGAGGAATCAAATGATTGCTTGACAGGGCAGTCAGGTCACAAAACAAAAATACAACAGGAGAACTTTGCCTTTAACAGCACTCCCAGATCAGTCAGGCTGCAATCACACTTAGCACCAGAGGAAAAGTGCACTGATGACAACATTATGCTCAGGGCAAACTTATTTAACCTACTTATACAAGTCTGTATTTGACCCTCTGTTCTAGCAGACAGCACATTAATCATGTGTATCTGACACCATTCATGAAGATTCTCAGTTGACATCTATTACCAGGGCATTACAGTTACTTTATGGCTTACTACAGCTTGGAGAGGAGCAAACTGCCTTTGCTGATGTTATACAGCTATTTCTGCAGTTTTACTTTTGGATTGACCCCAGAACTTTCACAGCAGTGAATCCCAAAATACTCACAATCAAGTGCTAGCTCATCTGGGAACTACTGAATAACATTATTTCAAATAAAAGCACACAGAGCTCAGCTAATGTTTGTCAGTCTATCAAAATCAAACCAAAAAGAACTCTCAGAAGAATGATGTAACATTAACAGTAGTTTCAATATTAAACATCACAGCAATATCTGGTTTTGTTATGTCTTTTGTTTCTAATACAAGAAAAGGCAAACTCACTGTACCATACCTGCAAAGCCTGTTTTCTCTCCTATCTAAATCTGACAGCAGGGGATTGGGGTTTTGGACTGTGTCAAAGAGATGAGCAGAGAGGAAGTGAAAACAGCCAGAGCCTCATTTTCTGACCTCACTATGGGAATGGACAGGAGCCACTTCTTAAACAAGGTGATTCCCTCAGAAAATCTGGCATCTCATAGCTAACCTGCAGGCAGCCAAGTTAAACACCTGCATGGCAGACAGACCCAGCTGTCTGTCCATCTCTGCCAGCCCACCTGCTCAGCATACCTCCTAGCAGTGGGCTGAGATCTTTCAGGAAATACCCAGTCCAAACACAAGGTTGTTTGGTGTTTTCTTTCCTTTTCTCTGCTCTTCCTTAGGACTTTATTTTCAAAGCATCCATTGATTAACTACAGTGATACAACTACCTTTACTATCACCAGCAGCTGAACATCACCTCCATTTTAGCTGATGACTGTGGAGATATAACTAACACACACACTAAATAAGTTACTATTAAATTGCTGTTGCCTTCATTACTCATAGACACACAAATAGTATGTTACTCAAGCTTTTGTCAAAAGAATTAAAAATTAAGGATAAGATTATGTTTTCACACAGTTAATTTATCAATGGATTCAAGAAGGGATTCTATAAAAGAAAACAGAAATTTCTTTTGTCTGTCCAGCATTTAAAAATAAGTTAGCTACTATGGAGCATACACAAATTTAACACAGAGACACAGAATGGATAGACAAAAGGGATTGTATAGGTGTTGGAGTCAGGAAGGAAAAAATATTTAAGCTGCCTTTCATTTCATCTTTAGCAGCTCCACAGTTGCACACACAGCTGTTATTAGCAGTATCAGAGTTTGAATTTGTATCAAAGGAAGAAATGCCCCCCGACCCTCCCTTCTCAGCACAGAGGTTCTCAAATCCATCCTCACAGAATGAAGTTTTCACAACTATTAATAAGATATAGTGGGTTTGCTCTTTACATGTGTAACAGGAGCCTCAGAAAACCCTCATCAAAGTCCCACAAAACCAAACTTTGCAGGCAGTCTCTGCTATCAGGCCTGATTATATTATTATCAGGTACCCCATTTGTTCTAAACAACAGGATTTATTTTTCCCTTCCTTGCCTACAGGCTCACTTTCTCTTTAGTTTCCAGGTTAGTTGCTCCATCTGTTTCAGAAAGCATTTTGACATCTGACAGGATGAAGGGCGTCACTTAGAAAGATTAATAATAATTTTTACCTCTTTTATCTCTCATCCTCCCCATTCCTGTGTTAGTATTTTGAAGGAGGAGGACATGTTAAGTTTGTACAGAAAGTGTGCTGTGACTGTGCAGTCACCTTTGAAAAGCTCCCAGCAGCTTTTCTCTCTGTTTGCTGGGTGCTGGGAAGCTTCTCCACACAGTGAACTCTTGGTTCACTCTTTGTTCATATGGACTATCTGTCTATTTTCAAACTGGCAAAGCTGAACTGGTGCTACACAGGATGTGCCTGATCAGGGAGGCTAATACAAACCAGCAGGACACTTTCAGCATTGTGTTCATTCTCTTCATATGATGTCACCCTACTGCTGTCTGGGGAGGGGGGGAGGTGAATGGATTGATGACTTACTTTTCTAAAATTTATAGGTAATTACATAAACTAATTAAAAATTCTTAACTACAGTATATTTTCCTGTGCAAAATACTCAAAAAGAGGTAAGATAGAAGTTTCTCACTCCTTTCCTAGCTTGGAATCACTTGCTGTAAGGTTTGCAGGTATCCATGAACTGCAATTTAAAAATGGAAGTTTACTTTTAAGTAAGGTGATGCAAAAAGATTTTGGAAGTGGATCAGGGTACTACTTAATTCTACAGTACCTGAAGTGTCTTCCTCTGGCTCCTCCTCTCTCCAAGAATACCCTACTAAAAAGTATCACCTTAGGACCTGGAAGAGACAATGTTTCATGGCTACTTACAACCTGCTCATAAAAACACAGCATAGATTTCATGTTCAGGCTGGTTCTAAAGGCTGATGGTTTAGCAGCTGCACAACACATCAGTGCAGAAGGGCATCAGCCATTCCAATGTGAGCTGTGCCCCAAATACCAAAATCTCTGATGAATTTTATATTCCTTTATGGCTATCTAACCATGGATGTACAATCCTTTGTTTTCTTCCTTTTATTGCTGGGGTTTTTTTTAAATTAAAATACTCGGGGATTAAAACATATTAATATTTTTTATAGGAAATTATTTTTGTTAGTGGTACAGAACTGCATTGCTTGCTTAACTCTGGACTGATCCCACTGAACTTGAACTGGCAGAACTCCTAACAGTAAGGTGCTTCTGGGAAGTTCTGTTGTCTTTAACTACATTCAAACCAGAGGTAAAAAAACCAAATTATTTTCAGTTTGGGCTCAAAAGCAAAACCATGTTTTTGAATTCACATCCATTATCAAAAATGTGGGATGGAAAATGGTTCAGAGTAGGAGGCTACATCTCAAGTTCCCTTCTATTTTTAAGTAGTGTTTGCCCTATTAGCTACTGTCAGAATGGCAAGAACTCAAACAGAATATTCACATCAAGGTCACAGTTCACCCCTCTAACTACTGACTTGTGTGAGGGAATGCAAAGAATTTAATACAAGCTGCAAATTGTTCCATTTCCCTTAATTATTTTCCCTGTGTCAGATACAGTTCTTTGGTGGGTGTTTGTTTTTTGCAACCATAGTGATGAGATATATTTGCTGGCTGCAGTCAAAATAATTCCAAACATTTATCTACTGGCAGCATTTTTTATTCCGAAAATCCAGACATTTGCCTGCTTTACACCCAAAGGGTAGGAATTTGAAGGCTATACTCCCAAAATAACTCTTACATTATTTTTCAAAATCAGAGCAAGTTTGGAGGTTTTTTCACATATTCCCGCAAAAAGTCGTGGCCACTGCTCACATTAACACAGAGCTGCGTCCATTTAAATTTTTCTTACTCCTTTCTTGAGAAAAATCCCCAGATGATCTCATTTAAATCATAAATATAAATATTCTTCAGAGCAACTTCCCTTATAACATGTGTGCAATAAATCACTTTTCCCACAGTGCTGCTCTGCTACTACTCCTCTTGGTGGGAAAATCTCACAGTATATGATTTGACAAACTGCTGACAAAATCAGCTTCATTTTAGAACCATAGAGGAATCCAATGCTCACCAGGAGATCGTAGTTAACAGGCAGAAGTGTATTTAAAAGCCTGTGTGTACATGCATATAAGTACACATTGGCTAGTAGACTTCACTGACCTTGGATGCAAGCAATGATTTTGACAGATCCATACTGGTGACAGCTCTAAAGAACAGGGTTTAACCCCCTGTGATTAGTTTGGAGGCTCCTATTACAAATTTTCGGTGGAGTAATGAGTGCTAGCAGGATAGTGACCTTTTCAGCTGCTGAAGTCAAAATCCATAAAGGACTGTGAATTGGAGCCTTCAGCAACTGCTGCTCACAGGACAGTAAAAACTGAATTTTATGGCTGCTTGTTCTGCTATCCCAGACTGGGTGTCTCAAGGCAAGAACACTGCCCAGCTGCCACCCCTCCCACTGGCCTGACAGCATCCAGGAGAGCAGGCAGGGAGCTGGAGGCAGGGATCTCTTTAGTTATGCCAGCATGAATTGGCAGAGTTTGGGATTCCAAGCACGTAGTCACATGAGCAGGCCTTATTCTCAGAGCTGGAATAGCCCCATTGATTCAGTGTATCCAAAGCAATTGGATTATGAAACAAAAGTAAATTCTGTCCTGTTTTCTCTACATCACTTCCTCTTTGCATGTGCTGCTTTGAATTCTATTTTCAAAAAGAGACCATGGCTGCAATATATCCATGCTTAGAGTGTAACCAGCCAGTTAATAGTGCTGAGAAGCTGTGGAGAGCTGAATATGCTGGTAGGAAAGGAAGGAGACACTTGATTTGGGAAAACATCAGTGGTTAATACTGTTTCGAGTAATTCTGGGCAAGTTCCCATCTATTTGAACTCAAAAATTGTTGCAGAGCAGTGGGTATTTTGCCAAGATTTTCCAGGAGGTGGTCTAAGACATTATTGGAAGTAGCAGATGACTAAAGATTCAAATTTTTTGTCAAATTACAAAATGACATTGGCAAAAGGTAACTCAGGCATAATCTTGGAAAACCTGGAATGAGCATAATACTCCTTGTCTCTGGCACACAGTTTGAATCCAAACCGAGGGCAGAGGTGATTTCAGGTGCCCTGACTGACAGCTTTCCAACATATTCACTTTCTGTCATGAAGAACACACTGGCACAATGACTCTAAAGAAGCCTTTTTGCAGGGCTGAGTGTGACAATACAGCATTGGGGGAGTAATTTGTTACCTTTTCAACACTTTCCACCATCTCTGTTAGAGGTGACATCTTCTGTTCCCAATCTGAGCAGGAATTGAGATGACAGTCAGAGCAGCTGATGTCCTCTAGGATGGGTGTTGCTAGAGAGTATTATTGTTTAAAAATAGTTTCTAAACAGAATGTTGTAGGAGGATAAAAGTTCAGTTGAAGTTGGGCAGTGGCCAGCCTGGGTTTATGGAGTAATTGCTAATTGTGTAAGCTCTGCCCAATGCTGTGTTTACCAAGGATGTTTTGCCCATTTTAGCAGAGGTGGGGCTCATTTCCTTAACAGACACAGAACAGAGCTGCAGTCTGCTCTGTATCCTGCTTGACAGAGCATGCTCAGATCCTTAGGCATTCATAAAATGTAAAAGTAACTTCTCCCTCTCCCTACTAAGTAGTGAGCTCACATAAAAGGATCAGGATGTCCTCACATTCAATATTTACCTTTTCCTACTTGTATATTTCAGAAACGTTCGCAGTCAAGTTCAAATCAGTGCTTGTCCCAGTTAATCCTTGCTGTCAGACTTGGTTTAAATGCAGCATTCCCAGTATTCCATTTTGGTCGTTAGGGCATGACAGCAATATAAGAAACTGAATGCACAGTCCCTGCCTTGAGTTTGTTCATTAACTCCTCACAATTACCAGCAGTACAGCAACACATGTGGTTGCTGACACGAACAAACCTCAGTCCTGACTGCAGTCAGAGGAAAGCTAAAATTTATGTAGTACCAAAATTTGCTGTGGGTAACAAGCTCAATGGTGGATATTAGTGCACTCACATAAGCGATTTACCTGAAATAATAGCCATTAGCTGCAAAACCACAGAGTATAGAAGCATCAGTTTTTGTTAATGAGCTCTTGTCTCCTTCATCATAAAATTAACCCAAGCCTGAATCAAATAAAGATGTTTTTTAAATAACCTAAAACTTAAAGCATGCAGTATCTGATTGAAGGAATGGTTTTAGAAGGCTCAAAATTTTCTGCCAAGCATTCAGAAACTACAGCCACAACACTTCTGTAAATCAATGCCAGGTGAGAGGATTATAATTATAATTTACTATGATTATTCCTCTCGTGCCACATTACACTGGTAATTGCTGCTACAGTTGCAGTTAGGGCACCCACCTGTACTTTCTTATCTTGCAAACACCCCATTCTTAGAAATTTTTCAGATGTGGAGGTATTTATATTTATTTATATAGTTATACACTTGAACAAGTATCCAGAGCCTGTTAGGTGGAACTGGGTCGGCAGTGGATGGCCCACATGGAGCTGCATAGCTGCGTTACACGTAATGGTGCTGGAGTTAATTATGTCTGCAACATCAGCCTTAACTCTGGATTCCTCAGCTTTAGCCAAGTTACACCTAGAACATGGAAAACCTTGTATGCCTCTGTTTGTTTAACAGCAGTATGATCCACATACCTCACCCTTATAAACAATGAGAAAAGAGTTGGGTGCGTGAGTCTTTCACTTTTAACAATGACACGGCGCTGGAGAAGGCAGCAGATACCAAATAAAGCAATTCCTCGCACCCTGTCCCAAATCTGAGTCATAGCCCCTGGGACCTCAGGACCTCTGAATAGTATTTCCTTTGCATGTTGTCTTTAGCTTATTAGCACACCCATCTGACTGAAGGAGACTGCTACTGATTGTGTACCACCTCCAACAGTAAGTCAGGGTGGGTCCTGGGGGAAGGATGTTTGAAGTGCTTTGGAACAGAAACCCTGCAGCCAAAACTTTAAGGAATATTGTTCCCCAGGGTTTAAACTCACTGAATTGCATGTCAGTGCTTGAGATTGCAGTGTACCCACTGAACAGAGAGGACATCCAATTGGGCAAAATTTGTAGAAAATCAGAAAAAAAATCCTACCCTCCAGGAAAAGTTGCATTCTTGGAATTGATGTTCACAGCCTTTAGTATAGCCCTGGCAAGTTCTACTTACAAAAGGCAACATGTTTTGTCTTTCAGCCAGGATCACTGCACATACTGATATTACACTTTTGTTTCCATTCTTTTCTATTCCTGCATGTTACAGCCCCACAATTCCCTACAGCAGGGCTTGGCTGCCATACTTTGCAAGATTTCATGGACAGTGAAAATGACATGCTTATTATAAAATACTTCAGTGCTTCTGGTTTGTGTTGGAATTATCAAGACTACCCATATCAGATCCACAGGAGGCTTCTGTGCTACTGTCCAAAAACCATCTGACCTACTGCAAATGCACTGTGTCTGTTCTGAAAATGCAACATGGACATATCTGGAATCTCCAAACTGTAGTGTCTCTGCCTACGCTGCTGAACGTCCATAAATCCTGGACAAATGTGGAAATGGCTCAAATTCCTCCAAGAAATTTCCAGATGGAAAAAGAAGACATGCACAAGAAAATCAGACCCATCAGACCTAATTTAGAGATGCCTTTGCTTTCCCTTGTCAAGAAGGATGTGTGCACACAGTCTCTTCTTTTTCTACTCCAGTCTTCTTATCCTGCAGTGCAGAAGTCAGTGTTTCAAAGGTATCATATAACACACAAAAATGCCATTTAGTTGAAGACAAGTCCTTACCTAATTAATTCAGCACATATTTAAAAAGAATGTTTGCTATAAATAGGGCAAACAAGAAGCACACATACCAACACAAACATCTCTCCATGCTCTTCCACTATCTACTGCTTTGCCTTCAACAATGAAGTATTTTCCAGTTACCTAAATAAATGCTTCTATTTACCCTTTTCAGATAAATCAGGGCTGTATTTCATGGTGTAGTTTCACAATAACATGAGAAAAACAAAAAAAAAAACAAAGAAGGGTAAGAATCTGTTTCCATTCTCTTTTATGCCATTCCTCCCTTCTTTGTTATGGTCCCGCCCTTGTTACTTTCCCAAACCACATCACTAATCACCTACTTTCATTAATCAATTCCATTTATTAACTCAAGAAAATCCTGTCCTTTTCCTGCAGGGTGAACAGGTTAAAGTAGATTCTCTCAAGGGCTAGATAACACACAGAAAGTGCTAGGTGTGTTAGCTGGGAGTAAAGGAACAAGATTATCCTTTCAGCAGTGGTAAACTACTAGATCAGCTCACCTTGCCTCATGAAACCAGAGCCCTGGAGCCCCACAGATAATCCACTTAACCTGGTGTCTTTGCTGGGCAAAGAATGTGCTCAGCCAACAGGATAGTGCTGCTCTCTGCACCTAGAGAGCTCACCAGCAACCCAGAGCTCCCTGTTCTGCCACTGAAGGAGGAGAACTCCTTCTTCATAGCACTTTGTGTCCAGAGCTCCAGACACGGCTGCATTTACATCACCAACATCAGTGGGGACTGCTCCTTTGGTAAATATATAAAGGGAAAAGAAGGAGAGAGAAGGAGCTGAATGAGAAACCAAGTTCATTTACTATTTTCTGCTCGCTTACTTTGTTATTCACACACTTTCCCAGTCCAGAGGTTAATTCCTTTTGCATGTTAACAAAATTTGATTTAATTGTTTGAGGTGGTTTTGGTTTTTTTTTTTTTAAACATGGAGTCACATTTGCTGAGGTAAATCCTTTCAGATGTCAGAATCTCATCTGTTTTAGTTAAATGGAAAGCAAAACTGTCTCCCAAAACTTTGGTGAAATTAAAATATATGGAAATAGAGGATTTTCTTTCAGCAGAATTTAGGGGGGAAATCTGCTTTTGACCATAGCCATGTAATATATTGGTACAAAACAAGATCTAGTTTATTACAAAATGTAGAAGCAAGTTTTAATGCTTCTAATGTCACTTCAGAAGTATCACAGTTTAAACTTGTGGTTCATGCATAATAACATCAGTTACAGACTAGTATACATTGCTGACTGCCTTATTTCTAAAGCTTATAATTTCTAAAATTATGTTCCATAATTAAACCAAACAATTCTATAATATAAGAGCATTAGTTTAATGAAAACCAGTTATGTATCAGTCTTCAGCTTAATTTGCTCTTCACAGACTCCAGAAATAAAGGGATTAACTATTGCAAATCCTCCTGGTACTTTACATTTAATCACAAGCAGTTTATGATAATTTATTCCACATGTCTGATGCAACTGAAAAAAAATTGCAAATAAAGCTTGCTGATGCCTCCAGGAAGTGAGCTTTCATTCTGTTCTAATATTAGCAGCAGCCTGCACCAGTGCAGCATGGAGCACTCACTCCATACCCCCAGTGCTGTCAGCCATCACTTTATGCACACACAAAACCAACGAGTGTTTGACAGTGATTGGGCTGAGGAACATCTGCCACATGAGCACTGAAAGACTATCAAGAACTGAAAAAGAAACTTTACTGACATTTCAATGGCAGAAGAGTGTCAGAATCAATTTCCTGCTTTTTTCATAATTGAAATAAGGTCTCAAAGTGAGAAAGTACTTTTAACTATGGCATATGTTTTCCTGTCTTGATATTGCACATAGTGCAATTACAGTGCACCCCCATAATGATGGTTTGTTTTTCCATTTTATCTGAATCTGCTAGATTCTTGAAAATCATAACTTTCTTTTTATACCAGGATGCTGCAAGAGAGGAGTTGCTTTCTAAGGTACTGTCACTGATGGCTGGCCAAAGTACCCCTGGTATGGCAACCAGGGGCTCACAGCTCCTGCTGAATTTCAGGGCAGTGAGATCCTCTGGACTCACTAGCTCTAGCCTGACTCTGGATGAGGCCAGGGCACCTGGCTCTCCCTCAATTTACAGCTCAGAATTAACCAGGAAACCTACTATTGGCACACACAACTTCTAATTTGGGAAAAGAAAATACTGCCTGGCAAGCTTGCAAGGCTGCTGACCCTGGGCTGGAACCCAGGCAAATCACCCTGCTCTGTGCTAATCAGTCCTTCCTTGGCTTGCACAAATCCTTTGAAACTGGTCTGTGAACCTGTGTAAAAGATCCACCACGCCTCTCATCATTTTATATCCAGCTTTAGGTGTATAATTTTGGCATTTGATGTCATTCTTTTCTGGGCTTTTGAACTCCCATGTCAAAGCACAACATGGAAGCAGACTTTTTTTTGAACCTTTAGGATTCTATTAGGCAAACTAGCACTCCCCAGGAAATAGTGGCATGAAAATGCCTGCCTAGAAGCTGCCTCCATGGCCTCCAGCTCTTCTTTCTAGGAAAAAAAATACAGTAAACTGAGTATTTAGACTGCAGAGAGAGGCCTGATTGGCATTTAGATTTAGATATTAATTCAGTTAATTTTTCATTTGCCCATATTTTGGAAAGAGTTTAGAGGCCGGTTCTCCCTGGCTCCCCCCTCCCCCCGAAATATTTGTTCTCTATCTTCCTAACCACAGCTCTTCCCTAAAGGCTGTAAACCTAATTATGAGAGGACTAAAGAAATTGATTGATTTCCCAGTAGCACCATGTCTTCAGTCACCATGTGTATGTCATTAAGCAATACTTTGGTTTCTTAGCTGTTTTTTTAAAGCCCCTATCTGGCCTGCAGAGACCAGCAGGGCCAAGGAACAATAGCCATCTTGGCACAAAAAGTACCACTGACCTTGAAATCCAGATTATTAATTCACTTCAAGCACTTGTTGCAAAGCATTGTTTCTTCATATTGTATAACATCTCGCTATATGAGGTGGTAGGATCCAAGCTAGAAAAAATCATAGAAATCCTGCATTATTAAATGTCTTCAACCATTAAGTAAATAAATTTCTTGAAACTAATTTAGAAGCATAAAGCAGTTTTAAAAGGCTAGAAGTGCTTGGGCCACTAGGTAACCAAACATCAATTCTGTAAAATTTAAAACATCAGGTCAACTTTCTTTTTACAAATATGGCAGGAAGAAAACCAGGGAATTAAGATTTAACAATCAGAAATTTGCTCAGGATAGATTACACACCCAGAAGATTTGGAAATAAGGTTTAAAAGAACAATTAATTTTCATTAGAAATAAGAAAGAATAAGACCTGGTTGATGTGGCATCTCTGTTTAATTTATTTGGCTTTGAAAATGAGAAGCATTGTTACACATGTGACTGGGAATATTACAGTTTAACAGCTCTGAATGCAGTGGGTAGAAATAGAGGCTTTGTGCCCCTTGCAATCAGATTAGGTAGCATTTTATTTAAGTTTTAAAAATAAAATCCCTGCTATTTTTGTCAGCAGGGAAAGTTCTTAGACATGTAAATCACTAAAACTGCCCCACATGTTTCAGCAGAATTCATGCCATGTTTACAAGCAAATTTAAAACAAGGAAATCCTTCCCAGATACAAAGGCTCTTACTGCCTATTGTTTTCCCCAGATTTGAACCCTTCTTCCTGTTGTATGCCAGAGTTTTTAACGTTAATCCACTACTGACGTGTCAGTTTTTATGGGCGCTTTCAAGAGTACTAATGGTAGCATGTTTATCATTTTAGCAAATCTTTGCTCTCAAGCAGCTCCTGCTTTGTCTGAAATCCAAAATATCCAACTGAAATTACATAAGCAAACACACAATTCTGTCATATGAATGATGATCTTTGAACACATTTCTGGAAAAAAGTGTGTGCTATTCTAAACAGCATTAAAAATAGCTTCTGTGCAGACATTGTTTTCTGCCCAGTGGTATTTGTTCTGTGTAAATGAATCACCTTTACAGCATAAAATGTGAAGGAAAATGATGAGTGGGGAATGAGTGATGTGTATGGGAATCTCAAGGATGACACACTTCCATTGTGTCGTTGCAGTGTAAATCTTTCCAGCTGTAAGGTTACAAAACAGTTCAGTTCAGGATTTTAGGGCAGGTTTGCTATGTCATTCTCAGAATCTATGGTTGGTGAGGTTTCAGAAATCTTTCTACTGGAGACTTTCTGCTAAAGAATAAATCCAGTTTGCAAAAACAAAAGTAGCTGTTTCTTTTCTACTGTAAGGTACTAAAGCACAGGTTTGGTGTAATTCTCAGAATAAAAGATAAAAATAGATTTGAATAATTGTCAGTTTGTCAACATATGTTAGGTCTGCATTAGTAATTTAGACACAAAAGGAATGTATCAGTACATCAAAACAATTTATTCTCAAGCCTTTATGCTTACACAATGTACTTTTCTAGGTGTTCTCTTTGGACAAGGTTTAGTCCTGCCCCCAGATTAAATGTCTCCCACACGCACAGTTTTACATCAGCCAAAGGCTCAGTCACTGGTACAGACTGCAGGATTATTGAAGAGAGAGGTATAGCTAATACAATTTCAGCACTGTCCTCAGTAAAAAATGAGTCTAATTAGGGTGAAATGGTATTTTATTCACTAAGAAAACAGGCATCCATTCTAAATTCCTTTCAGACTAAGGCATGATGACACATTTGGCATTAATTACACTGTGGTGCCATAACACTTTTTTGCAGGACTGACTGCCACTGAAAAACATTTTCCTGTTTCTACCTTTAGCAAATTTCTAGAAATAATCAGCATAACAAGCAGAACAAATCAATTTCCAAGGGTCAGAGTACTTTGGCATACCTACCACTAAAACCAAAAAAGCACCGAGGCACTATTTGCTCTTGAACACATTGAGAAAAATCATTCTGTCTCACTGCCTCCTCTTCCTTCCTGAAGTTCCAGCCTTGTTCTCTATTGTATCCACAAGGTTGCTGGAATCATCATTTGCTTTGCCTGACACTCATCAGGTTTCATTCCCTCCTTGAATCTCATTTACAGGTTTCAACTTCCCCCTCCAAACTTCCTGTCTTTACCCTTCATGTCTACACAGCATCACCTCCAGTGCCTGCTCTGACTCTGGATCCTTGTGCTGCCCAGACAGCAGAGGTAAAAACTGCACCTCAGTACTTTTTAAAAAAAATATATACAAATAGATTATTCAGGATACTACTGTGGCAAAGCCTGAGGATTAGGACAACACAGAAATACATGAGAATAACTTGCTGCTGAAAAGGATGGTAAGGACAACAAAAGATTCCATCTGCTACCAACAAGCTGCATGAAAACACTACAGATAAGAGTCTGGATAACCAGAACTACCATAAAGATGGTTTTAATTTCAGTGCCTTTTTTCCTTTTTGCACTAATGACTGGTCATAAGCAAATAAGCAATCTTACTCCAGCTAAACAGAAAATATCTGGACAGCTCTGGATATCACCTATCCATACTGCACTGAAATGCCTGTCTTAAATCATTCACTGATTATTAATTCTACTCAAAAACTGTCCTTAAAATATTTTTTTTCTCAGAAGTTCATTTCTCTTTCCAAGCCTGCAAGTAATCCTAGTGCTGAAAATGGTAACACAGAAGAAGTGAATTTATTATACCGGGCAAAAAAGAAGAAAATTTTCCTGGCCTGTCTCAACAATCATTGTAATAATTGCCAACAAAAATCAGTAATATTTTCAAATGTCTCCCAGGGATATCATGTGCTATCCAGTGTACCCATCACCCTGGTTTTCTCCAAGATGTGAGGAACTCTGAAGCATGAGCTGGAAGTTGTTACACCTCTAAGAGCTGACATTATAATGTACAGATAACAATCCAGAATTGGTCCTCTATGCTGCCCAACCTCAGTTTGAAAACATCAAAATCACGGAATCATAGAATGGTTGGAAGGGGACCCTGAAAGGCTTCTCTTTTCCAGACTGAACAATCCCAATTCTCTCAGCCTTTCCTCATAGGACAGGTCTCTTAGCTTTCATCTTCTCCTGGATGAAAGCTGAGAGAACACTCATTGGAGCTTGGTAGAGATGCATTCTGGACCACAGAAATAACAATAAGGGTGATATTTTCTAATTTCAGTTTTTGAAGTATAAGCAGATTATGGTTGCATTTATCTGCCATTACAGTGAGAAGGATATCATAGTCAAATATCTCCTTTGGTACTTCCTGAAAAAAAATCTAGTTCAATTTCTGTTACACTTGGTAACCTTTGCTGGGATTAGCAGTTCATCAGCTGGACACAGACTAACAAAGGAACAAATTAAATGAGTTCATGCCAGGATATGTGAAACAATGAGACCAGTGAACCTTAGCAGCAAATTAAACATGCTAAATTGGCATGCAAATATAAACCTCTTATAGGAGCAGCAGAAGTTATTAAAGCAGCAAAGCTGTCCTCCAGCTTTGAAAATTTAGCTAGGATCGTGCAGGATTCATAACAGCACAAAAGATGCCATACAATAAAAATTAAGAAGCACCAGATATTGCCAGGCTTCCAGCATATTTTCCTGCAGTAGGGGACAGAATCATCGCTCATGATTTTACAGAGTGAAGCTCAACACTTTGATCAGCTTAGGCTATGAGTTTGCAATAGCCAGGGCTATTTCTAACAATTTGTTTTGCAGGACTTGGTTTGACATTGCACAGAGAGAAGAATCAGCCATTCTCAGTTGCAACCATTTCTTCTGCAGATACAAGTTTATTCAGTTTGTTTGCTTTCTCCTATTTTTTTTTAATCCCTTGGCAAGACTTCACACACATTTCTGAGAAAGAAAAACAGATTTAAAAATCATTATTATAAGTCAATGCAAGACTGTGTAATAGAAAGACTTTTACTGAAAGTAGGAAAGCATATAATCTTGCTATGAATAAAACTAGCCAAACTTCACACAACCATGCCAGGTACCTGCAACTTGGGAAAGACCACATCTAATGTCCACAAATCATTGTTGCTTTTAGAGTCTATCATACTCCATAATATGGAAGATGCAAACAACCGAAGATGCATGTTACAGAAATAGTGTTATAAATAAGATACAGTTATAAAAATATGTAAAACCCATAGGATTTTCAATGTAACTTTCAGAAAAGAGCAAGGCCCTGCCCTTAAATTATACTGTGGTGTGCATTTTGCTCAGGATTTAACAAACAAACACAAGAGAAGAAAAGAGAAAGGTGGTTACAAAAAATAATGGATAAATTAACACACAGTATCTATCATACTCAGAAAGTACCTACAGTACCTACAAGAATTCATATCATCAAAACTACCTATAACAGTAGAAGTGCCTATGAATTCCCAAAGGACCAAGGAACCCTGATAGATTCTATGAACTAGAGGATGGGGAAAAGAAAACCCCAAAATGAATGACAAAAACAACTTGAGAGGTAGCAAAATAAATGGAATTTGAGAGTGCAGGACCATGAAAGATAAGAGAGCAGGAGAAGGAGGTTCAGCTTGACTACAAGGGAAAAGGTGGTTGGGCAGCCCGCCAGAGGGTGGCTGGGCACTGGAACAGCCTACCCAGGGAACTGGTCACAGCACCAAGCCTGACAGAGCTCAAGAAGCACTTGGACAACACCCTTGGGCACATGGTGTGATTTTGGAGTGCAGGGTCTCAATGATCCCGGTGGAACTCTTCCAACTCAGGATATTCTGATTTTATGATTCCTTCTCTGCCACAATATCACCATTGCATTCCTTATCAACCAGAACTTGACAGTCAGCTTTGACTCTTTCTTCATGCTCCAGGTCTGAAAGAATCAGGAGAATGCCACTTATTCCCCCATCCAGCCACTAAGAGGCAAACTTTTCCTTCTCCTTATAGCTAGTGTTCAGATCTAACCTTGGTCTCCCGAGGTTAATTCACCTTTCTCCTTTCTGAATTTATTCTCTGTTATCCTACGTCATGATGTACAAGTGGCCTAAATTTCCACATGGAACTTCTTTGCTAATGTAACCAGTTTCCTGATGTTTCTTATTTTACATTTTCACTAATATTTTGACATAAAACCTTGTATTGTCACGCTAATTGCACATTTGTACTCTTAAGCCTTGGAACTTGAGTCCCTGCATGACCATCTCCATTCAGAATTTTTTTATCTCAAAGCTGACTCTACTGAATCATTTACATACCCTGTTATGTTACATCATGGGAAATCAAGCAAGTCTTCTGTGAGACACCATTGCTGCTTTAAGTTTTGCCAAAGACTGCTGCCAGGATCAACAGAGATTAAAAAGTTCTTTGTGGATTTAGTGATAGTTCTCCACAGAGAACTCTATCACCACATGAATTTTTTAAGAGAGAGAACAATTTTTGATGCCAAAAGACTACACAAAATGGAGATATAAATGAAAATGCATTTCCTCTTTGATAATCATCTTATGCAAATATCAGTCCACTTACATGAGTGGTGTACCCTGCAACAAGAAGAAAAGCTATCTAAGCTTTTCTCTTATTGAATATAATTCATTAGTTTTTATACCACTAATTTCTTCTTTAATTTCTTGTTTGCTGTAGCTACTACTGCTTATGATTGCTCAAATGTTGTATTTGGGTTTCTCTTTCCATATGAAAGTCCTAGTTAAAAAGCTTAATAACCTTGATATTTATTTGACATTGCTTGCTCCTCAGTAACTCCTATCAAGATGATAGGGAGTATCATAAACTTTCTAAGGGAGTAAGATATGAACAAATTGTATGGATTATGATGACTCTATGCATTCTTTTGTGTATCTGCTTCCTCCCTCCAAGATAGATTCTCAAAAGTTTAAATAATAGCAATGCTTATGGTCTGGTGATCTTCATAATTAGTTGTGATATATTATTGAAAATGCTTTCTGCTGCCAGAAGCAGGGAAAAGGGAAAGCTGCTCTTTGATTAGCTCAATGAACATAACACATTTTAAACACAATTTATTCTGAACTTTAACCAAGAATTCCCTATACCTATGAGATGCCAGTGCAATTCTGAGCTGCTTCCAGGAGATCCCCTGACTAAGAGGGGAGCACAGGCCCCGCAGTGCTCTGTGTGATCACAGAGACCCCAGGGGAGCAGCACAAAAATACTGTTCCTGCACACAGACCAGATACTCTGCCTCCTTTGTAAAGAGGTCAGCCCTTGCTTTTACACTAATCCATTTTACTTGCTTGTTTTTAGGAGGCTTCAGTTAAAACTCAGATTAAAAATGGCCTATTCTGTATCATTCCAGTCCACTGAAAAGTACATATAGGATGCCTCTTTCTAATAATTAAAAGTTATTTCAGAAAGGAAGTTATTTCTCTGCAGAACAGGTGTTCATGGAATGAATGGTCCAGCTTTTCAGTTTGGACTAGCAAATCAACTTTGTATATTATTGTACAGTGCAATGACCATTTTAGCAATTTTCTTATTTACTCCATTATTTGTGCTCCATTTGTTGCATCCTCAGCATTACATTGCAACACAGTTTCTCTCCCACAGCTCAAATAAAAGCCACCAGCTAAGCAGCACTAATTTACAAGCCCATTGTTACATAGAAATGCCAAAATCTTCTGAGCCTCAAATTAGAACAGTTGCCAGGGTCTTCAGACATATAAAATATTTTCTGTAGGCCATGATGTCTGACATAAATACACTGCCAGAGTAGGGGCAGCCAATTCAAAACCATAAATAGCAGAATGGTTAAATGATAAATAGCAGAAAATGTTAAAAACAATTACAATACACATGTTCTTTCCCCCTTAGGACATAAGAGTCTCATCACGTTCCTTTTTGCTCTGCCAGAAATATTTAACTGATTCATGTTTTGTGGTATAAATACATAAATCAGTTTCTGTTCCTGTTTCTAGACAGCTCATTTTATGTAACACAGATTCATGTGAACCAAAGTATTCTGATCCATTTAATTTCCTTATCTCTAAACCTTAACTACCACAAATAAACTTCTAGTGGGGGCCAGGGGGATACAGGTTCTAGCAAACACATTTAGGAAAGGTTTGAAGATAGACTGACCCATATCTCCAGTGTTATTTGTGTACATCATTACTTTGCTTAAAGACTGGAGCATATATCTGCACCATGGAAAATGAAGGGAACAGACTGGTCTCTTTTTTAACACTATCCTCACAGGGCAGGAAAACCCAAAAGGAGGAAAGTGACATCACTTGTGTGAAGTGACATCACAGGGGAAGGATTGATCCAATAGGCAATTCACAAAAAAGGAGAGGAATCACGCTGCAGGCAAGGCTAAAAAGGGAAGCAAAGACAACCCTGAGCACTATCTATAGATGGCCCCAAAGTGGGAACTAACAGAATGATCTGGGTCACAAGAGGTCATGCAGAAATGCTGCCTTCCAGTTTCAGGAGCAGTATGCTCATATTGGCAGGACATTGTGCCTGAACAACCCACACAATCAAAATCAGCTTAAGTCATGGAGCTTAGAGCTATTTTTTTTCTCTACAGAGAATCATGCTATTGCTTTTTACATGCAAAAATTGTTACAGAAAGCAAATTTCAAAATCTCAAGCATGAGTATTCATGGAAAGTTTAAGCGGATCAGTAACCATGAGAGACAGTGACCTGATTTCCACCCATTATACCAGGACCAGGACCATGCCTGAGGCACAGTGATTTTGTGTCAGTGCCTGTTCTGAGGACAGAACTCTGCAGCTCAGCACATGCAATGCACTTCATCCCTTGGAAGTGGGTGAACATCACAAGCCTCTTCAAGTAGGTCCCAAAGAAGCAGTTCTTAAAAGAAATCAGCTGAGACTTCTTCTTAGCCAATGGCATGGCCAATCTCATTGTTCTGGTCAGACACCTTGGAGAAATACTCCACAGCTTGGAAAAGAAGCATTTTTAAATTGCCTAAGGGTAGACATACATGATGCACAGTCCTGGGAAGAGATAAATGCAAGAAGCAATGGAGCTTTGTAAATGGTGTTTCTACTCACACTAAACTATTTATTGCTGATGAAAGTATTTTAGCTGATTCAGAGTTAATACAGATCTCTGAAAAATAGTGTTATTTCTTGGAGACATACTTTAAAATTTCTAGATTCTTTTCATAAATTACAGCTTCTGGAATGACAATATTTTTCTGAGAGATACAGAACTCTAGTGGTTTTTCAAGTCCATCTGCTGAATGGAATTCAGCCAGGAAGAGGAAAAAATCTTCAAATAGCTGGCACAGTCAGTCATGATGGAACAGCTCAATTTGAAGAGAAAATATTCATTATCAAATTTCTCTAAAGGGAATGCTCTGAACAAATCTAAATTAGAAACCAGTAGAAAACACCATGGAGATGTGGATAACTCAATCCAAACTTACTGGCAAGTATTATTATTATTATTATTAGTCTTAGACACATTGAAAATTATTCACTTCCCCTACCCTCCTTCTCCAGCAGAATCTTTTGGTTATAAAACACCAAATTAACAAAAATATCCATTTTGGATGCCTTTAACCAGGTCTCATATAGGGTAAATTTCCACTCATGTACCTGCATCAGCAACATACTGCCAATATGGCACACAAGAATCCTGCTCCTTTTCCTTGTAAAAGGTAGACTGAAAGGTCAGTTTAATGGATTGCTGCATTTCAGAAAATAATGTACCATGACCAGGTTCACTGCTTCCCAGCAAAAATCATTACAGGAAAACTCCACACTGACACAGCTAAGCATAACAGATGATTTTATACCAATGATTTATTACTGAATATTGATTGAAGTGGCTTAATTCTGAAAAAATGTGTTTGGCTCTTAACATTTGGCTAAGATGAACAAAGTTTCTTCCATATTTTAATTACAAGTTTCAGCATTGCTGACAAAAGAGCTAGGTGTAGGGAAGTGTCACTTACTAGAACTGAACACTGAGTGGTGCTATTTGAACAAAAATGGATAGAATTTGGTCCTTAAAAGTTTGGGATGTGCAAAGTAACTTTTTGAGTAATAACTTTTTTGGTTAAAAAACAAACGGGAAAGAGCCAAGTTTCATGTGAATTACCGTAAAAAGTGTCTGATGATAAGATGTAGCCCAGCTGTCCATGCAAAAAACCATTTTCTTTTAATTTTTGTAACTTGTTCAGCATTGAAACTTTATGATAGCCAGCTTGCAAGAAAACTGTGACAGTGGTAAAAGGATTGAATGTGTTGTGCAAGGATCTACACCTTCTCTGAAGATCACAGGCTTAGCCTATCCGGAAAATAAACACAGGGCATAGTCACTTAGCTTAACTTGCCATGTAGATTTCAAACCAAGATAATAACAAAGCAAAACATTTACAATCAAAACATTTACCTGATACATTCCCTCCCTCTACACACTAGGAAGTTTTTCCCAGCCAGGGTGGTAAAACACCAGCTCAGGTTGCTCAGAGAGGTTGTGGCTGCCCCATGCCCAGGAATGCTCACGGTCAGGTTGGATGGGGCTCGGAGCACCTGCTCTGGTGAAGGTATCCCTGCCAGGGGAGGGCTGAAACGAGATGATTTTAAGGGGTCCTTTCAACCCAAACTGTTCTGTGATGACAGCATTCACCAGCAGCGATAACAAAGCGATCTGTTGTGTTAAACTGGGGACCTCTCTATCTAACATGCAGAGCAAGAGGCGATGCCCGAGGAGGCTCTGGCTGAGCTGTTCTCGCTGCTCTGGAGGACACACGGACACGGTCAGCGCTGGAGCAGAACAGCCTCAGGCTGCCCCGGCGGAGCTCACCCGGCAACTGCTCCACCTAAGGGACCGGCAAGCACTGAACGAGCTGCCCGGGCGGTGCTGGAGCCACCACCCCCGCGGGTATGTAAAAGACGCGTGCCCTTGAGGACACGGCTCCGGGAGGACCTGGCACTGTTGGATTTACAGAGGGACGGGGCGATCTAAGCGCTCCTGTGTCCGGTCAAACACTGCAGGAGCCCACGGCCCCTCACGGCCCCGCTCCGCCCTCAGCGCCGCTCAGGCCCCGCCCCTGGCCCCGCCCTGCCCGCCGCGGGTTGCCTAATCGCGACACCGCCCTCCCCGGGCTGGCCAATCACGGCCCTTCCCTCCCCGCCCTGGCCAATCGCGACACCGCCCTCCCCGGGCTGGCCAATCGCGACACCGCCCTCCCCGTGCTAGCCAATCGCAGCGCGGCGCGGTCGCCATGGCGACGGGGGACGCGGCCCGGCCTGGCCATGGCTTCCTACCGCCTCGGGGTCCGCATCGGGAACTGGCAGGAGGACGAGATCGCTCAGGAGGTACCGCCATCCCCAGACACCGCCATCCCCGGGCACCGCCGCCTCCCCAGCTCCGGGCTGCCTCCCGGCTCGCTAAATCCACTTTAAACCCGAGATTGTGGGCTCTGGATAACATATCTGCTCCTCTCTCCTTTTCCAACAGGACGTCCTGAAGGATTTTATCCGTAAGAGGGAGAAAGGACAACTTTTTGTTCAGAGATTAGCCAGACTCAAAGAGAATATTTTCAAGGAGGTAATTTTTAAAGAAGGTTGTGTCCACCTCCCCATGACCCCCACCGAGTGGCGTAACTCCTATTATTATTTTGCATGCACTAAGAATGCTATGGAAATTACATACTAAAACACTTCTGATGTTAGGTTCAGATAATTCTGTAAAGCACCATGTGAATTCTAATTTAGGTAGAGCTGTCAATATCTTCTGATGGATTTGTTCACTTTGGAGACACCGTGTTGCTGAAGAACCCAGAGAGCAAATCCTCGGAGGAGAAGGACCCCGAACTGCGCGGCGATGTCACTCTGGCTGTTGACATGGAAGAAGTGTCCCTGTACTCAGATGAGCCCCTGCAGATCTCACGGGGACTCAGTGCAGTCAGGAGGGTGGACCCCATAGGTCGAAATGCTTTCTGTATTGTAAGGTCTGCTACCTTATTCCGAGTTGTTTTCAATTATTAGTTTACCTTTAGGTATCTTGTTTTGAGATGTACGCAACAAAGTTTGCTAATATACAAAGGAACATGAGTAAATTTAGTTAAGGAAGATCATGCATTAAGCTTGATTCTATACTGCATATTACTCTGATTAATTCCAAGGACCTCTAAATCAGCTTAGGTGTGAAGACAGAATCAAGTTCACTGTATTATTTGGTAAATTCTGCAGCTGTTTTTATTCCAGTTGCAGACAAAACATGTCCAAATATCACTAGTATTAATATTCGCTCTCCTGCAAGCAGAAATATGTGTCATTGCTTTTGCTTTCCATGAAGTGGACATGGTTCTGTTCTAAAAAACCCAGCATATTCTCTCTCATATATAGAACAGAAGAACAGGGTCCTGCTCAATAGTCAAAGGCTCTGCCTTAGGTTAAGATATTTTACCTATTTTAAAAGGTAAACAACACAAAATGTTGTCACAAAGCAACATCTAAGTGTAGCCCAAAACAGACAAATCCCCTAAACAATAGTAAAACTGATATTTGCATGTACCTTTTTTCAATTTTAACAGTGTTGATGGAAGTGCGGTGGGTGAACCACTTAGATACGGGCAGAACTTTCTTCTTGGGACAAAAGGAGGGGTTTCTGACAAACTGGTAAGGCAACAAAGTTACAAATGGCAGTGGTAGCATGCACTGATAATGTGCATTGAATCCCTCTCTAACAATAGATATATAAAGCTGTACATGGGTGCAATGTCTCAGTTTTACAGAACAGGCTCAGAATCTTGCATAGATCAAGATAAGTAATAGCTAATTAGAAAGTTCATGCTGCTTACCTGAGGTCAGGTGTGCAGATCAAGGGGGCTGCCAGCCAGAATGACTGAATAAAGGAAATCTAAAAAGGAAAGAGAAAGAAATCACAATTAGATTGTGAATCATGAAAGAATTCTTCAAGGAGATTTTAGGGTTCTGTCATTTTGAACACTTAGGTATTGGAGTTGATGATCTTTGTGGGTCCCTTCCAACTCAGAATATTCTGTGAAACTCTAAAATAAGATTTCCTTTCTTATGAAGATAATCTGTAGTAGGAATATAAAGTCATGCACTATTCCATCATTCTGAGGAAGCAGACTTCTATTAAATGGCAACATTCTTTCCCCCTGCAAATTAAAAGCAAATAAGGCATTACACGTATGTATGCACTCAAAATAAATCACCACAACTTTGAAAATGTTTTCCTTCTCAACAGTCACTTTGGTGAGATAAAAATATTTGGAATGTAAATTCAATTTTAAATTAGTATTCACAAATCTGAATATAGAATAACTACTTAGTTTACCAACAATATAAAATCTATCCTGTGGTTTTGCCTGCATAGTTTTAGCTAGGAAGACTGATCTGTCAGGAGCCAAGAGAAAAGTTCTTTTGTTCAAAAATGTGTTTCAAAATAACATATCTTGGTTTTTTACATTAATACTGTCCTTAATATATATTTTTATTTACAGTTTTATCTGGCAAGTGACCACAAAACATTTAGAGATTTCGCTAAAAAATCTCGCCTTCAGAAAGTATTTCTGACAGCTGAGGTTTCCTATTTGACTTTCTGGCAAGCAAAGTCCTTGGATCCACAACTGCGTCTTGAACATGAAGGACTTCCAGTTCCTGTAAGAAATTAAAACTGTAGGAAATGTTATGAAAATTTAATTGAAACAGGTGGACTACTGAGAAAAAAATATTTTATTGATTTTATTCACATATTTCCCTTATGCCAGTTCTGACCTCTACTTTTAGGAAGGGGGAGAGGGAAGGAACAATCTCTTTAATTAGGAATCTGCTTATCAAAATATTTGTTTCCCCTGTTCATTTTGAGGTTGACTTGATCAGTTTTGCTTATCAGAAATTTTCAAAGCTTGACATTATAATGTTGTGAGGGTGCTTTACTTACCTGTTTTTCAGGCCTTTTGAGACAGTAAATTCCATTTCCAATATTTGGATATGTGATTAACTAAGAAGTCCTGTACATTAAAGGTCTAATAAAATTCTCAAGGCATCTGAATAAGTGGATGATTTTCCAAATGTTTTCAGCCTTTTGTAAATACAGCATTTTCCTGTAGCAGATAACTGCTAGGCTTCCTGAAGGGCTGGTGTACAAGAGAGTATCACAAATACAATTGTTCCTTCACAGCCCTCGACTAAGACACATTTACATGAATAAGCTCACTAATAAACACAATCAAAACTAACTAATTATTAAAAACAGTCTTTATTCATTGTGTTGGTTTAAAAATATGTCTTCCCTTGCTCTTTTTTTTTCCAGGCAGGAACTAAAATTATTATTACTCATTGCTACACCAATCGCAACTTGGCTGTTCCAAGGACCTTCTGTGTGTGGTAAGAGCAACTTACAACTGGCAGGGGAGGGCACAGTGATGGGCCATCAGCAGGAATTACTGTAAGGAACAAGAGAAGTGCTTTAAGAACACACTGAGGAAATGGAAAATAATGGAAAATGCCACTCTCCTTTCGTTTATTTTACTTCTTGGCTGTAACATGTGCTGCTGTGTTGCTGCAGGCGGTTGGATCAGTCTTAGTTGTTTGGAATTTTTTTTCATTTTTCATTATAGTACCATGCTTTTAGTGTTCTCTAGTTTCTTGGTGGTTCTCCCTTTGAATATCTTGAGCAATGTCAGTTGTTTGGGTTACTTCTGAAGGAAAAAAATTACCTACTAAAAAGTGTAAAGAACAAGGGAACTAAAGAAAACCACAGTGCATAAAATTCTAGATGCTTATGTCTGTCTGAATCAGTGTCTCAACAAATCAAAGTTAATCTCTCAATTCAGTTAATATACATTCATTAAATTAATATTGATTAGGCACTGCTAAGGAATGCACCAATGTTTCCCATTAACTTCTTAGCAAGACCTGACTGAGGATTTGTGTGAGGTTTTTGAGGATGAAAGGTCTGAAAGTTTGAGGATGAAGAAGGTGTTGAGTAGCCAGAATCCTCCTCAGTCAGAGAGAAGTGGGGATGAGTGCCTAACCAGCTTTTACAAATCAAGTTGGTGTATCAGGGCCTTATTCTGCTGGGGCTCCTTTTAGCTCTCAGGCTAGAAAGGTGGCATTTATTTTTGATTTCAGATTCCTAAATTATTCATGGGAAACAAAGTGGGTTATTGTGTTCTTGTAAGGGTCTGGTATTTGAAAGTGCATGGTGATATTTCTGAGAATACCAAGAGAAAAATGAGAAAATCTCAAACAATTCACAAGTAATGAAGATTTGCTGAATTTGTATATATGTTAATTCTCCCTGCCTATCCCATCTCTTTTGCCTTTGCAGGTCTTCTTTTGGAAGAGAATTTGAAGTCATTTGTCACAATTATCTGGACTCTCGCAAAGTTGAAGAAGATAAGAATCACTGGGAGATAATTACAGGAAATCCTGGTCCTGAAGATGGCACAATGCCTGAAAGACCCAAAGCTCTCCCAGAAGGGTATGAGAATAAATTAGCTTCATGAAAAGGCAGAGGATATAAAAGCCCAAGACCACAGCCAGTTTGATGAGACTGATTATTGTTTCCTTCTGTTTATATTTTAGAGATGTTTATTTTAAAAATGGAAATTAAAGTCTGCCATTAGTAATATTGCATAATCTCATTAACTCATCAAGGTTATAATGGGCAAAAAACTCTTAAAATTTGATGAACAACACATCAAAAATTGTAAATCAGGAAAGGCTCCTTTTTCCATTTTCACATTCACCAATGACAAAAGTTGTCAGAACCCAGGAAGCCTAATAGATTTCCATTAAATTACTGGCTCTCAGAGTATATTTAACCAATTCTTCCAAAGCCAAACCAGTGTCACAATATTTAAAAGGGTGAGTGGACAGTTTCCAAAACACTGAAAACCAAACACACTCAAAGTTATCATGGGATGCTTTGACATTTAAAGTTCATCTGAAAGAAAGTTGGTTGTTGAATTTGTTCCACCCTTCATCTAGCACATTGCCAATTATTACATTACAAGTGAGACTTTTTTATCTTGAGATTATCTTCTAATTCATGGATATAAATTGAGTTTTTAATGTTTTTTCCATGTATTCTAAACACTTTAATATCAAGTAATCAAGACCTTGAGCACAATGATACAGGCTGGAGACTTAGGACAGCCTTTTCCATGCATCACCATGTTCCATTTACTTCTCACCCACAGTCTGAGAGTAAGGTAAAATTGTCAAAGAAAATCAGGCTCCCACAAGTTTGATGATAGTAAATGCCAAAGCAGAAAACAAATATGATATGCTCTACGTTTATCCAGTAAGAAAAATCTGTAGTCTATGTTTCTACCTAATCAGACAACTGAGTATCGACATGAAAAAAAAAAACCAAACAGACCTTTGAGGGTAGAAATTTCAGCTGAAACTTACCACATTTTCTTAAAACCAAAATTTATAATTCGTCTAATTCACGATAACAAATACAGACACTTAACAAGTTTCCCAAATTTTTAAAGCTGGTTTTTGCACGTTTTAATATTGTCCACGCGATGGCAGCACACATTTCTAAACAGCACAATTCCTGCCATGTCTGTAGAACAGCCTGCGATGTTCAAATCCAAACGAGTCCCTGAAACAATGCCACAGAAGGAAACCGAGCTAAAACAGACTTCAATTTTAGGCTGGGATATGTCATTAATGTTATAGCATCTTTTTGGAAAATAAAGTTAAGCACAAAGCTCGACAGAGCAACACAGGACATTGTGTATTGCATACAATCAACTTCTTTAATTAGAACATGAAGTAATTTTTAACAAAAGCATAATTAGAGGAATTGAGGAGCTTTTTCTTTCACTTTCTATGTAAAGATATGAAACTTGATGTGTGAGAAGCAATGCATATTTTTATAGGGCTACTATTATTCCTTTTGCCAATTTACAGAAATTAAAATTATTCCCATTTTCACAACAGTCTGACATAATCCTGCTTTGATTCTGTAGGTACTAAACTAGGAAAACTCAGGCTGTGTAGAGTGCACTGCAGGGTTTGTAATTTATCCATTTGCTGATAAACACAGGATTTATTATAAAGAATGATGGGATTGAATATTAGTAGAGAATATGAACAATTCTGTTATTCCCAGCTAGAGTCACAATATTTCTGGTGGTTAAGGCAATGGAGACCTGAAACACACCCCAGACCTGACCACTGTGTTGCTTTTTCTTGTCCCAATACTTTGCATCATGAAATAAGGATAGTGCTGTTTCCCTCCTTTGCAATGCACTTTGTTTTTTGTAGATGAATGGCACGGTCATGTGTTTAAAAAGCTTTCAATGCTTCTTCCAAATTCCACCTCAGTATGGATAGCTCCACAAAGCACATTGTGGGAAAATAAAACTCACTTTGCCTCCATCCCAGACAGCTCAAAAGCTGTTAGCATGAAGCTGATCCTGAGCTATTAGTCCTTGCTGAGGGCCAGGGTGCATTAGTCCAAATTTAGTGCTGTGTTACAAGAGCTTTTCACAGGCCTGAGGCACAGAGAGTGCTCATATCTGCACGTTTTGCTCTGCAGTTGGGTGTTAGCAGCACAATATTGAAGTAAAGAAGTGAACTCAGAGTCAGCAAAGAAAAGCTGACTGGTTAACTCACACTTAACACTGGAAAATGAAAATCCAGTTTAAATATGCCTTTTCACTTCCCTCTCTTCCACATTCTTCCCCAGCTCATATTTCACATCACATCACTTCTCTGCCATGTTGTCTAGCCCAAATGTACTGATTTACTGTGGTCATGAAGTGCTCTTCCAGCACTCAGCACAAGTTCTTGGCCTCACACCTAATCACATCAGTATCTTCAGAGCTGCTTTTCTGTTCAGTGATTGTCATGAAGCATTGTTTTAGCTCAGAGAGCTGATAGAGGAGGAAGCCATATGCAGGTTTAGTAACTGAATAAAACATCTGAGGGGGAAAAAAAGGCACAGAGAACATTACAATAAAATTCTACACATCAATGGAAGAAAATATCCAAGCACTGGAAAATTTGGTGGAGTTGCCAGGTAAGAGGGTGATTTTGATAACATCTGTGCCCAGTCACCCTAAATTAATATTGCATGTCTGTCGTAATTTGAGTGGGGTGGGTGTGAAATGGTCTTTTAAAACCATAGCTGTTGTTTTAGAAACACTTAAGACTTCAATGTATGAAAATTAAACTAGGAGGCCAAAAAAGAAAAAAAAATACAGATGTGATATGCAAAATACATTAAATACAGGTGAAAATAATGAAATATCTGTTTCAGTTTGTCAGCTACACTTTTAACTATATTCTGTTTTAGGCTTTGTTTCAGGTCTTGTGTCCACTCTCTGCCTGACCTGCCTTGCTTCCTTGCCTGAACACAGCACAGAGGGGCAAGCCCTGATCTGTCAGTTCCCCCATTCGTGCTAGTTTGACTTTGCCCTGGAAGCTGTAAAAGGGAATCTAATCCTCAACACTCGATCCTCCTGGCAAAGAGGAGGAGTGGGAAAATCTGTCACCTTGCTGTGTCAGCAGGGATATGAGCAGCCATAAGGATATAAACTGCAGGATTTGCATGATAAATTAGCATTACTGACAAGAGGAGGGATAACTTGGCATAAAGACACAGGGAGACCCTTCCACTTTGGGGTTTTGGGGGATTTTTTTGGTCAACACTGTGTGCAGAGGGTATGTAATGAAACAATTGACACTTTTCTTCCCTTTTTTTTTCCACTGCTGGGCTTGTACAAGGCAACATTCACTCAATAGAAGAAAATTGTCAGTATGGTGCTAGAAAGTATTGCTACAACTGAGGCAACTTCTCTTGAGAAGTTTCTATATTTTCTGTCAAGGAGGACTCAAAGTACAGCAGAATAGGCCCAAACATTTAAAAATGCCTGATGACATTAATGCCCACATTCAGTGAGGAAATTAATTCATACACATGCATCTCTGCTCTAAGTTTATACAAGGAACTGAGAGAGCTAATTTCCCAACATCTGTTAAATGCTGCTTCATACAATACGTCAAAACAAAACTAAACAGACCATCCAGTTAGAGGCCAGTTAGAATATATGTTTCTATAATGCTGGTCTTGTTTTAATTATAGCCTCCTTGGGGCAGGGAGCATATCTTCATCTTCATCATTTTTTTCCCAAATACAAAGAACTACAGCAGAGAAGCTCAGTAAGTAATAGCATAAAGCTGTTATTAAAGCTTTAACAGTAAGATGACAAGAAATTGAAGTAACCCTGGTACAAATAACCAGAGATATGGGCACGTGAAATATGCACATAAAGCAGTGCCAAGTAGCAAGCTCTTAGTGTGGGGTATGAAGATTCAGTTGCCCAAGTCATTCTGATGTGAGTAGGAGTTGCTAGGAGAACATCCCACAAACCACAGTGCTGTCCCTGTGGGTCTGACAAACCCACAGAGGGGAATAAGAATTATCCATGGTAGTATTTATTTTTATGCATATATTTAGTTTTTTAATTATACAGCATACAAGTTAAAAATACCTAAGCAAGTCTCAGCACAAGTCCCATTTGCAACAGAGACACCAGTCCTGAGAGACTGAAGAGCTGTTTCTTCAGTTTTTTCACGTTAAAATTGTCAGGAATTATGTTGCACCTACCCTTGGAGATCTTAGTCTAAGAAGGTAATTTTCAAAAATCATGTTTAGATGTTCCTATAAACATTACTGGTACAATTTATAAAGATATTAAATTCCTAAGCAAAATGAAAGCAAGAAACTAGTGAATAAGCAGAGCAGTGAACTGAAGCTTGAACTACCTTTCCTTTATATTCAAATCTCTTATAACTCCTGAAATGCTAATAACTGCGGATAATTGTTTTAGGTTGTCTAAAAGATCAAACACAGAGGTTTGTGAAATCCATGTCAGACAGAAGTTTCTATCCTTCCTCCCTGGTTTTCTACCACTCCTCTTGCTTGGACTTTCTGCCTCTTCCATATCCCGAAGAAACAACTGAGCAGTTGTTTGAGGAAAAGTTTAAGGTTCATCAGCTTTTCCGGTCTTTTTGCTGACAATTTTGGCAGCATCAGTTTAGCCAGAACACCCAAGATGTATTATAGTCTCAAAAATAACCAGTGAATGTATCTGTGCCATGAAAATAAACACATATAGAGAAATATAAATGATTTCCTGCTATATACACATACACACTCTGGGAACTTTTATGCTAACATGGAAATCACACCCAGTTCAGCATATGCAGAAGAAAAAGCTTTCCTCATGTTAGAGAATTTACTGGTTTCTTTTGAAGCTACCTGAAGTAATTAGTTCTTTCAGGGAAATCTACAGTGGTTAGGGACACATTCAGGTCTGATTATGAATGGCTCCATGACATCACATAGTGATACAGAATAACACTCTAGCTATTGTTTCACCATGCACCCTTTTTCCTTTCTGTTTTCATTCCTCTTTTTGCTTTCTCAGATTCTATTCACAGTCGTACATAGAAACTAAAAATTTGCCTAAAGATGGCCCAGCATATTGAGCTGTGCTCTTTGTTCATCCCAGGCCAGTCAGGGTGATCATTCTCTCCAGAGCATATTGAGCAGAGGACCTAGATCACATTGTGGTCAATAATTCATAATTACAACAAAAGCAACTTTTAACCTTGTTGGTGTAATTTCTGTGATAAGCTCCCAATTTATTTTACTGTGTTTTGTGAATTTGCTGACAAAATGGCAGCTGAAATTTACTTTTAAGACTTTCTTATTGAAACACCAGGTTTGGATCAAATCAGGAATTCTGCCAGAAGTCACCATATTGTAAGAAATTTTTATGACCAATAAAACATTTTTAGTTCTTGAATCAAACTAACTTCCATTAATAATTTAGTCAGGTTGCTGTGGTATTAGTTGAATACATTTCAGGTGTCTCAAGCAGGCACAGTTGAAACCATCAATATTCAAACTCTTGGACAGAGTGGGCAGCTTGAAAGGCTGGTGTTCTGCTCTGTATTTCCTCATGTGTCTATCGTGTGCCCTGTCTTCATTTATTATATCTGTGCACCACTACCCCTACTGGGCATTGCTATTTCATAAAGGTAGTAAGAAGTAGATTGTGGATGTCTATTAGGTGCTTATAAGAAAAACAAATAAATATGACAAAGAAATTTTTTTCATTGCTCTTCAGTATGTTGGCATTCCAAAGTTTTCCATAAAATATGTCTGCATATACTTGCTCTCAAATGGCACCAAATTCCACAGGTTGAACTAATCAAATTAATAATTTTGATTAAGTTATCAATTTATCCAGACACAAGTTCCTCAGATCTTGTATATTTTCTCCACATTTGTTTTCAGAAACAAATTACAATTTGTTTAAAAGGAATGCATGTAGCTATCTCAATAATTACATGACCCCTGTATGGCACTGCATGCATGACCTTTGATACAACATAGCTTATTGTTCTCATTGCTTGTTGAAAATTTTGGTGCTTCCAGAAGTACTTGAAATTCAACATTTTTATCTGCCCCTTGCTAATTAATATCTAACCATATATCAACTGATTGTGCCGTGTTGGGCGGTTATGGAATTTTGTCTGTAAGTGTTAACTGATTTTAAACAGTGCCACACTTTGGGACTACTGAATGGTTTCTTCTGAACACTGGGCTTTATACAGCATTCAGAAACACCAACACAAATTCCTGCTTCCTATGAAATTAGCTTAACAAGGATTTGGGGAGTAACCATTTGCACTCCACGGTTGATGTGTGCGACCTTTTCATCCAAGCAATTATTTCTGAGAACAGAATGTTCATTCATCACGGAAAGAATTGAGGCAAAGTCAATTTCTACCACACATTTGGCCTGTTACATGACACAACCATTTGCTGTTTGGTTTTAGAAGTTAAGCACTACATAAAATCCAACAAGTGGTGAAGGATTTTTGGTCAGTCCATGTAAACTATAATAACCGTAGGTTTTTTGCAATAATATCAGATTATTGTTATAACAAAATCTGTCAGAATTGGTATAAATGCCCAAAATAATTTTTCAAATATATTTGAAGGTATTATACCAAAGAGAACTTTTTATCATGCCAGGGTAGGTCAGCAATTTTTGCAAATGAGTGTAATTAAGTGAGAACAGTCCTCCTGCGTAACTGTCATGAAGAGAGTATTCATCACGTGCAATTCTTTGTGCTTCAACATAACAGCAGGTTTGGTAAGCTTCCTGAGGATGGGACAATGAAGTGGAAAATGAAATGACAAGCAATAAAGGAGTTCTTAAAGAGTTCAGGAACCATCCATGAAACCAAATTTACAGAGAAAGAGAAGAACACAAACTAACGCTCTTCAAAATATATTTAAACTTTCAGAACTATCTCTTCCTGTGGAGAATCCAATATGATATTAAGTTTCTACAGGTGAACCTAGGTTATTTTCCCCACAGAAATAAAAAATTATCATTACAATTTAGTAGAAAAATATAGCCACAGTTATATTTTTCAAAAACAGTCTACAAAGCTTTGTGTTGATATATTTCTCCCTTGTTCATTGAAGCTAAAAACTTTGCTTGAAAGAGCATTTTAGAGATCAAAGAGGATTCACCTTTGCCACAGTTAAAAACACTTTGTCTCATACAGTTCCTGTTACTGCAAAAAATATAGTGGTATGATAAATCCAATGGTTATGGAATAAAAGTGTGGGTTTATGTCTCACATTTCATTAAGCTACGTAACATTTGTATGTTGAGTACAATCAGGACAACACATAGCAAGTTACAATTAATAGCAGAAAAGAAAGAAAAAGAAAAACCATTAGTGAGGTGAATTCATTTCACCTGATCCTGCCAATTACTACATTGCATACTTCCAGTCATTAATGCAAAATATGAACGACTGAGCAGGCTTTTGAAAAAAGAGCTAAACAGAAATGTGGCTCCCAGAATTGATTAGGAGGGTATTAAATGTTGAGATGAGATCAGCCACTTTTCTAAAACCAGTATATCACTGCTGTGATAAACTGCATAGAGCAGAATAAACATTCCAGGAAGTTCCAATTACCTTAATGATGGACTTCTATGTAACCAAATTTGTGATTCCAATGCATCGGTCTTCATGTTCCCGTGCTCTGAATCCTGCCTCATGCCAGCATGTACACAGAGCTGCAAAGACATCACATTGCAACAATCTGCTGGAAGAAAATAAAACAAATTCTTTAGTCTCTTTCTGCAAAACACAGTCCTCTGACTTCTTTAATGGTTTACTGAACTCTTCCCACCTTGTTGCCATCTGTGCTAAAATGAGTGGATGCCAGAATTGGACATGGAGTGCTCATTTAATGCTTTATTCAGTAGTAAGGATCCTGTTCTTCCTTGATGCTTTTTGGCACATGCATCCATTTTCAAGGCTGCATCCAAGACCTCAGTGTGAGGGTGGGTGGCCTGGAGATAGCTGGAGAGAAGAGTTACATCCTCAAACCCCACTCCAGTTCCCATTTCTCTTTGCTTGAGCGGTTTGAGAGCAGAACAAGCTGTTCCACTGCAGCCAAGGAGGCAGGGAGGGGAAGATGGAGAGGGGACATTTGCTGCACAGAAGAGCAGGCTTGAGCTCAGTACTTAGACTAAGAGCATCTGGGAGCTGCTTTTCTGAATTCAGCTGTGAGAGGATTATTCCACACTGCTCTGGAGAAAGAGACTCTTCTTGCAAACTGAGGTTTTGACTTCCTCTGTCCTGCCATTCTGCTCCTCTAGGCAAACTCTAGCTTTGACTTTAGCTACTCTGGCTGTACTTGTCCCTATAGAGTTTTAACAGCCAATTATGATTAAATTCTTTTAAAAAGACATTAGAATAATGGATAAAAGTGTAATCTTAGGGGCATAATCTAGTTGTTTATTTTAAATGTCTAAGGGTAAAGAATAGCAGTGGACTAAGAAATATATTGTGACTCAGAAAGTTGTAAAGACTAAATAAAAAAACACAAGTCAATGGTTATTTTGAACTGGGAAGTATATTAACAAGTAGAGATCCAAGACCTACACCGAAAAAGGGGTTAATTTAATCTATATGCTCTCATCTGGAAAGGAAACATTCAGTAGCAGAGACAGCATAATTGGGAATTATGTGATCGTGTTAAAAAGCCATGACTTAAAAAAAGCCCCAAGAGCAAACAAAACAAAACAAAAGCCTAAAAGAAGGGACCACAAAAGATGGCAGCTGAAATTCAGTGTAGGCAAGCATGAGGTAATGTGTACTAAAAGGAACAACTTGAACCACTCATATACACTTGATGGTTTGCAAAATCACTCAAGAAAAAGATCTAGGCGTTACTGCAGACAGCTTAATGGAAACTTCTACTCAGGGCACACTAGTGGTCAAAAAAAGCAAACAAAATGTCAAGCTATATTAAAGATGGATTGAAGAATAATACTGGAAAGAAAAACAATGCCACCAAATACATCAACAAAGTATCCTTCATTTTAAGATTAGGTTATTTTGCTTTCATTATATGAAAAGAAATGGGAATCACCCAGAAAAAGAAATTAAATGAGATTTAGGGGCATTGATAAAGTACAAAGGGAAAGATATTTAAAGGGTATCAAAATTATGACATCCTTCAAATCCAGGGTTTTTTTCTAAACAACTTCTCTATTTCTCAGTCCTTGAATTTGCAAAAAATGTTAGCAGGAGCATATCTGTCCCTTTGTCATATCTACTGAGATGTGACATACAGACTGTGGATGAGCTTCTTTTGAACAATAGGCCTGAATGTAATTTCTGGGCTGCTCTAGAGAAAAATGGAAAGGGTCAGCTCCTCACAGGACCTCACTGCTCTGCTGAGCCCAGTCTGCAGAGCCCAACCCAGGGCTTACCCAGCTTAGGCTCACCTGGTGATGCCTATACCCAGCACCTTGTGTTCAGTTTTTACCCACTTGCTGAAATCCAGTCTAACACCCTAACTGAATTCTTTCCTCCTTTATTCCCTTCCTTTCCCCTCAGCCCCTGCACTTACATCCCCAAATTACCCTCTGCGCTTCCACAGTCTCACACCAGTTACCCCCTGCTTCCCCCATGGCTTTTTAGTCCCCTTTCCCCTCCTGCAGGAACATTGCCAGTGTGCTGTCAGGATGACCAGCTCTGTCAGACCCCCAGGAATTCCTTCCCCTGCAGTACCCAAGGAACTTCCCAGGCTCTGCAGACCCCCAGCAGAAGCCCATAGTGCTGTTAATGTTATCAGTTACTCTTCACAGTAAACATGAAGAACTACAATCAGAGGTGAATCCACAGCAGAGGAACGCCCCCTTCCACCCCTACACACACCACCCACCTTGGGGCTTTATCGTGCCTCAGTGCATAAATTGCTTAGATACTAATTAAAGCAGATTTCCCTCCTAATTATGTGACAAGCCAAGTTGAAAGCTGGCCTGTGGATTAAGGACAATGATATACACCAACTTCTGTGTTTCTTAGGGTAGAGTGCCTGCTATAAATAGATGTTAGAACTGTAAATTTAACATTGTTTAGTCTGAGGACAAGTGAGGAAAATGGGAAACTCATTTGCTCAGTAGTAGCAGGGTGTGGAGTGTTGTTTTCTGCCCAGGATTATTTTTATTTTTATTACTAAACTCTTGAGAGCCTAGAGATGTCACAAGGTCCTTTTGCTGTTCTGGGCTGTGAAACCAGGAGAGGAAAATATGAACTTACACAGTTTTATATAACTTACAAATGTGTTTAGCATTTTCTGTCACAGTGAAGGCAGTCAGAAAATTTAACTGTTTCCTTTGTGAACTTTATTTTGTTTGTCTGGAAGTTTGACCTGTTTCAGAGCAGGGGCAAGACATTTTCCTACTTAAGCAAAATAATATCTAATTACAATAAAAAGGGGAGAAAGAAAGAAAAACTGAAGTTATGCTGTGAAATGGCACTATTACCTCTTTAACAGGAAGCATATGGAATAGTAGCATGCACATAGGTCTGAGAGCCAGGAATAAATCAGTCTAGACATGCTGATTCCAGCTGTGGTCCTGAAACAAGCTGTTAGTGCTAGAACCTGTTTAATTCTAATGTCCATCTGGAGAGGATGATGAATGAAGGCAGAGCAACTGTCCCATCAGAGCTGTTAGGAGAACAGGGGTTACCCACTGTAATCCCTTCTGTCTAACAGGGGCTGGATCCACAGGCAGTATCAGAAATCAGGGTGGTACATCCTATGGAAGAGTGCCTTATCACACAGCCACATTCTCTGCATTATAGAAAAAGTAGCAGAGGAAATGTCTTCATTTAATCCTGTTTTCCACTTCTTAGTAAGGCCCCCACTTATTGTTCTGCTTGTGCTTTCCCCATTGTGGTTATAATTAATGTGGTTAACTAATATTTATAGGCACCCAGAAGATGGAAAGCCTAGGTATTATCTATTTAGGGTAATTACCTCACTAAATATGTATAAATATTGATACAATTCCAGAGAGCAAGGCACAACACTCACAAAAATACCTCCTCTTTTGATCCTGTCTCCACTCAAAATAATGACTCCATCCCAATTGATCTCATATGAATAAATAACATTTGCACTTCCCATCCTATTATCTTATTTTCTCACAGCAAGAGGATCCTAGTTTCTCTGTTTGCTGTAGCCTAAATTCTACCATCCTCAGACAAAACTCTTCCCTCCACTACACAGACTTTATTCACCAAAGAAAAACCTCCCAAAGCCCTTACAGACCTTATGAAAGACGTTTTCACTCACTTGGGCTAAATGAGCACTGTGTGTTTTCTTTCTTCCTTCTTTTTTTTTTTTTTTCCTGGGGGTGGCATAAAAAGTAATAAATGAATCATTTCAACTTTGGGCGAGAAGCTTAGGTGTTGTATTTGTACCATGCAACTACATAAACACAGAAGGAGCCAGTTAACCAATGAACTGCAGGAATGAGAAGCAGCGAGATGATTCTAAAACGTTTTAACACATTTTCCATACACTAGCGCTCGGATTAGTTGTGTTTTGCTTTCTTACAACAGACACAAGTCAGTAAAAGTCCAAAAGGAAAGTCTGAGGTTTTATATTTCTGTTTGTGGTACAGGAAAAGGGTTACGATCTCAGTGGTTGATTCAGTGAAATAACATCTCTTTTATACACATCTGCCTAGCAAGTAGGGCGGTAGTTGGAAATACCCAATCTAAAGCATTAAAGATTTGCTGGCAAATAGCAAGGCATTTTCTGCAGAGGAAAAGTTGTTATATTGAGTAGTCATTTTGAATGCTTAGGAGTTACAGTCAAATATCCAAACACTGTGGAGTTACACTGCATTTATTATTTTCTCAAGTATTTAACACACTGGGAATGGACTCTGCTGTGTATTTCATATCCAAGAAGGCATGATAATAGCAGATTTAAATAAGAAGATACTTGGCAATGTCAATGGTAAGTGATATTTTTATAGCAAATTATTTAGTCATCATGCAGTCAGCTCTTTTTACATGTCAGTATGTATTATTTTCAACTGCTCTAATTTCAGAATTTGAAAGAGAAGAATAAGCAGATAAGAGGTATGTCACAAATTACATTTTTGTCTGTCTATTCACTGTTATCACGGCTTTGTCTTTAAATTGTCTGAGAAATTTGAAGCAAATTATTATTGTTCAATGATCAGCATTATGAATTAAACAAAGATCCTCTTCATGGAGTACCTTAATTTGGAACACTTCTGGTTTGCTGTAAAATATTTGTTCTCTTTCGCTTGATGTATGTAAAAGCCTGCAGAGACCACAGACCTTTGTGAGTTCACAGCTTTCTTCAGTTTTGAAGGCCCCTGTATACCTGTAATATTATAAGAGCCAGAGAATAAACAAAATCACATCAAGATCAAGAGATTCATTACTCAGAAACATTTTTAAAACTACAAAATATCTCATTGGCAATTAAATGTCATAAATAAGATTAATTCATTTCAACAACAGATAGAAAGGAGAGGATATGGGGTTTTAATTTTTTTTAGCTTCCAGAATTTTCTTTAACCTTTCTACTCATTTCCACTGTGCTGTGTAACTGAAGGCTATATTCTTTGAATATTTTATTTTTCTCTAAAGAAGCAATACAGAAAAATATATTCCTCCGTGAGAACTAGCTAGGGCCAGCATCTAATAATCTGAAAACAAATTTTCTAACAATTTTTAAATTAAACATGAATATGATTGTCTACTACAGTTCCAGAGCACAGATCCGAGCAAGACATTCAAATGCAGTATTTACTCAAAACTCTGTATGAACTAGCCTATACAGGAAATCAGTAAATTGCTCCTGAGTCTGAGTCTCAAAGGGAATACGTATTTGTTTAGTCATGTATTATAAATAACATCTGTAGACTTGAAACCCCGCCAGCATTATTAATGCAGTGTTCACTTAATAGGACCCGTTATTTTGCGCCTCATTAGGAACTGATTGAGGCAGTGTGAGCCCCCAGAAAGAGGTGCAGGCTGGTGCAGCACAGGGTGTGGGTGCTGTGCCGTCCCTCCTGCCAGTGCAGCTGGGGAGCCCGGGTTTGGCACCCAGCTCCTGGCCAGCCGAGCCTTGGACACGCAGTCCCTGCACTGGAGCAGGATTGCTCTCAGAGGTGGGGACAAAACCCTCCCCTGTTCCCCCACAGTACCAGCCTGGCAACAGATGACATAAAGCTGTGGGGCTGTCAAATTGCCTCAATTTGTACTGAAGGACTGACCTGACAGTCCTGCATCTTTTACAGCTCCTGGCTCTTAGAGAGCACCAGGGCTGTGATCTGCTGCTTTATTTGCCTCCTGCTGTTATAACATTTCTGCTCTCTGTATTGCAGCATGGCCCACACTGCACCCTGTGAGATAGCTTGCATGCCTTATCATGTGGAATAAGTTTTGTATGCAATAGATTTTGCTTAATAGGAGGTGGGTTGAAAGGATATCATTACTTGACAATGGCAAATTCTTGTTGTTTTCTAAGAGTAGCTGTTAATAATTTTTTGCATCATCCCATTAAAAAAACAAACAACAAACACTTAATTATCTTCCAGTACTTTTCTCAGAGAAATTCTCACCCCACATGCCTAGAAAAGAGGGTGACCACAAGGCCATAACCCTCTTTCTTTGATGAGGACAAGGATTCAGAAGTGAGGAAAGCAAACCTGGGGTCAAACCAGCAGGTCACCATCAGAGCTGGAAGGAGATCTCCCGACTCAATTAGGGTGTTCAGTCAAAAATGAGCTGGGGCAGATTTTTACTGCTTTACAGTGCATTAGATGCAGTTGGTAAGATTCAGTTAGGGGTAGTTTACTTCTCTGCCCAAGATTAATGCTGAGCCTAAACTGATATTGTCAAAGTCTTAACATTTTTCTGATACCAATTTTATGTATGTGGTGTGCACTGCCACTAAAGTCAGTGTTAAAAGTTATAGTATTGCCGAAAAACAAGAGAGCTGCTGTTGGAACTTTATACTGTTATCTTCAACACCACAAACAAAACTTGTCTGCTCAGCTTCATTCTGATTGTCACAGCCTTAGAGATAAGGTAGAGCAGCAGAAATGTGAAGGGTCCTCAAGACTTTTCTAAGGCAGAGTTAAGAAGCAGCCTGTGTTAAGTAGCTTTGCCTCTGCCAAGCTCCAGGGATGACAAATACTCAGAAATAGCTACTGCTTAAGCCTTGTGCTTAAAATGACAACTCTACAAATGTGGTAAAGTCATTTTATTCATACACTAATATCTAAGAGAAGATGCTGTGTAATTCATCACCAATCACTGACAAAGCTAACTAAAAAAAACCAAAGAAACAAACAAACAAAAAGCCCAACCCAAACCATAACAACACCCCAAAACACTCTGCAATACCTTCTACCCCTCAAAAAGCCCTAACAGACAACCCAACCCAACCCAGCCACCCAGAGAGGACTGTGCATGTTACCTGTGAATGACAAGCCCCTGACTCTGGTGAGCCTGAGATCAGACTGCTGGAGCAAGTGGTGCCTGGACCAGAGTGTAAAACATGGAGCAAATTCTGCCACTGGTTCTCAGGTGTACAAAGTATATTCACCTTTTCAGCACTTCCATTCATTCACCTCTGTTCAAGGAGTAAAGAAAACAGCAGCAACAAATATGACAAAATCCAACGTGAATTCACAATAACAGGTTAAAAAGAAGGGCAGGTCTAAATACACCTTTTAACTGAATTCATGAAAAATAGAGAGAAAATTTTTTGATCATTTTTGTAGGCAGAGTCAATTCAGTTTTCTTTTCCTTATAAATCACAGTTTGGCTATTGATAATTCTCCTTTCATTCAGCCTAAAGGGGCCTTTATGTATGCCTTCAGTTTAGGGAACTATAAATTAAAGGAAATACTAAGTCAGATGAAAAAGGAGCATTATGTGAAAAGAAGGTAAAGTCATAACTTTTAAAAATATTTCTTTAAATTTGAATGACACCATATAGGAGAGCTCACATAATGCTTTTACTAGTCTGGTGCTGCATTAAGTTATAAACTGTGTATTGGTCAATGGTTTAAAAAAAAAGAGGTGGACCTTTCCTTCAGTACTAGGTATTTAGCAGTGTCATAGCTGACATAAATATTTAGTGTTTCTCAAAGACCAGCATAATTTCACACATAGTCTATGTACACACAATAAAAATATTAAAATAAAAATACAGATCACAACACTTAGCTGAAAGGGTACAATTTTTGCCTCATGCACCCCTCCATGGCTACAGCCAACAAATTTTACACTCATAGTGCTGTACTTTTTCAATTACACACTCTTAACAAAATCACATATGTAAATCACATGGGCTACTTTGTAAACAAAGCATTGTATGCATAAAGTAACATATTCTTCATGGAGTTCAAGGATATGTTCTCAAGATGAGGTAAAAATATTTTTTATGGGTGTACACTTAGTATCAGACCCTCTTGCATGGAACTATATATGCAGTATTTTACTGCTCATCTCTGGGGCACTGCAGCAAGAGAGGTTAGCAATCACAGAGTGGGAGTGCAAGACATGAAACACAAATGTTTCTGGCAAGACAAGGTCTAGGAACTTTTATTAATTCACAGGGAAGCAATTCACTTGGAAATAGTCTAGGAGGTTGCAGAGCTGGATACCATCATAAAATAGTCAGGTAATAAAGTTCACAAAAGGAAGAGAATTTTTTCAAAAAGGATCTGAAGCAAAAGGAGGAGTTCCAAACATATGAAAGCAGTGTGAAGCTGGAAGGAGGGACAGAAGACAAAAAGATAAAAGTGTGCAGAAGATAGAGGATGACATCAGTACAGAGATCAATGAGAAAAGTATTCCACAGAGATGTGATTTTTCCTAGTACAAGAACTGAACAAATCTTAGAGGAAACAAATCTCAAACAATTACAAGGAAGTACATTTATATGTAACACATGAATCTCATTGCCTGTGCATACTCTTGAAATCAAAACCTTAATGTGAGCCAGAAATGGATAAATTACTGTTATATTACACAGGATTCATTTCATGTGGAGAAGGGAAAAAATATCTTTGTGCTTCCTGGCATAAGTTAGGTACTAAATAATGAAAGGAATTAAAAAGATATTTGCCTAATTTGACATTATGCAATACTTATCCAGGCTGGGGCAGCTGTAACTCCTGCTAAAACAAGACATATCATATCATATCATATCATATCATATCATATCATATCATATCATATCATATCAATCATATAATATCATATCATAACATATCATATCATGATATGTCCAAGCATTTTGGAATATATACAAAACCTCACCCTACTCTACCAAGCTACTCAGAAACTCTTTCTGAAAGCAACCTCTATCTTGATTTTTCTTTATTTTAGTTAATCCCTTTAAAACAATTGCTATCAGTTATTGCTGGAGAAGGATACTGGATTAGCTGAGCTAATGTGGTGGCTCAACATGCCATGTAGCTATGTTTTCATGGGTGGAAGGACAGTGTGAAAGTCATGAAGCCCAAGACAGAGATGACTAATCCAGCCTGGCTAAGCAGCAGTGAGGGGATGGATTGTCCTGTGCAACATCACTGTAGTCTGGAACAAGGCAAATGTGAAAATTGTGGCTGTGTTTAAGGCAAAAGTAAATTATCAGTTTGCTGAACAACGTAAGGACAGGATAAAAACTTGAACACTCCAAACTATTGGCTTGCTCTCATATGAACACAAGCAGTGTTTGGGGTTGGGTGGAGATCAGGATTGAGGCTGTTCCATCATTACTTAAATCTGCTTTGCCCAGTACTAATGTCCTGTTTAAATTTATACATTCCTTCTTGGAAAAGGTTATCACCAGTAGCAACAGGCAAAATATTTAGTACTGAATAGTCTGCATATTTGTCCTCTAGAACCCAAACCTGTGTATGTGGAAAATAATTTGGAGAAAAGAGGGATCAGCTCCTGTATCTGCTATAGCTCCAGACACATCCAGATTTTAGTAATGCAAAAGAGAATTGCCATAATTATTGAGTGCAGTGGCTCTTCTCTTTCCTTTACCCACTGCCAATAGATACTACCTCCAGACATCAGAAGAGTTACTCCATTCTAGGGTAACTATCCCATGGCAGGAGTATCACTCTATCTGGAAACTGCACTGTTTGACTTTCATTCTGGAGCAGGAGTTGCTGACCCTTCTGTATGCTATTCCCTTTATCTACAGATATATATTTTCGTCAATTCACTTCTTGGGGTAAAATCTCTGTCTGACTGCAATCAAAGACAAAACAGCTAACTTCAAAGTGCTCATGATTTCTGCTGCCTTCTTGTTCCATACATTCATTATGGTTTAGATTTAAAGTATTTCCTTTTATTTGTTTGAACACTCTTTATTTTACCACATTCTTTTCCTGTCTCTCACATGAGAAGGAAATAAAGAAACCACACTGATTTGCCTGATATTTCCTATTATCTCATAAACTTTTATCAATGTAGTTCCTTTCTGCTTAGGAGAGTCCATATAATCTTAATCTTTTAATACAAAAATTCAGCCTCTGATCAGTGTTCATTGCCCTTTTCCTGCTACAATACCTTTGAGCTAAGTAATGAAGATTGACCACAGTATCCAATATCAAAGCATACCATTAATGCAAGAGGCAGGCACAGTAGAGGTTCTCCCTCTCCTTTTCCTCATGGCTTCTAAAAACCTGTTTTTCTGTTCACCACTGGGCACTGAACAATTACTTTACAGAGAAGATGGAAAAACTGAAAAGGTTAGAGTAAAGCAACATGAAAAAACAGCCCCTCCTTGTGATATTTATGTTTCTGCTGCTGGCCCTGGCAGAAGCCCAGACTTGGAATGAACAAAACTCCCAGTGGCTTAGGGACTACATTATCCAGCCCATAGTCAGGAAATGCAAAATCATGTGACAATGGGAAGAAATAAAGCAAGCTTTCCAATGCTTTTGAGCTTCCAGCTCAATCAGCTTGGATCAGAACTCAGGGACTGTTGAGATTTTGTGTGAATGAGTTCTCTATTGCTAAACAAAAACATGTGTGCGTTGTAGCGAAAGACAGTAAAGTGGTAAACAGTCTGTGGCTTTGCTTCCTTGTTGATATTTCTTTTTTACAGTACTAGCACTACATATAAAACCCCATATTATGTAAAAGGCCACTGAGCTCTCTCTTCAAATACAGTGACAAACTCTTTCCCAAAATAAAAAAATCAGCTCCCTATTTCTCCTCCTTTCCAGGAAAGCTACTTCATAATTGTTGATCACTACTCAGTGCCAAAGCTTTGTTCTTCTGAAAGAGTTGGGTAATGTTCCATGCCATTTATTAACCAGTGAGTCAGGTGAAGCTTCTTTGGGGAATGAATATCCCAACGACATAGATGTTTGGAAGATCATGTCAAATTCTCTCAACACATGTTTAAAGTAAAGAATGACCAGAATTGTATTATCATGGACAGAGTATTCCAGGATTCCTGTAGACACTGTACAGAGCAGAGATGTCATGTTCCCTTTTTCTCCCAGTATGGAATCATTCTCATGGGACAGATGTTTGTCTTCACAGGCTATGTTTTACCTAGAAGCCATAGGATCACTAAACAGGGAGCCCCTCTCCCTGTCATATTTTAAACCTCTTCTATAATTCCTCTCTCTCCTTTGCAAGGTTAGTGACAGAGCAATAAAACCAGAACATTCAAGATACAGAACACAGAGGGAAGCAGGTATCTAAGCACTTTCATATTGACCATTTCCATGACCAGACAGGGCCAGGTTTATGATTACATTTTCATGAAAAGCATGAGATTTATGGTTGTGACAACACTCTAAAGAGGCCCGACTATTTCAATAAACTAACATTAACTGTTTCAGATACAATGTTTTCTTTTATGGATTTTTTTTCATTAGCAAACACTCTATGCATCTTATCACATGAATTCATTGAGAGAAAGCAGGTTTTTGCAGCAATTTTGTTACCTCTTTCTCTGAGCACAACTGAGGACCAACAGGCGGGGACGGACATGATCTGTGTGATAAACAACAATTTTCTGAGTCCTTGATCAGGTGGAATCACAAAGTTGCAGTCTAGCCCATAAAGAGGAAAGTATTTAAGAACTGGGAGATTAAAGAGATTGTGTTCATGGTGAACAATAAAGGGGTCTGGCATTCAAAAGTGGTATCTCTTATATTTTGCTCCTGGAACAGAATTTGTCTATGAAACTCTTACTAGCTTAATGTTAAAATATCAGCTGAAAAATTCAAGAAACTTGCTTGCCATCTCAGCCTCCAACAGAAAACCTTCCCTGGATAAGCACAGACTCTGCTGTTGCCTCAACTCCCCTCAGGTGGGTTTAACATGCCTGAACCCCATCAAGCCTTGGACCAGAGAGCGACGGGTGAAAACAAATGACACAAACTCCTTAAATGGTGCTGCCATGTCCGGGTAGCTGGGAGCCTGCTGGAAACAGCTTCCCCAATACTGCATCCCATTGCTTTTGTTTATCTAGCCTTGCTGACATTTTCTTCAATTAGGAAACAATAGCTCCGTTCCAATGTACTGAGCACAATTACTGAAACTGAGTCACGTGGCACCAGGAGAGTGTGTTTTCAATTATTCACTCTGTCTTTTTTTGCCAGGCCTATGAAGAGGAACAGCCTTCTGCAGGAGTCAGGTTTGTCTGCCTCGCTGTTGTAAGTTCCTCCTTTTAAATTTTTATTTTACCATTAGGGTTTTTTTAATTATAATTTTTTAATTCTACTCTCTGAGAGTTTCTTACTCTTTATTAGAAAATTTCCAAATCTTTAGCTCTACCTACTGTGGGGAAACCCTAGACATCTGCAACACTTCAGTGCTAATAGTACTGCGCAGCAATGAATCTGAGTAAGATCACAAGATCTAGATTAAATTAGGATGCAAGATCTAGATTAAAAGAGGATGCTGCTAGCACTTGGTAATGTCAAACTCATCTTGTTCTTGCTAGTAAAGTCCTGTATTTCCTACTGTCTGGTTAGCAGCAGAGCATTCGCATTCAATCTGGGAGCTACACCAAATTATTTGTATCTTGTAAATGCTTGGTTTAATATCCAACCAAAAATTTGAACCAAATGGCTACAGCTCAGATCATGTATTTTGTTTGCAGAAGACAGTCTGAGTTTGGGCTTTTAAGATTTAAGGCTGGAAAAATAAAGCTTGGGGGGAAAAAAATGAAACATAGAAGGAACATTTGGTTTGCATTACAAACCACAGACAGCTTCCATCAGGCAAGCTGGAGGTATAAGAATGGCAAAAGAAAATGACAAGCAGTGAGTGCACTGGAGAAAAAGATGAATGGTTTGGAGAATTGACTTTGAAGTAATTGTCCATGGCCATCAATATCTCAAATTAAATTTGGTGGAAGATGGCAATGAATCATAAAGCTTCTCTGGTACTTGTGATATTGTATGCTGTGTAAAATAGCATATCTGGTTATTTTTATTGGAAAACTTATAGACTATGTTTTTCATACCTCCTATATTTCTGTCACTTATGCAACTCTGAATCAGCAGCTCTGGAAAGAATGTTGCCTTAGTTAGGACTTGTGATCTAATACTTCTAGCAAGAGCAAGTATTTAACTGGAAGTCTTCAGGTCTAGTGGGTTTATTTTCACGTCAGCCCCTGTCTCACTGTGGGATTGGGTAAGTCATTCAGGGTTAAACTTGGTCTTTGAGTGGATGTAGCTCTCATGGGAGGAGGAAACAGCTGATGGAACAGGGCAGAGAGTTCTCTCTGCATAAGGTAAAATTCCTCAGGAGCATTACAGGGGGATGGGAAAGCAGGATGCACTTAGACCCATGTTTCCTTCACTGTTTCAACAGGTGCTTCCATTGTCCCTGCATCCCAGATGTTTAGCAGAGCCAGAGAGGCACCTCTTGGACATTTCGTACTCGGGGCAGTTCTCCCTTAAGCCCACTAGCTTCAGGCAGAGCAGAAAGGACTTAATTCTAGCATGCCAGTCTCCAGAGTGCTGCATTCAGACCATTAAGCTATCAAGTCCTCTGCTTATCCAAATGCTTAATAGCCCTTTTAAAATTCTTCCTCTTTGAGAAAAGTAAGAGTGTGTTTAATGTTTGTACAAAATTGAAATACCTGAATGAAAAGTGTTCTTTCTTTTAGTTTCCCCAAATAGGCAGGATTGTTTAGGTCTGAATGTGCAGCTTGGGTACACTTGTGGTGGTGTTACCAGTGTCTAATAGCAATTGCCAGTATCACAGAAGAAGCATTGATCCCTATAGCAGATTTGCAAGTGATGCTCATTCCATTCACCTCCAGCTCTTATGCTTCCTACACAGGTGCTGAGAGTAGAGGCTTAAAAATTCAATAAGAGGATGTCTAAATTAAATACTTTGACTTTGTCACCTAAGTTTTATCCTAATATTTACTACACAAACTTTTCTATTTTCCTCATAGAGCCTAACTGGTACCAATGCTGCCATTCTAGAGAAAATACCAATTTTAGACATCCTCTTATTGAATTTTTATTGCTGACACATACCTACCAAAGCATTTCTAGAAAGTTTTTTTTGAGAAAGTTTTAACCACCTTGTTATCTTAAAATGCTCATTACGTTACTCATTTTACAAAAGCTCCAAATTTTGCTATATTTTGATTGTATATATTTTTTCCAATTTATCTTAATTTTATATGTTGAATCATGTTCTGAAACAAACCATTTCTGTAATAGGACAGTTTTTGATTGATGTACTGGAGCTGTATTCCTTTATAGAATTCAATCCCTAATCAGATATTCACATCTTAAGTGCATCACTGGATCCCTCCTTTACTCTTAAATGTACAGTCTAAAGTGAGTTCTGCTTTGCAAAGGTGGAAGTTTTATGGCAGCCTGACATTCCTTACTCTCTCAAGGCTAAGATCGACTTTTGCTAAACCACTTACAACTCGGATGTGCCAGGCAGAGAATTTAGAGTTGACAATTTGATTAATCTTCTTTGAAAGTGGTTTCATGAATCAAACTTCAGAAGGAGCTTCTTCTTTCCAAATAATATTAGGAGGATAGAGTAATGCTTTTAAAGTATCTTCCTTTTCAATTTGGGATTTCAACATGCAAATTCAGCAGATGCCCAAAGCAAGCAGACAATGGCAGCATCACAAACATTTATTAAAAGCACTCCACTCTGCTTGGGTAACATGGCAAGAGAATGAAAAGGTGAAGGAGGATCTAGGAGAGCTCTGCACAGAAGCAGAATTAGCAAGTCATGAGATATCACGTGGCTGTTCTCAGACTGAAAGGCTCTGTTGATTCGATTTATTCATTAGGGCTTTCCAGTAGCGTAGGTTATTAAGTGGGAGAAAGTAGGGTATATTACAACTTACTTTTATATTTCCTTTCCTGGAGGATATTTAGCACCACAGAAGCAGAGAAAACTACTGAAAGTATCATGCCACATAAATGGGAGAATGATAGGAAAAAGAGCAGCAGCTCTCTGAAGATGGACCAAAAGAACAATGCTGGCAACAGGAAGTCAAGAAAGTTTCGCTCCATTTCAAGATCCCTCATACTCTGCAATGCCAAAACCAGCGATGATGGGTCAAGTCCCGACGAGAAATGCCCTGATCCCTTTGAGAACTCTACCAGCTGGGGTCAAGAGGATTTTGACTGCTGTCCCAGAACACAGCTGCCATGCACAGCAGAGGCAGAGGACGGCCCACCTGATCCTCCACGTGTGGTCACCAGCATTCTCCAGTCCAAAGCTGCAGCAAACGAGAACTGCAACAACACGAGAAGAAAGTTCCTCACCAAGGTAGGCAACTCGTGCTGTGTATTGCAATGTTTCCCACTGCAGTAGTTCCTAAATGGATTAATTACTGTTTCTCAGGAACTTAGGGTTCTACTTGGCTTTTTCAGAGCCTACGAATCTGCAGTATTCTTGCTCTGAATAAAAGGCATGAAAATATACTGGCTTCCCTGCTGAGCTGTTGCACTCTGCTGATGCACAGTCTGCTGAAATCAGTGCCTCTAGGCCACTATCAGTGTTCAGACAAGTACAGCTGGCATGTTCTATCTGCAAGAGACTCTTCAGCTCAAAATAAAAACCTGTCACTGCAGCAAAGTGCTCTTGTAGTGTGATACCATGATATCTCACAAGCCATGCAAGCATGAATTATATTAATACTGTGTCAGACACAGGAGATTCAGTAGGCAGATGCTCTTTCCCTCTTATACAGGGAGAAGGTAGTGATGGCTCTAAAACCACCAGAGATGTCACATTTCCTAGAGATGTGAAAAGTCTGAGAGCTTCAGATTAGAATGCTATTCTTTAATCAGCTGTGTGAACCCTAACAATCTGAAAAATTTTTCAGTCTGAGCAATATATTTTAGATGGCTTTAGAAAGCTCTTTTAGTAGGATAGCCTAGTTTTTCCACTTTCTCTCTACCTGTTGCTATGATGTGAAAAGGGGACCTCACTGCAAGTGTCATCCTGGCACCTCTTTTATTACCTTATGCCTTTTATCTGTGCAGATACGTGCTTATGTGAAAGAACTGATTCTTTCAACAAAATAATTGTTCTTGTATATTCTATTTTGTTTTATACAAAATGAAATATAGATTGGCTAAAATTAGACATCTATGTCTAAACACACAGTGGCACAAGTGGTACTGAAAATCAGAATCTCCCCTTACCCTTGATAGTGACCACAGCATGCCCAGGATGCAGCAGGATGAACACAAGGGGTTTCTACCCATGGCAAAGCCCCAGCAGAAAGACAAAACCAAACCAATTTGCTATTGCATTCTGACAGAAAACAAGACCCAAGTCCCAAAACTCACTCAGTCCCCCGCAAAACCATGCCAACTCCTCCTTTTTGGAAGCAGTCCTTACACACCCTGCTGATGTCTCTGTGAGTGAAGAAGGAGCTGGCCTCTGTGCACTCCCCATCTTTTCTTTTCAAAAGCTGAAGCACTTAGGTGTGTGTCAGCTGCCACAGTCTATTTCCTTGCACATCTCCTGTGTGACCAGGGCTCCAATGCTGTGATCCATATCCACATGCAACTCCTCAGTATCTCATCTCAGACTGGAAGTTTAGATTGTTTGCTTTTATAGCTGGCAAGCAGCTAAAACAGGGATCTGGGAAACAGAGTAACACAATGCCTTTGCACATATAAAATAGAACTGCTAAGGACATAAATCCATTCTTAGGCTGAAGCATCAGTATCACTGAAGAACATGTGTCGGGCGCTGACATAAATTAGTCAGCAGCTCAGTCCCTCACAGCAGCATTTGGGTTGCTTAGTGCTGCTGCAGACTATGAGTACCATTAAATTCCCACTCCAGAGCTCCCATAGCAATCTAAACCTCTTCAAATGCTACTTGTTAATCTTCCATACCTTTCAGTCATGGATCAATGAGTGATTCTCAAGTCTTATCTTGGCTTGCTAAGTAGGATGAACATTGGTAACAGCTACACCAACCCTGTCCTGTGCTGTTGAGGCTTTTCCCCTAGAGTATGAAGCAGTGATCTCTACCTTCCATATGGCACAAGCCTGTCAGAACAATCTTCTGTACCATATGTCTTACAAAGCTTAAGCCTTCTCTCTTTAAGAAGTCAAACAGGCATTTTTTCATGTCCCAGTGTAATTCTCTCTCCTCCATCTAAATGTGACACTTCAGAAATTCATGATGTGTGACTCAGAGCTGAAGAATCCTTGTCTTTGTTCAAGAAAATTGATTCCATTCTTTCTGTGATGTTCTTGAGGATATTCCACTATTCTTCTACTTTCCAGCACCTCCAGCCCTAAGCGTGACTCTGAAGGTGTTAATAACTCCCACAGAACTGAACAACTTAATATTGCTGTCACAAGGAAGGAGCTGCATAATTTAATGCTCCCTGTGCATTTCTTCTCCAGAGTAAGGGGGAACCTGTAACATCAGTATTCAAAAGGAAAATGTCTTTTTTTCTGTTGAAAACCTGAGCCATACTCTACTGGCTGCATGGGATTAACCATAAACAATAAATGATTGGCAAATCAGTTATTACAGGACTGAATAACAGAGGGGTTTTATTCCTTCACTAATATTTTGTCAGCAGTGAGAGCAGATGAACTGTCTTTTAATCAATTTGGCTTCTGTGACCCACTATTTGCTTATACTGACTATTTCTTGCTGTGTCTAGAGGCCCAGGGTTACCCTGGTGTGACTTCTTCAGACACTTTGTGAGATGAGGTGTGCTTGGTCTGGTATGGTGGACTGCCAGCTGGTCTATGTATAAACAAGCAGATCTCCTTTACAGTTTGCTTCTCACAAAATCAGCAGTTTTCACATGGCCTAAAAGAAAAGAAACCAAAGAAATGGTAAGCAGTATCTGATACCCTGAGCATGGACACAGGAGACACTGTGGAAGATGTCTTTGCCTGCTCAGGCTGAAATCACTCCAGTTGTTGGAGAACTGGGCAGAAATAGATAATATCAGCTCCTTCAGAGAACAGCAGGCTGTGCAAGAAGCACTTCTACTGCTCCAAGAAGTATTCCATTACATCTTCCCAACACCCCCAAAACCCAGGGAAGTGCTGAGAGCTACCATTGGGGCTGGTAGCAGGGTTGAAATAGCATCTAGAATAAACTAGAATAGAAAAGGGCTGAATTCTCATGAAATAAATAGAGGAACTAAGCTGACCTGACTGCATGGCTCTACTTGGTTCCAGAAACTTCTGCACCCTTTCTTCCTGTAGTCCCTGACTCTCTGCTTGAAGGAGGGAAAAGGAAAAAGGTAATTTTCCTCCTTTGGTCATCAGCAGAATATAATTTTATTAACTTGCCTTGATGCAAACACCAGTTAGCTGCCCTTTGGTACCAGGACAAGTGCTATGGCAACAGACTGTAATGTCTCAAACACAAGCCCACGGGCAGGATAGAAAACCAAAGCCAGGAGAAGAGACTGCATTTATTTAGATATTTATGTGTTCTCCTCAGTTTTCACACTTCTCTCTTTCTGTCTGCCCAGCCTTCTTGCTTTTGGTGCACATCACCAGGTCATCTTCAAAGCAAGCTGGGAGAGGAACTGTTCCACTAATTCAGCATGTGGTGCAAAATGCAGGCCAGCAAAGGCTCCCAGGAAAACACACCAAAGGGCAGGTGATAGGGGAAAGGTCCTTCTGTGACATCTGACATGCTGAATTGTCAGTCTAGGGCAAAGCTTGGTCTCATGCCCTGCACCTTGCATCATCCTGGTTTTCCAGCTTCTGCCATTTTACTGGTTTCAAAGGGAATATGCTGCTGGGAAAATGAATTACACCTACTATAAATATTTTTAAAAGACCAAGGCATTGGGCTGGGGTACGTCAGAGCCAGTGGAGTGAGTTTATGCCAGACTCTGGCTCTTTCTGTCAGAACTGATGCAGAAAAAAATTGCTCCTTGAAGAAAATCCCCAAAGACCATATTCTCTCAAAAATCCCAGCCATTTCAGAGTCATAAGACTGTGAAAGAACAGAAAAACTAAATATTTTAATAAATTATTGTACTGCTGTTAGATATATTTTTCCTTTTATTTTTTCCTTTTCTTTTTAAACCAGAAGTCAATTAGCTCATTGTCATGCACTTGGTTAACTGAGTCCAAGACCTTACTTGAACTAGCCTTGTATAACATTTCAATTCAGACAATCTAACTACTGTGTCTTACTTTAAGAGTGCACAAAAGTTTTTCAGTTTTCCACAGATGCCATGGTTACCCTTATTTCTAAACAACATCTGGAATTAGATGTTTTGAGATGGAACTCTGAGTTAGAAATGTCTCATGAAAGCATGAAGGAAAAAGGAATCTTTTAAATGGCAGATAAAAAACATCCTCAGAAGCTTTGCATTTTGGATGACAAAAAACGGGAACAGGAAGAGAGAGTTCGCCTGGATGTACAAATTACTTTTCCAGAACAAAACACAAGAAAAGTTTATCTATTCTCACCTGTGTAAAATTCAAAAAGGCTCTTAAAGTCCTTTACCTTTTATCTTTCAGCCAAGCAGACTCAGTTCAAATACAAATTTTGCTTTGAGTGGAACATACAATGCAGAAACAAAAGTTTCCTCAGAGTCCTGAAGTGCTGGAAGACAAAGCAGAGAGTTTATTCACTGGGCAGAAAATATATGTTTAAATATATGTTCTAATAATGAAGAGACAAGGCTGACCTAAGATCCACCTGCCCCCACCTCAAACATGACAACCTTCTTTTAGCAAATTTTCAGTACTCACTGTATTCAGACCTACAAATCACCTTTCAAAACAAACAGAACACTTAAAAAAGGAAAAGGATGTAAAAATAAATACTGCCTTTACTCTTGGAACCATCAGCAGTATTTCTATGCATAAAATAATCAGAGACAGGAAAAAAAATATTAAAGAACTAAACCCAAAGCAAATTGACTGCGGGCACAAGAATTGGTCAAACATTTATTTTTCTGAAGAACAGCTTTTATTAATTTTCTGTCATGTTGCAATAACTTGGATATGAATATAATGATCTATATCCAGGACCCAAAAAATACAGATGTTGACAACATACAGATATTTGCCACATGTCCATAGACCAATAAAAACTTATTTTTTTAAGTAATTCACCTAAATGAATTGCAGCAATGATTGAGACACGGAGCTAATTTGAAATGTAGCCCAACTGGGTAATATGACTACAAATCTAAACAAAAATTGTTCCCAGGATTTTTCTGCTGTGTACAAGGGATTTAACCTCTACTTTCCTATGACTAAGTGCATGCAACTTACAGTTCTTGGAAAAATCTTCGTATCAGTTTTGATTTGGTGATGTTTCACATGGATGTCCCAATACAACCCAGAATTTCCAGCCTGGCACGTGTCCCATTGTACAGAATACAATCTCTTCCCCAAAAGACTTTCATAGTACTGCAATGAAAAACCTCAGAGCCAAACCCACTGCTCTCTGTGATGTCCTGTGAAACTGGGCAGAGACACAACATTTTTGGACAATTAATTAGGAGGATATTTATAAACATGATGGACACAGTATTGATATACTGTGAACAAGCTATAAGAAAGGCAGAACTCAGTTTTTAACAGAGATGAGTTGGGGACAGTCTGAAAAGGCCTATGAAAATCAATAAAAGGAAGAGTGGAGAACAGCTGGGCAAAGTTGTGTGTGTGTGTCTGATAGGTGTCTGTGAGAAGATATGTGTATCTTTCAAGGGAGGATTTCACAAGAGTAGAGACTCCTAAAAAGAGAAGCTGGCAAGTCCAAACTTGAATTCTGACTACAGGAAAAAGAAAAAAAATGACTTTTTAAAACACTGAGTTTTAAATACCATTATTATTTCCCAACAGCCCCAATCCCCAAGCAGCTGACATCTCAGAAATACTCAGTCAGTAAAATGGCAAAGTAATTTGCTACCTTTGATTCCATCTTACATCTCTCATGTTTTACAAAAGCATATCACCTTATTGAAAACCCTGTGAGTTTCAATGGATGCTCCATGTATGCAGAATCTGACCTGTAAAGTCATAATCATACCTGAAATAAAGGACAGCACAAACAAACAGAAAAGGGAACTCACATTTTTTTGCTACTCAAGATCTCAAATTTTAAGGCATCAGAATATTAATCTTTATTTTGTTACCATGCTGAAAGAACTGCCATAAGATCATTAAAAAAAAAGAACATAATGTAATACTGATTTCAAGTATTTCCCAAGATATTTATCTTGGGTGAAAAGCAAATATAAAAGCTCCAAAACTAATATTAGAGTTCAAGCCAACTGGTTTAAGATAGAACTCTGTCCATGCTTATATCCTTACCAACATATTACTCACCAGAAAAATTCTTCACAAACAAAAAAGGCTTCGTAAAATTCAGACACTCCTCATCAAAGGCAGACAATCTGGAATGTAAGCAAACCCACAGAGTTAACCAGTCAGTCAGTACAAGTATAGTCCTTATCCATTACCTACTGAAATCAGCCCAGGGCCCCAAGTTAAGTATTTCATTCATTCACAGCCTTAGATTTACTCTGGCAGGTTTCAGAATGGGAGCCAGGCTTCGGCAGTCAGCCTGAAAGATAATGGCCTTTATTGACATTGCTGTAATTTGCATTTTGTGTTTGCTGTCAGTTAGGAATGAGGCAATACCTACTGATTTTGGTGAAGCAGCACAATGATTCTCATCCTCAGAGCTGGATGAACTCTGCCTAGGGCGGAAATGAAGCCCTGCTGATGGGGAAAGTGGCTACACAGCTTTCCTTGTGCTCTCAGAGGACTACAGATTACTGGAAATAGTTTATGCACTTTGACCAGGGGCCCTGGGAGCAACACAGACAGTTGACCACTGTTATGTTTTGTGGCCTGTCCTAACATATGAAATTTGCCTCCCCTTCAGAAATCTATACCTCAGTCAAACAAATCTCTTGGGAACAAGCCTGGATCCAGGATACACTGAGAGCCCTCTTCACTTTGTGGAGTATGGAGAGGCTGGCGAGGGCAGAGGAGGTGGGTTCAGTGGGGAGCAGAATAAGGGAGAAATGAATGATTCTCTTGAATCAGGAGAAATACTAAGCAAATGGAAAAGAAATTGTGTGCTAACTTTTCACCTTTCCTCGTCTCTTTAAAATTTTTAGGTGTTCACATTTGTGCCACAGGAGTGTATTTTCTAGTCAAATGTGTTGTGCCTCATGTGCTTAGTTGATCCATTCTTTGCTTTCCATATATGTCTCAAAGCACTACTTCTCCTTCTGAATGGCCCTGTGTTAATGATTCATAACTGCATTAAAGATATGCTTACAATTAGTCCTCCAGATGCAATGCAGACTACAGCAATTTCAACCAGTCTGGAGTGGACAAAAAATTTTCCACTGCTGCAGACCTCTCTGGTCCCCTGCCCCCACTTAACAAGTCAGCAGCAGGGGTGAAACTTCTTGTGTTTTGTATACACTTATTTCACTTATTTTCCATTCAGACCTCTTCTGTTTTCCAGAGCATTTAATTTTCTGGTGTGTTTATTTTCCTCGCTGTCTATTCTTACAATAGTTAGCATGAGCAAAGTTTACCCAGTTACTATGAAAAGTCTGTTATTTGTTCTCTCCCCCTCCTGCAAAGGGACACTATATAGTAATTCTTCCCTCTTGTAGCCAGAAGCCACTGAAGTCCTAAGGATAATAACTTCTGTAAAACACTGACTCTCTAACACCATTGTTTTTTCTCAAATGGACAGTGTTAAAGGCTCCTGTTCTCCTGGGAGGCAGCCTGGTTCTAAGCCTTTCTTAAAAAGGTTCAGAATAAGTGTAACTTTTAACAGCTTTTAGTACATTTTTGCTCATGCAACCTTTCATCTTCTGGTGCAACCTTCCATCTTCTGGATCAGGACAGCTGCATCTGCAGGCTGTGTTCAACATCAGGGAACAGCAGCTCAGGAATCAAGCTCTCCAGGAGTCCGAGATGTGCATCTTTCTGGAAGGGGTTAACAGGCAGCCATGAAGGCCCAGCAAACAGGTACAGTACATGTGGAGTTAGCAAGCTATTACAGAGACATTTGTTTGCACAGAGTTTGCACAACCAGCTTTTTGTGACAAGCCATGCCTTGAAGCTCAGATCTAGAGAAAAGAAATTATGTCTGGGAATCATTCCTTACATTGCTTCCAGTTGAAGACACAGGTTAAGATTACAGAAAAATAAAGCTGTGACCACTCAGGGACCTATGCTGCTCAATTACACCAGGAAATAAAACCTGGAAGGAGAGAGAGAGTACATAACATCAGGTTTTCAAATGGTGATCCCTTGTTAAAGGGCAGTGTAGGCTGGCATCAGTCCCACAAGGCCACTGGAAAGCAACTTGAGACAAGATTCCTAACAGGAAGTAAATGTAGTCTTTGGTCAATTTTTCGGTGCAAGACAGTGAGAAGGGAGGAATGCCTTGCCTGAATGTCAGCTGTGTGATCACCAGGCAGCCAGTGATCACCAGGACTAGGCAGAAGAGAGGAGCAATGGGGAAAAATCCTAGCAGGGGATGGGGTGTATCTGCCACCCAGGCACCTCATGGCAGCCCAGGTCAAAGGGAGAACTGCAGCTGACTCCTCAGATAGTGAGACAGCACATGGAACAGGGATATATTATTCTGTGTGAAATAATATACAAATGTTTCTTTTTTTCCTTTAAGGGATGGTTGCCTGAGCCCAAGGGATGAACTGTTAGCACTAAATGCACAATCACTGAAAGACCTGTCCAGAAAGGAGGCTGAGTCTCTCATTCCCCCACCGACACGGCTGGTGAACATCATGACGGCTCACAAAGTAAGCACGAGCAACTGTGGGGTGATTGGACATTTACTTTAGAGAGGAGGGGAATTTGTTCATCAGACATTTGAAGATGGTTTTGCCTTTCATGACAAAACCCAAAACCTCTTGTGGTCAGACTCTGGTGACTTTCAGCATAGCTTTTTCCCAGACAAACAGAGGCTGTGGGGAAGCCAAGGCTCTGGGAAACTCTAGCAAGGGCTGTTCAAACCCTTCTTTTAGAAACACACAGCTTGCCAATATTAATTTTCCATTTAGAAGTTGAAGAAAGGCAGAGATGGATTTAAGGGAAGATCCATGAATCTCAGAGAAGCCAGAGAGCAGGCCCTGTAACAAAGTAGTTCTGTGAATCTAGGATCCATAGCTCATTTTCAAGCTAGCTAGCTTGGCAAGGGAAACACTGCAAAATCATTTTCAAAATTCATCTTTAAGGATCTTCTCCGTGTTTCTAATTCTGAAGAGTTCCCTAAGGGAAAAGCCCTAGTAGGATTTTGCTACTTGGCAATACCCCCACCTGCTGTCCAAGAGGAAAATTAGCATTCCATAGGTCTTGTATCTCCAAACAGAACTCCTGAACGTGCTCTGACACTGCTCCTGTCTCAGCTCAGAATAACATTGAGCAAAAATTTGGCGTTTTGTTTTATTTATATCAGTTTCCATATGGTGTCTGTATTTAGTAATGTTCTTCCTTTAACTGGGATTCCCTCAGGATCAAAATAATTGCCACAGAAACGGGATCAGAATCAGGAGTAGCAGGAACCACCCAGAAATTATTCCTAAGATCAACTGTTATTCAGATGTGATCATGTACTTATTTTCCAACAGTTCTAAAAACCTGCATTTAGAAAGCTGAATGTTTAATCTACAAGTTTTTAAATGCTAGAATTAAGGACTATATTCTCAAAAGCAACAGGAGATTCCAACTGGAAGGTACTGATTTTTTTGAAAGCTCTTAAACTTAGGCCTCAGACGTTTTTGAATGCTCAGATTGTATTTTGACTAAAAAACATCCATCTGAATCAGAAGTTAGACACATATCCACCATTGCATAAAATGGGATTAAGAATTTTCCTCTTGAATGTAACACCTCCCTAAGGACCTGAAAAGTATCAGCTACCTCCAGAAATTAGATAAGCACGGCTATACCTTACCCATCTATCAATCTGTCTGGACCAACTGGGGGTGTCCAATTAATTTTCTGTTCATTTTGTCTAAGGACCTGAATCTCTATCTTATTACTTCGTTATAATCATTTTTATAGCAAACTTTTGAGCTTCATTCCCCTTATCCTCCTATTTATTTTAAATAATGAATTTTGCTCCATGTATTTTTTTTTTTAATGCAGGCTGAAACCTGTGCAAGCCAAATTAGAAGAAATTAATTTTTTAAGAATAGATCACTTTGGAAATTTCTTGCATAGCAATGGGGGTTTTTTTGTTGGGTTTTTGTTTGTTTTGTTTTAGGAAGCACCAGCACGTAAGGGCAGGCCTTTGGAAATACAGAATGGTTTTCTGCACGGTAAGGCTGCATGCCAGCGGACTCGCAGTAACTCCACCAGTAAGTTGCAGAGCACTCATCTGTTTTCTTGCAATACTCGGGGGGTGCAGATCCCCCCATTGTGCCATGGTACTGTGCTGCTAAAAGAAATGTTGAATGTTGTCCAGATTTATTCTGGGATCCTTAGCTAAGAATTGCTGATGCATAAAATCATCAGCTGCTGTATTCACAAGGTTTTGCATCCTGGTTTGGTGCATAAGGTTTGCATTTTATGGTTTGGGGCTTTTTTAAATGGCGTATTCTAAACAGGCCAACACTTTTTTGGTAGGGAATGCATGCTTTTTATTATATTCAACATCAATCGCTGTCGCCAAAGTGACAACTGAGAACATCAATCCCTTCACAAAGCGATTTAACAAAGTCAAAAACACTTCTGGGTAACATTTACCTAAAACGCCTGCGCGGGCTGTCCAATAACTCGGCTCTCTGCCCCCCGGCAGGTGCGAGCCCGCTGTGGGCCGGGGCTGGGGCGGGCCCGGCTCCGCGCAGGGCCGCGGCCCTCAGGGAGCGCCCGCCGCCCGCCCTGCACGCCGGCCGGAAATCGCTGTCGCAGCAGCTGGACTGCCCCGCCGGGAGAGCCCCGGTGAGTGCCGCGGAGCCGCCGGGAAACGCGGCGCTGTCCCCAGCAGGGCTCCCTGCATGGCACATCCTGCCAGATCCCCGCAGTCACTCTGCCTCCTCTGCTTTCTGCCCCCACCATCTCCTCTCTGACGGGTGGGAGAGCGAGAAAGGCTCTGTGCCGGCAAACCCCCATTTCTCCAGGTTCTCCCTCCCGTTGCCCAGCAGGTTCTAAGGGGTGGGTAAATTCCCAAGGGTGGTTTACCACCCTGCTCTGAGCACCAGTCTGCCCTGGCACCTGCGCTGGCCGAGCCACGGCCACAAGCGGGTACGGACTCAGCATGGCCCCCACTGAAAGAGAAAGATTTAAACGCCTGTTAAAGGAGGCTGGAGACTGGCTCCTGTGCTCTCCAGATGGGTGCTAAGTGATCCATCAGAGGCTGGGACAGTTTGGGGGATTGACGGCCAAAAGTCTCAGACTCAGACCTGAAGAAGAGATGGAGGCAAAGCTCCTCATACTCAGCTCCCACCTCCCTCCCTGCCTTCTCCAGGCCCATCACTCACCCTGAGGGACCCAAGGCTTTAACGGGAATGAGGAGGCTGCAAACCAGAGCACAAACCCCAGCCAAACCACACCCGAGTGCACAGACAGGTCCTCAGGGATTCACTGGCTTTCCTGCTCCTCAAAGCTCCTGTGTGGCACACCCTGCCCCTTTGAAGAGGCTCCTTGGCAGCATCCTGGCTTTGGGTATTGCTACCCACCACAAAGAGAAATAAAAAATACACCTTCTCACACAGAAACAAAGGAAATTTGAAAATTTCCTGTTTCAGATTCAGAAGACCCCATACCAGAATAAACAGTCACCCTGGTCTGACAGAGGAATGCATTTTGGAGAGTGTGTTTTTGGTGTTGCATACCTGTTCACCTCTTAATCCCATTCCCAGTCCCATGTTGATTAGATAATCTGGTTTTCATGTCAAAACTGAGACTCTTGCATATGCAGAAGCCATAATTTTGGCTGATTTTTCACTCTTCAAGACCTGCTAGTTTCACTTTGCTGCATAAAAAAAAAGAAAAAAAAAAAAAAAGAAGCGTTGAACTCTTTCAGATGTGTAATGAGTGCAATTAACTCTGACCCTGCTGAACTTCATGCACAGCTCGCTTTGGGTAATGACTTCTGTCAGGGTTTAATTATCTTGTAATACCCAATTCTATGTTGAAATAGGAGGTTTTCATTAAACATTTCACTAAATATTTCATTAAAAGTTTATTAAAGTGGGGCAAATCTCAGAGGCTGAATTTAGGAAATCCAGCACAAATTCATATTTTGGGGAAAATGCTGAAAACAGGTTTGGTATATGCCAAGATAAAGTTTTTAGTCACAAGATGAAGGAAAGATTTTGAATGTCTTGATTCTAGTTCAGTTCTTGAAGGCAAAAATTATAATACTTGTTTACGTCCCCTAATGACCACAAATGGGGTTTTGGCATGGGGACTCAAGCCAGAACACAAATATATCTTTCTACACCATTGCACCACTTCAAGGACCAACACCCTAATTTTTCTCCAATTTAGTCCCTACAATACAAATTCAGTGAGCAGAGATTTTCTGAATAACAGATTATGAAAATTACAAGGTTTTTTTTAAAAAAACAATTTTTAGCATGCTCAGTTATAAGGAAGAAAATTTCAAATAAACAAGTTGCTGCAATGTATGTTCAAGAATTTCTGTTTATTCTTAAAAGGAAATTGTGGCTTTTGTTGGTTTTTTTAATGTTCACAGGCAATTTCGAGGCCATCTAGATCCCTAAGTACAGCACAACTTGTGCACACATCCTGTGGCTCACAGGCTTCCGTGATTTCAAACATTGTATTGATGAAAGGACAAGGAAAGGTAAGACTGACTCTGTTGACTTACCATGAGTTTTACTTCATGTCACAAATGTGATCTGCAACGTGCAGAGAAGTGACTGCAGGTTCCTACTTTTGGGCTGCCAAGTCATATCCAAGAAAAAATTTTAAAAATAATTTAGACACCTTCCTATGTGCATATAATAGTGAATTAATTGATTGGAACAAATAAAAAGCAAAATATGAGAGGATTCTCCTGAAATTCCCATTTACTCTTACTACAGGAATGTGACTTGACTGTTTTTTCATGTATTATACTACTCCACTGACAACACTGCCCATGTAGGTAATGCAGAAGGAACTGCAAATGAACTGTTATGAGAACTGAACATGGGTTCTCACAGACTTTTTCTTCCATAAATTAGGGTTTGGGCTTCAGTATCGTTGGTGGTAAAGACAGCATTTATGGACCAATAGGCATCTATGTCAAAACCATCTTTCCTGGTGGAGCTGCTGCTGCTGATGGAAGGCTACAAGAAGGTGGGAAATACCTCTTGTCTCCTTTTTCCCACTTCCCAAAAAATGACACTGAAAGACAGATTGAAGCTAAAATGAACCCTAAGTGACTTTTACACCTGCATTCAATTTTGCATTTCCAAGAGTCATTTTCAGTGCATGTATGTTATCATGTAACTCACTGCACAATGCAGTAATATAATTTTTTCTCTTTCAAAACAGGTGATGAAATCCTGGAACTGAATGGAGAATCCATGCATGGATTAACACACTATGATGCTTTGCAGAAATTTAAGGTTATGTACTCTCCCTCCAGAACAACCTCTGGTTTTAGACACGATGTGCATGTGAGCTCAACCCATTCACTCACTGTCTGTTCTTTCCAGCAGGCCAAAAAGGGTCTTCTGACACTTACAGTCAGGACAAGCTTCAGCACACCTCATTCTGCTTCCAGCTGTCAGTCACCCCTCTTGTGTCAGTCACTGAGTTCCAGTACATGCATAACCAAGGAAAACAGCTCTTTCAGCTCAGAAAATGCAGCATTCTCCTTAAATCCTACAAAGCCCAATGACAGGGTAATAATGGAAGTTACCCTAAACAAAGGTGAGTGTTGACATTAATTGAGCACTGCCAACAAAGCACTGACTGACAAACTGCTGTTCATTTGCTCTCTGAATATCTTTCCTCACAAACCTGATTCTTTTCCCAAGTTTTTTTAATGCACTAAATTAGATCTTGGTGCCTGTCAGTGCTAACAAGTATCTATCAACAGCAGGATTTTGAACGCCATCTGTCCTCAAGAGCCAATCATTGAGGATTTTTTGCTCTCAAGCATGAGAGTCACGTTCATATCTTTCACTTGAAAGAGTAAAGCTCTTGCCAACAAATGCCTTTTATTAAGCAGGCTCTGCAACTCTTATCCATAATTGTGCAAGCAGTTAATTTCACTCTTGAAAAGGCTTAAAACCAAATAAAATAAGTATCTACAACTTCTTGTAGTTCTTTCACCTCCTCTCCAGCTGTCGTCATCATGTTTATATTTATAAACAACCACTGGCACAATGAAATAAACTTTTAAATATGGGAACATCAGAGCAACAAACAAAGCAAACCCTCTGTGAGGTACCAGTGACTTACCAACCACACAGGATGGGATCTGACATAAGTGACTGTCCAGAGCAAAGAGGGTAAACTCACAGAAGTCTTCAGCTGTATCATATAAAACAGACGGAGGAAATGATATAGCTAACAGTAGCCATGTATCCTTAATTTTAGCTTGTTTTTCCTCTTAGTTTTAGCTCCTTGATTTTTTTTTCTATTCTGTCTCCTTATAAAGCCATTTGAATTCTTCTGTAATGACAGGTATTTTGCAAAATGAATCTGCATTCCATTGTGTCTGTTACACTTTAATCATGAGGGGGACAAAAGCCCCCATAACAACCCCAAAATAAAATAATAGAAAGGTAAAGAAAATGCAGTGGAAGCAGCAACAAATACTGAATGTGCAACATTCATGAACACGAGACTTTGTTTCTGGTTCATGCAGAAAAAATAATTAAATTTAATTAATTTTTAAGAAGGTTCTTCAATAGTTTGCTTAGACTGTTTCTTAATGGAGTTTTTTTAATTATTATTCTTTCAGAGCCAGGTGTGGGCCTTGGAATTGGGTTATGTAGCATCCCTCACTTCCAGTGTATTTCAGGGATCTTTATTCACACTCTCTCGCCAGGCTCAGTGGCACATATGGATGGGAGACTCAGGTAGGATGAGAAAGACTGGCTATCTTATGCTACAAATTTCTCATTGATCTGTTTTATGGGTTTATTTTTGACCTATTTGGGCAGGAAGTAATATTGATTTCTGGGAATTTGGAGTTTAAAGCACGTGTGCTATTCTCAGGGTTGGAGCATGTCTTCGGGATATGTGGGATTTCCAGAAATACAGCAACCCAGTGAAATCTCTGGCTCTTGTCCAAGCTGGGCTAACTTTGAAGGTATTAGACAAGCTTGTAGCATTGCTTCTGGAGGAGATCTCCAAATAAGAAAGTATTTGGAAAAACCTAAACATATGGCATAGCTTGGCTTGTTTGAGCACTAGATTTTTTTTCCTGATACAAGCTCCTCAAATTCTATCACTTCTTGCCCAGTAAAAAAACAGATTTGCTGAAATGAGCTTTAGTGAGAGTGTAGAAATTCACTTTCAGAGATTTTTGACCAACTAGTAATGTTGAACATAGTGAGAATTGAACAGACCACAGCAGTTTCAGCTAAGTATTTTTGATTTAAGTTTAGGTGTTCTGTAATCCTCCTCTCTAATACTTTAGCTGAAAGAACTGTAGTCTTAAATTATTTGAATATTTGCATGATACAAGTCAGTGCCTTCAGTCAGGCTCTTGATGTGTGTGAGAACTAGAGCAGAGCAAGGCAATCTCAGTTTCCATATGAGCCAAATTTGGATTTCATCTATAAAAAATCCAATTTAGCAGATTTTGATAGTTTTTCATTAGAATTTTTCTTTTAACAGGTTATTCACATATGTAGCAGAAAGATAACATCCTTTCTGACCTTAAAGAGCACTAACATAATATAAAGACCTGAGAAGTGAAGTGTTAACTGCAAAGGAAGGTGTAGGTGGAAGCAGCAGCTGAGCTGCAGACAGCAGAAAGAACACCAAGTGTGCACAGCTGAACATGCAGAAAGCTCAGAGGTTGCATGCAAGATGGCAGATCAAACCCCCTTGACATCCAACTCATTCCCATTCCATTTTCTATAACAGGACAGAAAGACAGATATAATCTGTTAGAATATTAATTAGGTTGACCTTATGAATTTGCTTTTTGTATGTTTTCACATGGGTGAGATGAGGTCAGGAGAAAATCTCCTTTGCTTACATCCTCTCTCTTTTTTTTTTTTTTTTTTTAATATCACTCTAGGTGTGGAGATGAAATTCTTGAAATTAATGAAACTTCAGTACAAAATACAACCCTTAATGAAGTTTATGCTGTGCTGAGCCATTGTGATCCTGGTGCAGTACAAATCATTGTTAGCAGACACCCTGAACCACAGGTAGCACAGTCTGTATTATTTCTGAATTTCAGTATAGCACATACTGAGAACTAAGAGGGAGCAAGTGTTGACTACAAAGATGCTGATGTGCACAGTGATGATCTCTTTATGATCATCACTGTGCACACAAAAAAATCTGAGATATGCACTCTCTTAAGTGGAATCATTTAAGATTTGAAGATCACTGGTGACAGTCTTATATGAGGTTCTATGCAGTGAATAAGGAAGTTACAGAAACAACATTTAAGGAATAACCCAAAACATAATTCTTATGTAAGAAAGAATTGACAATAATAAGTAAATAATTTGAAAGAGGGAACATACCTCCCCAAAAAGAAATAAATGTTTATACACTGTCTTTCAGTAATTGAATTTAGGTCTTGCCCTGCCAATATTTGTAATTAAATTAATATTGAAGTACAGTGTTTTATTCTTGCAAGGTTTTTCTACAAAATGCTTCCTAATACCAAAAACTGTATATATTATTATCAAGTTTAAATTGTTACATAAACTATGCTGTATTGAGTTACCTTATACTGGTAAATCCAGGACTCCACTTCTAGTGAAATCTGCAAAAGAACATTTGTCTTTGAAAGGTCCCATTTTACCTAAACAGCCACTAAAAAGAGCATATCCATAGATATACTTCATATATACTGGGATATATACAAATATAATGATTTGCAATTAACTCACCTCATGAGACTAAAATGGCATAATATTTCCTAGGTGTCTGAGCAACAGCTAAAAGAAGCTGTTGCACAAGCTGTAGAAAGCAACAGATTTGGAAAGGAGAGACACCAATGGAGTACTGAAGGTAAGGGAATAAATGCATTCACTGAGACATGGTAAGTTTGACTTAAAAGATGTCAAGGATGAGTACACACTGTATTAGAATCCTTGAAAACAGTCAAGTAACCCAGAGCAGAAAAAAAGAAAGAGGAGGAAACCTCACAGGACAGCCCTCCTAACATGTCTCTAAGGATATGTTACCAGACTGGTGAGAACACACCAAGTCTGTCTGATTACCAACAAAAATTTCTTGTGCAAACTTCCTCTCACGGTTGCTCATCCTCTCCAATTCACAAGCTGTGCTTAGAGATTTTCAAACCACTCTCTGTAGGTGACAGGACTATGTCAACAAAGAACTATGAAGATGATGTCCTAGGGGTAAACCTTGTTTTTTGTGAAGAAACGCGACCATGGCTGGAGCTATTTGCCCAGCTCAGGTATGACATCCTCTCCCAGTAATGATACTCCTTTGAGTGTCTTCTAAAGAACCAATAGGTAACAGTCATCAGTAAAATTATAGTGCTGACATACCTATATATAGGGAAAATGTTATTTGGTTGTCCAGGAACTTGGCTGTTGACTCTTGACCCTACAAGCCTTCAATGCATAAATCACACCTTTGCATCCACTGAAGATGACATTTAGGGGCAGATTTCATCAGCTGAAACTTTGAAGTGAGCTCTCTGCATGTACTGAACAGACATTTTGGCCATGTTCCTGGTACAGGTGTTAAGAGGCTGGAAATGAGCTGGCACGGGAGGCAGCCCTGTGAGAAGCACACGGACAGGAGCACGGGCTGCTGCAGCCGCAGGGCACAGCGCCTCATGACCCGCTCCAGCAGCGACAGCAGCTACAACCCCCGGGCCTCCTGTGCCCCTGCTGCTGTGCACCAGCTCACAGACTTGAAAGCAAGAGTACACAGTGTAGATGTACCAATCACCCAGCAGCCTGGACTGCTCTACTCATTCTCTGCCAATAATTCAGGGAGAAATTCCCCTCCCACCTGTAGCGAAGGTGGTCGAGCCCTGCAAAACGCTAAGAAGTCATCAGAGATCCTCGTTAGAAAACCTAAATCATCAAAGCCCAAACCTCCACCAAGGAAATACTTCAAGCAGGACTGCACGTGTGATGACATGCGTAATGCAGACAGAAAAGAAAAGCTTGTATCAGAAATGGCTGCATCATCTTCTGCAAGTGTGCAGGTAAAGTAAAATTTACAACATTTTTCTTGTCTCTGCATATTTGTGAGGCAGGGGAAGGAGGAAGGCAAAGTGGCCTTGCATGGCAGCAGGAAGAAGAGTAGGAAAGAGAGAGAAAAAGTATATACACATGAGAATTGGGGGAAGAAGATGAGGCTCTTCTGTTTTGAAAATAAGGTGTGTATCTTAGTGAAGCCAGTATAGCACAAAATGTTATGTTCAAAATAAGGTCAGAAGGCAGAGAATTGTCTGAAGAAAATCTTCCCTACTAAGGTATCTGAGTTAAAATCCCAGAGATCTGAGAGCAGCTGCAAGAATTAATCTGAGTGCCTGCCTCTCCTCATGAGCATGTGCCATTGGTAGTAGGCTTTCAGGGTTATGCCCTGGGCTGGGACTGGAGGGGTTTACACAGCCTCTGATGCCAGCTTGGTGTGGCTCACCCCAGCTACCTGTGTCACAGAGTCATACCATTTATAGAAGTAGTCATGGGACAATAATTTCTTTGTTTCAGTAGTGGATTTTTACTGAAAGAAAGCACTAACATTATGTGCAGTGGGGAATCTTGGGCTCAGATACATTTCTTGAAACCAGGAGGTATTAAATAAAACCATTTAAATTGTGGTGCACATGCATTTTTGTTAGTGAGCTAGAGTATTTGAAAACTGTTCATTTATACATTGCTAAATTTCAGTTCCCTCTCTTATCTAGGGCAACAGAGAGTGTTTCACTTTTGCATGAGTGTGAAGGATTGCAAGATCTGCATGTTGAAACAAAATTGTGGTTCGTTTAAAATCGAAACTTCTTTTCCTCAGGTTTAGTAATATGGCAGTAGAAATGAACTGCTCTCAGTGCAATGCAAAGGAAAAATACAAAAAACAAAACACAAAAAAATCCAAACCAAAACAACAAATAACCAAACCAAACACAAAAACCCACAAACTGCCCCCCCAACCAGTTCCCAAGCTGTAAAGATCAGTACAAAATTATATAGAGCAAACTAAAGTCCACATATAATGTTAATATCCAAGAAAATTTCAGTTAAGCATCTTAGGTAAGGTCATTTTTACCATCCCCTAACTAGAAACCACTGCTAGAAAATCAACTTTCAGAAGTAAAATTAAGGGCAATAAGTACTTGTTGAACTTACCACTCCCTGCAACTTCTTATTCTTCGTACTTAGTCATTCTAAATGACAGTGAGAAAAACCTAAATCTTAAGATCAATAAAACCCATGAAAAATCAAGGTCTGTTTAAGAAGACAACTTCCTCTATTTAGACAGTCTGTAGATCTGTATATACCCATGAGAGAAAGTTTCTTGTCAGAATGTATTTCAGATCATTAAGAGAAAGTTTTATTAGTGATTTTTAATTTTTTTTAACCTTTATTCCCCAGAAATTTTGTATTAGTCAGTCTGAGGCCCACAATTTTATATGGGGTTTCTGTTTTTTCCAGATTCATATATTTTTTCAGATTCATTTATAGTGTGGTTTGCATAATTGCATTCTGAAACACTTCTCTTTCCTGTTTGTTCAGCAGGAAGTTGGAGAAGCAATGCTAGAGGGACATCAAACCGATGTAACCCACAGTGTCTTCACCACTTCTCCCACTGCATGTGATAAGGAACACACAGCTGCTGCTCCAGTGGGCAGAGATCAAGAAAAAAGAGAAAAATTAGGTATGTTTAATTTAATGAACTTTTTTCCCTCAGCTAAATATACAGTATTTAGTTTGGATTCCAAACTGGGTATTGAGCTGATTTCACTTTTTCTTTAAATGTAGTCTTCAAACAATATCTGTACATTTTGGGATGAACAGATGAAATTTCAAATTATTGATTAATCTCTGTAAAGAAAGGGAAACTAAATCAAAAGCAGCATAAGAGATGATTTGTTGTAAAAATTGTTAATAGGCAGTATTTCTATATTGCTTCAGATGAAACTGCTTAGTTATTCTGAACATCTCATATTAAAGCTTAGTTTTAGCATTTCTAGAGGATATTTTTATGCACATTTTCAAGACCTAGTGTTGCAATGGTACAAACCACTGATAAGTTACTTTTCTGCTGTGCTAATTAGAATTAAGGAAACTTAGTGTTAAGGGAACAAGACAATCTCAAGATATCTCTTACAACATACAGGCTTATGTAATTCTGTAAGTTATGGCTCAGATCATTAAAAAAAGTAAAAATTTTGCCTTAGAAAAGTTCACACTGGAGCAGAAAACTGTACCTGTGCAGCTGCACAAACAGAACTTTGCTGCCATTCAGCTCTACTGTGTCTAACATTAAAATGCTCAATTGCTTTCTGAAGTAAAAAATAGTCCCATATTAGAATCAAGTTTTTACTTATCAGAAAAATCAACTGGAAATGCCTGAGGAAATTTGAAGCTTAAATATAGAAGATCTTCCTATGATAGTCTTTTTAGAGTAGGATATACTTATAAATGTAGAAAACAAATGTTTTTTCAAAGAATTTACTGTAACACCACCTTTTTCTCTAGGCTCCAAAAAACATTGCAATTTTTACTTTCTATTTTAGCTGTTACATACTGTATCAAGATTTCAGCACCCCAGAATTTCAGTATTTGTAAACCCTCTAAAAAACAAACTCATATTTAAGTGTGCAAGAGCCTTGTTTTTCAGTTAATTTCAGTGTCTGGATTCAGAATTTATGGCTCAAGAATGAAGAATTTTTAAATGTTTAAATCTTTTAGAAACTTCAAAAAAATTTATCAGAGGCTTGAATGAAGTTCAGGGTTAATGAATTAATAATGATGCAGCGAGAAGTAGATGGATGGTTGTTTATAATCGATGTCTCTTTATTACAGGGACTCCACTTTCATCAATACAACGGCCTGTACTTAAAAGACAAGCACGGGTAGATTATAGTCTTGATACAACAGAAGACCCCTGGGTTAAAATTTCTGACTGCATAAAAAGCTTATTTAATCCTACCATGAGCGAAAACAACGTCCACTTAGATTTGCAACCTGGCATAGACAAAAAAAAAGAGAATCTAAATCAAAGCAGCTCTGAGACAGTTCTAAAGAAATCGGAATCAGAATTAGTGGGTTCCAAAGTGCTGAAATCAGATGAAAATGACAGTGTGAAAAAGGGTCCTCCCGTTGCACCAAAGCCCACCTGGTTCCGTCAAAGTCTGAAAGGATTGAGGAAAACAAACTCAGATCTAAAACCACAGGCAGAGCAAAGTCCTCCCAACCATGACAGTATTTCCAGCAAAAAACTGCAATCCAGCTTATCACGTGTGTCTCCGGGAGGATCGTCAATAAAACAAAGAATAAGCTCATTTGAATCCTTGAGCGCTCCACAGTCACCTGAAAAAACCCCCCGAAGGTTGAGCCTAAAACCATCGGTGCAGAAAGAACCTTCTCACCCTGCAGCAGGGGCAGAGGCAGCTCCAGCCTGTTCAAACCAACCCCTCCTCCTACATCGTGAAAACAGCCACCAACAGTCACCTGTGGCTACAAAGAGCCTGGACAGATCTTCCTCTCGCAGGGAGAGTATTGCCAGACCAGAGAAAACCAGCTCAGAGAAAAGCAGCAATGCCAGCACTGAAAGTTCATCAAGTCTCCTCACTCCAGGAGCCGTTAACTCCCATCTTGTGTCAGTAGCGAAAGCGCACAGCCTAAGGTCACGAAGCTTCCCTCTCACTGCTGCCCAGGCTTGTGAGATAATGAAGCCATTTGATGAGAAGTGTAGCAAAATCTATTCCATCAGCAGCCAGGTGTCATCTGCTTTAATGAAATCATTGCTTTGCCTTCCTCAGTCCTCAGCCTCTTCTGGAAACAGTGCATGGGAAACTCTGGACACAGTGTCTCAGTCCTCCATGGAGGAGGATGGGGCTTCCACCTCACCTGCAAGTGAGAACCATCACCTGGACACTGGCTTTTCCCTAAAGTAAGATACCATATTTAAAACTCAGATTTACAGATCAGCACTGGTGAGCAGCTGCACTGATTCACTGACAGATTAAAGTTCTAAGGTAGCAGCACACAGAAGTAAAGCACAGACTAAGTTAAGAACATTTTAGATCATGAAGGTTAAATGACTCATGACTGTTAATCTTGTTTTTCATTTGTATTATATCCGTACATGGACATTTCAAACATCATCCTATTTTAAGGCCCATTATTTCTAGAATCTCCATGATAAAGCAAATTTAAGTGCATTTGCCTGAGGCCACGAAATTTTTCTCATTCTTTTATGCAATGGATTCTACTTCCTTTAAGTGAACACGATTAATTTCCATTTGCCTGTATTTATAATAGTTGTAGGAGTTGCCTCCCGAATTACATACTACTAAGATGAAAAGATGACTGCTCCAAAATTGCCTTTTGCTTTAGTGGGTATGTTCTCTCATAGCTCAATGTTTCTTTTTTGTTCTTGTCACAATGGGACAGCCTCTCAGAGCTGAGAGAATACACGGTGAGCCTGGCAGACAAAGGGAAGGAGGAAGACAAACAGGAACAGAGCTCACCTCAAGCATCCGGTGTGTTGGGGCAGTCAGTCATCTCTCTGCTTTCCCCTGAGGAGCTGGCAAAGCTAATAGAGGAAGTCAAAGCCCTAGATGAAGAAACGCTAAAGGTAAACCTGCCATTTTTTTTTCTTTTTTCATGCATGATTTTCAGAAAGCTGTAGAGTGAATGTGTCTGGTAAACTTTGCAACTTAGTATTTTGCTTATGCCACTAAGTCTCATTAAAAAATGCACAACAGACTTTCCAATCATTGTGACATATCTTCTGGGAAGTTCTTGACTTTATTCCTTTCTCTGCCTAGGAACTAGATGATATTCATGTTACAGTTTTGCATAAAGAAGAAGATACTGGGCTTGGATTCAGCCTGGCAGGGGGCATTGACCTAGAAAACAAAGTGGTAACAGTAAGTAGCATCTTAAAAATTCCTCTCAAAACAATGCTCTATCTAAAAATACATACCTTCATACATACTTGGTTTTCTACTACAGTTTTTAGCTTTTAGATAATCAAAGCAGGAAGCTGTATTGATAAGGTTGGAAGGACCATAGTGCGTGAAAACAGGTTCCTTCTGCACAGAGCTGCCTCTCCAGGTGTCTGGTAGCAGTGTCCTGCTTCCTTGGGCACCTCTTCCCCAGCAGCTCTGAAAGCTGAGGCAGAACACACAGGCCTCAGCAGGAAATAACCAATACCTTACTCACGTGCTTATAGAAGACCATGCAGGATGGTCTGGAGGAATGGGGTGGGTAAAAACACATCAGGGATCTGGAAGCTAGAGATAAGTCTCACACTTCCTTTCTCTCATGAGCAGCAAGAGGGTCAGGAAGTAGAATATGCAAGGTACATAGTCATATGGGTAGCATGGCTTTAGCTATCTGGTACCAGGGCCAAACTGCTCCCCTGGCTGCTTGAGGAAGATGTGCACAGGGAAACTTCGTGCAAATTTATTCATCTTCCATCCTGAAATGTGATAGAAGCAACTTGTTCCCAGCAAAGAATGAAAAATGCACATGGTGTAAAGTGTTAACTAAGGGATTTAGTGATGTCCTTTTTTCCTCTTCCCTTGTGTGTGTGTGTGGTGACTGGGCCTCTTCAATAGGTTCACAAAGTATTTCCCAATGGCCTGGCCTGTCAGGAAGGAACTATTCAGAAAGGAGATGAAGTGCTCTCCATTAATGGGAAGTCTCTGAAAGGTGCAACTCACAGTGACGCCTCAGCAATCATGCGACAGGCCCGGCAAGCCAGACAAGCTGTCGTTGTCACCAGAAAATTCAAAGATGGAGAAAAAAATCTCAATGTTTCAATCAGCTCTAGTACATCATCAGTAGCAAGTGATGCCTCACAAGAGTCTGGTAAGTTTAGTGGCATTATCTTGCAGCCCCAACTAGATAAGTGTTTACTCATCACCTGAAATCCAGGTGTTCATAAAACCAGCAGCAGCTGTATAAATCTGTGAACCCTGATAAAAGACAGCACAGTTAATAAAACATTCCTGAAATATACATTGAAATATTTGAAATAACTTTACTGAAAAGGGAAAGAATTAATGGATTTCTAAAATAACTCCTAAAAAACCCAAGCATGATTCTCTATGTGGATTTCTGTAGATGTACAAAGATGGCTATTGTAGCACACCATCTAATTGAAGGTATAATGACAACTTGGTCAACAGTGATTCTTTATTCTAATATTGTTACAAGACTTGTTCTCCATGAAAGAGAATTTCAGTTTGAACAAACAATACGCTATTGTTTGATATAGCAGGTGGCTGCATCTGAAACACAGCAAGGTCAGAGTTTTGCAGAATATTTCACTTTCAGAATAGTTTTGTGTTTTGATTTGGTTTCGGTTTTTTTTCTAAAGCATGAACTGGAGATCTGTAGCTTTATTTCCATACTGCAAATTAGCAGCCTAGTAGTCAATAACAACTTCATAACTAATATGAAGTCAAATATTTCCCTTAGATTTTGTTCATTTAACGAATTTTTATAATTCCAGTAAATGTCTTAAGTTTTCATTCTCCCATTAATTCAAACACAACTTTCTTTCCCCAGCTTCCCAGAGAAATTAAAAGCTTTAGCTTTCTCTTTCATTTGACAGTTTATAGGACCTTTGCAAGCAATCCAAAAGTTAATTTCTTCTAACAGATGTTTGAGCTTTTTAGACTGTGTACTGTCCATGTGGTAACTTTCCATTTGTTTCCAGCCACTGGGGATACAATCTGCACTGTAACTCTAGAAAAAACATCTGCTGGTTTAGGATTCAGTCTGGAAGGAGGGAAAGGCTCTATTCACGGGGATAAACCCATCATCATCAACAGGATATTTAAAGGTAAACATACTTAACATGTTCCCAACTCAGGCAGCCTTGTGGGGCTCATAACTGACTGCTGATTTGTAACTGTGGAAATGTTATTTTTTCAAATGCAGCATTATATTGTTCGGTGCCAGTAATTGTTGCCTGCTGGGACCAGGTGGTTTATAGCAAACATGCTGGTGATCCATTCACTAGTAAGTGAAAGATCCATTAAAGTTTCCTCCACAGAAAGAATTAAAGGAAATTCATTTTCTGTCCCCAGGGACTGCACTGGAACAGAGCAGCCCTGTTCAGCCTGGTGATGAGCTCCTACAAGTGCACACAACTGCCATGCAAGGACTCACTCGTTTTGAGGCGTGGAATGCAATCAAGGCATTACCTGATGGGCCCATCACAGCCATCATCAAGAGGAAGAATTGCAGCTCTGTTACCAGCAAGTCATCCAAAACTTTGTAAGAGGAGGGATTAGACTACTGCCAATCTTCAAACAAAGGATTTTATCCCTTGCAGGCACTTGGCTGCCTCAGCAAGATGCTCAGAAAGCACCCACGAGGAGTACACTGGAGCTTACTGCCAGTTACAGAGAAAGCTGTCTGGGATTAACAAAAACGTGCAGGAAATGGGCATGGTTCTTATTTCAACCGTCAGAAACAGATGTTGCAAAGTGTATAATTATAAAATAATGACCTTGTTAATAATATAGTGGTTGTAATAAAATATGTGACAGCTATAGTACTCTCCTATTTTAAGTTATTAACTTAACAGGTATCACAAGCAGATCCTGTGCTGAATTTTCAGTGCTACTCTCCAAGTCCTGCTCCTTACCTTACCTTCCCAGCAACAAGAAATGTGTCTGTGAGCCTACAATTAAACACTCCCTTAGAGAATGGGTAGGGCAGAGAAAGGGGTTGTAGTTTTGTGTGTCCAAACATTGCCTAAAAAATTACAGCTTTCCTATAAAAAACACTGAACATTCAGGACTACCAAAACCTGTAAAACTGACTTCCTACTAGCAGCTGACAGAGCCATCTCAACTGCAGCAGGCAAACACAGGGTGGAAAGGAGTTCTCATGGTATTCCAAGGGGGAGGCAGGAAGATGCGGGTAATGTAGTGGAAGTTTTCCTAACCTTCCTGTGGCCAGAGGTCTCAAGAGGACTACAGCAGGAGAATAACTAGGCCATTCAAAACAAAATCTTACCTTCTAACAATACTTTTTTCTTTTAAATGTCTGTGTTAATTTTTCAAGGGAAAGTACCAGCAGGAGTAATTGTGAATCCAAGTACTTCTGAACTGAAATGTTTACTCTGGAAAGGCTAAATAACTTGGAGACATATCTGTGCTTCAAACACTGCTTCCTGTTTGGACTGTATGGAATTCTACCAGCAGCACAGGTACCTATGGCAAGATGGTCTCATGCACTCACTTGGTCTTTTCTGACCTGCTTCATTAAAGGGAGAGATGCAAGGGCAGGATGGAAGAAGGGGCTTCCCAGCTGAGAGCCAGAATGCTGATCTAGTTATTGTCCTTGGCTGCTCACCTTCCTGGAGATGGGAATTTTCTGTAGTCTTCTTTGGTTACCTAATTTCATCAGGAAGAAGTTAAGGAGCTCAGGAGCTGTTTTCCATACACTTAACACAATGCCTCAAAAACAGCAGTTAAGAGAAAGGGCAGGAGTTATCCTTCCCTTCAGGAGAAGTTATTAATTAAATCCAGGCATTGAACTTGCTGTGGCCTTTTCTCACAAGACAACTGTAAATTAATCCTTGAAAGAACATTCTTGACAAGCCATCTGCTCCAACACTTCCAAACAACTTACTCAGCTGAGCTCTCTTTCCCAAAAAATAACCTCTATTTCAAAAAAAAATTTTTAGTTGGGTAGAAACCGAAATAAGAGAAAATTGTGAGAGCAGCAATTGGAAATAAAGAACAACCAAGGGCAGAGAACCTTGAGGGTAAGTGTTCTCACCAAAACACCTCTTCCCTAGGTAGTGGACATCATCAATGCCTTAAATTCAGAGAGATGCTGGAGGTCTAAGCAGTTGTTTGGCTTAAGAGGAACCATTTCAAAGGATGATTCAGGAAAAACAGTAAGATGTAGCACAAAAAATATTTATTTCACCACACTCACAGGTTTTTACATCTTTGTATACAAAGGAGACTGGACTAAAAATTATTTCCTTGAAAAACTAGTCCACAGGGTGAGGTTTACAGTGGGAAACTTATTGTGCAAGTCCATGCCCTATACCAAAGATAAAAAAATAGAGGGGCAGAAAGCAGAGCATATTAACCTCGTTAAATAATTGAGTCACCACAGTAAAATCACAACCTGCATTTAACTTCCTCACTCAGCAATTATTTTTACTTTTGTAATTATATGTAATCCATAGTAATGTCTGACGTTCCTGCAGCAACCAGCACCATAGATATCTCTTAAAATGGACACACCTCTTAAAATGCACAAAAATCAGGTGCTGATTTCCCAATGTAATGTTTGGAGCCAAACCAGTCTTAGAAAAAAGCAACGTCCTTATGGCCTATCAAGGCAAAGCTAATTAAAAGATTATTTACCCGTTAAAACCTCTCCCCACAGGAAACCAAAAAGCATTCAAATACAGTTCATTTTCTATGCCTTTTAAAAAATGGCAATTAAAGTGCTTAATCCTCTTTATTTATTGCCTCTACATTGGTGCAGCTTGTGTCATGAACCACTGGTTTTGGTACCAGAGAGGGGAAAGGGAGAGTGTCCATCTGCCAGCCCACACACCTGTGCATTGATTAGCACTGCTGGACCTTGACTTATAAAAAAGCACTTAAGGCATATTTACCATCAATATTGATGTCTGCTGGAACAAACAAGTGAAATCCTCTATATAATCCCATTTGTTCTAGCTTTCACAATATGCTGGCTGGACCCACTGAGGCTTCTTAGCAGCTCTAGGAGTGCTGGCAGCAGGAGGGATACATCTTCTTCTGAGGGAGAAACAGTTTTCCACAGGAATCTACAGGGAGTTTCAGAGACCAAACAGAGCTGACCTGCACCTGGACATGGTACTAAGTGGATTTTACAATGCTTCACCTCACAGACACTGACAAAGAGTGGGCAAGAACAGATCCAGTATGTCTGTCTTCCTGCAGTCACCACTGCTGCCTCCAGGCTTCTTCCAGCCTCAGATGTGGTATTTTTCTAATAATTAAAGTGAAGATTTTCATATTACATAAGAATGCATTGTTCTGCATGGAGTCAGATTGAAAATGCTGCTTTAAAATGTACTCAGTTCATTGTTTCACGTCATCTTTTTTCCTATCTTAGCAGATAGAAAAGCCCTGAGACCAACTTTGTATTTTTACCCACGAGCTGACAGGTTGTTTCCTACCCTCAGCTGGTGAGGAAACAACAACTCGTCTTGTCATGCTTTTAATGCCTTAACAGCTTTGGTCAGGTTGCTGTAAAATCCAGATATGCTAGATGGAAAAAAGGAATCCACCACTGTCTGGGGAAGATAGCCACCAAGATCCGTCTGAAAGAAAGTGAGCAGCTCAGTCCTGTCTGGCTCCCTGCAAAGACAATGAAAGTAATTTTATAGACAGTGGTTTAAGAGCATTAAGAACTTTTCAGTGACTCTTACTTGTATTAGAATAGATACTTCCAAAAGCTTTTATTTTTTTAAACAAAACAGACAAATTTCAATGAATGCAGCTACAAAATTTAAATTTATCCAGGCCTAATTAGCTACATGACTGTCTATAAATAAATTATGGCAAATCAACCAAATACTCATTTACCAAAAATTAAGACCATACTTGTATGCTTTGCTGAATTTCTGAATTTCAAGAGGTCAGGGAGAATTGCACCATGATAACAGTTTCTGTAACATTAAATACTTCCCTCTAGGAAATGAAAATGAATTAGTTTCATTGCACAAAAATGAGAACAAGAAGGGCACTCAGTCATAATGATTACTGGGAAGGCAGAAATATACCATTCCTAAGAGGTTGCAGGTCACATGTGGCCACATACACATAAACACACCACACAATGGATAAGGAGAGCTTTAGAATTTATACCATTCAAGCAGGATGTCTCTTACCCTGGAACAGGTATGCAGAAACAGCCACAAGGATAATTAAAACCTCTCACGAAATTTGGTTGAGGAGGACAGAGTGGGTGTTCCACATTGATGGCTGAAAGAAAAAGCATTGAAGGAAAGTGTCATTCTTCCAGCAGACAGGAGAGAGTACTTGGCAGGCAAAGCTCCAGATGGGAAGGAAACTCACTATTCAAAATGTATTTAAAAGGAACTGCAGTACAACCTCTTCAGTGTGGGGCTGACAAGTGGTCAGAAAAGAACATTAAAAGGAACCACTCTGGCCTTAGAATGGGGAAATCAAAGTGCTGAATTTAGAAGCAATTGTTACTGAGCTCTGAAGGAGGAAGCATTGACATTTGACACAGTTTCATCAAGCCCATGTTGTGTGAGTGCACTGCTCTTCTTGAGAGGTCATTTGGGCTGCTTCCAACAAATCCACATCACACAGATACATCACTTGGCTGCTGAAAAGCTGCACTCTAGCAAGTATATAAACTCCTGATAAGGCTTTTCTGAACAGGATGGGAAAATGGGACACCTGAACAGCGGGGCAAGAAAAGCTCAAACTTTTAACAGTTAAACAACAGAATGAAAGTGAAAAACCAAATAAATATCCTTCTATACAGTAGCAGCCCCTTAAAAATCAGCACTATTTTTTAAATTAAACCAATTATTTTCTAATACTGGAATGGTAGGTACCTTTATTCAACGGCTTCACTGAACCCTGTGCAGAAATGTTAAAACAGGATTTAGCCTAAATGAGACTCCTTTTAGAAAGTTCTGTAAACTCTTAAAACAATAAAAAAAACCACACTCAAATACCCCAGAATTTAACACTAAATTAAATACTTATTCAATCTCAAAAGGATAGCAAGGAAACAAACCTTAGGCCAGTCTTACCATTATCTGAGTGTTAAGATGATTTATATACTCTGGAAACAATTATGTCGAGAGATTACTATTTTCTCTTCTGATCAAGATCAGGTCAACAACTACTGAACAGCTTGTTACTTAATTTTAATTTTATATTTATTTCTGGCAGCTTTATTTTATAGTTGTTTCCAGTAGCTGTTGGTTATCTCCAAATGTGACAGGAACCTGTTCAGAACACAAGTGCCTCACCAGCAGACAGCATCGTCCCATCTTCGTATTGCTTCATCACTACTACATCCACAAACTCCCTTGGTGAAATAATCCTCATGCAAGCTGAAGGGGTTGTGGTTCTGCATATAGAGACAGTCTGGGAATTACAGAATAGATTTATGTCAGTTGATGTTTTCAAAAGTACAGGAGAAAAATCCCCGCACTTTCTGGCACTCCTTTAGTTATACTTTCTAGACTTCCTAAACTCCATCTAAAGGGTGTTCTACATCCTTTGTTGAACAAAATGTAAAACACCACAGTCAAAAGGCACCACCATGATCAATCAAGGAAAAAACGAGAGTGACAAGGTGTTGCTTCCATGTTCATAGGGGACAGATACCACAAGGGATGCTGAAATGCAAATCTGGCACATCTGTACTCCCAGGACAGTTAAAACCCTTGTCCTCCCCAGGATACTGGCAAAGATAATTTCTTTGTGTAGTATACACAGGATACAGCTTGATAACCCAGTTTGTAACACTGCACAAACATTAATGCTACCATCTGCTTCCCTGACTGGCTCCCAAACCAGATGTTTCCACCTCATTGGTAGGTGCTGGCAAGTCTTGTGAATTTCAAGTGGCAGGCTGCAGCATTCCTGAACTTGTCTATAATGAATACTAAACGCCTACAGGATTTCCCAAGAAAAGCAACCTTCCTGGAACTTCCACAAACATTTCTGGGACTAGTTGTGTTTACATCTGGCTGTCTCCGAGCACATACCACCACTTCAGATTCGTGATCTAAATCCAACACCCTTTTAATTTTCCCACCTGCTTTAAAAAAAAGGAATTAGACTGTACAAACGTGGCAGCAGAAGCTGCTGCTCGTACACAGCCCTGCTCATCTGTCTGCTCAAATTGCAACATCTCCATTTTAATGACAGATGCAAAGCACTGGGTGCTGAGGCCAGCTAAAGGCAGGGTGTGATGTGCAGGGCAGAGCATCACTGCTGCCATGGTGAAAGATGGGGCCTGAACTGATGGCTGATGACGTGAATGCCTCACTGCTTAGCTAAGTCTGTGTACTCTCTAAACCTCCTCTTGCATCACACTGAGCTTACTAACAACAATGTAGTGCAGGAACCTTTAATGTTATATATTTAATGTTATACTAACCACAATGTAGTGCAGGAATCTTTAATGTTATATATTTAACGTTATACACACACACACAAATATGTATACATATGCATGTTAAACATTTGCATCTTTTTAGCCAAGAATGATTTTCCTTTCCTTCCAGAAAGAGAAGCTATTGTCTATACATACATATATGTTAATAAAATGTATGCAAAAAGATAAAGAAAAAAAGAAACAAAACCAAAGGAAAAAATGTTTCTTAACCCAGTATCTTTCAGCTGATCCAGCCAGAAACACAGTACAACTCGCTACCTCCCTGCACATAACATCGGCTGTCTGATAAGGCCCAACCCTGCACAAATCTCGCCAGAACAATTTTTAAGGAACTTACATCACTGATGGCTTCAATGACCTCGAAGTCCTTCACGTTTTGGTCCCACTTGGTCCTGAGCCCGCCGGCCACCGGCTTGATGCACTCCCAGACATTCTGCGGGCTGGCGGGCAGGATGCCCTCTCCCTTGTACCTGCGGGGGGCGAAACCAAACCGAACCGCGCCGCTCTACCCTGCCTGGCCCCGGCAGCACCGCGGGCAGGACCCCGCGCCCCGGGAACGAGCCGTACTCACAGATTGCCAGCGAACTCCGCCGAGGGTCTCCAGGACACCGCGACCTCACCCTGCGGGACGGCAAGCGTTCAGTCCCCGGGCCGGCTCCCGCCCGTCCCCCCGCAGCCCCCCGACCCGCCGTGCTGCGGCAGCCCCGCCGGCCCCCGACCCACCGTGCTGCGGCAGCCCCGCCAGCCGTCGGGGTCCCGCCGGTAGAGCCGCAGCTGCTCGGCCGCCGCCTCGGCGCGCCCCGCGCAGTCCATGGCGGGCAGGCGGGGCCGCTGCGGCGCCGCTTTGAGCGCCCGCGCCGCGCCGCCCCTGGGCCGATGGCGGCGCCGCCCCTCACCTGAGGGTGACGCCGGCCCGGCCCGGCCCGGCCGCGCCTCACGGGACAGCGAGCGCGGGGCTGGGCAGCGGCGGAGCCCGGACAGCCCGGCAGCAAACCGGGATGTGGGAACGTGCGTGGGAGCGGAGGCGGAGCAGCGCCTCCTCAGAGATGGGGCCGCCCCGCGCTCGTCACTGGCGTTATCCCGATCCCAGTGACGCGGAGGGAAAGAAGCGAAAAACCAACCAAGCGGTCTTCAGTATCTAAAGGAAGTGCGAAATTCCAGTGGTGAAAAACGGGATAGAATTTGAAAACTACGAGTAATGAAGTGTGTTTTTTAAAGGCCACGGATCGAAAGTTTACCACTGAGAAGCTTACTAGGCTGGTCTGAGAAAACTAATAGAGGATCTAGGATTTAATCTAGAAATCTGACTCACGTTGTCAAATAACTCCCCTGCCCATGTGATACACTCCAAAGAAACTCACTACTCTCTCTAGTTAACATTTTCTCCTGATTTGTTTGGGCCACAGCATAGTCAAACAAGGCACATCAAGATCTACTCTAAGTAGCAACTGCGTTTGCAGGAAGCTGATTCCCTGCTGAATTTATTCAGGAAGCATCCTCGGCTCTGGCTGCATCAGATAAAAAGAGCCTCATCTGATGTGTTTTTGTACTGGTTTAATTGAAGCGCCCCAAGTAGTACATGGCTTTTGATTTTCCAGTAGGCAGAGATTTTGGAGACTGTAACAGTAGGGAATAAATTGGAATAACCTTATTTTCTAAAATTTGCAACATATCAGTTGGGATATTAAAGCAAGGGACAATAAAGAGTAAAACATAAGACTTTTCCCAGTTTGAGTGGCTGCATACACGATTCTTACAAAAACTATGTTGCAGTTACTCTGACAGACCTCCAACAGCAAATAAAGTACAACTGCACGTACACTGGCTCAAAACACAATGAGGCTGGGGCACTTTCTCAGACATTTGAGCACACCAGTTCACTAGGCTCAGACATAATTAGATCAATACTGTTTTTAGATTTGTTTTTGGTGAGTTTTGCCCCAGTTTTTGGATATTTGTCCTTGGTGTGAATGACCTGGATGTACTGGTCATTGCTGCTGTTCTGCGGATCACTGCTGGATTCAATGGAGATGGAATCAGACTCTGTTAGAGATTGCTCCAGCTTTTGCTTTGATTTTGGTTTCACACGAGGCTCAGGATAGTTCAGGTGTACTTTCTTGTAAGCATATGGAGGCCTGTCCAGGTCCAGCTCAAAACCATCTTCCCAGGATTTGTAATGCACTCTGGCTAGATCTTTGCTCGTCAGAACGTGGCCATCAGCACGATCCCCGATGTAAAACCGTGATGCTGGGCGAAGGTCAGACAGCGAGCGAGGGCGATGGGATCTGCTCATGAATTCTTTCTCAAGTTCTTCTTCATCCTCCTCATCTTCACTGGGGTGAGGGGAATACATCTGGTGTGGTGTCCGAACCACGTATCTTCTGACGTGGCGTGGATACAGCTCAATGATGTCTCCTGGTTCCTCCTTTCTGAAATGCCTTTGGAGTCGGGAGGTAGAACGGAGCGATTTTTTGCGGGACTCGTTTTCGTTAACCAGAAAATACCTGGTAGCATACGGTCTGCATCCCAAAAATACAGGAGCCCCTGCCCCAAGGGCATCTGAATTCACCTGCCGAATGGCTTTTCTGAAGAGAGGGTCAGAATGAACATCTTCAGTGTGCTTTTTGAAAGTCACTGGTGTGTAGGGCTTTGTTTTGCACAGCTCACTTGCACTCCTATGAACAACACTTGGGTACCTTTAGGAAGGAAGAAAAAGAGAGGAAATATTCATATACACACTCATCAATCAATGGAATTAAAACATATAAAAGAATTCACTGCTCTGGAAGTCAAAGACTAGGTTGAAAAAAATGGAGATTATCATGTCTCCACCGTTGCAAATTTTTAGAACCATTTTGAGAAACATATCCTAGAAATTAGGAGATTGTTCTTCTCTAGGAAAAGATGACAGAATTGTCCTCTCAATTTATATTACCTTTCTGTTTGTTCTGAGAATTGTTTTTTATCCACTTGGAAAAAAAAACAGCGTGTAATTTAAAGCATCCATCTACTGATATGCCAGACTGGTTGTTTTACAACTAAAGCTGCACAGACGTTCTGCAGAGAGTTCCTTCACTCTGTATTTGTTTTGTTCATGGAGATGGTATCCTGCACAAAGTATTTTAGTTATGTGCCTGAGGGCAAGTCTAGTATTTACCTTTGCTTGACCTGTGTGTAAACTCCATCAGCTACATCATTTCAAAAGGTTTATAATCCCATTTCTTTTAAGGGAGAGTTAAGGATGTGGTGTCACCAACGATACCCGTGAATGAATCTACTTTTGAAAAATTCTTTTGCTGTCTTACAGCTCCAGACAGTCTGAATGCACAGCTGTTTTGTAAATAAACAGGTATGGCATGGAGGTGGCTGCTGGAATAAATACCATTTCAAAATCAAAGCAGTCTCACCTGTTTGTGATATGATCATTTCTTGGTTTCTGTACACTTGACACAGAGGGAGCTGGTGTTAAAGAGGTTGAAGTTGTGGGAGTTGCATTGGCAGGTCTCACAACATCAGTTGTTGGCACAGCTTGGGGCACAGACTGGGAGATGGTTTGTATTCTGGTGCCTTTGCTCACGGGAGATTCAAAGTTCAGGACACTGCCATTCTTTCGGGGTGTTGAGGACCGAACAGAAGACTCCTGGCTGATAATATCGGTTTCTTGCTCTGGTCTTTTGTCATTAGCATCCAGATTTTGGATTCTGGCTAGAAAACAGAAATTATTATAGGAACTTTCCAGGTCTCTACATTTAGAAACTGCTGTGCAAATTCAGTAGCCTGATTTCTCCCTTCACTCAGGGTTCCAAGGCCAATAGAACCCCCTGTGTTCAGAAAAGAGAAACTGGTGTCACGCTGGGAGACTTGGTGATAAAGGGGTAGATCTTCATACTACAGTACATAGCAGATGGAGTACTGGGGATGCAGAAAAAACACTGAATGTTGCACTGTAGGATTGCAAAAGAGGCAACAAGCCAATTTTTCTTCTGCCTACCAGCCTCTGAATTGCATGCAAAGTCTGAGATGATTTGAATTATCAAAGCTGCATCCCAGGTTCTTCCCTGTTTGTGATAAAAGCAGGAAAATACCCAGTCCAAAGATTCCAGGTGAATTCAGGTATGAACTATGCACAATATCTTTCAGTGTTGCCAAGATTAAGTCAAACTGAGCACAGAAACCATCTAAAAGGAGGATTCTACAGGAAATACAGTTTTAAAAATGTAAATGTACTTCCCTCTATGTATGAGAAATCAAAATGGGTTTACATTCAAATGCTTTATTAATAGTGGCATTTCTAAAGGTCACCAACTTACCTACTGCCATCTGAACCACCTTTTTCTTATCTTCAGTTCTTTCCTAAAATATATTCAGAGGAATGAGAATTTGTAAATTATTATGGATTAGAGAATAAATCCCCTGCTCTGTAAGGATTAAAAATACAGGATTTATTTTACGTTGTGAAGGACTAGAAGTGACTTTAGAGATTTAATTAGGCTCATGCTTTACTGAAGACCCCTCAAATTACATGTAAAAGTGCTTTTCACCATACTTACTGCTTGTATCTTCATTCTCAGTTGATTGTTGGTGAATTTTAATGATCTTGCAATACTTTGTAGGTAGTAGATTAGCATGCTAGAAATAAAAGGGGCGATATGAGTCACTTCAGAAATTCTTGAGTTTCCTTTTGAGGGTTTGTAGGTCAAAATGATGTACAAGTTCAGCTGCTGCTCTCTAGCATTTCCTTATATTGTAATAATGGATTAAAGCTTTCTTTCAAGCAAATATAGATGAAAGAAATTACACTGAAAACAGATTTAACAGCAGTTCTAATTTCACCTGTGTTTTTTGCAGGTATTTTCATTGTGCGTGTAACCTGGGATATATTTCAAATTGGTTTTATTTGTTTTGTTTTTTTTTTTACTTCTAGACAAATAACTTTGACAGACATTGTTTTGTGTTTTTCTCCCAGTCCAAGGTTACAGAACAGGGACACCATAGTTACAGCTGAGTTTGCACAACCATACCAATGCAATTTTGTTGGCTGGCTGACATAACACCTTGTTTGCCCTGGCACAGATGAGATCAGACCCTGGCAGGTTATGGCCTGACATAATGGATTGCACTGGCTTTCAGACAAAGTCTTGTAGCTAGATCTCATACCAGAAACAAATACATGTGTGCTTAGCTGTCAGTTTGAAGCAGTCAAAAGGAATACTTAAATTTGTAAATATTGCATGACTGGGACCATAGGGGGAAAAGTTACAAATAAGAAGTGTTGCTTTGGTCTTTCTGATTTGAAAAGCCACTGGTGGGACAAAATCTGCCTTTGTCTGCAGTTTACACAGGAAGAAAATGGTACAAAGATACAAGCAAAACAAAATACAACTTTTCAGAGAAGCAAAGTGAATTTCAAACAGCTCAAAATCAATACAATTTCCCAACTGTGAACAATTATTTGTAACCCAAATAAGAAAAGACTTCCACTGGCGAGTCTGCAGCAAGGTATATTAAATTAACACTTAAGAGCAGACCATCATAATTGATTTATCTTGATAAATCTGATATTTGATAATATATAATTGATAATAATAGAATAATTGATAAATCTGGATGACTGAATAGCTTCTTTAAACGACAGACTGAGCCCTGTTCACTGTCAGAAACCGAACTAATGACCATGAAGAAATGGAAAATTTATTTCTGAGGAGTTCTTAAGAGGGAAGAGGTTCTTAAACATCCTGGAACCATCAGCACTGCAAGCCTTGACACAATGCAGCGCTCTAACAAAGTATCCCAGAAGGAGAAATTCCTTTTGACAGTCTTTTTGACATACTTTCATTCCTATCTGGTCCATATACCACACATTCAGTGAGGTGTTGGAATTGTTCTTTCAGTTGTGCTTAATGAAACTACAGCAGTGCAATGTTTGTTCCTCAGTATCTGCATTTGACTCTCCAGAGATAAGGCCAGTATTAATACAATGAATTTAACCTGCCTACAAAAACCAAAGTACTTACAATAACAGTAGTAGTGCAGGCAGGACAACCACAGGGCTGCTGATGTAAGTAATCACTGTGTTGAACCATGTGGGAAAATCATTTTGAATCGTTTCAGAAACAATATCATATATTTTTTCTTGACCACTATAGGAGGTGTGGGAGGAAAAAAAAAAAAAAGCTGTAAGAAATCCTGAGTATATTTTTTTAGCAGTGTTGCATTAAATAATAAAGAAACGTGGAGGGTGCTTGAATGCAAACACAAGACAGTGATGTTTGGGAGATTGCTCAGTGGCACATTACATTATGTAAAGATAAACGAACTAAATTATGTATATAAAGCAAATCAACTCAGAACTTTGGCCTATTCACCTTATTAAACCATAAACAATAAAATTTTGGTAGCAGAAAAGCATTGTCCTCTCAGCCTGTTTTGATTTTATACCTGTAATTTGTGTATTAGGAAACACAATAAGTTTATGGTTTCTTGCAATTTTCATTGTCCATCATACCTTACCTGAAGGGGCCACAGCTTAAGGATGGCTTATATCGGGCAATAGCAAAAATTGTTGGTAACATGCACAAGAACAGCATAAACAGCAACATGGCCAAGTAGAAATTATTGGATCTGCAAGAAGGTGTAAGATGTTTCAGATTATACTTGTCAGAGAGAAAATCAGAGGCAACATAAAAGGTGCAAGTCTGAATCTACCTATCTAGTTTAACATGTCTGAAAGATTAAAATCATTCTGCTATAATTAGAAAGTCTGAACAGAGATGGTTTCAACAGACTCCTAATGATCAAAATTCTATTTGCACTGCTTTCCAGATACTACTGCTGCAGCCAGAGAACTGGTTACTGCACCCTTTGACAAAAGCTGCTCTTACTGCCCAGATGTGTTGGAGGAGAAAAAGAACAACATCAGAAGTCAATTAATCTTAAGAAAATGTTACAAATGACTGATTATTAAGAATTAAAAATGCCCAAAATTATTTCCATTTTGAAAACACAATTAAAATATTCATCATGATAAAAAAAAAAGAGGAAATGTCTTGTGCAATGCAATGGACAAAAGTAGATATTTCACAGCTTTTAAAGAGAGAAACATCAAGAAATAGGACTTGCAACAGTTAATACATATAGGCTATTGTGCTCTGTCAGATTTGTATGGAAATAAAGCATTTAGGCCATAATAGCTATCTGGGAACATTCCCTGACATATTTGTTAGTTCTTGCACATCTTCAACTACCCTGCTTCACAAACCCTCTAGCTTTTAAGTAACTATGTCTTTTTTCCTCAGGCCTTTGCTATCAGTGTTAGTATGAAATTTGATTGTCAACTTTTAGAGCTAAAATCTGTAATTTTCTTCATATTGATGGAAGATATTTCCATTGCCTGCATTTGATTTTTTCCTTCTCTTTCATTCCCATTTTGACTCACCGAGATGCTCTGAAAACCTGCTGATGTGGCACATTGCATGTCAGCACAGCCCAGCTCCTCAGGTACATGAGTCCAATCAACTTGAGCACATTGAATGCTGGTAGGCAAGGTGAAAAGAAAGCTCCCATCCTGCAAAAATCATATAATCATATCATATCATATCATATCATATCATGTCATGTCAGTGCTCAGTGTTGCCAGAAGTCATTGTAATAGTAATAGAATAGACTAAAAAAGCCCAAATCCCACACCAGGTAAACAGATTGATAGCTCACTATTAACAGATGATCTCTTAATATAAAAGACTACCCTGTCAATATCCTAATTAAATAGGTTTCATTTAAATAATCCAATTGATTTAGCAATCAGCCAACAGAGGACAAGAAAAAACACGTAAGGACTACATACCAGATCATTCCTTGGTTGTAGACCAAATGCAATACGTTCTCTGCAATTTTGAATTCTCCATATTCTGGCTGCAAGAAACACAGTGTAAAATGAATACTTTTATCCTAATGTCATTTTCAGGCCATTTATTAGGTGCATTTGACTGAATCAGTTTGCAGACAGTACATGTCCTGAAAGATCCAGATCAAATACCAACTGCTGGCAGGCAGTGGGAACACAGCAAAACCTCTGCAGCCAGGGATTAAACAAATTTATTCCTCTCTAGTTTATTTCACATCTTTAAGGACAAACAGCCACAGCCTTTCATACCAACATCTTCTTGCTAACCAAGTATTACCCACTGTAATTTTCTTAGAGGGCTGTGTGGTGTTGGTTACTGTTTTTTGGACCACTATCTACATTAGGTGAAGATGTTACAGCTGCAGAAAAGAGGATGTGGGCAACAACTATGTGCCCTCGGTGTCACCCTAGACTGTGGGAACTGCTCTAGAATATTATTTTGTGAAAACCAAAAATTTTTGCATCATAGCCATGTGAATAGGCTTGAGAAAAACATTAATCTCAGTGTTTATCCTGTACCCTCCAGTTTAAACTCAGTGTGAGCTGTGCCTTTCTAGATGCGTGCTACCGAGAAATTATTCGTCTGTGGAAAGGCTTGAAGGACGTTTAGTACTGAGGGAAGGAGCCTACCAATCTTCAACATCTTAGCTTGATAAAACATGGATTTTACTCACAAACTTGCTTTCTAGATCCCAGCACCAGCAATCACTCAGATACCGGACACACAGTCCACGGAAAAAATCAATTAGCAGGATGCTTGCGACTGTGAAAATCATGTCGATAATTGAAAGCTTGAGCATCTCCTGAAATACACATTGTTCACACATACTGAGTCATTCTGAAAGCAAATGGGCTGCATATGGCTCTTTTGCATTTGTAATTGTGTTTTTGGCTCAAGCTCAGTATTCTGATAAAATATGAAAATATATTAATAATTTCCTTTTAAAATTTTATTGTTTGACTTTTCCCATACTTGCCTTTGTTCTGTTAAAGAGAATAAATATAATCAAGCTTCTAGGGTGCCTTTTGTTGCTTACAGCAGTAAAATTCTGGTCATGATGGTATCAAACTTCCTTTTTAATGTTCTAAAAATGTGTCTAAACTGAAATGTTTTTTTTTTCTATTGCACCCATTCTTTTATTAAGCTGACTCTTGTAATATGTATTTTCAAAGTGTCATACAATGAGAAAATTGTATTATTCAGACAAACCTACGACCCAATGGCATAGGATCATCAAACCATAAAAAATAGTTGTTTTGTGCTTTAAAAAGAATGTGGTTATCCTATATTTAATTGAGCTTTAAAAATCTACAATTAAAATAGGAAAAATTCAGTTCTATACATCTCTAGGCCATTCTGGGGAAAAAAAGCAAACATTCAAACACTGTTTTCTATGAGATTATGCAGAAAAGATATACAAGAACAGAAATCAGTCTAATAAGCCTCAGAGGGGTCTTTTCCCCCTGATGTTCAAACAAGACCTTTAATATTCCTCATTCTGGAGCCAGAAGCTCAGAAAATCAGGAACACTTTAACATGGTTCTTAATCCAGTGGCCTGGACATGACTGTGACACTGTCAGAGACCACAGTCTCAAAGAGATGAGTGACATCTTCTGCATTTTCGTGGTTAAAATTTCTCTCTGAATGTATTAATGCCCCTGGAAGTCACAAGCAATGTACCCTTCCCATGTAGGGAAGCAAGAGGTGTCATATTAAATGTGCAGATTTTCTGCACCCCAATGTGGGAACGTGGCACTGCTGTCTGACTGTCCCCCTTCTGACAAACATGGGATATTGAAACCATTTGTTGTTCTCTCTTCCTTTGAAAAAGTGAAGAGCACTTGATTGTCTAGAGATTTATTGGGGCAGAGACTTCTGGTACTGTACAAATGATCAAGAGCACAAATCTCGTGCTGGTTTCAGGTCTGCATCTCCATCTCCTGAGGCAGCAATCTGAATCTGCACAGAGTGCATGTTGCTGCTTATATGTCTGTATGGTCTTGTTTCTCTGCAGGGGTTAGAAGGATGGACCCTGTTAAAATAGGCTCCACATCACAGACCTGTACAGATCTGCCTGTGCAGAGCTGAAGACAGAGACCAAACCTGGCAAAAGAGCATCTGAACATCACTAAACATGCTGTAGATACTGAACAAAACCCAAAGCTGGTATCTGTGGCCATAGCACTTTGCACAGTCTTTACTGTTCCTACATCATGCTTAGCTAAATTCTGGAATTCATACAAATAAAAGTTCTAAGATTAAACACAGCACAACACAATTTTAATTTTTTGTCAAATGTGAATTAAGTGGAGTAAGTTGATGACAATAAAGCAATTACATACTTGACCAACATATGTCTCCCAGCACTGATCCTGTGGGTTCTGGGTGTTAAAGGAAATTGTTTGGTTAACCAGTGAGTCTGTCAGGCCTTGGGTGCGATGCTCTTCTGACATGACAAAGCCATTTCTCTGAATTTGTACATTAGGAATGGTTAAATTGTCATCCTTGGAAAGAGTGTTGGTTGCTAAGGAGGTGGTAGAATTACTTGCATTGTTGTTCACATCAGAGTCCTGAAATAATAAATGTCCCAAAAGCTACTTTTTAACTGTACACAGGTGCAGATGGCTGCACCTTCTACAGCATACACACACACACACACACAGACATTTTTTCATAAATTTCCAAGCAGCAGTTAGTCAACTGTTAAACAGCTGTCAATGGACAGAGTCAGATGATACACCAAAGGGCAGGAGTTAAAGCTAATTTAGGTAGTTGGAAATATTTCACCTACAATGATGAGGGTTTTTTTTTTTAATAGTTCAGCAATGCACAGAAATCTATTTATCTCATTACATCAGCAATCAAATGGATCCAGTTATCCTTAAAAACTAATTTAAAAGACTCTATAAGTAGTTGTAAATAAGCATTACTGTCTAAACTTAACTTTGCAATCCTATCAACCCATAATATTTTAATAAATTTAAAACAAATTTTCATCTAACTTCATATACTTCACAATAAACAGAATTCTGTCTCTGAAGTCTACTAGCTTTACACATCAGAAAACATCAAGTTAAACTTACAGTGACACTCATACTGTCCACTTTATCCAGGAGAGCAATGATTAAACTGTAGAGGTTTCCCAGGTATAGGACAAGAACCCTGAAAGGAGAATAAAATAGGATTACCAGCACTGGTAACCATTGACTTCTCAGACATTCTCTGCTTTGGCTGTACCAAAACATGAACCAGAACACACCTCTCCTTTCTCCTTTTCTCCCCACATATTTTTTATACTGAATAATGCCCATACCTGGCCAGCTGGAAGCGAAGAGTGGTTCTTGGATGATACATCTCCAGAGCTGCCACAAGTTCAAAAGCTGAGGGTGCAATCATTGTGATCAGGGACACAACTACGCTGACCTGTGGAACAGAAACATGCAGTGTTTGATGATGGTCTTCTGTGGAATCTTGGGCTGATTGCAATACTGCTGAGGCACATGATTTGGGGATTCCTTTTCTTGGAGGACGTGCTTTAAAAAGTTGTTATTGACATTAGTAATGACAGTAGTTATGATCAAAAATTATAGATTTGGAATACCACTCAGAAATCCTTGTTCCAGATATTGTAGCTTCAAAGTTCTGCTTTATTAATTGAAATTAAAAGTTAACATGTAGGAAATAGAGTGCTAGCATCTTCCTCTGAACTGGGTGAGTGGCTTCTTCATGCCTATTCATTTCCTTCTCTTGCTCATTCCTCTGAATGGAATAGTCACAGAACATTCAGAATCCCCTGATACTGAATCAGTTACTGTTATCAAAGTCAGTTCCTTTCTAGTCCATCAGCCCAGGGTTTGGTCAGCTCTGTCCTGGGTGTAAAAGTAGGTTTGTAAGTGACAGGAGAGATTAAGCTCTGTGCTCACAAAATAGGGAGCTGCTAGAACTGCAGTGTCTGTGGGAGGAGCACCTGCCCCCCACCCTGCCCAGCTCAGCTGCACCAACACCTGGCTGCAGAGCTGAGGGAGCGAGTGCACCAAGGCAGACCCACTCTGCCCATTCATTCCTCCTTTCTCCTGGCTCATCTCTCGCTATTTACACCTCTGTGCACACTATTGCTGCAGAAAGCCCCCGGACTGCAATCCTGCTTCTAACACAGAGGTGGCATAAAGACAGTGTACCTCATTTTTTTCCCAAAGAGTCAATTCCTTTTTGGTGCGCTCCAGCCTTTGGGATCGATCCACGACAAAGTAGATGATGTAAATGCTTCCAGCAAGGGACAGAAGCACGAGGATGTTTGCAATAATTCTTAAGCTTATGGTCACTGCCCTAGGAAAAAAAATTTATACAGTCTTATGACACCTGGGTAATTTCTAACGGGGTTTGGAAGTACAAGGCAAGCAGATTAGCACTGATATCTGCATTGAAACAGTGCTTTGAAAAGTATCTCTTATCTCATATACATACAAGTTTTTGCTTTTCTTCTTTTCCTGCTCTTCCAGTATAGCTTCCTTGAAAGAAACACAGCATTACCATTTTAATAATGTTCAGTGGAAACAATGCACGTATCTTTCACAAAAATTAAAGTATACTAATAAAAAAACTGTCACATCCTGGAGGTGCAAGTAGATAAATACCACTGTCCTCATTGATTTGTAGCACAGATATGTGATATTAAAAACTGGTGGAGATTTCTGAGAACAAATACACAGTAATCAGATACTCGGGCATTTTCAGTCATGCATGTTCAAGGAGATACAAAAAGAGGCTTACTCTTCCAGATTTTTTGGCAGGATGTGCCTTTGAAATCTGGGTTCACTAATATAACATACAGTACGGTCAAAGGCTATCCTCTGTCATTGAAATAGCTAAATATCATAGCTTACAGCTAATTTTTGTTCAATGAGAATGAGAATACACCAAATTTTGGAAATAAGTTACTTTTGATAAAACAACATATGCTCTTAAATTCTAGATGCAAAACATCTGTATTTTTAACAGTTTTCTAATATTGAGAGACCTGTAATATGTCCCTGCATTTGTTATGGAGAGATGAAATAAACCACAGAACCATAGAATATGTCAAATTGGAAAGGACCCATAAAGACCAATGGGTCCAACTTCCTGATACTCAGAGGAATACTTAAAACTAAACCATTTCACTAAAAGCATCATCCAGATGCTCCTTGAACTCCAACAGGCTTGATGCCATGACCACTTCCCTGGGGAGCCTGATTAATAGCTGATAAAATAAAGAAGAAAGAACAATAAATTGTGTGCAGAAAGTTATAAATCAAAGGGAGAGATATCAAATTTATTATTATGTAAAAAAGCATCTTGTAAAATATGAGCTGTTGCACATGGATTCCCTGAGGCATAAAACACTTCCTTTGCATAAAAACAATTATACATTCTATAAATTTGTTTATTTTCCTGCCAAATCAATTTCATTCCAACACTCAATGAAATTTCATCACTAGCAGATATGTTTCTAGCTATCTAACTTCTTGTCACACGTGCAGGCACATTAAATAAAACTCTTCCAAGGAAGGACACAATGGCCTTGCTGGGATGTCAGCAAATATGATGTGCCTGTAATGCCACACAGATGTGATACTAGCCCTCCCCTAGGCACATAGATATGCAAATAAATACAAAAAACCAATAGGAAGTGCCAGGGGATGCATGGAAAAACTTACATAGCTTACAGTTTAACAAGTAAATCAACTTGAAATAATTCAAAGGTCAGTTGCTCACCCTGATGCTGTTGACTATGGCAGCAGCTTTGCTCTCTGCAGCCTCAGGGTTTCCTATCAAATAGTCCCAAGCACAGAACAGTCTCCAGCAGAAAGTGTAATTTTCATCAGAGGCACTTGCTAAACTCATTCTTGAGTTCTTTGCCATTCTGTAAAAAAAAATAACAGGTACTGAACTGCTTCTGGTGTGTGAAGATGGTAATGAAGGAAGTCACTGGTTTGGTTCACGGTTTTCAGATGTTTACACATTTAGAGCTACCAAAGGTTGCAGAAATTAGTATCACTGTTGGCAGCCTTCTGATGAACATAAAACAGGGTGAGGTGCAGCTCGTGAACTTGACTTTACATCTAGAGAGAAATGATTCACTGTGGAAAAGCATTTCAATATTTACAGTCTTTACAACTGACAAATAAAGCAAATAAATCTTACTACTGTGGGCTTCCACCTGTTTCAGTTTTACAACCTCTAGGTAGGATCCAGCTGAAGGGTATAATCACTAAGATCACTGTTACAGGAATTAACTCTAGTTTGGCATAACTAGTGATTGTGCACAAGGTCTGTTTGTTTGCTGTACTATTTTAGACCTCAAAATATAGATTACTGTCAAATAGAAACCCAGGGCCATTTTACAGACCTTGGGAAAGAGAAAGAAGACCCCTCCTACTCATGTCAGGTGAGCAAGGTGGCAGAATATTGCAAAACATAGGAAATGGAATGAAGATTAATAGCTTATGAAAGAAAGGGCATCTGAAAGGACAACGTTCAAGGGAAGCTGTACACAGCTAAGCAAAGGATCCCTGAGCTAAGTCAGAAGAAAAGCTGATCCTATCTAGAAATTGCAGATGTGTAGATCAGTGTCAAATATACCAGTGACCCTTGGCACAAACAAGTAGGGAGGTTAAAAATAAATGAAAAGGGAAGGTTTGACCTCAAAACTGAGAGTTATTATGGACAGCACTGAAAACATCCCTGGACTGCGCTGTGCCAGATAAATAGGTATCCAGAAGGGAAGACAAAGCAAATCAGGAGAGGATAGAGTGACCTTGCTCCTTCTCCAAGCATTGCACATCCCTGGATTTATGGCCAGCACAGGCAGTCTTGCTCTCTCTGCTGAGTAACTCCTACTCCTTCCCTTCAACAGCAAAGAAATTAAGCTTACATTCCAATGGGATGCCACGTACCCACTAAAGAAATGCAAATGATATTACACCTAGGATGGCACTTTCATATTTGTACTTCAATAGAGGGGAATATTAATAATGCTGAAAGCATTACTCTTCAAATATAAATTTCTGTCATAGCAATATTTATAACAGAAAAGAGGAGAAAGGACTGCCATGGGTGTTGGGCCTGAAACTGCACAGAGACAAAGCACACAGATGATCTGTGCTGCCCTTCTTTTAAAGGCTGGGAAATGGAACAGAGAGTGAGGATTACAGCAAGATAAAGGGCAATTTAGAGTTGAACTCATTGTGCCTCCTCACCACTAGCAGAGGTCAGCATGTTAATAGAACTACACAGAATAAATACAGAGGAAGTGGAGTAAATACCATTGCTGATTGCCTGAGCACACAGGGTTATGAACAGCAGTAAATGGGCAGTCTTACTTTTTTAGAAGAATGATGAAGCTGTAAGCAAACACAGCCATTCCAACAAGGAAGTAGGCAAGAGGCAGCCGGTATCCAGCTTTCCCAATCTTCCTGTCCCGGCCATAATAGCCATAGAACAGGACAGAGTACTGGAGGTAGCCCTGCAGAGACCAGAGCCTGTCAGTAAGAGCAGTAACCAACAACTACAACACAAAATAACAAGGAGGGGTTTGAGTCTTGCCCCTAGGGACCAGATGGTGTCCAGGTCTTGAGCAGATGCAATGTGCTCCTTGGGAATGGTCTTGCTGAGCGTGCTGCCAAACGGGGCTCCGGCCAGGAGCTGCGGGAGAAAGAGGAGGTCTCAGGAGATGGGGGAGAGAGAGGAGGTCTCAGGAGATGGGAGAGAGAGAGGAGGTGTCAGGAGATGGGAGAGAGAGAGGAGGTGTCAGGAGATGGGAGAGAGGAGAGAGGAGGTCTCAGGAGATGGAGAAAAGAGAGGAGGTCTCAGGAGATGGAGAAAAGAGAGGAGGTCTCAGGAGATGGAAGAGAGAGGAGGTCTCAGGAGATGGGAGAGAGGACAGAGGAGGTCTCAGGAGCTGCATGAGCTCATCTGAGCCAGGGCTGCACAGTGGAACCCATCCAGAGCTGCCCACATGGGTGGTGCTCTCAGGGTAGCAAGTATTGTGTCAGCACCGTGCCAGCTTTAAAAGCCATGCTTTCAATGGGAGCATTTTTAAATTCAATGGGGCAGTGTTTGATCTCAAAATGATAGTTCAGGATTAAATTTTCTTTTCCTTAAAAACTAAAAAAATGAATGTGGATACCTTTTTTTTTTTTTTCAATGTACTTTTTATTGTTTGAGGGATATTTACTTTTTTATTTTGTGCAGTGGATATAAAATCAGGTATTCCTATGTTTTGGGATAACAGTATTAAAGCACGGGGTAGGTGAGGCAAAATGATATTTATGGATAATTTAGCAAAGTTAACAAATTGCCTTATTGTATGCAAGAACTAAACAAAGTTGTGGCTGTTCAGAACTTGCAGCAAATGCTTTCTAATGGACAATAATCCAGAGTCTGCAGAGGGATGCTTTGTTTTTCTTAGTGTCATTTAAACTTCTCATTAGTGAAAATGACACTAATAGGACTTAAGTGTACTCAACACCCACTACATCTTTTAAGAATGGGTTCTTTATTTTAGTAATCAGATAAAAACATATTCTCTAAAAACATTAGTACCATGTTGACAAAATACAATCTTGAACACTAATAGAAAAAAGTCTGTTATCCTTTGGCAGAGAAAAACCTCTTAATAAGGGGATTTATTTTAAATAATTCATTTTGCAGTGTACATTTCAAACTGATGCAGGACTTAAATTGTGGTGTTTGTTCCACTGAGAAAGGAAAGTTCAACAGTAATTGCTTCTCTGTAAATATTAACAGTGAGTTCTTACCTCTGGTAGGACTACAAATGCTCCTGTCATTATGGTAAGGACAATATTGATTCCAAACAGCCATCTCAGGAAGATGAAGTAAGAGGCAACTCCAGACCCAAAATGACCTTAAACCACAAAAAACCATTATGTGACCTGCACAGTCTGTAAAAGCTTGTGTCATTTATCCATGAAGTGGTTGAATAACAGGCCAAAAAGAAAAACCTCTCTTATGGAGCCCATTCAGCAAACTAGAGAATTTTTTCATTTTCAAAATCCCAAAGGGACAAAATTGACTTTTCCAAAGTTACCCCCCAACTAAGAGCATCAATGAGAACTGTGCAGTTTCTGAGGCAGCAGGAAAAGATGAAAAAGCAAAATTTTAAATAAAGAATTCACTGCTGAAAATATGCATTTAACTCTCTCCCAAATATTTAATTCAGTACATTAAAAAATACATCAAAAACTCGGCATTTTAGCAAGTGTTTTACTAATACCATGAAATCTTTATACTTACTCTCAATTTTCTTTATTCTCATTTCCCAAGGAATAAAGATTACCACAAAATTATATGCAAGTCGAATAAACTTCTTCCAAAGCTGAGAAAAAAGCAGAGAAATATGACACTTCTTCACATGAAAAAAAAATTAATAATGAAGTGCTGAGTATTTTGCTCATGTCTTATCTTTTATCACAAGAGTTGTTACAGTCATTGGTGACTAAGGTCTTATTAGGAGCATAATGCCTCAAAGGAAATTCTCTTAGAGGAAAAATACACTTTCTTATTCAACAGCAGCAAATTTAACTACTTTATCCTCAGTTCTGTGTTGTGCAGCCAACACCTGCAGAAATCCTGGGGTTGTATTTTGTAGAGTCTTTACTCAAACTCCATTTTTTGCATGGTCAGATGCTCTTCCTGCACACATTGTACACAAAGGAGAGGAAAAAGTAAAATCCACCTGTGCAAAAGTGAGAGCAGTTTTTGAGTTGTTGAGTTAGAGCTATAACTTCACGGTGACAACAGGAAAAAAAATATTCCAGGCATTATAAAGTATTTTTAGTACAGCTAGATATCAAAATACCACCTATATTTAAGGCATTTTTAATAGCAGTGTCAATATTCTATCATATAATTTGATCTCCTAAAATTAAAGAGGAGTAAATAAAATTTTAATTACTGAAAATGTAATCAGTCTCTTTGGCCAAAGTTAATTAATATTTATGATGATATGGACATTTAATTGCGTGAATGGGAAGTATTTTAATTAAAGAAATTTAGATGCTGGGAACTGCATGGGAATTGTTGGGATTGCAACTTTCAGTACAGGGTTCACAGAGCTGAGAAAGGACTCAAGCACTTTGTTCCAGCTGCACTACAAATTTATAAAGAATAACAAGATGTCCACAGTGAAGCAAAATTTACTATAACTATCATTTGATGGCTGTCATTTCTTTTCCTCCCTACTATGCAGTTGAATGGGTAATTTACCCTCTTAGAACCCAGAGTCTGGCTCGTGGCTTTAACTGGGGAAAAAAAAAAAAAAACAACCCAAAAAACAGCTACAAAGAAAGTATAAAATAATTGAATTGAAAAAAGAAAATGGCTTTCAGTATCAAGATAGTAAAACCATATTTTAACTTCAATTTTCATAAATAATACCACGAGTGGACTGTCCCATCATGAACACAATATCTTTTGCAAATTTGAAAAGCTTATGTAAATACATATACACCTAGTAACTGCATTTTGTTCTTAGCAGGTATTCAACCACTGAGTTCTTCATTTTGATGATGTAGTGCTTGTTTTGCTGTGCTCAATTTTTGTCTCCTTGGTCACCATGCTATTTTCTAGGAAAATATGTGGGGGAAAAAAATCTCTTCCAGTTTTAAAAAAACCAACAAAAAAAAACCCACACCAAAAAAGGCAGCTCATTCTGTTGCTGTTGCTGAATTTAGCCCTAATGTAAAGGCTATACCCCTAATTTGTGCTAGGATAAAAGAATACAGATCCCCTACACGTAATGAGTGGCACTAATTAACTGCTGAATTACATCCCTGCACTGAATGTCTTCAAGCGAATACAACAGAGGCAATTAGATTAGACACAAACTTTTATTCACTGTGAACTCTAAGATAAAAGCTTTTGGGTTTGTACAGGAAGAATTATATGAGCAAGCACCGAGCCCAATCTCTGATTTACTGATATTCTGATTTAGCACTTCTCTTTCTAGCTAAAGTGCAAGTTCCACTCATGTCAAAGGCAAAAAATAAAGTTTATTTTTACTGCATTTTTACTTCGCTGCATTTGCCACACATGCAAAGGCAGAACAAGGAAAACTTACTCTATCTACATTGGAAGGGGCTTCTGGGGGCCAGCCTCTCAGAGCACCAGATACATGTGCAGCTCTTCACTGGTTCACATGAATAAAGTGCATGGTGTTCTATTGGCCTAACCCTGCCTTTTTCAATTAGGATTAATTAGTAATTAAAAATCTACTTGTTATGACGAGAAAAATATACTTGACTGCTTAGATGACTAAAGAAGTCTTCTCCTTGTTGCTTATTAAATACAATTTCCTGCATATTATAAATTTCCAGAAACTCAGGCCAGTGTCTATTTTCAGTGGTGTAAATAGATTTGCTACGATTCGATTGAAATTCTCTGAGTATAATACAAGCAACAATACAATACATTCTTTAATAATGTATTTAACATAAGCTATTGTAGGATTGTCTTCCAAACTAAAAGCTAGACACATTTTTCATCCTAAGCTATTGAACTGTGGCCCCATTTTGTTGAAATAGCTCTTCAGAGGATATTGCATGATGTTTGTTGTTATCCCTTTCACATCACCCACTCTTACAGGCATCAATATTTGTAGGCTGTCTGAAAAGAAAGCTTATACTGCAGTAACAGAAGGATATTCATCCCTCAACACATGAAATTAGTCTCCAAAAATGTAATTACTAAAATTACAAGGGGAAAAAAAAAAGAAGAAAAAAAATAATAAGCTTTTAACTGCTTTTTTCTCTCTCTACAGTCCTGAGCTGAAGTATCAGGAGTGCAGAGCAAACACACACTTCTGTGAGTCAGAGCTGCAAATGGCTATTGGTGGGAAGCAGAAATTTCAGAGATTTGAGACCAACAGCCATACCTCTGCCCCAGCAGCCTGGTAACCTCTGGTTCTGGTGAGCCTCCCCTCGTACTTGAGCACGATCTCCTTGGCCTGCCTGTGTGAGAGGGGGAGGTCAGACTCTGCATTGCCCACATCTCTCATCCTGCACAAGCAGCATTGCCTAAGGGCTCCCACACTCTGGAACACAGCCCCACATCCCTCATCCTGCACAAGCAGCATCTGCCTAGGGGCTCCCACATTCTGGAACACAGCCCCACATCTCTCATCCTGCACAAGCAGCATCTGCCTAGGGGCTCCCACATTCTGGAACACAGCCCCACATCTCTCATCCTGCACAAGCAGCATTGCCTAAGGGCTCCCACACTCTGAAACACACCCATGGGCTGTCCCACCATCAGCCCCCTACCCAGGCAATGCTTTGTATCTCTGACTGCTGAGCCTTTTGCTGATACTTTATGTTTGACTGCAGGGGGAAGTTTTCTGTTCCTCTAATTTATTTCTCTGTCCTTCTGTTTCAAAGTCTTTCTTTTAAAATGGTAGAAACCAAATGAGTAAAATAGCAAGATCCCCTTTGCAGCCTGGCAATCTCCTGTGGGTACTGACACCTCTTCTGCAGGTATGGTCTTGTGAGATGCAAAGAGGTGCATGTTCATCTGTCATACACAGTCTTTGACCTCAGCAGAAGGGGGATTGGGACCACCAAGATCTGATCAAAAGGAACAGCAAAGTAGGAAGTCACAGACTCTGCCTAGGAGAGAAAAACCTGTCTGTGCTTCCCAGATAACACAAGGGCTCTTGGTGGGGTAGGGATTCCTCGTGGCTGCGTTGCCATCTGAGCACCATGCGGGGTTTTGAGAGAAAATGCCAGATGAAAAGGGCAAAAAAACCCCAAGCATCACACTGATCATGAGGTGAAAGGCCTGACACAGTTTAGGCAGGTGGCCTGAAGAGTTAGTCACATGCTCTTTCTTTGGAAATCCAAAATTATAATAATTGAAATCCTAAACTGTGAAGCACGTTCTTCCTACACTGGCCATACTTTTTAAACTTACAAGTGTCTGGTATTTACTGCATGTACCATATGTTGCCTGAAGCTATGACCAGCTTCTGTTCTCATACCATGTAATTACCTTAAAAAGGCAGGCTGGTTCTCCTTTTTGGGACACAGTGAAACAATTTAACTTAAAAACATATTATGGAAGGAATAAAGAATACCACAGCCTTCCTTGAGACCAATGACAAGTGTCTTTTAGTAGTTAATAGCCAAAGCATGATTTCTTGCTCTCTTTTCTGCTGTGGCTTTCTAAAGGGAGCCACAGGCATGCACAACTTCACTTACAGACTGTCCACCCAGAGGCTGCTGCCTTTGGTCAGCCTTCAGATCCTCTTAGAGCATCCTCATGGAAGCCTTTCCTGGCAGCTCTGGATCATTGCTGTGCCAGCCTGAGGCTGGAAGCCCTGTCACAGTCAGTGAGCCTGAGCAGCTCTGCACAGGCACCTGTACCTGAGTGCCCGCAGCTTCTGCCGCATGGGCCACGGCCGGCAGCGGATGTTGGACACGATCTCCTTCTGGTACTGGATGTTCTGGAAGATCTGCTCTGGGTCATGGCTCTCGGCCTTCTCCTCACCAGCATCGTCCTCTGAGTTGCTGGCAGCCAGCACACACACCAAGAGAGCAAAAAGGAGGCAAGTTATTGCTGTGGGATTGCCAGCAAAGCAATGATTATTCACACAGGATCCAACCTCTGAGAGCACTGTGAGAGCAGGGAGCGAGGGAACTCACAGGACCTTATTGCTTAAAAGTGGATTAATATTTGAGTGGTTTCTCCATCTGCAGGATGTACCTCTTTCCCTCCCCACCACTCATAAATTATCCCCACTTCTTCCCAAGCATCTCCATGCTAGCAAGACTCTCTGTATATTTTTCTGGAACAAAGTTCTGTCTAAACATTTCCAGAAAGAGCAGGTAACATTCATTTATTAATCATGCCCATTATTTTTATTTCAATAATGATAAAATATTTTATTATTAGAATGAGAGGAGCAGGTGATTCAGTCATGGTCAACATTTAATCCTATTCCTTGCTGAGGGGCACAGGGGTGTGGGACCCCACATACCAAGAATTACTTGTCCCTGTCAAAAGATTCCTGTGCTTTGATGCAGATTTCTGTGGATGATTATTAAATCCTCTTTTCTGATGCTGTCACCACATTTGCTAAGCTACAGCTCTTGCACTTCCCTGTTGGTCTATGAAACAGCAGCAATATTCATTCTTACAGAGGCTTAGGTCTAAAAGCCTGTGGTGACTGTCTCTCCCTGAATGACACGAAGGGATCTGAAGTACTGCAGCAACCACCAGCCAGGAACTTTCCCAGTTGTATTGCTATGTACTTGCTGGGAAAGATCCCTGCAATGTTGCTGAAAAGGCAGCCTTTTAATCACATAGAAATAAATCATAACCTAAAACATGCCATGGAATAATATTTGGGGGACATACTTCATCAGACCACTCTAATCTATTAGTCTGCAGTCCTGTCCCTTCAGTCACAGGGGACATTCAAGGGAAATTTATAATTACACAGGAAAAGAATAAGAGACTTCTTATGCTATACCCTGTACTCTTTGGAGTTGCTTTGCTTTACTTACTGTGTTTATATTTCAGTATGAAATGCGACTTTGACAAAATAAAGAAAACCAAAGAGGTTCGAAACACATCTTAAAATACAGAGAAGGATTTTTCTCGTGCTCATTTCCACACTACCACACTGTTACTCAAACCAGACTACCTTCCCCAGCCTGACACACACTCTGTCTGCATGGAAGCGAAAAGACAAGCTCCCACTGCTGTGCTAGACAAAGCAGACTGTCCCTTGAGGAGAGGGTGGCTGCCTTACCTGTGCGGGGGCTCCTGGTAGGTGTAGATGCCCGTCTGCCGCTTCACCGTGCGCTGCTTCTTGCAGGGCTTGGCAGCTCTGGGCGCAGGGGAGGCTGGAGCTGCTGCCATGGTGCCAGGTGGGACTCTGCAGGGCTGCAGGCAGCTGCAGCTCGCTGGGCAGGCGGCTCAGCAGCAGCCAAAGGGGACTGAGCAGAGAGCAGCGAGTGCTGCGAGCCCTGTGGAGCAGAGGATCATTGCCTGGTGCTCCAGCCTGGAGAAGCTGCTGCTGCCTGGCAGTGCCTTAAAGCCACAGCACACAGCAGCCCCACCACTGCCCCTCCAAGGGCAGATCAAGGTGGGAAGCAGAGTTCAAAGGAGGCCCAGCTTAATTCACAGCCTTGCTGTGGATGAGGGACATCCCTCTGAGTGCCACCCAGCACACCGCACGCACCCGGCACACCGCGCTGGCCAGCTCTGGGAGGTGGTACAATTGCTCTGTAGGTGCTGTTGGTGTTTCTGCTTCCTGTGCTTGACACAAGGCTCTTGCTCAGGAAAAGCAAGGTGGTTTGTGTTTTGGCCTTCAGCAACAGAGAAACGTGCAATGTCATTCTCCCACAGGGCTTCCAGTTTTAGCGGTGGAGAGTCCCCGACACCCTTTCTATGGTCAGCACCGACACAACCTCTCTGTCAGCATCTCTGTGATGCTGGGCTTGGTTGCCAGGATAAAAAAAACTGCTCCAGGTTCTGCTGGGGCCAGGGAAGTGACTTTTTAGTGCTTTTCTCCATCATAGACGTTACAGATATTCTGGTGCCATTATCAAAACACAGCAAAACCAACCAAAAATACTAGATATTAGTAGTTCCTGCAGCCATATAATTTGATGCTCAGAAAGTGGGAGTGAAAGGAAGAGTTTGAAGAGAGCTTTTACTTGTTCCTAACTTGGTATTTTCTCTCCTTAATAGCTCTGCACACAGTGCAGCAACAATTTTGATTGCATAAATCAATGGTCTGTTGTAGTTAACTTTCGTTTGCAGCGTCCGACAAAAAGAACATTTAGTTCTTGCTTCTAAATTTCCTGCAGAGAATAGCACAGACTGCTTTTTCTCTCCATCCTGATCTAATCTAAAATACTGCCACTTGGTGAAAAGTTTTACTTTTTTGCTGTCTATTGTCCTAGACTTATTCAGTTAAATAACTGAAGGGCTAAGTGGTCACAAGCCTTATCTTTTGTTACAGTATTGCAAGAATAAATTCATTTGGTGTAATTCACTGAATTTCTGAGATGACAAGTAAGGGCCAGATAAATATGATTCTGCATTTCCAAAATATATCTCACAATAAAGCCTAGAGTTTGCTTGCTGGGTAAAGCTTCCCTAGAAATCTGAGGGTTCCATTAGCACAAATCAGAATTATATAGAAATGCCCCTGTTCAGAGTTCAGCTGTATTCTGCACTACAGAATGTGTCATATGCATGACTATTAAAGCCTGCTAAAACCCACCTACTGTGTGGGGCTTTTTCTGTGAACTGAACTCTCTAGTCCCAGCTTCACTCTGAGCATCCCTTGCACCCACCTCCTTTAGCCTCAATAGGGACTAAAGCCTCTGGACTCCAGTTTTGGATGGATCACAGAAAAATTTACTTTCTTCTGTATTGTGTTTGATTTATTTTTTTTTTTTAAGTCTGTAAAACAAAGCCTGTTAGAGCTTTGACATCTTAGTCTTTCTGTACCTTTCCTAAATCCACAAACCTCTGAATGGCTTTCATATTTGGCTTCCAGTTCACATGACAAAGAAAACATACCACTACCCTCTGTCAGACCATTCATCAAGAGAAAGCAAACAGTCAAAAGGAATAGATATCAGCCCAGAAGCACATCTGCACTAAAGTCTTATCACCTCTTCCTAGCTGGAAAAGCAAAAGAACTATTCTGGATGCCAGGAACGCCCTTCAGAGCTTTGATGCTCACAGAACTGCAAACACACCCACATCACCACTTCTTTTGATGTGCCACGAGATATATTTTCAATGATATAATTTAAAAGCAGGAATATGTTAGTTTAAATGTCCTTCCTTGGCTGTAGTTATTTTTCTTTGCATCTCAGCCAGTGGCACTGGGGGCAGGTTCTGCTGCCTTAGCTCATGATGGTAAGTGCCCCTCTGCTCAGGCCACTCGACCACAGTCCATCAGCTCCTTGCTTATTCCAGCCATGTGCATAAATGTTAATCTCATGTTGCAGATAACCACTCACCCAGATCCCCAAAAGGCAGGTTTTGACACAGTAATGGCCTGAAGACATAAGCTAGATCTCCAAAATCTGCAGGAGAGAAACACAGATATCTCTCCTTCTGTACTACCATTCCTGCCTTGTAGTTTTCCTTGAGATTTTAGATGTTCTACTTTTCATCTGAAGGAATCACAGCAGAGAGATTAAAATCTAACATCATCTATAGTTCCTAGAGATGACTATTTCACAAATAAAGCAGCATCCCTCAATGTCATGGTGCTACAGCACTGCCAAACCCATTAAAACACTAACACTACTGATTTACATGGATTTAATTGGCTGGTGTATGTTAATGTGTCAACAAGGCAGACAAATTTTGTTCCCCTTTGTTAGTAGAAAGCTGAGAGTCTAAGAAAAACAAAGGGACAATTTAAGGCTGGCATTTATACAGCTCTAATAGTGCCAGTGCTCGAGGCACATACATCATGTGAAGTTAGTACCAAACACTGAAAGCACAATGAGCAGCAAGAGACTTATGAATTCTGAGCCCATCTGACAGAAGGATGCAGGGAAAATGGAAAGCAGGCTTCAAGGACTTAGCCCTGAAGTTGGCAATATCCTCTGTTGCCCATGATCCCTGCAACAGCCTCTAAAGAATTCAAGTGTTAACTCAGATCACAAAGAGGGTTTTGGTTCTGCTTTTCGACTCAGCCAGCAGCTCAGCAACCAGAACACCCAGCTGCCCATTTCAATCTGCTCTATTGAATCCAGAAACCTGCTTGGGTTTGTTTTAGTCTGAGTGAATACTACAGGGGTTATAGATTTGATTTCAATTGCTATTAACAGGATGTAAAACAGGACATTAGCCTTTTACTGCAAAACTTTCAGCTCTCTGTGTGTAATAGGAAGACTCACATTTGATCCATAGGATCATTTTGCATTTTCAAACACTTACCCAGGAAAGAGCTGGGCTGGGGAACTCTGCTTACTGACAATTCAAGGAAACAGTAGGCTTTATTCTCTCCCATATGTTCTGTTCCCATAGAGGTAGAGTTTAAATTTTACCCATCATCCCAGCACTGCAGTTCAACTCAAGACCTTTTCAAAATCTCCCTGCTTGGGAGATTCAGAACATTGCTGACCTCAATTTCAAGGTAAAAAAATTAAGGGACAAGTTTTCCAGCCATCTTTGTAAGAAAAAGAGAATATTATCCCTCCACATCCTTAAGTACAGAAAACAAAGGGGGTGGGGGAAGCATTTGGAAACACTGACCAAGACAGCTTGTGTATCTTTAAGTGAAGCAATTATCAGTAGTGCTGAAAACATTCCCAGACCCCAGTGATAGTAATGATGCTGCAGAGCATCCAAGTTTGCATGAAAACATTGAAGCTCCTTGTGGCTAGAGGACCTTTACTTGCAGAGCTGAAAGAGCTAAGATCAAAAGACACCTCAGTTAGACTTCAAAGACAGACATTTAATTCTCCAATTGCAATTTCACTTCACCTGTTCAGTCCCCAGAGGTTCCAGAGATGTGCAGCTGGACATTAGAGCAGTTATGGGATTTCCAGGGTAACAGAGCCAAAGCCATCGTTTTCACTTACTGAGAATAAAATTGATCTACTGAGCTCTGGTAAATCATTCTCTCCTCCTAAGATTGTTTGGACAGCCTAATTTCATACAGTAGGTTCTGCTCTTCAATTTCAGCATGTTCATAACTCTTGCTGACATTTATCACACTTGGATCAAGGGGAATGCTCCCATTGTAGTTCAATTTTCTTTGTGAATTCACATCCCACATAAAAAAAATTCCATTTAAAAAGCTCCTCCTGTGCAGTTAACTGATCTTACAGCATCATGGGATGACTCTTTTTATTCTTGGATGAGTTTCATGACTATTAAAATATATATTTCTGTGACAGTACAACTCAAAAGAAAATATATTGAAATCAGGAAATTTTCAGGAGTGTGTTAAAAACCAATGCTAAGGAAGAAAACCAAGGGAAGAAAAGAGGCTGAAGACAAACAGAGACAGCCCCATGCCAAGCCAAACATCCATGGAGGGGCAGAACAGGCATTAAAGCTTTTACAGCCAGTTCAGCTGATGCCCTGGCTTGTGGCCCTGCCTGGCTCACTGTCCCTGGGACTTGGGGCTCTCTACTTTCAGGTGGCAATAAAGTAATTGGACACCATCAGAAAACCTATTTTTCAAGAATAATACATAATTCTGCAGCTTCTTCTGCTATGAGGAAATCAGTATTTTCTTTGCCTGATGAGGAAATCAGTATTTTCTTTGCCAGCAGTCTGATGTGCATCCCACAGACGTGTGCATTTCACCAGAGACCTTTCTGAAAGCCCTGTAACCAAATTATTTCCCAGACTTACGTGAGTCGTTACAAGCCAGACCTAGGAGTCAGTGAAAATGAAGATAATTTTAGACTATTTAATAAATCAATTTAAAAAAAAAGAAGAAATTTCTCATTTTAGAAGGAGAGGAAGAACTGACAATGGCAGAAAGTAACTGAATAGCCAGGACTTTCCAGAGTGGCAATATTTGGGACAACCTTGATCGTTGAAAGCCTGGAAGAGGTGGGATGTATCTGGAGGAGACATCCATCAGAATCTATTTCTGGTTTCCTTGGGTTTTGTTGCATCCACTCAATTTCCCAGGCTAAAATCCCACCCTAATTTTAAAGGATTTGGCATTAGAATAGGAAGATTAGTTCGCCTGCATTTATTGGCTAACATCTTCACAAAGGAGATGTTCATAAAAAATGGGCAAGGAAATTCAGATGAGCTTAATTCACTGCATAAGGAATGTTGGTAATTCTATTAAAACCTAGGAGGTTGTTTAGGTACACAATACTTAACTCATTAGCAAACAGCAATCATCATTTGTCCCAGAAAAAAACACAAATGGAGCTCCTCAAATTACTGTCTGCAAAGAGATGAGCTTATTCCTCTTGCCCTCCAGGATATTGCATCAACACTGTACTTGGGAAAGCTGGGGGTACCAGGCTGTGGATACATGATCACCTGAATTCAGCACCTAACACATTAGTTAAAAAAAAACAGATCAAGAAACTATGAAGGAAAAACTCTGAAAGTGTAACAGAACAAAAAAGAAAAGCTTTGGAGACCTCAAAATATTACACCCTTGCAGAAAATTACTTTTAGTATTCTTCACACAAAAACAGTGTGCAATACATACTGCAATAATTTAATGCAAAAAAAAGGTAATTTCTTCTTACCCTACCCCAAAGCCCTCTAAAGCTAAAAATAATGATGTTCAGAACTGATGTTTATTAAAAGTAGGCAAAATGTTATTAATTTTATGCAGTCTCAGAAGCACTGTGCTGCCTGAGTTTACTGAATATCAGATGACCTTGAAAGTGCCTGAGTCATGGGCAGTTCAAGCTGCAGCCTAAACAACCATCCTAAATCTTATACATCGTCACCTACTCATTATCTGGGCTTTGTACTTTCCTACCACTGAGGGATTTTCACATAAATTATACAGGAAATGAAGCAAAATGCAATTACATTCTCCAACAGCTCCAAGGCAGATAGATAGCAAAGGCATGCAGCACAGTTCAAGAGTCAGCTTTCAACAAATGTCACCTATTAGGAGGAATCTAAATGAAACATATATCACTGAGCCTCCCACTTCTAAATGATATCATTATCTCATCACTAGGACAAGCAGTTATAAGGTTACAGCAATTTCAAATAATCAGCTTTCAAACAGATTTCTCAAAGGGACTTTTCATCTTTGCTCTTACACATCACCATTTGCACTTTCACATATACTAGAAAATTCTATTATGCTAAATTGAGTTATCCCAATGAAAACATCTCTAGTAAGGTTAACCCAGGCACTTAATAATCCATTAGCACCCTTGGTTTTTCAATATAACAAGTTTTCTCATAATGGCTTTTCAGTCTCAAAAGGAAAAGACACAGCTATGGAACTTCTGAGTGTTCTGAATTGATGGGATTCAGCTGAACGGTGGGAACACTGCAATGATGAATAAAATCACATTTTTTCCCCTTCTTTCAGTGGATGGTAAGTCAGCCCCACAGCCTTTGCATTACCTGCTCATAGCCCAGGTCCCAGGAGACCACATGGAGCACTCACATCTTCAGGGGAGGATCCCTTCTTAACCCATTTTTTAAAGTGAGGATCTTGGACTTTTTTCTTGCTTGCATTTGGGGGGCTTTTATGGATGCTACCCTCAGTGCAAAAGCATTAAAAAAACGATACAAAATGCAGTTTACAAACATTAGGTAAACACTAACAAAATCTTGATACATACATTTCAAATAGTCCCTTCTTCCCTTCATCATGCAAATACCTTTAAGTGCTGCTGAATTAATTATCACTGAGCTTATGGACATCAAGTGTTTGAGGCCAAAAGTTACAAGGAAAGCTTCAAATCATAAACCAGTGAAGAGACTTTCTCAGTTACTGTGGTAATGCTCTCCTTCCTGCCAGCACACATTAAACACATGCTGGTTTTTGGAAGTTCATCTATTGTGTTCACTGGTCTCATGGTACATTTTATTTCCTCTGTAGGTGGAATGTTTTGAGAAAGCTCTTTAATAGCCAGCATGGGCTTTGCTAAATTAACCCATCTAAGATTTGAGATGTGCTATGAAGATGCATATGAGCAGCCTCTAAGGCTCAGCTCAAGCAGAACAGTTTAAATCTTAATAAGAAAATTATGACTCACAACCTATCATTAATATTTAGCCTTTTATTATTATTACACAACAAACTAAGCCTGATTTCTCCTTTTTTTTTATTCCCCTTTCTTGTATTTCCTGCTTATAATCATTAAATTCTCATTACAGTGTTTAATTTTCACACTTCTAAACAAAACCATATATTCCTCTCAAGATCTTAAGATGTGCAGTTCTTCACTGTTTAAAAATATTTCTAAGGTGACAACAAAATGCAGAAAACATATCAAAAGAATTGAATAAATTTGTTTAGGTTTAGTTAAAGAGTGCAATCTCTTTGCAACTTGTAAATCATCTTAGCTGTAACTAATACTGATTTGTTTAATTGGGCAACTGGTTTAAAAGCTTAAAGGACTAAACTGAACCAGCTCCAAGGTAGGAAGCTATTTAATTTAGTCTGCACAGGCTGAATTTGTATTTGTATTTCAAAGCACATAAAGGTGAACAAAAAAGCAGAACTACTGAAAATATTGGTTTATGGTTTCATTGGTCCTTTCAGGATGTGTTCTTGGTTTTAAATAGATAACATGTCTATCAAAAGGAAAGAAAAGATTATGAAAGTGGTGACATCTGGGAAAAAAACCAAAAAGAATGTGAGTGAAAGTTCTTATAAAAAGTCTTACTTTTTATGAATTAAAGGATTTTCCTTCCAGGCTCCGTTTCTATTATGACACAATGAATCTTCTGCCATCACAAACACAGATGTTCCCTTAACTCTGCACGGATGCCAAAAGCTCTTTGTCTTAATATCCACTCTGGGAGGGCTTCTATGTTAATGAGGGCGTACTAACAATTTATTAAGTAAAGTTCCTGCATCTGCTGCTGGTCCTGAGCCTGTCCCTTCTGTGTGGTCCAACCAAACATTGCCCAGGATGAGCCTGGAGGAAGGCAAAGCGCATCATGAGCTGTGCAGGGGGAGCAGGGCAGGACAGCCCCCCGCCCTATCTGCACCATAAATGCGATTGTGAGAAGAGTGTGATGCACCCAGGGGTGATCAGTGGGATGAGAACCCCTTCACCTGCATGTGACAGGAGGATTAGAGTGCAATCCTGATGCTGAAGGCAAACTGGAATTGCTACCTGAGTGAAACACCCTGGTAATTAATTTCACCATTAGATGCTGCTTCCAGACCTGGGGCAAAAGCCATTCGCACCCTTATTGCACGGGTGAAGATAAATCGCTGTAAAGATCGGCGCTCCCAGGAGAACTCAGAGGACTTGCGACATCCCTCCCTGCTGGAGGATCCTGGCAGGCCGGCAGCGTTTGGGTTTTTCCCTGCAGAGATGCGAACGCTCCACCGTGTGGCCAAGCTGCTCCCTCTACGCGGCTGCTCTCAGTTAACAGGTCCCTTTGGCAAAGGTGCTTTACCTCCAAAGAAATTGAAATTAACTCTTGGGAAAGAAGCAAAACGTCGAAAAGAACGTGTTTTCAGCTAAAAAAAAAAAAAAAAAAAACAAAAACGCTCAATAAATTCTCCAGATACAGTCACATGTATCTGGTTTAATTGCAGAGCATTGGATGGCCACAGATAAACCTGAGAGCACTCAAGTCACAGGAAAATGATGTAAAAGGCTAGAAACAGTTAAATCTCCACTCGAAGACCATATCAGAGGTTAAAAATCAAAGACCATTCTTTGCATCTGTTAATAAGGTGTGAGCAACTAATTAGGAAAAAACCCTACCTATATATTATGCAAAATGCTTTTATTATCCTTCTTCTCTCTGAGGTATATAAACTGCACCACTTTTTCACTTAGGGTTGGGGTTTTTTTCTTTACTTTTTAATATAAGAAGCATTAAGAATAGAATGTTTTTTACTTTAACCTTTTTGCTTAATTCCCCAGTGAACTTTTTAAGAACTACTCCTTCCATATAGCCTAAATATTCAGTGCCACGTTAAGTGCTTAATATCCACAGGTGACTAGAAAAATATATATTATTTTTATTAACATTTATCAACAAAACAATCAAAAAGAAGGGATATTTAGGCTCCCATTTAGGTAAATAACATCTTCTGCTGAAAGGTGAAGTTCTCATAAATAATTAGGTGTTTTTGATACTAAAGGGAGGCAGCTGATTCTAATGAGTAATGTTTCCCAGAAATGTGACTCCATTGTCTAATTTTCATAAAACTAATCTCTTCTTCTCGTAATGATGAATAATAAAATCAATATATTGGAAGAGTCAGAACATAAAACAAGCTCGGAGTGCAGAACGTGTGATTTGTCACGTTCATGGTCCTTTCTGTAGAAGGTAAATGAAAAAGTTGAAACAGCACTGATATTTCAACTGCCAGAGCAGACTTCTGAAAATTGCTTTCTCAGACTATTAGTATAATCCACTGTTTACTTCTTGTGAAAAGTCTCCTTGAAGTAAAATTAAGGTGTGGTGCATTCAATACTGAGTGCTCTGCTCCTCCTGCACACCCTAACCAGACAAATTCTATAAAACATAAGTTTTTTAAGTACCAAGTCCAGACATTTAAGTGTTCTGTTTAAACACAAGGAACTAATCTGATTTTCTTGTAACCTGATCTGAAGTTTGTAACATAACCTAAAATGAAGAAACCAAGTCAATGAGATTAGGAACCTGTACTTCTTTGAGGGAAAAAACCCAACAAAATAAATCCACAGACATGAACAGAAACAAAACAACTGGAATCTGAGATGAATTTAGCATTTAAATGAATTAGCATTTAAATGAGTGCTACCATAAACTGCAATTCCCTGATCAAACTGCAAGAAAAGTATTTTTTTTTAAATCATTTTCTGTGCTTCAGCTGAAGCACAGCTGGGATAAAAACTTCATTGGGGACCAAGGCCAGAGAATTTAGAAGGCAACAAAGGCTACAGCTTCTGCAGCTACTCAGCTCTTCACAAAGCCTTCTGCCATGACCTTCCATACATTTAGAACACAGCCACTTGTCACCAAGAATTCATTTCCACTCTGCCCACCAGGCCAAGGAAACAAGGTCATCAAGAACCAAACCTGAGGATTGGAATCCTCCCATTTTCAAGTGGATGGTTAAACATGGTCAGCTCACCTGGGAGTGGGGGTGGTGGGCCAGCTTGCTGGGGATCTGCAGGAACTTCCCCTAAGGATTCAAAGAAATTGTATTCAGTGTGGTGAACATATCTCTACCTGGCTGGGTGAACAGGCTGTGAAACCTTTGTGTCCCAAGCTGCTGGTGAATCACTGGAAAGAGAAAGGGAAACTTCTCCTGGAATATTTAACAGCACCTCCTGGGGCTAAAGGCTGACTGCTGGCAGTGGGACCAGCATAGTCAAAAGGCATTAATAGTCCTTAGAGAAGCATCCATGAAGTGAATGGTCTGTACCTCCATCACTTCATCCTGTCAGGACAAATCATCTTGCTTGGTACTCTGCCTTTCTGTAAGCTGAATAAACAAAACCCTCAGGAAAACAATTGCTATTTCCAGTGAAATGAGCAGCCTTTCTTTCACTGCTTTGCCAAGCAAAAAACTGCCAAGAAGATAGAGAGAGGAAGACAGTCAAGCAGTTATGAAAAAGGAAATACCGTCCCCAAGTTGAGTTTGGCTGGTTGAGTTGGCAGGATGGGATCAGAAAGGGTATAATCAGAGGGAACAGAATAACAGAATGCATCTGAGTCGACTGGAGGAGGAAACAGAAATAGATTGTTCAGCCTTGCAGCCTATTGGTGCTGCTGTCAGACCCTGCCAGCCCTTCCAGGGCTCCTTTGGGAAGTTGTGTGCTCTGCCAGGACACAAAAGATGGAGCTTCAGCATGAAAAGGACCTTTCCTGCTTTGCACCAGTGCCCCAGGCTCTGCATGCTTACTCCTGTAGTAACTCTGTGTGATGAGGGAGGGGGGAAACCCCCAGGATTTGAATGTGAGTGAGAAATCACCCGGCAGCATGTGCAGTCACTACTCGCTGACTCTGCCTGCTGTGCCCCAGAAAGAATTCCTTGTGCCAGGGGGGCAAAGGCTGGAGCTGAGCCTGTCCCAGGCAGGCTGTGCTGCTGCCCAGCTCAGGGTGCCAGCCTGGCTCTGCTGGTGGCCAGGCACAGTGTCCCCACGAGATGGCTGCAGAGGCTGTGGCATCGCAGCGAGCGCACAGAGCCCCAGCTAGGGGCTCAGAGTGCCTCCAATGCATGGGGCCACTGCAAGGAGATCCTCTTTCAAACATGCAAATCCTTGAGACATTTGTCAAAACATCATTAAAAATGATTTTTTTAAAAACTGAATTTAATAATTCTCCTGTTTTTTAGATTTTTTTTTCCCTTCCTGTTTGGCATTTTGTTCTGCTCATTTTTTGGTTACACGTTCCACACAATTCAAATAATCAGCCTCAGATTATTTTTTCTTTCTGCTTTTTCGAAATCAATCTTTTTTTGGGGAAGTTCTTTTGGAGCTTCTGCATCTCTGTTTTCTGCAATTAAGCTTTTTGTGTTAATTACAGTGATTGCCAAGCCTTCCATCTCTCCCATGCTTGGCTGCCATTCCCTGTTCACGGTGCCTGTTCACCACACCACCCATTCCTTTTCATTTTGGAGTTTTTGATAACTGGCCATGCCATTTCCTAGCTTGACACCAGCTGTGGGTCTTAAGCTCCAATTCAGCCAAGGAACATATGCATAATTCTAAATACAAGCTTGAGCAGGAAAAGCTTGGCTGGTCACCTAGCCCTGACAAGGAAGATCAACAGCACCTGAACAGCAGCCTCAGCCAAGGACTCCCACTCCCTCTGAGTGTGAGCAGCTCAAATCCAAGTTTGCCTCATCTGCCTGAATCCCTTTTAGCATGGGTAACACAAACACTTTAGTCCACTTATGATAATTGTAATTTTCTGAGGCCTGAAGGACACAGTGCTGATTTTAGCCTGGAAACCTCTTCTGTAATGGGTATTAAATATCAAACAAACCAGAATCCCTTTTTAGCCTATATCTAATAACAACCTTAGTTTGGAAAGTCCCACAGAGAAAACCTACATATGACTTCTCCAAAATCCATCTCTATCCCACTCTTGGTTGAACCCTGGCTCGTCGTCAGGTCTGTCTGCTCTTCAGAATTGTTACAAATCCATTAATTATGCCAATATTGGAGCAAACTTTGGCTAAACAGGAAACCAAAGCCTTCCTATTTCAACCCAGCCCAGCTTTAGGCATGATTACTTACAGATTTACATCCCCATTTTTACCATGAACCCATTTTTTGGACTGACTCTTCTAAAGTTTAAACAAACAATTGATGCCAGCCTCAGCCACAGCCTCAGCATAGAAGCCAACAGCCTATTTTATCCTTTAAATGTGCCCAACCATTAACCAATTAAAAAAAAAGAAAATCTACCATCACACATATATTTAGTGTATTTGGGTTTTTTACATCCTTTTTTTTTTTTGCCCCAAGAGGGAACAAAATTATTCAGTGTCAGATTTCCATGGGCCTTGTTCATCAGGAAAAAAAAAAAAGCTCTGTTCTAAATTTCGACCATGAATAAACCTTCATGGCCTCATCTAAACCCAGTCCCTTCATTTTCATTATTACAGTGTATGCAAAATATGTGAGTCACACAGATATCCCCTCTGGATGAGGCCACAAAGACTTTGTTCTAACCCTGAATGTGCACATTTAACCTTCTGAAATCAATTCTCCTGGCCATTACTAGCTGTTGTTTCATGCTTGTGGATTTGAGGCTTGGCTCTTGCTGGAGAGTTGATTGATTAATTTCAACATTGCAAAAGCCTCATTTAGCCAGGGGGACATTTATGGAGTTCAATTTTCTAACTGAAAACCAAGCATAAGAGTTGGTTACATTAAAATGATCTCATTTTGAGCCTCTGAATCTTTTCATGAGAACTTGCATATGGACATTGTTCACATTTATTGTTTAAAAATACTTTCAGTCATTGTGTCATTGAAATTAGATATGAATATGATTTTTTCCCCCTATTTCTAATTATAGAATCTAAAAAGGATTCTCTTGTAGCTTTCTTGCAATTTGCAACCTCTAAAAAGTGTGACAACTAAGACAGAGAGATAGAAGACCCTCAAACAAGGTCCAGAACATGCCATGTGTAGGTTGAAGTTCTAGAACAGGGCATAAATACATGAGACAAATGCTAAACCAGACAAAACTGTTTATTTTAGAAAGATCTCATTACTGAAGCAGAAAGGACAGTTAATCACTTTGCTTCTGTTTCCCTGGGAAACTGTTCCATTAATGGCATTTCCCACCAAGAAAAGTTAGCACTTTATTAATATTTTATTTGAAATTAAATCAAATTATGATCATTTGAAGAAAGCAATATAATTGCAATTTAATCTCTTTTCCATTTTCTCTTCTAATTTAATTCAATATGTGACAAAGAGTGTGAAAATCAGAGGGGGTGGATTTTTATATCTATACTTCTTAGCTGTGAGAAAAGAGTGGGTAGTTGTAAATATTTGTGGAAACTTTAAATCTTACAAAACTAACATGAAAACATGGAACACTTTCATGTGTAATTCAAAAATCAGCCTTTGGGGTGAAACAAAGTGTGCTGCAACATTCTAAAATTTTTTTAAAGTAGTTATAATTTTTGTCTAGGCTTGGGAACAAAGGAAGCTGCAAAAGAAAGATTTTTCAATAAACACACAGATATGAAACTCTTCTTACAGCAGATGATGGATAAGAAAATATTTACTTCCCTTGCTCAAAAAATTGCTGTTTTCTCCCTTTCACTGAAGTTCTGTAGTGGTTGACTGGAGAGTTTAAAACAACCTGCTGAGGAACGAGTTTTTTTTAATATACACACACACACACACATATATATATATATATACCACACATATATATATATATATACATATATATATATATATACACACACACATATATATATATATATAAAATACATCACAAGCATTTTCAATCTGCGCTGAACCCTAAAATTTCTTTAATATTTTACATTCTTAAATGGGATTTCTTTTCCAAATGATGACACATTGATTGTAAATATTAGTAGTAAATTATTATTAAAATATATTATTAATATAAAGATTGCCTTTATATCCATTTGTTTTAAACCATAAACTATCCTGCATATTTCATTTTTCTAAGTGTGACATTAATATTAATATATCTGTATATCATATAAAATTATGGAAATAACTGGAATATTAAGATTACTATGAAATTGTATGCATTCCTACCACTTACATCTGCTGTCTGAAAGGGCTGTATCAGATATTCTGAGCAGAATAATCAAGTGCTGTAGGCTTTTCTAGTTATCTCTTTTTCCAGGTATCACTGTAGTCATTACAAGTGTCACAACAAACTAAGCACTGAACAAAAGACAGCTCTTGAACTGAAAATAAATCTTGTCTAGTTGGGAAAAAAATCATGCATTGAGAGTAATTCCTTCTCAGGACAAGAATGTAAACTGGCTTCTGGACAACAGCAGTCCCAGGAATCTCAGTCTGGGGGGGATCCTGGCAGGGCAGCAGGGCTGCGGGTGAGGATGGGATGTCCTCTGCAGCACTCATCTCCTCTTCATGTTGTCTAAGAAAGCCACATCTGTCCTCCTCTGACAGGGACAGCAGTGCCCTAGAGGTGGCTAACTCATAGGACCCAAGAAATATCTGTACATGAAGAAGAAATGCACTCCATCCCTTATTTGGCTAATTAAGGAGAAAACCAGCCTTAGCAGTTTTGAGAAAATCCAAGACAAATTGAAGCATCTGGTATTTTCCGCTCATCTCTTCATTTGGGCTTTCTTGGCATATGAGCTGGAGTTTTGGCTGATTTCCACTACAAGCAGAGAAGAGAAGAAGTCAAGAAGTGTCCTCACTTTCCCACCATCCATCTTCACTCTTTTCCAAAAAAACAGTGATAAGGCCAGAGTAATCTCCATGGGCATCCCAGGCATGGTGGAGCATCTGATTTCCTTTTCAAAACTCATACTATATGCACTTGCAATAATTTTGACATATTTTCTCCACACATCCAATTACTTGGAGACTCTTGACAGCTCTTTTGGCAACTCCTTTTCCTGCTACCTCCTCAGCTACAAAAGGCTGTTTTTCTTGTCAACCCTAGCTGCATTTGCAAAAAAATAAGAAAAAAAGACAGGAAGAGATTGCCAACAAATCAGCAAAAGAATAAAAATCTTCCCTCTTCCTCTACAAATATTTTCATGTATCTACATTCTGTACAAATAACTGTATGTTCCCAGGCTTAACCAGGAGTTGCACTCATTATTGAAAAAGAAAAATTTCGTGCCATTCATCTCGAAAATGATGGTGTGTGAGAAACATTCAGCCTCTAAACAGAGCTTATGTGACTTCACCTTATCAGGAACAAAAGTTTACAACAGCTGATGACCAAGATAAGCAAAACCTGTTTCTTGCACATGAGGAATACGGGTCTTGCACACATTCTCATTAAACAGTTCAGCTTCAGCCAAGCAAGACTGCAGTGAAATGTAGTCTGGGGTCTCATGTTTAACACCAGAAGAAGAAATCACAGCAACATAAATTACAGTTTGATCTCCATCACAGACAGTTTAATAGGCCATGATTTAGCAAAGCATTTAAGCAAATGTTTAAATCCCATTGATTTAAGTGGGATTTAAGTACATATTAAGTACTTAGCTGAATTGAGGCCATACTGTGAAGGGACTCTTAGAGCAAGGAAAGCACAGTAGGCTTTAGGCATCTTTATTTACAGCTCAGATGTTTAACTTTGCAAATTTGGCTTAGGAACCTCTATAATGCAAAAAGGAGCCAAGGACAGACTGCAAGAACATTTGGCTGCCCAGGGTCACTTCAGGATAATGCAACATACCAATATGGGATTTAGTTTCTAAAATGCTTTTATCCTGAAATTTACCACATATAATTTATAATTAAGCTGACTTGCCACAATGTGTCATTCAGCAATTGTATGTACAGATCTCTGATGCTGCCAGAGTTCTTGTGCTCTCATTTATTCTTTTCCCATTTTTCCCTTTTAACCCCAACCTTCTGGTTGCAGGGTGAGGAGGAGGCATATGGCATTTGCTGTTTGTCAATCAACTCTCACTGCAGAGCTAGAAATATAAAAAGCTAAAAGCAACAAGTGTTTCATCCTGGAACATGAAAATGTGTTTCCCCAAGAGGGGATTAAAACAGATATTTCACTTAAAGGAGCTCTGTTAAATTGATATCATTTCTCCCATAGTTGTGTCTATATGGACTTTGCTAAATATTGTAGCAGTAACAAAATATTATATTGATTACAGGGTGACTTTTAGTTGTTTATCTTTTCTTCTTGACCTCAAATCTTATCTGACTCTAGTATAACTTATCTAACTCTACTGACACTATTGCAGAGGACTGAACTATTTCTATTTATCTTGCAGAGTAGGAGTTTGCTTTTGGGACCATTAATAACTCTTGTTGTCAGTTTTTTGGGGTTTTTTTTGGGAATCAGTCTATTTCCAGAGAGCTCAGGAAACAGGACATTATATCATGTCCAAACACTGCATTTTGTAGGGAAATAAAGACTCAAGGTTTTATGGAATCCCTAATCATATATTAAAAAAGATTACTTTTGAGAGAAGTTCTTATGTAGCAGTGTACCCTGAGACTTATTAGAAATCTTCTTGGTATTGTTTTTATGGCAGGTCCAAATAACAACATGATCAAATTTTAGACATCTAAAAAACCAAAAAAACTCTTAAATTTCACTGCTCAGGCTTGGCTTATTTCTAATAAACATCTAGTTATATAGATAACACTGCAGAAATCAATGCTATTCATCATTCCATAAATAAATAATAAAGAGTATTTTCTGTTAATAGGGATGAACAGTGTTTTCAAGGCATTTAATTTGCTGTGGGGGAAGTATCCTAGCAAAACTAATCCCTGATTTATAAATTCAGTTTTCAGATTTGTGCTGAACAAGTTTGTGATAATGCTGCAAGTAAAAATCTCACCCTTTCCTTACTCCTACCAGGTGGTAAATTTTCAGAAAAAACATTTTGTATTCCAGAGGAGACAGAGACATCCAGTACAGCCACTTCAATCTTAGAGCTGTGCTAATCCCAGCCTGAGCCCCAGGACACAGCAGTCTCTGAGCTGGGGCCAAATGCATTTCTAATGATTAGCAGAGAAATTAGGGAAATACTGAGCCTATTAAAATGAACATACTCAGGAATGTAATTGGATAGTGAATTAAATCATTCCTTTCACACTGATTAAACCAATAAAACAGGATGATGGTTCGTGCTCTGAAAGTGTATTACCTGACATTTCATCATACACTGTCAGAAAACAAAGGAGAAAGAGTCACCAAGCTTTAGCAACAACATTCAGAACATTATGGCTATTTTAAAAAACAGTCTGTGTTCCCTCTGTAAATACCTCAAAATAAGTTTTTACACTACCCAACATGTAAATATTTACAATGGAAAGAAACTTAATTTTTCTTCATTTTCAATCATGACAAAACATATTTGTCCCATTTGCCTCCTCAGCTGAATCAAATCTTTTTGGTAGTAGCATAATGTGGCTACAGAAATCTACTTTGGGAGAAGATTTAGGTAAACAACTAAAGAGGATTACCTTTCCAGGAAATACACCAGAGGTTTCCAGTACTTTTTGTTTTCACTTGCAAACTTCACTTCTCCAAACAGGCTAAACTCCCAAGCAGCAGGAAGCAAATAGCTTGTGTAGCACAGAAAACAGTGGTTCTGTGCTGGAGAGGGGGAAAATACACAATTTTTCAGTAAACTCTCTGTTCAGTATATTACTACAGTGAGCAGCTGTCTTTGCCTGCCTTTGGGTTTGTGGCTCAGTTTGTCAGCACTGAGAGCTCCTGGCAGGCACTGCCAGCAGCAGGGCACAAGGGACAGCCAGCTCTGGGCAGTGCCACCACCCCACGGTGCCACACGGGATGGGGATCACCCAGGGATGGGACTTGCACAGGAAACCCAACTTGGCCTGTTCAAGGAATCATCCTGGATGAGAAGGGAATTCACTGAAGGAATTACCCAAATGAGACTGGCAGGCTCTAAGCAGTGTAACATGTTGGTTATTTCCAGCATCTAGGGGATGTATTATCCCTCAGATAAAAACTAAACCCATAAGAAGGGAAAGTTATTTGGTAAAATCACCACAAACCAGAAAGGCTCACTGCATCTTCAAAAGCAAAGCTATTTTCAGGCCAACAAAGAGAAGGATTTTGGATTCTCAGCTATAAATATTCAAAATATTCCACGAAGCACTTTGAGAACCCCTTAGCCATGGCCAAAAGCCCAGGCCTGACAGCTATTCTTGTTTCTGTGACATTGCCATCAGGTGTTTTTCTACAATTTTCCACAGAAACCTTTGCCTTGTCTTCCACAGCTTGTGACCTGTGTAAGGTTCCTGAGAAACAATGCCACAGACAACAGGCTTCCCTGCAGCTTTCCTCCTTTTTTATAGGTTATGCTTTATGGTTTGAATGTACTGAAGTAGACTTAAAAGGCAATTATTTCTTTTAATGTCCTACAGGTTTTATACCAGAGCAGTGATTCCAGTACAGAGATTTCTGCTCATCTCAGTGCCAGTTGTAGCTTACTTGCAGAGGACAGAGTGTGTCCATCTGAATTCCTGCTGATAGTTACTTAGGAATGCAAAGCAACTCAATTAAACATGTGTCCTTATAATCAAACCCACAATAATCTCTATAATTAGCTCTTTTTATCTTTTCTGCTTTTTCATAATAGACCAGGACTTCTCAGACAGTAAGAAGAATCAAGAACAGAAAATAAGATCAAATATCTTTGTTTTACCAACAATTTTTAGGCTCAGAGACCAGCAAGTCTGTGGAAAAGTCAATACACAGACTTGTGGGCACCATTATATAATTTCCTGTTGCTTTTCCAAGAATCCCATGATCATTTAATGTGGCACTTGCAGGAAATATATAAAAAGGAGTATTGAAGACAGAACTGCAGCAGCGTGATGACATCAATACAAATGCAAATACACACCATCCAGAGATTATTCCAAGAATGTTATTAAAAATAATCAGCTCTGTGAATTCTGGGAGCCCAGGATGGGTGTGCCAGGGCACCTCTTGGGAAGGGCTTTGCCAGCAGAGCACAGAGGGCACAATCCAATCAATGAGGCTATTCCTTTGAAGAAATGCTAAGTTTGATCCATTGCCAATACCTGAGGAACCACCCAGATCCTAGGAGGGCAAAGCAATTCTGGAATGAGTACAAAACCACCTGAGGTTCCTAGACACCTGGGGAAACATCCCTTTCTGCAGATGCAGCTGGCAGAAATCACTCACAAAACATTCAGTTTTCCTTTGTGCCAATTATTCCATGGAGTCACAGCCCAGAGGGCTGACACCTTCAGAGTCTGACTGGATTTGGGCATTGAGCAGAGGCACCTGCAGCTCAGCCCAGCTCAGCCCAGCCCTCTGCACCAGCCTGGTGCTGCAGAAACACCCAGGACAGCAAAGCAAGAGGGAGGACCAATGTGTGCTGCAGTCCAGAGCAGGGTGGGAAATCCAGGCTGCTTCCATCAGGCTTTAATCTGGCCCAGCTCAAACTGTGTTAGTGTCAGCTGCTGCTCTGAGATTTATTAGAAAGGAGTTTTAATGGCTCCTTCCAACAGTATCCTTTGTTTGGGAGAGGGAAATACTGATTGCTGATATTATGCCCAAATACACTTAAGACTCTAAAACGGGCTATGGGCAGTAGATTTATTAGAATCAAGTATTGGCAATTTATTTTCAGTCTATGTCAAGCACTCAGTGGAGGGGAAGAGATCCCCCACCAAGTTTTCAATTAGTAACAATGATCTCACAATGTATTCCTTCTGCTGGGACACTCATAAAATACTGAGCCCTGAATACTGGCTGAAAACACTCCTACCGAGTGTGAAATAAGGCAGTGGGAGAGAATAGGGAATAATAACAATAAAAAGAAGGGCTTCTGAAAGTTATAAACCAATAAAAAAGAGTCTGAGCATTACGAGGTAGGAAGCAGGAGAGAAATGCCCATGCAGGAAAGGCCTCAGGCTTCTTTTCATGGCACCTATCCCAAAGACCTTGGAAATCCATAGGTTTTGTTCAGTGTGTAGGAACTCCCTACTAAAATATCATAGGATGGATCAGGCACTGCAGTTCCCACCTTCGTGATTCTCAGAGGAAGGTGAGAAATTTGTCAAGGACAATTATAGGACAAGAGAATGGTATCGAGACCTCTGTACTGGAGGAAAGTCATCCTTTCAGAATTTTGCAATCCACCTGCAAATACACTCTAAACTCCTACTAGCTCCCCTGACAGCCAGAGGTGTCTGCAGGGTGCTCATGTCCAAGAATTCCCCATGGGCCCTGAGCTCAGCTGCTTTCCAAGAACCTCATTCTGCAAGAGCAGATTTGCACTGACACCACACTGCCCTGGCATCTCCCTGTCGTGTGCCACAGTGGGAATAATCCCAACTGCAGTAAATCACGTTGTTCCTCTGACACCTGATGATTTTCACCTGGTGGCTGGAGAGGGCTCTGGCCATCAGGACAGGAAATGGATTTTCCCTTTGTCTCTGGCCCTGTTACGCCCCAATTTGATTTTCTGTGCAAGGCAGGCAGGGACTCAAGATGGCAATAGAGAGCTGGAAAACTCAAATTCCAGCAAAGAGCTATAAATATCCCTTTTGTTGCTTAATGTGTTGTTAAACCACTTGCTAGAGAGGCCTTTAGTGTTAATCTGCCCATCACTCTCTCAAAAATTCCCATCTAAAATTATCAACAAGTAGTTTGGTCAGCAGAGAATGTTTGTTTGCAGTTGCACAACTCTCAGTTTGCAGAATATTATCTGCTTAAAACATAAGCAAACAGCCACAGTCTAGGAAAGCCAGGACTGTGAAAATTAATTCATAACCTTGTTTTGCAGTAAATTTAGTGTTAGAAGATTTAGCACCATTTAGCATACACTTTGTATATATCATATGCCTTATGGGCAAATATTGTATTTTTTTCCCAATGGCTATCAGTAAAACATATGATTTTAGGAAGCAAGAGTGTGTTTTTGCAAACAAGAGGTTTCTAGCTCCCCATGTGTGGAACCACCCTACAACAGGACCGGGATGCAGGGTTTCTGGCTTGGCTTTGAGGATGCTGTGCAGAGCTGCTGTGCGCTCCCTGCCAGCTGCTGCCTTCCATCCCAGAGGTGGCAGCCTGGAAATGATGAATGAACTAATTCATACAGTCTGCAGCTGAGTGCCAGAGATACACCTAATATACATTACACATGCCTGGACATAAGGACACAAACTAAATTTGGGTTGCCAGCACTGAAATGCCAAGGAATTGCACAATTATCGCTTACCAGTATTTCCCATGTTAAATACATCCAAAAGAAGGTGACATTTTCTGCAAGATCATCCTTAATCAGTCTTTGTTGCTTGAAGATTTTGTAACAGTTTAACTCTTTCAGCCTAAGTGACTCTGAGTGCTGTGTGAGGGGCTGGGCCAGAGCTGATAAGGGTTTATCCCTTCACTGCTGTGGACTCCACATCAAGCCTACTGCCCCTGCTGGGAGACAAAAAAAAATGGTTTTTTAAATAGAAAAGGCTAATTTATGCCTAAGCTGCTGTTTCTGATCAGAGTAAATGTTGAAAGCTTTAAAGCTGATTACAAATTAAAATATCTGTGTCCCCAGATGCTTGCCTAACTTCAAACAATTGGCTGCTGAGGGGGAGCTGCAGGGACAGGTGTGCTGAGGACTGACACCTATTCCAAGATCAGAAGAGGGCACTAGGGCTTAAGTTATATCCAGCATAATCCCAGACAAAGAGAGAGGGGGAAAAAAACCCAGTGAAAAGTGTCAGAAATTTTCTTTGTTATTCTACTGCTTCTCTCTCATAAAGTGAGAAAACAGGAGGGGCTGGAGGCCCGTGGGACCAGGATCTGTGGCAGCTCCATCACAGCTCCAGGGGCAATTTCTGTCACAAACATTTACAGCAGAGCTGCCAACCTGTGGGACCTCAGCCCCCTCCCCACCCTGCTGGGGTCAATCCTCGCCTGTTGTTCCTGCTGGGCTCTGTGCAGGCAGCAAAAGCAAAGCCACCAGGGTGGCAGCTGCTCACGGGGACAAAGAGCTGCCCATCCACCCTGCTGAGCACCAGGGAGGCTCAGGAGATGCCCCTCACACAGCAAATTCTACACTGCAGCTTAAGGGTGATTAAAAAGCCTCACACCCCCCAAGAAAAAGCCCCTTTGTCGTGTTCTCCTCAGAGCCATGGACAGAGTAATTGCATTATGATTGTTACTGGCTCCTAAAGCTGATGTGGTGTTCTGAAGCAGCACAAAATGGATTTTCAGTACACAGGACCTTGCCACAGACTGTGCACGTCCTGGGCTAAGGGGGGACATTCAGTGGGGTGTGGAAACCCCACCACACCGTGCAGTTTATGTCAGCCAGCTCAGCTGCTTCATCTCCCTCTGCTGCCCCTGCAGGGAGGGTCACCTGCACAAAGAGAGCCCAAGGTTTCCCTGAAATGCCTTCTGCAGGAATATTCTCCTCCCCTTTGTCTCTAAAGAGGATTTAGGAAGAGCTGCACTGCACACTGCATCACAGCACTGGATGTGTGAATATCCCCTCTGTACCAAGAGATCCATGTAACCCTGAGCTGCAGGGCATACAGACAGATGTACAGGTTGAAGCCAAATAATGTTGTGTGATAAAAGATAAACACACAATACTCTAATAGGAGAGTAATCAACACTTCCCAAGTGTCCTCTCCCAAGTCCCAGCAATTTCTGGCTCAGGAACCTCAAGTCAGTAGTTGCCTTTTTTAAACATCCCTTGGTAGATTTTCCATGTATGGATTTCCTCCAGCTTCTGTAAGAAAGACCCAGGAGGAAATACAGTGAGTTAATTTTCCTGGCATTGGTTTCTGTTGTCACCAAAAAGACCAGCCCCAGGATTCAGCCTTACCCCACAGAATCAGCCCATGCAAGGCTGCTGAGGAACAGCCTGTGGGCCACCATTGCCTTGGAGACAAAGTTTTGTGTCCTTTCCTTACTGCTGAGCAGAAACCACATCTGAGTGTCCCTCCTGAAAGTCCATATCCACCTAAACACCCCAATGGGAACATTTGGCTTCAGGCTTCCAGGACTTGGAGAAATCAGAGGCCAGAAAGTCTTTGAAGAAAAGAGAAAAAAAAAAACCTTTAAAAAGAAGAACCATGAACACAGTCATTGTTTAAAAACTACATTTACCTCTTATTAAAATGGAAAATTCAGGTACAGTATCAATGTTGGGATTGTAGAATTTGTAAAAGCAGGAGGACAGAGATGGATGTGTAGCAGCCTTCAGAGCACAGACAGCTCTCCTAAAACCACTGCATTTTATCCTTCCTACTTAGGGCCTTAACTGTAGCATGCATTGAAATATGAAAGGATTCATTAACCAGGAAATTTTTGTCCTTAAAACTTTTTCTGTCAATTCAGTCAACGAATTATTGGACTCTATGCACTAAAATGCCCGAATAATGTACATGAGATTTCAATATATGCACATGTAAACAATGTAAACAAAATATTTAACAGGCCTCTCACAGTGAGCAACAAATTATGCATCAAGTATTTATTATCTAGTGTATATTCCTCTGTAGGCTGGAGGGGAAAAAAATTTGGCTTATGCCTAGAAAAAAAGATATTCTGAACCTACTGAGAATAATTCAAATTGCATTTTAGAAGAAGAAATTATGGATACAAGAGACCATCTGTCTTTGGTTTTTAAAATGGTGCCTTTCAAAATGCAAGATCCCTAGCCTGAGTCTATTTTCTGCTTTTAAAAAATAATTATTGTGTTTTGCTAAAAATTGAGTGAGGAAAAGCTGAACTCCTCAGGCTTCTAAGACAGGAACAGAAGGGGACTGGCACGTTTGTGTGTAAATCAGGAGCAACTTCATCAAAGAAATTATTAATTTGGGTAGAATGCAGAAAAAAAAAATTAAAAATCAGAGAACAAAACATTTGGATTTCTGAAGCAGCCTATGTTACAGCACTTCCCCACAGACTGACCCTGAAAAGCTTATCAGTGTGGTTTCCCAATGTCTTGGAGGGTAGCAGGTCTCTGCAACTAAAGTCAAATCTTCTAAGGTGACTGGATATTGCTCTGGCCTCTCCCCTTGACCAAGACTTTTAAATCTTATCCTGCAGCTTTGGGATCACCTTGCCAACTCAGCCAAGTATCCCTCTGTTCCAGAGAGAAGGTGCTAACACTTCTCTTCCCAAACCCTGGAAAAGATGCACAGCTGTAGCACAGATATCAGCATGGACCTGAGAGGGATGGAAAGGGATGGAAAGGGATGGAAATTCTGATTACAGGGAGGAAAAGCTGCTGTACTGCTGTGCAAGGGCTTTCCCAGGAGACCTAGGCAGCCTCTGTTCTTCACCTGCTATAAATGTGTGGGGATGCTGAATAGCAATTACAACAGAACATGCAGAATTTCTACAATATAAATTTGGTTCACATGGAAGACCTTGTCAGAACTTCTTTTTTTCTTCCTTGTAATTGAATTGTGACACCACTGAGGTTTTCCTGACTGCTGTCCCAGGCTGGCTATCACTTCTCTCCAAAACAATCTCCTTTTGTCTGTCTTTGCTTTTCAAACTCAAACAGTTGAGAGAAGAACCTAAAAATTCAGATTATCAGAGAAATACAAGCAGTGTTGCCTTTCCTCTAGTCCATCCCATATATTTATCCCTTAGATAAATATGGCACTTGCCATATTTATCTAAGGACCAAAATAAGAGCCCATATCGAGCCAGATTCTCCTGGATGTCAGTGCTCTCACCTCAGAATTGGTCAGGTCACATGAAGACATCACTGAAATAAATTGTCTTCCTGGGGAATTGGTTCTTCCCATGCAGAGTCACAGTCACGACAGCAGAGTCTGATTGCAGGGATTAAAGGTATGATCTCCCACAGAGATCTAAAAAGGCAGCAACAGCAACACCCACCAGAAATTTACTACAGTTATGATTCAGGATCTTGCCACCAACGTCTTGGAATGTCTGGATATTTTAGCAGAGACATTCCAGGGGGCATACGCTGTCAGAAATATCCAAAGGATTTCCACCAGCCAAGAAAAGGAAGAGAATACTTAAGGAGGGTGGATTCCTGACTGCAGTCAAAATTACACTTGTGTAACTCTTAAAATTTCGAAATTGATCTCCCTACTCTACCAGTGTAAGGCTGGCCAGGAGAGGAGGATTCTTGATGGAACCTTAGGAAGTTGAACTTGAAATGAAGCAGCTAATTTATGGCTAATGGCTGCTAATGATGGCAGCAAAATTGTGTGTTTATTGCAAACATTTAAAACTTCGAGGGCAGACAGTCACAAAGGTGAGAGTCAGTAGTGCCTTCATAAAGCTGGAAAGTAAAAAGGCATAAATGAGTATTAATGTTGTGTTTAAAAGGGAAAAAAACAAAGTTATACTAATGCAGATGCAGAATAAGAAACACAGCAATTGAAAAAAATAATTAGGATAAAAAGTGTGGCAGTTTAGTGGGATTAATTTGCTCTTTGAAAGTCAATAATAAAAAAATCACTGCTTTGAAAAGGAAGGACAAGTTCACTGAAAGGCAAATGCTTGTTACTTTTTAAAGCATAAAAAATAATGATGAAAAGTTGAAAGCTAGGGGTGTACTTTTGGGGGAATATGTCTGTCTTTCCCTAGACATTAAATGGGAACAAAGACCACATGCTTTCAAATTAGGACTTTTAGAGACATGAGATACATATTATATATCTCTTGGAAAAGGGACAGTGATTTTATAGATCTTCCTTTAAATTTAGATCTTTGGTATTTTCAAGTATTGAATATGCCATCAGGAAAGGTTAGGAGCACTGTGCCAGCTTCACTAATATCATCCATTTCTATCTGATCAAGCCAGTAACAGATTGGACACAGATTGATCAGGATAAATTTGTATGGAGTTCAGCTCTCCCTGGAAGAAAGCAGCACCATGTGAAGTTAAACATGGTTTCATGGCATTGGCAAAAAATTATGAAAACAGAACAGGAAAGCAGAAAAATGCCTTGAGGGAGTCAGAATTTGTAAATGAAGGAAGGGATAGAAATGGTGCAGGAATTGCCCTAACAGCTTGCACTGAACCTTTTGGGCACACTGCTCCACTTCTGGACTGATTGCTGCAGGATGGCTGGACATCATTATTGCCAGGAAATCATCCCAGCCCTTGATAATGCCAGCAAAGGAGCCATGAGGACATGACACCCTCCTTTTGGTATGAGTCTCCTCTCAGAGCACAGTGGGGGTTTGGACTGAGGGTTTAATTTAGTGCCAGCTTGCACACAGCTCTCCCTAATAACCATCCCAGTGACCAGAGCGTCCCAGGACGGTGCCTCTGGAATTATAAATGATGCTTTTCCAAAGACAAAAGAACTACCACCACCCACCCATTCCAAAATCCAAAACAGACCAGAATCTTGGAGAATTTACAAAAAAATAAAGCCATAACTCATGTTTAACAGATCAGTGCTCTATCTTTTCAAGCTTTGTGTAGCAGCACATCGTTCACTTCATTCACCTTAATTTCACTATTGTTTTATAGTTTGCACCACTGTAATTGTCTCTCTGAAAACAGATCCCAAAAAGATTCAGAAAGGCATCTCCCTACCCAGTGCACTGACTGTGCTCATTGATGTGAGGGGTAGGATAATTTACATGAGAGCTATCAAGATATTCTACAGCCAATTTGTAATCTTCTGTTTTCATGGTAGAGAGAGCAAACATTTTCATGAAAGAAGGCCAACTTATTTGACTGTATGGATTTTTAACTTGGGGGATGACAACTTTACTTTTTGAAAGGAAGAAAAATTCAGACCTAAAAAAAAAAAAAAAAAAAAAAAAAACACAAAAAGGACAGAAAAACCCTCCCAGCTTCTGCTTTTCTGTGGAAGATGTTGAGAACTACACATTACACTGCAGTCATGAGTGTGCAGACCAGCTCCTCAGGCACAGCACACACAAAACATTTCAGGTGATTGAATGGGAGAGTGCACAGGCTCACTCAATATGCTCCTTCCTTCAACCACAGAATTTACTGCTTGTAGCAACAGCTAAGAGAAAAATTTGAATTGTGGTTTTTACTGAAGTGCACCACTAACCAGCAACTCTGCCATAAGAAAAACTGATTATATAAAGCCATAAAGTGTTGCAGCATAACAATATTCATAATTAAGAAATTAAAAAGTAGTTAGGAAATCTCACCAAGACCTTGGTGGAATTAAGATAAACTTTTACAAACTGAGGAGCCAGCACTGTTTTCACAGGGAGGGCAGTGTGTAGGGCTGGGTTTTGTAAAGCAATGCTCATCCATAACTCAGGAAATGTTTTTGGTGAGCCTCATGGGGCAGAGACAGCTCCTTCCAGCCTCAGGCCACCGCTCTCAAGTTTCACACACTAGTCACAATAACCATAAAGAACACTGTTTAAAAAATAAACTAAAAAAAAAAAAAATAAAAATAAAGAAGCAGCTCTATTTTCCCACCTCATATATTCCTGCAGTAACTCCCACAGTTCTGAAGGCATGGAAGAAATGGTAATTTCCTACAGGAGAAACCTTATGTGCTAAAATAATGTAGCACAGATAATAACACCTTACTCCTTAAGTGAACATTAACATTTCCCTGCAGCCCCATGGGAGGCTGGCAACACCAGTGCAAGTTACACATCAGAACTTGGATAAAATCACCATGTGTTTGGTGCCTAGAAGGAAAAGTCATCTTTTGAGAGGGGCAGCTGCTCTTGCTTTACTGTGGTGGGTCTTTTTGACACTGATAAACAGAATATGAAAAATGCTCCAGCAAGGTAAATCTGCTGAAGGTGCAAACCACTGCCAGACCAAACTGGAATTATCTGCGTGGAGCTTGGGTTGATGTCTGTAACCAGATACTGTGGAAACACAAGTGAACTTGACCTTGCCCTTATCTTTGGACTTGCAAAATGATCTCTGCTGGAAACTTCCTCACATTTCCTTTCATGTGCCAGATCAAGACTGTGACCAATCAGATAGAGCAGCGTGCCTTGAAGGCTCCACTGCAGCTGTCCAGACAGTTAACCTTAGCCATGGAAGAAAAGAAATAATCCAACAATCTGTTTTCTTTGCAGCCCTACGACTGCTGCATCACATGATGTGACACTAATTTCCCTACAGTGTACACTTTGAAGCTGACAACTGTTAAGCTGTGATTAAAAATTCCAACTGGATGTAAGTACCTGTCACTCAGATGGGTCACTGGTGACCACAGGAACAACCAGGAATCCACCAGCCCATTTATGTAAGGGGAAAATGCTGCAGAGACTTAATTAGAGGGTGCATCACTTAACTTCCTCAGCAGATCCAGACTTGACTCACAATCAGCCTAAGTGGAAAGCAGATAGTTATTATATTACCTTTAGGATCAAGGATTATAGGGTAGAAAAATAAAACAAACCAAAACCAAACCAAACAAACCCAAACAACAAAACCCCCTAAAATCACCACCATAGGAAATTTTGCACACCTGCTCTCAGGACTCACAGGTCTATTGTGATCAGTTTTATTACCTGGTTCAGGAAAATAGCTGTTTTATCAGCTAGTTTTCATTTCCCTATGAAAAACCTCTAGCAAAACACACTAATTATAATAAACAAACAAGAAGTGCAATTGGATAACTTCAGTACCTGCAGGAGAATTCTGCCTTTTGAAGTAACCTCCTGTCAGACAAAAATGACAGCTCCTTCTAGACACTCTTTCTTTCATAACTGTGTTACAGCTAATTGTAAATGCTTGAAATATGCACTTACAATTAAACAAATATCTTGTGTCTTGTTAGCAGGACACAAAATTGAGTTATTTTAGCTTCTTTGATGAATCACTCATTCCAAAACCTTTTTAGAGTAATGAATGCTTTTTAAGTAAAATGCAGCTGAACTGTAGAGGTTATTAAAGTGCATTAAACAGACATTCTAAACATTAAATACCAAGTGAACACACTAAGCAGGAGCACTACAGATGCTTTAAATCAAGAACCAAAAGCTAGAAAGTGAACAGAAAAATTAAAAACATTTTCAATAACAGTAACAGCAAATACTCAAACCAGTTGTTTAGTCTAAGATGAAATCCTTATTTGGGACATATTAGACCAAAAATGCCTTCTGATGTTCATGTGCTGGCTTTCTTTCATGGAGGAGCAGGAGGAATGTGGGAGAGGAGCAATGACATTTTCCTCTCAAACACTCACTTGTGTGAGTAATTTTACCACATGAAGACTCTTGTTGGGTTTACCAGGACTATTTGTGTAAGGAGCTCCTCACAGGCATGATTGTTCACAGGTTCCAGGCCATTAGAGGTTATTAACTCTGCTCCATGGTAATAACATTATTTACATGTTTATTCTCAATGAACAGTCCCAGTCACCAAGAGGAAGCAAGGAAAATATTTCACTGGACAATATATTTCTCAAAAGTACAGGTTTTTATATTATAGGTTGTCAAAGCTGCTGTCAAGCAAGGAGTTGACAAAAAGCAAATCAGAAGTTTGAAAGTCACTTTCTTTTTTTCAAACTTTTCTTTTCCCTGAAAATTGACCCAAAAGGAAGAGGAAAAAAAGTCCCTGACACAGGAAATTTCTATAAGTTGTGAACACCCCTCTGATTATGCTGCAGAAGCTTCAAGTGCAAAACAGTTCCTTTTCCCTTTCCCACACCAAAAATATTACAAAAATTTCCCTTGTTTTAACTTACAAAATTCCACATGGATTTTGATGAAAACAGGAACTAAATAATATAGCATTTTACTCTTAAATTTGTACAAAAAACCCCAGTGCTTTCCACTGTCATAGCTGTTTTCTTTTGTCATTATAAATACCCACAGTACCGTGGGCAGAGATTTCTCTGCAGAGGATCTCTGGGTAGTGTGTGTGTGCTGGTGAATTCCAGGATGCTTCTACAGCAGGGCAGGAAAAAAAACTCCTTGTAAACACACAGACCTCAGGGCTCTCCAGGATGAGAGATTTTCCCTTCCCTACACCTCTGATTATTAAATTGGGAGAAGTCAATGTTGGCATTGGTGCCTCCTTGGATTCCAGTATGGCACTCCAGCAGAGAGGACAGGATGGACTCAGAGTTACCCTATTTGCACATCCACCTGCTGCAACTTCTCTTGCCTTTGCCCATCTTGTTTTTTGCCACTGAAAATTATATTTGTCCCATCCAAGAGCAATGGGCTCCAACACACAGAGTTATACCCATTAAAGACCACGCACGACAAGAAATTAATATCTTGTTAGAAACATGACACTGATACAAGGGCATTATAATCACTGAAAGATTTAAGGGGACATGATTATAGTAATTTATCTCTTGATGTGATTACAGTAATTTGTGGCTATTAAAATTAACACACATTTTAAATCTCTTGCCATGTTAACTTTTTTAAGGAAATGATATGCTTCGATTTCATGATATGAAACTCACCCCAAGCACGCTCCTTATTTTTTTTCAGTTTTGTTGCACAGCTATAACACAACCACAAAACAGAGTACCAGATACAGAAGGATTAAGTTACCTCAATGGGATCAGAATGAAATTGTGGGTATTTCTGGCAGTTCCAGTGATTTTTTTTTCCTTTGAAGGCTCTTCTGCACAAATGACATAACTGTTCTCTTCCCCTGACATCACCTGTCATAAACATTGCACCAAAGGGACAAATCAATACACCTTCAGTCCATCCCAGCATTTCCCCAGTCAGATTTTGCTTGCATGCCACTCAGATCCATCCACATTTCCAAACTACAAGGGAGAGAGGATTTCTGATGAATAAATATATGGAGCAATTAAAATGAATGCCCACGGTGGAATCTTTCTAGGATGATAATAGATAAGCAAGAACAGATAAGCAATGCTCACACTTTGTGTGTTCAGAGGAATTTCAAACCAAGAATCACCTCAGCATCAGGTAGCAGATGTGCTGTTGCTGTTTTACAGCTGAGGAAGGCAAGTGGCAGCAACAGAGACATTTGGAAGGAGGATAAAATAGTTACAGGGAAAAAATAAGAGTAAGCACAGATTTTCAGACACTAAAATGAAGTTCTCAGGAGGCTTCTTTTCCTTCCCTCTCCCATCTCCCAGTGACACAAGAGGTCTCCAAGCTGCCACATATCTATGCTAAAATCTGGGAAAAGAGTGTTGACCAACTCTGCAGTCCACCAAGTTTTGCCCACTAGCTGGGGGTTCAGCTATTAATGCTGTCCAAGCACTTTCTCCTGGATTTGAATTCTGATTCCTACCTTTGGAGAAGGACATGTGAGCAGTGGCAAGCACTTGGGTGGGATGATGAAGGTAACGAAGGAAAATAACGAACAAACCCAGAAGCAAGTAAGACGGAAAGGTCACAGACCAAACAGTGCCAAAGTAAAGTGAATTTGGCAGAGGAGAAAAGAGAGGGGAAGAAAAACAGCACCAAATTCAAATTATCCTGTGTTAGCACAGCCTAGAGCACTCCCTTCCTGCCCAAGTCCCACAATCAAATACTATTGATTTTCCCTAACTTCTAGCAGATTCCAGGCAGAGGAGAATCATGTTCCAAGAAAACAAATCAAGTGATACTGCGTGAAACTGTGACACCTATTTCTGTCTCCTTTGAATCTTTTTTCTTCCTGGGCAGGACTGAATTCCACCAATTTCCCACTAATCATCATTTCCATGTTCTACATTTACAGTAGCAAGGCAGAGCCAGCAGCACTTTTCCTTCCATCCTAAACTGGCATCGTTTCAAAAGGTTGTGCCATCCTTTCACAAAGCAGGTTGGGGACACACTAAATTTGTATCTACTGCTGGCAGCAGTTTATACCAATGAGGCACTGGGTCAGGATGCTAAAATAGTTTTTAAAAATCCAGGAAAATGTTGTGTACAGCACACCTTCCAGTAGCTGGTGTCATGCAACCCATGTGTGTAGCACTGCTGTCTCATAAGAGCCAAACAACTTTGTTATAGGCTGAATCAACACCAAGAACATCCATATTTTTAATTTCTGTTATAGGCTGAATCAACACCAAGAACATCCATATTTTTAATTTCTGTCTAAATCAAAAGGAGTATTTGAGTCCACATAATGCATTTAAATAAATGTACGTAACTGCTAAAACCAATTAGAGAAATTATGTGAGGACATGCAAGAAGGAAAGGTTGAGGGTTAGTCTATATTAAAATTCATGAAAAATTGGCTGTTCTTGTAATTTAAAAAACACAGGTTTTCATTTGTTAATTTGATAAAATACATGTTTAAGGAACTTCACTCCTACCAGATGTTGGTTTTTATGGCTCACTTTGTACAGTTCACACAAAAGACAAATGTGGGTTATATAATTATTTTGGACACTTCCAAGGATTTCCTAAAATGCTTTAATAAATTTCTTATGATGCATAAGGTAACAAGAAGAAGGTGGACCTAAACTAATAGCAGAGGATTTAATCACAGTCAATCAAGCAAATATTATGGAAGACATTTTACAAACAGCTAAATTGAACTGAATTGAGCAAGGTGATGGAATGAAGTAGCAGCATCAAAGCAAGAAATGCTATTTCATTATTTATTTGGATTCAGGGCATTGGATATAAGCAGCACACGTGAGACACTCCCCACTCCATGCGGATATTTCTGACATTTCTGATATTTCTGATATTTGTTGCTGCCCTGAATTCTTGTGTTGGCAGCTGGCATTAAGCAAAGTCACCCCCCTTGCTGGAAATAACATACAACAGAAAAAGGGCCATACCAACTAAAGATTAGCCCTGCTCCAGCCTTTTGAAACGAAAATGTTGTAGTACCTTGGAGATTTAGATGAAAGAACATGCCTGCATGGTGAGAACTAACCCAGAAAAGCTGCTTTGACTGGTTTTCTGTTTTGTCAGCTGTTCAGCCATTGAAGGGCCATACTGCAGCATGTCACAGAATTTTAGTCATCAAAATAAACAAGCACGAGAAGCCTGCAATACTGGGATAAATATTTTCTTCCCTTTTATTTTTTTAAACAACTGATCGCTGCTATTTCTTGGAAATAGCAACATACAGCATAAGACAAGAAATTACCTCAAGCTTGGTATCTTTCAAGATGTCTTCCCAGCTCTCCCAACTCTTCCCTGCAGAATCAAAAATTCATTATTCTGTGACCCTTTTCCACTCCCACTTACACCATGAGACCAGTCAATGACAGCAGCCTCACCATGACAATGACTGTAAAAGGCTCAGAGTCTCTCTCTGAAAGAATGACTGACTAAACAATGACAAAGACAGAATAAAATTCTATGAAGTTGCACTCACTTTCCCCCAAAAAGCCACATCAGAAGGAAGGAAGGAAGACAGCTTGACTGGATACACTAAGGAATGCATTTAAATTTAAATTAAAACCTGATTATTGTCATAATGCATTTGTGTTTAGGAAACCCAATGATTAACTGAAGAGAAAGTAAAAAGAAATGAAGCATGGCCTACAATAGAATTGTGGAGGCAGCATGCTTTAATTTACTTGAAATGCTGCTATCTCTATGTAAAACTGTTGTAGGTTTTGATTGGGTTTTTCTTGGTTGTGTTTGTTTTGTGTTTTAGCTTTCAAAAGACAACCTCATGAATGGTATGTGAAAAGAAATTTCAGTGCCAATTATTTTCTGTAGCTTAATAAAAAATACATTCTTAATAATGCAGATATCACGTGTTTAATTTATTTTTAATTTATAATGAGGCAAATGCAGACCAAAAAAATGGTTGTGTTTCTGCAGGTAGAAGGGAAATCAGCTAATGTCACTGTAACAGAATTTCTTGTACAGATTTCATCAACATTTCTAATCTATCTGCAGCTGGCTGAGCAGGTGGAGTGTGTTAGGAATAAGAGCAGTATTAGCTTTGCAGTGCTATGTCTATAGATGTGAAATTCAGACATTTTCTCTGGTAATTTGCATGTGTCTGTATCATCACCAGTGATGCTACTAACATTTTGACTAAACCAATGATATATTTGTCAGTGTTGTGTTAAAATTTTCTTTTATTAAAATAGTATCAGCCGTTCATTCATTCATTCAGGCATTTTTTAAAATGTTCTGGTTTTATTTCTTTCTAAGGAACCTATGGACATTTATATCATATATAAAAAATCAAAAAATAAAGAAACAGCTTGGACATTTATATAATGAATTTCACTTCCAAGCGAGGCTGACCAATATTTTTCCCTGTCACTGCAAATGAGAAATAGGAACTCAAATCAGAACTCAGTCTCCAGAAAGATGAAATGACCAAGTACTAAAAGCCTGGAGGTGAAAAGTAATTGGCAAGACTACTTCTGGGATGTATATAAAATATACTGAAAGGGTCAAATAGCATAGGAATTTCTGGCTGCTGTGATAACAAACAACCATCATGATATAATTTTCACCTCCAGAAGTGTTTGGACAATGCTCCCAGGCACATGGTGTGGTCCTGTGCAGGGCCAGGGCTGGATGAGCCTTGTGGGTCCCTCCCAACTTAGCCAATCCTCTGATTCTGTGACAAATGAGAAGACCTTGATTTGTCAGTATTTGATCAGGAAATAAAAAGGGGCTCCAGGAGGTTTTTATTTAAAATAAAAATTGTCAAAGGGGAAAAGAAAAATTCATCATCAAGGTACTTCTGAGTTAGGTAAGTCCAACAAAGTTAGCAACCATCCCTTTTCCTGTGCTTGCTGCTAGGAGTTGCTCCAGACATTTGCCATTGGGTAAAGGCCCCCTTTCAATGGGTCAGTGCTCACCCACTCCCACATGCTCTTCCAGATCCTCTTCCTCTTTCCACACGATCATATTTTCATTTTCATGTTACATAATTGCAGTACAATCCTTTGATTTCCACTGCTCCCAAAAAAGGACAATAAAAAGCATCCAGCAAGGCAAGGAAACAAACTAATCTGAAAGAAAAAAAAAGAGATTCTCAAGTTTATTAATATTATTTCCTCCTTGGCTATGATCCTCCTCTACCTTTTTAATAAAAAGCAGAAGTTTTATAGAATATATATGGAAAAAAATCATCAGTGCCAGATGAAAAGGGTTCCAGGTAAGTAGCACTCTCAGTCTAGCAAGTTGTAAAGGCTCAGAGTAGTTTTAAGCTGAGACCCCACAGACAACAAGCTGCCTTCAGTGCCAGCATTAGCCCATCTCTGCCTGCCCTGGCTGCCCTTTCTGGGGCTATTTCTGTAAATATAACAAGGTATTAGATTGCCAAGATCACCAGTCAGAGCACTTCAGGTCCTGACATCTACTAAGAGAACCATTTGGGCACAAACTTTCATCATTTTAGATGTTTTGACCATGAAGTCATGGGCAGCATCACCCCAGGAGTCCTATTTATAGCTCTTGTGCCTCTCTGTAAGGTCTTGAATTAAAGGTAAAAGATTACTTCACTTCTTTTATACACAGTAGCAAACTTGTTGAAATAAAGTCAGTCCAGTTGAATTTTTAGAGCAAAAGGAAATCAGGCATTCAGAGTGCTGCCTTTTAACAGTGAAAGGAGCTTTTATTCTTTTTATAAATATCATATTTTATACGAGGTTTATAAATACACTTGGCAAAGAAGTTCCATCCAAATGTTAGCAATTTCATATCTTTCATTTAAAGGATATTGACCCAGTTGATTTGTAATTAATTGCAGGCTTTTTTCCCATTAGCTTATCGATTGAGGAGCCTGCAGTGCATTCCTGACTGCATTATAAATTACAGCTGTGCTTCCAGGGTCCATTTGCTTGCAGTTAATTCCCATTGTCTACATTTTTTACATTGTAAGTTACCTGCTCTACATCTTGCCAAACCATATCCCTTACAGTAGAGAACTACAGGTCCTTTGTTTTTGTAGATCTGCTTCTATTAGTAATAAATCCAATTTTATGCTTATTCAGATTTAAGAATGCAACAGTGAAACCCAAAAATGCCTTCATTCTCATGCTCTCAAAAAAAGCCTCAGCCAAAGCTCACGAAACCTTCTGGAGGTTTTTCATTGACTTCAGAGAGCTTTGAATCAGTCTGATTCAAACCTAACTGAGAAGATTGTTGCAAAAGTAGGCTTGAAGACCATTCTTTAAAAAAAGCCCCACACCTTCAAATCATTATTTTTAAAAAAATCCTTTACTGGAAGCTCAATAAACCTAGCAACAGTATAAAAATTAGAACCTTACATAAATAAAACCAAAACATTTAGAAAGGGGGTAAATTCCAATTGTGTTCAAAAAGATGGAGGCATTAGAAAAATAGCATACATATAAGCTTGTTCTTTAGTAAAAGTAATTTCTCTTACTAAAAACCCCAACAAAACAAAACTTGTGCTTAAATAGCACTCACCTGAATTCCCAGTAGTGGATTTCAGTAGTGTGCATTGGAGTTCTCATGTAATCCACAACCTGGACCATCTTTAGTGTCTATACAAAAGAGAAACCAAACCAAAGAACCAAAACCAGTAAGAAAATAAAAAGAAAAGTAATTTAATCTAGATTACATCTAGATTGTGGCAGGAGAGAACAGTGTCACACCCTAAATTTTGTTTAAGGACCAAACCAAGAGCAACTCTCATTGCAAAAAGTAAAGCCATTTCTCTTAGTTCCAGGAGGAGCAGCTCTGCATGCTGGTCGTGGGCACAGATGTGTCCTGAGCAGCACCTCTGTCAGGCTTGTTCTCAGCAGCCCATAATTCCATTTTAGTCATTTAGAAATGAGCTGCTTTCCCCAAAATGCATCTTCTTGGCACTACAAACTCAACATCCTGAGAATGAAAGGACTCCTTAAGTACCCAAATTACTGAGATGTTCAGGTCATTACCAAGAGGGAACATCTCTTGGAACACTGGTCCATTCTGGCAAACACTGCAGCACTGCATTTCCACCCAAAATGGGAAGGCTTCTGAGGCCAGTCACATTTTAGAGGTCCATCTTCTCCCTCTTGATCTTCACAGCAGGATTTCTCCTAAAAACCCAACTATGGAGGAGAAACTGATGTCTTGTGTTTATAGAAAGGTTTTCCAACAAATGGGATAGAATTAAACTAGAGAGGATAAACCCATTCCAGCTGAAAAAAGCCTGCCTCAGAGAGGGTTTCTGTGCCAGCACAGGCTAAACCAGTTCCTAAAACAGAACACAGTTCAACACCAGAGAGTTGTTTTACATTTCTTTCAGAGTCTTTGCCAACAGAGCAGCATCAATTTAAAGGCTCAGCTGCTTTGCTTCCTGAGCAGCACAGCTACATCCATGAACACTGCTCAGCCTGGGCACGGCTGCATGAGCAGGGACAGCGTCCCCCATGTGCAAATCCCTTTTGACAAAGCTGCCCTTGCACCATGAGCACAGCCAGGCCCATTCACTGCTCACTCCTGCCCAGCAAACGCATGCAGCACAACCAGAGAAATTTCATCTGCTCCCACAAATCTGCCTGACAGGGATCAAACTCCCCATCCAACCTGGTTTGACACAGTCCTGCCAGCAAACATCTGTAGCAGAGACGTGGCCCAAAAGTCACTGCTTTAAAGGGAAAGGCCACCAGCTGAGCCTTGCTTTCCCTTTGATCTTTTTGAATGTTATATCAAAGCAATCCAAAGGGCCTCTGCTGAAGGGGTTGGTGCTGCACTGAAAAGGCAAAAGCAGAAACACAAGAGGAGGTGAGGGATGAAATACACACACACACAGAGCACCCTAAGCCCCCCAGAAATAAAGGGGGTTCTGGCAGTATTAACTTTATTGTGGGTGCCTGTCACTGGCTATCTACAGACCAACCATGCTGCTTATATAAGACCCAAAATGTCTGAATGCAGCTGGCCAGGGATTACATGCCCATATGTGCTACCAAACCGTTAATTAAATAACTTATTTTTCTTCTGCCACTCATCAAATTTCTTTCAGAATGGTATCAGTTAAAATGTTTGCACAGATGGCAGCTTCCAACAGCAAAGACTGAATACCACATACTGCAGACACACAATGTGAAACTACCATGACACTGCATTATTTCAATCTATGCACCTAGTTGTTTCAAGCCCTTGAAAAATGTTCCTGTTTAAACCATAATTTATGAATGGTCTCAGAGTAATCTGTGGCTGCAGCCAGCACTAAGTCATTGATCAGGCTGGATCCATTCACCCTGTTTGGACAGAGGCTAACAGGCTGTGTGATGGGCTGCTGTGCAGGTTCTCTGTTCCCAAGTGGAAATTCCACCTGCTTTTCCAATACACCAGCTGACATCAGACAAAGATATGCTGAGATGTGTTCTCACACAGCCTAAAGCAACCTGAAATAAGGATTCTGGATATCTGTGAACGTACACTCATTATCACACAGCAATTTCTCTTTACCTAGAGACCCTTGTCCCTTTCTCCAAGGAATGGTGACCTTGACACACATTAATTTGACAGAGCTCCCATGCCTGCTGTTATTCCCTGGAGAAAACAGATAGCACTGACCAGAGTTCCTCAGGGGATGGGCTGTGTCTAGTAGTGTCCTTGGAGAGCAAAACATTACCACTGCCAAAATAGTGAAAAAAGGTCCTTTGGGAAATCAATGACCAGACCTACTGGGTGTTTTCTCTTCCCTTCTATAACACAAAGAAGCATGAGACACCCCAACTATCTCCCCAGGAGGGTAGAAACTCATAACCCATTAAAGCAAATACTTAGAAAAACAGAAATCCCCAAAGGAGTTCTCTTGTACACATTTATTAGCAAAACCAATCTTGGATTCTTAACTCCCTGATTATGCTTTCGAGGAATAAGAAAGAGGCTTTTAGTTTTCTTGGCAGTCCCAATGAAAACTGCCAAGATGAAGAACAAGTAAGAAAGGTCATTTCAATAGCTAAGCAAATGGTAGAAGCAGACTACCAGAATGAAATGATCTAGAATGAAATGTGCTGGACAGAATTAATTCCCCCCAGCAAACTAAAAAAGAAGGCTGGTCCATATCCAGCTCACAATCTTTTTGCTTCTGTTACATCCCATCTTTGCTCCTCAGCAGTCTGACATTGTCCCTGCTCTTGGCCATTCCCATTTAGCCACTCGTGCCTCTGAAGCACAGATACACACATTGGCACCACACACAAACACCCTCAGGAAACAGAGCTGGTCTCTCTGCAGCACCAGTCACTCACCTTGCTCTGATCTATATCCTCCTGTTTGCCCCCAAAACCACTTTCTTCAAGGTGACTTTGTGATGTGGACTCTTCATTAGAAAACTAAACCAGGCTTGTAGAGTCCTACACACCTGAGCTTTGATAAATTACTAGAGGCTACCTTGACTCATGCCTGAGAGAGAAATATCCTTAGATAGCTCATAACTGGTTATTTTTGTAATGAACTTTTTTATTTACAGCATCCCTACTGAAATCCTTGATGTTACACTCCTGCGAACAAACAGCAAATATTTTTTTTCATTCAGTGTTTTGGCACAGACAAGCTGACTAGCAGTTAGCAGCATTAAGCCAGGCTTCTCAGCTGTGTAACAGGTATTAAGATGAAATCACAGCTGCATGGGTTTTGGTTTACAAATATCCTTCTCTGGGTGAGGGGAAGGGGAAATTAAGTTTAGTCTCAACTGACATCAATTGCAAGGATTGCAAACATAGTATGTTAGGTCAAATATACAATTACTCACTAGAAAGTGCTTTTTGTGTGCTTGAAAATCAGCCTAATGGACTGTCTCAGTGGCAACTGCCTTATTTGTGCATGCAGAGCATGACAAAGGATGCAGGTAAACTGCCTGGTTTTGATGAAAGAGGGCCTCAAAAGAGGCTGGAGGTGCAGACAGTTTATAGATGGATTAGAGCAACATAGATTGTGCTGGTCAATCACAAAAGCATAAACTATATTAATTCACTTTAATGTAGTAACTGCACGATCCAGTCTAAAATATTTATCAGCTGGTTTTCCCTCATCCACGAGAACAAACATTAAAGCAGATTGCTTAAATGGTTTAACTGAATGGATTTAATGCAATATTTTAGTGAAATTCAGGCTTCTGGACAACATGCTTCTGTTTGCAACTGTGACCCAAAGGCAGTATAATTCAGCATTCCCACATAAAGTTAATTAATTGGCTTTCATTCTAATTTGTCATGTTATCAGAGACGGACAAATAAAACCACAGGGTGGAAAGAAAGAAAACACAAAGGAGGATGAAAAAGGAAACTCCTTCCAGGGAACAAAGCACAATTTATGTTTTGTTTTTTATTAACCAAATATGAATAAGCCATGTCCAGTAGAGCTGGAAAGCCAATACACAGCATTCCTATCAGCACGGATACACGCCTCACTTCTCCAAAGGATGATTAAATGGGTGTAAAAATCCACTGGGATATTTTCAGTGTGACATTTCTGCCACGACTTTATCCAAAACAGAGAGTATCAGCTCTCAGGAAACATGCCACTTCCTAACTCAAAGGCTTCAGAAAGACTCAGTGGCAGCCCAGACAGAGCAGGAATTTCAGTGATGGTTTGATCATGGACCTGGCTCCATGGGGTTTTCACAAGAGAGCAGTGTCCAAGGTGCACAGGCTATGAAGGAAAGAGCAGGTTTGCAAACACAAAGTGCCTGGGGCTTTCCCCTGCCCCTCCTGCACTGCTGACCAAGGACATTTCCAGTGAGAGGAAAATGCAAGTGGCTGAATTGAGTCAGATCCTTCTCACCGCAGAGCAGGGGGAAATAGCATTACCAAGGCCAAGGTAGCTGAAGCAGGGGGATTTCAGCTCATTATACTTGTATAATAATGTTCTCAAACAATTCCCAGAGAAGTGGAAAATCAAGGAAAATCATGACAGGCAGAGCCTGGCTGCTGGTCAGAAATCCAAGAGCCAGTTGAACCACATCTGACCTATCTGGCATGGTTTTTTTGTGGCAACTGGTATCAATAAGTCACCTCAATGTCAAGGGTGTGTATTTTTTTCAGGAGTGGTCAGGATCTGATTTTTTTGAATCAGATGACGCTTCTGTTAATAAAACCTGTAGTCCATAAGATGATTAATTAATGTGACTAATATCAACAAGCTTGAGAGCCTATGTGTCAAAGACAAACCAATCATTCCTTCCTTTGCTCTTTAATGTATTTATGATCTTGTGCAGAGGAGGAAAAGAGTCAGTAAAGGAGAAAGCTATAAATAGTAATGGGCAAACAACTATAGCAATTTATTTTTACCATGGTGAAGTAAGAGTTGAAGCAATTAATACTGGAGTTAGCCCATTAAAAAAAAACAAAACAAAAAACAAAACAAAACAAGAAAAACCCAACAAACCAAGCAGGAAGAAATTTTTTAAAAAGGGCTTCTCAATCCTTACCTTATCATGAATAAGCTGACCTTTGGGGGAAAAAGCCTGGGTCTCTTGGAACAGGACCAGCCTGGATTTCTATCAAAGCACTGGCAGTGATGTTTTTTGTGGAAAACCATTGGGATTAAAAAAACAAAGAAAAATTATATTCTCATTTCTTAATGTCAGACCTTTGCAGAACTCCTGTAAGAACACAGAACATGGTTGGTTGTGTGGCAGCAACCTATTAGTGCTGCAAGGCTCTTTTCACAATCCCTGCCTCATCCCTTACATCCCTAAAAAAAAATGACCCAGCACAAGAATTTGGAAGCCTAGAGGACAAAACACCCAGCAAAACATTCAGCCAGCTTAGTCAGGAAGAGTTCTGGACATTTGAATTAGAAGCATGTTGATAGGGTGGTGTCTGCAGCTGGAAAGCTTACCCAAAACTCAGCATAGGAGTGCTTAGTTCACTGCCCAGGGCTAAAAATTCATAATGGCATCCACCCCCAGAGAAGATTTTTTCCACAAAGAGATCTGAAAATACTCCCCCAAAAGAGGCTCCAATCTGAGCCCTGACATGACAGAAATCTCACCACTACTGAGGACAATTTGTAGTTGGCAGGACAATGCCTTCACAAGAAACTATTAAAATAGATGCTGCTGCACTGGGTTTTGCTATAAAAGCAAGTGAACTTGATCACCAATTTAAAAGTGTATTCACAATTGCTATTTGATATTTACAGAGACCCTTTAACCAATTCAAAACAAATTAATCCTACACAGAACAAAGAGCTCCTATATCAGCTTCAGAGAGGCATATGACATGTTCTCATCATGCACATGAACAAACAGGAAAGAACGGATTTATTGTGAACTGGGGTTTTTGCTATAAATTAAAAGGCTGTTCCCTTTTATATGTCATGTGTATTTAATTTCACTCCATAGGGTAATCCACTGAGAATTCAGAGAGTGCCAAGATCTACTTTCCCCGTTCCTTTTATTTCCTTAGGCAAATATCTAGAATTAGAGACAGAGAAAAGATGAAAAAAAAAAAGAAAGGCCAAGGGAAACACAGAGGTCCAAGAAAGAAAGTAAGACCAGTCTAAACAAGGATTTTTCCTGGTCTGTGCAAGCAGCACTGATTATTTATAACAGGCAAAGGCAGCTGTCTTTGATTATGATTTCATGTGTACTGAGGATGGTGGTGAGCTTCGTGTGTGCCAGAGGAGACTGTCATCCTGCAGTTTGAAATTCTAGTGAGAAAAATGAATCTCTCTCTCAGGGAGAGCCTTCTACCTTTGACTAACTGAAGGACAAACAGAAAGAGCTTTTGTGCCAGGAAAAACAAAACTGCAAGCTATTACAGAATGGAAGGAAATCAGATTCAATTTGCAAGCAGAGATAGAGTCAGAACACACAAATTTTGCAGAAATATCCTTTGAAATGTAACTGTTCAAGGGAGTTTCAACCTGTTTAAATTTAAAACTGAGAAATCCATATGATGGAAAAGATCAGCTTTCCTTCCTACAAACCTTTATTTGCTGGGCTACAAACAGCCTTTGGTTTTGTGTTATTTGAGAAGCATATGCACGCTGGCCTTGGGGAATAAAAGCAGCCCAAAAAGGCACTGGGTAAGTGCAGCACGAGGATACCCAGAGGACACACATAAATCTGAGAGAGGCACTCTACCATCTCTCTACTCATGACAAGATGCTCCAGTCTAACAATCTATTAAACTGGCATGTAAAACATTAAACCTGCTGAATCTGTGTGCTGTGCTCCCTCTCCATGAACACAGAAACAGCTGGACCTCTGCAGCCCAGCCAATCCACAGGGGCAGGGATAAAAGCAGCCAGAAGCACCTCCCCAGGACAGGCTTTTCTGACAGGGAAATGGGGGCTGTGGCAGGGCTGTCCCTCTTGGAAGGGTGGAAATTACACACTGCAGTGACAGCCCTAAAAACCATTGAGACATGTGACACTTTGCAGCCTGAGCATTTGTTTCATTTTCTAGGGCTGAGAGAAGCAGCTCCCAATTAGCCATTCTTGTCCTCCAGGACACCCCATCCCTATCTGAGATCAAATGAGCAAAATGCCAAAGTCTTCAGGGCTCCCTTCTTCCCACTGCCAGGTACATCAGCAATAAGCTTCACTTGTTCCTCTCTCCTCGTTTAGAACTGGATCTTAGGCCCCAGTGACAATCAGAAACCCTTTCCTGCCTTTTAAAAAAGCCACCAGGCACCCTGACTGTGCTACCAGTAGTGCCAAAAAGGACATCTGCTGATTTGATGGACAAGCTACGGTTCAGAGTCATCTGAAATCTGTACAGCTTGTCAAGAGGAAGGAGCTGACAGCATTTTGTTGACACATTTCCTCAAAGTAATGTGCAGTCTTAGGGATTTGATTTTGAAATACTCTGCATTTGAAAGTTGCCAAGTGATAAGATGTCATTTGCACTGAAACTCCATTTTATCAGTTTCTCATCAGCTTGAGCAAACTAGAAGGAAGGAGTCTAGATAATTTTTAATTATGGTGGCAGGGTAATTATGGAAGTTTAGCCACTGGAGTAGAATGCTCTCAAAGAAAAGCTGTTTTATTGATTGATTGGCTACATCTGGTAACATATATAAAACTATAAATCACATTAAATTATTTTTCTTGTAGTAGCTAGTCTTTTAATGCTTCTCATTTAACACACTCCATTAAAAAACAGAACATAAATCCCAGATAAAATAACAGAACTCCAGTCAGTAATCACCATTGGATTTCTTCAAATAATAGAGCTTCAGGCCTGAGCCTAGACTGTAGCTGTGACTGGGATTTTTGCCATTTCAGTGCCATGGGAATGGGATCAGACTTGGGGTTGGTGAGTTACACTAATAATGATAATGAATGATAATTTCTATCAGGCAGCCTGGGTTAGCAGGGAAAGCTGTCACATTCTTTTATGTACCTGACACTGTGCTGAGAAATTGCTATCACTGAACAAGCTGACTGAGGGCAAGTGTGATAAAAGAAAATGTCAAACTGAATCCAAACTCTTTTCTTATTCTCCCACTTCACCTCTCTCTTTTAGAGCATGCTTAACCCCTCGGATTTTATTTTCAGACCACAGCACTTCCTAGTCCAAGCACCCCTGCCATTTCTCAAACCACTCCCATAATTTCTTTCAACTCTGAAAATGGAGGAGGAAACTGCTTAGAAGAGTCACAAGGGACAGGGCATAAATACTGGAGCCAGTATTTATTAATTTATTCATTTATTGGCAGTGATTTTAATGATGGGTGCAACACACCCAGTAACCCGAATTTATCAGGAAAGGCTATTCAGCATTTTAAGGCTGTTGGGTTTCTCTAGGACATTTTAAGAATAAGGCCACAAAATTCCTAAGGGCATTAAAGTATTTTAGAGAATACCCAGTGGCAGTATGCATTGAGTTTGCTTTGCACATTTTCAAAATTTAACTTCATATTACCTTCTTTATTGATTTCTGTGTGAAAGGGGAAATCAAGTGAAGCATCTGTTTCCTTCTTCAGGACAAAGTCCTGGCAGGAGGAATACAGCATTCATTTTTTGGAAAGCCTTAGCTGAAGGGTTTTTATCCTTTGGGTATATAAAAAGATCATTTCTCAGAGAGCACAGATGAAATTTCAAAACCAGCAGCGCTGGCTTCTCAGACAACAATGACACCCTCAGATACCCCAGGCACTCAGTGTCTCTTACAGACTTAGCTTTGCAAAGCCAGGTACAAATGGAGCTTCCAGATCTCAAACCTGCAGCTGAACAACTTAGAGGTTCAATGTCAGTGTCTAGAGAAAGCAAAAGGCTTAACAGTGGTGGAGTACCTTACTCAATGCCCAGGTACAATGACAAGGCTACCAAAAAAAAAAAGAATACTAACCATTATCCCATTTAACAAAGAGTAGGCAGGGAAAATGTCTCACACTTGTACACTTCCTCTACTTTTTTTGTTCCTTTGTAATCTCTGATACTCAGAAGTGTTTTAGGCTTAATAGTGTGGTGAGGCAAACATCACAACAGCTTGGAAGTTGGTATTTGGAAGGATGGGTTAAATGCCCAAACCTTTCAGCCAGGCCTGAGAATCAGCCCTGGCCTGGGTCTCTGGAGAAAATGTATTTGTGGTCTCTGTGGGCACAGATGTGTTTCAGAGCACCACACCACGTGCAAATAGCTGCAGTCCTGGGAAAACAAGAGCTCCAGGAATTAACTGCCAAGAACATTTTGGGTCAGGGTGGCAGCAGGAGCAAAGGAAACGTGTTGAGAGTTGCAGGGGGCACCCCCAACCCCAGGCTCAGCGACTGCTGCTGCCCAGGCACACACAGAGCCTTGTTTGGTACAGACTGCACCGCTCCACTCTGCCAGCGCATCCTCCAGGGATGTGCCAAGGGATCTGGTACCTGATGTGGGCACAAAAGCAGCCCCTGGGCCCCAGAGGAGCTGAAGTTCACTCCATGCTCAGCCAGCCTGGCTGTGCCAGGAGCTGCAGCCTCTGCTCCCCTTCCAGCACTGCCCAGGCTGCCCCTGCTGGCACCAGTGCTCAGCACCAGCGACCACCGCAGGACTGGGTGACCAAAAATCAACAGGAAAAGCCAAATTCTGGGACCATGCCAGCAGATCAAGGTGTTTCTAGTCACCACCCACCAGTCTAAGCTGGATCAGAAGCCAGGACCCCCCATTTGCTCTCTGTGTTCCCTGGAGGTTCTCTGGGATGGGGAGGCATCAGTAAAGAGTGACACTTGTCCCATTCACTCCTCACGAAATATGATCCCATTCTGGAGAGCTTGCACCTGGCAAGACAGGTATGGTTACATCATCATCATCATCATCATCATCACAACAATAGCACCAATAACACCAATAACACCAATAACACCAATAACACCAATAACACCAATAACACCAATAACAACAACATATCCCTCCTCAATTTCCCCCTCTGTTTTTCTCTCTCTGGAGTTGCTCTAGTGAAATCTCTCACTTAAAACCTCACTTGTGTTCTTAAATGCAAACTCACGGAGATACTCCATGGGCAAATGGGAAATAAATGTGAATTCTGATTCAAAGCTAATATTCATTGTTACTCATAAGAACTTACAAAAAATCCCAGCTATTTTATGGGTTTAAATGGGCAGGGGTCTCATCAGACACAACTAGAATTAACTCATTGGTCTGAAGTGATGCTTTTGATCACTGTAGCTTTAAGGAGTGTGTTTGCATTTCTGCTCAACTGAACACTTAAGAAAAACTGAAAAAAAAATGTTGCTTGCTATGCCAGTCTCACTAGAATGGGATCTACAGTGATAAAATTTCCATTATGTTCAAAGTCATCAGCAATCAGTCAGTGGGACAGAAGAACTGAGAGCTGCACTTTCATACAACATATCTAGGTTATTTCTTTTTGTCTTCAATGCAGACTTGGTGCAAGAGAGGTAAGAAAGGAAGTGTAATTTTAGCATCACAGGCAAACCTGGCTTGGATCTGCAGAAATCCAAAATAAACATCTGGTTAATCAATTTTGAATGAAATAACCCCATGTCTTTTAAAAATTAACAGCAGCACTAAAATACAATTCAAGTTTGATTGTACTGTAATGTTAAAATGGGGTGAATTTTTCTAAAATGGGGTGAATGTTTGTGCATGACTCATAAAAGCCCTGCAAATCACAGCCAGCTCCGGAAAGGGTGACACAGCCCCACCAGCACTTCGCCTCTGCCATAATGAGCTTTAATTATGTAATTATTTCACACTTCAAGTGATTTGCACATGTTGCTCATGATCCTAGAAGCCATAAGTAGTAACATATGAGAAATTACGAGGTTCTGTCCTCAAAGCTAGATGTCTGCAAGTAGCAGGAACAACAGAAAACCCTTAGAAATCTTGTTAGAGCTGAAACATCATTTTCCTGCAGGATCACAACAACTCTTACCCAGTTCAGTCTTGGACTTTTTGGATATTCTCTTTTAACAGGATGCACCCCTGCTGAGGCCTGAGCTAGATTAGCTCTCCCCACTCAGATAGGCTGAACTGCTCAGATTTAAACTGGGGTTACTGAAAGCTGGAAGTGGATAGACAGCAGAACATAATTTGAGGTTTAACAACGAATAGAAAACAAGGAGATGCTTTTCATTGCATTAGGCCTATTAAAGACTGAAGATTTACTGCACACACACACACTCTCTGGAAATGATCAGTTATTCTACTTAGGTTAAAAAAACCTGCAATTGTCTTTGCAAAACAAATCATTAGATTTGCATACAATCATACTGTGTAGCCACACGAAAATAAATTATATTTTCTGCTTGCATTTCTATTGCAGATTTAATTGATGTAACAGTGCAGAAAACTGAGACAAAATTTTATTTCTTCTGCCTTTTAATTACCATCTGCTAACATAAGATTACATTTCTTAAAGTGACTGGGTCTACCTGCCAGCTGAATTTTTCGCCTGATTTCCTCAAGCTCTGGCAGCTGCCTTCATTATTGGTGAAAATGGCATGGCAAAGCTAGCATGAAAAATGAGGCTAAGCACCTGTCACTTCATTTTTCTGCAAAGAAACAAAGAAAACACACGAAGCTCTCTGCTCTGCACCATCTATGCTCAGCAACAATTTGCTGCAAATAGAATAAAGCACCAGTTTGTTCTTGCACAGAGGAAGAAGCATGGCATATAAAAGCACCTCTAGCAACTTACACATTTATGATAATCAGAAACGATAAATCTCTGAATAAACAGTGCAAGGAAATAAAACAAAGAGAGTGTGCTTCTATAAATAGAATCATTCCCTAAGTACCAACTATTTGGTGATAAGAGCTTTACTACTGAACTTCACCTAACAAGCTGCAGTCAAGCCTCTGATTATTTCCCTCTACAGCACAAAGAGGCTCCTATTACAGCATGAATCAGCCAGGTACTGAGCACATTAGGCCATGAGTAATCTCACTGCAATCACAAGTGTTTGGATGCTCCAATATTTTCTAGAATTGAGCCCTTGATCCCGGGGAAAGGTGGCTAAGACTTGATGGGTTTCAAGCCAGTGCCTGCTGGAAAAGGTAACCATTACATCAGAGCCAGCTGTTTGAGCATCCTTTGAAACCTGTCAGCTTTTATGAGGGGGAGAACTCACCTGAAAAGAACCCAAGAATGGAAACTATGGAGGAGGGCAAAGAAAAAGGCGTAAAAAGCACATTATACCAGCTTGTTTCTATTGAATTTTCTGCTTCATCACCAAATAAGTGTGGCTGTGTCAGCTGCTCTTTTCCAAAAGCAAAAGAACCAGATCAGGATGCCTGGAGCAGTACTAAAACCCCAAACCAGGGCTGGATACCTTATTTCCTTCAAGCTCAGAGTGAACATTTTTGGCCAATTTGTAGCAGGTCTTATCTGCACCCTGCCCAAAGCACAGAGCTGCAGCAGGGGCTCTGATTGCCTGAGAGGGAAAAGAGTGAGATAATTCCTTTAAACAAGTGCAAAACTAGAGAGTATGGGCTGACTCTGCTATGACAGAGTCACAGCCTGTGTAATACCTAAAATCACCTGTCACCTTGAAAAAACTTTATCTCCACTAAAATATCCCAATTGTGAGCTGTGATGGCTCTTTAGAAATACACTGCACGGCCAAAAGGAACAAGTAGCTGCAGAATGTTCTGAAGTAATGGGAATTTTCTGGCCAAGAGTTACCTCTGTGGTCTAACAATACCAGGAACTAAATTGTGACACAAGATGTTGCTGATTTTGCTTGAAGATAACTTTCTGCCAGGCAGGATGCAGAGAGCAGCACTGCCTAATTTGCACAGCGACAGTTAAACCTTGCATATGATAAAAAAGTAAAATAAAATAAAATAAAATACATAGATTTGATGTTTCTGCAATTGTGCTTTCTAATGTGATTTTCCTCCATCCATTGTCTTATTTTCGGCCAAATTTTCAGGAAGCATCTGCAGATGATTTTGCTGAAGCGTGGCAGGAACTATGAACAATCTTAATTTTTCAAATGGTCCAGAAGTTGCCTAAATGAAAGGCCTCAAGTTATCAGATGCTGAAGGTTTTTTATACAAGGTCACCGAAAAACTGTGATGCAAAAATAAGCTAATCCTTTTATAGAATTCTCTTTCAATCAGAAAGACCCTCATTGCTCCCATTTTAAACTCTATTTCAGTCTCTTCTTTCCCCCCTCCCCTAGCAGAGGCATGTGAAACAAAGCTTTGTATTATGGAGATACTTGTCTTTGCTCCATGAAGTTACTGTAGTCATCCTCTAATCCAAGTGATCCATGAGAAGCCAAATCACCAACTTTAAACAAAAGTTTGAAGCTATATCTAAAAGGTGTTCAAAACACTCACTCTGTGAGATTCAGTTTTTATACAAAACTTAAGTTGTCCTGTTTTCTTTGGAAATGAATATGCACATGTCCAAAAATGGAATTTTTTTCCTTCTTCTTTGCCAAAAGAAAGATTTTTTTTAGAAGGAAAAACCATGAAGAGATCAGAAATTTCAATCATCCTGGAATGAATAGGAGTGTTTATGGGGTAAATATGTACCTTTTCTCATCCATATTTATGGAATCATAATTGAAATTTATTGCATGACAATCTTTGATGGAATTCACTTGAGCATCTAGTGGGAAGTGAGGAGTCTTATTGGTTTAATTCTTTTTAAAGACACTTCTAAATTTTGTGAGACAGTGACTGAAATATCACACCAATTTCCAAAGAAATCCTCTGCAGTGCATTTTAGCATTTACAGCAGCGAAGAGTTCAGCTCAGGGTCAGATAATAGCAATGCTGTGTGGGCTCCTGTTATCTTCACTTCTATTGTCATCTCTTATAATTAGCATGTTAAAACACACATCCTAATGCTTGCAGCAAAAAGAAAAATTACATCTGTTAGCAAGTGCCAGGCTGCTCATCCAGTGCAATGATGGACGGAGCTGGGTCATGTTGGGACCTTGTCCATCACACACTTTTTACAACAAAAGCAGGATTTGGTCACTGCTTGGGCTGAGGAATTGGCAAATACAGATGTTGCAGGCAACAAAAGCAGGAGTTCAGTAGGTGGCAGCCTTCCCTTGGAGTTGGTGTGAACCAAGGCACCACGGGTGTTGAACCCAGGGATGTTCTGGGAGGAGGGAGATGCTAAAGAGAGAATTTCACCACAGGAGGTCAAAGATGCCAAAGTACCTTTCCCAGATGATCAGAGGCAATCCAGTCCTGTTCAAGCTGCCTTTCTGGGGGGCAGATTTCCTCCTGTCACTCCAGCAGGGTAAGGAATTGGGTGGTTTGTGCTGCTCATGGCCACAAGGCTGAGTTTCCTGGGGCACCTGCAGTTCAGGTGGCTCAAACCAGGGCAGTATCAGCACATTGCACATGTCAGAGCATGACACCCCTTCCACAGCTCCAAAGCTCACTAGATTAAAGTTTTAATGAAAAGAAATATTTGTCACAGCTGTTCCTCATGACTAAATACATCCCTGGGTGGATTCTTTAACTCTTCCCTTTTAGCCTTACTCCTATTAATTTTAACGATGAAAGGAAAATAAAATCAATATTTTTTTAAAAAACCCTACCCCAACCTTTGAAAAAAACCCCAGTCAACATTATTTTAAAGATGTGGCAAATAAAAAGCATGCTTTTCAGAAAGACATACAAAAACATTCAGACTTGTGCCACCACATACCAAGACTGAAGCATGCAATTAGAAATGCACCTGGATTTTTAAGGTACTCTTACACATTAAATAAGTTATGCACCATGGGCCAAGTAACCACCTAGAGGCCTCTGCCATTCTTTTAGCCAATTTCAGTATGGCAGGTTTTTATATGTAGACTTACATTCAGAAACCCTCAGTCTTATGAAGCAATAAGTTTAGGAAGCAGTCATTTAAGCCTTGATTCTTAAAGAAAAGTTAATAGGAGAAAAACAATATGTATATATGATGGGTACTCAGTTTGAAGGAAAAATATTCACCTTTTGTTTGTTCTGCCTTAGTTGAAGGTAAGAAAGTGTCTTTCTATGGCATTAAGAGTATTTAAGGATTTGATGTCAGAAGACTCCAAGTGTGGCTATCTATAAGACAAAGAAAAAATCACCCAACTTCATTATCTTGAGGCACTTCCTTTGAAAAACAAGTAGTTATATTTCTGAAGCCATAAAAGACAATTCCTATCATCTGGCTTGACTACCACGTACCACAAGCCAAATATCCTCTCTCAATTAATTCTGGATTGGATCTACAATTTCAGACTTAGCTATGGTAGCTTCTTCAAAAGGATGCTCAGACTTTATTGAGGGAAAATATTCATCTTCCTACTTAGGACAGTCTGTTTGTAGCCCTGACATCAAGATTAATTCCAGTCTTAACTACACCCCTCTTTATGCCACAGAGCCCAATCTCCAACCTCTTGTCCAGATTTCCACCCTGTTCCTTTTGCCAGGCTTTCATTATCCCCTGCTAAACTATTCCTTATAAATGTACTGTACCCTAATGCTGGCTGGGGTTACTGCAAAACTACAAGGCTCCAAAAATAGGAGATTGACTCTTCTCAATTATACAGAGCATTATTCCATACAACATTGTTCAAATCCCAGCAAAGAGATGGTATGAGCAAAGGGGATTTTGTAAATATTTGGTCCTTTGACTAGATTTGTGGTTTAATAAATGAAAGAGCTGAAGCTACATTCAGCACCAAAAGCTACTGAAGGATTGACCCAACACTCTATAGTATCTCTTCCTTTCCCAGTCCTAATTTTAGCCACATTTTTGGCATTCCTTGATACTTTCTTGACTATGTTCATGTTTTTGTAGAGACAGAGCTGAGATTCTGGGCTAGCAATGCAAAGGAATGGAAAGCAGAGAATGGACAGAGCATTCTTTGACTCACTTTCTGAAAGACAGGAAAGTCAACACTTGTTATTTTGAGGTGTATTGGAATGTTTCCTTGTCTGAATTTCAGAGGGAACATCACCACCTTCTCTAACCAAGCCCCTAAATTGCAAAACCTGACCTAAAGCATTTCACCGAGGCACAGGGAGAATGCCAACAAACATTCTGACAAATATCAGGTGCAGTCATTTTGGTTAGATAGGAAATGTTCTGATATATTTGAGGAATGTGCTGAAAATGCAGTGTGAATATCAAAAAGCTGAGTAGGTCTTTCAAGTCATTTGCTGTCCATATGCAACATCATTATCTAATATCAATCTAGTCTTTCCCAGAGAAATCAATATTAGACTGTGTGCTAAGTTCATATTTTATTAACTACTCCACAGAGCAGAAAGTGCATGTGCTCAGTTAAGCTCCCCCACTGACTGTCATTTAAAGGTGATGAAATCTTTTAGATCCAAAAACTTTCTCAACATGCAACAATTTTACACCAACTATGACAAAGCTATTAAAAAGAATAGAGGGAAGATGCAAGATAGCATCCTCTCAGATTACCTGGGCAATTTCAAGCATCCTTTCTGTTTTCATAACATATATGTGGAGAGGGAGCAGAAATCAGGATTTATTTATACACTACACCAGTAATCTGCAGTAGAGCCCTGTACTTATGTAAAAGAATAAACTGTTTGAGGCATCACAGTTACAAAACTTTGACTGGCAAACTGCATTTAGCAGGCTGCTGGGAGGGCTGTGTAAACAATAATAATTTGTGTCAGGACTTATGTTAAGGGTCATTGTGACTTCCTACTGTAATGATGCTAAACAGCACGACTTTCTTGTTAGTAGATAATATATTCACAATATTTAATAAGTAGTTATATTGTGGTCCTATGACAAATTCATCACTGGTTATGAAACACCCCACAATTGTCTATTATTTCCAGCCACCTCGTTTATATTAAAGGAACTTTGGGAGCAAAACAGGTTCTGTGGGAATTCAATTTTATAGCATGCTAGACTGCATATTAAGGTGTACATCAAAAATTTGCAGGAAGCTGTACACAGATGCTCGTGACTTTGCAAATCAGAATGAGATTGCATTCTAAACCCAGCTCTTTTCAGAAGTTCAGTGAAGGTCAGCAAAGACCAACCAAATTCACTTGACAATTTTGGGGCAGGACTCTTCTTGTCTCCAACAAGAAGATCCATCTAGTTTTTCTTGGTATCTTCCTTATGACATTTTCCTACTCTCTCAGCTTCATCCTTTTGCCATGCCTTTTTTCTAACTACTTCTGACCATGAACCATTTGATAATACATTGAAATCTGCTTTTTATCTAAAAATCAGTTATTCCCTCATTCTCATGGGACTCAAGAAACCTCAGACTGCAGCCTACATGTAGTCAAACAGAGATGAGTGACCAGAAGAGCACTGGTTATTTATACTCTGTCCTTCCCAAACCTTTCCAACAGTCAGCTTTTGATGCTGTCCTCAAAGAGCAAAATCTGTATTTGAAGCTTTTTTCTGCTTTTAGGCTTTGTATACCTTTGCCATTCTTCACTGCTTAGGGCTCTGTGCTTTCAACCTCTTTTTTTCCCTTAGCTTCTATGCCTGTTTCAGGGTGACCCATCAATTCCATGCAATTGATGTAAATTTATTTATGGTCCTCAATTCAAATCTGCTCTACATCAGGATTGTGTGCATGCAGCTAAGGTAGTTGAGGAATGGGGGGAAGTGAATCTATTGGTATATTGTCTTTTTCTGTAAAGGAGTTCAAAGGTGGAATGTTCTGCTGCTCCTGTCTTCAGCTAAGAACTCAGTTTTACTACTTCACTGAACATCACAAGACTTAGATCTCACCAAGAAAGTCAGAAAGACTTTGACAAAGAAAACCAGGACAAAATCCCATGATGGGAAAACCTACTTTCCTCTTGCAGAGAATGGATATTGCAGGCTGGGAGAAACGAGAAAATGTCCTGGGTGAAAGGCATGTGAAATGATTTGGGAATGACCACCCAACCCAAGATACCTAATCATCTCCACAGATTCCTACATTTTTATCACCACCCCTCACCCCTATTCCCTACCAGAAGATTTGCCTCTATGTCTATATTTTAATTATGATTCTTGCTCAGACCAGAATTAATTTTGTCCAAAATTATCTTTATACCCCCGCCCCCTTTCTTGATATTTTTCTTCCTTCACACAGTTTAATCATGTCTTGATTAAGCCCCTCAGTAGGAGCTCTATCATCAGCCAGATGCTGTCAAAAGAATTTTACCTTTCCATCCTTGTACTTTTTCTCCCATAAGTAACAAATTTAGCAGTATGCTTCTCAGTCCCATTAACACAAATACCTGTAATGAAAAATATCATTTAGCACCATGTTCATCACTGAATAGATAGAAGCTTTACAATTCTGCTACTCTTACAGGAACTTAAACCTTTTCCCTACACTTTTCATGTTTCTTCCATCAGAACTGCTCTGTATTTATACTACTCCTGCTTTTAATTTACAGCTGTCTTCTCTCACTCAAGTCCAACCTTTGCCTTGCTTGCTATCTATATGCAAGTCACTTTTCACAGTTCTGTAAAGCATTATCTCATTATTCTGTCTCTCGCTGTTGAGCATTTTCAGACCCTCTGTGTGAAAGATGAGATATAAAAATAAATTGAATTGGAATACAGGATGCTAAGTCCTGAACTTAAACAGACTACACCCACAGTGCATATATAATTTGACAGCTACAGGCTATGCTTTCATGGCATACATCAAAAGGATTAATGCAAGGGAAATAAAGTTCTAACCATCCTGGCTAGTCTGACCTAGACATCAGACCCATGGCCACAGAACCCCAGGTTGCTATTAAGCAATCTGCCAAAGAAGAATTGGGGTGATTCCAGCAGTAGTTGCTGTGTGCCAGAGCCAAACTTCCAAGTTCATCTGAAAACTTTCCTGTCTTCTGTTCCCAATGTCCAGGTAGCACCCAGCCTTCATTAACACAACATGAGAACGCATTTGGGAGCTCACAAATTTCTGTCAGACAAAGCCAAACAACAACAAAAACCCCACAACAAAAGCAGGGTGATTTAGAGCACTTCTAAAGCTGTGTAGTGTGGAGCTTTGGGTGTTGGCTTTGGTAAAACTGGGCAAATATTTTCGTTCTGAGGAGCAGCAAAGATGGAAATACTGAGGATGTAGGTTGACATAAGGAAAAGGAAAAGCTTCATCCAATTGTGTGGGTCTTAAAAAAATCCAGAGCCTTTATGTTTTCCATTGGTATTTCAACTGACATAAAATAAGGACAGAGATATAAGTAATTTCACGCATCAAATCCTGTAAATATGATTACTTGAACATTAGAAGAATAGAAAGTTCATCCCATATCAATGTGTACAGATTTAAGAGTTATAATTTTTTCACTTTGTGGCAAAACAATAAAAGAATACATCAGAGAATCAATAGAAGTCATTCCAATCGCTCTAACTTTAGTTAACTCTCTTGGTGCAAGAGCTGTGACTTTGAAACTTACCTTCCTTCATATGGTCTTTAAAACCAAAAATAAAGTGGCCCTAAAGTGATATGAAGAATAAATAATGAATGTATTTGGAGTTTTTATTTACCAATATATAAATCACTATCATCTAAATCGATCTAATAAAACTTAAATCTGAAACGGTTAATGTGGCTTTTGTTTAAATTCAATAATAAAATTATTAAAAATTATCAGATTTTAAATTGTAGACACAGGTTTTAAATATATGATGCTCATATTCTAGGCCTTTCTGAAAATTAAGTTCCACAGGACAGCTTTTCCTACACTGTCTGCAATAGGATTAAAGTTGCATGCCTGCTTATTAATCTGCTAAAATGTCAAGCCCCAAGATAGACATTAATTTTTGAGTATAGGAAAAATTATTTTTTACTGCAGTGAAGCTCAAAACTGTAACTATGTAAGGACTTTTTATTTTTAAACACTGAAAAAAAAAGGGTACTAAAAAACCCTTTGCATGTTCCTTCATAGTGCTGAGGCACACAGTGTATTTCCCAAAACCAAACATCTCTCTGAGCCTAATGGGATGTCACATGTGGCATGGTCCTTCATCATTTCATGTAGATTAAAATGGTTGGAACTTAATTCAATTTTCAGGATTTATATTGCAAAATATAGATATTTTTATGTAGAAGAAACACCTGTTTCCACCACTTTTTTCCCTACTCAACACAAGTGACGTTTATTGTGGGTTATGTTCTCCCTCTAGACAACAGTGACATAACATTGGTACAGCTGCCTGATAGTGTAGGAGGAATTTAGCCAAGAGCAACATCCATTGTGAAGTGGATTCAATCCTTTCAACAAATCTACACTAAAAGTAATTTAACTCAGGTAAAACTTGATATTTTAGCTCAAGCCATCATTTAGAAGTTAGTTACCCACCAGTAGCCGGATTTTAAATCCTCACAGCATTTATTGAACAAACTGAAATAGAATAAATGTTTTTAAAGAGAAACAAAGGAAGATTATGTACAAGCTGGCAAGTAGAAATATTACAGGAATATTTATTGCAATTATCAGCCAACTTTATATTTTAATGATCTAGGTTTAAATTAGGGAGAAGCATAAAACTTGTGCTATAAAGAAGCAATTCCATTTATTCCACTAATAAGTTGCAACCTGTTTCCGTTTTATGAGCGTGCACATAAATGCATTCGGTTAACTTGAATTATGTATGCATGCCTGAATGTTCATGAACCATTTCTAATGGCTTTAGGTTACTGCAAATCTGATATCCTGAGAGTAACTTATCCACAAGTCTGTATGGAAGTGGCAAACTCAGCCCTGTGCCCCTTTTGTCTGTTTCTGCTTGAGAGTGCCAAGGAAAAGGGATTTTAGACTTCACTGCTGGTGCTGCAGATGGGTGGCCTTGAGCTCTGTGAGAGAGTCCTGATGGCCCTGGAAAGCTGGTCCTGCCTGCTGCATTTACATGACTCCCTGAGAGTTTCCTGTGGAGGGATGAAAGAATCTGGGGATATTTCAACAAGAGGGAGAGATGGTCTGGGAAAGGGACATGATGAAAGAGCACTGTGCTGCTTGGAAAAATTATGTTAAATTACGCTTGGGATTTGTAAATAATGAAGCACAACCAGAACTATTCAGCTTCTAGACAAAACCTATTATAATTACTACCATCATCATATTAGAATTCTGGTTTGCTTATTCTGTAACTTGAGCACTGAAAAAAAAAAATTAATCAAATTCAAGAAAATTTATGCATCTTCCTCTACAATGAATTGGCAGATCACCTGAGTCTTAGGTGAATGCAGCATAAAATAAAACTTTCTCTTGTCCACAGAACTGCTCTGTTCTGCAAGCAGCAGGCTGATAAAATGTGCTCACAGGTAGCACAAACCAGAGGAATACTATTTAACAATAATATTACTAACAGCAGAAAAAGAAAAAAGAAAAAAGAAATAAAGATTCTTGAACCAAATCTTGAACCCAATACACAACTTATCACAGGCCAAAACAGGAATATAAAAGAACTGTCAGGAATTTCAGCTATGTAAAGGATTGTTTGTTTGACTTGTGTGTGGGTATGATAAAAAGGACAACAGACAAGCAGAATTTTAGAAAGAAAATCCAGATGCAGGCTGGGCAAATGTGGGATACAGCACAAAGAAAATCCTAGACAGAGCTTTTGAGTCTGGGTACCAGCTGAAAACAATCTCCTGGTTTTGATCCTCCTATGCTCAAGGAAAAGGTACTTGGCATGTCTTTTTAAATAAACAGGATTAGATGAAAGACATTTGTCTCCAACATCAAATTCTCCTTCTAACTGGAACAAACTTGTGAGACTGAATGCTTGACTAACTCAAAAGCAGTGACAATGTTTTTTTGAAAAGCTTTCCAGTATTTTCATTAACATCCCATGCACCATGGCAATGATGTGGCCTGTATTTTAGCAGTTCAAAAAATAAAACTTCATATTACAGTTTTACCAATAAGCTGTAAAAAACACCCGTTCTGAAAGTCACTGTGAAGTTGGATAAACCATTACAGTAAAGAACATTTCTGGGGGCTAATCTGTAGTGATGACTCAAGACATACAATCTCTTTCCTACAAACCTGATTTCTGGCACTGGAAATAACTGCACAGCTGTGAGATTTGCTGACTCCAGTATTTAACATCAAGAACTTGGAACACAAGATCTCAGTTCTAATCAAGCAGCTATATATGTTTAATGTAATTCTATCACTGTAAAGCACAAGCTCTCCTTTCTTTGAAGAACTCTGATGAAGGACAGATCCAGAGTTGTATTCTAAGGAAGGGCCTGTGATAATTCTGTGTAAAATGAGCAGTACAACATAAATTCTGAGTTTATGGATCACAGAACATGAATAAAAGCACACATACTTAATATCAGACTTTTCCGGAGAGGTCAACAAATTACTAAAATATGCTGGTGGGTCCATTTTACAGTTGTTATTTTCAACCACTGTAACATGCCTATAAATGAATTATAAGACTTAATATCAAGAATAGTCATGGCCTTAGAGAAGATTTGGGTCTAGGCATTCTCAGACAAAACACATGACTAAGTCACCACTATCAGCAATACTAAATTTTATCAGCTTATGAGGGCAAGACAGAAACTGCCTGGCTGAGTAATAGCAAAGGTTCACTTAAGTCTTTTCCCGTCTCCAGCCAGGCCCATGATCAGATGCTCTGGAGGAAAGGGTGACTATGCTGGCAGATTTGCTGTCCTGTCAAACCTCACCTGTGTGTCAAGTAACAGCCCAGGGAGTGTCCATGCCCACAGAGAATCCACCTCCCTGTGGTCAGCCCAGGTCTTCCTCACACTTCCCAGTGGCTGAGCTGGACTGGACTCCCAGCAGCTGCACACATTCCTTCCTTTTTCTCAGCTTCATGTTTCTGTTTGATTTTGTTGACTCTATGGAAATGGAGCCAACTTTTCTGCCAGTTTTAATGGATTTCGCCTTGAAATAAACAGAAAAATGCCCATCTAGAATAGCTGCTAATTTAGTTCCTAATCTGTGTTATGCCAGACAGGAAGTTTCTTTGGCTGACTCTGAGGGAAACAGTAAGAAACACAGAAATGAGAAAGGGCAAGATTTATCTAGGAGGTGGCAGCAGCAAAACTCTTCAGCTAACGCAGCTGCTGACATTTCCAGCCATTCAGTGCATTCCTCCCTAGGGAGAATAAAGCTAAAAGAAACTACTTAGTATGAAACTACTGGATGTCCATTAAAAGCCATTCTAGTGGTGAAGATGAAGAAGCTCATTGGCAAAATACTTTTTGTATAAATCTAAAAACAACATTAAAAGCCATCCAAAAAGCAGGCAGTCAAATAGATTCTTTCACACTGAGAATCAGCAGTACATGAGACTAAAATGGATTCTAGGGAAAAAAAATCACTTTTGATTCCAACCGCTGATAAAGAGATTTCCCAGTCAATGTCTGCGTAATGCTGAAGAGAATGATTTTTTTGCACAAAGCCCTAAGAGGTCCTAGAAAATATGATTCAAAGAACAGTTTTAGAAGCAAAATTCTAAAAAATTTTTAGGGATGGCAGATGACTTTCTTATATTAACACATCTTATACAGGATAACAGAAATAAAAAATAGCTCTATTCTAATGAAGTATGGGACTTAAAGGCTCTCTCTGTTCAAACACTATGGAAATTGTGGAATCTGGGATAGCACTAACATCTGATGCTAATGAACTTTAAAAATGAATGGGGAAGATTTAAACTAGTTCAGAATGAAATTTCCTCCAAATATCTTTAAAATAACCAGCCTATGAAACAGGATAGGCAGTTGGGAAAAGAATCTTTGTAAGGTACCTCCCAATGATGGTTTCCAACTCCAATAAATGAGAATATATCAAACACCTCTCTGGACATGACTCTGCCATGGAACATTCAGTAGTAATTCCATGGCCTATTCCCTTATGCACAAAATATTTCTGCACAGTGACCCTTCAGGATACAAATCAAGGCCAACACTTCAGTGCCCCAGGCTTTTTACAAAACAGCAACACCTCCTGCTCCCAGAACTCCAAACTTGCCAGCTTGCCTATACATTAGCCCTGCTTCCAGCAGATAGCTCTGGGAATGGGTGAAGACTGCATGAAATAGGGATGGAAAACAGCTCCACAGAAGTACAATTTTACCTCCATAAGTAGATAGCTTGGTCAAGTCTATAATTTATGTTCCCTCTAGACACTACAGTCACAAGCAAGCCGATGCATTCCCTGATTTAACCAGATTTTCTAAGGGCATGGGTTTAAGTGCTGCTCACTGACCTCCCTCTTCATTTGAGTTCACTGGCCATAATGAGGTGTTGTGAACTTCACTGTTAGATTTACACTTTTGTTTCACATTCATCTTATCTGCTCACCACCTCCACAGTTGGACAGCAAGTCAAGACATTTAGCCCTTTATAAAAGCTGGCAAGATTGATAAATCTTGTACCTTGTTATATAAGCCTGAAATGAAAAGCTAAAAGAGACAAAAAACTTAAGTGGGAATCTTTGTCAACTTCTGTGAATGCCATTTAAGAAAACTGAACAGAAAATAGATGTACATGGAGAAGGCGGTTAAGGAAAACATTTCAATTCATTTTCAGCAAATCTGGTTTTCTACTTTGCTGCAGAAATGAAAGCACAAGTGGCAACAACTCCATGCCTACGCTTGTTATTGCCTACTCAAGAATCAAGTGCTCTTTCACTCAAGACTTGATTGTTGGAAAGAAAATAAACTGTCAACCGGTGAGACTTGTTATCAAGCTGGAAAGTGAGAAAGGCTTGCTTGCTGCTGCTAGTCTTGGGATTTCATCAAAATGGCTTTTAGAAGCACATTCTTTTGCTGTAATCCTTGAAGGGGCTCTCTTAGAGGAGTAGCATGCAAGGAGATCAAAGGGAAAGAGCCCCCCACCCAGGCCTGTTTTCCTTAGTGTCCTTGCCCCTATAATTGAGACAACATGGTCCAGCAGAGACAAAAAAGGGATTCCTGAGGCTTCAGTTCTCCCCTTAGTTCTACAGTGCCCTGTTTTTACACACAGGAAAGCCATTTATTCTTTCTCTACTTCAGTTTTCCCATCTGTAAGGCATGACTGATATTCAGCTTTTAATGACACACTAGGAGGTCTCGGATGATGTCTATTTACTCAAGCTAACTTGCAATAAATTAATTTGGCATTTGATCAAACCTCATGTTCTGTGTTCTCTGACAAGCAGCCTTCTCTGGGCTGTAACCCCCTTCCATTCTCTGGGCAGCAGTTGTTCTCTTTGTGCAGTTCACCACCCAAACTTCAGGCTGAAGATTGCTTTGCATGAAAAATGTTGAACAAAAGCTTCTTGGCCTGCTACTGACTGTCACACAGGTGTGAAAGTCTTCTGGGAGTAACCCCTAGGAACAGCTCCAGCATGCATACAGCATCCCACTGTGCTCATCACTCACTTCTGGCTCTCTAAGCAGCACTTCAGCAGGAGATTGCAAATATTGCTAATCCAAAGAAGACAGAGCAATGGGGATTGGAGCAGAAACTATTTTAAGTGATGTGACTAATAAGTCCAAAATGATAGTAGCAGTTTCATTAGATTTCATTTATTAGTTGCTTGTGGAACAGCTTTCAATGAGACCTACACACCAGGGTCTACATATTAGTTAATAATATTTCAAGGTTATACTTCTCCTAAAAAGATGTCTTCTAGATAATTAAAGGTAATTGACCCAGGTCAGTATTCTTATTAAACAGCAACAGTGAAGATGATTTTCATAGACCAGATTAAAATAAACATGATATGGGCCAGTGTCAATATAACCTGATAGTGAGAAGACAATGCAGGACAGCACACTGGGAAAAAAGAGTCATAATATTACCACTAAATTTAGCCCAAAAGACTGGGGTTTATTCACATGAATAAATAACACTGTAGATGAAAGAGTAATATGTGCAGAAGTTAAAACTTTTAGGGCTAAATTGCATCCAGTTTACACAGTAGAAAGTGCAGGCCTTTCCTGTATGGTTTAGCAAGAAGAAGCCCACATGGCAGGTTGACCAAAGATTTATGGAGCCCTTTTAGCCCTGGTGTCCTGGCTTTGGTAACAGCCAAAGCAGATGTTTAAGGAAAGGTTATGAACACAGAACAAGCATAGGGTATGCCCTGCCAATTCCCAGCAAACCTGCAGTTTGGAAATTTCCCGAGCTGGAGCCTGGCCCTACATCAGTATCTTTAATGGCTCTTTATGAACTAATTTTTCCATGGGTTTATCTAATCATTTTAAGAAACCATTTCTATTTTGGCATCTTCAGTATCCTGTAGCAATAACTTCCAGAATTTAATTAGGTGTTGCCTGATCACTTTACTTGTGTTTTTTCAAGTGAGAGTAAATAATTGCCATCTCTTCACTCACTTCATGCCCTCCTAACCTTGTGTAGCTCCAGCATATCTTGCCTCCCCCTTATTAGTCACCTTTTCTCAAAACTGGAGAAACCCAGGTGACTGAATCCTCCCTTGCACAGATACCATTACATCCCTCTGATCACATTGTTTTCTTTTGTACCTCCACAACTTGCATCACATTCTTGAGACGAGAAAACTGGAATTGCACAAAGTATTAAAAAATGAGGTTGCACCCTGTATTTTATTCTAAATGTGGAAAACATTAAGAACATCATTTATAACCCTCAATGCATTTATAGCATGCCCCAATTCCCCCTATTCAGCTGTCACAGTATGTCTCTGTTCTTCATGTTTTGTCCTCAGCCCAGCTCTGTGCTTTCCATCATCCCTTCACCTATGCTCTGTCAGCACCACATCTTTCTTCTTCTCCTCAATTTCTTCTGACCTCAGATACAAGACAGCAAGCTCCCTGACCCATATCCCTGGAAATCTGGAGGATTTATGGTGCCTCTCCCTGCATCCAAGCTTTGTGCACTACCCAGACTTACATGCTGCATAATTTCTTTTGCTACTTTCCTTTAGCCTGTCCCTCTGCCTTAGCAGCTGAAGCCAGAATTCTAGCTTCAGAAAGATTCCCTGCCCACTTTTCAGACATTTTAAGATAAGTTTTTATACATAAAAACACCACAAGGCATTTTTCCTAAGGAAGCAAAGGTAAGTAAGACATCCTTGCTCCTGTACAATCGCTAATGTTGTTAAATAGATCAGGCATCACAAACTGGGGGCCTGCTCACATGCACTTCTCACAACCATATGGACAAAGAAAAGTTCCCTTCAGGGCAGGCTCAGCTCCTGCAGGGGGCAAATTACCCTTCAGAGGTGCTTGTACCTCATTGACTATATTGAGAATCTAGGACATGTGTGATCCTAAAATTAACACCTCAGTTAAGTGAGATGACTCTGGAATTTTGCATTTCTAGGACAAAACAGCCTGGGGTTATATGAAAACAGAGCAGCAGTTTAGAACCAAGAACCCAACCTAGACTGCCTTCATCCCAATATCCTAAACCTTACAAGCAATACCTTAAGTTTTAAACCCACTTTTTCCTAGGTAGATTTAGAACAGTTAAAGGCAGATCACACAACAATTGTAACCCACGTTTTCTGAGGTAGATTTGGTACAGTTAAAGGCAGACCATAAAAAAATTGTTGTGGACTGTGCCAAGCAAAATCCTCAGGGTGTTTGCTTCTGTTGGGAATCATTGCCAAAGTGGGCAATTCATTGTAACTTCAGCTATCAGGTTTCCTGCTATAAACTTTTACAGACTGGGCATTTCAAAATGGTCTAGTTCATATCCAAGTGTTTCTTCATGGTGAGGATTTCTTTTCAGCAACACACAGCTAGAGGTCCAATGAGCAGCAAAACCACAGCATCTGCAAACTCTGTCCTCCTTCTCTTGAATGCTGTGCAGCTCCTACATTTGAATTGCATCTCTTGTCTGGGTTTCTCAGCCTTCTAGTGTTACTTTAATGCAATTGCCTAGTTAGCAGAACACTTCTTGCCATCCCTTTCCTTGAAGCAGCCTCATGCCTCAGATTGACACAATAAAACCAAACCTCAAGAATCTCTCTCACAAATGGCACACAGACCAATTGGCCCTGGGTCCTGCTTGTTTCATTTTTATGTTTCATTTTATTTTTTCATCATGACTGTAAACCAAAATGAACTGAAGGGGCTGAACCACAGACACCAATGCACATGTAAGACTTCAGCTGAAGTCTCTAAAAAGGCAGAAGTACCCGCTTCCTCAGGGAAACCTAATCTCTTACCCACATCTCCATAATCCCTTGATAGCAGAGAGCACATTTGCTTACAGAATTTTGTCTATGGATCTACAGTATCTTGTATGAGGGTGAGACTCCACAGAAAAATTAGGCTAAACTGTTTATGTCCCACTTGTAAACAGGGAATGACTAGAAAAGAATTAAAAACACCCCCCTAAACTAGCAAAAGCAGGAGTCAAGGAGCTTAGCATCACAATACTCCATTTTTGAGCACAACAGCATTCGATTTAAAATCAAAAATATTGAGTCAAATTATAATGATAATACAGAATGCTTCCAGGCAAATGCTACATGAGAATGTTTGTTTTTCCTGTATTTCAGATAAGGATGAACAACTTTCTTTTTCCCCTTGGTACTCTAGGACTATTTTATCCATCTGTTACTTGTTTATATTTCGTGCAATTATGATGGGCTACATTTGGTTTACTCAAGGATAACAACCACACATCCCAAAACTTAATTGAAAAAAAAAAAAAAAACCCTAAACATTTCTCTGGATTAATCTCCTAAATGCATTTAGGTAGTTTTTTATTCTACTATCACTTCTTGCCAAGGAAAATTTGTACTAGAAAGGTGCATAAAAAAGAGGCTGAGTTATTCACTTTACACATGGAGTGAGCAATCTGTGAGCAGCTCAAATTCATCCATTACACCTGTCCTATGGAAACACTTCCTTCAGTGCTTCTCCCCCTGTCCCCATTGCTGTGCAACAAAAGGTGGTTCTTCCAACAGGTGCAAGTATTTACAAGAATTTAATTCAAACACATCGTATCACATTGCAGATTAAAAAGCAAGAATGGCAACACTGCAGGAAAGCACCACCCAAAACTATTTTTTATATATATATATACACATATATAATAATGTTGCCATGTCATCAGACATGAAAGAAGATTAGTTTTTCACTCATTTGAGCAGACATTATTTGCTTTGCTAACTAAACCCCTGCCACAGTGGTATTACTTTAGAATAACAAAGATGATCAGAAGAGAGACATGAAAGTGTGACTCCAGATTGTCTCTGCATTAGTCAGAATGGTGAACACAGAGTCCAAATACCAGATAAACAAAACACTGCAAGCTCACAATAAAGGCTGAGGATAGGATGCTTCTGAACAGGCAAGCTCTGCCTTGCTGTAGGGCTTGTGTGAGGTGATCAGATCTCTGGGTTTCACCATCAGGCCAGAAATGGTTCAGTGTGTTGGACAGGCAGCCCTGAGTGCTGCCTTTGGAAATGCAGGCAAGGAGAACTTATTGAAGGCATTGAGGTGTAGGATCCCCCAAGGTCAAGGTGTGATCCCCACAAGTAACAGGAAAGACAAAATGAGTCAAAAGTATTGCCTGAAGTGGCCCTCCTACAAATGGCAGAAAAAGAATAATTTCACAGAAAAATTGGCAGCAGATATTCTTCCCCATGTTTGGTGAGGTTTTGCCTTTTTTCCTCACTCTTGACAAGTAAATAAATAATAACAGGAGCAAAACCAAGATCTTTCATTCCAGTTTGGGCAGTTCAGATGAGACATTTCCACAGCAGGCTGCATTATGAATCTTTCTTCCTAGGCCATCACTGATAATCTAACTTCTTTCTCACTCAGTTTTCCAAAGACAGAACTGTCCTCTTTACTACTTTCCCAGCGTCCATTTCCCATCACACCAAAATCTTGGGAAGACAGTTTGGCAGCATTATTGCCACTTTAGCCTTTGACAAAAAAATATGTTCTTCCTGTTTGCCACTTTGGGAAGGGGTGTTTATTGGACAGAACAGAGCCAAGGGTGGTACTTTGTGAAATGTGGCTCATGTGGCTGCCATGTAAAGAGTTCCTTCCTCTGTTTATGCCCTGCCCCAGTCCCAGGGTCAGTGGGCAGGTTTGGACGTGCCTTGACCGGTCTGTGCATGAGTGCTGCTCAGCATTATGTAACTCTCACTCCTCCCAAAACAAGGCAAGCAAGCTCATTTCCCCATGGTCCCAGACCCTCCTGGGGGGAGGACAAGGGTCTGGGCTGAAGCACAACCCCTGACACAGAGCCTGATGGGCTGCTCTTACAAACTCAGCCCTCTCTTACCACCACACATGGCTAAACAAAAGCTGGATTATTTTGACTGAAGGCAAAACCAGGTTTTCAACTCCTTTCCCCATCAATACTGAATCCAATATCTAAATTTAGATTTCAAAAAGCTTCTCAAAGAGAACTAATGAAAATTATACGACTTTTTAAACAATCTATTAATTTTCTCTCTTTGTATTAAGAGGCTGTTTCAAAAACGGTCGTGGCCGAATTCCAAAATCCTGCGCTAGAAGATACGCGAGGAGAGCACAAAACATCTTCTATAAAAACATTTTTCAACTGGGAAGGTAAATATGTCCATTTACCAAGCAGGCTAAGCCTTGCTAAAATAATTGGAAATGTAAGCTGCATGGCAGAGCAGGGAGCAGAGCTCTGCAGTGATCCCAGACGTGGAACTGTGCCCACCCCAGCAATAGCTGGAGTCAGAGGAGGGATTCATGCAGACAGGGCTGCTCCACAGTCTGGCTCTTGCACCCTGTGCTAGATATTCCTCCTGATCTCAGCAGGAAAGCATGTGTTTGCAGAGCTGGCTTGGGCTGCACAAAGTTAAACTCTTTATTAAATTTTCTACTTGGCAGTAGTCAGCAACAACTTTCGAGCATGCTAAAAAAGTTTATTTTTGAGATCCAGATTTATACAGTGGAGTGCAGCACATGTTTTCTGAATCAATGTTTTTCCCCCTCCTTCCCTGTGGAGATCAGGGGTGCAATTTTTCCAGAGATGTTTAAGATTAAGAGTCTAGCCCCCCTTTTCAGAAATTCCAAATTTTAACTGGCTACGATCCCTGCAGTGTAACCATATTGGCACTGGTTTTAATCGTAATTTTTCCTTTAGATGAGTTCATGACCAAGTGAGAGGTGCTACTTGAGAAAGGAAGGTACAAGCAAAGATTTGAGGTTAAAGACGCTTGAATGCAAGGTGCTATAAATAATTAATTTTGCCTTGGTTTTGGGGTTTTTTTTTCCAATCATGCAAATTTGTTCTTATTTGAAAATAAGCAGAACTTTTACAAGGACTTTTACAATCTTCAAAGCAGCTCTTTTCCAAACACCTGAAACCCCCAAATTTTTAAATTATCATTAAATATCAAATTCACAAAAAACTAAGTGGGTAGTTACCTTACTACTTAAATTAACTGGGTTAATTGCTAAAAGCATAATCTAGCTCTTAGCAGGGTATAAAACCCATGGAATGCATAGCTTTATAAAATAAAGATTGAACTTTTGAAAGCTCAGATTTAACTAGCTGTTGGCTAACTGCAACACACTGGTTATCAATAAATTCAATTTTTGTCACAAAACTGATGGTGTACACGTACAAGTTAACACGAAATCTGGCAACAGTGTATTTTAAAAAACACTGCCATGCAATTTTTAAGCAAGTTGAATTAAAATTAAATCTCAGAAAACCTGTCAGCACCTATAAACATAGACAAATTGACCTCTCCACCACCCCCTGCACTCATTGTTGCCAAAAGAAAATTACACACAAAAGATGAAATCACTCTCAAACCTATCTGCCAAGCCCACAAGGGGAATTCAGATCACATTTTCTATCTATAAAATGTCCATTTTAGCCACTAAAGCAGGAGCTACAAATATAGAACATTTAATGCCAGCGTCAACTGTTAAAATCAACTCCATAATTTAAAACCTCTGTCCCTCCTCTGCTCAATTACATATTGCAACCAAATCCACTTTCAGCTGCAAGCCTGTGCATCAGTGCCTCACTTTTTCAGGGTTCCCACTAAAGAACCAGGGAGGACCACAGCTGGAGGAGAATGAAGCACCTACAGCAAGGTGCAGATTCAATTCTACACTAATTTTTCAAGACAAAAGTGTTGCCTTGAAACACACAGCTGATGTTTGCAGATCAATCAGCGCTGAGGTGACAAAATCTATTGGCGAGGTTTTCAAGAGAGCACTTTCCCTGCTGGGTTACAGAACAGTGACACCGTGTGAAGAGCTGTAAACTTTACAGCCTCGGAGGATGAACGCTTTTCTGCAGCACCAATACTCCAGGGGACAGGGAGAATTAATTATCCCTGCTGCTGGCACGGTGCTGGGGTCTCTCTGGAACAGCCAATCTCCTCTGTCCCCCCCTTTCCCATCACCAGGAATGCGGTGGGTGGGATGGGCAATCCTGTACCTGACAGCTAAAATCTCACCTTCATTGTGCCCCAGCCCCTCGGGGTGAGTTTCTGGCTAACCTGAGCTCCCTTCTCATAGGAAAATTACTTGATGCAATGCTCAGATGTTAGTGATGCACTGAGAAATTACTGAGGAGCGAGACCCCTGAGAAGACACTTCATCACCCTCCCAAGCACCGTGGAAAGAACAATTTGCTGGTTTCTTGAGCAGTGCTGATACATTTTCCTGCTCAGAATAAAACAAATCAGAGGCCCAGCAGCTTCTTTTCAATCAGGACATCCTTTAGGTTGCATTAAAAAAAATTAAAAAAGCAAAAGTTCAGATAAAAATTGTTAACCACATTAAATCAGTTCAATGGTAGAAATTTGTTTATGGTTTGCATATAATAGGTGCAAATAGGGGACCATTACCAAGCTGCTGAGAGAGCAATTGAGGAGCCTTCCAACTGGAGCAACAAATTACAAATTTTCAACCCCCCTCCACATTATTTCAGCTGCACATATTTTAACATTTTTAACTTGGTGGAGTTATAATTCCAAAGAAATCATTATTTCAAAACAGAGAAAATCAAGTACAATTGAGTTTCTACTGAATTAAGTAGAATTGTAACAAGTTGTGGGAAAGAGGGGCCACAGGGTTTACATAGCAAAATTTTCTCTTTTTTAAACAATGCAACACTTGTGTAGCTACAATGGAATGCTACTCCCACTAGATTTCAACTGCACTTCTGCAAACTAGCACATGTAGATAGACAAAATAGGAAGTGTTCTTGGATGGAAAGTACAGCTTTTCAGTTGAAACTGTGGCTGTTCATAAAATTAGACTTCAATGTAGAAAGGTTTATATAGTACAAACACAAGCAGCTGAACTTACTGTGCTCAAATTTCAGTTTTACACACCCAAAAAAGGGAGAATCAAGAAAATTAGGACATTTTTATGAAAAGAGAAGTATTAGTGGTGCATACAAGGACTAGCATTTGGAATTAGCCTAAATATGCCAAAGTGTCAATGACAGTAGAACCAGGCACAGAAAATCTCTTTTGCTTATAAGGAAATATAAGGGGTTCCTAGCATCTAATTTGCAGTGTAAGCTGATTTCAGAGTATTCCACTTTAGAAAAAATAATCTATTACAAAAACTACCACATTAACATTTAGTTTTCTCTTTTGAGTCTTTATCACTTCCTGCAAATTAAGTGAAGACACACAAAATGTATTTTGAGAATGAATATGATGGAACTGATGTATGACACGGCATCCCCTGCCACACAAAAAATGCTTGGGAGTTCTTTTATGTGCAAAACATCCTTCAAATGGAAGGAGAACTACCTGGGAAGCTCACACACCTACAAAGGAATTCCATCACAAGGAGGATACTGGAGTTGTTGCCAGTCCAGGCAGCACTGGGCATCCTGGCATTCTCCCTGCCACCGGGATTTCACTGGTTTTGGAGCAGAGAACCCAACTTAACCAGATTCAGACACTCCCCTGTTGCTTCAGTTCTCAGCAGACTAAGCCAAAAAAGCAAAAGAGACCAATCAAAATTTTGCATGGAGTGTGTTTCCTGATTAAAACAAAGTAATGGACATTACAGGTAAGATTTGGGCCTTACCAAGGACAGCCAGCACCTCCAAATCAAAAGAGAATTATCTAGCAAAAACAATACACTGAATACCAAACAAGAAACGAACAACAAAATGGAAAATGGAAAATCCTTCAAAATATGTGACAACCATTATCTTAAAACCTTCTTTGCTGCGTGGGAGTTGAACTTTGAGGATCACCCTGGGGTTCACAGCTCGTTCAGCTTTTGCTGCACTGTACCTGAGAACCAGGAAGGTTTTATTTGCAATGCCTTTGCCTGAGATCATCCATCTGCACACCCTGCTGCCACACAGCCCTATCAGGAGCTGCCAGCACTGCCCAGCCCTTCAGACTAGGTAGGTTTTCCCATGCAGTGCATCTCCTTTTTACCAATAATTCCCCAAAATCTATATTAAAAAGCGCACACCATGCACCAAGCAGACAGATTGCAATTAAGCTAGTGGCTACAGATAAGGGCAATAAGCAATTAATGATAGAAAGCATCCAGGCACCAGGTTCCATGTTTTCCCCCAAAATAAGAAGGGGATGTGTTAAAAACAAAACACATAAACCATTAGTGAAATGCACGTTATTACTGCCCATTTATCTCTTTATGAGTAACTGTTTGAGGAGATACAAATCCCAAAATATTTGGGCACATTTTCTTCCTTGGCACAGGTGGCTGCTGGAAAATAATCAAGTCATGAAATGCTCCAAGTTCTGCTTTCTGGTGGTTTAATCCTTTAATTTTTCCCTTACTCATTATATAGGCTTTAAAAACAAATTCATCCAACAATTTTGAACTAACACACATCTATGAAACAAACTGCAGAGCTGGCTCAAGTAAACCTCTCCAACGATCCCTATGAAATTAATTGTTGAATCTCTCATCATCTTTAAAATGCATTTTTCTCTGAAAAGATGCAGCTCCCTAATTAAAGGCAGGAAGGCAGTTCTTGGAAACTCTGATTTTTGTTGGTATACACATAGGCAAACCCAGCAGGAACCCCTAAGCCTGGCAATCTATCTGCTTCTTTTAAAGCAATTTTGGGATGAGGACAAACAGTGGGAAAGGCAGATGGCAGAAGTGTAGCTATCAGCAAGGGTAGAGCTGAGCAGAGACACAGACCTCACTAAACCATCAGAACCTTGAACCTTGGCACAAACAGATGTGACCTAAACATTTCATGATCAGAGGTGGGACGATGCTGTTCTGGAAGCTCACAACAATTCCTGAGCAGGCAGGTGTGGAGTTCAGGCCCAAGTGTAGAACCATTGTTTCAAAAAAAAGCTGTGAACTTCCTCCACGTTGTTCAAGCTTCTTCCAGCTGCCAAATCCAACTGAAAGTTTCACAAGGAGATGCTTTCCAATGTTGTCACTATCAGAGACCAACTTCCTCATTGCTTAAATAGGGTGATGATGAGCAGGCTACAAAATCTGAGAAAGGATTAGATGGGCCAGTCTTGCCTGACTAGTCACAAAATTTCCTTTAATTCAGTGCCAAAACCAAGAGAATTTGAGGACCAATGCAGCCAGGAATATCACAAGAAATACACTTTTCCAGAAGGAAAATAGACCTACTACTTCTCATTGAAAATGAACATAGACAAAAAAAAAAAAAGTATTGCAGCAATATTTTCTAAAAGAGCACCTGAAACTGCAGACCCATTTGCTTTAAATGATTTCATCTCTTTGGTCCTCTGGGACTTCCAGACATATTGACAAACTAAACTGGTCTAACTACTCTGGCATCTTGGCATGTAATCATTTAAAACAGAGACACTACCTAACTTGTGCAAAATTGAAACATTTGTTTGAGAATAATTAGTGCCTTAGCCCAACAACGCTTGGCAGATTTTTCTCATTAGTTGAGAAAAATGATTGAGGCAGGCAGACAAGCAAGCAGACTTTGTCAGGCATTCTGTGAAAATAATTTGGACCACACACTTGGCTGCAGAGCCAGATAACGTATGTCATTCTTTGCTATCTTAACAGGTAGGATTAAAAAAAAAAAACCACAAGAAGAAACAACCATCTGGCACTTGAAAACTGAATTGAGAGGACTTTTCACATCTTCTGGGGCAGCTCTTCCGTGTTCCCTGTGCAAGCCACAGTGATCAAGTCATCCAGTGTTAGGCCCCCACTTATATTCTTTTCTATTTCCTATTGTAGAGTCAGAACCAGAGCTGAAAATATTCATTGTGAGTCACAGGCTGTGCAGGTCCCAGAACAATATTTGCAGAGTATTCATGCTGGGATAGCCAACTGTGCTTTCCTTCTCCAGGGATGTTTTAACGTGCAGAGCATGTTCAAGGCAAACTGGGATCAAGGAAATATCAAATCACAACATGTTTTAAGTAGGCTGTACAACTTCCAGACATGTTTCCTTTCTGAGGTCCTTCCAGAGATCAGACTGCTGCAAACAGAGACAAAGCTCAGGGTGCCAGGTAACTCAGCTGTACCAAACCAAATTTCACAGGATTCATTCTATAAATGTAACTGTTTGCTATTTCAAGTTAAACATTCATTTATCAGTGCAACTGAACTGGGCACAGGATAGAAGTGTTTTGTCATCCAGATATATCAAGAACTTCTGAAGTGTATTTTACACTATTTCAGTGAGAAAGCAAATTTCAGGTTTTAATTATAAATTATAATTAATTATATATATATAATTAATTATAATTTATAAATATATATATAATATATAATTAATTATAATTTATAAATTATAATTAATTATATATATAATTAATTTAATTATAAATTAAATTAATTTATAAATTCTGAAATTTATAAATTTCAGAATTTATAAAACAAATCAGCTGGTCAAACTATCAGATGTAAACTGATATAGTACAATTTCTAAACGTCAAATTATGAAATAATTACATTTGCTAGCAACATTTACATACTTCCCATGTCTGCCTGCAGCCTTTAAGTAGCCATTTGGCCTATTATGCTTAGATAACCACCTGGAACTCCTCCCTGGGAAAGTTCCCAAGTCTAGACACTAAAAATCACATATGTTTCCAATTATAAGAAACTATTACTATAAGGCCGACATAAATCTCCTACATCAACAATCAGTTGCCAATTATATCACATTCCACAATTTGCCTTCTTACTATAACTAATTTATGGAATGCTTAGCCTAGAAAAATCAATAAAATTAGGAGAAAAGGAGAAGTAAAAATATCAGACCTTGACATCAGGGTGAACAATTGAACTCAAAAGTTAGTTTTGTATGGAAGAAAAGCTGCAATGAAGTGGATCAACAGAACTATAAATTGTACAATATAAAAAGCTTCATTGTGCAAACAGTATTGGCTGTTACCCACAGTATCCATCACACTCATTCCTGCATCAAGCAACAGGATTCTTTAAAACACATTTAACAAAAGATTGGTGGGTTTCTGTCTTGCTGTGTTACACATCCATTGCACAAGAGGCCAGAATTGCAGTAAGGCTTTTTTGAACAATGCAACAAAATCCAGTGAGATCTGTTCTGCTTCCTGTCAATCACTTTGGAATACTTTTACCATGGTTGTAAACAGCAACAGCCAAAAATCAGCTGATTTTTAGGAAACTCTAGAAAACAGAGATTATTCAAAATTAGATTAGTGGGAAAACAGCCTTTACCAAAAGCAAGCTGCTTACAGGAAGAATGACATTTTATACATAATATAGATGCATATAGAGAGGGAGATATCACACTTTCCAGGACCAGTAAAAACACTTGTAATTCACCTAAAGGATTAGAGCATTTCCCTTTGTTTCTCACTGAGTGGACTGATGCATCTGCTTTCTATAACCAAGCAATATCACCTTAATGTTTATGGATGTCACTATGTTAATTTAAGCGCTATTTAATTCCTTATGAAATATTGCGATTTTTTTTCAGTAAAATCAGTGAAGTTTCAGTTTTAAATTGTAAATTTGTTCTGAAAATGATAACTTCCCTCAGTTTACCAATGGGGAAGGGCATCCAGAAATAAAAGGATTGGAGTCTTTGTTTTCAGGACTAAGGACTCCTGAAGATTACAGCCCCTCTTTCCAGGCTAGTCAATCAATCTTTTCAGATTATGTGTTATCAAATAGATTTGTTTATTTTGTTGGTAATATCTTATATAGAAAACATTAAATGCAAGCAACAAAAAACTCTGCTCTTTTTCTACTTGTCCTTGTTTTGTTCTATCTAGCATGCAAAGTTGATCAAGTGTTTGTTTTTTTTGTTGTTGTTTTTGGTTTTTTTTGTAGTCTATCAATTTTGAAAGGAAAATCTCAGGTCCTGCCCAGATTTTGTCATGACAACATTAATTTCAGCACGAAGTCCAACTTAGATTTGGTCTAAACAGGAACAAGAGTGTCTTTCCTTTGCTATATTCAGACTATTTTGGTCCATATTTCTGTAATATATTCTACTGGAATGTTCCCCTTTGCACAAATAACCAATGTGCATTAATGGAAAAATAGGTCTCACTACATAAACCATGGAGGACAATCTTTTGACATCTAAATCAGAATAATCCCATGTTCCTCTAGACCCCTGCTGCTGGAATACCTCAGCATCTCCTGCCATCAGCACTTGCATAAAAATAAGAGAACAAGGAGAGCAAAACTCTACAAAGCTGCCTTCTGAAATTACCAGAGAAAAGTTTAATATGTGATTGCATTCAGTCGAGTTCAACAAATTCCTGACATTCTGATGACTGTGAAACATTCTAGGGAAAATTGTACTTGTCAAATTGCTAAAAGTATTTCTTTTCCTAAATACCACAAATTGCAATGAAAGTTGGTCAGAATCTTAATTTCAGCAACAGTTCAGAATCAGAAATACCTCTGATAGATGGAAAATAGATAACACTAAGGTCACAGTTTGCCTCCTTCACATTCATTAGGAGTTGTTCCTTGAAACACAGGAGTCACCTCAATAATGTTTCACTAGGAATTATCTGGCATGAGGCCTAAATTCCTAACAGAAGGAATATTTTCTTCCTTTATAGCATTTTTCACAAGTTAATATATTCAGCAAAGCAAAAAAAGGGAACTTTGGGACAGGAGTTTCAAGGTTAGTCTTTTTTTCTCAGTATTTGAGGTGTTTAAATCTTCAAAGCATGGAGATGTTAGCACACACATCTCGTTTGAGAGGTCCATCAGTAGTGAAATATGGAGAGTAGTTATCACCTTTCACACCTCAGGAGTGATCTGCATCCCAAAGAATTCCGAGCAGCTCACGTGTTGATGAGACTACAATAACAAAGCACTTAGGCACCTTGTGCAGCCATTTCCTTAGGAACAGTGCACATTTAATTTTGTCCTTCATTCTCCCTCTTGAAATGGAATTATCCTCTGGGTTAATGTATCTGCTTGTACAAACAGCTCGTTCGAGGTTTAGCAAAAAAAAAACCTTAAAAAAGCATAGATGCAAATGAATTGTTTCAAAGAAATTAAAATTTTCCCCCAAACAAAGGATGGTTTTAAAACCCACAATTTCTTTGTATTATTGTCAGATTAAACCCAATATAATTACAAACCAAACAATTATCGGAATGCTAATTTCACGGACAGCACATTAATTCATCTCTTTTCTCATTTCCTAATTATTCACCTTATAACACCAAGTTACATTACTGCTTACCTTTGAGCAGTTCCTGAAAACAACATTGTGTGAGGCAGAGGAACTTTGAGGTGTTTCTAATGATATCTTCAAAGAGTAAAAACTTGGCACAGTACTGAAAAAGAAAATTCATGCTTAACCTGAAAAAAAAAAATTGGATTAAGATTAATCATTCAAAAGCAAAACACACTTGCTTTTTATGTTTTAAGAACTTCATATACTGGATAGTTTGTGCATTAATGGCCTCACTTGTGTGAACAACTTAAAACTTTATGTATTTTAATTCATTCCAATTGACCTTTTCCGGATTTGTACTCTAAAGGAAATCCCCCAAACATCCAAGGAAGTCCTTTCTTTCTGACAAGTGGCCTTGTACTTCAGATTATTTTCCCCCATACATATATAGGGTTTAGTACCAATGCAAAACCACTAATGGCTAAATCCCATTGACTTCCAGTTAAATACAGACTTCCCACCTACCTACTTTTCAAAGTGTACAGATATCCAAGAATACAGATCAATAAGTGCATTTTCAAGAGTACTTAATGGTTTAGACCATATTTCATACATTCCTATGGAAACTACATACCTTACCTGCTTAGATCCTTCTGAAAATCCCAGAAGGTGCCTGGAAGTGGGAATTTTGACCCTGATCCTTCCTATGCATGAGTGCTTGACTTTACATGCATTGCTCTTTCAGCACCATGATTCAATTTTTATCATTTAAATTTCCAAGTCTGCAGTGGAGATATCTGCATATCCTGTATTACAGCTGTACTACAGGCTAGGTGCAGTTGATTATTTTGGAATTAGGTTACGACACAAAAATAAAGCAGCAAAATCTCAAACACTTTCATTGACTTGACAGAAAGAACTGCAGTTGGGAGACTGTGAGAAGGTGGCTGTTTTGATTTTCCAAACCCACAGAAATGCAATATTTAGTAGCAGCATGTGACAACTGCATTGGCAGCATTTCCAGAAAGCACAGACGTGCCCGTGCCCCACCCACTGTGCCAAACAAGACACTCAGCACTCCAGCATCAGGTGGGGAAAAAGGACATCAGGACAGGGAGAAATAAGGATTGATCCTCTGCCCACTGCAGGCAGTGAGGATTTTATCACTGCATTACAAGCAGCAGAACCATTAATTGGCTTACCTGCAAGAGAGAGCATGAGAGCTCTTAAAAAGAGAGGTAGGATAAAATAAAAAACAGCACTGATGTGTCAGTAACCATAATATAATCAGGGATAATTTGTGACCTAATTGAGAAACAGAGGCAGAGACATAAATTTCCCCAGTGCTGTGTGAAACAGTAGATGCACACCCTAATAAAGATGATGAGATTTGTGTCTCTAATTTGGCCTGAAGTGCACAAACCGTCCTATCCTCAAATATTTCTCCAAGCGCATTTTTCAAGTTTCAGCAAAGGAAGGAGTGCAGATTATGTGGCTTGGAATGAAATGAGCCATCTATCAATAAATACAGCAGCAGCAATAAGCAATGAAATTAGCTGGGATAGGGCATAACCAGCAAATAAAAAGAGAAAAAGGCAGAAGAGGAGATGCTGAAGATACACAGCAAAATGAATGATAAACAGGGAGAGGCACAGACTGTGAAAAAGGAAAGTGTCATTCAGAGCAGTGACACACTAACACACTCTGCCAGGATGGATGGACTCAGGGATCAGACAAGGCACAAGGAGCAGCTGCATGGGTATGCTACTGACAAACAGACAGACCTGAGAGAGATCAAGAGCTTGTTACATCCCAGTGTCAACAGGGGGGACAGATGACTGATTCCTAAAATAGGAGTATGGTCTACTCAGAGAAGAAACTGAAATGCTGTAGGAACTTTGGCTCGTATAGTTGCAGATGCTGTTTTAATCTTAGAAATAATACAACATCCTAAATTCTCAATGAGAAGGAAATTACCTTCCAAGTTTTTCAGGAATTAAGCTGGGGGAGCAAGCAGGTATTTACATTTCTGGTTAGACACAAATCCCTCAAGACATGAGTGGCAGTGAAACAGGGAGAAGCTCATTTTTCCTAGAGCTACATTCTGACTGAAGAAAAACACATCACATTTACTTCAGAGACCTTCCTTCACCAAGCAAGGAAAACAAACAAAATCCTACTTTTTGCAAGAAAGCAAAATTCTAATAAAAAGCATTAAGTCAAACTCTTCTAGTTTTCCAGACTCTTAAGTAAACCTCTACACCCTGGCTACTAAAACTCACCTGAGGCAATCCTGTACCTCTTCTGCAATGCTCAGCAAGCCAGTGGAACACTTAATGAAAGACAGGATGCAAGGGTTTGTAGGGTACTGTAAAGAACATTGAAAAAGGAAAAAGGCAAAATCACAAAGAAAAAAATGGATTTTGTTAAGTTTAACTTTGATATAAAAACCAGAAACTTACTTTTTAATCAATGAGAAATACAAAGCTGAGAACTGGGAGCAAATGATTTTTACAGCATAGTGTTCCTTACAGTGCCCTTTTCAATTGTTTTCCTTGCAGTGGGCAAAATCCCACAGGCTCCAATGGAGGACAGGTTCACCTCTCAGGTTTACTATAAATAGAAAAAAAAATCACCTGTTACAAACACCCCATAGTCTGAGAAAGAAGACAAAGAGCAGGAGCACAAACAGATAAAGCCAAGCTCCCAGAACAGCACAGCAGGCTTCACCTCTCCACTTCTAGACAATGTCTAAGTGATCCTACCTTCCAGCTCAGGAACCTGCCACTTCCACTGAGCAAACAGACAGTGAGGATGTGCTTGGTGTTACTGACAGCACTCAGATCAGAAGGCTCCTGGGAGGAGAGGCACAGCTCTGACTGTCTGAGAGATCCCCCGGAGCCCTGGGTGCTGGCTGGAGGATACCCCGGCACACAACAGTCAGCACATGAGCTAAATTGGGTGGAAAAGCAAATGACACGAAGCACAGGACCCCTCTCAGATGTGCTGTGTCAGGAGAAGGCTCAGATGTGAGCTCATGCTGCTCTGAGGCAGGACTGCAAACATCTGTTAGGCACAACAGGCTCCACTCACTGCTGGGAGGCAGCTCCTTTAAACTGTTCCAACAGCAAAAAATAGTTTCCAGACCAGCTTTGACTTTCTAGGAGAATTCCCCAAGGGTGGAGAAGCCACCACATGATATTTCATGGAATTAGATCAGCAATTTGCTAGTCCTTGTGTGGTAATTGGTACAGCAGGGTATGGAAAGAGGAAACACTTCAGTATGTGGACAATACCTCAAACAGCTAGAAATATATGACACCAGCTTCATTTAGTTCTATTCTTACACCAGGACGAGTCTTGGCCTGTATTTAGTGGAGTACAAGGTTGTTTAGAGATTTTCTATTTTTTTTTCCCTTCTAAAACTTGTATGGGGTAGGGAGTCTGACCTGGAGATTGAACACACATTAAAGCAGCACCCTTTAGGTAGGATGCACCATTATTCACAAGAATTTGTGAACATTTTGAAGCTCAGGATGTGCTTGGTAAGAATTCTCGACATCTGGCTGTGTCTGAGTCCAACATCTCTGGGGTCTGAGCCCCTGGGAGTTTCACAAAGCAGCTGCAGAATATTGCCTGGCTGCCCTCCAGCTCCTGAGACCCCGGGGATTGTGTCTGGCAGGACAGAGCAGGCAATGTGTCTTCACAAAAAGCTGCTGCAATTATCAGAAATCACTCACAAGGTAACAGCATAGGAGAAACAGGGGCAGACACGCAGGACAGCGAGGTTCAGGACCATATGAAGACATTAATCAGCACAAGGAATGAGCTCCAGGGTCAGAGCAGACAAACACCAAAGCAGCTGGATCAGAGCAGGAAGAGTGATTTCAGCTGATCTCATGAACTGGGGAACAGCTCTCAGGGGGCTGTGATCACTGAGGATGGGTGAACAGCTTTTGATATCAGCCATTACACACATCCCTCCAGATGAAGAGTTCCTCATCTCACATGTTCCTGTTTTAGGGATGCATGAGAATAAACTATGGCAAACATCATAATAATCCATCTCGCTTCTGAGCACACTTGAAAGGCCAGGAAAGCTAAAATTAAAAATAAATAATATAGAAAAGCCATTCTTACTTTTAACTGTACCTGCCAAACCTTTGTCAAAACCTAATACCAACATCTGCTTAATCTTTGGCATTAAAAACGCTTCTGCAATTTTAATTACTAACATTTGAAAAATCAGTGACAAGGAACCAGACAGTTTAATTTACCCATGAATGCTAGCAGTGGGCAGCAACATGAAGAAATTTATCTCAAGCTTAATCCTAGGGGAAACATTTATATGAAGAAAAAAATCATAAATCTTAAATCACTGATAGTTACTGGTGAGGCAAATCAATTTAAAAATGGTTCAAGAAATGCTGAAAAACATCTTGACTACCATGAAGAATTCAAAGCAGTTTTTTCAACTGTAAATTTCAATTTTAAAAAATTGGCTGAAAACCTACACTAGAAAACTACATAACAGATAAACAGCTTTGTCAGCTGTGATCTGAAACTAAAGCATGAATCGTGGCTCCATCTAAGGGGGAAGGTTGGAAAATTGATGCCCAGGTGTCACAGACTGCCCCAGCAGGGACAGCTGGGGCACAAGCCCCCACTCACCCATCAAAGGCAGGACTTCCAGGAGAGACAAAAGCCTTGGGCACCGAAGTCCCCACACCCTCATGGTGCCAATCTGCAACAGATGTGGGATTTTTGAAAGCAGAGGCAAGAGTATTTGCTGTGAGGGCCAGCAGATGAATATAAAATTAGGAATTAAGCTAATACTGCCCACTCACGCTTGTTTTAAAAATCACTGAGTGACCCACTGCAGGAGCAGGTTTGCACACTTAGCTCCATTTAATTTCATGTTTCCATGTCTGTTCTTTTATCACTGTTGCTAATTACATCCTTGAGCATATTCCTGCCAGCAGAATGTTTCTGCTCATCTCCTTTTGGCCAGGGACTGATGCAGCAAATTCCACTGCTTTTCCTGGGGATTCCTCCATTGCCCAAAGATTCCTTCTGTCTCAGCCTGGACAGACTTCCTCCAGACCTTGGGACAAAAAGGCAAAGTGGGATAGTGAAAAAAACCACTTGCAAGGACCACTTGCAAAAGAAGCAGAAGAAAACTTCTTGACAAGATGATCTCACTCCATTCAGGGGGAAAATGTTCCTAAAAACCAGGAAACCAATTTCTGCTTAAATGAGCCTTGGCAAAAGCCTTACATGAGAGATGTTGGGAAGTACAGACCCTCTGAAAGGTGAGCACTGCACTCACCAGGGTCTATTGATTTCTTGCTGGAGCCTCAGTTCTGCAGAAACCAACATTTCCTTGAAATGCTCAAAATAGATAATACCAATGCTAAAAAATAGATCCTTTTGTGGAGGATTTGGGCTTGGCCAAACCCTGCAACACCTGCCTGGCTCAAACACTGAATGTTTATTGTTTGGGGTTTTTGCCAATGAGATGCAATGCAAGCATTTTCTCAGCATATCTCATATGTGCTGTTTCCATTTGTGACCCTTTGTTTCACTGAAAATACAAAATAGATTAAAATAAAGCACAAAAATAGTTTCCTGTGCCATTTGGAAATTATTCTGATCCTTGCTGCTTACTGCAACAGTAAGGACAGATGTTTCAATTGTCTGAGGGGAACTTTTCTTTGTGTATGTGTGTGTTATTTTGTATGGGGTTTTAGTTTCTGAGGGCTTTGTTTGTTTGTTCTTAAACAAATTTTGCCTTAAAAGCTGATCTGGCTGGTTCCCTGTGGCAGCAGGCTACAGCCCAAGATAGAACTATCTCTGTTAATCACATGGTACCACTGCAGTTCCATCACAAGAATTGTCATAACAATCCTCAGAGCCAGTTTATCAAAGAATCACTTAATCTAACACACATTAAGCATCAGCTGCTGAACATAAGTCTGTACCAACTTCAACCCAATTGGAGCCACAATGCAAATCCCCTACCTTGGTACAGGCTGCAGAAGGAAAGCTGCAGAGAAGTAGATTTGATTAACCAAATACACCACAGAAGGAGAATATATAACAATGAGTCCTGCTCTGCCCAGATTTCTGTGTAGGCAACTCCCTGCTGAAAATACCAAGTGCTGCAATTGCCTGGCAGACAAAAAAATTTGACTCAGCGGACCATCCCTGCAAGTTTTTAAATATAACTGAGTAGACAGTTTCCAGGTAACTGGGATCAGGACTAAAGTAGACTGGAATATCTTCATCTGATATGGTCATATTGCAGTTTTATTCGGTTTTTGGTTTTTTTTCCTGATTTAGTGTGGATCAAGTGCAGTGTACATCCACATCACACAACTGGAATTCAAAAGAAAATATTCTAAAATGCTGTAGTGATAATTAAAATGGAACACTGATCCATAACTCACTTAAGTAAAAGTTATTTCAGAATAAAACCATATTTAACATCTCAGCCTAATTACAAAATTAATGATTCAAATATATGAAATATGTTTGGAATTTCTCTATGGTTTATTTCCTTGACTCTATGTCATTGGAAAATATTGCATATAAGAGGTTAAAAGTGGCTGAAAAATCAGTCAAATATTTTAAATCACAGAATAACATCAAACTCAATTTACTTTCTATGCAAATAAGTATAAAGGACAAGATACCTGAGCAGTATCACTGAGCATTGGGATCTGTTGCACAAATGAGAGGGCAATAAAATCAGACTTATATTAATTAATAATAATGGGCAGCAGCTGGGCTATCAGGATTCACCTTAGAAAAATCCACATCAGCCTAACCCAGACCATTCTCAGTTCCTTCTCCTGTACTGAGGTGTGAGCTCTGGGCCCCACCCTGCAGCATCACCCTCCTGCCACCCTCCATGGCTGACAAAACCTCCTCAAGGACAGCATTGCCACAGTAATTTGTATTTTCCAGGCATCTATTCAAAAGCTCCCATGCTGGTGGTGTTGAGTTGTGATTTTAATGCCTGAGAGTTATTGCAAATCATTGCATTTCTGACTTGTGCTTATTTATGGCCAGCTCCAAATCAATGAAAATCTTAGAGAGTTACGCTGGCTGCTATCTGAAAGAGTAGGAATAAAGTGCATTTTATGGTGTATTAATTACTGTGATCCAGTGGTTAATCCCTTACAACACAATCACAAGTGTAGCCACTGCTTTCCAGTACACTTGCCAAAGAAACAAAGTGTTAATAATAGGCTTTTTCACTATTGCCTCTGGTTTAAACCATTGCTGCAAGGCAGAAGGAAGCTTTTGATTTTTTTTCTTTTCACAAATTACAAAATCTGCAAATTATTAGAGTACAAATTAACAAGTTTCTACTGTGTCTAGTTTATGTATATTTAAATCCTACTTTATTGGCTCTTAATTAAATACATGTAAGGAACCTCAGTTTGAAATACCACCACACTCTCCTAATCCCTTCATCATTTTCTCTACACAGTCCCTTTCTGATTTCCCAATTCAAATTGTTTTCTTTGTAAGCATTTCAAAATCAGCTTTTACCATTTCCACTTTCTAATTGCAAGCACTCTAAGATATTAATTTATCCTACTAGAGCCTCCTTCTTTGCAAGCACTGTTTCTAAACACAGGAGCACTAAGGTGAAAGGCATAAAGATCTTATGATAAACCATTAGAGAGACTTGCATCAGAAGCAGAAAAGAGGTCAGGTGAGAAGGGAGTTGATGGACTCTCTCTGGACAAGAAAATTAGTTTCTTAGGTATGAAAATTATTTTCAAAACAGTGATAAACCATATGTACAATTTAGTTTAAATTCCACAGGTACCTTTGGCTGAAGAAAAAGAATAAAGTGAAAGGCTCAGAAATGCCACAGTCATTATTTCTGAAGCACCTGCATTCTTTCAGGCTAGACTGACAAACAGATGCTGGACTTCCTGCACTCTGCCCTGATTGCCCAGGCACTCAGGGCAGCTCTGAGCAGGGCTGTGCTCCCTGCCAGGATGCACATCCTGCTGTTTCTCCTCTTACTGATGATTCACTTGGCATGGCAGCACTCAAACCACCAGGCCAGAGGCAGAACCAGGGGATGGACACACATCATTCCCTTATTCCACTTGAAACTGTCCCTTCAGATCTTCTAGGAGCTGCTCACAGACATCCCCTCTTAAACAAATAACATGATTTTGCCAACCCATTTGCTTTGTTAAAAATGGAGCTCCTCCCAAAAGGGGTTTAATGTCCAGGCTGGGGAAAGGAGTAGCAGGAAACAATAACATTTCACTCAGCTGAGCTGCAGCTGCAGGAGGATGTTTGAGGATGTTCAAGGATGCTCACCTGCAGCTTTGGTAGCAGTGCAGAAATCAGCATCTAAGGGAGTGTGCTGAGATACACTCTCCATTTGCAGGCCTTGTCCTTATGGATGCACACTTTTATTTTCTGAAATAACAACAGCTAAGTTTGGCAAAACTGTAGGTCACAACTCTTCTTTTCTTGCGTTTCATGGAACTGTTTGTTAAGCTAGAGAAGATAAGTCATTTCATGAATAAAAGCATTCTTCTATTCCTAAATTATCTATAAACAGACTGATTTTTATAAACTCATGGATTATTCATGCATAAAAATCCTGTATTCAAATATATTACTGCCTACAGTCTGTTTGTTTACTACATGCTGCTCTTACAGCTTCAACTATTTATGTCATACTCGATTGTAAATCACATGGTATTGTTTCTGATCCAGAGCTGGATGAATGAAAATGTTATAAAGGAGAAGAAAAATAAGAGACTTTACAATAAAGATGAAGCAGTTTTGGAAGCCACCTTCCAGAGAAACCACACACTTAGAGTCTCATATGTGTGACTATAACTCAAGAGAAATGCTAAGGTAGGGTAAAAAATCCTCAATCATTCAGGCAGCATAATATTCAAATTTTTGCAGTATTCATGTAAGTCCAACTATTTTGCTTCTATATCACAGGGAGCACATATGTTGAAGGAAATACAGTAAAACCCAGGTCTCTGGAGCTCAAATTTAAATCCTTTTCACACAACAAAAGTAAAATGGATACTGAAATGGGGAAGCTGCAATCTGTTCTTGGTTAGCAGAAGCTTCTGTTCAATTCATTTACTGAACAGCAAATCTTCTGCACTACAGCATTAATGAGAATAGATACAAAAAGCTTTCAAACTTAAACAAAGAAATGGCTGCTACTTTAGGGTATTTTCAAGCATTTCCCAGAGATTAACGTATGAGGCAGATGCTCGAATACCAGCACACAATACTTTAATTTAGTTCAGCATCTCTGCAGGCAGTGGCTTCTCCATTACTGCTGGTTCCCAGAACACAAGAGAATGTTATTGCAGGGCACTTTTAAATTAAAAACCCCAAATAAGCTGTTAGACTTTACACACATCAGTCTTTTGTAAATACAATAAGGCAGATTTAATTGGTTTTACTTTCATTTTATAACAAATGTTACTATCTATTATATAAGGAAGCTATTTTTAAAAAGACCCATAAAAAGGATTAGAAAGCAATTCTATAAGTGATAAAATAGGGGCAGAGCGTTATTATGGAGCAATGTCAGCAAGTGCCCAGCTCAGGTTGTTTACTCAATGCCAAATAATCATCTTTGGAAGTTGAAATAATAAACATAAATAGTTTCAAATTAAGTTCTTGCAAGAAATGGAGGAGTTATTGAGCAGTAGAGGAAATTGGAAAAAAAAAACCCCACCACATAAAATGAGCCCACATAACAAATATTAACATGATGACAATGAATGTATTATCCAAAAGAATGAGGATGAATAATGCTGGGCTAATAATGACTGGCCGGATCTGCAAAGCTCAGAATGGAAAGCAGCTTCATGGAAATGGAGGTATTTGAGCACATGGTCTCAGTGTGAACTCCAGTTAAACCTGAAAAAATATTTACAAGCTGGTCTTCTGTTGATTTTCTGTGAACAACACTTCAGAGTTATGATTTTCTAGAGTTAGAAAGGATGTCTGACAATGCCGAAGGAGTGAACACGGAGAACAATAAATCTTATTTACAGCTGTGCAATTATTCAAGACTATTTTCCAGTTTTATCCTGTGGCACTGCTAATGCTCAATACAGTATCTATTTGTAACAATACCCACACATCCACATATGAAAATACTTCAGTTCAAAGCCTCCAGCACTTCAGCTAAGGAGGAAGGTCTGTAGCTCTCAGTGCCCTGTCCTTTTCCCCAGAGGACCAAACAACACACAGGCAGATACATGTATTCAGCTGCTGGGCTGCATTTTGGTCAGGAAAGTTTTAACCTTTTCTGTGCAAAACAATTGACAGTGAAATGATGTACAATTTCTGAGAACATTATCAAGAAAGAAGGTATTAATTAAAAAAAAAACAAACCAAACCCAAACAGTCAACCAAAAACCCAAAACCTGTGTTAAAAACAAAACCATATTAAAATGGCATATATTTATACATATATTTATTTATTAACATCGTTTTACAAAATGTTTTTAAGCTCTCTGGGAGGACTGCTACTCGGGTCCAGAAAGGGCATGGAAATGACAGGACCTGAAAATCTGAAATTTTTCTTCAGCAAAGAAGTTTCCATAAAGTCCTGTTTCACCTAATTATAGACTTCAGGCCCAAGGTGGAACAAATTAACATAGCCCTGTAACTTATTGGACAGCTGACCTTCCTCTGACCTAGCAGAGTAACAGAGTTTCAAGAGTGAAGTTTTCTGTACTCAGATATCCACAAAAATGAGTTCAATGCAGATTGTTTCATTTACCTGTGTCTATTCCATACCTGAAATCATGACATTATTTCTCTCTGACTTCTGTGTTTCTGGCACGTTCCTCTCCCCATCCAAATGGGTTTCCTCCTCCTCCTTCTCCTTCTCGCAGAGCTCACAGAGATGTCTGTGCACACTCTTCCTCCCTCTTTGGCAGCTCTGCTGGCTCTAATTTCCAAAGCAGGAAACTCACCTTGCTAACAAATCAAAGAGCATTGGAAGAGGTGGCTCATCACCTTCCTGCAAGTGGTTAAAATAAAAATGGACTATGGTCATTTCTGTGGTTTCCACTCTTCTTTTCCTTAAGATGTACTCCCCCCCATCCCCATGCTGCAGATTTTATCATCTCTCTGAGTTATTTTCAGCTTTTAGTGCAACATATTAAATCTTCTCTGCCTTTGTCATGGCATTTGATCTTGCTTTCCTCTCTTATGTGCAGCCTTCATTGGTCTTCTGTGTCATTAAAGTCTCTTCCTGTATTGCTCTCTCACCAGGGGTCATATCATGATATGGAGTATCACCTGGAATATCCCTTTTTTTTTTCTGATTGCCAGGTGTGGAAGTTTTATTCAATAAAACCCAAGCATCCCCAACACATAGTGAATTTTCTGCCAGCCTTATGGCAAGACTGCATGTCTCCAAATGTGAGCTACCACCCCCAAAATGCACTTTGATCACAAGAATCCATGGCCAGCAATGCATTGCCTGTGGGTGCATATGAGGCTATGACCAAACTCTCCCACAGCTCCAGGAGGAGAACTGGTTTTGGTCACCTTACAGATGACAAGAGTAGGATGGCAGCATCCAGCCCTTGAGGGCATCCAGAAGAGGTTGAACAGCAAAACAGCTCTGTAAATAGAGATGCATTCAGGAAAAAATAACTTCAAGCTTTAAAACAGAAAGCAATTATTTTTTCTCTCTCAAATACCCCAAACCAGCAGGTTTCACAAACCTTCATGATCCTGTATAGACAATACAGACCCCTGAGCTGCTTCACTATTTAATGGCTCCAAATTCCCTCAGAGTTAAGCTTTGCTGCTACTGTACCATCAGCTAGTGCAGATATGCCCCACAAATTCCTCAGGAAATTAGCAGAGCTGCTTCCAAGCACAAAGCTCTGTGCTGGAGGATTCCCATCAGAGTGCCCTGAGCTTTCACTCAGCTGCCCAATGCGCTTTCTCATTGCTCCAGTGAGGAACTTCACCAGTTCATTCCAGAATCCAGATCCTGTGTTAAAGCATAACAAAACAAAACTCCAGCATATAAAAGAAAGTTTGCAGCAGCACAGTGAAGGTTTCCTGCTTGTTTGCTGTTCCTGAGCTGAGATCAGTATTTTGAAGCACAATGTGCACGAAAGCCAAACCAGGAGAAGAGATGTTCTTAACAACAGATGGAATGGGCCAATCCTGAATTCTTCTTGGCTCTGCCCTCCAGGAAAGTGAAATGCATCTGCCCAGCCAAGGTTTCAGCCTCTCCACGCTCAGTTTGTCCAGGACACTGCTGCCCACATCAGTCTGTTCCCAAACCAGGTACAACTGCACATGGGGGTCTCGAGGGACACCAGGCTCTCCAGAGGACAGCACAAAGCTCAGCCCTGGAACCGAGCCAGCTGCCAGGGACTGACTGGTGTCCCCAGAGCCAAGGACACACAAAACAACATGAAAATGTACCTGTGCCCTTCCTCACACAGCGCCAACTCCCTGCAGCCATGGACCTGCCTCCCTTGCTCCATCCAGGTTCTCGTTGCTTTGGAGATTTAGCCAGCCCTCTAACATTTCTTTAATTTGGGTGTCTAAAAGAATCATTTAACTTTCTTTTTAATCTTCCCAGATTTGCATGGTTTATATTATTTATCTTTTCCACTTGATTAACCAGCTGAAAAATCAATAACAGTGAATTTTATCATAGTTGCAGAGGAGCCCTCTGTTGTGCTAAGCTGCTATTTTAGGAACTAGAGCAGTTTGTGAATCTATCTAGGCAGTTTGGCAAGCTGCTCTTTCTGCCTTTGCCCTCCCTTTTGCTTTGGACACAACACAGAAATCTTTCTGTGCCTCTGCATGGTGAAAATTGATATAAAACAGCTTTGGTCATTTTTATATACTTTTTTTTTTCCTGCTAAGAAAGTTAATACCATGGAAAAAACTGGTCAGGAGGATCAAATGTTTATGCAGGACGTCATGCTGCTTTGGTGTGCCAGCTCTCCAAGAGTCTATAAGGAAGCCAGCCAGACAGGCTCTGAAGCCTGCACCCTGACCCCAGTGACCTTTTAATTTTTCAAAGTTTATCTAGCCCCATCCCAGCACAACTTGCATTGAAACCAATCCCTCTGCTCCTGGATTTTTGGCAGAAGGTGACTTCCTTCGTATGGAAAAGTGTTTAATACCAATTTAATGGTCTGTCTAGCCACTGTAAGCCCCCAACCCCCTCCCCGAGTCTCCCACTGGCAAGAAACTGTGAAATAATATGCTTGAAATAGCCCTAATTCTTCTCCTCAGTGTGATAGTTGTTTTTCTAATAAGCAATTTTTTGAAAAAGCCATAGAGGAGAAACTATTAGCTACAGAGGTGAATGACATTTTTAATAAATTCCTTTGCATATATATAATTTTTTTTAATTTGAAAATTTTGGTTTTTTCATTATTTCTTCTCTTACACATTTGCACAGTCAGGAAAGGGCCCCAACAGAACCCAGAAGGTTTCCATTCAGATTTGCTGGCATTGGAATAGCAAATCACATTTATGCAAATCCACTTCTATGCCAAAAAAAAAAAAAAAAAAAAAAGAAAAAAATCTAAGTAGCAACTTTATCTTGGTTGTAAAAAGAAAGATGTTGGCACAATGCCAACAAAAAATCCTGACAAGGAGGGAAATAAAAAGGAAACTGGGAGATGCCTAGTTTTCCTGAAGCAATGAGTTTGCTGCTGCAAGAAACATCTTGGTTCAAAGGAAGTTGCAATTGTCCTTTGAGATAAGGAAAGGTCTGAAAGTTTACAGCAGGGTTGCTGTGTCAGGGGACAAAGTGCAGCCCCACATCTCCCCCAGGCAGGGTCAGGATGGGGAGAGGAAAACATAAGCCCAGAACTGGGAGAGATGCAGTGAGTTGGCTTGGGGTGGGCTTCAGCATCCTTTTAGTCAAGCCTTACACTGGAACAGCCCATCCTTCTGCACTCTGGGCATGCAGGAACCAAATCTCACACTGAGGCCCAGTGGTCCAAATAAGTTTTGTTTTCTCTCATGTGGCTGCCAGAGACAAACATTTCAGAAGCAGTGAAGTGAGAGAGAGGAAAGAGAGGAGAACATGAAGAAACAAAGTTCACATGGAGACTGCCTGGACCTTTTGATGTCTCCATGGGGCACGTTCTGCACAGACCTGCCAGTCTTCACTCTCAGATCCACTGCTCTGTCTCATGGTCTAGAGCTTTCAAGCAGTGCCATCACCTGCCTCTCAGGAAGGAGTTCAGACTTTATTTCTTTGGCAACAAACAATGTGCTCATCCCCAGTTCCTTTTCTAAATAGCACATGGTGGCACAGCCTTGGAATTGTGTCAGTCTCAAGACACCATATGTGCTGTTAAACTGAGCACAGCTCACACACTCTGCAACCACAAAGAATCTAAAGACATGAGCAGGGGTCCTTTTCTGGAAAATGGCTCCAAATGACCAAAGAAAATAAGTTTATTTGGAAAAATGCAGGTTATGATACAGCATGATGATGCAAGTTTGGATAGCCATGATTATGAAAACACCCAATCAGCTCCAGTTGTGCAGTTGTGTTTTCTTGCAATGTCTCTAAATCAGTCAAATTGGGTAACTAATGAAACAGGAGGAAGACAGTGAAACATTATGCTCAGGAAGTTTATAGAGAATCTCTGCAGTGAGGTGCTCTATGTTTGTTCAATGCTGCTGAGCTGGGGTTATGCACTATGCAATCATAACCACTCTGCTTGCTTCTTTGGGCTCCTACAATTCAGCTTCAAACAGTTCAGCAGTACAGCTTCCCCCACTCCCATCCTTTCACTGTTAAGTACTTTTTTCTTAACCCCCAGAGATCAAAGAGATGTTTCTGTGGTTCCATCCACATTCCCTCTCCCTCCTCTCTTCCTTCCTTCCTCTGCCCTCAGTGCAGCACACCAGCCAGCAGCCCCAGGCATTAATCACTCTCACCAGCCCCCTTCAGATGAACTCATGGAGCCAATATCCTGCTCTGGACATTACCCTGGCCTTCAGCAGCCCCTGGCTCTCACTTGCAGTGTGCTGAATTCACTGCTAGCTTCACAATCCCTGTCTGGCTCTTTGTCTACTTTTAAGGTCTGATTTTGATTCTGAGTCAAATCAAGCACATTTGAGTGTTTGATAGAGACTATGAGTCTGATAGGTAAATGATAATTGAGGGAAAAGTCTCCAGATTGCTCTTTTCCTGGACTTTGCTGCCACCTCATTCCCACAGTGCCTTGACAAGGCTAAAGTTACACATTTGATTGGAACAGGGCACAGCTTTATTTTCCAAACCAGAGAATCTGGGTCAGCTGAGGAATAAGAGGACAGACTTCATTTTACAGGACATCAAATATAAAAACCACTTCTCAGAGCAGACTATCCTCCCATTAGGCTAATTTAGGTGAAGTTTTACCAAACACTAAAATAAATGAGCTACAGCTCTTTTTCCTGGCATGATACAGAGGAATGGTCAACTGAGAACTTGGATCAAGACCAGCTACAGCAGACCATGACAGATCTCACCTATTGCTTATTCCTTTTTATACCATCACACCAAGCACACTTGCACATTATTAGAAGTTTCCAATAGAACAGGTATGCACTTAGAGGTTTCCTCACAAGCATTTGGTTTTCCTGCATTAATGTACAGACACCTTCTGCACTGTTTTGCCTATGAGGTCATACACTCAAAAAGTAACTCATAGTCAAAGCAAAACCTGCACTGACATTTTCCTTCCTTTTCAGGCAGGTTGAATGATTTTTTTCAAAGGCATCATTAAATATTACTTGTGAACCATTCCATAAATAATCCTTGCACATGTTGCATTGCAGCATTTGATATTCAAATTCCCAGCTATTCTGGCTGGACTGTCAGGTGTGTGGTGGGTTATGGGCTTCCCCAGAGGATAAGCTGAACCTTCATCTCCATTGTGATTATTCACAACTATATATTTCAAATTTACTGTCACCAATACATCTGTTATATACTGTTGAAATTGTTGTCAAAGTAAACAGCCCTGTCAAGACCTTCCCTTGCACTTATTTATACAAAATAAATTTGGAGAAAGGAAACAAAGGAACAGAGTTAAATAGAGTTAACGGTTAAAAACACATATTGTAAATCTCAGAATATTGCTTTCTGCTTTGCAATAAAAATACCAAAAAATACAGTGTGTATGAAGCCAAGGATAAATAACTCAAAATATTATGAATAAATCAGCGACTGAGTGTGAATAAACATCACCTCTCAATCCGTGTGGAGAATACATGAGGCATACTGAGAATGCACAGTCACTTCCATAGGAAGTCCCCCAATTCCTGCTTCAGGATTTTTCATTCTACAGCACATGTGAATGGCATTGTCCTGCTCTTCATCTTGCTTGAAATTGTTTACAGTGTATCATTACTTCACTGCTAATAAAGGACTCAGTGCCAGAACCCTGCCAAACACACTTTTGGTAAGGCCTTAATTCCAGGCACATAAACAAAAGGGGAAAAAAATTACTGTCAAGGGGCAGGGTTATTTTCCCAAAGGAACATCTGTTCCTAACACATCTCATGAAAATGCATACAATAAACCATAAGTTCAAAACAGAAACTGTACTCAAACACTGCCCAACAGAAGTCCACAATCCCTGGAAAACTTCTTTTAAATCCCCAGCAACCCGTGGGCTCGAAGAGAACCATTTCCTCTGTGTACACTGCAGCTCTTCAGAACTGCAGCCATTTGGCAGCGAGTTTGCAAAGCCACAAAAGGATGGGAATTAGCCATGTCAGCATCTTCCCTAGCTGCAGAATGGAGCTCAATCCTCCACCCTGCCAAAAATCAGTTGTAAAGCCAGCATGACAGCCGAGAGGAAGGTAATCCTCGCCAGCTGTTCCCAGCTGAAGCCAACAACATCAGCAGCACACAGCAAGCACCAACATGCAGCAGCTAAAAATCTACCTGAGAGGTGGGGAAGATGAAGTCTGATTCCAGGATCCATAAGGTGCCCCGGGGATGCTGACAATGTTTAGCTCACCTCAGCCAGCTGGTCCAGCAGAGGCTGCAGCGATGTGCCGGCCACGCGCGGCTGCAGGACCTCGGTACCAGCAATGGGAAACTCCCATCAATCCACCACTTTTGGATGCTGCAGAAAAACTGCTGACAAGAGTATCAGAGCCTAAGCACGTCTCAAACCTTGATTGAAAACCAGATTTTATTCTTAGGTAGGGAAAAAAGCGTGTTTTTCTCCTTCTCTTCAGTGTCTTAGCTCCTGCCTGCCCACACGTGCTCTGAGGCACAACAATTCACCAACAATTCACACCATGTTCCATTCAACTGGGGGGGCAGCTGAGACCAAAGAGCCTGTCTTGTCTTTCCAGTGCTTTTGCTGACAGTAACTTTAGGGATGTCAGATCTGTTCTTACTTGTTCATCTTAGCTTCCTCCTTCACACATACTGAGACAACAAAAGAGTTCCCTAACATATGTGCAGAAATGATGAAGGCTTACAGTTGTCATCTAAATATTTGTATTGAAGTGATAATTAACTGTTTCTAAGAGCTTGGCTTCACTACAAAGATAGCAAGTCAGAATAAGGGTATTAAGTTTCCTCTGTTATCAATCAGTAATTTCTGTTCTAATGCTGCAAAGTGTGCCTTTGAGGCACCCTCTCCTCCTGCTGCTGTTCTGCTCAAGGGAAAAAGTGATGACTTTTTCTTATGTTATACTCCATTACACCACAGAGCTTAAGCTACATGCTCCTGCTATACTAAGTGCACCATTCTGCTCATCTACACAGATAACTAAATTTAATTACATTAATAATTGTTGTGGTTTAGTACGCTGCCAAAGTTTACCTCCTAGCTTGTTAGACTTACAATTTAATTAGCAGCAGTGAATTTTAAATGAACGATATTATCTAAACAATTATGTAGGGGGGTTTGCTGTTGCTGTTTCTGCACCACCACCTAAACAAAATAAACAAAATTATCTATTTTCCTCACTGCACTAGTCAGAAGGGAACCTGTAGCCCAGACACTTGTGGCATAAGAAAGAGATTCCTTTGGATCCACTGACATCAGTTTTGAGGGTCAGCTACAATATAGTAATTTGTCAGTGCCAGCATTCCTCCAAGTTTAGTTTTATCTGATTTGCAGTAAATCCACAATGGTCCTTCTACTTCTGATAAGTAATATCAGGACTGAACCTACACTTCCAATATTCACACTCACCTTGAGCTTTTTGTTTCAAATACACAACAGACAGAAGCTTCTGTCAGGTACTTCCCTCCCTGACACAAGCAACTCCAAATCTCCTTCATTCATTTGAATCCAAACTAAATCCTCTTTGTCTCAGACATGAAGATGATAATGCATACTCGTCATTCTCTTGTAATCAACATAACCTTAAGCTTAAGCAAACTCTGATTTTAGCCAGCTGGTAATCACTATTCATCCCTCTACATTTATTTTAATTCTATTAGCCATATTCCATGAATATCACCCATAAATTTCAACCACTAGGAAAAAGAAAAGTCACCATAAAACCCTTAAAAACAAAATAAAAACCAAACCCACAATGTTTCCTGATCTCATCAGTCCCTCAGGTGTTGCTGTTTTTCATGAGATGGGTCATTTGTGGGGGTTTTTGGATGGTTGGCTGGGTTGGGGCTGGATTTTTGTTTGTTTCATTGGTTGGTTTGGGGTTTTTTTGAGGGGGTGGGAGCAGTGCTCTTCTCTATAGCAGCTTAAGGTCTATGAATTACTTACATCACCTTTCAGGTTAAAGATAGCTCTTCAAGATGTTTATTAACCATTCTTATGGTACTAAATCATGCTTCTGAATGTTGTCAGTTTTGCAGAGTGAATGGTCTAGAATCAATAAAGCAATCCACCACAAAGCCTAATTAACTCTCTGTCATAACTGCACCTACAACAACATCCATGCTTGAGAAAAATGAAACTAAACAAATCAGCCTCAAACATCTGCACCAAACTACAAAGGAGCAGTGAGTTACAGTAAAATCAGAAAGAGTCTTCTGGATAGAGAAAATAAATAGATTACAAATTGTTCAGGGCACTTAGGAAGGAAGCATATTGGAAAACACACAAGTATTGCAAAAAGAGCTCTGAAGCTCTCCACCAGTGTGTGCAGGTGACATATGCCTGAACCAGAGAGGGGATGCCTCTCCTGTAACTGAGCTCGTTTGGTTCCTGCAGTGATAACTCAGTTTGTTTCCCAAAGTGAGACTTCAGGAGTAATAAAAGGAAACAAAACAAATGTCCTTTGCCAGCAGAACAGTGGTGATTTCTCACTCTGCCAGCATCACATTAGCTGATATTACTGCAAGTGGCTTTTCAGTTCTTCATTGCCATTACTGTATGCCTGACAATAGAAAAGAGCAGAGAAAAAAGCCTGAAGCTGAGATATGTTTGCCAAGTCATCTTGCTCAAGCCAAAAGGAGGAATACTCACCTAATTAACATCTTGCTCTGCTTCAGCTTCAAGTAGTCTGTCATTTCTGGGAGCATTTTAAAGAATATATACAACTGGTGCAGTGGCTGCTGGAGAGCACTGCTCCTGTGCTTTTTGCATGCTATCTCACTGTAACCCATGCAACAAAGCTGCCTGGATTGCTAAATTAAACAATGACAAGGATATTGAACATCTGGAAGGCTGCAGGCCTGGCAGAGGGTTGACATCTTTTACACATCAAGATAATGACCTGCAGTTTTTTGTGCTTTCTGATGGCCACGACCTGATTGCTGAAGACAGGAATACACCATCACCTACCATGCCTCATCAGCTGTGATTACAAGAGGATTACTCAAGGAGAATTTCCTCAGATCAAGAACATGATTTATTGATCACTTTTACATTTGAATTCAACAAGTCGTTTCTTAGTAGTGAACATTTAATGCTGAGGTTCCACAGAAATCCCATTTTCAGGAACAAATCTCAACTGGCTTTCAAAATCTCAAAATTTGGACAACCAAGTACTACTAGATTTTTCTGAAATGTTTTTTTCCATTTTGTGATCACATTAATAAATAATTGCATCTCATTGATCTCACAGAGTAAACAGAATGTTCATTGGTAAACTAACAAATAAAACATATCAGAAGTATCCTCGTTGTAAAATCGAAGCAGCACATCAGGCAATACACTCCTACTGGTTATGAAAAGAATGGTAACCAAGTAACCAAAAAAAGGCTGAAATTCAATGTGTCTGAATAATTTACATGCTAGATTCTGGGAATTCATTTGAGCTAGAACTTGCATAAGAAACTGAAGGAATGCAACAACCACTTAGGCACCAACTGCAGGTACCTGAAAAATAACATTTCCAGAAGGAGTCACTGCCTTAAGCATACCACTGAAGACAGAGGAAAGCCACAAATCAGTAAATCTTCCTTTAGTGCCAGTTCCAGGCTCTACATCCTACTCCTACATTGCTCTTAGAAGGAAGGCAGGTTTATGTGTAACCACACCCACCAGGCTATCCCAAGAAATGTGCTCCAAGAAGATCAGCCTCACTGAATGGCTGTTCAACTATGGCTACCAAGCCTGTCCTTTACCATAAAAGCTCACCTCAAACAAAATACATTGAAAGGAACTACAAATTTAAACCCAGATACACTCCTGAATTTAATTTTACTTTTCTTTCTAGAGTACTTAAAAGCTGTAAGTCGGAATCCAAAGCTAGCATCTTTGCACAGTTCTTTTACCAACATACAAAATTATACAAAGGTTTTTCTCTGCCCTGCACCACACTGCATCATCAACTCCTGAAATATTTAGGAAAATATTCCATATAAAATTCAGGTTAGCAGCTACAACTCTCATCTAATTAAAGGAATTTCTTCTGTTGCAAAAATTAAGGTCTGTGTTGTTTGGATAGATTTTCCATATGCCCATTAGAAAAACTTTCGCTGTTTTAAGTGTGCCATATACCTCATGAGGTTAAAACAAAAATACCAGCACACTATTTAATTAACAAATTCTCATTATTTGTGCCTTGTCCAAACTGAAAGTAAAGCCAATATAATGAGATTCAGCTACTGTTCACTCCACTTTGCTGATTTTGTGGAAACCTTTTTTGTCCTCATTCCTACATCCCATGGTAACAGTGCAGAGCTCAGAGATGCACAGGTGAGGGGCCACTGCCAATGTCCTCAGCAGTGATACCGTGCCAAAATTGGTATTCAAATGCTTCTCTGTAAAAGCAGAACAAAGAGATGATTTTGTCTGTATACTGCTTAATTAGAATTGGCTCTCCCTGGGGAAAGTACAATCTCTGACACTTCACCTGAAGGCAAATTCCGGGATCCTGTACAGAAAAGCTCATCAGAGGAAATGAGGCACATCCTGTTTACTTTTCAGCTCACTTAGCTCATTAACATCCACGTACACAGACACCTCACCAAATCTGGGGTATTTTATGCATTCTTGCAATACAAGTTTGTAGCCAAATTAGTTCATGGCTTCGGGGTGTTTTGTTTATTTGGTTGTTATTTGGTGTTGGGTGGTTTGGGTTTTTTTCTTTGATATACTTGGTTGGGTGGATTGAGAGTTGGTTTGCAATTTAATGCTTATGCTTTTTAAGTAAGTCACTGTCAAAAGAATAACTGTTACCCACACAGATTCAATGAGGAACTCAGAGGAGTGAAGCCCATGTTATGATGCAGTCCTTTTTCCAACATCACTCTAGAAACCACTGACTATAAATGCCCTGCTTGTGGCATGAATTCCAGCTTTGTTTTTAAATAATAATCACACATTTTTCCCCCCCACCATTTACTAAAGAGGAACGAGCAATTTAACATCACGTTTTTTCAGTGCAACAAATCTTGGTTATGTTCCACTTCAAAGTCAATGCACAGCCCAAGATCTTACACACACACACAGAAAAAAAAAAAAAAAGAGAAAGAGAGAAAGATGGTTTATTGTGTCTTTTCTCCAAAAACAGTAGTCCCCTTAGCAAGTCCTTCTAGATCTGGATGCAGGCAAAAGCCCAAACAAAAACTCCTTTCAAAATAAAAATACAGAAAACCAGGCAAAATTAATTAGCACTCCAGAACTAATGCTCATTATTTGAGCACCAGCAATGTGGAGAGTGTGACTAAACCACAATCCCCTATCTTCCCCTCCTTGTAGCCCTCTGCTCCAAGGAAACATGCCCGGTTACAATCACAGAGCTGACCAGAGCCACCATTCTGGTTTACCCAACAGAAAGGAATTATGCAGGTAGGACCAGTGCCCTGCTCCCCCAGCCCTGTGACACTTCTGCTGCACTGGAGCCACCCTGCCTGGGGTCCTGGGGGCTGCACTGCCAGCTGCACAGCTGTGAGCAGCACATCCCACAGACTGCTGGATAAATCACCCCATAAGCTGGGACCATGGACATTTTTCCTCACAGCTGAATGAAAAGATGCTTTGCTTTCCCTTCCTATTAAGTTTTATTTTGCTGAGGCCCACAGCACACACACCGCAGTCTCGTCAACAGCTGGTTTTCCTTCTAAGCTTGCCCTGTCACTTAGGGATTTGAATTTTTGCTGATAAAGTGTAATAGAAGCTGCTTCCTGCTACACCACAGTGAAACAGATGTTTTAAAAATTGTGGTAGCCCCAAAGCTGGTCTCTGTAGCAAAATCTGTCTCAGGCTAACTTTCCTTCTGTCACAAAACCAGACATTATATTTATTTTCCTGATGGTTGATTGAAGTGGGTATCAAACAAACATTTTAAATAAGATTTCTTTTTGGATGAGCAGGGTGCCACAGAAAACAGCAGTGTCAGAAGGAAAATACAAAGATGCATATCAAAGAAACTGGGAGAAGAAGGTGCTCAGGCAATCCCTGAGCTCCCCTGACTGCTCCCAGGCACAGGCAGCAGCACCTTTGGCACTCCTGGCAGATGTCTGTCAGGCCTGATCTCACCAAGCTGAAGTGATTCCACAGCAGCCCCAAGCAATCCATTCCAGTGACAAATTATCCTGAGCAATTGCAAAGCTTCTCCTCCTATCTAACTTCTAATCTCTTTTACTTTCATTTAAGCTCATCAGTTCTTGTCCTGTCCCAAGAAAAAACAGATTATTCTTTTCCTCCAAATGGCAGCTTTTTGCATATACCTTCTCAGCCTTCTTCAACTCCAGCCTACAAAACCCAAAGGTTCTCAGTGTGCTTCCATAGCTGGAATTTTCTTTTATTATCTTTATAACTTGCCTCTGGTCCCTGTCCATCTGCTGTGTGTCTGCTTTGCTCTGTGGCACCAAGGGCTGGACAGGGAGCCTGGCTGACATGGGGCCACCAAGCAGAGTGAGAGGCTTTTCTCCTGTATTTAACACACAATACTTTTGAAACTTTTATCTTTACAGATGACACTCTTAGGGGTTTTTACTCATAGCTCCCATTTTGACACAGACCTCAGGATTGGAAGATAGCTGAACCAGTGAGACTGGGTATACAGCTGAGATAGAGCCTCACAGAATATTCCTGCTCTCCCTGCAGATCCAGCTAACTTGTGGACCACACTGTCCTTGTTCAAAGTTTTAGGATCCAAGAAATCTCCAGGAATGCTGGAGAGTAGTGAAATCTACACTCTAAACATGCTTTTATTTATATAAAACTCAATTCTCTTTAACCTTTTTGTGTTGTTTGGTCCTGGCCCTGGCAATAACCTTAGTGCACTCTTTAAATCTGCAAAAATAACCATCACTTCTCTATTCCCAAAGCCTGGTCTGGAAAGGAGCTCAGCAATTGCAGCTCCTTCCTATGCAACCAGACAGTCATGCCCAGTATGGACATAAACCCTTTTGCCTGTGGCTTTAGATGGGCACATACCCTCTCACCCACTGAGGAGGAGCTGTGTTTGCTAGCACACATTTTTTTCTCCCAGCTCACACACATTTGGATGATTCCTAAATAATTCCCCAAGATGTTGTCTGATGAGCTGATACCAGCAGGCTTTGCTTACCAGTGTTTTCCCTCATCTGCTCCCCTGCATTTGCAGTACTCTAGAGTGCCTACTCCTACTTCCAATCACTTCATCTTCCCACACAGCATTCCAAAACCACCAGAGGTTAGACTGTCAAGGCTTAATATTTCCTTATCTTTGTCCTACTCCCTAAATTTTTGTCTAAAATAAAAGCTTTGGAGAGGCTATCATATGCCAGGCTGCACATTCTTGCACCTTTCATGTCCTGTTACAGTGAGATTTGTCTGTATCAAATGTGCTATTTAGACTCATACTCACAGCAGAACTTTTGGGCTGAGTTTGAGAAATCTTGCAAGTTCCACATGGCAAACAAAGAAAGGATGCCACAGCAAAACATTTCCTTACAAAGACAAACAAACAAATAAATAAAAATAGCTGCTAGACCCGGGGTAGCCAGCCATTTAGAGTGACCAGATCTCCTTACCCAAACAAGGGCACAGCAAACACCAGCCAGGAGAGGATGCCTGCCTGACTCACTGAAATCAAAGGAACTGTTGAGCAGTGTGGTAATAATTCATTCAGCTGGAATAAACAGACATCTGGATCTGAACAAGACTGGAGGGGCTCCATTCTTGAGAACTTGGCTTGCAGTGACACACAAGAGTAGAGGACACCAACAGGTACAGGCACATTTGGTGTTTTTTGTGTCATGTTTTCATGGCAGTGCAGATGCCCCTGCAGAGCAACAGGAATTTTGTTCACTCTAAGTCATGCAGCAGGAAGGAAACAATTGCATCATTCTATCCTGAGACAGAAATAGAAAGCAGACTAGTCAACAAGAAGAAATTCCTAAATTATAAGAACTGGGAATGACATCTTAATGTCTCTTAGGAAAGATGAGAAAGGGGAAAAAATTCAGCTTAAGCTGGACATGGGAGAAGCAGCCAAGGCAGACATCTTCATCTTCAAAAGATCCCCAAGGATGATCTGTTCTCCTGTTTTATTCTCCATATCTTCCCCTCTCTCTTTTCGTGTTCACTGCTCTTTTACTGGAATCCTACAGGTGAACCCCTTAGCCCACAAATGCTGCAGGACTCAAAGCAAGGCTGCAATCCCATCACTGGCATATTTTCCATGTGCTTTCTCAAACCACAGCATGAATAAGCTTCTTGCAATCATTTACTGGAAAGAAAATTCATTTCCCTTTATAACCAACGAAACAAAACAAGAATTCTCCATCTGCTTTCACATGTGAGAAAAATGTTTGACTGAAATACCCATCTATGTGATTCAGATATGGAAACTCTTTGAAGACTTACTATAAAATCTGTATCACATCACACTACAGCTAAGTGCAAAGCCTGTAAGACCACGTTACCACTTCTGAGAAAAGTATTTCTATTACAAAAAGTCAGTTACCTAATACAATGTTCCTGCCCAAGAGTCCTAGTGAAACAGCCTCTCTTACAGAAAATAAACAATTTTATAAACCTGAGAATCAAGCAAAAAAGTCATTAGTCTAGTCTACAGAAATAGTAATGCAAACAAAAACTAACAACACTCGTAGTTCATAACTCAGCAGATATTTCTATAAAACACCAGGTATGTCCATACAGAGAGTCTGCAATCCCTGCCTGGGAAGAGTTTCCATTGACTTTTGCTGCCTCAAAAGTTCACTTAATGAAACAAATTAAAAGTATAAAAGCAGGATCCCAAACAAGTGCTGAAGAATCTGAGAGCAGACCAGAGGCAAAATTGAGAAAGTAGCTGTATATTAGAGGACAGCTCATGATACAGAAAAGAAAATGCAGGCAGAGGAGGGACCCCCTGGGTTCTGCAGGCAACCCTGACAGAAAACCTGAATGGGAAAAGAAAGAAATTTTTTAGGAATGCACTCAGATTTACTAATTTGTCTCAAAACACACACTTTCTGTGTAACCAACACCAAGTGGTTGGCTTTTTGTAACCCTAAAAACTCAGGGAATCTGAATTTTGAACCCACAGAGCGCATCTTTTTCCAGCCTGAGGTAGCAGAGGCTGGGCTGGAGATCAGGGCTGTCCCAAGAAGGTCCTGGCAGCTGAGCAAGAGGCTCTGTTTTCTGTGGATGAGCAGGGAGCCTGTGAGCACCCCGAGCCTGCAGTGCCTCCTCCCCTGCTCCCCACAGGGATCTCACACACAGCACCCAGAGGCTGTGTGCAGGAGGGACCAGGGCAGCCTGGGGAGTGTCCAGCTGGGGGGAGTATTCCCCCAGCTGTGTGCCAACGTGGCTTTACAAATTGCAGCCTTTCATGCAGTAATTACAGCTAAAAGCGCCTGGTCTTGCTGGAGCAGGCTAACGCTGCAGTAATTCCCAAGCAGAATAAGGAGCAGTAACTCTGCTGATCAGCAGCCTTAAAACCCTGGTCCAATTAGAGCAGAGGGACTAACAGAGATTAACACAATTGGATCAAACTGATCCTGTGGAAAGCAAGGCCTTTTAGAGGGAGTATGAGGTTCACGTCCAGGGAACAGCATCGAGCACAGCACACAAAAACTGCTCACTTTTTTATCAAAGGAGAGCTCTGGATTGAGCACAATGCAGTTCTGATGTAAAAAGGACAAAAAACAAACAAACAAACAAACAAAAAAAGGGGTTCTAGGGGTATTAATTATTTTAGTTTGTGCACATAATTTCTGAGTTCAGAAGTGTTTGGGCAATGCTCTCAGGCACGTGGTGGGAGTGGGGAGTGCTCTGTGCAAGGCCAGGAGTTGGACCCAATGATCCTGGTGGGTCTCTTCCAACTCAGCATATTCTGTGATTCTGCTCTATTCCATGATTCTCCCTAGCCCTTGGCCTCTTTAATTATAAGTCTATGTTTCAAGAAAGTTTCAGATGAGGCTGCTGTAAAAAAGAATTTTCTCTCTGAAATGGTTCGTGTTTCTTTTTTTTTTAATATACACTAAAACTGCTTACAGATTGTACACATACTGAAAAATAAGAAGAATACCCAATCTATTTTGTCAGACTTTGCAAGAGTAGATTTGCTGAGAGATGCAAAGCCTTGAAGAACTAAAGGACTGCAATTTCCATGCAACAAATCCTATACACAGGCTGGTAAGAGATTTTACTGGTACAATAATCAATATTGGCTGCAGGCTTCTCCATTTCTGAGATATTCTACACTTGTTTAAAGCATTTCTACAAAGCTGGGCTTAATAGTTTTGCCAGTGAATGTGTTATCATCAGTGCCAGCAAGAGGAATCCTGGAGCTTTTCTTGCTTTCCAGAAGGTGAAGGACACCAGTGTGTCAGAGAGAACATATGTATAAAAGGAGACTCTCAGCTATCTCATCAATTATCCAGGCAACATTTTATGATGGATTAAGGTTCCAGGAAATAAAAAATCACTAGGTAAAACCTGATTCTTTCCTACATTCTCTTCTGTGCCACTGACAACACAATTTTTAGGTATTTCAGATTGAAGTCAAATATCACAGTGAATTCATGTTGCACAGAGAGCCTCTTCCTTAAGGGTCTTGCAAAAAGAAACTGGCACTGAAGATTTCTTTCATGAGGCTACAAAGATCTGTCTCCTAGCACTGACCAGGTGAGCTTGAGAGAATTTAAGATCATCCTGACCTACTTTCCAATTTTTACTTTTAATTGACAATTCACATTTCTTCCTAACAGCAGACAGTTCACTTGAAAGTCGTTTGGATTATCATCAGACAGGAACTTGGGCAAGCAGAAGTAAAGAGGCTGATTAACAAATACTCCAATTTTTAAAATCTGAGTTAGGCTTGAGTTGTTAAATTCCAAGATCTCCACACCCACACGGTGACCTGTCAACCTGAACTCAGATTTGTTCAGTTGGAAGAGAGGAACAAGTGCTCTGCTTGGCACAACCAATTCCAAGCTTGTGTCCCAAGAAATTACAAGATTTTTCAAAACAGCGATTCTGCTCAGACCTGCTGTTCTTTTCTGTCTTCTCACTCACTTTAAATTTTAAAGTAAAATTTCAGCTCAGATTAACCAACAAAACCCAGTATATTTTTCCTAAATAATGCGGACAATTCCAGTCTTTATCACTGCAATAGTGTAATGCAGGCTATGGCAGCCAGGCAGAGCACAAACAGGCAGGTGCTGAACAAGTTTTCTACCACAGGCAGCTTTGCCAGCAAATATCTGGCCTGCAGTACCCTTGCTATTTCTGTCCTGGATGTCTCTGGAGGAATGGCTGCCAAATGAAAAGTACCGTACCAATTTGTGCGGTGGTTTTGTGATGTGCATAAATGAGTTCTTGGATAGGCTTAAATTCCTCCTGACTCGTGATTTAAGTGCAAATTCCAATTCTGCTATGTCTAAAGGGGAAAGGTTTGTGCATTGCTATGCAAGTCTGCCAGCTGGCCCCCACTGCCACTTTGTTCCTTTGCTTTTGAAACTCAAACATGAAGCTTAAAACAGTTGTTTTAATATTTAGCATTGTAGAAGGTCGTGTTCATACTAGGGCCCTGGAGAGAAGAGCTTTTGAGCAACTGGGGGAGCCACTGAAAGTCAGGATATGTGGGACACATCATTTGCACTGCTTTTATATCTCACCTCTCCTGACAATGAACTGGGAACCATCAGGCTTGGCCAAGGACTTGTAGAGAACGACTGATACTGAAAATGCAGTTAAACATTAGATGTTAGGCTGAATATAGCAGTGTTCTTTGATTTTAAAAAGGCATGAACAAGACTAGAGAGGTCTTTTCTAGCTTTAAAACACAGAGTGATTTCAAGGTGGAAAATTCAGCTCCACATGCCAAACACCTGAATCTTATAACTGTGCCATTCCAGGGGCTTGTTAGAGATAACTAGTCCAGCCTCTAGCTACTGAGTAACACATACCTTGCACTTATTATATTGGATACTTATGTCCTCTTACAAATTTTTTCCTTGTTTAATGGTCTGTAATCTACTCCTTAAAACTGCCCTTTCTTTGGCAGTATTATCCCTCAGTTACTATATTTATTCTAATGTGGCTTTATGACCACTGAAACAAGATGGAAAATTCTCTCACTGCCCTGTGAACACCCACCACCCTGCTTACCAGGTTAGCATAATGCCCCAGGTGATTATGCTGCAGAAATACAAAGACATGAGCCCTGGTTTCCCTATAAAGCTGTTTTAACACCCCCTTGTGAAGCAACCAAGCAGACACACAACAGGATAAAATAGAAGCCAGCTGAGCTTTCACTCAGTACTTTTCAAGATGAGTAAAGCACACAGGAATCATTATCCTTTCCAACTATTGTATAAGATGTTAAAAGACTTTAAAATCAGAGGCACGTGTTTTAAAGCATATTTAAATATTTACTGCATGCATTGCAATCTCTCAACTTGCTGCATAACTTTCAGCTCCTGTAACAGACACAGACCTCACAGCCTTGGTACCTCTGCCAGAGCACAGATTCTGCACTCCTATTGAAAGGAGGGGAAGTTAGAAACAAATCATTCCTCTTGGGCCCCCTTCAGAGTCCTTCAGTCAGCCTATTATATAAACTTCCTTTAACTATGAGGAACAAGAAACAACTATTCTCCACTAATGGGGATTTTTATTTATTAATTCATTTTGGAATTATAGTCTCATTTTCTCTCTCAATAGACCAGGGGCAGGCTAAATTTCTTTTCACTGAATTTCTTCCCCAACTTTTACCTACACTAATGCAGGCACTTTCCTGGTACTAAATTAGCATGACAAGCTACCTTGTTATGGGCATGTTAACAGAAATGTCTATATGCTTTCTTAGTAATGAAAACCTGCCCTTGCTGTTATTCTAATAATCAGAAATTCCATCTTTTCCTAGCCAGCTGCCAAATTTCTTCTTTCCTGAAAGTAAATAATGTCTATTCTATACTTGTATATTATACTTCTGGATCCAAGCCAAAAGGTTTTCATGCCATGAAAATCTTGTGATTTAAATGCATCACGTGAGACAGGACAGCAACAAATCAAACAGAGCAGGATAATAGGTTTGAACAGGATAATGTAACAAGCAGTTGTCTAAGGTTTGGAAAAGGACTAGGAAACACACTGTTGGTAGAACAAGATCCTCTGCTGCCTTCAGCTTCAGTGGCTATTTCTGATTTGTTCCACTGTGCAAAGAAACACTGGAAAAAGCAATGTTATTAAAACACAGATGTGTGGAGAGAGCTTAATTCCTTCTAAATATGTCAACATAGCCTGAGCTATGCCATCTTTCTCACAGCCATGCAGGCAGCTGTCTGCACAACATCCACACAGAAATAACTGCTGCCCTAGCTATGGAGGAGAAGCATTACAATTTTACTCAGCTGAAGATAACCTGCATTTATCCAGGAACTTGATAAATGCAACTGATCGCTTGAAAATGTGAAAAACACAAATTTGGCAAAGATTTATTTTCCCCCACCAGTCCCACTGGTAAGAGCTCCAGGAAGAAATCCTTCTCACTTGAACATAAATATGTAGCAGACTTCTAAGAAAACAATCCTGTGAGCACAATTGTTGCAGCTGACAGAGAGTGGCTGGTGATAGATAACAGGAATATTAGTGAACAAGGAGCAGTTATTTCTGCACTCACTCAGCAAATGCAGAACACAGGCACTTTGTCTCTGCAGAGTCTCACTGTGCCACACGAGCTGCTCAGGAGGAAGACTATGGTTTTAAACATCTTTCCCACCTAAGTGCACAACATGGTAGTTATTTGCAAGGCCATTTAATTTGCAATATATTCCTATACCTTCTTTGGGCATTGAAATGCTAAACAAGATCAATTTGCTTTTGGAAACTATTATTGATGCTTCAGCAGCAGAGCATGTGCCACAGATAACTGCTTTGTACCTGAGCACACAGGCAGATTGTTCACTTCACAGGCAGTGGGTGCTGACATACCTAGTCCTGCAGGACAGCTGGGGACAGAAGAACCAAGATCTGGGTCCTGCTTTGGGTCAGGAGGGCTGTGCCCTCTCAGCCAGGCACAGAGGGTCCTGCTCACACTCCTGTGTGGCTCCCCTCTCACAGCCTGTCCCACCAGTGCTGCCAAGCAGGGCCAGCCTGGTGCTCCCTTACTCCACGTGCACTCAGGGTGGCATCAGGCATTTCTGACCCCTGTGACAACCCCAAGGCTCTGCTGGGTCTGTGCTACTGATGTAGTCATGTTCATATCACAAGTGTTCCTCTTGCTCAGCACGACCCCAGGCTCCAGGCATTCTCCAGCAGGTGACAACAGCCAGGGCAGAGCCACACGTTCCGAGGTGGGCAGCGCTCCTGTGGGGCTGTCCCCAGCAGAAACTGGGCATACCTGCCAGTCTTTCCTGCCAAACTGGGGAAAAGTCCCTCAAAAAACAGTAAAAACCACTGTGAGACAGTGAATATTCCAGCAGCTAACCCTGGTTCACTGCCAGCTAAATGAGTTGTTGGGTATCTCTCCTTTCTTCTTGCCAGCATTTCTAAATGCAAAGAAAAAATTAAGGTCATCAGCAGGAGTTAAGGACTGTTCTGAATTAAAAATCCTGCCCAACATTTAAGAGCAGAAACTTAAGTTACCAGCTGAACACATGGAATGTAATGAAATACAGAGAAACACAAGCCTTCATGAAATGCAACACAAGTGAGAAGAAATACTTCAATTTAGTCTGGTACTTTCCTATTTCACAAACAGTTGGTGAGTCGAAGAAGCCAACAAATCAAGCCAGTGAATGACCTAAAACCCCAGAAGAATAAGAGTTACTAAAAATTACTGGTAGGAAAAAATCCTAAATGCTTTAAAAGACCAGAGATGTTTTCAACAGCCATTTTAAAATATATATCTGCTCCAGTGCTCAGGTATCAAATGCTGCTCTTCCATTTCTTTTTTCCTAACATATCACACGCTTTTCTTTCCCACCATCCACAATTATAACTACAAGAATACCCAGTGCAACACGCTCAGTCTGCCCTTAGCACAGAGCTGCTGCTTCAAAACAAAGCCAAAATCTGATTTATCAAATACAGACCAGGGTAGTATTTCAGATGTCAAATCTCCTCATGCTAAAATATGTATATCCTTGACAAACTAATTGTTTTTCTGTGGCACTGTGACCTAGCCAAAGCCTGAAGCTGCTCTGCAGCCCTGATCAAGGGGCTGACAGCAGGAAGAGTGATGGATGGCAAAGGCAGCCACTGGCTCTGGCTGAGCAGGCTCCACTGTACCACCCATCCATCACCCTGACAGCTAAAGAAATTCTGCTCAAATTTATCTACAGGGCACTAAGCAGGCAGAAGGCAGAGCATATATCCCACCAGCTGAAGGGGTAGATAACCAGAGAGGAACATTAGGCCATTTCGTTTCCAGGAGTAAATTGGTAAATCCCACTTGGCTCTGCTGGCTAGGCAAGTGAGATTGTGCCAGGAAGAAATGCCATGGAATTACAACTGTGAAAATGGTAATGATGTATCAAAAATGAAAAATAAAGTTACTGGAAAGAAGTCTTCCCCCTCCTTGCTTTTATTTAGAGAGAAAAGGACAAAGAAAGTATAAGGAAAAAATAAAATAATGAAGTGGAGCCTGGGCACTGTGTGTGCTGCAAAGAGGAAAAAGATGAAAGGTCATAAAATAATTGAGTCCTTGAATACCAACAACTGGAGTTTTAAATCAGGACTTGACTGACACAAAGGTTGAACTATCTCTGTCAGTTTCTCAAGCCATAAATAAAGTTATATTCTGCATTATTTTGCAGTGAGTGATGACAATATTCTCTTCTGCACATGCACTCCTTCCCAAGCTGACAGAGTGCGTGCTTGTATGGTACCTGACACATTGCTTGTGTTCATGTAATTCACCAGAATAAACTTTGTCTTGTGTAACACTGATACACCTTAATGCACCACACAGAAGGATCAAATAAAGCTAGCACTTCTGTTTTATACACAGAAGGGAAATCCATTTGGTTGTGGCAGGCAAAAGGAGGCATTTTAAAATGAAGTTGTAGTCGAGACAGAGTTGGGCAGAAGAAATTTAGAACCCTCAAAGACATCTTTTTTTTTTTATCACTCCTGCCTTTCTCTTTTTCTCTTTGAAAGGCAGCAGGCTGCAGCTTGACTGTACCAAAATACTCCACTGGGTATTTATCTTGAGAACTTCCTGCAGGTGATACAGTGATTTTCTGTAAATTTGAAGATTAGAGAATTTAATACTCATATTGAGTAAACAACTGCCTGTCAGATTTTCAAATGTTTTCCTGCAGTAAGGGGGAGAACCATAATTGCCTGAACTGCTTTGTTTGATTTGTAAATGAACACCCTGCTTTAATCAATTGACACTAATTAGTAAATTGGTGATCTGAACATTTCTCGTCTTATTTTAATAAACTCCTGCAATTTCTGGTACCGTGCTCATGTGCTGTAAGTAAAGGTTGCAAGGGTTTTCTCAGAAATATCTGATAATTTTAGCTTTAGACAAGAATTGACTCGTTGACTTTCAAGTTAACTGCTCTTGAAATAAGCATTATGTAGTTCCTAAGCACTTGCTTTTAATTCAGTGAGAAATAGATCTAAAAACCCCCAAACAAACCCACGTTTCACACGCTCTCTTGTCTATTTCTGCATTGTGTCACTTGTAAACTTCCATGGGTGTTCTTGTGACAGTGCAGGAACACAGGCCCTGGTAACTCATCTCAAAGACATCTCTCACATTCAGAACAGCCAAATTCCCACTGGCTCTGGGAGCACAGGGAGACCAGTTCAGCATCACAGAGGCTGCAACAATAGGCACATCTGAAACCAAGATGTTAACTTTTACATTTGAGTACTCAAATGGCTGCTGTGGGCAATTCAAAGAATCCATGGCTGCAAGAACCTTTTAACCCTTCTGGCTGGCAAATTGCTAACTCTGGGAAGTCACAGAGTTACTTTTTCTGGGAAATTAATTCTGAAATTTCAAAATAAAGGAACACAGTTTGATTTACCAAAAGAATTTCAGGCCCTGTTTAGAAGGACAGTTATCATTTCTATCCCAATTCCAGAGCAATCTTCATGTTGTAATTTCCCCTGAAAAAGAACACAGTAAATCAGAATGTTATGAAGGCAACATTACCAAATTTCACTTGGCCTGTCTGGGTCAGACTTCATTTAATTAAATTACTCGATTTCCATTCCAAAGTTCAGTGTTATTATTCAAACTAATCCTTGCTATTATATTAATAACACCAAAGAAGCCATGCCATGCAAAAAGCACTTGTGCTAGGAGGAGGTTTTGACCATGAAGAAGTACAATCAAAGAAGTGCAGCAGCATTCAGGAGACAACTTAAAGAATAGATGTCCCTTTAATAGTGCTTAAACTATCTACTCCAGATCACAATGCTGGTGTTGTTCTTGCTTGGCTGACCATATGGAAATTAAGCTTTTCCCCTGTTCTTCACTGCTGTTTTCCTAATGTTGGCTTCTGAGCCATTTAATTGCACTCTGTCATAAAACTGGGTGCTCAGCCTGACAGGAACAAGGATCACCTAAGTGCTATTGTGGTGACCAGAGCACTTGTATAGGCAATGGAGGTGAAAACCTTTACACTTCAGAAAGAGAAGAGAAAATGCATTTCATCAGGGGCAGCACAATGCCCCTCCTAAGCCTAAACAATTGCAAATGTACAGGCTCTGGACGCTGCCATATTCACAATGAGGCCATTCATGGGGGCTTTGCTGAGGCAAGTTAGGGCAAAAGGGTCAGAGGGCTGTGAACTTTGATCTATCCCTTCAAATTTGGCAGGCCTTAAAAACCCTCCTGCTTCAGTAAGTTTCTTGATTAACCTAATAAGAATTACACAAGAAGTGCTGTGATCTTAGCCCTGCATCGGATTAGCTGCCTAGACGGTGTTCTGTGAAGCCTAAAAATCTCATCAAGAAGCATAATGAGAAATAGACGATGGAGGTGCCGAGAAAAAGGGCTCCAGTTTGTGTTCTAATTGTGCAGGCAGGGAAATGAAATGAAAGTTACACCAGAGCTGCATTTTCTGAAGAAGCAGAGTATTTGTCCGTAGAAACATTATCTTTTAAATGTTGAGGGGGAAAAAAACCCTAACAAAATTGAAAGCTGGGAAGTGAATTCAAGATGAAGCTTCAATAATTCAGAGGCAATTTTTCCCTTTGCCACCTTCCCCATAGAATAGACTCTAATACCGACATTCATATTTACGATAAATTCTAAAAATTAGTTCAACAAAAAATGTCACCATAAGCAGCAGTAAAGGATATCCACAGCCACCTTATCAAAACCATGTCAAGGAAGAAACAAATTTGAATTGTTACAAAGAAGAGGGATTAGCAATTAATTCCTGAATTAGGCCATTAGTATATTCAGATTTTTTTTTCATTTAATGAACTACCACTACATTAGCCCATTTTTATTATATTACAATATAATTTAATTTATAAAATTAATCAAATATAATTCATCTGTGAATCATCAGGATTATTCCTTTCCCATGGATGTTTTGAAAGATTTCATTGCTAACATAAAACACCAATCTGAGTAGCCACAAGAAGTCTACTCTTGAGAAATATTAAGAATCTCTTGAAAGGCATAGGTAAAAAATATTAATGCATGAGCATTTCTACCTCATCCTTGCAATACCTCTGCAGACTGGAGGATCAGTATGTAACCATGGTTTGGTGTCCTGGTTTGTAGTTGCTCAAAGAGTTAAAAAAAGACAAGTTTAGAAACTGACTCATGCAGGACAGTTCTCTGCTCAGTTCAGGATCAAGTGCCAGCAAAGGCAATTGGGTCTGTGCCTTAAAAAGAACTGGGAGAAAGAGGTCTCCAGGTGTGTAATTAGTAAAAAGGGAGAAAAAACCCAAAACCCCACACCACCAAATCAGTGGGGTTCTTTTAAAGATCTCTGTTCCTGCTTATAAGGTGCCAGGCTCCCCTTTAATAGAAAGTGCTTGGACAGCACTTGGGATCAGGCTCCCAAGTTTCCACACTCACTAAAGACTGCATCTTCAAAATCCAGAGGTAATCACACCTTTGAGCATTGCACAAGTGCATGGGCAGGGTTTGTCAGGACACAAAGCACTCCCATCAAAGGCACGATGCACCACGGAGCGGCTGCGCAGCTGCACCAGGGAGCAGCATTGGTGCTCAGCCACAAGTCTGGGTTTATCTTTAGCATCTTGCACTGTATGCTCACCCATCAACAGCACAACGTTCCCCAGGAAACATTCCAAAATGGTTTCTTTGCAAAGTGAAGTAAGTTCACCCGTGGGTCAATGGGGTAATTATGGCAGAATGAGCCTGCCAAGCTCCAACAACAGCTTCACATCTCAACAATGCTCCTTCCCAGAATCCCAAGTGAGTGATTTCTTCTATTCCATGTGCTTCTTCTCTTATGAAATAATAACAATAAAAGACAGCTAATCACTGCTATCAATTAGGAGTCATCTCATAGAATAGAATTATACTCTGAATTGAAAAAGGAAAACATTTTAAGCTGTATTTTAGTCTCTTACATTCTTATTTGTTTTGCTATTCTGTCTCAATGTTCTTATCTGAGTTTTCTGTAGAAGAATTTGTAAGATCATGGCATGGTGTCTTGTCTGTATATCAGAGAGCCCAGAGAACCAGGAGGGAAACTCCTCCAAGAAGTTTTTAAGATACAGTGAAGCAAAACCCGGTGCCAAGTGGAAAGCAGCATGTCGAGTCGAGTTGCTATACTTGCTGGGAAACTGTTTACATATACAAGCCACAGTAATTGCAATATAATAAATTTATTTATCTTCAATTAAGCAAACCTCATGGAATAAGCTTGCATGTTATTTTGCTGTCTAGCACACATGTTTTTTTTTCACTGTTACAAAAGCTTTTTTCCAGCAGGGCCTGTTAACAGCAAAATTAAAATGTAACATGAAAAAAACATCTTTTATAGCCAATAGAAAGCACCAGAAGGAAATAAGTGCTAATGATTAAAAAAGCAAGCAGCACTTTGAAAAGACATAAGATATATTTGCAGCTAAATGGATGGAGCAGTGATGCCATTCATCTGCTTTTGCTGTGCATCAAAAAAGAAAGTTATGAGCAGCTACAGACACAAAGGCTGAGCGGTGACCCTGCCTGAGCATCCCCCTTATGGTCAAAGGCCCAGATGTATTTGCCTCCTGGTTTTTTAGGTAAGGAATTGAGTTGACTAGCAAGTCTGGGCAATGCTAAACGATTAGCTAGACAAACGATGTTTAACTCCCTTTGATGTTCTAGCTGAGCTGCCACAAGCAGAGAACAATAGATCAGAGATGTGAACTGCCATGCAGGTATAGAACAATAGAGAAACAGTTTCAATAAATCTTCTGTGCCCCCACATCATACCTACAAGTCTCCATAAACTTGTACACCAGGGACAAAGTCACCAAAGCAGAAGTATGCATCCAAAAACAGTGTCTTGCAAAACAAATATGCAGCAAGTAATACAACAATCATATATACTTTGAAATCCAAAGCCTCCTTTTAGAAAAGATCTATCTATATACTAGTACCTAACTGAAAATATTTGTTTGAACTCTCTATGAAGCATCACTAAATATTCAGAAAGGTTTAATGTTATATATCTGGGGAACCATCTATAATGCCTCCAGGAGAAACTACTATGAAGACCTTTAACAAGAAAAGCAGAGCAGTGTCTTTTTCTCTCATGCAGGTATGAAAAAAACCCATCAGTTTAGAACAAGATGAAGCCTATATTCACTTTTTTTTTTTATTATGACAGTACATCCAAATTTATAACTACTGAAGTGTTGACTAGACTGCTTTTGTTTCTTCCTTAACTAAATATTTTAGCTTAATCACACAGTGCCTTCACAAAACTGACACCCTGCCAGGCAGTGGAGCACAGTGTCTCCTATAGCAAGATTAATCTCCAAATAAGTGAGGATAAGGAACAACTGTGTCTAGAGTGTCTCAGCATCCTTAGGAGAGCAGTTCAAACACAGCTGATACATGGCGTTAAACTGCCTGGGCAGTGGTCTGTGCCATAAGCCCAAAGGCAGATGCATCAGTCATGGAAACTATTATGTTGTGCCTATTTACCTAGAAACACTCCAATTTTAAACCTAATGGTCTAATAGAATGGCAGGAGCTGTGGTTGGTCAACAGTCAGGAAATTTGACTGTGTGGAAAAATAATTAAAAAAAATGTTTCAAGCTTTGCTTACCTCTCTTTTCTTTTTTAAAGACAGATTTTGCGAAGATTAAATAGTCATATAACTTGTGAGAACTGTGCAATGTAACAAAACTGTTTGATTTATTGCATTATCACTGGGCTTTGCACAGGCCCCATAGGAGGGTTACTAAATAAAAAAGGTTCTCAGTTTTGGCATGAGAAATGCACTCCTCAGGTAGGAAAATATGCATTTATCAACAGTTTTGCCTATCTGAAAATATTACTCTGTTGGAAAAACTATTTCTGTCATTTGCAGAAAGTGCATATTTCAATTTTCAGCCACATCAATATCCTACTCTATTTATGATTACTCTTATTATTTGTATTGCCTCTCAACCCAGTGATCCCAGTCATGAGCCAAGAAATGCTTGAATCCAGAGCACAGTACAGTTGCTAAAAGCTCGCATTTAGCTGGGAGCAGTAGGCAATAGATTGCACAGGCAGACAGGAAGCATAAAGACATATCAGCAACAAAATCAGTGCCTGCTTTCTGTCAGTATCTGGGATAATTCTCACTGAAAATTTTCATTTAAATTTTGAAAGGAAAATTATTGCCCGTGTGCATATATTTGCTGTTAATACCGAATATATGTAAATAAAAGCACATTTATTACTATGATGGCATATTCATAATTGCTATCATGAAATTGTTCAAGAAAAGGCAGAGAAAACACCCAAATTCAGGGGCAAGGGCATTCTCAAAGCAGCTTCTTTGCTGGATTTATATGAAGGCATTCAAAGGGCTTATATCTAGTGCTGTGCTGGTCAGGGAGGCTTTGCAACAGCAGAATTCAAGAAGGGGTTACAACACAAAAGCTTGAGATTAGTTTTACTGACTGTTAAGAGGTGAGATAAAACAATTCATGAATTCAAAAAGATCAAGTAGGGAGGAAGATCAATATGAAAGGAATTAGTGCCTAAGTTTTCAGATAGATGTGCCAGCATGCTGCTTGGATTTATAATTATAAAGCAATTAATACTTAGCTCAATAATAAATTATTAGCTGCCATGGAAACTACTGAAATGTAAGGGAAGCTATTAAAGGCAACGAGATGGCCTGCAGGAGACAAAGGGAGGAGGCAGCTTATTCACCAGGCACACTGTGCTCTTCCTCCAACTTCTTATGCTATCACACACCACTTTGAGATTGCTAAAGGAGAAATTGCAAAATGCCTGAACTCACACAGAGCAAATTGTCAGGATTTAGCAGGGGTTTTTTTGTGTTAAGATGATAATTTGATTATAGAGCCAGATATTTTTTTGGTGTAATCCTAGGGATATCACATATCCCTTTTTACCTGAGCAACTAGTTGAAGCAGCTATTTTCAAGAACTTGTGGGGGACAGGTAATGCCACTGAAAAGCAGAAAAAGAGAGTTAATGCCTTCTATCAAAAAGAAGAAATTGAGGAGCAAGAAAATTATAGGCTAGGCAGCTTAACTGCAGCTTCCTGGAAAAAATTCATGAACAAACAATTCATTTGTAACCACTGGAATAAAACAAGAAGATTATGAGCAGCCAACATGGATTTGCTCAAAGCAAATTATATCAAACCAGTCTAATTTCTTTTTGTAGCAAAATAAAAGGCTCTGACTTAAAACATTGAATGGTGCCCTGATGTCCTCATGTGCAGACAAGGGAAATTTGGTCTGTGTCCAAGTACCATGTGACAAACAGAATTTTGCCTGCAGATTATTGACCTGCATGTTGCCAAAGTGGAGAGAAGCATCAAGCAGGGCTGCAGAAACAACTCTGGGTGCCACTGCCCTGAAAATCCACCACTGATGATTTGCTGATGGAAGAGCACAAGTCATTAAATGCAAGTAACATGGATGAAAAGTCTGCCACTACTTTGGAAAACAGGCCTAAAATTCACAATGTTTACAGGGGATCCCAAAATCAATATGAATCAATGATGCTATTCTGTAGGGAAAAAAAACCCAAGAAGACAACTGTGATACTCAAACCATAAACAGGCTTCCAGGTACATGGATGCACAAAGCAGAAGTTTAAGTCCATCCCTATCCCTTCTTTTGTGTGACTGGCTTCAGGACAGACAGACTGGCACCAGGCAAAGAGAAAGCCACTAGAATTATCAAATATGATCTATGAAAACAGGGCTAAAGGTAGGGTTAGAGTGAAATTTTAGGAAAAAAGTTTTCTAAACAGATCAGTTAAACATGCAGTGAGCTGCCCAGGGAAGTTCTGTCTAGAGAAACTTTTTCTGGAGGTCTTCTAGGACAGCTTACAAAACTGTAATTAGGAATATCACAGGCATAACTGACCTCATTTTCCATCAAGGAAGCACAACAGGTAACATCTTTGGGTCTCCTGTGGTCTTATTTTTCTAAGAGTTTACAATATTATTTTTTCCCCATTTCTAATCTCATCTGGATGAATTGTAAGGAATTTGTCTGGGGTTTCCAGACATGAGGCAGCCTTTTCCTGGCAGAAACCCTAGACTGACTACAGACATGCATACCCTCACAGGGCACATATGCAATATACTGAATGCTTCAGCCAAGGACTGTTCTATATCCAGAAATCAACAGCACATGTGCAATAATCCATCACTTTTGGGAAGTATCAGACTTTATGGAATAGGTACTGGAACAACAGTGCAATATTCAGGGAAACTCAAGTCCCAGAAATCCTCCTATTCTTTGGATTCAAGAGGAATGAAACAACAGGGGAAATATTCTTTGGTCACAACTCTAGGCCATCACTTTACCAAACAAAAGCACTCATTCTATCAACTCATATTTTGTTTCTCATACAAGTTTGCTACTAGCATTCAACTGGCTGCATCTGTGATTCCTTTACATCTTTGAAACAAACAAACAAAAAAATTCAACAATATCTGCCTGAGCTCCTCTGTTTACTAGTCTCCACAGTAACTTCTTCAGTCACACATCTGAACTCTATTATTAGCATTCACATGGAGTACACAAGGTGATGGGGTGGTAATTTTTTCCAATTTAACTTAAACAAGGGAAAGTGGTTCTTCAGCTTCAGAAATATTTCTACCAGCATAACTGTATTTGGTCTTATGCTTACAGAATCACAAAAGCAATGATCTACATCAGGAAAATCTGTAAAGGAATTTATAGTAAATTGAAATAAAATAAGGAATGTTACTGAAACTGGTTGCCACAGAACAGGAACTGTGCAAATAATTATAAGGAAGAAAGAATGCAGAGATGGTGGAGTCATTGAAAATTCATCCTGAGCCATCCTAGATTTGTTTAGCTGGGAGCAGATAAGCAAATCAACTTCTGACAATTGCCCCTCTGACAGCAGGCAGCAGCTGCATCACTGCCTTGCCTTGCTGAGCAAAAGGCATGGGAGAAGGCAGTGACTAACTCCAGTCAATAAGCACACCCACTGGCATTATAATACAAAAGGATTGATGGAAGCAGCTCCTGAAAAAAGTTTCTAATTATACTAATGCCAAAATGTACCAGCAGAAATCGGTTCTGTGTTCCAGCCTAGAGGAAATGAGGTGCACAGTTGTGTGCAGCCCCCCTGAACGCAGCAGGGTCCCAGAAATTCTCAGGGAAGAGGACCTGGTTTAATACTCTAAATCTGGATCTGAATGGCCCTGGGTTTACACTTTTAAAAATGTGCTTCCTGTCCAGTGTGAACAATTCCTCATGGAATTACAACAAGCAAAGCTTCTATTGATTTGCCAAAGGCCGTCATCTCCTGTTTATGCCACACCCATGTTTGCTTGCTTCAGGTGTTCTCTTCATTCTTTTATATCAGAGAACAGTAAAAAACGAACCCCAAAGACAGTTCCCCCAGTCACCCTGTATCAGCAGGAGTGATCTTTGCATGAAGTTCAGTTAGCAGAGCATCACCACAGCAGATTTCTGTGTCACACATCCGAGAGGAGCAGGATCCCCTGCGCACACAGTGCAAGTCACTGCTCCAGACCCACACAAACCCTCTGAACTAGGGACAGCTTACAAAATTGTAATTAGGAATATCATAGCCATAACTGACCTCATTTTCCATCAAGGAAGCACAACAGGTAACAGCAGATTTCAGTGTCACACATCCGAGAGGAGCAGGATCCCCTGTGCACACAGTGCAAGTCACTGCTCCAGACCCACACAAACCCTCTGAACTGGGGCATCCACAGCCCTATGGCTCCTCTCCTATTCTCTTTGGGCTTTTCCCCAAAAGAAGCACCACAGAATAAGGTACAACACTAGGAAATATGTCCACAAAGCTAGAAAGAGAGCTGAGCTGTTTTATCAGCACATCGGGGTCCTTTGGGTCAACGTGGCTTCTTTCAGCATGTAAATTCTGTGTCATCCACAGCAAGAAACAGCCCAAGTGATGCCTGTGGAGGGGCTGGGGGTGGCTGGTACCCCCAACCATACCCACACAAAGTGAAAGGAATCACAGTCAAAGCACTGTATGCTATAAGACATCTTTCAATGTAGGAAAAACAAAAGGGGGATGATGACCAAACAAGAAAGGAGATCCTCTCTTTCAGAAGTTCCTTTTTTCCTGGTTATTAAATCAAATCTCACCATCTCCTAAATTTCTTTTATCATCTTTTATTGAATTTTTATATAACATTTTCCATGCCCATATTACTTCTAATTTTTCATTATTGCTGCCCTATTTTTAACCTCACTCTCCCCAGAACTTGGCTCATAGAAGTGATGCATAAATCACAAGGCTATTCTGGCTAATCTTGTAATAAAAATGTAATTTATAATACTTTGCACAGAAAACAACAACACTTTCCTCAACTGACTCAGCACTAAAGTTTTAACAACCAAATATGTGAATAAAGCATGGATCTTATCTGGTTGTTAGTTTTGGATATCACCTTGGAAAGATCACGATTCTCCCCCTCCCCAGGCTTCAGCCTCTCCATGGATGAAAGATACATGCCATCAACATACTTCTGGAAAAGGTATATAACAGATGTTAGGATGTAGACACAAGGAAGATGAAACAAAGATTCAGTCTTGATTTGCTGGCTTAGCAGATGACCAGTCCTCATAAATCAAACAAAATCCAAGCAAGAGATAAGACAACCTGATGGAGTTAGCTAGCCTCATCATTTCTTACTGAGATGTCTCTTTATTTCACATTTAATTCAAGAGGCTGTTATTTCTGTACAGGGCTCCAAGTTCAAGGCAGAAAAAGATGCCAAATACCCACAAACTTGCTGACATAATAAACAATAAAGAAAGTACTGAGCATGTCACAAGATCCAAATGTTAACTGCCATCTTTCAGTTCCTGCAGATAATATTTGACAACTCTCTTCCTTTCACCTGAAAGCATGAGAAGGAGGCAAGATATGAAAAACATCTCTCAAGCTGCTACACCAAGTAATGTCTTGTGCCTCTAGGAAAGAAGTGACACAACTGAACAATTTTGAAAACATTCCATCCTATCATCACAGGACAGAGCTAATACAGACAAATAATTAACTACCTTAGATCTACCCTGTCCTTCCAGAATTGCTTTATCTCACTGAACCCTTCACAAGGCACCAGCGCTCTGATTTGCACTGCTGGCTGTTTTACAAACAAATCAGCCACATCGTTTTCTAAAGCTCCATTTTTTTTTTGATGAGCATTGAGTAATGTCTGTAACACATTCCTGATATGAAAGCTGCTCAGCATCATGAGTCAATGCCCTCCTCCCCCAGCCCCAGCAGGAGTGACAGATCCGGGCACTGATGCCTCAGCTCAGGTTTCATTTCATTTCATTTCATTTCATTACACAGTGTAACAGGCCAATATCCACAGCTCGGCCAGCCGAGCCAGGAAATTCAAACTGCTGCTGCTTATTAAACATTGTGCCATCAAATCACGTTAGGAGCATTAAAATGTAAATAAATACTGCTGGGTCACTGGTGAGACTTCTCCTTAGCTCATCCTTAAAGTGCTTTGCAAATACCTCGGTGAAGCACCAAAGGGTCTTCAAAGATGTTTGCCTTTGAAGATCCAGCTGCAACTGGATTAAATTTAGTTTTACAGCAGTCTGTGGTTACAAAAAGACATCCTCCCAAACTGAAGGGTACTGGGATACCTAGAGTGCATCATAGCAGCTTTGGAGCCAACCAAGGCAACCAGCTTTTGTGTATGCCAAAGAAGTGAAAAAAAATCAGTTTAAAAAGTGATAATACTGTTGAGGTGCTCCCAGTGTCCATCTCATACAGAGAAAGAGTTGAGGAAATATATTTCGGTTTTAGTTGTGCCACCTTCAGGAAAGGAAGGAGTAGGTTCCCTCTCCCCAGGTCACAGAGTGTGAGGGAAAGGGCTGTTTATTTTTCATACATTTGCATATCTTAGACATATGATTTATGTCTTAAATTTAGCCTTATTCCAAATGAAGTCACTTCTACATCACATTATTTTTGGATTTTTTTAAGTTTAAAATAAATCCAAGCCCAGGGTGACATGTAGGCAAATATCTGAGTGAATGGGAAGCCGAGGATTGATTCCTTTGAGCCTAAAGACCTGCCCAGATCAAAGTGCAGAGAGTGTTTAATAAAGTACATTATGTGGATGACCAGTGCTGGTATTTTCCCACTGCTGTTCTGACCTAGAAGTGCCCAGCTGGGCAGGCCTCCCACAGCCACACTCATGCATGTGGAAGAATTTGGTATCAGGGTGTGCTGAGCACTGGGAAATCTTCATGGTTATTGAGCTACAGGAACTGCACCTTAACCAACACCAAGGGCTGGGTGAGGGAGTGAGCCCAAACATGATGTGTCATCACTTCAGCATGGTGCACACTACATGTAACCTCAGCAGAGGGTTAAACCATTTATCCAAGTACCAGGGATTAAAGAAATGCATTCTGACCTTGTATCACGTGTTTCACACACTCTTTAAAGCAATCACAATATATTAATTAACATATTTGAAGAAAGGCATTAACTACAATCTCATTATACTTCTGAAATTAACATATCTGAAAAAAAAACTAGGAAAATGCAGGATTATTAATTTCATTTATTTAGTGTATTTCTCAAATATGATAATGCAGCTATGAAGCCACTTAATAATTAGGTGAAGAAAATGGACTGGAAGGAAGCAGAAGCAGCTCAAAATATTGAGCCAATGCCCAAAAAGTCAAGCAAAGTGTTTCATTGAGCATAATGGCTTCTGAACAAATTCTGGAAAGAGCTCAATGCCTCCACAATGTAAGTTCAAGGTTCAGGTAGAGTGAAGTAAAATCATGGATCCCTATAAATTAACAGAGCTTTAGCTGACCTTTACCTGACTGCCCTGGAGCTCCTTGGTTTCTATTGTAGAGGAAGCCCTGCAAATAAACAAATGGGGCTCCAGAGGTCAGAATGAAATAGAAACCTCTTTGTAGTGTGTTAACCTGTATGTTTGTTTGGACAGGCACAAGAATGTGTTGAGAAGGAGGCTGAAATGAGCAAAATCTTTGGAACCTGTGACATGAAATATAATTCTATCAGCACCTGAATTTTTTTTGACATTTGGCAATGCTTTTTTCCTACAAGCAGAACTCACGGTATTTGAAATTCAGCTCTGGTAAGTAATCACACATGTGACTTCAGAATTTGCTTTTCATTAACATTAATGCCAATTCAAAAGCATAAAGGTTTGTAAAGGGAAAACAGGCACAACCACATCAAGTCACTTGAAAGGCAATCATGTGTGCATTCAAACTGCTTTTACAATCTCAACCCTATTCCTTTCAAGCCCCCCATTTCATGGTGGCTGTACTATTTCTGTTGCTACGGGCATGCACACTTTAATTTTCTATCACTATTAGAATTTGTGTTAAGAATCCACCAACGTGAAAGTTCCATAACGAAATTCTCATCTTGAACATGTTAAAACACAGCTGTGAAAGACAGCAAGACTAGATCCAGGACAGTGGGTTTGCAGTAACAGCCAAGAAGCTTTAAACAGTATGAAAGAGAGAAGCTAAGAGGTTCAAAGCCAGCGGTAAAAATTCTCATTTGACTTCTTGCTGCAAAGTTAAACAGGGCTACTATGAAGAAAGATGCTGCTGCCTTGGATTTCAAGTAGCCTCTGTATTTCCACAGAAATACAACAACACACTTCTCTAGTAACAGAAGTAGAGAAAAATATGTTAAGGTTTCCCCAAGAAGCACACTGATGAAGCCACAAGGGGAGAAAATATCAACAGGAACATGTCCCTGCTAAAACTTTAAAAAAAAATAGGTTGACTTAAGCAAAGCCTGGGCTTTACTCTGGACACCATGATTCTTACATCTTTATAATCCTTACACCACCACTTTTCAACAAGACTTGGGGTGGCTGTCTGAGTCACAAAGGCCAACAAGGCTGAAAGTCCCTTGGCTCTGCTCCCTCTCACTTTCATTCCAAATCCTCTCCATGTTTAGATCTAATTCATTACAAAATTTTAAGATTAATCTGGAGAAACTCTTAATATTAAGAAAGTTTCCCTACTATTATTATAACTCTTTGACTTTCAAGGATGGTGTCTTTAAATGTGTCCCAGCTTCTAGCATTTACAAAACCATAACCAGGCCAGTTCAGAAATCCAAGGGAGCTCAAAGCCTTGGACATAATCCCCTGTACATTCAATACAGTTCATGATCCTTTTATGCATGTTTATTCATTTGTTCCTAGTTTTGCAATGTTAATGAAAACCAAACCCAAGCAAGCTTTATTAGATTTTCATTGCAAATATTTGCAACTGAGATGCAGTTAATTAAAATTAAAACAAAAAAATATACCTTGCAGAGCATGTTCACTATGGAAAACTGTTTATGTATACTTTTCCTTGATCTCTTTGGCAAGGTCTGTGTTAAATCAGGATTTCAGAAGATGGGACTGAAATAATTTAGGACAGAACCACAAATTGGAAACTTGCTCAAAATTTTCATCATATTGTGGATAAAAGAGATCAACTCTAAATGAAAATTTAAGACATTTGTTTGTTTTCCCAACCCTGAATCTACTTTAAGCGATACGTGAAACTTGCCTAAAAAAGTCCTTTATCAAGAATGAGCAGATAACACCAAACTGTCCCAATAACATTGCTTATTCCTACAGAAACAGTACTTGCATCCCTTACAGAAACATTGGCATTTAACAATGAAACACTAAATTATTTGCTACAGAGGAATTTCGGTTTTATCATTGAAGGGGTGAGTTTTTATATCTGCATTAGTGAGAACAGAAACCAGCCAAGTAACCATCTGACTGCACATGAAGGAAAACAAATTGATCACAAGAAAACTTAATTTAGTAAAATTACATATTCTTCATGTTTATTATTTGCTTTCCCCTTTTATCAAACAAAGCTGTGTACACCTGTACATGTCTCTTCTTATCATTATTGATGAATGTCATAGCATTAAAAGATCATATAAGATCTAAGGCTAGCTCTTATTTTGTTAAGGGCACCTGCACTGGGAGAGGATCAAATCACAACAAAGTGAAAGGGATCTATTCTTTTATGTCCTCCAAGGGTGCAATGCTCATTGGAACTCAGTGCACCTACAGAAACCCATTACTGCCAAAGATCTATTTAAAAACCCTTTGGCTTCCTTTTTCAGGGAATCCATACAAGCCAGGAATCATTTGGTCCAAAAGCAGATTTGCCTTCTCTGTTAGTTTGGGGAAAACCCCTTAACTGCTATCAATCGTCTGTGGGCTTGGTGTAGAAAATGCTCCACCCTCAAACCTCTCAAATTTATTCTTATTTACTCTTCTTTTTCTCCCATTGGGTCCATAAGGCCTGATGTATTTACACTAACACCTTTTTTTGCAGCTAGAGACCTCTCTGGAAATTTTACCTTTATCACTCATGCAGCACTTTTAATACAGCATAGTAAATCCTGTCCTGCTGGGTTCATTGGTGTTTTTTTGGGTTTTCTGTGGGTTTTTTTTTCTTTTTTTCTTCTTTTTTTTTTTTGTGAAGTCATCAGAAAACACTAGAAATAAATTCCTGAGCCCTCCAGAGCAGCAAATTTAAGTGGTGTTTTTTTCCAAGCTCTGTAGGACAAGTACAAGTCATGCTTCAAGCTGAAACAAAAGGACTGATTTATAGCCCTTTTTCCTTTGATATCAAACTGGGATCACTTCAGAGGAATATGAATATTTAGAAAAGAGACTGACTCATATTTTAAACCCTTGAAAGCAAATCACAAGAATGAAACTTTATGACATCATTTTAAAGCAATTGAAGGGGAAAAGTAGCTAACAGGAAACACTAATATCTGTTTAAAACCTTAAAAAATTAAATTTAAACTTTAATTTCCTGCATTTGGGGTTACATATTTGTACTTTCACATAGATGTAAAATGTAGTGGACCTAATTGTAACACTCTAGCAACTAACATTGGCTTTGCTTACGGATGATATTAGCTATTGAAAAATTAATAGCATTATAACTTTCCAGGAAAATGGCAGGCTCTCTGGAGGAGCACAGCATAATGGCAGCTCAATTTATTTTGAAATGCTTGGTTAGGGCTGATTCTTGGAAATGGCTCAGCTGTAAGCCCATACAAATGCAATCCACCAGTGCGGGATTGAGGAATGAAATCCTTTACCACACCTAGAAATGCAAAGCTTGATTCAAAACAGCTGTTTCTAAAGGTTCTATCATCTGCTCAGGAGGGTAAAACAACAAATAAAACCAGACTTTACTCTTTGAAATTATGAAAGGTACCCTTATTCCACTAGGTGGTTGTTTATAGAAGCTTTGCTTGGTTTGTTGTTGTGGTTCTAACACACCTTACCAGCCACATCCATCCAGCAGGATTTCTGGAGGGGATCTGTCTGCCTGCAATATCTCTTCTCTAGTGTTAAGCTCCTGCTTGGTTTAATAAATTTTCTCTCAGCTTCTAAAAGTCATGGTGCCGTTTTAGGACATGACTGTGCTAAAGAGAGAGCAAAGTGTACCAGGTAGCTTAGCTAAAATCATTTGCTACTGTGTGATGCATCTGTTACAGATTTTCCCCTGGACTGAGATAAGGTTGGAGCTGATTCATCTACAGATGAATACCAGAAAGTTTAAATTGGAAGAGGGGATTATAAAAGAAAAAAAAAAAATCCTTAGGCCTTTAAATGATGAACTGAAAATGAAATATGCCTCTCCAAGTGACTTACAGGGTTTACAGCTCTCAGGATATCTTCCAAATAATCACCTTTCAGTGCCCTGTGTTTACCACAGGAAATTGCTCCTGGCCAAGACCTGTGTGGTGACTACAGACCACTCCAGCTCCAGGAGTGTGCCTTGCCCTGCTGGCTGCACCTGAGCTGCTGCTGCTCACTCAGCCCCCTCCTCTCCCACCAGAGTGAGCCTCTCACTCGTGCACAGGTCAGGGGGTCTGGGTGCAAAAGCCCAGACTTGAACTGACATTGGGAAGAGCCATGGTCTGGGAGGAAACCATATAAACCCAAGAGCTTGGGCAGAAATCTCTCTGCTGAGACATTTGGAAACCCAGGAGAATCTCTCTGCCACCTTGTTCATGGCTCATGCTCCCACACCCCACACCTGAAATGCCCACAGCTGGAAGGAGAGCCCACAGGTCCCTGCAGGGCTGAACCTCCCTGTGTTTGCCAAGAGAGGGAATGGCACCCTGCTGAGGATGAAGTGTGTCAGTGGGACATAAAGCAGGCTTCAAAATTAGCCTGTGACCATCTTGTTTTACCAGCATCCTCACTCTCTCCATGCATGTGCTTTATCTGACAGAAGATACAAAGACTCAGCTGCTCCTCAAGGCATTTTCAGAAGCATTTATCTCGAGCTTTTGCTTTTCCCCTAAGTCTTCAGCTCTAAAGACTGAGGGAATTGCTTAGGATGACTCACAGCCAGGCTTTACTAGAAGCATGAAACCCCGTGCTCTTACAGACACTCTTCATTTGAAACAGACTTTTCCTAAAAAGTCACAGAAAAAACACCCTGGAATTGCAGAAAATAGAAAGCCTATGCTCACTGCACCCCTGGATTCCATAATCATGGGCTTCAGTCCAGAGGACCCTCTGCTCAGAGCCCTGTACCTGCCTCACCAGAGCACATCACCTCCAGGAGATGATGCATTTTGTGCATATTGCACAGCTCTGTGTGTACCACCACTCCTGAGACCACATCTCACTTTAAATACATGTATACTTTCTAAGAAAGCTAGGTAAAGAGTTTAAAATTTTGGGCTGATTCTCCTGAAGATTTGTCATAACAAAGTGAGGAATGCATTTTTTTTAATACTGCCTTAAAGATTCAATGAGTCACTGTCCTATAGGTGCCTGGCAGGCAGCAACCAGTGGGAATGGCTGTTTTTACAGTAAACCATAAAAATGCATTGAGTTACAGAAGTAACTATTAGCTAAGCTGCTGAATCATACATTTCATGCTGAAGCATTCACAATGCCATAATCCCCTGAGAATTTACCTCTTAAGCTAGAGCTCAGATGTGAAATCACAGAACCCAACAAACTAGGCGCTATGGAAATAAGTTGAAAATTGAGGTGCAATCCTGCAATTTATACAGCATTTAATAATTACCAGAATGGAAATTATTTCATGTAAGTAACACAGAATCAGCCTCTCAGCAGGAGGTGTGTTAGTTTATGACTCAAAGGCAAAGCACCACCAAAGACAGGTACAATATTTGGGGCTTCATCCAAATAAGAGCATACTGAACAACAAATTTCATCATCTTTTGCTGTTGCATTCATCACCAACTCACCAAAGTGGATTCCCTACACTTATTCTTCATTAAGGTCTTTCTGTCGTGGACCGCTCTGCAAAATTTGTGTCACTTCTGCAGTAACATGGTTCCATCACAGAGGTAAAGCAAGCCTTTGGTAAGGACTTACTCAGGGGATGCAGATCAGAAGAAAAATATTGATTCAAAAAGCCCACACACTCTTGGCTTCTACTTTGAATTTTGCCTTTTGTCATGACACACAGAGTCACAAATCAAAACTAGCACACTAGAAGCTATCTCAAAGAAGACCACTGAGAAATTCAATTAAAGACAACTTGCCTTGAAAGAATAGCAGAGTTCCTTGTTTACTAAAGCAACTAAATGACACAATATATGCTTGAACTAACTTGTCATTTTCAAGATAATCTGTACCTGTGAGTTTGCTCTTGGAGACTCAAGCCTTGGGTTGCATGTTGGCTGCTGGACTCTGACAATGGGACTCAGCTGTGCAGGTATCATTGTCACTGCAACCTTTTACTGGAACTGAAAATGTATTTTGATATTGTGCTGAAATTCATCTACAACACTGGCCTGTGGCTAGCCATTGACAAGAAAGCTGCAATGGCAGAAGTTCTCTGAGACAAAGAAAACCCTGGGACTGAAATTTACTGTAAATAAATTTGAGCTAAATGCACAGCCCCAGAAAGTTGTTGCTTTAAAAGTCATCAGTCGCTTCTTAAACTCTCTTAAATTACCATAAAATCATGACTAAAGTTTAAAAAAATCCAATCAAAAGAATCCCCCATGATAAAAGTAACTTCTTGCTTTAGATAAGATTTCTGCTCAGTAGAGAAAAATGTCTTGAGCAAACAAGAGATGGTACATGATTCAAATTCAAACTGTACACATAAGTAATTAAAAAAGTAATTATTTGTCCTAGAAGAATGACTTGTACTCCAATGAATTGAAATCTAAATTATAAAGCTTGATCTTATTATGAATCCTTCATCTTTGCTACAGCCATGTCTGCCTCAGTATACTCTGTACTCCTAAGGGATTACTTTTAAAACACAAGAGATTTCACCCTAGCTACTTTTCCCCCAAGAAATCCTTCTTAAAAACCTCCTACCTTTGTATCTCACAACAATAAACAAGTCAGAAGGTTCTTTCTTCTCTTGACACAATTATTGATTATGACTTTGAAGAATTAAAGCCAAACATATACCCCAGAAATGGAATAATTATATTTTGATGGCAGTTAAGTAGGTATTAAGACAGCAATATCTCAGAGGTATTGATAAGTCTTTTCCATAACAGGACAGAAAATGCACACTTACAACTGCACAGGTCACAATCTTGCCCTCAATCACCTCATTCTCACCAGAGCATTTCCCATTTTCTGGCTATTAGATCATAACGGCCCTAAGGAGATGCACCAGAGGTGGAAGTGACATTCACCCCAGGCTGGTGACATTCCCCTGGACCTCTCCTGCAGCTCAGGACAGTTCTGTGGGGCTGTGGCCCCTCTGCCAGCCCACCACCCCTGCCCAGGCAGGAGGGAGGCTCCTAAAGCAAGGGACACCTGCCCAGCTCTGCTCAGGGCCCCGGAACATCTGCCCACATCTGGCAGCAGCACCAGGTAAACCATTCTGCCAAAGGGGGAATGACACTCCTGGGGAGTAAAGGCTTCTGACAGGTTTTTCCTTAAACCATTCTGCCAAAGGGGGAATGACACTCCTGGGGGGTAAAGGCTTCTGACAGGTTTTTCCTTGAGTAATTTGTGTGGAGGGCTGGTTGACCTTGGAAGATCACACGGTAATAGGAGAACTAATATATGAAATTGCACAAGGGATGACACAAGACAGCAAGCAACTGATTAGGAAGAGGACTTGGGGACTGGATCAAGCTTCAGTGCTTTTCTTAACCTGGATTCAATTTTATTAGAGACATTGCTTCTTTTTCTTTTCCTTTTTTAAAGACTGGTCCCTGTATTTCAGTGACTATATGAAAATTCTTGCTATTCATCCATTTATTCTCGTTGGTGCCAGACTTCCTCACACACAGATCTCCCATGCAGGGCTTTTGCACAAGGGACAAGCATCTGGGGAGCAATTCACAGGTTAAGGAAGGATCATCATGCTGCTGTTACTGCCAAGAAATGCATCTCCCATTCAGTCCAGTCCCACCATGAGGTTTCAGAAAGTCTCTTGGCTTCTTCCAGCCACATCAAATCACACAAAATCACCCCTTACCTTTTCCAAAGGGCTTTGCTTCTCTCAGATACTCACAGCCTCAACATTACTGCCTTAAGACTAGAGAAAAATTTCAGCCAGCAAAACCTGCCTCATTGAATAGGAGCAGACCCAGAAGTAGATTGAATGCAATTCTTTTTGACAGCTTGAAACTTTTACTCTCTCCTTTCTCATTGACAAGTTGTACTGCAAGAAAGACAATAGACTCCTTCAGCATCTGTGTAAAATTACTTTACTCATTTATGCATTTATGAATGAAATCATTTAGGAAATGATACTTTGCCTCTGGGAAAGTAGGCTAGCAAACTTGAATAAATGTAATTACTTGCTTGTTAGTTATTCCTCAAGCTGGATAAAGGTTTCTGAAAAATCTTGACGTGGTGTGGGAGAACAATTAGATCTACCCTTCATCTCTTCTATTAGTTCCTACACAAATCTTCTATTGCATTAATTCCAGGATAACTAGGGCTTTTCTTCTAAGATTTCTTTTCTTCTAAGATTGCCCACCCATGTGGCCATGGCAGCAAGAGTGACCTGACCAAAGCTGGCCCAGGCACCCTGGTAATTGCAATAACCAGTGTTACCAAAACTTGTACAATTTTCCAAGAGGATTCAGCAAACCCAACACTGAAGACCCAGAGCAGAACCCCACCTTTCTGAATCAGCTCATTCAAACTGACACAGAACAGCAAAGATTTCATTTTGACTTCTCCAAAGAGTAGAACACAAGCTGCAATTATTAGCTATAAGAATACAAAACCTTAGCTGGAAAGCTCTTTAATTGTCCTTTCTTTATAAAAACAATTTTATCTCAGCAAGCAGTTTATAAACATTCCTCTTATCTGCTACTGGGGTTGTTAGAATAATTTTCTTTCTTAAAACAGTTAAGCTCTTTAGATAGATGAATTAAAATCTACATTTTAAAAAATAACCTCAAGCAACCTGCTCTCTGCTCAAATTAGCATTTGCCTTTGAAAATTGTCTTTTCAACTTTTGCTTCAAACAAAAGACATAAAACAAAATCAAAATCCTAACAGGATTTTTAAATAACTTGCTATTTTTTGTTTAGCTGTTATGAAATCCAGACAAATCCTCCTTATATTGAGCTACTCCATAACAGCTCACTAAAAACACTTCTGGAAAAAATTCTGGTTTTATTCAAAATTGTGCAGTAAAGCATTTGGAATTGAGCAAATCCTAGCTTAATGCAGAAAGCACTGGAGCAGACATTTAAATTTCCTTACATGATCCCAGTAAGTAAATTGTAAAAATAGAGTAAATCTCATGTGTGTTTGCAATATTGTAGCATTGGGCCCCCGACCACCCAAACGTGTCTGCAGAGTGGAATGACCACACAGTAAGCAACAGTACAGAAAAGACCAAAAAAGCCAGGTCTAATCTCCCAGACATGAACTATTTTCAGCCTCTAGCACACTCTGTTAAAAATTTATATTTGTATCCATAACCCCTGTTTTTTCTTAATGTACTGGTCTGAAACACACACAACTGGATTTGAGAGAGCACAATGCAGAGGAAAGCATAAATAAAGCAGTGGAAGCTTTATGAAACACACACGAATTAGTAAAAGCAATTTTGCCAGTTTTTAACAAAAAGTAACACTCTTTTCTTCCCATATATACTCTTTGCAAATGATTACACATGCAAGAAATTCTTGTGGCTGGTTCTGTTTAAGTTGCTTGGCCCAACAATAACATTGTATTTTTAATAAGAAAAAAATAAACCTCCATAGGTACAAAAGAACCAGGTCCAAGAGCCAGATTTATAAAGCCCACAGAGCAAATAGGAAGGTGTGACATAGCAACCAAGAACCACCAGCAACAAAAACCTTCAGGTGGTGCAAAGCCACAGGACCTACCACCCCCCTCTTTACTTGGGAACATTTCCCCCTCCAGCAAAACAAATTCAGAACAACAAAAAGACATCAAAACAGGAAGAGCTTTTCACCTTCAGCTGTACCTATGAAGAGCTCAAAGAACAAATGATCAAGGATTTTACTCACTGTGCAAATGTAATATTTCCCAATACACACTGGATGGCTGTACAGCATACTGGAGCACTGATTTAATTGGATCTAATTCAGTGGTGTTTGACAGCCCAGACCAGCCTGCTGATGACATATACCACTGTTTTAATAAGGGAAAGGTCCCAGAATTGTTGGGAAAACACAGTAAATAAGGAGGTGGCTCCCTTAGAAGTGCAGAATTCAGCTGGTGGATTTTAAAAGCATCGAGTTTGTAACTGCTGGCTGCATTTTGTCTTTGAAAGTGATTGCTTCAAAGATGGACAACAAAAGCAGGAGTTCCTGTTATCTGATTCACATAATTACTTTTAATGTCTGCAGTTACCACAGATCTGTTGATGGCCAAGCTCTGAGAGAAGGTAAGCACAACAAAGTGGTTTAATTTATTACCTGCACCTTGGATTTCCTTCTTGTGCACTGGAAAGCCATGACAATATTGCTATCTTGCTTCTTGTTTAGCATAAATCCACTTAGAAGTATATAAACAGCAAGCTATTGTTTATAAATTGAGTGATGATATAAACACTGAAATGAAATACATCAGAGAAAAATGGAGAAAAAAATGTGGTTTGATTACATATTAGAGAAATGCTATATTTCCAGGCATGGGGCTTCCAAGATTATGTTTTAGAAGTGCTATTACTGTAACTTGATGGAGTTCAAATGCCTATTTTCCAGCTGGCATCTCAAAAGGTTTACACTTACTCTGTCTTATAACAAACCCAATTCGGAATATTTGTCCTCCTGCAGATACCCTGAAATGACCCTAATCCTTTATTTGGCCTAGAAACACAAAAAAAACCATTCAAGACAATTTCCAGAAAGTGCTCTTTGACTTCTTAGGATCTAAAACTTCTTCTTAATCCTACTACATCTTCCATGCTGGAAGTAGACCAGCCCTCTGGCTACAACAACAATTATTCCTCTTTACCAAACACCATCAGCATGCCTGGTGCTTGAAGACACCATGGCAATAACTCAGCAAATAGGAAAACAAATGTATCAAGGTCCAGCCAGAAAATATAGCTTGAAAGACAGACTGGAACAGCTTAATCAGGTGTTTGCCCATTTGGGATCCTGGTGGACAGAGTTTCCTGGGAGGCAGACCCAAAGGGCAAAGGATTCCAGAGGGAAGGGATGTTCTTCAAGAAGGAAGTCTTGAAAGGTGCAGTAGCAGGACACCCCCATGAGCTGGATGAGGAAAGGAAAGACTTAACCAGGGGTCTTAACAGGGCTCTGCATGGAACTGCAGCAAAAAAGGAATCTGTGACCTTTGGAAGAACAATAAGACAGCTTCAGAAGACTAAAATGATCTAGTCGTGTTATGCAAGGGAAAAATTAGACTGGCCAAAGCCCAAATAGAACTTACTCTGGATAATACCAAAAATTATAATAAAAAATATTTCTATAAATGCATTATCAATAAAAGGAAGGGTAAGGAGAATTTCCACCCTTTATTGAATGTGGGAGGGAACAGACAGAGGAAAAGGCTGAGGTATTTAATGACTTCTTTGCCTCAGTCTTTTTGAGTAAGATGAGTTGTTCTGCAGGCACCCAGCCTCCTGAATTGGAAGACAGGGATGGGGAGCTGTAAGAAGCCCCCACAATCCAGGGGGAAATACTCAGTGACCTTCTACACCATCTAGGCACAGACAAGTCGATGGGGCCCAGTAGGAACCTCCCAAGAGGACTGAGAGAGTTAACAGCTGCACCTGATCTTAAAGGGCTTCTCCAACCTAAATGATTATATGATTCCAGGGCTGATGCCACAATATTACTCATTCTTTACTAAAGACTACAATACAGGCTACAAAGCACAAAGAGTCTTCTTGTTTCTGCCCTCTTTTTTTTTTTTTTGTTTCTATTTTTCATCTTAAACAAACCTGTCTCTCTTCTAAATCTTCAAGCAATGCAATAAGTTTTTCCTCCTTTGGTTTAACTTTAGAGTGGATAGGTCAGCCAAAAAACACCACCAGCTATGGGTATTGATTTCTTCAAAACTCTTCCTGGTCTGACCAAGCTCCAGGACGTGGAGGGGGGAAAAAAACAAATCCCTCTCACATTAAGCTGCGGCATTGCATGTTCAGCACACATGGCTAACTTTGCCAAACTGCTGATTGACATCCTTTAAGGGCTTCAGAAGCCTGCAAAGGTCTGCTACTCCCCTTCCCCAGGTGCCAGGGAGTTCACACAAGTCAGCAGTTGCACAACCTCATTCGTGCTGGATCCTGCTCTCTTTTGGACTAAAAATCGCCTTTAACAGTTTAATGAAATATGTATCTTCCCCAAAGTTAGTTACTGGAGGGAAGCAGCGTTTCTCCACACCTCTCAGAGGGTGCTGACCTCAGCTGAACCCTTCATGACTCACTGCTGTCCTGAGAGTGCAACCAGAGACAACACCAGTGATTTACTATTCCTGTGCCTCAAGCCCTGCCCTCGGCAGGGCACCGCTTTAGAGAGTGGAGGTGGCACTGGTGACCCTGCTAAGCAAAGGGTGCCTCAGCAGCTGTGATGGTTTTTGAGTTGTATTTTATGCCCAGAGTTACCAATAACTGGTACAGGTACAGCAGCTATGATGCCCCACCAGGTCAGCAAAGTGCTCTGCTCAGCACCAGTCTATCAACAAGCTCTAGCTGTCAATGCCTTGGAGAGGAAAAGGCAGAGCTGCTGGTAAGCTGTTTCCAAAATGGGCTTGTACCAGACTGTCCTTGGTCCAACAGGTTCCAAGCCTGTCAGCCATCAATGCTCTGCAGTTCTGTAAACCATACTCTGAAAGAAAATGAAAAACTTCCAATTTGGTTACTTTATTGTTTATTTCATAGTTTCAACAAGGTCTCTAATGTTCATCTTTAGTGGTAACCACAACTTCAACTTTTCTTAGGAACTGAACTCATTAGAATGGATAATAAAGCCTAGTTTGTTCTCTTTCCCACACATGTGTGTGTGAACTTAGAACTAAATATAAGTTGCAGACAGGGATCACGACTCAAATTGGGGATGGAATACTCACCCAAACTGTATTGATGGGTGTTGTCCACCGTGACATGAGTTATGTACTCATGCTCTCCAAAACTTCCTGTGGCCCCAGCTGGGCATGCAATGTTGAACTTGAATTGCTCACATGGCTCAGAAGCTTCCTCCTCCCCAATCCTATGAGCAACAAGAGCCCAGCCACTACAAATGGCATCTCTCAAAAAAATGTCCCATTTCTAGTTTTGCCTCCAAAATCTCTAGGGAGATTCTCCCACAGGATAGAGTCTCAGGGAGCTGTTTCTGTTCCATTTATGACCTGTTAATACTATGAGAAAGTATTAAAAAAAAACCCAAAACAAAACAAATCTGTAGCATACCTGAAAAACAGACCCATTATAATGCAGAACTTTAACATTCACCCAGGGAAGCAAAACCCAAACAAAACAAGAGGCTAAAAGTAAAGATCCAAGGCTCTGAATGTACTGCAAGGTCAAAGCTATTTCCTTTGTGCCCAATTTGTGGCAATCCACTGCAGCCATAAAATTGACATAAATCAGACATACGCGGAGAGCATTGAAAAATGTCAACATTATGAAAAAAATACCCAGCAGTAACTTCTGAGTTGGAAAGACAGTCATTTAAAGCATCTAACACAAGTTGGAGTGTTCACCCAATAAGGAGACCCCCCTGCAGTTAAACAGATTTGCTGGGTTACCACATTAACCAAATGTTTTAAGTAGTGCCCTCATGCCATTAAATGTGAAGTGGTGTCAGTGTTCCCATCTATGCTTTAATTTCCACATTCTAGACCCACTATTAAAACAAAATACTTCAGATTAGATCTAGCCTAACAAGATTTGGGTTTTTTGTCTATTTGTTGCTGGTTTGGGTTTCTTTAAAATGGTGTTTTGTGTTGCCCTGGCTGCATATATTCCAGAAGGTTTAAAATAATTGATTTCAACTGAGTTTTTATTTTCCTTTTACTATTCAGAGACATTTGAGTTTTAATTTGAACATTTATATTCATCTCTATAAATGAGATTTTTTTCTACTGAAAAAGGGTAAATTGCCATTAGCATGCAATGCCATATGATTGTAGCCTTTTAAAATATCACGCAGTCTGATCCATGCCAACAGCAAGCTCTTGTAATAATTTTTAAGCCTCAGAATCCAGGACAAAAGCTATCAGGCATCTCCCATCCCTGTAATTGCTCAGCACCTTTGAGAATCAGGCCACTTTCATTCAGATGTCTAAATATAGTTTTAGATACTAACTTTAGGAACTCAGATTTTTGAAAAAATGAGGTCAAAATGATTAAAGTAAATCTCATCACCTTTGACATTCATAATTAAATGAATATTCAAATGAAAGTAGTCGCTTAAGACTGTGTGTTCTTTCTGGCAATACTCAGTTCTGAGTATTTTTTTTCTAATTTGCAATGTTTTATGGCTTTACTACTGAGACAGCTTGCTCTCAGAGTCTGAAGTGCAGTGGTACATTCCAGCAGGTTTGCAAGCACAGAAGCACCACTCTGCCACCTTTCTGACACAAATGACAACATTCCAGTGCCTGGAACAGCTCAGCAGGAGCTGCAGAAGCAATATTCCAGCAGGTGCACCAATCTGCTGAAACACCAGGCAAATTTCCCCCTCCTTACCACAAGAGGAAATGACAGGAACTGGAAACTTCAGCCAGGAAAAGCTACAGACTGGGCAACACCTCTTTTCTTTGGGAAGCAGAGATCCCTTCTCCCACTGCACGTTTTCCTCTGCAGGAGCCAGAGCACTGCTCGTACCAAGGTGTGATAGCTCTGCTCAGCTGATGGGTGGTACCTTATCCTGCCAGAGCTGTGCCTTCCTTTCTTTTATTACATTTACTTCTAGCTCAAACTTCCAACAGCTAATGTAACATAATTACATTTATACTAAGACTAAATTTGTCTTGCTCAACAATATCCTCTTGCCCAACAGGAGAAATATTTAACCTACAGCTCAATAGTGGGGCAGCAAAGGAGCACTCATTCAGGATATGGAACCACCTAGAAATCATAAGAAAAGCACAGTCACTGACTGTTGGTTGCTTTTTTGTTTGTTTTTTTTTAATTTCACAACAATTCTCTGCAGTTACTCCCACTATTAGGATGATTTTAACCAAGATCATTCTGTGTGCACATGCTGGTAAAGGGCGATGTAATACCCACAGAGTCATCTGTAAAAATGCAATCCCTAATATACAGCAGATAAAGAAGAAATTACATTTTCCCCCTCCACTTGTGGTTAGTCTGGATGCTTCAATCCAATTTTCCTAACTGACTTTACATTACTCTGCAGTTACATGTTTGCACTTTAATGTTTATCTCCTAAATCTTGAGCCGTGCACTTCAGTCATGTCTGCGGAATATGTGATGTAATCTCACTAGATGTGTGTAATTAGAAAGATATAATCAAAAACCATAACCCAAAGGAGGATTTTTTTTCTTTTCCAGACTTTAAATTCATAGGCAATGTTGAAAACAGTTTGTAATTTAATCCCTGAATGCAGCAGATCACCAAAGGATACAGCAGATAAACTGAAAGGGCTTTCTTTGCTGAGGAAGAAAAATGGTTCATATGACTTATCTACAACATGCAGAGAACCCCCATGCATGTTCTGCTTTTACAGAAAAGAGATTGCAGCTCCCCCTGTACATCCACAGGACCTGGAGGAACACATGTACCTACTACTGTTACTCAAGAACAAAGTTCTTAAGCTCACTTTCATCTCCAGTTCAACACAGCACCACAAACTAGGAGTGAAAACTTCTTTCTCATTGTCATAACAAGATTAAAATGCCATTAAAACATGCAACAATCTCAGTAAATGATAATTGCTATAACTAATAGTCAGGAGATTAAATGAAGGGGAAAGAAGTTTGGTCTGGGTATTGGGAATGAATTCCTAATGGCAAGACCTGCAGTGCTCAACCCCACCAGCCCTGCAGGCTCCAGGGACAGCTCGCTGGGAGCTGGGGCTAATCTGCTCACACAGTCACAGCAGCTCATCAGAGGGGATTTTATAAGGCTTTATTTATTTACGTTCTCCAACACACACAGAGCTTTTTCAAAATACACGGGGATGGAAAACACAGCCCAAGAGCTTCAAAGGAAAGCTTTATCAGTGGAATGGCTGGCACTGCCTCTCTAAACCAGCTTCAGAGGGTCCAGCTTTATCTACAATGAGCCCACCCGCTGCACGGACCGTGCTGCAGTGAGGACGCTGCAGGATTGGTCCAGTCCCCACTTCCAAGGATGCTTGCACAAATAGTAGGCATCTTACAAAGGCAAAAGATGGATTTGAGCAAAGTTTAGACCCTCTCTAAAAACTCTTGTATGAAATTGCTTTTAATGAGAAATGGCCTTTTTTTTTTGTAAGAGCAATTTCAGAGAACTGTTTCTTTCAAAAAAAGAAAAAAATTGCGTCACAATGAAAACAAGAACTACACTGATTGAAACACATTTATACACTCCTGTAGTAGAGTGACATAAAAGATGTGTAAATGTGAATATATGCACTTCTCCCCAGTGCAGTCTGACAGAATACCTTGAGCTGCTTCTGTTTCCAAAAGTGACAGGTCAGGGACCTGTGTGGCAGCATCCAGCCAAGCTGGATCAAGGAACCAGCTCAAACAGCAGCACAGCCAGCAAGCTCTTCTTCCTCACAAGAACACAGCTACCTCATCTTTTGCAATTCAGCAGCATCAAAACCAAATTACCTACAAATAGTTTTCTAATTATTCTTACCCGTGTCATGCATAAGGTAAATGTGTGTGAGAAACATTTTTAAATGTGCCTGATGGTCATATTCCTTATGTTGAGGCTACTGAAGAAAGCCAAGTGTTCTGAGCAGCTGAACTGGTTAACTTTGTGCTCTGACTGTGAATTGCACCATCCTCTTTTCTGAGTGACATGGTCACTTATTAGAAAACGTGTTATATGAGATGTTTTACAACACATTAATATCTGCTTCTCAACTACCAGCCATCTTATTAAATTCTCAGCGTGTTCTCACTTTGGAGCCATCCAGATAATATAGACAGCAACATTAACAGCAATAAAGACATTGCTAGATGTAATGTAGTATCTAATTAACAGTGATCTCAGTGGGGCACGGCCAGGAGAGGACAACTGAATAAAAATCATCTGCATTATTTAAAGTTACTGAAATATACAATTAATGGCAACAGCACCCATTTTAATTAAAACTCAGAAGTTGTGATCCAAACTGGCTAAATCTGACACAAAAGTAATGGCCTTTGTCAGGTTTAAAGCAATTAGCCAATCTCCAGCCATCCTTTTCTTGTCTTTCCCAATTATTTATGGTTTAATATCTATTAAAGCCCATGGCCATGGCCAACCACCCAAATTCCATACTGTGAGAACAGAGCTCTAAAGACCTCCTGGAACTCTTCTCCCCCTTTTGTGTTGGCCAGCCACTGAAACAGGGGTCAGGGCTGTTTATCCCTGCAAGCTGCTTAGGACAGGCTGGGCATTGTCAGGATGAGCAAAAAGCAGAAAGTCCAACAGCTGGGAAGGCCTCAGGATTTTCAAGAAAAAAAGTGGTCACACTGGAGGCCCAATGCTGGACAAAATGAAGCCACTTGTTGACATATTCCTCTCTATTTTAATCTCCTCAGTGCCAGAAGAGGGCTTCTACTCCCAGCTGTAATACAAACACTTGGTTTCTGAGTCTGCTACACATCCTCAAGGGTGCTCTCCAAGTGCTCCATCACCTGTTTCTCTCATCATTCTTGTAACATAAAGTGGCAAAGAGAAAGCAATGTTTTCTGTGTCAGTATGGGGGAGCATTTCTGCAAATACACAGGAGTCCATGGTTGTAAATGTTGATCTACATTCATTGAAGCCACCCCAAGCCACTGAATCTGTTCTCAAGAAAGAATTTGAGTTGTATGATCACTGATCCTCACTTTTTTTGGTACTCCATTCTTAGAAGATATTTTGTTTTTCTCTTCCAGAGTAGCACTTCCCCCTCAACTTGTGAGTCATTTCTGGTCTCATTTTCTGTCTCTCACAGCATGTCAGTTCCAAAGCTCTGCTTTAATGAAAGACTTGGCAAGCCAGTACAGCTTTTTCACCTGTAGTTTTTAAAATTAATTTAGTATCTTCTCAAGCAGCACATTCCCTTACAGACCACATCAAGATAACACTTCAGCCATATGTGGATGAAAGCCTCTCCCCTCCCTGACACAGCCAACTCAAACACAAGCAGCCACTCCCAGGAAGCTGCTGCTAATAACATCTTTCCTCAATTTCCTTTTTCGGTTTTTCTTTCTCATTCATTCACCTCAACAGGATATTGAAAGGTTTCTGACCTCCATAAAGGTCATTGCATTAGGAGATAGCAAATTCTTCTCTCAGCCTTGATATTTCCCACTTCTCAGCCTTTCAAACTTAGGTATAAACTGTTCAGCTAATTAGAACTTCTTGCAGAGACTATCCAAAATATCCTTCCTTAAGTTTTTGCTTTCATCTCCTCTCTGAAACCATATTTATTTAATCACCAAGAAATAAGCATTGTTCACTACATTGCCTTTTATTTTTCCATTCCCTGAGTAATCACCCATCATAGATCACTTACACACACATACCCCTAATTCACCACCCCACTTCCAGAGAGGTTAAAAAAAAAATATCAGTCTTGGCCAGACTGATTAGTGAGACACAAAGTACCAGCTAGAAATGCTTCCTCATCATGGCTTTTCATCCAGACATCTACCAGACACACTTCTACCTACTATTGTGTGTGGAAGCTTTTGTTTTTAATGGTAACTCACTAAATGAGCATTGTCAACATGCTATGTATTTCATTTGAAGGATGTTTCCCTGCACAACATGTGCCTTGATTTCCCCAGGCACTCAGTTGAAGCTGAGTTTAAATGGGTTTGATATTTCCCTGTTTTTCCTTGTTTCACACAGTTCCTGCTTGATATTTAGTAGGTTTTAAGTGTTATAGAACCTGACAATAGCTGCATGCAATGCATTATTTACAAAACTTTTCACTTCAGTCTTCTACCTGTCTGGAAAGTCAAACCATTCATAGACAGGAAAAACAACTTGTAAAATTTCTGGATTTATTAAAACCTTTATATGCACAAGTTATTTAAAACAGTGAGTAAGTCTGCAGTCAAAGAGCTGGGAAAATAGTATTGAGATCAGCTGAATCAAATCACTCAGCAATTGGAAAAGTTTTTTAGGGTCAGGCTGGTTTCTGAACAGAGTATAGCCTATTTCACTGAGATAAACCAGGTAAAAAGAACAAACTATTCTTTCCACGACTGCCAAAATAACAATTGGACTCTGACTTGTCTCTAACAAAGCCTGGTGTCTAAATAAATTGCCTCAGTTCAGCTTGCCATGAGACTTTTTTCCAGAAAAACTAAACTCCTGTAATTCTAAATTTCATTTTTGTTTCCAAACCCATTCAGTTAAGCCCACGATCGAGGGGAATACCTAACAAGTTGGCCAGAGTGGTTTGAAATACTACAGTCAGTAAAAATGTTAAATTTCACTAGTCATTTCATGTTTCTAATTATTTGGTCTGTTTTAATTTCCTGCCAATAACTATCAGTTTAAATGCTGTCAAACTAGGACATTGTTTAAACTTTTTTAAACTTTGATGTTTTAACACCCACAAATTTCAAAAGGAAGCAGATTTGTAAGCACTTGAAGAGGCAAAGTGAAAGAGGGCAGAGCTTCAGAGAGCATCAGGACTCTGCTTCCTGACACCTGTGGCCTGAAGGACTGAAAAGCTCCTGCCAAATATTCCCAGAGCCCACTGTGACATTCCTCCTTTCTGTCTTTCACTCAGCACACATTAAACCAGTCTTGGGTTTGACTCACCCACCCACCAAAGCTGTGCAGAGGATGAAACGTGAGGAAGTGATCTCATCCTGAATCCAGCAGACCTTTCATTGCCTAACTAGGGATGTGGGAATTTCCAACTGCTTCTCTAACAGAGTTTTTTCTGGGGCACTTTCAAGGCTGCACTACAGAACAGATTTACCAAGTTCAGCATTTACAAACCATAGCAGGGTGGCGTGCCAGAGCCCACAGATGGCTAATGAATGATTTGCTAAAAAAACACTTCACCATACACAAGGCAAAGCCCAAAACATTATGGAAAATGTGATGCTTTCAGCAGTGCCAGGCTCAGCCCATACTGCTGACATCACCACTACGCTGCAGCTTATGTCCCACCTTCAGCCCCTCATCAAAGGGCAATGAACAAATTGCCTTCTAGACTGTACAGAAAACATCCCCTTCAAAAGTGATATCTAATCACCCCCACCACCTCTAAGAACACAATTATTTCCACAATCCATATTCTACTATCTTCAAAAATTGCTCATATCAAATCTCAATCCTACCAAATCAAACTACCAGCATTGCTTAAATAAAACAAAAGCTCAGAACATCAATTTCCACCTCACAATCATTTGAGACCTTTTTAATGACACACTGTCACAATGCAAACATAAAATATTCTGTTTTCTTCCAGCTCTTTGTAGCACAGGTACAACACTTCTAAAAGTAAATTGCAGCAGTATTTTGTCTTTTCTACTTGTCTTTTTTTAAACAAGAAAAAAAAGTATGAACTGAAGATTACGCCTGAGTTTGGATTGAATTTTTTTTGACAAGTGTTGGGAAAATACTACATTCCCTGTAGAAGTGGCCTGTTTGCCATCAGCTTCGCCAATTACAAGCTTAATACCACCCTTGTTCAGCCTATATAGCCAAAACCCTTTTGCAACCCTTCTTGTGTCCAGCAGTAGCTTAACAGCAGATTTCCAGTGAATCTGAAGATGAACAAAAAAAGCTAAAAAACAAACAGGAGAAAGGCAAAGAGGATCTGCAGAAACAACAAGCAGTACATTATAATTTTGTGTTTGACTAGACACCTGCCTCTAATTATCCAAGTGCAGCCTTCCCTGTACCTAAAAGCAGCAACACTTAAAGTCAGGTGAGAAAACACCATGTTTTACATTTGCTCATTCTTCCTTGCAAGACAAATACAACAGTCTGTATTGTACTAAAAGAATGGCTTTACGCACTGCTTTTTTAGCAAAATGAAATCATGGTAAATGAATAAGAATTCTATCCTGAATTCCATCCTGACATGCTGAGAATATAAATTATGTTTCATAAAACTGTTGCACATAACTAATCTAGATGGGCGCTGCTCGCACGAGCTATTAGCCAGCACTTTAAAAGCTGCAGCCTAGTTTAGTGGAGATGATTTTAATTGACTCAAGGGTGTATCTCAATGGTCATGAAATTGTTAGGAAAATGTATTGCAGGGAAAGAGCATTCCCTCAGCTGTGGGGAGCGCAGTCAATGCAATCTAATAATGCTCTGGGTTCCCAACTGCTAGATGCATTTTGAGATTGGAAGTGATTGCATTGAGGATGTAGATGGGCCACATAAATGGAAGCTTTTATTGCTGGTTAGCATAATTACTGCAACTGTCTGCACTGTGTTTGCATCTGCTGGAGCTTGGTTAAGATTTTTGGAGAGTCACATAATGGGAGAATAGTTGTTTTCACAACGAGCTGCTTCCTTGGCTATTTGCATGAAATGCTTTCTTGGGGTTTTCTGCTTGTCTTCTGAAGAGGATAGAACATGAAATGGGCAGGGCCATAACAACACTACCTGAAGAACCCACTAAATTGTGGTAAATCAGAGATAAGCAAATAGCTCAAACCACTTACAGCAAGACATCCCCCCAGACTCACAAACATTAACTGAGAATCTCGTTAAACAAGAAAAAGGATATTATAAAAAAAAATCTGTTCCTTTCCGCTGCATTTTGGGAGTATTTAGCAACTTAAAAGAGACCTTAATTCAAAAACCCCAAACTGGAGATAGCGTTTCTAAGTCAATCACCATTTTTCTCTCCCTCTCCATTTTTGGAGTGTTTGTTTTGTTGTTGCTTTGTACTCTTTTTCTTATTTGAAACCTTTCTTACTCCTGCACTTCTTTCTTTCCTTTTCTCTTGCTTATATTTCAGGCAATAAACAATGTCTTGGTTTTGAAATAACTCCATATCTGATTTTCTTATTGAATTTAAAGCAAGGATTTATGTTGCTCAGTTAAGCAAATCACTGCTCCTTCCGTACCATTGCCATGAAGTCACTGGGAGTCACCACAGCCCATCATGCAAGGACTGGGGTGTCCATGCTGAGAATTTCCCTCCAACAGAAGTCAAACCCAAAGTTTCAGCCCTAATCTTCAAGGTCTGCCTCATGGTTGGCCTCTGCCACCTCTGCTGGGTGGGGTCACCCTGCAGCTGAGATCCACAGCCATGGGAAGTGGTGCTCTGGGCAGCTGCAGCTGGGACACTCAACATCTGCAAGGGATTGTGAGGCTGGGCTCTGCTTCTCCCCACTGGAAGAACAAAGTCTAGGACTCACTCCTCTGCTTTGGCTTTTCCCACCTGGCTTTCAAACTAAATCAATAAGGGGGAGGAGAACGAAGGAATTAGGAATAGCAATTGCTTTAACTGAGGATTTTTCATGTGCTTTGAACTCTGATCAGCCCTACCAGGAGACTGTCTCAGCTGAGAGCCTCCCAGTGTTGTGCATATTGCATTTCCCTTTAAGGGACAAGCATCTAAGAATTCCTTTTGCCTTTGATTTTGCCCAATACCCAGAGAGCACAAGCAACCAGCAGAGGCCTCTGACAGGTTGTTGGCCCTGCTCTAAGTGCCTGCAAAACAGATCAGACCTTATCGTGGCTGAGCCAGACAGCATCACACCCCCGGAAGGGCCCGGGGGCCCTGAAACCACAGCCTCACTTGTTGAGCCAAATCGGATCTTTCAGCTTTGAGTCCTGCCAGCGCTGGAAAACGAGTGTGCTAAGCTAAAGCTACTTATCTAGCTCATTTGCAACCAAATTTTCAAGATTACCCAGTCTACCGCTGCTATAGCTAAATATTTAATTGGTCTTGAAACAGCAAGGGTAACATAAATCAGGATGCAACAATTTCTTGTTAGCCGCAGCGTCTACTTTTACAGGAGCGAGTGAGGAGATGTGGAATCCATAGATTATATTAGCACAGGTCATTCCAAGGGAAACAAATATCCCACTCACCTCCAAGGCTGGGACACTTGCACAGCAGGTGCACTAAGCTGGTGTGTGCTGCAGTTACCTTTGGCACCACAGATTCACCCACGCCAATCTCATTTTCCAATCTGTGGGTCAATGTATAAAAATGATTAATTTTTATTACTAGTTCTGCATGCACTCAGTTGCAGTTCATTAAAATGGATCCAGCACCTTTCATGTGGTTTCATGTAAATTTAAATACAAGTAAAATTGGGGAGAAAAGCTATTCCTGTTTGGTTGGGTTTGGGTTTTTTCCCCCTTCTCTGCCATGCCCAGTGACAGAGGTTAATGTCAGGCAGGATGCTGTGTCCCAGCTGCAATGACAGTGGTAGCAGCAGTAATTAGGGATACTTGGGCTCACACATATGGCACATCTTTGGGAGGGCTTTTTTGTTTAGTTTAATCAGTACAATAATCTCAGTGTTAGAGGTACTCATCTTTGCTACACAGAAAAACCCAAAAAACCCCTACTGCTTGGGTTTCTTCAAAGCTGCCTCAACAAAAACTAAAATCCTAAAAATCTTTTGGCTTTACTGTACCTCAGCTGATCATTTTCATTGAAAAAGCTGGCACACTAGGTTTTATCAACCTAGTCTGTCAAAAATGGCTTAAAACGCAGTGTGGGCCCACATACCAGGATTTAGACTGCAAAAAGCTTGTGCTAATTGCCTTCCAAATCCTGTATATTGTGTCTCACAATATATAGGCTACCAATGTAACAAGTACCAAGCAAGGCTTTTGTCTAAGAGGAAGCAGTAAACACCAGTCTTTAACCTTCCCCAGTAAATGCTTTCTGAAACACTGAAAGCTAAAGTGAATCTCTCTTGGGCACTGATTGCTCTGCTTTCCACAGAGCTAGAGACACACTTTGCAGACAGCAATATACTTTTCAAGAATGTTTGGTGCATTAACCACAGAATTGCATATAAATAGTTCTGACTAAAGCTTGCTTTTAGGTACCAGTACAAAGTGTGCCAGGAGGAGACAAAACGTACTTAAAGACCTATTCAATTTTTATTTGAAGAATAAAAATGAGCCTCAGTTAAGACTTTTTTCATTGCTACATCAATGCCAAATCCTTATTTGCAATATGTAGAGCTAAAGTGAATAAAGGGATCTATCAGTTCCAATCCTGATCCTTAGATACTCTATTATTATTAAGTACAGTCTTTTTAAATGAATGCAAAATTACTGTCACTCAAGGTAATAAGTTCCAACCATGTAACTTGACAAATCTATCATCATTATTACCTTGCATTTTTTCCACTCCCATTGCAATTGCACAATATTGGCTGTCTTAAATTAATTGTTATTTTAATGAAGTAAGACCAATTTAATGAATTCAAATATGAAAAGGTCTAAATTGATTTTACATCTTTCCTTATCATCCTGGACTGCAATCTCTGTCATAAAAGTTCAGGCTCTTCAAAAATAATTGTTCAGGACCAAATTTAAAAGCTTCAGTGAGAGCTTGATTTGGTCTTCTATGTAACCCCCAATTAAAAGAAATGCACTATAAAAACAAGGATGTTCCAATACAATAATGACAGCACTAATTTAATACATTTCTTTAAAACCATACAAAAAAATGTTAAAAGCAAGATGTATAGGTCAAAGAACAAATGTTTGATTTTACACAAAACATTCTCTCCAGATTTTCTAAGAAAGTGGCAATATCCTGCTGCACTGAGCTTTGTGATCATAGGTTAACTATTGCTTCATCTAGAAAGTAATCACCTTTATGATAGCAAAGTGGAAATCATTATCTTGGGTTTTGAAAGCATGTAAATAAGTGCCTGAGACTGCCTATTTCCAGATTAATTTTGTCTGGCTATTCAAACATCACTAATATTATAAATAGAGACATTAATGCACAAGGAAGCCTAAAAAGCTGAGTGTAACCACTCACCCAACAACTGGCCCAAAGTTTAAACAGAGGTCACTTGATGCTAAATACCACTTTTTCTAGTATGTCCTCTTCCAAAAAGTAAACGTTTGCATAAGAAAAACATCTTTTATGAAGAGTAAAACAATTGATTTTAGAAGGATCAATATTTCATTTAGGATGCACGTTATGCATCACTGCATAATGCCTTAATGGCTGGAAATGAATCACATCCAGAAAATCTAAAACCAGATCCTGTAATAAATATTAGCCTGCCTCTCAGGCAATCAAGCAGAACATTTCTGATGAATCTCTCAGTCACATGCTCGAGTCAAACCAGTGTCCTGTCACTCCAAGGGATAAACAGCCGAGGCTGAAGCTTTTGAGATCTCAAATGGGAAGAGGATTTTTACACCAAATTTTGCATGAAGAGTCCCATTGACAAGCAGAGTCTTGGCTCAGACTCTTTGCAGGTCTGTGTGCAGTGGCTGAGAGCCAAGGGTACCCAAAATCAGGGATCCCCAGCACAGCCTGCCTCTGCTCCAGGAGAGGAGAACACCCAGCTGCTGCTCTGCCTCTGCCCTCCCAGCAGTCACAGACACAGCCCAGGAACAGGGCTACACTCTCAAGGCATATTTTTCATGGTATGTAACACCTGCACCTATGCAGACTATCATGCCTTCTTCAGAATTAAGGAAATTAAGATGATTTCTCTTACACTTTAAATAATCTCTGCAGTTGAGCTGCACAACAAGTTTCAAGGTAAATTTTTTAGCTTGTAGATGTGCTACATCTACAAGCATCTCTAAGTGGCTGGTGGTAGTTAAACACACTCTCTGGCAGGGCTTCTTGGGATATGATTATTGGATTTAAATATTCAAATCTTCTCACCTGAAAGCAACACTTCCATTCTCTTGCTGAGCACTTCCAGTCTAGATAACTTGTGAGAATATTTTTCTATTCCCATGCTGTATTCTATGTTTGCCAACAGCAAATTGATTGGAGGTCAGCAATAAAAGCCAAGTCACCACAGTTGGGAAGGATAGATGATTTCTCACCTACCTACGTGGTTATTTTGGGCATCCCACAGTGCTAATTTAGAAAGACAGGAAAAGTATATAAGTGGAAAACTGGTAAAAAGCAAGAGTATTTTCAAGCAAATTTTGGGTTTTTTCCAAATGCACTCAGAATTATAGGTCAATATGAATGCTATTAGCATTAAATACCAACACTACTCATTGAATCATGAGCACTTTTAGTAGCTCTGGTTTTTTGGACTGCTAACAAACAACTGCACTCTTTTCTGTCAATATATTATTTTTCTATTCCTTTATCTCAGGGTCTAGCATGGCTTGTAGTCTTCAAATAAACTCTCAGTGCCAGAAGTATGCCATGCACTTTTTAATTTTAGGTTTTAAGTAAAGATTTACCATTCCTCTTCAGCTTAAATCATGGAGAATTAACATCTTCCAGCAATTAGAGGAACCACTAAACAGCATTGTTCTGACATATTTATAATATATTGCACTGGATCACATTGCTTTTTACATCAGAATTAAATAGTTTTGTCTTCTGGCTGATATTCTTGCAGCTGTATCAGTCAAGGAATTTCATTTGATGATGACACTGTGGTTCAGCTCATGTTGCAATTGGCTATCTGTAGATGTTGGCTGGAGAGGGTCATTTTTCTTTCATTTTACATAAATTGGCTGCCCAAAATATCCAGAAAACTTGATATATTTTTGTTGATGACAATGAGCTTTTATGTCCAAACAAATTCTAGCAAGTGGCAGTTGAGGTAATATAACAAAGTATGCAATGACAGAAGAGAATTGATTATGTTAAATCATTCTACATTAGTTGCATAACCAGAATTTATCACACAGAGAAGTCATCCATTGACATATTCAAGCATATACTTATCAAATGCACATTACTCTGTTTAGCCTTTGGGGATGTTACCAAGGAACTTGGCTAGAACAGCCCAAAAAACAAACCTCCCATCTCTCCTAAAACTGTAGTTCAAGATGGATACTAGACTATTAATCAGATAAGCATTTTTAAAAACCCCAAACAATAATAACTAGCAACTGTGGTTTTTTTCTTTTACATAGGGGTTTTTTTTTTTTCCATAATAAATTTCGCTAGGAATTCAACCAATCAAAAATCACAGAATCATTTAGGTTGGATAAGACCTTTAAGATAAAGTCCAACCACTCATGTAGAACTGCCAAATCCACCACTGCAGCCCATCCCTAAGTGCCTGCAGGGATGGTCACTCCACTTCCCAGGGCAGACTCTTCTCTTTTGGTGAAAAAATGGTTCCTCATATCCAACATGATTTTAAAGATTCAGAAAACGAGTGGGGATGTCTCTTCAATATACTGCTGCCACATGGCAGGAATTCTTCTAGGAGTGTGTCTAGGGTCCAGTCTGGCTGTTCAAAAGCCCCAGCCTCGTGGTTTGTGTTTCTGCATTTCCACTGGTGTGCTGGATGGGCCTGTGGGGACAAGCTGTAATCACAGCTCGTTTTTCACTGAGCAAACCGCAGCACAATATCAGAACCAGACAGACCTTTTTTCCTGAACCACACCACATTATGGTCTGGGAGCTGTGCTGTTAGGAAGGCATTCCCTGCATGACCTCAAGTGCAGCAATTCCTGTCACTTAAGCTGGGAAAAAAACCAAGGAGAAAAATTCAAACCAAGCAATTCAGTTAGATGATGCAATAGGGAACATTTTAGTAGGTTGTAAAAAAAAAAATATTATAATTAAGCACAAAAATCCTAGAAACCTCCTTCTACATGAACCAGACTGTGACTTAATCACATGAGCCTTTAGAAAAACCTCAAGACATAATGGGATTTTTGCAAGAGCCTTCAGAGCTGACAAGTCTGCTAAAGACACACTCAGCCTCATCCCTGTAGTGAAGATGTTTTTATTTCCTATATTCTTTTGATATGAAATAAGCACAGACTGGAAGTATAGAGCTGCTTTTTTAGCCAAACCTAACATATTCTAATATTGTACAACTTCAAACTCAAACTCAACACTGACTCATTGCAAAGGGGTGAAATTAGAAAACTGTCTTGGCCAACTCTGCAGCAACTCACCAGCACAGGAGAGCTTTACTGAAGCCATTGGCAAAAGATTCCCTGCTGCCTTTTCCTGAGAGCAATCCTTCAGTTACTGCATTTTTTCAACTTTGCACTGCATAAAAAGGATGACCTGTGCATGGCCCAGATATTGATTTTGCACTCTGAAGCAAAAGCCTCACAAACTTATTCATGGAATGATTCACAGCTTATTATACAATGTGTTTCACTAGCACTTCTCCACCCACTGCTGATTTCCTGAAGCTCATGAGGTAACCACAGCAATTACTTGCATAGGAAAGAAATATGCTCCATTCTAGAAGTAACACAATATGGTTTAGCAAGTTAGACACAGAGGGGGAGTCAGCACCAAGCAGGCAGTCAGGTCTCTGTTGGCCACCACCAATTGGCAGTAGTGGTTTGTGGGTTGGATTTTTTAAAATAGAAAAAGGGAATTAATCCCACCTAGATTTCAATTAAAGTGTGGGTATTTTCCACAGGCAGTGCTCCCTTCCTCACACAGAGAAGTGCAAAGCAGTGTTACTGGGAAAATCCCCACAATTTTTCAAATTAATCTTAACCAACATGCTAATGGCCCATTTGCTGAAAATGTGATACCACATATTCCCACAAAGAAACCCACCAGAATCTCAAGTGAAACAAAATAAAACAAAACAAAACGAGAGGAGGCTATTCCAGCCCTTTAGAAGACCAAGCTAAAAAAGCAAGTGTGGGCAGAGAGGAGACAAAAGGAAATTATCAAGGGTGATGCTCTAACACAGTTCTGCATTTCTTCCTAGGGGAAAGACTTGGTAGCTCTGAAAGGTCTGAGCCTTCCAGTACCCATGACAGCCCCACTGGGCACCTCTGCTGGTGTAGGGCTCTAAGGCAAGTTGTACAGCACAAGAAAGGACAAAAGGAGTGGCTACTGGGTTAATTAACATCTTTGCCTTCTATTAATGACACAATAAGCTCTTAATGCAAGCAGATTTTCCTCTCAATTAGAGGTCTGGAAAAAAAAAATTCTCCAACATTTTTGAAGTCAAATTCTCACCATGGACCAGGATATCATTTCAGGAGTAAAGAAAAAAATTTACTGAGGTCACAGAAGGTAATAAATTCTACCAGCACATATTTAAAAATACTCTGTGCTGCATATAAAATGTGTGAGAGCTTATTCTGAAGTCCTCAAGCCTAAGTTAGCTCCAAGGGCACATCAGCTCTGTACAGGGCAGAAGAGAGAGCATGGGAACAAGCCAGGGAAACAGTGGAATCCTGTCCTGCACTCACATAACTTCTGTAGAGTGAATTACCTGAGACACCCCCACAATTTTTCCCTGGTTTTATTTATACTCATAGCTAAGGATGTGCTGGAATCAACAAGGAAACAAAGACACTGTGTCAACAGCTTCAGGTCATCTTGTCACTAAGAGTCTTTCAACATCAGAAGCTGATTTTGGTGTCTGAGTTATTTTCATCACTACTGCCAATCAACAGAAGGAGAAAGGCAAACTCATTTGATTGATTTTCATTGCCCACAGCTAAAATCTCTGTCTTAACAGAGGTAGCAAACTTATCATCACACAACACTCTATTTTCTTTTTAGAACCGTGCACACAGTGAAATACTAAAGACATGCACCTGTCTCAGACAGCAATTTTACAGAGGAAGAGATAATATATATCATATTTTACCTTTGTGTAGCCCCCATAGCTGTCAAAATTAGAAAATATGTTAACTCTTTCATTCTTTTATTCATCTGTAATGTTTACCAATCCTTATACTGTGCCAAGATCCTAAATGAAAGGTTTGGGCCCAAATAATGATTCTCATACCAGAGATTGTTTATTGAAATGCAGACAAAATAAAATTATTCTCAAAATAGTCTATGCAAAAAATGTTTAATTTACTTGTATCTAAATGGAAGGCACCAGTAAAAGCAAATATTTAAGAGAGATTGAAGAATAAAAGCTTTGTGTCATTTGCTGTTCCACATCTAGCAGAAAGGAAATTAAAATTTAGTGTTCCTACTTTCTCTATATGCCTACTCCCACCTCTGGTACCTCAGTTTCCCTAAGAGAAACTGGTCCCAGGAACAAAAGCTGCTGCTTCTCTGACCATGGTAAAGATGGGCTGTGGTGGCACTTTCCCTCCCCACAGGTCTGATCTCAGAAATGCTCATTAGACCTCAGCCTCGACAAACAGCACCTGGGCTGAGCTCTTGAGTTTTTCAGACACTGGCTGCTCCCAAGAACTTGTGCTGCCCAATGAGATCCTGCCTTTTTTTTTTTTTAATTGAACACCTTAGACACTTTTTTTTTTTGCCTGAATGACGACTCAATAATATGTGATATTTTTGCTCTTAAACATTCAAAGAAAGCTTCCAACCCGAAATGAAGCTAGAGTGAAACCTTGTTATGACTAAAGCTAATTCTCTTGGAGCCCTGTAAGCAGTGGTCCAAAATGAGATCCCTGGAGGTCCCGAGCACTGCAGGGTCTGCAACAGCCAAACTGGCAGAGCCAATGAACTCTCACATTTTCTATTCTCAGCTGATACCCCCAGCTCCTCAAGGCTCAGCCCTTCGCCCACTGAGAAGATGCAAAGGCATCTGAAGTGAGCATTTCACATCCTTCAAGGGGAATTTTTCACAGGTACCTTGTGCACACTCTGTATCTCTGGGCATATGCTGTAGCAAACGTGCCAGGAATGCTGCTCTGCTGCATTCTTAAGTACCCTGTATTTGTAAGTTAGGCCTGTGAGTTAGTTTTGTGGGATACTAAATCCTACACAAATCCTTGGCTAAATTGTTTAACATAGGTTATAAATGAAGTTAAATGTTGTTAAGTGCTGTTGAGTTTAAATGCTGTTGTGCCTCTAGGCCATATTCCTTTCTATGCTTTTGTCCTTTACCCAGTGCATAGTTTTGGATTTATTTCAGTTTGGATTGATTGGCTCTGGATTTTTGTTTACTTTTCCTTGGTGTGCCCTAACCATTTAGTAAGTAGCAGAGTGAACCTTGCCAATGAACTTGGTTGTGCTGTTGCTTTTATATAAAACACATTCATACTGATGCTTTTGTCCCTGATCCTTTAAGCAACCTAAAAACACTCATTCACAACATAGGCCATAATTTACTTTTTTTTTCCTATTTAGTTTTAAGTCAAGCACCTTCATCATCATCATTTCCCTTAGGGAAGGCTTCAGACTTTCAGTTTTGTAATGAGTCACTTGTGCAAGTGACAAAGTGTGCAGGAAAAGCAGCTGGGTTTCAAGCAGCAAGCTCGTGTCATGGATTGTCAGTGAGCTGTGTCCAAAGGTGCACACTCGAATGAAAGCTTGGCCTTACAAACAGAATCCATCCCAGTGCTCCGGGGAATCCACTGATCATTCGGGCTGGAGATGAAATTTCTTTTCTCTTTCAACCCAGAGCTCTGTAAAGAGCAGATGTTCTCGATGAAGTATCCATAATGATGCCAAGATATTTGGATTTTTTTTTTCCCTGAGCAGTTAATTTCACATCCAGCAACGTGTGCGAGTAATTTAAAGTTGTTCCTTCTGATGGAAGACACCCCACACTTGCCTGTACTGACTTCCATGTGCTGTCAAACTGCCTGAGCCACAGCCACACAGACCCCAGGGACTGCAGGGCTGGACACAGGGAGCTGGGCAGCAGCTCCCAAATCACAGCCCAGAGCCTGCACTGGCATCCAGAGGTGCCAAAGCAGAAAGCTCCACACTCATGACTATTCCTTCCACATTAGATGCAGCCTCAGCCCTGCTGCTGGGTTTGATTAAGTTCTTCTTGAACTCCTCTCTAAGGTACATTAACACCAATCAAGTTAAATGTGTGCCACCCATTTGTTCTCCAATCCTTGAAGTGATTAGGAAGCATATTAACAGTTCTGTCTTGATATGGAAAAACAAACAAAACCGCTCCATGGTTAAAAGCAGACTCACTCCTGTTCTGATCTGAAACCCTGTCCACAGAAGTGAAAACAAAAGGAATAATGCAATTATGTTCACACATTTAGCAGTGGTGTAACTCCAACATGTGAGCATTCTGTTTTGATTTATCTAGTAACTTTAACCACGAAGGGATACAGCACAGCTCTGCTCATGCCAGCACTTACCCCGTTAGGTTTCAACAATACAGTTCAAACATTGGGAGCCCAGCCACCAGACCTGCTCCTGTGCTGATAGCTGAGCCAAACTGGACCCCATTTTCAGCATCTTTGTGCTACACTGCAGAAATGCAACTCCTGTGTAACCCTGCCCTCTTTCAGGCAGTACACAGGGGAGCTGAGGAATTTATCAAAGTTTTCTTGCTCTATCACCATTTAAGAAAACAATGGCAGCACTGGACTGGGTTGGCCAGCAGTGTGCACTCTTCCTGCTTTCATGCTTACTGTGGATGAATTAAACTTGGAGAGCGTTTGAAACATTTGTCCAACATGCACTGCTACCAACACAAAGCCTTTTCTTACAGTCAAAGGCAAGAGTATGCAAATCCAGGCAAGAACACAGCCAGGACACAAAGTGTTTTGAATATCCTGACTGGCATCTAGTCCCTTGGGAACCACTGCCAGCAGGAACAGATGAGCTACTCTGTGCTGAGAAGGTTTAATAAACATGGCAGTTTTCAGCAGCTCCCTGACACCTCCACCATCTGCTACAGTAAGATATTATTGTGAAACAAGAGTCATGCGAGTCTGAATGTGCTTGGAGTACAGTGAAATGAAACTCATGTTAACCAAAATGGGGTGTAACTGCACAGCTCCACACTGGGAAATATCCTCCAGTGGGTCTCCCTGTCTGATGGCTGTGGGCAGCCCTTTTAAGGGCAAACCTCTGCTTCATGAAGAGAATTATCTTTTAAAAAAGATGGAATTTTCATTCTCGATAATTTCAAGGTTCATGAATTGCATCACGTGCAAAGGATTGATAATGGAGGATCAAAAGGCAGGATCCATGCCTTAATGGACCCAGTAGAACTGAGGTGGCTTGTCACAACATCATCTAAGTCTATTTTAAATTTCCACAATGTACCTGGAAAGGAAACACGTTTCAGACCAATAGCGCGACCAAACCACATCAAGTAATTGCCGTGGCCGCTATCATCATGTTCTGGTTTATCAGAAATCAATGTGAAACAATCTAAATCTGGGTGGCAGATGCTAACTACCTCCAAAATGTGTAACTCCCTCAGTATTATGACAAAAAAGGACCACAGCAGAAGTCCAGCTTCCTTATGGTAACAACTGAGGAACTGGCTCCACAACAACCGGCTCCCAACAAGCTTAGCTTTCCACAAACCATCTAAAAAATGGAAGAACTTTTGCAAGCAATTAAAAAAACCCACAAAAACCAAACCAAAACAAAGAACAAAAAAACCCATCACACAACAGAAAACACAAACTAGATGCAGGCTTTGCAAAAAAGCTACATTCTTTCCAATCAATCCCTTGACTATATTCAGGCAAGGGAAGGACCCCCATCAAAAAATTAATCCCAACACCAATTGAACAGCAGCCAAGATAGTTATCTGCTCCATATTTTACCTCATGTTTGGGTTGCCTAACACACCTAATCAAATCCATAGGTTTGGTCCCCTCCCAGCCTCCACACTGCCTCTCCCTGTTTCAGATGCAAGACAGTGTACAAAATGTGTTTCAGATGGAATGATTCAACATGGGAAGCAGAGTTCATCCAGAAGGAAAGATTTTCTAAATGAAAAAGCTGCAAGCCTCTGTGTATCCAGCAACTTTTTGCTGTATGTTCTTTTTGCTTCCTGGACATAAGAGATAAGAAATGAACTTTTGATTTCATAGTACAAAAGTTTCCTATCAATACTGCTTAAACTTACCATTGCCAAGGAAGAACCTCAGCACACATCAGCTTGACGGGAAGCATGAAAAGGCAATGTAACATTTTGGTGATCTGGTGGGTCCTTGGAATTTGGAAAACAGCAAGAGCCACTGTTTACAGAAAGTCCACCTGGTCTTTAAATATCAGTCAGATTCTTTCCTAAAAATTAAAAGTAATTTAAGTGGGAAATATTGTGTATTTTATCTCACATTTTAAGCTGATTTTAATAGAAGATTGTGTATTACATTGTAAAAATGAGTTCAAACTGCACATTTCAGAGAGTTAAGCCAATGAGTTAATTTGCAGAAACTACAGGAGCAACCCAGAAGCCTGCCAAGCCCACTATTCTGAACATCTCACTGGTTTAGCACAGGTTTTAAGCTGTCACCTTCACTTTGCCTCAAAAAGCTTTAACCTATTACACATTGGAAACTGAAACCTAGGACTGTCCACTGCTTCTGGGTATAGAGAGAGGCTCTGGGCTGAAGGGGTGTTCTGGCTTGTGCTCTGGCTGTGCAATCCACAAAAGCTTGTGGCTCTCATAGCCTGCTTTTCATAATAGGAGTGAAGATACTTTCAGATAACACAAAAAATTAACAGCACAGAAATAGTGTGAATAAATGTTAGAGGGTAACAGTGACAGGGGGCATTTGGTTTAACTGGCACAGGATGAGAACTTCCACTTGCCTTAATGTGCTTAGTTCAGAACAGCAGAGCCTTATCCTTTGTCCCCATCGATACAAACTCACAAGTTAGAAGTTCAACCAACGCTTTTCTCCAGCAAAAATAGTATGGATGTAGAAAATCATTACCTCCCACCAGCCCCAGAAAGCAAAAGCAGGCAGTGATGTCCAGATCTCCCAGGAAAAGCTGTATTTTAGAAGGCTGTTCCCTATGGCAGCCACATAAATCCATACATCTGCGCATGCAGTCCCATGGAGGAGTTCTCCTGCTTGAGGCTCATGCAGGGGTTAATTTCTATAGCAATGGTGATTTGGCTGTGTGACAAAAACCAAAGCACCACCTCCACACAGGACTTTCCTAATGCCTCACCATGAAGCTCTCCCCATCAATCTCAATTTCTCTCCAATTGCTCTACCTATTCTTTACTTCTAAGTCATTCCAAGCTCAAGACAAGCAAACACCCATTCTCTCCATGAAATCTGGGACTTACAGAATCCCAGGCACAGAAGTGTTACCACAATGCTCTAGTATTTAACATTAATAAATTAATAACTGTATTCCAGCCTTCTCTCTCTCCTTCTCTTACCCGCTTACATGCTTGTTGGATTATACTAAAATGTTATTGTGCTAAAAAGCAAAGAAATAAACTATATTAAAGCATTTCCCAAATAGACCTCTGCAGCACCAGTGAGGCAGACACTATGAGGCCACACATAGCTCAGATATTTCCTGTGATTCTGTTTGACCAGAAGGCATCCATTGCCTTGTTATAGAGCTCTGCAGTTGCCCCCAGTGGAAATATCTTGGCATTCCTCTAAAGTCATGAAATGCAGATGTAGCAGTTTGCACTGAGCTGGTGCTTTGGAGATGTGCCATCACACAAACTCAACACATTATTAATCTGGTCACAATTTCCATTTAAACTCAATGACACTTGAAATTATATGCCTTTACATTTAAATTATAGATAGGTTTGGAAATATTTTAATCAGTAATCAATTCCCTACCCCACCTAAAAACAGATGGTAAAATGTTTCAGTTAATAGAAGGAGCATATGAAGGGGAAAAGGCTTAGAAATAATACTACTAAGCAACACAAAGAATGTTTAATAAATGGGCCAGACCCTGAGCTCACCAGAGCCAGGAAAAAATACAGTCTGCACTTTGATTAAGTCAATGTTGGGGCACTCTGACACACATTGGTATTTGCTTATTTTCAGCATATGCTGCATAATTCCAGCAGATGCTTTCCCATCGAGTATTTAAAAAAATAATTTTCCACTTGTCAATTTCTTATTTTGATAAACACTTTTTTTGTATCAAAAATGAAAAATATTGGATTACCAGTAGAAATATACTTAATATAAAATCCTCACAAGGGCAGGTTTAAAAATGCAGCAATGTAGTTAGTGATTTTGGGTTTTTTTTACAAAATACAGTGTAGCATGTTATTACATAAAAATCATGTAAGCAAGGGCTATAAAGAATCAAACACCATCTACTTATCTGATTAGAACCTCCTGTTCCAGCTCCAGTGTAACTACAGAGAATAACAACTAACATCTACCAGCCAACTCAGCACTCATGTCAAACTAGCCTCTGAAGGCAAACTGTTCATTCCTACTGGTGCAGGAAATTAAAGACCAACTTGTAATTAAACAAAGCTAATGTTTCTAGGTGCACTCAACGTTTGGCCAGATTTGAGTAGGCTTGTGTAGGAAGAAATACATCCTGAACTCTCAAAAGAAGATCCTATGATAAAAGTTAGCTTTGCAAAAGAAAATACTCGGAAAATTATTTTTTTAAAGGGATAAAGTATTTCATGCTTTCCATCCTTCATTCTTCAACATGACTGCATTAGTCTAAATGGAAGAATAGTTCAACATGGGGAGTAGTACGTCCCAAAAGGTAGAAGTCAGTGAAGTTATGAACCAAAACGAGCATTTTATAGAAAAAAGTGCTCAAGAACCCTGGCACCATCACCAAGCCACCTGTGCAGAGGTAAGCATCCAAAAGTCATTCACAACCTGACCTCTGGCTGTAGCTTCATTCATCTTTCCTCAGGAGACACACACAGATGCTTAATTTTAGAGTACATTTCCTTCTTAACCTGACAGATCTTTCCTACATCCTCCTTTGACACGGAGCAGCCAAAATCATTACAGAGCCTGACAGGTTGCCTTGCTGCAGGTTTTTTCTTTGCTGAAGGGAAGGAGCAGTGATAGCAGGAAGGTTAACACATGCCACCACTGTACAAAAGGAAGATACATCACAGAACACCAATTCTCTTTTAGGACAGGTTAACTTTCTGTGACACAGCTGAAGAAAACTCAGTTTCCTGCCCCCTGCTCTACCTCCTTGGTGCTCAGAAGGAGCCTGGCTGGTCTCCCCAACACCTTCAAAGTTTTCATCCTGCAAAACTGAATCCATGCACTAGGCTGGGATCCCCCAGTCACTCCAAGAGGACTCCACTGAAATTCATAGATCTAAGCAAGCAAATGCATCCAAGTATGAACCTTCTGTGCAGGTTTATAAATCATGCCCAGATTACTTAAGCCAACCATGCAGTGATTTACCACTGAAATATAGTTCTAAAAGCAGAGCAAGTTCTATCATTACTCCATTGAAGTGGCAAAACATAAAAAACTATGACATGGTAAGAGTATTACATATGCATGAAGTGTTCCTGCTCGCTAGGATAACACCGTGCATGATGGCTGGAATTAATTTTCCAACTAGAATACAATGTTATTAATAAAGCATGACAGAAAAAAATCAAATATGTTGATTTAAAAATCAAGTAATGTCTTTGTGCAGCAATCAGATACAATTCCAGTAATGAGTGTGTTATCATAACCCACGAGAGACAAACAGGCACATTCAGTGTATCAGTGAAAGAAACCTTTCCTGACTCATGCAAGCAAATCAAGTAGGATTTTCAGAAACAGTCATTTGACTCTGAGCAAGACAAATTCTCAGGGAGCCACAGCCTCACACTCAGAAGAGGCTCTGAAGTTATGCAGTTTGTGTAGGAAACAGTAACACCTGCCTGGTTTGGCCCTCATCTCACTTTCCTGAAGAGAAACACCAAGATTTCACACCAAGAGTGGAACAAAACTTTTTGCTCATTCACTCAATTACAAAGACCATGTTTCATCCTTAGCTGCTCTGGGCATTGCCAATCAAGTACCACTGACCGACCCAGGTACTCCCAGTGCTCCAAGGAGGTGGTACAGGGAGGATGGAAGCCAGGGAAAGATGCAGCAGCATCATCTGGGACAGCATTCCACCACCAGAGTAGGGGATGGCTTCTGATAGGAGCAGCACACACAAGGAGGGGTGGATGGGACCCATCAGTCTCGATTCCCAAAGGCTGAAACAGGAAAGGAGACCAAGTCCTGAGGATTAGGAATTCACAGAGGTGAAAACTCTCTGGAGAATCTGTCACACAATCCCTCTGCATAGACTGTCTGTGGGTTTTTCTGAGCAGCACAGAGAAATGCAGGCAAACAGGTGATGTTGTTTCTGCTAGCCAAGCCTTCTGTTCCTCCCACACTCCTCTTGTCCTTCATTTCAGTATTCAGGCCAGACAACTCCTGATGAAGCAAATATCCACTCCAGCCCCAAGCATCTGTTCCACACATCCCTGCTTAGGCAGAGTTCTCAGCTCTTGCTGCTTTTCCTCCTCCTCTTCCTCTGCCCACTCTCACATCCACAGCCAACCTCTCACTTCCCCTCTTTCAGCACGGTTCAGCTCATCTGCCTGTTTGGCTGCAGCAGAAACTGCCACTCACACATCCCAGCTCCCCAGAGGTACAGAGAGACATTAGGAAACAGCTTGAAATAGAGCAAAGAAAAAGGTTTTGGTCTTGTCCTGAAGCATTTGAAGTCTGCAGTGCTGCAATTGATTTAAAGCACCTTAAAATGTATTCCTAGCAAAGCCATGCATTACTACATTTCCTGACAGGAGATTTTAGATTTTTTTTTAACTCCCAGTATGTGTCCACAATGGTGTGTGCATTTCCAATGGTTTAAGAGCTGATACTCTGATCTCCTAGTTATCCAAATGGCTGTTAAGCCATTAGCCATAACCTGAGCCTGAGATGCAAATCAACAAGGTGGGGACAGAGAGGATCTCTCAGGTCAGTCTGAAAATTATTTCCTAAGTAACCTTCAACTCACTGTGCTCCAAAAGGTGCTGTGGACTAAAGCAATCTTTACTAAACAATGCAGAGAAATGATTTGCTGTGTGAGTGCTATCAGAAACCGCTGTGCACTTCAGAGTGGGCAGACATCTGTTACATCTGTTTCAATGAAAACCCCCAAGGGATATTCTGCAGTTTGGCACCCTAGCTGAATGTTATAATGTCAAATATGAAGCACATAACACAGCAGGGTGTCCAGGGACAGGGAAAGGCAATCCAAAGGACTGCCCTAGTTTCTGTTAAAAATAGGTCAAAGAGCTGGTATAATCAAAGTCTGGCAGTGCATGCTAATTACTGACAGCGTGTCTCACACTTGCAGTGACTGCAAGCCACTCATACACACCTTATTAGCTAAACACACAAGAAGCCTTTTCTGATATCTAATATTCGAAACAAAAATGTAGGTTTCCTACCACTGCAAGAAATTGGTTTTACTCTGGATGACCTGTCAGATTAATTTCCAGTTAAATCAATAACCAATGGAGACATACTTTCCAGGTAATGATTAAAAATTCATTAATATATATTTGCTGAACTAATAAACAAATATTTTACACTATGAATATCAAATAGCTTGTAGATGTTAATTATAGAACATGAGATTGCTGCACAAGTGCATTAAAAAAACCACCTGTGATATAGCAGAGAGACAGATAGGAAATGGAAAGAAAGCAGAGAAATTTTATACATTTTTACAGGTAAAATGGGACTTTAAGATAAAAATTAGTCTCCATACCCAAAAATTAATACATATCCTTGACAACATTGCATTTAGGGCTGATCAGAAAATTCCTTTTAATTTGACCAGAAAGTAGCACAGGAGGAAAAGGACAATGTTACTGTGTCACTGAGCTAAACCAGATAAATTAAAGATAAACCAGTCACAAATTGCTCTATGTATCCATTCTTTGGGAGTCAACAATGCTGCCAGAGAAGGGAAAAGGCTGAGAAACTAATTTTGCAGTTTATACTAAAACAATACATGAATTGACATGTTAAACAAAGGCTCTTTCAGAGGTCCCAAACAACCTCACAGACCCCCTCCTAAATGAACACCTGCAATGAAATAAAGAAAAATCTTGACTCTGGAAGTGATGTGATGTAACAATGGCTTCAGTTAGGAGCATCCATAACTCACACATTGTAAAATTATTGACTGGGCTGTATCACCTCTCCTCTTCGATCTGCTCACCCTACCAGAAAAATCTCAGTAGCAACAAGATTATGGATTTCTGCAGCCTAAGAAAGAATTGCGCAAAAATGGTCTCAGAAAATTATTTTCCTTGACAAATTTCTTGATTTTCAAGGGGTGGGATAAGGAAACAAATTTTTCTAAATCTCTCTGGAATTATCACCATTTTTAGCCAAACAACCAATGTGTTAGAAAAGTTTTTCTAATTGTGAACAAAGGAAAGGTTCCCTCTTCCTGCTTTAATGCAAATGCTTTGCATGCAGCCAATATGTAGAACTTGCTAATAGCAATTTGCTGCTCAAACAGTAGAGTGAATTTAAAAACCAGAAAATGCACTTGTCCCTTCAAATGAACAGATTTCCCAATTACAGCAGAGGCCACACTCAGCAATACAGAGAAATTTTCTAGTATTCTTAGTTTCAACTTAGAAACTAATAAAACAATCTCATTTACTTATAATCTTTGTAAGAGTTTTTTTTTAATGATTGGGTAATTCTATGCTTTAAGTTGAAAGAAACTCCTGTCTCAGCAAAGGTCTCATGGTGAAGAGTGCTGCTGATTGTTTTGCCATCAGCAATGGAGAGAGAGCTGGCTGAAGCACTGTTTGCCCAAGAACACACATCTGAGCATTACTTGTCACCAAATAATTGTGTTAATTTAAGGCATTTAAATTGGATAGGCTAGAATTAATGGCTGTGTTTCTCAAAGTTAATTTTTCCTATGGTATAAATCACTTGCAAGATGTATTCAGAAATTCTAATGTAGGAAGTTATCCAGGCATGGGGCAAAAGGGAACTTGTGAGCATTTGGCTCCATAAGGCCATAGGAAACTCAGGCACCTTCACTTTTCACTGGCACTAAGCATTTTGGATCTTGCACAAAGCAGCAAGACATTAGAATGCTTTTGACCCAAGAATTGTTGCTTTCAAGTCAGGTTCTTCTGACACACACATGAATCCTGAAAATCCATTCATCCCTCCAGCAGGATTTTGCTGACAGCATGTTCAGACACGTGGGGAAAGAAGACCCTCATTTTAATAAGTGGATGTATATGGATGGATTAGGCACATTAAGAAAATTTAGTAATGTGCCTGCAAGAAAGCTATCAATTTAGCAAATAATCAATATGAGAATTCTGCAAAGTAATCAGAAAGCATGTGAACTCAATAAAATCTATTTAGACTAAGTTATGTCCTTTTCTTCTACCAACACTCACATTATTAATTCCAAATTACATAATTTCCAGCTTGTTTACTAAATCTAGACAACCAAAAGGAAAGCCACAGGCAGTGAAGGCACAGCAGAATGGTGTGGCACAAAGGCTGTGATTGCAGCATTTCCTGTACTAGATGTAGGTCACACAAGCTATTTGAGTGTTGGTAAAGTCTACAGGAATACTGATGGAAACACTTTACACTTAAGAAACAGTGAAATATTCCTCTGAAATGGTCAATTCTGCTGCATAAATAAGGGCAGCCTCTTCAATTTTCTCATGGCAGCATTGATCCTGGGAGGCAGGATCAGTAGGAGATTGATCAGTGAGGCGTTACAGTTACACACCAATCCATCATTCAGCAGAGGTTATCTAATGCTCATGGTCTGTAGAAACCAGCAACCCACACAGCAACTGCTATAAACCCTCTGGTTCCAGCAGTGCCAACATGGACAAATTTGGCTGCAACAATTCATTAGTGAACAGTGTTGAAGTTCCTGTAATTCAAAAATCAGCACCTTTCCTAATCGCTCATCTCTGTGCTTTCGAGGCACGATGGCCTGTACCATTATTTATTGCACATTGTAAAAAGGATGGAGGAGAAAAATCACATTATAGTCAGATCTTGGCAGCACTCTTCAAACAGAGGATTCTTCCATGAACAATATATTATGAACAGTTTGAAGTCAATCAAAGCACTGTGTCTGTTAACTTACAAGCTCAGAAAATGCAGTCGCTCAGCATTTGTTTCTCTTGACCTTAGCCACAGACTGATGAATTCTCTGCAAGCACAGCCCAGCTCATATTATAACACCTCACACTTAGGAGATAAAGATCCCCTCAATCTCACACCTGACCAGTCCATTGTAGCTGAATGATGCATACAAAAATTCACTGTATAAACAAACCAACCTGGCATATTACTTTACGAGATAACTAAGAGATCTTGTCAGAACAACCATCAGATACTGCTGAGCACAAATACTAAACAAGAACTCCACAACATTCATCACCTTTTATATTTTTAATTTCTATGAGCCAGAAATTTCCATAAATGCTTTCCTTCTTTAAAGCCTGGAAACAAGAGCTGCATCCCATAACAAATATTATGGGAAACCACTCTCCCCTTGATGTTAGTTAATGCTAAATGAAGTTTCATGCATACATGATGAGCAGGCACAGCATCCCTTATGTGAAAGCTTCTGACCAAAGTAGATTTTTCTGTCTAATCCCCCACAAGAAATAATTCTTAGGCAATCATACTACACATGTGCTTGTCCAGTTGTCTGTTTTCCCAGCAGCTTTTCAACACCAATTTGAGCTCTATTAGCGCTTTGAGAATATTAAAATTCTACAAGTTTCCCAGAAATTGGAAGCTATGCAAAGGATATGAGGCAAGAGAAAGATGCATAATTTTATTTTCAGGCCTTAAGAAGAACACAGGTCTCACTGCCTAATCTTTGCTTGCTGGCACCCACCAATAAATGCCTGTCTTGAAATAACATTTTTGTTCAAGAATCTGAAAAGAACAGACAGGTACAAGTTATTCAATTAAATCTTGTGAATTTTAATTGAGATACAAAAACCAAAACCCACAAACTCTTCTGCAAGGGATATCAATACTTATCTACATTAGACTGTGGAAAGATGCTGAACGTGGTTCTTGACTCCCCAAAGGTACCAAACCTCCCTTGGTTCAATGCATTGCTTATTTCTGCCTTGCTTTTCCAATTTTTGGGACCTACTTGGACAAAGCTTTTTGGTTTGGTTCCCTCACAGTGCCCAGTGCAGAACAATGCTTCTGTACCATGTCTATAAAAATTCAGGCTCACTTTTTAAGTAGGGCTGAGCAAAAAATCAGCAACAGGAGTAGAGCCTTAAGACAATACCTGAAGTGGCGCACAAAATACTGAAATTCTGATACTGTAAGTCTTAAAATAAAAATCTGATGTCTCATAACTAAGTCATGAGACCTCATCAGCTCACTACAACAGTCTCAGTGCTTCCTCTAAAAGCCAGGCTGTCTCCAGGGAGCCATCTTGCTAATATTTCTCAGTAAAACGTAGTCTGAGCACAATTGCCACTAATTTTACTTACCTCATTTGCTTGGTATCTCAGATTTTTATAATGGCTGGCACTTCTGATGCATTTTAATATGGTTTAAAAAGGAATCAGGCTGAATAAAGAGAAGAAAATGCTATTGTCTCCTTTCCCTGTGTAGCTGAAATCTAATTGCAAGCCCATTTTCCTGGCAGAGCTACCAGTTTTTCACACAGGTCTCATTCCTGAAGATGTGCACTGCTCTTCAGTACAAGGAATTTACTGGCACCAGAGCTGTTCAAAAGCACAGCCAGACCCTGGGCAGCCTGTGGGGAGATCATGCCTGGGGACAGGGCAGATGGAAAGATCCCCCACCACTGAGGGCAAGGGTCTGGGTTTGTAACTGGGAGGGAATTGGGAGAGAAAGAACAGACCCAATTCCTGGGGGATGCCTGAGGAGGGGCTGCAGAGCAGGGCAGCTGCAGCTGGGCAGAACCAGCAGGGCAGAAGCCCCAGGGCAGAGCTCAGGACACGTCAGAGGAGCACAAAAGGTCCTGCTGGGGGGCTTTGTGCCAGATGGACACTGGTTCTTTCCCCTCTCCCCTGGCAGCTCCTGCTCCAGCAGCAATGCCTGTGACCTCTGCAGGCTGCTCAGTGTGCTCACAGAGCCAGAGGATTAGAAATTAGCAAATGAATATTTAATCAATTAATATCAGGCGAGTGTGACAGACTCAGATAAGCCAGTCTTTTCCACAGTGGGAAATCACTAATGTTTCATTAAAAAGAGCATATTTCTGTGCCTACACCTTGTGTAAAACACAAGTAATAAAACAAAAGGAAAAGTAAGCCCACTTCCACAAACTCCCCTACAGATTATTTTTTTTTTAATTTGTGACAACAGCATCAAGGCTTTGGTAGCTAAGAATTAAAAATTAAAAGCTGTAAATTATTTTCGTTTCAGACTCACTGAAAAGGAGATTACCCCACACTTTCATTTTTTTTTTTAAGCATCCCAAATGCAGATAATTGTCTGAACCTCATCCCCTGGGTAGTTCTTGTGGCATAGAGCAGCAGTAGCAATGTTAAAACTTTGCAGCCCATCGCTCACAGAAATGTTCTGTACCTGCTCAAAGCAGCAGCAGGTTCCTTCCACCAGCAGAACTGGCTGCTCCTGCCCATTTTTGGCACCCCAGCTCAGGAAGGTCTGGTCAAGGCATTTGCAGAACCCAAACAGGGCATCTCTATCACAACCCTGTCCAACCAGATTTTCCAGCAGCCCCTCCCTGGGCACCTCCTCCTTCCTGGGGAGGGTGGTGGGAGCATCTTGTGTTCCCAGAGCTCAGCCATGGCCACAGGAGCAAGTGTGGGTCCATTGCAACCTGGGAACCTCTTTCTCCACCCACAGAGATCACAGGGAGGAAAATAAAAATGAAATGTAAAACTATTAAAAAAATAAGCACAACTAATATCTTTAAAAGGTCAAGCCTTTTGTTGTCACCACAGGCACACTCTGCAGGCACAATTACTGCACCGCTTGCAGCACGGGTGTGATTTTCAGTGGAAGGCAAAAATGAATCTGCTGTTTTGTCACACCAGCTTCCACAAAGCTCTCAGTGAGGTTAAATTACAGGCTACAGACACAGGTCTGGGTGGCCCAGCAAGACCCCACTTTTAGGAGTTTTCATGAAGGATGCAGAACCTGGTGCAGCAGCTACTGGAGAGGGCTTTTCCCTCAAGTGCTCAGGGCTTTTAGCTTTTCAGAGATGATAATTGGCTTCCCTCCCCAGAGTGGATTTATGCATGCTTATTTCCATGGATCATTTTTTATCTGTGACAGTAATTGCTGTCCACCCCCATGTGCAGTTTTCACCTTACACAGTGTTACACCATGCTGCTGCTGGAGTGCACAAGGCACTGATTTCCCAGACCTCCACCTTTCTGATTCCAAACCCCAGATCCTCAAAACTTCTTGATGATCATGAGCTCACACAGACCACCACCCACCTGTGAGCATAATTTACAGCAGAGATGCGTTCTGCCTAAAAAATATCTGAATACTCCCTTTCCAGCATTAGTTGAAAGCAGCTATATTCACCAGCAATTTTGGGGATAGTGATGGGGCACTTTGTCAGGATTTTCCTGCCTTGTCACTCTCCAGTCATACTCAAAACAGCACGAGGGCTGTCAAAAAAAAACCTCTCAGTGCAACAAAGCTGCTGTACTTCAGATCTTTAAAAGTGTCCTTTCTGGGATTCCTTGGTTAAAAAGTTAGGGCACAGTGGGAGGTAAGGAAAAATATTAATTTGCTTTCTTCATCCCCAGAAAAAACAAACACCCACCAATATCTTTTTCATTGGTATGTACCTTTTCTTCTAAGTAGAGGAAAAATACTCTGCTATATTTTAAAATACATAGCAACCAAGCCAACTGTCCTTTAAGGCTTTACAAATACTCTGAATCCCTTGCAGAAGCAGACTTCTTGTTTTAAATGGGAATTTGCAACCTGTGTCTGGATTCTGCCAAAACATGCAACTTCCACCCTTTGCTTCATGTTCAAAGATAAACCATTTGCTTGGGAATGAGATCCTTCTCAGTAAGTAATTAAGAAAAAGTCTATTTTAGTGCATGATGGCTGCCCTGCAGGTTATGCATTGAAATTCCTCTACTGCACAGCTGATAGCCAAGGAGGGTCCTTTCAATAAAATCTAAATTTGCCTTTAGTCTTCCTGCAAATGTGGTATTTACCTTCTGTTAAAAATCTTTCAGTGATGATAATAAATGCACTGCAGACAGAAAAGAAATACAATTCCATACAGTAGAGTATCTGTGTGGCAAAACAACAGCACTACATTCTTTGTGCAGTAGCATCTGCCAAGTCTGATAAGAACTGCAAGAAAACCCTTTTTTAATGTATAAATTGTGATCCATGTACAACACATGGAAGAAAATTTGAATTGCCTGGACAAAAAGCTGAGCAATGCAGTGCTCTGGAATTACAACCCTGGATTTTATTTACTTATCTGCCTTGCAGTGGGAATAGTATCACCTCCAAAAACAGTCTTTTTTGCTTCAAAAGAAATCCCATTATCAAATTGAGAAAAAGCTGCTTAAATCTGAGACTGTGCACAGCCTTTTGCTTCTAGAAAACAAGCTCTTTTTTTTCCAACAGTATATTTGAACATATATATCTTCCATGCAAGAAATAATCATATAATGTATCTCAACATAAACATTAAAACGATCCTAGAATCCACCATATTACACTTCAAATAGTAGAACTACAATGAAGCTAGCTGACTGCACTCAAAACTATGATTAAATCCTCTGAATTTATGTAGAGCTTATATCTAAGAGAGAAAAATATGCCACAATACCACCATCAAAATTAGGGCAAGAGTGCTTAGGACACAAGAAGCTGTATTTTGTTGGGAAAATACAGTATCAGCCCTGGGCCAAGCCATAGCAAGCTGAGGTGTCTTGAAGTTATTCAGCAAGAGATCTCTCTGATGCAGATGGGTTTTCTCCCACACAGCTTTTAATTGTGAAGAGGCTGTTCTGATTCTCCAGCAGGAAGACACAGACAGCACACAAACTCTGTGCAAACTTTAGACATGTTATGTGAATAATGCACTCCTCTCCTATGTTATGTGAATAATGCACCCCTCTCCTATGTTATGTGAATAATGCACCCCTCTCCTATGTTATGTGAATAATGCACCCCTCTCCTATGTTATGTGAATAATGCACTCCTCTCCTATGTTATGTGAATAATGCACCCCTCTCCTATATTATGTGAATAATGCACCCCTCTCCTATATTATGTGAATAATGCACCCCTCTCCTATATTATGTGAATAATGCACCCCTCTCCTATATTATGTGAATAATGCACCCCTCTCCTATATTATGTGAATAATGCACCCCTCTCCTATGTTATGTGAATTAGCAGAAGGCCCAAAAGATACAGAGAATTTCATTGGCATAAAACTTCTCAGGATGAATATTAGAATTTGTACTTCTGGGGGTTGGTAGCACTAATCCTACCACTGAAACCTCTGAATGGTCATTACCATGAGCACCTGACAGGTATATTATACACTCACAGCAAACACTTAAACAAGCAGAAAATCAGCCAAAGGGCTCTGTGCATTTGCATAATTTGCCAGTACCTGTGAAGTGCGTGCTTGCAAGCTGTAGAAATGTCAAAATATACTTTCAGTGGTGGATGATGCTCAGTGTTTGATTCTAGGTCTTGAAATCCAGAATACATTTAATTTAGAAATATAGTACTAAGGTAAATGCCCCTTTCAGCTAAACATATTTCAAGTATATGGGCAGTTTATAATTTTTGAAATATTTTTATGGGAATACAGCATTAGAAATATCTTAGCCTATTATGCTACACTCTTGTGTCTGCATTTTTACAGAAAACATGAAGTTGGAGGTACCCCAGCCAGGCATTTCTAGAGGAAGGATGCACTGATTTCCTCAAGTCAGCTGTTGCTCAGCAGGAAATCCAAACCCAGGAGGATAAAAGAGTTCAAATTAAAACATCCAAGTGGATGATCAGTGGTGACCATCTCATTCCTTCTGGTATTGATTTTGGAAGACCAACAAGTGCCTTCCAAAAGTAGGAAGCCCCTACTTTAATATGTATGACCCAGTCACAGGTGACAAGCACTTTTCTGGCCATTTTTGTTCAATTCCCTCCTGGTATTGCCAAAGCACAGCCTTGGGTATGGCACCACTGATATCTGCCAGTGGCAATGCACCAACATGCATCCCTCTTCTGAAGGCACAGGGGCTGACCACCCTCTTCCTTGGACTGCTGGAAAAATGGAGACAGTATTTTGGAAATACCCAACTGAATTAAAAAAAAAAAAATTAATTGGGTTTTTTCCTCCTTTTCACACCATCTATGTTTCTAAGGAATTCGATCTACAATTCTCTGCCTCAAATATTCCTGGAGTTGTGTGATAATGATTCCTTCCTTCCCTCTGCTCAGAAGAACACCTATGAAGAAAGGACGCCCTGGCAGTGTGTCTGAAGGGCAGGCAACAGCCTAGAAAGTCCAACAGGTGCCTGAGAGCTGGGGGGACTCAGATCTGCAAACCATGGGAACATGAGGAGTCACACCAGCACAAAAAGCTCAGGCAGTGGCCTCAGCTAAAAACTGAAATTTCCTCCATCACATCACCTGGGGGAGGCTTTTTGCAAAGCCAGGAGCAGAGATGATCACACACAATGAGCTTCACCCCAGGCTGAAGGCTCCCTCCCTGCCCCTCTGGGTCACAGGCAAGGCACAGGACTCACACAGATGAGATGGTTAAATCATCAAGCACCAACATAGTCTTTGTTTCGCTTCAAATCTGCTCCTGTTTTGCCTTGATGTCCATTTCTACAGCTTAAAAGTCCAGGAAGGGATGTTTAGGATATACAAGATCAACATGAAATAAATACAGGAGGTTTGTCTTTTGCTCAGACACCTGGTGATTTCAGAGCACAAGAGCAGAGATGCAGGAGGCTCCCCTGCAGGGTGAGAGCACCCCCCTGTCCTGCCAAACTACTGACCCCAACAGTAGTGATAAAAACTCTTAGGGGCTGATTTAAGGACCTCATTTCCACAAAACCCAAACGCTGCTTTTCTAAACACCACCAGCACTTAAGTCTTAAACAATGAATATGTTTTATGAGATAAATTCTGTAGCTACCAAGAGGAATTGCCAGTGATTTCAGGGGGGTTGAGGGAGAGGTGGTTTGACCAAGAAATCAAATCTGTCAGGCTGAAACGGGAAATGAGATTATTAATCATTAAGGAAAAAACATTAATGAAAAATGTAATTGAAAAGTTACAAACATTCCCATTTCATTAAGAAAATACTTTTTTTTCAAATGAAAGAGTAACTCAGTCACATTTGACTGTCCTGGATTTCTCTTTTTCTTTGTCTTGCCTTGTTACATTTATAATGCCAGAAAAGTAGCTTTTAACTCAGCAACAGCTGGAGTCAGACTCTGGGAATTATTGTGTTTTCATCTCTGCTTGGTCCAACTCCTAACGAGACCACTTCCTCTGGAGGGAATCAAAGTGTTTTACATCACAGGGTCACAAGCTATGACATATGTAAGTGCTCTGCAGGAATTCAACAAAAGCATTTGCACATAGAAAGGACTGGAAAAAATTGCTTCCATTAAGTCTCATTCATTGACTCTTAAATTCCTGCAAACAAATCCCACATTCTGTTTCTTGTTTTGTTTGTGGACCCTAACATTGGCCTTTGCATTCAGCTTGTGTTGGGAAATTCAGCTGCACCCAGAGCAGAGCAGGACCCAGCAAAACAGGAGATGCAAGTACAAACTCTCCCCTCCTTCAGTGTGCTACTGCAGTAGTTTGATACCACTGATTCAGGTGAGAGAAACTGAAGAGTCCAGCTTTGTATAATTTCATTTTAGAGAACAAGCACACACACACACACAAAAAAAAAAAAAACCACCAAAAAAACCCCAAAAAAAACCCCAAAAACCAAACCAAAAAAAAAAAAACCACCCTAAACAAGCATAGGAACATCCAGAAGTTTTAAAAGCTCTAGTGTGGAACAGAAATCTCCAACAATCTGACCTTGCAAATGAATCTGGACTACTTAAATACAGACAACTAAACTAGAAGTTGTATCTATGTTCCAAAGATGACAACACTTAAATTTTAATCTTTTAAAAACACTCAACCATCCACATAGAACACAAGCATTCCTTTAAATTCATTTGATTGGGCAAAGGACAACAGAAGTGTTTTAAGGGCTTTTAGCAAATCTCCCTCCACGTGTCAGTTCCTCCAGGCAGGCTCTTAATTCCAGGGCTGGTTTTGGTTTAACTGGTGGCTGAACTGCAGCAGAACACACAATGCAATATTCTCTGAAGTCTGGCTGGCTGCTCCATACTCTACCCTCACCACCATACTCCAGGCTTCTGGCTCCTGCTACGTCTTTCCCATTCCTTGCCCTGCCTGAGCACTTCTGAAAACTGCCCTTTCCTCCCAGAAAGCTCCACCTGATCAACCCAGTTCCTTTGCTCTGTAAGGAATATGAACTTTAAAGAAAGCCATAAAACCACAAATACTATCCCCACCAAGGGGGTTTACAACTCCTGAGCACACAGATTTGTCTTTCCAAGCACAATCCCAGCACATTAAGAGGGAGGGATGCAAAGCCACGGGCACACAGCACAGTGGTGAGCTCCCCACTCCCACTGTGTGCCATGGGCACCTTACAGGGCAAGGTGTGTTTGTTCTGTACACACAGAACAGTGCCCATTTGCTCTGCTGCACATTCTGCTTTTATAACCTGCACTGAGCACCTCAGCATCTGCCTCCTCACTGCAGAGATTCTCAGGTGTGGCCACCTGAGTGCAGCAGGACAGATCTATAGAAAGGAGCACCTGTGTGAGAAACCTTGACAGCTTTTCACACCCAGGAAGCCTGTGACAGACAGAAGTGCCCAGCACACATCCCAGCAGCAGAACTTAAGATTCCACCTTTGAGAGACAACAACAGCTCCTCTAAATCAGATGGTGACAGAAAAAACATTGAGGTGAATATGTCTGCCTGCTTAGTCATCACCCAGCATCAATGTCTAGAAATCCCTAAACAGCTACACCATCCTATGAACACTGCTTTAATTACATTTCCCCAAAATAGAAACCCTTTAATGGAGAGAGGTTATGCCTGCCTACAAGTATTCCCCATACTTTTGTCAAAGGAGCTGGAGAAGCCCCACATAAGATACTGTAGCTGTTCAGTGACTGGTCAGAAATTGCATTTCAGGCCAGAACATACAGATGGAGTGAGGAAAACTCACCAGCAGTGACCACTTGATTCCAATGTCTGTTTTCTGTGATGTCATTGTCTTAACTTTTGGGGGGCTCCTGAGAGACAAACTCAGCTCACCAAATTCAGCCTTTGCTCCCCTGCCCTGTGTCCTGTATCAGCTGACCAATGATGCACAAGTGTTTAGCAAACTGAAAAGAGCATTCAACAAATATAAAAATCTTTAATTATAGTGAAGCAGAAGTTCCATTGTTCTATGTGTTTTTCCCCCTCACCCTTTCTACCATCATCACAATTATGAAAGGATGGGTGATATCAGAAAAAGACCAAAGAATGACTTATAACACCTTGTTTAGGTTTCATGCTTAGTTACCACATGAAGATTTATACCTGACAGGGGTTGACAGCTCGATTCAGCTTACACTTACTGCACTCTAAGCCAACAGCAGCAGCAGAACACAGGTAGAAAAATCAGCAGCAATCTAGAATCCCCATTTCTCCCTGCTACAAAGAGAACTTTTTGGTAACAAAAGTTCTCAAAATTGCATATTGTGACTAAGCATAAAGTAAAACACACATCAGGCTTCTCTAAGAGCTTCTGTAGAGAACAAGGTGCTGCTCACTGTCAGCTTGAAAGCAGCCACCTCCCCTAGCTCCAAGGTGTGCCTTTACACAGGAGAGGTGTGAGGACCTGTGCTATGTAGCATGGCCAAGCACACAAAGGAGCTGCAGCAGGCTGAAGTGGCACAGGTTTCAAAGGCTGAGCTCTCCCTGGGAGCTTTCCACTGGAGAGCTGCTCACTTTCACAGGGCATCATTTTGTAAAGTAACCGCCCTGGTGAAAGCATTGCTCGAGATCAAAGTTACCAGCGAGGAAATTGTTTTACTGATCACTGATTTATATTGATTTATCTTCATTTTTATCATCTCTAGGCCAGTCCTATAGCTCAGAAAATATTACAGGCCTCACCAACCCTGCTGTAGAACAAGATTCAGACGACTGCCTGACCAGTTGGTTTGCTGGGTGCAGTATTTTATGAAATTCATGCTGAGAGAACACTCCCTAAGCAAAACACTAGTGAGGAAGAGTGAGCATTAAAAGGAGCTCAGTGTGAAAAATCTTAGTTTTATGGAAAACACAAGCACACAAAATGGAATCCTGTTTGTAGGTTCAACACCAAAACATGAGTCAGATGTTATTTACAAGGCAATATGACACTCAGTCAAGCTGGAAAATTCAACTTCAGATAAACTTACATCATCTTTAGCCTACCTTCTTGTGTGTGCTCAGCACACTGGGGCAGCATGTAACAAAAGGCAGCTGATTACAAACAAAGGTCTATCACACTGCATATTTACCACGATTCCACCAGACTAAACAGAGCTGTTGGCAGCAGCAGGGAACTATTATCCTAGGCAGAAAACAAAAATAGAAATACAAAAATTAAGTATGCACTGGGAGGCAAGGTGACTGAATTTAGGTCCTCAATGCAGCAAAGAACACCTGCCTTGTCTCCATGGGTACAAGAACCAAGTGGATCTGCCAGAGTGACTGCCTCAATTGGATCAGACTCTAGGAGCAAGAGATATTACTTTTCAGGTGGTGGCTACAGACTATTATTAACAATCAAAAGCTCCAGAATCATGGCTATAGGGCACATGAGCTCTGAAATAACTTCCCCAGAGTGGTCTGTGAGGAGTCAGGGGGCAGGTCTGAGTTACATCCATCCCTGTTATTGTCCCTGTGAACTCCCCAGGCACTCAGTCCCTGAGCAGCCAGCTCTGACACTCTGGCAGTGTCACAGATCCTGGCTTTTACTGCTGAAGATACAGTTAGGTCTGATGCCAACATTTTTATTGTATAAAAAGAAGCAACAGAAAGGAAGTTAAGATTATCACCATCATACATCTGAGACTGAACAGAATTTAAGTCAAAAAAGAAATAGCATTGTCACAGCCTTAGGGCTTTCCTCTGCTGACTTCCAAAGGCTGGAGATGCACACAGCTGAGATGCTGAGCTTCTCCAGATATTGCAAAAATCCCTCCTAATGGAAGAAATCTATTCAGAGAGGTCACTGTCCCTTGAGCCTCTGGCCTAAGTTTTAAAATCCTACCTGGCCTTACTCTTGCTTTGCTGCTCAGTATTTCTGGAGATTGCCACCATCCATCTCCCCCAAAAAAGTCAGTGACTGGCACAGCAAGAGCTGGATCCAACAGTGATTCCCAAAAGCACTCTTCTCACTGCTTTTTCCAGGGGAGCCAAGAAATGCATTACAAGTCACTTCCAGTTCCAGTCACTTCCAGCTCCCACCGTACCCATAAGACACTCTGTAATTTAAGGTGCATCATCAAACAAAGCCCTGGAGGTGACAAGATCAAAGAGGGATTCTGAACTTTAAAACACAGGTTCATCTGGGTTTGCACTCACTTCTTCTTCTTTGTATTGTTAAAGCACAGGGTGATGTGGGAGGGAAAGTTGTGAAAACGTTAAGGGGAACGCAGAGGAAAAGGCACAGCTGACAGTAAAATGACAGAGCTTAATTCTGCCAGATTGTCTGTAGGTGCAAGAGATTTTGTTCAGCTCTGGGGGAGCCTGGGTTTTGAATTGTTTTTATTAACTCCTTCCTCAGCCTACCAGGGCAGAAAAGCATTTGGAGCCTGAATGACTTATTTATTTATTTATTACCAAAGCAAACGAATCAGACTTCCAAAAATACGGGATGATGGATTCTGCAGGCACAAAAATCAATTTTTCTTCCCATTACTGGCCATCTCCGCCAAGTTACAATTCATTGCAGATTTTATGCAGCCGCATTTTACATCCTCAAACAGAAGTGTTCACATTGCAAGGTAACAGACCTCAGAGTGGGACAAAGAGCTGCAGCCAATTTGTTGTGAGCAACAAAGTGCAGATCTCTGTTAGCAGCACAATCTTCTGAGCAATCTCCCCGTTCCACTCTGCAGCAGGGCAGGCGCCAGTCTCGCAGCCTGGAGCTGAGTTCTTCATTTCACCTATATTTTCTCAACCACTCGCTGAAGCGGTGAACCAGATGCAGCCGGTTTGCGCTGCCTGTGACAGGATATCAGCTATTGAGAGGCTGCATACATTAACTGCCAGAACAGATGAGTGCTTTAACACTTACAAATCACGGGAGGGGAAGAATGGAGCAAGAGGAGATCATTCACGTGCTCCTTGCTTAGATGTGCTGATATCTTATCAGTTCGACACAGACGAGCCAGATGTGGAGGTGAGGGGAATTCGAGCACAAATAAACCTCAACCTGTCTGCAAGCCTGTGCAGCAGGGGTGCAAACTAGAGCGTTCTCAGAGGTGTTTAGATCCAGCACTACAGAAATTCCAGCTGTCAAAAACCTCAATCGTGTATGGAAATTGAAATTCGACCCCCTGGTGAAAAAACATTGGAGGGTCAGGGCAGGCACAACTTCCTTGATTCAGTGCAGGCAGAGAGCTTGCCTTGTTACTCACATTCCTTAATGGCAATCTCTTACTGGGGAAACTACATGAATTCTGTTTAATCCACATATTGCCATTTGCTCACACAGGAATTTCCATTTGTTTCAGTTCTTCACAAGGTTATTCAAGGGACAGCACAAAATCTTAAAGGAAGGTTAAGAGATCATTCTTCCAGAAGCTCCTCTATAGCAGGAGAAAATAAAATATCTGTTGCCTTTATGGACTAGATAAAGGCTGAGCTTTCCCATATACACATAATGTTTGTTTAAATGAGTACAGTAACTTTACATTTGAGGAAACACATTTATTTCTGTATATAAACAGAATGATGAAAGATTAAGGACAGCTGTGCATCTGTTTATCCCTAGCATATACACTATTATCTGACTCGAGGCTAACAGACATTTTAACCTCCCCTTCAGCACCTGATCTATCATTTCTTTCATACTCAAATGCCTTCCTGTGGCTGCTCACAGACTGTAGAGCTGTTTTTTGGGGGGTGGTGGGGACTGGCACTGCTCACATCACAGGCAGACATCTGGGGGAAGGAAGGGGGGAAGCTCTTCTTTACTCCATCTCACTCCATACCAGTTTGTATCTTTCACTTCACGGAGTCCCTGCTTCAAGTGCTGAAACACTTGCGCACAGTGCAAAAAAAAAAAAAAAAAAAAGCCAAAAAATTAAGAATGGACACAAATTCCTTTAAAGCAAATGGAAAGATTCAGAATTTAAACTGCCAATCCCACAGTGACTCCATTCATTGCAAAAACGCAGCTCTCAGAGCTACCATGGTTTTTGGAAGCAGAACCTGGCAATTTTCACCTGACTTCTCTGTCCTGTTCTGGTGTCCACGGGGCATCTGAAGAATGGGGAGCTGTCAGACTCAGCTGAGGGCACCTGGATCTGTTCCTCCAGGGCTGGAACACATCTGCCAGCAGCCAGTGGGAGTGGGAGCAGGCAGGTACAGAGAGCAGGACAGCGCTCCAACAGCTCACTCATTCCATGAGGACAGCAGAGGCTCAGGAAGGTGACCATGGAGCACAATTAAATACACAAACTCCAGAGGAGCCAACAGCTCGGGCTATCCTGGTATCACCTTCCTCAAGGGCTCATCCACCAGATGTTTGGACACTTACAGCCACAGCAGTTTAAACACCAGAATAATTCACAACTTTCTGAATCACTGCAGTCAAGAGGAATATTCAATGCCAGGGGAAGGATGAATTGCTCCACTTCAATTCTTTCTAATATAAGATTTCAAGCATCACCAAAAGAAGAGGGTTACTTTTAAGTATAAAAAGGACTAATGAAAACTGGAACAAACCAGTTGCTTTCAGATAAGGGTTGTTTAAAGTTTAATGGTTTTGGACTTCTTTAAGATTTAGCTCAATCAAAAATAAGATGACTTTTTCTGCAGTCAAATATTAGCACATTTCTAATAGCTGAGTAGATGCAAAAATGGGGGCTAAATCAGCCCTTACAGGGTAAAGAATGACAGAATGTCCCTCTCACAAGGATGTGGAAAAAGTAGTCCTAGAAATCTCTAAATAGGGAGAAGGAAGGCAATTAATTTCACATTTCCCAAAACATTTTTGAGAGTGTTGGTTGGGCTATTAAAAACACAGTTATTTATAGAAACCTGTAAGACTTGTGTGAAAGGAGACCTTGTTAGGAGAAGTGGCAGTCATTTTGGACTGGCCAAGTATAATGTGTGCAGTGCTTTTATACCTGCAGGGCATTTCCTCAGGGCAGAGCCAACATTAGAATGCAGATTTTTGCAGTATACCATCTCCCTCTCCCATATTTCTAGAGGCTAGTCTTCCCTAGGGAGGAAAGGAATAACAAAGACACCTCCAAAGAACCAAAACAGGCACTGACTGGCCACTTCCCTTTCAAAAGGGGAGATAAACACACACACACCTGATTGCATGTATTATAAGCAATAACCTTATTTCTCTGCTTGAAGGGACAGACCACACACATGTGGAACCCTTGAGTTTTTGCCTTGCTGGGGTTTTCTCCCCCCCATTTGTTCTGGTCCCTGGCATTGTTTCTTATGGCTATTTCATCTTTAACTTCATTTCTCCGCCTGATGTACTTTGAAGGCAGAAAAAAACATACCAGGCTACATTTCTACAAAATAAGTGCATGCTCCTAAGAGCTGGTACCTGAATTTGTAGGTCTAAACTTGTGAAATGTGTGTGCTTGCAGTTTTGGTAGCTGACACCCTGTAAAGCCCAATTCAACACGGAAGGACCAGGCTCAAAATCCTGTCTTTATTTTGTCAGCAAGACAAACCTTTCCACCAACCATCAGAGAGAGAGAAAGAGCAGCTTGTCTTTGTTCACTTGCCTTTACAGCGCTGCCAACAAGAACAGGTGCAGATACAGCACAAGGATGCTGGGGGACACCTCTGGGAACAGGAAAACCTGCTCCAAGCAGAGAGGGCAGGGATGGCTGTCCCAGCCAGCAGGGAACCTGCACCTGCCTTGCTTTCATCCATGAGAGGATTTCCTGTTTCTCAAGGCACTGAAACCTCTACACTCTGAGAAGTCCATGCAGTTAGAAGATTTCTTGATATCATCTTGGAGATTTACGTAAATTTTCTATTCGGATTACTTCCAGTACTTACATCTACTTAATTATTGTGTTTGGGCCTACAGAAAAGCTGAGCAGCCTCCTGTACCCAAGACATTCTTAAAAACTCAGGATAAAAAGCTGATTCTTATTTGGAACAGGAAATGTGCCAAAGCAGCATCAACATGACATTAGTGGAGTGGACTAATATAACAAGGATTCCTGCCCCAGTAAAAATACATTTTTAAGCCTGTCAGCCATTGCAGTGCAGAGCCTTTTCTTTTTTCTGGTTGTTAATGCCTAATCCCACAATTTTCTGCTCAATACTCCTTCCCCTTCCACCATTTTTCTCTCCTATTCTTTACTAAGAGAGTAAAGATGCAGGCTGCTCTAGTTTCTTCCTTACTTGGCCACCACAGTACACAAAGCTCATGGAAGCTTATGTTCTTGAAGTCCTCTACACATCTGTTCAGTCTGATTAAAATTAGCCAGTAAGTGAGGTAGGATATGGGACAAGGAACTAGCAGTTAGACAGAAAAAATCCTAAGTTATTTCTATTAAAAAAACCTAACAGAAATACTCCACAACATTCATAACAAAATCAGGAAAACAGGAAACAGAGTCTGGGCCCATAATTCTCACAGACCACTTGGCTGCTTTTACTTAACTATTTAATTGATTCCCAGTCAGGTGTGTACCCTTTAGAAATGTGAACTTTTCAGGAAAGGATAAAGAGCTAAAAATAACAGGGTCACAATCCTGAACAGATTGGATCCTTAACAGCAGATGCAAATCAGGATAAGTGCTTTACTGCCCATAGCATTCCTAAAAATCCCAAGCATCAACTGAGGAAGCCATACCCCAGGTGTCAGCAGGAGCCCTCAACAAGGTCTTCTCATGCAGCCCTGCACAATTATTGATGCCCAGATCCTTCAGGCTCAGGAAGAAAATTATCATTGATCAACTGGCACACGCAATCTCCAAATACATTTACTCTGTTGCAGCCACGTGGTGTGTCACACCATTACTTTTAGCCACTTGATCTCCTGGGTAACTTTTTTTTTTCCTCTTAGCAATTAATAATGCCAGTAATTACTACATGAAGTTATACTTCTTTAAAAGCATAATTGCAATTTCCACTCCCAGCTAACACAAGGTAACAATCATTTGTGTCATGAACCTTGGCATTCAATGGTGACATTAATGAACTTGGAGCAGAAATAAAGAGAGCAAATGACACACAGTCCAAGGAAACACTTGCACTATGGACTTAAACACCAAATCACAAAGTTATTTTCTTCTTCTGTCTGAGAACATACAATTATTTAGTATTCATATTACAGTGCAGTCCCATCTCAAGCTGATTTAAAGCCTACATTATAATTGCTAATGATTACTCATGAAAAAGAGACTATTATATGTAAAAACTGCAATCAACGCTAATCTATTCACCTATCCATTTTATACTGATACATTTTCTAAACAAAGCTCTGCCTGAATTGCTCATAATTAGCTTCTATTCTTACATTTTTAATTGCTCTTCTCCCCCTCCCATTTTCAAACTGAACATTTTACATATCTTCAGACTTTTTTTTTTTTTTTAAAGATTTGGACTGAATTTTTATGAGTGAAAACCTGACACTGTAGAATTTGGAGTTTTAAAATAACCCCTCTGTTGTCAAATAATAAATGCCTAAGCAGTGTTTCAGGAAATAAATATTTTAAAACAAGATCAAAATTTCAGGCGCAGCATCCATGCAGTCTGAGAGCATCTAAGGGAGAAGAGGTGGCTTAGCTACCATTTTCATTTTTTTTTTCCAAAAGCCAAGAGCATTCTGCCCCTCATCTGCAGGCTGTCAAGAGCCTGGTAATCAAGAGACATTTGGCACTCCAGCTGGGAAAAACACTGTATTTAAGGGTCTCTGTCTGCTGAGACTCCAGTGCTGCTCCCCAGCTTTCACACACACAGCCCTGAAGCTGCTCCTTTTCCTGCAATGCCTTTCAGCAGTATTTCATGGAAAGCTGTGCTGGTTTTGGCTAGGACAGAGTGAATTTCCTTTGCAGAAGCTGGGATGGGGCTGTGATTTTGGCTTTGTGCTGATAGCAGGATTGATGGCACAGGGATGTTTCTGGGGCTGCTGGGCAGAGCTTGCACAGAGCCTGTTCTGCTCTCCAGCCCAGCCCAGCTGTGAGGACACAGAGAGGGGACACAGGGGACATAATGCTCAGCTCATAAAGCTGGGGGGAGAAGGAAGGAGAGGGAGGGATTCAGAGTGATTGTGTTTGCCTTCCCAAGTGACCATGATGTGTGAAGGAGCCCTGCTCTCCTGGAGATGGTGAACACCTGCCTGCCCACAGGATGTGGTGAATGAATTCCCTGCTTGGCTTTGATTGCACACACAGCTTTTGCTTTACCCATTAAACTGTCTTTATCTCAACCCACGAGTTCTCACTTTTACACTCATGATTTTCTCCCCCATCCCAGTGCAGGGGGAGGGAGAGAATGGCTGTGTAGTGCTTAGTCACTGGTGGGGGTAAACCACAACAAAAGACAACTGGAACAGCTCACATGTTAGAGCCAACAAAGCATCTTCTGCACTGCACAGCTGAAGTTCTCCCAGTTATTAGGTAGTACTCCTACATATTGGATGATGTGTCTTTCTCAGGAGCAGCCCCCTGTCAAAGTAACACTTTGAGAAAATGGAATTCAAATTGTAACTCCCATTCAGGTATTTTCTTCTTCTCATTCTATGAAAATCCATCCCACCTTATATTCAGAATAATATCTCTGGTCCTCAGAGGGCAAGAAGGAATACATCTGGCTTCAGCTACAGACAGAAGAGAGCAGCTTGTTGCTGAGTGTTCTCTGCCAAATCTCTTCCCCACACAAAGTTATGTAAAAGCAGACAAAATTATCCTGTTTCAGTGCATTCAACTTGTGGAAAAAAAACCTCTGATTTTAATGAACTGTTCCTCTGCTAAAGCACTTAAAAATGGCATTTGCTAACGCTAGTCTTTACATCAAATTCAGCAGTTGTTGGATCAGACTCTCAATCTGCAAGAGTCCTTCACAACCAGTTTTATGCAATTTCCAAAGTGTTGCACTAATCAGTAGATGCTTTAATCTTCATAAATGCAGGAGAGCTCTTAGGGACTAGTGCTACAGTGACTGGAGAAACTCATTCCAAAACATTTTAATCCCTTCAGAAGCCTTGCATTTTCAAGCTCAACAAAAAACCAGAGTGCATAACCTGCATGAGTTTGCATAAGGAAATATTCAGAGCTAAAAATGACCAAATTCACTAAGTGAATAATAAGTCTACTTGCCAGAAAAAATTTTGAACTAAATTCATGGATGAATTTCTAGTCAAGCCAGACAGCACCTTGAACTGTCTTAATTTGCATCTGTATTTCCAAACTTTCAACAACTTGGAAAGATCCATACATATGCATCATAGGTATTCATGAGAAAGTCATGCATACAAACATATCCAGTTTCCAGTTACATGTCCCAGCAGAGTATCTGTGTTTTCACTTCAAGGCAATGGATATATCTAGGAAAAGTCACTGTTGAGATCTGCTGGTCTCGCTGTGGATTGGGTTTAGCTCACAATCTCAATTTGCCATATTCTCAGAACTGCTGCAGCATATACTACATCCAGACATCCCTGTCAGCATGAGCAGTGAGGCAGAGTGTGCTTGCTGAATGCCCTCTCTTTGCCTTGGCCCCCTCTGCTCCTCAGGGCCACAGGACACTATCATAGATGAATTTATAAGGAAATCAGTAACCTTTCAGTGGATGCAAGGAAGGGAGGAAAAAATGAAATCTGGTTAGCAGGAATGTTCAGATTCAGTGGTTTTCCATCAATACCAGCTGTGGGTGTGGCTGGGATGGAGTTAACTCTCCTCATGGCAGCTCCTGTGCATTTGTGATAGCATCACACTGATAATGCACCAGGGCTGTGGCTGCTGCTGAGCTGCTCACACAGCAGCAGGGCTTTCCTTCCAGCCTCACCTCCTCTTCCCAAAGAGGCACACAGCTTGGGCAGCAGACCCAGACTGAGCAGAGATATTCCTTAGCACGTGATATTGCACTCAGCAATAAAAATCTGAGAGGTGGGAGCATGGGGAAATCTGTGTTTTAAGGCACATGTCTTCCAAAGCAGTTATTACACAGGCTGGAGCCCTGCTTCCCAGGAAGTGACTGGACATCTGCCTGGTGATGGGAAGTGGAGAATAAATAACCTCTCTTTGCTTTGGTTTTCTATGCAGCCTTTGCTTTTCCCATTTCACTGCTTTTATCTCAACACTTTGTCCATCTTTTATCTTCCTGACCCATGGAGGAAGTGGAACAAGAGAACAACTGGGTCTGGCAGCCAGCTGAGGTCACCACTCCATCATATCTATTTTAGAGCCAAAATTGGTACTGCCTGTTTCAAAGCAAGGTTGGGTTCTGGTGTTGCTATAAACTTGTACATTAGATTGCCTTGAGGATCTCAGTTATGCTGGCACAGCAGGAGCCCCAGAACACCAACATCACACTCGCATTCGTGGTTTAATAAAACAGGACAACGTTACCTCTGCCAATTTTAAAACTTCTGATCTTTCTCTGGAAGCCAAATAAGTCATATTTAACACTTGGAGTATGTAAAGCTACTATATTGTTTTGCAGCAGTAGCTTCTCTAAAAGGATGTAAGTTTCCTCCTAAGATTAAAACCTTAGGGAAAATAAAAACAACAAGAAGAAAAAATGCAGATCCTGTACAACCCATTTGTGCTTTCAGCCACCTGAGCAATAAGATTCTCTCTAGCTGCAGCTGTCTCACCTTAAGTGTTTTCCTTGCTCTCTCCAAGGAAAAGAAAATTGCAACTGTCTCATGTGCCCAGAGATATCACAAGCAAAGTAATTATTCATTCTATTGTCTTATCCTTGTGTCAAGAACATGACCATCTTTCATGAGGCTTGATTTGAATCAAAACTGCTGTGTTTGAACAGAGCTGTCAGTGGTACTTAGGATGCACACAAGCCTTTCCCTAAGACTTACAAAATAAAATCAAAATAATTTAATTATCTGCCATTCATATGTGCTTGATAAGTTGAAGAGAGCTAACGTTCAAATCCTTTGCAAAGAAATAAAAGCATTCTTTTACCAAGTCTGACTCTAGCCAAAGACAATGTCAGCCTGGAAAAGTGGATCTACAGTTCCTCTGACCACTGCAAACAGCAGACCCCTACCACAAGGAAAGACTTCCATTTTGAAAGTACTGCCAAAAAGTGCCTGAAATTTCTACCCCAACTGAACAGGTATTGATTGCACTGACACAACAGAACCCTCAACATTGCTGGGTCCTGGGAACAGCCATCAGTGCTCCCTTTCCACTGAGCCACACTGCAGGAAGGAAGAGTTTCAAACCAGCTTTAAGGCAGAGCTCCTCAGAGCTGTGTGATCCCAGCTGGCTCAGAATCCTGAGGTGCAGACCAGGGAAACAAGCTGAAGCTGCAGTTTTCTTGGGAGATGAAGTGACTACACTGCTCTAGATTTGCAAGAAATGCGGATCTTTTCCTCTTAAAAAGTCATCCTCCTTGCTGAGGCACTGCCAGTGAAGCCATGTCTCCTCTACAGAATCCTTACTTTCCCTCATGCCACACACCAGTCCCCTCTACCAGCTCTGGCTGAACTCTGCTTTGGCCCCAGCTATGCACATTTTGATTTTCTGCATTATTTCTTTCTACTTCCAAAGTTTTTCAGCTCAAACTTCAAAACCCTCTCTTCTTTCTGTGTCTTCATGTGTACTGGGAGGTGTCACAGCAGGCTTTGCAGTATGTGCTAGATCTGCTGTTGTCTACCTCTCATGTTCCAGGACATCCTTGGCTTTGGCTGCACAGAAGTCCTAACATAAGAAAGATCTGAATACAGCAACTGGTGAGAAAAATTCTCCTACATCCCAGACCTTGTGGTAGGTTTTTTCCCAATTTTGGTTTGGGAAGTTCACTACCATTTCTACTTCAGGGAAAGCACATTTGCTGTACTTACATGAAAACAAATTGTGTGGCCATCTTTACTGAATTAGTAAGTAATATTTTGGTTCACTTTGGGAAAAAAAAAATTTAGTTAGAATAAATTCCCTTTCCCTCAGACATTTTCCCCAAGGTGTTAACCATTATCATTAAGGGAAACAACACCCTCATGTCTTGGAGGCAAGTTGCTGATGTCAGCATTGGCTGGCATGATGTTAGATCTACAGGCAAAATTCATGAGCATACTTTACATCTTCCCACATGCTGTTTCATTTTCATTTCAAAAATCAGGGGATCACTCGTCTTTTTGCTGTAGTTCAGAATCAGAGCAATCCTAAGGTAGGCGAGGAAAAAAATCTAGAAAACAACTCCTGGCTGGCATATGACAGATCAGTCATAAACCTACAGATCTTCATCCCTGCAATCCAAACTAACCAAGAGGGGCTCCCAGAGGCCCTTGCCACATTTCTGTATGATCCAGCATTGTCTGGTTGTCTGTTGAGGGGATGCCCCCACCCCTAGAAGCATCCTTGATCAGGAGCTTTGAGCAACCTGTCCTAGTGAAAGGTGGCCAGGGAGGTTGAATTAAATGCTCTTTTAGGGCCCTTCCAGCTCAAAGTCTTCAGTGAGTCAGAGCTGCACTGCCTCAGTACCTTCTGAGGAACACTGACTGGATAATTATTTTTATTTGCTATCAATAAAGCAGCACATGTTTTTTTCCTTGCAGAAATTTTCCATGCATTTGCTGCAGTAAATGAGGATGTTATGGTCCTATGAAAGACCTGAGAGAAAACTCTATGAAGCCTGCAGGAATTAAAACAACAGTGCATCTCCTAAACACTGATTATGACATGATAGTTAGCACACTGACGTTTATGGGGGGAAAACTAGTTGGCATAAAACACAAACTTCTCTATAGTTGGTGCTTTTCTATGCCAAAACCTGCTCATAAATGAAGCAGTGATTTGAGTATCTGAAATAAATAAGTGACAGGTTCCAAGGCTCTGAGTTGCTTTATACCACATGGGGCAGCTGCTGAGACATCTCAGCAACAAAAAAGCTCTTGCAAAGCCAAGTGTGGCGTTAGCCACAGAACATCCCAACAGCTCAGCTGCTGGCAGACTTCTGGGGTGATACTGAAATGAATTTGTTAACCCAACAATCATCTATGGACAAGAAAGCAGCTCTGGGCTGCATATTTTTGCAAGCATTCTGTAGTTTCCCCTGTGTTGCTGCAGCATAACGACTTTTCATACTGACAGCAGAACAAACCAGTGTTTTAATTTTGGAAGTGTCATTACTCATGTATCCAATCCTCATGAATTAGTTTAAGTAGAAGACATAAATGAATGCTGAAGCTGTGCATTTTCCTTCAGATTTATTCTTCTTTCATACGGTGACTACAAAATGTAAAATGTATTTCTGTTCTGCCTGTAAAGTCATACAGTCAAGTTTAACTGAATGGCACCCAAAAGTTACAGATGCAAAATTATGAGCTAAGTGTGTGTAACTATATATTTTTGTATTTTCAGTTTTCATCAAATTACAAACTTAAGTAGAAATGACAAAGTAATTCGTCACGTGAATAGTTAACACTTCCTTGTGTGTTGCAATCAGTCCTGAAATTAAGAAACAATTTCAGATTTCAAAAAATCAAGTTAATTGTTTGCAATATCACTGAAGGAGTCCATAGGATGAACTAGGTTCATACACTAAAACTAGGTTCATACACTAAAAACAATTCTCATCTCAAGTCAGGCGACATTCACATACAAAATAGCTGAAACTCAAGTATCCAGCAGGACAAAATAATAGAAACTTGAAAATTATTAAAAACAATATAGAAGTCCATGTTTGAAAGAGCATGATAGAGCTCCCCACTTCCAAGGAATTGTTTTGACTATACTTATATCAGATAAACAAAGATATAACAGAGAAACAGATAAAGATGACCTAATGTTATAAATAAAATGAGTCACAAATGCTTCTTGGTTCCTTAAGCAGAAATCATGAACAAGACCAAGTAGCTGCATTTTAAAGCAGGATTTGCCAACATAGCACACAACATAGTAAGTGGGAAGCAACATTTAGCTACATTACTGTGCCACAAGTTCTACTTCTGAAGAATAAATATAAGCTTCTGTAAGGAAAAAATAAAATTTTATTTCTATTTCTGTGTATTTACATAGAAACTTTTAAAAGTAAAAACCCAAATACCTACTAAAAATTCTTGTAATGTTATCCAAACTGACTTATTTACCTCCTTTTTGTTTTCCAGTCCTGGTTCAGGCTGATGGTGAATGCTGTATATCTAATCATAATCCTGCTGTTATCACAGCTGTTATGTGCTTTATTTTTGATGACTTAAAGACAGATGTTCCAAAATTGCCCTAGATTCCTGCCAGCCTTTTCAATTGCATTATACAAACAATTAAACTTTCCTGACCCTATTCCTGTCTCTAGATAAAATTCAGACGTTGACACTTCAAGAAGGAAATCATGTATGTAAATTGGTTCTAATGACAGCTATTGATGTGTATTCATATGCAAATAGAGTATTATCAAACATTAAAATGTCCAGGAGCAGTAGCTGGATGGATGTAGTCAAGAAAAATTAACTAGAAGACGCATATTCCAGATACTTCCCACAGTATGTAATGCAATTAAACAGAAGCAAAGGGAAATTCACACTAGAAACTGCCTCTCTCCTGCCATGCCTATTTATTGCCCATCATCTGTTATTATTGTTGAGAATCTTCACATTGTGTCCCAATTAAGCAAATCTCTCAGAATTAATAAGGGTTCACCTTCTCTATCCCCACATCTTTGATGTTTGGAACTGAAAACATTGGCACCTCACGCTGTATGTGAGTGTGAGCAGTTAGAATAATAACAATTCTAAGATGTGCTTGCCAAAAAATGATTACAAGTTCAAGCTTTATTGCAAGGGTGTCTTGTTTGGGAGGATTTAGCACAATTCGATGGGGTAACAGCAGTTGTCAGGCATTGATACTAAGCATAATAACGATTAAAAAGACAACTCACTCACTGAATATTCAGGGTGCTACAGCATTGTTTGGGCATGGTTGGAATACAGATGATTTTGCTATGGTTTGTTAGTTTTATAATGAAGATTTTATAAACATTACAGCGAGCAACTTCTTTTTGTTTGATGTTCTACCCAGTGGGTTTCCTAGAACCCAATGATAAAAAGATGACAGCATTCAACATTTCCTGGGAGTGTGACTAAATCAACTCATCCAAAGCATTTCTTGATTCTAGCTTGTGAGTCACTTGTAAGATTTCAAGGATTCTGCTGTATTTTTCTGTATGTTTCAGATGCTCCAATCTTACCATTGTATCTTTTACTTCCTTTATGTTCTCAAGCCACTTCTCCTGGCTTTTTGCCATTTCCTTTCCAAAAAATATTGGGAAAGGATATTAAACAAAATATTCCGTATCAAAGAACTCTAAGTTTTATTTCAACCTCCCAATATAGGGCAAGCTGATAAGTTTAAGAACTATGAAAGACCCTCCAGTATTTTCCCTGCTGAGTCCTCCCCTTTGAATATCGAATCCTCCCAACAAGCATCAACAACCATTTCAAAAATATTTTGTCTTTTATGATCTTCCCCGGTTAAAAAATCTTGAATACGATTTCACTTCAGAATTTCTAGTCTCATCTGCTGGCTCAGCACAGCTCTGCTTTCCTCTTTTTGTCTCTTCTTTCATTATCACACTTTCTGCACCCACCTTCATTCTGCTGGAGGAGACTGCATCATATTCAGAGGAGAGAATTAATGCTGAGGATATTTGTGTCCCACCCCACAGACACAGGGGTGATCCACAGCCACTCAAGGTAGCTGCCACCTCCACATTCAGGCTGCTGATGCTGCACATAGCACACTAATATTTATCACAGCCAGAGTTAAAGGAAAGCAAGGATCCATTTTTCTCCTACACATTATTTCACAGAGTGGAAAATGGCAGATATGCACTTGTGAAAAAAAGTGAAGTGAAAGAAGCAACTGTTTTGGGATCCCTCTGCAACCAGAGGGAAGAAACTCCCCCAGGAAAAAGAAAAAAAAAATTAAAAAAAAAAAAATCACAGGAGAGACTCAAACTCAGCGCACTTGGCCTCCTCTTTTTCCAGTCTATTCTGCTATTGTACACAAATTCAGGCCAATATCCTACTTTATGTTCACCTTTGTAAGGCAGAGGCAGACAGGAAAATTCAACACTATTCTTTGACATTTCAAAGCTGAACCATTCCATTTCTGACCTGACTTTTTCACAGGATAATTTGTACCTTCATGAAGAGTGAAGCACAGGAAGGCAGCTTGGCTTTGGTTAAACACCAGCTCAGTAAACTGGATTTTCCTGTTTCTCTCTCATGAATGCACTGGAAGCACATGAAGATGTAAAGCTGCATTAATCCACATTCTCTCCTTTCTTCTTCCCCTGCACTGCTCTCCTTGCCCAAGGAACCTATCCTGGATCACACAAGTAGAGATTAATTTTTAGTGCCAGGCAAGTCACCAGTTCCTTGCGTCCAGAGAAGAAGCAAGAGCTCCCAGACACGTTACAAAGCTTCCCCAGGAGAATGTTTGAGGTTTAATGGGGATTCATTCATCAGGAGAAAACATCTCCAGTCATATGTAAAGAACTAAAACTGGGAGACTGTGACAGTCGCAAACTGCCCTAGCACAGAATCACTGAATATGATTTGCTCTTCACTTCATCATTTTTCCTGGTCTGAAGGGCGGCAGGGATGCATTAACATTGCTTATTTGCCAACAAATACAGCACCTTTTCTGGCTCACTGAAATCAAAATAGATGCCCATCTCATCTATAGACAGCACAACTCTAAAATCACCTGTTAGCTCTCATGCCACAGCACAAAAATGAACAGATCCAAAGGGAAAATAAATTCACAAGGAAATCTTTCATGGTGTACCTGCTAGAAATACACATAAGGAGGACAACAAGGACTTGGTTTGTTTTTGTTTCAGAACAAACGTGTTCCAGTCAAATTCCTGTGCTTTGGACATTAGGTGGTATTCTCATGGGAGATTTTTGACTGGTTTGTACATACATTCAATATAGTTTTTTTCATTAAGTGGGAGCTACATTATAAAGTACCATTGGCTCCAAGGCCAGCTGTTGCATTTAGGAACCTTGCAGGGATGAAACCACCACTGACAAGGACACAGGTACTGACAGGGCATTTTCCACTGCCAGTCCTCCCCTCTCCTCAAGTGTTGGAACCACTTGAGAAATTTTAGCCACAGCCCTAGCACCATGCAAGCCAGACTCTTTTGGGAGCCCAATTTCCTTGTTTTGTCTTAGGCTCAGGCCCACTGGGCCCAGATTTCACTCCAGTCTCTCCCCCTTACCTCATCATAGGAAATATGAGAGACAGCACAGGGATTTTGGTGAAATTGAGGTGAATAAAGTGAATATCAGACACAACTCAGCAGATTTCTGAGCTCGAAATTAGGTTTGAATTTAAGTCGATACTTAATTGCTGGAAAAAGACAATTCTCCTATTAGGTCTATCATAAAGGTATGCACAATTATCTAAGAGACTAAGGTTTTTTTTTATCTAAGGTTTTTCATTTAATCTAACAAGCACTTTTAACCAAACAAAGTTAAATCTTACTTCTAACAAAGCACACCACTTCTCTAACACAGCTTGAGTTCAGCTTTGTTTCTTCTTTATCTGCCCTGCTACAGGCAGAGAAAAGGCTCCAAACTAAGCAAAAAAAAAAATCCCCCCAAAATCCAGGTCTTGTATGTGCCTGCTGTGGTCAGAGACACCCGTGCACACAACACAGTCAGACACATCTATCCTGTGTCAGCAAACAGGCTGCATCAATCCTCAGTTCCAGCATTTGGGACCACAAATCTGGCCTGCAGTCATATTTGCCTCCTTCACCTTTCCTCAGTATCCACCATCTGTTACACATTTTAATTATCAGGGACCTTTTAACTGAATTAGCAGACTTTAGGTCAGGCCTTTGCTGAATGCTTTTTACTGCTGAGATTCAGGGAGCTCAGACTTACAGGTCCTGCTGCTCCTACTGGTCTTTCACATGGACCTGCATGAAGAGTTCTCTTCTTTCTCTACAGATTACTGCACAGCTTATTTTGAACTGCCACAAATTTCAATTATCCCAAAAGATCTTTCATCCACAGAACTATTCATTTTTTAACTCCTGCTGTTCTTAAGATTAAAATAATTGCTTCAAAATAGTAAGGAATGCCAGCTCTATCATCCATTAGGCCTCCTGAATAGCCAGGTACAACAGGATTAAAAGCACACATGAGAAGTAAACTCAGGAAAAGCAGCGTGGGTGTATCTCCAACCCAGAGCAAATCAGACCTCAGACACACACAAACCACATAGCAAAGTAATTCCAATCATGTTTTGTTTTTTAAAGACTTTCCACACAGTTTTACATAGGCATAGACTGGTTAAATGAGCCCTTCCTAGAGAAAACAAGGTGTTTTCTCTAATATATACATAAATATAATATAATAATCATTTGTGTTTATGATGAATTGATATTTGACATCAGCAGGTTTATTGCACCATTCCTTAGGTGTATTACCCTTAATAAGGGCCTCCTACCTAAACTACAAAGGATTTGCAAAGACTTAATGCATATTAAGATAATTCTAGAGCTCTTAGAAGGAGCAGCCTACTCTGATCTACATGTGCTGTTCTTCAGGACAGACCCCATCTGAGTCCTGTTTGATCAGAACCCTTTCATGGAATCTGAAAGTAGGGAATGTCTTCCAAGTGTCAGAAACATTCTCATTAAAATGTGGACTTTGGGCACAATTCTCTCACAGGGCTTTAATTTCTCACTGCATGACCACTGTTCCACATGCCACCTTATTTCAGTTTGAAACACTTCCTAATTATCTTTTTATCTTGTTAAAGGGTGAAAATTTTCCAAGTAGTGCTTTCCTCTGGAGATTTGTTTCCACCAGAGAGGCTCTGTTAATATGTACAGTCTGATTTGCCATCCTCTTGAACTGATCTTGGTCTAAGACTATTCCTTAACCACAATCAAACAGGTAGGCTAGCTATGAAACAGCATCATTCCAATATCTTCCTTTCTTCTTTCCAAATCTTGAGCATTTAAAGTTTATTTCCCCTTGCACACCTCTTCCTTCTTTGCAATTGCAGCATCTCATAGAAGCTTTTCACACACACTTGTACATGTTACTGCTTTCACACCAGAGTTTTCACTATCAGACAAGGAAGTTTCCAAGTTGAAAAAATGAAGGAAACAACATCTACCCTGTTTTTTATGAGCCCTATAACAGTCATCTGGTAGATTTCATAGGGTCTCTGCCACAGTGCTCAACATACACAGCCCTTCAAACTGAGAAACAGCCAAAGATGTAATTTCCCTTCAGTATATGAACTTGATTTTCAAAACACAAGTTTAAATGAGTACCCACAGTTCAACCCCTGGTAAGTCTGCATATCACGAGTCTCAATACTGAGAGAAATGTATTTTCTTTAAGACATACCAGATTGAGTAACAGGAAGGAATTATTCAAACCCTTGCTGAGATCTCAATACAAAGTACTGAACAAATAAGCACTACAGTCTTAAATCTCCAGATAACCCCTCCGTTCTGTGGAAGAATTTACCCACCAATTTGTCATCAAGGATTTTGGAAACTTTTTCTTAGTACTACACTTGCATGAAACATCTACATTGCCCAAACAAGCCTTACACCAGGGTAAAGCTTTTTGCCTGGCAATTGGCAGACCTCCTGCCAATGCTATGGACTTTGCTGCTTCCAGAGACCAATTTGTGTGTGATCTATTAACATTCATCCTTCGTTCTGAAACTCCAGTGTACGGTTCAATTTTATATTTATGAGCACTACTCAAAACAAGCAAGAGGCCTCCTGCTGCTTTCTGCAGAATGAAAGCATGTGTCTGACAGGAAGCAAAGAAAGCTATTTCAGGATTATCCATGTGGCTCAAAGTTAAACAGGATTTCAAGATGAAAATGTAGCAGATCTGTAAAATAACATAACACCTTTATGTTTTTTCAGGAGCATTTAATATGCAAAACCATAAATCTGTATAATTTGTTAGCTAAAAAACAGAAAGGCAAAAATACATCAATTTGAGATCCTTGGTAACAGAAGCCCCACTTCTTTAAAAGAAAGGACTTTAGAAGACAAGGATCCAGGTTAACAAAAGGTTAATATCTCTCACCTGACAGAGATCAGTATCTCCCCATTCCAGGGGCTAACGTTTCAGAGGCTACAACAATTAAACCATAAGAAGGCCATGACCAGTGTAATGTAATCGTTGTATTAGTCAGGCAGATCATTTTACATTGCTGGGTATTCTGAAAGATCCCATGAGGATTCCAGATGTAAATTCTTGACGAGAAAGGAAATGATAGCAGTGTCTCAAAGATTTATTTTTACTTTCTGTACAGCACAGCGAGCACATGGTAGAATAACGAGTCCATTCATTCATAATTGCAGATGTTTTACACATCTTGCTGAAACATGTGCATTAATGTGTTGTATGGAGCTCTCTCTTCTGTTTCCAAAGTGTTAGGGTAATTATTCTTTGATTTGCATGTTTGAAGTGTATACATATATGCATAAACTCTTCTGAGCTCCTGTTCCAGTTATCGCTGTTCCAGCTCGTGTCAATCACAAATCAAATCATTCCCTCACTGGAAGGTGGGGATGCTGCACAGTTATTGATTCACAGCTCCACAGCTCACACCCCAGAAGGTTCTGGCAAGGCGAGGCACTAGGGCTCGTTCCTGTGGGCTGCACAGTGTGAACCTCCTCACCCCTGTTAGCTGATAAGGCACCTCATATAACAAGGATATTTATGCCACCACTGGAAGATTACTTCCAGTCATCCTGGGAATCCCAGGAGCTAGCTGGTCACTACACACAAACCCTTCATGGCATTCAAAGATACTATCACAGAGACTACATCAAACAGAGCAGAAAACGACCAAGCAGAGAGAGAAAAGGGGCTTGGGGGTTTTTTAGTCAAATACTTAAACTTTTTGGATTAATTTTATTCAGTTCCACAGATTTTTTTTTTTTTCCTTTTGAGTCTCCATTCCTCTCCTGCTCTTCTTCCTTGTCCTCCAAACAAGGAAGGTGGTTTCCCTATAAAATGCTGTGTTCTCTCCAGGTTATTATCAATGCTTTGTTATCCTGATATGCTTCTACAGGCATTTTACCTCTAACCACATTGTGCAAAACACTAATCTTTACATCTATTTTAGTCCTACCAACTCTCTCTACCCAAAGGTGCTTTGCTAACACATTTGTTTATTAGTAACAATAATATCTCCATTCATGGGATTACTGCATCCCATTTCCCTAACTTGAGATCTTTTCACACAGAGATAACTTGTTTGAAAAAGTTCAACCAACACTTTTAAAACTCGAGCACACCTGACAAGTCACTAAAGTAGAGATGTAAAAAGAAAAGGAGCTGCCTGATTTTCAGTCCCAAGCCCATCAGCTTCTATTGACTGCATTGTACATTCTGCCCCTTCAGCTGCTGAAACCAGACTACTCTAGACTCAAGTGCTCAAGCTGGATCACATCAGTCACCTGGGGCTACAAAAATATTTTATCAACCAAAGATCACCAGTATATAGAGTTTCATGGTAGAAGAGATTAACAAAAGTAGCAGTAACCCCAGGAACATTTGCAAGGCCGAGACCAAAATGCATACACTGAGCAGGGTGAAAATAAATTCCTGAATGACTGATGACCAGAAAGTGAAATACAGAAATCATAGAATAAGCTGAGCTCAAAGGGACCCATCAGGATCACCCAGTCCAACTCCTGGCCCTGCACAGAACACCCCAACAGTCATACAATGTGCCTGAAAGTGTCATCCAAAACCTTCTGGATCTCAGGCAGGCTCCTGATTAGTTTTTGGGTTATTTTAACAAAATAACACTTCACATCTACAAACCATTTCCAACTTTGTTTCAAAAGCAGTATTTTGCCCTTGATTTCTTTCCATGTTACCACTCTCATCATAGCATATAGCCTGACACATTAGGAAGGACTGGAACTATGTGTAATTTGAAGAACTTTGCAGAACTTGCTCCAGGAATAAGAGCCTGGTACACAGCATGACCACTCATCACTGGAGAAAATTCCTGTTAGTAATGGATGCATGCTGCCATTCTCATTCATAAATGCTGCATTATTATTCTTGCTGGAACATAGGTAAAGTTTATTTTTACCCTGTAATTTCTACCTATTCAGGATGAGTTAAGAGGCTTGCACTTACAAAGTGTACAGGATACAAAATGAATTATAAGCATGTCAAAGTATGAAAGGGAATTAGTGATGATGGCTGAATCTCAGAAGAGCATCAAGTTAAATTCACAAAGGGCCTTGTTTGAGCTTGATACAAAACCACATGAATCTGAAATTGGGGTGAACATAGAAATACCATCTGTCAGTCTCAACCCCACCCTTAGCATTCCATCCAGGTGAGAAATACCAGGAATCTCATTGAGATTTTTTGATATTTCTTCTTCTAATCACTGCTGAAGCTGGAAACTGCAATGTAAGACCCAGGGGGAAAAAAAATTTAGGAAAGTTACAGAAACATATTGGATTTGGGAGAGAGAAGCCATGTGCTAATTTCACGCTCAACATCCCAGGGTTTATTTACCTAAAACACATAACTGTAGTATGCAATGGTCCCTGCAAAGAATGAGAACCCAGCCATAGATTGGGGGACTCAAAGGGCTGGAGGGTTGGCATGGAGAGTAAATTATGAGGCAGAAAATCCCACAAATCCACATTTTTGGATAATTAAGCTCTTGTAGATTTTCATATGGATGAATGCTCTTGGGACACCTGATATGAGCTATTATCTGGAGCAATGCAAAATTTAATTTACACAGAGAATAAAGATCTTTTTCTAACAACTTTTTTGTGACTAAAATAGAGGGTGGAGTACAAGAAGAGCATTTGCCATGAAAAGTCATTTTTTACCCATGTGAGTCAAATTTTCCCAATATGGTGATTAAGCAAAAATGAATGATTTTGCCTGGAGGATGCATTATTTTCACTCTGCCATTAAAAAAAATCAGCTATTGAACTTACAGCAGGTTTTGTGTGGACAGATAATTTTTCTCTAGATTAGAAATTTTAAAAAAACCCACTATCAAACCCTTGAATACATGCTTTTTTACACAAATGGTGATAACAGGAAACATGAAAACTGAAGGGGTTCAGTATTTTGGGGTTTGAGTTCTATATGCCTTGTATATCACATTTATATATTAAAAATAAACATCTATTACACAAAGTTATTCTGCACATGCCATTGCACTAGGCAGGCTTTGAATTTTTTTTTCCTTGAATACTAAAATCTTGTGTGCTGCAGACACTAAAGCAATGAAACAGAATCTACAGAAGAAAATGGAATTATATAGCCTTAAGCATTATGGAGTCTGCATGCTGTTCTTTGTTAAACAAGCACCATACCCCCTTGTCTGTCAGGGCTCCCATTTTCAGCACTGCCTCTCTATATGACACATAGCAAGGAAAATAAGGTTTTCAATGAAGCCTCACACAATTAAAATGTTAAATATTTCACATACTATTCTGATGTCTGCAGGAGGTAAAGCTTCACAGGGAGCTAACCTACCCTCCACAGGCACAGAAAATGAAGCAGTTTCAGCCATCAGATAGCTTTACCTCAGTGCTTGTTCCAAAGAGATTCACAGGCTTTGCTCTCATATAAAAAATAATTTAGAAAAAGAGGCTGATGGAGGCCATATTACAAAGAGAACAGTTCAGTCTCATTTGACAGGCAGTTACCATGGGTCAGACTGTACAATTGATTTTTCAGAACACTTCTTTGATTTCTGTAGGGAGTTTAGCTTAAAAATTGATGAGACAATATGTCCTTATTAAAGCAACCATTTTAGGGAAAAACCTCTCACCTGTTTAAATTTAACTCTTGCTCCCACTGAAGACTGACAAAAGCATCTATTACAGTAGAACAGCATCCCTTCAAGCCCTAATTTTTAGGAATTCTTAGCTACAAAATCAAGTTTGCAGAGGAGGATAAATACAAGTGTCTACAAATAAAGTTTGGCAAGTTCCTGAGAGCTTGTGGGATTGGAACCCAAATTATTGGTTGGGTTTTTAAGGGTCACTTTTCTCTACCTGCCTCCTCAGAGCTACGAGGAGTAGGTTAAGTGCAACAGAGGCAAAGCACACACAAAGATGCAGAATTAGTGAGGACACTAACTTGCTGTCAGGGAAATGATCCAAATTGTGCTACACCTTGACAGCTGGGTGTTGTGGGGTGTGATCTGAGCAGGATCCCAGGACAGTGGCCCCCATTCCCAGGAGGATGCACACACCCAGGGAGCCACAGCAGGGCTGCACCAGCGCTGCCAGCCCGGCTCCCAATGGGGCTGGCTCCCACTGGAAATGACACTGCCGCCTAAGCAAGGCTTAAAGGGGGTTTTAAGGGTGGTTAAACAGCACACAAAAGCTCCATTGAGAAAGGGTTTTAAAGTTTTCACTGCACTGAGTCACAGAAGCAACTTCTTGAAGTATTTCATATGTCACCTTAACTGGTTCTTCCGTTTTCAAACACAGCCAAGATCAGTGTCCTTGTTGCCTTCACCCATAACTGCCCACAAAAGCAAGGTGACATTCTGTTGTCATCTCATTGCAGGGGTTCCATACTGTTGTCTCCTTATCACAAAAGTTTCACACCTTCTTGGTGTTTCTCATGGGCAGCTCCTCAGAGCACTGACTCTTTCTTCTTCACAAAGCAGCCAACTAACTCCAGTTCCCTTCTCAATCAGCCACCCCACTCTTTTATAGCATTCTACTTCACATTGGTTAGAGCTGTGGCCTGCTCCTATCTTTGATAATTGCCCCAGCTGCAACTCTTAGGGGTAAGATTACTTCCTCCACTATCTTTATTTTCTTGTATTCTATCCCCCTACATTTCCCCTTTAGATGTCATTCAGGAGACTCTGAGTGCAGCACCAAGGCTGATGTCTAACAGCAATTCTGCTTTGCAATTATTACACATTGTTTATAACTGAACAGCATTTAACTCTGCACTCAGTCCAAGTCCACCCTCTGTCCTCAGCTGCATGCAAACATTACACACTTTTCTCCCATAAAGTCCAACAACAGAGATAAGGCAAGATATGAAACATACTGAAATCACGAGGGTCAGAGAGCTGGAAAGTTAACAACATGACAGCCCCATGTGCAGCAAAATGTTCCAGATGCATAATGCCTTCTCTGGAGGAAAAGAAAATAAACCAAACAAACTGAGCCCGTGTCTTTGACTTTTCAAACCAATTTGCAAATTCACAGAATAATTTTTTATTTAAAAAAAAAAAAAAAGGGCATAGGGATAAGATGATGGGGGATGCACAGAGATTTGAAAACACGCGGTATGACAACCACAGTTTACAGTCCAGGTGTTTAGGATCCCTCCCCAGAAATCTGAATAATCTTAGTTTACAATTACCATCAACTTAATCCAGGCCCTTCATACAAAGAACAAAAGGGATTCAAGGGATACTCCACTGCAATCCTCAGTTTCACTCAGACAACAGTACTCAAGTGTCCCCACTTACTTTTCCAGCCCTGGTTTTCCACACCTTTTTTTACACATGCTCAAAGCCAAGCATTTAATTTTATTCCAGATAAGAGGTGTTTTTCAGGGTTTCTGCCAGAATGGCAAAGTCAGCAGGATTTTGACAAAGTGCAGCAGGAATTTAAAGAGTAAAGGCAAAGTAGCCCATCACCTGGGAAGTGCTGATAATGACAGCAACCAAGCTGGAGAACCACTTGGAATATTTAATCAGGCTGTGGTACAGATTAATTTTATACTGTCTTTAAAGTGCTTTGAAGATGAAAAGCATAACTTAATTTTTTTATCTCCAGCCTCATCACCACCACTGTGCCTCATCCCACCTAACGGTGCAAGGCAGCTGGTGAACCCCTGCTGTCCCACTGGGCTGTGACCAGGAAGAACTGGTTCCAGCAGCACCCCAACCCCTTTATCTGCTCTCAAGCAAGTAACAATTGATTGCTGGGTGGATATTTGTAAAAACCTTCTACTCTTCATTCATATCAGCCCAGCTGTGCAATTCTGGCTAAAAGTTAAATCAGTATCTAATGAAAAAAATTTAAAACCATTTACAGTAATAGTGATTTTCACTTCCAAAGCATCAGCAGCTGTGACAGCACCCAGGCAATTAACAGGTTCCTTTGGCCTTATTTTTCATATACAAACACTGTAACTCCTACAGTTAGCAGTTTAGGTAGATGAGAGGACACTGTAATCCAAAGACTGTTTAACACCTCTCTTTGAAAACTACTTCTACCAAAAGAGTGTGAGAACAACACAGAGAAACTATTTTATGTATCCATCACTGTTAGACCAAATTTGGATGACAGTACAAATACATAGCAAGTGGTGTCTTCAGTCTTCTTGAGTTCTTGAAAAAGCAGAGTTCCCTTAAAGGGGTGGCAGGAGAGAAAGATTCAGACATTCAGACTGCACATTCATTGATCAGGAAACATGGAACAGTTACATTTTAAAAATGCATGATTTTTCTTCATTCAGAGGCTATCTTCACCTCTGGCTTCTAACTACATACTTCAAGACAAAAGGATAGGAAAACTCAACTCAGTTCTGCAGTGCATCAAAATGCACCAATGCTCAAGGCAAGCACAGCACACAGAACTGCCGGGGCTATGCATCCTTCTGCACTTTCTGAGCATTCTGCACTAGTGGCCATCACACTCATATTACACCAAGGAATGGGCCTGTTTGGTTTTTATGCTGTTTAAAAGCACATCCCTCAAGTTCTGGGGATTTTTTGTGCCTTTCTTTTTGATGGGGGGGCATGGGGAGGTGTTGGTGATGATTTGGGGGAGAAGGACACTTGCCTTAAGCATGCAATACAGAGAACTGCACTAAGGAAAGCAATATTCAGTCAGCAACAGAAAAATTTGGGGGTGAAAGCAAACATAGGGAAAGAGACTGGAACTGCCAGGGGACCTCATAGCAGACATCCTGTGCAAATACAACACCTGGCAAATGTCTGAACCACCACCTGTGGTACCAGGGAGGGCACACCTGAAGAACCTCACAGTCTGGAAGAACTCCTAGGCACACATTTAAACAACTAAGGTATCAATCAAAAAGTGTATTTGTAAAAATTTGACATGTTAAGAATGAATCAGCTGACTTGCTTTCTTGCTTTTCTCAGACAAAAGAATCAAGTCACTTTCTCAATCCTTTTTATTTTCCTTTTTTTTTTGTTTGGCTTTTCCTCATAAAAACCAACACTTAAATAAAAAAACCCACACAGCTGCCATGAAATATTTTAAAGGGAATAGCACACTTTCCTTGAAGAAACAAGGTGCAGCAGTAGGAGCACACTAGCTAGCACACGGGAGCCAGAGTAAAGAATTACAAAGTTCTTCAGGGCTCTTGTCATAAATGCTTTCAGGCTTCCTCTTATTTTATAAATGCTTCACGTAGGGATAACACAGGGCTTTATTAATTCATCCTCCTGTTGAAAGGACAGGATCCTATAGCAAAGCTCTGTGACAAGACACAGAATTCACAGTAACTCAGATTTTCATTTGATTTCTATCCAAACCAATTGAATCAAGCAGATTACAGATTAATTACAATTCTCTAAGTCAAAGAAAAATTCTGCAGCCTTTTCCCACAATCTGCTTTGTGGCTGTCTTTAAAAAATGCTAGAGGATTTGCCACTGCAGTTTACATGCTTTTTTTTCACATGGCTTATTTCATTAGCTGTCTTAGAGCTGAAGGACCACGTGAGCGTGCACCTCATCCCCTCTGGGCAACAGCCCCTCCAAAATTATTGATTTCACAAGGTTGGTAATTCAGCTGGAGTGTCAACCTCAAAAATCCATGAGAGAGGCCTAAACATAAAAGACTTGACAAAAGCTCCAAGGTTTTCCATGCCTGGGAAGTCTTCCATTTCAAAACACAGGAACTTCTCAGTGGAATATCAGCAAGGTGGTTATGGCACTGGTGAAGCAATAGAACCCTTGAAGGCTCACCCCCAGCTTTACATATAGTGTTCTACACATAAATTGAGAGAGACTTCAATGGAAATGTTTGCATTTCAACACAAGTCTCCTTGGTGAGTGATCTAGCTTGTCTCCAAGATCAAAGAGATGTGCATTAACAGCTTCTGGCTTGCAGAGGAAAACACACAGAACCCACCCCTAACTCAAAGTGTAGTGAACTACAGAAAAGCAGCCAGGGAAAACAAGAGGAAACAGAATGGATAAAGCAGATCATCCTCCAGAAACAGGACTAAATACAGATGCAGATTAGCCTGGCAAACTGAACATTTCTAGGAAGTGCTGATATGTCACTGTATTGCCAAAATTAGAAAAACTGTGTAGGAAGCAATTAGCTACTGTAGCTTCTCCCTACTTAAAATGATTGTTCAAGGCTATATTGTAATACGTGGTTGGTCATACCAATTCAGCATGCAAATGCTGGCATGAAAAATGCCATTTATTCAATCTCAACTTCAAAAAAAATCAAATTGAGTCAAGGGAAATAACAGTTCTTTTCTTGACCATTCTGCATTTACACTTCAATTCTATTCCCAACATACAGCTTTGCTGTGCACATTGTATGTGTGTCCTCCATAATTAAAGCTTTATTTGAACCTCCCCCCTCCTCTTTCCACAACTCTCTTGGTTAGATCAAAACAGTAGAGACAAAAACTGAAACATGCCTGGGGTGCAGGAGAGAACAAGAAAGATTATTTAGTGAAGTAGGCTAATGGTGTTGCAGAGGAAGGGGGCTGATTTTCACATCTCAGAACTGTTAAGCCTGCAAATATTACTGAAATCACATCTGGGAACAAAGCTCTGCTTTAAGTAAGTTCACCCATGAGTGTTGCTAAGCAATGGAGAAAAGATGAGGGGAAGGGAGGGTGCCTGACTTTAGGATTAGGAGGATGGATAGAAGATAAAGTAAGGCTTCTGCACAGCTTTATTTGTAAAAACTTTCCAGTTCTTTGTTTTTATTGCCTGTCTTCCAAACTACTTGTACCATGATTAATCAGGTCTCATTCATTATCTACCCCAATGCACAGCCAGCACAAAGAGAGGTGCTGCATCCTGGAGCACGGGCACAAGCATTTGAGCACCAGAACTGCCAACATCTGTCTCTGGATTGAACAGGTAAGAACAGGAGAAGCTTTCCTGATGCAAATACTACAGAATTTAATGTCTATGTTTTTGAGAAACACTGCAGATACTTGTTTTTATGTAACTTAAACTATGCAGTGTATGGGAAATAAAATACTTGTGATGGGTAGAGCTTGCTCTAACTCTATTCTTATGCTGATAGTTACAGAAAAGTGAAGTATTTTATCTTATAAGATCAATAAATGTCATATCTTCACCTTACTTAAATTAAGTTTTTCTGTCCACTCTCTACCGGCATCTTGATATTGTAAAAGTTTCTTGTTCTGCTTTAGCAAGATTGCTTCCAATCCTTAGGAAAGCAACCACACATTTTCAGCTGCAGACAAATACATTGCCTCACAGTATTTCCCAGAAAACATTTGTTGCCTTGTTCAGCTAAATGTCTCCATAAACTATAGCATGTACATTTGTAAAGCATGCATTGTTGGAACAGTAAATTGAATTCTTTGATTCATTTTTACATGGCAGCAGTATTATTCTTTCTTTTTTTTTTTTTTAATCATCATAAATACTCCGGAATGCTCATCTCTTTATTACTCAGCATTATATTCCATATGCTAAGGCATTTGCAGCCTCACAGGTCATTTCATAGGCATTAAACTTTTACTGTATACCTGTCTTTTTAACATTTGCTAATAACTCATCTGGAAAGAAAGTGACATTTGTTGCTGAGTAACAGATGTCTGCACACACAGCATGAACTAGGAGCATTTCTCAGCCTGAGATCCTAGATGATGATTAACTACCTAGTCAGTATTCCAGTTAGAGATATTATGAAGGCCTTTCCCAAAACTCAAGATATTCAAAACCTATCACTTCTGCAGCACTCCAGCAGTGCTCCCTGCACATGGGATGCATTTCCCTGACAGGCAAATGGCATTTAACAGACTAAACAATAGAAACTAATTAAGAAGATTGAGTGTTGTAATCACATTTTTATTTTATGCACCTTTAATGTTTTCAGAAGCAGAGACTCTGAACCAAACAGTTTAAGCTCAAAGAAGCATGGACACTGTACAAAGGCAAATTAAGCCACATGCAGAAAAAACAACCTACAAGTTTTCCTCTGAAAGGTGATAAATTAATTACTGAGATTGGGAAGTTTCCCATGCCTAACACATAAATAGGTCACCTCTTGTACTATATTTTATTTGCATACACAGTCAGAAGCAAATCTATGGGCAGTTGCTTCAGAGCTGAACAGGCACACTCATATCATTTGTCATCCTCCAAGAACTCATCCAGGCAGTCCAAAGCAAAGTCATCAAGTGGAAATATAGACCAGGCTGGAAGAAAGATGCTTTGGATAGCCCAGCAGCTACAAGTTTCATATAGCAAACCTCTTGAAATGGATGGCATGTGGAAAATGCACTGAGATCCATCATGTTGCATTGCCTAATTGACTTTTTTCCTCTTTTGCTTTTTCTTAATGAAAAGCAAGGAATGACAGAAGAAGAAATCTTCCCTATCAGCAGCAGCAGGGGTTGCTGCAGCAAGATGATAATTCCCTCCTGCTACTCTGCTGACAAGCACCAAGCTGCACAGGAAGAGCAAAGCATTTTAATCACGGGATTGAAAAATGCAGCAGTTCCTAAAATTTCACCTTACCTTGGCTGATTTACATTAATTTAGGATCAACTGGCTTTCAGAGGAATAATGTCATCCATGGAAGATAACAAGGAGGAAAAAATTTGGTGGAACTTCTAGTTTCCCTGTGCATAACATGCAAGGATCTATGTACAGAAACAGTTTTGGAGCATCTTAGATAAGCAAGGACTATTGAATTCCTTAAAAGCACAGTGCAAACTTGAGGGCTCCCTAATTCCATCCTAAATGGTTTTTTTAAGTGCCACACTTTCAAACACACACCATTAAAAGGATAAAAAACACATCAGCAACTGGCAAGTCAGGGTCCAATCCAGTGTCCATTGGAAACACCAAAAATCCTGTGACAGAGACCCCAAGGTTTTGTCTCTGCCTCCTTCATCAGATTATCATTTGTAACAAAGGCACTCCATAAGGAGCTGCTAAGACAAATGCAAATCTTGTGTCAAAGACAGTCAGACACCCCCCAAAATTAAAAATTTGAGCACACAGCAGCTTCCAGGCAGCAGCTTTGGGCATGTGGCACAACATCTGCTACAAAAACACTCGAAAGCAGACCTGCAGCAAACTGGAGCCGTGCCAGCTCCCAGATTATCCCCCCTCCAAGGCTGCCAAGGCAATGGACAGATGGCAGCCAATGCACTCACAGGATAGTTAGCTCAGTTAACAATCAAGTGTGCTAAATGATTTCAGATTCACTCTGCACCAAGCATTGTACTTTCCAGTGAACCATTAACACTGTGTCCTAATAGAAATATGGTTTGGTATGAAGGAACTGGCAGATCCTGCATTTTACAAGACAGTTTCTCTGGAACAATTTGTCAGGGAACATTAGATCTGCCTTCATGAATAAAGTGAGAATCTGCCAAGTTTGCCAGGCGGGTTTGTTCATAATTTTAATTCTGCAGTGTTTGAAGAGTGAGGATGGAAACAAACAGGAAGGTGCAGGTCAGTTATCCACACAAGCTGCTCCCAGGGATGCACTCAGTGGAAGGCAGGAGGGGTGTTAGGAGCACACAGGCTCTCACATCACAGCAGCTGTGCCCTGCAGTGCTGCCTGCCTGCTGTAGGGCATCACCCAGCTCTCCTGCACTGGACAGCTGTCACCAGCAGCCTGCTGGGTGACACACCTGTCACCCAAGTGCAGAGATGTGACAACTCATCCCAGAAAAGCTAAAGGTTCTTGGGTTTAAATGGGTTAAATCTGCAAAGAAAATTTGGCCCCCATATATCAAGGGGGCAAATAATTCAGTACTGAGCACTAGCACACAGGTGGATTTTTGGCCTCAGCGTTCCAAGAGACATCTTTAAATCCTTCCTCCTTATGGTTAGATATGATTGCCTTTAAGGACATTTGTAGACCTAGTAACAAATTTATTCTATGGATTTGCTTTTCCATAAATCAGGAGGTCAAGAATAGTGTTTGAAAAAAACTGTTGTTTCCTTCTCCCACCTCCACCCTCTGCTCCTGTTGCATATCCCTTTTATCTGTCCACCCAAAATCCCATGTAGCTAAGCAGCTGGTCAAAAGTGTAAGAGAATTTATTTATTACATATTTGGCTTCCACGACCATTTTATTCATCATTGTTGCACCTAATAAATACCCTGAGAAAATACACACCACTAGCCCTTTTCTGCCTGCACTGGAAAAATCCTTCAGCAGAAAGCAGGGGAGAAACCCAAGAAAAACAAGTGGAAAAATAGAAGGACAGGGAAGAGAGAGAACTTATTGAGCTCTGTTGAAGGAGGTAGGAGTTGTGCCATGGATACCAGAAAAGCAGCACCTCACACTTCTCATCTGTTATCTCAGTTCCAGAGAGTAGGACTGAAGCAAACTGGAAAACCTAAAGCACTTCCAGTGGGCAGTCAACAAATGAGTTCCCCACTCAGTCAGGTGAGTGCCAGCTGGAGAGCAGCAGCTCCTGACCAGTGCAGAGCAGTCCTGTGCTTTGGGCTCAGAGCTCTCCCAGAGCACAGAGCTCGTCCTGCTGCAGGTGCTGAGCCCAGAGCAGCTGCACTGCTGGGGCAGGGCTGCAGGAACCACCAGCAGCAATGCTGAGCCTGCTCTGCTCAGAGGGCATCACACAGCTCTGCCCGCTCTCCCTGTCTGCTCTGACATCAGCTTCCTCCAGAGATGTTCACAGGGCAGTGCCAAAGCTACACCAGGAAAATCAGCAGCAGCAGGCAAGGACAACTATTCCCTGCTCTTCCCATTTCAGAGATGTTCACAGGGCATTGCCAAAGCTACACCAGGAAAACCAGAGGACTCCTATTCCCTGCTCTTCCCATTTCAGAGATGTTCACAGGGCAGTGCCAAAGCTACACCAGGAAAATCAGCAGCAGCAGGCAAGGACTCCCATTCCCTGCTCTTCCCATTCCAACGTGGAAAGGTGGCACAGACAGAGCAGGAGCAAGAACTCTGCCAGAGCATGGAGCTCCATCTCCTCCCTGCAGCTTTGCTCTCTCTTGAGGAGGCAATGTGGTGACCCCAGTGTGTGATCACCAGAGCAGGGAGTCAGAGATGCAATTTAAAAAAAATAAAGAGCAAACTGGTCAAAAAATGGAGACAGAAGCAACCTCGTTTTCTGGCTCAACTTTATGAAAATCTGATTAGACCTCAGTGAAATTTAATCTTTGCTTTCCAAACCTTCTGAGGCAACAATAAAGATCTCCTGAGCTCATAAAGTACCCAGAGAAGAGACATACCACCCAACCAGGAAAATAGCTGAGAAAAATGATTTTTCTTGGCCCTAATCACCAGGTAAATCTGCAAAAAATGTCATTAAAAAGTAAATTATAAAAAGCTACATGCCACTATTTTCAAATACATGAATACACTTCATCAGACAAAGTAATAAAATAATATGAAAAAGACAAGACAAATTAGCTACAGCAATAATCAGGAATGCCAGACATTCAGAAGAGAGTATTTGTTCAAATTGCTAAGATAGTCAGAGAGAAAATTTGACTCCCAGCAGTCCCACAGTGCTAATATTTCTTTTTCCTACTACGAATTTACAGCAAAAACAAACCAACCTACCAGATATATTTTTATATTATCAGCCATTTTCCAGAACAATTCTGCTTTAAAACCACTCATTAAACTGGAACTGGCAAAACCCAAAGTTCCAGTCTTTTAGTCTCAGCCAGAGGATCCACATTTCTCCATGTCCTTGCAACAGCTGTTCCTACGTTGCCTTATGAGACAGAAATATGGGAATTTTTTTTACTTTCCTCGAAACATTTCTGCTTTTATGGTCAGATAATACATGGAGGCATTAGCCCACAAGAGGCCACACTAAATTCTGCTTCCTGGATGTGCTCAGCACAGATCTACAGAAAGCTCTCACTGCAGGCAGTGCTGATTTTTGGGTGTTCTTCCCCTCTGCCAGCTCAGCAGTGGCAGTGGCACCAAAAGAAGCCTTTCTGTGCATCTGTGCTGCAATATTTGCAAAGGGTTTGATCTTGGCCCCTTGCCCAGGATTCCCAGGGGGTCTCACAGCCAAACCTTTCCTACTTGGGGGCTGCTGAGCCCACCATAAGCCATGTTTTGCTGGCACAGTGTAAAACCAGCAAATCCTACAACACTGATGTTCCTTGGATTCTTCCAAGGCTCTGCTCACGGTCCAACAAGATCAGCTTTGGCAGTTTGCAGGAAAGAAAGCAAGCAATTCTTACCAAAGCACAGCAATCTGGGAAATTAAAACAGAAAAGGAAAAACCAGATATGAAGGGGTGGTAAAACTGCATTTCCAATCTTCTCCTCTAATAATGTAGTACAGCAGCCATCTCGAACCAACTCATCATACCAGACAAAGTGATATGTGCAGGAAATGTTAAATATTAAAGAAACAAACAGATGCTAAAAAAAAAATCCTAAACTATGGGGTGTGCAGAGCCAAAATAATCGAGGGCAATATGCATGTACTAAGTAGAGTTAAAAACTAGAGGATGGTAGATATATAAATGTGTGTGCATATATATATATATCTATCAATCATCTAGGAACTCAATTTAATTTTTGCATGCACTGATTCCCCCATGTCCTTATTGCTGCTTATAGAATCCTTCACTTACTAATTCCATGTCTCATACAGCCATGCAACAAAAACATGGTTATGTTGTATATAGTTACCCAGCAGAATGTTTGTGGAATAAAGTTTGCTGATTAAAATCCTATTTTAATCATGCAATTAAAAAGTCTACAGTAATATTGCAATTAAATTACTTTTAAAATGCATCTGTGCAGAAAGCTAGAAGACTGGGATGGATATAGTATTCTGATCTTTTACTGTACAAATGCACAATAATTCTCAATCTGTTCCTGCCTGGGCAAGTCAGAGTGTGTGCAACATTCAAGATTAATTAGAAGGAACACGTGTTCCTCATGAATGATGCCATGTCTAGTACTGTATGTAAATTAATTCATGTCAGCATGGGCCATGTTGTGTCATGATTTTTCCTTTTTGTTTTTGAAAAGGATGTACAATTTTTTGACTGTTATAGATTGTCTGTTGATTTTTCAATAGCTGTAGAGAGATTTTTTAAAAATAAAACATCGGGCAATATGTAAGTTGTTTTTCTGCTAGGTTTTTTTGTTGTTTTTTGTTTGATCTTTGCCAACTAACTGGGATAAGAGAATTCATAAGGAATGAATACATTACATTCTGTTTGGGCACCTCTAACATGAGCAGAGTGGTTATCACAGAGACTCCACAGCAGCCACCCCTTCCCAGCTTATCGCCTTGAGGAAACGGTGCTGCCTCCACCAGCAAACACAAATAACATCACATTACACATGCAGAACCCAGGGTCTCAGCTTCAACTGTCCTTTGATCTTCCATAACTGAGGGAAGTGTAAACCAAGATCAAGTTTATTAACTACAGATCAAAGTGCAGCCTAGTTCTTCCCTTTCCAACAGCAATTAAAGACTGGAGGTAAATTTCTAGAGAAAATTATTTTGAGATATGTAGGTTATTTTTGCAATCATTGAATGTGCCATTCCAATTTAAAAACACAACTTCAGGACATTATGACCCATATTTCTCCCAGCTCTTCCTTGGAGATTTCTGTTCCTCTCTGGCATTAGGGTGTTTGTTAATTGGGAGAGTGGACATGTAGCACCATGTTAAGAGCTAACAGAACTACTGTGGTAATACAGTAAAAATGTAGATGTTCAATCATTTTAAAATGCATTCTTTTCTCAAAATACATTTTTCCGACTGATTTAGCTGTACTGAGAGATTGGTGGTACAGGTTATTTGAAAACTCATTGAGTATAAAAAACCAAATATATTTCTCCAGCCCTGGAAATTGCCTTCTGTTCCCAGCATCATGTGAATTCATCACTTAAATGCACTGCAAAACCAAAAACCTATGGTGCACTTGGATTTCACTTTTAGGAGCAGTTTAGTCACCTTTTATGACCCAAGAAACGAAATTCTTTACCATAGCAGCAGTTTCAAAAATATTATAGTGTCTTATCTTTTTGAAACTTAATCGTAGAATGCTCTTAATATGGCCTTTAAAATAAAACATAATCTAAGTACCATAAAAGCCTTGCAGCTCCTTACACAATTAAATTCTTTGAATGAAATGACTTGCAGTTTTGCAAGTCAAAGCAGCAGATGTATATGCTAAAGCACAACTCAGAGTAAGCAGATGCCATTAATGATTGAGACTTATGACTGAACTTTTCTCCTGAATACAAAGCAATATGAAACCAAGACATCTGTGAATTACACGCTTTTTGAGGGCATTCATACAGATATATCACTCTTGAAACAGGACAAATGTTTTCATTACAAGTTTGATCATCCCCACAGCAGTCAGCAGGAGGTTTGGGGTACAGTTTGGGGTACAGGTGTCAGGAGCATAAAAGTGGTTCTTGTAAAGCATCACCACCCTCATCTTCCACCATGCTAAGTCAGCCCACCTAAAGCAACATGTCCTAAAGTAGATTTTATTTCTTAAAATACCAGTTGAGAGACAAGTGATAACAGCTAAAACTCAGACTACCTTCTTTATTAAAAATAACACAGCCCTGTCTCTTCAAATTAACACTTTCACCTCCTCTTCTCCAGCTCATCTCCCGTACCCTCTGTTACATTCCAGTGCCACCAGACCCTCACATCAGTGACTGGATTGCATCCAGGGTTCACCATCTTACAGCTGGTTTCAAAACCACAAGGTAAATTAGCATTTACCCTTACAGAAGCCCAGCAACCATTACCATACTATATTCAGCTCTCTCCTTATGCTGGCAGGTACTGCTCAGTATAAAGAGTCGGGTTTTTTAAAAAAACATTCTAAAACCACAGCCAATACTGACACGCTTCCTTACATTCCCAAATTAGTTGCATAATGCTGCTGCCCTTTTGTAAAGATAGATCACACTGGCACTTCAGAAATGGCTGCAGTTTCCAAGTGATGACAGAATTTCACATCCCCGCCCTATTCCCACCGAGTGCCAGGATCCTTTCCAACGCCTGCAGCAATGCTTTGAAGTAGGTGCAAATGCAGCAAATGCAAAAGATTAAAGGATTCTGGAGTTCACGGAAAGAGGTGCAGAGCTCAGTATCACCAGAAAGATTCAACTCCACATTTTAAATTTTTATTTAAAGAATTTCATCATGAGAGGAGTTACACCATAGTGCTTTTCCTCGGGATATATTTTACATAACTCTCTATGCTGCCTGTGACTAAATCCTTAGATGCAGAGAAATGGACACATGTTCAGCCTTCCACCATCCCAGCAGATCTCACACACAGGTAACAGCATACCAAGAGCTGAAAGGTTAAAAAACGTTCAGAATAGACAGCAATATTACCTCAACATTTTCTTTTTTAAGCAGCTTTCACACAGAATGTTTAAAGGAGAGGTTTCACATTTAAAACATCCTCCTACAGGGGGAAGCTGCAATATTTCTGACAGACATTTTCACTTTTGTTCGGCATTTCACTTACTCAGTATCCTGTCAGTTTAGGAACCAGGAATCAGGGCTTTCAAAAATCAGCTGATGACATGAGTCCCAGTCACTGTCTGTCCCTCCAAAGGTGGCTTACCAAGCACTATGCCTTTTAAGGCAGGGGAAAAGGAAAAGTGGTGTTGATGATGATTTTTTGTTTTAAATTTTTTTTATTATTAATCCTTCAAATCACAACTGTTAGCCAAGTCAAAGTTGAATATTCAAGTAACAAAGGTTTCCACCTCAGTCACTGTTGCTGAATGTCCTGGAGCAAGACCTGCATACTCACAGAGTATCACAAAATCTGTTCACTAAGACATTCTGACATCAGCTTCCACAAGATGCAATATAACACAGGGTGCTGCAAATTTAGGTAGCTTTTAAAGTAATAGGCCATAAAAGACTCCCTAAAACTTTCTAATAAGGATACAAACAGTGGGAAATAAATTCCATCAGTGATATTTTATTTCTGCTGTTTTCTGGAGAGGAAGACTGGGAGAAAGGAGGGAATGAGGGAGTGTTAGTTACATAGTTTGAACACTTAGAACTGCTGCAAGGTGGAGAACACAGTATACCTAGTAGAAATATTTGTAAAGATAAGTTTAAAGGCCTAGCACATAAACAGTACTCTGAGTTACAGTGCTTCATCCTTAACAGAGTCAGCATGAGAGCCCTAAGGCTACAGTAAAGTTAATAAGCATGAACAACAGAATTGCCAACACCAGGACAGAGTTTATATGTATCCTGTGCACATGCTTTGTCAAATGTAACTAATTTCTACTGAAGATAAATAGGAATACTAATGACTGTCTTAGCCTGTGGCACTGGGTTGGCAAGGTACCACACACAATGAGAAAGCACAACAAATTTAAGAACTTCTAAAAATATATTAGCAGTAATAGCAATGCTTAGCTTCTTGCTGTTTTGTCTTGTATTTTCAGTGAGACCTAGTGAAGACTTATGCAATGATTTTATTTTCTTCACTTGTGTAGAACAAGCCAGGCTTTTCTAAGAGGGTCAGTGCCAAGATCCTGGTATTTGACCTCTCTTCTTTCCCAGCTGGAAGAGCATTTGCTCTGCCCTAAGCCCTGTACCATGCAAGGGTGGAACACCACCCCAAACTACAACATCCTCAGACCTCCTCTGGGCTTAGGAGCTAAAATTATCATTTTTCTCCAATAGAGTCACACCTAGAGGCCCCGAGGAGTGAACAGCTAACGCTGTTTAATCTAGTCTGCCCCCCACTCCTTCTCAACAAGTCCTTTAATAACCCAAGGGTGTGAAGAGATGAAAGCAATGCAGCAAAAGCCAACAACTCAAAATACTAAATAACTCTGTTCCCTGACTTGTGACTTCTAAGTTTCCTTGGCCAGTCCTCAAAGGTTCTTCCTGAGACCAGGAGGCCTTATCTGATGGAATTCAACATCAGTAACTTCAAAGTCATGCTCTGCAGGCATGGTGGGGAAATCAATCCAACTGTGGTACACAGTTATTAGATCAGCTATTGCCACTCAGAAAAGCCTGTGAACCTGCCCGTGGAAGTGTCAGCTCAATGTTCATCAACAAAGGAAAAAATGAGTCAGAGGAACAATCCTCCTAGGAAAAGAGAATGAAATCTAACACACCTTCTTGTGTCTGTCGCCACAAACTTGGATGGTGGAATTCAAGTTTTGTTTCACTTCTTTAAACTGCATTCAGCTTACTTCTAATCCCAAAAGAACACTGGGGACACGAACATTCTAGAAAAAAAATCACAATGATTGGTAGGAAATGTCATCAACACTGAAAGAGAGTAGAAATAGGATGCTCTTTCAGACTGGATAAAAAAAGCGATTTAGATGGGATTAAACTATGGCAGCATAGTTTGGGGTTTTAAAACACTTCTCAGTGCTGGAACACTTCTTATAAGCACAACTCTGAAGACCCAGCTCAAATCCAGATTGCCATGGGCAAATCCCTCAGATCCCCCAGCCAAAAGGTCATTTGAAGTGGCACACAGCAGCAGAGACAAGATTTGTACCGTACTTTCACCACCACCTCAGCCAGAGGACAGGACCAGCCCAGGCTGATTCAGAGCTCCTACCAGATGGTGTGTGCCAAGAGGCTCCCACAGAGCCCTGGCTAGAAGCTGAAGCTGCCCCCAAGATAACCTGCAATCTGAAATGGGAGATTGTGCTAAGACACCACCTGCTCCCCCTTGCAGTGTAAGCAAGCCCCTGGATGGCAGCCAGTCCCAGGGGCATGGAATTCTGCTGCTTGTTCACACATACATGCACAAGAGATTGAATGTGTTTTTTTCCTAGTGCAGAATTCTTATTCCAGAAAACATAGGGCTGTTGGGTATTTTCTCACTCCCCTCCTCTGTAGATGCCATGTAGTCTGAAGGGAAGAGAATGAGAAAAATCCAAGCGTTTTTTAAATGAATTTAACTCCTTCCACTGCCTTAGGCAGAAGATTCAACCCAAGATGAACTTGTATTTTCATACTTTCAAGCAAATCTCATCAAGACTAGCTTACAAATGCAGCCCAGGAGTAACACAATCAATATTTCCCTATAATATGGCCTAACCCATTGTCAAAGGCTTTTCATATAAGTAAGTTGGTGCAAAGAGCCTCCTCATTCTTTGAAACTTAAAACCAAGAATTTCTGCCAGTATTTTTCACCAAAAAGGAGACTTGGCCTCCCAACCCCACGAGCTCCTGATACAAGCAGCTGTGCTCTCCCCTCCCCAGCTCTAGTACAACACCAAACCTTTTGTTTTAATCCAGCACTTTTCTGTGTGACTGTCTTTGGCCATGGTAATCACAGCCTTTCCCCAGGCCTTTGTATCACAAAGTTATTGCAGACAGAGACCAAAGCCTGTGTCCACTGGTGTAAGAGCCCTGACCATGAAGGAAGCACACACCCCACCAGAGCTAAACTGACACTGAATTGAATGCTCTGCTCTCTTATAAAGAAAAGGAGCAGAGTGCTGCTGCCTTTTTCCCAACCTGGATATGAAACTCGAGATAATTTTAGTAAGGAGGTAATATAAAAGGGGATCTTTATTTGAAGGCCTCCAAGAGGCAATCATGGAAAGATGTCCACAAAATCCTTCCCGCTCCCCCAGGGTGGGTACATTTTTATAGGCTTTAGGAAAACAGCATAATTGATAAAAAAGCACCAATTAGGGGGACAAATGGTGGTGCAATTCCCCCACAGGGCATTGTAGTCCCCCCCTTGGCACAGGCTGTACTTTGTCCATGAGAATGAATCTGGAAGAGTTGTTCTCAGCCTTGGTACCCAAGGAGAACCAAGGCAGCACAGAGCTTGGAGCTCCTGGAGCTTGGAGTTCTGGAAGTTGTTGTGCCTTTCTGCTTACGAAAAGGCATGGAAAAGTACTGGGTACACTAGTAACTAATACAATAGACTGCAGAGAATATATGTGTGAGAATATGGAGAACATAGAAAAAAAGGCAAAACCTTCATGGCATCAGTGTGGGCATGGCAATTGCTTTCTGAGATCCAGTTCAGGGGAGAATCAGCCCTAAGACTCTGTGTTGTACTATACCACTCCAAAGAAAATGGAAAGGAAATGCTTCAAATCCTGGTGCACCATTTATTTTCTAATTCAGGCATTGAGGAGAATAGCCTAAAGGTTGTTTGACATTGCCAGCCCATTGCTCCAGGACTGGTCCTGCTGACCAAACTTCAGCATCAGCACAGCTGTCCCCAAGGCATCCTGCACTGTATACCTGGATTTTGTATGTCTGACCTCTTCCAGGAGACACCAGCTGCCCTGCCTTGGGTAACAATCAGCTATTAAAGGTTTCCACAAGTCATGACATTTATTAAATCCGAGGTTTGAGTTGGGGGGGAGCTGCAGGGATGAAGATGAGGGGAACAGTGGGAAGAGGCTCGTAGGTGACAGAAGCAGTGGGTCAGCTTTGCTCTCCTGGCTGGCAGCCTCCCCAGCCACCGACCTCCCAAAGAGCCAGGGAGGTGTCTGTCACAGGGCTTTCCCTCCGCAGTTTCACACCCCATTAACATGCCCGGCAAAGTCTACTGTCTGCACAGGAGGAAGCATCACCTCTTGAATCTTTACACCACTCACTGCTGTTTTGACAGTGCTTGATTATAACCTATGGTGTAAAAAAAATCAAATGCATTTGCCCGCCTGCGTTGCAGAGTGAAGATATTTAGCAGATACACGGTATAACCTTTCAAAGTTATATCCAGATATTAAATTGCAAACAGATATTCTGTTGACTGCTTCTTGCAGAAACACTCAGAGAATTATTTTAACAGTCTCAAAACTATTCATTACTGTGGAAGAAACCAAAAACAGGCATATCTGGAAGAGAGCAAGATCCAACAATACAAAAATACAAACTCATGACATGGAGGACAGCTGTGGAAAACAAAATTAGCAATGCTTTCACTGGTCAGAGCACATACTGAAATGATAACTAGAAACCCAGAGTGATATTATTATGCTTTTGTTATATGACCTTGTCAGAACTTCACTTGGCTGGAGAAAGTCTTGTAGTTCTGTTCTTTCATTTCACCCCTAGAGCCAAGTATCACTTAGATACATTTATTTTCTCAGCATGCCATTGTAGGAAGTTGTAATTTTACTCAATATACACAAAGTCATTTCTCTGTTCACACAAAAAAAAAAAAAAAAAAAAAAAAGAGAGCCTCTATCCAAACTTGTGCACTGTGCATCTAAACACTAAAGAAAATCATTGCATTAAGGAAACACTTCATTACCAGCCATTCAGACCACATCTTTGTTGAAAAATTGTAATGAATAGCACATTTATAGTACAGGCTTCCTTGTGTTCTAAACTATGTTTTGTCCACTATGCCCACACTCAGAAACCTTCCTGTGCACGCCTGCATATCCCACAATTGTTACAGAGTGAAACTCCTATTTTCCTTTCAACTAAAATTTCTAAACACACATTTGCAGCGTAAGTCCTGCTGAAATGCTGGAAGACAGAGCCTGTGCATTTGCTTTTACTGCATCCCTGTGGTCTGTGCTGCTTTCTGCTCCCCTGGTTAACAGCCCTCTCATGCCTGCTGGGAAGGCTGCTGTGTTAAGTTGACCCCAGTATTCTTCAGTTGCCAAAGGAAAAACCTAAAACTGTAGATAAAACTTGTCATGCCCCTGTATTAGTTAGATGTCCTGAGCAGTGCTCAAAAGGCACTGGAACAGTAACACCTACAAGAGGTCAATAGAATAAGGGTTAATTATAAATCAGAGAGCAAAAAGGGCTTGAGCCAGATGACCTCTGAAGGTACCTGAACCATTCCTCAGTTTCCAGGCCATTATTAGCAAATTCAGGGATGGCAACATTGCTGATACAGGTCAGACCTCCTTTATCATCCCTTTAGTCTTGCAACTATATGAACTACCTGTCTGACAATCTAATTAAACCTTCTCCTGCTAAACACCATATGGTCAGGCCACATCACGAGCCATTGCATGACAATGGAAGTTAGCAGAAGGAACCAAGCAGAAGGTCATGTCCAAAAGGTCAGCTCCTATTTGCTGCCTTTCTCAGCAGGGGCTCATAGCCCTGATTTTCCTCAGCAAACACCAGTAGAATGGTGATCAGCTTTTATAGACTTCAGATACGCACACACACCTCGTAGCAAATGAATTTTGGGAGCCAAAGTACCACTGCAGGCTTGGGCAGCCTGTCCTTTCCAAGGCAAGCATCCAGTTACACTGAGCACACACACCAGCCATTAAAATATGTATAAACCAACTTCAACTGGCCATGACACTCCTGGACTGACATCTCCCAGGTAACACCAAGTTTTTTTTTATCACAGGCTTGCTGACCCTTATCAGACAAAGCCAACCACACACAGAATTTCCACATCCCCTGTGCTGCCTTCAGTATGTGATGCCAGCCATATGTCACCAGCTCTACACACCTGCTTCAAGGGCAGCAAGCTAGACTGTGACTTTTACCAAATGCCTTCATCCTGCCAGGAATTAATGTGTCCCTAAAGCCCTCCTGACATTTCTGTGGATCAGAAACTGCTAATTAAACACTTGCAGTCTTGGCCTTTCTCCCAGTTTGCATCCTGAATGCAACACCAGTGCAGCTGCAAGCAAGAGCCGTTCATCTGCCTCGCTTCCAGCTGGATTTGTCTACGGCAAGGAGCAGAGCTGAACTCATCCATTCGTCCCCAGAACCCTTCTCTGGAGGCCTAATGGACAAGGGAACCCTGGCATTAACCTAGTGCAGCAATCATGAAGTGATTAAATCCTTGAGGAACCCACAGAGAGCCCAGCACCCCACCAGGGCAGCTGCACTGCCGTGGGTACACAGGCATCAGCCACGCAGCTCTCCCCTTGGAACTTTGCAGCTGTGCTTCTGGCACACAGGGAGCCTGAGAGCTGCCTTGAACCAACACATGGAAAAGGTTTCCAGCTTAAATTCAAGATGATATTTTTCCAATAGATTTTTATCTTACATATACCAAAAAATTTGCACTCCTGGAGGTTTTTTTCCAAAATCTGTTTCCGTGTAATTTTGCCTACGTGCACAGGAGAAATACTTTAAACAAACCTGCTCCTTTAAGTGTTTGCTTTAGTGGATACTCTTGCAATGAATTATCTTTCTTTAGCCACAGCTGCCTCCCAATGGATTTCCTCTGTTTCTTACAGGGAATTTAACAGCAGTCTCTCCAATCCAAGAGAGCTGACAAACTGCTTTAGTTTAGTGAGGCTCCATGCTGGGCAAGTCCCAGAACCTCCTATTCTTTACAAACAGCATTTCTTTTTAAAAGGTGCAGAGAGTTTGTTTCCATATGCTCAGGATTTCTCAATACTGCTGTTCTTACGAACTAGTAAATGAATGCCTCCAGCTAGCAGTAACATTTCTATCAATGTAACAGCCCAGCCCACAGGGATCTAATTTACTGAAACTGGTTAAGTGCTACACAAACATCATCTAGAGAGATTAATTGGCTGTTAAAGTTTGATTGCTTTGCAATCCCTTGGTGATGGTTGGAAAATGAAAAAGTGATCTTTTGTCATTACGTAAATACCTTAAGGTACAGTATATATGCAGGGCTTTGTGTACATTTTATAAACACAGCAAGTCTTCAGTGGGTAGGAGAGCCATGACCCATTTATTTATACTGAAGTTTATTTAGTATATTCATTATGGATGACATTTTCCTGAAGTTTATTTAGGAGCAAAGTCTTCCCAGGCTGTAATTAATCCAAATTAAAACACATTTATGCTGATCATTAAAGCAATTTGTTGCAGACAAGTTTCCATTTGATCATTTCCCAAAGTCTGTATTACTGTATTCTGAATCTTCCATTTCCTAAGTGCAACTTCTCATTTCTTCTTCTTCAAAAAAAAAAAAATACCCTAAGCCAGATACCCCTGGCTTCTGGAATTTTTCCACTCAGAGATTCCCTGAAGTTATAGGGAAGTTTGGTGTCACTCTTCTATTACTCAGTTTTCTCCATTTCTGGTTTGTAAAACTCTTGCTTAACCAAGAGTTTTATGACCCTGGTTTTCTCAGGGGGAGAGCCCAGATCAGATGTGAGGAAGGGTGCACAGAACAGCTCAAAGCTCTGCTCACTGACCACACTACCAGATCCTGGCAGAAGTCACGACTAGAGACCAGGCAAGTGAGCTGTGTGATTGTTCCAAGCAACCTCAGCAATGAAGATGGCTGATTTACACAGTGCAGTCCCGTGGATATAAGAAACTACTTTTTCCTGAGAAACTGTCATAATTTTTTCAGAAGCTGCCTCATTAACCACACTTACATCTCCAATACCTACAGGCATGCTCAGAGGGATAGGTGCCCCTCATTATTGTTCATATCAATGTTTAGGATGGTACAGCAAGGATCAGAAATCCACGGGCAACAGAGTAAGAACAAGTGCTGTTAACATCAGAGTGCAATTACTGAAATCACTACTAGCAATGTGAGTAAAAAAATAAATGTTTTTCAGATTCAGGAGAATTAGAAGCTCTTGGATAGTAGGAAAAATCCTTTTTATTCTTAGGCTCAGGAAAATCTGATCAAGAATCAGCAATACAAAATCCTCAGCATCCCCCACTAAAATTGCTCTTCCACTGATATACAACTGAATATCCATAATAGTTCAGCTTCTGGGTTGCATGTAAAGCTGTAATACAGAGGGTGGGGAAAAACTAAGAACCATAGCACAGACTTCATATAAAACAGTCTTAAAATAGACTTTCCAAAGGCAGGGCATGAAGAATTTAAACAATTTGCAGATAGTGATACGTTTGTAGTCTGGATACATGGACAAAAGACCACTTTGTTGTTTGCTGTACGAGTGTGACAGCCCATTTATTGAGGGATTTGCACAGTTCTGAAAGAGAGAAATCTGAATAAACCATCCCCTCCAGCTGGGGTGTAGGGCAGGGGGTGGGAGTTAAATCTTTAGTGAAGTCCACAGCTGGTACAGGAAAATAGGTAATGGCCTTTTGGGAAAAGTCATGGAAAAATCCATGATAGGAGTGTCTGTTAATGCACACAAAGTTACCACTGCAGAACAAAGTTCTCAGACACCATGGTGATGAGCATGTTACAAAACACAGTGCCAGTTTACACTGTGAAGGGTTCTAGCAGATCTGCCCATCAAATGAGCCTGGACCTAGCTTGTTTGAAAAAAGAAAAACAACCAAAAAACACCAAAACACACCAACACAGCCCCGGGAAAGGCATCTCTTGGCACAGAAGGTGCCTAGCTCAGTCCTTCAGAGCATATCTACCTTGTTAATTAGAGCTTTTGACTTGCCTTTGGCTATTTCATCAGATCTTGGGCCAGCAGACGGGAGAGAGGGGAGTTTGGAGCTTGGAAACGAAGTTTTTCCAAGCTACATGCAGATGTGGGCTCTGCCAGTCTTTTCAAAAGCTGGTGTACACATCCTTCCCCTTCCCACCCTCCTCCTCTTCCACCACCATTCTGTGATGCCTGGAGAGCCATGCACTACCCAGGAGCACTTAATCCAAAAGATGCCACTTGCATCCAAGAGATTATCACTGGATTTGGCAAGTGAGATGTGCTGGAGGCCAAGATTAGTGGGGGAAGAGGGAATGCACTGTTTGGAGCCGTTAATTATCGCCTACCAAGAAAATCTTTTGCCACTGAAGCCTGAATTTGCACTCTGCACTAGGGGTGAACACTCCAAACTCTACTTTAAATTATTTTAAACTATCAAGCAGCTGGCTTGGATCATGTTTGTGTAAAATAGCTGACTCAAAACCTCAGATTGCTTATCCTGTTCAGATTACATTCCCTCACCCATTCTTGTATCTAAATGAAAGGGCTTCAAAACAGGCACCTATATCACTTAGGAAAGAAATACACTTTAAAAGAAGCAATAAAACTGTCTCCTTTCTGCAGTGAAAAGGATCCTAATTGCCTTACACTTATTAACACCTCCCAGATTTATGGTGCCAGTTGGATTCATCTCCCTCATATCCCATTAAGAGTGGCCATTTCCTGTCAAAGATACACTGAGCAGACCCTGTGCTCGTGCTCTAACCTGCAGATAATGAGAATGGCAGCTCCCTTATTTACACTGCAGTCCTGGGGCAGGAGCACTGTTTGCCTCCTCTGCTGCAGCTGTGCAGGTTGGGATCAGCACTTCAAGGATTTTTATGTTCACTTGAAAGTGTCTTTCCTGGGCAGCACACTCTGGAATCTCACCCATTATGTACAACACTTTAAACTGGCTCCCACCTTTTACAGCTTCCTAACTGACTGTTCTGCAATTTATGAGCAGAAACTTAAATGATCTGAATCTCCTGTATCTAATTGCAACAAGGGAGGCCACAGCATTTGTTGTGCCTTTTCATTGATTTCTAGCCTCAAAATCCTTGCTTTGTACAGCGTTGTCAGAGGCAATCATGGTACACATGTAAAGCCTGGATTCCACCATAGATCCTAACATCTCACCCTCCAGAGACCCTTCAGAACCTGTAGACTTACTGATGGTTCCAATTTCCTTTCTGAAGGTGGCCCCAAGTCCTTTCCCTCCTCCCATTCCCACCAGGTATACTGAGTTTTTTGGTTTGTGGAGATTTTTTTTTTATTGAAATAAATACCCCATTTCCCTAACATCTTTAAAGACTCTAGGGATGTTCAATACAGAATTTTTGCAGTCTGTCTTCTATTGAGAGCAGCAAGACCCTGATAACAGAAGAGCTGCCATCACTTTGTTATGCCCAGCATCATCTCTACACAACTTTCTCAGAGATTTCAGGGTTCTGGTAGGACCTCCTTGGCTTTTCATACTGGTTTGCATCCTGCCAACGGGACTGGTTTGCAATTCAGGAGGTAAAGAGTTAATAGTATGACATTTTTTTCCCAAGTGTTTTCTCATTTGGGCCATTAAAATTCATTTAAACTTTAAAACAGCTTCTAAGACTTTCCACTTGAATGACATCAAACAGTGCAGTCTAAAGTTTTCCACTATGTTACTTGACCCCTCAAATGCAGGCGTTGTATGTTAGTCACATTCTAGACCTCAGGAATCTCTTAAACTTCAAGGTTTTATTTATTTGTTTCAAAGTCTGCTTAAAGCTTTTAATCTCCATTTCCCCATCCAATACTGGTAGATACAAGTTGTTTGCCACATCCTACTTACCATATCTATTATCTTAAAACAATTCCTGTGTTGTTTTTCTGGTGGAATGATGACCAAAAGACATCTTTGCACTTCTAGCATACAATTACTGCACCTGAAAATCTTTCATCACAAGTCTGAATGATTTTCCCATGTTTTTCAAACATTGCTTTCTCACTGAAGGAGTTACTAGAGTGCCTTGCACTACAGTTGGGATTTTTAAATCTAAAGTAACCAGAATATTGACTTCCATAGATAGCCCAGTGAAGGACACCCTTAGTGCCACAATCCAATAGCATTCACAGCTTATATTAGATTGTTTTAGCAGTGATTAGATTGAAACCATATACTGAATGCTTTTTTCAGCTCTGTTATAGGAAAAATTTTCCCTAAGTTTTGTTTATTTTATAAAGTTGAAAAAATTAAATATTTTAAGTCAGACATCGCAAGAGCTTATGGATATTTACTTTTACAGATCCTAACTCGGTGTACTATTTTTCTTCTATGATGTTCAGCCTAATGCTTCCATTCATGCTATCACAGACATAAACTTGAAATATCATCAAACCTCTGCTCACCCCAACAATTTGGCCTTTAATTCATAAGATATCACATGCAAATGTGAAAGAGCTTAATAGCATTCCAGTCTTTTACTGAAAAGTACAAGAAAGTAACACTACACTTGCTATTTTCCACTGAGCTGCACTTTCTTTAGATCTCTTTGGTAAAGGGAGAATTGCCCACTTTTTAAAGCAACAGAGGATTTAAATTATGAGAGGCTGATTTTTAAGTTCTCTGCTCAAGTGAGACAATAACACAGATACATGGCATCAGATGAGGCTGATGAAAGAACAGGTGAAACCAAGCACTGCACAGATTTTTCCATTTTCAGTTTAAGAGCAGCACACAGAGGGGTAATTTACACCATTATAGCCAGGGGAGGGGATAAAGGTGTGGGACAGAAGGGCTGAACTACTGGCCACATTTTCTCTATTAATTCCTGTGGTTTTCAACACAACACAGACCCACAGATACTGGCTGGGTTATGCCACAGTACCCTAGAAAGGAATAATGCTCTGTACTCTTGCAAACAGAGCACTAGACCAGAGCACTCATGCCAGTGTCAGCAAAGGGACAAATCAGTTTGGTTTCTACCAGACATAAAATAATGACAACACTTATCCCCAGTTCTTTCCCACCCAATTCTCCTCATGACTTTTCAAGCAAGAGCAGTAACCTCATTTGCCAGAATAAACACAAAGAGTTTTGTTACAGCCTATTTTGTTCATTTTTTCTTATTAAATTCTGACACATAAAGGCCAAACCCAAACAAAATATGCACGTTCCACAATGTCAGTCATTGAAAACCTGCCTTACCCTAGCAAGCATCTGTCTCTAAATACCATTAAATGTTACACAATCAGTCAATATCAACATATTGACTGCCTGCAAAAGAGAGTCCCCTCCACTTTCATGTCAACCCCCACCCAAAAAAAAACCCCCACATTTGGGGTAAGGCCATTCTCAGGTTGATCCTTTGCAGAATAAAACTTCCAAGATAGTGCAAATTAACTTATTCTGAGTATTCCTATTTAACATTTAGAAACAAGCTTTCTAAACACAGTCCTGACAGCAATGCTGGGATTATAATTCTAAGAGTTTATATAGATGCTGATCAGCTCCTAAAACCAACAGCCCTGGCATTTTTGTTAAAATAAAATAGCTTTCCCTGCAAGCATTCATCTCTTAGCACAGCCTCAGAATTGCAACTTTTCTTGTCATTCCTGAAGGAATTGCTCTAATATCCTTGACACTGTGTTTGTGTGGCAGATACAGGAGCACAGAGCACAAGCACAGACTTCCAGGAAATTTCACCTGTGCCTTTGTTGTCTTGTTTTCACTAGACAATTGCAAATATCTGGTTCTAGAATTACAATGTCTAATTTATTCTTATTAACCTTACTGAAAACTGCTACTCTACTGGTGTGTCCCCCTGGAGAATCCATGGCTCCAGTTGCCCAAGGTACTTTTCAGCTGTCTGTTTACTGAAACAATACTTAAAACAGGAAAAAACAACCAGAAGACAGAAAGAAAAAAAAGAAAACCAAAACACAGACAAATGCAAGAGTTCTCAGGAGATTGAATTTAACAGCATTTGTAGACCCACCCCCCTCAAGTGATTGCTGTAATTTCTTCAAGAGAATTACAAATAGCATTTAAATTTATTTAAAATAAGGTTAATTAAACTGGAATGCCTAACTACAGTTTCTTTCCCTTGCCTTAGGAATAAAATAAAAAAAAACACCAAACTTTAAAAAGCATTAAAAATTTTGAAGATTGGTTTGTTCAAAACATTTGTTCATAGCTCAGGTTACAAGGGAAATCTTTGCATCAGTTTCCCTCATATGGGAATATTATGAGGGCATATTAATATTCCCTTTAAGTTTCTCAATACTTGAAGCTGAATATCACAGCCCTTTCAAATTACATAAAGAACAACTTGGCATGAAATTAATGTGGATGTGGGGCTTTGGTTATTTTTAACAAGTATTTCAAGCACTTTTTTCACTCTTGCCATGCAGCAAGAACTAAGAACATTTCAGTCAAAGTTTAAAAAGGCATTTGACTAAAAATTGGAAGTGGTTAACATTCTGATGCAATTTTAACTGCCACGTGAATATCTAATTGGGCAATCTCTTGCCTTAATGGACTGTTTCAAAGTGCTCTGTCCTCACAGCTAATGACTGATTCAGTTTTTACAGCAGAACCAACTCAGATTACACTTCTTATCAATTTTAATTCATATGATCTTACGAGTTCCTTCAGAAAGTGTAGCCATTTACCAGACTCCTGTAAGTAGATATTCCTCACACATTACCAGGGGGAGTGCTTGGGGGAAGGCATATCACACACCACACCATGAGACCTCCTTAAAGCTTTAGGTTTTAGGAAATCCAAATAACATTCAGGTGGAGAAACTTCTCCCCAACACCCCAACTTTATATGTTTTTTTAAATACTCAGCCAAGCAACTGCTAGTTAAATAGCACAGAAATGACCATGATACTACACAAACCTCATAAATCTCACTGCATGTGCACTCATCACTCATATTCGATAGTGATGGGTAGATTTTAAAATTCACATAATCCCATTATCTAGCAACACCAAATGCAGAAAACTGTATAATTTCCAAAGACAGCTTCTTGGCATATAAACAAAAGTTATCTCCTTACTAATAAATTAAACAACTTTCATTGTGAACCAAAGAAAAAAAAATATTGCTCTATGCCAAGATTATGCATAAATTTATGGGCTCCAAGAAATTAAGAAGCTGTTATCTGTTCAGAAAGAAGTCTCTGCACACACAATAACTCCAGTCATTTTCGTGGTCAGCCTTTTGTTCCAGTCTCCTCGTGAAGATCTGCAGCTTCTTCCCACCTTTGGTTCCTAAAATGTAACTTTCTTTTATAAATAAGGAATAACTGTGGACTCAATGTCAGTGGGTCCACCTAGCTTTGGCTCTGACCATTGATATTTCTGAAGAATACCGAGCAGATGGACACATGCAGCAGCTCCATGTCCCCCTACACTGAGGACAGGCAGTCAGGAGATGAGTGATGACCTTTAAATGAAGGTTGTTGGGAAGAGAGACCCAGTGCCAGGACTGGGCTGGCCAGAGGGACACAAGAAGCTCCTCAGGAACCAGCCCTGCTCAGCACAAGATCATTCTCTTCACTGCTTGGCTGAACAAGACCTGGAGCCTGGCACATGAGTAAAGAGGCCTGGAAATGTACAAAATGTGTATTTGCTACAGAATCAAACTTAGGTATGTCCTACAGGAGTGTTGCAGCCCAAAATAAAGGACAAAATAACTCACTTGTTATTTAGTTATTTTGCTTTGCTGTGACTGCAGAACAAGCTCCTTCTCTCATCAAGACCTTTCATGTTCTATTAAGTGACCTGACCTAATCTTTTAAAAAAATCATTAAATGCTACCAGCTGTTGTGAAGTAGGAGGACAAAGGAAAGACCAACCATTAACAAAGGTCTGACCAAATTGGAGGCGCTACAAGAACCAGCTTGTGCTGATGTTCAGGAGGAAATTCCAAAGTTTAGGTTTTAATAGGGTTTTTGTTTGCCATTTTTCTCTAGGTTTAGGAATTGGGCTGAAAAGTGGAATTATCTGTTTGTTCTAAGCCATGACATTGTATTTTTACTTGAACTCCTCCTGTGGAATGCTACATGAATCCATTGAAAAATAATCTTTTGGTGTTTTTATATTCAGTCAGATGCTCATACCTGCACCAACACGAGTTTCACATTTCTTACACAGCTGCCACCTTTGTGTGAGCTGAGGTTCCAACATCCCAAACCCAGGGAAATGGCAGCAGAGCCCACGAGGAGCTGCAGTCATGGACAATTTGAGTAGGCACAGCATCTGCAGGAGCATTACAGTCCAAGCTTCAGTGGTTTGCTTTCTCTTTGCACTGCTGCTTGCATTTTTACTATGTGGTGAAAATATCTAGAGACGTAGGTTGAAGGGGTTTTAATCTATGACTTGTTTAACTTCAAAACAATAAATAAAAAATAAAAATCAATTAGAACAGCCAGGAAAAGAGAGCTGCTTTTGTTGGCTTCAAATGAAGGAGTCTAATATATCCTTTCATAAACAAACCTCCTCTCTACTAAGTTTTCTTGTAAGAACAAGGCAGGCTTCAAAAGAGGTTCAGAGATTCAGTGAGGATAGGAACCCCAAAGTTCAGAAAATTCATTTGTCTGCAAAGCAGAGCTGGAAGTCCCAAGGGAAGAGCTTGAGTGAGACTTTCTAGTACTTACCAGGTCTGCTCAAGCACAAAGGGCACTGTAAAAACAACCTCTCAGGGTGCTTTTCAGGAAACTAGACGTTTTCTGCTGAACCAGCCAGAACCCATTAATTTCAATGCATAAAATGATGAATAGAGAAGCTGGCTGCCCTCAAAGGTAAACAAAGGTCAAGGTGGAGCTTGGCAAGCAGTTAGTTTTTGGTTAAAATACCACCCAAAAAAAAAATTGTTTCATGCAAAACCGCTCAAATTAAAGGAAGTAATTTACATAAAGGTTTTATAAACTATTTTGTTCATCTTCCAGGAATAATCCAGTTGATGAGTGTAATGGCAGAAAAATTATCAGATCAGAACACTTGTAGGGAAAACCAAAAAAAACCATGATTTTTGTGTCTTACAAAGTGAAACCATAATATTCCATTAATATTATGGCTTCAGTGACCAGCTAACTGGGCATATACCTGTCCAAAAAAGGCAGGCCTACAAATCTCTCTAGATTTTATTTAGCATCAGAAAAATGGCAAGTTATCTGCAGTCATCAACAAGAGAAGGCTAAAAGTCCATACATAAATTACTTCCTGCTTATTCTTTTTGGATGTGAATAACTCTATCAAAATTGGCTGTTACTCCTTGAACCACCGTGCTAGATCTCTGCAGTTGGAGCAGGCTCCGTGTTTGAACACCCAGGAGAGAGCCCAGCTAGCAAAGGAAAGCTGACCAACAGCAAATTCTTTCAAAATATCTTTATGCTGTTCCAAGTAGACAAGAGCCTTGACTGACAAACCTTGCCAGGCCTCAATTAGTGACCCACTGAACAGCACAGGTGCTCAAAAGTAGGATCTGCAGGGTCCCTGCTCTTTGAGTGCACAGATGGAGCTCATAAAATCACCAAAACTGGGGTAACAAGAAGAGTTTTGCTCTTTCCTTTCCACCTTCCAGATAATTCTGCTTTAATTTCTGCCCTATGTACAGCTTCACTGCCCTTCTGGTGCTTAGTTCTCTCTTCTCCAGACCCCTTCTAGGCCTAAGGCAAGACAGAGAAGGTGAGGAGTGCCAGAGGAAGAAAAGGAAGAGTGGGAGGGAATGCCCTTCCCTTGCAGCTCGGGCCTGAGCAAAACAGGTTCTCAGAAATTCCCCACTTTCTCATCCCAGGCAGTGCCAGAGAAAATAACTGTGGAAAGCAGTCACCTGAACCCATGGCCAGGCTCTCACTTACACACCCCACTGGCCTCTGCTTGCCAGCAGATGTGATCAAACACGCTCAGAGCTCCAGGGATCCCAAACTGACAAATTTCATACATCAGCCTTCCACAAAAATAGAAGGAAATCAATCACAAGGGTTACTCATCACACAGTCCCAAGAATCAGCTGCTCGTGATGCCACTGGCTTGCTGGTGGGTGCAAGAAGGAGACTGGAGGTGCATTTTAATTGCATCACCCAAGAGATACCTATCTGCCATCTTGATGGAGCAGAATCTGTTTAGAGGAGTCTACCTTTACCCATGGCCAAAAAAAGCTTTGCAACAATGCAAATCAAAATGTCCTTGCCCTAGAAAAACATTACAAACTGATGTTTTGCTTGCACTTAGAAATCAGACTCATGTTCTGACCCAGGCAAGTCCAGGCTAGGTTGCCCCTGACCTTGACTAATCTTTTCTTGGCATGTTTTTCATGTGTATCATCTCCCTAGAGCACAGCACACAGAGAGCTTCCAGTTACCAAAGCAGCTCCTCTTTCCTGAGTATGCCCAGATGACGAGTTGGAATCTAGATTTTCCATGAAACTTATTGTCATAGGACCTTTAAGGGCAAGGGAAGACTAGAGCATTGAAATAAATATATTTAGAGGAAAACATGGGATAAAGGAGAAGAGGGGAAAATTGAGATTCAGGGTCCAAAGGAGAATGGGTAAATTCTTAGAGGGGAGACTAAAACAAGGAAGAACAGCAATGCTAGGGAGAATAGGATGGAAAATAAGAAAGTGTTTGTATAGAAATCAACCCCCAGGAGAAACCCTGCACCCTAGGAGTAAGGGAAAGAGGGTTTCCACAGGAAAAAAGGTGCTGTGGCTCCATCATTCAGCAATATTTGCTTCTGCACCTCCCTACCTCTGACCTATCCTGCAAGAGCACTTGCAATCAGGGCTTTGGGAGGGCTTTGAGCATTTCACCCCATTTTATTTATCCTTTAGTCTTTTTTAGTCCAGACCACAACACTCATTCTCACAAAATCTAAACTCATCAGCTGTCACTGAAAGGGTGTCCCTTGAGCTGTCACAGTGACATGTGCCCAGGGAAGTGCCTGTCACACAGCAGGACAAAGCCCTTGGATCACCCATGTCACTTCATCAGCGAGGAAGAGCTGGATTCACAGGGCTCTAGTGCCTACAGAAGGGCTGGAAGAAGCTGCCTTAGCCAAAAACCCTCATCCCTGCCCTAGAGCTATGGTTTATCAGATAACTTAATGCACATTCATACAGCAGCTTTTATCCTATGATCCCAAAACCACTTTATAGGCCATGCATCCAGCATAATTTACCTATTCATACATACTCTCCAGCAGATGTAGCCACACCAAAGTCAGAAGTAATATTTCATTTTCACCAAGAGGTGAGGATGAAGCATTTTCTTAAACCAGATTCCTCCTGCTAACCAGAGAAACACCACATGCTAAGTAATAGAATTTTCCTAATACTGGAATAAGAATCTAATTATTCCTTAATTTTGCCAGCTCCTATGAATCATGAGGAAGAGATTAAAGCAAAAGTAAATATTGGTTCCTAGTCCTATTTACAGTAATCATCTCAAACAATGAAGCTACTTGAGTCACTTATTAGAAAGTGTACGTGGTTATATTTTCATCATTAAATTTGCAGATAACTCCCTGCAAACCAAGTGTTACTCTGGAGAATTACTGAAGTCTAAGCAGCAGCTGTGCCCATCCTACCAATACAATGCAGTTTTTCTGAAAATTCAAATGCAATCTGCTCCCAGGCATGAGCAGAGTGGCAGCAGGGAGCTGAGTGTAGCAGACTATAAACCTAACAGAGATCAACAGCCTTACATTTATCAGCAGCTAAAGATTTTCAAAGGGTTGTGAATAAAAAACCTCCACCACTGCTCAGCCCCCCTTTAAAACACACCTCTCCTCAAAACTGGCTACTAAATTAATTTTTCCAGGAGAGCTTTAAGTATCTCGAGCAAATAACACTGTACTACATCCTTCTGGCATTCCTCTCATCCCAGAGAACACTGCACACATCACTTACATCACATCCTTGTGTTTTCACTCCTGTCTTGTCAATGCCCAGCTGTTTGAGCAGCACTATCAGTGGTTGGAGGGAAGGAGCCAGAGAAGCGTGATGAATAGCACGAGGATGAGTGGGCACCACTTCAAAAAGTCTGTGCTTTAAACCCCTTAAATTCTAAGGGATTTAAGTGCCACGATGCTCAATTCATTTTATCACAATGATTTAAATAGCCTGTTCTGCAACTGTAAGTCAGATAATCAAGGCATGAACATTTTAGTCATAAAAGCTTGAGCAGCTACAACGCTGGTGGATAATTATAGGTGTACAGTTTTATGGCGATAAAGAGCTCTTTAAACTGAAAGCCCAGATTTTTCTTCCTATAGTCTGGCAATTTTATTTACAGAAAATGAAAGTAAGACATGCTGTTTCTTAAAAAAAAAAATTCAATAATGCTTCACCAAAAGATACCCAAGTCCTACTTGTGCTGGCCTTTGAAACAAAAGCCTCCATTCAAGTGAAAGAAAAACAAAACTGTTCACACACAAATATACTTGACAGTACAAGTCTTTCAAGAAACATTGGAATAACAAATACTCAAAAACATTTTGGTGTAATCTCACTGTCCTTCTGATCAGAATGTCATAAAGCAAAAGCAGAAAGTTAAAGTTCAAATCTGGCTTACTCAAAGTGTAAGTAAAAACATATCTTTGACACACTTCATTACACACACTTCAAAGCTCTTTACTGGTTTTCTGTATAAATTCCATTTCACCCTTTGCCTAGAAGAAACCAACTCTCCAATGGAATATGCAGCCTTTTAATGGCAAGTACTTTGTTGGGGAATGAATATTGGGGAAAAAAATCTGAATGCCATATCAACCAGACCAATGAAGGAAAATTATCACCATCTTGGCGCATTGAGGGTTTGCTCAATTCCCCTCTTAAAGGGAAAAAAAAAGCCAACCAAGTCTCCTGAGTTCAGAATAAAGGACAAAGGATGGTTTTTCTTCTGTGAAATGCCAGCAAGACACATCCCTGCCATAAGTGCAATGCAGGGACACTGCCTTGCTCTCCAGCCTGGGGAAAACATCACAGCCATAGAGCACACTTTGTGTCTGTGGCAGCCTGCTTCGTACCCAGGGGGCTCCTGAGCAAAAGAAAAAAAGGGAAAGAAGACAAAACACACACATACACACAAAAAAAAATAAATAAGTCAAAGCATGCAAATAATTGTAGACTGAGCAGGAAAATGGAGAGAACATGTTTCAGTTCTGTCAGATCCCAAGGGTTTTAAGCCAGAAGTATTACCAGTATGATCCACCATCCAGTCCAAAATTCCCTAACAACATGACAAGCTGGCTTGACAACACTGCTTGCAAAAGATAACACTCACAGAAAGAAAAAAAAAAAAAACAGACACGCTTTCACAAAGGGTCACACAAAGAACAAGCAATGCAGCATTTTTCCATGTCATCAGCACGAAACTCCACCAAAAAGCAAGGCTGAATTTTAAAGTGACAATATTAGAAAAAAAGTTTTCTGGCTGTTTTCTATATTTCAAAGCAAGCAACAGAATCTGAGTTGCACCAAGTTCTCCCCAGCACATTCTAATCCTTCAAAAGCCTTTCCTCTTATGCCTGAGGCTTGACTGAGGGATCCCTGCTCTCTGCACAAGCTCCTTACTCTTAAGTTCCCTCTCCTGCCACTCCTTACCCACCATGTACCACAGACCAAAAACCTCTCCTCTGACTGCACTCAGCAGATCACTTTTCCCCCTCCTTCCAGATTATCTGTCCATTCATTCCTTAGAGAAAACATCCCAAGCCAAAGTCCAGCAGCTGTCCATCACAGCTAGAATAGGCACCTTGAAATCAGAACAGCTACCTTGACCTCCTGCCTCCTGTGGTCTCAGAGAGGCCACTGGAGAAAAGACAGCCTTCCACTTACCCAAGGGGTTGCTATTTTTTTAATTTAATTTAATTACTTGAAGTTCAGCACTGGCATTGAAATTCTTTACCTATAATGCAAGGGAGACCATAACAGGTACAGCAAAGATTCTTAGCACAGATATTGTTTCTGCATTACCTTCTTTTCCAGAAAATGTGGTTATCTTCTATGGCATATGCCAATGTCATATAGTTCCCATTTCCTGAGTAAGACTTCTAAATCAAGCCAGATTTTCATCTCCATTCTAAATCTCAGACTTCTTTTGAATTAATCTATTTGCTCCCAAGGTTTAATGTTTCAAAGCTGACTTTTCAACCATTAACAATAAATAGTAGTAACAGCATTGTCCCAATCAATACCATTTTTTTAACAAAAATCTCTAGTTACCTAGTTTTATCATATTCAAGTATTTAAAAGGAATGTTTTTCTGAACAATTTCCTTGGATAAATTGCATTCTTAAACGCCTGTACAAGGGTCTTTAAATGACTACCAAGTTAAAGAGAAAATGGTGTTCTGAGAATCACTGGGAATGCTTATCCTTAATTCCTTTTCAATTTTTTTAAAAAGGTAATTTATAACATTACTAAAAAAACCTACTGGCAGAAACAACACACAGTTGCCAAAGATCTTTGATCTTCGTCAGGAACTGCTGCACCACGTTCAGTGAAGTGATTTATGATCAGACAAAATTCACAACTCTACATATTCCAGTCACAGGCTCTCTCTGAGGCAATTGGCACGACCATACATGGCATGCCATAGAAAATATTTTCTAAGAAACCTTGAAAAATAGGACTAAACCACTCAGTGACAGCAATAACGAACCTCAGACATCTCAACTTGCTAGACAGTTTTTTCAACCCTATCTTTGCTCCTGAGTACTTTGCAGCCTTAAGTAGGTTGTTGTCTACACACACTAAGCACCTCTCAGCACCATCCTCTTTCCATGTTCCCACACCATGAAAGCTGAATTACATCAGCTTCCTGCTCTCAGCAGAGGTCTGGACCCTGTGACCAGTTCATCCTGCTTCCTAATTAACTTCTCAGGTACAAGGGGTTGCTGCTGTCATAATCAGCCCTTTCAAGCTTTCATGACGAGACTCTAAATCTCTTCAGCATGCAACAGCTTAGTTGTTTTTATTAAAAAGATTCAATTGACTCTTAACCAACCTATCTTCCACTGATCTGTGCTTACTGGAGCTGATCAAACTCTAGGATCAATTGTATCATTGCTTCCAATGATACAAGCATTGGCTTGTGCTGTTCTTCGTTACTAATTGGTAAGGTGGTGATGAGGTATTTGAAGGATTTCCAAAAAAGAACAGTTCTACTGATATCAGTATGTCCCAAGATGCAGGATTTATTTAAAGTCAACTTAAAATGGTTTAAAAAGTCATATGCTGTGAGCCCAGTGAAAAGGCAGTCACCACAAAGGGTGGGTAGTAGAAGAGAACAATTAGCAAGTAGTTCATATTGAAAATAAACAAAACATGCTTGTGACTAAAGCAGAGAACAGCAGCCATGAGAGTAGCAAATTTACTTGCAATTGAAAAATAAAAGGACAATATTTCCCAGCTCTGCTCCCAAACAGTGTCATCTTTGATTGAAACTTGATCAAAACGTCACCTAAGCTTTTCTTGCATTCAAGTTTGTTACCACATCACCCATAATAATACATCTAAATAGTATCAGTGCTCCATTCACAGCCAACTATAATTTAAAATAATAGCAATTCTCACCATTTTTTTTTCTGCTGAGCATACAGTTTTGCAAGGAGGTTTTAAACACATCCTTGGTCCAGTGCTATTCCTAATTAGGCAGAGTCAAAGTGTGTGATAACTCAGTCCTTAACTGGATTTAGGCTGCTTTCTGCTTTTCCATCCAGGTTGGGCTGGCCTGTGTTTTAATGCAGCAGCATCCCACTGGCAGGCCCACTAATGAATCTGCAGAAGCCCATCAATCCAAGTAAAACTCAGTAAAACTCATTTGACACCGATTTAAACCTTTCCCTCTTAGCCCTCCAAGCCCCTTTTGCTCCAAGACTTTTTTTGAGTTGTTTGAGCATTTATTTCCAGCATGGCTTGATTGGGTCCAGACATTTCATTGCATTTCAAAGTGAGATGTGGAGTGTCTGCCCGGGGCAGACAGGGTGCTGATCACCAGCATAAACATTAGGAGATAAAATACCCAGTGACACCTCCTCAGCAGATCAACTCCCAGATGTGTTCAGCAAGGAGCAGGAAAGAATGAGGCCATTGCTCAGAAGGTGAGCACTGAGCTCAGGAATGGCACATTGCAAATTGACAAAGGAGAATCAGACAATTCAAAATACTTTAAAACACTGGCATTTATTGGTAAGGAAACAAAAGGAAAAAATAAGCTAAAACACACTTTTCTTTTTTGCTGCAGGCTAGGACCAAGCCACAGACTTCATGGAGTTAACACACCCAGCAGAGAACTGCAGTGAAATACAGGAAGAATGGACAACTGCAGGGAAATAAAGGACTGACTCTCTTATACAAGGAATATTATCGATATTTGCACTGAGGTAAAACCAGATAACAGGAGGAGGAATGCCAGCCAAACATTAAAGCCATTAAGATGGGGAAAACTACATCTTGAATTCATCAGTCTGTTATGACATCAGTCTTTGGCCACTAGACAACCAATTTATCTGGAAATGGCAGATTTGCACTTTTGGTGTATGCATGCCTGGACAGAGAGGCAGAATGTGATACAGTTTTGTTTTAGAGAGTGTTTTGTTGAGGATTTTTTTTAAAGCACAAGTACTCTCTACTGCAATCCTAAAGAATGAAGCCTGTTGTGAAGTAAAAACTGCTCTGCACTTCTTAAAATACAGCCCACCAGATACTTATCCTAAAAATAAGTTTTGACAGAACAAAGGTGAAAAGATTAACAAACTCTTTATCTTGTCCAGAGATTAAATTGCTATTGTTGTGTTTCAGCCAGTAAATTCTGTCAGTTATACTCCCTGCTCCAGCCTGTTCTTATAGACTGGAGCAGCATGGACAAAATAATAATGATTAATGGCCACCACTGCTCTGCTCTTCCTTTACCTGCCTGGAAATATAACTCTTTAGAAAGAAGTAAATAAGCTCCTGAGATATGCTTCTCAATTTCAGTAAGCCATTGGCTGCTTTACAACACAGCCTAGATGATGACCCCACGAGGATGAGGACCACACTGCCTTAGGTACCGTGCAAGCAAACCAGAAAAGACAATCCCTGCCCCAAAGTACCTTCCTGTAAGCAAAAAAGACTCTGACTGACAAAATCAAGTTGGAACAGACTCCTGCATATAGGCCAAATCAAAGGAAGATTTCACTGGGTCAAAAGGTCTTCAGCAAACTCTCTGCTCCAGGATAATTTTCTCTCTTACATCGCTTATCTAAGGTAAATATTGAATAATGGATGCAGTCGTGGGTAAAATATGCTCATAAAATTATCTCAGCCTCTCATTTCATGTAGTGAAAGCCATTAGACAAAGTTAAAAACACAAATTTAAACACAGCTTTGATGCTGAGGAATCCTATCTTTCCATTGCCGACACCACTTATGTTGCACAAGAAAATCAGAGAGAGCTGGCACTGATGATCCCACATCTGCAGCATAACAGGGTTTTCAGCACTGCCAGCAGCATTTATTAGGACAAGGAGATGGCCCTGGACATTGTGTTCTGCTCTGTAGGATGTTCTGTGACATCTCAGGATGTGCATCCAAACCATGCCCTCCCCTGGGCCCTGGGTGCTCCAAGCTCTGTTCAAGACCTTCAGAATGTCCCAGCTGAGCAAGGGACACTGGTCCAGGGCCCTGTGTCCACACCAGGGCTGGTTTGGAGCCCTCAGTCAGCAGCTATGGCAGATGTCCTGGAAACAGCTGCATTCTTTGTAAAGAAAGGAGCAACACTTGCATTTACTGGGAGCACTCCACAATTCTCAGTAACTGTTAGAGCCAAAAATCTATTATTGCATTGAACTTGACACTTGTGTAGATGACAGAAACTGTCATTTAATCCTTCAGTGGGCCTCCCCTGAGGTCAGTAAGGGTTGGTGAGAGGTGACCAGCCAAGGGAGTCAGTACTGGCAAAGATGATAAATGGGCAAGTGATTCCTCCCTCCACATTTCATGTCTTCAGCCCATGAGGGGGGTTGTTGTTTTTTTAAATTTAGAATAACCTGCCTTTAGCCTAACATACCATTAACCAGAAGCCCAGATGGAGGCACACAGTTGGACTATAACTACTCATGCAATTTCCTCAAAACTGAAATATTAAAAAGCTGTAAGAGGGCTGTTTTTGAAAAAGAAAATAACATAGTCCACAAGTCCAGTAAAGGGCACTTAAACCTTTTTTCTGCCTTTTTAATAAAAAAGATTCATTGCCACCACTACAGAGACCAGAAGAAAAATTATCATTAAAAATCACAGATCTGACTGCAGAAATAAGCAGGGAAACAGGTTTCTCTCATTTGTGAAGTGCCAAAATCTTGATAGAGAGGTGAAAAACTCAGTGAGAATGAAACATGAGGTCAAATATTCAGAATGCAAATAATCCACCCAGACCTAGGAGTTAGATGCAGAGTAACCACATTGAGCTGTCTGCCAAAGTTCTCCAGAAGCTCAAATTTCAAGAGGGGTGGAGGGGGGACCAAAAAAAAGCACAACAGAAGACATCCATTTAGACTTGAACAGGGCAGTTCTACAGCATGCAAGAACAACAAAATTTTGGTACTACAACCTGAATTTTCTTTAGTAATGCACACCTTCCCATGATTAATAGAAGAGCATCCTCAATGTTTTATGAGGTATAGCTTAGTCTTGAAGATTACCTGCAGGACTTGCTTATACTGATATTTTTGCATTGAAGAGATCAGTAATATTCAGCTAAGTTACAAAGGGAAACTCCAAGCTACAATGACAGCCTCAAAAAAGCAAAAATCAACAAGGTCATTCTAAAAAAAAAGCATTTGGAGCAATGAAATACTTTTTTATTTCTTCACATCACTGCAGTATCCAGGAGCCCTGATGAGCCCAGACCCCAGTGTGGTAGATGCTACTGTACAGCCAATTTATGAACCAGACATGCTTCTCAATGAGTAAAAGAAAGTACATTCTAATAATGTTATTACAGCATCAGTGCAGCATTATCTTAGACAATGAAAAGTGTGGAAGTTTTATATGCTATCTTTATTGTTATTAAAAGTAGCACTGTTACCTTGGCAACTGCTGAATCACTTGGGAGTTTGTTAAAGAAACCCAAATGTTACTTATACTTGCACATTTGCAATCAATTTAGGGAAAACAATTGGGGTTTTGTTTGGTGTATTTTTTTAAGCAAATCACACATTTTTTCCTTATGACTATGACCCTGCAAATTTCAGCATTTTTGGGGTTTCTTTTAAATAAATCAGTTCTTAGGATTTAATTAAGGCAGTTCATGTCTCATTTGCATACAAAGTAATCTGCACTTTCTTACACAACAAATTCTAATAATTCATCGAGGATGTCAGTCAGAAATAGAAGCACAGACACTCTGCAGTGCACACAAAAATTCCCACCAGCTTCCCACCTCCTGTGCAGGTGCTGGGAATGGGGACAGGCATTTTCCCTGGGGGAGCTTGGAGGGGGGACAGGAACCCCAAACCCCTCTTTTGCAGGGGCTCAGACCACACTGCCAGGTACAGGAGCACAGAAATGGGAAAAGGTGACTGCACAGCATCCTAAAACACCAGGCTGCCAAGCCTGAACTTGCCTGTCTTAGCTTCCAGGTGTTGGCATCCTTGTAGTTTCCAGGGGTTTTTTTCCACCCTTCCTCAGCAGTACCTGTCTGCTTTTTATGTCAGAACTGGGTGCATGAAGATAATGGGAAACAGCAGGAGGATCAGTTTGTGAGATGTGATGATTGTGTGGGATGCCTCTTTTCTTTCTAGTTTTCATGAACATATTATTTCCCAAGTACAGGCCAACAGCAATGAAAAGCAGAATACTGGCAACTCTCAGTTTTTCTGTCAAGAAACCTCATGCAACTCAATTAGGCTGTAAAAGAGGGGCTGATTTTGCATCATCCCAATTTTTTAAACTGAAACGACCACACACAATCAGTGTGTGAATGTAGCCCAGGTAAAATGCACATTTTCCTTAAAATAAACACAGCCTAAAGCACATCAGACTCCTTCAGACTGTCACCTCTGAGGTGCACAGAGCCAACCAGACTAAAAGTCAAGGGTTACATACAAATTCTCCTAACCCACATTGGCAGGATGAGAGGCTCAGGGAAAGCCTTACCTCTCCCTGTAAGGAGGCTGTGGGGTTTTGTCTTCTCCACTAATCCTTTATCACATTGCACTCACATTGGAGGGCCAACTTACACCACAGCCAGAGGAACTCCTGGTTTAAATACTTATTTAATATCTTTGGTGAGAGAATGTAACTGAAAGCCTTCCTCCAGAAAACATGAACACTCATGAGACTAAGACCAGAAATCAGCTGTAATTATACAGAACTTATTTCAGTAGGAATACTGAATAGTTACAGAGATCCTGAGATGGTTTTTGTATTAGAAACTAATAGAAATGCAGGGCTATGGCACCTCCACCACAGGGCTGTTTCCCTTATGGCCAATATTTATCATTGTATTTCCCATATGCCTTTAAGAACTGAATAATTACATTACTCAGAGCATTTGAACCTTAAACACAAAGTATTCCACATCTGCTTGCATGCATATAGGTCTGAGACAATGACTCAGCCAGACACAACCTTAACTCTCAATTTCCTTTCATTTAAGCCTCTAATGAGATGATAACAGAAGGGCCTTAGGGTTCTGTTTTACAAGGTTGTGATAGGACTTCACAGCAACTCAAGGTTTTTTCACCTGAGTTTGTTCTTGGGGATAAAGGAGGGCAGGACATGGAAACTTTTTCTTCAAAAGGAACAGCAGAGAACCCCTCTGTAAGAGCTCTTGTCTCCCAGATCACTCTTTAAGAAGTGGCTCACATTAAAAAGACCTTACACATATCAGTGTGTTTATTCACACACACATTCCAATCCCCAGGCAGGTTTCAGCAGGAAAGCACAGAGTTCAGGCTCTGTGCAGAGACATGCACGCTCCAGCCATGTTTGAAGTGTTTCTCCCACACCAACCCCTCGGATGTGTCAGTCCTCACTCTGGGCTGATGCCTCTGCTGGTCCATGTGCTGGGGCTGTAAAGACCACAGAGCCTGGACCTGAGTGTGCTGGCTGCTCATGTCCCCTGCAGACAACAGCAGTGAAGCTCAAGCCCTCTTTCCAACCAGAACTGCAGTATGGAGCAGGAAGGTTAGCTTGGGAAGTGTGACTTCGTGGGAGATGTGCCTTTAAAAAGTGCCCTGTTTCAGAAAGAGCCGGCAAAATCTGAGGCACACACACCAAACACAGACTTGGACAGACTTTCAGATTCATTTTCACACCCAAGCCACACGAATCTTAGTAAAAACAAATACTGTGTAACATAAAGACACCAAAAATTAAAAAAAAATAAAATTACAGACAAGAAGATTGGTTTTGACAACTCAAAAGGTTTCAAATTTGGTACTGATAGCCATGTCCCAGAGAGGATACAGGGAAGAGGCTGTAGTAAAGGAGGGAGGAACAGAGCAAAGCCTCACTGCTGTCTGTGCATTCAAACTTGTCACTTTGGTATTGATGGAATGTTTTGGGTCAAGTTCTGATGCAAACTCCTGCAAGCTGCAGTCCCAAGCCAGCTGCTCGGTGGCCACAAGTGCTGCCACAGTTCCCCTGCCTCACATTGCTGCTGAGCAAGCCTGAAAACAGCAGGAAGCTTGTGTACAGTTCCCTAGGTATGGAAAGGAGCCATGACTTGTCACCTGTACTGGTCTGCTCTCAGCACCACCTCCTGAGAGGATTCACCCCCAGTACATTTTGGGAGCCCCAAGAGGAGGAGCAGCTGCCATTTCCTCCTGACCTCACAAGGAAGGGGGAAGGCAAACAGGACAAGGGGGCTGCCAGGGACACCCTCCTCAGAGCACTGAGCAACAAGGCAGGTGAAAAGGCAGAGTGGAAGAATTAGAAAGTTGCCATGAATGCATCCTCCTTATGTTTTAATTATTCATACTAACTTAAGTCCTATTAGGCTGGTTTGTGTTTGCCCAGTTTCACATGGCCCTACTACAGCACCCAAGGCAATTACCTCTGATTACAGGACATAATGACTAAACAGCTTCAGCACACAATGCCTGCTCTCAGAGCTGCCATACATCCCAAGATCACCTCCAAAACACGACCAGGCTGGGCGCTTCGTTCTGTTTCCCAGAGGGGAGAAGCTACCTTTAAAAATACATCACCATCATGGGGGGGAGGAAATAATTACAGACTTCCACACCAGAGAGAACAGCTCACAGCTCTTTCTTTCTGCCCCATGCCCGCTGTCCCTTTCTGTACCCCTCCAAAGGGAGAAGGTCACAGGCAAAAGCACTCACACAGCAAGGTTCTGCAGAAGGGGTTGTGCTTGTCCACTCACTCCTGTGTCACCACATTTCCTACACAGCAGGATGCAGAACAGCAGCTCCATTTCTCCTCCAGCTTTTCTGCCCCTCCTGCTTAAACTGCTTGTCGTTTGACATTGCTACCTGCTACTCTGCTTTTTCCTATTCCACAGCCTCACCAGTGAGACCATGAAGCCACTGCCTATCAGAAAAGGAACCCCATGGTTAAGGAACAGGATGAAATTCTGTCTTGCATTTAAAAATAAATAAAAACAGGACAAAGAATAGAAGCAAAAGTTTTTTGCTGCATCTTCTTACAAAAATATCCTTTAAGCTCTAGCTGCTTATGTGCAAAGCAATTCACAGCAGTAAAAAGACAGGAGAGAGCTCTTGCTAAGCAGTGAATAGAAGCAATTAGCCAAGAGAAGAGCATAAGCAACTTCACTATGCCTTCATACAGCTTATCAGGTTTATTCTGCCCTGTTACATCTGTGTAATTTATATTAAAAAGCCAGCAGCTATTTGGCAAGATTTACATCTAGAAACAGCAATTTAATCACATATGAAAGATCAGTAGAAGTGGATGCCTCAGGACATTGCGAACTTCTCACCTCCTACTAACCTGCCTGAAACTTGCCCTTGTCATATTAAATGTTCACTAAAAATAACTTTCAAATATCTGTTTCATTATTAGGCTCATCTCTCTAAACAGAAACAAAATTTATTAAGTTATCATGCAAAATATTGAATGCTTGCACAGCAGAAACAAGTAGCTTGCAAGTTCAGCAATCTTCCCTCTGCAGTGATGTAACTACTCCAGCATAGCAGAATTCCTAGCAATTTCATGGCCAGGCAGAAACAAGTTGAATGGCAGATATTAGAGATTCATCACCAAAAAAATCCTCCAGAAGCAAAACTGTCAAACAGGACTTTGCTCCCTAAAATAATAGAAGGGAGGGATTCACATGTAGCCTGTATGAAGTAGGTAATCCCATCAAGTCCTGTTGTTTCATTAATACATTTCTGCCATTTTAATACTGAACAGCACTTATATTTACCAAATACTTCACCTTTGAAGCCTGACCTTAAAGTGTCCCAAAGTTTCAAATGCCAGCACCGTGACTAGTTAAGTGACTAACTTTAGGCAGTCCTGTATTTATTGCTGTTATACAAAGAACAGAGCTCTTAATCAACCAAGGCTTCTCAGAAGACTCATTTCTTTCTTCCTTTTAAACCTCTTTATGGGCAACAATCAGACAAGACCAGAAGTTGTTTACTTGCTGATTGGTGCTCAGAATTTTTTCTAAATGTGTGTGTGCCTGCACTACAAACACAGTTGTTGCAACAGGTACCTTCCATGAACTCTTAAGAATTGGGGTCAAGAACAGAAGGGGTTTTAAATTAGCATTAGTTTGCCAGACATGGCACTAATCACTCCCAAATCAAAGCTTATAGAAAGCATGGACAGCCTGCTGAGATGTACTTGATCTGTGAGTAACCCCTCTCACTTTATCAATATTGCACTTCAGAGGATGGAATTTCATAGTAGAAAAAAGGAAAAGAACTCAAGTGTCCAAAATATAAGCAAAGCTCTGCCCAATAGGCAAAAAATGACAATTCTGGCACTTAATTGGAACCCTAATTAGAAAGCAAAAATACATTTCATACACAAAGTGCTACCCTTTCATTAAACCCCTTCTTAAGAAAAGAATCTCTTTGGGAGCTATAGCCTGGGGGATTGTTTGTTTGTTTGGGTTTTTTGTTTATTTTTTCAATAGTCATTTATCTGCTTCTTGTAAAATACAAACAAGACCAGCACAGAGGAGAATTTCTACCGAGTCCATGAAAAAATATCAAGTGCAGAAGTTAATGTACATGGTGATGCTCAGAATGGTGGGGCTTTATACAATCTCACCCCCTGATACCTGTGCCAATGCCAAACCTCACTTCCTGCTGTGTCCAGCTGTTTGCCAAACCTGACATGATCTCACCAGCAGAAAAACCCACAGGACTCCAAAAGCCCCAGCTTGCAATGCCTGCCTGGGCCTTTGAACGTGCTCCTTAGCCCACATTTATAATCAGAATTTATTTGAAGAAAAGAAATTGCTGCAACAGGATTCAGCCACATCTAGGAGACAGCAAAATGTAGATATTCAGACTAAATGGGGAGCTCAGCTATCAGTGTCCTGATTAAGATAAGCTGGAAGTCATTGAGAAAGCAAAAGACTTTTTTACACTATGAGTCCACACCTAACAAACAGCTCAATTCATCCATTTTTCCAGCAGCTCAGGCAATAAGTACAACTGGGATTGTCACTAATAATTCTACAAAAAGTAATCTTGGAAACAATCTTTTTCCACAAGCATCACTGAAATCTTAGAGCAGAGATTCTATATGGCAATCTTTCATGGTTAATTTTTTTTTTTTTTAAATCGTGCCACAACTGACTCTTCAGTCATTTTCTTTCATCTCTGAAACACAAAAGGATTCTTGCAATCATGCTACTTAAAACCAAATCTGATTTAAAACAACAGTTTGAAACATTAATAGGTTTAAACAATAACGATGATGGCTTGCCTGCCATTCCATCTGTAGCCAAATCTGTGTTAATTCACAGTAGAATTTCTAACTAATTTGTGTGGTGCCACAAGAAGCAGAGCTGTGCTCAATCAGCATGACCAGTAAACTGTCAAGATATGGGAAAAGTACATTTCTATATAAACATTGCCTTTTATTACAGCAAAAATACACGCCTAAAATTAATTTATCCACTAAAAGGCTGTCATTTTCTGTAATTTAGGATATTTGGCCTCAGATGCATTCCAAGATAAGGATGCTAAAGAAGAATCTTTTATTACTACAAGGCTGTTGTTTCACATGGAGTGGAATAGAGTCCCTCTCAACTGAAAGGCTACAAGCCCAAGCTTTAAGGGGCACCCCCAAAAAAAGAAAAATAAAACAGATACTCCTTGCCATCTCAGACATGCTTCTCAATTTATGGTTTTGGTTTTTTTTTTTCCAAATCCTTATGTACAAAAATATTTCAAATTCTTAATCATTATCTGCAGGAACATTCAGAAAATCTAAGTTCTGAAGGCAAAGTACACACAACAGGTCAAAGCTGTTCCACACTGACATGTGTACAGGTAATTTACACATTGCATGTAAATGGAACAGCCAACATCATCCTTCTGCAGCCATCTAAAAACCATAACATGATAAATCAGAATTTTTTTAAGAAATGGAAAATATAAGGATTTTATAACCGAGAAGACTAACATGCATTTTATAATATCTAAAGAGATAATAATTTCTAAGAGAAATTGTGTATTATGTAAAATTCTCCTATCCTTCCTGATAATTCTCAAATTACTTTCCATAAACCTGGTCTATTTGGCAATTTCCAAGAGATGCCAGTAATAACAATGTTTAATTCAGTGATGAATTTTAAAAACCAAGTTTTTTTTAAAAGATACACTTCAGTTCTACAAACTTAGTTATGCAGGTTTTCTGTCAAAAGAGTTTTCAGGTTCACAGGTAAATCTGAAAAGGCTAGTAATGGAAAATAAAGAAAAGGTGTTGCTTCAACCAGACAGACCAGGCTGTAACTAACAGCAGTTTGGGGAGGAAAACAATAAATATGATCTTTCCAAAGGACACAGCCACACTAGACATGCAGTGCACACTTGTTCTGAAATACACCACATTTACACTCAAGATTATGATATAATCATCCATGTGATCTAAATAGGGAATTAATAGCTTTTCTCTTCCCTCTTCCACAGAGGGACCAGCTAATGAATGAGAAGGTGAAAATTATAGGTCTTAGAGACCTTTGAACAGAAGTCATTTAATCCACAGGAAATTAAGATCATATCTGAACAGAGTCCTTTATTTGAACTGGGAATAAAACTCTTCATAAGATTTTTCCATTGTTTCTCTGAGTTATTCATCCTTTCTACTTGTTAGGAAAAAAATAAAAAATAACCAACCAAAAATACAGCCCTACAACGCACATGCCTGTAATAAGTTAGGAATAACAGAAAATTTTGCAAACCAGATATATTTTAGAATTACTTTTTAAAATGCCTTCTCCCTCCACTCCCAGCTTCCTCTAAGTTTCAGTTACATAAAACATTTTAATGCTTTTATGTATTTCACATGTCAATCATCCAAAACACATTTTCTGCAATAAATGCATTGAAATGCAGAGAATGCAAAGCTACAGTTCTCTCCTAAGAAAGCTATTACAAGGTGAAATATGCAGCATTTTAATAATTTCCTTACATTTTTTCTTCTGCCTAACAAGTTTCAGTCTTATAAGAATTATACCACACGTTATTTGAAATGTCATAAGACACCAAGCAATTATAGGTCTGATTGTTTTTTTAAAGTACTAATTTAGAACTCAAATCTGTGTTTTCTAGGTTTATTTTCACATTCATCTCAGTAATTTACCACAGTTCTTTCTAAACCTGGCCTCTAGTTAACAAGGCTTCTACACATATGGTCTGACTTTCTAAAGGGCCTATTAGGAAAGAAAGAAGAAAAAAGAAAAGAAATTCCATTACTGTTTTCATGCTTTTTCATTGAACCATCACCGCATTTGCTTGCAATAACTCTAAAGCAGGATTATAAAAGTGCTTTCCCAGAATGTGTACTAAAAGGAGAGGAGCTCCAAACCTGGAGAGCGTCTGAAAGGAGCCTCTTGTGAAGCGAATTCTCCCATGCAGTCCTTTGAAACCCTTTGCTTGGTGGAGCTGCTGGGCCTCTAAATACAATTAGCTATTAGTGCAGCTGATCCCAAATACTTTCAGCAGCCCATCCCAGCAGTGACTGGGGAAACCCTTATTGCATGCATGTAGTGGATCCATTAGCAGCATCCTGCTCCACCTGAGAAGAAGTTGAAACAATTTTCACTTTCTTAACACATCTTCACTGCATGTGGGCTTTTTGAAGAGCCACATGTTAGTTACTTCTCTGCTCTCCACCATAGATTCACTCCAGATATCCAGGCTTTAGTGATCAGAGTTTCATTTGCAGCCCTGCTTTGACAAATATGAAATGTTTTCAGCTTGTTAACAGCGCGCATGTAAAGCAAAGCTCGGTTAAAAATCATTAATTTTATACGCTAGGAGAAGTAAAAATAAAGCTAACAACCATCTGTACTCTTCACTGTTAGGCAACATTTGTTATCCTCTCATTGATGTGATCTCAGACTGACTGGGGAAAACCAATATTTTGGGTAGGCATACGGGGCAGATGGAAATAGCTGCAATGGGGGGTAGAAGTCTTTTTGCTCCCAAGACAGCAATGCAGCAAGTGTCTGTTTCTCTACATATGATCCCAAGTGCATCATCCCCTTTGACAGTATTTATCTTTATGAGCATGTCCCAGCCACCCCATTACTGGTATTTTCCTTGAACATAATAGCTGCACATCACCAGCTACCCATACCATGGAAAATCCCAAATCTTTTTATCCACTTATTCATGCAGGTGAAGAAAGACAGGAAACACTGTCAAATATCCAAGCAGCCCTAAAGACCATCCATGAACTAAATTTTAAAGATAAGGGAACAAGATCCCTGCACTTTTTCTGGTTTTGAACCGAAAACTTAAGGAATGCCACAATACACCTTAAGCCACGTTACTTCAGGGAAGAAAAAAATAAAGCTGCACAGTTTGACAATTGCACTGTATCTAAAAAGCAGAACTGGAAAATCCACAGAGGCTGAAGAAGTGCCAAGGGAAACAGTGGAATTTGCTAGAAGCTTTGAATTGCAAATACAAGGGGAAATCCTCTTCTGGAAAATATATTCAAACTCTATATACAGAGCAGATGAATGCCAAAAGAAATCTGATGCCTTTCTCTCCCTGTTCACCTTTTGTCTTTCAGCCTTTTTTTTTCCTCACTGCTTCACCTTTCCTTATCTCTTTTTGTTCCCCTTATTAGCCGTGCTTTGTCACTGCTGTTACTTTCTTACAGAGACAAGAAATCTCAATGTTTATTCTGCAGATCATCTCAAAAGCAGGGCTCCGTTTTTTCCAGGGTACAGGCAAAGTCCCACAAGATCACCCATATTAGCAGTTCTTCCCTCAAATTCAGATCTCTGGTGGTTTTATTTGTCCAGTGCAGGAGGCTGCATCTGTTTTTATCCCAGGTCATCCATCTCACCCCTGCAGTGGAAGGAGCATTCCCAGGACAGCCCCACAGCACAGGGCAGCACTGCTGGGACACACCACCACCACCTCCTGCTTTGCTCCCCAGCCCTAAGTGCCAGATGCAGATGGCTGGAAAACTCCTGGAATGAGAGAGAATCTCCACAACAAGCCCCAAAAACCCAGATTCGAGCTATGAGCACAGATATAAATAAATGATGAATGAACCACTCGCTTAGATTAACATCAAGAGCTAATCTTACTGTCCAGCAGAACTTAAAATCAAAGAGCAGACAAGGTTCTTTCCTCAGCAATGGAAGCATATCTCCAAGTGCCATGCTAAGCTGTTTTAGTAATTAGGGTCTGATCCTGAACCAGAGAAGTCACTGATAGCCTTCAAATGAACAAAACTAATGCAAAAGCCAGGGGATCACAATGAGGCATTCCAAAATTGCAATCCAGCACAGCTGCACGTGTTTCCCATTTATGTCTGATGTCACCTTTTCACTGTGAAAACTGATTTGCAGGCTCTGGCCAATGCTTGGGAAATCAGGAGTAGCAGAGATTTTACTGCTGCATTTACAGGACAAGCAGTTCAGTTGACCAAGTGTTTTGGGAGCTATGTTGCTCTTGTAGGTACACAATTTATTAAATCTTATTGAGGTATCATTTCCCCTTGGAATGGGAAATGCTACACAAAACTTCAGTTATGTAAGTTTAAACCAAGTAACTAGTACAGAATTTGGCACGTGCCTTCTCATTAAATCAGAATACAAATGCCACACACTCCAGTATCAGTAACCAGCAGGCTGCTTCTGGGAGATAGCAAAGGTTTTCCTAATTATACTTTATAACCAGAAAAGCACCCAAAAATCTGTTCTTCATTTGCCCAGGCTCATTAGGCAATTAAGAAAAACCCAAGCCAACAACAAACAACAAAATAGAATTTCAATCTTGCTTAAGCAATTGGATCTAGATATCCAAAAATCATAACTCCGAGACTTATATCACGTACACAGCTGGTGGACACCTCGTAGGTTGTAGCAGTCAAACCTGGATTAATTAGACAGGAACAGACACTGAGAGGTTCCACATCATGCAACACATATGTAGCAAAGCAAAAAGCAGGTCACAGCGTGTTGGGGATGCAATACTAATTAAAAATAATAAGGCAGCACCGTGCTTTCACTTTCTCTGTGCTGCTGCTGAGAAGTGTGAAAATCGGACGTTGTGTTTCTGTGAACCGCTCTGCTCTTGGTGCCCTCACCTCTAAGAGTTCCCTTTTTGAAACACTGAATTTCTGAGCTAAACATGTATCTGTGTGCCAGGCTGTCATAGGCAAAGCAGGCAATTTCCTGGGGTAGCCTGAATGGCATCTTTCCTTTTAAGAAAGAATGAGCAAGGTGCCACACAGCAGCAAAAGACTTTAGGATGGCACAACACAGCCAAGTGAAACTGCAAGGGTAGGGCGCGTTAAGATGGGGATTCAGATGTCACCTGGTCTGATATAACAATTCACTGCTACCAAAAGGGTTAATTAACCCTTCCCCTCTCTGCCCAGCAGCATGGTCCAGTCCCCTTCCTGCACAGAGCCCTGCCTCAAACTCCTCAGGCCTTCTGAGATATCCTAGTTGTCAAGCTAATTGTCATTATGTCCTCTAGGAAATTTGTCTTTTCAGTCTTTGCCATTTCTCTGCACGCACCCCGGTGTAACTCACATAAAGTGTCTCTTTTTGGTTTGCCACCACATGGGTGTGGAAAGGGATTTCAAACCAGCCCTTCTGCTGCTGTGCTTCACCCCAGTTTTTTATTTTGAGTGTGTCTCTCTCAGCAGGCTGACTACACTAGGCTACATTGAGTGGCAAATGCAACCCATACAGCGTGCTGCTGTGCTATAGAAACTTCATCTCACTTTGGTTGTTCTTGTGCACCGCTGTAAATGAGGGGAGATGCAGAATCCAACCAGCCCCAATGCTCAGACTGCACAGTTCTGTGTTTTCTCCAGCTTTCCCCTTTCAGAAGGTGGTTTACTTGGACAAAGAGGTGTCTTTGTCTCACCCTCGATTATGAAATTCAAATGACAGCCCTTTGCCTTAGGTGCTGCTTCTGCTTTTCCTCTCTGCTTCTTTCATTTCTCCTCCCTGCTGCTACACTGCAGTGAATAATGCATTTTTTAGCTAATTTCCGTGGATTAGGCTTCCAATTAATTCAAGCCAGTTTTACAGACTGCCAATTCAGGTTGCTAAAATTCAGTTGTAGTTATTGGGGTAGGGTGAGGGGGTTTCCCATAATTTTTTCCCAGATTAACTACAAGAATTCAGTGGAAACAAATTAGCCATTTTTACACGTGAGTGTACACCCTCCGTATCTGCAGGATTTGTTCCAGCCCTAACTGAAAGCACAAATTACACTCTTCCTTTCTAAAAGGCCCAAACATGGTTTCACACCAACTGACAGTGGTAGTAATTAATGTGAAGGATCCCTGGGGTCTTTTAACCTCCTTTCTTAGCTTTTGATGGCTGAGACAGCACAACCTGTGTGCCATTTAACCATCTATAAAACTGAGGGGGGAAAAGCATTTAAACACGACATTGAGTTTTCTTTAAACTCTCTAATGAGCTCTAGATAAAGCAGGGAGGTTTTTCCTGTGGATTTTAAGAAACACTTTTTCCCCCTCAATTGTTCTCCCTAGGGCAGAGCATTTCTGTCTCCTTGCAGGCAGATGAAATCCAGGACCAGCTCCCACAAAATCCAGGAGCACTGATTATGTGGAACAGGACTGCAGAGTGAAAATCTGCTGTAGGACCATTTTACCCATTTCATCAGCTTGCTGCAGTTTGCTCTGTCTCTTTTCAGATGTAAAATTGTGACAACTGTTTTTCCTTTGTTCCTTTCTTTGCTGCAGATTTGCCAGCTACTCCAGGCTGGTTCAGAATTATTAGCTCATTCAAATAATGCTTTATGACACTTTACTTAAATCAACTAATCCCTGAGAGAGATAGCAAGGACTATCAGTTGGACCTGGGGTTGGGACCTAAATTTTGCCACCAAACTGTGATATTGGACCAATCAGTCAACCTCCTCAAACCTAAATCTGTGTAATACCTCAGGAAGGAAGCATCCCCCCGGCAAAGCACTTCAATATCCTCTAACAATGGAGCTTGTTCTAAGTGTAGAAGATATTAAAGGACCAGGGAGAATTAGCTTTCAGATTGATTTCCAGTTCAGGGATTGCAAGTTAACAGCACAGGAGCTGCTCCTTGCTAAATATTCCAGTGCTTTGTACAGTAAATTACAAAAGAACCTTTCCAAAGGACATACCAAAAGAGAGACTGCAGATGCCAAAAGAAGCAGGGTGCTGCTGCCACCCAGGTCTGCCCTGAGCTCCCCACCTGAGGCTCTGCCCCTGCAGGACCAGACCCAGACCAGATCCCACTCCCAGGAATTGGGGAGCTGCTGCAGATGGAGCATGAACATGAGCATGCACTTCCACTTCTCCCCACGTTTGTCAAATGTCTGAAATTCTTGATTTGGGCTGGAAGCACGAGCAGAGCGCAAGAATCCTTTTAAAATGTAGCAGAATCTGCTGGCAATGAGAACAGTGAAGCAGTTATGGTCTGAGCTTTATTATCTTTATTTATGTAATGCTTTGACTTATCAAATCTCCTTTACAGAAAATTTTGACACAGCCTTACCCTGTTGAAAATTAGAATTTAGGGTCTCATGTCTGAAACTAATTAAACATATGAGAAACAGTAAGCGAATAAATTGATTTTTCTATTTTGGGGTTTAGAAAAAAAAAGAAATCAGGGAAAAATTGATCCAAAACAGAAGCTGCTGGCTCTTTGGAAGCATTCAAAAATAACAAACAAAAAAACCAAAACCAAATCAAAACAAAGAAGGTCCGCTTCATCTTCCAACCCAAGGTCAAGTATTTTGGAACATATTTTGGAAGTTTCCATTTATAAAATAAAATATTTTTATATGCTAGTGTCATCCTAATTCTATCTTTTGGTTGAAATAATTCTCCAAAATTAACATTTTTTACCATATTTCAGTCTTTTTATTTCCCAGCAAAATCACTTTATTTGAAAAATTTTATCCAGAGACGACTGAACTGGAATTTCATTTTCAAGTGCTAACCATCAGGATTTGAACCAACAGCTGCTTCCTGGGACAGCTACACACCATGCCTGGGATGCAGACATCTAGCTCAGGAGAAGAAAAATCTTCAAAGAACATGCTGTGTGGATGCAGAAGCCCCAGAACAAACTTCTTCAGTAACTGATCTTCAATTACTGCACTGATTTATGTCTTCATGTAGCCAGAGCGTAGGACACCTCATGGTAACATCAGAAAATACCATCCAATCACAAACAGTTCCTTAAATTAAAAACAATAAAAGAAATCCATTTACAATATGAATTGAAATAAAACAGGAAAAACACAGCAGAAAGTTTGTGAAATCACTGAACTTACATTTCCTCACAATAGTTTCCTGGTCAAGGCAGGAATTGATATCTCCTGTGTTAATACACAGACATCCCAGTCTCTTTTAGGTGATATTAGATAATATTTTCATAGTAAACCACCTTGCAGCAAACATATCAACGAGAGTTTTACTTGGTAGAGAGATTGCAAAGCCAAATACTGCAGCTGAGACAAAGAAAATGCCAGCACTTTCATGGGAAAGTGTTCTTTTCCTATAAATGTTCTTTTAAGAGTTAACACAGTAACTATGAATTCAGCTTAGGATTTTTAATATGACCTCATACAGTAGTGTCTTGGCCTGGAACAAACTGTGGTGTCATATGCAGACTATTCATTACAAATCCACTAATTGAAAACGTAACAAAATCCTTTGGAGCCATATGCTAATATAATGTCATTTCTGCAAGAAAAGGAGAGTAAAGATGAAAAGTTGTCATTCAGCTCCCAGCCCAAACATTTCTGTCCCAGCCCAGTCTAACACAAAAGGAAGATGACATTTTTAAGACATTAAAGAAGTTTGCAGAAGTCTGCAAAATTACCAGCTGAAATCCTGATGTAAATCTGAGATCCAAGGGGTGAGACATCACAGATATTTTATCTACATCCAGAATTTCCACTCTAGTCCTAATGGGGCACCCCATGGTGGGTGCTGCTGTAACACAGCCCTGGTGTTCAGCTGGGAACCCCCAGGAGATCAGTGGGGAGCAGAGGGCAGCAGCCAGGCTGCAGAGAAAACAACCTCTGACAGTTCAGCCCTCCAAGGAGTTTGATTATGGCTCAGCATGCAAACCAGGAAAGCCTCAGGCTGCTAAATACCCAAACCCCATCTTCTACAGCATGTGAAAACTGATCCCAGAGCCCCAGACTGGGTGAGGTTGGAAAGGACCACAGTGGTCTTTTCATCTGCTCCAGCCTTCCTGCTCAGGGGAGAAAAAGTTGCCACTTGAGGACACTTCTCTTTATTATTTCACAGCCTGTGGGACTGTGGAACAAAAGGGGTGGTAGCCATGTAAATGCTGAAAATCCACAACAGTTCTTTTATTTTGGTAGATCTTACCTCTTGTCATTGGCAAATGGAAGAGTCAAAACCCAGCCTGAAAGACAGAAATAGGGAATGTTTAAAAGAGAGTTAGAATTTAACAGATTTTCTCATTAAAATTTCCTTTTTTTCCTTCCTTTGGAAACTTCTAAGGAGTGCTCCACAGGTAGATAAAAAGCTGTCTGAATCAATTTTTTTTCTTTATTCAGGGTAAGTTAAGCATCTGGTCCTCCATGGTGACCCATCTCCTTGCAAAGAAGACAGCACCAGGCCTAGATATCACTTAAGTATTATTTTAAGAAATTCAGTACTGAACAAGCTCAGAAAAATCTCAAACAGTGATTCCCCTCAGAGTTTTACTGTTTCAGAATAGAAATTTTCAGGCATTAAGACAGACATTTTGTGACATTCAAAAGAAACAACACCCAGAAACATGGAAGGAAGTAAAAGTCTCCCTCTGTCAAGATTTGATCTGACTACAAGTCTTATGTCTGGCTTTGTCAAACAGCTGCCATTGCTTCAACCATTAGCAATAGAGTAGCCTTCCATAAAATTTGGGCAAATCAAAATTAAACATCATTTTTCATTCCCTGGGGAGCAGATAGGTCTGTGCTGTGAGGTGACCCACCAATTTTTTATAATCATTTAAACTGTATCTCAGTACCAGGCAATCATATAATTTGTAGAGTCATTTTGTTGTTAGTTTGTGTCATTTCAAATAGAAACCAGGCTTTTCTCCTGTTGTGCCTGATAAAACATGAAAATACAACTGTTTATGGCCAATGACCGAGGAGATATTTGGGGCAGGGGGAGGAGGGAGAGAAGAGGAAAGTGGAAAAGGCACCTCCAGAAAGATTATGAATAAAGTAATTCAATGAGTTCTGTGTGCCAGTGCCAGAAGACTTCAGAGCTTCCTGTGGAGTGTCATGTCAGCTTCCAGAGTCCCAGAATTCTCCAAGTGTGTGCTGGAGGAAACTCCAGCTTGGGGTGGCCAGAAGGAGCATTTCAGCTAAGGCTTTAATGTCAGCTATGAGAAACTTGGGTTCTTTCCTAAGTGTTTATGAAAACACGGGCAAGTGGTCTTGAGAGTATTCCAAGTTCAAGTTTATTTACTTTGCTGATTAGGATTAGATGTGCAGAGAATGGTTCTTGCATGATAAGGGTGGGGCCATGGTGTAATAAAACACAACAGCTTTTCAGCATTTACAGATCAAACATGAGGGCTGAACCCATAACAAGCCTCTCTAAATTCCTAAAACCAGCCTTTGGTGAGCCTGTAGTATTCCAAATTTCCAGCTCATGCTCTCAGCTTAAGTGATCAATACTGAACAATGAAGTCTCCAAATACACATTTTTCTTGACAAGGTGCAATCCATCATGAGAGAATGACAGGATTTTCATGTTAGGAAACTGCAGATTTCTGAGATTTCAACATTTGTCATTACAACTGGGGACAGAGAAAGATCAGAGTTGGGGGCTGGGTAACACAGGTGAGAAAAACCTGTGCAGTCAGTGGGGGCTGTGGTGGGTGCTTGCTCCTGGAGACAATCTAACACAGTGTTTTGGGCAGACTGTGTAAACAATGAAAAGCAGAGGAGAAAAGGGGCTTCTTAAGAAGTTCCTAGCAGGGGACTCTACTTAGGACAGCATCTCATGACCTAGTTCACAACTGAAGAGATGCAGATGTTGATGAAACCTTCATAAACATGAAAAAAAATAAAGTACTGGAGTAAGATGTATTGTCTGAATGACAGGGATCATGGTTTTCATGAGCTTTCCAAGGTTTTAGGAAAACAACTGTGTCAATCTCCTTCATGTGTGGAAGGAAGCATCAATTCATTTCCCTCTGTCTGACAGATAATCAGTAAGATGAGAAGATCTATATGTTACAACTGAGAGGTTGCAAATGACAGAATGTGCCTATATGCTTGACAAGTACACAAAGTGTAGCATTAATAATTGTTAAAAGTAAAGGTGATGGCGTTAACCAGGAGACAAGGGCATGGAAGCTCTGACAGAAAGGACTGGATTGTTGAAAATGAGAGTTCAGTGTGAGAGATGCAGGTGAAGCATCTGCAGAAAACCTCACATCTTTCTGAAGAGGGAGGGTTCTGATGAAAAATTAATATCTCACTGATGCAGATCCTGAGAGATACTAATTTTGGCCTTGTTTTAAAACCAGAAGGTTAAAGCTTAAAACCAGAGAATTTTCCAGAAGATATGGACCTGTAAAAGTAAATTAAAGCAAATTAAAATTTTCACTTATTTATACATTTTACTTATTTCTCATATTTTGTATTTTTGTACATTTCCCTTGCCTTACAAACTTGAGGAAAAGGTGCAATTTTATGGTAATTACATGACTGACTGACTTACTAATTTGGAAATACATGCACTGCACACAACACATCAGCCAGTCACATTAGGAAGGTGGATGTGTTCCAGAGGTAGTATGAATAAATTGTTACCTGCAGTTGCCCTGGTAACTCCTAATTTGTCACTGCATAACAGATTTGTTTAACTAGAAAACTTTCCTTTAGGCTGCTGCAAAAACACACAAATGTCATTTGCTTTTACTTTTCAAATTGCATACACGGCCATGTGTGTACCTATGGACACATTTAATAGGAAAAATGCTTTCCCAGCTTAATTTTACCTTTCTTACAGCTATGTAGCTTCAGGCTGTCATCATGGAAAGAAAGCATCTTCTCCAGGCAAAGGAAAGAAATCCTTGTTCTTCCTCTGGAAGAGAAGTCCTCCAGAACCAGCTGTGCTCCTCTTCAAACACCAGCTTTGTAATGACAGTCTTTAAAACTCCACTTTACTGGTCTCTTTTAGGTGTTAGGAAGAAAATATAAAGCAAATGTATGATTTTTAAAAATCCTATTTATCCCAGTTCTGATAGAAAATCAGAATGATTCAACGCAGCTATTGAATGAAGTCAATGGTTTGATACTTATCACTCACTGACAGTGAGTAAGACTTTTTTAAACATTTCTTTCATGGTTTAAAATAAACAAGAACAGATAAGACTCATTTAAAATACAGATACACCTCCTTATTGGAAAAGAAAATAACCCACCACCTTTAAAGTTGCTTCTTTCAGTGCTTCTTAACAGAAAAACCCAAAACCGAAAAAATGTTTTCATCAAATTTAACAAATAAAAAAGAACCTAATTTTAATCCAGTGACAATCTCAAAGTCTAACAATGAGGTAAAGCATCCATAATTCTATTTAACTCTGCTTGATGTGAAGGTTTTATTTTGTGATCATTTTAGTGCATAAACCCTGATGAATAATGGAATTTTAGAAAAAGAACCCCTACTGAGCCAAGCTTCATTGACATCTGACTGGTAGCCTAAGAGCCTGCAGAGAGGGTCCAAAGCAATGCATCACAGCCTCCCAGCAGGTCATTAAGGCATTACCCAATTAGAAAGCAAGGCTGGGGAACGACATTGTTCACAGCAGAGCAAACATAATTGATTTTTATTTCAACAGGGGGGAGAACCTCCTTACTAAAGAGCTTTAGCATAATTTCTTATTTAGGAGAGGTTTAAAGAGATTTGTGCTGGAGTATTTAATTCCAAACCTTGGGACAGTCTCTGGCAATGTGTATAAATTAAGGGGCAGTTGACTTCACTCATTCATATTCAAAGTAGGAACTCGTTTGTTGCTCCAAAGTAGCATGAAGATTTCTGAGCGCTGGCATCCAACACCAGCTGTGCAGGGGCACAGTGCTTGGACCCTCCAAACCTTTATCCAGTTCATGTAGCTATCAGCAAGCCAGTTTCCTGCTTGAAGGCTCCTCTCCAGGGCACTTTAACATGCTAATACTCTGTATGTAGCCCACAGCTCTTTAAGAGCACCATGCAGATGGAATTTGCTCCCAAGACATCTTCATCTTCCTCCATCTCCTTCTCATCCCATTGTTCCCCCAGTGGTTATTTTTAATCCCAATGTTCACAGGCACCACTGGATGGGAATGCTCAGTGACAGCCTGTAGCAAGAAAGGCTCCTAATGAACAACAGCTTGGATTTTCCCAATTTACACTCTTGCAGTAACACGGGGGAAAATGTCAGCCCTGTTATCTCCCATCTCCTTTTATATGTCAGTAACGTGATGCCTCTTCTCATTGCAAGCCATGCAAGTTAAAAAAAAAATAAAAAGGTCCTACTGCAAGCTCCACACTCCATCTTTGAAAGCAATCAAATCATAAATTCTACAAATAATGTTTGTTTTAATTTATTAACACTCAGTGCTTCAATGGCAAGAAATAACTTTTGAAGAGAGATGGTTTTTCCCCCAGTCTTTGCATTTAAGGTCCACTGGAGAACAGATAGCTGGAAAATGCAATAAAATCCTCACTTTTTATGAGGCCCAAAGCAACACAACTGAAGTTCTTACTGGAAATATTTGTAGATTACTATCTGCAAACTATGTATACAGTAGACTTGAAAAAAGCTGTTTTCCTCTATTAGTTTTACTTCAGTGTGCCAAATGAAACACTTGAAAATATTCAAAGGACTCCTTAGCTGCAGTGGCAGAAGTCCATTCCCAACTTCATACTCTGGGTCTGTACCTAGGAATCATCTGACTCATCAGTCTCTGATTTTCTCTTTTCCAGCATGTTTCTGGCAAAAACAATCACTTTATCTTGACTTATACCTTAGACACACTTTAAAAAAAATCCTATTTAGAGAAAAAAACAGGGAAAAAATTTTACATGGTACCTTAACTGCAAAGTCTGCCAGCAGCACAGCGACAATTTTATTCCACTTGGTTGTTCACAAGCCCACTTCTCTGTCTCGGGTAAGCACTCTCCTGAAATGCAAGGAAAGCAAAGATACGGAGCAAACAATTTTTATAAACACTTACATACTCAGATATATCACAAACCTAGCAGCAGCAAGGGCAATTTAGCAGTTGTTTGTCTTACCATGGCACTTAGGAGCCCCAGGCACAGATTGCCACCCCTTAGTGCTCCTCACAACACACATCAAAGCAGCAATCCCTGACCTGAAAAATCCTCCTGTAAAAATTTATACCCAAGACCAGCTGTTTATGAGTTTATCCATATATTCACAATTCTGCATCCCTTTTTTAATGTTAGGATCAAAATCAATTTTTTCCTGTTGTGCAGATCAACACAGGTATGAAATTTCAGCAGCAGCTACCATATATTTACTGTGCCCTGCTGCTCAGCCAGGTACCAGCAGAGTTAGGAGGTTTTTCTGAGGGCTGCCAAGGCACACCCAGCGCCCACCTCACAAAAGAGCAGCATTCTCTCTTCCTTGAGTCAGGAGGACAGTGACTAGAATCTTCTTGCATGGATATTTTACCACAGATAAATTTACTGTCAGTTGGCATTCAGTTATTCAAATCTACCCACACTTAACTGACTAAAGGATCATTGCTTCCACCACATCAATGCTTAAAAAAAACTTAAATTAATTGTGAAAAAACCAAAAGCAGCGTGACCATTTTTGTTAGTTACTACTACAGATAAAAACCCTACACCCCAAACTCTTTTAGCTGTAGCTAGAATTCCTGGGAAATTATCTTAACTCACAAAGACATTCCCACCAACAGACCTGGTAAAAAGCTGCAAAAAGCCATCATTGGACACAGAAATTAGCTAGATCCACAAACACACAAAAGGATTAAGCTGATCCTAACTTCCAAAACAAATCATCTGAGCCGGTGGTTCTCTACCCTTCTCCATTTGTGAGCACCTAAATGTTTTCTAGCTGTAACACAGACCCAGCACCATCCAGCAATAAATAATAACCTCTCTTTTTCTTAGGCTTGCTACAACTGTCATGCATGTCTTGAGAACAGGCACAAAGAGGGGATTTTAGCCCCAGGGTGGGCTATCCCCACTCAGGGAGTGTATTTGAAGTAGGGAGAGATATTAAGCAAATATCTTGAGAGCATGTTGGAGTAAGGTAAAAGCTTTGAACTCTCTGAGCTCCTCACACCCAGCCCTGCCTTTCCTCTGCACAACTGGAGCAGCAAAGCTTCAGGGGCGCCCTGTGCAGCCAGGAAATGTGGGAGAACAGGATCACAGGCTGAAAGTCAGACACAGGCAGAGCAAAATGCCCTTTCCAGCTTTAAGGAGGATAAGTGGAACGGCTTACATCTGGAATTAATAGGTCTCTTGACTTAATGAAAATAGGCAATGCATGTTTGGCATGCTAGGTTAGAGTGTTTTGATTTGTAATGAGGAAAGAAAGTGTAGAATATACTGTACACGTTCTCCCACAGGTATGGGATGTGTGGGCTGGAAAAAATGGGTTAATTTTAGAACTTTCACCTTGTTAAATGTTTCTGGAGTTTAACTTTGTAATAGGAGACATGCTGATATTACGGTCCTTGAGCATTCCTCACCAGTGAGAAAACAGAGGGAAATGGTCTGAAAATTCAGCGCTTAAAATGATAACTATAAATTATACTGTAACTTCAGTCCTTTAAAAATGCTTATTTTACTGAAGGATGTTGAGCAAGGCTGTGTTTTTCTCTAAGGAAGAAATGCTGCAGTTCACCACAGTAAATCTGCATGCTGGCACTTACGTACACGAGTCTATAAAATTCTTCTGTAATATTCAGTAAATTGTGTCCTGTTGAGATCTTAAAAATAAATCTTGGAAAACTATTCAACTTATTTGATTTTACATAGTATCCTTTGGTTCACCTTCTGTAACCTTCATTTACATGCTCACTGGCCAACTGCATGCCCAATGCTGAACATGAATGTGCAATGTACGAACTGTGTATCTATACTAATTGAGAATCATTTTCAGAGAGAAAAGAGCATGAAGAGTGACTTGAACATAAAAAAGTTCTAAGGACATCAATAATGGGGCAACACGGAAAATATCTCCTAAACAGAAGCTTAGTTCTTCTTTAGTGTCCTTCAAAATATAAAACCAAAATATCAAATGAACAAACAAGGTAATTGACATGAAAAATTTATGTCACCAGGTTTCAGGTCATGGGTTTAATCAATATCACACAGACCAGCTCAAAGTTTTGGGTTCATGCATTTATCCAGCCCCTGACAGCTGCATTCAGAGACACCTGTGAAAAGACACCCAGAGTTTCATTTACCTCTTCAGTGTTTCATGGCTAAAATCTTGATGCTGAACTGCTCAAACTCCACCAATTTAGGAGATGCAAAGTGTCCAGTAGTTTTATACAGAGCAAGAAACACAAAGCAACAATTTGGCAATTTTTGGACAAAATTGACTCTTTAACTCCACGCTAGGAAAGGGTGTGGATAACGAGGTGCAGTCGCAATCCGAGCAGTAATAAAGTGGAAAAGGACACTATGTAAATTGTAAAATCTTTTCTTTAGCTCAGTGCATACAATCAAAGAGGAGATATATGTCACCAAGCAGCACTTCTGATCATGCAGTCAAGTAAATGGTCCAATAAGGTGGATCCTGCAGCCCCATGGAAAGCAGATGGCACAGCAGTGACCCAGGGCCTGCGAGCGTTTGAACCTGCTTTTGGTGCCACGTCCAAAGTTCACTGGTGTCACATCTGTCATGTGCCCCATGTGCACTAAAGCAGGCCCATAAAAAACATCAAGCAGGAAAGTGGTCAGCAGTCAGATGGGGCCTTTCCTGTGAACGAGGATAGTCGAGAATAGAATTGCCTAAAATTGTTTCAAGCCGAAGGAGTTCATGGAAAAAGGCCAGAGTTTACCAGAGAATTTGTCAGAATATGGTGCACCACTCTGAGCATCTAATTCGTAACTAATATATTTCTCTGATATCTTATATATTAGAGAAAATGTTATCTAAAAGATGAAGGCAGAGAAAGCAAGGCAGAAAACATAATTTTCCCAAATTCCCGTCTCTTGCTAATTTTCTACATAACAGTTTTGCAACTTCTCCTTTCAAATGGTTACAGTAACTATATAAATTATATAAACATTTGAATCACTTACCACTGTGAGGATGCGGTCATAAACAACTATTTTGATTTGCACAACATTTTTTATTTTATGCTTTCCATAAGCCCCCAGAAGTTTCAGGAATACACAAAGGACAATATTTGGGGGGAATAAATTTTAACAAATTAAAATCTGTGAAGAATGTTACACATTTTTTGACTTTTAGGACCAGGGAGTAAGTTATGCCCATCTGATGAGAAATACACCATGTCCCTGAGAGGTTTCTCATTTACACCCCAAGAAGTGTTGAAAAAATATCTTAAATCTATAAATACCTACAAAGACATTCAGAAAACTTGCTACTGTGTCTGGGCAATTTACTGCTCATATATTTCAATAAATTATTCATCAGGATTTATTTTCCATAGCTAAGTATCACACATAAATTACTGATAAACGCTAGTGAAATCTGACAGCTGAAAACATCTGTCCTCCCATGCTTATACATCTTAATTTTCTTTCAGCTTGCCTTTATTTCTCAAAACTAACTGTGCCAAACAGCTTAAGGATAGAGTGTATTTGATTGATGTCCTGCAAACCAGAGCTGCATGGCACACCATACACTTAGAACGGATACAGAACATCGTTCCCAAGGCTGGAATCTTCTCAGTCAGAGCACCAGCTCTTTATGCCTATGGCTAACAAATTTATCTTCTGAAATAAATGTATCTTTTGGACTTGGATCAATGCATGCCTTAATTAAAACCATGTTTCTGTATAAGCATCTAGCAAGAACACATGAAGGCCCTATTTAAATTGGAAGAGAACAGTATAAACCAGTATGGCTTTTAAAACTAACTGCTTCCAGGTGCAGAGAGAGTGGAAGTTTAGTGCTGTTTCCAACTTGATGCTTGGATGCCTTTGTTCTTGAAAGTGTAAGGTTTCTCTCATTCTCAGTTTTATGACTGCAGGTTTCTATGTTGCATAACACCCTATAATAGAGCACCAAAGGGCTTAGCTTTATTGTTTTGTTTCACTTTATTGACTGCATGTTTTATTCAGCTAATATGTGCCATGGAGGCAGGCAGTAACATCTCAATTACCACGCCAGGGCTCTTCCTTCTCTGTAAATGACCAGCTTCAATCTGCACTTTATTATATTCACATGCAGGTGTTAAAAGGAGAGGGAGGAGGGGTGAGGGAAGACAGAGTTGAAACAGACCTTTTAAAGCATTACAACTGGAAAGACTTTTCTTCCCAGGTAATCCTCTAAAGCTAAAGACATTTCAATATATGATATTCAGGCTGTGGCAAGCCACCAAGCACCAGCAAGTATTGCATAGCAATGGGTGTGAGAAAGTTCAAATCTAAATAAAAACTCCTCCAGAGTTTGATCAGAGCTGGATCTGGCATTTCACTTTACTCATTTCTACTATTGTGCATCCCTGCTGGAGAGCCAAAGAGACTTTGGCAATGCAACAAGTATACAAGCAAGAATTTGGCACTTCCTACAGCTTATTCAATGTCCTGAATATTAAAGCTTGTTTTACTAAGAAGGGGAATGCTGAACAGGATGACATTAGGAGTCTTCATGGTTCCTTTTTTAATGCCACTGGATTTTTTCATTCCCACATGATTCCCACAAGGGCAAAGAGAGACCAGCTTAACATTAGAGACAGATAAAATCTTTTCCTGTTAATCAAAAGTATGCTGAGCTGGCAGGGCAATGGGTGGGAGGCTGAGGGAACAGAGGGGAGAAAATGAGAAAAAAGTAATCTGGAACTTCATCAGTATTAGAGAAACAGGGCAATTCTTTGCAGGTGGAGATGTAACTGAAGCTAATAAAAAAATTCTCCCTTATTTTACCTGAAGAACACCAACTCTAATAATGCAGCAGTGTCAGTCAGTTCAGCACATGACCCCAAGCCCTGCTAACGGACTTGAAAGTTTAATGTCTGCTTTTCTGGCCATTGATAAATAAGATACCAACAACTATCACAAATCTCCATCCCCAGAAGCAGCAGACACTGGATGCAGTGAGGAACAGCCCTTTGCCTTCCCATAGGAAGTGCCTGTGAGCCAGGAAAGGATTGCTCCTGTGAAGGCAGATACTTGGCATTTTGTAGCTTCAGACAAGGAAATAATCTTTACAGTGTTTCAGAGATTATTAATAAATACTTTACTTCAGCCTAATAGTTTATACTGCATTGTGAGCCTTCTGGAAAATCATGATAATTTCATCTTGTGTTCATAAAGAACTCAAATATTCAATATCTAACTCAGTTAAAGGCAACTGAAAACAGCTAGATGTATTCACAGGGATACTTTGGGCCAATTTGACAACAATGAGAAAGAATGATTTCTTTTTAGCCTGGTATAAAGGGTAGCTTATTGCACAGACCTTTCCCTGTCTTCAAAGGGCAAAACCCTGGCTCGGCTTTTCCACATTTCTCCCACATCCTGACTTTAGTATTAAAAGCAAAGCCATACAGCTCAGCCCAACGCCAACATTAATCCCCTATATGAGGCACATGGAGACGGTTGCTCTACTCACTGACTACATCCAGAGAATTTTCTGGGTGGGGAAACATTTTAGAGACCATCCCTGCAAGATGTGTGTGTTGCCTGCAAGGTGCTACCATCCTATGGTGACAGCAGGTATCAACCTTGGGGCTGACACCTCCCAGGAGCAGGGTATGCCCTGGGGCTTTCACCCTGGCTCTCCAACCAGCCCAGGGCTGATCCTTAATTTTGCATGGAAACTCGATGGGAAACTTTCCTGACTCCTCACAGCTCCAATTCGTGATGTCATACTGAGCTTGAGAGATTTTCCACCTTCCAATTTCCTTCTTTCTTTAGTTCATAGCAAGTATTTGGACAAGTACCTGTGGTGGCAGCTCTGTGATCAAAAACCATCCAGCTTCTGGTGTAAGAAAAAGCTGCCTTACCCCAGAAGGGATGATTAAAAATTGCTTTTAGCAGCAGGCCAAAAGCCACTCCTTCCTTCCTTTAGGATGCAGATTCCTGAATCTGTCAGAGAAAAGGAAAAGGGAGCAGGCTGCAGAGTTCTGAGAGGACCAGCAGCTGCTCTGGTGTCTATGGGCAGAATGTGCAGGCTGAGCATCCAGGAGAAGTGCAGCAGCACTGGGATCCAGCATGAGGTGGATCTCATCCCCCAAGCCCTGTCCAAGACAGCTGCACAGATCCTGCTAGACTTTCTTATTATTTATGATTATTTATTGAGCATCATCGGCAAGCCTGGGACTGTACAAGGGACAAAGAGAGAGAATCCCTTCCCAAAAATGGAAACAATCAGGCTATGTGTGGGAACCTTGAAATCCACCCAAATTAAAAGGCTTCAGTCTCCAGGCTGTTAATTTAGCACATATCAGGAGCAATAAATTCACTCAAAAAAGGTTTCAGAAATCAGTGTCATTTTGGTCTCTGACAGTTTGCTCTCAACTAGAAGCTAGAAGTCAAAGACAAAAAAGTAAACACATTTTACCTGCAATCCTCCAGTTCCCATTTTTGCCAAAATATATTAAAATACAGTTAATACCTTTGATATGCTGATATGATTTCTTCCATGACTTTTATGGCCACATAAATAGAGTGTCTTTGACATGCTTTCCTGACACAAATCACTGTCACAACAGTAAAACCAATGTAACTGCATAGAATGATACACAGAATGATACGGACCTCTATGTGTAATTATTTTCTAAATGGAGAACAGGGCTTAATGATCCAACACGATTATTTCCTGCTGAAAGAAAAAAAAACTATCATTCTGATTGTACACAGTACATATTAAATTATTGTTATTGAACTTCCATGTTAAATCCCCAGTAATCTGAGTTCTGCTCTGTGGTGTAAACTGTATTGCAGCTCTGCTACTGATAACATCATAAATACAGCATTATAATAACTAATGCTGCCCTCCTATGACACACTGCAAATTAAGAACATTATTAACAAAACCTGAAGTGGATGCATATTTCAAGTCTTGCTAGATGAAAATGTATTTTCTCCCTGGTTTACTCCCTTGACTATATCACAAAAACACCATTTTTCAGCTCTGTAGTACCATACTGTTAGCTTTTAGTATTATGCTAAATGAAAAATCTGTTATTGTCTTTGGGGGTTGACTCTGTCTGGACCCTGGGTGCCCACTAAAGCCTCACTGTCACTCCCCTCCTCGGTTGCCCAGGGGGGAGAGAATCCAACTAAAGGCCCCTGGGCTGGCACAAGGAGAGGGAGATCACTCAGCAATTACCATCATGACCTCAACTTGAGGAAAAATTCATTTAATTTATTACCAATCAAATCAGAGTAGTATAATGAGAAATAAACCCAGATCATAAAGTCACCTTCCCCCACCCCTCCCTTCTGGCAGAAGCCACTCCTGTAACCCCCCACCACAAAACCTTGCCACATTCCAACACATTCCACCCCTCACCTCTGTAAAATATTAAGAATTACCACTGAAATCCACATTCATCCACAAGCTTCACTCAAATCAACAAAAAGAATTTCCTACAACAAAATCAAAATGTATCACAGAATGAAAGTGGGCAAGTGACACACAACTCATCCCTCCACCACAATCAGAACACCAACAGTTCCCCATAACCATTCTTTAACGTTGTCTGCTGGATGTTTGGCCTGTTATGTCTCCCAGTTATTGCCCTTATCTTGGTCCATGAGCCTTTTGCTCTATTTTCTCTCCCCTGTCCAGCTGAGGAGTGGAGTGATGGAGCAGCTCTGGTGGGTACCTGCCATCCAGCCAGGGCCAACCCACCACATGTGTCCCACCCTTACCCTACAGGGAATCCCTTAAACAGTCACAGTGTTCACTTTAGAGGGTGTGATTTGGAAACACAAAAATCCTTTGTTAATGATCCTCTCTAAATGGAGAGAGGGGGTTTCATGAAGCAAATCTACCTTTAAACACAAAAAGCTGCAGCATGTGTTCAGTGATCCTCTGGCTTCTTCCAGAAGAATCTCTTCAAGTCAACCTTCATGGAAAAAAAAAGGCAATTGCAAGGCAAAAAAGGCAAAAGCCACAGAACCTGAGCTCTCATGCCACCACAGCCCACATGCAGCTGTAGTGAGAATGAATATTAAACCTGAATCTATTTAAGAATCAACAAGACACACAACACACACCAGGGGGAGAAGGGAATCTGTCATTCTGTCCCACGACCAACATCCCGTCACCTGCATGCAGGTATGGTATGGGGTGTGTGGTGTCCATACACTTATTCTTACCACTGTGGGGGTTCAGTTCACTCTGTCAGATGGAGCAAAGAAAGGACTTCCAAGTAATTTGAGCCTGAGAGGAAAGATTCCCTTAGGAGAAGCATCAACAGAAAGCTGTGGTTTCTCCCATTTTGGACCCTCCTGTGTTCGTGAAAAGCGCACTGGCAAACATTGCTTTCCCCAGCCAGCCACAAAACTACCTGGCTTATTTGGTGAGATCCAGCAGGTGCTGTCTTTGTGGGAGTTTCACCTGCTGGAACACCACACTGGACAAAGATCTCTGCTTAGAGATGTGAACACCTTCCCTGTGCCCTGCATCCATCCTTCAGGATGCACCCACCCTTCAGGAGAGGATCTGTACAGGCAGGTTCTGCATTCATCACTCTCTTTTCTTTCTTGAGAAGGAGACTACTGTACAGCTCTGGGGTGAAATGAGTGTGTCCAGCTTTGTTGCTGCTAAACATTTCCTTTTCTCTTTACTGGCTAGCTCTACTCCATAATGAGCAACAACTCTGTCAGTGACCAGCCAAGAGATCCCCAGAGCTCCCAGCTTCTAGGAGCAGTGGTTGTTCTGCTCCTGCTCAACTGTGTTTTATTTTCCTCTAGTGAATTCTTTTGTCCTCCTTCCTTGCCCATGAGACCTTGATGGCTGAAAACCCCCTGGCAGCCCCTGCAGCAGGCTAGCATGGTGGAGTACTATGACACTCTTTGCTAACAGAGCAGAGTTTGAACCAAAATAATTGCCTCAGGTACTCTCCTCCTCCCTCTCATCCCAAAAATTATATTTTTACATTTCCAGACATTTTTTACTGAACTAATGAGGTCAATTGTTCTTTTCTGAATGAAGCCCCAGCAAGCAAGCAGTGATGTGGCTGGGGAGCTGCTTTTTAAAGTGACTATAAGAGTACCTTCTTTTGCTGGGAGGTGAGTAACTATCTGGGGTGGGAGGTACCAGTCTGGATCCATGGACTCACTACCCCTCCTGTTGAGGTGGTCCCAGTGTCAGTGAATCCCAGTGACAAATGATGGAGCAGAAACCTGAAGGAGCTGATTCTAAGCCTTCCCTTGGCCCAGGAAAAAGAAATACAGGGTGAGAGGAGATTTTCCTCTCTTACCAGAGGGGTATATTCTACACCTTACACCAGACACAGGCTGGTACCTGGAGTACCTGTTGCCTGAAAGAAATGTGTACCCAGAGCCACCAACTCCCCTTTTACTACGAGTTGTAGGTGCCCTTTAGTAGTTGGGAAAACAGCCGTGCAGCAAAGTCCACGCAAATGCACCATGTGAATATCTGGAGCTGTGAGCTTAATAAAAGCTCTTTACTACCCCAAAGCACAGCTTATTATAACATTGTGCTCAAAGTATTTCTCCATGAATGCTTTGGGTGAATTCCTGGTCCCACCAAAGACAGTGGGAGTTTCGCCCTTCGCTTCAGTGGGATGCATTTCATCTTTTGTGTTTAATTGCCAGTTGTTAGGGAAGGGAATAAATTACACTCTGCTAAATCCAGGCACAGTAATAATCAACAAGTCACTTTTTAAAAAAAATAAATGCTACCAGAAGAGCCCTTTATATCTAGCTGAAGTCTTAGAGAGTCCTTTTTACGTGTTCTGAAAGTTATTTTCTGATACTTTTTTGTATTCCCGGATGGTTTCACTGCATTTGCATCAAACCAACTGGATCAACAAGAAAAAACAAACTGGGAAAAGTCATTAATGGACAATAGACAAGATTTAAAAACCTTTCACAACCATCCACTTTAAAGACTGCAGTGTTTCGCTAGCTTGTCCAAATTTACAGTGTAGCAAGAGCAATAATCTCTGTCAGTGCTGCTTACAGCCCCTGCCAAGCTGAAAGCAATGTTCCCATTGACTTCTGTATGCAGCTCAGATCCTGGAAAAGAGGAGCTCTGTGCCAGAGTGGGAACAATTAGACAAATGAACACACACGAGAGGGAGCTATCCTTTCTCAGAGTTGAATTATTTTGCCATGAACGGGACATTTCAAGTTTGTATTGAGATGACCCATCTGTGTTTTAAAGCAGATTAGAGTGCTTTGGGAAGCAAATGACACACTGCCTTATTTAAGCCAAATGTTCAAAATTCCATTTGCTGTTGGTGCAAGCTACACACACTTCACAATCTTCAGTCATGTGTCTGAGCACATTCCTAGTGAGCTTAAGCAGAGGAAAGTTAATTGAATCAGCCTATGGAATCCCTACCCCACCACTGCAACCTGGCATTGTGATTTCTATTTTAGCAGCCTTTAAGTAATTTCCATCAAGATCCTCTGATTTCTCATCTTCTTCTCTGCACTACCTGTAAGGATTCCACTGTACTGGTTCACCACAGTGTCTTTACCTTCATTTAGACATCTTCATTTTAGCTCTGACCTTTACAGCATTAAAAATTGCTTCTGTTCTACTGTCACGGTGTTGTGAAACCTGTCTGTGCCGATGCAGCATTCACCAATTTAACACACAGAAATATAAGTACAAAACATTGATCTCATCCATTCTTCCCAGTTGCCTCTCCACTATCCCTTCTCAAGTGTCTCACCATCCAAGCAGCAGTTATGCAGAGCTGCCAGAGGTTTCCTTGCCATCCAGCCCTTGAACATTCCTGCTGCTGCTTATGGCTTTCTCCAGGCAACTTGAGAGACAGTTTTCTAGAGTCTACAGATTTTATTGGTGAAAGCAACATATGCCATCAGCTAGAGAGAGGCTGGGAACGTGGCACTACCTCATCAGTCAGTACTGCTGCTTAGGATAATCATTCAACATGTTATTCATGTTTAACACATCAGTTCATTGAGCTGGCACTCTCATCCCACTTACAAAGGTAAATGAAGGCTAGAAGGGGCCTGTGAAACTCGAGCTAATGAAAACGATGCAGCTGCCTCCAAACTACAATTCTGGCTCTGAGGTGCAAGATCTTGGCACCATCTGCTCTTTCCAGAGCTAATATTAATGAAGAACCCATCACACCCCTGCTGAGTGAGGGGATGCCAGCACGCAGACCCCGATGGATGCGCACAGCTCCCAGCCATATTTCAGCACTGCTGATGTGCAGTCCTGCCAGCTTGCTGTGATATGGAAACTTGAGCCACAGCATCTGTGTGAGCTCAGGCTGGAAGGCCTGGGCTGCAGCCCCTCTAAGCAGGACATCCTGGGGAGGGTCCAGGTGCCCTGGGCAGAGCAGGCTCAGCCAGATGGGTCTCCAGGCCATGTAGAGCTGCCTGGGAACCCAGCCCATGCAAGGTACTGCATCTCCAGGACTTCCAGATGCTTAAAACCTTCAAAAATCATCCAAGTCTTCAGTTTCCAGGTTAAATTTTCAGGGGAAAAAAAGAAGGTCCCAGGCAGCTCAGGTGGATGGTAGTCCTTTGTGGACTATAAAGCAATAAATCCATTTTAAACCAGATTTCACACTCAAAAAAACCCCCAAATGTGTATGATCCTTTTTCTGCCCCACACCCCTCTTGGTTCTATCCAAATGATGTCTTGTGGCCCCATTAGCCTGCACATACCCATCAGGCTCCCTTTTTTTAAGAAATACAACCCCCAGAAAGACTCAAGACTCTGCTGAACACAAAACCATCCTTCTGTGCCTCCAAACACCAAATTACACTGCACTGGCATTAACACATGGACAGGCAACATGGTTTGTAGCAGCATCCAAAAATATAGAGGCAAACAATTCCCCCAATCCAGGGTTTCCCACCAGTGCTTTTTCCCACTTAAATTTTTTTTTGGTGTGTCTGTATTCTGCATGCCACTGAAAGAAACAGCATTTTACTATTTTACTCAAAAAAAACGTTTGCATGCTTGGTGTATTTTGAAACTCTGTGTAGCCAGACTGCCCAGCTATTTGCTTAGTTGCATAAGAGATCTCATGCTGCTAAACCCTCCAGAGTTATCTTGCCCCCACCCTACTGCTCAGAAGAGACTTCCAAAATAAAATAAATCATTGATCCAGTGTCAGGAAAACTGCCTTCCCAGTGCTATCCAGTCCCAGAGTATTCCCTGTAGGACTGTTTCCTGCAGATAGGAGGGATAACCCCGAGGCATTTTATGGATCCATGCACTTTAAATTTTACACACAGCCTTTGGCACTGACATCCCTCTTATCGAAGATATAGGATCCCATGCCCATTGGCATTCCCAACAGACTGACAGTAACAAAATTGTGTGGAAAAAATTAGATTCTCATACCGCAGAAATTTTAAGATATGTGCAGTTGATGCTTAAATTGCCCAATTTAAAAATATGTACTTTGCACAAGAAAACTACCCAGTAAGAACATTGAGGTTGCAAAGCGAGGCACTCACAGTTTCAGAGATGTTAGAATTAGGATTTCTTGGCACATGGTTTATCCACTTTCTGCATATCCCTTCAATAAGGTACAACCCCTGGAGGGCTGACTTAGCTCAGTCCAGAGCGTGGCTGAAACTGCTTCTGGTTTTAGCTGCTAAATACACCAAAGCTGTCCCTATGCAACATGTGCAAATTATAAACTAAGGAAATGACTACAGATTAACCAAATGTTCATAGATTAAAAATGGCAAGAAAAATATCCCTGAGTTAAGAGCCAGACAATCCTTCCCCACCAGATTTCAGATCCTTGCTTCAAAGCACTGAGATATTTTACCTTTTCAAAGTTCACCCCATTTTTTTTTGCCAGTGTATTGTTCTCTACATCTGCTCTCAGGCATAAGTTTGGATTAAATCTTCCTAAAGAGTTTAGGGAGTTATTTAGCACAGCAAATTCCCTTCGAATTTTGTTCAAAAGGGTTCAAGTCTAGGAAAGCAAATGCCAATCAAACCAGGGGCTTGTTACACAATCTTCACAGTAAGAGACACCAGCAGCTCCGCCTGTAATATTTTTGCCACTTACAATTAATAGTCTGGAAAAAGACATCTTGAGAAAGTAAAATAAGTGGCACAAAGAGGAGGAGGGTTTCCAAGCAACTGCTTCATTTTCATTTTAAGCCCATGCTGCAGGAGTGTTAGCAGCAACTTAAGGGGCTAGTCTCATCCCCAGCCTGCAGGAGAGTGAGGAAACTGGGTTAGAAACAGTAATTTCTTGCATATAACCTCAGATTAACATACAACAGGAGGGATCAAAAGGAACAGGATTTTAAATTATCGTGCCCACAGTTAATTTCTAGATGCAATACCCCCCACAGTCAGCAAATGTATTTGTACGGCCAAGTCACATTCCCACTGGTTTTTGCAAATCCTCTGCTCCCCAGATCTTAAAATAATGGGGAAGAGAATTATAAAGAAAAAGCAAGCATAAGTGTTGCCTTTTCTTAGCAAGCACCTCCTGAAGAGCTCCCTTCCCAGCCCTGCTCCCACTGGTGCTGGCTCAGCGTGCCAGCCTCACGCTGCCCAAGCTGCCCTCGCTCAGGCACCACTGATTGCTCCTTGGCCTTTTTTGCTAAACTGCACCTTGGAATGATCACAAGCCGAGTCCCATATTTCAAAATCAGGCACCTAAAGAAGCGTTCTGATTTTTCAGGAGCTGCTATGCATTGTCAGCAAAGCAGGAGGACTTGCAGGCACCCTGAATGCCCTGGAAATCAGGACACTTTAGGCTGTGCTCTTGCTCTCAGCTTTTTCAGTTTTTCCTCCACCCAGTGGCCACTAACAGAAACAAATCACCTAATAAAACCCACTGTGCTACCACTCTATTCACTGGAATGCTCGATTAGCATGGCAGTAGTCTATTGTTCTCCGGACTGCTGCTTACACAACATCACCGTGTTCCCCTGTTAGAGCATGAAGTAGAGGATTACACTATGGAAAACATTAGTATGGCATGTAAGTGAAAGAAAGAGAGAAAACCACGCTGCTTTTGGGGAAGGACACAGGACCAGATGAAAATATTATATCCCCACAAGGTCTGGTAATATAGATGCAGTCAAAACCAGCAGTTGCTGCCATGGACAGAAGCAGAAAAAAAGTCAAAATGGATTCAAAACTATTGCCATGATCTAAGGCACAGAAATCTGCATTCATTCATATAAATCAAGGAGCTGATGAAACCTCCTGACCAGTTTCCTGCTGGTACTGCAAAAACACAGATTTCTTGACAGCTGTCTGCCCCACCTGAGCAGATGTGATGAGCTGCAGATCTGGGCTCCAGAACAGAGCTCCTGCAGGACACACAGTGAGGAGGAGCCCTCTTTGGTCTGGCTACAGACTGCCATCAAACCCCTTTGGTAATTATAGTCTAATTTTGGATTTTAATATTCAGCCAGAGAATTGAAAAATGCTGTGCTCCTGTAGATGATGAGAGCGTGTTACCTGAGCCAGCTGGCAAAAATGTGAAGTTGCATTTATGTTTCATTACTAATAGCTGCTGAATTGACTCTGTAATTGAACCTTTAAGGGTATTTGCAAGACATATTCCATACAGTACACTAAAAAGCAGTTTTGCTGGCCATTAGCAGAGCTGCACAGAAATGCAAACACATATATGCAGGTTTACCTGCATATTTATAAACATTGACACCCCTACACTTATATGCTGGATAAACATCTCCAGGAGGATTCAGGACTGGAGAAGCAGCTACCAGCTTACATAATTTACAGCTTAAGACAAAAAATACCAGGCAGACTGGTACAACAGTACAGTATACTACCAATAACTGATCAAAAAGTACAATTTTAATTATTTTTAAGCTGATTCAAGATTTGATCTGTACCTATTTGACTGTGTCAGCAGTGCAGGGCCACTGCTGCTGGTGAGCTGCTCCCCTCTGCACACCAGGTGCTTGCTCTTCAGAGTCAACCCCTTATTCCACGTTTTGACCAAAGAGGGTGTTTCAGCTGGGCACTTGAGCACAACACACAAGTGCCCACTTTGCCCAGCACCATGAGGCAGCCCATTTGCACAGCTTGCAGCACTGCTCACTGCTGCCAGGACCTTTGAAGGCTCCATTTGCTCAAGGCTCTCCTGTTGGAAACCCCACTGCTACAGAGCATGAAGAGCAAATAAGGGTTGGAAATACAATACCACAGATTAAACCTCTCTCTGTTTGAAAGAATGATTGAGCCTTGCCAGAGTATTTGCCCAGCTCTGCCCATAAAGATTTAACCTTGTTTGCTATTTCTCCCTCACCTTGAGTCTGTAGTTTATGGCAAGCAGGGATGGTAGAAGGGTGGGGGTAGCCCAGTATCTCTGTGGTCCTCAGAGTGCTTTAAGGCAACATCATAAAAGGGATCAGGGACAGAGCTCTTAGCCATGACCCCTCTCTGCAAACAAAGCAGGAATTACTGAGCAATAGTGTCATTCACATTATTTTCCCCTTGAAAGTACCTCTGCAAGAGCCACCACGCTTGGGCAGCAGCAGGCAGCTGTGTCCTCCAGGCAAGGGAGCAGAGCCATGGGCTCCCCCCTGCCCCACGGGGCTGCAGACCTGCCACAAAGCTCCATCAATTTTGTTGATTGAGCAATTTTCAGTATTTCTCTGTCTGACAGCAGCAGTGGTGCTCTGTCTGCCAGCTCTTGGCTAGACAAAGCAGATTTAGTGTCCCCCATCTGGTAGTTGAACCCTGTGTGCAATCTGCATGCAGCCACAGCCAGCACTCAAACTGGGACCTCGTGGGGCCCTGGCAAGGCTGGGACCAGGCACAAGGGGTGCTGTGGCAAACCCATCTCTCTGGGAAGCATCTCTGCACCTGTGAGGAGCAGCAGTGGTGACAGAAATATAACCCTAAAATGCAGCTAGCCAGCATTGCAGAAAAGGAGTTTTAACAGCCATGCAGATTAGGAAAAACCACAGATCTGGCAGTGCTTCTGGGACTTGTTTACACTTAATAGTAAATGCTGGTTACTAGTAATATCTTGTTTAAAATACAAGGCTATTTAAGAGGCAGCTATTGATAGTTTACTGTGCTAAGATGAAGGCATTATTGCCAGATTTTTGCATTTAAATAAGCCATCATGCCCTATAAAAATCCCAGCTATTGCCTCTAGGCTGTTGCTTTGAATCTGGCTCAAATCAGTAATGACCAAAAGCAGTCACTGTGTGAGGATGCTCAGCGACATGAGCACCCTGAGCTCACAGGTTCAGCCTCTCTGGGGTTTGAACACCTTGCCACAGGGCTGACATCCACCTCTGTGGCTGGCCTCAGAGGAGATGTGCCATTCCACCACCTCAGCACCCAGCACACACACCTGTTACACTGGTGGCACTCTCACCCCTGTGCTTGAGTCTGAAATTACCTGAAACTCGTTTCTTCAAACAAGTCCCACTTCTCCTCCAAGGGTCAGTTTGTGCTGTTCTTCCTCCTCTGCTGTACTTGGTGCATGGCACATCCCAGCTGGGCACTGCAGGAGATCCAGCCAGCACCACCAACTCTCACCTGCCCATGTCCTGCCAGCAGGGTCTCTCCAGGACCCACCTTCACTCATTCCTTACACTAGATGCTATCCTGACATGGAAGTAAATTAACCTAAAATTAGACCCCTTCTCCAACAAAACCATTGCAAAATACTGAATCTGAAGTACCCCTCCAAAAGCTGCCCCCCTGTTCCCACATTGGCCAAGCAAATCCACTGTAGCAGGGCTCTACCCAGCCATCCAAAGGCAGCCTGAGCCCCATGGGTGTTTCTGCCCCTGCATTGCACCTCTGGGCTCCTGAGGCTGGGTGCATGGTGCAGCTTTCCCTGTTTATGTTCTCAGGGCAGTGAGATGTGCAGCTTCCCTGCACCAGGGAGCTCCCTACCAGCTGCTCATCCCTTATCACTGCTCCATTCAGGCCTTCTCAGAGAGCACATGGAGCCTGCAGGTACTCACAAAGAACACCTGATCTCATTTCACCCCTATTTCAGATTTTCTAATTAATTTCAATTAATTCATGATTTTTCTTAAACTCCTCACTTATTCTGCTTGGATGCCCTGTCAGCTCAGCACAGTGTAGGTATGGTTACAGAGCAATGTGCTGCCCTTCCTGCTCAGAGCAGGGGTGAGCACAGCCAAGGCCAGGCAGCGCTGGGAGCCAAGGCTGAGGCTCACACACACAGCAGCAGCAGCAGCCTCTGGAATCCTCTGACCTCACTGCACTGTGAAATCCTCTGCATCTTCAGGGGTTCCTTTAGTCAGTGACAGCCTGAAGTTTAATACACCCATGAAAGCAAACCATTAGCAGCTTGGGCCTCCCAGTGACTGCATCCTCACCATCCAGGAGCTCAGCTACACGTCCCAGCACTTGCTGCCATCTGCTTCACTCTTCCCCACACTGACTTTAAAGCAGGGGGTGATTCTTACGACGTTTGTCCGCATGTGCACTGCAGAGCACACCACTGAATTTCCTGCTCCTCCAGCTGCCAGCAGCTCCTCCCTTACCTACAAGCAGGCATATTTCAGAGGGCAAGGTCTGCACGAGCTGGAAGGGGTGCCTGCTGCCAGGCAGCTGGGCTGTGCTGGCTGTGCCAGCTCGCTGGGACCAGGCTGTCATTAGTGCAGCCAGAGCACCAGGCACTGCAAATCCATCATGCAGTTAATTCTCTGTGAGGGACCCACAGCTCAGCCTGCTCCAGAGCAAGCCCACCAGACAGGCAGGCAGAGGAGGAGGCAGCACTACATCTTCTACCTCGTCTTATCCCTAATTAGCTGGGGGATGATGGCTGCTCTGTCTCTGCTGGTGCTCTTCAGGATTTAAATAGATGCTGCCTGCCTGCCATGCCTGCATGGTTTTAGGCCAGCAATAATTGCAGGTATGAAAAATATCCCAAGGAAAATCTGTGTGAGACTTGTAATAATAGCAAAAAATTAAAACCAAAATGGCAAGTGTATTCCACAGTAAGCACTTGTTCCTTGATGTGAAACAATCAAACATTTAAAATATGCAGGGACACACACACCATTTGTATGTATAAACATACATTATTTAGATCAGCTGAATTCTCAAGAGCTGCAAATAGTCCATGAATTATTCTGTAATTTATCCTTCCCCCATCTGAGAATACGCTTCCACCAAAAGGACTTTTTTTTTCAATTAAAATTCATTATGTTAGCATCCCAAGCAGGCAGCCAAAAGAACACAGAGGGACTGCCAGGTATGACCCACGGGCTTTGTGTGTCAGACTGCTCCCAGACATCATTTTCTCCATCAGTCCCTCAAGGCACAAGCAGGAGCAGGCTCTGAGCCAGCCGGGCATTTCTGCTCACACACACCTCCGAGGCAGCACCTCCAACTCTGCTGCAGATTGAGACCAGCAGGAGCCTCCTGTGCACACCCCTGGCCCGATCCAACACCAAGGAGTGGCTGGGGTTGGCTGCTCCTGGCTGCTGTGAGACCTGGGGACAGCAAATGGCTTTCACTTCTCTGAATTTGCATGTTGAGCCACCACTCAGAACTGATTTTAAATGTAAAGCTCCTGCTGCACATAAAGAACCAAGTTTCCTTAGCTCTGTCAGTCACAGTGCTGGTTTCCTCCAGCAGCATGGCTGCCCAGGACTGGATCCTCCACGACACCAGAGAAGCCACAAATATCTGTATTTATTCTAGAAATTGTGGATTTTCTGCTCATTTCGCTTTTGCTCTTAACCTAGAGCTTCTCAAGGCTTCTCTTAATAATTATTTTTTAAAAAAATAATTAGTTTTTCCTCTTATCTGTGATGCATAAAAAACACTCGCGAAGGAACGAAATAAATTATAGAGGAGGGAAAATATTATGATATTAAAAAGTTAATAATTTGTCTATCCTAAAAAGAACCTAACCCAAACCTATGAAAACTCATGCAATTATAGCTGCAAAAGAAGATGAAAGAAGAAATGTCAAGCCAGGCTGGTTCAGGTCCAATATCCTGCTTTTTGCACTAACACCTGTTGAATCCAAATGCTTAGGAAAAAATTCTTCTAAAAATTAAATGCCTCTAACTCTCTGAGCCATGTTTTACTTTCCTGTCCTTGAAATCCCCAAGGAGTTGTCTAGGGAAAAAAGGGGGAGGGGAAGAGCAACAGCAGACTTATTTTTGAATATTACAAAAAAAATCTCCAAGTAGAAATCTGGGAATATTCAAAGCTTCCCAGACCTTTGTACAACATTTTAAAACCCAAAGGGAAAAGCAAAACAAAAAGGAGTGGTAGAAGCTAATTTTAAAGTTTCCATAACAGGTCACCTTTGAGATGAAATCACAGATTTCCTCGACATATTATGGTCTGAAAACACATTATTATGATATTGATGGTTTCTTTTCAATACAGCAGTGCCAGGAATTAAATTAGGGCTGTCCCTCTCCAAAATATTGCTGAAGCACCCAGTCCAAACTTTTGCTTTCTTGTAAAAAATAATGAATAAAATTAAAAATCCTGTCCCAAATACAAGGGGTTCTACCTCTTGATAAAAAATACAGCTATTGCAGAGACCCTTCCTATCAGCCCACATCAAGTGGTACCACAGTCCCCTGCAAGGCATTTTTGGCTACTACTTCTTGCAAGTACCCCAATGCATTTTGTGTAGCAGGAGCCCCACAAAGATACATTAAAAAAGCAATTTGAAGGGTTCACCCAGAAATATTGTTCTTACCTTCATATTTAGAGCCCCAGTTGAGGATTTGGCTAGAATTTCAGGTTAATTTAAAGAAATTCAGTGATTCACGTGGAGCAGCACAGTTACACTGAAAGTAGCTTCTAAATCCTGCTGAGTGGTTTGCACTGTTTTGCACTCTGACAAACTTACTGCTTGTGTTTGCCCACAATCTGACAAGGCCACTTGGTCCTACTTCCCACACTGGAACAAAATCCAAACTGTTCAGACCCCACACAGCTCAGCTCCTGTCCCTGTACCCCTTAAAAAGCCAATCCACCTTTTTGGTGTCCCACTGCACCTGCCCACCCATCAGCTGATTTTCCAGCCCTGCATCAGATCATTGCTGGGCTGCATGATGCCCTGGTGCATCATGAGAAGCATTTCTAAACCAAACCAACTACTGCATTTGGAAATTATGTGGAGGGAGTTAGGGGTTGCTTTTGTTTCAGCTCTGGCAATCAAAGTCATGAGTGGACAACTTGCATCACCAGGCTATTGGGTCAGAATTTGAATGAGACAACAAAAGCAATGCTTTGCATACTCCAAAACCATGACCTCCCATAATTTATAGTAGAAACAGCTGGCTGTGAAGAGGGTCTGTATGCAAACCCTAAATTTTCCTGTTCTTCCCTACATAATTTTTTGTCCCACATTCCTTTGCTACTTTCTGACAGGGTAAATGCAGTTCAGACTCCCCACAAGGGCTAGGACCCAAACTGTGAATTTAAAACCCATCAACCATAAGCAGCCCTAGAAATTATTTATCTATTTATATCTTTATTCTTTATGAGATTAGACATGGAATCATCTTCAAAAGAGAGGTAATGCAGAGTCCTCCCCTCCCAAAAAATAAAGGAAGGATGTCAGCTCACAGCCTGCACATCTCCCTTTCATTGTGTTCTGCTGCTCCCTGAGATGGCCAGCAGTGCCCAGCTGATCACATCTGATCTGTATAAAACACCAGCTTTACCTGACACTGTTTTGTCTGAGGGGAGCTCTCTAAATTAATTCCACAGGCTCAGAGCTTTGACAGCTCTTTTTTGATCTTCTCTGCTGCCTCTCCACGCTTTCAGGGATGCTTAACCCCAGTCAGAGCAGCCCAAAATGAAGGACAACTATTCTGATAACACTGTCCCTATTGCTGTGGGCACTGAGTTCCCCTGACACAACAGCCACAGGTAAATCAGGGCACCACACTGCCAAAATTAGGAGCACTGCAAGTTTGGTTTTTCCCCCCCACTTCTTTTCTATCCAAGTCTAGAAGACATTGTGAGCCTGTGTGCCACTAAGGCAAATTTCTGCAGCCTTTTCCTCAGCAGGAGTGCAGAGCTGCAGGACAAGCACCACGGAGCTCTGGCTGCCAGAACCACCCAGCACTTTGGGACAGGAGAGGTGGCACCACAAAGCCCATGGTGACAGAGGCCTTCCCATGCCAGGCTGGCTTTGCTCTTCACAGCACTGATATGGAAAACATGCATTAAAAAAAAAAACAACAACAAACCAACTTTGCCATTGTTGTGTCCACGTATTTTCTCTCTCTATCCTGAAAAAGCTTTTAAATTTTCAAGAAAACCTCTCATCCACAGAAATTAGCATATAGCCATATTTCAGATATTCAAAATAAAACTAGTTAGTTTCATCCAGGTAATCCTGGCCACACCACCAAATATTTCTCAGTGAATTAGACCCATCTCCAGGGGGAAAGGCGTGAAAGAGATTTTCCTGATTTTCCTGTTCTCACTCGGTTCAGGATTGGGTTTTGCCTCGTTTCAGACCCCCTTGAGGATTCATTAGGTTGAGGGTGGGAAGCACACAGTGCTTAAAAGGAAAGCATTTTCCTGCTCAGGCTAATAGCCAGCATTTCTAAACTTGGGCCAGCCAGATCACAGTGGGCGATTACAGAAAATCCATGACATGCTAGAGCAGGAGCTGAAGAAGTTCAGTTTAGCTGAATTTCACACCATGTCAGAGTCCTATTTGCAGCTTAGAAAATGAATTTAATAAAGCTTTTCTGCTGTAACATGGAGTGTCAGCTAGCAGATTCTCTGACACCTGCTGCTCTTTGAGTCTGATACCATATTGCAGCATAATGTGGTCTAAAATTAGACTTCACACAACACACCAGGTTTCAATCTTTCAGAAAATAATTCTGTTCAGCACCTTTCATTCCCTAACAGGGCTTTGGGACACATGTCCTTTCTTTTGTGCCCCCTCCTGGATTAACACTTGGAATTTTTTTTAGCAAAGGTTTGAACCATTCATAAAAAAAGAAAAATAAAAACAAACCAAAACTGAAATAGTTTCATTTTCACTTGATTGCAAACTATACCATGAAGAAATATACTTGCCAACTTATACAGTTGCTTCCTACCTGCACCCCCACAGACCAGAGATAGCATAAGGCTGGAAGGCTTTCAACTTTGGGTGCAGAGAATTATTGTCTGAGAAGGAAAAATATTCCAAGCTGAAATGACAGACGGGTGTTTGAATATCTATTTCAAGACTGAGAAGCAGCTACAGGAAGAAGCCAATGACAGCTCCATGGGATAATGCAATTTTTCTGTATAAATTTCTCTCATTACCAAAGAAAAGAATTAACCTGAACTATTTCTTTCTCCAATCAAGATACATTTTTGTATCTTCTTGTATAACTGTATTTAAATGCAATTAAGTGGTAGTTCATTCCTTTTATAGAGAACTGACTGCAATTAATGGTACCATTTATTCTAAATACTAATTAGATTTTTTTTTTAAGTGTGCCTAGCCTTTAAATGCTAAGCTGGCTCCAAAACCTAGAGCTCAGCTAAAATCACATAGGAAGCTTCTTTCACAAGACAAATGCCTGTCTTGTCTTTCCCAGCTACCTGCAAAATCTTTAAGACAATGTGGAGCTTATGTACACAGCATGAATAACATTTTACTGCCAAGAAACCTAGCACTGATTGGTGTGCTCCAACAGAGACATCAGTATTTGTCAAAGAATTTTTAACAGGCAAAAATAAAATTTAAAAAACCTGAGCATAAGGTATAGACCCTAAAATATATGGAATTTGCTGTGGCAGAAAAGATAAAGATTTTCACTACCAAAAAAAGGCTCTGAGACATCCAATAGAATTAGTGACCTTGTTCTCATCCTGGGAATTACAATCGATCTACTTTTTGTATCAAAATTAAATTGCTTCCCAAGTTAGAATGCAGCATCCTGTGTCAGCTTGCAAATGAGCTGGAGTGAGAAAGTAAACAGATCACAAACACTTAACTTTACAAATATAAATAGCATGCAGATTGAAGCAAATAAAATGTCCAGTGGGGGGGAAAAAATAATCTAATTTCCCCCGTTTCAACTGAATGTCTGGAATATTGTTTTGTACAGGACACCACCCATGGGAGTAGAACTGGGTCTGACTGAGTGCCTTGGCCAATTCATAAAGCCTTCCTTCACCAGGTGTGCTGGAGAGGTGACCCTCCCTGCGTGGCAGCAGCAGGAGGGGCAGCAGGGAAGAGCTGCACTCCGACCTGCACGGCACCTGGAGCAGCACAGGGAGCTGTGCCCTGCCACCTGTGCCCCAGAGCAGTGCCACTGGCAGGCAAACAAAGCCAAACCAAAGCTCCCAAATCAAAGTACACCCTTCAAACTATCATCTCCTCACCCCTCTCACTACATATATTCTTGTCAGATATTGCTGTTTCCATTCAAAACGTGGGTGAAGACTGAAATTTTCTTCGGCACCAATATGTGCTGTAATGCCTGCAAACTACTAACCCCTTCCTGAAAAATAACACGGGGCTGAGCAGAAGCTGATGAGAAAGGAGAGCATAAAGCATCTATACATCTCATTTTGTTTAAATTAGCTTGACATCTTCTTCAAAATGCCATCTACATACTGAAACAAAAGAACCATCCTAATGGGTACATTACAATAACAGCTCCTCCCATCAATCTCCATTTACACCCATCCATATGGAGAAAAAACTTGATAATCTCAACAGAGAGGAGCTTCTCCAAGCATTCTTGGAGTATTCTCAGGCTATTCAGCCCATGAAATTCACTCTTATGAACATACCCCTACCATTTAGAGATAATATTCATTGGGCTCATCAAAACTATTCGGCCTCTTTTCTGTGTTGGAGGTACAGATGCTTATTTACAGCTCAATTAAACTTTAAAAAAAGAAAATGCAACAACTTTAAATTGCTATGACCTGCCTGTCTCAGAGGTATTCTGCAAGTACTGAAAATGCTAGTGCCAAAGCCTTTCAGAAATCCCAATAATCCAGAACCTGTGTGTTTGGTAACCTGGGCTGTGGCCAAGCCAGAGTCAGTCCTCCTTCCTACTTTGCATGACCTTTTGTTTCTCTGATGTATCTCTCTATAAACCAAGGGTATGACTAACCAAGCCTGTAGGTGGTTTGTGAGAATTGTTCATTAATAAAAACACTTGCAAAATAATGAACATTTTCAGTACCCTGTAAATCTTCAGATTCGTATAAATGAGGCTATTTTAAACTTTGAAATTCCACATAAAACATAAAAATTCTAAGAGAAGATGGTCTAAGAAAGGCACATGAAACATCTTGTCATTTGGGACAGGTTTGGGGCCTGGAGAGGAGAACCTGTCTGCACTAATTCCTGAAGTTTGGGCAGTAGCTCATTAGTGTTGGTTTATGGCCATCAAAAGCTGATGAGAGACTTACTTATAAATTATTTATCTTTTATTTTAATGTTATTTCATGAAAACCATCTATTAGATTCTGCTTGCTTGTGGTGCTAGTTTGCATTCTAATCTGTTTTAATAATTTCAAACACTGTGATAAAGAGAGAAGTAATTTAAGAGGGTAGACCAGGACAGGCACAGCCCTGTCAGACAAACCCTTAACTGATCCTAGGCTGAAATCATGCTCACATACCAAGTACCCCCAGAGCAGTGAGAAAGATCTCACTGTCCTGAGGCACCCAATATTTCCCCTCCCCTCTCCCTGTGCCAGCCTGCAGCTCAGGCTGTGCTGGGTGATTCCCTGGGACACAGAGGGGTGTGAAGGAGTAGCTGGTGCTGGAGGACACGGCCAACGCAAGAGGCTGCACAGCATTCCTGCAGCAAGGCACAGCAGAGACAGAGTACGAGGGGGTGGTGAGGAGAGGAAATTGTGAAAGCTATTCAGAGGCACTGCCAGTGCAGAATATTTTTGTATCTCTCTCAACTTTGAAGCAAGTGATATACTGCTTCATGTATGTTCAATGTTCCCAGACCCAGAAGGACCCGAAAGCCAGCTCTGAAAGAGTGAAACCTGCCTGGAGCTTAAGGCAGCAGTAGTGAAATCTTGCCCCAAAAATGCAGCAGAATGTCTTCAAAGCAAGCCCACAGCAGTGGCCTCCAGGACAGGCTCCATCCAAACTCTTTCAGCTGTGGTGAAGAAGGAACCAGAGGCTTTAAACCAGTGGGGTTAAATTTGCCACCTTCCTGTATTTGATAGATCTTGACAATTCACGATGTGCACATGGTCCCAGAGAACTCTTTCAACACAGAAGCCAAGAACTCATCTACCTGAAAGCAATCACATGCAAACCCCAGCCCCAGTTTAGCCCTGTATGAACCATTTCCTGCTTCAATATTCTGGCTGGATCACAAGCAATGGGCAAACTCCAATCTAACTCCCATGCACAGTTTGGATGAACACTGTTCTGCTACCTGAGCAGTAAATGAGAAGGACTGCTGGTAATTCCAGGTGATGAAACCAGACAGGTTGGAGAAGCTGGGCACAGAAAACAGCTTTAACTGCTGACTCTGTGCTCTACAGAGACAATAAACAGACCATTAGGAGCTTACAACACCATAAGAAAGCTTTTTCGTTTTCAATTTTGATGGACATATAGTTCTGTACCCATTGTTGATCTGGACTAACTTAAATGAAATCTTTTTTCAGAAACTGGATGAAGTTATGGTTATTGAAAGAAACAGAGATCGTCACAAAGGCTCTGTACCAGTACAACAGTGTAGGATAAAGGTGCAATTGGTTTTCTAAAAAAAAAAGCTTTAATGGTTACCATTGCCACTAACACAGCATGCAACCAGTTCCCATGGCAGAAGGACAACTTAAGCCAATAATACCTTTTTTCTCTGTTTGGGACTATACCAGGTCACAGCCAGGTCCATGGTAGAGAGAAAAAACACAGGCATTGCTAAGCATCTCAGAGCAGAACTGAGCATTTCAGACTCTGCATTCCAAGCCAGGAAGAGCTACCAGTTCCACAGGGGCAGCTGAAGGACTGCTGTAAAACTGAGGAAAACCTTGCTGGTTTGCAATGACAGTTCCCATCAGAGGTCTCTGTGGGTTGCCCAGCCTGAGGGCTGCTCTAGGAATGCAGCTCACAGAAGGGCTCTGACCACATGCCAAGGCTCCCTCCAGGAGACAGAACTGTATGTCCAGCACTAGAACAAGTGGGAAAACCTGAACAAGCCACACACTGCTTTTCCAAGAAAGACTCCTGTCCAACTGTGGCATATGTAGTCTAAGATTTGCCTATTCCATCAAATATGAGCAGGAGCAATGGGAGTTCAAAGCTTCCATCCACCCAGAGGTATGATGGATGACAGGCACTAGATCTGTGACATACCAAACAGTTTCTTACTGGATCCACAGCAAGTTTTCCCTCACTCACTGTTGCTAGGAAGTTAATCAAGATGCAGTCTAAAAAAAAGTCGAATTTGTTAGTTCACAGTTATTGGCTAAAATGTGTTTTCAGTAACCTGGCTATTTGCCTGGTCCGTGATTTTTTCCTGAGATCCAGTCTATCAGGCAGCAATGAAGCCAAGATTCAGAAGAGATGTCCTCCTGTTTTAGCAGAGGAGGAGGAACTCACTTCCCTGCTCCCCCTCGCCGTAACTCCCAATTACCTCGCCTTGCAGAAGGTTGGTCCAGATGGTGAACACAAGACTGCAGGCAAGCCTGCCTCCAATGAATTCTCAGTGTGGAAGGGTGGAATAAGCCATATGTTTTCACAAATTAGGGGTGACTCTCCAACGCCTGAATGATGAAGCAGATCCAAGAGTAAGTTATGCATGATCCTCCCCGATGAGTGAAGAGAAATGTTTTATTCAGTGCCTCATGCTGTGAGCTATATTTATACCAAATGTATCTTTGTACATTTTAAAATATTATCTATTAGGGGATGCTGCAACTGCAACGCAGGACTATGTACAGCACCGCTTAAAACCCAACAGCCACGGGAGGGCTGTAAGTGGCCTTGACACCACCCAGCTGTGAAGTCACTTGTCCAGGTAACTCAGGCTAAAGACCTTAAAATCCGGCCAGCAAACTGCCTTGAAGAAAGCCTTTCTCCTCTGTGCACAAGCTACAAAGCCTATGAAACCATCTGACCAGACAAATACACAACCAGCACCTTGTTTCCTTTGTTATGGTAACTAGCCAATAGCACAACGCTTGAGACTTTTGGGTTTTTTTAATCCCCACCCTCTGGATTCCTTGGATTACGTTACCTCTTTTCTTTTGCTTAAAACCTCTTTAAGAGAGAAAATTATACATCAAACTAAAATTAGCATTCTTCTAATCTCGGAATTTTGCAGGGACTTTGCAAGCCTCCAGCAGCAGGGAAGGCTGCTCAGGCAGAGCAGTGGAAGGCAGGCAGCCCTGTGCTCTCCCTGCTGCCCCTGGGAGCAGCATCCAAAGGGAGCACAGTTGCACAGGGGGAACACACCCAGCTCCTTGGGGACTGCCCTGCTGCCTCCGGAGGCCACTTGCACCAGAGGGGAGATGCAGCCCAACAGCGCTTTTGCAGCAAGACTGTATTTCAACTGGAAAGAGAATAATAGTAAAAACAAAAGTAAGATCATTCTGACTGAAAATCCATAGCTTCTCTTAAACATAACAACAACAATGGCATCTGTTGACCAAGTAACAGAGCTAAAGCCCACAGGCAGGGTCATCAGCTAAGGTGAATCTCCACAGCACCATTAACTTCATCCTTCCATGCTTGATCTCACCCACTGTGCTCCCAAAATGGCCATGATCTTTTTTCTACTTTTATTGTACAAAAACACCAACCATTTTTAAAAGTACATTTGCTGCACAGCTTACATTTCAGTTATTTTACACCTCACTCTAATTCATTCCTCAGCCTAATCTGTACCTAAACACATGCAGCAATGCGGTCTACCAGCAGCCCACTTATGAAATTCATGAAGCCAAGAGGCCATAGGAATATTTTTGAAGCCATCTCCTGACCTTTTAATCAGTTGTTACCTTCTGTAACTGAATTTCTCAAAGCTCAGCTGCTCTGAATCCTTGCCCGTCTCATGTAATGAGCAGATGTGGCAAAGTAAGGATTTGAAACATGATGAAAGTTATGATGACAGGTCTTTCTCTGCCAGATTTTTATGTTTTTACAGCCTAACACTGAACTGCAGCACTTTTTTTTTTTAATTCAGCTTCTGACAAGAACATATAAAAAGCTTATCAAAGGCAACGATAAATTCACTAAAATAGTTCTCTCGATTCAAACAGACCTGCACTTTACAGGAGCGTGCGGATCGCGCCCTGCTTGAATTCGCTCATAAATATCGACCCCAGCATCCCACGGCACCCTGCACGTCCCTTCTCCCACCTAAAAATAACCCCATGTGCTGCCTGGCGAGGGAAATGAAGATGAGGGTGAGGAGCAATGCTGGGCTGACAGGAGGAGGCATCACCCAGCGCCAGGACAGCGATGAGAGGAAAGCAGCGCCGTGCCTCCCCTGGGCGCGCGGCAATTACGGCGCGGCGCAGCCGAGCCCGTTATTGCTGCTCGAGTGCTAGCGCTCTCCATGATTATCACAATGTCTCCACTGGGAGGAGGGAGGTGGGAGGATTTACCGAGCAGCAAATCCTCGATTTCCCTCCCCCCATTCCCAGTGATTCCTGCTGAGCTGAGCTCTGACAGCAGAGAGGGGCAGCCCCAGCAGGGTCGCACCCCGTCCCAGCAGAGCCACGCCAGGGCAGGGTGGCTGTGGTGACCACATCAGCTTGCCAGGCTCACCCTGAGCTTGTGAGGAACTTCAAGTGCCCTACAAGGCCTCTGGCTGGAAGCTGGGTCATCTTTGATGCCTTGAGAGGCTACCTAGAACAGAGGCTGGACAGAGAAAATAAATAAAGTAGGTATTTATTAAAAAGGCCTTCCAAGGGTACACCTTGGGCAGTGCAAGAGCCTGGCCGAGGATACACCCAAGGTGGATGACAGGTCACACATTTTCACACTTTTATAAGTTTTGGTCCATTTACATATTGGGGTTAATTGTCCAATTACAGCTTCAGGCAATGAAGTCACATCCTCCCAGTTTGCTCCCCACAATTCTGCTGTTTGCACTTCTTGGGCCCAAAGCTGCCATGAGGACCTTGGTTCTCAGGCTGGAAAAGGATTGTTTTGTCTAACTAAACTGTGAAGAGAACTTGCTAACACTCTTTCAGAGTTATATATTAATGCAGTACAGAATCTGGAAAAGATGAGAGCTAAAACTTAAGGCACCATCTTGGTGTCCTTTCCAATACTTTTAAGCATGACCTTCTTAAACATGACCTTGCATCCCTTTTGCTTTTAACTCAGGACAATTTATGAAAAACATTTATGAAATTAAAATTCCAAGTTTTTTCTTTCCAAAAAATAAAAGTCTAACTGCTTCATCTTGGTGTCAACATCTCTAAGTGTTGTTACACACCTAAAACTTTGCTCAAAATATTTTGATGATAATAAGACAGAACTGGTAAGAGTGAAATTAAACATGGTGATAACATCTCTCTGGATCTGAAAGGAGAAAAAAAACTTTTAAAAACGAGAGTTTCCAGCTAGTTGCAAAAGCAAGCAATCCTGCTGACACCTGACAGATCCCTCTAAAACAGGCTGATCACTGCAGGGCTGCTCCCTACATGAAGGGGGCTGATCCCCCTGTGGAGATGCTGGGTACACCTCTGCAGCTCTTCACAGACTGACAAAAACTTGCTCACCAGTGAGCCAAACCAGAAGTCATCCAAAATGCACTAAAGCTTGGCAAGATGCTGAGCCCAAGTCAGGATATTTCACCACTTTGGCCAGGTTTGAGAGCAGGGCTGTCCCCACAAAACTGCTGCCCCATGAGGGGTATGACAGATAACTCCTGAGTGCCTGCTGTGCAAAATACTCCAGAAACGTTCTTCTAAATATATTGTAGACATTTGGAGACTAACAATAAGACCCACAAAGCTTCAAACACGTCACTATCCCTAGGACTACTTCCTCTAGAAGTGAAATGTATTATTAGTGGGATAGAAGGGGAAATGGTCTGCATTGTCTCAGCAATACCTGGTTCATTAAGGGAAAAATCTGCCTACTGCCTGAGCATTTTCCTGGCAAAGCCAACATATGGTTCATTATTATTGTGCACTGTGATAGCCCCCAAGGAGCCCAGCTCTGTCAGGGCCTCAGCCTGCTAAGCACTTGTACAAACACAGGAAAGGAGCCCCTCCTCTGAAGAGCTTGCTGTCTAAACAGAGCAGACAGACAAAGGGCTGCGACGCCGCGCGGAGGCTTGCAAAACTCATCTGGCATTCAGAGGGTTCTTTCCTCCAGTTGGTTTTGCTTTTTGATGAAAAGAGGATTTTAGTTTTCAAGAGACAAAGGAAAATGAAAGGAGGGACATAAAAAAGGCTGAGAACAGGGAGGTTAATGAGAAGAAACTGATATGAATAAGTACCTACAATTTTTACGTTTCCAAAAGGAAGGGAAGCATCTTTCCACCACATGTGCAGCAGATAAAACAAAGAGAAATGGGCTCATACTGCAAAAAAAAAATTAGATACTACAGAAATAAGTTTTATGGACATAAGGATGGCGAAACTCAGGGACAGGCTGCCGAGAAAGCTGGGGTGACACCAACATTGGATGGCTTCAAAAGTGCATTGAGCCTTCACTGGGCCTGACTCAGACATAAGTGACTCTGGCTGGAGCTGGAGGCTGAGCTCCCTGCCCTTGCAGCTGCTCTCCCATTCTTCTGCTCCCAGGAGTGTCACCTCCATCTCAGTTTTGGGTGGGATCACTGCTCTTCCACAATGCCTGGAGGTACAAAATGAGCATGTTTAAACTCACTCAGAAATAGAATCAGAAGCGAAACCACCTCTTTCCCCATATTCTCACTCATTTTTGTAATGATACCTCTCTAGGGTCCTCAGTAAAGAGGGATCACAGACACAATGAAATGTGCCCAGGAGAGGGAAAAAATCCCCAATTTTTCCAGCTTCATGTAAAAAGCCAAGCAATTGCCAAAGTCCAAATGGCATTTCCTGAGAAATTCCAAAGATGCCACAAGTCCACATCAGATCATGCAGCCCAAAAGCACGAGACAGGGCTGGGCAGGCAGAAGGGACAAGGATGACAGCAGCACCGTGGGAGGAAAGCCTTTGCTAAGCCCTGGAACAGACCTGTGGCATGTTAGACAGGGCTGATGTCCCTCCCCATCCCCTTCTTGGTGAAGGGACCCTTCTACCCCTTCCCTGAGGACAAAGTGAGCACATGAGATAACCAGAGCTAGGATCACTGAGAGTTTATGGTGTGGGAGGAGAAAAAGAAATATTGCTGAGCCTCCAAGTGTCTCCCCTGCCTGGTGAAGCAGCAGTGATATCTAATAGCCCATCTGATACCTCCTGTTTTCTGCTTCCACTGCACAAGATAATTTTTCCTTCCCTCCAGGAAGAAGAAGTGGGATGCCTTCTCCCTGATTCACATTCTAGATGATCCAAAAAAACCCTGCCAACTCCCTCTGCTCTCCCTTGTTGAAGGGGACAGACCAAGTGACTCAGACAGAAACGTGAAGCAGTATCCACTTATCCACCACTCCCCACAATCACGAACAAAAGCAAATTGAAGTAAGGTCCTAAAGGGTGTGGAGGATGATGCACTGCTTGCATTTTGGCTTGCAAAGGATAATGCCACGTTTCTGTACTGCTATTGACTTTCCCACAGGAGAGTCACATCCTTCAGATGTGCTTATCTGAAATACCTTTACTTTCCTGCAATAGTCCATTTTGACAGCAGGTTCTCCCCTCCTTTCAAAACCCGTTGAGAAAAACACCATTATCCTGAATGGGGAAAGGGTCACGTGAAGCCTCTTCTCGTCTTTAGTGGGAGTATTCCCACAGTCAGGACCAGCCTCCTGCAGAAATAGCAGAAGTTAAGAGCCCTCTGTATCTGCCTTCAGCATCACAGATGCTATTGTTCTCAAAGCAGCACTTGGAAGGAGTGAAGTGCTCCAGAAACCCTTATCTTTATGACCTGCCTCCAGCAGAGAAACCAGCTCATTACTGCTTCCCAAAATATTGTTATATTAAAGTGTAACAATATTGTTTCATTGTTTCTATTGCAAGACCTTTGGTCTCGCTCTCAGAAGTTTCTTGTTGGATCAACCGCAGGCCCAGAAAAAGGCAGTCTGTGTTTTACGGGATGTAGGTTAATTTCAGAATTGCAGAGCTCTGGTGGTTCAGTTCCTTCTGCAAACTGAGGGATGTGGTCACAAAGACCATCCTCTCCCCAAACCCAGCTCCCCCCTCTCCATCACCTCCCCACCCCCCTCCAGAGTAATTAGCCCCAGCACTTAAGGAGAAATGGAAAAAACCCAAATCAAAACAAACATACCAAATCAACAGACTGACGCTTGTAACCTGAAATCCTTATTCTGTACATTTTTCCTTCACTGGTTCATCTGCCTGTAGGGAATTCAGTCAGTTACATTGCTAGCTTAAAAACCCTGAAGCTGTCCTTGAAATGAATGGCTCCATTCATTTAAGTGGGAGTGTGTTCTGGGTTTATTACCTGATCCCATATTTCTACCACAGAATCACAAGGCAAGTAAGTAAAACAACCTGCTCTCCACTGTGGCTGCCTGGTTATTCCTCCTATTACATTATTTTCTGTTATTTTTCCAGGATTAGTTCAGTGCACTAGGAAAGGATAGTATCTCCCACCTCTCTGTGAAAACACAGATTTTAAATGTCTTCTGAATGATTTAGTGCCACTCAACCCATCGAATTTCTGTCTCACCAATTAAAAAGAAGACCAAGAGAATTAATTTATAAACCAAGAGAAAAGTCTTCTAAAATAACCATTAGCAAAGCTCACTCAGTGCAACATTAGCCTTCCCTTCATCTTCAATGCACTTTACATCAGATCCAAACTGCTGGCATTTCTTTCAAATAAAGCAGAGCTGTTAAACAGCAACCCAGAAAAACCCCGGCAGCATTCACACAGCTGAGTGCTGCCTTCCCCAGCCTTTTCATCATTCTTCTGCAAGGTTTTCAGGAGCACATCTCCAGGAATGCCCCTTCCCAAAAGCACTCCACGAGGCATTACCTCTCAGGTGTGTCAGGGGCTGCCTCCAGCCTTCAGCCCTGCTGCTCCAGCACCCCCTGAACCCCCAGCTCAGGGCTGGGCAGGGGCACCCCCAGCACCCCCTGGGTGCTCCAGTCCCTCCAACACACAGAAATAATCACACTCACACTGGTGAGCTGATAGGCAAATAGATCTTGATCATTACCCAGCTCTGAAACAGATAAATACACTTCTGGACTAAATCATTATCTTACTGCCTTTTTCTAAAGGGAGCTGGGCAATTATTTTTAAACCCTGCTATGAGGAATAATAGTCTGCTTCACAGGGCTGGCTGGGAATAGGCCATAACACTTGGGAAAGTCCAGGCTGAAATGCTCTGCAGTTTAATGACATGTTACATAGGGAGAAAAATGCACTTGGAAGGAAATACCATTAAAAGAGGTAAGGAATAAAATGCTGCACTGTGAAATGCTTATAAGAGAGGGAAAAATATTATTTGACTATTCCATTTCCAAAAGATTTCAGAGCTTGTCTGCCTGGACTGCGATGAGTAAACTACAGAAACATGCCCTGGTTATGGATTGAGTCAAAGGTGACCTTACAGGACCTTCTTTGTTCTCAGAGAAAAACTAAGGAAGGTAAAACAGGTGCCATTGTTAAGAAAGGGATATTCAGCCCTAGGATGATTATGATTCTTCAAGCTGTAGAAATGCAGTCAGAAAAATCTGCAGCAGCTTTAACGTCTATTAATAATACAGAAGCATGTTCTGGCATTAAAATAATGAGGAATGCTAATTCCAGATCCCTTTTGATCCCATCTCTCCCTCTTTTTTTAATGACATATCTATTCTTTTCAGTTTAATGTTTCTGATTATTCAGGAGATAATTATTCATAAATTGTTTCTAGTAAAACCTTTAATAACCTATTTTCATTTAGCATCCCCAAGCAACACCAAATTTCTAATTGCTTACATCAGTGGTCACCTCTCAAAGATCACTGAGACCTCCCAGAAAAAAAAAAAAAACCTTCTAGTAAATGTCCTTCCCAGGCTTGAAAGTCAAAACCTGCCTATTCCACACTTGTGGTTCCTACAGAACCCATTTGGTGGCCATAAGCCATAGAATGCTGGCATTCCCCAGGCACTCTGATTAGATACCCATTTCCTGACTATCCTTAAAGGAGAATTTTGCAGCTGAAATATTAAAATTCTTTTAAAAATTCTAACTGAGTAATTGATGCTTTTGTAAAAGGAGATAACAGATATTTTGCCTGCAAGTAGAAAGGTCACATGAATAGATAACACAGCACTGAGAGCTCTTTTAAACAATTTGAAAAGTCTTAATCAGCAATTCAGGTACCAAGAGACCCATGAAACAATACAGAGCTGTGATATATATTCAGCAGCTCCTGTAAAACACAGGCCTGAGATCCCACTGCAGCCAGCACCCTATAAATGAACAGAAGAAAGAAGCTTCAGCCCCAGAAATCTCCTTTCAGGTTAAGATGCAGCAGATATCATTTTGTCTTGTAAACCCTCCTGAGCTGCACTATTGCCTGTCTTTACAGCACAGAGGAAAACAGATCCATGTGTGGGGTGTTAGGCACTGCCAAAAAACAGGCAAAACTTAAAAATAAATAAATCTATGATTTTTTTTTTAAATTAACTTAAGTACATACCAAATGAAGAAGATGCAGCAAAAAAAAAAGAAAAAAATGTGATGGAGCAGTAAATCTGGCATTGCTTGTTTGGAGAGGCAGTCTGGGTGACCTGGCTACTAACCACTCGCCAAATGTGATTAAATAATAAAATTTCAAACAATTTTAAAAACAGCCCAAAAAACAACAACAACCACAAAATTGTTAATGGGGATTCCTTTCCAGGGCTGCATTTCTGAAGAGGAAGGTGGGAGATGCCAGCCCAAGATCTGCCAGTGCAGGGAGGGAGCTGCACTCCCCGACTGCCTCAGCAGAGCAGAGCAGGGGGCTCAGGTGGAGCTCAGCTCCCTCCTGGGGCACTGAGCAGTGCCAATCTCTGTCTCCCTGCAGGTGACCTCGTGGAATCCAGGCTAAGGTGTCCCTGTGTGGAGTGTGGCATGTCCCCTTTCGTGACCCAGGCCAGCAGAAGGATTGACAGCGCACGGTTGAACATCAGCTCGCAGCAGACAGGTAAATCAGGACAAAAAATCTGCTCTACTGCAAGGAGCTCACAGCAGCACAAAGGCACTCAGTACAATGGAAGAGGATGGCAGTGCTTGTAAGCAGAGTTTGGAGGCTGGAGGGGAGCCCTTGTGCCAGCAGCAAGGTGGGAAGTTCAGTACAGCATCATTCAAACTATTTTTAACCATTTATCCATGTGGGTAAGGGCTGGAGCAGACCAGAGAATAAAAAAAATTTTAAAAATACAGCCTGAACAGAAGAAAGAGATCGCTGAAGGGGTGACAAGGTAAGGGAAAACATTGCTGACTAGATGCAGTCATGAAGGACATTGAAGGGCAAAGATAAAGAGCAGGCTACACTGATTGTCCCCTACTCACCATGTATGCACCACCATCCCTTGGGCAGATGTGGGCAACCTCATATTCACCAAAAACACACAGAGAATACCCAGCTGGGATAAGGATACCTCCAGTGCCAGGTATCACTCTGCTCTTTCCTGCTGGTTGCCTCCCTAGAAAGCTAAAAGGCATCTCCTCTTTGCTCAGCAAAGGTCTGCTGCTCTCCACCTGGAAATGAGGTGTGCTCCTGTCCACCTGGGCAAGGGAGAGCCTGATGGAACTGCTCTCCAAGGCCTCTCAGGTCTACTGGAAGTGATCCTGGCACAGGGCATGCATCAGAGGGAATTTCAAAAGCTTAATGTGGAAGAGAAAATAGCAACAGTGGGAATAACCAAAATATGTAGCTCTCTGGTACCTGTCAACAAAAGTCTCAAATTTTAGCCTGGTTCACCAGCCCAAAAGCTGCCAGAGACCAAAGCTGTGCTCAGCAAGGAGCAGCCCTAAACAGAGCCCAGCAGCCTCTAACAAAGAGCAGTTCAGCTGAGTGTGACCCACAGAACCCCTCTGCCCCAGGGCAGTGTGACACAAGCAGGTGACACTTTATTAAATAGTCATTGCAATTCCTCCTTAGCAGGGACTGTGAGTAAAAGTGTGTTTCCAGTTTAGTGAAGCAAGCGCATAATGCTTTTAACTTACCCTCTAAAGTGCTGTCTCCTGTCAAAATCTCCTCCCCAAGCCATGATAGCTCACATCAGAAGCACTGCAGATGCAGACTCACTGCCCCATGGCAAAGGGCTGACATTTCTGGTGAGGACCCACAGCCCTCTGCTGCTACAACAGCAACATCCTGCCAGAAAAATCACTGCAGCCTCTCTTTGAGGGAAAAAAAATTCCTGGAGATAAGAATAAAGAGCAACTAAAAAGCACATCCTCAGAGGAATACTGCAGCCTGGATGAAGGCAAAAAGAACATGGCAAATTGCTTTTAAACCCAGCTGAACCACACAGCCCTGCAAGGAAGGAAGAAGAAAATGAAAGAAGGTGGACATGGGGGAGGAAAGAAGAAGGAAAAATAACCCCACCCCACACCTCTACCCCTCAGCCAGCAGGCACTCAGGCTTCTAGGGTCCCTGTGCAGGCTCATCCCACAGTTGAAGCACATCAAGCCAAGGAGCCTCTAGAGATCACCTTCAGCTGCCACAAAGCCCCTTGATATCAAAGTCAAACCTGAGCACTCTGTGATATCAAACAAATTCTGAAAAATAGCATAAATAGCTTTTTTTATTCAGTACCAGCAGGCTAAAGTTGTCTGCAAGCTGGCAAGTTGTTTTTAACTAGGTAATTGAGCTCTTTAACCAGGTAATTGAAGCTCTTTGGCTGTCTGCTGGCTAGAGAAGCCAAAACACAACGTGACCCACTAACAAACTAACACCTCTTTCCTCCAGCTCTGCTCTCACAGCTCAGGTGACAAGAGGAAAAAGAGATGCCTCAGTCCTGGTGTGGGGATTCAGGCACAGCTGGTAACAGCTCAGCAAGGTGCAACAATGCACACCCAGCTGCCCCTGAGGTTATCCCAGCCAGCTCTGAGCCCAGTGCTGGCAGCTCCTTGAGGAGGTTTTACAGCTGCAGTGAACTCACCAAAATATCCAATAAACCTCATGAATTTGTGTAGCCACACCTTGGTCACACTGGAATCCCACACCAGGAGCTGGTCTCTGCTATTCACCTCCACAGACAATTAATGAAGCTCTCTCAATCCATCACCACTCATTAGCAAGCCAGGACACTGACAGCTCTATTATTTTATTTTTACCAAAACTGGCAGGGACAGTGTCTCTTTGTTCCAGTGTTTGATGTGTCTGTGTCTTTCCTCCCCTTTCCATATGCTAGTTGTTCTTCCAGGGTGGATTTTGATTGGGCCCATGTGGCACAGGGAGCCAGCATGCTCTGAGCCCAGGCCCACCAACTGCTGAGCACAGTTTGGGTGTTTTGCCACTGAAATAAAAGTGCTATACTTTATAAACTGATTCTTCTTGGGGCTCAAGCATCAGCCCTGAAGAAGGGCTGGTGTGCCTACAGCTGTGACCATGGGCTTCTCTGCAGGAGCCAGTCCAAGAGAAGATAATCACCTCTTGTGCAAAATGTGTCTTTCTGAAATAATATTCACTTAACCTCTGTTAACCACTGGTACAGGGTGCTCAAAAAGGAGCCTTTCAGGGCCAAATTCTCATGTAACAACCATCATCACCTGCATGACTATTCATCTCATTGGTTTCTGCCTCTGGTGTATCACTGCCTGAAGAGCTATTTTAGGAGGTAGCCTGTTTGTGGCTAACACCTTTCAAGTGTTATTGTAGGTCTGCTCCAGAACTGAATGCTATTTAGTGTGAGCAACAATATCAGATTTGGTTCAGATGCTGATATTTGTGATATGTGGCACCATTCCCAGAGATACTAGAGGAGATTCTCTGAAAAATAACATGAGAAATGGATCCTCCATTTTCTTCCTTTTCTGGTTTTTGATCCACTGCAAAGTGCTGGTGTGTTAGAAATCACTTGTGGAAACAGGATAATCAGGTCATTTGTCCTTTGCCTGAAAAAGATATAAGGGTTTGAGAAGTAAAAAAATCTTGCAGAACTATAGAAAGCTTTTGAATTAAAAAATAATAACGATTTTGTGCTTTTAGCAATAGGACCTGTTCTTTCTGCTGCCTTTTGGGGTTTTTTCTCTGGTGTTCTTCACGTGCAGGACACTCCAAAAACCCATATACACAAGGGACATCTGATCTGCACATACCTCAGCCCCTCTGTTTTTGCAAACCTGTCACACTTACCTCTTTTCCAACCATCCTTCCCACACATGGGGGTCACTCCACTGAGCTTTTGCACCTGAGCCTAGAAGAGCTGGAATCTGAAAACCAAAGCTAAATAATTTCCCTGAGCATTACTGCAGACTACAGAGATCCTTAGCACTCTTTGCTTCTGTTGCTCTAGAACATCTATTGATGGTGCTGTCTGGATGCTTTGCACAATTTCAGTCAGGATGGGGTTGTTACAGAAGGCAGCAGGGACTTGGGGACAGGCAGACAGCAGAAAGCAGGATGCCATTTGCTAGCTGTGATGTAGAATAATGTGAATTTGCAGGAATGTCCTGATCAGCCTTCCAGGCTTAGGCATTGCCTCCCTCCGTGCAACTGCTGGCAAATTCTCCTTGCACATTAGCATATCAAAGCATCTACCGACAATAAAATTAACAAAACACAAGAATGAAGGAGAGGCGCTGAAGCTGAATTGAAAAGCCAGCAAATCAGCACACCTGCCAGCGTTTCCACTCGGGTGCACTTCCAGCTGAACATAAGCTGCCCTGCAGAAGCAAAATTGGGGCCTGATTCTGCCTTGTGGAGCTTTTGCAATTCCACAGGTGACAGAGCAAGGCTGCAAATGAAAATCCACCTGCACAAAGATTTATTCCTGTTGCAATTTTTAAGACTGTCCTCCACTCCCAGCCTGAGTGGGTTTTGGTCATCCTTCTGCAGAGCTTGAGAGGCAGGCTGGGAGCAGTTTACATGTATTAACCAATTTAATTCTGTAAGTGTGATCAACATCTTGGCTTAATAATGATCTAATTAGTACTTAAAGTGGGATTATCCAGTGATGGGTATCAAAATTCTATGAATGTCAAAATGATGTTTATAAGGTTTCTTCAGATTTTTTTATATCTTGATTTACTGAAACTGCTTTCTATCAAAGCCCGATTTTATGTGATAAACTTTATCCGTGTGATGTCAAAGCAAGAACCCTGTGCTCTAATAGAGAATCCTCTATCATCTTACATTTTTCTAACCCTATAGGCAAATAAATATGCTATTAATGAAGGCATTTTTAAGTTTGAAATAGAATTGTACCCTGTACATTTCTTTTCTCTTCATTTAATCCAAATGAAATCCCTGAAAGGCCTATTCACCCCTCACAAAGGTTAACAAAAGGATGGAAAAAAAATCTGCTGTATCAAAATAATTATATAAAACATTAGTCTCAGAAGAAAGGGCTGGGATCACAAAACCCATTCAGCTTTCAGATGTAATCTTTTTAATATGAGGCTAGATTAAACAATGTGAAGTGAAAGGGGTTAAGTATAAATCCATATAGATGCCCAAAGTATTTACAGTGTGCATTAAATAAATCATTTCATGTGAAAGGACAGTTATTGTTACTGGAAAGGTTTCCTAATTCACTTTCAGATAAAAATAAAGAGGGCTGCATCAGGAAGCTTTGTACACTTTCCCCCTCCTGACAGCTTTCAAGTGGCAGCATATTATTTGGTGGCTGCTACATACAGAGTGTCTTAATTAAAGGTTGTCTAAAAATACAGAACATTTTCACAACCACATCTGCCATTAACTCTGGTGACACGCTGGTGGCACGAAGCACCAGAACATTCTCCACCTCACACTGAGGATAAAATCAGTGCCAAAGAGCCCAAAGCAGAGGCAACCCAGGAGCTCTGAGAGGGGGCTGGGGATTATACAGCCAGGTCATTTATCCCAAAGGGACATAATGAGAAATAAAATCACTGATGTTAGACCACAAGAGAAAAATCAAACCACTGTCCTTTAATGCAAAGGATTCATTGCACAGGCACCACTTCAGAAATCTGCTTTTTGCTCAGTTGTGCCATGTGTGTGCATGGCAAAGGCTTGGCTCCTCAGGTGTCTAATAATCAACTGAGCAAACTCTGCAGTGTGTTCCCTAAAGGAAGCACTGATTTGCTTTCCCTCTGCTTCTCCTTATGAGATCTGGAGGACTGCAATATCCTTCAGCCCTTCATCTCACAGTCAAATTTGATTCAAATCAATGTTTCTCCACCAAGTTATATCACAGAGCAGAAGCCCCAGCACTGACCAGGGAAGGGGGAGCACACACTTCATTTCCTCAAGAAGTTTGGCTGAAGCAGGACTAGTTTAACTCGTTTAACATCAGGTACATTTAAACACAAGGGAAATACACACTGCCCACAGAATTCCTCTCTCATTCTGACTACTTAGTCAAGCACTGTGGATTGCTACACATAAGCCATATTTGCAATTATCTGCAGTAAACGCAGTTCATGGTTTAAGACAAAGACCAACTCCCCTGTGAAATTAGGGAGTACACTTCCAAGTGCCTTGTCCGTCCCCCGTTGCGATGCTGAGAAAATGAACTCAAGATTTTTATAACTCAGAAGACATTTTACTCCCCTCAGACTCAGCTCTGTCTGATGCCCAAGCACAGTGACTTTTTAGACAAGAACTGTGCTGCTCTCTAGCAAATGCTGCACCCCTAAGACAAATCCACTGGCAGAGATTAATTTATTTAAATAACAACAAACTGCCTGCATGATGTTTGAGTCTTCTGTTTTTTGGTTTGTTTTGCCTGGTTTTTTCTTTTCCCTTAAAACCTAGAATGCTTAAGCCACTTGTATTGATTTTTTCAAAGGTTAAAATACCTCTAGTGGATGTGCCCTAATGGAGCATTCGAGCTCAAAGAACAAGCTGTGTGACTCACCAGCTGTTAAGCAACCTTTAATGCACATGATTCTGAGAACTGCAAGGAATACAGCACTACAAAGTAGCCCAGGCTCCCTGGGAAGAGCCTGATAATAAAAACTACATTCTCACATTATTCCACTAGACAGATACATTGATTGGTGGGATATCAGGCATCTTTGGGGAAAAGGTGTTCCCATGCAAGCGGAACATCAAACTGAATGATTCCTTTATCATTCTCAAGGGGTTTGGAGGTAATTTATTCTCCTGTGTAGACTCACTGGAATATCATTGTAAAGGTTTCTTATGTTACAGACCTTCAGAGGCAGCACTTGGCTCCTCTCTGTCCTTGTGCAGCACCTGAAACAAGACTGACCCAGCCCCCATTAGGATTTTTCTAGTAGGTGTGCTAAAACTGACCTCCCATGCCCTCACCATTCATTTTATTCACTCACCATCTCCTCCTGGGAAACAACACCAGGCAGGAAAACAGAAATCAGCTTTGATTTTTATTGACAATGATTCAGAGCTCCAAGATGTTGAACAATTCTGACTGGCACAAAATTAGCAACCCTGTGTGGAATTACAGCAGATCAGATGAAATTCATACAAAGGGCATGTAAAGTGCACAGTGCATGATGTGCCATGTTATGTGCTCAAAGGCAGGCATGGCAGAGGGAGAATTTTCAGTGGGAAGGAGGAGACTGGCACCAAAGCCACAAGGTGGGAAAGTTCAGGCTGGGGAGTTCCAGTTCGCTGTGCCTGTTCTGCAAATGCCTCCTGAAGATGTTCAGGGTAAAAACCGCCCCAATAAATCATTGTTTGACCCACCCTTGTTGTTTGGAAAGGGATGTTTGGTCAAGGAAGGTTCCCTCATGCCCTTCAGCCCCTCCAAAGGAATGTTCCTGCTATGGTTTCAGGGGGCTGGCACCCTGCTCCTGGTGCTCTGCAGACTGGCAGATCAGCAGGGCATGTTCCATCTGAGTTCATTGTTTTAAAAAGCAGGGAAGGGAGGGAGGAATGCCTATACCTCTGCATCTCCTTGCTCTGTTATTAATGCTTTTCAGCTGTTTTAAATTAAGATAAATGTCTGAAATACAATGGCATTATGTTTGAACTCCATTCAGTTCAATATAAGTAGATTTTAAACAGGAAACTGATGGTCTTTTTGAATGTGAAACTCTGTATTAGAACCAAATGTAGCTCTTTAATCTCATTTGGTACATATACTAAAATCATTATTACTTTATGAAACCTTTTTAAAGATTTATACATTCCATTGACTTGGACTTATATGGCAACAGCTTTTTCTTTTAGGTTTAAAATTAAAACAGGAAAAAAAAATCTTCAACATTCTCAGAACTGTTTTATTTCTTTCTTGGCACAGAAAGCTGTTAAATGAAGTCATTTTCTCCATTGTGCAGCAAAGCTACAGCTACTTGTATGTCAGTCAAAATATACTTTACCCAGAAAGCTCATAGCTGCTTTGTTACAGTAAAACTGAGGTTTGTCTCATTGTTCCAGTCACACAGTAACCAGATCTAACCTCTGAAAGGGAAAAATAAAGTGCACACAATTGCTATTAACCAGGTTCTCTTACTCATGCTGGAAGTCTGGCAATCACAGTGGCACTGAGTGTGGAATAATGTGGCTGTCACAGCCTGAGCAGAGGGCCCAGATCCAGCCAGCAGGAGAAGGTTATTTCATCCTACCTGAGAGAGGGAAGACTACTGCAAGAATTTGAATACATTCAGTGCCTGAAGTAGGTATTTGTAAAGGCTAAAATTATTACATGAGAAACAACATGAATAAAGGCATTATCCATCTGACTACTCAGAACCATGCCCTGATTTCTAAGAAAACCATAATGTCATAAATAAGCTAAATAAATGTTCCTAGAGGTATAGAGTGAATCAAACAAAGAACACATCATAATAAAATCCAATGAAGAGAGAAAGCTCACAGGCATATTGTTTGAGTGCCTGTTTCTGAGTCAGTTAACTGATTGTCTGCATTATTATTACTGGAGTCTGCACAGACCTCAAGCAAGATCAGATCCCTGTCATGCTGGGCAGCCCTGCCCCAAAGGATGGGTGGCAGAAAGCTGTGGGATGAGCAGGAGCTCTGCTCCCTCTGCTTGGCCAGACCAGGAAGGCAGACACAGAGGCATTAAGTGACCCTCCTGAAATTACAGACCACGGCTGCAGCAGATCTGGGACCTGAAATCAGCTCAGCCACAGCCCAATTAATGCCTGGCCCAGAAACCACACTGCTACTGGCTTTTCACTTCTGCTTCCCTCGTGGATTATGTACAGCTTCAATTGTGCCAGGGCCAAGTGGACTCCCAGGTCAGTCAGCTTATCTGGGAGGAAGAGGAAAAATGGCAAAGCTGAACCATATGGAGAGCTCCTCTGCCAGCAACCAGGTCTGGCACAGAGAAAGTGTAACAGGGGCAGCCTCTTTCCTGGCACCATCCACAGTTAATTGAGGGATTTTGAAAGGAAGGTGGTTTCTAGAGAGCCAGTGTGGGCAGCAAGGGTGGAAAACTCCCGGTGGGGAAACCCGAGCAAGGAGGTTTGCACAGATGCCAGCGCTGCCTCCCTCCAACGGGAGGAGGGACAGGCATCCTCCAGAGAGGGAAAGTCACATTTATCACAAAGAAAATGAAAACACAACGGAATCAATTCAAATCTCTTGTTTGGATGATCTCCTTTCACTTCAAAGAGAGTAGAAAATGAGGTTTAAACATCAGCTTATCTATAGATTCATAGGTGAGCCTACTTTGTTCCTACAGAATCCATTTTCATCCAGCATGGCTGAAAACCTCACTGATGCCATGTAGAGTCTCAGGAACAGGCAGAACAGCTCCACTGGAACAAGGTACTGTCACCAGTGATCACTGTATGCTCTGGGGAAAAAAGACAATTTGGGAGCTTGAACTGAGACAACACATGGCTGAGACCTGCTCCAACAATGCCTGCAGTTGTTTCTTGTGACACAAAGATGAGGAAAGCAGGAGAAAGGAGTCACCAGGAGTCCTCCCCAGCTCTCAGCTAACCAAGAGAACAGACTGGCTCCTCCAAGCAGGCGGGTCCATGGCCACAATTTCCCCTTTTCCTCTGCAGGTTTGAACAAGAGCAGCCATGGGACTGGAGCACACCTGGGTAAGCTTTCCTAGGAGAAACTGTAGGGAGAAATTTCTCTTGCAGTTATTGCTTTTTGGGGGGGATTGCTCCAAACCTTGTGTTAAACATCTTTAAACCCAGTGACAGAACTATTTGGCCAAAGCTGCACGAGAGAAGATTGAGAAGCCTCTTCAGTCACTCCTGCCATGATGAGCATGGACACCATGGGAAGGACCTGGGGTGCCATTCCAGGGCAGCCCCTCTCTCTGAGGAGCTGCTCACAGCAGCTCACACTCCCATCAGATCCTGCCTGAGGGGAGGAACCACAGACAAACCTGGCACCAGGGCCACACTCAGGGAGGTTAAAATGCTGTACCGATATTTGCAGGTTCTCTGTTTGTTTCAAATTGTCTTTCACACGTAAAGGAGACATACCCCTCCTCACACAAACACTAAAACTGGGGAAAACTGCTGAAAATTGATTGTCTGCTCCTTTAGCTGTGATATTTCCTTATTCCACGAAACATGGATTACCCTTTCCAATGATCAAATTTAAGTGGACCCATTTAGAACAAGGAAATAAGCCTCTCTAACCCTTTGCCACTTCACAATTGAACCCACTTAAAGACAGCTCTTGATTAAACACCACTTATCCATCATCTTTACTTTTAATGACTTTCAATCTTTGAGAGAATAGAGAATAACATGCTGGGCTCAGTGATCCCACATGGGATATCCAATCCCTCAACTCTGGGCCCCTTTTGGAGCCAGAGCTTTCTTGGAGAAGGCACAGAGGGAAGAAGGAGCTGGGTAGAGGAAGCCTTTAACACCCATTTGGAAATCAGCAGGGATTTTAACAGCTGGCTCCAGGGAATGCAACCAGCACTGATAAAAACTCAGATATTAACCTGCCCTTTCAGGGGAGGTCATTCTTCCCCAGCTTGCTGCACCTGCAGGAAACAACTGCAGGTGGATTTTCAGAATTACAACTTGCAGAAAGTTTTCTAAAAAACATCACCCTTAGGATTAGGATGCAAAGTGGGGCTCTGCACACACACACACACAAGGAGGCTGCCCCTCCATGTGCTCAGCTCAGCCTGGGCTCACCTCAGCCCCTGCTTAGGTCTAGAAAATTGAACCTCAGGGAGCTGTGCTGGTGACCTAAAGAGAAGCTAAATCTGCTTTTATGGTGTTACACAACGTTGTGACCACTGGATGGAGAGCACTGGGCCGATGCAAATGTGCTTTGCCTTTGCAAACTTCTTTTAAAAATTTTTATTGGGGTGACTCCGTACTGGGAGACTTTACACCAGCTCAGCTGCTAACCTTGCCTGGCTCACTGTCAGCTGTCCTCCCACAGCAGGCATAAAACTGATCTGGAAACATAAAGCTGCATAAACTTTGCATCATTCATCCAGGCTAATTTGACAGAAGTGTGATTGTGCTGCCTCTTGATTCAGATCACATTTATCTCACCAGGTGAAAACCTGTATCATGAACAGCCCCTCATTAATGATCAGAACACCTGTGAAAATGCACCTTGGCCATGCCCCAGCACTGCATCACATCCCTTCCCTCGAAATTCTAAGGAATTTCCTGGAGTCTAATCAAATTTTATGCCAAGGAAAAAAAAAAAAAGAAAAGGCAAATCAAATTTGCAGCATGGAAAGTGCCTCATTTTGTGCCATCTAAAGCACCAGCTGATCTGATAGTGGATTTCCCACTCATTTCCAATAATGAAGCAGCTTTTAGAGGGCAGTGCTGGTGGTCCTCAGTGCAGTCACCACAATGATGTGAATTCTTCAAGGAAGGCATTTTGTCCAATACTTGGCTTTTCCCTCTGTTGTTTTTCCAGCCTTTCTTCACTTTCTCCCCTTTTTCTGTTACATTTGTACTTCCAAACAAGCCTCCCTTTCTCCCATTTGCATGCAGAAGGGTGTCTCCAGACTGGTTTGTACCAGTAGGTTTTCCCTCAAAATTAAACTATTTGAATTTAGGAGGTTTAGCAACACCTGTTTAGATAGGTACTAGCAAATGATTCAGGTGATTGCAAATGCTCATTTCTCTGAAATAAAACACATCTCACTGTGTGACTGGAAGGTCTGCATTCAAAAGTTTTATTCCACCCCCCTGTGGAATAAAACTCTCTAGTTATTATTATTTTATTTAAAACTCTAAAGTTCTCTTCCCTGACTTTCACCTCTCACTTTGTGCCTGCAAGTTCTCAACACACTCAGGTAGCTGCTTGCCAGGTCTGGGAAAGTTTTGTTATATCCTTCTGATTTATATATATATCTCAAGAAGGAAAGGAAGAAAGGCCATGGCATCTTCAAGGTTTTCACCAGAAAAGCAGAAAAAATAATACAGGAAGACAACTCATACAGATAAATGCAGTGGGTCCCAGTACCAACACCATGGTTTTCCATGCTGATATAAGAGGATAGAAAGAGCAAGGCAACATGAAAAAAACATGACTGATCATTTCCAAGTCCAGGTGTAAACCTAAAAGAGTATAGAGGAAATGAATAAATAGCCAAGGTTTTAATAAGTGCATCAGTGCACTTATGAACCTGGCAGTGGCTAATGCAAAGAGGAGCCATTGTGAGACAGGCTGGCTTCTGCTCCAGAGCCAAAAAATCCAGTAACTCATTGAAATGAAAATCTGCAACCCCCAGCAAGCCCAAACCCAGACTCTTACTCCCTAAAAGATTGGAGCAACAGGAGGGTGGGGGGAAAGAGATGAATAAAATAAAATGTAAATAGTGTTGTATCACATTGAAGAGAGACAGAGGAGAAACTGGAGGAGTTTCTTCAAAGAGCACAAATCCCCTTTTCTCTTCCAGCTCATGATATTCTACACAGATAACCTGAATAGCCCTCAGAGCAGGAAAAGCATGTTTCTGACAGGGCAACACGTGCTGCCTGCACTCTCAGCCACACACAGCACACCTGCTCCACGTAACCTCATGTGTGAGCACACAGGCAACCAAACAATTCCTGGCTGTCCAGGCAGCAAATGTACATGGCAGGAAACCCCTGGATCCACTGAGATCAGACAGAAAGCATGCCTTGGCTCAGGAGCTTGGGGTGACTTTTGATGCTCCAAGAGTTTCAGTGCAGCAGGGCAAACCCTCAGCATCCCTCTGCACAGCCCATCTGCTGCAGCTCAGCTGCACACAGCCCTGAGCTGAGAGGGGAAAGGCAAGAGAGGGGTTGGATAAAACACCACACAGGAGCAGAATGAGTGTTACCTGTGGAAACACACACACACAAATAAAAACTGCATTATCTGATAGGAATGGTAATCCGACATGACAGCAGGTCTAAGAGTCAGTATATAGAGTCCACTGGTAAATATTACTGAAAATGACACCAGGCAAGTTGCACACAACTTTTCAACAACTCAGCATACAAGACATGTTCATTTTGCACAAAGTGTTGTGCGTTTTCCCAGCCACAGAGAAGAACATCCCTGGGTGCTGCTGGTATTCAGCACAGGCTGTTGACACCAGGAAAGAAGTCCTGGAGTGATGTGTCTGTCTCCTAATACAAAGACATGCTGCTATTCAGCTCCTGGAATTCAGTTTTATGTGATTCAATCAGCTCTAACAAGAAGAAATAGTAACACATTAAGCAAAGTTCTGAGAACACAACAAATCAAAATGTTGTTTCACTGCAGCCTCCATCAGCCCAGCTGTGGCACATTTCTTACTGGATCTGTTTTTCTGCCCCAGCACAGAGAATTTATTGCTGAATGCTAGGATAAACCATGTGCTAATTCCACAGCATCTAACATAACAAGATGCTTCACATTTCTATGGAGCTCTCCAATCCAGAATTTTAAACGTGTTTTAATGGCAGTTAACTTATCTTCACAGGAACCTAATACATCAAGGCAAGACTGTCTAAGAGCTAAATCAAAGTCCTCAAGGATCATTTTTAGTCTCAGTTGCCCCATCAGTGCATTAAAAGGGTTTGAGCTGCTCCAGGAATGCCTGAAGTGGACGTTGGAGTGCTGAAGGAACATCACACATCTCAGTATTTCAGTCTGCTTTACACTACTGAAACAAAAGAAGCTCTTTTTATGTAAGAGCTGGTGCATGCTTCATTAAAAATCCTATTTAGGCTGCAGTGCTAAGCTGGTCAGATTCAGCTCTCATTTACAGCAGCATCAGGATAGGGATAGCTCCTACCATTCTTATGAACTTATTCTGCTTTCAGAGATTTCCCCCTCCAAAGAATCTGACCAAACTGGTCTGATTTTCTCTCAAATACACTGACTCCAGATATTTGCAATGTCACCAGTGTTAACTGTGATTTACACTTGCCTAACAGAATCAAAATTAGAAGCAGTGCACTTATAACGAGACAAGAGAGATTTAACATTAAAACACAAGAGGTCAACTCTTCTCTTGCAAATCACAGGTTTCACAAATCTCCATTTACTGGTGAAAACATAATCACCATGCATTTGCAAGTGTTAACTAGAAGATTCACCGATTTTCCTGATTTGCAATTATTTTACTGCCACTACATCCATTTACTATCCTAGCCTCAGATGTCAAGTCTTTCTGAGCCTACTGCCTAGTTTTCTGCAAGAGATAATGAATTTTTATTTATTGCTTATGAAATTTTAGCAACTGCACTGCCATTTCAATCTCTAATGAAACTACCTTCCAAAACCAACACAGGGCTCTGATGATTACTAGGCTTTGATGTTTACAGAAAAATAGAGCAGAATTTGTAGAATTATACAGAAAACAGTAAACTGATATTAGCTACATGTTCATGCACAGCAATACAGCAATCATCTCTCAGATAATTCCCTCCATTTCTGAAGACTCTGAACCATACAAAAACATCCAGTTCTCAAGAGGTGATGGAGAGGCAGAGGAGGGTATCTTCTCTCTGAGTAAATTCCACAGCTGCAGGAATCCCAGCACGTGTAGGGAAAGAGCTGCTCATGGCCAGCAAGACACAGATTTGCTGCAAACCCACTGGGACATGACCCAGCCCCTCTGCTGAGAGCAGAGAGAAGGTGTTGGGGAGGGGTTTAACTTTTACTCATGTCCCAGGAAAGAAACAGAACAAAGCCCCGACACACTAAACCCTAATTTGACAAAGTTTTTTCACATGAACAGCAGTTAGTTGTTTTTTGACCCCTCGAAGTTAAAGGATACTCACAAATGCTGCTGCTGATTTATCAGGGAAGGACTAAATCAGTGTAGCTGCCTCAACTGAAGAGATGGTTCTGCTATTTATTGTAATTAGCAGCTGCCTTGTGGAGGAACTGTTAACAGCCAGCCAACACAAACTACTAGGAGCTGAGCACTGGCCTTGGCACTTTGGGCTGCAACTGGAACTTCTTACTTCTGGGAGAAAAAGAGAACAAAGTGCTTTTTGGTGGTGCCATATTTTTTTCCCTCTCCACACAGAAAAGTCACACGAAGCATCTTAAAACCAAGTTTTACCAGCTTAGTCTTTAATGGTTGCTAGTGTTAACTGGTACTTTAAAAGAAGGGAAGCTTTCTAAGGGGCAATAGTGCATGAAGAGAGATGTGTGCAAAGAAAGATGATCTTATCCTAAATACTAAAAATAAATGTAGCTTTAAAAGATCCTTTAAAAACAGCTGTTGACGTTAGAGATTCAATTAAAATGTAATTAGTTATACATTCTCCTTTGAAATGAACAAGCATATTACAGCCTTCATCCACAATGAATTGTGTTTTACATTCATACCTTGCTTTTGCCTGTAAAAAAGGCAAGCTTTTACAGGAAGCATAAAGATAGGGTAGTTCTACCTAAAATCTTTGCAGTCAAAGAAAACATAAAATGATTTTTCTTTTAACTTATGGGTACAAAGCCATCTTCATTGTGCTTGCAGTGTTCATAAGATACTTCACAAGTGTTCTTAAATGCATAAAACAGAAGAAAAGACAGAGATAAATGGATGTGGGATGGTGCTTGCCATAAATTAGGATTCTGAATTAGGTCACTAAAGACTAAACAAATCTGACTCCTTAACTGTGATTTACCTGACAGAGAAATGCACTGTAAACTGCCCACCCTGCCCAGATTTGTACAGGCAACAGGCAACCAGTGGCTTTCCCTGGGGCTAATGCTATATGGCAGCACCATTGACCTGGTTTTCTATGGAAACTCCACGGATGTTTTCAATTCCAGCGAGGAGCTGCAGCCTCGGTCATAGCCATCAAACTCCACATTAGACATTCATGCAGCATTAGGCATCCCCTGGCTGCCAAGGGCCACACAATGAGACATTGTCTGACCCAAAAGTCATGTAATTAGGCTGATGGGAACAACACCAGCGGATGGTGCATTGAGCATATCCTAATTTTGGATAGGCCATTCTTTGGCTGCCTGACTACCAGTTAGCTGGGGAAGAAGTGAAGCCTGCTATTATCAACAGACAACTTTGCTGCTAAGCCAGAGCAATGATGAAAGGGCTGTTTGGCTTGAAAATCACCACTGGGGAGAGGAAGGGCAGCCACAGAGCCGAGATGCTCTCAGAAACAAACAGGAGACCCCACTTTTAAGTACTGCTTGTTTTTGCAGAGTGGGTGACCCTACCTCCTGGAAGCCATGTCCCCAGCAAGAGCTCCAGCATGGGGCTGCACCAGCTCAGTGATGGCCCAGCACTCATTATAACATCTAATTCCAAAGGCTTCAGAGGCAGCAGGGTGAGCACAGAGCTTGAGGCAGAGGGGAGAGGTGTGAAATTCCTCTCATTAGCAGCGCTGCACATTTGTGCACAGGCTCTCTCCTTAAAAGTCTGACCTCCTGCACAGCCAGGGAAGAGCTTTCCAAGAACCATGTGACTCCAAAGATTGAGGACATGTTCTGCCAGAGTGGGGTTTTAATTTAAATTAGTCATAGAAAATTTCATTTTTGTGGCCTGAAAACATCTTCAACTGTGTCAAACATGAAGCAGTTTCATAATTGCACGTGGTAGATTCTTCTTTTTAAAGAAGTGACATAAGTAGAAAGAAATACAAATGTTTGTGGAACTTTAAACCTCCCTGTCTGCACTTGTGTAACAGTTACAAATAACTCAAAAAATATCTTGTGACTTCAATTTCCAACAAGGAGTGTATCAAGACATTTAGGAATGTGACTTGTCTCTGGAAATTGAAACAGGCAGCAACTGCATTCACCTCTTTTGTCAACTATGTACTCAAAATTGTGAGATTTTAGGTACATGTTTCATGCTACTTAATTAGAGCAAGGCTCAGACAAACCCAGCTGTTTCCAGCCTTTTTTTTTAAATTATTTTTTCCCTTTTTAAACACGCAGTGTAAGACCTGCTCAGTTGTAGCTGTATTTGTATGGAAACAGCAACCCAGCCATGAGGAGTAAGAATGGACCTTGTTATCCACATAAATTGTGAGCAATTTCACAACATCAATCCCCTTCTGACATTTCCTGGTGTAAGACATCACTGCTCCCACCCACCTTCACCTGCAGGAACATCCAGCCCCTGCTGGGACTCTGGATGATCCTGGTAACACTAACATTTTCATCCCCATTTAAAAGGGCAGCACGTTTAAAGTGTTACTAGTGTTACCCCGGAGGAGGCAAGGAAATCCCGGGATACAGAAGTTGCCTTTGTGTATCCACAGTAAAGCCTGCCAGGGTGATACATGTGTCATCTATTTCTTCTCAATCAAGCCCATCTCACCTCTGAGGGCCGCGGGAGGGTGGGAGATTCTTACATTCACCAAAAAAAAGGTGGTTCAAATAACATTTGAAACCAGAAATCTGGGAAAAAAACCCACCCAAGGATTGCAGATATAATCCAGTGTTTGTTTGCTGTAGATCAATGTGATTCCACACGCTGGATTGTGGACTGATTAATTAGGAAGCATCAGTAATAGTTCTTTGTACTTACATCAGGACTTCCACCTCAGGATACTTCAATAATGTCAATTCATTAATCTTCACAATACTGCCTGTAAGTAGGTGTCATTAGTTCATTCACAGATGGAAATCCTGAAGCACAGAAAAGGTGAAATTAATTAGCTGAGATGATACAATGAGTCAGTTTAAAGAACTAAAGATCCTGAAAAACACTCCTTTTTCTAACTCTTAGAGGGAGGTGATTTACTTGCCCTTTGCAGTTAAATCATGGAAATAATTTCCAAATGTGTAACAGAAACTTTTGTGACTCTTACAAAACCACTGTTTACAGGTCATGCTCTCATTGAAATTTTCTTTTGATTAAAATGGCTTCTACTGTTTAGCACACCCATCAAAATATAAAGAACATCAAAATGAAATAAAACTGCCACTAGATCTATAATGAACTGGAGCACTGCTACTGTTGTTTGAGGTCTAAATTAAAGCTCTTTTGTAGAGGGTAAAAGTGAATAAAACATAAAGACAAAGGACAAAATAAGAGATGACAGACTATTCACCCATTAATGGCCATCACATTTACAAGGCAATTGCCATTCATACTAATACAAAGTGGACCACACAATTCTACCAGGTATGAAAGGCAGAAGAGCCCTCGTACATAAGAGGAAAAAGCACTTTACTGTATTTTATCTCCATCACAAGTGGAAAACCAGTAATGAGGAGCATCAAAAATCTCTTTCCATTCTCTATTGAAAACTAACAAAGGACTTCTCTTGGTGCAATCCTATCAAAGGTTATAAATTTCTGAAGACAGCTAATCAATCACATTTGTCATGGCAGAGGTATAAGATACACTTAATACAAGAGTATTTAACTTTTTTTTATAACTGACTGATTCCACTAAACAATAATCATCTTCAGAGTGGAGAGCTATAGGTTATTGCAAAGGACAGGGCAAAAAAAATTCCCTAACAAAAATAACCACGAAACCCACATTAGGGAGAAATCCTACCTGTGTGCCCTGCCTAAGTGTATACATGCAAACAAACCTTATTTGCCAGGTTACTTTATGAGGGGAACTAAATCCTACTATTTCACAGAGCCCTAAACTCTGAAAAATGCAACCCAGGGCAGATACTCATGGCTTCTGTAGCCACATCCCCACCTGATATTCCTTTAGGCCGCTAATTCAATTTCTCATGATAGATGCTATTTCCCAAGACTGCACAAATCTTAAAAGATCAGGGCTCTGTGGTGCTCCCATGTATGCATGTATATACCTGGGGCACAGTCAGAGCTGCATGTGCTGGATCTGCACAGATAACATTAAAGAATAATCCAAACACCAAGTGCCTGGATAGTTTTGATACAGCTCCATCACAGGAGAAGCACATCATGATAGAACCTATCTCGCTAATAGCAAATAAGCTTTTTGCTTTATAATCAAAGCTAAAACTTAGATGAGATATAATTATTTCATATATCCTACTGTGAAAGCTTCATTAAAAACCTTACTATTAAGTAATAAAACTGCAATACAAGTTTTTCCATAATTACAGCAAGTTTCTATTAACACCAATGCACTAAAAAGGGAAAGATTTTCTAATTGATGATTTCTCTGCAGTCAGTTGTGTACACAAGTACATATAGGATATATGATCACATTTATATGTAACTCTCTGTGTTTCCTGAGTATGAAGCAGGAGAGCACAGGAGTTAGGAGTGCCTACCACATCACTCACCATGGGGCAGAGCACATATTCACCTGCAAACTCGGGCCCTTCGGCGCTTGCAGGTAGACTGTCATAAACAGGTAAACCAGAAATGCAAATGATTATACAGACTGAAGCCTCCCTTGCCTACCTTAGATTTAAAATAGCCTTTGTTCTCTAATTAAATCATCTCTACTAGAGAGACAACTCGAGTTACAGGAAACACAAATAAGCAGAGGGAGGGTGAATAATTCCTTTTTGCTATTTCTAGATCAATTAAACACAATACTCACCAGCTCTTCCAGCAGCAGAATCCACATTCACTTCAGTGACAGCAAAGCGTAATTTCAACTTCCAAAATGGCAAGACAAAGAGAATGGAGGAAAAAAGATGGGTGATGGGGTTGGCAGAGAGGAATGAGAAATATCAAACAAAAAGCGATTTAAATACCTTACAGTGTTAGATTCTTATTGCTAAATTTAAAGTTTGCTTTTAACTCTCATTTCAATGGATTCGCAGGAAAAAAAATCTAAAGAGTAAATTTAGGTTTAATTGATCATTATAATTTATTTTATTAAAATAATATAGCAGAAAGACCTTTCTTCCAGTAAAGGGTTCTGGCTTTGATGTCTGATTGTTATGCAAATTCTGTGAAGAACAAGATACGGACAGAGGAATAATTAAACTTAGGACTTTGTCTATAATAATTCTTACATATGAAAATGGTTTGAGATAATGACGTGTACATGCACTGGGAACCATACAAATGCGTTGGGAAAGCCAGGAAACTCCCACAGACGTGAAGGTCCTCACCAAGCAGGGGCTGGGCCAGCAGGGCCAGGCTGCTGGCACGTGCCAGGGGCACCCACAGCCCCTGAGTCCCCGAGCACCGAGGAGCTCTGGGCTGGACATCCCCAGGAACAGCTCCCAGCACCCACACACGAGCACTGGACAAACAGAGTGAGCTTTGTTCTGGAAGATAAACATTGACCATATACATCTATATATTTCAAAGCACTCAATTAGAAACTGAACTTTGCCCCTTTCTCAGGCTTTGAAATATTCCGGCCCCGAACACAGGCCTTTATTCTCCTTCGGTGTGGGCATCCCTCTTCCTCTCCTGCTCCAGCACACCATATGGCTCCCGACCCTGGGACAAATTCTGCACTGATTTATGGCCTCTGCACTCTGAGGGAATGACCTGCAGCATAAATCCAGGGCCAGAGCACATGGGCAGCCTGCACGTTCCTCCCCACACCGGCCCTGCTCCCGTGTGCTCGTCTCTGCCAGCCGAGGATGGGGGATTGACACCCCACTCTGGCAGCAGATCCGGGCTCAGAGCACACCAGGGCAACCCAGCGAGTAATGAGACCCTTCTGGTTTGTGCCAGCACAGCCTGAAACGGCCTCCAACAGAGAGGGGAGATGCACCAGCCCTGCCAGCAGTGGAGGGTGCAGGCAGTGGAGGTTCCTTGGGTGGGTGAACGCTGCTGAGCCCCCTGGCTCTGCCACCACCACGGGGCATGTTTGGAAGGATGGGCAAAATGCACTCACTGGATGACAAAGCAAGAGTAATCCAGGCTGGTCCTTCTGCAGGCAAAATAATTCCCAAAGAGGAGTGAACACAACCAGTTTTTAAGGCACTACAGCCCATCTTTCCATCTCGAGACAACGCACACATGGAGCATGTAAAGGGGCTGAAACAGTGTGCAGGGGCTGAAAGGCAGCCAGAGCCATGGACCCAGAGGGGATTGCCTTTGTTTCCACCACAGCCTGGTAAAGAAACAGCAAGTCCTGCAAGATGACCATGGACAACGAGGCCAGTTGGATTTACTGACAGGCTGGGCAGCCCAGGCCAGGGCATTCCTGGGGCTGCTCTCCAGAGGCTGATCACAGCCATAACACCACTGCCAACACCGGGGACGCAGCAGGATTGTACATCATGGGGAAGAAAAGGAGGAGACTTTAGTTTTAACGATTCGTTCATCTTATCTACCTTTTGGTTTCACTAAGCTTGAAAACCAAACAAAGTGATCAAATTCACTTTTTTATTTATAGTCATTTTCACAACTTCTCCCTGAAAACTGCACAGGATGTTTACACAGACATGAGAAATTGATTGACGCATCTTGAGAGCATTTCCTAAACACGTATCATCAAGAAAATATACACATGGACTTAAACTTCCTGATCTCTAAAGTAACTGATTTTGCCAAGGGTTTTTTCAGTGTCTGTACTGCTTATGTATTTAAACACATCTTCTCTGCCACTCTCTGGATTCTTTTCCACATCCTTGGGGTGGGGGGTTTCTGCCCCCCATCCAAACCTCCAAGATTCCTGACATAGATGCAACACTCAGTGATGGATTTTAGCTCTACAAATCGGATGATACCACAACCACAGTTCAATGAAAGAAGCAAAAATCAAATCAAATCAAACAAAGAGATCCCATCATCCCCTGCCGCATCGTCCCTCCTCCCCCTTCCCACCCAACCAGCAGCTCTGGAGTCCATAAAGGAGACCGGAGCAGAGCAGCTCTGCCCATACACTGCTAAGCACAAAGTAGGCAAATGAAATAAGCTACACACTCTGCCTTTCCTTTGTTGTTTCCACTCACCCACTGAAAAGGGCAACAGAAGCTCTAAGAGAAACACTTAGGGATGTGCAGCACCTTCTGCAATCTGCTCCAACACACATCAGCCAACAGCCACGTTGTTCCCACGGACTCCACCGAGCAGCACAAGTCCTGCAGGGCTTGCCCGGTGTGTCCGCGGGCTCGGCCGAGCGTCCCTCACCCCAACGCCACCGCTGGCACCAGCAACGCCAAACCAACCTCACAGGGCAATAAATATGCTATTCAAATAAGCTTGTCAACGCCAACTAGCCCAGCCACAACTGCCAAATACCACTGTCAAGGACTCAGGGAGGCTGCTGCAGCCCTTGCTCTGCTCCAGAAGTGCCAAGTTTGGGATGCAGTCCTGGGGTCCCTGGGCACGGCAGAGCCCGGAGCCTCCATCAGCACAGGGCAGCAAAGGAGCCTCCCCTGCTCCCTCCTTCAGCTGCTTTTCAGTTTCCTACTTCCAATGCTTTGTCTGCCAAAAGTAACAATTCACACGAACCCAAGTACTTTTCATGACTAGAGAGTCTAAAAAAAAATAGTACTTTGTGCTGTGGAAAACCCCAGCAATATAACACATATTTTAAAAAGACTCTTTTTTTTTTTCATTAAAAACATATTATAAGGTATGATAGCTGGCAGGATTATTCTGGAAGCCTGCATGAGTTCCAGCAACATTAGCATGACACAGTTTAAACTCCCAACATGTTTCACTGATACAAGCAGGAAACAAAAATTCCAGAAAAAACTCTCAGCACATGAAATCAAATCACCACACAGAGTACCCTTTTTTTTCTGTAATATTTTATTTTATTTATATAGAAATACTTAAAAAAACATGAAGTAGCACCATTACTTAAGTTTTACTTTTATTATGTAGAACTTTAAATGTCAGAAAAATAAAACTCTTGATACAATTTCAAATCTTGTCTCAGCAAATATAATATTAGTATTTGACCATGAGGTTAAAGGCCCTTTATCATAAAATAAAATATACTTTGTTTTTAAACTTTGCTCAGTAAAGTACATTTAAGCTCAAGTAACGTCACCTACATATACATAAACAAGTGGTAAACAAATGTATTAAAATAGAAATACTAAAACTATAGTGGTGCAACAGAATTTTTGTAATTTCCACTGAATTCTATTTATACAAATGTTAGAAAGCTTCAACAGTTCCTTTTGACATATGTTTATACATTTCCATTTTTGTAATAATATAGAATAAAATATGCTTTATATCACTGAATAGAAAATATGCTGGGTGAAGCAGATTTAAAAGATTTTTTTCTGAACCTATAAAATCTCCATCCCAACAGAATACTGTTCAAAGCATTACACATTTTATGGTTTGTAATTCCGTTCACAATTGTGTGATATTAAAATAATACAGTGTTCTTTGCCATAAGGCCATACTAAAATAAAAAAGATTTAACCCAGCTACAAAAAGTTCACTGAACTTAAATTAAAATACTTGTAAACATCTTTGCAATATGAAATATAATTTTTCAAGTCAAAAAAGAATAAAATACTTCAATCTGTATTAATGCAATTTATCTTTAAAACCTTTAAACGTTTTTAATATATATAAGAGATATGTTACAGTTTTGTTGGTATTTTTTTTCTTTTTTCTTTTTAAAAGTCTGATAAAGCTGCAGTATCATGGTTTTTCACAGGAACTTCTTGCCCTTTCAAGAACATTCAGAAAAGTATCCACCCATAGATTTAATTATTTTGTAATAAGCATCCTAGAACTACCAGCACGTTTTACTAACAGTCCACACACCATTGTCATCATCATAAGCATCTTCTACTTTCAATTTTTTTTTTCTGGGTTTTTTTTTTTTTTTCTGTTTGTTTGTTTATAAAAAAGGGGAGTTTTGGAAGCTTCGTATTAAAGTACAGTGTAAAAACTAGCCTAGCACTAGAATGGAGTCGCCCGTTATTATTTATAGCATGCACCCGCTGTCACACCACCCCCCAGCCCTCCCTCGGCCGCAGCCCGCACCCCTCGGCGTGCGGCGGCCCCGGCCCCGCCGGCCCCCCCGGTTCGTGCCCCCGGCCCGCGGCGCTCAGGAGAAGATGCGGATGGCCTGGGTGACGGCGCTGTGACACACGGGGCACTGCGGCTCCGTCTTCTCGCAGATGCGGTTGGCGCACTCCATGCAGAAGAGGTTGTGGCCGCAGGGCACCAGCGCCGCGATCACCTCGCTCTCGAAGCACACCGAGCAGTCGCGGCTGCCCTTCCGCCGCACGCCAGAGGAGGAGCAGGAGGAGCTGGACGAGGAGCTGGAGGAGGAGGACGAGGAGGCGGAGGAGTCGGAGGGCAGCCCGGGCAGGTGGGCGCCCAGCCCGTTGGCGTAGAGCGGGTAGGAGGCGGCCAGCAGCCGCCCGCCGGGGTCGCTGCGCACCCGGCGCGCCAGCGGGTGCTCGGTGCCGGCCGCGCTGCCGTGCAGGGGCGGGGAGAGCCGCGCCGGGGGCGGGGCGGCGCCGCGCCGGGGGCCGCTCACCAGCAGCGCCAGGTTGGCATTGGCGGGCGCGGCGCCCGGGAAGGCGGCGGCGGCGGCGGGCGAGGGCGCGGGCGAGGGCGGCGCGGCGGGGCCGCGCTCGAACTGCGGCCAGAGGAGGGCGGCCCCGGGCGGCGGGGCGGGCGCCAGGTCGAAGCCGGGCGGCGAGTCGAAGGGCAGCTCGGAGCAGCAGTCCGGGGAGGAGAGGACGTCGCCGCCGCCCCCGCCGTACACGTAGCCGTTGGCGCTGTTGTTGTTGTTGTTGCCGTTGTGCGAGAAGCTCAGCGCCGGGCTCGGGGGGCTGTAGTCGGCCAGGCGGGCGCTGCCGCCCGCCCCAGTGCCGCCCCCGAAGTAGGAGTCGGTGGAGGCGCTGCCCAGCGAGCTGGAGCTGTCGTTGCGGTAGTTGCAGAAGGGCTTGCGGCCCGGGGTGGGTGTGATGCTGGGCGGCGTGGGCTTGCTCCAGAGGCTGCCCGTGCCGTTCAGCTCGAAGCCCACGTCCGTGCCATTGGCGTGGAAGTCGTTCTCGTCCGTCAGCTCGATGATGCCGCCGGTGCGCATGGCGATGTGTGCCTCGATCTCCTCCCGGGCCCGGTCCACGTTCTCTGGCATGCCTGTCACCTCAAAGACCGGCTCCTTGTCCCGGCTCGGGGTCACGATGTACGTGTGCGTCTGCTGCTGGATGCGCTTGATGGTCGCCCCCTTGGGCCCCACGACCAAGCCCACCACGCGATAAGGCACCCGCACCTGGATGGTGGTTTGGCCGGGCAGGTTCGGGGGGCCGGGAACGGTGCCGTTCAGGGCTGTGTTCTTGTTCCGCGAGGCTCGGATCATGGAGAAGTGCTCGGCCGCAGAGATGATCTCCCTGCGGGCCATGGCCACATCTTCCTTTCTGCCCGTCACAACAAAGAGCGGCTCCTCCCCGCGAACCGGGGTCTTGATGTAGGTGTTGGTCTTTGCACGCAGAGCTTTGATTTTACAACCTGGGAACGAGATGCGGAGATGGAGGGCGAAGGGGAGGGGGAGGAAGGGGAGGTGGTGGGGGAGAACCGGTTACAACCCATTGTTTGGGTGCAGCTAGGGAGGGGAAAAAAAATACACACCCACCCGAAACACATTGCCCCCAACCCCAGGTGATCGCTGGCATCTCGTCCGGGAGCCTCGGTCACGGTGTAAAGTAATGTCAGCCCACAGCCCTGGCACACGCCCAAAGGCATCGCAAGTGGCCACCGACACATCTGCCATGCAAACTGCCCCAAAACTACCAACGTGCAGTTCATAGGGTCGGTAACAGAGGGGGGAAAAAAAATAAAAAAGGGAGCGACAAAAAAAAAAAAAAAATTAAAAAAAAAAAAGCGTGCAGGAAAACTGCATCGCCAGAAAAAAAAAAAAATTAAATAAAATGCAAGCAGCCCTCACAAATCAACACACCCGCCAGTCCACATTCCTGCTCAGCACTTTCCTTTTGGAAAAATAAAATCAGTTCTTAAGGTGAGGAGCAGCGGCTGTACCGAATGAGCCATATTCCCCACTGCGGATGCTTTATTCCAACCCCATTGTTCCACTTCTCCACTCCATTTCTCTTCCTTAAAAATAATCCACGATTTCTAACTTTGGGGTGGTGGAGGGGGGAAAGCACCGAGGCTCCCATTTTCCTCCCGTTTCCTCTTGCAAATCTTAACTTTTGCAGCCGGAGGAAAGGACAGATTTTTATTATTTTCCTGATTTTTTTCCCCAACCCGGCAGTTGAAAGTGCATCTCGAAACTGATGCATAACACTCCTCGGAAACATCACGTCTGCCGCTGCACTTTCTTTGTCTGGGGGAAGCCGGCACTGGCCACCACCGCACGGCTGCAGCGTTCCTGGGAATGGCCAGTGTCGCATCTGAGCAGCCCGCCCGGCAGCGCGGAGGGGAGACCCGCGCCCCCACACCCCCTCGCATGCAGGCACCCACCTTGTCTCCCCACTATCTCAGCGACATGTTCCGAGCTGGGCACCGGGACGCATTCAGTCATGTTCACGCTCTTTTTCCGAGGCTCGTTGTCGTAAATGGAGCCCGTCTCGTCGTTGTCCAGCCCCAGCAGGGAGAGCTGATCCAGGGCGATCTGAAGGGCTCTTTGGTCATCCAGGGTCTCTCCCCCGCCACCACCACCACCACCGCCGCCGCCGCCGCTCCCGTTCCTCTCCATGTCTGCAAAAAGCGAGCTGGGCATAGTCCCTGTGTGTGGTGCACCCTCCGCCTGCGCTCGGCTCAGTAGTAAGAGATCAGACACAAAGGAGAACCCAAGGCAGATGGCCAGCAGGAGAGAAGGGAAGGGAGGGTGGGCGACTGCTGGAGACCGGGGAATTGTTGCCTTTTGCTTGTATATTTTGTATCTTTTTTGCTTTTTTTCCTCCTCTCAGTGCAATCCGGTTTATAAGATGTTCTCAGGACCCCCCCCACGACTCCCCCCCGAGGTTTTTTTTTCGGTTGGCTTTTTTTTTTTTCCTTTTTTTTTTTTTTTGTCGGCTGGGGGTGGGGTGGGGGGGGTGGGAAGAGGATAAGCGAGAGGAGCTCCGATGGCTTCCCCCCCTCGAGTTCCTCGCCGGCCACAATGCCAAGCGGCGGCAGCGTTTCTTTAAGGAGCCCCTCCCAGGCTCCACTCCACTCACTCAGCGTTTTTTTTTTCCTCCTCTCCCCTCCTCTGTCTGAGGCTCTGCTGCAGCCAGACGGCTCTGGAGAGGCGGGCGGGCGCGGGGCGGGGAGCGGGGGCCGCGCCGGGCGCCGCAGCGTAAGCGCCGCTCGCTGTCACCGCGCGCCGCCGCCGCGCGCCGCGATTGGCCGGGGCGGCGCGGAGGGGCCGGCGCTGCCCCCCCGGCCCGGCCCGGCCCGGCCCCGCTCTTTGTTGTCGGCTGCCGAACAATACCGGGCACCGGCCCGCCGGCCGCCGCTCCCCCCCGCCTCCCCCCCCCCCCCCCACCCCCGCCCCGCGCCCCCGAGCGCCCGCCGCCAGCCCCACCTGAGCGCCGGCGGAGGGGGCCGCGCTTGGGGTGCGTTTTTGCGGCGGGGGGGTTGGTTCGGGGTGTGGGGGGGTGCCCTTTGTGCGCCGTCGGGTTCGGGAGCGGCGGCGCCGCCGCTCGCCGGCAGCGCCGCAGAGCCCCCGGCACCGCCCCCGCACCGGCCCCGACCCCGCGCCGGCAGCGCCGCCGCCCCTTCACCGGCCCCGCGGGCGGCGGCCGCGGGCGCGCGGAACCCCCCGCCGGCTCCCGCGCGGCCCCGCCCGGCACGCGCCCCGCGCCTGCGCGCCCCTCCCTCCCCCGGCGCGCGCAGTGCGCCCGCGCGGGGACGGGCCGGGCCCTCAGCCCGCTCCGCCCGGGCCCTCAGCCCGCTCCGCCGCCCCGAGCCTGAGCTGCGCCGGCCGAGGCGCCTCCCGGCCCGCCCCGCTGGCGCTGCAGCCCCGGCGGGCGCGGGGTCAGAGCCGGTGGGAGCCGCGGCCTCGCCCCGCCCCGCCCCGCCCGGCGCGCCCTGGGCGCGGGGTGACGGTGACCCGAGAGCGGCCGTGTCCCGGTGCCGGCCTGCGGCCCCGGCAGCGCCTGCCGGCCGGAGCGCTCTGACACCTCGGTCCGCTCGTAAGGAGCCCGAAGGATGGGAACGCCTCCCGCACAGCTGCTCCAGCGTAGCATCACCAGCATCTTACAGCGCCTTGCTAAACCACTGGAAAATAAATCACCTCTGCCTCTTGCCTGGACTTTGGATGACCAAATGACTTTCTTTCACCTCTACCACCACAGGACCCTTCAACCAGCAAAAGTGGTTTTTTTGTCAAGTACTCTGTCACAAAGACCTCCCTTGATGGGAGGATTAGACATGAAAGTGCCCTCACCGTTCTCATAAAAACACCACCATCACATTTGATTGCTCTGGCTCTTTTCTGTGCCTCTATAAACATCCATACTCAGTCCTTGCCAGCTGTCAGGTACAAACCCCTGATTTTCTCAGAGTAATCATATAACAAGCAATTGTTTTCCAATATCAGGTGTGACAGGGACAGACGTTTACAAGTGCACCCAGATCTGTTTAGCCAGCTGCCTGTACAAACAAGTGTAACAAGTCACAGGTAATTGTTTACATGCAGTGTTTATTGCAAATTACTGTCACTTCGCCAGGATGTTTGAATGTTGTATAACAAAGCTCCAGTGGATTGTTTTCCAGCAAGGGTACACACTAGTGATCTGCTTTCCTAAGTGCTGAGCTTGTCCCATCAACTAAGGAAACTGAAGTTTCATATTTAAAAGATTACTTATTATACCGTTTTACTTGCATAGGCAGCAGGTCTGGTTTCCATAGGGTAAACATGAGGTCACTTATAAGTGCTCAAGGATCCCTAAACTTACAACAACAAAATAATGCTCTTTGTTATTAAATAATTTTTTGAAAGTTTGATTCTTTGCAATCGTTTTAGTTCAATGAGTCTTAAAATCTGTGAGACAGAACATTACTGTATGCATTTACCAGACAGGGCAGGACAGGACAGAGATGAGATGAGGGAAAGACACATCAGTGTAGGGAATTAGTGTTGTTGGAGTCCAACAGTGAAAGTCATAAGTAATGAAATGCAGGGATATGAGGAGAGTGGTTGGGTTGTGCTTGGATTTCACCTGTTCTTTGTTTTGTTTCTTCACCTGACTTGTCCATTTTTTCTTCCTTCCTCTTCCAACCCCATCTGCTTAAACAGATCAGTGTTACCATACTGAACAAGGAGAAAAAGAGAAACAAGTTATCATCAGGTTTATGTTCCTCTATAGAAAAATTTCCCAAAGCAAGATTCCAGGCAGAGCTGGCTTTATTTTTAATGTTAAGCTAGAAGCTCTAATTAAAAATGCTTAAAATGCACTTCAGAATGAGCACGATACTTCCAGGGAGCAGGGGGAGAAGAAGATGCATTTCTGGGAGACTAAGCCTGCACTGGTGTTCCAAGAGCCCCATGAATCCTGTGGAATGCTCCAACATCTTAAGCACTATTACTTTTTTACTATTTTGGAAGATGTTTAAGAGCAAACTAGAGGGAATAATAACAATTAAAAAGTTATACTGGTGTACCTTAAAAGCCCCATGCACCAAGAGCGCAGCCCCCGGGGAGCACGGCAGCTACGTAGCAGTATGTTCATATGGCAACAATAAACACACACCAGATTCATACAAATCTACTCCCTCCACAGAAGTATTGCTTCAGAATAACTTAATCAGGTCTAAATTAAAGTGTTATCTATCTCCAGAACACCTTTCGTTCCATAAAACCTTGAAACATGCACAGAATTAAACTCCATCTCTGGGGGAGAGACCAACCATCCACCTAGCAATTTACAGCAACTTAACAAAAGCAGGAAGGGAGGATATATTACAGGCAAATACAGGACTCGTTGCAGGAGGAGTGTAATTCTCAGTCCTTTTAGTTTCTCTCTGTTATCATTTCCCATTTGTGACAGAAGTAATAAAACTTCCTTCCTCCAACCTTTATTTAATTAAAGTGTAAGGTCTTTGGGGCAGTGAGCTTACTGTGTGTGTATATACAGCACCTAGCATGAAGAGGTCATGAATTCATCTCAGCCCTTTAAATACTCCTCTAAATACAAAGCATTAACAATAATAAGAATAGGATATAATTTTCATTTAAAATGGATGAGTCTTCTGTTTTCAATTATCACAAAGAATAAATTACATGCATCTCAGGGAATAATTAAATTAAGGGTTAAGGGAAAGTATTTCATACCAGAGACTTGTAACTCTGGGGTTTTTTGTTTTTTTTTTTACTTAAAGACAGTTCTGCCCACTCTTACAGCATTTACTCAAAATTCTTATTTGCCATAATATTACAAAATAATGTCCCAAATCCCATAGGCCAGCTCATCAGTTAGTGTAGGGGTATGGTTTAATCTGAGGTAGTGCATGTGATTACTGTGATAACATACCCAAATTAACCTTTTGCATTTGCAATAAACTGCAATTAGCAATCTGCAGACAAATGACAAGTTCCTTCGTTTCCTGTAATATGCAGCAATACACAAGCCAGATTTCCTATTGAATCCCATATTAACCTACATTCGGTGGCAGTGAAATCTCAGAGCACCGTGTCAGAATTTATCATCTTTCAATGATGTCAGCTCCACCTCTTGACAGTTCTAGATGAGATGTTTATAAACAACTCATCCATAATCTGACCAATTTCAGCTGAAAATGTTTATCATTTTTTCACCAGTTGTTCCAGCCACTTTGAAGGCTTTTACTAAGGGATGGGCCGAGCTCTCACAACAGTATGGTTGTGTTAATAAACAACAAGAAATGAAATGGAGATTGAGTAGTGAGTGGCTTTGTGACGCCTCTCTGAGGTGGTAGGAGGCTCAGGGGTAGGGAAGCTGCAGAAGTGCCTCTTTCCCTTGTGATAAAGAATGTCACATCAAAAACTACAAAACGGGAAGATGATGTTTCCACAAGCACTTTCATTCCCACAATTCCACACCTCTCCCTGCTACAGAATTCATTTGCAAAATATTTTTTTAAAAACAAAGACCTTCTGGGACAAGTCGTGAAAAGCAATTTTGCTGCAAACCAGAAAAAGCCTCGCACCTTTAACAGTCACCATCAGTCTAAAAATGTTGATACAGTACCATAAACCTGAATCAGCTCCTAGCAGCTTTACTGAAGTGCTTGTTTCCAATATAATAAAACGACAAAGATTTTTGTAATAGGCATCACATAACTGCACTTCCTTCATATGCCTTTGCAGGTAGTGTGACATGAGCGATGAGCGTGTGCATGCATGGAGGGGATGAAGTGCCTTGCAAGAATGCAGTTTTGTTTAACATGAGTGATGGAAGGGAATTCAAAAAGCATAAAGATGCCTTTGTAATAAATCAGAACTAACCAGCCAGATCACCTGCCCACTTTAAGGCTCTCCACCAGGGTTTGAGAGTGGCCTCCTTCAGTTATTGTTCCGCCCTGCCTCCCGCCCGTGAAGCAGGGTTATCGCGCGGTGTATCTGAATGGAGTGGTGTTTAACAACCGTGCCAAACAGAGTTCGAAATTCAAATCCTTTCTGCCTCTCCTTTGCTCTCACACGACGTGTCTGGAGCCCATCCTTCCCGTCTGCTCCCGCGAGCAGCTCTCCCTCTCCCTCTCTCCCAGCGGAGCGCTCCCGCTGCGCGGCTGCGGGATTGGAGCTCTTTGTTACCATGGCCCGTGGGCCAGCTCTGCGGCTGCGATGCAGCGCCGGCGTCTCCGGGCTGCGAGGCACCCACCGCACTCGTGGGCACTGCCTCTTCAACTGGGCTGGGTTAAAAAGGAAAAAAAAAAAAAAAAACCAACAAAAAGGGAAGATTTATATCTGTATATATATTTATATCTGTTTAGACTGAGCTAGATAACTCATAGATCTATGAGGTACCTCATAACCTTGAGTTTTTTTAATCAGTTTTAATCTCTGAAATAGTAAATTATAATTAAAATTTAATATAATTTTAATCTCTCAAATGGTTAATTATAATTATGGTCATAAAACATGTACAACCGTTGCTTCCTCTCTCCTCCATCCCTCACCTCCTACTCAGAGATGCTACATGAAGAAAGAGAAAATAATTGTCCCTTTAATGGTAATTGTTTATAAACTCCTTTTCACAGAGACTATGTTTATATACAATGCCTAGGCAAAAACCAGGCACAAACGCAATACTCATAATAAACGAGTGAATAATACATCCCTGACCATAATTCCAGTGCTCTCCAACAAAAGAATATCTAATTCCTGTCATAGAATTGCCTTGTAGGTTGAAGTTCAGCATATAAATACACATGGGAAAAAGATTAGATTTTAATTGATAAGTATTAATCATCATTCACTGCTGTCTCTGCAGGAAGCCCTGTGTTAAAGCATCTAGTTAATATACAGTATAATGGATAACCTTGAGGCAGAAGCTCTTGCATCTGTCTCTATCCAAGAAAAAATGTCAACATCAGCCTTTGTTGTAGCAAAATACCCTGACATCTGAATGGAGTTGCTGCTGCTGGAAAATTGACTGTCCCCAGTGCAATCCTTCCTAACATGGGTCCAGTGCTTAACCTAGAGATGAGGCCAAATTAAAAATCTTTATCTGTGCACACCTGTCCTTAGGAATATTTGAAATCTGGTCTGGGTCAGAATGCTGTGTTTGTGGTGCGTCTCCTCCTCTCTGAACAAACACATTTCTCATGTGATGCTCTCACTGCAACCACAAAGCATTAGCACTCACAAGAGCATCATTGAAGATACTCAGGCTGTTCATTGAGAACAAAGCCATTAATGATTAATACCATGGTAGGAGAAAATGTAGCAGCATTTCTTGGCAGCTGAAATGTGGCAATGTCTGTCCTACGTGCAAAAGACTCACAAATACCTTCAGCTCCTCTTACATAAAATCATTCTTATTAACTCTGTGGGAAAGGGAATCAAACAAATCCCCCGAGCTAAAGAGAAGGAGATTTTCACATGTAGAACTGGATATATACAATACATCTCTCTCTGACTGACCCAGCAGATGCAGAGATGCATTTACGTATCACAGGCATTACTGTCCCAGCAGATGCTATAAAGTTGTCACTGACACAGACGCTCACTGTCCCCGCAGATCTGTATTTTGGGAGGGAATTTTCGTACCACAGACGCTACTGTCCCTACAGAACCACATCTGCTGGCCGAGTTATTGTTCGACATACTCTTCTGCCTCCAGCAGATGTGAGAGACTGCCAGGACAGCAGGCATTTCTGTCACAGCAAATCTCCATCTCCAGGGAATTAAACTGCAGCTTAAACTACTGCACTCTCTGAGCCCTTTCTGTGGACAATACTGACAGGGAGGAGGCAGCATAAACCAATGAAAATGTAATGTTGGGCACCTAGAACATCACCATTAACTCTGCCTAAATATGGCTGTGTTTGGGGATATGCCAGGAGAAGGAAAAGAATTACTTGCAAGCTTCTCCCACCCCTCCTTTAACAAATATTCCTTCAGAGAAACATTCAAAGGAAAAAGTGTCTGACACCACTTTCATATAACAGATCTGGAAAGGCAGAAGTCTCTCATGACTACAAAGTTGACAACCTTAATGCCCTGTAACAGTGACCAAGTGCTAGGTCATTTCCATCTTGCTTTTGAACTGAAAATTTTCTGAGTTTCTAATTTATTAACACCAGAAGATTTGATCCCCAATTCTAGAGGTGCAGAAATAAAGAGAAGGGCTTTGCTTTCAATCTCTTTAATTTGGGCCTTCATCTTTTGAGACTCTGCATGACCTCCTCTCAGACTCAGGGTCCAATGGCAGCAGCAACCAGCTCCTGTGCAGCTGTGCTGCCAAGCAGAAACTGTCCAGACACAAGGAAGAAAATCCTGGGCCTGTGCTAAGACATGACTATGGCTAGACTCTCCCTCTGGAGTGAACTCAGCCTAAGGCCCATACCAACACATGTACCTACATATAAATAATATGTTTGGTATGTGAGCCTGCACTTGGGAGCTGGATGGGGCCTTTTTTTTGCCTGAGTATCTTTGGTACCAGAGAGAAAAACCCTCCCCTGGTAATCTGCAGTAATGTAAACCCTGCTTGAAGACACACCATCCAACTTTGGAATTCCCCTGTGGGGAGTCCAGGCATTTATCTTTATCTGAAGCATCAAGAGCTCTCCATTGGCAAAGGCAGGACACACAAATTCCCAGGGTAATAATCTGATACAGCACAGCAAAACCTATATCCTTGGAGCAGATTGTGGGAAAGCATCAAAATTTTCGTTGCCCTGCCAAAGCAAACGAGATGTTTCAAGCCCCATCATCTGCTCTGCAGTTCACACCCTTCCAGTGCTATCTTTTTCAGATGCCACGCCACACTGGTTAGTGGCAATGCTGTTGTCATGTGTGACTCATTCCATTTTACTGGAAATTAGAAAACCACATGCTGCACTGAAGAACTGCTTATTTATGTAGTCATATAATCCCAGAGAGAACTCATCCTGCCATTATTTGTATGCAGATTATTTCAGAATTTTGGAAATGCAGGTTTTTACCAGGGTTCATCCAGAGGATAGATTAATCAGTAGCACATTGCTCTTTCCAGGGTCTGTTGTGCCCTTCATACTTTCCAGTATGCCCCCCTGGAAATGCAAATGGTATTTTAGAACAGAGTACCTTCGTCATTACAGCATGTGTGGGAAGCAAAACAGAACACAGGGAGCAGTGGAATTGGAGGTGCCTGAGCACAAGAGTCTGTCACGTATTTATTTCAGCTTTAGGCAGGTGAATTTCACCCACAAGGAACAACACAATCTACTTGGTCTTGTTTGTTTCTTTTTTAATGGTGTGCCTTTCTAAAGCCTCCTCAAATATTTCCTGAACACATCACAATGCTACATTTAGTGATTAATGCTCAGTATGAGTGAGATGAACTGGCATATCCGGGACAACAAAAAATTGCAGAGATGTCACCAGTGCATTCTTTCTGTGGATTAAGAATTACTGGATAAAAACATTAATGCTTTTAACCAACATTTTATGGTGACAACAAATCAAACTGGATAATTCTGAGTTCTGAAGCACAGGTCTGGAATAACACGTGATTCAAAGAACCATTTCCTATATTATGAGTTTTTCTAGTCTATATCAAATTGGTGTTGCTAAAGCAGCAGCTCTAGGATCAAAAGTTAGATTTGATTGTGTGTTGACAGGCAAAGGTTCTAGAAATTCCTAAACTAAGAGATTGCATTACCTTTTACAGGTGGAGATAAACCTAGTCTTATCTTTAGATGAAGAAACTGTTAAGAAGTTTCAGGCACCGGACATTTGTGAAGAAAGAAAATAGAAATGTGAGCCATTCTTTTTTAAAGGTTAGCATAGCTTAAACATTCCTGAAAATATTTATTATCATAACAGACTAGACCTGCTGAAATGTTCTCACTTAGGATTTGGTCTTTGACATTCTCAGAAATTCTGTTCACTTCATCAAATGGTTGCCATGAAAAGCAGAATTTAGCAACAAAAAGGAAAAGACACAAAGTAGTTAAAGGCCATTTGGAAGAAGACATTTGCTTTTAATGTTACTGACTACCCCTCAGGACCCAGATTAGAGTTCTGCTATGTTTTAAAGCATTGCTTTCAAGCTTGATGGTAGTGTCAGACAATTTAAATAGATCTCCATTTTAATTTCCAATCTAGCAATATGGAACAGCTGCCATAACTTTATGCAATGTGGCAAATTGGACATTCTCATCCCTCAAATGGCAATCATCAAGAAGGGACTCAGAAAAAAACATAATATGCTTCCATTTTTACTGCCTTTTAGTAACTCCCAGTCAAAATTTTACTTTAGATAAAGAACCCAAACTCTCAATTCTACCTTTAACTTGCAGTGTCTACACTAGGAAGCAAAGGTCTTGGGTGAAAGTTGATGGGATTTCTAGAATTATTTTTCCTTCTTCCAGCCAGTGAGCTGGAGGTTTGTCCACATCCTTCTGCCTTGCACATCACCATCAGTGTTGAAGGCTCCCCAGTCAGGATTTTCCCCACAGCTGTAGAGGGAAGTTGTAGTGGAACAAGTCCCAGCTCAGCCTCACCACATCTGCCTTGTCAAAGCCCCCAGCTTCTACAGCTCTTGCATCTGGAGTGAGAGTGTGAACTGAAGTGTGACATCCTCATGCTTTTCCTGCTTCCTGGCGGAAAGAAAATGTTGAAAGGAAGATGGAAATAACAATTCTCAAGGTCTTTGTTTCTGTTTTTTTCAGACCAAGTTGACTCAAAAGGGAAAATTGAATCCAAAGGCAAAGTACTTTGAGAGTCAGATGAAAATCCTTAGCACTGGGCTCCAGTCTGGGACTGTCTAGGAAAGTTCAGCCACAGTCAAGGGAATTTGTGTGTTTGGGATATGGTACATCATAAGCACGAGCCCACGTTACACGTAGTGTGAGAAGGATTATCTCTTTAGAGTACTGAAGCATGGATGTGTTGGCCTTATTCCAGGAACAATGTCCCATCTAGCTCTCATTGTGTATTCACTCACAGATTATATACTGTGAGCACTTAGGTGAAGCTGCCACCCACTCCTCTCCTTCATTCCAAACAGAAAACTCAAAGGAGTTTTGGGACCCATCACCGCACAGGTGCTGTCACCAGTGCACCCAGTAAGAAGAAACAGAAACATTCAGGGTCCAGAGACCCTGTTTCTCCAGGGTGGACTATTTGTTTCTATAAAATAAAACACAATTTAAAAGCCTCTGGCATGTCTGATTTCAGTTGCTAAATTAACATCTCTATTCTCATTTCTGCAATGTTTATCTCTTACCAAGTTTGTGGTTTCTTGCCTTCCACACGACACAACCAGCTTCCGACCCTGAGATTTCCTTCCTTCAATCTACATTTCTCATGAAACTCAATCTCCAAGCGTGAAACCAACTCTCACTAATCTGTTTTTGGTTATCAGTTTACTCACAGGTATATTTATAAAAGGACATACATGTGGGTAGTATGCATGTCTCTCACTTGAGTTTGCCTCTGGCAGTTGCCATTTAAACCACAGAAAGCAGAACAGAAATATTAAGCTCAGCATTTTCCAAATGGGCTCCAGCTTTGGATGGCTTACTTGATGTCATTCACTTCCAGTCAATAAAAAATATTTCTTCACAGAATCAGATTTTATCCCACCTTTTACACAGTCAACTTAGATCTCAAGGGAGCAGGTTAAGAACAGATATCACAGAAAGGCAAACAGGGCAGGTTAACTACATCTCACCTCTGCCCTAGAGTGGTTGTGCATGGCTGCCTGGGACTGGAAGCAGGCTGCAAGCCTGTGTGATCAACTCCAACACCTATTCCATCACTTTGCATTTTCTTTCATTACTGGAGATAAGCATTACTTCGAGATCAAAAAAAAAAAAAAAGTAAATATAAAGTAAATATAAAAAAGCTGCAATAAAGTGGAACCAGGACTCATTTAGAGATGGAAGCTTTCTGATTTGGAGGTTTGGCCATGAGTATGCCCAAGCCTTCCTCTACATGCAGGACAGCCACAGCTCCCTAGGCTGAGTGGGGATCTGTTTGGCCTCAGACACTGATCTCAACTGCACAGCTGCTCTGGGATCACCAGTCCTGCTCCTGGGAAGGGCCAAGTACTGATCCATTCCTTACATTCACTGCAATTCCTGCCAGGGCAGCTCGTGGACACTGGTGGCATGAGCACAGTAACTTCACCTGGCAATAAGCAGTTCTCTCTCAGCCCGAGTGCATGCCAAGAACGGCCTAACCTGCTCAAGAAATTATAAGCCATGCAGCTATTTGCACTGAAACCCCTGCAGAAACAGCCCTCCCCCACTTCCTTCTCTGCTAGCTTGCTCTAACAGCAGGCAGACATAAGTGAAAGGAAAAACAATGAGAAAGGAAACTTGGGAGGGACAGGTTAGAAGCAGAAGGAAGAAGCAAAAGGTCTGACTCTGCAGACCATATTCATGATGAAAAGCATTTGCACAAATAACCTAATTGCATTCTGTGGGACTGCCGGGTGAGTAAAAGTGCTGCAAGTGCAAGCAACAATTGTAGAGGCAGGAAGCAAGTAGGAAAAGAAAGAAAAAGGAAGCCTCACATGAATCAGACACCTGCACAGAGGAGAGCAGTCTCACACACCCCAGGAAAAACAAATCAACCAAAACACTCACTGCCTTTGAGTTACTGCAGAAATATTTATAGCGCCTTTCCCGACCTCTGCCTTGCTTCCTGGCAGGCAACACCACAGAAAGAATCCTTACCACTGGCATCCCCTTCTTCTGCCAAACAAGAAAGCAGTCCCTTCCCAGAGCTCTGCTAAGGCAGGAAAAGAGAGCAGGCAGGCTGCAGGAGTGGCCTGGTCTCCACCTGGGGAAGGACCAGCGTCAACGCAGGCACACACTCACAGGAGGGAGCGTGGGCATCCCTTCCTGTGTGATGAATTGGGCCAACAGCATTGATTTTGTATTGGTTACTCTCAGCAAGGAATAACACAGGAGCCAAGGAAGTGATGGGTTCCAACAAAACCCCTCATCTTCTCTAAATGGTCATGATGAGGCACTGAAGAGAATCTGATGTCCAGTAACTGAATTGCTCCTTCTCCAGTGAGCTCTTCCAGGAATTCTCAAGGCACCTTCTATGACAGAGCAATTCTAAGATTATAAATCACTAAAATAATGCATTTATTTGTCAAAAGCTTTTCTCCTAAAATGAAACACTAGAGAGCAATCCAATCATTCCAATGAAGACATGCATTTGAATTCTCTGGGCTCACACTAATTGGCACTTTTCAAAATGTTACCAGTTAGGTTTGTCCATAAGTGTAAAAAGGAAAATCAAAATATGTCTTTCTCAGATGGGCTGATGTTTGTGAAGCAGAGCTATCAAATCAGGGAAACCAGGGGACTAAATTCAAAGCAATGAGGGTTTGAGATCATACATTAAAGGTGACAGGATCTTTCTAAGTCACCTCAAACATGAAACACTTGCAGTACTAAGTCACAAGCTTATCTGAAAAACACACACTACCACCTACTGGCAATTATTCATATATGTTATTTACATACTGATAAGTGGCAACAATACGTGCACATTTAATTTGCATGAACTTTGGTAGAACAAAGATCATTCTTCATCTTTACAATTACTAGACTTGAAGAAAAATATATTCCTGTGGATGTAGTTCCCACAGCATGTGACTAGTTATTGTTTTCTTTTCAATAAGAACTTGAACCAGAATAGCTGTTTAGTGAAACACTTCCCATTTAAGGTGGCTGTATTTGCCAGTAATGTAATATGGAATATTTTTTGGCTCATCCCTAAGTTGGTAAGGTGGTCCCACCAGGCTTACAGATCTTCCCATTTCACACCCACTGTCCTGGAAATGGGGCATAAATTATTACAGTGCTGGCATGGGACCAGGAAAGAAACCTGGGGCAAATGCTGCTCCTGGATTCAACCACTCTTCTGCCCCAGTCACACAGCAGCCTGGGAAAAGGAGGGCCATGGCTGATTGAGGAGCTAACACAAAGGAAAGATGACACTCTGAAACACCTTTTCCTCAGGCGATTCCCTGCCTTCTGCTGAAGTTCTCACCTTCTTGCCCTAAGGTTCACAGTAATGCCACAGAAATATCCTGGAGGCAGAAGTGCTGTGATTTATATGCCAGATTTGTATGTTACTAAAGGCCCTGGTGTGCACACCACACACATCACCCTGGCTGAGCTGGGGGGACATTTTCCACCTCCATGCTCTCAGAGGAGACCTCTGCATGATTGCTGAGGTGGTGCTGCTGTGGATGACGCCTAATTTTGGACATCATTCAGAATATAAAGTTGATGTTGGGACTATATCAATGTGCAGCCTGACTGAGCCCTCACCTCAGCAAAAAGGAAAAGTGCCAGAAAGCCAGGCCTGACTCCACTGAGTCACGCTCTGACCTGCTGTGCCCTTGATCTCAGTCCTGCTGCTGCCATTTCTTGCGTGAGATCAGCTTCCAGGGAGGGTTTTGGTACGTGGGTGGCAATGTCAGAAAGACTGGCTGACCCTGATGTAAAGGCTCCCTGAAGGCCAAAGATGGAGATTGAGTAGAATTGTCCCTGCAGCTCTAAGGGCACCTGCCCACACAACACCAGGTTAAACCCCAGACAATGCCTACTCAGAAGTCAAACCAGCAACAAGAGAAGCTCATCACCAGCTGTTGCAGCTCTGCAGGAAAACCACCTTTTCAGCATCTTAGAAATAAACCATTCCATCCAAGAAATTCAGAAATGTATAAAAGTTTATTAATTTCAAAATAAATAAACTTTTCTACATTTACGATTAATAGACTTCATACTTTAATTAGATTTTTTTTTAACCTGAGTTGATTTTTCAAAACATTTTTTTCTGTTAGCTGAATCCTAATTATACACCAGGTTTCCTGCTGGCAAGTATCAGACTAGCTCAAGACAGGCCTTCAGATATGCTGTGCTAATGCCTGACACTCAGAACAGACACTTTTCGTTCTCTTCAATATATGCATTGCAAGTAGTATTTTAATTGGGCTCCCAATTCAGAAGGCTGGAATGAGCTCGTGAGTCATTTTTACAAGTTGACTCACATGCTACAAGATTGAAGAATTTGGTGCAGGGGAAAAGAAAAAGCAGAGGCAGGGTTTGTGGATTTCTGCACAACCCGGTGGTGGAAAAGGGTGAGTCTGTCCCCAGCACCCAGCTGCAGCAGCACAGGGGGTCAGCAAGCTCAGATGAGGCTTTTTCACCTGTAGCTGTTGAAAGAAGTATGCTCCTGGGAGGCTTTTGTTCCATGAAAGCTGATCAAGAGATTACATAAAGTATTACAATTTTGAGATCCTTTTCCTTTTGGAGAAGGGACCAGTCCCAGCACCACAGGATGCCTGGTTTCGGGGTGTTTCAGTGATTCCATTTCAGCAGTTCCATTTCAAGACTGGGCAACATAGAGACAACAGGGAGAGAGCTCCTCCTCTCCCTTAGATGCCAACCCTGCATCTCCAATCTCAAACTGGAGATAGAGTTGGATGAAGTTTTTGTCTCCTTGCACATCACCAAGGAAATGTCCCACAGCTCCCACTACATCCATGTGAAAACCCTGATGTCTTCCCACTGCACTGCCTGCACTGCTTGTGTAACCTCAGAGCCTCAAACCATCTGCATGGGTGCAAGGGATGGGAACTCAGTCAGAACAAGGCAAGTGGAATCAAACCTATCCTTTTTGCTGTTACCTCAAAAAGTGGTAAACCCCACAGTTATTCACTGGAGCAAGGAAGTGTGAACTGCAATACACAGAAACTGCAAGAAAATCCTTTTCCTTATACTGAGGAAAAGGCTTTTTTGACCTGTCACTTTGCCTGTCATAACCACATTTTAAGATTTTTCTTTCCTTATCCTTAGAGGAATCTATACAAGACACAAATGAAAGGCAAATTCAGAGAAGGCAGAAAATGCCAGGGTGTTTTTCATTGTCGTGAGGACAAATGCCAGAGCCCTTCTGGGACATTCAGAACATCCACTCACTGTATCTTATTCAAGGGAAAAGCCATCTGTCAACAAACTAATCACTGGACAGATTCAGAGACAAGTGAAAATAAAAAGCCAACACAAACATGCAGATGAAGTTCCAGTCAGCAACTAGCCACAGAAAACAAACAAATCCCATCCACAAAGCCTGGCATTTGGGTCCAGCCATTTTTCACTGAAGTCAAAACTGGGGAGGGAATAATGCAAAGTGATCTCCAAACAGGAACTTTCAAATCAATCAATATGACTGTGGAAAGATGGGCATGAACCAAACCTGGATCCATACCCTACCGACATAAGCCAGGAACAGCAGCAGAACAGAGTATGAACAACTGAGCTCCTACCACATTATTAACCACAGTATTAAAAGCCCTACTACTTAATATTTAAACATTCAATGATACTGAACAATTTGAGTCTAAGCTCATGGCTGAGTGCAGCCTTCATTTTTGATCAGAAACACACTATCCCAAGGGAAAGGCTCCAAGTGACTAATGATCCTAGTGGCCAGGATTCTATCACCAGTGCAAAGTGAAGCATCTGCCCCACGTGTGGGCCCAGCTCTCATATTTTTTTCATGAGTGTCTTCTATGACATGGGACTTCATGATATGTGGACTGAGATCTTTGCCAGTCTTCCTCTTGAAAAATGAAAGCCCTCTCCTGGGTCACCACAAGTACCCTTTCCTCAAGCACAAAGGCATGAAGAGCACTCTGCAAAGGAGTTCCCTGATGTTACAGCCCTGTTTTTCCTTTATTTTCTAAGCCTCGCTTCAGGATGTGCATGCAAATGGCAAAAGGACATCAATTGTTTTGATTCTGCACCAAGTTTGCTCTTATATTGGTGAAAAAGATCGAACAGCAGAGGAAAACTGGGATATTCCAGATCATTAGCATGCGCCATGTTAAATAAACAACTGAGTTCCACTTCAGTTTCAGCAAAATGAAACATGAAAGAAGTTCAGCTTAGCACTAGCTGAAATCAACCTGAAGGAGTCCGAACTTCTGAGAGCTAAAATCATAATTGCCTCCTTAAAGGCATCACTTGAATAAAATTAAATGCATTTCTCCAAAAGCTTCGCTAGCATAGCAACTGATTGGCCCTTGAGGATTCCTATAGATACTTGTCATTCAGCATGAAATCAGGTCAGCAGCTAAAATTAAACACCCACCTCTCCCCTGCACCGCATGTGGAGTCATCGCTTTAGTATTGCTCAGCTCTGCCTCCCCAAATGGGTTCATTCTTACCACAAGCTTAAAGGCTGTCTTATCAAGGAGCACTGATGGATACAGTCATTCCTGCTCCCAGATGAAACTGTTGGGAATCAGGCTGGCAGTCCCTTTGACTCCATCTGCATTGATTAGCTCTCGGGCAGCCTGCCAAGGCACTGTGCTGCCTCTCACCCTCGCCACTGTTAATCTGCCTCAGCAAGGCCTGCAAGCCCTACATAAACTGCAATTTCTCTTCATTAGTGTGATTCTGCCTGCATGAATCTGATAACATATGGGATATTATCATAAAACAGCCTATTTCACCAATTCATTTTCTCCTTTATGAAGATTATGAATGTACTGCAAGCGCATAGGCAGGATAGAACAGAGGAGTCTACTGTACAGTTTAGCTTTGATTCAGTTTCTAAAATGCAGATAGCCTTCCTTTTAAATTCCCATTTCCCAATAATCCTGTGCTAATATATTACAAAAACTGCTGACTGTCTCTCCCTGACTCTCTCTGGTTCATTATGGCTGATCCACGCTCCGTGTCACTTGCCTGGATTGAGACTTTAACGATGAACAGAGCTAGCAGATGCCACACAATGGAAAAAATGGGAGCTACAGTAACTGTTTAGTCAACCCTAATCACTGCCACAGTCTGACTAAGCATGAACATGAAACATGATCACAGTTTGACTACGGATTATGTAATTTTAAACATATGCTTCATGCCCCCTCACTTCCTGCCTGTTTCAGATAAGGCCAGTCTGTTGGAACGGGCAGTTTCTGCACAGCTGAATGAGCACTTTGTCTGGGACTGATACAGATGCAGGTAGATCCCTACCTGCTTCTGAGATTTACTAATTAGCACGTGTCCCCATTTAACGAAGTCTGCGTGCCCTCTGCTGGTACATGCATGCACTCCTAGGATCATCAGCACTCACGCACAGAGAGCTGCTGTTGTGCCTTAGACAATGTGTGTGTGCCTGTCCTAGTGTGCCTACATGTGCAACATAAAAATTAAGATCCCCTTTTATTGTAAACAACACAGCTGTTTTGCCCTTCAAACAGGCAGGTTGCTTTGTGCCTCTGTTTTGAGGGCATTTTCTGCTGAAAGGTACCATTCCAACTGCACAGTGCATGTCTCCTGCAGAGATTTTGTGTGCACTGATCCCTCAGGGAGTGGGTCTAAGGGGATGCTGCAGAGAACAGAGAACATAGAAGCCTGCAGCAGCCACAGACTTGTTCTGAGCTGCTCCCAAGGAAAAAAAAAAAATTCAGCTTTCCAGGATTAATCCATTATAAAATGCTACACTAACTCCTGGCTAATCTGTATCAATTACTGAGTACAGACACATGCAGTAAAGGTCATTGTAATAAGCAGTTCACTCCCTAAATTGCTTCCTCTGCCAAACCAAGTCAAGATTGCTAGGGATCATTACTAGGGGATCATTAGCTTAACTCCTCTGACAACCTCTTCTGCAGACCCTTCTAACTCTTTGTACTGCCAAACAACAGCAACAGCAGAACCCCCAAGACTGCAGAATGGTTATTTTTCTCAAGGAAACAAAGAAAAAACACAGGATGGGCTGGGTGAAAGTGGCATCAAATGGAGATAAATATACCCATATACTACCAGCTGGCACCAGTGCCCAGAGAGGTACTGACAGCTCCCTTCACCTGGATGGTTCCAGGAGAAAAGGGACATACCCATGCACCATTCATACATGGCTGTAGAGCAGAGGGGGAAAACATCATCTCCCCACACCCTAAACTATGATAAATCCCATGAAAAACACCTTGAGTATTTTTGTACCTCACTAATAGCAATCAATAAAGTAACAACATGGAAAAAGTAAACATCTGAGTGTGTGGTTGACTTCCTGCCCTGGGAAGTGCCAGCAGATCTGCTCCTGGCAGTGCCCAGCAGCACTGGCACAGGTGGCACTGTGAGACTCTGTCACAAGGGTTAACCACTGCATATCAAAGAGAAGGGGCGGGCATGAATGTCATTGAAAACTGGCTGGCTCAGGGCACAGGAAAAGCTGTGTAAATTTTCAATGCTGCTCATGTTCAAGACCCAGCACTGAGTGTGGACTAGTGACCTGTGCCAGGGAGGTTTGCCAGCTATTGCTTAGATGCATATCAAGGACTCCTATCTATTCTTTCCTTTCCTTTTAAACTGAGCAGTAGCTATTGCACAAATGTGTGAGTACAGACCAGTCTAACTGCTGCAGGAGACAGAAATGTCAAACAGGCTGTCAGGAATAAGAATCAGAGTTATATTCAGTCCTGCCCAGATGAAAGCATAGCACAAAAATTACCTACAGTGGCATCTTCTCTATCTTCCTGTAATTTCACTTCATTATTAAACTCCATTCTCACTGTGGTCTCATCCAGACTAGAAGAGGTCACAACCAAACATGGAAGCAAACACAGCATTAAACCCAATTTTATGTCCAATGTACTGCTATTTCAGCTGTGTTAAAAGTACTGTGATCTGCCTGAGAAAGAAGGGGAGCCAAGAGACAGGTGTAGGCAGAGATTTTTCAAAAGTGCTAAAAAGCATGAGTTTCAAAGCAGAACACAGCTGGAAAGGAGAGAGGAGGCTCATTAACCCACAGGTACTAATACATTTTGAAACATGACCTATTTTACAGAGCCAGAGTACAGAAAATGTCCACACTGTGGCTCTAATAAAGCCTGTGACAGCAATAAGGGACACTGAAGAGGTACAAGAAGCTGTATGTGTAGGTGAGCAGGAGATGGAGCCAGGCCAAACTTCCTGCCATAAACACACACGTGTTATTTTTCCAAATCCAGACACAAGCTTATTTATTCCTATTTCAAGGATGTACACACTGTACTAGAGAGACATTCTCAGTAACAAAAATCTGTCCCAATATGGTCAAACTACCTCCCTACAGCTACTCCTGCTGGCTGGTGATGTCTCTGTTAAAGCTGTGTCACCACCAGTGCTAGCAGCTCCCCACAGCAACAACCCAAACTTCATAAACAACCCATCCATGGCTAAAAACCTCCTACTGGTTGTATGTCCTCATTTAGTATTTGGTTGGACTGGAAGACGAGATCATCTCCCTTTCCTCCATTTCCTAAGAAGATGCAAAAGAGACACAAGAGCTAGGAAGCTGACTCTCTTTTTATATTTTTTAAAATATTTTTTAATATATATGTACAGAAATCATGGGCAGATGGGAAAATTCTGCCTGACTCCAGGAACTCTTTGCATTAAAATATGTAATAGATATATATAGAAGTGGTTGTCCCCCATCAGAAACAAGATGCTGGTCCAGGCAGACCTGTGGCAGTCCCAGTACAGCTGGGCTGGTGGAGCAGAGGGTTGTGAGCATGTGAGCAGCCTCAGTCTCTGCCTCTCTCCCACACTGCCTGCAGGCACAGCTGCTTGCCCTGCTGAAGGTGCCTTTCCCACTGGGTGTTTGCAGCAGAAGTGTCAGAGCAGGTTTCTGAACCAAACAGGTCAGCTGCCAGAGCCAGGGCATTCATTTTCCCATCTGGCCAGGGTTAAAAACATGTTAGCTGGGTTTCCTGATTTCCTCCTTCCACACTTGAAGCTGAGTGCAAAGGAAGAGGAAGGGAAGGAAATAGCATCTTTAGAGTGAGGTTAGATAATAAATATCAGAAACAGGATTACAACTTCCAGCCTGTGAGGACATAAGCAAAGATCTTCAAAAAATAAGCTGTTGAGGTGCATTTGTGCAGGAGACTGAGCAGAAGGGTAGTGGGAGCCCAAGAGGCCTTTCTAGTTTGTGGCTACCTTAGCTCCTCCTCATTACTGATGTTCTACTCTGCCTAGTAATGGGTGAACAGCAAGACTTTGGTCAATAGAAATAACCACAGTTCAGATTTAAAGCAGGAAGATACTTACCAGTTTTCTGGATTCAGTTCATATCTGGGTATTCAACTCTTAAGATTAATGTTCATAAGGTTGCCTGCCAGGTCTATCTTCATTTCTCCTACATGTCTTGATCAAGGAACAAAGAGTTCTGTAAGATTGGATTTTATTCTCTTAGTCAAAACAAGTATAGAAAAGAGTTCTTCATTTCCTGTGAACAGATCTGGCTCACTTAGTGTCTTCTCATGTCTTAATCCTAAGATTACAGTAACCTTAAAGCTTGGCAGTAGTTTTTGCAAGTATCCTCACTACCAACAACCAGCAGCAACCGCAGCACCCACTGCAGAATCAAAGCAAGGAAAAGGTTTCTGCCACTGGTATTTTAAAAAAAGGAAATAGACTGTTGTGAGATTTTAAGAGCAATTTCTGTAGTCAGAGAGATCTTAAAGTTGAAGTGAACTGGGAGTACTCACTAACAGAGACCCATTGACAAGCCCAGAGAATGAAGTCCTGTTCCCATCCAAAGAGCAGATACCCTGCACAGTACAAGTTCTCCCACTTCCACCTCAATCTCGTTCTGACGTCATGTCTAGAACTGAGAAAGTTGCTCAGTCTCCACAGCCATTCAATCATACTATTCTTGGAATTACATTTGTGCCTTCAGGCCTCAACCTATTCAAGATTCAGTTGTATGAAGCATTCAGAACACGAGACAGTCCCTGCCCCAAAGAGCTTTCCATATAAATAGCACTTTCTGCAAGCAAGGAGCTCAGAGTGAAGCTTTGCATTTCTGTACCAGCCCGTCTGCAAGGATGCTAATTACTGCCAGGATAACTCTGGGCTTGTGACGTGAAAACTCTGTCCACTGGGAATCAAGGCTCATATCCAGCAAAGCAGCCATCAGATGATAGTCACTATTTTTAGGCTACTTCTGACCTTTCACAAAGTAAGGACTCTTCAAAAGATGATTAAAATACTATGTGAATTATGCAGAGAGTTGAACAGTCTGAAGAAAATGAAACTTCATTTTGTCTTGCATAACGCCTTTGGTAACACGGTTAGATTCTTCTGGCCCACAAGAGTCTGATTTTCCACTGAAGTGTCAGGATGTAAGTTGGGCTGGTTATTGAGTAATAGAGAGGGCTTTCTTATTTGTGCAAACTTCCTAACCTTCAAGAGAACAAAGATTAATCAACAACATTGAAGAGGATGTTGTCATGAGATCCAGTCATAAGATTTGTAGGGACTCCTGCAGGGGTTGCAGTCCTTAAAACTATTTTGGAATAAAATCTGAGAGATGGGACCACATACAGAAAACATTTTCAAAATAAAATCCAATACAGTTATTAATGATGGAATCAAGGAAGTTCTACCATAGCAGTAAAGATCAGAAGAGCAGAGTTCAGAACATGAAGAAGATATTGTGAGGTAAAAATAAACGCAGAGGCAGCCACCTGGTTCTGAGTTTGGCATCTAAAGGACCCACTGGCTTTCCAAAAGAAGTGCTCCTCATTTTGAAAATTACTTCTGAAATCATTGCCAGTGCACCTTTACACTGGCTTCTTGTGCTTCAGGTTATTTTAGTGCTAACATGGAAGTGACATAAAGCGACATCTCTGCATCTTTAAGCAAGGTACCTCAGGGATTCACAGCTGTGTGGCCAAAACAAGTATTCTGAAGTACCTGCAGCTGGTGTGGTTCCAAGAAATCAGGGGCAAGATTTCTAAAACTTGGAGACTGCTGACTTCACCCTACTCAACACATGCTGAGCAAGCTCTTGAGAATGGCCTCCCAGGGTATTTGGGAGGATTTGAAAAGAGATGGGCTCTGCTTGCTGTCTTTGCCTGAGGCCACATTGAGCTGCTTGTGACAACTGCAGCCAAAGAGAACTTAGCAAAACTTCCTAATTAAAGATGAGTTTCTGAAATTCCTTAATAAGGAAAGAAGCCCCCTCTCCTGGCTTGTCATACAAGGCAGCCTGAGATAGGGCAGGGGCAACTTTTCAGATCACCTTTCCTCAGCTGCAAAATCTTTTAACTGTGGTTTATAGTTAAATGCTTAACACTACCTAGAGGTGGTGCAAGACTGGCAAGCTGAGGAGCTGGGCAAGTACCAAGCCATGCCCATGTTAGAAGATTCCTCCTCACTTCCCTACAAAATCATTACTTACCTACCAGGTAAAATTCTCAGTCATCTGAGGGATGAAATATCTGAGGCTTTGCTGTCAGACCTCTCAAAACAAGGGACAAAAGGAACAAATAGGCAGTGGGAATCATAAAAATGAAGCAGATGAACTTAGAGGAATTAGCTGTCTAGATAACCTGGGGTGAAAAAGAGAACCAGGGAAAGCTGGAAGCAGTTGGATAAGGCTGGTAGAGCTGATTGAAGAGCAAGTTCCTGATGAGGAACCAGTGGAAGCAGTCACAGGACTAAAAGGCTGGGCTGGAGGCAGCAGAAATGCTGTTCCAGCTGGCCTCTGCTGCAGCAAGAGCAGGTAGGTCCAGACCTGCATGCTGTCTGAAAGCAGCACAAGCAGATCAGCCAAAGCCTGAAAGTCCTGGTTTCTCAACTATCCCAAATAAAAATGAGCATGGCACAGGAAAGGATGGTAAAGGCAAGCAAGTGGTCTGTGTGGAATGTTTGCTGCGTTTTCCATGAGCTGTCAGCAGCTCTTTGAGCACTTCAAAGCAGCCATAAAAACAAAAAACAACAAAAAAGAGAGGAAACCAAAAAACCACGGGCCAAGCTGAAGGCAAAGCAGTGAGGGCTGAGCACAACAGCCTGCAAAGGGCGCCCCTGAGCAGCTGCAAATCACAAAAAATGAAGTGTGAAGAATCAAGACTTGCCTTTGCAGGATCCAGTGGCTGGGGACACAAGGTGTGCAGGGAGGAAGGGAAGCAGATCCCAGGCTCTGTGCCAATGCAGATAACCAAGGGGACCAGAGGAAGGAAACCACACAGCTCTGCAATAAACACAGGGATTAGGAGAGGGGGTAGATGAACCAGTCAGACAAAATAACTGACCCAAAAGTCTCTTCTCAAAACTCAGATGAGATTTGTGTTTTAAAAATATACAGTGCTTTCCTCTCCTCCCACTTCCTATATATATATATAAATTTTTTATTTTTTTTTTAACACTTTCTGGTTTTGGCCAGAAATGGGTAAGAAAGTGCCAGGATACTGCTAGAAAATCTGTCTGTTCTCACAGTGTTTCTGGACCAATCAGGAGTAGGAGGGAGCTGGACTCCCAAGAGAGAGTCTGTTTCCATTTAATTTCCAGGCCAGTTTTGCAGACTTACAAGGTTAGGTAAGGTGCCAGACTTCTGGGTGCTGCTGAAAAAAAACCTTGAGCCCTTGGAAACTTTTCTTCTCAGCAGTCAGGAGAAATACTGTAAACACAGAGGGAAGAGATTTGAGGAAACATTGATGTCATAATAGGAAACATGGAAGTTCAGAGCCTCCCATGCCACCATAACCACCTCTTCTATTCTTTCACAGGCTAGGTGTTTTTTAAGAAAAGCTATATAAGCCTATTTAAAGCATTAAGTTAAAGACAATGCAAAGCAGAGACTAACACAAATTATTTCATTAACTGTTTAGTGTTTCTTCCACTTCTGTATTCTACACCTCAAAAAGAACACAAATGGAGAAACACTTACTGCGAGCAGGGAGATGTAGGTAACATCTGGTTAAAATGCCAGAGGGTTTGCCTGGCAAGGGGCCCTTGCAGGCTGCTCACTTACTTGCTAGAATCCCCTGGGGTAGCTGGGGGTGTTTTGGAGAGGCCAGAGAGGAAAAATGTTCAGGGGCTGACAAGTGAAAGGCAGGAAAAGCTCCCTGAGAGCAGGCAGGAGCAAAAGCAAAGCCTTGTGGGAGCTGCTGGCATGGGTGTAACTTGTCCCAGGCTCGGCTTCTCCCCTCCTCCTGTGTCAGCAGAGCCTGAATCAGGGTGTTCTGACTTCCAGCTCAGGCAGGCTCTGCTCTGGCTGCTCCTCAGAAGAGCCCTGGAAAAAGCCCAAAGAGCCTTGTGATGGCTGTGGTGTCACTGAGCAAACGGTGCTGAACCTGCCACTCCGAGGGCTGTGGAGTCAGCACAGGAATTTGTCTGGCTTTTCTTCAGCACTTCCCTGGGGTTAAAGTCTCAGCCCTTGTGAATGTATTTGTTTTCTTTCAGCATACCAAAGAAACCACCCATTTAAAAATATTTGCTTAAAAAAAACCCTCGACCCATCCATTTTCAAAGACAAATCATATTTTTTTCAATTCTGGGAGGGAAGGAGGAAGGATCCATACTTTGGAGTTTGAAAGAAACAGTCAGCTTACCTCTAGATGCAGTTCAGACTTTTATTTTCAGATTTTTATTCTAATGAAAAGAAGTTACTTCAGCCCAACTCTTTCTCTGCTGCCAGCACCACTTTCAGTCCAGAGGAAGCTACACCTATCCCCACTCTGTTTACATAACTGGCTCATCCAAAGCAGGATTGCAGCAAGATGGCCCATACCAAGCATGGAGCTAGCAAGAGACAGAAAAACAGGATATAAAAGCAGCTGCTTGACTTAAGGTAAGTGATGGCCATACATGACACATAAAACCCAAATTTTGAGAACTCCAAAATACTTCCCAGCAAAAGCAAATTCAGAATAAGCTCACACTGACCTTATCAAAAGACATTGGCTAGGAATAGTTGTTATCTCTCCTAACATTGTTCCTAGAGCACAATTAAGAAGCAAATATCACATTTCCCACTCTAGCAGACACAGGAATTTCTGAATTCAACTGCATGTTTCAGAGACCTTCCAAGGTCTGAGAATTCTTGTTAACAGGAGAAACTTCTGTGAAGGTACAACCAGACCTAACAGACATTCACATTTGCACCTGCTTTCCTCACTTTCCTCCCTACATGCATTTTTCTCATGCTTATTTAGGAATTCTGCCCCCTTCCAACCCTCAGTTAGGACAGACATCCAGGATTTTCTGTGGTCCAGCAGGTCTTACAAAGCCTCTCTGGAGAAATCCCCCTTCTGAAGGATTTTGGCCTGTCTGGCAAGGGCATAAATGCAAGTGCACTGGAGAGATCCTTGCAGGGATTCAAAACCCAGCTGTGGATGGTCCTGCCAAGGGCAGCCTGAGCAGGGGTTGGACAGGGTCACATCCAGAGGTCCCTTCCAGCCACAGCCACTCTCTGATTCTCTGGGTGTGAGCCCAGGACTGTGGTGACAGGCAACAGCAGATGTGCAGACAATGCATTTTTCACACTGACACTTTTTCACACTCTCCTGTCCTCACCTGCCTCTGCACCATCCTGTACCTCTTTTCCCCAGTGCTCCCTGCTCTGATGTCCATGCTCTGCTGTTGACCATGCAGGTGAACCCTGAAGACAACTCTGCAACAATTCATCAGGAGTCTCCACGCAGATATGGAAGGCACAGAAAAATCAGTTGGAATTTTGTCACTCAAGACATTTTGGAGATATCCATGGGGAGGCTGTCAGGAAGGAAATGTTGAAAAGCCAGCAATAGACATGCTGCTTAAAATTCATGTACCTCTCCCAAACCTGGACTTGCTTTCCTAGAAGACATCCCATATTTATTTTTTAAGAATCTAGGAAAGTTGTGAAAAACAAGCTCATCAAGGCAAGAGACAAGATGCAACCTTGACTGTGAAACAGCTACAAGATTTCCAGTTGCCAGCTATGCTACAGCATCTTCCCAATCTTTTTTTGAATCACACAAAGAAACCTTACAGGTTCTATTAAAAATTAAGAAATATTATACATATGCCTGATTAATGTACAAAATATTCTAATCAGAAACAAAGAAAGAGTGAAGGCTAAACATTCATAAATGTTACAGGTAATGGGAATGTGGGCTGTTAATCTGCAGCACTGCACAGATGGTAGGAAAAAAGGGCACTAATGGATATCCAAAAAACAGCATAAATGACATTTAATTTAAGCTTAATAAATGTATTATAATGTTAAAGTAGTCATAATATGCAAGAATGTTAAAAGGTGGCCCAGAGCTAGGAGAGGAACCAAGGATGAAACATCTGATGGTATTCATTACATAAGGTGTCATCTACCATCTCAAAAGAAAGCATTTTAAAAACCTCCAAAGATATAGAGCATGTTCTAGAAACAACTTTTCAACATCAGCATCTTGGTTTTGAGAATACTCAAACAGCAATAGCATCTTTCACCCACTTCTGGGGAGAAGGGCAACTACACATTATGATATATAAAAATACTTGATCTCTTTTATGTTATATGCTACCAAATAATTACCAGAATCACAAAGCTAGCTTAATGCTAGAATTATTTGGTTGTGTTCAAGCATTGTGGGTTTTAACATTGGCCAAAATGCTCAAGGCCTCCAACTTCCAAAAACCTGTAAATTAATACTGTGGATGTTATTCGGTTACCCCACAAATCCCTTTAGCACTGTAATACTTTTTTCAGTACACTGAGCCTTGACCTAATGACTACCCTTAGACCCTAATGACTCAAGAGTGGGGTTTGTAGGCACTGAACTTTAAGGATTCTTTGAGCAAAAGCCATAAGACAGATAGATAATGCATCTAACATTATCCCCATAACTGGGGAGCTCCACAGAAACACTGATTCTTTACAGCCATGCAGCTGTAGGCTCCAGCAGATGTAAGGAAACACCCTAATTATTGAACTGCCCGTTCTTCCCAATAATTCCAAATCACAGAGTGAATAACCATTTGGGCTGGCTCAGTAAGGACATTTACCTGTCTAGGAAGAGCAGAGTTAATGGACACAGCAGATGATGGACTTTCCCTGGCCCTCCTGGAAGCCCAGGGCTGGCAGGCCCCTGCCAGCAGCAGCTGCAGCCTTGCTCAGCCGCCACATTTCATGTCAGGACACATGGCCCAGTGCAGGAACCTCTCCTGGCCCAGCAGCTGTCTCCTGTACTGGGCTGCCCAGGGCACTGTTCCAGACATCAGCAGTTTCTTTCTCCCTGCTCAAGCTCTCCTTGCACACATTGGTGCTGTTTATGGTGCCAGCGTGCCCTGGGCATGGAGGGATGGTCCTGTTCCAGACCATCTCTGCTCAGGTGAGAAACCAGAGTAGTTTTGTTCTGGCATTCAGGCTGGAGACCAGGTAATCCTGTGAGTGAGCTGAACTGGTCACAGTGAGGAGCTTTCAGAGAGAGAACATTTATAATTTCATAACAAACCTCAACATCAATATGGTAAACACGTGCCCAAGTCAAAGACTGCTCTCTGAAGGATAGCACAGATAGCCATCCTTCTAAGTAGATTTTTACTTCCTTTAGTGGAAGCAAAATAGGGTGGATAAGTGCTGGGACATGTCTCTGAGTGAATTCACATTCAGAAGTGAGGCTCTTATCTCTGCCATCTCCTCGCTGCGATAGGAACAGGGTGAGCAAAGCCAAGGTTAGATCCTGTTCAGCTCACAATAGCAGCATGTGGTGCCTTTCAGAGCATGAATGCCAGTTTTTTACTGCAGGTGCTCTTGTGGTGTGGCCACGGGAGGAAAGCGATAACTGACATCCTTTTCCATTCAATTTACAGTCAAAAGAGTGTTTGTAATTTAGCAGTTGACTGGCTGAAGCTCAGCCCATATGGTAGCTGTTGTTCAGCAAAGGGAAAAAAAAAAAAAAGTACAGTACTTAAACCGGAAAGAACAGGCAGTCTGTGCTTCAACTCCAGGCTTCAAGGGGGTTCTGGCCCACTTTCATTCATATTTAAATGTGCACGTTCACACTGGGGACAGGGACACCGAGCCTCATTTCCTAATATTGCAAATCACTCCTTTACTTTAGGGTCTTGTGCTGTTATACACAAAGAGGGGAAAAACGTGAATGCAGATTTGCATCAGTGTCCCATGAGGAATACTGAACGTTAGAAGCAAAACCAGCTGGAAAGTACATAAAGAGCACAACAGACTCCAGTCTGGTTCCCTTTTCAGAATATTTCTCTCCCATTTGCCTTCTGATTGCAGCTTGAGGAGGCCCTGAAGTCACTGTCTACAGCACGTAATTCTGAACACAAAGAAAACAAAGACAAACTTCCCAGATCATTTTAAATATATCTATGAGGTGAAATGTAATTCTGAACGGAAATGTCGACTTATGAGGGAAAAAAAAATCAGTTTCTTTCCTTTCAATCTTTCTAGACAAAGATAGGCTGTTATCAGTATTTCCTTAAAAAACATTAAAAGAAGTTAAAAGCGGCAAATATGCCCCACAGAACAACAAACAGAGAAACAATAACATTTAAAATAAAAATGGTAGAATGATGATTTCGGGTTAGTTTTAGCTTGGGCAGAGTACTGAAAAGAAACCAATACAGGGTACACTGGCACATGCAATCTTGTTGGTCTTTTGACTTCTATTCTACAGCTATGGAGCTTCCCAAGAAAACAAGGAACAAAGGAGAATGGGCAGAGAGGAAAAGAGGGAGGGAAGGGGAAGACGAAGGGACCAAACCTCATCTCTTTCACTTGGATTTCACTACTCCAGTCAAGTTTTTTAAAACATTTCTGATACCACTGGGGACCTGGAGCTGACACATGACTCAAAGGGGAGATGCAGCTATTGAAATTGTGATTAGCAATTACAAGTGCAGGGCTTGTGAAATTATGCTTTTCCTGTGCAAATGCACCCCAAAGATAGGAGCTTCACAGAAATTGTATTTGCACATCACTGTACACATTGACAGCTACTGCCAAGCAGCTTCAATTTCTGTCCATTAGTCCTTTAGTTGAGGATAGGACACAGACCACATTAACAAGCCAAAAAAGATATGCGCTAGCCTAAAATAAAAACCAGTAAAAAAGGAATTTTTGCATCCTTGCAACTAGCTCCCAAACTATCCAGGTGTGTACTTTGCAATCCCATCCTCTTAGGAACTTTTCTTCTTGCATGTGAAAAGCCACACAAACATAACAGGAAATTGTCCCAACATGCAGGAGAAATAGTGAAAGTCACTGTACACAAATTTATCTCAGACACACACAAATCAGGTGAAAACCTGATTTTTAATGCCATTATATGAGGCATTAAAAATTAATTCCAATAACATAGAATACCTGGATTGCTCAAAAGGTAAAATGCATAAAAATCCACACATGGAAGGGCTGACAAAGGAAAGAGGCTTTCTCTGCTTCAATCCAGCAATAAACCACAGCAAGAATAGTCAATTCTTCAGCCACTTTGCAGCTCCCACAATCTTGCACCCCCTGCAGCACCCTGGATGTCGACAGGAAGGTATTACTGGAGAAACTGACAGGCATCATTCTGAGGTATTTTGAAAGCAATTTTGCATCCACCAAAACCCTGCTGTGTTAAATGAGAAAATTGTCTTTGTTGGTTCATGTGAAACTGGCCTTTTCTATGAATTAAGGTCATTTTGCTGTGGCTAAAGGGGTATGTCTATTTTTTACAGTGTTTCTGCAATTTACAAGTTGGTCACTGTGTACTTCCCTCTGCTGCTGTGTTTCAGGCTAATTAATAAAGATATTTAGATCACAGAATTAATAGAAAATTCTGAAGTTACATCTGAGGTAGATGCACATGTACATACTACATGGGTTGGCATAGAACAGACATGTTAGGAGCAAAAAATGATTATTCAAGGTTATACATTCAAGTTTATCTCCAATGATCCAAGTTTACTACCTTTAAAAAGTAATTTTGAGCTGCTAAAAGCTAGCTACACATCCCACAACATCAATATAAGCATTCTGTTATTCCATACTGTATTTCTGCAGGTTTCATTAGCAAGGTCAGGAGTCAACATCAGTGATTTACAGTCTGCAAAAAGGATGATGTCACTGAAATATGAAGAAGGTCAGAGTCCCCAAAGAGAAATTATCATAACAACAGAGTGAGATCATTGCTTGCACTTATTTGCTCCAAGGGGCAATAATCAAACAGACCTACATGTAAAGCCTGAGCTGAGCATTAGATAAAAGCTACAGAGGCAGTACTTTCCCAAGGTAATTCAGCAGAGTGCTGTAGATTTTGTTCTGAGCTTCACTCATGAAAAAGCTTACTCTGCAAGGGTCTCAATCCCTTTTTTCTCCCCTAAAACATTACATAGAAAATTTTATACACACACCTGAATAAAAAACCTGGTTCCATTTCAAATAGAAGCACTGATACCTACACAGAATTAAATAAAGGGGCTCATTAAAAAAGGAGTTTGTCTTTGATCTTTCATTTAAGGTTTAATAGGCAGCTTTTCCCTTCACTGAAATTCTACAGGCTGCTCAAGATCCCAATCTGCACCAAGAATAAAATCCCCCCTAAGACCTTCAACCAGAAGAAATACTTAAACTTCCCTGATCTACAAGAGCTGCAACACTGGCTAACTGATGTTAGCTACCAAGACAAGAAAATTACACAAGTTTATACTGTCTGAGAAAACACCCACATTTTTATTGTTCTACCTTCTGCAACATTTTCCTGTGGATATGGAGGGTAGAAGTTGCTGTGCTGTGGTAAAAAGAAAATCTGTCTTTACAGAACAGAGAGTGCTGCTAATCATCTGCAACAGGAATGAGCAATTCATCAAAAATTAAGTAAGCTTAAAATGAATTTGTAACCAAGGTCTCCTCTTATTTAGAAGTGGTGTCAAGTTGTTAGCTCGCCTCTTTCATCTCGAATAAATATAAATTGCCAAAGTTCAGTGCTTCTGAAGTGAAAAAGATGTCCTATCAGTACATTTAAGGAAGAACTGCAATTGTGCTCCCACATGAGAGAAGCAGCTTCCTGGACGTGGGTGTTTCATTTAAACTTTTAAGAGGACATCAAAACACATTTACATGAATATAGATCAGTGCTTCCGCTGGGTGATTTAAATGCATCTTACAGCTGTGGAGAAGGAGTTTCTCAGTATTCAAAACATCCTTCTTAAAAAGAGGAATTATCAACTTATTTCTTTTTATACACATCAATGAAATCAGCCCCACCTCTGAACCCCCATGTTTTCTTAGCAGCAACCCTCATGCTCCTGTTTGCCCTGTCCCAGACCTCCAACACTTCTGCCTGGCAAAGACTCCGTGGCACACTGAGCTCAGGATGAGCGCTCAGTGCCAGACACACTTCACAGCAAACCCACCTGAAGCCATCACATATCCCAGCACAGAAATCCTGAGTTTGTAAAATCAGGTCTTTTCCACTACTAATGTGGGTGTGCTGGAAGAGGAAACCATCCCCTACAAAACCTGCTGATTCCTGGTGTGTCTTCTAGAACACTGGGACAATTTATTTTTATTTTCTTTTAAACAAACAAAGAAAACCGAAGGTTGTTTCTTTAGCTGAAATCTGAGCGTTGAAAATCAGTTTGGGACTCCTTCCCTGGGTAGTTCAGTGTGAGCTCACTCTGCAGCTCATCTGTGTGGGTGAGGGCAGTGCTGCAGCCCTATCAGCTGATCTGGGGAATGTGATCCATTAGAGAACCATCCTGCCCTGAGGGACCAAACAGAGGGTATGTATGGAAGGCTGCATGAATTAATGCTGCACAGACCGGTAATGACTTCTGATTAGATAATATAATACATCCCTGAGCAATCAGCACAGAAAAAACACCCCAGATTCTGCCACCAGCTCCTCCACTGCTACACCAGTCACAAATCACACACTTCCCCAAGTACATGTCTCGTTTTTTAAATACAGTACAGCAAAATATGTAGTGTTCAGAAAGATATCTGTCAGGGCAGAATGAGAAGAGAAAATACATGTTTTACTGACTTGGTGAGCTCCTGGGATGTTCTCCCCTGTTTTTATATCCCCAGAGAAAGCAGCATGCTCTTTGAGAGTGTCACTGGAAGTCAGTGATGAGTGTCATCACCAAGAAGTTTGACACAGCACCATCAGAAAAGGAAACATGGAACGACAGAGGAAGCCTGCAAGTTTGCCTTGAAAATATATCTATAATTAACAAGATTTGGTTAAATCCATGGAGTAAAAGGGATAGAAAATAAACTAGCTCCCCTTACTTTGCTGCAATTCCAAAAAGAAGCTTTTTAGAGTATAACAACATAAAACTAACATAGCTCGAAGTCATGGAAAATATATTTTGATTTCAAAATTAACAAATGTTGAAAAATTTCAATCTCTTAAGTATCAGATAATCATTATTTCTGCTAACCTCCTCTCCAACAACTCCATTAACTTTTCCAAAAGAATGCTTCTTGTAGCAAGAAGGCTTTTGAACTTACCAAATTCTTATTTTCTCTTCTATAATCTTACCTTTGGTTGCACAATTCTCAAAAGTGAAGTTTGCCCATTTTTCCAGTAATCATGTTTCTCTCTTCAGCCCTGATAACTGCTTCATCTGCAACAGCATTTATTGTCAACAAAAGCAGAGTGAAAAGCTTATTCAATGACTTTTTTTGCCCTTTCATTACTTATTCAGGATGATTAAATCTGATCTGGAGTAATTTCAAATTGATTTTTACATCTGAAATATCAAACACAACTACTTGCCATCTTTCTCCCTTTTGTTGGAGCGCTGTATAATTATGTTACACAAGACTTAAACATTTAATCTTTCACTCTGTGAAAAGAAGAGTGGTCAATTCACAGGACTGGGTGAGAGGAGGACAGCTCCAGTTCAGTTTGCAGTGCCCAGACCCACAGAGATTCAGCCTGAGCACGAGAAGGAAGTGATGACTTGAGACTTCTCCAGTAAAAGCACTGCACACACACACTGGTTTGCTGAGTCAGACTGGGGGGTAAGGGAGGGCTCTATCATGAGAATATCTTCAAAAAGTGAAATCCAAGGTCTAAAAATGAAAACAGAACAAGTTTTTCCTTAAACATTTACCCTGATGAAAAGCAGGGGTAACTCAGCACACATAGAGCAAAAAGGGAAGAATCAAGACTGGCACTTCCCTCCACAACAGCTCGATATTTTAGCAGATTTACTGTCAGCCTCCAGCCCTTCTGCTTTGGATCATGCAGACTCAGATCAAGAATCAGATCTAGGGAAAAAGGCATCTGTTCAGGGACTATTAGCAGCTCTTTGTTTTATGAAGTGACCAATGTTTCCAAAGGATGCAACATCTTTTCTTTTTCAATAAGGATTTTGCAAGAAGCTTATCTGCAATAAAAAAAAAAACACACCACCACTTTATAAAAAGTATTACAAAAGTAATTTTTACAGTTACAGTAAAAGACCACAACACAGACATTAAGAGTCTGTCCCTCAAAACCACAGGTCTTTCATTTGCTTGATGGTTTGGGATTTTTTGTTTGTTGTTTTTAAAATAAAATACTATATTTGGGGGTTCTTGTATGCATTTGTTTTTTCTGCCATCGTGGTGAAGCTACAAACATTGTCATGTTCTTCTCTAATTTGGTGCCAACATCAAACTGGAAACTTTTTTTTTTTTAAATGAAAACCAAGATTCTGATGAAATACAAGACCTGTGGTTTTTAGGAAAAACAAAGTATCACAAGATTTGCCATAAAAACAGAGGGCTGGCAACAGTAACAATCTTATGTACAGTAGCCTGCTATTTATAGGTGCACTCACAAGTCTGCAGACATATTTCTGCTCTCCAGTAACAAACCTAGGAGGAAAAAGGGCTCAGCAGCAATTATCACAGATACCTGTCACCTTTTAAGTCAAGAACAAAATGAAAGTGGCACAAAACCCAGATCCTCATCTGGCAGAAATCAAACAGGATTCAACTGCAGTCGCATAAACAACAAATTACTCAAAATGAGATGATGGTTCTAAACCTCTGTAAAAGTCCTAAAAAACCCTAAAGTCCTAAGAACCAAAGGCTCTGCTGTATTACAGAGGGCACTTCCATGGAATGGGCAGCAAAGGGAGGGATATCCATTCCTTTGTATGTCCATCTGCCACATCAGTCCTGGCTCACTGAGGGGTGTCTCTGACACTGTGCAAGTGATTTTCATACCCTGCACTGACTCTGCCAGCGACTTCCTTCACTGAACAGCTCCTTGTTCCTCACCAGCTGAGCTTTAAGTTAATATCCACCTCCAGCTCTTCTGGCCCCTCTGTTCCTGTGGCTGCCAGCTCACAGGACACCCTCTGGGGGTTAGCACAACCCCACAGCATGGGCTGGGCAATGTGGCTCTTTTTTTATTGTCTCAGAGATTCACACATAGTATGACAACGACATTGCTCATGTCCTAACTCCTAATATCAATACGAAACCTGTTTATACACAAAAGCAAGGAAACCTTTCAGACATATTTAGAAGCTGCAGCTGTTTGACTTTTTTTCTAGTCACCTATGAAGAAATGCATAGCTTAATTCTTTCTGACCAGAGAAATGTGTTGCCTGCAAGCTCCAGAGGAAAAGCAGAGCTCAGTTTGTCAAGCACCAACTCTCTGTCTTCACAGTTAAGTAACTGTGACACAGCGATGTTAATCACAGTTTTAATATTTTCTCTTTGGAAGAAATGTTGCTGATAAGCTCAAGTACAAGTGACAGCTATCAGAGAGCAGGATGGTTACTGTACTTCCATTTTCTATAGCCCAACTCTGCCAGCCCAGGTTAGCAAAGGCTTCTTCATGGGCTCTGAGGTGCTCAACCAAGAATCACAAGACCAAAAGAACAATTAAGGAACTTCTCTTACAATATTCTTTTAGTTGAGAAAGAGTAAGTGCTGTAATTTCATGATGTTGGGCCTCCCACCTTCAGGCAGTCTCAGAACTGCATCCCCAGTGGATCTCAGAACACCATCCCTGCAAAATACACTTCCATTCAGTTCTTCAGGTTCCACCTGTCCCAGCAACAAGACTCCACAGAAGCCATGATTCAGTGGGAGGTCCTGGCAGAAATGGGATTTAAAAGGTTATTTAGAGCTGCTCTCTGTAGTCACTGAGCCCACTGGTAGCTGGGGAATTGCTGCTGCTGGGAACGCACAGCTCCCTTCCAACAAGCTCCCAAAATGATGAGCCTGCCACAATCTTTTTACTGAAATTACAGGACAGCCAAGAAGACAGAGGCTTGTTTCTTCACACAGTCCTTTGCAGAAGCAAGGCTACACTGAAGGGCTGCTCTGACTGCTAATACACGCTGCCTGCCAAGGCAGCCAATCTTCCATGGAGCACACTTGCACATTATCTATTATTGACCACTTCTAGAGCACAAAGCAATCTCATTATGCAACGAAAACAGTTCCTATAAAGGCATCTATGCAAGTGTGATGGGTTTTTTTCCACAACATTTTTACATTACTCTTCCAGCCTTCCTCTTTCACACCAGCTGCAGTCGAACTACTCGCTGGCCTTGATGCTTACAATGTTGGATGTGATAGGAACAGACTAGACATTGTTTTAACACAGGAAGGTTAATTTAAAATAACCTTCCTAAGCTGTTCATACTGCAAGACAGCAACATTACAAGGAGAAGACATGGATTCATAAAGAGGATCAGCTTTCAATGCTCAGAGCAGTGGCAGCAGCACTTGTCACGAGCACTCTGTGCCGAGTCTCCGGGGAAGCGCAGCCCCAGCTGCTGCTCACACAGCTCCTGCTGTCAGTCACTCACAGCAGCACTGCCAGCCTCTCCTGCTCAGGAGCCCTGCTCTTCATCTCCTAAAGGTAAATGCTACCACAAGACAAGAGATGAAAGGCAGAAAATGCTCCATAGCATGTCTGCTACTGTATTTCAGCACCAGTTGGCTTTTGATGTATCTGTATCCTCCAGCAAATGAACCAGCCTTTGAAATTAGGCTGATTGTTATAAAATCATCATTTAAAGGAGCCTTAGAAAGATTTAAGAAAAAAACCCAGGACTTACAGTCACACACATGTATTAGAGGCAACCAAAAACCTCTACTACAAGGCTGTATAAGTCCTGCCATAAAAATTTCTTGAGGGATTTTTGTCATCTTAGTCTCTACTCCCACATGACTGACCTTGACTTTGCATCCTCCCCTTTGAACAAGGCAGGAATAATATCTCAGAGTGCTCAGGAGATAAGTCTAGCCAAAAAGATACACTGCCTTCAGATGCAGCAAAGGATTAGAATTCCTGAAGCTGTCATGGACTTTGTCAAGGCCTTTATAAGCATAATTAAATGTGTCTCTTCCTCATGATCAACCTTCTTACAGGTCCACAAAGACAGCATTTAGGCAGCCTTGCATGATGGCCACTCCAAACTATTTCCTTGAATCCTACAATGAAAAGACCACTGAATGTTGTTTTTCAAATGCCATAAAAATATCATACTGAATTAAAAAGGCCAGGGATTATTTTTGTACTACCCCTCTGAAAAGCCTGTTGCTTACTCCACAGGCACCTTTTTAGATAAACAGTGTGAGCTCTTTCTTCTATTTTAAGAAAGTTATAATCCACAATTACTGTTTTCATGAAAATATGGCAGAGGGGACAATGAACCATATAACTGTCATGGAATCACCACTAAAGCCCAGAAGTTTCTTAAGGCTTGTCTCTAACTCTGAGGCCTCTGCTATAGCAAAAAACACCGAAAAACAACAACAAAAAAACCCCTACAAAATACTCCAGGGTAGCAGTTCACACTGGCATAAATCATTGTGAAAGCAGTGATATAACAGTGATTTATTCATTACCTTACTTATTACAGTGTAAAAGAACCACATGAAAAAATCTGGAAAGAGCTCTCCACAGATGGGAAAAAGCCAGCAGTGAACTGGTGATGATGAACAATCTGCCTTCCATTTGTAATTCCACCTGACAAGATGCAGATTTTAGCTGTGCTCAGTGGCCACTTCACAAAAAAAAAATAAATCTTGTAACAGCACTGAATTCCCCCCCTCCTCGGGGGTATCAAACCTGTGTGAGCACGTAGGAAATGCAGGGCTCCTGACTAAAGTTTTATTTTTGCTGCCTGGGCAATAAATAAATTATTTTTTATTGTTACCCTTTTACACCAGCAGTTTTTCTGGGAGAAAAAATGCATCCAGATGTCTCACTGGAGAACAGTGAGACATGACACTTTCTAAGGGTGAAGGACAAGGCTTTTACAAGGCCACGAAAATGCTAACAGGAAAACACTACTGAATTTTGCCTTTTTTTTTTTTTTTTTTTTTTTTTTTTGGTTCAAATTCCAGAATCAGCAAGTCTTTACAAAGATAAGCAGTTTCAGTATAAAGAAGTAAGATGATAATAAAAATATTCCTCTAAAGAACCAGGGGGGTGTTATGCAGTTGGATCTTTGCTAAAAGAGGAAATTAAGGAGGAGGGATGAGGGGAAGAAAGGAAAAATTAACAAATAAATAAATAAATAAATAAAGCAAGCTCCTGTAGGAAAACAGCATCTGTTGAAATAGCAAATATCTGTCAAACAGCCCAAACCACACTATTTCATGGTATCTATTTTTTCCTCCCATTAGTCATGGTTTGCAGGAGTTTTAGAACCGTGGAATGATGCAGCTGTAAAAAACCAAAACCTTTTCAGTTTATTAATAGATGCTATAAAAATAAATACTAATTTTTATCTTATCTACTTTTGAGTAGATCCAAAGTAGCACAAAACAAATCAAAAAGCACAAAATCACAACAGAGGATATGACTAAGCCACATCAAGTAGATAAGAGCCCAAACTTCAGACACGCTGCTAAATCAAATTGGTATTTACATGTAAATATTTTATCTTGCATGTAAACTATTTGTCTCAACACCAGGAAGATCAGCAAAGCCTACACAGACAACTCATGCTAGCACTGGAAGTGTTTTCCTTCTCAGGGCTGTACTGAAGCAGCACATCACAGATACTACAGATTTGAGGAGTAAAACTGGTGAAGAATAACAGAATATGAAAAGTATACACTTTTTATCACTACCCCAACATATCTATGCATGGTTTAAAATAAGAGGTTCTACTTCAAGGAAACATTTTATGAATACCAAAGGACAATGTGCCAACATTACAAGAGGTATTAAAAAGCCCTTATCCCCGTTTTCATGACTGTCCCTCTCCTATACATGATGCAACAAAGAAAACTACACTCTCTTGCCTAGTTTCAACTCTTGGGTTTTCACAGGCAGTCTGGTATGAACAAGAATCAAAATGAATCAGAAGCCATGTGAGAATTCAAATTATGCATTAAAAAAAATGGTGCTGACAAGATCGTCCAGCTCATTCACATCCTCTCCTCCACGTGCTCTTCTGTTTCTGCTTCCAAAGGAAACCAGCAAGAAGCACAGAAAAATTTACACAGAATTCTGAACCAAACTGAAGTTAGAAAGGAGAAAGCCTAACAGAAGAAGCAAAACTATCAGATACCTTCCCTGAAGAATTTAGGTTGATATGATCAGGGCCAGGAGAAAAGTCACTTGAGCTCCCCATTCGAGTTCTGCTGCCAAGTCACACTGTGGGAGGCTTTAAGCAGACCTGCAAGCTTCTAGTCCCATCTGTAAATGGCACTTGTCTGGCACTAGGTTTAAATATGAAAAAACATTTCAGACAGATATATTTGAGGAAGCCCTCTCTAACCACGAGTGCTGTTTTACTTCCAGAGTTTTCAAGTACAATGTACTTTACCATCTGCATAAAGTACAGGAAGAAAATTGATGTCCATTTTCTCATTTATCCTGGAGATACTCACTCCCCTCACCTAGTCTGTGGAAAGTGAAGTTTTTAATAAGGTGTTCTCTAGGGAGGGAAAACAAGACAAATCTTGCTCAGCTTTTTGCAGTGCTGTCTTCCAGATATGTTGGTTTTACCCTCTGATTTAAAGATATATTAAAAGATGTAAGATATAAAGATATATTACTGCCTTAAATAACTGCTTGCATGAGGAATGGAGTAAAACAAATAGTTTAGAAACTCCTAATAGGCTTACATCTATTTACATACAGGTAACTATGAAAGGTATGGGGAAGAAACAAATACATTACAGAAATTAATTTAAAAAACAGTCAAAACCATTAAAGAGCTAAATTCAGTGCATGGTTTATTTGCAAAAAGCTAGCTAACCAGCTCTTACTGTAACTACATGTGACAAATCAGAAAGAAACAAATTGAATTGGGAGTTCCTAATTCTTGTGACAGGACATTCAATAGGGCATTAAATTTTAAAAATTGAGACCAATTGCAGTGAATACACTTCTATTTTATTTCAATAAATAAACTATTTTCTCTGTACAAAACTTGGAAAGGCTTAAGTTTATTAAAACATAAGCCACAGACAAAGCATGTAAGAAAAATGGTATCAAAGAACAAAGTCCAGATGAAATTTTGCATCTGCTGCATAAAAAACACTCCGCCCACACTTAGCTGTGACAGGAGAGAAAGGAGGCAGACACAGCTACTTATTTCTGCTCAGAGTTCTTTGCTTCTCAGCGTGCTCCACGATTTTTTCTTCCACATAGAGCCCCTTTCTCTTTCTCACTGCATTCATGTACTTGCGGGCCTGGTTCTCCGAGTCTGCCTTCTCCCCAAAGTGCAAATATTCCTCCTCAGTGGTGGGGACCCAGAACGGGTCACTGGAAATGATCTGCAAAAGGAAACAAACAAAAAATAGTCAAGTAGTACAAAAGTTTATTAGCATTTTTCAAGCAATCAACAGCTGAAGTAGAGAAACCAAAGCAGAGCAGATCAAGCTGTCTGTAAAGTCTGCAATTAGCTATGGAAGCAGAAAACAGGAGTTAAGAGACACTCTGCAGCTCTTGCCCTAAGAAGCACACAATAACTTTTCAAAGTCAGCTGCAATTATCTGCACAAGTTTTTCTAAAAGCAATTTCAACTGCCCATCAGCAAACAGTGCTAAATAATGTTCAGAAAATTCTCAACTTTCAAGAGAGAATGCCTTATTTAGAATATTACCACACAACAGTTGTATTAGAATTTATCAGAACTGAAGATTTCTGCTCCTTTCTGTGCCCTATGTATTCCAATCCCAAGCCCAAGTTGGACAGATGGTTTAAAAATCACTGTTTCTGGCTCTGACATATTTAGCAGAGTTGTTCTTACAGCTTTGTAGCCCTTCTCTAGAACAGAGTTTAGATCTAACATGATCAAAAAATACCTGGACATGCCTTTATTTCCAGTTCATCCTATATACCCCACACTTGTGGGACACCATAGAGGGTATTACAGAGAACCCTAAATATGAACATTAGGAAGGGATGGAATTGACCACATAATGTTACACAAATTCTAGTGCAGATTTCAAAAATACTATTTTTTCTTGATTGTAGATTTCCTCACAACAGGCAGTTACAGGTAATATATTTTTTCTAAAAAAACCCCCAAAGGTAATAATGTACTCATTTCTTAAACAAAACCCTCATGGAAAAAGCAGTCCAGACAAGTATTAGTTAATGCAAGTACCACAATAGTTGTAACATCTGAGCATATTACTCTATAATAAATTCTGAAATATTAGTACTAGCATTAATACCTGAAAAAAAGAGAACAAATTTTAGAGAACAAATTTTCCTAAATTACCAATTTTAGCTTAATGCTATAAGCCTTTCCTACCATTGCAAGCTTTTTCTTCTGACAAATCCTTTCAACTGCCATATGGTACTTCAACCTAAGCAAAATAACCTCAAGCTCAGGTTATACAAACAAACAAGATGATGACTGAAGATGGATGATTTTCCCCAGAAACACTGACAATTTAGTCCTAATTTAATACCTCACGTTAAATAACTCCCAACACAACCACACAAATTACACTTTATGGGGAGTTAGGAGAATGACTATGGCAGACTAATTTGTGTTAGGCAACAGTGTAGGTTCAATCTGGCAAAAATGGGATGTCAAGCTAAACCAAGAGAAACAGTTCTAGTTTGCTACAGTTAAGCACATGCATAGACTAAATTAAGTGGGTATTACTCGTGCTGAAAGTGACAGCCAATCTCAATTATTTACATGGGAAATGACTATGCACAGGGTTGTCTGGCTGAAAACCAAAAGCAAGTAGAGCTCAGAAATAAACAGTCTGAAACTCAGCTTTCCAAATTTTGCTGTGTTTATTTTTCACCATAAACGTAAGGACTGTCTAACCACAGAAGAATCTGCTTGAGTCATACCCACTCTAATGTCTTGCACAGGGCCTTCTAACCAATGCATAGAAACTTAGAGGTAATTCCTTGACAGCTTATATCTATAAAAAAAGAATGGTCCCCTCTCTATAAGAGTTTGAAAGTTTCACCATTACTTAATGCACCAGAAATATAGAGAGAGGGCAGTGAGGATTGCATGCAGACTTGATAAAGCTGCTGCGATGCTCATCCTGAACATCTTAATGATGCAAAGCTACAAGGGACTTCTCCTTTCATGATCTTCCTAAAGAGCTGAATAAATCAACATTTCCAAGTCTAAGAACACATGAAGAAGAAAAGGTGATTGATGCTCAATGGATTTGCTTCAGACTGTACTGCTGAGGGAGGTTCTACAGATACAAACTGGTTAGTTAAAGACTGTTACTATGCCCTTTGATGATTTAATTGGCAAGAAGTGTAACACACAGAAATTATGCCCAGAGAGAAGCAGTGAGACAGAGGTTCTTGAAGAATGAATATAACAGAGTAGTCCAAAAGTATACAAAATTGAACTTACAGATCTAATCTACCTGTAAATATTTAGATACTGTAGTGATGGATGTTTAAGAAAATCCCCAGGTTTGACAGACTGGCTCTTTTAATAACTGATGAAAGACTTGCTCTACTGAAGTTTTGCACTGGATATTTCTTCCACTGACAAGAATTCTTTATGCTTCAGCAGGTCTAAGGGAAGTCAGCATAAGAGCAGGTTTCAATGTACTATTCAGTATTTATTAGCCAGTAAGGGTAAAGCTATTTCAGCCCAGGGTTACAGAATCCTGAGTGAACCTTGTACTGCTACATGATGCAGAGCAGTGCAGTAAAGAGGTTAATTAGGTTTCAAAGAACTACCTCAGGAATAGCTTGGCTTATCAACCTCTCTAAATAATTCAGCCACTACACACTGCTTCTAGAGCAAGATCTGGTGGCATCAGAAAATTTCTGTTAGAGGACTACACCTACCTAAATGGTGCAGATACACTATAAAAGATGGAATAATCAGCAAATGTGTTACCATGCCGTGGTAAGCAATGGGAAAGAGGAACCTAGGCCATCATCTTTAAGAAGTCACTGTAAACCTATTATGACACACAGGGGTGTTATTGAAACAGTGACCCAAACAAAAAAGTAGGAAGTTTTTCTTTTTTCAAAGTTCTGATTCTGTGAGTGAAGGCAAGGGCATAAACCAGACTGCTCCTCCTTATTCATATCACATTAATGCATCAAGGCAAATGTTCACAGCAGGTGGAATCCATCATTCCCCTGCTCTGTTAATACAGTGCAAGCATGCAAAAGGAGAACCGTCCCAAAGCATTGTCATCAATTTCCTTACAATGGGAACTGTCAGAATGGTGGGTCTGGCTTTCCTGGAATCAGAGCTAAGAAGCTTTTTAGGTCCTGAGCTATTGTTTGTATTCATGGGAACCACACAAGGATAGTTCTGGAATTTGTAACAGGAATTGAGTTTTTGTCTGACTGAAGCCCTCAGTGATGAATTAGATTCTAAATGGACCATTCCTTCTGGAATATGGTATAGTAATTTCACAGAGACCATTCACTTAGGATCCTGAAAAATCTACAGGCTCAAAGCAGAACAGATGCCCAGAAACATTATTTATTCTGTGTTGCATGCCACTTATAATTTAAAATTATTTAAATGTTTCCATATACTACTTTCTCAGTACTAAACTAGAACATATAGCCTAAGACTCCCCTTAAAATCAGAAATGTGATAGCATCTTGACAACACTTTTACAAAAAGCTACATTCCTCAACAAAACCTTCAATCAAAAGAGAACTGGACATTCAAAATAATATGCCTTGCACAGATGAAAAATCTTTAAGGGACTGAAGCAATCAGTGAACTTTCTACCAAAGGTCTGCCCCTCTCTCTCTCTCTCTGCCAGTGTACTGAGTGTCTGGGAACCACTGAGCAGGGAGGAAAAGAAAATTACCACAGCCAAACCTTATGTCCAAAGTTTAACAGACAGAAGACGTCAAGATGCACTAAGATTAGGAAAAAGAATCTGAAAAACCAATGACATTATGGTATTATTAGCATTAAGATAAAGTACATTTTCAAATACCACCATACTGTGCATGACTTGATAACTGGAAAATTCAGCACACCTTTTCTCCAGGAACTTTTCTAGGGCTTGGGAATTTTTCTTTTTAACAGCCAGCAGCCTGTGCTTATTTATTACTCAGCATCAGAATTCTCTGACAGGGACAACATCAGCCTTAACTGCAAAGAGCCCAGCACATCCTCCTCCAAGTGTCCACAACAAAGTGCGTCCTCCTTAACACAACTTCTATACATCTGCAAGGCTCTTCTGAAAGACATTTATTTTTAAAAGTGAACTATAAATCAAGATCCATGCAGTGGATCACTGGACCAGCATTTATTCTATTAGGAAACAAGCATTTTCTCTAAATGAGCCCATATAAAATGCAACACAGGAAAATTAATCAATGCACAGCAGCTGATACAGTTCTTAAATCCATTATTGCAAACATGATGCCTAAGTGATGGAAATGTTCCTATTAAAGGAGCATTGAAATTAAGGAACATTTTATATTAATCTCCATTGATTTATTTTCTAGAAGTCTTGAGTGATATAATTTGTTTAAAGTATGACTATAAGCACACCTGTAGAATTCCATTATGCTTTAAAGAAAAATAAAACCTCCCAGTCAAATACATGAAGTGTGTCCCATTGCTCACTGCAGAATCCACTCTAGGTATAAATAAAACTGTTCACAATGTAGTCAGCTGGGATTGGGTATTCCAAAAGAAGTAAATAGATAACTTCAAATATTGTAAGCAAAGAGTATTCTTTAGAAGAAGAAACCATTCTAAAGCAAGATGTTTCATTAAATATAACAACTATTCAAACCAACACACCCAAACAATGAAGTCTCCTAAGACTTGTTTAGTAAGAGCATGCAGAGTAGCACAGGCAAAACAGATGTCACTCTCTTTTAGTTTAACAGCACATTAATTATTCAAGCTATAAATGCTTGGAGCTCTATGAGAGACATAATCTGAATACCTGTAATAATAATCAATAAAAATAGAAATACTGTGAGCATGCTATGTCAATACTGACAAATGATAGAGTGTGTACTAATCCTGCAAATGATTATGTAAGCTAATCAAGCTTTTCAGTAAGACGTGAGTTAGGGCAGACCACTTGCAATTCAAGAGGACTTGGAATTTTAAGGCTTAATTGGAGGATGATTTATTATTTGCATTTCAGTGTCACCCAGATGGCTCCAATAGTGATCCTGGTCCCATTGTCTAGTGTATTTCACAAAATGATGGTAAAAACCAGTTTCTGCCTAAGGCAGCTTAATTATGCAAAACAAGGTTGAGAGAAGCACCAGAAGCAAACAGAAGGGATCTGCCTAGTTCATCCAAAAGGTCAGGCAGATTTGGGAACACAGCATGCTCCTGGTAGCATGTCCCCTACTGGTCCTTACTGTCTGATGAAGACAGAAAAATTCTTTTGAGCCAAATATCATCAATGTGGAAAATGCCTCAGCTGGGCCATGAATAGAAAGAGCAATCTTACACTGTCTCACGGAGATTTTAAGTCCAAGCAAGCAACATTATGGCCTTTGTGAACTGCTCAGTAAGAAACACTAAATTCAGTGTGACTGGGCATTACCACCAGCAGCCATGAGCAAGCCAGGAAAAACAGTATGCCAGAAGTTCTTTCTTGTGTCAAAACAAAACAAAACAAAACACACACAAAAAAGTCAAAATAACTATTATGCATAATTTCAAGGATGATACGGGCTCCAGTGAACCAGAATCCTTTCTACCTTTGGAAAATTTGATGGTAGAAAGGTATTTCAAGAACATTTACAGCTCAAGTGGCATCCATCACCTAGTAATGACATTGACACAGACTATGCAACTGAGAAAGGTACAGCTGATATGCATGTCTGAGATGTCTGAAGTAGCCCTGAGAAGGAAAGAAGACAGAGGTGTATGTGAACAGTTACCTACTGTTTTTCAAGAAAACCACATGCAGTATGCTGGGTAATGCTGCACAAGCAAATTCAAGAATTCAAGGCCACTTGGGTACTGGCACTGTGCTTCCAGAACAGAGAACACCCTTCATGACTGTACTGGGTGTGTGGATACCCTGCCAATAAAAGAAGCATCCAAAACTATCCCATAATTCAGAGCTTCCACTCACAATATAATGGGGACTGCCAAGGCCTGAAAATGCCTGGTTAGATACAAGAACTCCTCTTCCAAGAAATATTGTAATAATGAACATTTACACAGTAAGCTATAAAATAAACTCATACAAGTTTATTTTGGCTCAGGAGCATCATCCTTGTTTGTGTCTCAAACAGTGACAGCTACACTTTACCCTTGACTTCAGCCAGAAGCTGTTAATGGGAATTTGGTAACTGGAAATAAAAAAAGGAGATGTGTGGCTCTACTGCTGCATTTTTTCCTATTACTTAAGAAACATGTATTGAGAAAGAGAATTAAAGCCACACCCCTACCACTCTTATTTACTGTTTCAATTAGCTTCAGATGTTCCTGCCAAAACAATGAGCTTTTTATATTTGAAAGGTTCCAGGTTACTCCTCGAATTCATTTATGTGCCCAAACTGTCACTGGTGCAATAATGTATGTAAGATTACAGTTCAAACCTAGAATAGATTCTCTCTCATTACCTCAGCCTGCTTCCTGTTTAATGCAAGCCTAACAATCTCATCCAGCAATTTCTATATTAAGCCCCATCTTCTGAGCTGTAAAATGACTTACAATTCGAAAGGCATGAATTAAAATTCAGAATATAAAACTTCCACATTCAGAAGTCTCATATTCCTAGCAATTATTACACACAGCCCTTCTCTCACCTTTCTCCAGAGCCCTAAGGCACCTTCTAGGCACTGTTCTACTTAGAAGGGACAATGACAAAGAATTCTGATTAAATGTGTTTACAGCTCACTCATGCCCCCTCACTTGAGAGGAGACCATCCAGAACTGACAAGATTTCTGTACACAGTGCAGCCAACCCTCACTGGTTTGAGGTGCCTGATCTGTAACCAGCTGTAACCAAAACCTCTACACTTAAAAGATGCAGTTTATCTATTTTGTTGGGTGTGTACACCATGTGTGTAGGATCTTTTTTTTTCCCTTCTGCATTCTGTGCAGCTGTTTTTCCTTTTGTGGCTCTATGTGAAGGTGTACTTAAGATAGATTAAATAAATCAATATAAAGGAGGAGACCTAAGTCTTTGGTGCCTACTTTTACTAACACCAGTAAGGCACCACTGCCAAGCAAGACATAATCTGCTTTTCCAAGTGAACTGTTTCAAGTACTCTTCCCAATTCTTTGGCTAGCATGTGGCCAGTTTGCACAGGTCCTCCTTTTCCATTATCATCCACATCAAATTTCTGACACAGTTACCACAGTTACTAACAAAGAAATACAGTTAGTGGACTATTTTACAGATAGGGGGACAACTTAGCTGTGGATGAAGAATCTACACCATGTGAAAAAGCAGCACATACAGAGAAACACTGGTAAGCAGCCCATACTGGTAACTGCAGGGAGTGTCACTGACCTCAAAATCTGCAGTTGGTTGTACTCAGACACTTGACATTTGAGGTGACAAAATAAATCAAGGATCAAACAAAGAATTAAAGATTTTTTTTTCATCCATTTACAAAAGATTCTATTGTTTTTTAACACCAAATAAAGGAAGGCTAGAGCAAAACAAACACCACCAACCAAACCCAGAAAAACCTAGACTTTAAAGTTATTTTAAAAATTTAAGGTGAAAAGTTTACACCCACTGACTTTTGCCCTTGAAGCCATTTTTAGCTTCTTCAGTGGAGTCTTCTGAGGAGCCTGACAATGCAGGTGTGCTTGTCTTGAACAAGGAGCTCTGATTTACAGCCTTTTATTTTCCCCCTGAATATATACTCTCCACATCATAGAAATAAACTACACTGCACTTTCAGCTGATGACACTCCTCACCAGTTTTCCCATTTGATTTACACCTTCACATTCAACTCTTCATTTCTTTAAGTGACAAGGATGACCAAAAGGAATGATTCTGAGGTCACCACTACTTACTACCAACACATTTAATTTTGAAAGAATGAAATCTATTTGATTTGCCTTTTAAGCATGAAAATATATGTTGGCTGGAAATATGGAAGGTGCCTGCTAGACCTTAAGAGGTTAACTTTCATGTGCATTAGATTTGCTGATACATTTATTTTCTGTTAGTGGTAGGTTGGGGCTGTTTTGTGGTTTTGGTTTTTTTCCCATTCCCCAAACAAGTTTACCAGAGAACTCGTGAAAAAGGGCACATAAATACAGGAAAACACATCTATAAAGAAACAGTTTCATTTATGAAAGACTTACTTGCTATTGAAATAAAAATACCATCTAAACAAAATATAAATACATTTCTGAACAGCATATCTACAAAAAGAAATAATATAAGGCTTTTTGTCATTTCAAAAAGGAATTAATCAAATGTCTTGACCAAAACTTAACCTTTTCTGCTTATTATTCCAGTCTGCCACATCTACAGGAAATAGATCACCAAAACAGATGGAATGAATAGATATTTTTACCTCCCAGTGGCTGAACACCAGCTGTGGACTGGCCAGGCCACTGGTTCTCTTCCTGATTTCATCAGCAAAGCCAAAGCTTTCTGCTACTGGCAGGACTGCCTTAATAATAAACACATCCGTGCCCTCCTTCATCTCCTCCTGCAGCACTCTGCCTTCCCTTTTGGACAGCACAGCATACACACGACCTGCAGAGACACAATTCTCATCAGCTTACCAACTTATTCACATCCTGAATACACCATGAACAGAAATACATCAGTATTTGTTCAGCAAGGCTCAGCTTTAAGAAAAAGGGATAACTTTTTTTTGCCTAAAACTCTGGTTTGTAAGTCAATCAATTAAATGGACACATTAAATTCAAACAACATATCCTGCCATAGAATGTGCACAGCCATCTGAGTAGCATCTAATCCATTATTACTGCTGGATGAATCCATCTATGTCCATTTCATACCTTTATATGACAGTTTTAAAAAGGCACTTCGCCAGAGTATGTGCCTAACTTGCTTTTTTTCTTAAAACCAAATATTTGAGAATCATTACTAAGAAATATTATTGTGTTTCAGGAATTGTATCTAAGCTCCTGGTAGAAATTTGCTTGGATGACCATACCCCTACATGGTACTTGTCCCAGATAGTGCAGAGCTATTCTAATCCCAAAAAACTAGTTTATCTGAAATACTACATATTTATTGTGTTTAACGAGTTCAATTGGTTTGTTAATAAATTCAGTCTTAAGTTAGTCATGGATAATTTCAATTTTCTTTCCCAAGTTAATATTTAATCTATTGAAATACTGTGTGGATGTCATGGAAGTAGCTGTGAAAATGTCCATATTTGACTTCACAGCAGGCATCATGTTTTTGAAAGTATTTTACAGACAAAAACTAACAAATACATTTGTGTTGATCAAGATAGTAAGCACACAAGAAAAACACTTAAAAACAGTGTCCCCCTCTCCCTGCTCCTCTCCTCAGCTTCAGTTTGAGTTACTGATTGTCAGAAAAGTTTGATGGAAAAGGTTTTATATTCTGAGAACATAGAAGACTTCACTTTTGCAGAAGTGACCATCTTAGAAAGAAGCAGCTCAATATGGAGATATATTAAACTTCCCAGGTCATCAATGTATGGAATGCCAAAGGAAAGAATAAAGATACAAAAGCCAGTGGTTTGACACACGTCCACTGCCAAGCCTGACTGCACTGAAGGCCTGCTTTTCACTCCTCCTAATGAGCATGCAATTTATTAGCTGAAGTTTCCACAATAAATATTAAAACCCATGAATTTGTAATGAACTAAGTGCATGTCCATGGCTATTACAACACAATTCACATTCATTAGACTGTACTAATTTGTTTGCATGTCTGAATCCAAAATTACACTCATTAAATATATATACATATATGCATTAAAAAGCCATGTTTCCATTTGGGTTTATGGCACAACAGATGAGCCAATGCATGTTTATTACTTCAGTGTAAACAATCATGCCTTTTGGGTACTGAGTAGTTTGGAAAATAGCAATTTATACAGTGTTTCTGAGGTCTAAAAATTGGTACCTTGCTTATAGCTTGATATAGAGACTTAGAAGTAATGTGCCAAAGTGCTTGGAACAGCAACATGGAACAATACACAGTCCAGTTTTGACAGCTATTAGAAATATTACACATTAGAAAAGAGTTTGAAATGCCAAAGTTCCCTGCCATGGTAGGGGATGTTTAGGGTAATGTGCCCTTAAGCCCATGGCAGCACACCCTCTACCAGGCCTGCTACAGGGTACCTCCAGCAAAGAGCAGGATCATGCATCTGCACAAAACAGTTGCTCACTCAAAGGCATTTATTTACATTACAACAACTGTAATTTTTGGTCTTTGGACTGCTATCAGTGTGATTGTGTGCATAACAGCTGAGATTTCTTTACAAGTAACCAAATATTTAATTATTGTATGTGGGATATGCTGCAACTTGTGCCAAGATTAGTACAGTCAAAGTAAAACTGCTGATAGCTTAAATGCATTGGAAGTTGATTTTAAAGAAAATCTCAGTGCTTTGGATCAGAATCAGCGTGCAAGCAACTCCCATGGAACACTCCAAGAATAAATACAGTTAAGTGGTGTCATAAGTAGGTCATAAAAACAAGTTTAAGTAGGTGTAAGTGGTAAGGTAATATCAGTGACACCATTTGCCATGCACTGGGTTCAGCAGCTTGCATACCAGAAGAATACAGATGCTACTTAAAAACACAAAACTTCCAACTGGACTACAACAATAATTTAATATTCCTTTTCCTGATTTTCTTTTTGCATTATTGTATTAAAATACCTTGATATGGCATTTGCTAAGATCTTGCACTCCCTTAATAATCAGGAGAGGTTTCCCCTCTCTTCATGGGACTTATGCTCAGTTATGAGGGACAGTGTTGATATTCATGGTTACTGAAGCTGGTCTTACAGAAACTCCATAGAAAGGCAATATTTTTTATCTTGCATTTCCCAAAGGTGCAGCATTGTTCTTTATGCCTATGGTTCAGATAAGCAAGAAGATTGCTGAATTCTCATTCAGAATAGTGTAAATATCACAGGCATTAGAAAGTCATTAGAGAATCTACTGGAGAACTGTAAAAGATTCCTGACAAAACCTTTAATGAAGTTATACCTTCTGATTCAGTCTCATTGATAAAACCTCACCTTAGAAATCGGAAGGCAAATTCTTGGCAAAGGTTTATTTTCCCAGTCTTACCTAAAACTTCTGCAGTAGCCATGATTTCACACGTGTACATCGCTGCCATGAGCCTCTGTGGCTTTGCCTGCAAAGCATAACGACAGGCTTCCTTCATGGTGGCAATCAGCTGTCCAGAGAAAGGCCCGTAACAATCTGCAAGTGGTAATTCTCCTTTGTGCTTACTCGTTTTCTCAGGTGAGTCTGCGCCACTTTGGCTCCTGCCCTGGTGTTCATGTGCACTGGGACCTTCAGCAGTGCAACTGCTTGCTAGAGTATTATCTTCATTTTGCTGATGTTCTGTGGCATCAAGTTCCCCTGAATCCTGACTACTGTTTGACAGAGTATCTCCAGCTTTACTTATTTCCCATTTTTCCACTGAAAAACAAACACCCATGAGAGGCTCTTCACACATGGGACCCGAAAGTGTAGCCAGCTGAAACCCACTCACTATGCTGTTGTCAAAGTCTCTATATTTACCTACTTCTTTCACAGAGTTCCCAAGGCACTGCCACACAGATCTTTTATAGCCCCCAAAATTATGTAACAAAATATTAGGCCCACACTTCCGTGGTCCAAATGACCAGATCTGATCAACGGCATTTCTCCACTTTCTTCCCTGAAGACTTTTCTCTAACTTTTGTTTGAATTCTTTGATTCTATCAAGAGTCTTCTGATTTATCTCATGGGTTTTTTTCTCTTCATTCAGAGATGTGTTGAGTTGTTCCATAGTTCGAATTAAGTCACTGTTTTCTTCAAGAAGTCGAGTTACCTCCTCAGGGAGTGGCATTGCTCTCACACTGAGAGTAGCTTGTTTATTTGGCGTATTAATTGTAACAAGCCCATCTGAATCAACCTGAATTCCTTCAGGAATTTTATTCTGGTCCTCTTTTGTCTGGTGTATGACAGCAACTTTCTGCTGTTTTCCTATTTCTTCATTCACCATGTCGACTTTGGGAGGTCTTGTTATCGTCTCTCGGAAGGGTATAATAGGAGCAGACACACTGATCTGCACCTTTGCAAACCTGCAAAACAAAGTTTAAGAAATAGTTTAAAATCTTGAAAATAGTTTTAAACTTGGGGGTGGGAGGTAGGGCAGCGGCCTTAACACGGAACAGATGTTCATGAAGAAATCTGATTGCAACATAGATTACTAGGTAATGCATTTCAAACCCAAATTTTATGTACTTCAAAAAAGAAGCACTGCCTTTTATGTCTTCAGAAATATTTGGAAAGGAACTCAAAAAAATAAAAGCAAAAGCATTGCTATGCCTCTGCATAAATCACTGGTTCACCCACATCTTGGAAAGTATGTGCTGTTCTCTGCCCTCAAACGAAACAGAACTAGAAAAAAACTGAGAATAAAGATGATCAAAGGAACTCAAGGACAAGAAGCCTTCAGATGTTCCAAGGGTGCAACAGAGACCTACAAAACCACATGGGGTATGGGAAAGGCTGACCAGGATTAACTGACAACCAAACCACAAAGGGCCCTGGACTGAAATGACAGAGGCCTGGGAAAGCATCACAGTTACTCCAGTTTTACTCCTCCTATCCCTGCCTGTTGGCCACACTGCTCAGACATGGTACAGAGATGGATACTTGGTGTGAGCCAGCACAACTGCTCACACAGGGAGATGCCCAGAAAAGATGAAGCACTGGGAAAGAGTAACAGAGCTTTGTCTGATAACCACTATTATAAAAGCTTAATGCTATGAAGTGATGCTTTAAAGTCAGGCACAACGTTTTAGGTATGTCAAATGCTGTGAATGACAGCAAGGAAAAAGGAGGAATTATTTATTATCTGACTGACTCAAAGATCAGAGCTGTGTATCCTTCTTAACCATCCATGAGCTCTGAGCAGGTTCATTAAATGACAACAGAAGGACTAACCAAAATTTCCTATGTCCCAGTAAATTTTGGCAGTGATAAAAAAAGTTGCAGAAGAAAAGCAATACAATTGTAAGATTTATTTCTATGGGAGTCAGAACCAGAAGATTTATCCCTTTTGCAGTTCTTTCAAGAATTTGCATTATACCAAAAGACCAAACACAAACCCACCCATATGTCACCATTACCTTAATTCTCTTTGTTTCTCATTCTGAAAAGGGTAACTTAATCCCCTCATGCTTAGTATTTGCAATGCTCTTGGGAAAGAAAGTTCTAAAAATTTCTATTGTACAATGCAGAAAATAAAATGTTGAAAGTTACAAGGTCTAATTTCTTACTCCATTCAAAAAGAACTAATTGGGAACAAAAAAAATATAAATTTGCTGAAATCAAGCAGAACATCCATATTTAATCATTTAGATGAACACAGATGACTAATCTTTTAGTTGTTTCCATGTATCTCCACATCTCTGACAATAACTGTCACTTGAACATGATTTTCTAAATACACAGTGGGAAAGCTAAAATTAAATATGTGCCTTCGAAAAAATCTGAATAAAATCTTGACAATGCAATGTAGTTTGAATTCAGCAGAACATCCTCAACTGCTGTAACGAGTCCAAATGCATCAAATCTGCAAAACCCAGTCAATGCAATTGTGATAGATGCCAATATCAGGGTCCTGCCCCCTTACTTCAAATGTGAGTCAAGCATTTTGAATAACCTTTGCCAATATTTTGGAGGAAAAACTTGTGGGTCACATTTTAAGGTTATTATATGATGTCTTGATCCCTAGTTCACCATTTGCTTTTCCAAATTATGTGCACTTAGAAGAAGTTAAACATCTATACAGAAACAAAGAGCATATTTCAGAGCACAACTTCTCCTCACACTTTACAAGTTCAGTAGTGCCAGTTTACCACTGTCAGAATTAACACAGAATCCATGAGGAATGGAGCAAGACAAGAATCCTATTCTGGAGTTTTTCTTCTACAAAATGGGGCGAGAAGGAAGGGACAATTCTTGTCCCACTGATGCCTTAAGTTTTAGCTTTCATATTTTCCAGATTTTGTAATGCATTAGTATGTAACTCTGAACTTCATATAAAGTGTGAGCAAGTTCTCTTCACAGCTTAGTTAGACACAACAATCCTTTTCCAGCCTGAGAACCAAGGACACCACTGCAGCTTCAGGCCCAAAAAGTGTAAACAACCGTGAACTGGGGATAATTAACCCCAATATGGAAATGGAACAAAACTTACAAAAATGTGGAAACTCAAGACTCAGAGACCATCTTGGGTGTAGCCCTGGCCAGGCTCTTGTACTGCCCAAGGTGTATCCTCTGAAGGCCTTTTTAATAAATACCTTCTTTATTTTTTTACTCTGTCTAGGCTCTGTTCTAGGCAGCCTCTGAAGGCATCACCACAAGCTGGTGTGTGAGGGATGGCAACTAAAATATGCCAAATCCTTAGAGATTTAGAAGGAGCATGAGCTCTATAGTGAACACACCTGCTCCCAACTCCTTCTGGAAGCTGGTACCCGACTGAGAAATCATGAACCACAGTCAGGCAGGACAATGGTGGGAGCCCAGCTCATCTGTGTCTCCAGGTGTTTCTTGTTTCTGCTCACAATGCCACAGGCACGGGGTCTAAAATGGTCACTTTCGACAGAAAAGTGACCATTTCTCTTAACAAAAAACAAATTAGATGACAAATCATAAAAACCTCCAAAATCACATACATGAAACAAAAGTTTAGGGATGAAAATGTACATAAATGTACGTAAGTAAGTCCTACTGGCTGCTCACTATAATCCTATTACCCTGTCATTGAGTATTATTTTAAGTTTCTTTTTTTCAGATTTGGACCCCTGCCAGTAATGCAATCCTGCTATGCAAACTGCAGCTGAAGACAGGCACAACCAGTTTTGCTTAAACACACTTCATTTGAGCAAAATGTATCAATAAATAATATTACATTTTTAGAAGCAGTAAAATACGTGGCACTAAATTGTAATGAGAATAACCATTAAAACATACATCCAGTTTTACAAGCGATCCAGCTAATTTTCATAAGAAACTACAGTTCTCTGAGATTAACTAAAATGAGTATGGGTACAGTAAGACAAACATTCAACCACTCATCAGGTTTGCTCTTTGGTTTAGGTAGAAAATGCCAGTAAATGGATGTGGCAGAAGTATCAGAAATGTTTTAGTAAATGAAGTTACAGGAAGGGATTGTTACAGACATCTGTTCTTCTGCCATTTGAAGAGACATTAGAGGATACTAAATATATGCATGTGTGCTTGCAAAAAATACTACTCATAAATGAGAACAGATCAACCTTTGAAAAAAAATCAGTGAGGAAAGGCACAGGATAGAGTGTGCACATACACTTTTGGTCTTGATGCTTTAAGACTTTTTAGAGTTCATTTATCAGACATGAGTCCCCTCAGTTTTTATTTTGTACAAATGCTACATTACATTCTTAATTAGACTCTTGAAAGTACTGCAATTTGTAATTTCTAGAAACTGCCCCAAGTCTGTGTTAGATGTATAGAAGCAATGAATTAGTGGCTTCTGCCCAGCTACAGATAATTTTATAGCTACAAAAAGGTACATTTATGACTCAATGGTAAAAACTGTTTGTGGATAAAGCTCTATTTTACCAGAATATAAATCAAAGATATCCATCTGACAGAGAAATACAACAGACACCTACTGAACTAAAAATATTTCTTCCTCCTTGCCCCTCTAACCTTTCTTTCAGGTCATCCAAGCAGCGCTGAAGATGAACTTCTCCTGCTGTCACCAGCACATGTTCTCCTGTCTCCTGGATTAAAACTTGCACACATGGATCAGCTTGGTTTAAAAGTTTCATCCCTCTGACCAGCTGAGGCATATCACCTGGCAAAACAGGGTATTATTAACAAAGGAATACTGGGAAAGAAATACTCAAAATAGGATAGACTTAAACTGAGAAATAGTAACACTCATTTTTATGGAAGCCTGAACACAAATGGGTATTTTAGGAATACACAAAAACTTTCAGTGGGCAATTTTCTGCTTATGAGTCACACACAGCAGCGTGGTTTAAGAGCACCAACTGAAAACATAAGCTGCACTCAGCATTTGTCACCAACAATTTATGCACTGATGACAAAATTCACATCATACAAATATAACCATATAACACCACACTTCAATGGATTGCACATTTTTTGTTTACACAGCTTTACAGCAGGTTCAGTAGAACAGGTCAGCTATTGACTATGACTGTGCTATGCTGCTTCCTATACACAGTTAACTTCAGATACACCTCACACCCAATAAAACCCAAAAATTTTACTGAAATTAAGTGATTAAAAAATTCAGGACTTCACTCCTCATTTTCACAAATTATCAAATTATAACCTTTCTTATCCATGACAACTTTTTAAAGTCATCTTTCAGTAAATAATTTCATTTCCTTGCAATCTTTTATAACTAAGTGCAATTGCTAATGCTTAAAATGCTCCAAATAAATAAATAATAATATTAACTTTACCAAAACAAAAGTAACAATATGGATTACTTAGAAGGCATAATTTCAAATAAAGCACAGGAAGGATTTTGAAGTAGCTGTAAGCCACTAGAAAGCTTTAAAGTAATGAAAATCTGAAAAGAGGAATAATCAGGAATGTGAGAGCTTTTCAGTGAAACAAATCACAGCTGTCCCTAAAATGAAGGTGTTTAAAATGAGCTGTCTTAAAGTTAATGGAGAATGAACAAGCACAGCTGAGTCAAATTTGGCTAGATTACATCAAAGCTATGCATAAACACCCCATGTCAGCAGCCTTTCATAATGAACACCATTTAAAGAAATTAATTATGAATTCTTTTTTTTATTTTACACAGGCAGTAGAGAATACCCCAGGGGTTTCCAGGAATGTATATTCATATTCAGAAGGAAGAGTGACATTAAAGTTGTCATTCACTTGGAGACTATTAAAAGAAATATGATATTGTTTATTTACTGCTGAGCTTATAAGGGTGTAATAGAAAAATAGCTTTCAAAAACAAACAAAAAAAAAAAAAAAAAAAAAAAAAGAAAAGTGGAAAAACTGAGTGTTATTTCACATGGCCAACAGAGTTGAACACAGACTTTCAACTTTGTCTCTGCATTTAAGCTCATGGATTGATGAGTACTTTTTTTTTTTTTTCTTTCAGAGCTTTTGGCAATCATACAAGAAGATTTTGACATGAGCATGAAGACATGCAGTAATTTTGTAAAATGTACATAGAAAATAATTTAGATGAGTTATTTTTCAACATAAGCAGATGTAGTTTTGAAGCAGGTCTGATGTGGCAGCGCAATGCACACATGTGACAATGTGTGAGGGCCACTTCAAGACTAACACAGCTCTCTGGGCAACTGCAATGGCCACATTTTGCCTGTCTTCCTGTTATTGCAAGTTATAGTGGATTTTCAGGAGACCTCTGCAGGTACAACCACCTTTCAGGCTTTTGTCCCCCTAAAAATTTAGTTCAGATCATGAACTCAGAAGCTACTGAGGACAAGAAACTAAGTAATGGTGCAAGAATGATCCAGCTTTATTTCTTAAGGAACAAAAGTTACCCCCAAACTGGTCAGCAGTTCTAGAATTACATTCCTTTAATATTTTGAACTTAATACTACAATCTGCAGAACCAGTAATTTCCAATACTTTCAAAACTGCTTTAACAAATGTAGGATGTACAATATATGATTATCTGTTACTCAAACACATGAAACAAAGAGCTGCCAAGCTGTCCAATGGCTCTCTAAAAAAACATGTAATCTCAGTGTCAGAGTATTTTGCAACTGAACATAAAGCCAGTTATTTTGGTTCTACCAACGCTGCTACAACAACAAATGGAAATGGGGCTGAAATTCAAATAAAGCCAGAGGTATCCCACTCTGTTTTGCAGGAAGTGGGATGGGGCATCGAGGAGCAGGACTGCAAATCTGCACAAGCTTACTGACACCCATAAAAGAAGGGCAGCAGACACAGAGTCTGCTCATCTTCACAGTAAAGGAACACTGAACTGTTTGCCCATGCAGGGTCTGACTTGTGAGCAGCTGTCACAAAAGGGCACAACAACTCTCCTGTGTCTCCTCATCTACCAAGACCTGAGCAAGGCAGCTGGAACAACCCACACTGCCCTCCAGGCAACCTGTAGGTTATTTAATATTGGGCAAGTCTCTGATTCAGTGGCTAGCTCATCAACCAGCCAAATCACTGAGGGCTGGTGCAGCCACACTGAGCTGGTGTAACCATCCCCATTCCTCCCGAAGCTTACTTGGATGTTTGGGTTCAACTGCTACTCGCACAATCGGGGTAGCTTCGAAGTTGAGAGGTGTAAATGGTGGACAAGCAGGTGATGTTGACAGTGTTGCAGACTTCAGCACAAAATCTTGCAGGCCTCCTATTCCTAATAGAAATTGGGGGAAAAAAAGGCAAAACAACAAAAAAAGATCACCGACTATCATATTAAAAGAGACTGAAAACATGAACATCAAGTTAATAAAAGGTGAAATCATTCTAATCACAAAAGGAGGATTCAAGAACTCCTCACTGTTCATATAAAATATCTGTTAAGATACTTGTCCATAAACTGGGTTCTTAAGTCTCTGGTGTGACATTTGATATTTAGTCTCACAGTTCCCATTGCATTCCCTCAGTATTTTAAAAGGCATGTTTATAGCTCTGAAGAACAGAAAGGACATGAGGAATTTTTTCCCTTCTAATATGTCCAAGCCTTTGTACAGTTCAGATTTAATTCTGGTTTAAATTTAGAAAAATTTAGATTGCATGAGGCCTGCAATGGTCATGCAGTCCAACATCCAGGCCAAAGCAGGGCAAACTTCACAATTAGATCAAGTTGCTCAGGACCTTCTTCCCAAGGCTTAAACACTTTTCACAGTAGAGACTGCACAGCCTCTGCTGGCAACCTCCTCCAGTGCTTCATTATTATTATTATTGTGAAGAATGTTTTTTTTTTTCTTCCCACCCCCTCATGCCCATTTGGGATTCACTTTTTGTCCAACTTGATTCTTGTAAAAATGAATTCATCCCATTGTAAGCTATTAATTCTCATTCTATTATACATTATAATGCTGACAAGTTGAAGAAAAGTCAGATTAAATTGTAGTGATAAGAGAAAATATAGAAAAAAATATTAGCTATAAATCTGCAAAATAGCTGCTGCAAATGCATACTGAGTTTTGGCTGGCTGGCACATTTAAGAGATTGTGAAATTATTGCCTTCAAATTCCTAACCAACTGCACATCATTCATAATTTAGTCAAAGCTATTAAAACCCGACTAGAAGTGTGTGAATAATAAAGACAACAAATAAAGTTGATATCAATTTATACAATTACTTTTCCTGATGCTCCTTCAATCATAAGCAATGAGCTTTGCAGTTCGAACAGAGTATAAATAAAATGAGCATGTAACTTGTAATGCTATGAGAAAACGGAAATCTTCAGCTCATAATCTATATCTGCTTAAAAATCAAATTTCCATTGCAGACTGCAGTATATTTGTGCTCCTTCCTCCTTACTCTCTCCTACATGCCCAAGGAGTTCTTCACCCCAACTCCCCATCATCACCCTAATACTTTTCCAGGTTTTTTTAATTTATTTTTTTGGCTTAGCTTTCTTCATTTGGGGCCAGAAACAAAGAGGGTCAGCTTCCACCCTATGAGATCATGCAAGAGTTTGAGGTCTGGAGTTTGAGTTCTGCTGCAGATTCAGCTGCAGAATCAGGCTCTTCCTCCAGCTCTGCAGGCTGGATGCCTGGCCAGCAGGGCAATCCAAAACCCAAAATGTCATTATATAAGAAAACCTGCCTCAGAATAACTGGAAGCAGAACAACATTCAATGGCTTTAAATGCAGGATTGCAGATGCTACAAAGAAAATAAATCTGTATAAACTCTGTGTTGCACCTGACCTATGACCAGAATGTATTTCCTCTTCTTCACTTATTCAACATGTGGTTTGAATGAAAAACAAATGCTGGATCATCATCACCACCAGGGACTGAGAAAAGGGATGGGTCCATTTTATTCTGATCTTCTCCAGCTGGTAAAATGAACATGATTTAGAATGGGAGGTGAACAGCTTCTTTGCACAGTGTAATGTGAACCAGAGAAATGAAGTTACCAAATCTTACTTCAGATAGACTCACTCTTTCTTAACACGTTCCTGTACTTTTATTGTCATAAAGAAAAATTGAAGCTTTTTGCTCTTCTGTTTCATATTTGAAGGCAAAAATACATGAAATATAAGTGTCTGGCACCAGTAGTACACTAAAAATAAAAAACTGTCAGTTTTCATGAAAATCTGTTAGGCTTACAACCTGAGTGTTTTATTTGCTGAAGTGTGTGAGCTAGCAGAGAACTTTGTCCAGCCATGTTGAATCTATTTAATTTAAAAATTCTTATTAACAAATGTTGAAAAAAATCTATAAAGATTTTTGGATACTCTTTTTGCACAGCGTGATTACTGAGTAACTGCTAATGTGTTTTCTGAATAATTTTAGAGGAAGAGGTAACATAACTAATTCCATAGCACCACATGTCATCAATGGAAGAATTCCACTAATTATGATGATACATAAATCCAGACCACTGAAATTTGCACACACTACTTGAGATCACAGATCTCAGATATGTATCCATATGCTACTTGAAAGGTCTCAGAAAGATCACTCAAAAATTAAGCCTGAAAAAAAGCCTGTGAGATAATGGTAAGTAAGACCTTCAGAGGCTGGTGGTTGGTGCTTTTAAAAGTGGACCAAATGATGGTTCAGGGAGAATTATTACAGAGGTGGTGAAATATAAGATTTACAAAGGTTCTTATTTCATTTAGTCCCTTCTCTGACTTGCCCTAGAAGATAAGAATAATAAATCAAGTATATACCTGCCTGTATCACCAGATATTAGCATATGATAGAAGCTAAATGGTAAAAAGAGACAAGAACATCATGACTGAAATTTTCAAAAGGAGTAGGAGTTTTCAGACAAGTCTCAATTTACTTTTCACTTCTATGTCTTGCTGGTAACCACTACACCTTACACAATAATTTTGCTGCCTTTAAAGTATGCTTTGCCAGCTCAATTCAGCCATAAAGATCTGAACACATAAAAGATCAACTTCAAGGTATCTGTAATTAGTTGCTCTTGATGTAGAAAGATTTAGGCATTTAACGTTCTTTCAAGTTGAAAAAAAATGAGGCAGACACCAACACCACGCTAAAGTTTTTCAATCAGATAAGGGAATAGTTTAGTTTGCAGTGTGAAAAATCAAACAAAGAAGAATGAAAGCTGTTTAAATTTTAACTTCTGCCACATTGTTACTAGCCTCAGCACATTAGTTCAGTCGATCTATATCTTCTCTCACTGATGATATCACCACTCAGGAATCCCGGGCTGCTCTGGAATGGAGACTTGTCAGGCTTTGGACTAACACCATAAGGAACTAAGTAAAGCAGAGAGCTGATGTTAATCTTCCCAGTAAGGCTCTGTCTCACTGAAATCTATCATTTCTTATCAATGATACCTCCTTAGAAAGATTAGGACCTTACAACATGTAAAGCCTCCTGGTTTAAATGCTCCATACACTTCTCTATGGAACAGTGAAGACCATGCAAGCTCCTCCATAATTCATGTGAATTATGTAGGTGTGAGGCAAACTTCTGTAAATCTACACAATCTGAAATCTCAAAGTGAGCATCTGCCTGTTGTTTCAACGGGATTGTAAACACAATGACATCTCTATAATTTTTTTGAGCAGTAATATGAATACTTTTATTGTGCCCTGTGAGAGGCATTTTAAAAGAAACATCTTTAAAAGGTGATTTTAAAAATATGTATGAGAAAACAAATTCACAAATCCACCTTAAAAGTATGATTGGCTCTAGATGTTTCCAGCTCATTCTTGAAGTAAATAGTCCAAAGGTCAACCAAAACAGAAGAACAAACTATATTTGCCAAAGAATATTAAAATTAAAAAAATCAAGGAAAATGCTTCCATATCAATCATCATTCTTCCCCAAATCTATGCAAATAATTTTCCATCTCCCAGTATCTAGATGAAGACTACAAAACATTATACCATTAGCACACTGTTACCTATTGGGTGACTAACATTGGTTCACTGTAGCCAGATAAACTTTAAGCATCAGCCTCCAGCCTTTCAGTCCCTAATTAAAAAAAAAAAAAAAAAAAGGAAAGGAGGGGGATTTTGGAAAGCAAAAGTGGCATTTGGTAGGATTAAACTCAGTTGCAATAGTATGGCTTTTACATTTGAGGAATCTTAAAAGGTTTTACTAATCACAGAGACGATATGACTGTAACTGCAGGGACAAGTAACTACGATGGCTAAAGAATAACTTGCATTATACATTTATCACCTCAGATTTTAAGCATGTTTCTCTTGTGTCTCGTGGGCACTGCAGAGAGACATCTAAGGGCAAAATTTGACCTTTCTATATTAGAAACTGTTTCTAGAAGAGAGGGGAATGTAAGTCAAGACACAGACCACATTCTAGTTGAGATTTCATCAACTTTTTCCATAATACACACCACATGTTAGCACAGATTGCTGGTGAGCCTCCTCTTCTCAACTCTAATTGTGCACTTCCCCCTCAGTTCTTACTTGTTTCTAGGCAAGTGAAATTGTTTGTATGGAAAAAAGAATATTGTAAGGTATGTGCATGGTTTCAGCTGCTCTCAGTTCCAATCAGTTTACAGAAAAGTTAATTAAACATTTTCTTTTTCCGCTTTCCCATTTTTTTTTCCTTGAGCTGAATCTCTAAAAATCACCAGTATCCAACAGATTGTAGAACCATTTGCCCCAGCTCCTTCCTGAGTTTCAAAAACACAAGTTCTACCTGAGTATGCACTGGAGATTAACATGAATTCAGCTTCTCAGTACCAAAGTGTTCAGGTGTAATTTTATTATGAAATTTTACTTTTCAGTTCACAGCAGTTGAAGGGAAATTGAGCCTAACTTTCTGATCGCATGAGAGAAAACTCATATTACAAATAATGCTACAACAAAACTCCCTCTTCCCAAGGGGCACAATTGTGGTAAGACACTGAATGCAATAAGCAGCTTTGGACACAAGAAGCAACTCAGTACTTTAGTACTGAATCCTCAGGAAGTGAAAGATGAAACAGTGCTGGAGCACCCCACTGAGTTCTTTCAGGAAAAAAACAGCAGTTCAGAGAACAAAGCTGTCTGCTTTCAGAGCTGCAAGGAGAGCAAGAATACACTCTAACAGCACGTTCCACTAAAACGTCCCATTACTAGATTATAGCTTCTAGAGGGATTGCAAACACACATAATGAGTAAACCAGCCTCATTTATCTTCTGCTGAGTATCTTTGGGAAAAAATACCATCTATTTCATTGGGCCCTTAGACTGCATGATAACACACATTTCCCTAAGTGTTGATTGAGTTACAATTCTAATTATGAACATTCCTATACTTCTTCAGATGAGACTGTGAACAATTTCAAGGAAACTGTAAAAAATATCCTTTACACTAAACAGTAATATCTTTAAAATGTTGCAGTGAATGGCCTGAGAGCTACCTGCAATCAGTCTGTGTGACAAAGCTGACATCAAAGCTGAGTCAGAAATTTGCTTGCTAAAATACAAATTTACTTTAAAGGAAACAGAATTAAACCAAAATCTGTTAACATTCCAAAACTAGATTCTGGATTTACAAACTGTTGTAGTCAAGATAAAATATTGATTTCCTTAAGCTGCTTAATGAGACCAATAACTACAGAAGATGAAAGCATTTCAAATAATCATGTTTTTCTTACGGTACAGAATTGTTTCATTTATCATGGCATACTAATTTTTGGAGCTTAGACTGAAGAAAATGATCCCAATTTTTCAACATTTATGTTTAAGTGTCATTTTAGCACACAAACCTAGGAATTTTGTACTTAGATCTGTACTTAGATCTGCATCCATCTTTATGTATTATGAAATCAATGCACTTGTAGCTCCACAGGGAAAAAAAAAAGAAAAAAGGAAAAAAAATCTTTCCTCCAATTAAAACTACTTTAACCTTTTAACTGTAAAGCATTCTTGATAAAGGCACTGAACAGCACCTTTTGTGGTTTTCGAAAATGGTCAGTAGCTGTCCTTAGCAATATATATGCAATATATTTTGCCTTAGCCCACACATTAAAGTTCCTTTCCACACACCAGCTCAACTTGACATCACTTGAAAGCAGCAATCGTGAAGAACAGTAAATATGTGGACAGATCTCTGTGCAATGTGACCACACAGGCACTGGAGCTCACTTCAGCTGCAACCTGTATGTCAAATTAATGCTTCCACTACTGCATGTGGGAAGTATTTAGTGCCATACAAAACTCTGCAAGCTTTCTGAAACACAAACCAAATTTTAGATTTATAATTACTTTAAATAGATTATTTTAATTTGACCCGACAGCAAAACATCTGAATTTACTTAATTTAAAAAAAAAATTCCTACCAGAACTTCAGCACCAGTTGAGAATGGTTGCTGTCCCAAACACATGGAATTTAGGAATAGTTGTTCAACATATTTACTTTGGTAATCTACAAGTCTTTTGAAACACTGATTTGTTTTGAGGGTTTTTATTTAGTAATAGTAAATGTGCTTTTATAAATAAACAGTTGAAATTGCATGCTGTATTGGAAAACAGATCAGCTGAATTCCTATGAAGCATTCTCTGCAGGGAAAAAAGTTGCCCAGCAATCCTCTAAGAAAAAAGGAAGTCTTCAAGTCAACATAGCTACTCTCTCTGAAGACTCTGTGTATCTTTCTGTGAAGATGAGAAATGTTTCAGTTGCAGCTCTGGAGGCCTCCCTGCATGTTCACACATGCTGGCCATCCACTGCTGGTTTCTACTGGTAAAATGAGAAAACTATTAAGCAAAAAAAAATTAAAACACCAAAACCACAACAACAACACCCTCATCCATCAACAAAACTCAACAAAACATTGCAGACTTTGGTAAAATACTTCAGACTTAGGCTAAATATGAATAACTAAGTTTGAAAAAGGAACATATACCAGAAGATCCAAATTTCTTCCCTCAAGCTAGCAGAAGAAAAAGACAAATCTCCAGCAGTCATCTAGCAAAGACACATTTGATATTTCTATTTTACACTTCAAAAGGAAACAAAGTTCTTAAAAACCAACTTCTCTGGCTAGTTACATTAGAAAAAAGTACAACAATCTTTTGCAGGACCACCATCAAAACGTTAGCTGTGCACATATACTCAGTTCCAGAAATCTATTAAAAGAGGACCACGTGTTACAGGATCATGAAGAGAACAGATATCAGAAGTATTACTCAAAACAATCACTTCTCAATTTATTTCAATGTTTTTGTTTAATATTTCACCTACACTGAAAGGTATGGATGTTCAGAAGGCGGAGGAGAAGGAGGCAGCAGCCTGAGGCTGGGAAGGGAAGCATGGAATCACTTGTGCTCTATCTGACTGAGCATGAAAAGTGCTTAACACTAAAAGCAGGAGATGGAGGCAAAGCCTTTCCACTTGAACATGTAGCAAAGTTCAATATTTATTTCTAAGCTGACAATGGGAACACAAAAACTCCCATACAATATTTTACTATTTTTATGAGAGTAGTAGAAGCAACATGCAAATGAACAAAGATCTAAAATTCATTGAGGGGTTTCAGCACAATAGAAGACTTAATTTTTTCTAATTTCTTGATCAAATGCTTCCTGTAACAGCAAAATAACTAATCTCAACTAATAGATCAATAACATCAACTGATTTCTTCATAAATCAGACTAGTTACAGCATAGTCTACAAACCACCCAAAGAGCAAATGCCATTTTAGGCTTTATTCAGTTTTAGTAATGCCTCCTGAAAATGGGCAGACTTCATGTATATACTGTTTTCTTAAACAGTAGATTTAAGAAGATTGTAAAATATAACTAACATCTGCTACTTCCCGGAATCAATTATAAGATGTTAAAATTAATTAAGCCTTCAGGCACTCATCTAGCAAAGAATTAATTTTAATCTGTAGAACTCTTCGAAGTTTTGTCATTTTTGCCTAGGAAAAGCTACATGAATATATTCCTACAAATTTTGCACTACATATCCCAGGTACACAGCGAATTTAGAATCTACTACTAGAAGTGTCAATTACAAAGGACAATGGCACTTAGTTCAAAAGCTCATTAAACTTTGTCCACCCATGTGCTGATTTATGTTTAACTGCAGAATCCCAATACATGTGATTTATATTTCATTACCTAAAGAAAGAACATAAGGCCTTTATCATCCAATACATCAGATAAATGCAAATACAGACTAACCAGTTACGAGGACAGTCCAGATAGCACAGGGAAAGCAGCACACTGACTACCAAATGTGTCCAATCTCCTGTGGGAAATGCCTGAGCCATTGACCATTTATCCTGTTAACTTGTAAGACATGCAATAACTAATTAAAATTCAATTTTCCAAGACCTGACCCAATGCCTAATGCTCTCTTTTAAAGGCAGCCTCCCCACCCCCAACACATCTGTCTGTAAGTGATTTATGCTGCCTGATCTTGCTGCCTTGGGAAATATGGCTTAGAGTCTTCCAAAGCACCATGAATAATGGACTGCTTCAGCCTGCATTATACAGAAATTGATGTTTACTTTAAATACAGTAATTTTCAAGATGGATAAAGAAGAATATAACATTTCACTGCAAGCTAAAAGAAACCTTTAAGTAGCTCATTTGTATTTACACAAGCAATAATATTTTGGGAAATAATTAATCAGAAGGATTCTAATTAAATAAAGCACCTTGCAAATGACTCAGATTTGGACTATTTGACATAACGGGTGTAAAACAGATGGCATCAGAAGGAACAGAAATGTCTTAAATACACTTGTTATATCAGCAGCCTAGAAAGTTATTGATAATGAGTTATTTATCACAGGCTCCACTTTAATAGCTAAACTAATTAAAAAATAAACAGAAAACGCATTCAAATTGTAAAATAAGAATGAAAAAAGTTGCTGCCACATGAAAACCCGTTACGGGGCCATTAATACCGACTTCAGATTGAAAATAATTCTGATTTTTCCACAAAATTTTATTTAAATAATGGATTTTAAAAGTCAGCTTCACCTTAAGTAGCACTGTCAGTCTGAGTAAACTAAGCATACCAAAATCAAGTATATTTAAAATGTAAAAAAACCTTAAAAGTTTAGGAATGCTATTTATCCTCCCTATCCCTCCAAACCTTTTTCCCCCAAAGGAAAGAAGACTGTAATTTTCGCCCTAATTTCTGATTAGTTCAGTTAATGTATCATCGAGAGTTATTACTGTAATTTGCAGTCTGCATAATTTTGACATCCTAAAATATTGCAACATATTAACTTCCATTAGCTCTAGGACAAGAAAAAAAAAGGAAAGAAATAGAGATCATTCCTAAGGTATGAGAATTCTTAGGACTAGTGCAGAGGAACACATTATTAAACTGAGCTTTAAAACATTCCTCTATTTTAAAATTAAGATATTAAATAGAACTAATCTTGATTTTTACTGCCTTGTTGCTAAAAAACCCAAACCCCAACAAAATAACTAATAAGATTTAATTTTATTTACATCACATGAGTCTATATGCATTGAGAACATCCCCAACACTGCTGTGTTCATTTGCTACAAACAGGCAGGAGCCTCACAGTGACAAAAGATACCAGGGAGGGAGCTTGGAGCTTTAACACCACCACATCTGGAAAACCCTGGTTTAATTCCCTTTTTTACAGGAATATCACCAGTCACTGATCAATTCATTTGCATTCAAGGATAGAAGGAAAAGAGAGCCCACCCCAAAAGGCAGTCTGAGAACACCATCCCAAATACAGCTGGGATGACCCACAGCCAGCTGTGCCCTACAACACCAAGCCTGTCCCCACTTCTGGCTCCCCAGCACCAGCATTTGTCAGATACTAACTAAACAGAGTAAAACTCATCCAATAAAAAGCAATTTTGCACTCCCCCAACTATCAAAGCATTAAGAGGCTGCTCCTGACATTGTCCAAGAACAGGAAACTCAACATATTAAATCTAGTGAAACCCCAATGGCATGATGACACCAACCACAACACCAGGTTAAGCAATCAGCATCTCCAAAAACTAGTTGAGAGACCTTTTCCCTCTTTCCCATCTATGTTAGAGGGAGCAGTTTAACACCTCTAGGCTGTGAAAAAAGTTCAGGCTGGCTGACACTGTGCTGCCTAAGCAGCAGAGCCCACAGATGAGGTATCCAGTGTCACCCACAGGCAACAGCAGTGGCTCGGCCGCGGCTTCAAGACAAAGCAAAACCTTAAAACACACAGAGAAAAAAAAAAAAAAAGTCAGCTGCTTTTCTGAACAGAAGAAACGTGGTGGCCATTTGCCACTGCTCTGTGTCAGCTTTAAATGCTTTGGAACAGTTCCAGAGAGATAAACCTTTTTTACTAAAAATGAGAGGCATTTCTGCTAAAAATGCCTGAGCACTGAAATGACTCTTTTTGGTTTAGAGGCAAGGCTTTCAACACAGTATGTCATACTTCCTGATGGCACTGTGGACACAAAAGAATCTGTTAAAAATGGATCATGTTTTTAGTCCCATTTCCAAAGTAAACGCAACTCCTGTAATCACACATGCTCCCCTCAACAACTTTCAAACATGTTGTCAACTTTCACTAAGTTCACCAGTGAGAGAGAGCAGAGGGTTCAGGTGTAATTAAGTTTCCACAAGTTATGTAAAATCATTGGCTAAGTACTGAAGGGAGACCAAAATTGGTGATCTCACTGAAGGCAAAACACGATCATTGTACGTCCCGCCTGGAGCAGCTGCCTGGGACCAGCACGCGCAGCCCGGCGGCCAACTGGGACACAACTGCAGCAGAGAGGGGAGCTGAGGATTTTAAGGAGATCAGTCCACAGGAATCCAGGCTTTGCTAGTAACACTGCTCAGAGAACTTTCTTTTTGAACATCACAAACCAATTATTCTTTTGTGCAAAAGCTCCAAAAAAATATACCCATCAGGATTCCAGACATTTTACATCCCATTTGGAGAGCTTCTCAATCGTTTGTGCTTTCAACTGCCTGGTCCTCATCAGCTCCAGCAGGCTAAAGAGTAAGGAATGGGCATGAATGTCTTTGTGTAAGTGCAGTAACTGATGGAACAAGAACTACCAGCAGGTTGCATTTTCATTTACAGTAATGGGTTCACAGCCACGCAGCTCACACCAGTTGGTGACCCAATACCTCAGTATTGTACAAATCTTAACATATGACACTTGGAAAACATCAAGCCTTTGGATGAGTATTAGTTGCTCAATATTATGTTTCAGAAATGCAGTTAGTCACTGAAACAGACTTGTATCAAAGCTGCCATTTCATTGAAGCTTAAAATGTCAGTAACAGATAGACTGACTAATGTCTCATACATTAACTTAAACAACTGTAAAACTGACACACTCAGTGTGGAGTTTTTCTATTTTTCCACCAGTACATTGTCTCAGCACAGATCTGGCTACATTCAAGTCAATAATAAGCGTACTTAAACCAACATCAAGAGTTTTAGAAAAACTTCCCAACTTCAAATTTATTGGGATGACAGAAATTACCTCTATTCTGTCAGAAAAACTTTGACTCACATCACAGCTGGGGTCCTTACACTCCCTGCAGTCTTCCTACTGCAATCTCACTGTTTTCACACAGACAAGGACCAGAAGCAAAGATTTCAATATAAAATTCTCTCCACCAAATTAGGTGGATTATCTACCAAAACATGCATGCAAAAGGAAGGCTAGCAAATGTAAAACCCCACAAAAAAACATTAGCTATGTCCATGACAGTCATGACAGAGGAGCAGCCTTGGAAAGCGGAACTCCTAATTTTTAAAAATCACTCTTGAATTTAGCTCCTATACATAACACACCTCACTGGAAAGAATTAGGTAGTAAGGAACAAGAAAGTTTAGAGAAGAACCCTACTTCTTTTAGTCTTAATTAGATGTAAAAGATATCTAAATTTGGTCCCAGGCATTAATGGCAGAATTTCAAATACAATCAAGTAGGGTGAGCAGGTGCTCTGCATCTTAAGACATAAACTCAATGTTACCAGCTCTTCGAACATTATTTCTTGTCTATGACTAGAATTTAACAATTCTTTATACATAATGTTCTTACCCATTCAGATTCTGAAACATGTAAAACTAGGCTTGCTCTTTTGAAATCATACCATTTTGTCCATGAAATTACAATAGTTTTTACTGGCTAAATACAAATGGAGTTGAAACTTACATTGTTTGGTTTGCAGATTACTTCCAGTAAATATCAACTATCTAAACTTTGAGCCTAAACTATCCAGTGCTGCCCCTTTAACAGTGTTGTTTAGCAGTGCTCCACAGTTTGACATCAGTTGATAATCCTAAATATAGCTGTGCCTTAAGTCCCCCCCCACAGTTCACAGCCCAGACAAAGCCAGCTCCATGACTCACAGCCTGACACAGGCCAAACAACCCTCACAACACTTCTGCAATTGCAGCTGAGACACCAACAACATCCAAATCTGGGATAATATTTAGAAAATAAGTCATTGAAACACAGCCTTTGTTAACAGTCTCTTGACTTTTGAACCTTGCTGTTTGTGATTCTCTGTGAATCATGTGCCTTCAGTGGGGTTATGTGCAGAAATGACTCCAAACTGGTCTTCCCCACTCCGACTCCCCTGCCCTCAGTGCAACCCCTCACTGCTTTCTCTGAACTCCTTGAAGAAGCTCTGGGTACAACCGACGATGGAAGCAGAGCAGAAACATCCAAAGGAATAAATGAAGGCTTCTGTGGCTAGTCTAAATGTAAAAGTAGAAGCATTTCACAGCCACAGATGGGATTTATTTCTTTATTGTAAGGATGCTGTGTATTACAGGCACCAGGGCTACCACACAGTAAGAGGAACACTTCACACCAGGTGGGGAAGCAGGAATCCTGCTCCTCTCCCCTTAACACTTCACGTTAGGAAGTGCTCCAGGAATTTAGAACACATTCAAGTAAATTGCCCTCACAGATTAGTGGTTTTGCATAAACAATGCCAGTTAAAAGAAGAGTTTTCGTTTGCTTAGGCTGTGGTTAACTAAAATATTCTCATAAAGCCTTACTTTATTGACATGGGTAACTAAGGTAATACAAATTAAAGGCAGAGGTAGAATAACAGAAATACAGAGAGAAAGGTGGAATAGAAAGGGAAAACAAGAGGTTAACGGTGAGATTTGGGCTGGGGAGCTTAGGGGAAAAGGGTCAATTTCAGAGCCATGTTAACACTCCAAAAACAGCTGAGGGAGGTCCAGCCTAATTTCTACAGTCGGGCTATTACTCTGAGCAGAAGGCAATTAGTGTAGCCATGAAAGTTAAAGAAACATTCAGAGAGAAGCTCCTTTTCCATAAAACAGTAGCTTTTCTCAGGACAAAGAAAGTGTCAGAAAAAAGAGGCTGAACAAAACGTTTTCACGGCAGTGACTTTACTTAACACTAGACTGCCTCTGGAACCTGTACATTTCCAAGTGGAGTTAATAAGTAGGAACCATGCTGATTGCAGATTTTTGGCTCTCGGGCTACTCGGTGAGATTAATTTAATTTAGAGTCAAAACACTTGTAGATTTTCTGCATGAAGAAATATACATTAAAAACTATAATCCAGAGTTTCCACTACACTGACAGTACTGTGAATCCATATGAGACCTTCATCCAAAGTTGAAATAGCAGAACTTTTTGTATTGTATGAAAAACAGTGCCCTCTGGCTTCACATTAAATGGGAGTAAGAAAACAGTTTAAGATTAAAACAAGATAACTGGTTCCTATAGGCAATTCTTGCAAAGAAACATGGAAAAGAACACAACAATTCTCTAATTACCCTAATTTGTAAAGGAATCATCATAACTCAGATGCCCTGAATATTGAGATATTTACTATACAAATTAAAATATAATCCTTATCAGAGAGTTGTACATATGCTTCAAGAAACTGAAACAGTGAAAAACAGAAAACCACAAAATTTGTTCTTTAGAACAGTTTTGTTCAAAGGACACTTGTTTAAAGTATAAAGATGGGAAAAAGCCTTAGTCAAATGCACGTAAAAGAGTTTCAAATTTACAGAACCTTAGAAAAGATTTTATACAGAAACAGAGATTAGATATTCAAGAGAACTGTAAATCTTTTATTGCTAAACACATACACAGAGAGCAACCTCCTGGTGTACTAAAGGTGAAAAAGGAAAGATTTAAAAGAAAATACTCAGAAGTGAATAACCAGGCAAAAGTAGTGACAAACTAGATGTAACTACCAAAGCCTACACTGCCTAGAAAAACCACGTTTATTTATCCATCACTTCAGGGCACACAGAGGATAACATTTTGAGACAACTGAACTAATTTCTAGATCCAAGCTTCTCCTCCCCCACCCAAAGTGTTACACATGGTAAATTTCAGCAGTACAAACACCAGGAATGAGAATATTTTCTATCATTAGTACAATTATTTGAGTTATTTAGGTTGTGTTGGGAAAAGCACACTGCTTGAGACTGCAAAGAATAAAGAAGCAGGACAGTATTTGAGACCTGGCAAGAGAGAAGCTGTGTTAGCAACAGAGGTGCACACACATGTGGAATACATCTCTGTTACAGAAAGCACATTATCCACATGGATAACTTTATGATTTAAGGTCACTTTTTACAGCCTTCTGTACCTTTGCAACTGCACACTTGAGTAAAAGTCCAGCCTAAATGACACCTACAAGGCAGTGTTCCAGCTATAATTTTATTTAGTTACCTGCCCCCAAGTATACTATCACTTGACACTGACTAATATCTACATTTCACAACTACCTTTTAGAACATGAATTGACTACCTGTGCAATCAATTTCCATCTGATGGAAATTGAACTTTATCTGCCAAAAACAGAGAAAGGAATAGCCAGATGATTAAAAGTACACACATCTTTTCAAAGATGTCAGGATTTGATTCATGTACACCATCACAGCAGCAAGAAAGATGTATTTTCCACAAATAACACTGCAAAACTCCAAATCCTTTTAGTATAGAACTTCTTTTCTGCATTGGTAATTGGACACATTCCTAAAGAGATTTGATTGATGGTGTCTTTTTCATGTCTGAATGACTATACATGAATTTACATGCAGAAAGGCATGTATTTTCAAACCCATTTGTGCTTAAAGCAATTATTTTGCACCTATTTCTGAAATGACACTGAATGCTCTGTCTGAATTTTAGAAAACTCACGGTGACATTAAATAAAGGAAATGTTCCTTCAAAACAGCTTTCTGAAAGTTTCAGCTCTACAGTAACAACTTCTGGAAAGGCAATTCTCTAGCATATTTAATTCAGAAGGAAGAAAAGCCTAATGCCATTTTGTACATGGGGATAAAAGTTTCAATTATGTAGTCTAAATTAAATCAGATAATTTACACCTCTGTTAAAAACTGAGTCTCAAGCACTGACTCCTCAAGTGAGGCCTGTGTGCTGAATTATTCAGACATTGGCTCTAATGCCCTGATGTCCCAAACTGGTGTTTCCCACTCCTGATGCAGCATTTCATAGCTGCACTAACAGGCAGGATTTTCTTAGAAATGGAATGCTATTAACATTGAGAACAAAACTGAAGTCACTGTGGCTCCTCTATTATAATTCCTCATTTAGTAATGGATACTAAAGTCTCTTTAGAGATATTCCACCAATCAAGGCTAGTTAGATGGTTTCCCTTAGAACCACATCAGAGGAAAGGAGGGAGCAAACAGCTACACTACAGACACCTACTAAAAAATGCTGACATTCTAGTTTTCAAGAGGATACTGGCTTTAAAGAAATACAACACACCAAAGAAAAAAAGCACACTCCAAGCAATTTTTATAAGCAGACTAAGGGGCATAGCATTCAGGCTCTTCAAATGAAAACATGAGGTCATTTCCCTAAATGATCACTGACGTATCTCAGTGTGCTGTAAAAAATCCCAAATGCAACACTGCAGATGTGAGCTGAGCAAATAATCTCAAAACTTCACCTTAAGATTTCTCTTACCACTTTACACTGATGATAATTTACATTAACTACTGTAACCTCTTCTCTTCATACAGTATTGGAAAAGAGGTTCATTAGCCAAGTAATAAATATGGATATTTCTGCAGATAACTGTTCTCCCTTTATTTTTACACGCACTTTCACAGAGGAAGAGACTGAAAATAGTACACTGATGCTGACTTAAAGACAGTAAGGTGTGAAATACTGGGGGAAATCCCTGTCTTTTCATTTTAAAGAGACTTGCAAAATTACACCCACCCAACCACTCAGAGAAGATTTGGAGATTTTGGAGATAAACCAGGTAGTACCTGTGACCTAAAGCCACAGTTAGCTACTGAAAGGCTGAGTAACACCTGCCCAGGGGCAGTGACTACAGGGGTCAATTGTCCACTCTGACACAAGAGGAGTCAGGCCCCTCTACCACTGGCCCTGAATTCTGAACAATGAAGAGCAGTGTGGTAACAGGCACTGGACAAATTTGAAGTCTCATGACCAAGAATCATTTATTTTTGCAGCAAACTCTGGGGTGATAAACAGACTGCACCTCAGAGCCTGTGCCCACTCTATTTCTAGATGTTTATATTAAGGAACTGCAAGTGCCTGCTGCTGTGCTCTGAGCTCCTTCAAGCAGCAGTGCTATGAAATTGTCTCGGTTCTTGTTAGCCCCACTGCTGCCCACAGGCACACAAGCAGCAACAACCAACACTGACAAGTCTGGGCAGTTCTCCTTCTGGTATTATTTGGGAAACCTCAAGCAGCAGCAAGTAACTGTCTGCATACAAACCCCAAAGAATCAGGAGTGCTTGCCTCACATTTGAGAAATTATATAGAAATCTAATTTCCATTTACACAAAAGCTCAGTTTTTACAGATTATAAAAATTCAAAGTTGCTATAAAACTGACATAGAATATTTCATTGCATTCTCCCCTTTCCTCAAAAACTTAATAATTTGCATTATTTTGACATCAGATTCCAGCAGGGGTCAAGAGCAAATTTACAGGCATTGTTACAGATGAATGTATTATGACTTTAGCTTAAATAGTCTTATACAGTTCAAATTTTAAACTGTGATTTAAAAACCCCTTCCATTTTAGTGGCAAGACTAAAAACATTTGTAAGATCTCATAATCAACTCCTGAAAATTAGAGCAGAGAACATTCCAGAAGCACTAGAGAATTTAGAAGTGTTTCTCCTCAGAAAGGATTACTACACTTATGATTTCCTTTTATAGCCTTAATAAGCTTCAGTCAGAAAACCAGAAAAAATACAGATACTCAAAAAGCAATTTAAATTATGGAAAAAAAAAAAAAAAAACCACCAAAAAGACCCACCAAAAAACCACTTAACAAAAAGGGCTTTATAAGGAAACTATTAACCATTCAAAGGATGCTCCCAAAAAAAAATTTAGCAGAGTTAATAAAGACACGTCAGTGCTGTAACTCTGACCTAAGACATGGCATATTTTTTTCTTCTCAAGTGATATCTTGATATTGATTTGAAAACAAGGTAATGAATCACTTATTTCTTTCGTAATAAAGTTTGTCAAGTCAAAGCCCTCAAAATAACCCATATGAAATGGTAAAGCAAACAGGGCAAAGGAATCTCAGCAGATGATCAGCAAAATACACTTCTAATTTCATTTGGTGCTAGTTCATTAGCTGTGCACTATGTCATGTTATGTTGCCCTCTAAGCAATACAAATTTCTCAGCCTGCCTTGTTAGAAAAGCTAAGAGCAGGAAGTGCAAAGGGACTAAACCCACTACAGCAAAAATAGAGTTAAAGAAAATGGTTTCAGTTTCCAGCTCTGAAAGAGGCCAGGCAAGAGATTAACTATTATGTCTTTAACTCAAAGAAACAAATCGAACATATTCCATTTTTTCAACAATTTCACTAATAATAAAACACTAACTGGGTAGGAAAATAATATAAATAATATGGTGTCAGGTAAATGCAATAGTCCATGGAGATCAAATGTCATTCAACAACAAAATCTATTCAATTATATACCTTTTCCTCAACAGGGCTGAATTACTAAAAACAAGTTAAAATGCTATTTTTAGCCTTAGAAGGCTATTTTCTAGACATTATAAGATGGCAGTTAGAGATAAAAATTGTAAGTATTCCAAAACGGAAGACAAAGGTTTGAGTTTTCTTTGTTTCATTCAGTATTTTGGGCTAAGTTCAGTAATATTCTGGAGGAAGACTGCCCTCCTGTGTTCAGCCACCACTGCAGGCTGGGCTGAGACAGCCCCTGCAGCTGGAATCACTTCAAGCTGGCGATTTTATTTATTTAATTTTTTTTTTTAAATAATCACATTACTGATTCAGAGAGTGAAATTAGCCCACCAAATGTTTGCACAGAAATACAAGGCTGGTGAACAGCAGGCCTGTTCCTAGTGCTCTCACAGAAGGTGGCAATGCCTGCTAGCTGGCATCAGGCCTAGAAAGCCATTCTGGGCCTTTAAAATGGCATTGCTGCTTGCAGCTGCTCTTTGCTCTTAACAGAGGCTGCTTATTAAAAGCTCCTAAATTGTTCAATGAAGTCCTAAAGGAAAAAAGTGCTTGTTAGACACCTTGTAATGAGGTTAGCTGTACTCATTCACACCAGTTCTTCATGCTACTGCAGTTCTATGGCACCTATCTTCAGAAAGGTACCAAAAAATCCAAAGGAATGAATCCATCATCACCCACATTTCCTGCACCACATTGTTCCCATGTCAAGAATCCTATGAGTGCTTTATAAATAAGTAAAACATGAAAGAACACTGTATGGGAAAACGAGCATTTTAGAAATGGAAACACCAAGGTACACAACAGTGTGTCATGTAGGAAGTCTGACAGTGAGCTGGCAACAGAAGGGACTTCCAGATTGCTGCTTCTAACAATGTCATTTGGTAAGTTAAAAAACCAAAATGCTCTTAATTTGGTAGAACTCTTGATATTCACATAGCTAACTGCATTTGAAAACATTCAGGAAATCATCTAGCCTCCTATGAGCCCTACACTAAAGCACTACAAATCTAGTGGCAAGGGAAAAGCTCTGCTTTTAACAGTATTCAACAAGACACAAAAAGCTCTTCAATAGTTGTATAGGCAGCTCTAAGAAAAATCTAGGTTTTGTACACTAGCAAACACAAGTCCATTGTGTCAGCTGTGGATAAAAAGCAGCACACAGATCAGTCATTTCAGATGCATGTCATTCTGAACTTGAGTGTGTGCATGCACAACATGCCTTCAGATAAACTCTACTCCAATTAACAAAAATGTATCACTGAATGATCCTTCAATGATTCATTCAGGAAAAACATGAGACTGAGTCAATTTAAAAAAATCCCACATTCATTTACACAAGTATCTAAACCAGTGTTTTCAAATGTGTGTTGTTTTTGTACATCAGCACTTGTTCACCTTTCTAAGAAATGATAATCAATATCTCAATGGCATGAGAATCCTAAGCCCTTAATCTGTGCATTACATGATCACAAAAAAACCACTGCCTCTTTTTTTTTTTTTTAAATACTTCTTTACACTACCTCCAACAACCCTTTTTTTGCAGAGAACAAAAAAGGTATTTTGTTTTCAATTATAGGATGGAAACAAGAAAAATTTTTTAAAAGGAGGGAGAAAAAAAGAAGCTATTATTCTGTGCATCTGGAGGGCATGCACTTGTTAAATCTTTACTTATGAGCCCAAATTACTTTTTCCTCACATACTGCCTCATGATTATTCCTTTGTCACTCTGGGGATCACTCAGTTCTTTTTATAGTCTTCAACCACAAGAATTTCACAACAATTGTTGCAAAGTGATGCTTTTCCTGTAATTGTACTTTTTCTTTGAGTGGTTCAAGCAAGTAAATAAAGTAAACAAATAAATAAATGTATTTATATACATAAAGGGAAGAGATTCTTACATGGGAACCAGCAAATCAACCATCCCATCTTCTTGTATTCCCTGTAATTCAGACTTATTAATAGTTAAAGACACTTACTGGTGTGAGAAAGAGTTTTAATTTAGACTAGTATTCTCAACATAGAAACACAATTGAAATTATTTAAAACTTGCATTTAATAATCTCCTTTGTGACGCTTTCAACACTGTTTCAATTTAAGTTACTGTTTTGCCTCCTGGTAAAGAAGGCACATTATTTTCCTTCATGGAAAGACCTAATAAGTGCTGCTTCCCCACAACTTTCATTAATAAAAAAAATGAAAAAGAAAAATTGTTTATGGTAGTGTTAATTCTTCTATTTATGTACCTGCATTATCAGTCTCTACTGATAATGCAGTCTCTATCAGCTTGTTCAACAATACCTAACACTACTTAGCAAACAGAAGGCCTTACATTAAACATCCAAACAAAATCAATTACTGTATTCTAACTAACCATTTCTAATTTTCCTTTTCAGAAGAGAAACCAAACACCAGCAAGGACAGCTATGATAATCAAATTAGAGAGCAGTGGATTTCAGGCTACAGCCAGGGCTGACCTCCTGTTAAATCCACCCCCTCTGGAGGGTCTGCATGGAGCAGGAACCTCCAGTGCCACTGATATTCCCAAGGGAAGTGTCCCAGCAGGAACCTAAGCTACTGTAACACTCACTAAACCAAAGAAGCTAAAACCTCTGGATAGCCAGATGATTGCCTACATCAAGCTCCTTCCTCTGATACATTTTTGCTGTAGGAAAGGAGGACAAGCCTTTAAGGAGCATGGGACAGTTAGAATAGCTTGCTATTTGCACAGATGATATTATGGAAACAAAGGCCAGCATTAGTGTCTCTAAGACAAACACACTATGCTTCATTGCCCTTTCTGCTTGGGGTGTTTTGCAATCTCAGATTTTTATCAATTAAAAGGAGAGTAGTATTTTAAGGAAATGTTAATATTACTCTCCTTTTAATTGAGCAGAAGGAATAAGGGATTACATCTTCCCATCTTCAGTAAAATGACCTCTGTATCAAGCTTTGTCTTTGATCACTAAACCTTTCCATAAGCCAGTATAAAGGATGAAAAGGACACTTAGACTAGAACCAAGCAGATCCTCCCGTGTAAGAAACAACAAATAAATAATAGCAAAAACCCCCAAACACCGATGAAAAAAAATCTGAAAAATCTATATCATGAGCTTAAAGTGGAAATAGGCAGTCATGATTAACTGTGTATTCCTTATGGCAATAACTTAATTATACAGGGTGAAACCACAGAGCTCTCAGAAAAGCTTCCTTAATTTACTGGATAATCCACAAGCAATTTCCTTATATGGCTGGAGAGAAATCACTGCTGTATGCACTAAAGCTGCAAGACAAATGGCCTTACAAACAGAAATCACTGTTGCTAACTGGAATAATAAAAGTCTTGCATCACCATTGTTACACATTCCTTTCATATAAATGCATTGCATATTCTTCTGAGTGTGAGAAATCATCACCAAATCATTTAACAGCTTACTGAATTGATGTAAATTAACAGTGCAGCCTTACAGGGAAATGGGAGAAATAAAGGAAAGGCATTTAGGATTTTTAGTCTAAAAAAAAACCTCTTTAAAATTAAATTATGTTTAAAAACCCAACATACAGACTTGAGCTTAGATGCTTCAGGTAAAAATGAAAACGTGCTTTGTTTGATCACTTTACAATGATGGGATGATAAAAGATGAAACACCAAATATAGTCTGGCTAAGATTGCCTGTGAATTCTGATCTTAAAATTCTAATGAATTCTTCTAAATATGACCATTTAGAACTCTTAGTACTCAAGCAAACTGCTTTTCTTTATGGAACAGTCAGACCTCACTGAAGAGCAGCCTTCAGTACTGGACTACCAACAAACTTTGGTAGAATCTGACAGTTACAAAAACCCTTCTTAAAATTTGGTCCAGCTCTTAACACTGAAGACATAACAAAATCCTTACAATGCATTTTTCTCTGCTGGAGGCAGCTCCAAGAGTATTTACTGTTTGCTATTCACAAAGATCACATTCTTTCATTTTTACTGTAAAATGTTTTGGGATGAGTTTCCCTATTTTTTTTCCAAACTCTTAATCCTTTTTTGAAGTAAACAGACCGTATATTTCATATATTTTCTCACACTCAACCACACTCATTCACTCTTTTTATACTGCAAATGGTCAACTAGAATCACACTACAGTAAGGTAAAATTCAGAATTTTAAAATATTAAGCTTCCAAATAAAAGCAGTTCACCAGCTGCTAATGTTCTGAATGCTAGACCCATGATTAAAGAGACAAAGCATGGTTAGATGCCTAAATTAAAGTATTTCAACCCTTACAGAGTACACATATTTTTCATTTACTGCATATATACACCATAAATTTCTAAAAATTAGGCAGTACTCATTCTAGAGCAAAGCAGCTCAGAATCTGGCACAAAAGAGCATAACTCAATGATTAGCTTGACTTTTACAACTTTGTCCATAGAGAAAGTGAAAAAATTGCCACAGCCATAAAAGAAGTAATTTTTAGCACCAGGGTTCAAACAGACCCATAAATAAAACTACATTCATCCACATCTCTAGTAAAGTCACATTAAAGAATTTCCACTGTTGGGAAAATATTATAAATAATCCTTGCAATCTATGAAATATGGAAATTCACTGCTGCCTTTGGCAATTCCTGGCAGCAATGCTTACCTGGCAATCATCCAGCCTGAAGATAACAGGCTAATGCAATCTGTACTTTTCTCCTATTCAAAGTGTACAGAAATCCCAATTTAATTAGACTGCCTTCCCTTTTTGCACATACAACATGCTTAGAAATATTAATGGATTTAAGGTTTCATATTTATTAATCACATTAAACCAACTTCAGTGTATTTTGGACAACATAAGGATTCAGGCTCTAGGAAATTAAATCCTAGTTCTTACCCAGAACATTTCCTGCAGGCACTTCCTCAAGATCTTCAAGCTCTCTTCCCATAAGTAAGTAGAGGTTCTCCAAAGTGCAGCACGTCATGTGAGGGACTGCTGGCAGATCATCAGTGGCAGAGCTCTGGGATGACAGCTACACAGAGCACAAAACCAGCATTTGGACATTCATCACTTAGCTCTGATAAAACCTTCTCCCACAAAACCTCCTTGCATTCCAAAGCTTAAAAATACAATCCAAAGCATTTTCATCTCAAAGCTCAAATGTTAGAAACCAACATACAGTCCCAAAAATCCACACTTGAGGCAAACACATGAATGTTACCAAGAAGATAAAAAATAATGCTTTCTTTGGCAAATTTTTGGTGTACGCTACTTCTACCTCACTTTTCATTATCACTGAAAACACAAATGTTTTGAAGTAAATTCAAAAGTAATGAACTTCTTTGATCAGAATCTCAAAACATTCAACACCAGTTTTTCCCAATACTATTGTGGACCTTCTCTTCCCTAAAAAAATTGCTTTTTCTTTCACATTTTTATTTTAAAATAAAATAAATACATACTGGATTTATGGTTAGCTAATACAACACTGTACTTAAAACTATTTTGGAAACGCTACAGTTTATAATGAGTTTACAGACACAATCAGCTATTAGCACAACTATCTAAATTACTTTGATACTTTTTGGAATTATTAACTTGAACTTTTTTCTTTTTTTTTTGAGTGAGACGTGTAAGAAGTTAAGTCATCAGTTTTTCAAAAGAATCCCAAGTTCCTGCAACAGTTCACAGTCAGGTCTTACCTTATGTAAAGACTCAGCAGGATCATATTTTGGTCCTAAAACAAAGATTTTTTGCCCTCTTTTCACCATGCCACTGAACACTCTGGCAAAAGCAATGAAATACTCCTTGTTGTCTGCTTCCTGTTTCACTGCCTTTGAGGTCACACTGTCTCCTTCACCAGGGAGCTGTTGCTCTTCACCTAAGCAGTCAGAAAAAATACATTAAGCATAAAAACACTTTCTGCCTCATCATCTGGAGGAATAAAAAAATTATATGTTATATTGTCACATGTGGCAATCACAGAATTGTTCCAGTTAAGACAGACCTTTAAGATCCTCAAGTCCAACCCAGCACTGCCAAGTCCACCACAAACCCATGTTCTTTAGTGTAGCATGTTTTAAATATCCCCAGGAACATGACTCACTGACTTCCCTGGGCAGCCCCTCCTAATGCTTTACACTTCTGGTCAAGAAATTTTTCCTCTAAACCTTCTCTGGCACAATCTAAGGACATTTCCTCTTGTCCTGCCACTTGTTACTTGGGAGAAAAGACCAACCCCCATAGCTGTTACCATAATCCAGTCCTGCTGTTCACACCCTGCTTTTGTACCAATTTTGGCGTTTACAGTGACTCAGTCTTTTAGCAGAGCATCTCCTTGAAGCATCAACTCCCTTCAATGACTCAAAGTACTGAGATCAAGCACATTCTCAGGCTAAGGAACATCAATCCATGGCACTATTTCACTGTTTATGACCTGTCAGCTTTCTTACAAATCCCTCCCCACTCTTGGTTCAGCTCCATGTATTGCACTTTAGACTGGATAATTCACAATGTGGATTTGTAAGATGCCCCTTGGCAACACTACTAAACATCTTCCTAGAAAATCAGGTATTCAGGTGCCACACACCTTTTGTATTTCCAGTGCTCTCAGTTACTTCAGGTGAATTTTCACTTGGGGTTTTTTCTGACAGCTCCTTCCCTTGACTTGCTGCCAGTTTTTCTGCATGCCTTCGTTTGGCAAGTTCCCGCCGATGAGCAAGTTCTTCTTGAGTTAATGGCCTACATTGTATTTTAAAACATCAGTATTTGGTAATGTCATTTATTTTAAAATAAATTCAATAACAGTAATTAGAATACTATATTTGACATAAGTAAAAACTCATGCAGAATGCCTTTTGTCCCCCAATACAATAATTTTAAGTCAGCTAAAATTAGCAAACTCTTCCTCTACCATATTTAGACTTTCCTTTTTCTTCCAAATGCAGAGATCAAATACTGTCATTTTTAATTACTCATGTTATCTTTATTACTTTAAGGTAATCTTTACAGCAAGTGCTCAAATGCAGAGAAGAGTCTTTGTTTATTAATGTTCCCTTTCATAAAGTGAATAAGCCCATTAAGGCAAAAGATTTAAAACAGAAAACAACAACAAAAAATAATTTTAATAGGCTAATGCATCCATCTACTCACTGGCACACCCTGCCTTAAAGCTAAGTGCTTCAAAGTATGATTTAGAGCAATAAATAATAAAAGATAAAGAATATTATCAACACTCTTACGTAAGGCAATATAAAGAGACTTGTTTGCCAATGCAAGCATTTCAAACAGCAAAGTGATCTTCATTACACACATATGAAATCTAACAGCATTGCCCAAAACTGTCCATTTGACGTTTAAATCCAGTCCTAAATAAAAATATGTTTGGTAATGTTATCTTCTATTTGATGATTTTAAAAACTGAAAATAAATTCAGACACTAGTCATCTTCTCTTTTCAGCTATTACTGTTTCCATTAATTTCCCATGCAAACGAGGGGAACCTAATCATTACAGATACTTCTATGAATAATCTATTCTGTTTACTAATTTCAGTATCAACAAATTCTCAAGTAATGTGCTGTTACGTGCCAACATTAAAAAATAATCTTTAGTGCTGTAACTTAAAAGCAGAAGAAATAATGAAGTTATGTAGACATAATTTTTTTAATGGAACCAGAATGCTGTCAATATTGGGTTTGTCTTTTTTTTTTCCCCAGTGGGAGCAATGAACATATATACTGCTTTCCAGCATTAAAAAATTTCCAAAATAAAAACCCATGTACTTTTAATATTATATTAGTATTCTTACTGAAAGTCTAACTCCAGAGAAGGAACAGAAGTTTTTCTACCACAAAAGATGCATTTCTGCAACACAACTGGAAAAACTAATCCCAAATCTTGGACCATGACTTCAGGTGAAGAAGGAGAACATAATCCCACAGCAAAACCTCAAGCTACATGATTTGTCCTGCATTTGCTCACATGGTGGAAACAAAACCAACAGTCCTTACTGTAATGATTGGTAAAGATTTTTTCAGTCAACTGCATCAAGCACACAGCATTAAAACAAAAAGTACCCTATTAGTAGCTTTAGCTTGGTGAGTAGCCTTGGACAAGTTACTTCCCCTCCTCAGCCTACACATTTAGAGGTCTAGATTTCCTGAACAGCAACAGCAGCAATGAATGATAAGGGGAAGAAAACCACAGGAAGTACTACTGCAGTAGAGTAATTTCTGTTTACAGAAAAACCATATAAATATGATCTCAACTAAAAAAAGGCACAAAAAAATGGACTCACTTTGCTATATCAACTATTGCTCACTTTGAAACCCTATTAACCACAGGTCAAAGGTTTTATGTGCAGTCAGTAGAAAGAGTTACTGGACACCTACTCTGCTCTTAACTGGATTAATTAGGGGCAGGAAGTCTTGAACAGATTACATGGCTGAGACCAACTCACTGCCAGTAAGGTTTTTATTTATATCATAATCAGGATGGTTTTCTGCATACACCTTGTGCAAGAGACTCAATTTAAAAAATGAGACACTTCATTAATCAAAATTCTTCATAGAACTTGAAGAAATCACAGTTGTAATGCTTATCTTGAACCCAAATGTTCAATTTGAAAGAGTAAGGAAACTATATAGAAGTTTAAAATCTCACTAAAAATTACCTAAGAGAGGCCCCCAGGATAAAATGCCAGCATTTGAAGCACAGACTTTTAGAACTCAGAATCTGGGACAGACATATTGAATGTTATGGAAAAGGAGAATGCAAGAAAATCACCACGTCAAACTTCTTAGCAACTTCGTTTTTTGGGTTTTTTTTTAAAGGAAAAAACTGTCTCTTGAACAGTCATGGCAGAATTAAGAATATGTATCTCTAAAATTTCAAATACTGTGGTATTTCTGCTTGGCTTGCTTATTTTACTGTTGAAGAGAGCGAGGCTTAACAATACAAAATGCAAAGCAGATGGTGGAGAAGAAAACTTTTTTATGATTTTTTTTTTCTTGAAGGCAGCTGTTCAAAGTTATTTAAAGGTTTGGAATGTCAGAAAAATTTCTAGAGGAGATAGATTGATAGGGAAAGTACAGATCAGACTGCCAAGGGTGACATAAACACAGTCTATATATGATGGCATAGTATACATACAGGGACTATGTATGCATTGCAACACATCTGATTGTCCAAAAATACCTGAGAGTAAAAGAAAAAAAGCTTCTTTGCTTTTTTTCACTTTATATGGTATTTTTCAATATCAGTATATTTAGGTGTTAAATAACCACACATATCAAAGGTACCCTAAGATTCTGAATGCACTGGTGTAAGTTGCAATATATATATCAACACACAATAATATTCTCATTTTGATGAAAAAGCAGATTGAGCACAGGTGGGACTTTTACTGCAGGTACAACATAGACTTCCATCCTGGTTTCTGTCAACATCAATTTCTATAAAATTAGTCACTCCCAGTAGTATCATTAAAAATTACAAAAAGATAATGTTGTCAAATAAATCCTTATATAGAATTGTAACACAATCAAGCAGAACACAGAACAAGATTAATGCACATCAAGCACTAGATCTGTAACAAAACCAGTTTCAAATTATACCCTGAATTATTCCACTTCTCCAGTTGGCAAAACCAATCAGAAGTAAAATCAGAAGTAAATTCTGAACAAAAGCTGCCCACACCAAAAGAAAGCTTGGTTCTTCTTCTTCTTCACCCCTTCCCCTTTTTTGTTACATTAGAAAGGAACAGCAGCCTCATAATACTGGCAGAGAGAAAAATGGCAACATGCAGTCACACAAAAATCAGAAAAGAAAAATTCTGTAGAAGAAAGAGAAAGAGAGATTCCCTGACTCCAGAGAAATGCCACAGCACCCAGACACGGGAGCCTGGCACAAGTAACGAAACGGAGCTGGCACAGAAGGGTGCCCACACCATCACCAACTCAACCTCAAACATGTGCTAAACAAATGCTATGGAAATAACAGTATGGGAAAGGGTATCACATCCATGCTATTCACATTTAATAGATTGCTGATTAAAGGCATTAGATTTCAGGTAATGTAAGCAAGCTCCTGCTGACTTCTCTGATTCCCACATTCCCCCAGGATAACACATTTAGTTCAAACTGAATGACAACTAAACTTCCTTATGCAATCAATCCTCTGAACATGACAGCTTTTCTACTCTTTCACATTATTAAAGACAGCCTTCAAAAATTCACTCAGAAAGAGTGAATAATCAGAACAAAACTGCCAAAGATAAATTTGTCTTTGATTACTGAAGTGTTATGTTTATGTTTTTAACCTCCAGACCGTTTTAAAAAGGAAACACCACAGTCAAAACATCAACTGCTTTCTGAAAGACTAATAGTACTGCCAACAAATGTCTGTGATACATCTCTCAGGCCATGAACAATGGTTTCCAAGCTCTGAGAATGCTTTCTCTCCATGCAGCTTTTTCCAGTTTAAACTGCATGAGCTCATGAACAGATGTTTGACTTCAAAAGGTGACGATGGAATAACTTCTGATAACATCTTTAAATCCATGTAATTAATAGAGAATCCTATTAATGACTCTGCTCTTCAGAATTAAGCTCTAGTGAAATCATTGGCTGCTGCTCTGCTCACCTGGCACTCAAAGAATCCTGTCAGCAGCATCCCTAAGGACAGCTTGGTCAAGTGCAGTTTGCTGTATTTCAGTACAGTGTGTGTCCAGTGGTCTCCCATATCCTTTAGAAGCTCATTAAGTTCTGAATTAAACTACTTAATGTCTGTGGAACAATTGCCATTCACAAACTAATGTACATCTACTCAGCTCATTTACTATCAGTTCTATTGCAATGAGACTGGTACACAATTCACAGTAGAAATAAATGTGTTAGCACAAAAGCAATAACTGAAAATTATCCAAATCACAACTTCCACAAAATTTCATACAATAGACTTACAGGACTCTTTCAACAGGGAATACTCAACTGTTTGTATTACATTATAGAGCAGATATCATTCATTCTGTGACAAGTAATGAACTAAGGTATCAATCCCAAGCTGTCACACGGCCTGGAAAAACACTCCAGACTGATAGAGAGACCTCTGATTTATCTGACATGCTGAATGTGCAAAAAACAAAAAAGAAACTTGAAGCAGAACTCTTCCAAAATATTACAAGCTTTACTCACTTAAGCTCACCATTACACAAACTATAGTATGTCCAGAGATTCCAATTTCAACCATTATTCTGTATTTCTTTCTTGGATCAGTTGCCAAGGTCTTAGCCACACTCAAATGTATACTATTACTGAAATCTATTTCATGATAACCCTAACAGGGCTTTTAATTTTCGAAAAGCATTTATTAGTAATGCAACTGGATGCCAAATTCAGATGCTAACCTGCAAATCTGACAGCCCATTCAGATGATACATGTCCTATGAATTTGCAGCGCACAAACTACAATTTAGAACAAAATGCTAATGAAAACAAAAGATGATGGGTTCTGATCACACTGAAGCTGCTACAAGTCATATTGCCTTAAACAAAGAAATTAATTTACTTGCAAGAAGATATTAATTTCTTACGGAGCTTGGAGCTTTATACAGGTTCTCATTTTGATCAATGTCATTTCAGCTGAAGATCTGGCAAAAATCACAGGATTTTTTTCCCACTACACTTTTTATAATACATTAGAAAGAATATAAATGAAGCACACTACAATCTGTTTGTTTAAGAGATGCTAACAAGCTGTACCACAAAACAAAGAAACAACTATCACTGTAATTTCATGCAGAATTGTATGGAGAAGTGTCTTTCAGGGTGACCCTAAGAAAAAAAACAGTCCTGATTTCAAGCTGACTGAGAAGAAAGAACCACCTTTCATATTATCTGGAGGAAAATAATGGAGGTATTATAGGTTTTATACCTCCCAGGCAGTAATGAAATATAATTTTAGTGCACTAGCTTATCTGTTCAATAGACTTTTCTTTATTACCACTGGAAAGTAGAAATTGAATTTCTTCAGTACACTTTATTTATTTACATTATTCAGGATTATAAGATGGACTTGAGGTAACATAAAAGGTTTGCTTCCTATTGCTCATGTGGCATTACATCACTGCAAGATTTACACATAAAGCTTTACTAAGTAGATGATTTCGTCATAACAAACATATGATATTCATTTTATATTTTAATTATATTCATTTTATATTTTCATTTACATTTATATATTCAGTTTATATTTTCTAAACATTTTACATTAAACAGCCCTAGCAATTAGTTGGAAGCAATTCAATTAACTACTAAATATTTCTCTTTTACACTGGGTTATATGAAGACAGAACTCTGAATCTCAAAAAAGCAAACTGGTACATTTATATACCCTCTACCTAAATGCCAAGCTTGGCTTTTATTCCTACACCTACACTCGAGCATTCTGTCTTAGACTGGGGTTCAAAGTCACACACCAGTAGAAAACAGAGAAAGAAACAGCATATGCTGAATGAACACCTCCTATTGCACACAGAAATACTCTAGAATAAATAAGCACAGGCATCATCAAATAACCATTACATGAAGCAAGTGGAGGAGGGGCCCTAAATCTATTAATCTTCTCTGCCCAACCAACAATTTACATTTTTGCCTGACTTGGTGGGAATTAGCAAATAATTTCAGAAGATCAGACAGAAGAAACAGGAAGACAAAACACTTGCAATTCTCGTTTCTTTACAAAACTTGGTAAAAATTAATGACATAGTAGTACCATACAAAAAGTCAATTTACAAATCTTTCCAAGGAAAGATAAATATAAGCTGACAACCTGCTTTAACTTGACAACTAACAATTTTACCATGTATTCTGCTATTTAAACAGCAAACACAAAATCATACCAGCTTTAGTATAGAATCTATTCATTTTCAAGTGACCTTCAAGGAGGTACTAGTTGCCAACAGCAGTCTCAAAGGAGGTTGTTTTAATTAAAAATCCATCCTTTGTTATCGTTTACTGTACACCCTGGACTTAGAAGAGCTTTTTACTTTTCCAACTTATGCTTAATAAGTATTACAAGCAGATGGCAGAAATAAGGCAAGCTATCAAAAAGGACAAAGTCAGCTGGAGTCTTCCAACAAAGTTACAAAAAGGTAACCTTTTTTACCCAAAACTGCCTCACAAAAGGAAAAAAGAGAGACTAGCATAGATCTACATTTTTTTCCCTCTGCAAGTAGGAGATAAATCTTGCAAAAAAAAAATCTGAAGAACACTGAGATTTTTTTACATGCTTTAACATGCTTAAAATCCTTCCCCACTCTCAAGGGATGCAAATAACCTTAGGTGAGGGCAGCATTCAAACATCAAGATACATAAGAGCACAGCTATGGCTCTTCAAAATTAACATGTAAGTGAAATACACAACATGGATTAATGTTCTTCAATAGGAAAATGTGAAGCAATTGGTAATAGACATAGTGTAGATATTCCCTGTTTCTCCCCATGTTCAGACATTCTTATGGAGCACCCTCATGGAATGCCAGTTTAAATACTGCAATCTCACATGCTGCCCTCAACCATCACTCAATTCTGTTAAGCACAATCTTCACTGAGTAACTGTAAACAGCACACAATGACCAATACAATTAAAAATATGCTCAAGAATCACAGGCACACAATATTGTGTTTTTAAAATACTTCAGTTCTTGAGAGTGCTTTCCTTTAGAATTAACCTCTGTTTCCAATTTCTTCAAGAACTGCTTACCTGTAGACTCTTAACAAATCAAGCACTGAGAAATACAGGTTTAGCTCTATTGCTGGTTTTCAATTAATGGAAGCCAACTGTCCCTTCAAAACACAGCTTAGACATTACCTAATCAGCAAAAACCACACAGTACTAATAACGACTGATTCTCTCCAAGAAAAACACACATGTGATTTCATTTTAATATTAGCTAATTTGTAACTGAATTATTTAATACAAAGGCCAGCAAGAAATACTTTTCACACAAACTACAGAGCAACACATTAAAATTTTCAGTGCACTGAATAAGCAAGGAGAAAGGAGAGTAACTACAATACTGAAAATTTCTGTCTGGTGTATGTAAAAGCCACCCTATTTCAGATACTCATCACCTCAAAGACTCTTTATTCTCCCAACAAATAAAAAACCAGGTCATTATCAGTGACAGAACAGCCAAAAAGTGATGGCCTCAGTGCAGTAGCCTCTGATAACTGGAGCCCATCCCCAGGAAAGGAGACAAAGCAGGAATGGCGCTGCTGTGCCACACCTGAGTGAGCTCCTGTGCCAGAGACACTTCAGGACAGCACTCGAAGCAAAACTGCACCATCTAGTGTCTGCACACGGAGCATCTTCCCCCGAGTGCTAACAGTGCAAGGAAGATTTCTGCTGGAACACTCACAGTAAATAACCTTGGCAAGAAAACCACTGAAATAAATCTAGCAAGTGCAAGAAAAAGCTGAAGTAATAGCAAAGCTTTCAAATATTACTACAGTAGCAGAACTGCTTTTCACACAAAGATTAAACACAGTCTAATACAGCAGGAAAATCATCATTTTCTATATTACTTTGCTGTACAGTGACAATTCCCCCAAAAACATAAAATGGCCAGTTAACACAGAAGTTGCCTACTAAAAATAATCCAGAGGCTTGGAGGGATGAAAGATTAAGATGAACCTCATTCTTCTAAAATCATCAGAAAAGTAAACCTCGCTCTTGTAAAGTCATCAACATTTCTTCTGCACAAAAAGCTGGTGATTAAAGTAGTACACCTAAGTGTGCCAGGAGAATGAGATCTAGAAGGACCTATTCCTCAAAGAAAATAGGATGGCTATTAAAAAACAAAAGGCTGTGACAAAAAAATCTTCCAAACCTCCCAGAAAAAAATCTTTGGAAGTGCATTAATGCCCTTCAGATCACTGTAAAAAGTCAGTCAAGATTTGGACTACTTTAATCAACCCATTTTATTTTGCTGGTGCAATGGACAGGATAATCACTGAGCTGTTTGATGGGAAGGATTCCTTGGTACAAACACAAGCTGCTACGATCATGCCAACACAGCCTTGCAGAAAAACCAAGTTAGTTTACAACTCCATCATTTCCACCAGACATCCTGAAAGTGCTTACACTACACACATTAGGATACCACCTTTGGACAACAGTACTATTCTCCAACAGATTTGCTCTATCTCCTAAAACTACTATGATTAAACAAATCACCTCCTGAACTCATTCAGAAAATCTTTACTAGCAGAAAAGACTTGACTACATTTAAAAAATTAATTAATTATTTTCTCATAGATAAATTGACCATTTTGATCATGGTCAACTTATCCATGCCTTCGACATATTTTTTTCCCCCCAGAAGTAACTAACACAGATCAGAAAATAAAATGTTACATTTTCCTACCTTGGTTTATTCTGTGGCAATGCCTTTGCATCAACAGGAAACATTTTGGAAACAAAGACAATAACTGGGGCTGCTTCTTCACTACTGCATTTCATAAAAGCTAAAACAAAACATAAACACAAGTTATTTTCACATTTTTTTCCTTAAAAGGAAGGACATACTTTCCTTAAAAGTATGGACAAAGCTATGACTTTACATTAATTTTGTAGGCATTACTGTTTATTTCCAGTTTCAATAGATAATATGCTAAGGACAAACCAACAAGAAAAAGTAGAAAATTTCTCTGGACTAATCATTTGATAACACTGCCTGTATCTTAAAGTGTGTTACACAATAAAATGATCGAAACTTCAAAAACAGAACTCTTGATAAAAAATACATATACTCCAATTAAACAACTTAAGTTTACAGGCTGATTTAGATCACAATGGAAACCAAAGAGCAGCACAGGATTACGACTGAACATTATTTATTCAGTACCTCAAAGTATTCTCCTTCCTTTCAAACTAAAGGAAGAAGTCCTGCTCACAAAATCCTAACAAATTCACTGCAAGAACAGATATTCCTCAAAAGGTGAAAGATTCACACAAAACTCATTCAATACATAGGAAATTCCCATTAACCATTTTTTCCACCCAAAGTGAAACACATGAAATTCAAACCAGGCAGTACCATCCAAAACTTCTAACACAGAAACTGAATCATCTTCTCCTACACTTCTCCTTTTTAGCTGAAATATAAAAAGACCACAGAGCTAAGGCAAACAAAAGCACAAGACTACTACTAAAAATTAGCAAAATACTCACTAAATGTGTAAGTCCACTACTTGCTCATAACCAAGAGCAATAAGATCCAAGTTTACAGAGGCAAATGTCTTCCCATTAACTTACAGTAATACAGTGTTGAATACTGTCTGGAGAATACCATGTTTTCAAACATTCAATAAAGGATGAAAAGCCAGTTTTGTCACCCCTGGGAAACACTTCCTAACAGCCTGTCAATTTGACATTCACATCTCATTTTTAATTGACATTTGGTATCTCATTCTCTTAGATTTCTTGAAGCTCTCCTCAAAGCACTGTGCTATGATTCGTTATTAATCGCTAAAAGGTAATCAATACACTTGCAAAAATTAAATCCAAATTCAAACCACTGCTGGCTAAAAATTAATGATTTTAATAAACAAGTTAGCAAAATATTCCATTCTCAATTACATAATGACTTCTACAGCTCAGAACTAACAATGTATTAACCTTGTATTCTTGTAGATCTCTCAGTTTCAGAGTCCTGGACTTAACATCATCTGCAGGTTAAATTGACTAAAACCCAGGAATATATGGGATGGAAGAAAAATGCTTGACCATAAAACTATGACATGTTAATGACAAACATCAACAAAGTTACTGGAAGTAGAATATTTATAAATTTCATACAGATTACTACACATCTTACAAGCCAAAGACAAACAAAATCACCAGGACAGAAACAACCTTCATGTTAATGGGAGAACACTTACTCACCACTTTTCAGCTCCTGAGTTTCTGGGGGCAAAGAATCAAATGTTCTTGCTCCAACACACATCAGCTTTTCCACTCTCTCTGCAGTGATGTCCAGAGGACTGGGAATCTTACTACACACCATGGCTAAAACACACTGTTAAGGATACATATTTGTATTTTCTTACTGAATGCTTTCAATGCTTCTTTAATTGAGCCCCATGCACTAACCAGCAGCAGCAGATCCAAAATCCAGCTCTGCTGTCTCAGTGCATTCAGGTCCCTCTCAGGTCAGCAACAGTTTGTTGCCATTTATCAGGGGCAAAGGTAAGGAGGGGTGGTCCACCCTAAGTGCAGCTGGGAAGCTGAAAACAGCACAACTGGGGTAAGATTTGCAGAAGTAATTAGTATTTACAAATCAATAATTTGTGCACATCTACCATAATATAAGACATATCTTATTATAAACAATGGGCACAGCTGACAAACAGCAAAGGCTGATTTTGAATTAATAAATTTCATGCCTAAAACATAATACCAGACATATACAAAACTTCATGGATGGAAGACCTATAATACTATTATAAACAGGAGATCAGTTTCTACCTCAGGAAAATGACTAAAACTTGGATATAAAGTTACAAAAAGAAGGTGTATTGTCGAATTACCTCTGGTTTCATAATTTGTCTTCTAAAAATCAGATGTGCAAAAGTAAAAGGTCGGCAGAAATGTAAAAATAATGGTTGATATGTCATTTGTAATGTTACAAGCAAGAAGATAGGTCCAGCTAGTTAGGCACAGACATTAAAAAAAAAGGCAACAAATCACACAGTGAAATATGTGAGCACACTCAGAAGTCTGAGAACTGCCAACAGAAAAAAAAATTGTATTTTTTTAAGGATACAGAGGACTGCATCAGATATTGGTAGCCACTGGCTACAAATGGCATTTAGATGAACCTTTGGGTCAGCGTGCCGTGACTCCCGAGCACCAATTCTCAGTCCCAAAGAGGTAACTATCTTTTCTATCTTTTCTTTGTCTCTGTAAGGAAAAGAATAAATAGATTAAAAATCCACAGAAGCAATATATAACCAGCATCTATTATTTTTGGGTATTTTAAAAAACACCAAAGCACATGAAAGGAGATGCCACAAAAACTTTACAGATGTTCTCACCTTTTCATAACAGCCTCATACAGACTCCAAATGTTGTCCAGCACCAGCTGCACAAACAAAGGTTTCTTTCCTTTTGACTGGTAGATTAAAAAAAATAAAAAAAGAAGAAAAAAAAATGGCATTACCAGCAATTCCTCACATTTTCAGTAGGCTTATGATTGCACTTTTCATTAGGAACATGTAAAACCTTTATTTAAAATCAAGAAATCTGTCTTATAAGAATGGTATAAGGCACAAAATAAACATGAAATTTACAAGTGGAAGACAAGGGTTTCAGTTTCAGAAAAAGAACCTGATAAATATGGCATGTGACTACCTTGAGCTTACTTATCACCCCTTATATAACTATTAATCATTACCTATGCAAACAGGAAAAAAATCATGATTACATGAAAATAAGGAAACCATTCTCTCCTCCCTTAACTTTTAATGGTAGAAATGTTTAATGCTAGAGAAGTGCAGTTTTCAGACCAGGGCTTCAGCACAGCGTCCAATGGAAAATCCCTATGGCAAAAAAGGTTGCATTTTTGACACCCTCCATACCTGATCACCTTTCATTATCTTCTTTGCTTTTGTATTTAGATAATAATCTCCCCATAAAGTCTTCAGAAGTACTGCAGGCTTGATTCCAATTTTTTGGCTATACAGTTTGGCAAAATGTTCAATTCTGAAAGCAAAGAAAACATATTTTGATGGAAGTGTAATGTTTTTTACAGCAACAGCCTATGTGAAAATCAGACAAAAATCTCAAATCCTTGTTTTACTCCCACTTTTCCAATTGTCTTCCGTTAACATTGTTTAACATTTACACCTGTAAAAATATTTAGTCATAACAGATCAAAAACATCAACAGTATTTGAATGGCTCTGTTTTGTTTCAAGTCAGCTTCAAGGCTTTACTTGAAATAAACATTTGTGTACTATCCCCTCATCAAAAACTCAAAAGCATAACACAAACCTTATAAATACATTAGTGACGACTCTTGAACTTACACTTTGAAAGACTTCCCATGACACATTTAACTATGGTCTGGGACCAGAATAGAAGATGTTAAAAACAAAGCATTCTTTTGAGTCACACTTCAGCCATCAGATGGTGGTAATTATTTTTAATTAACCACTTATGAAGATTCTTCTTGTTTGAATCATTACTTTACTAATGAATAAACCCAAGAAAATTATACAAAACTGTAATGCCATAACTATGTTGTAAAGCCAACTGTGTTGTTCAGCAGTCCCCAGGAGTTAACAAAAGCAGCCTGCTTAGCCCAGAACATGCTATGGTTTCCTTGCTGAAAATGTTCTATGAGCAGTAATAATAAATATTTCCACATATTTGCTCCCTGTGCATACAGAAAAAAAAATACACGTAACAATCCAGTTTACAGAACAGCGCTATTTGATAATCTTTTCTTTGAAATTCGGAATTCTTAAGTTTTACACAGCTAAGAAAAGGACCTGTCCATGTCAGCAACACATAAGCTGTGAGTTCTGAACTAAGCCCAAAGAGATTTCTTTTCCAGAAACTACCTAAACTCTCAATTCAGGGAGAACTTTCAAGATTCTTGTGCCAGCAGTTCCTGCATATATATTAATGGCATTTTTCAATACTTGAGAATTGTGTGAAAAGCATATGCACTTACCACATTGGATGAGGCTGGCACTGCCTAATAATTTTTTCTGCTATTACCTTCAGGAAAAGAACCCACAACCAAGAAACAGCAGTCAAGACTTTCCATTATTAAGTAAAAGCTCCACTGATCCATACTTCAGCACACTGTAGCTGGCAGTCCAGAAGAACCTCTTTAAAGTAATTAAGAAAAATCTTCTTTTTTACCCTCTCCATTATATGATTTATCAGAGCCAGGGCCTGACAGTTCATCAGAAGAAACAAAACAGTCTTGAAAGATAATAAACTAAAATAGTCCATTTAATTTTCCCTTCCCTCTGAAGGGACAAGAGCTGTTTGTGTTGGACAACAAACTATGCATGGCACCTTATTTACAGTCTGACTTGGATTTAAAAATCCTGGAGATGATTTTCTGTAAGGGCTCTGCAGTACTCAAGACATTCCCTGTGTCACACCCGAGCTATCCCTGTAATTACAATTTCAGGACGAGGACAACGCCTCCACCTCGTGGCCAGCGACCAGAACACGTGCACTGCTCAAACCCTGCTGCCCGCCTCACCAGAGTACCCCGAACAGCTCCTGCCCTTGTCTGCTACAGTCTATCCAACAGCAGCAAGTAAGAAAATAATGTTTACCGGGCTAGGCTGGACCCCACTGTAGGCTCAGAAGCTCCTGTCTAAGTAAAACAGGGATCCCTGTCACCCAGATAATTTAGACACAGCTGCATATCATAGAAGAATCTAACAAACATCTTTAAAAACATGATGCACCTGAAATACTTTAACGGCAGTAATCAATTTTTAAAAAAAGGTCAGTAATTAAATCTCAAACTTACCCAAAACCCCAGCCATCAATTGCACTGGCAAACACCACATTTCCATGTTCTGGTGAAAAATAGAGATGTGAATCATCAGTGTCTTCCAATCCAGTACTCCAGTCATAAATTTGATCTCCTGGTGATGTGTCTGAAAGGATTTCACTTTCTGTTTCTTTTTCAGCTCTTTCTTCTAACACTTTGGAGGTAAAAAGTGATCCAGTGACTGCATTGATCTAGAGAAAGATATGTAAAAACACCCTCAGATTCATTCACTCTTTCACAACCCTTGCAATTAAAATGTAATTTTCCCACCCTCAAAAACATAAAAAGAGAAGCTGTGTTAACAAGCTAGCACGCCTGTGATTCATTTGGCAATTAAAACACACCTAATTCTACACATTTGAAGACCACAGGAGTTTATGTTTTGACATAAACACCCTAAAGTTTTCCAAGTCAGCCACACCAGGACAGAATCAAAGTATCACATGTAACACACTTTGTCTCTCAAAACAAGGAATGTTGAAATAGGAGCTTATTTCTGCCAACAAAGCAAACAACAGAGGGCAAAAGGAAACCAAGCAGATAAATGCTCCCAAATCAACCTGGGTGGGAAGGAAGTTTTGAGGGCAACTTAAACTACAATTCTAAAGATGAAACAACATTATTCCTACATAAATCCTCAATACCAGGAACAGTCAACCTCCAGTTAGTTTAAGCAATTTAAGAGAAGAACAAAACATCCAGCACATTACTTCTAAAAATGAACACTTTTCCTGATGACCTGTCAAGAGGCCTTTACTACCCTTTTCTCCATCACAGGCACTGCAAATTAACCTCAAAACCAAACAGGAATAAGACGCACCTCAACGTTAAAAATCAGACTGGATGCTACACAGTGCCACAAAACCTGCTGTGTGAAATGACACCTCAGCACAAATACCTGCTCTAGGATATTCTTAAGGTGCAAATATGCTTCCTGAGGGGTGAGCTTCAGCTCCACAATCAAGCGGTCGATTTTGTTAATCACCAGGACGGGACGGATATTTTCCAGCCACGCCTGCCGCAGGACTGCCTGAGTCTGAGAAGGAAAGAGTTTTGAAAAAACCCATTACAGAAAGCCTGATAGCACCAAAAACACAGAACATTAAAAAAACTCAAATATAATTCTAGAATTTAATAAATATAGTAAAGGACAGGCTGACACTCAAACCAGAAGTTTGACTCCCACGATGTATACAGTGTTAGTTATTGAGCAATCCTGCAGAATAGTGGGATCACATGGCAAAAACATCCAAAATAACAAAAACCAAACTACTTAGAAAAGTAAGCTATGGAAAAGAGCAACCTCATTATTTTGTGCATTCTTTTCCAAACCCTGAAAGCCCAGAGAAATATATCCAATTATTTCTCTATCAAAATATTCCATTGCACCTGAAAAATGGCATACCCACTGTTTCAACCCTGCTTCTCTACATCCCTTCACCAGCACTGCTCAGTTTTTCAGCACAACTATTATTTTTACTACTCACTTTAACAGCTCGACTGTATTTATTAAAAATTTTGTAAAGCTTCTTAGACAGCTCCTCTTTCATTTCTATATAACCCACTTCATACTTTGCTTACTCCCCTCTTTCTCTACTTAATACACTTTATTTCACCTGTGGACAGACTCCTTCAACAGCATCCACCACTATGATGCAACCATCACAGAGTCGAACAGCAGTAGATACTTCTGAAGAAAAATCCACGTGCCCTGGGGAGTCTATTAAATTAATCAGATACTCCTGATCACCTAGGATCAAACAATAAATTAATATTTCAGAACAGTTTTCAAAGATATTTCTTCCAGCCACCCAGTTATACTGCTTCAGCTATTATTTTTTAATGTCCTGACACTGACTACACTATAAAAACCCTTACAGCACAGTAAGGGTAACAGGTATCTCAACAAAGAACTAAGACTGTACTAAAACTTGAGTCTTTCTCAAAGAAGGTCTTGCCTTAAAGTGATTCAAGACTTAAGATCAAAATATATGTAGTTATATCTAAAATAAAAGATGAGGCAACTACTCTCATGGCGTCCACTTGGAGATATGATTGAAAATGTTTTTCCTGACCCTGAGATGGAACTCAATTATCTTGGCAGACTTACTTGCCTAAGTCTCTGCAGAATTAGAGCCTAACACAAAAGCCAAAGTTGCACACAAAGATCACAACAGCAACAACGAAGAGACAGGGGAAATTAACAGAAATGCATATTAAAATTTACACAAGCCAGCATCAACAACTTACCTTTCACAAAGTGCAGTGAAATTGCACTAGATTTCATTGTTATTCCTCGGATCTGCTCATCTTCCCTACTGTCGAGGTATCTCAGCTGAGTACAGAAACACAGGAAAGATAATAAGTCTGTAGAACCATCTTCACAATTTACTTATCAATTGTCAGAGTATGATGGTGAAAAAACGAGGTTTAGAAAGACTTCAGATGGAATTTTCTTAATGATCCAGAATTTACAATCCCAGCATGTACAGACCAGAATTGTGTTAAAAGTGGCAATGTAACTCTACCTTTCCTGCCAAACGGCTGGAGATTATTCCATTGCTAGATATAAGGCAATCAGCTAGAGTGGTTTTGCCTGAAAAGAAAAATAAATTACTTAGACTAAATGAATACAAGCAATGGCAAAAGATGCAACATACAGTATTCTAAGAGATCAACATCAATAAAGACTATAAAATGCCATGAAAAGTACAAATTAACTTTCAAGAAACAAATCAAATTACTTCTGCTTTGCATGCACACAAATTTATTTTTGAAAAGTGGATGCAAATTTACCTGTCATGACCAGAAGAGCAGTTGAAATAACAAACAGTACATCAGGACCTCATTAAAACATGCAATTAGACAAAATGTTTGTGTTCTAAAAAAAGTGCTTACTATTTCCACCTACATAACAAACTTGTTCTATCAAGAAAACATAGAAAAATACCTTTCTGCCTCTCAAAAATATATTAAATTCACACCAACATTCACCATCATAGCAAACATTCAATTTCAACTATTCATTCAATTTCAAATTATTATAGTATGATGCTCTTTTATGTATGACAAGCTCAATCAGGCCAAAAAAAAAGGTGCATAAAGCACATTTACTTCCCTGAAACATGTTCAAGCCAGTTTAAAGCTAAATGCACAAAATCCTACTAGTTTAGAACAGTGAGCAAAGTATCTCACCACCGCTCACACACACACCAGAGGGGCAGACACCAGCCCCTGCCATACCGTGATCCACGTGGGCCAATATACAGATATTCCTGATGCCGGACGCCTTCTTCTGCAGGCCAACCATCTTCCCCACGCTGGTGAGCACCATGGCTGGCTAATTCTGCGAACGGAGCAGAGTGTTTTACCGAGGTGTTAACTTGAGGAAAGGCTTTGGTTTTTAAAGACGCCAACTGCGATCAGAGCCGCTCCTGGGGGCAGCTCCGCGAACCCTGCCCGCCGCGGGGGCACTCCAAAGAACCCACGGGCCGTGTCTGCCCTTTGAACGCGCCTCAGGAGCGCGGCCGCCCGCAGCGGCACAAACCTCACGGTTCCCCCGGTTCGCCTTCCCCTCCCGCCGCTCCGAGCGGGCACGGCCGCGCTGCCCCGGGGCCACCCCAGGCGGGGCACAGCGCTGCCCTCCGGCTCGCCGCGGGGCGAAGGCCGCGCCGGGGCCAGCCCCGCAGCCCGGGCCCTCCCGGCACTGGGCACACGCACCTGCGCCCGCTCCGCCGCCGCTCCCGGAAAGCCGCGCCCGCCCCGCTCGGCCGCTGCCGGGCCCGCCCCGTGACGCCGGACGGAAGCCGGGCCGCGCCGGGCACCGCCGGTGCCGCTCGCGGCGGCGTCCCTAGTTACCGGCCGAGCGGCCGAGAGGGCCGGGCATGGGGCCGCCGCGCTGCATCTGCGAGATCTGCAACTGCGGGTGAGTGAGGCGGGCACCGAGCGAGGCAGCGCCTCCCTCCCTCGGCACTCTCGGCCGCCACAGCATCGGTCTGCGGCAGGGTAGGAAGGCTCTGCAGAGGGACCTGACAGGCTGGACCCACGGAATGATGCCGGTGGTAAAAGGTTCAACAAGGCCAAGGGCCGGGTGCTGCCCTTGGGTCACGACCACCCCACACAGCTTTCCAGGCCGGGGCACAGGGCTGGGCAGTGCCGGCAGAGAAGGAGCCGGGTGTGGAGCCCCGGCTGAACGGCAGCCAGCGTGTGCCGGGAGTGCCGGTGGCACCGGGCTGGGCAGGAGCAGGGCGCCCAGCAGGGCCGGGGCCATCCCTGCGCTCGGCACTGGGGAGCACAGCTCGAGTGCTGGGCCCAGCTCTGGGCTTCTCTGCTCAGGGTGGGCACTGAGGTGCTGGAGCATGTCCAGAGAAGGGAAAAAGGTCAGTCGGAGCTGGGGAAGGGTCTGGAGCACAGGTGTGATAAGGAGGGGCTGACAGAGCCGGGGGTGTTCAGCCTGGAGAGGAGGAGGAGGCTCCTTCACCCTCTGCAGGAGATCACAGCCAGGTGGGGCTCAGCCTCTTCTCCTACACGGCCGGTGACAGCGCGAGAGGACACAGTCTCAAGGTGCACCAGAAGAGCTTTAGGTTGGACATTAGAATGAATGTCTGCCCAGAAAGGGTGGTTGGGCATTGGAATGGGGTGCCCATGTCCCATGGGGTGTTTAAGGAGAGACTGGACGTGGCACTCAGTGCCATGGTCTGGTTGTCATGGTGGTGTTTGGTCACAGGTTGAACTTGATAATCTCAGAGGCCTTTTCCAGCCTCATTGATAACATGAGCAGCACCCTGGGCCCCTGGGGAGTAGGACCCAAGTATGAGCATGCTCTCAGTAAAGTGTATTTATATTTAAATCAGGTAAGGGTAAAAGAAGGTCCTAAATGGACTAAAATAGAACAAAATGGAGACAGTCTTTAAAAGCCACCCAGACTAAATCAGAATCAGGCTTTTCCAGAAACCAGAGCCAGCTCCCATTGAAGGACTGCACCAAAGAACCTTTGGAAGAGTCCTAGCACCCTTGTCAGCAACCTGTGCAAGCCCTGCAGCCCTTGAGAGAGATTTAATCTATCTGCCCTTCTGCCATCACCTCCAGTAGCACTCACCACTTTGCTTTATGTTCCATGATCCCATAGAGAGACAAACTGTTCATCATTTTCCTGTAGCCTCTTTGACCCAGGGAGGCTGGCACAAGAGTAGGCAATTTTTTAGGGTATATTACTATTACAGGTCTATAAACAATATTATCAATGCCATAGGTGAAAAAAAAGCACACAAATCAGGTCTCCCAAAATAATTAGGCACTTGGACCTGTCAAAATTCAGATATAAATTTATAGGTTGGAGTCACAACTGTTAATATTTTCAATTTCTTCTCTACTTTTTAAAAAAATTCACAAAAATCATCATCCTAGGATTCAAAAATTCACTTCATACTAAAAAAAAAATAAAAAATCTAACAACTCCATACAAGAACATTCATCATAAGATCACAGAGGTGTGCTCAATGTTTATGGAAGTATAGAGCAAACCCTATGGTTGCAAAGTACCCCATGACCCACAAGTTTCATATCAAAGTCTGCAGAGCAGGCCCCCTCCATGTGTTTCTGTGTGGGAAGTCTGTCTATCTGTTCATCAGCCACTTTTTTGGTCATCTGTAGACAGAGGTGTGAGGCAGACACTGAGTAAAGCTCCTCATGTTCTTTTTGGCCAAGCCTGTGGTGAATTTTGCCCCATAAATTTATTTCTTAAGTCCTAGATTAATGAAGAGTTGGAACACAATGTTTTCATGATGAGATAACAAAACTGGCTCGGGCTCGAGTACAAAGATGGTGAGATAACACAATGAGGCAGCACAAAATGAGCTTCAACTCAACCAAAATTTCTCAATCCAAAAACTGAGTTCAATAATATGAATAATTGAATTAAATATGCATAAAGCTTGTGGTTTAAAACAAACCTCACTGAAGTTTTTACAGTCAATAAAATCTTAAGCCATTATTGGTTTAGGCAGCACATTGTGTTTGCTTCAGTGTCCAGAGTTTCTGTTGTCAGGGGAAGGCTGCTTGGTCACTTGGCAGTGTTACCTGGACATTGGAATGCATACACAGCTTAGCAGAGACTTCAAAGCAGCTATAAATATCTGATGTTTTGTAGACATTATCATTTAGCTATCTGCAGGAAATTTTATGGAGTTATAATCACTGCTTAATTCTAAATAATAAAATAGAAGGAAACAATCTCCCCTATCAACAGAGTTTTAAAAACACTGAAAAACTTAGAGGGGAGCAAAGCCAGTAAGACAGAACTTCATTCTGCTTTCTCAAATTTAGGATGTTAAATCTGACTTCCAAAGAAGAATAAAACCTGTGTGGTAGATAAATTTTCTGCACTCAGGAATAGTATTAGTCTGCTACAAAAGATAATCACAGCCTACAAAAGCTTCAAAGTTGTTTTGAGACACAAAAAGAAACTACTGCTTTACCTCCTTCTCAGTTTGTCAGCCTTCCCCCATTTCTTGCCCTTTTGTTATCATTATCATAAAAATCTATATTCCTGAATAAATGTAAGTTAAAAGGAAAGATTTCTCTAAAATGGGCTGCTTAAGCCATCATACTGACCACATATAAATACAAACCCAGTAAAAACTACCAGATTTCCTGTCAAGAATAGGAAAGTAGATGACTCTCAAAAACAATGTCCATCCATCATTTCTGTCTTCCAGACCATAGTGTGTGCACTGGCAAAATTAAAAAGAAATTAAAAATAAAAGCTTTGAGCTGTGTTTGTGGAGGGGCAGTAAGTTTTCTATTATGTCAAATATTAAGTTTTTCTCATTTTTAGTCTAGTTCTCTGGAAGGAAAATGCTTTGTGGTAGAATTTTGAGGGTCTTGCTAGCATTGTATTAAAAAAAGTACATATGCCAGGCCTTAAATAAGTTAAAATCATCAGCATTCTATTAAAATAACGAGAACAAGAGCATTTGGCACAGGAGAGCTGATGTACTGTCACTTTTATTTAGCTGAGATTCTGTTCAAACCTTATGCAAGACACCAGATAGTCTCCTACAAAGAAGGGAAAGAATAATAATCCATCAAAGCAAGTGCCAGTCAGGCATGGGAAAAGAGATAGTCTCACCAAACCCATTTGAATTATCAGTGACTCTGGGGTGGAAATTATGATAAATAAAAGGAAGAAGTTAAAAATAAACAATGTCTCAAGGAGTGCAGGCCAAACTCTAAGCAACATATTTCATGTATCAGAGCTGGAATCTGTATTCTCTGATGATTCTTAGCAATGTGATGCCTTATAGAATTAATTTTATAAAATTATTATCTAAATGAAAAATTTTGGTTTAGCAATTGGACAACATTCTAGATTTGACAACATCCTAAAGCAGATTTATCAGTTAACCAAAAAAACCCCCAATCTCTTCTCCAAGTCAAATTCCCAAGGTAATTTTACATTACCCTTCAGGCTGACTGAAAGCACTTTCACAACACAGAGTAGGATGTAGGAACTTCCTCAACAATATCATATGATTCCAAGTCATTTTGTGCACAGTTAGATTGTGTTCAGAATTATTTTATACACTAGAAATGAGTGGTTTGAAGGACATTTTTGGATCAACAATGAATTCTAATAAAATTACAAACATCTTTCCTTGAAGAGTAGATTTCACCTGTTTTGTATTTACCAAGAACTACAGGGTCATTCTGCAGTAATTATTTTTCTATTTCAGTTTGTAGCATGTCCATTCAGTAGTACATGAGATATACTCACAACATTGTTAAAAATGTTCAGAATTAAGTCCTTAAAGAATGGTGACCCCAGAAAACAGAAGGTGATTTGATTGGTGGTTGGACTTCCAGGCCATATTATGGCAAACTGAAGATTGTCAAAGTGAAGTTTTTGCAGATGGATAATGTTTGTTTCCAACTCCTTTGAATTGTATGCCAAAAAATACATGAAGAATATTATAAGTTGATAACCTGTATTTCAACCAGCTTTCAAACCATCCATTCAATGTCTTCTGTTTCTGCTTAGCTGTTACTTTTAGATGCTACGTGACACAGCATGTGCTGTTTGTACTTGCTGAAAAAAACATTACTGAGGTGAAAGTGAATTTCATGACAAATGTAACGACAGGCAAACACTGTAGTGAGAAATAGCACACACTTACCTCCTTGTTTTCCTACCTTTCCTGTTCTTTCCCTCTTCTTCCTTTTTTCTTTCCTGCTATGTTTTGAAAAGGTCTCTCAATTGTTAATTTATTTGATTGAAAAGGAGTAAACACCTGAGGCATTGAAAGGATCTGAGTTCATAGACAGGGCTACTTTATTTCTCATTTTTTTAACCACTGAGCTGGCAAAATCTGGCAGCACAAACAAATACCAGCTTTAGGATCTCCAAGAACTTTTTTCAGTGTTTTTTTCATTTTCATTTTTTCATTTTCCCAGCAGGAGTCCTTCATGTCTGTTTCTGTATTCTGTTTTACCTTGCTTTAATTTATTATTTTCCTTTATGGTATTCAGTGCTAACTAAAATTCTCTGTAGACCTTTGAAATGTTCTTTGGATATCTAGCTTCCTGAAACTTGACTTTATTTCTATTTACTAAGAGGTGTACAATTTTCCCCTTCTTGGGGTTTAGATAATTAGCTTTTCATCACAGAATTTTACAATACTTGTTCATTTGAAAAAATATTTATTGGTTTTTTTTCCTTTGCATTGCAAGTTATCAGCCATAAGTAGGAGGAAAACCTGTCATTATATATTTCCTTTAGGTCAGCCAGAGATGTTCATTGTGCAAATTGGAACTAATACAACAAGATTTTCAAAACAATACCATTTAAATTTTAATTTTATGGATCATTAATTGAAAACAACAAGGCATAAATAAGGAATTGTCATTATATACCTCCCTTTTTTCCACAATGGTGTCATTGATATAAGCATCAATGAGAAGCAGGAGGAATTGAAATAAAACCTATTAAGAAAAAGAGATGTCATTACTTTCAAATAAACATGTGCTTTGGATAGAGAATTTAGTGAGTCTGTGGAGGAAAAAAAAGAGTTGAAAATTCATAAATAGCCTGCAGACCACTAGAAGGGCACATGAGATTACACACCATAAAATTTTAATCAAAAAGTGTTAATCAGTAGTGGTGAAAATAGGTGAGATAGGTACAGAAATAAAAAGACAAGCAATGAAGTAATAGCAGTAAAAAAGAGATGGTATGAGACAGGAAATGAAGCATAGTTAGTTACTTTTCCAAATAAAAGGAGGAATATCATTAAACATTACAGATGAGAGGAAAGTGCATCTTGGTGCTAGCACCATTTAGAGGACTGAGAGCAACTCTGCCCATGCTTTGTATTCTGCTTCAAGGACTAAGTCCCAGCTGATAGTGCTTTTATTACTGTATTAGCATGGTGTGCTCTGGGACCTGTGCCATCAGCACACTATTTTGTGGTTTTATCACTCAGAAAAGATTTTAAACAAGAACTACTGACATTGTTCAATCGTTCCCATTTGTTATTCACTCCCAGTAGACAGAGTATGGGTTTTCCTTTTAAATGAAACGATTCAAAATTCTCTGCTCTGATCTGTTTGACCCAGACGCCACCGCTGCTGCCACAGACCCACAAAGATTTACGGTGATGGAGCGAAGCCGAGCCACAAAACTGAGTATTTGGAGAACTACCCTGGCTATGGCAACATCTGCCCTCCTGAGAGCTGTAAGCCAAAACCAGAGCTCCAAGGGGATAAGGCGAGAATGGACGACACCACAACGTTCAAGTAAATGTTTTCAAACCATGTTTTATAATTAGTCTGTCAAGTTTTTAATTCTTTGTTTTTAAGTATTGTATCGCAATCTTCTCAAAATACAGTCATTGCATCCTTTGCACTTTTTGCATATTTAAAATATAAAGGTTGTAAAAAATAGCAAAACATGCATCCAGCAAGATTTGCATTCTTTACAGCAGCCTTTAACCTGTAAAGAGAATAAAAAATTTTTGTCTTGTTTTCAGCCTGTTAGGATATTTAGGTCTTACGGAAAACCTGGTGAACTGGGGAATTTTCTGTAATATATACGTAGAATCCAAGATAATGAAATCTCAAGAAAAAAGAAAAGGAATTATTTTATTGATTTTTTAAATTCAGATTATTCGTTTTAAGAAAATTACTAGCTTTAAGAAAGCAAACTGTAAAGGGGTTCAGTATATCTGTCCTATCTGTGCATAGACTCTTTAAGCTTACAGAATTAAAGAGCATCTTTCAAAGAATTAGGAAAAAATATCACTCATTCATTGTTTGTGATGTGACTGCAGCATCAACATTTACTTTTTCCATTATTATTGTTTTTCTTTTAAGCTGTGAGGGTATCTGGTGAAATTTCTTTGTTTATCAAAGAAAAAGAGACATAAATAGGAAGGCCAAATGCTATTCTGCCAGACTGGTCATGTGCTTGTATGGTCTATTTAAACACCCCCATATGTAATATACATCCTTTTAATGTAATGTGCCCATACAAAAACAGTGAAATGCTGTTTCTGATTATATTCCATTCTCCTCAGGCAATCAGTAAATGCTACCACTTGCAGTAATTTGAGCTTTGCTCTGCTTCTTTCTGATCATTTTTCTTTGCAAAATTATAGCAATTTTGTAAGTCCCCTTACAGACACTTTAAATAATATTGTTAAAACATGAATGGGACTTGGAGTGTTAAAAAACCATCTACCTCTGAGTAAAGACTCCATAATGCATCAGAGATGCTAGATTTATGTACTGTGGTTTTCTCTCCTTTGTGCTATCCCTCCAACATATGGTGTCTGATAGATTTTTCAGCATAAACATTTTGTTATTTTTCCAAATAGTGGAAAAAAATACAGAAGTGGCTTCAGAAGGAAGAAAAGATTTTTTGACCAGTGTTTTCTTTTCCCCAATTCAGGTCTGATTATTTACCATATGAAATTGTTACGAGACCTTTTCGCCAACAAGAAGAATATAGACCAAAGTCAGGGAAGATTGACCTGGGAACCATTTACCAGAGAGATTACAATCCTCATAAAGTAGGACCAGTGACATTAGCAAGGCCTCGAGAGAGGAAACACACTTCAGATGCCAAAGTGGATACTGTCCCAACCTACCGAGGTAAATAAGGTGTCCCCTACAGAAAGAGAAATAACCAAGATGAAGGTAGCATTGGAATTACCTGTGTTAGAAACTGGATTTGTTGGTTTGGGACAGGGAGCAAAACATACTAGGAAGCAGGTGATGATGCCCCAAAACATTCAGCGCTCCAGTTGTTGAGGGGAGACCTATTGCTTCTAAATTAAAAGCCCTCTCTGAGGTTTGGTCAGCTACAAGGAAATTCCAACATGCACCTGGTTGGGCTATCTCAGGGAAAACTGGATGGAAATTAAGGTGCAGTAATGCCGCTGGCTGGGCTACGGGGTGTACCCAGGAGCTGCATTAAAGCCGGATAGCTTAGCTCTGAGGGGGGCTAACCAGCCCAAGCTCTGGCAGTGCACCCAGCCTATGCCTTAGCTAGCCTTTAGTGATATACAGCTCAGTGATTATTAGCTTATGAGTGATTTCAGCTCTTTAGGCTAGCTAGGCTTGGCTGGGGCACCCAGCAGGCACTCGCAAGACCGGGAAAGAGAGGAGAGCGTTGTATGAGGTTCCAAGACGATGTCTTTATTAGTCTTCTTCGTAGCTCTTCCACGGAGTGTCTCGAAGGGTCTCAGGGACAGCGGCTCCGACGAGCCGGGCAGAAACAGGGGTTTATATAGGGTTAGGGAGGATTGAGAATTGTCTAATGGTAAGGGTTAAAGGAAAGTGACCTATAGCTTTACAGAGAGATAAGCCAGGGTCCGAGAGCGGGAGAGAGGGGCTCCTTTTGTTCAGTCATCCTGACTCAGCATCCTGTTTTCTGAACGCCAAGGCAGGCTCGCAGGGCCTGTGCCTGCTACAGTGCAGTATATTTTTCAGTATAGTTTTAGTTCATGTCACTTATTTTTCCACAGAGTAGGTCAAAAGTGGAGTTCAGGCTTCTGCTTGTGTACAATATAACTTACATATACATCATCCTAGTAATGATCTGTCTTAACACAAATTATTGCATTACGACGGTCAGTGCAAAGGTGCTAAATCTTTTAAGTAAAATGGAAGATATTGTATTTAAAGCATGTATAGAGCTATTTGCTGTATAGTTTCTGTTGAGCAAAGAGTCAAAATAGGGCATCAGGTGCCATTTTGGGTGTCTGGTTTTATCACATGCTATAATAGTGACAATTTTGTCAGATCACAAACACGCAGATAATCATTTATCATTTTATCATTTTCACTTACATCCATTTTCTTTGTTTTGCAAGATTTAATACCAGAAGACTTGGTCTTAATTTTAAAGGAATAGTTTTAAGTAATAACACCTGTGTGGTGGAATTTTGGTTTTGCCTTACAGATCACTACAGGTTATGGATAAGTCAAAGAACAGAACCCTGTAAGGTGGAGCGTGACTACGAGCCGCCTTCGGAGAGGTTTGGAAATCCTTCCACGTTTCAAGATGACTACATCCCTAAGCAGCCCAATCCCCCTGCAAGCTGCAAACCTGCTTACAGCAAGCTGCCAGAGGGGCCTTTTGATGGCAACACCATCCATCGCACGGCGTACGTTGTCCATGAGATGGAGCCCCTGTACGTAAGGCCAAGGGAAGAGTACAAGCCAAGCGAGGAACCCTTTGAAGATCTCACAACCCACCAGAGAGATTTTAAAGGGATGCCTGGGGAACAAGCAAAAAGCTGCAAGCCTGAGGGTAGAAAACATGGATCTGACGATCCTTTTAAAGGAACCACTGAATTCCAGGATCGCTTTCAGCCATATGTGGTCACCGCACCCGAGTTCCACAAACCGACAGAGTACGTTCCACCCACAGACAAGATGGACCTCAAGTCCTCAAACCGTCTCGATTACATTAAACACAAGGTTGCTCCTAGAGTCCCCGTGAAACCAGCTCCTGGGAGAAAAAACACTGGCCCTTTTCAAGGGAAAACTACTACAAAAGAAGACTATCAAGCCTGGAGAGTTTGTCCACGAGGGCCTCTTAAGAAAGAAGAGGAAATTCAAAAGCCCACAGGAAAATTTGCTAGTTTAACTACATTCAGGTCCCATTACATACCTCATCAAGCCAATCCACCTCAAAGTTTCAAACCTGTGCAGGTTTTACCTCCTGGAGTTCCTTTTAAAGATGAAACTTTGTATCGCACTGAATATACACCAAAGAAGCCAGAGGTCTGCCCAGGACTTAATCCAGACGCTGCAGGTTATGTCTATGTCAACACAGATTCTCAGGGTCACAGATTCTACCGCCGGGAGTCCCCAGAGCCGCCCGGGTCAGACTCCAGTCCTGTCCCAGAGGAAGTACCTGCTGTGTCATAATACATGCAGTATTTCAAGCACCTTAGTTAAATAATTGGAAACCGACTTGTTCATTTTCTCTTTAAGACTGAAAGCAGGTTAAATACTGCAAATTTTGCTTTTAGAAGTTTGAAGAAAACCAAAGCTAAACCAAAGTTCATTACAAGGCTAATAAAGATTTGCCAAATGCTGAAGGAGCACTACTCCCTACATGGCATCTGTGCTTTTTCTGATTGTGCATTCTAGTTTTCTTGACTCCCCATATTTCATCACACTCCATCTCAAGCATCTGTATAACATATTTAGTTATTTGATATTTTCTGCAATCAAATTATTGTATTTGTGAAATAACAAGTGCCTTTTGCTGATAAAATATTTTACACAGTAAGCAAATAATGCTATTTAAAATAATCTAACAAATCAGTCATAATCTCACAATCTGTAAGATTGTTTTTCTTTGTATTTTGCTGCTCAGATCACAAGATAGCATGCTATGACACCTAGGCATTTCTAAAAATCTGGTTTTAGCTGTAGTCATCGCTACTTTAACTTCATTCAGATCTGGAGTGAGTATAAAGGTCCCACTGTAATTTCTAGTAGCAATTAACAGGTTGTAACCTCACTCTTTTTCTGTTCACACAGTTGAAACCACTCAACCACCAATAGCATGTCATTAGACTCTGTTCCCTAATTTCCCTGATCATGCCCTTTCAGCCTTACTTCCAAAGAAAACAAAACTGATGCACCTTGGACACACTGATGGACTTAGTGCATGTCTGAATCATCTTTAAAACCGGTGTGCAAATTCAGTCAATCTCATGAAGAGACTGCATAGATTTGCACAAAAGAGCAAACTCAGGTAAAAGAAGAAATACCAGCTGAGATGCAGAAATCTGTGGGCAGCCTGGCTTCAGTCTGTCTGCTCTTCAAAGAATTGCTTGTTCCAAATACAAAGACATCTTTTTTTTACAGAAATTTTATATGAAATTGCTTCTGTATGAAATATTTTGTATTTTCTCTATGTATCTTTAGCTGATTTTAAAAAATCCAGATGAATCAATTTTAGTTTTATTACATTCATGATTTAAGCAAGTCCCAATTAATAGTTCTGTAATTAACTGTATTGTCATGCTCTAGCACACTACTCCAGTATGATTTTTTTTTCCTCAGTATTGCATATCTTGTGGTATAGATCAGTGTTTGGGTTCTGCAGAATCGTGTGACTGTACTTCACAAACAAAGTCGCTTATTAAAGGGCTAAGATCAATGATGGAAACATTTTTAAAGCAGGAACTTGGTCATATGAAAGCAAGAAAGCTGAACTGAGCAAATCAGCTGTGCACAAAAGCATTGCACGAGCAGGATCCAGACATTATTATAGCACCAGTCACTTTTACAGAACTTTTGTCTTTGTACTGTGATTTTTTAGTATCACTTACTCTCTTAATGACATGGCAAATCAGTTTTACTTTTCTGCTTGAAAATTATTCACCTCCCTCAGACTGTGAATGAACAAGGATGATGTAAATCTGTGAAATCCTGAAAGCAGGACAGGAAAAAGTGCAATTGATTGTCATCTTTCTGTACCACAAAAGAAAAAATACACTCTATTGAGTCATTCTCTGTCATGCCACAACTGAGGAAACAAAGCCAAAACTTTGCACAGTCACACCCACCCAGGTCCACATGCTTTACACAGTCCTGGTACCTCTGGAGCCATTTACAGAGGTCCCAGTGCCCTCCAGCTCTCCACTCTAGGGAGGGAGAAACGCAGTCTGAATCCATGAAGTTACATGTGCCTGCATATTCTGCTCAAAATGGCTCTTCTGCTGGGCCTGTGAGGGAGCCCAGATGCTTTTTTAAAATTTCACAGCTGTTTTTTCAGTTCTGAAGTCACTTCCCTACCTTAAGTTATGGAAAGTCATTTGCTGCCACCTACCAGCACGGTACAAACATTTTAAGAGGAAGGGAAGTGGAGGGCATATTCAGATACATTTAACAGTTCCTCTGCAGATGTGTTTGAAGGCTTTTTTAGGGTGGAGGGGCATATTCCCTTTCATTTTGTCCATAATGTTTTCCCCTAAGTTTAATAGTGAAAGAGAGAAGCCTTTATTACTTTACAATTGAAAAAGCCCCAACACACTGATTGTGCTTCCAGGGAAAGCATCAAATGATATTATAAACCTTCAGGCACTATTCAATACCTGACGTCAGCCTTTTCATAAGCAACAAATTACTGAAATGCAGACCAAGTGAAGAGACGGCTGGAAAACCAATATTTTTCCAAAATAACAGCTGTTAAAAGAGCATTTTATGATGTCATGCTAAACCAAGATGTAAAAGCAGCAAAGTTATTCATGGGTTCAGCTGCTGTTCTGAGAGTGCTTTCTGTGCACTCTGCCATCCAGCAGCAGGCTCCACAGCACTGCTGTACAGAGCCTCTGCTTTTTTTAAAGACTGTACAAATGGAATTCAAAAGGAAAATTAAGCCTTTGCCAATATTATTATCTTGGATAACTCTGAAACACCACTATTAAATTGTTATACATTTATTTTCTATTTAATAAAATTTTCTTTGAAGGTTTTATTGTTCGTACTGTTTCTTAGACTATTCTTTCTAAAGACTATTTACACATATTGGATATTCTGAAACAATTTCTTTTTCATGGAGGTATTCCCATCACTCACTAAATACAAAACATGGAGCTATTCTGTCAGATCTAAATGAACTCTGCTTGGTGAAGACCCAGAAAAGAAATGCATTTTTATTCCACCTTTTAAAGAATCCTGATTCTAGATTTCAGTGAATCAGAGCTGACATTTGGATCCTGGCAAATTATCTTCCCACTTTTTCAGTCAGGTTACATCTATGTTGTCTCTTAATAGCAGTGCAAGGCAGACTGCAGTGAAAATTGACAATATGTCTGATAGACTGTTAAAAATAAGAACTGAGACTTTGAAAGAATTTCAGAATTATGGACAAAGTAATTTGAGAATATAACAAAGAATGAAAGCATGGTTACCGTGCAAATCAAGGTAATAAACAATCTCAGGGTAATCGCTCTGGTGAATAATCAAACTATACTTTTATTGCAGAAAAATCAAAACTAAGTTCAAGAAGCTAAAATCTTCAGGTACTGGAGAAGCAATAAAATAATCTACAGAGGAATGTCATGCCAATTGCAATCACAAACATTTACAGCACTGCTTTGGTATAGCATGCATACTTAACCAAAGTTAACGCAACAAAAAATGCTATGTGTTAACATTTCAAAACTTTAAATATAAAGGGAAAACATGAATAAGAAATTTTGGTAATAAGAAAAAATATATGTCCAAAAATCTTTATTAAACACTGTACAAAAAAAAAATATTGCACTTTAAAATCAGACAATAAATATCTACAAAAGTATCTTACAAATGTTTAATTTAAAAAACTGCTTAAACAATCAAGACCCATTGCTGATGAAAAAGGTAACGATCAGGAATATCCTCTCCTTGCAGTCAGCCTTGGACACAATAGTCCACCCTAAACATTTTCTATACAGTAGTGCTACCCTAATTCTCAGTGATGCAAACCCTCTGTGCAGGATGCTGTGTCTGAGCTGCCCCCACAGCACTCCCAGCTCTCTGCCTGTCACACAGGTCAGAGATGGAACACAAGAGCCAAGTCAAAGTGAGCATTCAGGCCTCCAATATGAGCAGTAGTTTGGAAACTACAAAAGCAAAAACCATCTATTTTCTGCCTCCTGTGGGGTCCTCTCTGCTTAAAGCCCTAGTCAGACAATCTGCAATATGGAAGATAATTTACCCAGAAATATTGCGGTAAGAATTTATCAACTTGCAAACGACTCAGATGGTTAATGGTCATGATGGAAAAACCATCTTGATGGAAAACCATCTTGATGGAAAAATGCTCAAAATAGATTTCTTGCACTTGTCTATCTTCACAATTAATAACTCTTCCTTGGACATTTTTCCTCATTAATGGAGAAAAACAGAATGATTACTCAAGACAAGAAATCTGACAGCTATTTTGGCCAGTTACTGGCTCTTCATTTGACTTGATGTGCAAGAGAACAGTGCTCACAAGTGTTTGTTCACGGCTCTGACAAGGAAGCTTCTGTCCCATTTAATATCAGTACAAAAGTATAACCATGCCAGAAATTTGTACTTCAGAGACTGGAATTAGAATAGAATCAATAAAAAATGACACCTCATTTATTCAAAAGAGATCTATTGCTGCTTTGAAAATTGTACAAGGATCTATAGTTTCTTACTGCATACACAGAAATACAAGCAGGAAAAATTCAATGTAATTCTGTGTATCCATCTGAGAGCAAGTATCCATAAAGCACATCCTGTGAGATCAACCCTAAAGCTCAAGCTGTTTATGAAAAATGAAGCTGCTGCCAAAATTTTACAGCTACAAGCCACAGCTTCTGTAAATTTAAAAATGGTGTTAAATATGATGAAAAAAAACCCTAAACCAAAATCTTGGGAATTGATAGTTGCTGCATTTCCAAAAGTTTTGGAAGTATTTTTGTGACTCTTCCTCATAAGTTAAGGACAGTAACCAGTATTTGTTGCTTTTAGGTCATGGTTTTCTCACAGATAAAATTATAAATGATGGCCTGCAAAATTTTACAGATGACATGCCATAATATTATCTTGCTAATCCATACGTGTTTAAAACATTAGAAGTTCCATTGCAAAGAATGAAAAATGAAAGCTCCCAGAAACAAAACCTCATCCAGCACATCAATCCACAACACTGTGTTTTCATTAGCCCCACGTTGCCATTTAACTGTTACAACTCATGTCTCATTTACAAGAGTATACCTCAGGCAGGTTAGTTTAATGAACCACTCTTCTCATCTCTTCATTGCAGCATCATGAACTTGCCATAGAGGACTTACATGTCTTGGCATGATTGACAACATCTTTTTTTGTAGGTGTCTATCAAGCATAACTTTAGTTGCTTTACAAATGTACAGTAGTGAGTTGTATCCTTGCATTCGCCTTCTGAAAAATATATTTAAACATCACAAGGCTTTAGAATGAGCAAAAGAGAAACAGCAGAACTTGCCATTGTAATTGTAAACAACTGATGGGTTCCTGTGAGCTTTGTGATTATTTTAGCTTGCATTTCTGGCATCAGTGGATCCAAAGCTAAACAAGGTCACAAGAATGATCTCACTGCATTCATTTACTCATTGTCTGTTTCAGAACACAGCCCCATCTTGGAGGCATTAACAGCTCGCTCTGAGACTTTTGAGTCACAACTGGCACAGTCAGGTAGGGAAGTTTGCAAAAAACTTCCTAAATATCCTGTTTCTAAAAGTGCTTTTGAGGATTTAATATCAAACTGGCCTACTTAGAGAAAAGAAACCCCAGGATTACGAAGTGCTCCTTGGAGAGGATAGTTTTACCTTTGATGTACAATCAAATGCTTGTAGAATCAATAGTGTACAACTGTGAGTCATTTTCTAATATAACTGCTACAAACTATTACTATGCTCATATTTAAATAAACATTTACATACTGCCACAGGATGTGACACTGCAGTGTTGCCAGGTCACTGGTCTCTTCCTCCCCCTGCAGAACTGCTCAGCCACGGGTTTGTTGCTCTGCCTGTGCACGCAGGACACTGGTCTGGACTGGAACCCAGTCCCACAGCCCACGCTGCAGGGCCTCCAGGGGCCGGGCCGCCAGTACACATCACACCCCTCTGAAGAACAGTTCCTTCTGGCAGGAGGGCTGTGCAGGGAAATAAACTGCAGTGAAATGTTTGCTTTTGTGCCAAACCCTCATTCACACAACAACAGAACTGATCAGCCCCCACACCCCTGCCCATAGCACAGCCAACTAGACTGGGATCTCAAGATTTTCTCTGTTTTGAATATCTCTAAAGATGGAGATACCACAACTTTCTGGGTAACCTGTTCCATTTTTTCCTTATATTTAAGTTGTATTCCCTTTATTTTATTTTGTGCTCACTCATCATGCCTTCTCACTCATGAGAAAACATGTTTCTTTAAACCAGTTTCTTAACCCTGGAATAGAAAAGGTATTTTCTCTTTAAGGAAACTTAACTGACCCTGAAACACTCTGTACAGGATGCTGTGTGTTCTTCAGGCATAACCTCTCCTGGGTTCCTGAATTCATCCAGTGTCCACAAAGGGATGACTGCCTCTACCCCCTTTCCTTTGTTTGACACAGAAGAAATTGCCTACTTGTACTGCAGTGACAATCCTGTACCTTCAATTTGATCATCTAAAGAATCTAGCTTGTAACTTCTTCCCACTGTTTACCTCTTTCTTCCATCACAAGAAGAGTTTGGCGCTGAGGATCCGTTCTGGAGCTGACATTTGAACTCATGGTGCTGTGAGCCTGCAGGCCGGCCAGCACAGCGACCAGAGCACTGCCAATGGAGAGAGAGAAAAGGGTGAGGGCAGAGAAAAACAAACAGCCAAGTTAGTAACAACAGAATTATCCTCCTGGAGTTACCCAGCTACACAGCCCAGCCATGATTTTTTTTTTTTTTCACAAGTACAGCTAGACACTCTGTACTAATATGGCTGCAATAAAAGCAATAAACTAGCTTGGAAAATGGAATACATCTTAATGGCTTAGCTTATAAAATACACTGCAGCTAATACTCGGGTGTTAGGTCATGTCTTCAACAAAAAAAAAGCTGCTCAGAGAGCATAAAATGGAAAAACAAGATTTCTAATTGTCTGGTCTGAAAGATAATTCCAGCCACAGAGTTTGGGCCTTGTGCAAGCGGGCAGATGTTGAGGCACTCGAGGGCAGATGCTGAGGCACAAAGAGGGCAGATGTTGAGGCACTAGAGGGCAGATGTTGAGGCACTAGAGGGCAGATGTTGAGGCACTAGAGGGCAGATGCTGAGGCACTCGAGGGCAGATGCTGAGGCACAAGAGGACAGATGTTGAGGCACAAAGAGGGCAGATGTTGAGGCACAAGAGGACAGATGCTGAGGCACAAGAGGACAGATGCTGAGGCACAAAGAGGGCAGATGTTGAGGCACAAAGAGGGCAGATGTTGAGGCACAAAGAGGGCAGATGTTGAGGCAGAAGAGGGCAGATGTTGAGGCACAAAGAGGGCAGATGTTGAGGCACAAAGAGGGCAGATGCTGAGGCACAAGCGGGCAGATGCTGAGGCACAAGCGGGCAGATGCTGAGGCACAAGAGGGCAGATGTTGAGGCACAAGAGGGCAGATGTTGAGGCACAAGAGGGCAGATGTTGAGGCACAAGAGGGCAGATGTTGAGGCACTCGAGGGCAGATGTTGAGGCACTCGAGGGCAGATGCTGAGGCACAAGAGGGCAGATGTTGAGGCACAAGAGGGCAGATGTTGAGGCACAAGAGGGCAGATGTTGAGGCACAAGAGGGCAGATGTTGAGGCACTCGAGGGCAGATGTTGAGGCACTCGAGGGCAGATGCTGAGGCATTAGAGGGCAGATGTTCAGCCAGTTTGTCAGAGGATGGCACTGTCCCCCTTCCATAAAACAAGGAGGCTGCAGACAGACGCTGTCACTCACCTGTGTGGTGGCCTGTGGTGGCCCTGGGGGACAGGGGTGCCCCGGGCAGGGTGTCCTTGCTGCAGGCTGGTCCCTGGCTGTGCAGGCCCCTGGCAGCAGGGCCAGGACGCTGCCATTGGCCATGGCCTGGTGACAGGAGAGCTGTCGGTGCCGAAATCCACTGCCACAGGACGCAGAGCACTCGGACCAGGGCCCAGCCACCCACCTACAGGGTGCACAGAATACACATTTACAGCAATTACTGCAGTCCTGTGCTGGCTGGCAGCAACTGTTTGCCAAGAAAATGCAAAAGAACCTGTCCTTGCAAGTTTTAGGTGTGAGAATGGTTAGAATCCCCTTCTTCTTCACTTGAGCAAGGTCTTCTTAACGTGGTTAACTCATGACAGCATGTTTGCTAACAGTGTTTGCAACAAACAAGGTTTGCTACCAGAATCTGTTACCAGGTGAGCCCCACAGACCCTGCTGGATGTTTCATTCCAGGAGGAAGGAGTGTGTACTTTTCCCTTACCTATAAAATGGATGGTAACAATTTGGTTGGTACTAAAGTGACAGCTGCCATAACTCATACAAATTTATCGCATTGAGATCTCACCAGACAACGATTCAAGCAGGAACATGTTATTTATTGATTAGAAGTTTAAAATATTTAGTCTTGGCAGCTAGGAACAATACTAGGGAGGCAGCAGGTGGTAATACAATCAAGTTGACTTGCTCTTTGCATAAATCCAGGCTAGAAATATAAAATGGACTTTATGTGTACCACAACAGTGATAACAGCAAAAAAAATTCTATTTTCTTCAGCAATTATTTCATTTTTCTTACACTCAAATAGCTTATATCCATTCAAGGAAGATTAATCTTTTACAGTCTGCATCCTTGTCTTTTTCTCCCTTTTAAAGCTGAAGTGCTTTTGCAAACATTTGGTGCAGTGCCTGCACAGCAAAGCACAAGTTAAGTAGATACTCAAGGCCTTATATTTGCTTAACTCTGGCTGTCCACTGTGACAGAGAGAAGTGACTAAACACTTGCAAAACTCTCTGAATAATTAAGGCCATACAACTAAAGCCTTCATAATTCTATGGATGCTTTCTAAACAGCTGCCTTGAGATGAGGAGATTGTGCAGAAATCAGTAAGTGGGAAAATGGAGGGGACATTTTGCACTTCCCTCCCAGGTCAGTAATCACAGGGAAGGAGAGAGGCTAAAGGCACCAAGAAATATACACAGGGCTATTTTCCAGGCATCTGGGATGCTCTTCCTGTATAGAAAGCATGGAATATTCCATAAAAGAAAACCAATTAATAATTTAGCATACAAGTATGGCTGGAGGCAGAGTTAATTTTGTTAGTATACACACAATTGCTTCCCACTGGTGATTACATAAAGGCAAATTAAAAGCAGAACAGATCTAAGCATCTAAAAATACAATTCAGTTCCCATTCTCTTTAGCTATATGGAAGAACCAGTTTGTTTATATTGTGAATACTCCAAAGCCAGTGATAATCAGATTATTTAGTCATGCTCTGCAATCCACTGAAAGGCATGACCTTGCTCAGAGGAGCCCCAGGACCTCTTGCACCCTCCTGTCATCTGCTCCAAATGCTGGAGCTTCAGAGGCAAACCTGCAACTGAAGCTGTGTTTCAAACCATTAATTTGATTTCAGTATTTTTCTACTGGCAAAATGTTCGCTTTCTCTGGGCTGGCTGGAGTTCAGTATCACAATTTAAGATAATCTGGTTTTTTGGCTGCTAATAATGAAATACAAACAACTTCTCCTGATACATATCTGTGGCTAGGTTTTCTGCATTTAGAACAGAATTTAGAACATACTGGCAAGATGCACTCTCACAATGTCAGCTAAGGTCTCAACACTTCCCTGCCAACATTTTCCAGTGAGGGACAACTCCAAAGCGTGTGTATCCCCCACAGAGTTCTGCTGATAGTGTTGGCCAATTCTTTAAAGCAACAAAAAGCAATTATTTTGAGGGTTTCCTGTTGAAAACCTGGAGAAACACCCTGTTGAGCTGGAATGCTCAATGCAGCTCAGATAGTCTAGAGGTATGGTTTTGGCTTTTGGAATCAGATGTTGGGATACACCTGTCTGTGATACAGGGATTTTCAGCCCCGTGATCCCCAGCTGATCCAGTGAGAAAACTGGCAGGGAAGGACATTCAAGGAGCACTGTGGTGAGGGGCAATAGAGAGAAATGAGGCATTCCTCAGAAAACACCTTGCTGAGAGCAAGACTCCACAAAACTGCACATCCCAGTGTCTCAGAGAGCTCTCCAGCTTAGCTTTTGAGGTGTGGCGTGGCAGCAGCAAGACTTGCTGCAGCAGCATGGAAACACACTCAGCTCTTATTTATTCAGCTGAACCAAGCATTTCCCTACTTGCTTGTGATCTCTCCTGCTTTAAGGCTCATGATGAAATAAACCCCACGTTCCCCACTCAGAGCATAAACACAGAAACAATTTCAGGAGGTGGTGAGTGCATTTTCATACACAAAGAGCTCATGGGAATAGAGCAGGAGGGAGTTTACCTGGGAGGGCAGTCCTCTCTGTTGCAGGGTTGGTGAACAATCCCTGGTTTTTGCAGCTCTCTGCATTGGGACTCATTCACTTTCTGTTTCTCTGGGCTCATGCACTGCAGGCTCCTGGAGCTGGTTCCTGAATGCCCACAGGTGGCAGAGCAAGGACCCCACTCAGCATATTCCCATGTGTAACCTAAGAAATACAATTGGAAGCAGTGTGAGAGAGGCACTGTACACTGGAACTGTGTCACACTTTGATTGATTTGGCTGCACATTCTGTAGGCTGGATAGACACCACATCCTCTGTAGAAAAGCAAAAATATTTCAGCACTGTGAAAAGGGACCATGGGCTAAAGCAGAATTTAGTTTTGCTCAGCTTCCTCTCAAGTTCAGCCCTTGCCTACGAGCATGAAGCCCTCTAGAAGGCAAATGAGATCAGCACATGAAGGGCAGAACCTGGTTCACAGTAGGAACTGATGAGTTCCTTTAAAACTTTCATAACTTTTTTATACAATGAGCATTAAAAAGAGGAAATTGTAAATCAGGCTCTCTAGGTTTCCTGCTGTTCTACAGCACGTTTGTCCTGAACAAAACTCATCTTACTCCAGACACCTCACATAATTTTAGGATTTAAGAAAATCCTGTACTAAACTACAGAGAAGTATTTAATGTAAAAATAATTTGCCACTGAGGCATCTGGCAAGATGAAAAAGGAATTTGCTCTAAAGAGCGTTTTATATTAAAAACCGATCACCTCTAACAATTACTACCTTTATATTTAGTCAAAATTCCACACTTACCCCTTCCTCCACAATTTTTTTTGACACTTGGTAAAAGATGAAGTACTATGCAATGTTGACAGATTTTTATGTGATCACAGGAGGAGTCAGGTTTTTCTATAATAACCAAGAATAATTGATAGCTACCAGCTGTGTCCACAGACTCACTCTTGCAGCACATAATGAATTCTTTAACTTATTGTTTTTCAATGTTTCCTTATTACTTCTGGATTTCTTAAAATAATACAAAAGGGCCTTTTTCAAAGTAGAAATAGTTAAATTTACTGACTGCAGCTATGATGGAGAGACTGTATTGTTTGTTTAACTAGGATGACACTGCTCAGAAGTGCCCTCAAAATGCCTACTGTGCAAAAACCACCAAGGGGGTTTTACAGCCTCACAAATGCATGGGTATGGCAGTGATGAAACATTTACTGAAGTGTCAATCACATTCAAAGCTCAGAACTAGAAAATGGAATCACCCCAAAATACTGCCCAACCTGACTGGAGAGGAGATTGGGCAACCAAAAGGCAGTCCAGCTGAAGACTGCAGGTGGACAGGTCAATAACTGACAAAAATTCTAACTGCAATGAGATCTAGATTAGGATCTAGGGCTGGACCTAGTTTCTGAAAAATTCTATGAGGGTGTTGTCTGATTTACATTTGATTTTTAAAACTATACGTTTTGATTGTAGATGCATCTCTGTAAGATTCCTTTGCAAATGCAACTTCCTTCATAACCTCAGGCACTCCAGAGCCCTCCTCACCCACGAACAGTCACCAAGAACATCCTTATACAGAGCCCAGGGGATCTGAGCCTGATGCTTGAGTCCCTTGCAGATCAAAGCCAAATCAAACTGACATGTGAAGAGATAAAACATATAGGAAAGCTCACAGTAGATTCTGCTGGGGAATCTTACAAGACATTCTTGAGAATTTCACAGGGAAATCTGTCAGTGTGCAGGCTGCTCTAGCATACAGATGTGATTATGGGTGTCTGCAATAAGATCACTACCATATTAATTGTGATGGTCCTGGAATATGACAATTACATTAAAATTATTTTTATTATAAGGAAGATATTTCCAAAGATGACCTCAAAGTCAGTTTTGTTTCAGTTTGGTGGGCTAGCATGGAGAAGTTTGTTGAAGGGGAAGTTGATAAAACCTGTCTGATTTAAAACTGTTTAAGCAGAAAGACACATTCTCTCAGCTTCTCAGATACACAGGCAAGCAGAAAGAACCCCCACAGGGTATTTGGATGCACATTAATTACCATACCCAGCTCTGAGTATGGCATTGTCTACTGGCTTAAATAAGACCATACATGAAGCAATGTATTGCTGAATTACTTTCAACAGAGAAAAGAAGGTTAGTTATCAGGAAAGTCTTTACAGAGCAAAAGAAGATATTTTTAAAATTCAAGAATTTGTCATATAATTGTCAACAAACCTTCCTTCTTGACATTTACCCAAACTGACATTAGTTTTGCACTAGTTGAAGTCCGACATTGGAACTGTCCAGCAAATTGACCAGAGTTGGTGTTCACCTCTAGGATACGACCCCCAACCAGGGTTCTGTATTCCAGGGTCTGAACTTCCTCAACTGGGCTGTCTCCAAAGAGCCACTGGACTGTGTTCCTGTGACTGGGCAGCACTGGGCAACCTAAAAATCAACAGCATTTTAGCAGGTTTTTCTCAGCACGTTGAAACGTTTGTGAACAAGTGAGCACAAGTGTGTGATTCTACATCAAGGACATTGCCATTCTAAGTAAAAACAAGAATATGCAAAAATCCACTCAAGTCCAAGCTAGGGCCCAAATCCTGACTGGCCCTTGAGGGGTATGAGCTCTGTAAGCTGATGTGTACTTACCACACTTCTCCCTCATTTCCCTTTCAGTAAGTTCTTATAAACTTCTATAGGAACAAAGTGGAAGGAGGGAGCAATGATTTAAATGGAACAAAAATTTCATCCCAGACTCTACAATATGCAAATAGGTCTGCAATTAAAGACCTTCTATCTGTTTGGGAAAGGAGTCATAAATGCATTAATAAATTAAATTGCTGCTTTTTCACTCCACAGGGCACAAGCAGGGATAGAAACAAAGGCATTCATTTAGACAGGAAAAAAAACACAAACAGAGCCCAGCTGAATCCCTTCCATTTTTCAAGTGAAGCCCAAAGAGCAGTTGCGTGGCTTTAGCATCAGGGTGATTCACCTCACAATTGCACTCACTTTTTTCCATGGAGCCCCCTCTATTTTAGTAAAATAAATAAACAATATTAATGAAAAAGCAGAAAAGACAACACACCTATCCTTAGTGGATCACCAGGTGCCACACTGACATTTGTACCAATCCCAGATGCCATCAGGACACGTTTCCTTCTGCTTCCCTTCAATAACTGAGTGTTATTCTCTGTAAGTCTTTGTTCTGTAACACAGCACATAAGATCTCTTCTGAGCAAGAATTAAATCATGATGCCAAAAAACATTTCATATCAAAATATCCAGCATGCTAGTTATGATGAAGAAAAGCAGTTTGGAATTCTTTAGGATCAACTTCATTTATGCAGTTAATTATCAGTCTAAGAAATAAACTACCTGTGTACAGGGAAACAGAAATCATTTATGTTTATGCAAGTTTCTGAATAATTCAATAAATCAATACATTTATTGAATTTGTTAGAAAAACAAGCCTGTAACAGTGTAAAAACAAGATGTATTTCCTGTTTTTCATGACAACATTATTTATTATTTCATTGCACGCATAAATTGTAAGAAAAATAATTCTCTCAGTGGAATCTGGCCAATTCCTCTGTTCCATTAGGTAGAATTATGACAAAATGTTGTAATAGAAAAAAGAACATCTTTTAAAATCTCATTATGCATAGAGATAGCATAATGAATGCAGAGTCAAATGCCCATCACTATAGCAACTCCTCCTTTTTCTCATATGCTGGCAGAATAACTGCCAAAAATGTGGGCAATCTGTCAGTAACACACAGTTCTTGCCACTTAGTCAACATTTCTGTTTTAATGAATGTACATAACATCTATGTCTCTCCTTCCAGAAGGGTTTAAGCCTTTTGCTATATTCTAACTCTGCTGGGTCATTTTACATTGGCTCAACATTTTTCCACAGTGTGTGATTTCTGTGCAAAGCCTCCTGCCTGTCTGTAAACACCAGGACAAAAAAAAGGCTCCACAAAACCACAGCGAGGCCAGTTCCACAGGCAAAGGACTGATTGCCTTGTCAGCCCTCAGGGAGTTTTATTGGAAAGGCTGCACAGACTTTGTGCTACTGCTGGACTGCCCCTGATCAGGCAAGCAAGTCCTGCAGCCAAGCCAAAAATCTGATGGCATGTTTCAGACAGCACTGAGCCACTGCAATCTCTAAGTCCTGACAGCAGAAGTCCTCCCATTTCACTGCAGCCTTGCACAGCCAAAAAACTTGCAGAATTTGGCCTTCTTCTATCCACCCCTGATTTATTTAAACAAATGTCACATGACCAGGAATTGAAACAAAATTTAGACTTTTGTGAGCAATACTCCAGTCACGTCATTATAATAATATTCCTCTCTGGAACATCCAAAGTTTTGATGTACTCCAGGAAAACTGAAAGCAGGAAGGCAGCTTCAGCCTGCTCTCATTCTCTCACAGAGGCTCCTCCTCTGTCTCTAGAACATCCTCCACAGCCAACACCCCCAAACATCCACAACCTGCCCCAGGTGTGTGCCCAAGAAGGGGATCTTTGTAGCAGGACGGGTCACAGGGAGCTGTGCTGCACAGCAAAGGGGTGGGACAGCTCATCTCTAGAGCCAAATGATCCAATGACTGCAATCCACTGATTGCATTATACAGAATTATATCATTAACCTAGAGTTTGGGGCTCATAATAAGATATTTTTCTTTTCTACTCCCCTACATGTTATTAGCCTCTCTAATTAAAAAAAATGGACACCAAACCCCCAAACCAGCCTTTGCTTTCATTTCCCTGTGATTTTCTGAATACTCAAGCCAGCCCTGTATCTCTAGTTAGAAGCACTGGGCTCACTGTAATGTGGCAATGGATTTAGTTCCTGATGTGTCAGGTGGTTTAAAGGCTGATTATTTGTCACCTGGAAGCAAGAAGATGGAGCAACCTTGAAGTCACAAGTCAAACCATCTGTACCTAGATCCACATTACAGGGAACACAAAATACAGAACACATCCAAGGGAATCAGATGCAGTCAAAAAGTTCAAGTCTCCAATAAAGTGTTAAATATGCCCCCAACTATTTTATGGTTAAACTTTGATTGTAAATTGGCTGACTTTTGTTATCAGTAAGGAATTCTCATTTAGCACTTACCAGTTATGTGGAGAACAGATGCAGCCTCAGCTTTTCCAAGAGCATTGGTTGCTCTGCACGTGTATGTTCCTGCATCTTGGTAGGAAACATTCCTCAGAAATAAAGAGCCATTCAGAACCAAGGAGGAATTGATTTGTAAACCACCATCCTTCTTCTTCAGCCATGTTACATTTGGTTTGGGAATGCCTTTAAAACAAAAATAATTAAAACATTTACTGTGAGAGATAAGCCATAAAGTTTGTGTTGCTAACTGCTACCACAGCATTCAAGAGTCCTGAGCTACTTTGTCATTTCACAGAGTGTGAAAACCTAAGTAACAACATTGCAGTAAAACAAGCAGTTTTCACACTCACAAAAAAAACCTCTCAGTTGTGAGCCCTATCAATAATTCAGCATCCCACTGAAAATAAAGCTCAAAGGTTAAATTCTGCAAGCCCAGCTCAAAGACAGCTTTACAGACTGCTGCCAGTCCTACAAAAGCAATGTGCTCACATATCCCACTGAAAGATGTGACACACTAAACCCAGCCAGGACCAGCTGATGGAAAGATCTGCACAGCACCTTCTCATTCAGCCTGCCTCCCACAAGGAAGAAAGGACAGAAGGGAGGAAGAGAGATTAACATTTTAATCAAAAATTAGGAAAAAAAATGGGGTAATTTTATTTGCCTTGAAGAAAAAACTAGATTAGAAAATACATATGGCCAATTTATGCCAAAATAGTTGTGAGAAGTTCTCCAAGTTGCAGATGTGATCTGAACAGCTTGCAATGGCAGAGGGTGAAGGGAACAGAAAGAGCTATTAAAAATGAAAAGACGGGTTCTCTTGTTAAGCAATCTCAGTTTCTGTGATACAGAAGCTGAAGGTCTACCATCATTGCTGCTATAGTGCTTGAATTCTGAGAGCCTTAGTGGTTGCAGATAACTTGTCATTTCCAATTTTAATCAATAAATTACTTTGAATGCTTATTTTTAATGCAATTATTTTTCCACTGGCATACTACCAGTGGGAAGACTTTTACTGCTTTATTTTCCTCAAACACTTGCCTTTAAAAAGAGATTCTGCAAGCTGGCAAATCAGACACCTCATTGATGCTCTCTGGTTGAGCTGCTGCAGCAGAAATGCTCTTTCCAACTTCCAAAATCCTGGGGAAGCCGCTGGGTAAGTTGGCACATGTGGCACACACAAAAGTGTGGGGATGGAAAAAATTCTCTCCCCTGAACCCTTTTTTTGACTAAATAAATTGGTCAGTGCTCACTGAAGGCTCCTCAGCTAGGTTCTGCTGCAGGAGCTGACCCCAGCGTGGGACATTTGGAAGCTCCAGCCATCCTGAACGCTAATTCAGCCTCCTCTCCTCACAGATCATTGTGCAGTATTACTTTACAGATGATGTCTTCATGATGTGGAATGGCCTTTAGGAACAACTTTAACATTTCAATCACTGGCTTAGCACTTCCAATGCACACCTCAAGTTTTTCCTTTGCTGTAATAGGAAACAGACATATTTTTTGGAACCTGCTATTTCACTGAAGGAAAAAGCTCCCCCTGCCATTTTGTCTAGAAGGACAGTGGAGAGAAACACTCTCTGGGTAATCACAGATTTTATTCTGGACAATTTAGCAGCTGTTCCATGCTTTTAAACTCATGAAGAACTGTGTTTTACTGAATAAAGCTGATTAAAACAGATCAGCATCGTGTACCGTGGTCCGAAAACCAGGTTGTTTTTCAAGTTTCAAGAGGAAGCTTTATGCCACTTTGAAAAATCCATCTGGAATTAGGATGAGGTCTTCATTTGAGGGTCTTTTTTCCATTTTACCCAGATTTCTGGCTAAAGTGTCTAATGCTCAGACATTTTTCCTTTACAGTGTACTTTCCACAGCCGTTCAGGCATATGTACTTACTCTGCAGATGGGCTGAGGAGGTGGTGTGAGGATCTGAGCTGTCTTACTCTAAGACCAAGAGGTCTGCAGCCAGAATACCCTCACTGGCACCAAAACCCAGCAGGCCAATCAGAGCCAAAAAGAAGCCAGAAGCAGCACAGCTGAGATGGGACTGGAGTAAAAAGGTTTCAAGTCAAATTCCACAAAACACAAAAACGTTTGGAATGGTTCAAATTTAAACTTTTAACCTGAGCCTCTATCAAACATCAGTGCAATATCACCTCATGATAGTCCTCCCTCTGCTCTCATGACAGCATTCAGACGTGTTGCTCATTCCCAGGATTTAACTAAAGTCAAATATTTTTCTTCCAAACGCTTTATATCCTAGAGCCGTCCCAGAAAAATTGCCATGTCTCCATTCTTCTACATGTGCCTCATTCAGAGACATGTAGAGCCTTTAAAAATGTGAACTGGAGTTCAGTTTGCAGAAGACATCTGCAGAATAGCTTTGCCACTCATTTTAAGTTCAAAACTGGGTATCTGTCACACACCTTAAAGTCAAGTTATAGCAAATGATTCCTCTTTCTTTCTCCAAAGAGCTGTATTTGTTTCTCTTTAGGGAAAACAAGTGAGTAATACCACACACACAAGTAAATCAGGCCATTACTCAAGTGAATAATGTGAGCACACAAACATAAATTGTAGGTCTGAGGAGAAGTGCAGACAGAGCCCTGCACCACAGGCCAGCAGCCAGCCCAGCTGTCATGCACCAGGAATCCACCCAGGCCATCCTGGGGGTGCTGGCAGTGAGAGATAAAGGGTGTGTGAGGGGGAACCGTGGCAAACAAGCAGTTAAATAGGTGACACTGAAAGCAGCACCAGCACTGTGCACGCTGCCAGCAGCTGATGGTACAGGGACACCCTCGGGGAGATGGTTGAGCCCAAAACAGCAGTGGGAGCAATCACAACACCCCTCCCTGCACTGTATTTTACCCCAAACTATCAAGGAGTAAGATTTTTATCTAGGAGTTAATTATTGTTATGTGAACTGTGTGCTGAGCCCCTCTGAGTTGGCCTCTTCACAACCTTTTTGAGGACCCTTCAAGATTTTGCACTTCAGGGTTCCATTTCTTTCCCCACCTCTGCATTACATGGAAATCAATTCACTGTCTGAGAGTGAGACTGGGAAATATTGGACTATGTGCTTAAGAGCAACTGGTATTGGTAATCAAGCTCCTTTCTCTGACCTCTTCACTGCTTTTGGTTAAGTTGCCATTAACAGTATTGAGGCAAACGCTCAGACTGAGTCCTAAGTTAAAGGAAAAAAAAGAAAGATTTCTTTAGAGAATTCAGGGACCTATTACAGACTGGAGTAGAGCATGAAGAGAGGAGAAGAGAGGAGGACTCTGCAGCCAGGACACAGCTCTGTGCCAGAAATCTAACCAGGGCCTCTAACCCTGCCTTTCAGGGGAAGCCAAAACCGTAATAAAAAGCTTTCAGAGTTGGGCATCCAGAGAGACACAGTAGAGAAGGCACTCAGAAAAAAGGCTGATATCTCCTAACAGACACCCTAGAAACAGATTAAAGAAATAAAGAAAAAGACATCCCTATAGTCCAGCTCCTTCACATTCTTGGGCAAAGCAGTACAAGCATTTCAAGCCCTTCTGGACAGCTTCACTCTATCTGCATGTTCCTTTGGCCAGTGAAAAATCCTTTTCTGCTCTATGTCTCATGAGAGACAGAGTTCTTGTTTATATTTTCATTTCTGGAATTCCTATCAGGAGAAACTCCTACTGTTAGAGGAAGAAAACTAGTTTTAGGTGTGCATTTAGTTTTTTGCTTAGGAGTACCTTGCATAAAACTCCATCTCATGACCCATCACAACCCCAGCATGCAGTCAGCTTTAGCACATTTCAGGTGCAAAACCTCCCAATGTGCAGATTTTCAGTGCTTCTTCTTTAGAAATTAGACTCCATATTTACTGCTCCTGAGATAAGATTTCCCTTCCCTACTGGTATGCAGCTCTGCACACTGAGCTGAGTCTCAGCTAGGAGCTCTTGGGAAAGAGCAGGCAAAGTACACAATTCCCACATTCCTCTTGTGACAAGGCTCTTCCAGTTGCACTGTGAAAAGAACCAATTTTCTTCTATAGAAACTGCAGGATAGAGTTCAAGCATACCATAAAACCAAGAAAAAGTTCAATTTTTTTTCCTAGGCAAGTAGTTAAGGCCTAAAACCTCTGGGTAAAACTTCCTTTAGAACTCAGGTAAATTAAAACCTAAGAGTTTTAAGCAGTTTTCTTATTCAAGGAGAAATGAAACTAAGCAAAAATAAGCCAAAACCAAGTTGTTGCTTTTTATTTTTTCCCTTGCCTTAAAGGGGCTGAAATTACTCTTAAGCTTTGGGACATATTTGTAGAAATTCATGGAGGATTTTGTCCTGTGCGCAAGGTTGAATTTTACTACAGATGCTTGACTCTTGTTTGCTTAAAGATTGATTTACACAGGGACTTTAAATGAACAAAATAGCTTTCACACTGTCTTCAGGAGCATTTGTTCATTACAGAATTGCAGCAAGAACAGTTACAAGCTGAATAATCCCTGGTTTGATCCCCAGAGAGTACGAGAAGGGGAAGGAGGAAGAGGGAAGAGATGGCCTGTAGCCACCTTTGTTTCCTTCCTACCCCATCTCCATGCAGATGCAGCTGAGGATGAGACCAAAGAAAGACTCAACCTCCCCAAACTGCCAAAGGCTCAGAATCCCTGAGTGCAGTAAAGATCCCAGGGATTCAAATGGGAGATCCATCACTGGGTCCAGAGAGTAGCAGAATCCAACAATTATATCCTACAGCTCCAAGTCAGGAAATCACTTAGGCATGAGACTAAATCCATCCCTATCAGGGAATACAATTAAACACATACTTAAAATTCAGGATGGCTGTAATTGTCCTTCATAGAGCAAGATGCATTCCTGAACTCAGCCCTTCTTTTTTTAGAAAAACCTTGAAAATGCAAATCTTACTCTTACAACGGATCTAAATCCTCTTAAAAAGTTCTTCTATAGACCTAAGTGGCTATAAAACTTTAAAATTAGTTTAATCTATTTTTCTGACCTCAAACACAGGTTATTTTCCACTAGCACTGGAGCAGCTCTACAATACTCAATGTTCCATGAAAAAAGTCATTTTCCACCATGAGTGGCCCTGGGACAGCAAATGTTATGGAAAAAAACTCTAGCTCCGGATGGGACTGCAAAACACATGTTTAAAAAAAGAGAAAAAAAAGGAATCTGCACTATAGGGTGCCCTTAAAATATTCAGTGTTCAAAAACAAATTTCCTCCAACCTTGAAAGCCCTGTGAAATATTACACACCATAAAAACCTTGGCCTACTAACTACCTGCTCTAAAACACTGGATACGTCTTCAGAAGTTTCTCCCCCAGCTACGTAGGATCTCATAAAGTATTCTGAGTTTCCCATTCAAGAGCAAGGCAGGACGGTGCTGGCACAAATCACATTTTGCTGCACTTCACTAGAACTTTACCTTATTTCAGAGGCTAAATTTGCATGTCTGCCTTTCAGAGGAACCAATTCTGGGTCAGCTACATCCACACAATGAATGTCACCTGATTTTTATTTACCCTGCACCCCCTAACACCTCCAGTGCACTGAGCATAACCTACACAGCAATTGCTTCCACTGCTGCGCCTTCGCATTTTCTCCAGCAGAATTCTCAAGCTGCCTTTCTATTCATCTGAGTTATGCTTGGGCAATCAACTTCCAGTGAACCCTAAAAAGCCTAAACCTGCTGCTACTGAAATTACCTGTATCAATCTTGCCAGTTTCACCAGGAATAAACCAGCGTGGGACGTTTTGGCACTCGGTGTTATCCCCAGCCTGCCCTCTGACGCTGCCCCTTCTCTGGCAAGCTTTCAAAGCTTTACCTTTCCTGCTTCCTACCAGCCTTGCAGCAGCCCCTCTTCTAGGTGGTAGCAGCATCTGGCAGGATTTAGGTACTCTTACCAACATCTGGTGACCTCCTTAGACAGGTCCCCAAAGCAAGACCCCTTCCCACCCCACTCTTGCCACGGCTCTGTCAGGCTCTGTTTAGCTCTCTGGCTGTCAAAGAGAGCTTAATCTTTTTTCCAGCTGTAGAAGTTTAAGGCTAATATTTTTCAAAATCAGGCATTTAAAATAAGGCAACTATATTTAGCGACTAATGGCTGCTAGAGTGAATTCTGCAGTGAATGCCCAACAAAGACCCAGTTGGTGTGCATTAGGGCACTTCCAAAATTCAGCACTGTTAGCAGAGACTGGTTTACCCAGCTGGTGTAATTATATAATTATGCTTTCACTTCACTGAATAACAGTACTGCATCAGAAATCACACTTTACCATCAGATGTTTATCATCATAAAGTAGATACATACACATGGACTTCAAAAATATTATTTTATCAGAAATCAAAGCACTATACAAGAATTGCTATCCTTAGTTAGACCTGAAGTCCACTTAGTTCTGCATTTTCTGTCCAACAGTGTGCACTTGGGGATGTGTGGGCAGAGTACAAAAATCATGTCATTTATTGAATAACCCTTCCTCAGAATACCCTCCAGAAGTAGCCTTTGGCTCATGCCTCTTCTCTCTACCTCTTCCAGCTCTACTATATGATTTTTGAGATGAGGTCAGCAAGTTGCAAACAGGATTCACCACAGCTTCAAAGAATAGCCCATTTACATTTTCTATTATTTCATCCATTCCTCTGCCATTAGTTTTGGTTTGGACAGCACCCAGCAAGTGTGCTGGTGCTCCATGGAGCTGAGAACCATCACTGCACAGACCTTTCTCTGACTGCCAGTCCTTCAGGGGCAGCCACGTGCACTTGTCTGCCTTCAAGGTTATTTGTTCTATATGTGCAATCATTCTGCAAATATCAGCTTTGAACATCCTTTGAGATCATCCAGCTTTTAAATGTTACTTGTGTGATCATCCTGCTGCAAGTCTTTGCAGGGAGTTTTAGATACATTAGCCTTTATAAATCTTTCTTCTTCACAGTTTTAGTCAACTAACTGCTCACATTCCTTTTGAGAACTTTTATAAAAATGTAGAGTATCAAAGATCCCAAAACAGCCTTTGGGGAACCCCACTCTCTCTTCACTGTAAATTTAACCACTTGTTCCTCTCAGTCATTTAAGCAGGTGCTAACCACTGAGGCAACCTCTTTCTTTGTATAATTAGAATTTGTTAAACTTGGCCTAGGCAACTTCTCAAGAGCTTTTTGCAAACTGAGGTAGGAAGCATTTGAAATTTCGCCTTCCTCTAACCCTAATCCATCTTAACCCTTCCTGAACTAGAAATTTAACGGAAAATTCTTTACAAATTAGCAAAGCCATGAGAGGAAAAAAAAACACAAACAGTGCTGCAAACAATTTCAATTTATGGATGTCCTCCACCTCCCTGAGGCTCTGTCTGCCTCAAAGTAGTGGAAGGCCTCAGGAATGAGTTCTTGTCGAGGCTGGTGGGTACCAATGTCCCCAGAGACACCCAGTGTGTGTTTGGATGAGGGTTGCTTTGGACTCAGCCATACTGCTGTAATATTGGCAAGGTGTCAGGTGTAGTCCCCAGGCACACCCTTCAGTTCAGTCATATCCACAGGGATCCAGTTTTCAGGTTCCCAGAGTGTTACCAGACACAAAGCAAAGCACAAAAAAGCTTTTGAACATCTTTCAGTCCATCCTGCTTAAGCCTGATCCCAACAAAAACTCTAATGAAGAAGCACTTACTCTAAAAAAGCCTAAGAGCAAAAGATTTTCCTTCTATTATACTAATTATAAATACTGTCATTCCTTCCTCATAAAATAAATCTGTACACACTCCTTTAAACTTTTGAAATCTACCATTAATATCCTTTAAAACATATAATAAAACCTAAAATAAATAAGGAGCCAAAATCTTATGCATTAAACTTCTATATTTCTTCACTGACATCTTCTAAAGGGGTTAAGCATAGAAGACAAAGAACAGCATCACAGTTACATTTGGAATAGTGTGGGTAAATGAAGCAACAGATGGAAAAATCAAAATCTTGATTTTTCTGGACCTTTTTCAAGTTCCAACACTGACAGCAAATACTTGGTCCACCTTTGTGAAAACCCTGTGCAAAAAGATACAACAGGCTTTGTGTATTTCCACAATTTTTTATCAGTATGTTATTATAAGAGAGCCAAAATGTATTCATAGGAATGCAGAATTTGGATGAAGGTGCAGATTCTACTTTTCAAGGCCTGTGTGCCAAGATATTTCAGAGCTGCAAAGAGAAGTGTAAACAACCTCAGCTCCGTGCCTGTCACTTCCCTGCTCCCACCAGCAAGCGGCAGACAATGCACATTTTATTCACATTTCCACTTCTCCCTCTATTCTACTTCAACTTAGAACTTTCAAAGTTTTTACAATAAATGGAGTCTGACAGTTTTAGTTTATTTTAGCAATAATCACAAGACGGTTTTTTTTCTGCAAATACAATAAATGTTATCCAAGAGCAATTTGGAGCAATCAGTATTGATATTTATACCATGTGTGTTGATTGAAAAGCTCTTGGCTGTAAGAATGGAATATGAATCTACCCAGAATGTATGAATATCTTCTAACGTATGCTCGTGTGGGAGCTATAAAAGGGAGCTTATTATAATTAGTGGAAAAATAGTCTTGTTATAAAATAAGAAGAGAAAAGAGAAACCATCAGTTTGTACAGTTCAGCTAAATTTTCTTATTCTGCTCTTTTGATGTTCTTCTGTTCAATAAGACACACTGGTCTTCAGCAATTCAAAGAGCTTTTTACAATCTCAATATGATTTTTGGAGTGAGAGAGAAAGGTTTTCAACAGGATAAAAGAACCAAATTAGCAACAATGAAAAAGAAAACAGACTTGTACCCAAAAGGCCAACACTGCACAAAATATTAAAGTTTACATCTTCAATAGGTCAATTTCTTTGCAGAAGAAACTATGGATTGAACAACTCTAAAAAGGTCCTTTAGGTTATTCATTCTACAGAAAAAACCCTCAGAGGTCATTGCAGCCAAGAAATTTAAAAGTAATAATTTCTACTACTGACACGGCACTAATGCTCTTCATGCACACAGACACTTTATTCTTTACATGGCTCTTCTTGTGGAGAACTATTCTGGGGGCTAGCAGGAGTCCCAAAGACCAGATGTGACACCAGTGAGAAATCTGCATGAGTAATGTCTGTGTGGAAGGATCCTGAATAAACTCCTGGCAGAACATGGAGAACACAAAGGCTCATCCAGGGATGTTTCACTCAGTGAAACTCCCAGGGCAAACCCATCCTCTGCAGAGCAGTCAGGAGGAAGGGCAGTGAGGAAGAGGGGTTGCAGATCCAGCCCAGGTCTCCCTGACTCAACAAGAAGGGCTCTCTTATCATTACTTTCGCAGGTCTGATCATTCACATCATCTTTTATCAGCATTCACAATGAAGTTCTCCTCCTCCTACACTGCAAATGGACACATTTTTGGGTCCCACCCATCAGACAAACGTATCAGCATAAGGTGCTATTAAATTCAATCTTCTGAAGTTAGTGGTTTATTATTTTCCATTAAGGAAAGAAGAACAGGAAAACTCTGCTTACATCATTGCAAAGGTTTTTCTGCTTCCAGACTTAGTGACATTTTAAGACATGCAAGCTCTATTTTATTCACAACAGTAATACTTACTTCCTTGGCGGTGACAGGAAATAAAGCAATTAGATAAATCATTTTCTAAGTCAACACTGGTGTCTCAGCATAACTAAAGTTTGGCTCACCAACATATACAATTCTAAAGCATTTGGAAATCTACAGTCCCATGTGAAAATATTAATTTATATTTAAATTGCTAACTGCTTACCCATCCTAACAATATTAATATTAACAGTGTGACATGAACTCTCTGCTGAATTTGAGATGTAGGTCAGTTATACAAGGAGTTGCCAAACTATAGTTGGAAAATATTACTTCATCAAAGAATTAGCCTTGGTACAACGGTGAATAGCAGAGCCACATGTCCTAATGTATGTCAGCCTGGCGCCACTATTGTATGCAGAGCTATTTGCATAAATATATTTCTATCACTACCCTGGTTCAGTATCAACACCCTCTGATATGCATTTCCCAGCACATAAATGTGAGCACACACTGGCTGCTCTGAGCTCGTCCTTTGCACTCACTTGCAAGGTTCGTGGTTATTTGCACTTTCACACATCATCTTCACAAAGGGCTGAGCTCAGCTTATTAAATGTTTGACAGAATATTGCTGCTGTGACTGAAATATTACACTTGAAACCTCACAGATAGCAATGGTAAGATTAAAAAGAAAATAGGTACCTTTCCAGCAAAGGGTTGGAAAATACAATGCAGCAGTGAACTGCTTAATGCATGTTAATTCTGATTGATATTACTCTTCCTCCACAGGAGTTGAACTAGAAAATATCTGTGTTCTCTCATAGCCCGGCACTTTCCTTTGTTTCCTCACCACAGCTGCAGACTGATGGATCTAAAAGGTGAGTTTACTTCACCAGCAGGTTTAAAGTTCTATTAGGCTGTGGCTGGAGATTTCATTTTCGGTTTTAACAATAGTCTAGACAGATGTGCATCTCCAACAGGGATAAGGAAAGTGCTTTGATGAGCAAGTCAGCTGGCCGTGCTCACCAAGGCAGCAAGACAGCCCCTCACCCTGGTGGGCTTTAAGCTCTGTAGTGGAGCCCTGGACCACTTCTTGGAGAGAAAGTCCATTTTAGGGAAACCCCAAACCTACAAATGTGTATGTAAATTGAAATGACAGGCAGAAAATAAATAGGACTTGTGTGGGTGACATGCCTAATAAAAAACCACTAATGATCAATGATTTTCAGCCTTCACTGGTAATTTCCTTATTTCAAGATATAAGGTAAATTTCTGATTCCAACATTACAAGCAACATCACTGCAGTTCTTACTTACCTTTCACTGGACATTCAATCAAAATATTTGCTCCAATTCTTGCCACGATTGTACCTCCAACAACTGTTGAGAAACTGCTGGCTTCCAGATTTGTCATATTTAACACAGAGGACAGGATGACAGGCACCTCTTTGAAATGAAAGGGATAGTAAAGCTTTATTTAACTTCTAAACATAGATATTGTATTTAAATTCATCATGTTTGAAACAGAATTCAGTCTGCAAAGCAGCAGCCAGAAAAGACAGGTGGGACAGATACAGGCGGACTGAGTTCACACCTGCTGTGGTTTTAGAGCAGCAAGATCATCTTACTGCTGCCTATGAAATCAGGCAGAGTTTCAGTAAAAGAAACTATTCCACATTGCAGTGGGCATGGGTGTTTATATGCATATATTTATACACACATATATAGTCTATGTGTATGTGTATATAGGTGTATATAAGTGGGTGTGTGTCTAAAAGCTTGGTTTTGTGGAAGGCCACTGTTTTACCTGCACGCAACAGCAGTGATGTTTCCATGTCCAAACCAAAGTCATTAACAACCAGGCATCCATAGGTACCAAGTTCCTTTTGAGCAGGATTCCGAATCTGCACTCTTCCAGTGGTGTCCAGGATCACCCTGCCAATAAACAAGGAAATACAGGGGTTACTACCCTGGGACAAAGCCAGGTGAATCCCCTTGCAAGAGTTACAGGTGGAGCAGCAAAGCTCCTTTTTAGGAGTTTGCAGACCCAGAGCAGCACAGGCATCCCAGCTCTGCCTCCTCTCTGGTGGCAGGAGGGGAGCACTCAGGGACACACACAGGGAGGATTGTTCAGATCTCCTTCTCCTACAGGGCTGTGTCCTACTTGCAGCCCTTGGAAGGGCAGTGAGTTTGCTACCACAAACCAGGATCCCCGGGGCACAAAAGTGTGAATAAATCAGAATACCGCAATTAAAAGTATTAGGCTTGGCAAGAAATTGATCTCTCTGGAGCAAGCTTGGTTTTCAGCAGGATTGGGGAATTCACAAATCTATGGCCTGATCTGACTTTGAAATTGCTATGGGGATGGGGTTGTTGGGGCTTTTTAAAATGTCATCATTGAAGTTAAAGTCTTCTACCAAAACCTCACAAATGTCTTGAGTACCTTGTCTGTCCTCTGAGGAGGATCACAGCTTGGGGAAGAGGCTGAAAATTACAACTTTTCTCCTCTGTTACATTTCTCAGCACTAAGTTATGTGACTTGCCATACACTCAGCACATCCCAAAAACCTGCAGCTGGTGTTTTCCCACACTGAGTACATTTACATAATAGATTAACAAAAATAATATTAAAAATACTTGTATCTCAAAAAAACAAGCCACCTCATGCATGGCTCAAGTACATCCTTTTTTACAAACCTGACAGATAAGGACAATTTACCTCCTCACACTCTTTCAGAAGCAATGGTATTAGCATCACTTTTGGGTCTGCACACAAATATGTAGATTTGTGTATAAGAAACCTTACTGGGAAAAAAAAATTAGGAAATAAACCTGCTTTGCTAATATATGCCTTAAATGCAAGAATATCAGTCTGGGCTAAAATTAGGAAGCAAACACACTGGTGAATAAACAAAACACCATCATGTCCCCAAAAACTGAAGCATCACTTGCTACAAATTAATGGAAAATTATGCACATTTGACAAAATAGACATAATTGGTAGGAGCTACATGATTTCAAAAACATTTTCACTTTTTAAAATGGCTTAGTTTCAATGTTTTTGCTTTAATTGATAGCCCTGCAGAAGTATATTTTTCTTGGCAGTGCATTTAATCAGTTAAATATGTTGAGAAATATCCAAAAGAGTCTTTATCATTTCAGAACCAGTTTTTTCATTACTCAAGGGCTAGCTATAATTCCAAGAGGCTCACAAACAAAGTTAATGTTAATATTACCAGGTGAGCTTCTAATTTATCAGCACTGAAGTAGAAGTATTTGCTCAGTCTTGAGCAAATATCTGATTGTAACAGCTTGCTGTACTCATTTGTCACTCTCAAATGTCATTGTAATACAGGTTCTTTATTATTCTGAATTTCACTGTCCTCAACAGAAATATTTTAAAGTATTGAAAAACATCCATAAAAGCTCATATTTTTCTTTTTCAATTGAAGTGATGCAGCTCCAGTAATACCTAAATAGTGTGTTGAAGAATGGTGTGGGTACCATTTATATTTTCCCTTCTTAAAATGAGTAAGGGCTAAGACTTCTTTTCATCTATACCATGGCAGATGTTTTTAATGTGTTCCCACTGTATTTAGTATCTGAATGAATCCAATAGCCTCTCTAATTTGAGGGTAAATCTGCTCTTTTTCTGACACAGCTGAAATGATTAAAGCAGATCAAAAAATACAGCCAGGACATCCAAAACACTTCACCTTATAAAAATAGTAAATCATCCCATGCAGTATCCTGGAAATGGCCAAACGCTTGGATGTCAGTAAAGCCAAACAACGTGACAGACACTTGAAAGAATAAAAATAAATTACTTAACTAGAAAGATGGCAGGCCCAGTGGCCATGCTTATCTCATTTTCACAACCGTATGCTCTAATATTGCACAGCAGGGTGGATTTTTTCCATCGACAGCGGCACAGTAAGTCATTCAAAAGTAAAAGAGAAGCTCTTTACTTACTTCGCAGAGGCTTTTAATGTCTCGCCATCTTTTGTCCAAGTATATTTCACTTCACTCATACCAGCTGTTTCACACAGTAGATTGACAGCATGAGTATTCTTGGTCAGAAAAACTGTATTTCCAATTCGTACAGTTACTGTTTTGTTGAAGGAAACTTGAGGAATTTCCTTTTGCCTCATAATAACTGGAACCTTCTGGTCAAACATTAACTTATCGACCGTTTTTGTGCTGAAACCTTCGGATTTGTTTGGCGATTTGCTCGGGAGTTTCGAGGAAACTTTCTCATCCTGGGCCCCCTTCCATTTGTCAGCAGTTGGTGGTGGATGCCTGGACAATTCAGCAATCAGCTGGAAGATGAGCTGGGACGCCAGGTCATCGCTGACTTCTCCCGTTTCAATGAGCTGGCTCATGTTCCTCATGAGCTCCTCGAAGTGAGCAGTGTCCATGCTGTAGGCACCCTGGAGAACTGCAGCCTCCAGGCGCTTGTTCCTGAACTCTCGAGAGCTGAACTCCTCTGCTGAATTGCTCCCAAAGCTCCCAAGGTTCCGCAGGAACGGCTGATCGCTGACTTGCCTGTCACCCAGGTAGAGCTCGCTCTTCTTGCTCCACATTTGCCACATTTTGCTCATCTTGTGCCATTTGGCCCCGAGGCTGTTGGCCTCATTGTGATCTGGGTGGCTGGGCTGGCTGGGCTGCTTTCGAGGGGAAGGGGGCTCGATGAGCCTGTTGTCAGTGCCGATGAGCTTGAGCACAAAGGCCTCGTGCACAGAGCCCGCGATGCACCGGTACACACCGATATCCGCAGCTTCCAGGCAGTGGATTTTCAGCGAGCCTGACTTTGTGATGCCAAGCCTTTTGGAGTTTTCTAAGCGCTGCCCATCCTTCTCCCAGCGGATAAGGGACTTCTGGAACCTTCTCACGGGGCATTTAATCACCACAGATGTTTTTGGGAGTAGGTAGGCTCGGCTTCCTATGGTAAAATTAATGCGCTTCTCTGGCCGTGTCTGAATATAAACTCGGTGAATGCTGACAATCTGAGGTCCATGGGCAGAAAACTTTGCTGGAAGCTTGGGCTTGATCTCTGCAAGAAAACAACATGTTGAAAAGCATCTAGTCATTGGCAGTCACGCTTACAAAATCTGCTTTTCGGAGAATGCTTGAAAGAACTTTTCCTGACTTTGTTCAAGTCAGACTGCAACACACAGAGCTTTTATCTGAGTCACAAAAATGCAAAAATATGAACAACATGAAACCATAACATTCCCTTGCTTTGGCCAAGAATTCTATTGATTCTTCCCCAAGTCTCCTAACAATAAAAGGATCCAGGCAACATATACCTATGTGAAGGAGGTAGATAGTGCACACATATATGAAAGGATATGTACACATACTATATATTACTCCATCTATATGTTCATATTCCAGTTATATTTCCTACTGCTGCCTCAGAAAGGCTAGGCATGATGGAAATGAAAAAACTGAATTTAAAAAATGTGAACACATTATCACTTTCCCCACATTTGAGCACTGTTGAGTGCAGAATGACCTAAATAAAACAAAATCTATCCAAAATGTAAGGCTCCCCTTGACTCTTATTTAAAATGTTGGCTGGCTGTGCTGGTTGCCTGAGTCAAGCCAAACTGATAGCAGCGCAGGAGGTGAAAGAAACAGTCAGTAAAGACACAGCACATGCAACAGGCAAAGCCACCCTGTAATCACAGGCTGAGGGTAATTCATTAGGGTTGAAAGATGAGCTGCTGACAGTGTTGTGCCAAGAAGGTAGGGAGGGAAAGGAGGAAAGAGAGAAACAAGGCAGTGATCAGATAAATTACAAAAGCAAGCAAAAACAGCATAAAGCTATGTGCAGGCTGGGTGTAGAGACACTGGGTATTGTGAAGCTCCTCCTGCACTGAACTGCAGGCACCTGGGTGCTGGAAGGTTCCTAGGGATCTGCCTGGATGAAGATGCTGGAAGGTTTCTAGGGATCTGCCTGGATGAAGAGCACCACGGAGGCTTTCCCGGCAGAGCCGGGAGGCACAGGGGTGTTTTGGATGCCGCTGTGCTGACTCACTGCTGGCAGCGGTGCCCGCTCTGACAGCGCAGCGCGCCGGGAGCGCCGGGCAGGGAGGGACGGAGCACGGCAGGAGCGGGACGCGCACCCCGAGCCCTGCCCGGCCGGGTCCGATCGGGATGGGAAGGGTCGGGAAACAATGCTGCCGGTGCTGGAAAACAGCCCCGCTGTGTTCGGTGACCCAGCGCTTTGGTATGTGACGGAGAGAAAGCTCAGAGCCCGCGGAAGGAGCTGATGGCCAGGAAATGGACACAGGGATCAAAACACCTCTCAGCTCGTCTGAATCTGAAATCGGTGCTGCTTTTCCACTTGGGAGGTACTTAAATAAAAAGACAACTCCGCTGATGGCACAGAAATGATACCCGAAAAGCTGTGTGTACATGTGCTCCAAATATGCTGCGAAGAAATAGGTGAAAAGCTAAATGCTTCAAGCATTCAATAAGTGTGTACACTATAGGAACTACACCCTGGAGTGCGTTCTTATGCTTATAAAACAAAATGGTTATTTTCAATGTTTTGGGTAATGAGTTCAGACCTGTGGGGATATCATGGTTTCATAATTACACAGCTTTTAAATCGGCATTTGTTATCCAGACACAAGGTTCCCTCAACCATTTCACATGGTACAACAATTAAATTGTTTTAGGCACTCAGTTTACTAAAATTATTAAAGTAGCGTCCTGTTTTTAATAAGCTATTGGGCCCCAAATATTTCTTTTCGGGGAAGCGTTCCAGTATTAAATATTCTATTTCCAAAATCCAACTTACAGACACAGTAAGTGTAACTTTAAACACACAAATTAAAATACTTCAGCCTGTGGTCTGTTTACACTAGTTATTCCAGCTTAGAATTAAACCCAGTGCATACTTATAAATATGTTAACAAGTCTCATCCATTTCATTTCTTTAAAAAAGACAGACCACTAACTCTCATTAGCAGCTCAGCACTAAAGGGTGTGTGTATTTTTACTGGTGACTGGTGAGCAAGGCTGAGAGTGAAACAAAGTTCAGAGCTGTGGATGGCAGGCCATATAAATATATAAGGTCATATGAATGTATGAGGCCACATAACTTTGCATTCTCTAGGTCCTTACTGTCATTCAATCTTGCAGCTGCTGAGGTAATGGACTGTTTGGGAGGGTAAAGGTAAATCTTAAGGAATATGTGCTGGAGCCTTTGGACCTCATTATCACCTGATACAAATCCTTCTGCATCTGTGACCTGTAATGGTCCTGAACAGCTTCAGCTGGGTTTCAGATCCTGGTGACCTCAGGGCTAGACTGGTGTTATTTCCTATTTCTCAGAGCCCGGAGTCAGGAATGTTTCTACTTAATAAGCACTCCTAAGTCAGAAAACAGCCACAATTACCAGTCTCAGGGTAAAAGATTAAGTCTAAAATGACTCAGCATTGTCATGAGACAGTAAAAAAGGCACTCATGTGAGCCACAGAAGCATCACCTTGAGGAGGGAGATTTAGGAACTGCTCTCCAAGGCAAGAGCCCCCAACAGCACTCACACCACACTGCTCCTCACCCATCCACATCATTCCTTGTCCTACAGAGGAGATGCCTGCTGCATGTTCCTGGGAATCCAAAGCCTGCTGGGAATCTCAGCCCTGGCTCCTTCTGCAAGACCCATCAGAAACTGCAGGTGTGGAGCAGCCTCACACCTTCCCCTGCCCTCCTGCTGCACTGTGAGAGGATCTCCAGGCAGATCTGAGCTGCAAAGGTTTCCTTACTCCACAGGGTGGTGGAAATGCAGGGAGAGGACAGTGATTCTCTTTATGGCTTTGATCTGCTCCCATTCTGGCTGATGCTGCTCCCCCTGCAGCCCGTGTGCTGCTCTCTAGGCACTGTGCTGGCAGCTGACAGGGTAACAGTAATATCAGTCTGAACCAAGCAATTTGCAAACCAGCTCCACTGCCATTCAACTATCCACAATTAATTAAATTCAGATAGATATGCAACTCAAAATATTTTATTAAACCTTATGCCAAGGACATTCCTGAAAGTCCACGGGGCTTTATTTAGTGGAGTTTTGAACCTCAGGATTTTGGCATGTTAATCTGAAATGCAGGCCAGGAAAAGGAGTTTCATATTATGTATGAATCAGTAATTATTCTATTTCTTATGTTGTTTTGTGAATAATTTTTAAAGCAAAGCTTCAAAATGTATAAAGTAGCTATTTCTTCACAACACTGCAGGTTGAGTCAAAACATGGCTGTGTCTGACCTGTGATCAGAACCAGGCTATTGATAAAGGCTTTTTGTTTTCCTGCAGCTCAAAACTAAAAGCTCTTTTTTTCCCCTGTCCTCTCAGCACCCTGCTCCCCAAATCTGCAAAGCAATACTCTCTATTATAAAGGAAGGGGAGCTCAGGTTCAGACATAAGGAGCCTGCATTTAGATCAGCCTGTTCTAAATTAGTGGATGTAATTGAACACACACTGTATCACAGAGGTTTCCCCATTGCTGTGAAACAATTAGTGCAACTTCCATCAGTATCATAACCCAATAGTGCCCAAATTGTACAATTTCCTTAGACAGTCCTTCTGAAAATATTCTTATATAGACAGTAATAAAACATCAGATTTTTCAAATAATGTCTGTATTGACACCACTCCCTGTGCAGCTAATGAGGTCAGGATTGTAATTTTTACAAGGAAAGATAGAAATTATACCTAAAATTATCACTGGCACAGAGTTTCTGGTTTTGAATTCCACCATGGTAAGCAAAATGTCCATTGTAATACAAACATACAGAGAAAAGACAAGGCAGAACTGGATTCTTATCTTTCCTAATGTCCTTTGTAATTTGTATTAAATTTATTAATTTTTCTCTTTTTTTCCAGTTGTAATAGTGTAAATGATAAAGGAAAAATCAGATCAAATTGTGCATAAGAGGGTGAGAGGTATGTACCGTAATATATACTTAAAAACTACTTCTTGAGATCACAACCATTGCTTTTGAATAGTAGAAATAACAAGAAAAGCAATCCTGTTATTACTAGTATAGTAATTATGACACTCAGTTTGTGCCAAGTTACGTTGTGATAGTACAGAGAGATGAGTGAATTAATGTGCATACAGATTTCTCTTTATGAACAGATCATTCCAAATCAGCAAGGAACCAGATAAATTCACATACTTACTGTTGCAGGCATTCATCTGACAAGACCTTACAAGCAGTGAAGGAGACAGAGCACTGCACATCGATCCATTTAATGTGACATATTGGCCCTTTGCTGTGAGGTTTTGGCAGGCAAGTTTCCTCCTCTGGATTCCAACACCACAGCTTACTGAGCACTGTGAAAAGAAGGATGCAGTCAAGCTAAACTTGGTGCTCCACACCACACATGCTAATTTTAAACTAGTTTGTTTGGTGGTGGTTTTCTTTTAATATATTTTTTCAATTTTTTAGTTCTGAAAGAGTACACACACTCTACTTCATAGGAATCCTTGTGTTATCTAGTTATTAGACTCTAATATTAGTTATTAAACTCTCTCCACTTTTCCAGGCAATAAGAACATAAGACAGACAGTTTTTCCAGCAAGCAAGTCATGAATTAAAGTAACATGACAGTACTTATGCCCAGCCATGGGGAAAACAGAGCAATGAGATCTGGTACCTGAGAGAAACAACTCAGCAGGTTCTAAACAGTCTCTGGCAAGTCTCTCAACCTTCTCTCTGAGGTTGTGTTGCATGAAACTGTAATTGCAGCTTCTAAATTCAATTTTCTAAATCATTTGAATGGGGAGTAGTAGCAGGCTTGCATTAATCAGGAAAAGAGGAGGATGTATTCCAGAATAATGCAGAGATTTGCTTTTTGGAAGCTGTACCATGAGATTATTGCTAGCAAACCTGTCTGGTAGAAAGCATGCAATGTCCTCCTCCAGTGACTGAAGCATTGTGATCAGCCTGGCTGCAGGCAGGCATGCACAGTTTAGTTCAGGACAGGCTTTGGGACAGCTTCAGCTGCCCTGGCAGCTCCAAGCAGCTCACTTAGCCAGGCAGAAACCTTCAGAGCTTTTGTCACAGTGGAGGGTTTGGTTCACCATTATTGAGGTTTGCTCACCTTGGACCATTCTCCAACGACCAGCTGAGGAGGACAATCAACTTTTGCACATGCTTTACTAGTTGGCAGTTTGGGTTCCTGGCAGGTGTCATCAGGGTGTTTCAGGAAACTTCCATCTGTCAGGAGCTGCTTACAGGACACCCTGCGGGTCTGAATCCCTCCTCCGCAGGTACGTGAGCACTAAGGAGGAGAAGAATCAAATACAGCATTTACACCTGCATGGACATCTGTGCCCCTGAAAAATGACACCTACTTTCAATGAGAGATCAAGCAGCATGGAAAATTCAATTTTAAAATATTTAATACATTGGAGATGAGAACTGGAGTTCAAATGTCAAACATACTGTCTGAAGGCATGGAAGTAGTAGAAATCTTAGAGAAAAACATGCATCTTATGCAAAATCTATGTCATTCACCAGTGGGAAGGGAAGGGAAGGGAAGGGAAGGGAAGGGAAGGGAAGGGAAGGGAAGGGAAGGGAAGGGAAGGGAAGGGAAGGGAAGGGAAGGGAAGGGAAGGGAAGGGAAGGGAAGGGAAGGGAAGGGAAGGGAAGGGAAGGGAAGGCTATTGTGTTCAGAGAGCATAGGGAGAGAGATAATGTATGGAATAACAGGTATCCAGTCTTCTGAAATCCTAACAAGGAGTTCCACCTCATCCTGTGACTACTCATCAGTACAGGAGTTTAAAGCAGTGCTTTTGGGTTAGTTTGTTCTATGATGGAAGTTAAAACACACGCAGGGGGTCAGGAGCTGCCTTCCGTGCTGGAGAGACGAGTCCCTGGCCAGAGGAACCCATCTAGACTCTTCCTGTGACCCAGCCATACCTGTTGCCATTCCTCAGCGTGCCAAGCAGGGGGACAGTCAATCTGGTTACAGGCCTGCAGAGAAGGAGGCTTTGGGTCCTGGCAGTGGTGGGCAGCAGGAGCGGGCGCCCCGGGCTGCTGGCAGGACACGGCGCGGCTCTGGATCCCCACCCCGCAGCTCGCCGAGCAGCGGCTCCAGGGGCCGCTCTGCCACCTGCCCCAAAACACACCAACAGCTCTCCTTCAGCAACCCACCTGGCACTGGGGGGAACAGTCCCATCCAGACAGAGCCCAGCAAAAAGCACGGCTGCAGGCGCAGTTATTGATCGATGGCTAAAACATGCCTTTGGTTTGGCTGGAGCACAAGTGGGAATTGGATTTATAAACCTTGCCGGTAACAAGCAAATGCAGAATTCATTAACAATAAAGTAATAAATGGTCATTTTCAGACAAATTTTACTCCAGTGTTTAGCTTTAGAGTGCTCCTCTTAAAAATAGCCTGTTGGCAACCTGTTGATGTTTACGTTGATAGATGTAAATATGTAAACAGACCTTTCTTATATTTAGAAAACTTCCTTTAAATGCATATATGTTTTCTATAAAACATCCTGTTCCTGTTAACTTGTTCCCTACATTTAGCAAGAGCAGGTTTCTGCAAACGCATAGAAACAAGTTTTAAAGGATCTGGGATGTCAGAGATCAGAAATGGGTAAACAAGTCAGCACACATCAAAATTTTATATACGGCCCTTTCAAGTGATCAAATGACCTAGAGGTTTTCTGGGATTTAGATTGGGTTTGTTCTTTCCCCAGAATCTCCAAATAAATGTAAGAACTACATGGGGCTACTAAAGAAGCATTAAATTGAGGTGCATTTAAATCATCATTTCATATTTTTTTTTAATTCAGTAAAGATAAAAAGTGAATATCCTCAGCTTTTCTTTTGTGAAATATCCTTGAAATTTTCCTTCTACTACTAGGAGAGTTAAGCCTCTTTTTCCAACTCTGGCACATATTCAACATGGAAGAGATTTATTTCAGAAAATGTCCCCTATTTCATCAGTGAGATATGAAGAGTGGAAAAGGAGCGAACAAGACCAAAAAAACACCCCAATCCCAAAACCTTGTTGAAAACGGAAGTAGTGAAATTCCATCCCAAAAGCATGACCACAGTCCTGCAATCTGAACCCTTTCTGAGAAAGCCAATGTTTATTTAAGTCCCATTAACCCTTCCTTTGCCACCACATAATTCCATTATTCCAGGGTACCTCGGGGGGCAGAGCTTCGTGTTGCAGGTCCGAGTCATCGGGGGTGGCCTCTTGGATTTGTCACACAGGGTTTCACTGACACCTTGTTTTGTGTCCACGTGCAGACACATGGCAATGGCTTCCTGTGTGCCTGCATTTGAAAGGAAAACACCCATGAAACGCTGAAGATGAAGGAGATTTCTGTCAAGCTTGCTCTTGAATAATAATCAGTAAAAAAACACCGGATTAGATAGCAGGCTTAAAAGTAACATCTCAAACAAAAAGGAATGCAGAGACAGTTTATATATTTAATACTCAGAAGATATTTGGAAATTATATCTTAACTTTACTTCTGTGATATTTAAAAGTCATCATTTGACATTCTACTGCTCTGAAAACCAATAAAAACCCAGGTTTTTCTGTCAAGCTACTTCCAGAGGCTGCATCCACTGGTCCTGTAATGATCCTAAACCAGCTGCTACCTCCATTGCCAAAATTGAGGTGAAAGTGATTCCTTCTCACTTACCTTGCCTTTAATAAAAAGCTAAAGATCTGCAAAAATTGTTATAAAAATGCAGAAAACTTGCAAAGCTATAGTCAGGAGAAATGTTCTGTGTTTAGTCAGCCATTCTCAGTGGCCAAGAGATGCAATGGTTTTGCTGAAGGCAGCAAATCTGACCCAGCCTAGAGCTTTCCTGACTAGTTACCATTCTTGGCACCTTCTGATCTGCAGCTCTTGCTACCTGGATCTTATTACTAAAGCATGGAAGATTACTAATGCTCAAGTTTCTATGAGCAAAATGAAACGTAATATAAGTTTCCTTTAGAACAAGACAGCTTAGTGAATACACATTCAGTGAACTACTTCTATTTTAAACTTGTGCAATTATCCAATTTTATATATCATATTTTTCAGTAGGAAAGCCTTGCCCAGTTTCAAAGCTCACTCACATGCACATAAATTACAAGATGGTTGTGATGTGCCTGGGGGATTCTGTGTATCTGGGTTGTTCTATACAAGCAATGCTAATGATCCAAATCCTATAGAACAAAAGAGCTGAAATCATAAAACATCTTTATTTTTTCCAGGTAAAAATGGCTCTTGAGGAACCACTTTCACAGAATTTAAATTCCTTTCCTTCTTATTTTTAACTTATCTTCAGTGATTTTGTAAGGACACTGCTGACCACCAGCCATTCTGATTCCAGAGGGCTGGAATACCTGATACAGAAAGTTCCACTCCCCAGCCACTACTTCTCTCCTGTACACAAGCACTGTCATTTTTTCATAAACCAAAGATCTTCCCTCCATCTAGAAACAATTTTGATTCAGTCCAGCGTATTAGCCAGCCCAACTGCTTCAGACACCTCAGCAGGGGTAAACAAGCAGCAATTTTCAGAATAACAAAAATTCCAATTTCTTTCAGGCTCTCTGGTACACCTCAAGATCCCCTCTGGGACTCATTTGCAGTTCAGAAAGCCCTTGTTATATAAATGTTTTGACTACATCTACACAGTGATAAATTTTTACAGAAAAAAAGACCTGACCTGAAATATGATTGACAACCTATTCAGTTCTCTTGTTTCAAAGTATTGATAATTCTATTAACATAGAACACATGCATTGTGGGAAAACTAGTTTACTAGTCAGGCTGAGAATAAATATTTAACAACAAATACCATGAGTGCAATGCAGGCATGGAAATGCCCAAAGATGACAAAGCAATAAACATAATTTTTCTTATGGAAGTAGGGGAATCAAAAGCTTTCTTTGCAGTCAGTCCTCAAGTGCTTGTTTAACAGGAGCTTCCCTTACATAGAAATGCACATTTGAATGTCTACAGCAGAAAAGAAAGCATTTAGAGTTGGGTTCTGAGAGAAACAGATTTGCCTTACCAGGCAAATAATCAAGTCCATGCCAAGCATGATATAATCTTAATTTTAGGTCATAATCTACTCTATGCTACCAAGCTTTAGCTTTGCTGACCTCCCTGTGTTGCTGTGAGAAAACCCTAGTCCAAGGTGATGCTTCTGCTCTGGAACAGGTTGCACCACACAGAATTGTCTTAACGTCTCACACAAAGGAGGGGAATGAAATGAAATTCCCCTCAGACCATCTAAATTGGCAATAATGTCACGGGAACTCTTTATCTTGGTGTTATATAAGCTAAACTGGCCAGGCAAATGAACAAAAGGCATGTCATACCAGGTGATGGGGTCTGTCTACAAATTGGCACCTGGAGCTCATTAAGGGGTTCCTGCCTTGCAGCAGGACCTGTGGAGCTTTAATCACATTAAGAGAAGAAAATGTTGATATGCGGTGTGTTTTTCATTTGACTGGAGTACAGAGCACAAACTGCATTAGCAATTCTTCCCCACAGGAGCCTCAGTGAAAGAAAACTTGCAGCCTGTTTTGATGCCCTAAGTAAAAAATGGATACTAAAGAGTTGTTAAAAACCCACCACGAAGTCCCTTCCTGTTCCTTCATTCTCAATTCAAGAACTCTATTCAATAAATAACTCCACCTAATTGATGTTAAATTTGCTTGAACTTAGCTGTCAAAATGTCTTCACAATTAATCAGATTTCTCACCCCAAAGTATAATTTTCCATTAGCTGGGAACTTCAATGGCTGATAAACTTATTCTATGTCGATTGGAAAATGGAAAAATCTATTATTCAAACAAGCAGAGTTTTATATGTATGACTTTCTTGGCTTATAATATAAACATAGTAGATAATTTAACTAAAACATTATGTATGCAGCAGGGAGCATTAAGTATTTTTACAGTAATCTGATGCACTATTGTAGTAATTACCCTACTATTCAGTGAAATAGAATATTTTCTATTTTAACCCAGCATTGAAACCACATACATTTACATTCTTCTACAATCTTTTCTGTGCGATGAAATATACAGTGCTTGAAGCTGTTTTAAAAGAGCAAAATGCTTGAATTAAGCCCAGAATTTCTCTTCCTGCATTTTTAAAGTACAAAGAAAATGGGGGTGGAAAGCTGCTGTGCAAATGTTAAAAAGGTGGATCTATTCTCTATACCTGGAAGAGGAAGGACATTTATTTACATCAGATAGTCTCAGTTTTGTGGCTTCTTAAAAATATTTACTGTAAACTGAAGATAACTCAGAAGAAATGCCAAATTCTACATATCCTTGAGCCTCTCTCTGCATCTATTTTATACTTCTGTAAGAGAGTAAACAACATCTGCAGCTAATGAAACAAATACACGAGTGACCAGGTATCAAGGTGACTCCAAAACAAGCTGAGAGCAAATTCTCTCATCTTTATAGGTGAGTCTCTGAACAGTCATTGTTTTTCTTAGAACCCTTACATTTGGCTAGAATCCATTAATATTCTAAGAATCTCAGGTTTCTCATAAATAAAATGGTAAACTTTTAGCCCTTATGGTCCAGACAAAAGCCTGAAAACACAACTTGACTGCACTCTGAAGTTACCAAAGCCACAGAGGCTATAGGGGAAATAACAGGATATGCATATGTTATTTATTGCTTAATCTTGTTATTTTTAGGCCAATGTAATGACTTTAGGTGGCCAAATAGCCATTTTTGAAGCATATGGAGTGTAAATAATAATAATAATAATAATTACATTTAACCACCAAAATCTGCCTCTTGCAGCTAATGGTATATTTAAACAAGAAAATCTTCAGAGATTTTTAAAGTGAAAAACATCACTTTAAAATACTGTTGAGTAGTAAATGATTGACAACACTAAAGAAATGCTATAGATTACAACAAAAACATTTATCTTCAGGCATATTCTTTGTTCTCATAATGATTATTAATTCCCTACTGATGATATTATGTAAATTAAACTTCCATCAGGGGCTCTCACACCAGAGCCAAAGTTCTTCAGATTGAAAAGAACACAAAACAAAAACAAAGAAACCCAAAAAACATTCAGGGAAAATGAAGGCAAATTTTGAGATCCCCAAGCACGCAGCTGGCTTATTTTCAGTTTGGGATTTCTTCAGGCACTGAATAAAAAACCAGATCTTTAGATTTCAGACTGGTTACAGAGCTTCCTACGGGTATTAAAGGTGATGTCTGCCTATGACTAACCGGCCTCGACAACTTTTATTTACACTCATGGAAAGACTGATGAAGGAAGCATTAATTATGCTAAGAGGCATAAAACAACTTGGCTGCACTCAAAACCTCAACTTGTTTGGCTCTTCACATGCTGTGTGAGAAGCCACAGAGGTTTGGGGCAGAAGGCACACAAGTGACCCAAGGCTGGGGTGACTGTTGCTCTAGAACTGGAAAGATGATGTTTGATAACGCCTTGAAAATCACTCTCTGTAAGTCTAATACCCAAAAACCCCAATGTTTCCATTTGCATTTTTTCATCTGCTTTGCACAGGGACCAGAGGAGACTGAATTACAAGTCTAGTCTGCGTGAGGATTAAAAAAAAGGTGCAAGTGACAAGCTCTGAAAGAGAGATTCGGACTTTGCTCAAATATTGGCTATAAAAGCTTCCAGAGCCAGCAGAATTTTCCCTCATTCAGAAAGAGTTAAGCACCAAGAAACGGGGGCAGGGAGTTCCGAGGATACAGAAATCCACAGGAATTTGTTTTAATAGCCACAGCTAGATGCATACATACTGGAGAAAAAGTACCTAATATAATTTACATTACATTGGGTTATTCCAAACTCAGACAACATTTATTTCTTATAACGAAAGAGTTCATCTAATTGAAATGAGATTTGAACATAAAACTTAGCAGAAATGGATCAGCTCCTTTGAACTACACAATGGAAAAATAGTAGACAGTGAGATCATTAGCTAGCACATTGCAGTGAGCTGGAAACAGAAGAGATGTCTGGTTCCCTTAAAACTATTTATCGGCAGGTAATTTTTGGTCTGTTTGAAAGCCTTTGCCAAGGCAGCCAGAAGACCAGAGCTGATAGAAAGGAAAAATCACCTAACCAGCACAGCAACATGGGGGCTTCTGAAGCTGCTCATTGATAAAACACCCTGACAACTTCCCACATTTCCCAGGAGCATCACATAAGGAAAATGTCTAGACACAGTACCAGTGATACCACAGAAGTCTTAAAAACACAAACAGATATTGTCTTTCAAACTTCTTCAAGTGAGTCATTTCTACTGAATAGCAAACAAATTGTTAAATTACTATGAACACCTACAGGACAATTCTGGGTCAGAGAACCTCACAAATTCATGAAAGGGTCAGAAGTCAACAATAGAGTTCATGCTTGGCTCCCTCAGGAGCAAAATTTAAGCTGAACACAAGATTCTGCTCATCAGTCATTTTGAAGTTCCTTCCAATGAAACTGCTGTGTTCAGTACAAGCTCCTTAAATTACCATCAGTCTGCACACCAAGTGCAAGTTTTTATGGGGATGCTTTTGCAAGGACAAACTCACCCTTGAAGACGCAGAATGCAATTGCAACACGTGCAATAGCAGGCAAAGACTAGACATTATTTCAGCCTACATATCTGATTATATCCTCAAAAATCAAAAACCTTGGAGTCTTAGAATGCCTCTGGCATTTACATTGGCTAAAAAGCAGTAAAGTGGATTTAAGATGGCAAGAAAATGGTTGTACGTTAGAAAAATCAGTTGAGATACCAGAACTACAAATTTGGAATTAATGAATGGTTTGCTTCTGCTTTACAGCACAATTTCTTTATTCCTAAAAACATTTCTCTTATTAAAATATGAAACAGAGTCACTCAGCCACAATAGCTGTCACTACCATCTCACACTGCTACAAACACACTTGGACTGCAGTCTCTCTTCCCTAGCCATGATGCCACTGCAGGTAGTGCAGGGAATGGGATGCTCCAGCTTTTGTGATCCCAGGTGCTGTTGTTCCTTTTGCTCAATCCCCTCAGTAAGCAGCAGTGTTAAATGACAAAGGAGGCACTATCAGTCACTTACCACGCTGCTGATCCCATTCTGGGGCATCCCTGCCAGCTCCTGCCTTCCAGCTTTGAGCTGGTGCTCCAGCACCAAGGAGGCTGCTGCCTGTGAGCTCTATCTCTCTCCCCACTCCAATTGTTTCTGTTTCCCCTTTTTCTACATTTTTTATTTCTTCTGTGGGTACAACTGTCTTCACTTCCCACTGATGTCAGCAGTCCTGTCATATATAGGTGTGTTCACAATTCCACTGCCTCCACTTAACACTTCATAACTCACTGTGTTCAGTCCCAAAGTACAGTAAGTAGTAGCAACACCAGCAGCCTTGTCTGGTAACATGTACTTAGGACGACAGGGAGATTCGATTACATCCAGGCAGGAATGTGCCTAACTACTTGCAGACAGATGTATGGCACAGGGCTCCAGGCAGTGATACAGAGCACCCAGACCCAAACCAGCTCCTGTTTGATCTCCACACCGGCCAAGGCTCCCTAATTACAGCTCTGTATTCCTACTGTTCTGCAGAAAATGGCAGCTTTTTGGAAGAAAAGGAATAAACATGGGGATTTTTACTCTGAAACCATACACTTTTGGTTCCTAGGAAAAGGTAGATCATCTAAACATTTCCGCCACTGATGCATCAGACATACTGGTGCAACAGAGGGCCTGGCAGCTGACACTCCTGCAGCAGCAAGACTAAAGCAAGTTGCTGTATCGACTTCCTGCACCTTACTTTACCCAAAAAGCAAAGTTTTCCTCCTTTGCTGAAGGAAAGAAAGTAGTTTGAAATACTTTATTGATAACCAAAAATATGTTAAAGCTTGTAACTGCAGGTTTTCCTACAGATCAATATAGTTACTTTAAGGTAACACTAACAGGAGATGCAACAACACCAAACAATGCCAAATTCTTACAACCCAGGATAAATTAAGAAAAAATAAAAGGTACCTCCAAGACACGTGGCTGAACATGGAGTGAACCCAATATATTCCCAGTCATAAGTCACAGTGCCATCTTCAGCATGAGGAAATTCCGGCATGTCGGGCACAGGATCACTGTCACAGGAGGCCTGGTGACAGACTCGCTCTGTGGGTGGCCTCTCATCCTCACATTCCTCCTCAGGCAGCTCCACCTCGGTCTGGGTGAAGGCCAGAAGGATCCGGCACTTCACCTCTCGCACCTGGATGCCGCTGCCGCACGTGGCACTGCACGGAGACCAGGGCTCAGGAATAAACCTGCAGATGATCACAGCACTGTCAGTTATTCCCTGCAACTGTGCCTGTGTGTGCACAGCTAAAACACAGCCAACACACAGAAATGAGTGCTACACACAGAGTAGGAAATATATCATAGTGACGCTTAAACAGAATGCACAATCAGGTGTCTTAAGTCTCACTCTTTACTCTCACACCCCAGACCATTTACCAAAATTCACACAAGAAGATGTAGGAAAAGAGGAGAAAGAATCATGAGGAACAGGGAAAGCTGCATCCTCTGCTGAGGAAAAGAAAAACACTTAAATCTTTTCTCAGTCTTCTTCAGCAGGGAAAAAGGGAGAAACTCCAGGAAGATGCATCTGTACAATATAAAATAGCTCCCCAGATATACAGACTTGGGCATATGCCAAAAGTAGATTTGCAATCTGCTTAAATCTGAGAGGTCCTCACCTTATGCCATACTAATAATCAGCAACCAGAGAAGAGAAGCACCTTTCAAATGGAGCCATATCCAGTGCACCCCACTGCAGGCTGTTCAGATTCAATCTTGCAAGCAGCCTCTCATCTTCAATAGAGGTCTAACCAGTCTACAGTCCATCATTTTTATTAGAAAGCATTTATGCTCCTGATGAACTACAATAAAATCTTGTTTTAAAGGTCATGAATTTGTTATAATATTCTCTGACTTTGAGGGTCACATTAATATCTGACAGTAATTTTTTAAATGGCACTAGAGACAAGGGGTTGGATTTCACTAATAAAGTTATCCTGGATGGCTCTGGGGTATACTTTATAAGAAATCAAATACAGAATTTCCTAGAAGTTTTTTCCCCATGAAAATACTGCAGTTGGTCTTTATTCTGGGTCCAAATGTAGCTGATGATCAAAACACCAGTGGGAGATATAGGAGGATAATTTGACCAGTGTTAAAAATGTATTTGGAAAGAATGATCCAAATTAGGATTCAAAGATTTGGCCCTTATCTTTCCTTACTGCAGGAAAACTGCCCTTACAAACATAGAACAGTTGTGTAAGACAAAATCAGTATTTACACTCTGCATACACAGTAAGCACAGAAAAATGTCAACAGTGTGGTCTGATTCTGTGCACAGTTTATCATCTTGCCAATAATTTCTTGCCAGTATACACAGAGGAAGAATCACATAGAAGAAAGGAGAGCAGATGGCTGGATAACCTGCAAGGATACTCTAAGTCAGTCCTTGGGATAGTCACCAAGGCTGTGATTGGGACAGACCCCAAAAGTGACCTTTCCTGTGGAAAAGACTATTCCCATTTCCAACAGAGGTTAAAAGATTAACTGGTTATTCTTTAAGGAGATGTTAATGAAACAACTTTACAGCTCTGCTACAAAGATAAATATATCTAAGCCCATCAAAATTTCCTTGAGCTGTCTCAGAATTTTTGTTAGAGCTCACAGGTCCTCACCAGACTCCAGGAAAAGGCACCACATTAACCCCAGTTCCTCTTGACACCAAGAACTCCCAGTGCTCATCCCTTCACAAGTCTGAGCACCTTCCAAGCTGGCCAGATTGATGTTTATTGGAAGGATGCTATCAAAACAGTGCATGGCTGTGTCCTGTGAGATCAAACCTGAGCAAATGCCAGGTTAGGAGCAGCCCAAAGCCCAGGGAGCCCATGGCACAGCTGGTGGGCTCAGTGACCAGGTGATATAAACTCCAATGACTATTCTGTGGGAAAAGCTGCAAAGGAAGGCTTCTCCTCCCCCAACAGACAAAATCAGCTTAATCCTGGAACAACAGATCTCAGAGTCTTTTCACAGACAGCCATGCAAACCACCTAGGGTGGCAAAATCACCCTCATCCAATGAAATGCTTAAGCATGAGCCTAACTTGAGCATATTAGCTGTGCTTTGAAGACAACAGGATGACAGTATGTTCAGAGGGAAACTTGTGCTTAAGTGCTTTATTGGATCGAGGCCAGTGTGCAGAGGCTTAACAGAATGATTACTTTCTCCTTCTGTGTAAAAAAAAAAAAAATTAGGTCAATTTATACTTATGTACCTAATTGGAAAAATAAAATTGATGGACTTTTATAGTTGAAAATAGTTGGTCTTCTAACCATACCTAAGTTTATAGTCTGAAAGTAATAACTTCTTTTGGTAAAAGCATGACAGCAGCATGCCAGAAATTAGTGTTAGCTTTGTGTACTGTTAGTTGAGTACATTTAAACATTCCAAAAATAATGTATTTCAAAAACTTTCTTTTGAAATCCTGTATAAATTAAAGGAAATTTTGAACCACAGCAACCATTTCAATCAGCAACAAACTGATTTATAAAGAAACTCAGAAAATTCTAAGCATTTTTTTCCTTGACGTCTAGCAAGCCTATATTAGAATTGAGCTTTTCCTGTTGAATATTACTGTCTGGTATTTTTTTAGTGAAGTGCAAGATAAAAAATGAACACACAAAATACTTTTTATTGTACCTTGGCATTTGTTAAACTAGTCACGTGACTATTTACCTATTGAAATCCTAAACCATAAAACTTCTCCATGGATGATCATGTTCAAGTCACACTAAGTACCTTCAACAGATGCTAGTGGAGACTGCTAGTACAAAAGCAGAGCAGGGAACTGACTGAAGACTGAGAGAGCTGATTTTTATCTGAATTTTGAGTTCAGGCAGATGGGGCTTTTTTAATTTTTCCTTTATCTTGAACATAAAAAAGCAAAGCCTGTGACAGGTCATTAAAGCAAACTCCACCAGGCTCAGATGTGAGGTATTCTGGCATTCACAGCATACACATGGTAATGCTTTGGACACAATACTTCCCTGAAGTAAACTCAGTCTGCCTTCAATGGGCACACACTCAGAGTCACCTCAGGTCAGCATTAAGGAGCATCAAAGTACTTGTACTACAAGGCTTTGTAGATCATCAGCAATTTATAATGGATAGTGGTAACTGGGAATTTTCTGAGACCTTTAGGTTTGTAGATGAGACTCCTCTTTTTATTAAAAAAAAAAAAAAAAAAAAAGAAAATAGAAAAATGCAAATTTGAGCAGGTACAGCTTTTTATAATCAGCTTTTTTACCCAGTCATTCTTCCCAATGCTACATTGAACTAAATTTCTCCTATACCCATCTGAGCAGGTATAAATAATGAAGACACATCCACGCTGCAGTGTTATCAGTCTAGCACTAATGGAAATGTGCATTCACCTGGCACATGCTGTAAAAGCAAGTGTAGGATGACCTGAGAGATGAAGCAGTGACCTAAACTAATGATTATTAAACTGGGACAGAGCAGTCCAACTCAACCAAATCAAATCTGAGCTGAAAACTGAACTCAGTGCAGTCCTCTGCAGCTTACTGAAGAGTTGGAAAACATGGTGTCTCTTAATTTTTAATTTTCCTCATGACCATAGTTCTTGCTTTCAGTTAAGACAGGAAATGTCTAAATAATGAGAAAAAAAAGACAGCTCTAGCATTATTTCCAGTCCAGTCCAGCCCTAATGCACCAAGAGTCCCGGATAAAAGTCTAAAGAAGCATCTACAACGTGGGCTCTTACTGAGCAGAACTTCCATGGTGCTGGCACCTACCCCTCCCTGCAGCACCACCCTTGCCTGCTCTGAACAGAGTCACACTGCTGGTTATATCAGCCTCAAGGGTAACACTTGGACAAAATCACCAGCCCATGTTCAGAGAAGGAGCTGAGAGAAATGGGTAATTCTCCATCACCAAAGGCACAGTGGGGACATGTCTGTGAAAATGACTCCAATGCAGTAAGTGGGAACATTTATGAGAAACACTGCGTTTCACATCACTTTTTAGCTCATATTGCTGAAAAAATTTATCAGCTTTTGAAAGCATTTTAGTTTTTCCCTAAGCAATGACAGAGAAAGGCAGCTGAGGTGTCTATTTCTTTAACTTACAAGCTATAAAAAGGATGCAAGAACTTGCTGGAGCTTCTCTGCGAATCCCACTGTAACTAAGAAGGCTCAAGGGAAGAACATTTAAAATAATGATTGGTATCAACTGTCATCACATTCCACAACTGAAAACTAAAAAGGTCAGACCTACATTTTTCTTGGCCTCACTTTAAGGACAGTCATTTTTTATTTTGCTAATAATAAAAAAAAGAAGCTTTTGAACATTCCCCCTCTATGTAAATTCAGGACACCAGCCGTGGTAGACCACAGCGGCAGAAGTATTTATCTTCCACAAGCTACTTTTGGCATATCCATCACTTGTGGGTTCTAAAACACAGCTGCATTTATTCTCTTATTCATTATCAACTAAAACATCACACAAAAGCATAGAGAGAAAGTTGTCATAAAAGGATGGACTAGAAGTTGAGACTTCATATTGTGGTTTAAATTTGGATGACAAGAGAACAACTAAAATTAAAAGTGATTGCATTTTACCAAGGAAATCATGAGTCTCCTGCTAGGCAGAGGTGGGCTGTGAGTTATCACTGTGCCACGTCTAAATTACAGAAAACAAAGTTAAACAGATCTGAACCAGAGGGAAATCTTGTTATAATTTATCCTGGGAGAAGGAGCAATTTATTGTCACAGTTTCTCTTTAAATCTTAATCCCTGCCCCAAAAATCTGACTCTGTCTAGAAAGGACCAGAGCAGTTTGGGCATGATGTTTAAAGCACTGATGGAGAAATTCTCTGGTTGCAAACCATTATTGTCCACATGACCCACAGACAATCTGCAAAAAGGAATGAAGTCAGGCATCAGCTGCTTCTCATCTCTCCTTACCTGCCAGCTTCCTTAGAGGACTAAAGAGGAAGCAGCAGGCTGCAGAAGACAGTAAAATGAAACTCATGGGGAATCTGGCTCTAGAGCTGGGTGCCAGGAGGGCCCAGAGTGCCCAGAGTGGGGTGCACAGCACCTCGGAGCACCTCAGCACAGAGAGGGTGGGGAGAGCAGCCAGCAAGAGGTGCCTGGAGAAACCACTTGGGTGAAGATGCTTCTGGAAATTGTGAAGGACAGTCTAAGGACAGGATGAGGCTCATGAATGAAAGATGGAAAACATCTAAGTCTCCAGAGTGAGTGGAGAAGAAAAAGGCCACAGTGGAATATATGGGTCACAGCTAGGAAGGAAGAATTACTGCTGTCATTGTCAGAGCAAGGCACAAGGCAGCCCAAAGTTTCCAGCTCAGCTCTGTTACATTCGACATCTCCTCTGAACCAGCAGTGCTGTGTCCCTGCCAGTCCTCCCTGATCTGTCAGACTGATGCTGAAGGATCCTAAAAACCCAGAAAGTGCATTAGCTCATGGTTGCCACAGCAGGACTTGGTAATGCTAGAGATAATTTTCTTTATAGCTTCATGCTGAATCCTCTCTAGCAGTGACCTCATATACCTTCATTCTGCTATCCTGACACTTAAAGGCACATTTGATTGCATCATCCCCCTCTGACAATCACACTTTATTTTTATATCTTTGCTACTACCCTGCCTGAATTCAGGGCCACTGATTTGGAGAGTGAAATAACCACTCACAGTAGGTTGACACTTGACTTGAGAGGCTAGAGCAGTGAAAAGTTTAAACTACAGTCACCATAACTATATAAACACCTGTTTGGCAAGAGGTTTCTTCTGTGAGTCATTGCAGGTGTAAAGATTTTATTACTCATGGTCACACCTGTTGCTGCATGTATGCCAAAAATCAGGAATAGCTTGATGGAAGAAGAAAAATAAGCATAAGGTACACTCTGCTATCAGAGCAATATAAATCCACAGCAACCTCATTAAGCTCATCTAAATTATTTCAAACTGACATTACTAGAAAAAAGTGCAGAATTCAACACAGCACAATAAAATACTGTTCAAAATCTCACTATATACAAAGCTAATACTTTTTAGAAATTTAAATACTTTAATGCCTATATATTGAATATATTATACATATAAATAAATGTGTGTGTGTGTGTATGAAATGTACACAGGGGATACAAGGAATTGTGTGGATGCCCTAACATACAAGGGTCAGGAACAAGTGTAGCTGGATTTAAATTGTGCTTTCATCCCCAGGACTTGCAAGGCTTAACCTCATCAGTTTTTAAGAGGACTCACAAATTCCAGATGTTATTTCACACATATACACATGTAAAATAGCACAACTTACCCCCATAGATGCAGCTAAGCACAGAGATCAGCAGGTTTTTCTCACTTTATGCATTGGTCTCACCCCCCAAGGAAATCCTGGCAACCCTACAAAGTACCTCTCAAGTTTTAATACCACCACTACATTCTTGAGGTAACAGCCATGACCGGGATAAAACTAAAGTTATTTAATTTATTTCTGCTGAAGCATCTCTACATGCATTAATTAGGGCTTAATTAGGCTAAATCAAGATCCCTTTGAATTCCCGAATGATATAGGGGCACTGTAACAATGCAGCTGCGTATCATCCAGAACAGGAGTTCCAGAAGCAAAGTTACTGAGATGTAAAATGAGGAACAGCTCACCACAGGACTCATCTCCCATGGAGGGCCAACTGTCAAAGCAAACTGCATAGCAACAATCATTGCAGAGATCTGCAAAACACACTGGAAATGTTTTTTCACTGTAAAAGGCGATGTACTTACGTTGGCTCTTCTGAGACTGTGATGGTCTCTTCCATTTCATGGGCCTGTTTAAACCATGGCAATTTTGCTTCCACAGGACTTTTTTCTGGTAGAGAACAAAAACTCAAAACATTCAGTAATTTCTCCAAAATCAAAGCAATATGTAGATGTCAGCATTAATCGCCTCAGAATTTCACAGCTGAAATTGCTTATTGATCTAATGTTTTTGTAGATAGACTTTTGTAGATATACAGGATAATAACACAACATTTGCTAGAAAATTTCATCTTGCTGTTTGAGTTCCATTCTTTGTTTTAAATTTGCAGAAATGGAGAAGAAAAAAGGAAAATAGTTCGAGTATAACTTAATGAGCTGCTGAGTCACGCTGAGAATGTTGACACCAGGACAGCACATTTAATTTAAAACAAACAAGAACATCCCAGGTGATACATATGGAGTTTCATTCCCATTTCAAGTATTATTGAACAACTCCTCCTCCCTGTGTTAAGCTCATTAATTCTGGTTTTCCCAGTTTGACCAGACTGTATAGATTTAGCTGGCACGTTAACTTCATGACAGTCTGGCCACATTATCAGCAAAAAATATCAGCAGGGCACTTTTACTAGCACCAATAATTAAAGTGCTTGTTTCTGCCAAAACTAGGGGAAAAAAAAAAAATCCTAGTAAATTCCAGCTTCTGGCATTTCTGAAAAAGGTTACCAGGGGCTTTTAATTCTCTGGACAAAAATGTGAAACAATAACAGACCCAGACGAAATTGCAGTTACCTTTTGGCTTGTAGCAGGGCACTGGCACGATGCACTCCTCCTTGATGTGCAGCTTGAGCTGCGGGTTGCAGCCCCCGACGTGCTGCCCGCGGTGGTCGATGCACAGCACCACGCGGTAGCGCAGCCCCCGGCCGCAGGTCACCGTGCACTGGGGAGACAGCAGAGCGGCTCAGCCTCTGCTCCCACTGCCAGCACTGCTCAGGGGCATGGCACAGGCAGCAGGGAGGCGTTTGGGAAAGGTTTCCCACAGAGACGTAAGAATTTGTCCCCGCGTTGCTGGGTGAATAAGGAAAAAGTTGATGCTGGGGAAAAAAGGTCGGAGTTTTGGGGATGCGAGTGGTTTTTGGGGTTCTGGGAGGCTTGTCTGGTTGGCAGCGGGCTGAAATAGAAGTGGCTGTGCACTGAGAATGCACTCTCTCACAGTGGTGGTTTTCAGTCAAGGCTGGGTCAGGGGAGCTGCATTTTCTACACTCTGGTGTCACTGATGTCATCTGGATGAACTAAGGAATTACAGGAGTGCTGGCCTATCTGACTGTATCAGATATCCACGGCCAGGACAAGCTGGCTTAGGCTATTGTTACTGTAATGAAAGGTAAGAATGCTGGAAAATCACCCTTGAAGACTTGCCAGCCCCTGAGACAGACATGCCTTTAACTATTACAGCCAGTGAAATACTACATTTTTCAAGAACTGAGACATAAATGACCTGACTGCAAAGGGGCCTGACCTCTGTCTCCAACTTCTCCTGCATGCAAAGCAGGAATTCTACAGGCACAAGGAATTCTACACTTGCATTTTGCTCCACACAGACACAATTGTTTTGATTATCAGGCAGAACTGCTTAGAGCAAACTTTTCCCAGTACTATTGATTATCTTTCAGGGCTGTACTTTTCTAATAGTCCTGTGCTAATAAACACATGGTAACACAAGACCAGAGGCTTTCTTTAGAAAACAAGACTGAAGGTCCAAATTACTTCTCTACTTACTTGAGACCACTCCATTGCCACCCATTTTGGACAATCAAACAGATTGCAGGTCTGAATGACTTTGGGCTTTGGGGCATACATGCATTTCCATTCCTCCACTTGCAGTATCTCTCCATGGATGGTCTCCTCTACACACACAAAACTTCTCCTCTGAATACCACCTCCACAGGAAACTGAACATGCAGTCCACGGGTTATGTTCCCACCTGGAAAAAAAACCTCATAAGGCTCTTTCTTTATTTCACTAACCTCTATTAAAAATGAAAAATATTGAGTCCAACCTTACTGTCAATTAAAGCTTATTGGTAGTTTGGTTGCTGGATTCTTACCACACACAAACACATTGACTCTCAGACCTACCTTGTATTATTCAAGGCTTAAATTCATATGCAAAATCAGAAGTAGAACTGCAAATGTAAGTATATTCAAAACATAACTGAAACTTTTACTCTCATACATAAGTTAGAAACTGTGAATATACTGAGTTTGATTACTGGAATGAATTTACTTTCAAATAGTCTAAATCATCAAAATTGAATAATTTTTTGACAATTAATTTGCATGATCACACAGACACTTATTACCATTGTCAGAGACCAAGAAGCCCCTGTATTTAAGATTCTATGAAGTCTGAAGACAAAGACAAATCTGGATGCCCTGAATGAGGGTGTTATTACTTACAGGCTCATTGCTGCTCACATCATTCAGACTACCCTTAAAAATCTGTTCCTGAAGTAATTTTTATGGGATTTCTAATATTTTGGGTCAAGCCAACCATTTCATACCAAGCTGCCTTCATCCATAAGGACTGTGATGAAATTAAATTGTGGCAGGTACCATTTGGCTGGTCATGACTGCAATTCTGCAAGAGTTTCCCACCCTCATTAAAATTCCATTGAATGACCTTATATTCACACTTTCCAGCTTGCTTCAAGCAAAAGGCAGCTGCTCATCCATCTCAGCTGCTTTGGCTAACTCAGCTGATGGCTCCTGCAGCAGGGCAATGCACAAATTAAGGAAAATTTAGGTTTAGAAAAGCCTGTGAATCAGCAGAGCTCTGGGGCACTAGCCTCCAACAGAGAGATGATAAACAATCTGCTGGGAAGAAAAATCTTCAAAATGAACATCTAGACACAATCTTAGACCTAACTACAATAAAGATGGAAAATGTTGCACCATCTGAAGTGAGAAGTTTTTAGGCTACAAACTCAGCTTCATTCACCTCTTAGCATGAATGCACATTTAAGCAATTACCTCTCAAAAAAGCCTAACTTCAATGATATCCCGCTCCTCTCAAATTTAGACATAGCTTCTATTGAAGTATTTGTCTGTAGGTTCCAATGACCTCCACACAGTATCTTCTCACCCTTTACCTTCTATCTCTTCCTTTCTTTCCATCACCCTCCTGAATCAAAGCCAAGCCCTTGGAAATGATGAGTCCTGCAGCACATCTTAAGGTTCATCAATGTCATTAGTTAAACCTTATCTCTATTACTGCAGAGGCTTAGAAAGGATCATTAAAATAATTATATCTGTTCTGAACAATGGACTCAGCAAGGACTATGATATCCCAAAATCAATTAATCAAAAGTAATCAACTTGGCTATCATAAAGGAAGTTATAATATCAGACTCAATGAAGCAAAGGCTGATAAATCAAAGGTAAATTTAGGCAATCTACTTTTTATGATGCAGCAGGCAAATCAAGGACACTTCCTGTTTTAGGCAATTCGTTAAGCTGCCTACAAAAACATATTAATCATGCTTAAGCTCAACAGAAGAATGAATATGAAACACAGAGCAAGCCATGGGACACCAACCATGGAGTATACACTCAAAAGCATTCTGAAAAAAGCTATGTGCTAAGATACTGATGTCAAATCACAATAACAAAATGCATTTGAAGAGCAAGAGTTACACTCTTCTTTGACTTAAAGGAATGGCCAGTGTTAACTAATTTTCTTTTTAAAAATCAGGAACTAAAGAGAAATTAACTATTTAATGAATTAGCAGCTCATGGATTTATATATGTAAGGCTCACTGTGCTGTATGTAATATAAGGCTTGCAAGTGTTTATAGTGTGAAGTTTTATAGTTGTTTTTCTTTATCTCATCAGTTTCAAACACACTCCAGATCCCATACTCCCACAAGAATTTTCAAGATGGAGTGAGGTCCATGGCTACTGGGAAAAAGGGGGGGTCTTGGGCAAGCAGTCAAGGAGATACTTTCCAGAACCCACAGCTGTCAAGGGATCCTCAATAGTCCAACAAGTCTGAAATAAATGGAGGCATTCCAAAAGCTTTAAAAGAAAATTTTCATCCTGGGAAATTTTTCTATTTATTTCAAAAGAATTCTCCATCTGTAAAAATATTTCAGTGGGGCATTTACAACTCTAGCCACAGGAGAACCCTTTCAAGATCTTGTGGTGCGCACCACGACTTTCCCACAACTTCCTCGTGTGAATGGGAAAGCAGTGGTGCTCTCCACAGGACTGCCAGGCAGCCTCCACATGGCCCTGGTGTTTTGGAGGAGGTGAGATGAAGGACTGCTGCTGGAGGTGAAGCAGTCTGCACAGCTTTGCTCCAGTCTGCATCCAGGAATTTGGTTTTCTGCCTGCTTTGCAAGAACAATCCTGGGGCAGCATGCAAGGAACAGGTAAGAGAAGAGAAGAAAGCAGAGCCAGCACAGGGTAATGCATTCCAGCTCCTTGCCAGGCAACAGCACGGACAAATCCTGCTGCACTGAAGCAAGACTTGCATCCACACTGGACCAGAGTCATCTCCTCATGCAGGTAAACAAACTTCCAGCTGCTGTTTTCTTTCAGCAATTCCTGCAAGAATAGGTGTTTCTACATCTTTGTGGTGTTCCCTTATGAGCCCTCCCAGTAAAATACAGCCCATTTCCTCTCTCCTTCCTGCTGGCACCAGCTCTGAGCCCTGCTTGGCTGCCAGCTGTTTTACAGTCCTTCCTCTGAAGCATCACCCAGGAAGACCATGATGCTTTCTGACAGAGCACACCGAGGTGCTGAAATGAGGTGGGACTCTGCCTGTAGTTCTTAGTGTTTGAAATAAGAGATCCTGCCCACAGCTTTATCACAGACATAATCTACCTCACCACAGTGTCATGCAAACGTGCTGAGCACAGTAAAGCACAGAAAGGGAGATTAAATTTCTCTTCCAAGCGGTCTCCTAGCCCTAAGTGGTTCAAAAGATGAAATACTCCTGTAAATACATTAAGCGGAATTCCAGGAGAGATCTGAAGTACAAAGGCATAGGCAGAAGAAATGGAAAGGGAGAGACACAGAATATAATTAGAGGACTCTACAGGATAAAGCTATAGAGGAAAAAAATCCCCATCTATGCATGAAAGCCAAAGTACATCACAGGACAGCAGATCCACAAGGACAAATTGCTACACAAATAAACTATGACATTTATATCGGCTGTAATCAGTAGCTCCACTAAGCTGTGCAAGTCTATGATTTCATTCTTATTACTTCATATCTTTACTTCTTTAGAAAAATACACATTATTCATTACATGACATAATAAAGCAGAGGTTCAACTCACATAAATATGCAACTAACTCATCGACTATAATTCTTTACATTAAAAGCAAATGTGACTCAATACTGTTTAATCCTAACATTCTTTATAAAACATCTAAGGGTTCCTGAGAAGTTTTAAATCCTTGTAATTGATTCAGGTGTTAAAAAGAAAAAGAAGTAACAAACTGTTCTCTGATGCCCTAATTTAAGGAAACAGATATTTCAACAATTTTGTGTCTTGAAAGTGATGTGTCATCTTTGATGTCAATAGTCTGTAGATCTAAAGAGGAGAAGGATCAGTCCTCTCAAGAGAAAAAGAATTTCCAGAACCCTGTACATAGCAAGGTCTGTTTTATAAAATCTCATGCACTGTCAAAAGAAAAACCTTTCAAGACAAGAATTCATACATTTAGTTTAATGATGATGATGTTCTCAGCACTACAGCCAGAGAAGGCTGAGGGGGACAACTGTTTATTTTAAAGACTTCACATTGGTATTTTCAAGAAGAGCATATTAACCTCTGACTGTTCAGCTAATCATCCAGAGCACACTAAAATAAATCACAAGATTCAGAGATGTTTACAGGACTCTAATAAACTTACCCTCCTGTATAAAAAAAAAAAAATCAAAATATGTCCTATTATCTAAGTACTAAAGTAGTATATTTGCAGTGGAATTGTGCTAAAGCTGACACATATGCTATCCTGGTTATACGTACCGGGGAAGTGGCTGGAAGTGATCATACGGCATGATTTCTTTAAATCCATCACTGTCAAAAAAAAATAAATATTGCATCATTATTTCTCATACCCAAGACTGTATATCAAGTACATACTTTTATGTGATCATGCTTGAAGTAAGCAATTCCCAATGTGAAATGCAGGAATCTTACTTCATTACACATGAGCCTTATAGTGAACCTTATGACTTGTATAATCTTACCTTTTCTGCATGGATAAAGAACAATTCACCATACAGCTTCTCTATTTCATACCACCATAAAATATTAAACGAGCAAGCCTCCAGCAAAGAAATTTATCATCAGTGACCCTTTAGGTCTGTGTTACTTCATTAACAAAAAAATATTCACACACTTCTATCTGTAACAACGACTACTGAGGGACATGAGTGTCAGTGAAATAAATACATCACAAGATTACTCCTAGATAGGTTCTGAATGCTGCTTCTAGAGCTGCTTATTTGAACTGCATAGCATAGAGCAGCATAAAGCCTTACTTCCCATGCTAGGAAATATGGTATTATAACCAGTAGTACTTTCCTTTTCCTGACTGTATAAGCTAAATTTGCAAGGTAAAATATAATTACACCATTTCTTTCCCCTAATTTTCCCATTCCAGCTTTGGAACATTTGGCACCCATTGCCATCAAGCATTATCGAAGTCTTTCTGCTTCATACAGTGATCAACTCTCCAGGAAAAACTCTTGAAAGTCTGCACATCTCTAACTGTTAGAGGTCACTATCAATGATTATGTTCAACAGGAATGAAAGGAAATGGACAGTTTAGCTATAGGAAATGAAATCCATTGAGAGTGTTTCCTTTTCTTGCATATAACTCTAGCTCAGCCAGCTGGCATATTAATGTGAGGTTCTGTGACTTGATACTGTGATGTTATTTTAAGATTCTTTAGCACAGCCAGGAAACCTCACCAGACAATCCAAAAGTTAGTTTGAAATACTGTAGTGCAATTCAATACAATTTATGTGTACTGTAGCCTTTAAAATTTGGCACTAATATCCTGTGGCGTTTGTACCAAAGGATATTTACTTGGAATGATTTTTTTTAATGCCTAGTTTTAAAAAACCCAAACAAAGCTTCGATTATTAAATTGTCACACCACAGTACCCATGAAGAACCAAACTTTTATGGTAGGCAAATGAATAAACCAAGTTAAACCATATGCAAAACTTGCACTGACTGAAGCTTCTGTCTGGCTGTTGAGATGTCCTGAATGGCAGCATCAATAAATCCAAAAGTAGGCAAACCCTCTGTCCTCCTCACACAGCCTCACAAGATCTTCACACTAGTCCTGCACTACTCAGCAACAGACAAAGCAGAATTAGCCCTTTAGCAAACTGATATTTACAATATCTCTGTGTAAGCAAAATCATCTATTCTCCAACACTGAAGAAGTGCCACTCATCTCCTGGCAGAGGTAGCAGCCTATAACACACGCAATTACCAACCAAGATTAAGTAGTCTTAAAGATAAAAAGAATTGAAATTAAATAAATATAATTCCTGCTTCCTTAGTAACTGCCTGTGTCACGCACAAATTTATTTGCTATACAGACCTGGAAGGGCAGGGATCCATGTTGCACTCTTTCAGCTTGGGCTTTGGTTTCTTGTTTTCTGGATGATAATGGCAGTAGTGGTCAGGAACAACACGCTTCAGACGAATGTCCACGCACTCAGCTGAATTGAGCTGATAACCTAGGGCAGAAGCAAAGTTAAATGTTGTTAATGGAGATAAAGTAAAACAGCCTTTTCTCCCCATGGAATCAACTTTCTGTCTTACTCTTTTTTGGTTTGCTTTTAAACAAGGAAATAGGAAATGCACAACCAGACCTTCATTTAAGGCAATTCAGCACAGCAGTTATATTAACCTGTCTTAACACTAAATAAGCTTCCAGCTCTTTATTCTACTAATATTCTAAGAGTAGAGGTGCACACACTTCCTTCTGATGCAGGAATACTTGTACTGTACCAACTCACCTGTCAGAAAGCAAACCTATGAAGCCATGTGGCTCTAGTACATGTTCCACAATGTATAACTGCCCTCCTCCAAGGAGGAGTGACCAGTATGTTGGAGAGCTATAATAAACAGTCATTCATGCTAAAAGAAATAAATACTTGAGACAGAAAGCCAGAGGAATTGAAGATGGGATCCAAAAACATTGCTAAGGAACTGTAGAAAACCAAGAAATAGATTCAAGAACATTCCGAGTTGAAGAGCCAACAAAAGAAGACTTGAACTAACTACTCGGTAAAAAACAAATAATAAAATATGTGTGGAGACTGGTTGCAAGAAGGGATCTGAGTTTTATAAACCACTAGGTTAATTTTTGGCTAAGAAAAAAAGACTCATTCAAAAAAGCTCACTTGGACTTAAACTGAGGAGTGGAGGATGTTCTGGTATGTGCAAAGAAAAAAAAGTTTTAGACCACAAGAATTAAAATCAAACCAAGTCAACAAACTAACAGCACAAGTCCCTGCGCCTACTGACAATGCCAAGTATCATGTATCAGTGGCTTCATTTGTGTGTCTCTTGGCTGATCCAAAGTGTCATCATGCATGAGAGTGATAACCATAAAGAACTAAGCCATTCCAGTGCTCACAGCATCTATGCTTCAGTTCTTGTAAGTACTGAAAGGACCCAGAAGAAATGTCATTTGCAAACAAGAGAAACAATTTTTAAACACTCTTGGTCATTCAAGCTTGACTGTGCTTTCTGAGATGCCCCGTCCAACACGTAGAATTAAAGATAGAAACAGCATCCAAGTGAGGAATGGCAATGCACTCAATCCAAATCTGTGTTGTGAGGAACCTTTTCTTTTACTGCCAGTACCAGATGCCAAACTGACAATCTGGACACTAAATCCAGATAAATCTAAGATAATAGGTTAAAGCCAGGCAGCTGCAATACAAACTTCCCTGCATGCCATTCTTAATACTACTACTGTCATGACTGAGCAGCTCAGTTTTTGTGCTCCTTCAGTTCCTGTCCTCCCTGAGGATTGTCAAGCCCCTCTGATAAAGGTACCAGTTTTATATTAGAGGCAAGCAGCCACAAAGCAGGGCTTTGAACACCCTGGATGGTTTCAAAGAGATTGACATGTAGCTATAATTTTCAAGCCATAACAGCAGTCTGAATAAGGCTGGATTTGAGCCAATACCTTTGAAGGTAAATATGTCCCTTGAGCTATCCAGTGTTTACATGCAGTCCTCAAAAGTAACTGTGATGCTTTATACTTCTTCCCTTGTCAGACAAGTTAAGGAAAAAAAATTATAAACACAGTGTGATGGAATCATGGGAGGATATGCATTGCCACTCAGAGCTCCAGCAAGGATCACACTTCATGAGGCCAAGTATCTCATAAGATACAGTAGTTTCCTGTGGGACTGCATATCAGACACATATATTGTCTGCATTTCAGATCACAGGGAGGTGCAAATACCAAAATGGATGGTCCTTCAAAAGATCCCAGACTCTGCTTGTACTTTAAACATCTCTCACTCTCTTTATTCATGCCCCAAGTAACTATTTAAACCACATTTGCACTCTCCAGAAAATCCCTGTATCGGTATCACCAGCATCCTGCTCTGTTTTCCAGGTGACCTGGGAAATGCTAGCTGAAGGGAAACTGCTATCTGCAGTGTCAAACACCCCTCCTACCATGAGCTCACACTTTTTTTGCAGAACCAGACATGACAGGCTGTGGACCGGGCTGGAGGTGCAGAGGGAAGCTACACTTCATCTAAGCTGCAGTGCTTAAACCAGGAGTAGATGCTACAATACCACATGTGCTGCTCTAGCCACCATTGTGACTAATTGTCTAAAATCAGACAGCCAAAGGTACTGATAGCAGATGCTCTTTAAATTCTATTTATTTATTCTGCTTTCTGTATAACTAACTCCTCAACTTAAGGTTCTAAAACTCATCCTCATGTATACTACTGAGGCCAGAAATACTACTTCACCTCTTGATTGTTCTTATTTTAAAATCTCATCATGTCTCTCACTTTCCCCAAATATCTACTATGAGTTGCAATTTTCCATTTTGAATGTTGTATTTTTATTTCTTACTCAAGTGAACATCAGCTATGGAAAAACATGATTTCCAGTGACAACGTGTAAAAACCCCTGTGCTGATACCAGCTTAACCAACCAGCTTAGCTGCTGCTCTGTCGTTTATTTTGCTGAGGAATCACCAGTGTGCAGAGAAACACAAACATCCAATCACTAAAAATGCAGAACAAAGGTTGGAAATCATCTCCTTTTAATCTTGAGCTGTTATCACTGCTGAAGAATTGACATTACTTACCTCCTCCACACGTCACTGTGCAGGGGAAGAACTCTGTCTGTCTCCACTGATGGCTGATGGGTTGATAGAAGAAGAACTGAACCACACTCTCTTTTGATCCAGAGTACCTGGTCTGAAGAAATTTCCATTACAACACACATGTACACTGCTCATGCCATTTCAAAACAGAGTTCATGCATAATAGCAGTGCAAAGTAAGATGATGACAGACATAAAACTTCTAGAAAGTCTAGAGCAGCCATTAAATTTAGGCTCCCAATAGTCAAACATTTGAATGTGCTTTGTTTTTCAAATTATTTGAGGCATTAATGTGACCATTTGATTATCTATCCTCAAATAGCAAAGTTCTTAACTGAATTATTTTAGTTTATCTCTTTGTTAGCAACAATTTTAAAATCCACTGCAGAAAGAAGGCTAAAAGTGATCCAAGCACACTGTCAGACAAGTCTAGCTGCACATGATACTGGAGATGCAAAAGGAAAACAACTGGAATTCTATTTCTAAAATGTGACAGGTAAAGACAGGCAGTCTGATAATACTGAAACTTCTGCCACTTCCAATGGCAAACTGTATGAGTGCCTTCCTTTGGCAGTCAAATACCGATATGCTCCTACTTATAAATACCCCTATGTGTGATGCAAGCCACTGGTTTGTGTTCTGGACAGAAAAGCAATTTAAAAGGATTGGAAATTGTCAGTGGCTGGATTAGCAATGTCTGAGGGGGATTGTAGGGTGCTGCTGGAAGCAGTGCTCAGGTTCAGTAGGTGGCAGTCTGCAATTGGATTAGCACTGCACAAGGTCACACTGTTACACTTCCAGCAGTATTGAAAACAAAAATCCTGCCATTTTTACCATTAAAGATCCTGTGGTACTTTCCACCAAAGGAAAGACATGAATCACATAACATTTTAATTTGCTTGGATTTTCTTGGCATAAATGATCTCTGGACTGTAATTAGGATTTCTTACTTGCTAGCTAGAAGATTTTGTTGTATTGCTACAAGCTGATGGACAGCCATCACTGTGTTGCACATACTTGCAATAACTTTGTAGATTTTGTACATTCACACACCCCACCTTGATAATGAAATCTGCTCCAAGAGGCCCCTGGATCTTTATGATTTCCCTGTCTGTACTCTTCTGAAATTCAACAGTTGTATTTTCAATGACAAATGTTCCAGGAGCATTGAAACTGTGCTCTCCCTTTTCTCCTTGTAGTGTTTTTGACTCTATAACTAAAGAAGAAACAGGCAATTAGTAAACTTACACAGGTTTTTGTTTTCAAGAAAGTCAGAAAGTAATGTTTACAACTTTGCCTTGCAAGTACCAGCTGCATACACACAGTAAAAACACACCCAGAGAATCTGTGAGAATATTAACTGCTTCAGATTATAGGCTGATAGATAATTGCAAGACAAGTCAACACAGGAATATCTGTCTGAACACACTATTCTTTCATACCAGAAGCACTTCTAAGACAGTTTTTCCTACACCAAGTGCTCTGTAACACTTGATATAAGCAATAGCTTGAGCAGGAAAAGCTGAGAGAAACTCAAAATTGATAGAATCAATACAGAGAAAAATACCTCATACTTTCATGCAACTCAAAAGCCAAGCAATCTGAGCAATCAGTCTCCAGAGAAGCCTGAACAGTGCCAAACCCACCTGACACTCACCTCAATACCTGAATCACTGCACCAAGATCCTTAAGTCAGCTTTGAGTATTCCCCATGTGAGGAAAAAGCAGGGCCAGGAGGTGGGCAGCTGCAGGGTACGGCCCTTTCCCAGAACAGCTGGTGATGAAAACCCTTTCTGAATTGTTCTCTGCTCCTTGGAAACAGATTGAACTAACAGCCCACAGCCTCCAGAAGACAGATGAAGCATTTTAAGATTAAATCACTTCCAGAAAACTGACTGAACTGTAAGTGGACAAAGCTAAAGGAAGATATTCATAACGAAGGTAGAATTTTGGGCTCTGTGTAGTACAGCATAGAGGCACAGCAAGATGCATGACTTGAAATACCCTGGTCTGGTTACAATCTACCAGAGCACTCTATGAGAAAAGCATGAATCTCAGATGAGCTCAGGGCAAGCTAAAAGGAATCTTTTGATGAGCTATAAATACCCTATTTCTCCTACTACCTTGCCTTTTTTGGTACTTTAAACAAAGTTACCTAAGTCAGGCTAGACCATTTAGGTTAAAAGCATGTGGTTTTACCTGCACTGAAAACATACTCTGAATGCTGCAATCCATCATTAACTGTTTTCTTCCTCCATATTTTTAAACAAATATGCATTCTGGAGCACCCCAACAAAGAGAATAAAGAAATTATAGAATGAATTATATTTCTTGAAAACATACCACCATTATCCCAAGTTTCTAAGCATTAGGTTCCACTGTGCTCATAGGTATAACAAAGATCACACACATGGCTGGAAGGAAGTCTCAGGAAGGATTTTTTTCTAGGAAATGACTCTATGTTAATCACAGGGTATGAATCTAGTGGTGAATAAAACTTTGTCAAAGAGAAAACATAAATCTCTGGGAATCAGTGTGTCCCACTGTCCAACACATTCCCATTAGGAGCTAACAGATATAAACCAATCCTAGAAAAAAACAAGTATTTAGATGATTACTACATATTTCTGTTTGTCAGTTTTATGGAAGTGTCCTTTCCTGATTATCATTACAAAATTCCTTTAAAATATATGAAACTCAGCATTCTTGGATTAAGCTTCTGCAAGCATTGATCCCAAACTTCATGCTTAAATTACAAACTTACTGCTAGATCACAAACACTGCTTAAAAGTAAATAATAATGCATGGTGCGTGTTATTTTCTCATTTTTTAAAATAAGTGTAAAATCAAATCCTAAGTACTTCCAACTCAAAATAAATTCAGTAAGATCCTCAGGAGTACAGGACCCTTTTGAAACTAGCATTTAAGGCATTACAAGCCAGCTGGTGCAAAAAGATGATGAAAATGTTTATATAGTGACATAACATAATGATGCTTATTGGGAGCAATTCCATCTTCAAGAACTGTTCATTTCTTGATTTCAGAGAATAACTGATAACACAGGTTTGATCAGCTGGTTTCATGACAAGAAAAGAATTCACCAAATGTTTCTTTGTTCTGCAGAGTCCTGTTACACTAAATACCTGGAAAGTTTGACATCAGGAGGGAGTAAGCTTCCCCATCCTAAACCAATTCCCTGAGACTCCAGATGTGAAGAGTCACATGGACAGGGAATTCTCTTGAGTGCTCACCTGTTTCTGTGCCTAGGACAGTCACCAGTGCCAAAGACCTATAACCATCTGTGTTTAGTTACTTTCCCTCCCTTGACAAAAATGGCAAATGCCTTGCCCAGCTGTGGGCAGAAGCTCCAAGGCTGAAGCCCCCATTCTCTTGGTGGCAGGAAGGAGCAGGGCAGTGAGGCACAGGAAACCCACTGCAGGAACCTCCCTGTGCATGAAGGAGTTCCCAGGGAAACAGCTCCTGCTATCAGTGCAATGAACAGCAAGTATGGTGCTGCCCAAAAGCTGCTTCTTTGTGATTCATATGTAGGTAGCACAAAAACAAAGCATTCTTCTCAAAATGCAAGCAAAAGCAGCACCCTGCTCCTCTGAGCATCTGTCAAAGAGCAGTGCACAAACCCACTGCTAAAGGCTGTCACATGATGCAAATCTCTGTGAGCAGAGAAAAATTTGACAAAAAGAAAAACATTTCAGTTCCTTTCAGTAACGTTTAACCTCCCTAAGTTCACGAACTCAGTTATCTAGCATTAGCCACTTGTAAAAATATTAGCTTCTGGTTTTCCTGTTTCTTCTGCTGGAGGATTAATTTCAGGGAACTTTAGTCTTACTTTTGATTCTAATGCTCTTAAAACAACTACTAGAAAAGCCATGATACAGTCCAAATCAAAAACAAAGCCAACACAATGAAACATTTTATTCAGACCCGTTTTTGTGCTAATTACTTGCTTATTTTCCACCAAACCTTTCACCAAACCCTAGCAGGCAGAAGTACAGGGGGGGCATATTTGTTAAAACCCCAAAGTAACATCCTGATGAATCTGCTGCCTGTCTTTAAGTGCCCAGAGGCACAAACAAAGTACATATTCTAACCAGCTACAAAGAAATGCAGTCCTTGCTCAAACACTAACTACAGGTTGCAAAACAATGCTCAGAGCATTTGTTCCAAATCTGTTATGTGCTACATCTCCAACCACATTTCCATTTTTGATTAGTCCAGCAGCTGTGCTTTCCTGGAACAAGACCAGATCATAAACCCAGGATGAAGCCCCACTGAACACAAGATAAAGGGAATAGTGCCAGACACTCCATAGTTCTTTTCAAGCTTTTGCTATTGCTGCTGACTCTACTTGAAGGACAAATATATACTGGCAACAGGAGGCAGTATAAAATTTTAACAGTAAGTAGTCCCTGCTTCACCTGTTAAATTCAACTCCTTGCAAGCCAGGAAAAACATCTCTGACAAATGGAACCTGTAATAATAGGTGATTTTTTTTTTTTTTAATTCTGGCTTTAATTAAAGCAGCACACCCACACAAATGTTGATGAAGTTGCAGCAAAGGATCATTTGGCATCTTCTGTTAAGTGACAAACACCCAGGAACACGGACAGTGGGAAGGTGGAGAAGCACCTCTGGAGCATCAGCTCTTGGAGACCTGGCTAGGAAACCAGAAGCAATTCTCACCTCCCTCCCCACAACAGCTCTCAGTTGTTTTTTACCTCTGCAATTTTAATTTTAGGTAAAAAATGTCTAAATCCTTGCAGATTTGCAAACAGATGTGCTGGTGGAAGTGGTTAAAGGAACATTTCACAATTCCTGTCCAGCTAGAGAGTGAACTAACAAAGGTGATGCCAAGCCACAGAACCACCCTGGGTAGGAAGCCAGGAGCACTCTGTACTCAGTTACTGAGTTGCTGCTGCATTCCTCAGGAGCTTTCCAGAAATCCCCCAAGAGCCACTCAATCTAGTACTTTTTCCTCATACAAAGCTGAAACAACAACTTCCTTCTGCAGAACTACTTAAGAAAGTCCAAGAGTCCTGACCTGAACTGGTCAGAATCACTCCTTCATACATCCCCTCAACAGTTTTAAAAGAATATTATTTATTTCTATATAAATTCAGCTTTGTAATTTTTTTTATATAAGTAGTATATCCAGAAGTTATTGTCACTCTGGAGCTGTTCTGAAGAGGGAGTTTTATTTCAGTTTTTTTCTTTGAAAGGATGTGACAATATATTTTTGAAAGCAAACAAACTGATGAGCAATTTTCAAATAAAATGCATTTTTTACTTCTGTTTACATAACTCAGAGCTTAAGTTCTTTTTATTTCTATGATCCAGACTACATCTGTTTAAAAAAATTGTTCAAAGTTAAATGAATAGCTTATCTCATTGCTTGGTATAGCAGTACCTCTTACCATTGAAAGCATCAATTCTCTAGGCAAACTAGGCCTATGGATAAGGAAACTGCCATAAATATTGCCATCATTCTTATAAGAAAATATTGGAAAACAACTGTCTTACAAAATAATAAACTGTTTATCTTAGGTGGTATGTAATGACTAAAAGAATTACATGGAAACAGGACTTCTGTAGTCGTTCTCCCTACTTCATTTGGAACTAGATCACTTGTCAGAGGCTTCAGCAGAAATCTGGTGCTGAGTTACTCAAGGGTTGTTGGTTCCTCACATAATCCTCTGGAAGTGTTTTTCTTTTGTGTTGTTTAAGAGTGTACTGTATTTGAGATGCCTCATATTGGTTTAAATGGAAGGAATAGAAACCACCTCCATGTACTCTATTTCCTTTTACCAAGTAAACGGATTATCTCCAGGCTGGATTTTAAAGATGGGAAGAGGAATCAAGGTATTGAGGTCATGGTCTTACCCATATTTTCCAAAGTTTGGATGAGTTCAGATACAAGGTTCTGTTTTCATCCTCTGCCTATGTATAAATACATAAAACAGCTCAGTCATACCGAGGTGTGCTGGTCCTTTCAGGGTAATTCTCACACTGCGACTCCCATGTGGTACAGCAATCACAGTTTCTTCCCCTACAAATATTAAAGAACTGGTTTAGAAATTATCTTTCATCGGGGAATTTGTACATCACATAATTAGACTGAAAACCCTCAAATGTGTCTAAGAAAATATTTCACAGCTTTCACAATTTTTCTATTAAAAATAAGTTGCTATTTTATTAAGTACAGTGTACTGAGTCTGTTCAATATGTCATGCAACTATTAAGACCTACAAATGGACTTGTAAATCTTGCTTTCTCTTGAAAAATAATTTGCTTATAACAATAACAACTGAAATGTCAGTAGTGTATTAGGAACATATTTACACTCTGTTGTCCCAGTTTTATTTTCTAATCACTGAATTGACATAAGGAATCTGCTAAGTAGTCCTTCCCCCTTACAAAAATCTGCAGCTGTTCAGTCTCATTTTGCCCACACCTCATTTCCTGCTGCAGGTCACAACTTTAATAAGTGGCAGGACTTACAGGAAATAAATCATCTACTTAACACTAACCCTTAACCAATTACAGACCAGTTAAGAGCAAATATATAATAGCTATAAGGTACATGTTATAACGGTGTCTGCATCTAACTTACCATATAAGATCATTTCTTCCAGTAAGAGGCACAATTTAAAATGAACTATAAACCAAACCAGCCCCCAACAGGACATATCAATACAAAACAGCTCTTGGCTGCCTGAAAGGCCTCTTCATATATAAATGTGCAACACACTTACTTCAGTGCATTTTACAAAGGCAGAAAGTTATTACTTCTCATTTCAAATGTAGGAAATCTGTGATTTGCCTGAGCAAACTGATTCACCAGTCAAACCAACAGGCTAGAGACCCTCATGCCAACAAAAGCAGTGCTCTCAGAAAAGGGTATCCACAGGGATAGCCACAAAAGGAAGAGAGAAGCATCCAAGGAGCTGTCACCCATTTCCATCATGGCCCAAGTGCATCTCTTCTGCAAGGCAGGCGCTGCCACACGTGCCCTCTGCAGCTGCAACACGAGATGCTCTGTTTGGTGATGAAACTAATGCACATTCAGTGGCTGGTGCAGAGGAAGTTCCTTTTTGCAGATTCAAAATGCAATGTGTGTTGAAAGTCAGTGATACACTGGCTCCAGAATTACTCATAAAATATTTAGAGGAAGAACAGTTGAGTTTAGTTTTAACTAAAAAAATAGTTTAAAAAGGTTTCTTTCCACTTTAAACTGGACCCCTTTATAGTAGATGCTAAATTATCAGCTTCTGGTTTACATCTCCTTAGCATAAGTATGATTTCCTGCCAAATGTTCAGAATACTTCAAGCAAATACTGCAATTATTTTTTCTGAAATAAACACCTTCTTATGTTACAGTTTTTATATCGTCAATTTCTAGGAAGGACATTGAAATATAACAATTTATTTTGGATGTAATAAAATATGAGCTTTATTAATTTCATTCTTGTGTACTCCACCAGAGTGAAAAATACTACAGTAAAACAATAATACAACTAAGGACTCCTGGAAAAAACATTAACTACTGAACCACTTAATATCTTTTTGCATCTTGGTTTTTCATCAGAGGAATTGCTAAAGATAGCCAGGAGGTAGTGGGTGTGTATATCTTTAAAGTAAGGAAATAACTACTGAATTCACATGTGCTCAACAGTATTTGAGAGAAAGCAGGTTTGAGGGGCCCATCTGTGCTTACTTGGTGGGGAATTGCATCCCATCCTGATAACAACCAAGGGTCAGTCACAGCACAAAACCCCCAATAAAGTCAGATGATGGCCAGCTCAGAATACATGACCTGCTGCTCTGAAGGGGAGCCGAGGGCAGCCCGTGCTGCAGGGACACGGCCTGGGTTTGCAGATGTGCACACATGTGCAGCACTGCTCCTCTGCAGAACAACAGCGTCCATCTGCTGAGCTTCCTGCACCTCCCCACAGGCAGCTCGGCTGGCCCCAGCAGACCCTGCAGATCCCTTTCCAGGATGCCTCACATTCCTTTAGCAGTACTACAGACATTCCACCCTCACCCAAGCACTCTCTGATATGGTCCAAAAGTCTCATGGGGGTGCTAAATTTGGTGTTTCTCTGCGGCAGAGACAATATTACCGGCAAGCGTTTTATTTGCATTAGGGATGACTGAGCTCACCGCCGCAGCAGCAGGCAACCTCTGCAGCCCACAGACCTGTCAAGAAGTCTGACAGCAGATTTTGTAACCTGACTGAGATAATTATGACCTAGGGCAGTCTTTCCTTGAGATGAAGTAAATTACAGGAAAAAATAAGTGTGAGATTTTTGGACTTCTGAACAGAGATGAGGGTTTGGAAGAAATGGGACAGAACTGACTCAAGGGACTCCTCCTTTTCCTAGGGATGGTTTTGAAACAATAGTTAAGGTTGTCCAGGTCTGGCTCCTAAAAAATTATATATTCCAAAGGTCTCTGGTTCTCAGTTGAATGTAATTCATATTCTTAAAGAAACACAAGGCTCTGTAAAGCCATTTAAAATGGTTATGCTGTACATTTCCCATTAAATCAGTAGGGTCCACACTGCTAAAAGCAGTGAACTCCTACAAAAACATAAGGGGAAATTGCTACCCTGAAATCCATACCGAGAATTTTTGATTAAATTTTTTTCCCCCTACAGTATTTCATTGAAAGTTAATTGCTGACCTTTGTCTAAAGATGAAAACAAATTACCCCAAAATCATCTGGATCATGCAGAAACACCAGACTCTAACATATGAGGTCAGATTAAGGTTCACCTTAAAAACTGAGAAGGAGGTGAGATATTGTCTCTCTTTTCTAACACTGCTTTCAGGACAGGGATTCCCAGCAGCCTGTGGAGTCATCTCCCTCCACTCTCACCCAGAGACTCTCAGCAAAAGTGTGCACACAACACAGCACTTGCTGATTAAGCTCCTGGATTACTTTTACTTTAGATGTCAAGGTTTGATCCTGTTTCTATGGTGTTAATGTGGATTTAGATTTTGGATCTCAATGAGAGCAAGATCAGACTCCCTGCTATGGTAAGACTGGGAGCTAATCCCCAGGATCAAAATAAAGGAGCCACATTCCTAAACTCAATCCAATTCAGCAGGTTTTATTTATTTTTCCATGTGGGCCATGGTGGACCCATTTACTGTTTCACATATGGGCCAGTTGGGATTTTTCCCTCTCTCCTCTTATAGCAGGCCAGAGGTTTATTTCAGGTCTATAAAATGTGTTTCTTTCTATGTATTTGCTCAGAACTTATTTGCTGGCTCCCTGGTTCTGATGGAAGACCTTTGTGCTCTCAAAAAACAAAGAGTAATCCAGGGACAACTACAGCACACAGGAACTAAAAATCTCAAAATATTTGGAACCTTATTGCAGTGGCTTCCCTCATCCACTCTGGCATCAGGCATAATTCCAGAAGGCACTGCTGCTGGGCTTTGTGCTGACCTGCCTAATGAAAGCAAACCCAAATGCATGCACTGGAGAAAACATAAAAGACATGCAGTAAACAGCCCACCAAGAGAATGGATCTTAAGGAAATGCAGTACAAAACAAGTCATGAAATAGCCAACATTCTTACTAAGAAATCTCTTCAAGACAAAAGGATCCATGAAAGTACAGAAGGAGGCTTTATACTATCTGTACCAGCCTCAAGTAAACCCACCAAAGTAAAGGGATGTCTAGACTGAAACAGCTGGTGCTGGAGACCCAGCATCCACACTACAGAACTGCAGGTGCCTCGTTGGGACTAATTCTAGTCTGATTCCATGGACTGGATGTCCTAGAGCTGCTGGAGAACATTGGCTGCTTTTCTGGGACACATCTTCTGGTTTAGCTTCATCCAAAAAATTCCAATTTATGCTCTGCAAGACCACTCTGAGATGTGAACTGATGAACAGTATGTTAGGGCCATGGTGAAATTTGCCTCAAAAACATGCTCCTTATCCATACTGGAACACGAATGCATTGGCATTCTATCCCTCCCCACACACAGTTTCCCTGCCAAACCAGTCCCAATTCCCTCTTCTGGCTCTACAGATAGTTGATTTTCCCCTTCCTCTCCAAGTGTTTTTGACTCCATCTCCCACCCAGATTCCTTATCTAATCTCAGTCTTCTCTTCCTCTTTCCTTGACTCAGCGTGTCTGTACAGGCAGTCCCACAACCTCCACCCACCTTCCCACATCTGTCTTTCCTTCACTGCATCAACTAATGGCAAATTTTCCTGTTCAGCTCATCTCATCTTTCCCTCTCCTCATGTGATCTCATCACTCCCTGTCATAAGTCTGAAGCTCAGGACACTGGAAGCTCTCCCCAAAATCTCTTCTGAATGCCTGAATGTGGGGTAGGAGGCATCACAGAGTTCATCCCGTGGCACCTGGTCCACGCTGCAGTAAAGCAGAAAGCAAGAGCAACACAATGTGTTCTAAGGAGGCTACACACATGCAATCTGTTTGCAGTCAGGACTTGTAACAAGCTAGAAAACACTTAAAAGGATAAGTTTTCAGAAATTTTAGCCGTTAACATCCAAGAAGATTCCACTGAAACTGAAGGAAAAGGTTGGGATTTTTGTAAAGGTTGTAGTAAAATATGTGTTGATGTTCACAGACATTGCAAAAGACTTATCCATGACCAGAAGATCATTGCCTGCCAAATTTCAAATCCCTGATCTGTGATCAAGTCCAACAATGGGGGGATTTTAAGGCATATTAAATAAAAGGTTTCAAGAATGTTTTGACAGTGGGAAACAACATGTTTTTCTCCTCTCTGTCCTTGGAATATGCTGAGTTGTTTTGGCTGAATTTTCTCCAAAACACATAGCACCTGGCATGAGAAGTTACTGACACAACTGTCTAATTTTGGAAAATAATCCTTCATATAAAATGAAGTATCAGGCGTCTTTGACAATTGGGGTTGCTAGCTCCATGTATATTTATTTCAAAGAAGGAAAAAAATGTGAGGTAGGAAGTTGTCACAAAGTTGAGCTGGCTGATGACACAGAAGAGGGAGCTGTGCCAAAGGCCTCTGTTTAGATAAATGACCAAAGTGAAATTAGGTTTTTGGTTATGCTTGGGGATGATGGCATCACGTGAGAAGAAGCGACCAATGGTATATTACACAAGTGCCACAGGAAATAAAGCACATGGCAAAAGGAAATTCAAACAGTTACAAAGCTATCACCAGTGAAAGCTTTTATGAGAAGATCTTCAGCAAAACATCAAGAAAGGCAAAACTTGCAAGTATCTTGCAGTTTGGGAATCAAATAAAACCAGACTGGGATCAGTCCATGCCCTCGACTTCACCCCCCACTGAACCAGCATCTTGTTGTCTGTCTTGGTGTCAGAACCAGAACATTTCTGGCCAACAGTGGAGCAGAAAGGAGATATGAGGGCCCAATCCAACAATTTTTCCATGTGTACAAAGTGCAGTTGAGTTAATGGGAGTTCCATGCATTTAGTACTAGAAACTTCAGGCCCATGATATCTCATTTCCCAGTGGGATGGTACATTTTACAACCTATTACACTTTTTGTTTGAATATCGTTAGTCAAACCTTTAATCATTTTACCAGAATGTTAGAATCTGGCTTGCTGACAGAAGTTTAACTTACTTTGTCTTTCAAAGGCAATTAAGTGTTAGTGGAAAAAATAAACTTTTGAAATAATTGTTCCTTTCATTTTTTCAAAACAGTAAGCTCCCTTTCACTGCTGTTTAACTTTCTGATCAAAGACATTAATTTAATGTAAAAACATATAAAAAAGATAATAAAACAAAATTACTCCTTCATGAGAAATCATTTGCTATCAATGCCTACATTTCTTTCTTTTAAAATAAGGGCTAAGATAACCAAGCGCTTTATTTTCACTTATGCCTCTTTTTTATGTTAAAATCTTTGGCTTTTGCTTTCCTTCCAGTTTTTTAATTTGCTTCATTGAACAGTAAAATTTACATCCTGCCACAGCCTTAAGCTCCCTCTTAAATACATTTCTGTCATGTGTCGATATTTTCTCAACACTAGTTCTGAAAGCTTCCAAATGACTCTTTGGAAGATAATGTGCCTCCCCTCACTGACATTTTACCACAAAGAAAGGATGGCTTTATTTCCACATTTCATTCACACACAGGATGATTATATGGAACTCATTGCATAGTGCTGAACAACTTGAACCAAAATATATCTTGGCACCATCACAATAACCAAGAAAAACATCAAGTTCTGAATTTAGTATCATGTGGATTGTTTTGCTTATGCCAGTGGTAATTCATTCATATCATCCAGCCTACTGCAGTGCAAGATAAACCCAAAACTTGGCAAAACTGACATCTTTCCTCAGAATAGTCTTTCTTGGTCTTTAATTTTAAAGGACTCTTAAGGAGACACTGAGTTATGACAGAGGAAACTGAACCATGGGCATTCTTCAAAGCAATGGGAGACCTTCCACCAAGTGATGTCAGCTCTTACCTGAGCCAGAACACCACAATAAAATTAATATTTTTTTGTCATAAAATGACAGTTTCAAAACCAGATCCTGTCTACCACTTTGTCTTTACTGTAGTAGTTACATCCTAAGTAGCAATTAAATGTGAAACTTTCTATTTCACTTATCATGAACTATCCAATCAGAGCCACCAATCCAAAAAGTTTATTTGGGCTGCCTTAGAGCCAGCTACGGTATCCCCAGGAATCATCCTTCTCCAGGAGAATCCCTGGTGCTGTAAAGCTGGAATAGACAACAAAAATCCCTTCAATTCCAGCTGACCTTCACATCAGAAAGGGAAAGAGCTATTTTTTGCACATCCCTATATATCTGTGTCTATCTATAGACACAAAACAAATACAACTTGGAGACACTACAAAAATATTTGCTGTACAAGTGCTTGATCTATGCTGCTCAGAAGTTCTGAGTCTTTGATATGGCAAATGAATAAAAAGTGGCCCCCCATGAAAATTCTTTTTCAGCTCATTGTAAGCATTCAAGACATTTTCTCACTCTTTCATGATGAAAAATTTTATAAATTACTGAACTACACTCTCCCATCAATAAGAAACACCTTTAGTCAAAGCAAGGCAAAGGCTAACACTGATAGACTGTCTAATATGTAAAAAAGGCTCTTTGGCTTGTGGAAAATTATCCCATGACTTTAAAAGTCACTGCCACACAACCAGCCACTTTTTAATTTAGATTGTCTTTGCTATACACATGCATTGAATTACAGAAATTATGCTCCTGCACAGTGGTACCAAACACCCTTGCAGGGCAGTACAAGCCACCACACTGCAAAGCAATGAGCATTGAGATAACAAATAAACTACTCCAAGTTACATCCAAACTGAAGCATACTGCAAACAGGGGCATCAAAAACCCCATGGGAATAGTTATATGTGCTGCAATAAGATTTTAGCATGATTCAATATACAAAGCTCTTTCAAAATCAGCGCACGAGTGAAATCTTTGCAGGCTGAAATACAATATTAAAATATAGGCAGCTGTCAGAGGCAGGGGCTTCATCCATTAAAAAGAAAAGCTGGTTGCATTTGAACTTTGAGCACTGACTTTAAGAGCACTCTTTTATCTAGTAACATTGCAGGAAGGTGTTTAACCCCAAAGGCCCCATCTCCATGTGACAAATACACAATGTGAGTTCAGAAAAAGAAAAAATGATGTGAGGCAACTATTCATATGATAAACACATGGGACATGTGCTGTGAGATTCCAGGGAGCATCATCTGTGAGGGTGGAGAACACCAGTGTCAGAGGGGAGTCTCTGTTTGGAAAACTTTGCCTGCATATCCAAATAGCCAGACTCTTCAGACTCCATAAAGGGTCTAATGCCAATGCCCCTCCCCTTCTATATTTTATATTTTTGATATTACTGAGACCTGCAGACTTACTCCCAGTAAGGTGTTAATTATTTTGAGAAAGAATGGTGGAATTTGAGCCAAACACATGAAAAAGAGATGGAAGTATTAGTCCCTTTCACTTTGTGCTTTTTGTACTATACAAGTAGGTACTTGCCCCTGAAGTTCAACTGTCATTGGACACCACAGAAAAAACAAAAAACAAAACAAAAAAAAAGCCACAATGAAAAAAAAAAAATTAAAGTTAATTTGAAAACCAGGTAGTTACAAGCACAGGCCACTATTTCCATAAAACCATCTATAAGATGTTTCCATGGATTAATAGCATTGCTTCAGCATCACATATACTGCAACATGAGGATACCCTCTAAAATAAGATGTACATCTTGATGGTTATTCCTGATAGAATGAATTGAGTAGCTCTATTAAAAAAAAAGCATATCTCAAATTCTTTCCTAGCTATACCCTAATGTGTGGTATCCCTCATGGAATTTCAGCAGACTAATCTAGCACAGACTTTAGAATAAGTAGCTTTGTAAAAGTGCAAACAAGTATCTGGCTAAAAGGTCACTGCAATATGCATGCTGATATACAAGCAGAAAACACAGTCTTGGATAAATCACCACAGGATCAATTTGCAACCTACTTTTTTCTGGTGAGACATGTGCCTTAGCTTGTCCCCTCACAAGCCTGCACGTTGAGCCATCTCCTGCACAGATTCCACAGTTGTCTTCCTTGGCATTGCTCCCAAGTTGTCGATCACAGCCTACTGCCTGCCAACATCAACACCACAGTCAGAAGGAGGGCAAAGCTGTAGTAGACATGCTCAGGTTTCTGGAATTTTATTTATTATGTTATCCTTTTGATTTTATGAGTTGGCCTCATTCTATCAAAGCATATCTTGCCATTTAGGATTTTAAAAGCATGCTGTCATTTCCATGATTTTAATGATGAACCACAACAACTGATATATGAAGCTATTCAAGCATAGGAAATACATGAATCCATTTCCCACTACTTATTTGAATGAATACCATTGAGCATTATTCTTTCCAAGACAAGGCAGAACTATGTTATTTACAATTTGGTTTTCATCACCTGTTTAATTATGTCTGAGAAAGATTATTTAATTGCATTTGTCCTGAGTTAAAAATTTAAAGGGCACTCAGCCCTCAGCTTCACAGACAGGCAGTTGAGGGCAGTGCTAACAGTCTTGGCCATTCAGAATTTAACTGGCACTTGTGTACAACTAATTGCCATTTACATCAATGTCAATTACATACACATTTGCTAACCAGCTTTTAAAAACTTGGACGAGTCACTTCTCACCTTTGGATTTTTCTGGTTTATGAATATAAGACCCATTCTATAAAACTTTCCAAAGATTATTATAAAAACACCCAAACTTAAACACTGCCAAAAATTCAAAAAGCAATTTTAAAAAAACCCTGTCAACTGAAAACCCTCCAAATTATAATGAAAACATTTTTCCAGGCTTTTCTTTTTCTGCATATCAGTCAACTCCACAAGAAAGATGGGAGTGAGAATGGAAAGACAAAGAATAGACAAAAATTGACTAAAAGCAGCTTTCTGATGGATGGAAGATAAATATTGGGCCTCACCTATCTTACTCTTTACCATTTCATAGAAGAATCTTTCAGGGAGTACCAAGCCCTGAACAATGTGGTGAAAAGCTGATCTCCAGCTTCAAGTTGTCTCAAGTCAGCCTACCTGGCTCTTACATTCACATATGCCTGAGAAGGGCAGCTAATTTGTCATGGGTGTATATATTTAACAAAACTCCAAACTGACACATGGATAGAAAACCCTCTGGAAACTCAGAGTTAAAAGCAGTGCTAGAATTGTGAAACTGGCCAGCACACGCCTCTTCCTATATAAAAATGCTTGGAAGGGGCAGTCTCAGCTGCCAAGATCCTGCATCTGTGCTGTGCCAGAACTGACACACGATCCCCTTGGAGAGGTGAGGATCCAGTCCACACGTAAGAGGCAGGGCTGGGTCTTCCAGTCTGAGTCAACACACACACACAGACACACAAATCACACACATCCACTGCCAAACACGGAGAAATGCAATCTCAAAGTTTCAGATGTCTGTGGAAAAGAAAACAAAGCAGCCCCACCTCCCCCTTCAGCCCCTTTCCCTTATTTTCCCGATTCCTTACGGCCTGAACTCCCTTTAGAGGAGGGCATTAATGGGGACAGTTTACAGTCCTTCACTTGAGAGACCTGCAGGGAAGGCATCTCCTCCCTAAGGGCTTCAGATTTTCCAGAGAAACCTACATTAGCGGCAGGAAATTATTTTATTCCTGCAATTGAAGGAGACCTTAATTCTAGCCCAGCAAGGAATTAATTTTAAAAATAAATAAGCCACTTAACACTAACAGTAAATCATTTGGGTTTTAACAAAAACTTAGTTGTAAAAAAAAAAGCAAATGTGCACACGTGTGAACTCAGACCATCTCAGAACAGGTGCTTATTTACCACACAGGAGGCATGTGGGAACACTGCACTGTAATTTAGGCATGGATTATAGATTAAAGTATTTGCACTTGAAGTTGTCTTTAGCATTAGGTCTGGGCTCATTATTGACAGCCAGAAAAACATAAAAAGAAAAAGGCTTCGAACAAATGACTATAAACAAGTCTACCTTCCCACTTTATAAACAATCAACATTGAGAAATGAATGAAAACACCATTTAAGAAAGAGAAACTGACTGGGCCACTCTGTGAGTCAGAAAGCAGATGAAATTTCATGGGATATAATAATAATGTGCTCGACAGACACATTTGCCTCAGCATTAACAACTCTTTGAGCTCCCAGCTCCACATCAGAATTTTTTTTCTGACCCTTGAAAGTTCCCGTGCTTTTCCATTCCAATCCATGGAAGGGGTCTAACTGCAGACCCCCAGCTGGCAGAGCTGTTGCATGGATTAATCTCCTGAAGTCTGTGAAGCATGCAGATGGTGCAGTGATGGAGACCATACCAGTGGTTGAAAGAGTCTATATTTCTCCTTGGAAGACTTTTTAAATTGTTACTGCTCTCCACTGATTTTCTTGCCCTTATTCACATAAAGACACTACTAGAACATGGAGCTAAATTGTATCACTGCAAGTGTAATACCTCCACAAATATCTCTAATACATCTCTGTTTCATACTGAAATCTCCTTTTCTATATATTAAAAAACTGTTTAATCACTCATCAATTCATTTCAAAGTTAAAAATAAGCTGCACACTGTGATACCCTGTGTGGAAAAATGCCCTTTTCCTTAGTTCAAGCCCTTGCATATTTGCAGGCTACAGATGCTGCAGGTCTTCAGTGGGAGGAGGGCACTGAGCAAGCAGAGCAGGACCAGCCCATCAGGGCCCAACATGACAATAACAAACATCCAGACTGGGCTCTTGCACACAGCCCCTGTGAAAACAAACTCCCACTGGGTGTAACACAAATCACACAACTGTGCAAACACAAGGCATTACTGTGTCCTACACAGATATTTTGTACAAAAAGGTAATCAGCACAGCAGAATGCTTTAGAGGACTGTTTCATACAGCATTATTGCTTATTTTTTAATAATACAGAAATGCCACAGAAATAAAACAGGAGTGCTAGCTGCAAGGGACTTGGATGTGGGAAAAGGTTTACAGCTCCCCTGACAGCAAAGGTGGTGTGTTCAGCTAGATGCATTCACCCTCTGCAGATTTCCTTCCCAGATTATGTTTGCATCAGCTGTTACAAATATGAATATCAAGCAATGATATCTGGGAACACAATTTCGAAAACTCAAATTATAATCACAGTTTTGACTTGAAGTGAGCATAGAATCCCAGATTTTGTTTAACATGAAGGACCCAAAAATTTCACAGGCTTTTAAGTGACAAGCCACAAATTTAGAGCTAATTCAAGAAGGAATCTCAATAAGTGAACACTGGGATGGGACATATTTCAAACCTCAGAGTCTACAGGTAGCCTTTTTTATCTGTTTGTAAACCCTTGATCAGGTGTGTCTCAGGTGGGCTGAACAGCCACAGATCTCACCAGAAGAGGAAGCTGTAAGGTATAGCCTCAAAAACAGGGTCTCAAAAGCTTGTGGCATTGTGACACAAATATTATGAATTTAAGATATTAATATTTTAGCCAATAACTACTGGACAGAAAAAAAAGTGTTTGATGAAACATTTTGAAGACAGTAAATTTGGTTATTTGCAAATAAAGCTGCAACAAGGACAAGAAAATGATAAATGGCAGCAGCCTTCCTCCACCTCAGCCAGCCAAAGGGCTGATGATTTCCACAATTAAGGCATTTTGTGGGATTAATTTACCCCACATTGCTTGCTGTTTACAGAGCAAAGGGATCAGCTGTAAATATTACAGGCAGACTGGGAAAACATCTGCAGGCTTTTAGGGCATAGTCAGAAATAATATTAGGTGATTTTAACATAGGCTGAATAAATGAAACAAGTGATAACACAAACTGTAATGGAAGGGTTGGGACCCAGTGAATTTAAGAAATTTGTAATCATAAATATCATCATCCCAAAAAACGATACAGGTATTTTAATGACCAGGTTGTAATTGAGCTCCTCAGACAGCAGGGAGAGTATTCACCAATATGTAACAAAACAAACAGCAAGTAAAAATTTAATATAAGAAGAGTAGTGAGGAAATAAGCAGTTTCTGAATTTATAAAATTGTTCATCGTGGAGTACAAATGAATTTGGATATGGCAGGATTATTTTCAGAAACGGGTCTCCAATCCATTAATATTTTTGGACAGAACCTGATTAAGTTACTTGCCTGTTCTCACAAAGGGGGGGAAAAAAAGAAATATGAAAAAGAATGATATATACTTTTCTCACAAGCAGCTCAGATAGAAAGCATCTGGTTAAGCAGTGAACAAAACCTCATCTGCTTCAACAAACCTTAGCATGGCAGTGCTGTTGTGAAAGACAATCCTGAAGGGTGTTAAATATTTTGGAGCATGCTTAGAATAGTTCATGTAGGTTCAGAAAGGCAAAGGAAGAGCAAAAGGTCAGGGTATAAAATACAGCAATATAGATGAAAGAGAAGAATGAAATCACTGCTGATATGTTAAACGTGGCTATGGAACATTAAAAATATTTTTGCAAATATGAATCCAAAAATCACTCAGAAGCTCATGTAAAGCTGTTTCTTTAGGTCATATTCAATTAGTAGTGTTTCAGCTGAGGAAGTGGACTTAAACAAAGAAATTAATGTAGCATGTTAATTTTGATTTGTGAAGGTCCAAGAATAATCTGTTACGCTCAAAAGGCTTCCTTTGTTAAGATCTTTAAAATTAAGTATGATAAGAAAATTGACAGGACTGCAAGGTGACAGAATTTTAACAAATTCCATTATGGTAAAAAAGCACCACAGTGAAAAACAAGGCAAACCCCACCCACACCCTCCCTCCCTCCTTTCAAAGACTTCTCTTAATAAATATAAACATGGACTAGAATTGATAGTGCAGAGTCGGATACAGAATAAGTTTTAAAGTTTCTACATTTGCTTGTGAGACCATTGCTTTAGCCCCCCTGAACTGTGGCATTGCCTCAGCTGGAGTCCCCTCCAGCTGCAGGCACCCCCAAAACAGGCACAGCACCACTTCTTTGTAGAACTCATTCTACAGCAGTGAGTTGTCAGTTATAAAAAATATTGCATTTCAATTATTCAGAAAGGTTTCTGGAATGCCAATGACTCAAAATTACAAACTTCAAACAAATAAGTTGAAGATAGACCTACACTTTTTAAGATAAAAATATTTATTTCAGAGGTGAGTAAAACCAGACATCTCTGTATAACGAGCATCATGTAAGTGTTAAGTGTCAATATTACTGTCAAAAGCATGAAATCATATCCAGCAGTATAGATAATTATAAATAATATTTCTCTTTCAAAGTGAGCTTTCCCTCTTCTAGGGTCCTCTGGAGCCAAAGATCCAGGTATAGCCAGAAAAAACAAATATTCTGAGTTCTCCTAATAGAAGCAGCCACAAAAGAATAAATCACTGCAATTTTTATTTGTGACAGGTACATAAATTCTACGAAACATTAAAACTGAAGCTGCACTAGTGCCATTATTTTTCTATCTACCATGACTTAGACTAAGCTCTTTAGCAGACATGCCATTTAAATATTCAGCAATCTATTTGTTAAATACTAAATAATTTCCTACTTCAACTAAGAAATTTATTATTGATACAGACTCTCATTTATCAGTGATCCCATTAAAATTATTAGGCAAGGTTCTGTTTTGCAGTGTTCTATGTTTCCTTGAGGGACTGGCAGCTCGGTGTCAGGGAGTAATGCCCTTTATTAATGTGATTTGGTTTAACAAAATGAAAACAGAAGATCAATTCAACTATATCTCAATATGACATAATTACCATCCCTCTACAGGTACTGAGCAAACCTCCCAGCTGTCAGTAAAGCCCAGCTGAAGGCTACTCTGGGTGCATTTCTATTCATTGCTTCCACTGGCCTGGCTCTTTCAAAGGCTACTCCAGGAACACCCTACAAGTGGAATTGCCACTTAAACATACAGATGGCATTAACTGAAATTCAGCTGAAGCAGAAATCCCAGCAAATAATTTATGGGGAAGTGCCCAATGTGCTTAAAATGTCAAAGAGGTGCTGTACTTCTGCTGAGCAAGGAACTGCACTGCAGAATGCACAAGTGGAGATGATAATTGTACTTCTCACAAGAATGTGATAGAGTTACTGCACAGGAGACCCTTCCCTTCAAGGGCTGAACAGTCTGTGATTATCTCAGTACATGTTGTCCAGTGGTTCTTATTTTAAAACTGGCCAGCAGCAGATCTGAAGGGTGGCAAAGGCTTTGTGTCCCAGGTGTGAGTGCCTTCCACTGCCTTTCAAATTTGCTGGATTTGCAAAATATACTGTGAAAATAAACTATTAAACCAAGCATATCCAACTTAGTGATCTGACTGCCCAGCCATCAGGATAGCAGTATTTGGACTTCTAGAAACCAAATTATTTATTTGAGGCTTACAAGAGATTAGAACTAAGATAAAAATGGAATAAGAACATCTACATACTTCTAAAGGTTAACAGCATTGCCCAAAATACAAGATAACCTCTAAATTACTTCTGCAAAAGATGCCTTTTCCAAGTTTTTGACTGGACTAAGAAAGGACATATTTTATTTCAGCATTTACTAGTAAAGGAAGAAAACAGTGAAAGACCCTTATGTCACTCAATAGGGAAAATTAAAGTCCTTTGGGTCTTGCTCAGAGAAAAGGGATTTCTATTTCTAAAAACACTCACAAAATCCAACACTCAGAGAAATTAAGGCTGTGTTTCATGGCACAGTTGCATGTGCTGTGACAGTACAGAGATCTCACTGCATCAATGTCAGCTGTTTGCTGCATTTTCCCCTGCTCTACTTGTCTGAGCACAGAATCCAGCAGATGTCGGGACTGACTGTATCCACACAACAAATAACTAAATATGGCTATGGGAATTCATTGCAATAAAAATTAATGAAAAAACTGTCATGTGAAAATCCTGCTCTGCCTTGGTCAATATTTTCCATGTCTCTTTGCCCTGCTGTAAAACCTTGCTGTCATTCAAAGCCCATCTATTCATGGACTTTGCAATCTCTGCTCACATCCTTCACTTTGTGATAGCTTCAGCTTGCACTTTATTCCTACAAAGATAAAATGTGTCCCCAGAGAGAACATAAAGAAAAAAGCTCCCACTGTCTCTTTCCCATGCTCATCACCCACAAGTAATTGATTCTGACAAGCAGAGGGGGAGATACCAGTACATCCCTCCAATTAAGCAACTTACTTTTTTTTTTTTTTTTAATTTACTTTAGCAGTATTGTGGAATCTTAGCTTTCAAACAGCACTTCCAAACCCTAGTTTATCCTCACTGAGGATTTATCATGGGCTAAAGTCTGATGACTTTATCTGAGTCATGATTTTCGTCTCACATGGTCCTGTCTCACAACTCTTCAGTTATGTCTGAGCTAACAAAGGCCTGATTGTGGCACGGGCTCTCACATCTCTGGAACCAAACCAGCCCAGGACAGTAGCAGCCCAGACAAGCTGACACAGGCTTCAGCATGTGCTAATTACCAGAATAAAGCCCCTCCAGGCTCAGGACAACAGGGAACTCCCCAGCCCACCAAGCTGCAGTCCCAGCTGCCAAGGTGAATGGGCAGCAGCCGTGCTGGGAGGGGAAAAACTTCCTCTGATTGAGGATTTTCAGTTCCTCACAGGTAAGAAATCAGGCAGCAAAGGCAGAGTGTGTCAAAATGCAAACCTCAGAATGGAGGTGCGAAATAAGTCAGAATGATGGGCACAAGGAGACGCTCCATGATGTTCAAATTCCTGAACCATCCATCCAGGAAAAGAATGTAAAGCAATAAAAAACCCCCCAGAAAATAAAAAAATACAGTGCATAAAATTCACTGCATACTAAAGGGCTCCTAAAAAGACTTTCCACATATTTCTGCTGACATTTTATATCTGAAGGCAAGAGGCTAAAGAGTGTTCCACAACTCTGTAAATCCACTTCCATCAAATAAAACAAAGTGCTTCCAAAACCTTTAACTCTTACTACAGGATCTGTCACATGCTAGAGGAGCTGAGAGATTATAGGACCACCCAGCAGGAGCAAGTACCCTTTCCCACATGGTCTCCATATAAAAAAACACACATACACACAGCCAGAGGATAGGACACAAACTCCCAGTGAGCTTCTTGTTTGTGAGAACGCTTTCAAAAAAGAAATCAGTATATGAAATCAAATTACTTTGCTCCTTTTCAGGCTGGGTTCAGCCAAATCTGCCTTGCTTGGTGAAGTTAGCACTGGGGGATTTGAAGGTTACTAAGGCTCTACTTCAAGATGACACCCAAATCATGAGTTTTTCTGCTATCGCTGCTCACATGATTTAGGTCCTTGCTAGGCTGGGAAGTAAAGTCACATTTGCACTAAAACAAAACAAAACTTGGCAGTGAATCACTTATGACCAAAGTGGTATAGATAAGACACTGGAGATCAGAAAAAATCCACTACTCATCTGACAAGAGAAGATAAACTTCCACAGAAAGAAATCCCTATGGAGAGCATTCTCCATAAGAAACAGTAGGAGAGAGAATAAGATAAGACCTGAAAAGAAACACCAGTTTCTAGCAGAAGTGGGAAATTGCAAAAGAAAAACAAGCGATCCCAAAAACCTCTTCAGTGTCTGAGAGTATCCCATTATTACCTGCAGTGTCTGAGAGCATTTTGGCATTATTATTTATTTACAAAAGCCCACTGAGTTGCCAACAGTGTCATCTCAAGGGAACCACTACACCAAGGTGGGCAGTGACATTCAAAGGGGCAAGAGCAGCCCTTGAAGGGTGGCTCCATGATCTGCTGGCCTTGGCAGTGCCAAGAGCTTCCACAGATGAGAAACCAACCCCTGAGGCTAGGGAGGGTGACACTGACAGGTCACTAGGATGTGGCAGCCCCTGCTTAGCTCAGCCCCATCCTCCCGTGGGACTTCAGGAGAGCCACCAACATCTCCCAGCTGAGCTGCAGCTGGAGCTCCCCACGCCCATTTTTATGACCCTGTCACACGTCTGCAGTCACATGAAGTTTTTCATATGCAGCTCTGAGAGCCAGAAAGTTTTGTTGGATCTCCCTGAGTTCCTGCCAGTCTTTCTGGGCAGGGTCCAGCCTGCCAGCTCTGGTGCAGTAACACACAGAGTGCAGGCAGACAGGGTTCCTTCATGCTCCAAAATGCACTTTAGTCTGTGCATTTGCTAATTAGTGGTACCCAGGAAAGAATTCCAGGTTTAGTATAACAGCTGGCCTGACACAGAGCTACCTCAAAATCCATTCTTCCTATGAATCACTCCAAGGCTAAAAAGAAGAAAAAGGCAACACAGACATTTTTTTTTTGCTAACTTTTAAATATTAAAAAAAGATTAAGAATAAGTATTAATTTGGGGGAAAAAGGTGCTTTTTTAACAGCTATTCAGGAATTAACTACTCAGACTAACATGTGTTAGAAAGATGTCTGCAGTAACACAGGATGGAAAGGAAACCTTCCTTTCTGAGTCTCTGCACACCAAACCTCCCATGCATCCTGGGCAGTTCTTAAACATATTTACAGGCAAAAAAATGAATCTGCAGGAACCAAGAGAAAGTACACAAAACAAACAGTTTGAGAAAGCAACTCTCAGGAGAAAAGGAGCCAAGATTCAAAGAAATTAATAACCTGCTATAATTTTAAGTTTAAAACACAAACAAAGCTTATACAAAAAAAAGAAGTGCAAGAGCCTTCCAAGAGCTTACAGAAACTGTTTTCAATGAAAACTCTGACAGATATTTACATCCAGCATAGAAGTGCTTTGGTGGTGAGTGATACCTACACATGTGACAGAAGAGAGCTAGCATGGCAGAAGGGGATGGTGCTCCCCTTGACATGTGGGATGTGTTCTGATGTCAGCTAAATTTATGCCATATGCTACGAGGCACAGTGTAGTGTCTGCCTTTTTTGGAACACAAACAACTTGCTGACACTAAATGGAAAGTTCACTGCAGGATTTACATCATCCTTGACCTAATTGTGACAGCCTAGGACAGAACTACTCAGGCTGCTCCTCAGGACTCCAGATTTTTTGGGTGATGCGTGTATTTGTTGTCCAAACATATTACTCCATATTAGGAAAATGATCACTGTAACCATTTCAGGTGCTGGCACAAGTAACACCCCATTCTGCATTCTGGTAGAAAAAAAGCAGGTCTGCACAAATTAAAAACAAAACCCAAGTAGAGGCAGGGCCCCAAAGCAGGAGGAGTAACTGGGTAAATGTTGCCCACATATGTGTCTGACATGCAGATGTTTTTAAATGTCTCCACCCACAGCCAGATGGGCACAGCAGGAACACATTATATGAAAAAAATGTTTTGGGAGTTATGCAGAGACTAGAAAAAATATCAGAAGTGTGAAAATCCTGGCAGTGAAGTTTTGACCTGTCCCCATTTAACACAACAGGTTGATAACAGAAGCAGGGCAGTAGCAAACTAAAACATGATCAAATGGTTTGACTGAGATAAGCTTCAGGCAACCCCAAAATATCTTACTAATTTTCCCAATAAAACTTTCCCTGCTCCACCATCTTTAGATTTCACCTCCTGTAAAGCCTCACATGTCCCATTTTCAGAGTGCAGCTTGGTCATCTCACGATTTTCTTTGATAGAGCTTAATTAACTTGATTAGGGAAGTACAAAGGATCAGAACTGAAGCTGGAGAACAAGAATTCACCTTCTTTTTAAATTCATATGCTGCCAGGGTGAGAGCTTGAACAAGAGGCAGAATTAGTGATGCAGCCCACCTTAGCAGGAGCCAGAACCCAGACTAAAGTGAAATCACGCTGGGGAGCAGGGGAAGTTGAGACAATAAATGATCAAAACCAGCACCAGTCTCCTTTACAGAAAGTCTTTGGTGCTCCCAGGCACAGAAGTGAAGATCCCCACATCAGCAGAGTGATGTGCTCATTTGGATGAGTTAGCTGTAAAAACACTTGCCAAGCAATTTGCTGGTTGTGCCAATTCCATGTCAGAGCCCACCAGACAGATCTTGCAGCAACAATTGTGGAGAATCACGGCTGTGCTGTCTCTCTCAAGAGCAGTTAACTAAATAACCATGTTTTTCTGGGAAAGATTAGGCATCAATTTGTTTTCTTTTCCTGCTCAAACAGGAGTAGCACAAAGCTTTGTGTTGTTTTCTGAGGAAGACCCCACCTCCCACAGCCCCTTTCACAAGTGAGAAACCTTTCACTCTTCCCTCAAAAGAGGAAAAGGTTATTTAAATGAATCTTCATTTAATTGAATTGAATTCTACTTGGTTTTTGCCTCAATAAAATTATCCAATGCTAAATTATCAAATATGTACTTTAAAAAGCAAAAATTTTCAATTTGTGCAAAAATGTCTCAGGAATAGCCAATGACTTCAAGAAAACAAAGTTAAAACACTTAATTGTTTATGAGTATCAGCAATAAATTTCAAAACTTGAATAAGTTACAGCACAGGACACATTCTAAACATGTTTGTTCCAGGCTTTTTTTCCTGAAGATGTTACCTCAAACTGAAAAATATTCTTGTGAAACTGGAAGAAATAATGAAAAAAAAATAGGAGTCAGAGAAAAGAAATTTATTTTCCTCAACAGTGTAAAAGTTCCAGTTCCTGCTTCTGGAATGATTAATTTCTTCTCCACCACTTCATTTATTCTAAAAACTGATTATTTACCTTTCCAAGCATTTAAAATCATATATACACACAAATACTACAAAATGCTAAGAAGGAACATTGAAAGCAGCCCTTTTAAATATACCTCCCAACTCTTCTTCAGAAAATTGGATCCACTCTGAGCAAAGAGAATTTTATGCCATGCATGAAGGATGGAAGAAGGTGTTTGACATTGCTGTGGGAGACACTGACACCCCCACAGCCCCTGAAGAGCCCAGAGCTGCCTTAGGTCCAGCCTGACCCCAGGCTGCAGAGGGCACAGACAGCACAGGCTGCTGTAAATTCACCTCCTAGAAAAGGCTGGGCAACCCTCCTGGGTTAAAGCCTTTTATTGGGGTAGGAAGCATCACGAAGAACACGGCACAAGAAATACATTATTCGGCCTCCAGTAAATACATTATTATACCTCCAGAGTTTCTGGAGGTATATCCTATTTCCAATAGAGGGTAACAAACACTGCTGGAGCCCAGAGCCAAGCACCATTGACAAATGGAGTCTCCCTGTGAGAAATTCTTGCGCTCCAGAGGCAGCAGATGCACCCTGTGTTGACAGGACTGGCATCGGAACTGCAGCGTACACAGAAGTCACATAAAACCCACAGCAAGGTCCAGATCATATATTAATGCTGCTATAATCCATGCACCAGTCTTCTGCCAAATGTGTCAAATTTTCCTCTATAATAGAGCTATTTTTCTCACTGGGCCATATCCTGCATTTTTGAGTCACACACATTTTAGACATTTAACAGAGCAACAACCACTTGCAGAGAAAGAAAACTAATTGCAATAACATGTCCATTCTCTATAAACTGCTCTGTTCATAAAACAGGTTTGCAATATTGCTTTGTGAGTGAGACATGGGCAAGGCTAGCAAGCCTCAAATAGTGTAACTCTCTGCTCCTACACTAAAGTCAATAGCATAACTAATAAATAATAAATATATCTAGAAATTTATATTGCCATTTAAAGACTCAAACAATCAGTTCATGCAACCACAACATACAGTCACTCATCCATACAAGACAGACCTACATACTCACACCTGCCATTATGGGCTGGATCCCATAAAATGTCCCATTTTCTCCTTAACAGAGATTATATGAGACTCAGAAAAGGAATAAAATGAAATGGAAGGCTCTGCAATTTCATCACGTCCTCACAGATATACTAAATTTTGGAATGCTATAGCTACAATAACTAGATTCATTAATGTTTACATGCATAAATAGAAGAGTGAATGAATTTTATTGACCTTTTATCTATATAGATAAATATCCATGGCTAAGACAGTCAGAACGTTCTGTGTCTTCCTGAAAAGTTAAGTTACCCACAATCCATTCAACAGCACTTGCAGATACATCTAACTGATAAATAGAATGAAAAACAATCCCAAAACACCAACCAAAGGGCAAAGTGCCTCTCAACAATGACCCCATTTAGATTCACACCATGAACATACCTGGCAAATTCCACTGATGCACATATCCAAGGATTCAGTGTTGCAACGAGTGCCATCTAGCACTTTTGGGGCAAGCTCCACAACCAAGTTCTTCCCCAGAGCCTGGCATTTCAGGGCACAAGGTGCAGCAGGGTCATTATACACAGGGATCCACTCGTAAAAGTGTCCCTGGTATTTGACATCGTTGTAGGCAGAACACTGCTGGGCTCTAAAGTCACCAACATCTGAAGGGCAGTCCTGAAAACAAACACAAAAAAAAAAAAATTCTTTTTAAAACTAGGGAATACTTTGCATTTGCAGTAAAGTTATCTGATGAATAACACAGAAGCTCCTCAGGCAGGCTTGGTTCAAGAGCTGATCTGCTTTGACAAATACACCACACTACAAAGTTTCACTGTGTGTATTAAAATAATTTATGTTGCTTAATCCATTGCTTGGAGTACAAGTACAGAATATCATGTATATTGCAGCAATAACAACATAACTGATAGGAGAGGATAATTAAAAATGCTAATTTTTATAACACCAGGTAGTACAGTTAAAGTCTGGTTCTATAGTAAGAATTGGCTTCTAAAGGAATCTATATATTTCAAGTAACTACAAGGTGATGTCTAATATTTCTCTTTTCAGTAGCTTTTCCCACTAAAGGATTTCTGAGGCCTCTATGCTCATTCATCAAGTCATATGTCAGAGTAATGAAAGAGGTATTATGGCTCTAATTGTCTAATTAATTGTTTTATACTGCTTGAAAAAAGCACAAGATTTAGGAGGAAACACCAGAACTTTCAGTGCTCAGTCCTTTAGTCTAATTCCAAAGCACCTTCACCTCATGGAAGCAGTAAGGCTTATTTTGTTGGAATAAACTTCAAATTGGTAACAATTGATCCTGTATTTCCAGTTTTAACGAGACAGTTCCCTACCCTCTCCAACACAGTGCCTCAGCATACACAGCAGAAAGACCAAATATGAGAACTGCTTGAAATAAAACATTCTAAAATATTTTTTTCTACATAAAGCAATGCACCCAAACAATGATGTTAGTATTAAACTATAGCGACAGGAATGGAGATGAATACTGATTGATTTGAAAATAACTTTGGTAAAGTACTGGCAAAGGAGTTACTGTGTCAAACAATTCCTCACTGCAGACTTCATTTAAAAGTATGTCCAGTGTCAAAGAGTCCATATGCCAGACTGAAAGGATATTCTTCCAAGAATTCCAATTGTACATATAAGCCAGATGTGGGGCTGATTTTAGTAAAGTTTTGTTTTCATTGGATGGAAGACTGAAAGATTGTGATGTGTCAGGCGAACTCATGGAACTTATTAGTAAGTATTAGTTAAAAATACTGATCCCAAGCACAGCTTCAACCTTATCAGTGAGCTGAACCTTCCCTGAATAAAGCTGAGAAAATAGTGAGTGCATGATACAGCACTGGAGAGTAAAGCATACAGGAAAAAGTTCTGAATTTCAGTCCAATGCCCCCAACAATATTGCTCTCAGTCTGGGTTTTATTTCACCGTGGCAAACAGTAGCCTAGAACTGTCTCTGAATTGGTTGTAATCTACATAAAATACCTTCTAAAAATCAGTATTCAATCTAATGATCAACACATGGAGTTTTTGCAGCTGAGCATTGAGCAAGTTACTGAACTTTCTCAGCAAAACTTTTCAGCTCTGTCCAATGCTGCACCTTATAAAGAGAAAAATTAAAATGATACTAACACATTTTGTATTATTTTTAATCTGGGATAATGCTAGTTTGAGCCATATTTTATGAAACTGTACAATGATGGAATAAGACACAGGGAGTATTTTACCTCTACAAAATCCCTCCAGTGAGAGCTTCTAGGAACATCAAGTTAATACTGTGAAAGGCCACACATATTTACTGCAGTGTCACTCCCCAGAAATTCCCCAAGTTTGCACTGGTGTAAATGAGAGCAGAATTTTGGCTCTGACTTATCTGTCACCTCTCATTTTCCACAATAGCAAGTCTAAAAAGCAGAGAGGACTTCAGAGTTCATATGGATCCCATATGGTTCCCTCCCACCAATGCGAACAGAGGAGCAACTAAGGATCAAAAAATAAAAAGTGGGTGTTAAATTCAGGTAAAGTTAGAAGCAGTATTTGGGAGCAGTGTCACTCAGCCATGCACAGCTACATTTTCATCACAAAGAATGCAAGAGTAATCTGTGCAGCAGGCAGAGTGATGGCCTTCAGCTGGGCTCTGACAGGCTGCTGCTACAGTCCATTATCCCTGGGTGTTGAGGCGATGCCAAGACACAAACACCACAAAGTCAGGATGTCAAGCTCATGGTGACTGCATGTTTCTCATTGATTCAACACAATGCAGCTCCTTCCTTCCACTCCCTCCTGGCTGCTTCAGAGCAAGGGAATCCTCATCTCCCTATTCTCTTTTGGCATCTTCAAAGAACCCAAAGTGATTCTGGCAGCTCGATTCACATGCCAGCTCCACCTGCTTTATGTTTGAGCTCTGTGCAAAAGCAGGAGAATAAAAGGAGCATCACAGAGGGGTATCAAAGAGCTGAAATTATCATTTGCACTATATCAGAGTTTGGATGGCAACCAAGTCCAGATCCCAGTCTTCCAGGGAACAATAAATATTTGTGTAAAGAAAGGAGCTTAAAGAGAAACACAACTAAGCAGAGAATGAATGCAATCAGGAAAACAAGAGGACTTGTAAACATCAGATTAATTCCATTAGAGTGGTTTGGAAAAGTGAAAGGGGATTTAACAAATGGAAAGGCAGGGCAAAGATGTGAATGGTAGGCAAGGGTGAGCCATGTTCAGGAAGTGGGCAGGGTCATAATATCAGACAATGATATAGGGGACCCAGCCCTCATCCTGTTTGTGTGTCTCTGGTTTTAATCTATTTCAGACATCACTTCATTCCACCATTCTCTCTTCCCTCTCAATATTTCATTTTTCTTACTTGTTAAATTTTTTTGCTACTAATTTCAGGATTTCTGGGATTGCCTAATTTCAGCAATAGCTTCTCTATCACACTCAATCCACTGAACCATGGCCAGGCCATTGGTAGGTTCATACACTGCATTAGGATCTGAAGACACATCTATGAGGTCTGATACATGAAAATTTTGGCAAAAACAATCACACCCAGACCTTGCTGTGGAATGAAATGTATTTATGACATGACTTATGAACATGTAAGATCTGAAAAAGATGCTTTAGACATGACTACCATGAAGATTAAAAACACATACACACACATATTCCTTTTTTTTTTTTTTTTTTGTGACACACAATTAAAAACTACTGCATCCAAGGGCTGGCTTCTTATGAAATGTATCTTTGAGCTTTGGCAATGAGCACCCTCAGCCTTTGAAAACAAAGCTGACCTGGGAAATCTGTATCTTTGTAGGCAATGTTCATGTACAAAATATGAAGGTTGCATCAGACCCTGTGACTCTTGCCAACAATTACTCTACTGAAAAAAGCACAAAAGACAAGGCAAGAAAATTCCCAGTAAAAATGATGACACCAAACAAAGTCTAGCCCTTTGTCTAGTTTTATTCTTTGAATCTCATTTTGTTGAAACCCAGCCAAAACTGATGAAGTCATTGTTTTGTTTTCTCTTTGAAATTAGCTTCAGGTTCCATGTTTTTCCTACACAATTTTCAGGCCACTTCTAAGCAGAATCAAGATACCTGAGCTAGAAACCACCCCAACCAAGGGAGCCTTATGGTGCATCAGCATTGTAAATATAAACTAAATAAATGAACAGATTAGAGAGAAACTATGTAACTCAAGGTGAAATGTTATAGTCTAAAGTAGAAACAGTACAGCCAAGATTTTCTGAATGGGGTAAATTAGCTGGTTAAGTGGATGCTGGGACAGTTATAGATAAATGTGTTGAACAAGTGTGAGCATTATTTGCATATAATAAAATTTTACAGTGGAATTAAACATGGGGCTACCTTTTAAAAATAGTGTTTTTCTGACTGTAGAAGAATCACTCTGGCAAAAATATAAGTGACTTTTTGGCACACAAGAATGTGAAATTTATGGGGAAATGGCCCAAATAACTTGTTCTCTGAATAGGACCCTAAAGGATTAACTTAAACACTTCCACATAGTGCACATCATAGCATTAGAATGTAACACTATATACAAAAACTGAAACTTAAAAAAGGGGTGCAAGAAAGACTGAAAATCTCATTGAACAACATACAATGGATAGTTTATTTCTCTAAAGTCTCTATATGGAAGGCTGAAAGCACACAGGCAGTTTTAGGAAATCATGCACCTGGCATCTCAGTTATGATAGAAAGATAAGCAGGTTATACATACACCTTAATCTTAGCAATTATTTTGTTGTTAAGACCTTGAATTAATTTTTTGATTGAAATATCACTAATATTATTGTGGAACCATGCTTGAGTTCAATGAACTTACTACTATTCCATTACAAATCCACATGAAACCAATTTTCTGGTAAAATGATTCTTGTTCTTTTCATTAGAATGACACACATATTAAGTTGTGCTTCATTTGTACTCCCCAATATAGATGTTAGTGGTGTAATGTATCATGTAGCAAAATTACATTTGCAGACAGCTTTACACTGTGTATTTATACCAAATGTCTCATGTGGTTACCAGTAATACCTATTAATATGGAAAGAAGCTAGTATAAACTCTTAATTTTCAAACTACAATTTCGCTCCTAAAGTGAGAAGCCTTGATTAGAAATAATGCTTTTGGGAAAATTATATCATTTGAAACTAAACTGGCTAGTAGTCTCAGATTTACATTAGGTGTAAGGTCCTGTTTCAAGGTTAACTCAGATCTAACATGGGGTTTGAATTCAGGGATGCCAATTTCAGAAATCAACTGTATTAACAGTGGAAATCTCATTATATATATTTTTCTCAGGAGTTCTTCATTATCTAACCCATAATCTAGGAAAAACCATTCCTGAGAAATTCTGACTGTATCTAAACTGAAATGGGAACCTGATCCCTTTCAGACATGCCCCAAAAGCAGAACTGTAAAGGCAGTTTCCTGTCTGGAAATTAACATTTGAATCGTCATAAATTCAAACAGATTCACATACAAGGCGCCTGCCACTTATCACTTTAAAATAAGTCCTCAAGTTAAAAAACAGGCTCCAGTGACTTCAGATAAATTCTCTGGGAGTTCAGAGAGGATATGAGAATCATCTTAATTTTCTCTATGATGAAGCACAAAGCGCCGTCATTTCCATTAGATTTCTCCTGCATAAATCTGAAAATGAACAGCATCCACAGCTATTATAAAATACAACAGATATCCTAAAAGCATAGAGACCTGTGCATGGCAGCAGGAAACATGCCCAGATTGACCTCACTGTGCTCCCTTCTCCATGCCCTGGGCAGCTCCCCAGGCCTGGTGCTGGAGGAACAAGGTGCACTGGGGTGACCTCCCTGTATTCCTGCAGGAAGCTGCAGTGCACAGGAGGTGTGTTACTGTGTACAGTGCATACAAACAGGGATTTAGATAGGCAGTGGATAAGTAGATAATTTTGTTCATTGCTTACACCCTGAATGGCTGCAAGTTACTAATTTATCACACAGGCTTTAAACATCAGGGTATTTTTGCAGGTAGCATTTTTATTTATGAGCTCATGCACCAAGCTGCTGGGCCTTTTCTTCTGAAGGGGCAAGGGGCAGGGTTTGTCTCCAGAATCTGATTTCTGCTTGCACTGGGACTAATTCATTTATCACTTCCACTTGCTTCTGCCAGCAGGAACTTCGGCTGCTGTGGTGGGAAATCCGTCCAGCACCGAGCAGGGGAGTGTGGAGCAGCTCAAGGTGTGAGCAAGCCTTGCTCTCAAGGGCAGCAGGAGCCAACTGGCACAGCAGGCTCTGTAGGTGTGGCCAGCTGAAAAGCAGGAATGGGCAGCTCTCCTAGGAGATGCACTGATTCAATATTTACTGGGCAACTTCCAGGGTCAAGCCTCTTAAGGAGAACATGTCCCACTCCACAGCTGCCTGCTGCTGGCAAAAATTATGGGATTGGTAGTGGCTGAGTATCGCTTGAGCTTACACTCCTTTGGGCACAACTCAACCCATAGAAACTTCAGGCCTCACCTTTTGGTATTATTATTAATTGTTCATCTGACTGCTGTCTTTCCTGGAACAGGACATGTGGCTGTGACACTGCACTGTGAGGTCAGCCAAGCATGGGCAGAGTGCAGACCATAACCCACCCTGCATGACTGCGCTTGCACACACAGATGCAGACCTGTGGTACCACAAAGTCCTGCTGAGCTGCTCACCTTGGGCAGCCTGGACCCAGGCTGAAGGGCAGCAGTTGTTTAAACTGCACATAGCACAACTGTCAGTGGAACAGGAGTCATGAGGTTGGCTGTACGTGAATGGCTTTCATAAAAGATGCCTATAAAAATAAAATGTGATTGCATCACAGCAACAGCATGGTCAAACCTCCAGCTTCACACTCACTCATGGGCATTGTCTGTGCCAGTGCACCTGAACGTGCATGTTCTTGCACACAGACATATAAAGATCTGGGTTTAGGCAAACAGAGGGAATACAAGGAGTAATTATCCTATTAAAGATCTGAAAGAGACCAGGCACTCTTTGTTCACACAAGGAGTTACCATATCACCAACAATCACAAATGATCCAGAGCTCAGTTTAATGCTTCATCTACAAGACAGCACCCCCAGGAAAACCACTTGCTAGTTTAAGATGAGAATTGATCTGTTAATCCTCCAAAATGTGTAACTCTCCTAATAAGCGATATAAAACATTCTGAATCACAATTGGCACTATAATTTCAAAAGAAAATGTCCATTTGGGAAGTCTAAATTTGAGACCTCATGGTGTCATGCAGACTGAAACGTTTAAAAATGGTAATAATGATGGAAAGAAAATTATGCACCATAAGGTTTTAAATAAGAAGCAGCATTTCTTAAACTTTAACACGTTTTTTGAATGAGTAAAACAGGATTAAAGGCCAGACTCACATTACTACTGCAGGTTTTGTATCGAATATTCCGACCTTCACAGTTCCTAAAAAAAAGAGTAAAAATGGTTACACTGTGTAATACCAAAACACAACCTTGCCTATTTTACAGCTGGCTATTTTCTCAAATATTAGACTTTTATTGCTACTGCCCTACCATAATCTGGACTCAAAATACAAGGTTTAAATACAAAGGGGATCTGGGTATTCAGCTTTACACTGCTGTCTCTCCTCAGCAAAGAAAGTGTGACTTTCCCTGTAAGCCCAATTTACTGCAAACCTTATGAAAACCACATTTATTTTGTGAAAAAGACATTTCTAAGCCTGCTCTATGCTGATTGCAACCAAGTTATTTCTAATAAACATGATGTGACCTAGAGGAGAAGATCAGAATATCTGATTCATAATTTTAAATTAAACAGAATTCTCATGGGCTGCATGCAAATGTGCCCAATGCATGTGCACAATCCTGACATCCAGGCAATTCAGATCCTCAGTCTGTTGTTAGTAGCTGAAATAAAAGGCATGTAATAGAGTCATGGTTATTTATTGTGGTCTCATAAACCTGGGGAGGTTGGGTTTCACACTTTTTTTAAAGATACACTCTGCCAAAATTCTCACTAACAAACCAGCACTTCTGCACAGTGTAAGATATTCATCTATGTTAAATATGGCAATATCAAGGCTTTTAAAGAACTTAAAACATATTTCAAATGACTGGATAAGAAATTATATTTAGTGATTTTTTTTTCTCTAAAATCAGGAACAGTGTTTTGGAATAATTCCTTCATATCAAAAAGATGTACCTTACACTAAAGAGTGTGTGAACATATAACTGATAATTTACATCTCTTTGATTAAATTTTTCTTCTTCTTGCATGAAAATAACAATTTTTTTTAATGTCTGAGAGAGACTGAAAAATAGCATTTGAAAAGGAAAAAAAAAATGAATGCCTGAAGAAAGAGCTCAACTCAGCTGAAGGTAGAACTGCTAAAGCTCAAGGTATTTCAAGTCTCAAACTTCCAATCTTTTGCAAGACCTACTGCATCACAACATGCAAATAAAAAATGTTTATGATACACACAAAAGTGAAAACTTTGTTTCACAGTTGTGCGTTTCCCGGACATTACTACAAAAATCAAACCTAGAAAAAACCTTTTAAACTATGCATTTGTCAAGGTATGGAAAACACATGTTTTTCACAGGGGAGCACATTAAAAATATTAATAAAACCACAGTGGAATTTATACTGCTGCAATTTATTGAGCTTGTTTCACAGTCCCTAACACATTGGTAGAATATCAAGGCTTTTTGCTGGAACTATTACTTTTCTCCAAGATCTTTGTGCAATTTTTCACTAAAAGAAGCAGTCAGTGCTTATATCAGTCATCTTTAGCTCTGTATTTCATACAGCTTGCCCTTAAGTATCACATCACACTCCAAGCCTTCTTTAAGAAAAAGTGACTTCCTGGCTGATACTGCATTCAACTAAATAAAAATGTAAACACAATCATCAGTTTTAAAAATGCTTAGGAATAATTCAAGTGAAACAGGCAGTTATGGATGCCAGCACAGATGCCTCAAAGCTGGCTGGGATCTTTTCTTGCCTGACTACAGGCCTAGTGCATTACTCCTACTTTAAGGATTGCACCAGGTCCTACATCAGTCCAGTTTTACCACCGAGGTAAAGGGCTTTCCCTGCCTGTGCTATTCTCTTAAAGTCACACTAAGGCTTACACATGAAAACATACAGCTACCAGGAGCACTGCATGGGAAGAACTGGCAGGGAAGAATCAGAGAATCAATTTGGTTGGAAAAGATCTCTGGGATCATTGATCCCAGCCTGTGACCCAACACCACTGTGTCCCTTTAGGCCATGGCACTGAGTGCCAGCTTCAGTCCTTCCTTGAACACTCCCAGGGACAGTGACTGCACTGCCTTCCTGGAGGGCCCATGCCAGTGCCTTATCACCTTTCTGTGAAGAAATTCCTCCTAACATCTGACCTGAATCTCCCTTGGTGCAATTTGAGACTATGGCTTCTTGTCCTTCCTTCCCTAACAGAAAGCAGCATTTGACAGACCCATATGAGCAGCACATGATGTCAAGTCATGTCCAGGTGCAGGCTCATTTGTACACAGGTGACTCACCCTTTGATCTGTATTACAGTGAAAGGGACTCCCCTCTCTTTCTGACCACACCAAATAAATAATTGTGCTATTCCACAATTGTATTTCATAAGACATTAAGGGTCAGAGTTAAAGCCTAAGTTATTTGTCTATTACAAACATGCATTAAAAGCAGTATTTTACAACACTTGATCTACCTTACACAGCCCTCAGTCTCACAAACAGAAGCACCCAGGAGAGGACTGGAAATGTGCCAGAGCTGTAGAAAAACCCCCCAACACCAGCATGTGGCTCACCTGCCATTTAAGCATCTCCTCAGAGAGTAGGAGGCTCCCCCTCCACAGGTCCGTGAGCAATCACTCCAGGCCCCCCAGGCATCCCAGGAATCATCCTTGTCTTCATCTGAGCGGGTGGTTCTGGAGTTCTGAAGGAAAAGAAAAGACAGAAAAGAGAGAAAAAAAATTGTTTTGAGTATGTTTTACTGCTTGGCATTAATAGTACAATTATGTTACTTTGCTGCTTATTTACCATATTTCAAATTTACTATTTTAATGCATAATAATTATATGGTGGAAAAGCAGAGCCTTTGAAGATCCAGTGTAGATGATGTGTTACCTCCTGCCAAAGCACTGCTGTGCCCAAACATGCTGCTGTTCCCAACTCCTCTATGTCCAATTTGCTGTGTAGGAACCAAAAAGTCTAAAGCACACAGACAAGGCATCGTGTTCAAACATATGATGGCCCTGTTACAATAGAACTAAGATTTTTAGAATCCTGTATTACACCCAGCTTAAGATTAAAACACCAATTTCTCAAACCACCACGGTGATAGTTTGCACATAAAAATACCACTAGCATAAAGTAAGAGCTTTTGGCATCATTAAGAAAGTCAGATTGTGCATAAGAGTGAGGCAGTGCGTAATTTTTCTCAGGTGGCAGAGAATATTGACCAATATTTACTCTGCCCCAAAAGATTCACTACTGAGAGAACATGACAATTTAATTCAAGCTTTAAGAAAACAACTATTTCCAGCCAAATTTTTATTCTCATTGACTTCAGTGCTCAGCTTGTCCAAAAAAAAAAAAAAAGCAACAACAAATTGCTTATTAGAGGATAAGCATCTCTATTTGAACACTGAATTGCAGAAGTTGGCCTACAAACATCAGTGGCTTTTTAACTTGCTTGCTCTTATAAATTTACAAATTTTACAATTGCTTACAGTAAAGCTTTAAAAGCACTCTTAGGCCAATCTACCATTCCAAAAAACGATAGAGCCCAGCTCTGCCAAGATCCCTGAGGAATTTTCACACTGATGTTAGGTTTACTTTATATCAGAAGCCAAGTCTGAAATGTCTGACACTGAAAATGGAACCAACTGCCTTCAGTCTTGACAAAAAAAGCTCAGCACTTCCCAACAAGTCACTCGACACATGAAAACAAATCAAGATGAACAAGAGAGTCACTTTGAAATTTATAGGTGCAAAATTAGTTTCTTCTCCGCAAGTCCAAAGCAAATGAGATTGGGTTTTAGCATGTTGAGGAATGACTAAACTTGTGATATTAAAAAAGCAACACATGCCACTCTTTTTTAGAATAGCTAGTTTCTTTTGACAAAGCAGTGACAATGCCTAAAATAATCCTAACTTCATCATTGTATTAAAACCAGCCACATGATATTAACAGACAGAATGTCATCCAAAGCTCTAAACAAAGTCCAGTTGTTCACTTCCCAAACTGCTTTGATAAAAGCCATTGTTCTGAACTGTATCTAATTAAAAAGCTGTAAATACTATGGCGATCAAAGCAGAATTTTATGCCAACAAAGCCTTCTTTAGAATCATTGACTAATTCAGTGCCCACAGTGTTGATTTAAGCTCCAGCTAGTTCAAGCTATTAGTCTCATGGGAAAGAGTTAAAAGCAGCTTGCACTGACTTAGTAATTTACTACCAAAATAATATTGATTTACTAGCTGTCTGGTTTCATAAACTCTACACATTACATTTGTCTTCACCATGGTACTACATTGAAGTAAAATAAAGAAAAGATCACCAACATCATGATTTACACCAACAAAGCCTTGGAAACTCATTTAGGAATTAAATTGAAAGCTAATTGCAATTGGACACAGAAGGATATTATTGTACGTCAGGACTGCATTCCCAGCTTGCTTGACTTCAGTTTTTCATGTCTCTATTGTCTTTAGTCATAATTCTAACATGGTTCAGCAGTGAAAAATTGAACCATATTAGAACAGTTTTGCCTTAATTTTGCAACAGATGAAGTGCAACACATATATTTTGCATATTTATTGTGGAAATACTTATGTACCAGCACAAATGTAAACGTGTGCATGGACATGCACATGTGCACCCATGTTGTTACACGAAGCCACAACTGCTGTAGTGAATCCAGATAAAATAACTTAAACCAGCTATAAACACAACCTAGATTGTTTGCTGCTCTTTACCTAGAGCTGCATGGGAAAACGTGTCACTGGAAGAGTTGTACCACATGTGAACACAGGGTTAGATGCAAACACTGCAGTCAGAGCAACAGCTCAGAACCTATACAGAGTTTCTGCAGAAATCCAGTGTATATGATAAAGGTAGACTCAAAATATTTCATCCCCATCTAACTCATTTTGAAAGCAAAAAGTCACAACACTGAACATGGACCTAGACAATGATTATTTGAATCAGGGGGAAAGGGCAAATAAACTGTCACATATGAACACATACTCTACCACCATGTTCTGCAAATTATTGGAGTGCATGACTTCTCAGGCCATGTTCCCCTTGCAACCTACTACCCAAAGTAACCCAGTACAACAGAAGTGGGCACTGAGGTAAAATAAATGAAATCCAGATGTTAACAGGGCTAATCACTGCTCCAGAAGAAGGGGATTTTTACTGTCACTTCTAGCACCCAGTAAATAACAACAGCTACATTGACACACATTACAAAAATCAAACACAGCGCTTTCAGATGAAGAAAAAAAGATTATTTGGCCAAACCTTTGTTTGGCTGTTATGAAGGATGACATAATTGTCTTGTATTTGGTCATGCAGACTTCAAAGGAGGAGCGGTGCCAGAGAACCAAGGTCAGTTTATGCAGTTTTATTATTATTCAGACAACTATTACATAAGGCTTGGATATGTAAATGTTTAGCATTCAGTATAACAAAGATTCAGCTTTTCAACAGAAATGCCCTGATACCTCAAATGTTTGTTTTTTCAGAGTTTTTAGCATACAATTTTTCTTTAAACACAAACACAAGGCAAGTCCATAGCATTTGACATAAGAGCTACAGCAGCAGTATGTGCAGTGAAAGAAATGCACAGACCTGGCACACAGATTCCTCCCATCAGAGTCCCCAGGTGACAGTCCCTGTGCCATCAACAAATCCTGCCCTGTGACAGCCCCTAAGTGCCTCCCCAGGGCAAGGTGCCAGCTCTGTCAGGTTCTAGAAGAGATTCAGAGCAAGCTCTGGGCAGCAGATGCAGCAGTGGTACACAGAACACCCCTGGGGCTGGATGGATACACAGAAATTCAAACAGCTTTAAGTGATGTGGCCCAGAAAATAAGTGTTGGTCATTTCAAGTAAGGGCTTGGATATGGAGGAATATTTACCAATACACCTGCTATTATGTCAATGTCACTGCAGCTCTCTGGGTGGCTGTGCTTTTGTTTTTCTCACAGCTGCTTACTAAACTGGTTTGTATTAATTCACTAAGGCTTGCCAAATTCTAGAAGAAAATCACCAAAAGGAGTTACACTGGCACAGTTATAGCATATTACTATTTAATAACGTATTTCTTATAATTAAATACAGAACTTAGGTTCTTCAGATTAAACTCATCCAAGGGAAGAGCATAAACTGTTGAAGAGTATAAACACCAGTTCTGTACCACTGAAGGCCTAAATTAAGCAATACCCAAAGCTCAGTGCTGGCCCTTCTCCCAGGAGTGAATTTCATCCTTGATGGTGTTTTGAAAAGAGATGAAGCATTTCCTTTTCATTGCTTCTTCCCACTCTCACAACCCATAAATACCATTAACACTGTCCTGACTTTCAGAGTTCTCCAATGCACAAGGTTATTCTGCTCTTCACTAATCTCCATGTGCAGCACTGCACTGTGCCATTTGCTTCTCCTCATACCTGCAACAGCTCCAAAGAGAGGTAGCACAAGGAATTATGGCACTGAAGGGAACACATCCTGCCTGAGTAGCTCTGTGATGCATTTCCCAGATCCTTGTTTCCAGACACCACACTTGCTGGAAGAGGTATCAAATTGCAGTGATGACTGTATCCCTGAGCAGGAAAGAACAAGTATTTACCTGCAATAATCACTGCATGTGCTATTCAGCCTCAGAACTGTATCCTTCACTTCTAACTCTGACTGTTATGTCTAGAGCTTTGAAACAAACTTCACTAGAAATCTCTTTCACTGCTGAGGTCACATACAAAAATGATCTACACCTCTATTTTGTATTCTAAGTGAGGTGTAGAATGCAGATTACAGATCTAGGAAAAGTTATTTCACTTGTGGCAGCGACTAAATAGAACAGTCAAAACATATTTCCAGACAAATAAGAATTATTAATAAAAGATCTTGCATTACCTGGTTTTAGCCTAAAAACTCCTCCTGTTTCCTTAAAACAGGTTTCAGGACATTTCCTGGTATAATTCTACTATTGCTGAGTGCATTATATAATACCTAATTGTGCACTGTATATGTCATTGAGTTTAATAAATCTTTTACTTCAATATACAAAAGTAAATTATATATTACTCTGTATGTTAAAAAGAACCTATCTGGAATTTTTAAATCCTGGAGAAAAAACAATGCATCATTATTTTAGATTGATAAAAAACACCTGGGAGTAAATGCAGCTATTTTAAGCAGATGTTTAGAATTATTTCGTTTTTAAATTGTTAACATTGTTAACATTTAAATTGTTACATTACCTATTCCTTGCACTTGGCCTCAGCGCTGCAAACTCGCTGGGAAATGGAACCTGTGCCCCATAATAACAAGAGCATTTCAGAAACACAAGCTGGTAAACACAAGGTGAATGCAAGGAAGAGGCCAAAAGGCAAATGATGGACTTAGTGAGCTTCATGAAAAATCATCTGGGGGCTCAGATGAACTTTAGACCTCTCAGTGTTGAATTCTGCAACTTATCTTCATTCTACAGAAGTTTTGAATAAATTCAAATTTCGGAGAATAAAGCATGCACAAGTGTCACACACAGGAAATATTTACAGCACAATTCATTTTCATACTGAACCGAAGGCGAATCTCAGCGTGGTTTTCAGTGTTATACTGCATCCAGATTTTTTCCGTTGTCAGAGTGTTGCAAAATTTCACATTGACAGCACAGGCCTGGTCTGCAGGAGTTGTCAGGACAGAGTTGGAGGTTTTGGCAGGTGGAGCAGGGATACTTGAGGCTTTTGGCATCCAGGAAGGGATGAAATGTTGCTTGGCTGTTTGGCACCTATGAGCTAGTTGAGGCTTTTGGCACTGAAAAGAGTCTGTATCCCCTCCTTCCTTCTTTGTGAGCAGTAACAGAGGGAACATGGAATTTGTGGGCACAGAGAAGAAATCATGGATCCCTCTCTAACCAGCCCAAGCAGAAAGCAACTGCACTACAATACCTGACACCTACAGCTCTTTCTGCATCTAGCTGCTGAGCCAGCATCTACATGTTCCTGCTAAAAGAATCAGTATTGAAGTACTTAAAGCTTAATTAAAGTTGCTGTTTTTCAATTTCTGAGTTAATTACATTGTTCAGATGGGTTTACAAAAGCTCCAAATAGAATTACACAAATTCTATTTTACTCTATTTTATTGACAGATTCAGTGACCTAAATTAGAGTCCCAGGGTATCCCTTCATTCCATTTCTGACTTTGACAAGAGAAAGACTTGCCTCTGGCCTCTCTGAACAACAGCAAACTGGTTTATTTTCTTGGATGGTATTCCATAAATTACTATTTTGACGTAAAAACCTCTAGAAAAGAGAGAAACCCTTTTTAAAACCCTGATAAGCACATCCTGCAGATAATGGTATATTACATCACTGGCAATGCACCTGAAAATCTAGACTTAGTTGCCCAGGTTTACATTCATGCTTGCCCTCCCAGAGCCATATAAGCCCTGGATCTGCTTATCTGCAGTGGTAAATATTGTCCCCCATTCACCAGCACTAGAACATAGAGAAGATACTCTCCTGAGAACAGGGAAGAAGGCTATTCACTACCCTTGGTGATAGTCAGGGAGACAGACCAAGTCTCTAATCAGCTTTTAGGTCCAACTATCCAGGACAGCTGCCCAGGATGAAAAATATTAAAAACTTGTCCCTGAGTTTCCAGTATTTAATTTTCTTCCAAGATTAAAAAGTACATGTGACTTCATAGATGGAAATGTATAAATCTGAACTCTCAATACAGATTAATTCCTCTGAATCTGACCCATCTGAAAGATAAACTACACTGAGAAATGTTCAGCATCACTCCAATTCCCTCCTTTTCTAAGAATTACAACTTGAAGATTTGCATGTGTAGCTGGCAAACAGCTCCAAAGTCACAGACCCTGGAGAGCACACAGAGGTTCTCAAAGGACACATAACCAATAAACTAATATAAATTTTAGCACACTTTGCCCACTTTCTCAGTAGCCAGCCTGAGGCAAACACTTGGCAGAGCTTGGAAGAGAGATAAAGGCAGAATTTTAAAATGGGAAAAAAGACAGAATGGAATGCTTTATAATGTTTGTTACAAACATTATATTATTTTTTAAAAAACCATTGATTATATTAACATTCCCCATGAAGAGCTTAGAAGTTCTATCCTAGAATGTAAAAAAAAATAAAATTATACATTATCATCAATTAGAAAACATTCTCCACAAAATGGTATTTAAATACTCAGCCCTTGCATGTAGTTGTGCAAAGAAAACCTGGCACAGACACAACGAGAGCTTTTAAAGGTTATGCATTATGTCCATTTTACAGATGAAAATCTGACCTCAGGAAGAAGGATGAAGTGCTTTGTGAGAGTAGCACAGCTGAGAATTTTATCTCAGCGCCCAAAGGCAGATTTTCACGCACCTTGTAGAGCTCTTCCACCTCCTGTTTTGCAACTCTAAACATTGCCCTTTCCAAATGGGTATGTATAGTAGGCACAAAGTGTGAGGGGGAAGACAATCTTCAAGACATTTGGGTATGTCAATTATCTCTGGGCCTACTTAAAAATTTGCATTCCCACCAGCCCATATATTTCCTGGAGTTCATAAAACAGTAATAATGCACGAAAGATTTACTGAATGCATATTCAAAATTTGCACCTGGATACAGTGGGTTTTTCCACCTTCACACAGCACACCACATGTTCCCCATCCAGCACAAACAGTGTGACAGGTCAGCCAGAGTCCAACATGCAGAATGCCTCAGGTGCATAATAGAAAAAGAGATTCCAATTTCTGGGAAGTATATCTGGCATTATTTTTTTGAATTAACTTATTAAATGTATTTGCAAACATCCAAATGAAGGTTCTTTTAAATGCTTTACCATGCAATTTTTAAAACTGGTCTCACTTCAGTGCATGAAGTGGAAAAATAAGAGAAACACAGATGAAAATGTGGACATTATGTCTGCCAAAGGAGAGGACCAACAGCTTTCAAAAATCACACCGGGGCACACTGGTGCCACTGTCAAATATGCAAAATCTTTCCTGTTGAGGAAAGATTTTTCAGGGTTTTTTCCCCCACATTCTCATGTCATATGAAATTGCAATCCTACTTTTGTGGTTATATATTTCCAATGCTGTTAAATAAAGCTTTCCATGTAAAAAAACAGTGCAAACAAAAAGAAACCCTGTGCATTTCTCCTGAGGGTCAGGCAGCTATCATAGACCCCTCTCCCTTAGATAAAATTCTTGTGCTGGTTTAGGACTCCTCATGTCCTTCTTGATGTGCTCATTTGATGGAGACCCACTTGGCAGTATTTGAGGAAGTCATTCCAGGCTAAGGAGAGCTATGGCAGGAATGCTGTCAATGACTGAACCTCTAGACTAAAATCAGTCAGGCAGCAAACTTACAGCTCACTAGGAGAAAAGTGACAGGGGGAGCCTGGGGGGGACTTGTTTGTCAGCCTACAGGTGAGCTGTAAGAGCTACAAAAACCTCAAAACCCCTCCTGATGATTTGTGGTGGTCCAGGTGGCCTTTGCCCAGATTACCACAGCAAACTGAGGTATGGGAAAGGCTGTTCTGCTCCCATGAAGCTCACACAACCCGAGTGCACTCCCACCCTACAGCAGACTGACATAATGGCACCACTTGCCCACACAACCCTATTAATTATTGTGCTGTGCTGAACTTGTTGAAGAACTGATTTTCCAAGACTCTGTGCACAAAGCTTACAGGCAGGTTATGGAAAAGTAAATCAAGAGGGAGTGTAGGCATTTAAAATTACATATTGTGCATGCTATTTCCCTAACAGTTTATAACATCATAAACAAGCTTTATTCCATCACAGTGACACATGAGGTATTTGACTTCAAGCAATACCATAAAAAACATCACTTAAAAATACACAAGTCATTGACACTTATGTACAGTACCTTCATACACATGCTTTTGAAAGAAAAGTTATGTTTTCACTATTTGGTTGCAATTTTTTAAAATTTGTTTTTTAGGAAAATGTTTAGAGAATTTACAATGAAAAAACCCACTGAAACCATTCCTTTTTCTCAGAAAAAAATTACTGCACCTCTAGCTTTTTAAAGAGCCCCAATACATACATTTTAAAAATTTGTTTAAAATAATTTTCCTAACTTGGGACACTGTCTGCCAAGTTCCTGCTAGGAGCAAAATTTTATGGCTAAATGCCAAGCCTATGAATAAAAGGAGTTTATAGGGGAAATACTGACAGAAGAATAAACTGCAGCAAGAGCAGCCAGTGTAGGAAAGGCTTTCTTGAGCATTTTGTCTATCCATAATCTGCAATATTCATAACCCTGGATATTGGGATATTGCACTCCTGCCTGCCTCAGTTTCATACCAGGATTATCCATAGTGCCAGACCAATAATTTGATTATAGGTATTTATACCCTATCACTTAGACAAGGCATCCAAACTCCTCATTTGTGAACAAGTGATTCTACTCATGTCTCCTGCCTCACCCTGCTATTCAATACTACATGTAGCACTTTGAATGGTAATATTTCTATGAACCTAATGCAAACCAGATCACAGACCATGAGCAGATACAGCAGGCAACAGAACAAATGTCAAAAGGAAAAATATTAAATCCATATTCTTAGATGACAGCAATTATATGAATCCTGATTTCTATTTCTATAAATGGAGACAAATTCATAACTTTTGAATTTCAAAGGAATTATTTTATGTTAATGTATTATTTACCCCTGATTTTTAAGGTAGATATCACTTTTTGAAGAGCCATTTTAAATTAATATACTGAAGGAGAAGATTTACTAAGCCTATAACTGAAAAGCAGTCCGACTGAAATTCTGCCCAAAGTAACTCTAAAACTTGTCAGCCTGATCATGGTGCCTCTCAACTGTGCCATAAATCAAATTTAGCCAGATGAGTTTTCTTCTCAGAGAAAGCAGTTCTTGCCCCTTTAACCATGAGCTGATCTTTGGGTGATATTAAGCAATGGCATAAATGATCCAAAAATCAAAATTTCAGTATTTCTTATATTATTCATCTTAACTTAGAGACAAATTTAATTTTAAAGTTTGCTCAGCTCCACTGGCTCCAGCTGGTTTCCTGCCCTTGAAGAACAGTTTCCTTCATTGTTTGGAAGGGGTTGCTTGCACACAGGGCAGCCTGTCTTGAAGATGTTGGGAACCTTCCTTGGTGGGCACCTGCACCAGTCAAACAGATCCTTAGGCTATTTCTGCTCTACCAAAGGTGCAACTTTCATTTGATCTCTGCTTATACAGAGTCAAAAGTTTGTACCAATTCTGACATCTCAAGCTTCCTCCAGCTATGTTGCCTCACAAGCGCCAAAACACTTAAATTTGTCAGGAAAGGTTTGTGGGGTTTTTAGATAATTAAAAAAAAAAAAAAATCCAAACAACCAACCAACCAAAAAAAAACACCCAAAAATAAAAATCTTCTGCCTAAATCTCATCTTGCAGAAGACCTCAATATTCAGAAGTCCTGAGGGCAACTTTTGGATATAATTTATGTACAGGTTAAAAAAAGACTGTTGCTGAGAAAAAAAAAAAGTGTCCATGTGCAGAGAACAGTTTCCCAGAAATGTATTTTATGTGGGATTAAAAATGTAATATTCTCTTGTCATTCCTTTCCACTTTAAGTCAAATAAAATATAATCCACTGAAACTCATTTGATATCTGGTGAATAGTTTTCCTTTTATTGATTGTCCAGCTTCCAGCTTGGGGAGAAAAAAAACGTGTCTAGGGAACAGTTACAATGGCAGCACAGGTCTAGATCCAATTCCCAAAGAAGCAAGAGAAAAAGCCACTGACTTCAAATAAAGGAAGATGAGGGCTTAATTACACATGTGGGGTAAAGACATCTATTTCCCCATTTGGAAAAATGTTAGCACAACTTGCTTTTTCTTCTGTGTCCAAGTTCCTGGCTTTTAATTCTCCAAAGACAGAATTATCCAATGAATAGCATTCATGGGAGAAAAAGACAATTTCATCTATCTTGAGTTGACTCTGATTTAGTTCCAGATCTCTACTACTGTGTGTGTTTCACCACAGTATCTTCAGCACTCGGCACAGGGCAGAAGGCCTGGATATGGAATATTAGCATGACTCTTTCCATATCTGTTCAGTGCCAGTGTTTCCTATTATCAGTCCAATATTTTATGGTTATTGTATTAGCTTCCCAGCAGTACCTTCTCAAGTTCTGTAGCCTGAAACCTCCATTAACAGATGCTAAATACAATAGTTGTTTTTCACTTTTAGATCTTGTGAAAGCCCATAAAAATGAGTGGTCACTTTGTCCAATTTTCTGAAGAAATTTTCCAAGATTTGAATGGGCAACATATAAAACCACTAAAAATACTCTTGGCAGCTCATTCATTTGGATTATGTTCCTTCTGCCAAGCCAACTAATGAATAGCTTATTCCAAGATAGGACTTCCGCATGAATTTTTTGTAGTAAAGGTAAGAATATCTATTTATAAAATTCCCTGGTTGCTTGTATTTGAAGGGTTTGGAGAAGGGAGGAGTTTGGGAGGATTTTGTGGTTTCTGGGTTTTATTATTAGCATTTGGACTTAAGGAAAATTTGTGTAAATAAATTAACCAATAAATTCCCTTTTTGTTTTTAATACTGCTATATACTCTGGTAAATGAAAGATAACCAAACTATCACTGTCAGGGCACTTAGAGAATAAAGCTTGATATAAAAGCCATTGAATCTGATGGAAAGTATCTCACTCACTTGGTTGGGTTTTGTATAGGACCTACAAGAACCCCTGAATTCCATGTGAGATACAGCCAAACTACAGACGGGGATGTGATTTCTTACACATATGGGCAGATAAAGATCAAAGAAGAGGGGAAAAATCTCCTACATACTTTTCTCAACTTCATTTCTTTTACCAGTCTCCCCTGGCTATAAAGTATTTGTTTAGACTCTAGAATTATGCTTCTTCAAATACCCTTAGAAAGATCCACTTAAGAATACATTTTTACACACAGACACATAGATTTAAATGGTGTTTTTTCCAACATCTTTAGCATAGCAAAGTTCCTTTTTTTGGCATGAAAGAGGGAGATATCTTTTATGTCTTTTCCCATATTCCATATACAAATTGATTTTGAAAGCCTGAAACAACTTCCTGCTTGGTTGCACACATTTTTTCCACTGAAATATATAAAGCTGAATTAATTAAGTGAAGCTTTCCAGAGAGCTAGGAGATCAATGAGCTGTGCAGTCCACAACACACAGTTAACAGATTTTATGCGAGTTTATCCACTGTCAAATTTCAAACACTTTTAAATGTTCCACATTTTATGGCATTACTTATTGCTCTTCTTAAAATAGATCCTCAAAAGAGGCCTTTTTTTCCTCAAGAAAAGGTCTTGTTCACCATTTATCAGTCAACTCAAAGACCACAACATAATTAGCTTATCATATTTATCTTGCTGAGCACAAAGGCAGATAAGCACCCATGTTTTTCCTCACTCATGCACTACCATCTATAAATTCCATTGTTTTTCCATGCACATCATTCAACTCTATTAAAAACTATCTGAGTATCAACTCATGGGCTGAAAAATAAAGAACAAGCTTCTTAGCCTTTGTAGCGATGACAAACAGATCTCATTATCTCCACATCTCTTTATCTCCACAAAAGAGATCTCTTTGTAGAGATAATGGTAAAAGTATAAATTTGGCTTGTGACCTCATTCTTCTTTCCCCTTTGTATGCTCAAAGCCACAGCAGCAGCTAGATAAGAACAACAAACAGTAAGGGAAGCTAGCTACAACAATAGGGAAATGCTGGGCTTGGAAGGCTTTGCAATCCTGGTCAACAAATAGATTTAAAAACAAGCTAGGCTGATATCCACAGGAACAGCTCACTTGGATTTGATCCTGGCTGGAAGCCAGGTATTGAGCAGGGTGTCTTCCAGAGCCATTCTCCCTCTGATCTGTACTGCGGTGGGGGAGAAGGGCTAAGGTACAGCTACTCTAAAGAAGCAATCCGGATTCAGAATACAAAAGTAACAAAAGGCCTCCCTGTTTTAATCCACAGGCCTTGCAATGTCTCATATTTGGCTCAGAGACAAGGTCCATCACTCAGCTGTCTGCTCTTTCCAAGATGTGTGTCCTGGTTCAGGCCTGCCAGGGGGAGGCCTCTTCCAAAACACGTTATCTCACAATGTATTTCCCACTTTAAGCACCATCCTTCAAATCATCTAACTACTGTTTTGCTCTACTCTTTTATCACAAATCAGCTTTGTGTTTCTTATTTAATGTAAAAGCAGCCTGGATGAATCAAGTCTTCTGTCTTCTGGAGGCTGGCTATACATACCTATTCCCAGATGGTCTGTCTGGAAACAGATATATTGCACACCCAAAAGCTACTTCTCTTTTGGGGCTTTTAAGCTTGCTGATGAACAGTTCCTGCCCAATTTAGATCATTAACTGAACTCCCAAATCCTCATTTGCACTATAAATACCACCTATTGTACCAATATATTTTCTCATTCTCTCGGCGACCATGGATTAACAGCTTTCTTTAGAAACTACTCATGAAACACTAGGAAACATCATAAACACAGACAGCAGCTGCTCTAGCCACATCCATCTTCACTCTGCTTCACCTCAGCTCTCAGCATTTGCACATGGCCACGTGGAACACACTGGGCTGTGTTCTGTGTGATCCTGGAGAGCTGCACAAGTCCCAGGGGATGCAAAGGGAGGGAAGAGGGGTAACCACCCACCCCTCATCTGTGTTCTGAATCCGAGCTGTTGTAGGGGCCAGTCCCTGCCCAGTCCTTCTGACACCTCCTGTTAGAGCAGGTCACTGACCTGTCTGCAGGCTGCCTTACAGAGCATCTGACCTTAAGTTAGGCTTTACATTTGTGGTGTACACAATCATAAACCTATAGCACTACTGAGCCAAAGACATTTTCCTCAGCCTCAGCACTGCTTTTCTGAACATTCTGGGGCACCAGGTAAATCCAGATTAAACCTACTGCTTTTATTTTACCTCACTCAAAGTTTATTGCTTTTGACAACAGGGTCTCCTGCCTTTTAGGCATCCATACTGCTAGAGGGACAGTTAAATACCATCTATACATTGTTTGTCTGGGTCTTACAGTTACACAATCAGAATTCATATTAGATGCCAACAGAGGGTTTTAAAACACAACTATGAAAACATGAGAAGGATTTTAAATCTACTTTGTGTAATTTGGCTGAAGTTATCATGTTGCAAGGGGATCTATTCATAGGCAACCCTATGGGGGTTTTTTCGCCTAGTTCTCACTAGGGAATATTTTGGAAGAAAAGTATAAAAAGACATTGTTTCCTTATTATATAATACTCCTGACTTATGCCAAGAATATTCTCATCATAACCATGTTCATAATCTCAAAGACTGAGCTATTGCATTACTTGTGTCTATACAAATAATAGGCTTCTAAAAATACGATTCCTTGACAGTTTTTGAAAGGTGACTTATATATGATTAAAAAGCTGTGTGCTTGTGTTTGCATTTCTGATTTGAAAATCCTATCCAGTAATTAAAAGCAGATCTCAAGTGTGTCTGCACACATACAAAGTGAATACAAATCTAAGTTAGAGATGCATTGAGAGAAGATACTAAAATCCAATTTTGCTGGCATGTAGCTGTTTAGACACTACCAACAATTTTCCCAAGTAAGAGAAAGTTCCTCAGTTAACAGTAAAACTGATCATGTTTTTAAAGGAAATCTCTTCTAAAATTATAACTTTAAAATGCTCATAAAGGGATTGACAAATCAAGGAGCACTGAAGTGTACCATCACATCAATTTTGATACAATGCATGAACATAAAACCTGAAGCAGCTAATAAATTCTCTGTTGGAAAACAGGAATAAAGCCCTGATTTGCTGCTTGAGAAGAAAGATGTGCTGATCATATACTCTGACCTCTTATAACACCAGCAATAGAATTTCCTCTTCCTGCTTTACTGAGCAACACAACTCAAATATGTCCTTTCTTTCCAATTTTTCAAACGGAGAAAAAGAAGCACATCCTGAGCTGGACTTAAGGGATACTTTTCAATTGCATAGCTAACAATTTTTGTTATATCCCCAAATCCTAATTCAGAGCCCAAGCAATTCCTTAGTTCTTAAGCTCATAAAATCAAATCTCCCAGTACAGACAATTTGCATGTGTCTCTTATATGACACATTTTTTGCATTTATGAACTCGTTCAAATCTGCTCCTTCCAAACAAGTTTGCAATAAGGAAGTGTTTTTACTTAACTGACACAGATGTCAGTAAAAGATCTCAGTCTGTCAGTACAAACCCTTTATACAAAGTGAGAGAGCTGAAAATTTACCCAGACAACAGAGAAGTACTAAGGAAAAAAAAGGCAGAAAGGAAAAAAAATACTTTCCTGATTTTCCCATACTTAATTCAAATGTTATCCTTGTCCACTATGCAGAATAGGAGGCTCCTGTAGTTTGATGGAGTCTGGCAAAGGACAGATTCCTTAACAAGACTCATGATTAAGGAAAATTGGATAGGATGTGGAGACAGTTCATAATACTTCTGGAGGAATGTGTGGCAGCTTTAGAGGACAATGTTGTGTGCATTATTTTGCCTCTTTAAAGGAATAATCTTTAACTGTGAGAAAAGCTACACAGTTTGAAGGTCAGTAACCTCACTGCCAGTCATGATTGGGTACCCAAGAACAAACAGAGTTTACAAAACATTTATGCTCTACCTATTCTCCTCTTTTAGCAAGACCCTGAAGTAGGAGCCCTTTGCAACAGCGTAAACCTCTGCCTCCATCATGCTCCTGGCTGAGTTTGACAAGAACTAAAAGACAGTAAAAGTAAGACTGCTTCTCCAAAACCATTTTTCCATCCCTCACAGTGCAAAAACCTGTGCATGAAGAGAGTGTTTCAGATTTCACTCTTGCTGCAATAACTGCGCCCTCATTCAGCTTCTGGGTCTAGCTGAGAAATTGGGAAGCATCTTCAGGAACAGAGCAGAGAGCTCTGTGCTGTGATCATACCACACAGTGCTCTAGTAGTCCATCTGTGTCAGACAGAGCCAAAATCCCCACTCAACACTGACTGTAAACCCAGCTTGTCATAATGTTAACCTCCCGAGTGAGAAAAAGAATTGTATTTAAAAAAACATGGTCCTCTCTGCCAAGCAATCCCTTGAACTGGCCCAGTTACTTTGCATAAATCCCAGCAATGCTAGGGAAAAAAACTCTGAAGACGGACTACGCCCTTCAGTAATTCAAAACCACAGAGCAAAGATATCCTGTTGTAACATACATGGTATTCCAGGATTATAATTTTTGCTTTGAGCCACCTTTCAACGTAGACCAAATGGAAGCAAAGCTCATTCCTGAGTGCTACGAAGCCAGTTTTGTGTCTCTCACAATTATGTTTGAAACCATAATGACAGATTACAGGAAATGAACATATGGACAGGGTGATTTATAAACATTTTTAAACAATGTAACTTTTATCAGTTCTGCTACATCAATCACCAATCTAGGAACAATTTTTTTTTGTATAAGATACTCTCAAGAGTGGTCAGGACAGGATTTGCTGACAGCCTATCTTAAAAACAGAATTATAAATTGCCTTCACTTTCTGTGCCAAGGTAATGGCTCCATACAGATAAGGGAAATCATGAGCTTCTCACAAACAGAAGAGCATAAGCAGAGAACCAAGAAAACTTTGCTGTGCACATCAACACAGAAGCAATCCTGTCAAATAAAGCTGATGCCCCACTCTGATATCAGGTGTGGCTGGGAGGCTTAGTGGTAATTATAAATCTGCTTAGCTTTTGGAGAGCATTTGATCTGGTAGGCATAGCTTTAAAACCAGGATTTACAAAATCAATAGTTCATATGAATGTAAATGAGTGGCAGGTTTCAAGTAACTCTCATTGAGGAATCAACAAAGGGGATTAGGAATTAGGTACAATTATTAACTAATAAATAAAAACAGCTAAGGTGAGCACTCAGTAGTCAGAAAGAATAAGAAAATAATTACAACTGCACTTACACATGGTGATTTTAAAAAGCTGATTTTTAAAAGCCCTCCACAATTTTGGTTGTTATATTTTTATAAGTTTTTGAAAAGCTGAAGGTCCAAAAAGTAATAATAAAAATGGCCTAAGGGCCGAGGCAATGTCTTACCTATGGGCCTTCACAAACAGAGAGAACACAGAATTACAGTATTGCAAATATCTTCTCATAGCAAATCACAGGTACTAGAAGTTTATTAATATCTATGAATTGTAGGACAGTATAACAAACCAGCCATTGGAAGCTGAAATTGGGCAAATTCAAATGAGAATGGGCACACAATTCTCACACAAAGCACAAAGAACTGCTTGGCTTGAGGCAAAATGGGATTAATTGAATATACATAAGGTCACAAACACCACCTAATAGCACTTTTCCTTTCAACTTCTGTGACTACCTTAATAATATGGAAGACCAAGTCTAATGTAGCATTTTATTATGGGTGTTCCTTACAGCTAGAAAGAACCACTGAAGAAAATGGAACTGCAGGAAGGAATCTTAACCCACAAATTTTTAACACAAAGATCACTGCAGCTGGAACCATACAGCAACAACAGGCCCCCAACACAGCAAAATGTGCAGGTTAATGGATTACAGCCTTAAGGCTTCTTTCTAGAGAACAGGAGTAACCAGAGGGTGGATCTATCAAACTAACTGGTATAAAATTATATATAAAAAGTTTTAGAGAAAAGGAGGGGAATATCAAAAAAATCAAAACCAAAACCAACAAAACCACGGGACAAGAATAAACATCTACAATGCAATTCATAGATGACTTCAAGCTCCCAAGTCAAAATTTATTTATTTATTTATTTATCCTAATTTCAGGAATCTGAAATCTCTCGACTTTTGAATATCAGATCCTATATGTTGTATAGGCAGAAACTTAAGAAAACAGCAATAAAAATTACTTTTATGTAGATATATATGATCTACCTTTGCCATAAATCAAGGAAACCCCATTATCTTAGTCTGAACCATGTCAGAATTTCAGAAGTGAAAAAATGTCTTCAAAGAAAATAATTTTCAGTACAGTCTATGTCCCTTAGTCTAATCCTTGTTACTAGCAACTTCTCACCAGGGGAACTACCAGGCCAATTAATTTATAGGGGGGGGAAAAAAAAGTGTAGGACAAAATGATCCACGTTCCACTGACAGCAAGGAGACAGCAGTATTTTAACAGAGCAGCAGAGGGCATCGAAGCATAGTAAAGCTCAAACATCCCGGTGAAGGGAAGCTGCCTTTAGGTGACAGCACACGAGCAGCATGGACAAGTTTTAGGACAGAAGATCTGGGGTGCAGGCACCTACTCTCATGCCTGATGAGGAGCAGCTACAAGTGTCTGGATACACTTCCTGACTCAGTTTCCCAAACAATAAGTGAGATTATGTGCAACTAATCCTGACCCCACACAAGGCAGGTTTGTGTTTCAAAAGGTGATGTGGATGTAACACTCACCTAAGAGACAGCTGGGAATAGTCCAGCTAATAACCTTTGAGAGAAAATGCTAATTAGACACTAATAATACCACTGCAATATACCCTTTACAGCTAACACAGACAGTCCAGTGCTGCCCAATGCAAAACCAACTGTACTTCAAACCATACTTGGAGTTTTACCACTTCAAGTAGTCAAATCACAAGGTCTCACATCTCAGGGCATGAAAGCCAAGTGTGTAATACTTCCTTTGGAGGGTTTCCCAGGGTAGAATGGCCTCATTGCTCTTCTCTTTTGCCTTCAGACCTGCCCCAGCAACATCCTCTGCCTGATCCATGATGACCATCAGCTAAAGGGAAATATTTAACTGCAGCTGAAATGGTCAGTAAGAATGTAGCTGGAGAAGAAATCTGAAGAAAGCTGCCATAAGTAACCAAGTTGGAGATTCAGAGTTTGGTTATAAACTTTAAAGAGTAAGCTTCTTGTCTTCCTTTTTTCTGTCCAAATGCTGTCACACAGAAAAATCAAAATGCAATAACAGCTTGCAGCCAGCCAATGCTTTTCCATATTAAACCACCCCCCCACACACTCACACACAAAAGAGTAAAATATGACAACCTGTTTTAGCAGGGAAGTGGCTAATAAGCTACACAAAAAAGGGTGAGGAGAAAGACAGATGTTTCTTATTTTCTTGAAACTGTTTTCAACCTTCTTTTTTATGTGCTTTTTTGAAAAAAACCCAACATTTCTATTTCTATAATGTACAGCAGCCTCCCACAGAGACGGGAACCCCACAGGAAATTTCTCTCAGTTATCTGCTACCTAGACTTCTGTTCCATTAACTTGATTTACTTTGGATTAATTTGCATTTTCTGAATTACTGAAAAATTAATTATTCTGACATTCGTTTTTCAGCCCTCTAATCGTGGGCTGCTACCCTGCAGCCACCAGGAGCAAGCTCACTCAGCCCCAGAGCAGAGCTGTTGGGCTGTGAAGACTCTTCCAGGAGTTTACACAGTGATATAACACCAGTTTAGCCATAAATGAGGGCTGGCACACAAGCAGCTGTCACTAACTTTGCTGTGAGGCCTCGCCAGAATGGTAGGAAAACAAAGAGACAGAAACCCTTTTACAAGTCATGTCTGTTCTGGTTTTCAGTCTTAACCAACTCATGCTGCTGGGTCAGGAGAAGACCCTATCCTAGCCCAAAAAAGGAGATTTCTCCAACGACATACTCAAAGGTTAGCTATGTCTGCTCTCCATCATCCACATCTTCCCTGCAATAGTAATGAGGTGAGAGAGATTTGCAGCCTCTCAGACCCTGGTCCTTAACCCCCCTGGAGGCCTCCAGCAAGCAGCACATCTTGGGGCAAACTGGTGAAGAATAAAGCACCACGACTGTCTGGCAAGATGGTGAAAACAACAAGAGTTCTCTCCCTGTGTGAGGTGGGGCTGTAATACCCAAGTGACACTCAGCCTGGGAAAGGCTCAGTGAGGAAAGCCTCCAATAATCCTTCCTGAGCTTGTGCTGTGAGCCACACATCAGGGACTGCACTGTTGAGTTATTTACTGCATATTCTTGTCATCTGACAAGGGTAAATAAACTACTCCAAAAAGCTGTTTGCTTTCTTGCTCTGCATACACCCAGAATGTATTGGCTTAGTATTCCCAAACTTCAGCTGAACTTCTGAGTCAATTACCAAGGTGGCTACTAATCTTCATTCAGAGGATAAATTGTATAAGAATGGTATTCAGTTTTCCATGAAAAATCAGTAGTACAATTGCCTACCATGTCTCTCCTTAGTCATCAAAGTAAGCGAGAGCAAAATCTAATCTTTTTTTTTACTTTTTTACCAAGACCATCACTGCTCTTCAAAGCGTTCTTTGGGATTGAATATTTTTTAAATATATACAAAACCAGGTAATTTCAGATTCCCACCTATAAGAGTTCATCTAAATTTTTAAAAAGTCTTCTTATTCAAGAAATGCCTTCTTCAAAGAATAGTGACAGTGACTCCTATGTTTCATGAAGGGGAAGAGCCCATGGACTTCTAAAAAGCCAACTGTTTTATTTCAGGAACAATGACTCCAAGTTTAATCAGGTGAAAAGAGGTATTTCAGAAAGTTGCCTGGCTTTATTCTAATTACACACAAAAATTGCTGTATATAAGTGGAACAATCTGTTTTTGAGCCATTTATGGTAACCCATCAGCCAAAGCCTCAGCTGAATGCAAATCATCCACAAGACAGAACACCAGAAGTGGAGATACGAGATTAAAATAACAAACTGGGTTATTTCACTTTTGTACTGTCAAATAATGCTTCTTCCAGAAGCTTGTTTAAAAGCTGTGCCCTTAAAAATTGCTCTGGGTTATGTTCCTGATGATTTTTGGCACCAAACCCAATGTTTCTCCACATTAACTTATTAACAATGAATAGAAGTAAATCACCAAGTTAAGGGAAAAAATACTTACTATGTATTTTGAAAGTTTATAAACCATGTTGATTCCTTCCCTTGGCTTCTTTCCAGAGAAATTTACTGGGGTAGCTGAACTGATTTACTACCTGCAGGAGATTTTAAGGTAGGCCCAACTTAGAGACAAACATGAAAGGTATCTTGGTCTCATCATGAGAGCTGTGCTTGCAGGGGAATGTACTGAGGTGCTCTTGGCACAGGGGAGAAAGGGCTGAAGAAACTCCAGGGTAGGGAAAGCTGTCAGCCCTGGCACCAGGACAAAGCAACTCTTCTGGCCCAATGCTGCTTTCAGAGCAGAAAGAGCATCTTGTACAGCACCAGGCTCCTCCTGCTCATTCAGCACTAGACCATAGCTGTCTGCTGGAAAATGAGGGTCAGAAGTGACACCACCAGTGTCATCCTCATCATTAGCTGTGTCTGATATGGGGGAACAGAGAAGGAAATTGGGATATTGTATAAAAAGCTGAACTGTCTTCCATTGTGAGTGGTGAGAAGATGGAAAGGAACACAGATGTTTAGAACAGTAAACAAGAACAGCTCTTTACTCTGTACAGAAGAGACAGAGAAGTGTCTGGGTCAAAGTATGTCCCAGCAGGGCAGTGAGTGTTACAGCTTGCAGGAATAAAGAAGGGCCCAGGAAAATGATAGCACTGCCAGGCTGAGACTCCCAAAAGCCTAAACCTATACAAGAAGGTCCCTACAAGTTTCACAACTGACTCCAATGCCAGCATTTGTTTCTTAAATGGAAGAAAATGAGAAACAGCTGTCCCTGGGCATCAGAAGCAGGTGTGATGCATCACTTCAGACAGAAAAGAAAGAAAAACCTGATGGGGAAAGTTACATAACTTGAAGAAAACAAAAAAAAATCCAACAAAAAAACCACATCAACCAAAAAACTATGAAGAGAGTACAGAATATTTCATTTCAATGCTATTAAACATGTTATATTTTTTCCCTTCAGCTTGCACATCTGATTCTTAACTTTTAATTAAATAGCAAAAGAAATAAACTTTCCATTCTTCTTTTAATGCACTTTTTAGTGAAAATTTATGTTACCATATCTCAGTTACAGTTTCCATAACTTCTTTATTACTTGAGTTAATTAAAATTAACTTTTATAAGAAGGGTAACTTCATAAAAAAAGAACCAGTGAGATAAAAATGTAATTGAAATAAGAACCCTGAGATGGCCAACAGCACAAATTAGAAAAACACAAGAATGCTGAGCTAAATTTGGTAAGCTGAACTTCAAGGTGACAGAGCAAACAAAGAACCCACAGTGTCCACAATTTGGCTATGAAAAGCAGTACAAGAGGCATTACAAATCTTTCCCTCTAACCTATTGAATTACATGTTTGTCATTCCTAATTAGTTTTGTCATTGAATATACACATGGAGAAAAGATTTATTAAAGAAAAATAACCTTATGTACACACTGGATCATTTATTCTAATTAAACAGCATTCCAGCCAGAAATACAGTTTCAGCTATAGCCCATTTCATCAATAGAGGATGAAAACAGTTCAGATGAAAGGAAAAACAGAAATATAGGCTCAATTCTACAATGAGAGCAATATGGGGGTCACTAGAAGGAACAAGGGTTTCCTGAGCACAGCAGTGATGCAGCTTTTACTCCAGCTGTTTCAGCAGTTACCAGTGGGTTACAGGAGGTGTTTGCAGAAAAGATGTGGTGCACAGCTATGCCACTCACTCACATTGTGTGCCCCAGCCTGGGGACAGAGCTAGGGGAAGCTAGCAGGAAGAGGCACTTAACTGGGAATAAATTTTATGTGAACTAGGGCTCCCCCCTCCAGTATCCTCAGTATTTTGTGGTCTTCTGAAAATACCATCGTTTACTAACATGAAAGCAACTACAACAACATGCTTCAGGCACATTCATTTTAGAAGAAAAACCTGAAATCTGATCTCTGGTCTCAAAAGCAAAAATTAAGGTTTCCTGCATTTCACTTTCAAGAATTTCCTGACCTTATTCAAATCTTAAACATCCCTGACTGGGGTGAAGTATTGTTCCACCACATCACAGAGTGATAAGACAGCACTGAACAGGATCTCCTCTGGCACCAAGCAGGCAGAGTGATTTCTGCTCAGACTATTAAAGAACTGCTGCTCTAATGGGCAGAGTGGCTGCACCAGAAACAGTCCATGTGCTGGGAGGCACTTGGAGAGTTAAACTAATATGTGTGCATTAACAACACTGATCCTTCTGTCATTACCACTCAGTTATGCAAAAGGGCTTCTCACATGTCCAGTGGTAGCTCCAGCTCCTGCACAACCTGACAGCAGGTCGTTCCAGGAGGTACTAGTGTAAAGCAAACCAAAGCCAAATTATTACTTCTCACTGCTTCATTCCACCTTAAATTAGCAGGATCATTTCTTTAATGAAAGTTTTTTTGGCTTCTCTTGCACTTGAGAGAAAATGGGTACAATAAGCTGGTTAAACACAGCATGGTTTAAACACTGCGCATTTAGAACTTCCAGGCTGTTGTAACAGCTCACAGAGCATCTACCACAAGTAACTTTCTAATCTACCACCCAAATAACTTTAAAGGGCTATGTTTTCATTGTGCAGTAATTGCAGCTTTGGAATTATTATGGCTCAATATAATCATCCCTGTGCAAAGACCCTAAACACTTCTGGATGCAGCACACCCCAGCCATTGTATGGTTGCATAAACACACTGCAATATACCAGTAATTCAACCATTTTTGCTCTGTAATACCAATCAGGCTATTCCAAACATAAAGCAATATCTAGTGTTATTAACTTGGAAAACAATTAATAGTATATAATCCTTCAAATTTGAAAGGTTTTTGCTGGCTTGGGATTAATTGTATCTGTGGTAAACGTTCATTACAAAAACCTGTACAAGTTTCAAAAAATGACACAATATATTGACACAAAGCTCATTAAAGTTAATTTGACAGAAATTAACACCTAAGACTGGTGAAAAGACATTTTTAAATACAGCAGAAGTCAGAGAGCAAGAGAAAAAATGCAAGCAGCCTCATTGGTAAGCCCAGCATCAATGCAGAGCACTGTTATCAGGGCAAACAAAAATTCAGAAAGGGAAAAGTGGGTATGTATTTGGAGAAGCTGATAAGTTAGTGAGAACTAAAAGGCCATCTTTCCCATATTAACAGCTCTTCAAAGGTTCTAAAAACTGGACTGAAGTTGATGATCACAGAAACAGAAGAGGAGGTGTTTTTTTTCCTGGTACATCATTAGGTGTGCACAGGTTTCGCCTCTCAGATGAAGTCAGACAGTTCCACACATGTTCAGGCAGGAGATATCAAGGCACAGGAGTCAAAGCACACAGTAAAAAAATGATAAGTGAGAAGATATGACTGCTGGCTGCACAGATAGCTTTGTGCCTCTACTAGCCTCTTCATTTGTGAGTTTTCCCTCAGAAAACACTATGGGAATGCTGCTCTTCAAGCCATGGTGCAGTATTCCCAGATTTCCTCCCTACAGCTTACAGGTAAGCCCTCCATACCTCCAGCACAGAAATAAATAGCATTTTTCACTGTGCTTTAAGAATTATTGCACGTAATTATTTCCACTATGCTTTGCACAGATGTGGCAGCCAGATGTGTCTTGTAATCACACACAGACAGTTCAAGGGTATAAATGTTGGTATAGCAGAAGTTTACAAAGCCATGCCCACTTCAGGGAGCAGCACTGACGTTCTGAGATGGTCAAATAGGAACACTGAATTTCTCTATAAATCCTTCAGCAACTATCTCCATTTTCAAGTCAACATGGCTGCCAAAACTGATGGACTCTCCAACTCCCAAAGGCCTCTGCCTTAGGGGAGCCATAAATATACTTCAAAGGAAGGCACTACAATATTAATGATCTGGCCTGTCTCCTCCTATTTCCTTGCCTGGGCTCTTACTATGTTCCCCAAGAAACACTTACAGAGGTTGAAGTCATTTCAGCCACAGAAGAATACTGCAAGGATGCTCAGCTTGGTTCAGCCTCAACTTCTGCAGCATAATGTCTAAGCACAGTACAAGCACTATTTGGCAAAACCCAGTCACACAGATTTGGAACTTGGAACATTAGAAAGAGTTTATAATATTAAATTCAGAAAGAATGCCCAAGGAGCAATGAAAAAGTAAATTGGGATGGTGCATATTTTCCTGTTATATGTGAAACTATTTGCTTTTGCCATAAAAGGGACTTTGCATATAGCTCATGAGGAACTTGCACACAGCCATGCTCCCCAGCACGCTGCAGCCAATAGCAGATTCTCTGCAATCAGAGATGAGTCAAAGGAAAAACTCTGTCCAGAACCACGCGCCAACAGACGACCGATTATACATCGGTCCCACAGGCTGCTTTGCAGCCAATTTAAAAACCAGCAGCATCAGGGCCAGCCAAAGCAGCAAACCAGTGCCAAGTCAGTACTATAATTGTTTGTGCCATTAAGCATAAAGAATGCCATTGCTTCCTAATCTTCTAGAGAAAAATGAAGCATGGGAATGATGACAATTACAGCATGATAAATTATTTTAAAAACCCTATGCGCTCGTTACATCACTGCTCACACATGAGGAAAGGAATTTTGAGGGTAGTCTTATTTTTAAATTCCCCCCAAGAAGTAAATTATGATGTCGTGTATGAAGCTTATTAAAAAAAAAAAAAAAAGTTTTCAGGGGTGGTTCCTGCTTTGTTTTCTCCTATGAAGCCACATAACATCATACATAAAAATAAAACAGGAGTGAAACATGAGTGCATTTCATCTCTGAATTTAGAGAAGGCATTCAGCCCTGCCTAATGCCAGGCCTCCTAACAGATACTCCAGTAAGCCAGGACAGAATAGCAGTGAAGGACCCTTACTCCATGCAGTAAAAATACTCAAGAATTTTCCACACTATGCACAGAATCACCTGATGGGAGAAGCTCTTTTGCCTTCTTTCTGTACCCACTGTGGGTACACTGATGCCTTGCGGCAACCAGCAGCCAGAGTGGGAATCTGATATAGATATCTGTCAGAGTGAGGGTGTGCCTATTAGTGCATATGCTCTGTGAACCAAAAGCATTACTACATTTTTATATGTCTGTGAGTCCAAGACACAAACTGTAAACTCTTCTCCAAAGGGAAAGACAAGATGAGAAAATTTTGATGCCATAAACTGAAGTCAATTATGTTACCTCATCCTTCACCATAAACAAGGAAAACATAAAAAGAGAAAAGGGTCTTAAAGAATCTTGGCAAATTCAAGTTTCAAACAGAATACTTATTTAAATATATTTCTTTTAACTTTGAAGTCTTCAAACTCTAAGGTGACATAAAACATTTAGTATTGATTCTTCTTTCTAGCATCTAAGGGGATAGAAATCACTGTCTCATTCTCCTCCAATTCTTTCAGGGAAGTACAGTGTCTCTACTCACTTTGTACCAATAATTCTGGAATAAAAAACTCCAATCACTATCACTATGAGTCATCCCACCCCAAATTTTTCAGCAGTTAGGTGCAATACATGGTTTGGAATTTTTCCCTGTCAGTCTGTTCCACCGTCCCTTTGAAAGGTACCACAAACCCTACTCATTTTTTAAAGATTACATCTTGATTCATTTCCCTGCAATATATTTTTATATGTACTAGAGCCACAGTTCTCCAAGCTCCATAGTCAATGGACTTTGGAAGAGAAACAGTTTTGTCTTTCTTCTTGTATTACAGGAAACCTATCACCCTTCTGAATCAAAAAATATAGATCTGTATCCTTCAATCTTTAATATGAGCTCTCACTAATTTCAATGGCTATTTTTGTTCTCTCAGAAGCAGCAGCACCGAGCCTTTAGGCTGAAAACCCTGCTATCAGTCCCTAGTTGTTCTGCTGGAGCACTGTTCCTGTCCTACAGGAAGAGGTGCCACATACAGTACATTTCCACCCTGCTTGTATTAATCTTTATTTCAGCACCTACTTAAGCAGAAATGCAGATAAAAGCATTGCATTTGCAAGGGGCAAGGACCCAACCTCTTCTTGGACCAAGTGGGGGTATCTGCATACAATTTTAATCCAAAAACAGAGTCCCCAGTCCTCCAAGATGCATGCCTTCCTTTCACTCCAGAGTCTTTGGTAACGTCTTGTGCTATACAGAGGAATTAGGACTCAATTAGAAATTTTCAGAAATACTTTGCTATCTCTGGAAATACCAGGACCGATTTGACAACACTTACTATTATTGTGTCAACGTTGCAGTTTAAAATACTTTCACAACCAACCAAAGGCAATTTTCTAAAGGTTACTACCAAGGACTTCATTGTTCAGCTGTTCCTTATGAAGGCAGAAAAATAGCAACTCTCTTAGATGTTATTTGTGGGAGTTTTATTCCCATATATGCCATGTACATATGCAAATTTTATGCATCTACTCAAGCTGATAGGATCATCCAGTGAAAGCTACTCAAGCCAGTAATATGGAGATAATCTCTAAGCTCCAAACCTTTGACCATGGACTTTAGAACTCAACAAACAGTACAGCCATGCACAGGGACATGTGCACCTGAAAACCACTGCAATCTCACTGGTAAGTGAAGACCAAGCAGGAAAATAACAACCAGAAATGCACAACGATCATCAAAGACCCAAAGGCTGCAAAATTCTTTAACTATGGAATTCCTGAGCCTGTACATACTACTTCCCCAATCACTTAAAACTGCCACATTGGGGTTCTGCAGCTCTTTCACACGAACTTTGTATGTTCCTATTCACATATTCAAACCAATTACTCAGAATCCTTTGGACTAAAAGGAAAATTATTTTCTTTTAAATTCTGAAAGCATTACATCATATTGCTTATCTAAATTCCTTTATAAATTCAAACATTAGCCCTGTCACAATCACAACATTTATATTTAAGGCTCTTTTCAGTCATAGCTTGTTCATTTTGTTATTTCAGTAGTGTTGTCCCAGTGAAAACTGACTTCACTCGCTCAGTTCTCCATGAACAAAAGCTAACTATTACAGTTTGTACGATAAGAGAGAGCTGGTTTATAAATCAAACTGAAGCCCATTAGTGAGTGGCTCTGAACAAATATATGAACAACTATTGCCTTGAAGTCAATTCTTATTTCCCAGTGAAGCCAGACTATCTCCAGGTGATAGTTTTAAAAATAAAATACGGAGATAAGAGAAATGTGTTGTTTAAAAAGGAATCATAAACAATTATATACTCTCCTCTTCATAACACTGCATTAAAGCCCAAAAGCTTACCCAATAATCCCATGTATGCAACAAAGGCTTGCTACTTGTGGAAACATAGCAGCAACAAAAAATACCCCCATTTAATTTTGCCATGAATTGTTAACCTGGCAAGAAAGGAAGGTAGCTATAAAAAGCTACCTACAGATCAGTCAATGGGTTACACTTCTAGATGTGCCATAAGAAGAGGTCATTTCAAAAAGCAGCACAAAAACACTTGTCATTGGAACTGCTGCAAATCCCTAAAAACACACATGCACATATGCACTGCCTCTGGGCTTGCATCAAGGACTCCTAACACAAGCCTGAAATTAATTTAGCACCCAAGTAGATTGACATCAATTCTTTTCAGTTTTACCTGAACTCTTTGGTTATCAGACCATACCTTGGCAGAGGAGGGTGTGTTTAATGCCTCATCTGTTTCTAACTGGCATCTAGTACCAATCTGATATATTTCATTAAAATTTCCAACAAATACATATGAAGCTTTTAAAATATCAGTTTCAGAAAAGTTAAAGACCTCCCAAGACCATTACCCTGCCATTCAGAAACCACAGCACTTCCAGATTTATAATAAACAATACACACTGATGTTTTTACTCTCATGATATAACCCACTAAAAATCTTAAAATAATGCCAAAATGACAAATATACAGAATCCAGTTCCATTGTCTTTATTTTTGTTTAATGGGGCATACACCTCTGGAAGTCTTCAAAGGGCAGTGTTCAGAGAATGGCTTACATATTCTGTGATAAAAGAGATCTATTAACTTTGTGATGCTCCACCCAGCCCAGGATCCCACAGCACTTTACAAAGCACTATCTAATTACACAGAGGAGATAGGGATTAACAAATCCCCCCTACCCTGAAGTCCTGCAGGGCTAAAGCATGCAGAGAACAGTTTACAATTGTCTGGGTCTAAATTTGGAAAGCTTAGAACTTTAAAAAGCATTTATCACATAGCATAGGATCCAACCCTCAAAGCTCTGCATCAGTGCATGAGATGGGTCATGCTGAATACACGAGGGAAAATTAAACCTTAGCAAGAGTCCAGACTGCAAAAGGATCTCAGCAGTGAGACACTGAGAGCCAGAGAAGTCACCCAGACCCCAACAGCAAAGGGGCACCATCTAATTGGCTCATTCAGAGCCACCACCTGTGAAAGTCCTGGGCATTTATGTGAAAACACACAGAGGATGTCTTAAACCTACTCCTTCTCCAGGCCACAGATAAAAAAACATAGTCATAATTGCTGGCCAGTTTTTAAGCCATCCATTTTATGGCTGGCAAACTCTTATCTCAGTTCTGTCTTAATAGTGATTTCTGCTCAAACATGAGCAACCACAGAGTATCCTCAAATGAACTTATCTACAAAGTGAAGATTTCTAAGCAGAGGAGTTCTGCTACTTGTGCCAAGTGGATCATCCCTTTTTCTTCTGAAGATGAATGTTGCACACGTCAGTAAGTTTGAGTTAGTTAATAAATGATACAAAAACACAAGTATTTCCAGTTTAAAAAATACAAGTATTAGCAACTATAAAGTTATATTAAAGCATTAAGAATAGTAAAAAATTGTTTATTGTCATATGATTCTCTACTTGGCAGAAATGTAGAATACCAAAATCACTCCTAAAACTAGTCAGAATTATAAGAGAGCAACGCACTGGCAATACATCTAAGATAAACAAAACTCTTTTGCTTCCATGCTACCTTTTATCTCAGTTATGACTTTAGGCCAAAATACTGCCAGGTAAAGGAGAGGGAACAACTCAGGCACAGGACATACCTGTCTGGTAATTCTGAATGAATGCCTAATGCTGTCTTCCTGCAGTGTTATCAAGGACCTCCTCCACCTCTGAAAATCTGTTCAAAATTTGTCTCCAAAATAAGAACAAAAAGGCTTTTTCTAGGAGAAAAAGCTATTGCCCATGCTCCAGCAAGTTCAACTCAGCAAAAATATTTGAACACTTTTAACACTTCACAAAAAGTCAGATTCAGCTGACGCACAGCTAAGCTTTAATGTCTCATGGCTAGGAACTGTCACCCTCCTGCCTGAAACCTGGTGCTTAACTGCACCTCAAAGACAAAACAAGCCTGGACATCCTCTGGATAAAAACCCTAGACCCATAGGGAAATATGAAATTCAAACATACAGGGGGACAGAAGATTTAATGTATGCAGCTTATACCTGATATAAACCTTTCATGGCACCAAGCAGATCCTTCCAAAAAGTTTAATGTGTAAAACAGAATCTAATTGAACTGCAAATCAGCAGTGCCCCACTCTTCAGCATCCAGTCTGAGAGGCAGAATTGGGTCAACTCAACCCTCTGCTTTTCCTAAGGGCACAATCCTGTAATCACTGCACAATCTGAAGCTGCAGTGCAACAGCCTTCAAATTGTGAGCTATAAAACACCACACCTTTATGCCAAGAAAGAGTAAACTGCTTCATGGTTTAAATGAGACTCATTGAAGTCAGCAGAACAATTTCCACAGTGACATCCCAATGCTTTGCTTTCAGTAGTTTGACAGCAAACATAAGGCCAAACAAAACAATGGATATGGACAAAAGGAGGGAGTGGGTAGATCTGCAAAATACCATGCTTAATGAAAACTGGAATTAAATTTTAAAAAAAATTGTATGTATTCTCAGTATCTCCTCCTTTTTATTGCTCACCCATTTTTGTGTCCTGTGTGTAACCTTTAAAGAGTGAAATAAGCATTTTCTTGATCCACAATGATCTTTCAACATGGCTGTCAAAAATTTACCAATCAGGAGGTTCAGAAGTTGAGTTTTATTAACATTTCCTATTCTGTACAGGGAATAAGAGAAAGTAATTGATACTTTCACTCTTCATGCAAAAAAAATGAATGGCTTCAAGCAATTTTCATTTAAGAAATTATATCCTCTGGACAATACTTAAAACAGCAGGAACCATCCTAGTGTAAGCATATAAACCTATAAAGTTACAGAGCTATTGCCAAACCAACTTGAACAGTATATGGATGCATTTGCATTCCAGCTCACTGGCAAAAAATGGCTGGAAATTTTCTTCATCTATGCATGTCATCCATGAAATGCTGGGTTAATGGAAGGAATTTTATTTCAAACAAATAGGTTAACAACTGTAAGAATGGCTAAGAAAAATTATTTTAGCAAGGAAAATAAAAGGCAAATGAGCAATGCACAAGTACTTCAGCAAGTAATACAGGTTAGGGATGTCACTGAATCCACTATAATTTCATATATTACTTTAATAAAAATTTATTAAAGCACAAAAATTAACATGCAAAAACTAATTAAACATTGGTGATACCATTTCTGACTGCCAGTGTGTTGAACTCAAATATGTGTGCTTGACCAGCATGGCATGTGTTTCCTCACAACTGATACTTTAATAAATGAAGTTCAATAATGGAGCTCCTGAGACTCCAAATACAGACTTGTGACAGCATCACATTTCTCTTTTTTTAAAAATAACCAACTCCCAAAGACAACAGTACACATGAAAGAGTAAATACTCCACATGGTTTAACTGAAATCCCAATCTCCAACTGTATAGATAACAGGGACAAAGCAAGTTTGGTCTGCAGTACAAGCACAGGATCAGACCCCAAATAAGCAATATGCAGACACCTAAAGATCTGTCAAGTTAGATCCCCCTTTCCCTTTTTAAATACCATTATATTTTTGTTTGCTTGTTTCCATCCTATTCCAGTTTTAAATTCACAGCAATGGGGCAGCATCACCTGAAAATGTGGTTCTAGCATCTTGTTTCACCTTAATATAATGGTTGCTTTAGGTGGGCACTTTGTTGCATTACTTATAGTCTGGAAAAAGTTAAAATCATTCTAGTGGGAACTCAGCTATCTGTGCCTGGGGAGACCCATCAGGCTACTGGAGTGTTTGGGGACCTGCCTGTGACACACCTGGCACGGGCTGGGCAGAAGAGTCAGGGAAGAACTAAGATCAAAGCCGACAATGGCAGCAACTCCATAGGCAAAGCAGCATTCAAGAAATTCAGTCTGAATGATTTTGAGTTAACTGTTAATATCCTATAACCAATTACACCACTTAGTGACACCACCTTGCAGACCAACAAGCTCCCTCCTTGTCAGCCACAGCCATTTCCGATCTCGCCTTCCCACCTCCAAATCCAAACTGCTGCCAAAGTGCAGCTGCAAAAGTCATCTTCTCCTCCCTCTCTAGGTCCATCTTCTCCTAGATTCTGTTGGCCTCCTGCCAACTCATATTCAAGTTGCTTGTCTTCACCTACAAGATCTTGCATAGCAATAAATAATATAGAAATGACCACAATGTGCTGAGGAATTACCAAGTCCTTTCTAAAACACAAATGAAGGAATAAGACCTTTGATTACACCCCTCTCCATCAATTACAGCCCAGTCCCATTCACACCCTGCATCCTCCTCCCCTGCACACTCCCTTGCCCACGCTGTCAGTCCCAATGAGAAGTGCAGCTTCTCAGCCTCCCCCTGCTCCAGCACCCCACAGACAGAGGCAGATCAGAGAGAGAAGCCCAGAGTGTCCCAGAGCAGAAAGGGAACATGTGCAGAACAGCAGAGCCCCGCACAGAGAGGTTTCAGCCAGCTGCCTCCCAGCTGCAGCCTCCCCCCGTGGCTGTCCCAGCCCCCTGGGCTGCAGGACAGGGCACAGAGCCTCTGTCCTCTCCTGGGCTGGGCTGCCCTGCAAAACACACAGGGTTGGACCTTGCTTTGGGACACACAAAGGCAGAGGGACTGGCCAGCACTCTGTGGGACTGGTGCAGCCGCAGGGCTGCGAGCAGAACTCGCCTCCAGCTCATTTTCAGACCTTACACCATGCTCTGGGCTGCTCTAAGCAGGTGCCTCCGTCCTGATCCCTGCCTGCAACTTTGCTGGGCCTGTCTAGCAACACATTCAATTACAGTTTGGAGATTAGATGGCCAAAGATTAACTAAACACTGAATAGAAAAAAAGCCAGGCTTTCTGAGACATAAATCTTGCAAATATGGTTCCATAGAACACAAGTCCAGATTCCTGAATAGTTTATTATTCTGTAAAATCTTCACTGTAAAAGACTGCATATACTTGAAATTTGCAAAGGTAGCAGCTTAAGTTATTTCTAGTCAGCTCATAAAAATCTGTCTTTAGCACTTTTTTCCTAAGAAGAAAGAAAGAAACCCAGACATACTCTAAGCTTTGTGAAAAGATAAGACTCTGGATATAATACCAATATGACTTCACCTTTTATTTTTTAAGGGTCAGAAACAATACTGGATAAAAGTTTATATGTAAGCATAAGGGATCTGCCAAAAAGAAAGTGAAAACCCAGCAAATTATATTTCAGACACCTTAACATATTATGCACCATACATGCTGTCAGCTTCACTGTCCTTTCCTTTGCTGTAGGCCGAATGCTTGAATACCAATCTTATTAAACTACAACTCTGAATTTATCCACTCTATATAACATTCCAGATGTCGTACCAGCTGGGAACAGGCCCTTAGGCCATCTTTGGTTGATCTCTTAGTCGCTTTCCAGCTTTTGCCAGGCATTCATCCAAAAATATGAAGGAAAGTGCTAAAAACAGATGTCGGAGTTAATGTTTTTTCTTTTTTTTTTCTTCATGGTAGGAAATACAGGAAACTTGCGCCCTACACCTATTCTATGAAATATGAATGGTGTCAAAGAGCCATAAGTTAATTTTAAATTAAATCACAATGTAGAAGAGTTAATTTTTACACTATTTTTCTGACAACAGGCCAGCCTCCATCAGTCTGTTCTTTGAAAATATTATGTGGTCATTTTTTCATTAAGTTGGAAAATCTTCTGACGTCGTCAACCTGCAAAAATGGTTTTGAGTCCCTCATTTAAGGAAAATAATGGTTAAAATGTAAACTAGATTGATTGCAATTCATGGTCAGCTTCACGACAAGGCTGGAATAATGGGAGTTATTGAATCAGTACACATCTGAGCTGTGAAAGGGGAAGACCTGTTGGCCCCATCATATTACAACAAATTATTTCAGCTTCCACTCAGTGCAATATGAGCAGGAGATGTTCAGGTCTTCCCAAGAGATGCTGTCTCTCTTTGGGGTCCTCACAGGAGTTTAAGCATGGAATTTGAAAGATCAGGGCTGGAGAGGAGGTCCTGATCCTGCTGACACTTTGGAACGTGTGCCCCTTCACTCACGGGGTGGCTCTGACGTACGTGGAGTCCTCACAAGAATTGAGTTATGCACGTGCAGAAGTGTCTGGGCTGTAGACTCCAAAGTGTGTGCAAGAGGTAATCTATTTTATCTGCTCCAGACAGGGCTCCAGATCTTCTCTCCACACACACCAGAATATTAACAAACACAGGCAGAACCAATTCTCAAAGCCCCCGTGGTGCTGCCCACAGAGCCCCCCTCAGCATGCAAGACCTTGGTCTCTGGTACAGCAAAGTACAGGAGATCATTTCCATTATAATTACACCTTACAAGGATGATCATCTCTTTTGTCCCCAAAGATATCCCTTTTAAAATTAGTTTTGGGGCAATAGTCTCCATTGAAAGTCACTTAACTGTATTGAAAAAGGACTTCTCTTAAGAAATATTTTCACCCTCCTTTTCCTTGCCTCGCATTCATTAGAATGCAGAGCTGAAAGTATGAGAAAAACAGACTATCCTATAGCCTCAGTATTGAAGAAGCAGGAGAAGAATGAACATTAACTGGCAAGTTCACTGTAAAGTATAAAAATACCTGCAAAAAAAAAAAAAGGAACAAAATCTTTTTCAAATGGAATAAAAAGGGCAGGACAAGTTTAAAATTTAGCCCTAGTATTTTAATAGTAGACTTAGGATATAATTCTGATTCATACATTAGAATGCAATATTGCCCTGAATAGTTACCACTGGAGCCAGCACTCTAAGGTGGTAAAATTTCATGGTTTATAGTCTGATATTTGAACACATTTTATGTCATCTATTAATAATATCAAAAAGCATTCAAGCCAATGGACTACATTTCTTTTAAGTAAAGGTGATGCATTCCAAGTCTTTTTTTTATAAACAGTAAAAAAAAGGTATTTTGCCATATGTTGTGTTGATGTTATGAGACATTATGTGAGCTGCCTGAAAAACCACAGCTTGTTTCTTCAGATTTATACCTTATACAACCATATTACCAGACAAAGAAAGGTCACTGACCTATACCCTACATATATCAGCAGATATGTGTATTTTTAGCAAAGATTTTGCCTAAGAATGGAGTAGTAAACTACATTTTGTCAGCATTTTTTCAGGTGATTTGAGTACAACATAATTACTGAAACAGATCAAATATTTTGAATACAGGATTCACTTCAGCATTCATGGTGTGTAAATAGGTTTGCTTGCATAAATCACAGAAAATTCTGTGATCCTCACCAAATCCAGAAGCTGGAGAAAATAAAGTTCTCTGCACAAATCTTCACATGTCATTTGGACACCAGATTTGACAGAAACAAACAAACACACACCAGTGAAATTGACTGTTTGCAGAGAACTGAGGCTGCAATGCTGCTGGGGCTTTGAAGCATCTACCCCATTTTCCAGTAGTTCCCTGATCAAACAGTCTATAGTACTTCTGTGGGGGTGCCTGAATGCCATCTGCCTAAAATCAATGGCAAATCTCTTTTTGCAGCAAAAATTGAAGGGCTGATCCAAAGTCTATTGAAATTACTATGATTTTTGGACTAAAGCCTAAATAATCAGGTAAAGGAGAACATATCTTGTATTTACAATTGCAACCATCTCCCAAGGGCTATTTAAAAAATTACAAAAACATCCCACATCACACAGCAGCCTATTACTACTAATTTTTCTCACCCATGTGCAAATACCCTAGTCTGCTTCATGAACCTGTAAATCAGTTAAAGGGTTTGATGCCATTTTAAAACTCCTTTTTCTCTTATGCAACATAAAAATGTTAAATGAATAAAAACTTATACCATCAAAGCACAAAAATATCTTATAGCATTACAACACAAACAAACAAAAAAAATTACTACCAATGAGATAATTTTATAAAGCTAGATTACATAGGCTCTGCTGGAAAGAGGTCAGGTTTTACAGTCTTCAGAGTATTAAAAAAAGTCCAGATTGTTTCCAGTTCTCAGAGGTCTGACTGCCTTTCCTTCCAGACCAAGAATCAGCACAATAGTTGACTGTCTATGGGAAAGTAGGGGGAAAAACACAGAGAATAAAAGGCAATGTTTGATTTGCCAATCATTACACAAAATGTGGGACCCACAATTTGTGTCTAATACATTACAGCACTTAAGGCTCATGTTCAAATCCAGCATTACTCTTTACCAAAGACCATGCTAAACACTCAACCAAGCACTGAGCACCTTCAACTACTGCCTCAAATCCCATTCAAGGATTTATTTCTGTAAACAGTTTCAGACATGCAAAGAAATCCCATTGACATTCACAGGACATCCTGCATGCTGGAAGTAGCACCCAAAGTTTCAGTGTTTTCTTGGAGGAAATAGTATAAAGGGATTAGTAAATAGCAAGAGCTTATGGTCCAAGCAATAAGCAAGCAACTGCTTTACATAAAACAGAAGAAGAATGAAGAAAAAAAATCAGAGCTTCCATAACATGGAAAAATGAGTCACAAATTCCATATACTTTTTTTTTTAAATTCAAACTCTCCCAGTTCTGTTTCTGAAAGTCATGGACACATTCTGTACCCTAAGTCTCCAAGCCAAGGCTCAGCAGAAATGCTGGTGGGAAGCTACACCTACACCTGGCACACATGCAGCACCAGGGTGTTGCACATCAGGAGAATTAAAATGCCTCAGATCCTACAGTACCACAGCCTGCAACACATTCCAAGCTCTGAAAATGAAAAATACAGTTGTCAGGAGTGATCCTCTCAATGAACCTACATTTACCATATTTCCTGTTATTGCCAAAATTGATAATTAATGTAAGTCATTTTCTTCTGTGTAAGAAAACAGCATTTGAAGTCTAATAGTAGAAATAAATTAGGTTTAATTGGCAATACTGACAGTTATTTTTGAAACAGTAAAGGGCAAAATTACTGTTGGAATTGGTAAAGAGATTGTTCTTTAGCTGTCCCAAGCCTGGTTCATTATGCAAGCATTAATGACATCAAGAAGCATTTTAACTGTTTCTAGAAACAAAGCCAATCTAGAAACAAAGCCAAAAGATGCAGATTTAAAAAAGATTTTTCACTTCATCTTCTACATTATTGGCATACAAACTGGAAGAAATTTAGGTTCAGGTATATCTCTGCTAAAAGGGTCATGGAGACATTCAGTCTCTCCTATAAATAATTTTCCCATGCTGGACAGGCCTGAAAGGATGACTGTTAATGCTATGAGGGATATTACCCACATGTTCAACAATATAAATCCTGTTTAAATTACCCACTGCCTTGCAAAACAATGTAATTCTATCAGAAACACCTTAGCATGGGATGAATCCTTTTATCAAGCAAGAATTTTCCTAATCATTATTCTAGGGACAGCATAAACTGAATTTTCTTTCAATTTTTTACTAAGGCTTTCCATGTTAAAAGGAAGAAGCTGCTATAAACTCTCACAGGGCTTTAAATGTTATCTCTGGCAGAAATGACACAGAAAGAATATAAAATCCGTATTGATCACATTCATCCTTCATGGAAAATTCAGGAAAACACTTTTATCTTCTCATTTGTGCAAAATTTAACAGGACCTTAAGCAGCTGAAGAAGTTCAATAGATTTAGCTGAATTATCAAAAAATGAAATACAATCTGCTCTTTCCTTTTTTAACACCAGAGGAAAAAACATAGTTTCAAAATGTTTGTGCTGTACAAGCAAAGTGATTAATGCACCATCAGGCTTTATCAGCCTAAAACATCCTCTCGCCATGTATATCTGAAGAAAAACTTTCCAGTTCCAAGCACTGCATTTCCCACAGTACTTGAAATATTTCTTTTTGATTTAGAAGCACTTCTCCACTGTATCTCAATGAACTCTTATTGATAGATGATAGCAGCACTACTGTGTAAGCATGGGATTATTTCTGTTACCTCCAGACCTTTCAGTCTTAATTTAGAAGGCTGAACCTAAGCCTTTATCAATGTCAAAATTCTTGGATAAGAACGTGTACCAACTTCTGGAGGTTCACTAGGGGCATGAGGAGGTCAGTGGGAAATTCACATTGCATTGTATCAGTCTCTCATGATTTAATCATTGGGCTCCTCTAAAGAATGTCAGATGAGCACCTATCTGTAAAATGTTAATTCATCAGGTGTCCTGTTACTAGCCCAGTGTAGCAGAATTCAGTTAAAGACTTCAGAGTAGAATATTTGCACAAGTACACATCCTTCTTTCCACTCCTTATGGAATGAAATGTAAAAAAAATAATATTAATATTTTAAAAAATACTTTTAATCTATTGCTAGAAATTAAAAGCATATTTGAAAAAATTTAGAATTGCAAACATTACAACATGAAACACTGAATGTGAGTTTAACACTTCAGTCTTTTATGAAAGCTGTTCACAGTAGAGATGCTAGAAAAGCAAGGTACTTAGCATTTAATGTGGGTTTTTCTATGTAGCTCAACCTCAAACTGAATAAACATCTATTTGTGGCCCCAAGAGTATGTCTAAGAAAAAAGGAAGAAAATCAGTACCCCCTGCATAGCCTTAATCATCCACCAGACCAGCCCCAAGATCTGTGCAGCATCCAGGGGAGCAAGAAGAAGAGAAACAACAAAAAGTTTTGGTCCATTCTCCTTTCTTCCTTGATAAATCATTCTGGGGGATGACCTTGCAAATGAGTGGCCACTTCTGCTACCTGGGAATGCTCTGGCAGCTGCTGAGGTCAGGATCATCACAGCCACAGGAGGAGCACAGACCCAGGCCAGTGAGTTTCACCACAGAACTTGGTGGAATAGGATTACAGCCTCTTGGAATGTATTTGGTCCAAATTGAAATGATATAAAATGTGTTTTCTGCAGAAACTGTACTATTACAGATTCCCTGTGAAGGCTGTTATACTGCACAAGGTGAAGACCTACTGGCTTCTGTAAGTATGATTTACACACAGAGACCTTTGGCAGGGCTGGGACTGAGGCTGTAATAGAAAACAAGGAAGTCTGTAATTCTTAGTGCACAAAGAAACATGGACTGCAAACAGCAGTTCCACTATTTTCTCTGAACAACAAAACCCTGAACTAAAAATGGTAGTTGGGGCTTTTAAGAAGTGCCAGTTCCCCATTCAGTTTGCCAATAAACAGAAGTATTTTAAAACACTTTTCAGTTCACTAAGCAACCTATCACACACAAGTAATGATATAATTACTTGTGCATATGCTGCTCACACACTTCCAGCCAGCAATTAGCCTAAACAAAAGTTTTGTTTGAATAGGATCATGCCTGACTTATGCAGTACCAGTCTCTCTAAGAGTAGTTTTGCCTGAAATTGTAAGTGGTTTTCATTTTCTCTTAATCCTTGCCTCCTTTCCCTCCTTTCCACTCCAAATCAGAAACACATTTCACTTGATTACAGAGCTAACTTCCTTACCCGCCCCCCCCGCAAAAAAAAAACAACCAAAAAACATATCCTTAAAAATAGAGGCCAAAATAAAACCTGTGAACAAAAAAAAAAAGGTATATATAAAAAAAGGAATAGAATTAAAAATATTAGGGAGTACCTAACATCACCTTCAGTTAAATTTTCAGAGAAACACCAAATGATGCTTTTTATCTTCACACAGACACATAGCTGTAAACTCCTTAAATATGATTATAAACTCGTTACAGACATCTGTAGGATTAGTATGGAATACCACAAACCTGACCCAGCAATTTATTACTTACACAAGATGTCCTAGCTAAGAGAATGGAAAGACTTGCAGGACTCTAGTCAGTGCAATCAATGTTATTCTAATACCAGCAGACTGCCTGAGTGAGGACTGCAAGGCCTGTCCTCTGCATGGCAGAAAATGAGGATTTCTAACACAGTGCTGAAACTCCCACAGCCACATATTAGTGGTTGCAATTCTGGTGCTCGGATAAAATTAAGTTTATCAGTTCATTCTCCAAATATACAAATGAAACCACCAAGTGTTCCATAGTGGAATGTTTTCATTATAGAAGAATTCCTGAAATAGTTTGTGGCCACTTGAAAACAGTTTGTTTATTTTTTAAAAAAATCTCTAAATGAAGAGCTAGACATTGAGATTCAAGACATTAAATCTTTTAATAGTTCTGAATGCTTTTTTTTTAGGGTGTCAACAAAAACAGCTTACCAGAGAAACACACAAGTTTCTCCTTCTCCAATCCAGAGCACTGAAGCTTTATGTGCATGGGTAGCAAGTGAGCCACTAACTACAAATCTTCCTCCCTTCCCGGGATTAGAGCTTGTCTTCGCTGATGTGTTAATTTGCAGTAATGTCCCTTACATGACTCATCCCCGAGCCTGAAGGCGCGTGGCTCCATTTCTCTGGTGATTTAGATGCAAACTACCCGGGAAGGGAATAAAAAGGCTCAGAATGGAAGCAGAAGCCAGCAAGCAGCTGACACTCAAAGCCAGGCTGTGACTCGGGTACCCTTCCAGAGGCAGAGCAGGGAGGGTGAGCATCAGCAGCAGGTGGAACAGGGAAAGAGATGAAGGAAATTGTGGAAAAACAGCTGTCAGCCCAGTGGGACCCATAAGACAACTTCTGCTCACACAAGAGTTTCCTTGGTGTAATATGAAAAATTTACAGAACAAACACAAACAGGCATTGCTGCTGGACTACAAATAAAAAGGTGAGTAATAGTTTCTATCAGTTTACTTCAATATTAATTTTTGAAGTAATTCAGATCCTGGTTTCCACTGCATTTTTTTCAAATTAATACTTCAAATGTCATGCTCCTTTTCCCTGTGAAAAAGCAGAAGCCAAGACAGACTATTTCTATTTGTGAAAGACAAGGTTTTAATGAGAATATTTTCCTGACTTTTGCATTCACTTTATAACAAGGCACTTTTCTAGCAAACCAAAGAAAGATTAGTTATTAAAAGAACTGTAGCAGCTGCAGCCTGGATATTACAACTTGCACATCTAGTTGAAAACAGATTGACCAGTTTCTACCTTACCTTGTATAGCTAAACACAAGCCTGACAGTACAGATTTTCATTAATATTTGTTTAGAAACACTAGATTTCTTTGCCAAGATTTGGGGTACTTAGAGCCATAAATCTAATTCCAGAATCAGGCTATCCTTGTTGTGTGTTTAAGCTGGTAAACGATTTAGAAGAAGCAAGGTCAACTAGAAAGCTAACTGGTCAAGCAAACATTTTCTCTCTTTAAAGATAAACTTATTTTCTTTTTGCCTTCCCTTTTTTAACCCACACCCCCAAGAGAACTCTCAGCCAGCCAGCTAATCAAAGTGGAAATGCACTTCAAACACATTCAGCCCAACCAAGTTTTCACTGCTGTCCTTCTTGGTGGTCCGTCATATGGAATGGTTTTAATACTTGGAAGCAATACCTTAAGTGTCAGAAAACAAGAACATTTTATTTCTGCAAGAAAGCTTTCCAGTACTACTAGTATTTTGGAAAAGAAAAAAATTCCTTGTAGTAGATGAAAAGGTGAAAAGCCAAAAGAAATCAAAAAGAATACTAGGAAACTGTTCCTTATGGCAAGGTTCAACATGCATCTCAAAGCTGGAGAAAGGGCTATTACTTGTATATTCATTTCATAATTTATTTTCAGACGTTTATTCAGTTATTTAACTATTTTCATGAATGGTAAGGGGGGCCATATTTTTTTTAATCTCAAATTTCTAACAGCAGTTGAAGTCTTTGGCTATGCATCAAAGACTTCAAAGATACTTAGTAGCAAGTTAGGTTTAAATTGCATTGACTCAATAGAATCTCACAAATGAAGGATGCAATGCACTGATACAAGACAGCCCGTGGTGAACAATGCAGAAGCCTTTAGAAAATGCTCAATTTAAACATTTCTACATTTCTGTCCCTTGGGATCCCTCAAGTGTTTGCTTTGAATCACTGTTTTTCCCTGAAGATACAGCAATAAATGTGTCAAAACTGTAATGTCCCACTCTAATCAGATGTCACCCCAGTGAATCAGAGTGTCAGTATTTAATCAGATCTTTCAAGGTATTTTCCTCTATAGTCATACAAGCGGTAAGAAAGATATTCACTGAATTTTGAAAATATCTAGCCAAAGAATTTCATCTGCATGTAATTCTTAAATACACATAGAGCAACAAAATATGCAAAGAGGTTAGTGCAGTCCTGTACAAAAATGAGAGCACAGTCCTGCCAGATTAAACCAGAACAAAATGTACTATCTTGCATGTACAACATGAATCCATGTGTAATTCTGCTGGGCTAGAGCAGAGTACAGTGTGTTCCTATTAATATTTACTCATCTTTCATTTCAAACTGTAAGCTTGTCATTTCAGATAGCAAATACTTTTGAATATTTAAGTAACAGCTAGTTCTATTTTACTGAGATTACTTACTAACAAAGGAATGAGTGATTCTGATTAAACTGGCTCCCTTCTTGAAAAATATCACACACAACAGCCAAAGAAAACCCCTTTGAAACATTCCTGTGTTTGGAGGATGTAAGGAAACTAATCTTGGATCATGACGATGATGATGCTGCTATGTAAAAATATTATCCATCTCTCCCTGGAAATTTAACTGGCCTGGAAAAAAGGAACAGCAAAAGGGGGAAAAGGGCACACTTGGGAAGACAGGGATAGATGGTTTTCCTGCAAGTGTCTCAAGACTGGCTAGCCAAAGGAATAGAGGTTGTGAGCCACCCTCTTCTCCACCTCCATACCAGTCTCAGGATCCTCTCTCCCCCCTTTTATCCATTCTGTTCCCTTCCATGGACACTGGAGGAGGGATCACCCCCACAGCAGACCAGATTAGATTGGTCTTGTGTTTTACTGGAATCAAGTGCACAAGGTTATTTCAATTTTCTAATTTTCAGGTTTAACTTGGGAAGCACAGGAACACCAGGACTCTGTGGGGATGCCCAGAGGACAATTCTGGACATCAGGGAAAAGGAAGGGATGTATTTCTCAAAGGCCAGCAGCCCTTCACAGTAGGACAAGATTGAAAATGAATTGTTAAAACTAAATTAAGGAATTAAGGTGTGTGAAGATGCTGCTATATTCTTTATTTAAGCGGTAACTTTCCAGTACTGATTCCATTTCTGTATTGGATAAGTTAAAATGGGCTTTCAATATATATATATTTGTCTTTTTATTCACCTGTGTATTCTTATCACATTTATCATGTATCAAAAATATCCATTCCAGCTTATAAAAATTCAATAGATTACCCAATGAGGGATTTTCACCCTCTGGTTTTAAGACTTCCATCCATTCATACCAGTAAATATCATAAGAAAGAGTTGAATGAAGCACAGAACACAAAGAGATCTAGTTTTCTTACCCAGTTTGACCATGATACAATTGAGTTTTGTATTAACATTTCAGCAAAAGCCTATGATTAATTTCCTAGAAAATCAAGGAAAATCTTTTTATTCACCAAAGAAATCCTTGTTTACTTGCAGGAAGGTAAAGCTAGAGATACAGATCAGTTCCCATCTGCATTCAGTGTATTTATAACTTTCAATAACTAATGCTGAGGACTGAATTTTCTTTCAAAAGAAAATACTGCTAATACAGTTGCTTTTACTTTTAATGTTTCAGCACCACTTTCAGTTCCAGGAATTCAAACTAAATTTCATACTGCTAAGTGTCTGGGAAGAGCAGGCTTCAAAACTAAATCACATTTATGAAAGAACAGAAGCTGGCCATATCCTAGATCCAATTCAGATCTCAATGGAATAAATGGAAAACTTTCCAGCAAATGGAATTCTTTCCATCAAATGGAATTGGGCTTTGAACTGGCTTCTGCATAGAGCTATGCTGGTATTTGAGGCTTTTTCAAGGGGATTCATTTTGTTTGTTTTTTAATCAGCTATATTATTCACATAGTCCAAACAGTCTAGTCAAAGACTCAGACTAAGCCTCTGTTATATTTGATTTATCATCTTCTCGAAAATGTGCTCCATTAAATGGAAACTATTCTGATCAAAGTGTATAACCTTTATAGTGTTTTTCAACTACTGTCATTAAATGCAGCCTGAGTTGCAGCTGCATTTTACTGTCCTGTAAGTTATTGCTTTCCCAGGTGTTTAGTCCAAGGAAGGTCTTATCCAAGAACCTTTTCTGTTGATAATCAGGACCCTCAAGGGAAGCAAAAGTATGAATTATTGTAAACATTTAAACTAAATTCAAATATTTCACAGTGGCTCAGCATGCTTTCTGTGGTAGCTTTTCTGCTTCCTTTTGTCTATCTAAAAACATTGTCAGTTTAAAGCTTAAACAAACTCACCTCGGTTCTCTCTTTTAGGATAGTGATGAGCAAACTGTTTTCTTCAAGTAGCATCTGCAAGGAGCCCATCTTTCAAAATAAATCTGCCCATCACTGACAGAACCACACCTTGGGATGCAGGGGAAGTCTGGCTCTTCTCTCACATCTACAGGGAATGTATCCTAACAAACTCCCTCCTCTTACATCAAGAAACGTCCTGTAAGTGTCTATGAATGTAATTCAGACAGTTTTGATGTGAAATTCAACTGACTCCTGGAACACATTGTGTTATGAGTAAATTTCCACAGCACGCCACACATTTCCTAGGTTTATTTCAGATCTTTTGCCAAGATTAACAGCATTTCTTTCATGTTGCTTTCTTTACATTTATATCTATATTCCATGTTTAACATAATGTTTGTATGGGTCTGGAGAAAGCATTAAAAATTTTTCACTTAAAAAAAAATAATTTGTTTCTTTCTAAACACTGTTCCATCCATTTTTCCCATTTGTTTCTTTGTAATTCACCCAACCTTCCCTCACAAAAACTTCATGAACTAATACAATATTCTGAATTTTCACAAGCTGGAAAACGCAAATTTTTTCCATTAAATAGAATAAATTGAGTCCAACAATTCACAGAAAGGACAATCACTTCTAATTCTACACATTCTGCAGATGTAAACATCTATCAACACCTCACTAAAATATCACTGCTTTTGTCTCCATTACATCCTATTAATATTTTCCAAAAGTGCTTTCACTTATTATTTATGCAACAAAGTGCCTTAATTTGGATTTTGTATAGTGTGTTATCATTCAACTTGCTATAAATTTGATGCACCCTCAAAAGATAAGACATGCTCTCCATCTCACTCCGTTCCACAGCAATCTCTGCCTCAGAGTTCCACGAGCCATTCAGCCTCTGTAACTCACCCATGGCACACTGACCTGGTCATCATAACGGTAGGTGAGGAACTGCTCCCCCGTGGTATCCTCAAGGAAACTCCCCTGTGGAGAAAGTGCAAACTCAGGCAGGAAGTATGCACCTTGGGGCTGCTCTGCTCTTGTCTGTAAGGAAATCAGAGAGGTCACGTTACACCTACTGCAAACACAAGTAATTTTTTTTTTTTTAAAGTATGCATATAATTACAAAATCTAGACATGAACTGCTGGAGGGGAAAAAAAATGTGTTGTGTTTTAAGGCATGGTATTTCTGGGTGGATATTTTGCTGTGATGGAGACATGCTAAATACCGACAGAGGTTTAAACCACGATGCCTCAACTGCAGAATAATCTGCTAAACCAAAGGAGATCATCTCTGGCTTATCAAACATCACTGCTCAAAGACATTCAAAAAGCAATGTTACACTTTCTTTTTCCTCATACACTTCACTAGAGAAGTGGCTACTGCAGGTAACAGCTGGACATCTACCAATGAATAAACTTAATAAATAGGGGTGTAATTAAACTGTATATTTTGACATTTACACAGCAATTTCACATGAAAGCTGGCAGGTGCCATCTTTCTAGCCAAGAGTTTCTAGACTCTTGGCTAGACCTGTACCAAATATAGGTGCTAGCTAACTAGAGATTCCTAAAGCAATCAACATAATTTAAAGCAGTTTGTAGTGGAAAAGGAAGGTAAGACCTACTGTACTTTCTCTCTTGCAGTAAGTTCACCTTCTGAAGCTCACAAGTTATCTCATAAAAAGCAGATGGCATGTCATTTGCAGGATGGTCTGGAGAAGCTTACAGGGCTTTTGCTTACTCTGTTGAGAGCTGTCAGCATCTCAGACTGCAAACCCCATCAGTCATGACAGCATCAGATTAACATACTTGGTTTAAATCAAGCAGCCTTCATAATAAACTAGAAATAGCTTGCAAAGGACATGTCTAGACTAGGGTAAAGGTCATATTTCAGCATGTAAGACTGAACAAGATTGTAAAGAGAATTTTTTCATCAAGCATAAGAGTAACTCATATTCACACCATATGATCCTTACATTTCTATAAAGCTTATTGCAGAGATCTCCCTGCTACACTTTAGCCAACTGCCCTTATTTATGCATAACTAAGAAATAAAATATGGAGAACAAATCTACATTTGGTAACAGCAGTTTCCCCATCAGGCCACCAAAAGAGGTCTGCAGTGCTGCTTCCTGCTGAACCCGAGCTGGCTGCAGCTGATGCAAGCCCTGACATGTGAGGCACAGCCCAGACACGAGAGGGGCTGACATAATCTGGCATCCTTCCCCCCTGCTTTCCCTGGGCTATCCAGAGATCCTCTGCGAGGGAATATGGCAGTGATGTCATCCTGTGATTTCAGCACAGGGCTAATGGATGAGAGATATGCATTCTAAACCTCAAGGGGCCTGGGTTAAAGCTCTTATCATTTCTACCTCGGTTTTGCCAGGTGTAAAACAATTACAACACCTACTGACCTCTCTTAATGGTGCATTAAGTTTAGTTTATATTTGTAGAATACTTTGGGAAAGAATCCTGTTAAGTGGATTAATAACAATATTTTTGGAAGATTTGCCTAATTTACAGGCAGAAGATAATCAAAATTACCCCACCATACTACTTAGCTAATTGTATATATCACACTGTTGCTTAATCTCTCATAAACAAATTTGTCAGTAGGATACATAGCAGTAAACTTGTTTGCATTTCTCATCTTTGTAGTTTAAACATTTAAAATATAAAGTCTTTGGACATTAGTCAGTTTCATGTTTTGAATATAAAACATGCCAATATTTGAAGCTGAAATAGCAATTTGAAAAACATAAAAACTAGGGATTTCTAAAACACATTCCATTTTCTTGTGAAAAGCTCATGAGCAGCTATGCACTTGAGGAGCAGAGGAATGCTTGCTAGATTCAGGCAAGCAAAATCTGGCTTCCAAGAGTGGAAAAAATTCAGTGTAAAACGCAGATATTTTATAAGGTTACACAGGAGGTTACAATGGAAACTGATTGTCAGCTGCTACCTGTCTGGTATAAGTCAAGTAAGAAAGAATACAGCCAAGCAATTAATTAAAAAAAAAAAAAAAAAAAAACAAACAAACCCTAAGAGTACACTATCAGTTGTCATGGCAAACTGATGCTGAAACTAATGACTTGCATCTGATAGATAACCCAAACTGAAAAGATAATTTTTAAAAAAATCAAATCTTCAAATGTTCAAAGAACTATTTTGCATCCACTCACCAAAGCAGCAGAAAAACATTTTTACCACCTAGATGCATGCACCTCCAAATAAGCTGCAAGTTCCCAATGCACTTTCATTCATACATTGTACTGAACACAAAAGAGAATGTTTCCACTTAGTCCGTTTTATTCCCCACTGAGGAATCCACCAATGCTCCTTATGAGGCTTTTATATTTCTATGGGCACTTTGGCTTAAACATAATTCAAATTTCAACAGTCTGTGGGTTTATAGTATATTTGAGATCATCTCTGAATGACTTAGCTAATCTGATATAAATTCATGTTTTAAAGTAAAGACTATAAGTGCAAGTTTCAGAAAACAATTACATTTCATGCTAGTGTTTTAGGTCTGTTTAATGGCCAGTTTAATCTCAATAGCTTTAAATTAAATGTGTCAAGTTACAAGTACACTTAAGATTTAAAGCAGGCATTTTAAACCAGCTTTTATGATCTTAAGCATATGAAGACAGTAGAAGGTGATAACATAGCCAAAGCAGATATAGTACTAATCACTACATAAAATTCACTGACATTAATATAACATGTAGCAAGGAAGTATATATTACTTACTGACAAAAAAAAAAAAAAAAATTGGAAACAGATCAGTGTTTGAAAATCTTTCTCGTCGATTAGGACATGTAACTTATTAGTCAGAAACTGAAAAAATAAGGCTTCCACATCTTTCTAGCTATGTGATCAAGGAGAACTATCCTGATCAGCAGAAGGGGGAAGTGTGAAAGGCACTGGGTTTATTCAGGCCTTTATTATGTTGGAGCATAGCTTTGATGTCAGGCTGTGATTGCTTCCTCACTCGCCACTCCCCACCTGAGTGCTGAAAGACCAAATTACTCTTCCACTTTCAATTGCACAAGACACAAAGAACTGCCTGTATCCAAGCTCTGGTTTTTAGATCTCCTACCACCAAGAGCTGCATGTTGTCTCTACTGCTGCACAGTTTAATTGCTCTGTAGAACACTGACTAGAAGCTGCTGGAGCTGAGGATTTGAGGGTTTTATTATTGAGAGTAAGAGGAATGGTCACTGAGTGCTTCCCAGCAAGGCTGGGAAGAACTGAGCCTCTCCCAGTCACTGAGCAGGAGGTGCTGCTGGGGCACAATTTCTGGTTTGTTTCACCCAAAATGAATCCCTCTGGCACGTTCTGAAACCACCACACAACGCAAAAGACTTCAACTGCTCTTTATTTCCCTAATACCCAGGATTCATGTTAGCTATTTTCATCCAGCTTACTTAAAGTAATCAAATCACTAAACTGTAGAGTTTTCCATTACTAAAAATTATAAATATTAATCACTGGTCATTCCTTTCACGTTAGAGAGTAACAATTCCATCCAAGGATTTAACCTGCTATTGGAACTTCGGATAAATTTAAAAATCTGGTTTAGTCTACTGTTCTTGGAGATAATTTGATACTAAGGCCAAGACAAAGCTCAACCAAACCTCATAACAGTGGTTCTACTGTTCTACTTAAGCACAGCCACAAGGAGACTTGAAAGTAATTGTTCCATATTTACATGTAGACAGCAGCAGCTTTAGAAAGAGAGCTTTCTATTAAATCTGAGCTGTGAAGGTCAAAAAATGAGAAAACAGAGGTATAATATCTCAAAGAAATTACTTGATCATAATTAGAAATAAAACATTAATATTTCAGATACAGAAGAATTTTTGATTTTAGAGTTTCTTGGCACCAAGTACCACATACAGAGAAAAGTAAGAACTCTTCCTGTTATGTACACTTAATACATATAAACATTACCTAGATTTAAATTAGTCATTCCCTAATTGGGCCTGCGTCCTTGCTAAAATTGGGAGCTGAATGAGAGCAAACTGAAGCAATACAGAGGAAAGCTTCAAAATTATCTATTTCAAAAGCTGAAAATGACAAATACCATGTTATTCCTGAAACTGCCTCAATATCTTACTTTTTGAAAGAAACACAGACAAAAGATAAAAGGTCCAATCAACAAAAGCTTTACAGTTATGCACAAGTGCACTACCCTGCCCAAAGTAAACTCTGTAAAGAAAAGAGAAATACAGTGAAGACAGTTTGCTTTCCATAGTTTTGTGGCTCTTTTATTAGTTCTTGTTGGAAGTGGAAAATGGGCAGCATTCATTTCCAAAATCATTGTTTTAGGGGGAAGAAAAAAAAAATATGAGAAAAGCAAAAGGAGAAAAACTATCTGCATTCTTAATGACTTGTAATTACATGTTTGTCAGATTAATATGCACAGCAAGTCCAATCATATACCAAAATGTGTGTATTCCCATTTAATTCAAGTTAAATATGTGTCTCCTGAGCTGCTGCAGCATTTGATTTACGCCCCAGGGAAGTAATATACCAGCTAAGTAGCAGTTTAGTTTAATGGATTTTCAAGGACTCCAATACAAAAATGTCAGATAGAGCACAGCACTCCAGCTTCATCACAACATGAAAAAGTGTATTTCCAGATAAACAATGTCACACTAACAGTTCAGAACCTCAGCTATCTTCAGAGCAAGCAATCCTGATGAAAAAATATCTAGTAAGAGTCAGATTAGCTTTTGTCATGGCCAAGATCTACAGAAACAGCTTCCTAATGCTAGACACTCTGAAACATTTAAAGACCCTGCAAGGGAACTGAGTTTCCACAGAAGCTGCCAGCAGCTCAACATTTCTGCAGACCAGGCCAATTATTTAATTATTAATATTAAACTAGGAGACCAGCATTTCAAATCAGAATTAAATTATATAGTTTTCAAGTTTATAGTTTTACTTAAATGACATTTAAAGTATAAATGTCATTTCTCCTAGAAAAATGAAAGAGGACTTGGCTGAACTCAAGTCAAGCACTTCTTCATTGAAGAATCCTGAAAGACAATTTGGCTGTCAGATTTCATCAGGGAAGTCACAACTGAGACAATCTGAAACACTGAGTCAAAAACTCTGCTGGGGACTGAACTAGAGTGGGAGACTCAAGGACTGTTCTTCCATGCTTCAAGCTCTGTATTAGCTAAAAGCAGACTTAAGACATGTCTGATTTAAGCCCAAATCTAATGATTTTTCCTCTCATCTCTCATTCTAGGCCTGCTTGAACATGAAGAAATAAAACAAGCTTGGAAAAATGTGCCTCTGAGTTGAAGATACCTACAAAGATAAGCAAGAGACAATTCTTAAATATTTTGGATAAGCCACCATTTTTCCAACACAGTAAAACACCGCCAGCAAGCAACTTAGAAACTGATAGTTCAGCTATTGTTTGAAGTGTTTATCACTGAAAACTGAACCTAAGCTGTAGCTATAATCATATTCACAGCTGCAAGAAAGCAACTGCCTACATCACCTCTGCTGCTCAAGCCATCCTGCGCCCGTTGGAGCGCTCGGAGCCGTTCCAGGGGCTGGAATGTGTTTAAGATCACGTCACCAGAGCAAAAGTGCTCAGCCTAAACTTCTCTTCAGGCTCTCAGTTTGTACAACTTTAAGCCAACACTGGAACAGGAAGAACAGTGGAGAGCATTTAGTTTTTTAATTAAGATCCCATCTTTCAGTCTTTTCAAAAGGACATTTCTACCACCATTTTTCTTGATTAAATGTAAATACATTTTCTTTGGCATAGCTTGGGCTGCAGACTGAGATCAACACATTTCAAAATCTTTTTTTGCACCCTCTAAAATTTATACTAGTGATTAAGCTTTTGGATATTTATCAACAATTACTTATGTTTTCTCTTGTTATTGTCTGGCTAAAAGATTAAACATTTCACTGAAAGGCTGCAGCAGTATTTAGCCAAAATTTCATTTACTTTCAAAACCCAGCTTAAATATCGACTTTGCCTCATATTTCTAAAAGAAATATGAACCCTGAAATTTTTCTACTTCCAGTGAAGCTTCTTCTAAACTCTGTGCTAGGCAGACTGTGTCTTCTTTCCAAAGAACTGATTGCATGTGCCTAAAATTTGCTCTAAAAAGAGCAGCACCAGCAGACTGATGCTGCTCCCAGTGATATCGGTGGCAAAGTTCCCAGGGACCCTCTCACAGAACCAGGGCCCAAATCCAGCTGCAGCAGGACAGCATCCCTTGCAACATAACATTTGTAGGTCTGTGAGCAGCACTGCTTGCTCAGGTCTCTCTAGTTTTGTATAAATAAGAGCCAAGGGGTGAAATTCAGCATCTAGACAAGATAACCCCAGAGCAGTTCACTTCCAATTACTGTCAGAAAGTTAGTGACTGTGGATCAGATCCTGCTTTCAAAATATGCAATACCCAGTTATTGCCCCAAGTCTTTAGCTTAGCCTTCGGGAATGGGGAAGGGGCACAGCTATGTTTAGATCCAAGAGAAAATAAATTTTATAGCATCCAGATAAAACAATCTGCACTGGTGAGTGAAGATTCTGCCTGCATGGTCCCCAAAGCTTGTGGTTGGAGTGCATGGAAATGGTTGGGGGATGTTTTCAGCCTTTTTTGTTTAAGATTGAATCTCCTTTATCAATTCTCCTCTGTGATGAACAGTGAAAGAAAGGACTATCTGGACATGAGACAGAAAATACTATTTCACTTTAACCCCTTTTAAAAATCTTGCAAGACACACATAAGTGACTGAAGTCTAAAAAGATATTTTTTATCACCTCTTTCACCATGTGCTCCATTATTCCAGACAAAACCTCATTTTTATTCCTTATTTAGTAACCTAATAATTGGTAAAATTCTTGTCATAAAGAAAGTCCTTTCAGGATTATTGGAGAATATTGGAAAACTCTACCTTTTATTCACTGACAGTTTCTAAAGCTTCTCATGGACCTCACAGAAAAAATACATTACAAAAGTACTATGAGCATTTTTAGCAAAGAAGGAGGGATAATCTGTAATATTATTTTAAAGTTTTGTGTTGCAGTTCAACCTGACAGGCAGCTAAACACCACACAGACCCTCACCCCTCACAGCAGGATGGGGGAAAGAATCAGGAAAAAGGCAAAACTCCTGGCCTGAGATAAAGACAGTTTAATAGGAGAAAAAAAGAAAAAAAAAATTATTTTAAAAATGTACAAAACAAGGGATGCCCAGTGCAACTGCTCTGTATTTGCTGATTGATGCCCAGCCAGTGCCTGAGTATCAGCCACCTGCCCCTGGCCCATTTTCCACAGTTTTATTGTTCAGTTTGTTCCCAGCCAGCATGGGACATCCCAGTGGCCACTTGGACTCACCTGCCCTGGCTGTGCCCCCTCCCAATTCCTTGTGCATCCTCCTGGCTGGCAGGACAGTGTAAGATGGGAAGTCCTCAGCTAAGTGAAAGCACTGCTCAGCAGCAACCAAATAACCATCATTCTCATCCTAAATCCATAATACAGCACCACACCAGCTACCAGGTGGAAAATTAACTCCATGCAGCCAAACCCAGGACATTTTGTAAGTGTCCTTTATCATGAACACCACATGTGAAGGATTTATTTGTTGTTAAACAGTCAAGCTGCTGACAACTGCACTCCTTTGCAGGAAACTGACAACCATGCTTTGCTGTGATCCCAATTACAGGTCCAGTTACAAACTGGAGGAGACTGGGAGCATAATCTTTGAGGAACTGCAGGTTTCTTTACAAAAGGCAAGGAAGAAGAATAGTTTAAGGCTATGTAGGATTGCTGTCAGAAGCAGCTGGATTATAAAGCTCGACAAATCAACACATGCACTGAATGAAGATTCACATTGCTTAAGGAGCAAAGGAAAGAACAACAGAAATGAGAAAGGATAGAAGGTCATTCCCTTAATGCATTGAAAAAGCCTCCACCATGAAGGGCCAAGGCACCCTATGCACTAACACAGACCTCAGGATTACTCCATTACACAAAACATTGATGAATAGAGGCCTCATAAGAAGAGCAAGAAGCTGCAGAAGCCTAATCCTTTCCTAGTGAGATAAACAGCACCCAGTTGGCTTGCAAGAACAACATCACCCTAATTCCTCCCTCCTCATTGCCTTTCCCAGTATCCAGACTGGATAACTACTGAGGAAAGGTTACCAGAAAGGTGTGAATGTTCCCAGGTAACCAAAAGTTGGAGTTCAACAAAAACCCTCCTAAAAACTAATGCAAAGCAAAAATTCTGGGTGGGTGAAACTTCATGGCACCATTTTGTTAACAATTCTGCACAGCACTTGTGAAATGCCTCTTTGTTTTCACCTGGCCACAGTGACATGCCCACACTGGTGTGACAGCAGGATTCAGGATTTAAGGAAAAATACCTTCCACTACATATGACTGACTTCCCAAGGGAGGCAATACCGGTGGTAGCAATTTGTGTATTTATATGTGAGCAAAATGGGACCTAGGACACTGTGGGGCACAGCAAGAGTCTTAGCACCCTCAGATAAACAGGATAAGGGTGAGGGAATGCAAGACTTCACACAATACTTAGCTCCCACACAACATATTATACACAACTAAAAAATACACTTAATTCTTATATACTCCAGTATTATTGTACTATTCATCAAGACATATTGTGTGACTCAAAGTTGTCAGTATCCTCATTTACAATGGCCACTCTCAGGAGAGTCTGGGACTTCTGACTCAGATTTTCCCAATTCTTTTTAATTTAAATTATAACCTTAATGTTATTAATGTTATGTTATGTTAGTATGATTATTTATATTTAATTTCCTTTTGAGTTTTTTCTTTAATAGTGATATAATTTGAACTGACACAGTAACACACTTTTCATATACTTCAGTTGAAATTGTGCCTGAGGGCAGTGAAATTCTCATCCATAAGCCATGTGAAGAAAAAAACTCTGGCACTCAGAAGCCAAACACCTGCTAGAGCTAGTGGCAGATCCAGATTTTTAAGAGAATTCCTGTTGCATAATGAAAACACAAAGAAGGGAAATGTGTGGGGTGATGGAATGGTATTAAAACCACGGCACTTAGGGGGAAAAAAATAATCCTAAGCCACTATACACTTCAGAGCTAAATGCTAAATATTTTGGCATTAAAGCTGTTCATGGGTACAATTAAACCAGAGACTTTTGTCATGTGAGGAAACCTGATCAGTGACTCTGTCATATATTGCAGGGCACTGCCATGCCTTTCACTGCTCATGAAGGAGTTTTCTCCCTACCCTCAGTCTCTGTACATCTGCTTCTGATTCAGGTGGTAGGGAAATTGGCAAATATTCAGCCCCCAGAAAAGGCTGCCCTAGCATTAATAATTTTTCTTCATTGGATGCTGGTTATACAATGTTGTCATCTGCAACAGTGTGATGTTTATCATGAACTAAACAGGTAGATGAAATGGATGGAATTGTTCTGCTACTGTAAATGACTACAAATTCTCATAATAGAAATTGACCTGGAAACTGGCAAAATCTCAGCCACCAAGAACTGGAATAATTTCTCAGCACAAAAATACATCTTTTGCACAACTCTAAAATCAAATAGCCCAAAAATCAAGTAGAAGAAGCCAAAGGGCATGCAACTAATCAACTTGGACAGATCAGGAAGAGAGAAAGCTTCTGATAATCAATATCTACCATCAAAAAGCTTCTCAATGACTGAATAGTCCTGTGGGTGCCACAGGAGAGCTTGGGCTAACACTGCTCTTCATCCACCTTTCTAGCAGAGCACCAGGAGCACCTGCTACCATCTTATCAACATTTCTTTAAAGAGGGGCTGCAGAGGGGGCATATCCCAAAATTCTACTGACAAAGACAGACCACCCTGAGTAGGAGTGTAAATATTCAAAGTGGTTCTCCTGCCTGTTACCTCTAGCTGATGAATCCTCTCTCACCTGGAAGAAACCAGACTGCAGAGAAATGCCCCAGCCAGATGTTCAGTCCCAGGCTCACTTAGGATTTCCAACAGCTCAGCACACGAATGCATTTAACATATGGTGAGGAAAATGTGATTTTTTCCACTGCTAGTTTTCCACTACTTCTGATAATTTCAGAGATATTAACCCCGTTCTTTGTCTACTCTTCTTTCTCCAGTGCAATGAGCCCCTTTGCAGGGTTTATGGACTGAGCAGCCTTGCACATTGAGTTGGTCAGGCACATTTTCACAATAAGGAAGCAGTTAAATGGTCATGGTTCTGCTGTAGGAATGTTGGTTTAAGGCTATTAATAAGGCACATGAGGTGAATGCCTTTCAGCCAAGCGCCCTCCACGTGTGCACACCTGCTTCGGCACGATTTTAAAAAGAAATTCCCAAAAGAAACTGTTCATAGCACGCAGTTTCTAAGTCTCAAACACATTTCTGCAAATCCTCTAAAGGCTTTAAGCTTTTTGTGCTTTACTGGTATCAGGAATTCTGATACACCAACCAGGAGGCAAAGCATGCTAATTTAAATCATTTGTCCTTAAGAAATTACTTTTTTCTTACCATTTGTCTGCCACTTTGATATTATTGACAGTGACTTCCAGCATCATCATTCCCACCTGATGTGCTACTGCTGAAATGGTTTCCCAGACTGAGGCCCACTGTTCAAACACTGCAACTCACTTCTCCAAGCACTCTAATTTAGCTACATTTAAATCTCAGCTTAACTATTCCTTCAGTCCAGTGATGCCAGTCTTGATATTTATGATCCATCCATTTTTCAGCTTCCTCTCACTTTTTGCAAGGGAGAAAGGGTGGTTGTTCAAGTATATTTCATCTTTCTCTCTTGCCAGTGAAAGCATCTCAAGCAGAGCAAAGTTTTAACTGTGTGTTGTACTGAGCCAGGCACACTATGCAGCATTGAAAATTAAATTTTAACTAGAAAAAGGTTCAATAGCAGAACAAAACCCAAATAATGTCCTGTGTAAGAGGACAAACCATTAGTCTGAAGATTGTTCCCTCCCTGGTCACAACTCATTTACCAGCACTAACTGACAGCTTTTCACGTGCATGCTCACTAATAAGCCACTACTTAGATTACTCTGCTTTAGCAGCAAACCCCAGAGCAATTAAAAGCTCACATGACAGGCACTGCAGGCATCTGTTCACTGACAACTGTTAAGACTAATGGTCATTAGTTTAATGACTCATTTTTATTCTTCTCTACAATGTGTACAGTAATGCTGGAGGACTGATACGGTGAAGGGGAAAGGGCTCTTACCGAGGTGAGAAAAGATAAACACAGGCCCTGCTGCTGGAAAGAATGAAATAAATCCTCTGAATGAAGCAGAATTGCTGAAATGTTAAAAGACACAGCTGAGCAAGTCAGACATAAAATGAAAATAGAAACTGCTAATTCAGAACAGGGTGCCTGCTCTAATCAGGATAGTTTCAACACTACAACTTTATCACCCATCTTCCATGTCCAGCAAAGAAATTTCGTTAAGCAATTTTAAAATGATCCAGGTGATTACAGAAAGGCATTCAATGAACAAATAAAGGATAAAAACGGACAGCACTTAGGAACATCTGTAATTCAAAAGCAAGCCATTGTGTAGAGTTTTGGAATTTAAAATGTATGATGCCCTATTAAATGCTCTGCGTTTTCTTTAACTATTTTAAGCACCAAGCGTCTTCCTTGTGACTGATCCCATAATATAGTAATTTTAGTCTTCTAATGGTGCAACAAGTAGCAAGTAGAAGTGAGTAAAAGAGTTATCACAGAAGGAGCACAGAAAGATGGGCCCTGTTATTGTATTCCTGCTCACTCATCTTGTATTCTCATTCCAGCAGCTGAGTGAATTCCTTCTCTCTGTGTGCACTGCTCTGGGAACTTGGCCCCCACGTCCACGAGACGGGGTTTGCCAATACATACCACCTGCATTCTGAGGGAACGGAAGACCTTCCTGTGGAGGAATATCTTCCATCCTGTGTGGGTGTACAGGAGCAGATGTGGATGCACAATGGATAGTTCCCAGGACAGATGAACTGAGACAGGTCATAAGTCATGCACTGCTTTCCAATTATGATTGTCTTTCTACAGGAAATTTAACAGAATAATTTTACTCCGGAATATCGCTCTGGAGTTTATGATGGCATAGCAGATGGACAGTAGGATAAATGGTCATTTCCTTCTTACCAGCAGTTTGAAGGTAACTGGAGGAAGTGATAACTTTTCAGCAGGTACCAAGTTACTAGCATTTCACTGAACCTACCAGCAGCTCAACTTAGAGACCCACAACTGGATACAAAGCACAGACCGTAGTTAAGCTACTGAAAAACCCTCCTGACTGAACAGTAAAGGCTGTGGAGCAGCAACTCTTATTGTTGCTGCTGGTACAATCAAATCTCTTAAAACATTTACCTTGCACACAAAATGAGGAGTCAGCTCTAAGTGCCATGGGCATCCTTTAGAGGCCACTCATTCGGCCTCTCCTGCTCCAAGAGGAAAACACCCCTATTTTGCTCAGAATTCTAAAAGAGTACACATAATCTTGGATTTTGCCCATGAACAGTTTTGAAAAACTGTCATGCCTCTTGTAGGACATGGGATACTCTGCTCACTACTTTTAAAAGCAGCAAGGGTCAGGGGAAATGTGGAGTCCCCAAGTCATGCCTCATGTCTAAACAGTGGTGCAAGATCATCTACTCTTGTATACCTAGCAGCTGCTCTTTTACCACGACCATTTGCGCTTAAGGTTAGACAGAATTCTTGACAGAATAGTTTAATTTTAAAGACTTACAGAGGGGCACTATTCCTACAGAATATTTTCAACTATTCCTGAGCACTTTTGGAAGGATCTGTGGCAATAACCTCCCCTGAATTTTCTTATCCACAGTCAGCTCTTAGTTTGCCAGTACAAGCTAATGTGAGCTCGGAGGCCAACCCTAACAGCTCAGTATCTAAAGCTTTAGCATGGTTCCAGATTCTCATATGTTTGTCTTTAGCATTCTAAGACTTTTCAAAATACAGACAGAATCCAAGAACAATGGACTGTGCAAAGGGAGGGAAATAAATTCATCTGCCCTTTCATTTAATTGCAGAAGACTCCTTTTGCCCTATACATCCATAACTTCTCAGACTAAAGACAACCACAACACCAGAAACTACTGAAGCTGGAACCTTCACAATCTGGTGAACTTGCAGTGGTGTGAAATACTGTGATCTTCCTGATTCAGTTGATCTATTCTTATCCTGCATAATTATACGTTTCTTCACATTCTTTTCTTCACTGCTGTGCAAATTGAAAACAATAAGAGTCTCCCTGTTAAGCCATGCTGGAGTTATCTGTGGCAGTATTCGTATTTTCATTTGCACATTTTACAGTCCTGGTTTCCTCTGCACCCTACACAGAGTAAAATGTTATTATAAGAAGCCTAAACAACAACCATTTTAAATAACAAGATCCAAATATAAATCTTGACCTGTGTATTTCTCTGCAAGATTGGCTGCACTTGGAATTATCAGTCCAGAACATCTCTATTTCAGAGCCCAGTTTTTTGGCCAAGATAGATGTTCTTTTATCGTGATTATAGTGAAAAAAGCCAACTTGCTGGCCTGACTCAGGCTGTAATTATTCTGTGTCTTTATACAACCTTTTTATAGTTCCTGGTGGAAAGGCTGAAGGAAATCCTACACATTGCAGAAGGTCTAAAATTTTTTGCCCTCTTGCAGAAAACCATTCAAAAACATCTGAATGAGACGTATCCCTTCCCCATATGATTTTTCATTCTTTGAGTTAAGCTAATGAGTCCAGTGTTTACTCACACTTTGTGTTGTTCCAGCTTTAATAACAAAGGTACTGGCTGCAAATTTTTCTATAAAAAAATACAACCAATTAAAAAAAAAACACCTGATTACCTACTTATATAAAACCCTCAAAGAAGCAGCTACACACTTTAAAAGTGTGGGACAATAATTAAATCTCCAGTTCAAAAGTTCTAGGCCAAGAAGATTTAATATGGTCTCTAAATCTCAAAATAGTCCAAAACTCTTCATTTCTGCCTTTTACAAACGTGGAGTCATTCCAAATTACCTAAAAGTCATAAGAATACAAACCAATACCTATTCTAAATCAGTGTAGTTCTGTACTGCCCCTTCCTGGGAGGCTGGGGGCCAAAGATATGTAGGAAAGGGAGGGTGTCCCCCCCAGTTCTCTACAAGGTATAGAAATTACATCTTAAAAATCTAGTAATGTAACAGGAAACCTTGTGCTTAAATCCTCAAGTCTACTGTGAGTGGACAAATACAAAATCAGGGCACCCCGCTAAAATAAATAATCCACCTATTGCTGCTAATTATATTTTTGTCTTCTCATGTAGATGAAAAACAACCAATTTGTACTATTTTCAGAATATTCAAGGAACAGAGGAAGTTATGTACAGCACATTTTAAACAAAGTCAAAATACAGAAATCAAATTCAACTTCAGCTGAGAAAAGTTTTAAAGAAATTAAAGTTAATAGAATAAACCCTCCTCTGTAAATCTCTTCTTATAATTTCCCTCAGTTAAAGATAACAACATATTGGATTTAAGTCCATACATAACATATCAATTTTTTTTTTTACAGAGGATCTATTCATAGCAGCTTGTCTTTGCAACATATGCAGCAAATTATATTATTAAACACTTAATCCCAATAAAGTTTAAATTTCACCCCAACAATAAAGCTTGTACAGTTCTTGCTGTACTTGAAATCAGATTCTAGAAATAAACAATAAGAGTCATAGGTAGGTATCATGACAATTAATAATTGAACATTTGAGATAAATTTGAAATACAGTTGGTTATGTGGAAATGTTCTGATGAAATATAAAGACTAATCATTAAATTTCTTGCAGTTGACAAATGAAAAACAGAGTAAACATTATCCAGATGTAGGAAAACATCAGCTGGGTGAGAGCCTTGCGACTCAGCTTACATTTCTCTGAAAACCAGGCAGGACTGAGCCCACTGAGAGCCCCCTGCAGCTCCAGAGCCTTGGGGAGCAGCTGAGCACCTCACCAACCCTCACAAAACCCAGAGGGGACATTCCATTCTGCAGCAGAGATCCTCAGGTACTGACAGCCCAGGGAAACTGCACTGCTAAGGCAGCTCTCCAAAAAGAGCAACAGACACAGGTGAGCTACACCAGCGTCTTAAAAGCTGAACAGAACAAGCATCAATGAAGAGAACTGGACAAATTTCAACACAAATACCTGCACAGAGTAAGGAGTTGCTGAAAACAAGACCCACTGGAATCAAGAATGTCCCCAGAAATCTAAATTTTATTCCTACTCAGGTGCTTCATGCATTATTTCTGACCTATCTGGTGTTAATTATGCAGCTCTGAACAGGATTTTTTCCCTAAGTTAATTTATTAAAAGAGTTAATTTCAACACAAAATCATGCAAGTGGGTCTCTATTTTACAAAACATATCATGCCACTGCAAGTCCCAGAGCAGGTATTCAGCCTAGGAAAATGCAACACCCTTCAACATGAAGCACCTCATTTTTCTCATCCCATATTCTTATTCAGCTGTGCAAAAAGTTCTGACTGTGTCTAATTTCTCAACGAAAAATAATGCTGGGGTAAATCTTTGCTTTATGCAGCAGCACTGTAACTTATATGTAGGGAAGAGTCCATCAGGAGCCTGCAGCTTTCTAACACTTAATTCAGACTAAAATTCAGCTTAAGACAATCTCAGTTTGCCTGAGACTTTGTTAGTGCAATCACATATGCTACACATGCGTGTATTTCCATATAGCACACACATAAGAACAAAGTTTAAAATTTCAGCAGTGAATTGAGGCATTGCCCACCTGGGCAATGCCTCAATTTTCTAGGGCTGTTAAATGCTCCTCATGAAAAAACATGCTAACTTTTCTCTGCAGGCAAAGGAACAGACTCAGCGCTTTTGATTTCACCTAAAGATGCAGATGTAATTTCTCAGAATACAAATGTCTAACTCTTCCAAAAAGAATTGTGTCCTTCACTACAAGACCGGATAATGGAACTGGACCTCTCTCCTATCAGCTGGGGAATCTCACTACTGAAGTCAGTAAACTGCTTTGATAACAAAATAAATTCATGAAGGTGTTCAAAGCAGTCTGATTTTGGGAAGAGCTGAGGAAGAACTAGCAGGTGCAAGGATATTGCACTTAAACTTTTTCTCAGGAGACTGGATAGAGTTGATGACATGGGAAACTTGGATTGCCAACTTTCTACAAGTATATAACTCTGGGAAGATTAATTGGATTATGAAGGTCAAAGGGAGAGGCCAGCCCATTATTGAAAGATAATCAAATTGAATTTTGCCAATTTTATCTGAATGATTGCTCTCCAGATGAAGAACTAGTGTCACTTTTTCATTGCTGCTAGTCTTTCTTCTTCACTTCTAGGCTCACTTCTTTCACAGACCCATCTGGAACTAGGAACTCACATCAGTGGAAATTTCCCACAACTAAAGGGTTGGTTTTGTGCAGCCAGCAAGCTTTCTCTGCACTTAGTGCAGCTTTTCTTGAGAGAAGATCATCCAAACTCAGCAACCTTACTCTCAGAATAAGGCATTCTTGAACAGAATAAGACAATGTTGAGTGGTAACAGCAGAACCTAAAGGTTGGCTTTGACTATTCTGACCCAGACATGCACATTACTAGTTAATGTTTGCATTATTCATCCACATTTTGTGCCAGAGGAATCTTACTCCATGAGTTAAATTTTATTCATAGTTCAAGTCTATATTCAAAATAAGACTGGGCTAATATGGAAGCAAAGACTAATAAAAATTGAAAACTCCCTTTGAAACACATGCTTTACAGTAAGTGCAGCTAGCAAAATGCAAAAACACTGTCAACATTCCTACACCATGATGTCAATTTTCATCTGCACAGACAAAATGCTGCTACATGTAGAAATCAGCCCTGTCTTCCTCACTGGTGGTGTACTCGTGTCTCCCTCCTTTCACTCTCAGAACTGCACCTTGCAGAGGAGACTGCAACCCCTTAAAAGGTTCAGAGACACCTCCTGAAGATAATAATTCAAACAAAAAGTCACATTAATTTTTAAAAAAAAAGAGTTTCCACATTCAGCTTCAGTTCTCCTGAAAAACAATGCACATGCTCTAAGGACCAGTTTTGATGTTCGCCTCTACAGCAGCTCAGAGGAGCTCCTGCCAACAGGGAAGGACCATAACACCTGATAAAATGGTCTTCAGTGACACAAAATAAAAAAGTGACTAGTAAAAAAATGGAAACCATTTCAATTCTTACAAGGCTTATAAGCAACAGGAAAATTATCTATATTATTTTTGCCTTTTTTTTCCAGAGAGACAAATACAGCCATTTTTCAAGAAAACAGCTGCAGGCAACACTTTAAATGCCATCTGTCCTCAGCATTTATATGATGAAGAGATGAACTGATTCACATTACACAACAGGAAACATGACAGCCAAGTAGTTATCACTACCAAAATTCAGCCTCAGCTTGCTTCCTATGGGCAGGTCTTTCTCCAGAAGAACTCCCACTGATGTCTCAGTAGAAGTGCCTGAAGACTTCACCTGTTACTCAAGTGCAGAATGCTGTACTGTTGAAGTAGAAAGCCTGAATTTTACAAAATAAGGTCTCACTTGTGGCACAGCAACCTCATGAAGAGTTTTTTTCAGAACTGAAATCTTGTAGAGCTTGGAGTACAAGAGCCTTCATACTATCACTGATTTAAAGTGAGCTTTTGGCAGACAAGGAATGATGAGACACTCAGTAGAGGACAAGAGGATTAGGTCTTTTCCTCAGTATCCTCAAAGATTGGCCTTAACATTTGAAACAGTAAAAAGAAAGTTTATAATTCCTACATTTCCCCCATTTCTAAATAGTGGCATCTATGTGACACATTACAGATGGCTCACAGAGGTCTAAATTCAGCAATAAAAATAAGCAATTATAAGCAAATGCATCGCTGATGCCTGCTAAGGACATAATTCAAGCAAGTCCAAAAGATCAGAACAAAACCCACATGTTTTGTTATCCCAACTAAGGTCCTTCTCAAGATGGTTATCTACAGGAAGAAATTTTCTCCAAGAAAAGCTTAGTGTTCCAAGAACATCTCTGGTTCCCTTGGAGAAACCATGCAAGTTGGGGATTTTTAAACTAAAACTAAATTGTTAATTTTTATTTATGAGTTAAACAAAAAATTCCCTTTTATTGTCACACTGCATAAGGGAAAAGCTTTAAAAGGTTGGGTGTTAAGAACAGGTGATGCTAACAGGATATTGGAAAGGCCCATGAGACTTACAACATTAAGTAAAATGTATTTGCCCACTGATCTAACTGCTTACTAATTTTCAAATCTATTCCCACCAGATAACTAATGGCATTTTAAGCCCAGATCCTGGCATTAAAAATACATTTATAGTTCCCTCCTAGCAGAAGATAAACAGCTGCATGGTAAAACCCCATATGTTAAACAGCATTCTGGAGGTTTTCCTTATAGTTTTAACCAACCTATTGCATTCCAAATTTAACTGGAAAAGGGAGGAAAAGGAAACGGGAAAAGCATTTGGGTGTGCAGTTTCACACTGAGGGGAAGGCAAGTGCTCTCTCCTGCAGGGAAACTGTCTGGAATATTTGTGTTTTACAGAAGGACTGATCACATAATAGAAGTGGAACTTAAGCTAAGCCATCAGAAGCTGTTTCTCTATTTATCTTCCTCAAGAAAATACTAGTGTTTGCTTAAAAACAAGAAGCTATTCCAGCAATTAAGCCTGAAATTCCTTGAAGTATTGAAAAATCACTCTAAAATTCTAACATTTGAAAATATATTAGAAACATCATAAAAATGTTTGCATTAAAAAAATTAATAACAATATAAAAATAAATAAATATTCCCAGCAGACACAAAGAAGCTCAGAATGTAGGCAACTATTTAGGTTTAGAGCAAGTTCTCATGTCCAGGACAATTTTCCAGATATTCCTGGAGTTTGGAAGATTTATTTCTTTTTTAATTTTTAAATTATGATCCATAAGTGACATAAATTTAGAATTAGAACTGGTTCTAATTCAATGATGCTCAAGTATTGCCCCGAGGAACACCAAAATGACCTAAGAACAGCTGAACTGATTCAGACCAAGGAACCATCCAGTCTATCAGCTTCCAACACTGTCCAGAGCAAGAATGCTGCAATACTTCCCTGGACTCACCTTCCCAGCCTGCTGGGGTTCATCTGTATAGTACTGTGAAATGGACCTTCCCAGTACTCATCCTGTCTCCCCTGACATCTAAGTAACCTACTCAAAAAGTATGGCAAGGTGTTCCAAATACCATTATCATGACATGGAAGAAACCCACACTTCATTTTTTTTCAGTCTCCCACCTAGTACTTTTATTTAAAGGCCCTCAGTTCTTACACTGAAAGAAAAAGTTTCCAGCTGATTCCTGCCTAACCTTGCCACCTCATTTATAAAGGGATTTGAGCTGTATACAGTGCACCAGCACAGGCAAACCAGGAATTCCTACAGTGAAAAGATGATACTCTTTGTCTTACACCGCCCTTTCACATCATTTCCTAACATCCAATTAACTGCTGTTCTATGAAAAGACTTATGTGAGAATCACCAGTCTAGAGGAAACATGTAATTTTTTAGTCCCATAAAGCACCTTATATTCATATAAATAAAGTTATAAAATCAGGGGACAAAACCAGAGCCTGTTCAAGCAGTCTTATCAGTTAGTGGCTTTAGCAAAATCCCCTACATAGCATACAGCACATACGGCCCATCTCTCCAGGAACAGATGTATTCTCTGTCCTGCTTTCAACAGAAGTGCTGATGAGATCAGCTGAAAGAATCCATAACATGCCACATGTACCTGGCAGTTTACAGCTAGGATATTGCCTAGCAAGCAGACAATACTCAAGGCACTACTGTGCTATTGGGTTTTTCAGCCAACATCCATGTTACTCAACCAGGGAATGGTTTTAAAGTATTTGAAGACTCAAGAAAACAAAACACTAAATGAGTAATGTGACCTTGAAAACATCTAATAAGAGAAGACTCTCAGGAGAGGAAGACAAATTATATATTAGCATATTTCTTTTGTTATACATCCACAGAGAGCACTGAACTTGTTCAGCCTTCTGCTTCCACACCACTGCTACACCACAAGAAGCTGCAGTAGTCAGAAAGAAAATTAAATGTCCCTCTGAAGAGGCAAATCTGAATTTATCAGAATCCCTTCGCATTTCTCCATCCCAGTAGATAGCCTGGAAAAGCCACGTATATAAGCAGGGAAATTGCAACAAAAACAGCGGGTTTGGAGTTAAGTTAATTTCTTGCTGAATCAGCCAGCTGGGAATAAAGCCAGTTCCTGCAATCTTCAGCAAGAGCTTCAGCAAGGTGCATGCCAGGAAACACTTATTGCCAGAGACTGAGGAAACACAATCCCTCACTCTTCACATTCTGCAGCGGTGCAGGTGTGTCCATGTCACCTTACTTCACTGGTTCTGAAAGGCAGGAGATCAGGCAACTAAAACTCTCCTCTACACCTTGATTTACCATGCAGTGAGCCCCTACAGGTCCTTCACAAATATGCACTGTCAATATTGCCCTGTTTTGCTTGCATGCACTAACAGGAGACTGCGTCCTATAAATTTTAAGCAGCTTCAATTTTTTGGCAAAGCACCTGATGACAGAAAAAACCACCATTACATAAACACAGAAATAACATGCTTCTACATATAAACAAACATTCCACTTATTTAATGCTACAAATCAGTCTCATTAAGCAGTTGGGACCTCCCACCAGGACACCAATGACAAGCACTAGCATACAGTAACAATCTAGTAACTGCAATCATAAATGCAGTTTTAACATTGCTTCACAATTTTGTGGAGCTAACTTGCATTCACTGTTTCCAGTGCATCCAGAAGCATGACAAACTGACAATTCTTGGAAACCACATTTCTCAAAACAGTCTGAAAATATTGTTCTCATTTTCCCTCCATAATGATGTTAAATCTAATAAATACAAAATTAGAAACAGAAATAACATTGTTTCTAAACACTTTATGTAATATGCTCTCTGGAAGGGATTTATTAGGCCAAGTTCTCAAAAACTGCCCTTTCTTTATAAACACATGACACTTGTACTTGCCCTTCTCAAATATTATCAAATATGCACTTGAGTACTAGAATTCACACACCAGAAACCTATTATTTCAAAAGAATTTTTAGGGTGAAAATTTTGGTTTAATCAGCTAAATATGATGAAAAATACTAAGCCAGACTTTTCAGAAGTGCCTAAGGCACCTAATGCCTGGCTCCCATTAGGGTAATTGAAATTTACCTTGTTTTGAAAAATCCAGCTAAGCATTTACCAATGCAATTGAGTACTTAACAGTGTTTGTGTTTAACATCTCACTGAAAGACATCAAAACAAAGATTCCACAAACTCTTGTGAAAATACTGCTCTATCTGCATTAATTTAGCACTTCTATGGCTGTCACCATCCAAAAAGGAGTTCACAGAACTGTCCTTCCTCCTACAAGGGGAAGTGAGGAAATTTTGAAAACTGACCCGTAAATACAAGGGCACTTGACAGTCTATAGTCTTCAGCTAATATCAAGTTCTCCCCTTACAAGAAAGGAAGTTATGTGCATGACTTCAAAACCTAAAGGAATTATTGTCTATCACTGACAAAGTGAGTGCATGGAGCACATCAGAAGTGCAGCGCTGTACAGTTCCTCCGTGGGTCTCAGTACTCTCTCTGGAGCTGCCATTGTTGTATCCAATGTCCCTTCTGGAATGTTATGCTCACTATCAAACTGTACTTCAAAAACAAACCCATTCTTTCACCATGAACAAACTGTCCCTGTTTTGCAGAGATTTTACCTAATAAGATTTAGAGTGGAATTGCTCAAGTGTGATTCTGTTGGACTGTGCACAGCCACAGAATTATCAGTACAGTATTGTTTACAGTATAAAACCATACTGACACATAGATTTGACTAAAGTACAACATTTGCACAATATAAGTTATACCTGAGATTTCTTGCATAGACTTACAATGCCAACAACTATAGAGGCATGATTATGAATGTGCTTCCACTATCACTGAATTCACTTTACTACTTGATTGCAAGCCATATTGGAGCTCCTGGGGATTCCGGCGAGCATGGAGAAATGTTTAAAGAAAAGCTTCAAGCACAAAAACTGAACATAAGGACAAATATGTGAACCTACAGGTCACAGAAGTAACAGCAAATAAAAAGGACTCCGATTTTAAAATGTATGCTCTCGAGAAGCAAAATGCATTCTATTGGATGGCTAAATCTTGAATTCTGGATGAAGAGTAAGAGCTTTAATATCAGTACAATCAATCATGTACATTTTCTGTGATGCAAAGGCAGGAATGGAATTTGGTGCTCCGTGCAAAACTGCCACTTCAGTGCTGTTTATGCCCAAATTTGGTAAGGAATATGAGGGATGCAGCTGCACCAAGCAGACCTGAATGAGTAATTATCAGTGACTAAGCATTCAAGTGTCTTCTAAACCAAAGATCATCCTTGAGCCATTCCTTCATTCTTGACTACTCTTTCAAGAGAAATTAGAAGCCACTAGCAGTTGTTAGAAATTATTCCTATCCTTGAGGCTTCTCTAAGTATACCAGAATCTTGGATATCTGGTTTTGGAATCAAAAACATGCAGCTCTACACACAACTCATCTGAGAATTTCTGTCCAACTTTCAGTGTAACATCATGAGAAATTATCATCATATAACAAATAACTTAGATAGTAAAGGGGTGCTTTCATTGATGACATCTGTACTCTTGGTCCTCTCCCATATTCATACATAGTTTGTGCCTCAAGTCACAAGAAACATCAACTTTTCAGGCAACTCCACTATTGGATTGTAAACTAGGGGTAACAGCAGTTCAGATTCTATGAGCACTGGCTGAGCAATCATTCTCAGTCATAAATTTAAAGCATGTTCAGAAACTTAAGCATAAGTTTTCTGGTAATGCAGCCACTGAGTTGCAACCTTGTCAATAGCAATGAATATTTTAAGTCAAAATACTTGTACAGAGTCTCAGATATGTTATTTGTCTTTAGAAGCAGCAACTCAATCTTCACACTAAAAATAAAACCACAGGCCTTTTGAGGCTGATGGCAAAATTCCAGATGGGTGCAGAATTGCCACCTGCCTACAGAAACAGAAAACTGCTTCAGGTTTAACTCAGGACAGGCCAATCTCACCCTGATATTTCTGATCAGGGTTACTGGAGATTTAAGAATGCAGTATGGCATATATCTCATAATCTATTTTCTGGACATCAGTGTGCAGTATATTCAGTGACTGTAAAACAATCCAAAGGTTTTCCATGAAGATGGTCTCCAAGTCCACTATGTCATATAATGGACATCAGATTTTTGGCCTTGCAAAGCTCAGCCTTAAAGACATTTACTATGTTGGTAGTTTTTGGCAGATTGGTTATGGCAGAATCATTTTGAAGACAATAATGTTTTCAGTATGTATATCCTTCATTTCCAAAATATCACAGATAGTTAGAAAAGACCATAATGCAGGCAGGGATTGCAGGAACATAAATCATGGAAGCAACCAACAGTTTATTGAATGAATTTATGACCTATGAAACTTTCCCTTCCATAGAAACCAAGACTTAATGCTTCTTAAATACCCAGACATGGTGTCTTTGCTGTTACTCCCTCTGCACACATTACCCACCCCACAGTCTTTGGAGGCAAAATGTACTGACTTGTAGACGGTTTAATTTGGACTATAGGAACCTTAGAAAATATCAGCTTATTCCTGATTTGAAAACAACATACCAGAGAATAAATCTAAAATGAATCCATGTGTAAAATTCTTGATATATACTTGCCCATACAAATCTGATAGCCATCATTTCTTCCTGCCAGTAATCCATTAGTGAGACTATAAAGATATACAGTCCTACATACATTTCATAACAAATATAACAGCATCTAGTTGAATGGCGTAATAAAATATCATCACAAGGTTAAGAAAGAGTTGGTTACCAGGCTGAACATCCTGCCTTTTCAATTACAAATATGAAGCAATGTGTACTCAAGAGATCACCTCAAAACAGCAGAACTGGGCTTGGACACTTCTACTTTGTTAGCTTAACCTTCTCCTAAAATCTCTAGAATTAATAGCTCTCCTGCTACAATGTGAGGAAAATGAGGAGCCTTTTAAACAATATTTAGCAATAAATTCAATGCTAGGGATGTTAACATTCCCAAATACACATAATCAGTAGAACAGAGTAACTTCTTTGGATAGAACCATCATTTAAATCTTTAGGAACAATGAGTTATTCCATGTTGCTGCTACCATTTGATAGACGAGGATCTTGTTTGTTTTCAAGAAAAACATACATACGTAATCTGCTTGTACTACCACTGGCTTTAGACTAATGCAGTTCCATTAATTTCATTTATATTGGCACATCATACAAGAAAAGGTCAGCTCTGTACTTGCAAAAGAACATGGCCAAGCCTTACCCACAAGGGATCTCTTCCTGAGTGATTTATGTCACTGCTCCTGGTCACAGAGCAGATTTAACTATCAGCCAGCTCAATGCTCAGGGGTAAACTATTCCCTGGGTTATCCTAGGAAACCTAATTTACATACTAGTGTAGCAACTAATTGGCCATTGACAAAATCATTGTGTTAAATTTGAGACACAGCGCATCTGCAAGAGCAGAGATAATTTTGGAGCCCAGCTAAACACCTCACTGCTTATTACCATGCTGTGAAGAATCAGAAAGGACTCCAATAACCAAAGTTCCATTGCTACTCAGGAACAGCTACCTCTTTTTCACAACTTCTCATGTTAAAATTTTCTTTGCATTACATTCATACCACATTTCCACCACATTCTTTTTAAATGGTCATTTTTTTTACCCTGTACCTGCCTCAAGCAGGATGAAATTAATCAATTGCACATAAGTGATATGACATAGACTTGTGACCTTGCCCAGCATCCAATTGTTTCTAATTGATTAGCTCTAGACATAAGCACTTTAATAGCCAAAAACAACAGAAGTGGAAGTTATGGTACAATATTAGGGTAAAATGACTGTGTGTGGTCCATTTAGTATGGCCCCAAGCAACCAATTAAAGAATTAATGGTTATTGGATACCAAAAATGTTATGTTAAATAATATAAAATATCTTTAATGTGCCTAAAATTGTGATAAAACACCTAAAACTTAGGAGCAAAAAGGCCTCCTACAAGATTGGGGTTAAGTGCTAATAACTCAAATATGCCAAACAGATTACAGTATTTTAAAGGACAATCAAGACCATAAAATTTGACCTGGATTGAAGTGTTCATAAAGCTACTCACAATAGCCAATTGATTACTACAATGTGTTTGGGTTGTTTTTATTATAAAGAGACAAGTGAAGCTATGCCAAACCATTTGTGGAGAAGAGGAAACTATGCCACTACTGGTTCCAGCTCTGCAATAAGAAAAATATGAAAGGAAAAACACAAGAAAAATACTTTAAAAGCAAAAAATGGTCCCTTCATAACCAAAAGGCACAAAACCAAAATTAACATGTCATTTCTCTGAGCTTCTATTCTTATCTTGAACAGAACTATTAACTGAACTCCATGAACTATTCCCTGAGCATTTTATAGGGCTGGTTATTGCAGAATCACTCAACTGCTTGCACACAAAAATACAAGCTGAACAGGCACAGCAAATCTGTAGCATTTTTGTCCTTGCATAAGAAACATTTAGGCAAAAAGCAGATCCCACTGTGGCCCTATCTGCTCAGACATGTGTTGAATACACCGTGTTTTACTGTGCAATTAATACCGATGTAAATTTTTACTTTAATGGCATGTTCTTTACTCAAGTAACCAGTCCACTGGTTAGCTGCAACCATATCCACAGAGAGGAGGTGTTCATCACCTGCCAAATCACTCACAGCGCTCAGCAGTGCTACTGAGGATGCATTGGAGCCCCATTCCCACTGCCTTGAGCCTCAAAATCCACCATAAACTGATCACAGCTTACTCAGCTGTCTAATACAGTCTCCTCAGTTTCATCATACTCTTCTGCCTGCTGTATTGTTCTTCAATTCAAAAGTCTCCAGGATGTATGTTTACATCCTGCCCAGCACATCAGGCTCCACTTCTCAGCATTGCAATAGTACAAACAGTACACAACAACACTGATCTCATTTAAAGAATTCACTTTTTTGTTGAAAACTACTACAATGCTTAAAAAAAAGGTTCCTACTTATTATAAAAAAAATAATTCTCAGTTTATTTATCTTTTTCTAAGGATTTATTGGATTTATGTATACTTAAGACTGAAGAATCCTTGAAACATGTTGTGCTGTGGGAACTATTAGTATAGAGAATGACATACTATAACACATCTCTGCAGCACACCAGCACACCATATTTCTTGAAATACTCACCTCTTGGAACTGACTAGGCTCTGGTGTCAGGCAATAGATAGATGGCAGCTATGGTTTTTCCTCCATGGTTCCTGTACTCATTGAACACTTGGAGCAAAGACCTTTTTGGGCCACCTTCCCTGCTTTCCTACTTCCAAATGCTTTAGATGTTTATACCAAGGTATTTCTATAACACTTGTCACTTACAGCACCTTAACATTTGTCAAGTGCTTAAACTCCTGGGGGTAAAGAACAGCTGTGCTGCCTAGAAAGACCCATGGCATTACACATCTGGCAAGATGTCCCTTTGCTCACCCTTTGGTAAAATCAGCTACAGTGTATTAAGCAGAAGAGAGAGTATTCATTTCCCAGATGAATGTCTTTGTAAGTTTGGTGAAAAGAAAATGTTCTCATTGGGAGACTTTTAATTACAAAGCAGCTCCTTCAGCAGTTTTCTGGTTTAAAATAGTAATGCAAAGTGTGCAGCAAGATCACCTGATACAGGACCAGAAATGACAACAAGTTCATTACCTACCTGTAGGTGAGCATAGAGAGCAAAAGCAAGCCAAGTGATCTCCCAGGACAGCCCAGAGGCTTTAGGGCTGGCCATCCTCACGCCTTGGGGCTCTGCTGAGAGAAATTGTTTCAAGTTACAAACAAAATCAAGTGGGCTCCGCCAGAATTTCAATGACTAAAGCAAACTGGGCCGGCCGCTGGAAGCAGTGCAATGCAAACACCGCAGCGCTGCGCTGGCCAGAGCGGCAGGCGCAGCGCATGCCATGAGCACAGCCTGCAGGGTGAGGCAGCTCCGAATAGGGCACAGAAAAGGACCACAATGAGGGGTCGGGGAAGCTGGCAACAGCGGACAGGTTTGAGTATCTTCTGAATGTAGGAAAATTGATTAAATTGGGAATCCCTCCCACCTTGATCTCTTGAATGTAAAATCCAAGGAGCATAGAACTCCTGATGTACTTTCCAGCACTTTCACCATTCAAAGATGAAAGCCCAGCCCTGGGATTTCAGCAGTCATTTGCATTGCCTTTGAAAACTCAGAGACTAAACAATCAGGGCTTAATAATATTACAGAAAAAAAAAAATCGATCAATTTAGTGATCATCACAATTACAAGGCCAGCATGGGCTTGTCAATTTAAAATTTCCAAAGCCACCATCAAGTAATATTAATAATTCTGTTAATTTGTTGTGCCAATGCACCTTATTGCTCCAGACTATACACTACCAGAGTGATCTAAAAACAGTGCAAGTTTTATGCACCCCCAATACACACACACCAAACAGCCCTCCTTCCCCTCAGCCACCACCCCACGAGTTTGCCAAGTCGCACAGTGAATACAAGCTTCTCCTCAAATAAAGTATTCCTTTCTAAAAAAGCAGGCATCCCAAAGGAAAATCATCAATCCAAACAGCTCTTGCACCTGTTCAACCGAACATAATTAAGATTCCTTACAGAAAGAAGCGTTTTATTCCCTCCCTCAAAAAACATCGTAAAGTTCCCCTTCCTCCCAAAATCACTACCACTCCAGGATGCTTTTGTCGTTCAAAAGTATCAACTATGACAATAAAGAAGAAGACACATTATTTTTCCCCCTTGTCCAGGCATTGCCGAGAGCCCCAAGCGGCCGAGCACGCCAGGCTCCGGTGTTTCCCAGGTGCTGGTGCTGCGCTCCCGGAGCGCCCGCTCCGCCGTGCCCTCACGGAGATCCTCCAGAGCGACCCTCGCCCAGCACCGCGGCCGCCCCCCTCCCGTCGCCGAGGGATCCCGCTCGAGGCAGAGGGTCAGGGCTGCCCTGCCCTGCCCCGGGCGGCCGCCGAGCTCACCCACCTGGCGAGGCGCTCCGGGGAGCGCGCAGCGGGGCTGGAGGGCGGCGGGGAGCGGGCCGGGCACGGGAGAGCCTCGCCTGTCACGGCACCGGGGATGCAGCATCCTGCCCCGCGAGCGGCGGCCCCTCCCTCACGCCAGGCTCCAGCCCACCGCCGCGCCTCAGCCAAGGTCCTACAGGCTGCTGGCAGCGGGCCGCCCCCGCCCGCCCGCCGCAGCCCGGCCCCGGCCGGAGGCGCCCGGGCGCCTCCACCTGCGGCGCGGGGCCCGGCCCGGCCCGGTTCCCGCTCCGCGGCTCGCTCGGCACCCCCCGCGCAGCCTCTGCCTCCCCGGCCAGCGAGAGCGGGCGGGCGGCCAAGCGAGCCCGTTCCCCCCCGCTCCCCCCCCGGAGGCACTGGCGACGCTCCGATGTCGGGGGCCGAGACCCCGGCAGCCCGGGACCAAGTGGTTCGTCTTCCCCCGAGGGGCAAAAGCTACCGTGAAGTCAGCCCCCGAATCTGATGCAAAGCAGCTTCCAAAACCGCAACCATCCTGTGTCTCATCTGCAAGTAACTCTCACTGTACAGCTACAAATCTGCTCGCACACCGAGTCGGTCTTTAATCATGCTGCCCTCTACAATAATTTTAGGTTTCCTACTGTAAATCTGGCGAATATGTCTCGTACGACAGCTTTGCTCTCGTTCTCCCTCTGAGCTTCGAGCGGCTAAACAGGAACGCCAAATCCTCTACCTCTGCACTACGGCTTCCACTGATGTTCCAAGCTTTCGTCGAGTCCGCTAAGAGCAGCACGTAGAGAAAGGGCTCTGATCCCTGCCACTGAAGTTAAAAATATGCTCCAGTGAACTAAACATAACCGATGAAGAGTTTGTTCAAATATGTTGCACTGGAAACTTTTCCAATCTGTTTGGGTTTCTCACCAGCACGGGAAGGCGCCTCCTCTATCGTTAGGAACAGAGTGCCCTCTGCTGAAACCAGCCTGCAGAGCCCGGGACCGGCAGGAGAGCCGCACGCCCGGGCGGTAAGCACCTACAAGCATCCTCCCCCAAGGAGATTTCAGAAAGCAGCATTACAGTCAACCTGCCTTGGAAAGTAAAGACCAGGAAGGTCCTACCCCAGCTGCTGAAATGACTCAAGTGTTTTAAGTGTTGTTAATTCCATTCTCTCCCATAATCCATAGGTTTGGTTACATTACATTGAAAGCATCCTTTTTGCAAGGAAGATGAGCACCCAGAAAAATCACAGTATTTGGAGCATAAAAATAGCCTTAGCCTACTACTAGAAACTACACAGGGGTTTCGAAAGCACTTTCCTATGTGAAAACAGGGCATTTTCCTATGGGAATGTCATTCACATTGAATGCTGATTTGTGTTCTCATTTATCCAATTTAATGTCTTCACTCAGCCTCACTACACACTTCTGCCACTTTACTCTTTTCTCTCTAAGCTTCCAGTGAATCTGGATGCTTTGACTCCTGTTGGAGGCCTTCATAACCTCTTCTGTTGAGCCAAACAAAAACTGAATGAAACGCAGGTGTCCAGGCAAGATGTGGTTGAAAACAAGCACTTCAAAATTCACAGCACCTCCAGCTCCATAGCAAACTCCTTAACACCCACCCTAAAGTTAAAAGGGCCACAAATTAAAGGCTCTGGTCACCTAATTTTCATACCTAGAGAAGTTTGTCAGCAATTCTGCAAAAACTAATTAACCACTTGAGTTTAAAATAAAACATCATTCTCTAAGGAAATGCTTGACTTCCCTTTTGCTTACCCTGTCTTGTACAGATTACAAACTCTTCAAGGGAAAACTTCTGCTCTTTTCTTATTACATTATGTTTGCACGTCCCTGGTCCAGTGTCAAGTGCTTTAGGTATTATCTTCCTAGCAGTTTTCACCACACAGTCTTTTAATTCCCACTCATGCCACATTAGCCCAGCAGAGCCAGTATAAGATTTTTGAGTAACAAACCATAGCAATGATTTTAATACTCAGTTCAGATGTATTTGTCTCTTGCTTTTAGCATTTTTTTTTATTCCACATGTGCTTTGGTTTTGCTGGTCTCTAAAATATATATAATTTAAATTACATGGAAAAAGAAAACTCTAAAGCCTTTACTGTTCATAAAATTGTGAAATATGGATGTTTGCACTTATTATTCCGTTGAGCACATAACAGTAATGTCATCCATCTCTACAGCTGGCATGGGCTCTAATGAGGATGAGGGTTGGAAATATGATGATCTTATTCTTCATTTTACACAGACTTAAGACCATGTGTCTTCACTATCAAACATAACTATGAAATAGTTTGTAATTTCTTGATTTACGGTCAATTGCAACAGAAAATTTCAACTTACACTTAACAGTGCAGGGAGAAGTGGCAGAGAAAAAAGATTCTGCAAGATATAGCTGCCAAAGGGCCAAACTGAAAAAAAAAATAAATCTCTAGTCTGGCAAACAGAAAACCTCTGTTAAATCACATGAAAACCACCAAATTTCACTCTTTGAGCATTAATAGAAAACATTCATATTTTAAAGAGAAACTAAACACTTCTCTATCTTTGTCCTGAAATGCAGGTAGACGTACCTCTTCAACAGATTCTACTTATATATAATTTTTCCCCAAACCAAGTTCAACTACACAAATCTGATGATCATGGAGGCCATTCTTTCATCACAACAAAAGTCTTTTCAAGAGAAAATATGTTTGGCTAAACTACAAATTTTAAATCCATTGAAACAGTGCAGAACAACACTTGGCTCATAAATCAGCATTCTGAATAACGTATAGCAAAATTGGAAATATCCTGCAGAGGCCCCATGCAAAAACTGCATTTTGGTTCAACATCTCAAAGTTATCAGTAACAGAGCTGCACCTGATTGAATAATGAAAGCAAAATGTTAAATTTCCTGTAGCTAGAGTAATGAGAACCCTGACACAGTCTAATCAGTTTTTTGGCCCTGCATTTTATGTGCACAGGGTTCTTGTTTACTCTGAAATAACAAGCCCGCCAGGGCAGAGAACAGTCACACACTGTCACCCTTCACAGGTATGTTATACCCTATCAAGAGTAAAGCCTCTATTAGTAAAAAGGTACAAAGTTCAGCCATAGCACCTTGTCTTTCATTTCATGGTGTTATAGAACCCATTGCCTTCCATGTAGATCCTTGCCCTGGGCTTTGGAAACAGCTCCACTACAAGAGTAAGTAGAAAAAAAAATTGAGGCCTTCAGAAGGGAAAAACTGCTTATGTATAGATCTAAACATTGCAGAAGAAAACTACTGTCTTCTTCTCAGTTTGTGTTCAAACGACTCTAGAATTGCCTAAACAATATATTCAAACTGTCACTATTTCAAGTATTTGAATAAATATTTGTCCTTTCTTGTCTTTTGAAGTCCTTTTGGTGCCTAAGCAAAACAACTTGTGGTTCATTTTCATATTTATGGTCCTATACTGTAAGAGCAAAACAAACACACCTTCAAATAAGTAAGCCACAAGCTTACTTTTAATCTTAGCTCACAGTTCACAGTCTTAACTAAAACATTAGAATAAGCATTCTGAGATAAACTTATAATACACTTACATGATAATTTTGTGGGTTTGCAAAATATATTTTAGAAAGGATTTAGGTGATTATGTTGGGCATAATTAAAAAAATATGAATTTGTATTGCTAAAGGTTGAATGCAGATAAAGCAAAATGAAAAATTCATTGCAGAGGTAAAATAGTTTCAGTTCATCTACACATAGCTATGTGTTAACAGGTATTCTTTCTAACTTGCAAAATAACATATCCCCAGTGAGACTATGGATATGGCATACTGAATTCCTGAAATTGCCTACCACTTTTTTTCATGCAACAGTGATCTGTTCTCCTCATTCTGTGATAGCCCTCACTTCTGTGATTGTGCAAAACAAGATGTTAATGAGAGCTATGCGGAAGAGGCGGTGAATATTTGGTGAATAAACAGGGGCTCTGAGGAAATCAATTCTATTACAAGTCATGAGCAACAGACAAAGGTCAGCAGGACCTGCCCTTGCTGTAATGGCTTACTGGGGAAGAGCAAGAGCAAAGCAGGTGGCCTGAGTGCCACAGGAGACTTATCCATGTCACTACATCAGCATCCCCCACAATGCCCACCAACATGGAAATGGAAGAGAATATAAGGAGCAAACAGGGAGAAGGAATAAAAAAATTAAGGTTGGAAGAAATGCATGATGCATCATGGGGATGAATACTAGCAACACAGAGTGAGGCTATGAAAAGAGAAGATGAACACACACTTCACTGTGCACCTTCACACAGAGAGTCAGGCACTGGGCACAGCAGTACCAATACACACCACACATGGCAACACCTTCTGTGTGTATAGCTGAGAGCAGTTTGGACAGTGGCAGCTAGGAACCAGGACGGCCTAAGCAAGGAATTTGCCCAGCATCACCTACAAAAGGCTATTTGCTGGTGTATTTTCTACATTTCATATTCTACCAAACAAAACCTATTGTTTACTTCTGTATCTGGTAAGGCCACAAAAAAATTTACTTTTTCCCCATTACCATCTTATAGAAGGCTGCTTGTTCCATAGCAGACAAAAGCCACTATGAGCCAACTAGCTGGTACTGCTTAATTTAACCAGGCAAATAGAGACTCAGGCTGGAGCCTGCAGAGGAGGATCACTTACACAGTGGTGTGTTCTTCAAAGTCCTTTCCCATCTCTGTGTGCTACCACCAATGACACAGAAACTGCCCTTTAACCTTTCTGGTGGGTGATCTCTACTTTTCTCAGGGAAAAGTACCTACTCTGGTACTGTAGCAACCATTATCAGGCCAACAGAACTCAATTTGTCCTCATTAGCTCGGGTCCCATGGGAGTCACTAACAGCTCCCTGTAAACAGACTGCTTAGGAAGGTATTTATTGCTACAGTCCAACACCTCAGAGTAATATCACTTGAAACAGTAGTACTGCTATACATAGTAGCTCCTTAGGGTGTTATACTGTCCAGTGATACCTTGATTTGTTTCCAGGGGGTGTTTAGGAAAAGACCCTCCTGACTTACAGAGAAGAATACTATCCAGAGAAAAATACCAAAATGCTACATAGTTTTCCATTGCTCATGTTGATTCTGCATTTATGCCTACATTTGTCAGTACAGTATTATCACAATAGTCAAGCCTGACTGCTTACTATGTACAGCCACAACTGCATTTAACCCTTGAAAAGTAGATAGAAATTCAAGCATTTTGTATTGGGTCACAAAAAAATGAATTCTAAAAAAAGATATTACTATCGAGAAACTTCTCCTTACCATAGTATGCAGCAGCCATGGCTCTAACAAACTATCATCCAAGGAGGGGCAAAGTTACAATAACCAGGCAGGTACAAACCAAGCCAGAAAATTGGTCCATGGGCCAGCAGAGCCCACAGCTCAGCAGAACCACAAGGGAGAATAAAGGGTGGGGTTTAAAACCAGGCAGAGCTTAAATGGAGCTCCAGCAGCCCTGGGCACAGTGTGGGCAGAGGCCTCAGCTAAGGCTGGTCAAGGTAATGATGGCCGTTAGTGCATCAGGAGCCCTGACAACATTTTGGGAAAAGCACATACACATTGCTTACACCTGGCTGGAGTTAGTTAGAAGATACCTATAGAAAAGGATAACAAAAAGTTTACTTGATTTCTTTCCCCCCCTGCTTTTTATTGTATTACTTCATTGTTGTTTTTTTTCACCTAATTTCACCAACTCATGATCAAGGGCTTATTAAGATACTTGAAAAAAATCCACTATGTTTTTTATTCCAACTTCATGGCACCTCCTAATACCATTTAAATCTCCTGTATCTGTATTTTACTGTAAGAGGACTATTTGTATAATATTTTTACTGTGAATTAGTCCAGGTTGTGTACCTTTTCCCACATTTCCTCCTCCCCTTCCCCTCCCCCCTCTCAATCTCTCAATCTTGGAACATTCCTATATATCTTTAAACTTGAAACAGTAGGAAAGGATGGCACAGGTTTATCTCTGCAGGAATTTCTCAGCTATATTTGTGGTATAAGCAATACAGACTATCAAAGAAGTCAGAAAAAAGTGTCACAAAGAAAAGAATCAGCAACAGATTTTCATTATGCTTTTTTTAAGTTGCCTCCTTCTGTTCACACACAGGGAGAGTAGGTAAAGAATACAAAAGATAAAACTAGTTCGGACTATTTTTGAACTATTTCTTTCAGCTGTTTTTGTTTGCATTATTACAAAGCCTTGGCAGAGAAGGATAAATATTCCTAGAATAGCAGATTTCTTGCTTCGTCCTGCGTCTGTTCCAAAACTGAACAATGTATTTGAACAGCTGGTCAGTAACATGCAATGATCAAGCATGGCAATGACACATGATCACAGTGTTCTTTGTAGAGGACTGAGGTTTCAAAGCTGAAATAAACCCTCAGATGTACACATTTTGGTCTTAGAGGTGCATGTTCAGATTTAAACCATGCTTTTTATTTTTCTTGAATTGAGCTTTGTATTGGCAATGAAGGACAAACAAGTACTCATTATATCAAAATAAAATGCTGGAACAGCTCTGCAGGAAAGAATTTCCTGGTGGTGTTGCTCGGACGAGAACCAGAGGAGCTTAATCTGGCTCTATGTGACTCCCATGCTGTACATAGGTTTAGAATCATGACACTGTGGTTTGGGTTTTTATAAAAATGTGTAAAGATGTTCAGAAAAAAAAAAATTCTTGTTGTGGATTCACACCTTCTATGCTTATCTATGCTGTAATTTTGTATCCAGAGGTATAAGTGACTTAATTCTAAACTCCCCAGCTACACTTTTGTGGCAAATGATGTTGTTCTCCTATTTTTACCTGCCTGTCGACCTATAAAGAGGAGCTTGAATTTATGCCTACAGTCTTCTTAAAAATCTATCTTTACACTTAAAGAACTCTAAGAGGATGCTAAGATTATTTTTCTGTGTAGCAAATAACAGCTTAAGCTAAGATCTTAATTGACATTTCTTGTAACTGCTACAACAAACACTGTAATTTACAGTTATAGTAACGTTCAGAGATTTTTATGCTCATACTTAATGACTTTCCTACAGCACCTGCTCTCAAAAAATGGAAGTAAAAAAGGGTAGAATATGTAGCTGGTGGAGAAAATTATAATTATCACTGTTCACATCACTATTAAAGGTTGCTGAAGCAACATTCTTACTAAACACTGATTTTTATTAAATATAATTAGTGTAAGGCTTTACAGACTGCTTCACACATTTGTCTTCTCGCAGATTCTCTTTCTACATCCATTCTTCCTTTTGCTCACGCATCAGCTTTTAAGAAGATCATATAAGTGGGATGGCTGACAGGAAAGCTAAAACACCCACAAAGAGCAGAACGGTTATGTTCATCAGCTGAACAATTTGCAAAAAAAAAAAAAAAATCCCAGACACAACAGAGCACTGACGCAGCAGCATGCTGGAGTATGAGCATCACTGCAGCTGTCATGCATCTTCCTAGAGCTCGGATTTTGGTTTCGCCCCGACCCCTTGCACCGGCCTGGGAGAATGCAGGGCTGCGGTAGGTTTTTCCTTCCCCGGCTTCTCCGGGCAGCACCATTGGACTGATAAGATGCAGCAAGGCACATGTGAAAGATAAAGCGGGGTGGGAGGGAGAGAAAAAAAAAAAGAGTGGCTTTCTACAGGGCTCGGCCGGGCTGGGACGGCCGCAGGGCGCAGCCCGAGCCCTTTAAGCTGCCCACCGTCGGCGCGGGCCGGCGGCAGCTGGAGGCTATTTATACCGGGGCGGCGGCGGGCGCTGGGTGTCCTGCGCGGGGCGGTCCCGGCGGCGGCGGGGCCCGGAGCGGAGGCTGCCATGGCCACGGCGCTGCCCCCCACGCCGGCCAGCGGGAGCCGCTCCGTCAGCCGCACCGCCGAGTCCCCGCTGAGCCCGGCGCGGCTGAGCCGGCTGCAGGAGAAGGAGGAGCTGCAGCAGCTCAATGACCGCCTGGCCGTCTACATCGAGCGGGTGCGGGCGCTGGAGGCCGACAAGTCGGTGCTGCAGCAGCAGCTGAGCGAGCACCAGGAGAGCAGCGACCGGGAGATGGGCTGCCTGCGGCTCCGCTACGAGGCGGAGTTGGCCGACGCCCGCCGGGTGCTGGACGAGATTGCCATTGAGCGGGCCACGCTGCAGGTGGAGCTGGGCAAGATTGTCGAGGAGCACCGGCAACTGCACGTCAGGTCGGTGCTCCGGCCCCGAGCAGGCCTCCCCGGCCGGGGATACCCCGGGGAGCCGCCTCTTCGGGGCTCCTGCAGGGTGAGGGGAAGGGGATGCTTCTGGCAGGAGCCCGGGGGTTGTGGGAGGAGTGCGCGGTGATGTTTCAGGTCCAGGTCGTGCAGCGTGATAATCCCGAAGGTGTTGCTCTCTGGGGTTAGGAGAAGTCTGGATGCCTGTTCCAAAGGTGTGCTGGGTTGATGCTGCTGAGTACCTCCGATGCTATGGGGTCAAATCAGCACTTGCCTGAGATGGACATGGGACTCCTGCAGAACCTGGGGTGCTGGGTGCCCTTCTGGGCTATGAATGCATAGCTGCATGGGTTTGGCACCACACCTGTGTTTACAAACACTGAGGATCATGGCAAGTATGTAGAAAGTTATGGAGCAGTGGAAGGAGTGTTTGTATGGAGTCAGAGTGCATCTTTTTTTGGGCTGTTTAGCTCAGACTTTGCCCAAAGGAGAATACAGATAGAAGATAGTTCTGGGAGCAGTATGGCTTACCTGGTCCAGGTTGATTCTGCTCAGAAGTTTTCCTAGTTGCTCTTAAGTCTGAGATGAGCTGCCTGCTATTTGAGCTTGACTTTCTTGTAAGCTGTGTGGCCTGAGGCTGGAATAATCATCTTGACTAAGCTCACCAAGCCTGAACAATGGCAATATAAGTGCTGTCCCATCCTCCAGAAGGAGGAAGAGGTGTGTGAACAAGTGTCCAATCCCAACAAGCTTTCTCTATAGAAATATACAGCCTGCTAGCACTGCTAGTTACTGTAATACCCTATTGTACCCCCATATCAGTTATAGACTTGTAATAATTTGGATGTCCACAGTCCCCTTACCTCTTGTTATAAACTTATATCAAATTTAGGCACCAGCTTCTTTTAATGCCTGGAGGAAGTATTGCGTCCTGAGAGACTCAATAGGATTCAAGTAGCTGTTCTGGTTGGGAATAAAACACGTTTTTACTGTAAGCTTCTGTTTTCAGTTGCATAGTTGTTGGGCTTGTCTCTGTCCTGCTGGGTTTTGGCTCACAGATCTGTTTCATAAATCTAACCAGCCACTTGAGTGGACAGTGAGAAGAGGGGTAATGCCTTTTCTAAGACTTTTCTGCTGCTCTTTGTGTTTGTAGAACTCTGGCTTTGTTTGTAAAGCTTTAGACTTGGCAGATATGCAATTTTTTAGACTGTTGGGTTGGGTTTTTTCCCTTTACAGTAACCAGGTCTTAGAAGTGGTTAAATTTACAGCCCATGGGAAATGATACATAGTACATATTGGTTTCTGAAGGGACTAGACTGAAGTCCTAATATTAATGTGTGTTGTATCTGGGCTGCATAACTGCAAATGTCTCGGATGACTTGGAACAAACTTTGAGGGTATCGTGTCCTTAGATATATACACCCTTTAAATAACCTGGTGGCTGCTTAACTCTTATAGAATGAAATGTCACCAGATAATTTCCCAACAGCGTTAACTCTTGGCCCTTATTATTCACTGATTAAGAGACTCAAGGTTTTTGACAACAATAAACTGATTGCATTTGTTTTGTTCTTACTACTTAAACAATGGTGACTGGAAGCAGGCCAAAGATGTTTGGGGAGGAGGAGTTGTAGATAAGTATATTGGTTGAATTCAGAGCCTCAGGAAGGTCAAAGCAACTGCAGGAACACAGCAAAGAAAGAGAAGACCAGTTCCTTTCTGCACCAGAGAGTGTGGATGTGCATTTTGCTGCTGAACAAACACAGTGTAGCAGCTGAGGTTGTAAGAATGAATTCTGTACCTGCTGCTGACATCCTCTGGTCTTGACAAACTGAAGTCTGTTTCAAACACACCTGAAATCTTTTGATAAAATTATTTAAATTTTCCAGATCAAGCCTATGTGACATCCTGATTTACAAGGAATGTGATTGGCAGTGCCTTAAAGTTTTTGTTTGTAATTGATAGTCTGTAAGGCCACACTTAGCTTTGGAATGGTTGGTATATGGAATGTGGCAGAGTACTGTAACTGTCACTGCTTGCTGCATAGGGGTGTAAAGTGGTGTTCTGAACCCCAAACTTGGATTAAAATGGTAGTAAATGTGCTTGTCCAAGTCAGATTTGTTAATTTGTTGTTCTTAAAGATGAAATCTCTTACTCCAGGGTTCTCTGAAAATAATATTTTTCAGGAAAGAATCCAGGAAACCTGAGCCTGGCTGTCAGATGCTTACATTGGAAAGTGAACTGTTAAAACAGATACTAATGAAATTTCAGTTTTGCACATGCTTTGATTGCAGAATGAAATTTATATTATTGTAGGACAAAACAGTCAGTATTACATAGTGATATTGACATACTTAATATCATATGTAATACATTAAGAGGTAGTGGTAGCAGAGACATCAAAAGGAAGGTGAATAGAAAAGAAAAGAAAGAAACCTTAAACTACAGCATGTTATCTTGTTTTTCACTGTTAGTAGAGCTTTGTTTCTCCTAGAGTCTGAATAAAGAGTAAATAACTTCTAGCACAACATAGTCAACAAATGCCTCTGAAGAGCAGGGCTGGAAAAGGCCTTGAGCAAGCATCTGGTGTAGCCACATGCCCCAGGCCTGTGCTGGAACCAGCCATACCTGCATCCCTTCCAGCAGATTCTGTGTAACCCTTATTTTAAATTCCAGATAATGGAGATTCCAGAATATACCCCCCCCCGGCAGTGTGCTTCAGTGGTGAACTGCCAGTTTCCTCTCCCTAACATCTAACCCACATATTCCTCCCTGCAATTTAAGCCTGGAGCTTCCTGTCTTTTCTGCAATAGACATGGAAAACAGATTCCCTAACTCTATGCAGCGGTCCTTCATGTATTTAAAAATTGTTCTGTCTCTTGTCACTATTCCCTTCTCTAGACTAAACAACCTTTAGTATTTTCCAATCTTTCTTTGCAGTTCAAACTTTCTAAAGCTGATCAATCCTGCAGAATTACTTTGGACTCTTGCCAAGTGGTCTCAGTTATCCGCTGGAAAACTCATTGTATGAGTTGACACAACTTTGCCACTTGGCAGAACTGGTTTTGCCAAAATAAATTGAGCACTTCCTTTACTCTTTGTAATCTCAAATATGAGTTTTGAGCAGGGACTCTGACTCTGGATAGTGGGCAGGCAACTGGAAGGATTTTAAAAGTTGGAGCAGTCTGGGGAATGATGGCAGTGTTCTTCCCTGACAGGAGCTCATTGTGGGCCCTTCTCTCACTTCTCCACTGTGGTGCCGATGGCCACTGAAGGGTGTTGGCCAGCCAGGTGGTGCCTGCGCTTCCACTGCCTGGGTATTGGTCTGGAGAGGATATGGATATTTGATGATGGATATTTGCTCTGAAAGCAAAGCTCCCCTCACCCTGTACCTGCTCTGCGGTGTGAGGGAGGGGAGGGACACGCTCGCGGCGGTGGCTGAGGGGCTGCAGGAGCAGATTCCCGGCGGGGCAGCTCCCGGGGCCGGCCGGTGGCCTCCGGGGGACAAAGCTCTCTGTGTGCTGCGAGGAGGAGGAGCGGCACCGCCGGCAGCCGCAGCCGCGCTCCGCCCCGTGAGGGACCAGCGCCGCCGGCCCCGAGCTGCCCTCACGGCCCGGCCCGGCCCGGCGGGGGCGAGCGGGGCCCTGAGGCGCTCCCTGCGGGGCTGGGGCCGCCTCTGCTGCGGGAGTGTCCGCGAAGGATTGTCCGGCCGCGGCCGCTGAGCCCTCCCCGTACAGCCGGGGCCTGTGCCGTCCCTTCCCTGTCCCGTTGGGAATGCCGTGGAAAATAGCTGGCTTCCGCTTGGGCTTCGCACTGAACGGGCTGGAAAATGGGTCAGGAATCTCTCCCGTATAACAAATGATGCTTGTCGGAGGGCCCTGTCTGGTTTGTTTTCTGCTCTCGCCATGAGCCTGACAAACCTCTCCTGGGTTTAACCACGGACCCCTCTGAAGGGAAACACATTGAGGACAAATTCTCCCACGCTAGCTGCACTTAACAGTGTAAAACTCTCTCCTGTAGGAATTCCAAAAAGGAAAGTGATTTAAACGTGGCCCAGGCTCGTGTGAGAGACCTCGATGCTTTGCTAAATGCAAAGGAAGCTGATTTAGCAACAGCCTTGAATGAGAACCGGACTTTGGAGAACGAGCTCCGTGAATTAAAGGATCAAGTACTCAGTGTAAGGCTTGCTGTTGGAATCTGCTTTTCCTCCTGCAGTTTTTGCTTTATTTTCCTCAGTTAGTTATTTCCTCAGTCAGTTATTTCCTCAAGTAGACAAGGTCTGGTAACTATGACAGTGACAGGTGGACAGCAAATGCTACTGATGGTCGTTTCCTTAAAACTTCCACCTGTTGTAGGTACCTTTAATTCTATGACCATAGGATGTAATGTTTCTTGTTCCAAAGACAACGCAAGATGAAATGTTCTGCTATAATCCCTGTAGCATTCTCTAACACATCAGAGAAGTGTATAATACTGAAAGTGTATATTAATTTGTCAACATAGGCTGTATTTGGAGGATTGTCGAATTATATTAGTAGGAAGAAGTTTGGAATAATTACCGTTTTAAAGGGGAGGAATATATATGGATAGTACAATTGATTCATCAGAAGTCTACTTTGAGGAGTCAAATTTAGCTGGTGGGATTAAGGGCTGTTCTATATTTGCCTTGAGGGAAATCTAGTCTACATAACAACTAAATAGGATTCTATCTGTTGCTGATATTTGGATCCCACTGACATAAGAACTTGTACAGAGTAACCCAATTCACTCAACCAGTGTGTTTTGATTACTGGAGTAATTAAGTTGAATGACCTGAAAAAACTTGGCTGCCTAATTTGAAAAAATACCTCTTAATTTTGATAACCCTGTTGTCTGCCTTTTCTAGCTGAATCTGTCACTGGAGGATACTAAAAAGCATCTCCACAGTGAAATGTTGAGGAGGGTGGACCTAGAAAACCATATGAAAACCTTGCAGGAAGAAATGACGTTCCAGAAGCGCCTTCATGAAGATGTACGTGTTAGCTTATTAACAAAACATCTTTTTAGGTGTCCATGATCTTTGGATGCACTTAAAGCCTTCTTAACATTGCTTTTTTTTTTTCTAAAAAGGTAACTAGCAACGTGTGGCTGCCAATCAGCTCATAACATCCATGTAAATAGGAAGGCTCAAGAAAGTACTTAACCTCGTGTTAACTGGGCCAGTACCAATAGGTATCTGGGATATGAGAAATTTGTTAGGCTGCTCTTCTAAAGAGAACTGAAATCCCAATGTATTACTTTGTGTAGGTGATAGTGCATATATTAGTCACTGTTAAATGATTCCAGATGTTTACTTGAAGCCTAAAATAAGAGAAGAAGTTAAATTTCCTTTAAACAACTTGTGTTCCCAACTTTCTTAGCACTTCTCAGAGGTGTCTGGTAACCTTTGTGAGAGAAGTCAGTACATCCAACTAAAGGAATAATTGATATATGAATGTAAACCAGCTTCCTCCTTACTGGTAGGAATCTCAAAGTGTACAGTTTGGTAGAGAATTCTAATTTTTCGAAGTAACTGCTATTACTTTTTGAATAAAACAAGAATAGGTGAAGTAACAGTGCTTAAAAAAACTGAATGGTATATGCATGTGTTCTAAGTTAAAAAAACAACCAGAGTCTATCTAGTTCAAAGAATTCATCTTGCAAATTAAATATTTACTACATTTTAGTTTAAGCAATGTTGACAGTGAGGTGGAAAAACAATTGTGAGACAGCAAGGTGGATGTACCAGTCTTAATGGATGAATAAGATATGCATAAAGATGAATTACTGTGTAGTCAACGATAAATCTGCTTCAACAGCAATGGATTTGTGAAGCTGGTACACTAAATCCAGTTTCAAACTGTATTGGCTTATTTATTCTCTGAGAAATTTCTTCTAGGAGCTCAAGGAGGCAAAAAGAGTCCATGAGATCAGGATAGCAGAAGTAGAATCTGGTCGTCAAAGAGAATTTGAGAGCAAGCTCTCAGATGCTCTGCAGGGGCTCAGAAAACAGCATGAAGAACAAATTCAAGGCTACAAAGAGGAGATGGAGCGAACATTCAGTGCCAAGGTGAGTTTGGAAAAGATGACAGTAAAATTCTCTGCACCTTGACATAATTAAGGTCACACTGGCAAAGACAGCTGATAGATGGAGCCCCTGCATTGACTGCACAGCTTCTTGGCCTTAGTTGTTATGGAATTTCAAAGCACCGTCAAATTTGACAGTAGGACTTTTGCAATCATTTGATCCCAAACAAAACTGGTTCAGGCATAAATACAGGGAGGGATTAGAAGTTGATCATATTTCAGACTTCTGACTGATTCAGGACCAAGGTGTGTTATGTTTGTATTAAGCAATTTCAGTCTGCAATAAAATCTAATTTTTCCTACACACCAACTTATATGCCAACTTGGGGAATTCCTTTGGATGCCTGTGTTTGTGTTTCCACTGAAAATTCCCCAAGTGCCTCTTGAAGGAGCACTTTATCCTTTCTTGGGATATCTCAAGATTGAGGTATTTGTAGGTATTCAATGCTGCTTGTAAAGATGCAGGAACTCTTTAATAATAGACATTTTGAGGAAGAGTGATAATAGTTTGATTTGTACACCCAATATCCTGCAGATCTATGCTTTGACAAGCAGCTTCTAAACATATTCTCCATTGGTCTTCTGGAGAATCAATTTACTTAATATCCATACAAAGTCCTCATACATTACTAACTGAAATATCCTAATCCAGAAATTTTCCTTACCTGATTATTGCTGACTTTTTCTGACATAAGTGTCAAACTTGTGTAAACCTCCATGGAAAGCAATACAGAACTTTCTGACCTGGACTTTATTGGTATCTGCACACTTCACTAAAGGATAACTATTTCCAGGTGTAACAGGTGAAAATTATTTGGTGTTCCTTCCTTGTTTATAATACATGATAATGTGCAACTCAGGACTAACAGTGACTTATCCACAGGTGGAGAATGCCCAGGTAGCTGCAGCAAGGAAGAGTGAGCTTGCTAATGCTGCTCAGGAGGAGCTGATAGAAACACAGAAGAGAGCTGATACTCTGACTTCTCAAGTTACTCAATATCAAAGCCAGGTTCTGTCTTTATTTGTATAACCTTATAATTATTTCCATTTACTTTTAATTCAAAATACTGGCCTCTTCTCTCTAATCTTCACTTACGGTTTGATTTTTTTCCTCCTCCCCTTCATTTTAGAATGTTGCTTTGGAGAGCAGAGTAAAGGAGCTACAGAATTTGCTGGATTACGATCGTGATCTCCATCGAAGGCGTATGGCTGAAAAGGAGGAAGAAATGGCACAAGCTCAGAGGCAGGCAGAAGAACAGCTGGAAGAGTATCAAAATCTCTTAGATGTGAAACTGGCTCTAGACTTGGAAATAAATGCATACAGAAAGATGTTGGAAGGAGAGGAACAGAGGTAGGCTATGACATGATCTTCATTATGAGAACATGCGTTATTCAAGACCTCTACACTAACTCTTTATCCTCCAGAATGTGGGGGGGGGACAAGAAACAAGCCTTAATCATGTCATTAATATAGCAATTCAGTTACTGAAGCACCATCTTCTGTAAATGGCATTTATATCCCACATCTACCAGATGGTATAGCAAGATGAAGTAACATCATAAATCCAGCTGATAAAATTCAAAGGTCCATTAAACATTCCTCAACTCTCTCAAAGTTTTGTGCTACATATTAGACATAAAGAGCAGCCAAGTTCCATGAATGAAGCTGGGAACTTGAATCAACTCCTGTCTATGTAGACATGGTATCTTGCATGCATGGTGAAAACATGAACTCTTAATACATGCTAGGAAGGGTCAAAAACTTGAAATTACTTTCACTAAAGGTTGTGTCTGTTGAGACTTTAAAGAAATATTTAGTGCAGTTGTGAATCTTCTCTTATCAATATAAGCCTGCTTTGGACTCTGGGGCTGTCTTCCAAACTAAACAAACCATTTAGCTACTCTTGCCAATAAAAGTAAAATTTTGTATTCAAGACTCCATGGAAAGCTTGGATATAGGAAGCTGTTAGGCTTGGATGTAGTGGGAGGGTAGGCATGAGAAGAAGCAAAGCACATCAGATACTCAGGTGAATGTTATCTGACTCTCTTCTAGGCTAAAGCTGTCGCCCAGTCCATCTTCACGCAGCACACCGACTCAAGCAGCAAGTCAGGGGCGACGATACCTGTATGGGAAGAAAAGGAAAATCAAAGAAACAAAAAAGAGGGGGCATAGTGCTGCACTTAAGACTATTCAGCATGTTTCAGCTACTGGAAATATATCTATTGAAGAGATCGATGCAGATGGGAGATTTGTCAGGCTTAAAAACCACTCTGATGAGGTACTTCTATTTTCAAGCCTGCATTGCAATGTATGACTGCTCAGGGATGGCTTTGGCTTAGTGACAGACTAGAGACTGACCTTTTGCTACTGCAGGTGCTCTGTTCCCAGGGCTGTCTGGGAGGTGCTTTTGGGTGGAGGTGCAGGGCCTTCTATTATACAGAAATTGAACACCTTCAGCTGTTTGTCATCAGATTCAGGCTAGCACTACCAGGAGTACTACTCACTCTTGATGAACTAAAGAGGGTGCTCTAGTAAAGCACCCTCTTTGGATAAAGATGGCTTCACATTAGTTGAAAATACTTAAAAGAGCTAAAAGGTTGAATGGAGTTGGTGATATCTAAACTATGTAGAGGATTTATATGGCCAATTAGCTAATTCTTCCACTAGTTTAGTTTGAAAATCCAGAACTATTAGAGTTCATCATCAGGATTTCAAACATATGGCTTGTAGTTGAGCCATTTCAGCCTGACATACAGAATGGCAAATGAAGTTTTAAGGTGTTCATGTATATGTAGTTGGTGTGTGTGTATATATATATGTATATATATATATGTGTGTGTGTGTATATATATATATGTATACACACATATATATGTATATGTGTGTATATATATATATACATATGTATATACATATACATATATATATGTGTGTGTGTGCATATATATGTGTGTGTGTATATATATATTTGGCCATGGCAAACTTCATTTATCCGAATCTCCCTGGTAAAGAGTATCATGGCCCTCCCATTAATGGAAGGTAAGAATAGGTGTGGCTTAACTTGATGAAGATTTATCCTAAAGTATAGGGAGAAAACACAGGGAAGCTTTAATGGAAATGTGGCTGCTTCCTCAAAATTGTTAGATAGTTGTATGCTACATGAGTCTGGAAAGAACCTTGTGTTTCAATTATCTGGTGTTGGTCTGTAATGAAATTTCTTGTCCCACAGGATCAATCTCTACATGGCTGGGTGTTGAGACGACGTATTGGAAGTGTGGCAGATGTTAATTACAAGTTTCCTTCAAGGTTCACTCTTCAGGCAGGCCAAGAAGTTACAGTAGGTATTGGGTTTGTAAAACTTCCTCAGAGCTCTGTTATGTTAGATGTCAGTAGAGATTCCTGTTATATGGAAAACCAAATAGATACTCCAAGATCCTGAAGAGCTAAAGCTCTTATTTTATGTGTTGATAGATGGGGGAAAATCCTTGAAGCAACTTGATCTGAAATGCTAATTATGTTGCCTTTAAAGCTTGGACTGAACTTGGATCATCCCAGACTGGAGTGTGCTCTAATTGTATGCTAGGGGTTTTTTACGTTTTCCCATATTCCTTTGACTTGATAAAAGTTGTGTGGAGACTCAGACTCTTGCTAAAATCTTTAGCCTCCTCCAGGTCAGCAATGCTGAGGTCATGATCTGTAGTACTAAGAAAAATACTAGCTCTAAAATCATACTCTTAAGTACATGTGTATGGTGATCAAAGACCTGAACTCTACACTTGCTACTCCAAACTGTGGAGGAGTTTGTTCAACGTATCAGCGAGTGACTCTAGGGGAGAGGCTCTTGCACACACAAGTTGCTGCCCTGAGCATGTCTGTGACTATGGCCTGGCTCTGTGACTCAAATGTTCTGAGTGGCCAAGCAGGGCTACCTCTACATTGGATAGAAGCTGTTAACAGCCTTTTCTGCACTGTTTTACAATCTTCAGCTAGAAAAACTTTACCAGCCATTCTTGGTAGTCCTGAAAAGAACTAACGTGCCAGGGATTACAGTGGCTCAGTTTCTCCTACTGGATGTCTGTGGTATTTTAATACTTAATAATTATATATGTTAAACTGAATTGTAATCTAACTATAGAAGAAGATTCTTCAGAAGCTCACTGTAAATCTGTTACAGGTCTGGGGTGCAGCTGCTGGTGTTAGCCCAGGTCCTAGTGATCTGGTCTGGAGGTCTCAGAAATCTTGGGGAACTGGAGATAATATTGGTGTTACACTCATCACAGATGATGGTGAGGTAAGTGAAATAATAAAATGCTTCTGTCCTGATGCTAAACTTGTTTGTGCTTAATTCCTGTGGGGTCTTGGTGGCAATTCAATTGTATTCTAGGAACTTGCAGAGAGGAAGATACTGCTTGTACCAAGAGAAGAAGAAAGTGAGCAAGATGATGATTATGAAGAAATAACTGGAAGTGAAGCTGAGTTTGCATCTCAGGTAAGCTGCCTGAAGGTTAAATACATGCTGTCAGCAGAGTCATTCAATGGCCATTTCTTTTCCTTACTAAATGAAAATACCTCTCCAAGTACTCTTCATATCCCACAACTCTTAATGTTTTTCTTGATGTCAGACCAAAAGAAGAAGAAAAAAGAAATGTTGTTTGGTTTCATGATAGTGGTCCCTGTGAGCATCCTTAAGCAGGTGAGATGGTGAGAATCATGTTTGTCACCTCATAGAAAACTTGCTTCATCAGTAGTGCTGCAGTCTCTTGTCCCACATAGGATGTAGCTTGCATGGCTTTGCATCAGAAATGCAACTGAAGTTTTGCTTATTCTCTGAGTATGATCAAACAGTAGCATTAATTGTTTGCTATCTTATTACTGATACACTGAAAATTCACTGTCCATATCATCTACATATCTGACTGTGAATTAAAGCTGTTATCCCAAGAACAGAATGCAGACACTAACTACTCCTGTGGAATGAAGTGATTTGACACTCCAGTGTCCCTAAATTGCTTTTAAGACAATTTCAGTGTGAACTTAATGTCAATATACTTATAAACTTTTGGCTACCAAAAGTTGCATGGTGTAATATCCTGTGCAAGACTATCCAGCCCCCTCAAATGCCTTTTGACTGACCATAATGCAAGTCTGAACTGATGCATTTTGGATGCTTATACTGTGCTTTGATATACTTTGAGCTATCTTTAATTGCTGAAATGGTCTAAGCCAACTAATATGAGGGCTTTAAGTTGGTCCTAACCAAACAATTATAGACTGTACTTGATTCAAGTTGGTTTGTGTCTTGATCTGAAACAGTACTATGGTACAAACTCCAAAGCCTGAGAGCAAGGGGATGCTTAGCTAAAAACTCTCTCCTTCCTGCTGACAAATGTTCAGCTACTGCAGCTCTTCCTAAAACTGATCCTACACAGTTACAAGGAGGGTCACATCTTACTGCACTAGTTTAAAGCTCCCACTACCATTTCCTAGATATTTTCATAATGTATCTTTCTGAAAACTAACTTAAAACTACCTTAGTACTGTCTTTCTGCAAAAAATGTACCTTAACAGGCAGTTATTGCCTGCGGGTTTTTTATTTTGGTTTTTTTTTTTGTCCTTTCAAAAAGAGAATCTGGGTAAATATTTCTTACTATAATACCATGTGGCTCAAAGGATGTTTGTTAGTCTCCTGACTTGCATGCACATTCTTGTAATACTTACAGTCTCACTGAAGGATGATGAGACCCCATTAAATAGGCTATTGAGAAGGTCTAAAAGGCTGTTCTGCCCTTTGGGCTCTTAGTGATACAAGCTTCTTTTCATACTCAGAGTAGGGCCTTTCCTCAAGGATGGCTTCTTTTTATTTTAAAAGGCATTTTTTGAATTTACTTATATGACATGTTTAATAATCAGTGATAGAAAGCAAAAGTAACTTTTTTCCTTACACTTCTAATCTGTTTTATCAGCAACTTTACAATACAGTTGTGTGCCATTTATGGTAAGAATCAATTCTAATACTTCCAAATTTTAATGTCATTCCTGTTTGCTGAACTCCTGTCAGAAGTTTGATATTAGTACCTATATGCTGCTTCTGCCTGGTAGTACTGAAATGGCTGCTTAGTAAACAAAAGTTAACTTGTTGTGTGCAGTAAAATAATGGGAAGAATGCATGCTGTGCTTTAAAGGAAGGCAGTGTTTCCATGTTTTGCTTCTGCTTTTACCATCCTAACAAGGGCAGCACATATCTGCATGCCACTTAGGTTCTGCTGCTTGGGAAGAGAGAAGTGATGGGCAGTTTGACAGCCTTTCATTTAGGAAGGCACAGGCTCATGTATTGCATGGACTTAAAGACTTGTGTAGTACAGTTCATGCACTGCCTCTTGAACATACACTTTGCTTTATTAATAAGTAACTAAATCTACAAAGTGCTAAAACCCTACCTGCCTATATGAGGATCAAGTAGGTAACCAGCAAGAAATATTAAGCTTGTACACATGCTAATTAGCCTAATGTTTTCTCTCTGCAGCAAAATGAAGATCCCAGCTGTTCTGTCATGTAATGTGGACAATAATCTGAAAACACATCTCAGTCCCAGGTGACAGACTGTATGTGTATTGATATCTTCTGTCATATCTGGAATTTGGAACTCACATATTCCATCTGATGTCTTTGTGAGAAGCATTGTCCATAACATGATGGAATCTCCTGCCTTCTGATACTGGACCCTGGCCTTGGATTCACTGATACAAAGAGCAGTAGAGTACAAGCTCCATGTGAAGTTGTTTTTACTTCTACACAAGGATCTGGTTTCTGTGACCTGCTGAAACAGAGAAGGGTATAGAGTTTACAAAGCTTCTAAACACATGCCCTAGAAGGATGTTAAATACTTGACAATGAACATGAGGCTGTCTCAGCTTTCTCAATACTCTGACATGGAGTTCTCCAAAGGTAATTTCTCTTTTCAGCCTGAGTGGGAAACATGGGACCAATCACACCCTTGCACCTTGAGCAAGTCTGAAGTAAAACACTGTCCTAAAGAGTGATGAGTGGTCTGAAATGTTTCCTGCTCAGATCCTGATGCAGAGATACATAAAACTGGTCTGGATCACTTCCTAGAGTGAAATATTTTAGAATTAAAAGCAAGTTGTCAAAAATATTCCTGCCTGTTATTAAATGTACTGTTTCTATAGTCTAGCACCTGAAGTCCCTGTTTCAGTATTGTATATTCCTAGGTACAATGTATCACAGCTGAGCTGTGCCAGCCTTAACTTAGACAAATGTATCCTGAAAATGTGAAAAAGCATCTCATTCTGACAGAGCAAGTACTGTGACCCGTGCTGCTGTCACTGTTTGATTGGTCCCAACAGCTTTCTAAGGAGCTAGAGAGAAATATATGCCAAGTCAAAAATCAAAGCTAGAAAGCCCCAACTGTAGTGACAAACACATCAAGCTCACTGCTCTTGGAGCCCTTATGTGCTAAATCTCCATGCAGGCTGCAGCTGTGTGTGTGTCTATGGGACAGCTGGGGGAAAACTGGTTACGGGCCACTGTGCAGCTCCCTGTCACTCTGGTAGCTCTGTGCTCCCTGGAATGCTCTCCTGTAACCCTCAGGAGGGGACAGTCAGCCCTGGGGGCCCTGCTGTCACTCTGTCTGTCCTCCAAACTGCTCCCCTGCTGGCCCCAGGGGAAAGGAAGGGCTTTGAGCCACATGAAGTACACTTCCACCTGAGAGCAGGAGGGGAGGGGAGCAGCTGAGCCTGCAGATTTCTCTCAATGTTGGAGTAGTGTTTTGACTGTCTTTGACCTTGCCAAAGTGTTCAGTTCCAAATTCAAGAACTGCTTTGTGTGAGGATGCAGGTGCTAAGGTGAGGTTTTCCTATGCTAGCTTAAACTCTTATATTATTTAAAAATTCTAATTTTGAGACATCAAGAGTTAGATGCTGGTTTAAGACTTGGATTTTAGCAGATCCAAATTCTTGTTCCATCTCAAACAATAGAAATAGTTGCTGCTCTAACTTTGCTGTATTTATCTTTATTTCTTAAAACTTTTGTAACTACTAAAGATATTTTTCATGTATATAAAAGCAATCTTGGATTTAAATATTTGCAGATTAAATAATAAAGGTCTGTCTGTTCAGTGATTTCTGTTGAGTGGTCCAAAAGACTGAAGTAACAAGCCTGGCGATTTTAAGGACTGCAGAGAGAAGAAACCTTCAGCAATACACTCTGCTCTCCTGTTAATCACTTATTTCAACTAGAGCTAAACTGCTAATGAGCTTAAGAGGAATCTTCAGTAGACAGCTTCCCTGTAAAGAATCCAGCTCTCTTTTCATAAATTTGTCTTGTATGGAGAGCAACTGGAAAAAGACTACATCTTCCTCCAGGGCTGCTCACTTTCTTTGGTCACTACTACATTACTAAGCAAAGCAGGAGATGGTAAACAAAAACAAAGTGATTCTATCTGCATTTGGATAAGTACTTCTGATGCCAGACTTCATCCTTAATTCTGAGGCTTTTCTGTTATGTTTTTAGTTATTACATGTCTTTCCATCACTGCCTATTCTTCTTTCTCCTCCTTTCCCTCCCTTTCAACTAAATATAAGAAATAGAAATGTATTGACTTCTCATTTGTGTGCAGTAGGCACCAGTGCTACTCACCCCTTTCTCTCACTGGAGTTTTCTACAAACCCTATGGAACTAGGAGCAGTTTGTACTTAGTTCCAAGGAACTTCTCTCTTTTCCATCTGCTAGAAAAAGATGTTAAAAGACATAAATGCTAAACAATCAATAGAGAAGCAGCAAGATTATTAAAACTGCAGTGCAGAGGTGTCATAAAACTAATGCTTTATTTATTCATGCATTGTTTTTGTCACTGAAAGTTGATCTATTCAGCAACAGTGGCCTCCTGCTCAAACAAGTGCCAGAACTATCAGTACAGAAGCAGCAACCACTTTTCTTATCCCACAGAAATATTTATTCAGTTTGGTCAGTAAACTATACCAATTTTCAATGCTGAGAACTTGTACTTAGTACAACATCATCTTAATATTGACAACAACCACTTTGCCTTTTGTCAACATACAATGCCAAAGATGAATTAACTTGTTCACAATAAATTATGGTGTGATAGATGAAAACAGTTCAAGGACATCAGTAACTGAGGAACTGGTTACAGTTAGCTTCACTAACAGTATTTTTTTAAATGGTTTTCAATAGTAAAATCATTGCAGCCAAAGATAAAAAAAACCCACATACAATAATAGCAAGGAAATGCATTTTTGGAGCAACAGTGAGCTACCAGTAAACACTTCATACAGTGATCTTCAAGGCACAAAGCAAAAAAACTGGGTATGGGTTTTTTTGCAGGTTGACAAATCAGGGAAGGTGAAATTTTTTTGAATATAAAATAAATACATTTTAAAAAGACGCATACAAAAGTCAGTAAGTCAGTCAAATAGCAAGGCTTTCACAGAATGCCACACTGACAGAACATTTGTGAATCCATTTCAGTCATGAAATCATGTTCACAGCTCGAATGACACGATCACTGAGGCAAGGGAACTATCACTTCAACATAATTAATGGGGAAGAAGCCAGACTCTCCATTTAGCATCCCCTCATACCAATTCTCATCAATCTGATTGGTCAAAGTTATGATGTCCCCTTCCTTAAATCCAAGCTCGCCTTCATTTTCTGGCTCAAAGTCATAGAGAGCTTGGCAGCAAGGCTGATCCATGTGCACTGAAGAACCTGTCCCAGTGACAGAAAAAACAACCACATTAGTTGAGCTTCACAGCATCCCACCAGTCACTCAGCACAAAACAAGGGGTCACAAATGTAGCCCTGCTGTCATGTCAACAGCAACAGCTTTTCCACTGCTTTTATTCATTAACATCTGGTGCTTCTACATATAAAATACAAGATTAGTGATACTAAGTTTAACACATAATTGATCCTTAAGTTCAGATGCTACTCCTCTTTCATTCCTAGCTGCCTTCCCTCTCAAAAGGATGTTTATCTCCAGCTGAGGGTTTGAGTAATCAGTTGTCAAACCCCATGTGCTCTCTGTGGAGCAGCTGCCAGAGGAATCGGAAGGGCAGGAGTCGAGGAAGCAGAAAAGTCAACAGGGGAAATGACAAGGAACCCTTTAAAGAAATGGCACTGCAGCACATTGGTTCTGTGGGAACACCTACCAGGGGCAGGGGCTCCTGGTCTGTCCTACAAACACAGCCCTGCAGCCTGAGGCAGACCCCTGGATTTTCACACCACATGTGTTGTGGCAGGAGTGAGGTTCCACCCTCACCTGAGCAGCGACAGTTCTGGGTTACTGCTCCCTGAGCTTGTGTGCTCCACTGCTTTATTTTACACATCCTCCATCTCAACCAAGGCAAAGGCTGTGGTAGGGACAAAGGCACCTCATCTGTCAAATTACTTTAGGGATGAAAACAGTTTTCTGATACAGATCTGGCTGTTCTCGTGATTTGCAATGTTTACCCTAAAAATCACCCTTAAACATTAAAAAAAAATACTTAACCTTCTTAACTTGTTAATGCAGTAAATACCTTTTTTAAAGATATTCTTATGGAGGAGTGTTAATTAGCTTGGGTTGGTGGTACCAATATAATGTAACATTAATATTTATGACTAATTAGAGTACTTTTTATTAGAATAATTAGTTTCAAATTGTAAAGCTCAACTCTGTGGTCAAGGGCTAGTCCATGGTTCAACTGTAGTTCAGCCATTACAGATTTTTTAACAACATCTGTAATGTATCCAAGTAAAAGTCTGGTTATTTGAAATACATTTATAAATGAAGAATAGGAGAAAAGACTTAATGCTGCTGCCTTGTAAAGAAGAGTACCACACCTTATAGCATGACACCTCTAGAACACAAGTACTTTTATTTAAATTATTCAGGTTGTCTTATTGGGAACATTGCAGTAATACTCAAATATTCCAGTCCTTGAGTCTCCCAGCTATCCTTTTTTACTGAGCAAACCTGCATGCAACTGGTAATGCAATACAGATATAACAGCTAAAATGGCAAAAATGCATTTTAACCTGTTACTCATGGTAACACACAGGAAACTATTAAAGAGTAACTGCTTGGGCATCTTCTAGATAAAAGAATTAGGAGAAGTCTCTAAAGAAAACCAGCTAAGAACCAGCGGTGATCACTCAGAGAAAACAGACAGGTGAAAGCATCTTTTTAATTGACAATAATACAGCTGGGGGCAATATCTGGTGTTGAAACTGGAAAGTAGGAATTGCTTTTCTCTTTTGTGGGTATATTTTACCCTTGATAGCAACAGAAGAGAGCTTTTATTTATAACAATGGAAGAGAAGTGCCAACAGAGACTAAGTAAACCTTCCCAGAGCAGCACTCTCACAGTGCCAGGCTCATCCTCTGGAAGGCTCAGGGTAGTGACAAAGTGCTACAAGAACCAGCTAAATTAGAGCTACTCCAATACACTGGTACAGGTGAAAGCTTGGCTGTCATCCATTTGCTGAAGGACTCCATGCAGAAAAAGAGATGATAAGCCAGTTGCCCAGCAAAAAATGGACTGCTTGTGTTTAAAAATAGCAGAGTTATTTTCAGCCTGTGCCAAGGTAGGAGTGGTACCAGCTCTCCAGAGCTGTCAGCAGCAGAGGGCGGCGATCGCGGTAATTGAGAGTTGCTCGCCTTCACCAGCTGCTCTGATGGGGCTCATTTGTTACTGCAGGCAACTTAATTTCTGACAGTGAGCTACCTGATCAGAGATGGATCACATTTGCTTCATTTTAAGCTCCAAAGGACTGCAAAGAGACGTCTGGCAGCCTGGAAAGTTTTTAAAATAATGGCCACAGCCAGCACAACCAGTTTCACTCTAGGCTGTAGGATCAGTCAAAGTCTTCATTAGAGTCAGGCAGCTGCTGCTACTGTCTAATCCAGTGAGACAAAGCTTCCCTGACAAAGGTAAGGGGGCAGCACTGCCTGACACTCTGCAACACACACTGCTTACCATCACAGAACTGCTGGCACCACTCCAGCCTTTTGCTGTCTACTTGCACAAATGTTGCAGAGGTTTTAGCTAAATAAATTGCACTCTGCAATTTCTGCCAACAGGGTTTATGTTGATTTGTGACTCCATATGCACCTCCTTTATTTCTCTAATTTACGTCCCTGTCACAGTCAAAAAAGAACTGTCATTAATTTCCAGACCACTCAGATCTGGACAGCACAAAATCAGGGTAAGCAAAAAGCTGTCTGTGATTCCTGGAGTGTTACAGGATGAAACCAAAATGCCATTCAGTGATGGTTTGGGTTTTTTGTTTGTTTTCCCTAAAGGGAGGGTGTTACTGCCTGTACCTGCATCTACTCTGCCTTCTATCTTCTATACCATGCTGTATACATCAGGTAGCAAGACTGTACTTTAATAATCACAAACTGGAAGCTTGCTAAAATAATTAATCCCAGTCTCCCTCATAGCTGAAGTGAATAAACACTTAGATGCTTATGTTAAATTCCAGCATGTGGCAACCAGATCCATATATTTCATATCATAGTTAAACCTGACAAACAAACTGAGTGAAAGGCATGATGTAACACAGCAATTAAAGAGTTCTAAAACGAGCCAGATGATGCTCACAGCTGCAGCTCATTAATGAGGATAACAATGAATTAGAAATAGAGAATTTTTTATCTGCATTTACTCAAAGCAGCCAAATAACTCGCAACAACATAAAAATTAAGTTTATGTGAATCTAGCCCTGAAAAATGTGTGCAAGTCATAAGTAGTAAATATTCCTCACACGTTAGAGACTATACAAAGGAAAACAGTGTTTCTGCTCCAAGAAGCTGATAGTTGAAAAAATATTGTGGAACATGGGAAAAGTAATTTCCATGCTCAGAACTGTACCATGGCAGTTGTGCTGAATGTGTCACACCTTGCTTTGAAGAGTCCTACAGATCTCCATGGCTTTGCTGAGTACCAAGACATTACTTGCCCTGAGGGACAGTACCAGAGAAATTAAAAATCTGCATTTTGATAGGGTCAATATGGAAGCAGGGAAAATGAATCATGGAAGTACTTGTTTGAGTAGGATGGGGAGGTCAGTTTCCTAAACAAAAAGAAGGTGATTACAATGTGATCTCCCCATCTCATGGAGACTTTAAGACATTTAGCAGTTTTGCTTAGAACTGCCTGGTTTGCATTTCTAAATCACAGATCATAAAAAAAAAAAATCTTATCTGTTTCATGATTCTAATTTTAAAAAGGGACAAAAAGGTTTTCCCATTTACAAGTAGGGCAGATTGAGCCTACTGCAGTTCACAGAAATCCATTTAGACAATGTTTGAGTATGAAGAGGAAAACAAAAGAGAATGAACAGAGATTTCAGTGATGATTTGTACCTGCTGGGGAGGTAAGTGCAGCATCCACAGCTTTAGGAGGAAAAGACCAGCATACATGGTTTTTCCTAATGCTATTAGCATCTAAGTATAGCAACAATTACCTCATATATCCTATTTCTCCTTTTCATCTCTTCTATGGTGGTTTTATTTTGTTTCCATTCTGACAGCACAAAGCAACTGAAGCAGTGACAGCCCCTCATTCAGTGAGATGCAAACAGTTGGTGAAACAGTCCCTGGATGGAGCCAGTGAATGGAGGTGCCTCACTCCTTCCCTACCTTAGTGATCAGTGGTCATTTATTTTCGAGTTTTCACTGAATTTCAGCTCATTAAAACTAAGATTTTTTTCTTTAACTAAGCGGGCTGGAAGCAACCTGGAGAAGTCATCATCTGACTTTCTCCAAAGGCAGGATTGATTATCCTTGAAGGACATCTTGGAACAACTGCTGGATGGCAATGATAAACCACTGTAATGCAGTTTGACACACTAGTTTATATACAAATGCCGAATCTGAATCTCCTTTCTCCCCTACACATGCAAGACAGGCAAAAAAAAATTCCTATATAACTTGGTAAGTAGTTGATAGGGCCAAAAAATTTTATGGTGATTTTTAATGAAGTTGCTATGTTTTTGCTACTTTCATCCAGATGTGCTGTGAAAATACCAAGGAAGTTACTGATCCCTGTAAACACCTCCAGTGCTTTGTATGAAATGTGTCCTTGTGTCAGAGGTCTTAGGAACCTGAGATAATGCACAGAGGGGGTTGTCTCCTTACATCCCACAATTTATAGCAACACAAAAACTCAGCATTCAGGCAGCACAAGGAGCTTCAAGCAAATTGAGGAATCAGATCTCACTGGGTGGATTTATGCTGCCAAACTGCTGCAAATCCCCTTCAGTATGCACCGCATAATGGTTTCCTCTTGTAGCACAGTGCAAGAAAATTCAAGAGACATTGGAAGGAGCATGAAGTTACAGCTCCAAGCTTTATTCTTTCCCTTTTAGTTATCTCATTTCTCTCCCAACAACCTTAAAAAAGGGACAAGACTGGAGGGAAGAAGAAATCTGAGAGTTAGGAAAAAAACCCAAACTAACAAACCTTCAGGAAAAGATCCTAGATGCCATGCTAAGTACAGAAGGGAACCTTTGGCTTGCTACTCCTCCTCTATTTACCTTTCAAATAATGTTTATAGAAAAAACTTTGTCTTTTTCATTCTCTTTCCTCTGCGTATTGCCATTGGGGTTTTGTTTGGGGTGTTTTGTTTGTTTGGGGATTTTACTTGTTTTGTTTTTTAACTAGACTGATCTCATAATATGATAGTTATGAAGGAGAAAGAGCAAAATAATTTTATTCATGAGATGAGGAAAAGCTGTTTTGATGTGTTACTAACACAACTTTCAAAAGTTGCCTTTTTTTATGAAATCAGGGCTTTATCAAAGGTAAGGGTCCTAAGCCCCCACCAAGAGGTACTAAAAGTACTTCAGTTCATACTTTGGTGCATAATTTAGGGGATAGTAAAGTTATAAGATGTTAAAAACAGTAAGGGTGCAAGTCATCTCTGAATTTTACATAGCTGATATTTGAGATCCCATACAGATCGTTTATGCTCTGAGACTGTGGAGAAAAATAAGCATCTGGAGATACTCCAGACTGTGATCAAACACACCCACTGTAGGGATCTGTCTTTGCAAGAAATGAACTGTTTTCTGCAAGTGCCTCTCCCTCCCTCTCCTCCCACCCTCAGTGGCAATTCAGAGACCTAAAAGACCAAGGAGAATGCCACACCTAAATTTCAGATGGTGAGAGTCTGTTAAGAGGAACCCTGATTCACAGCTCTGTTTTGAAATCTGGGAAACAGTCTGGAGTCAGATGCAGATACTGATGCCTGATGGATCCATTGTTCTCATGGTATAAGAAATACCTCAAGCAACAATCTGGCAAAACATCTGGAGACACATTAATTCTGTGGTGACAGACTCACCTGATGATTTTATGGAAGAACTATAGGCAATCCCATTGTGCTGCTGATTATCACCAATTTCCAGAGCTGTAGTTATTACAGGCTTTGGCTTAAATTCCCGCTTAGGCCGACTAGATGCTACATTTATCCTGTAACACAGAGAAGAGCAGCAAGAGATTTACTTAGGAAGAAAGAAGGAACTTGTTTGAAAAGTGAAGTAAGAAAATCTGCTGGTTCTGGTTTTAGGCTTCTTTTGGTTGGTTTGTGTTTTGGTTTTATGGCAATGGGTTTGGTTTTTGGTTGGTTGGTTTGTTTTGGGGGGGAGTGCGTGTTTTTACTAAAAACTGCTCAATTCTCATGCAATAATTGAATTTCAACAAGTCCCTAATATATTTAATACTTTGGTCCTGCTGACAAAGGCATAAAGCTTAACAGCCTGAGTGTGAGAAGTGATGAGCACCCACAGCTGCCACTGAGTTCAGCACAAGTTGCAGGAATGAGCTCCCTGGAAAGCTCAATGCAAATGACATATGGAGACATACATCCAGGACAGAGGCCCGGGGACTGCATCTCACACATGGCCTTTTTATTAGGGAATACAGGAAAAAAACATTTAGCCAGCAAAACTGTCTAGTACCTCTTGCTGTGTGTGCCCCAGCTGAGAGCTCCTTGTGCCCCTGGCCCCCCCAGCTGGGATGGCACTGGGTGTCTGCAGACAGAGCTGCCCTCATGGCAGTACTCACAGCCCCCAACAGCCACCCTGAGCTGAAAGCCCCAAGCAGTTCTCCTGACCCTGCCCATACCACAGTGACACTCAGGTCTCTGGTGACCTGAGTGACACACCAGTGGCAGCAGCATTTCTCCCTTTCCTTTCCTGGGCCTTTCATACATGTGTTAAGCACAGCTGTGTTCCTGGCCAGCTGGCTGGTTCCTTACTGTGCTGTAGAATTTTGTTATACCCCTTAATCTCAATTAAAACAGGCCAACTTTGAAGCAAATCTTCCAAAACACAACTCAAAGTATGTAAGTTGAAATAAACCTCTAAACAAAGGGAGGCTGTCCCCATTAACCACCACAGATGGGAGAGACTCTGCACACACTCAGAGCTCCCTGGGCAGATCCTGTGTTCCATTAAAGTCTCCCAGCACAGCTAGGAGCTGCCAGGTGGCAGGGGTTTAAAGCCATGGAGCTCAGTCTGGCACAAAGCACAGCAAATGTGCATCTGGGAGGTGGTGCTACAAGATCTGTTGCTTCAGTGACTTTCCAACGTTGTGAACCTCAGCTGCAGAAGAGGTTCAGCATTTTCTGAGGGGTTCTGTCTTACCGGTTTTGCAGCTTGCTCTGCAGGTCCTCCAAAATTTCTGTGGATTGTTTATGGTAATCTAGTGCTGCTTCTACAAACACAGCCAACTGGCTGACTTGCTCTACCTGAAAGACACAGGAAAATAGTTGTAAGGGCTCTGCAATGCATTCAGCAGAAGGATAAACAAACAGATCATTTAAAACAGACCTGGTATCTCAAAAGACCACAGTACCTTGTAGAGGTTACTGGAAAAGAGCACATGTGATTCTATCAAAGAAACTGCCAGTTGGAAACGAAACAAAACTGAGGTGTAACTTCTAGTTCACTAACTCAGGGCTGGGTCCTTGAGTCATTTCCTTTCACAATGTGCAAATCCCTTCTGCTTTCAACTTCCAAGCCAGCTGTCTGTCAACACCCAAGCCCAAAACATTAAAGAGGACATGACCCCTCAGCAGGTGAAAGTGGAGCTTTTCTGATCAATGCTGGAAGAAATTACACTGTGACAGCTCTTATGACTCAGACCCATTAGTGTTTATTATCAATGTTTACAAAGTGCAGTTCTGAAATGATCTGGACTTACCTCACTAGATGGCAGCATTTATAAACTGATAAATGAAACATGATTTATCTGCTTGGATTTAAAACATATTAGCTAATCATTCAAAAATATGAATGATGAGGAAAGGGAGAATGTGAAGGAGAAAGAAAAAACAAAATATTATTATTCATGGAGTAACAAATAATCTCATTCCCCTAACTCAAGCTGAAAAGTTCAAGCTGTATGGGGTATGGAGCAGTAACAGATATTTGTCTTCTTCAAGGCAACATTAAGAAGACAAACCCCTAGAAGTCTGACATCTTTCCATTCCATCATGATGTCTTCAGACATTGGATCATAAGAAAATATCTGAGCAAACTTTCTACAAATGTTTTATGGACCCATGGCAGTTTTGTGTTATACTTTGTCTGCTTTTACTCAGTTAAAAAGATCATTAAAAATTCTGCCAGCACTACAAGAGAGCCAAACACTGTCACATAGCACAAAGAAATGAAATGCACAGAATGAAACCAACAGCTGAGACAATCCCATCACAGTCAGAAGAGAGCAATATAAACAGCTGAGGACAAAACACAAAGTGCCTGGGGTTTGGATGTGTGGTCAGAAAAAATGGATAAAGGACTGTCCAAACAAGACAATTAAGAGCTAGGATAAATATGGAGCTGTGGATTAGGAGAAGAGAGAAAGAGAGACTGGGAAAGAGTCAGAGAAACTTGAGGGACTAAAAACTACTTAGGAAGATGAACCTGGGACTGGCTGTGTGGGAATGGCAGGAAGATGGATCTGATAAGAAGTGAATGCAACAGTGTCAATGTGGGAGGTCTGGAGCTGGCTGTGCAAAAACCTGAGAAAGGTGGGGATCAGGATTGAGCCTGGGAAAGGCACCTGGCAAGATGGCTGGGAATCAGAGCTCAGAGAACAGACTTCAGGGCAAGGAGACCAAGGGAGGGAGACACTTGGGGAACTGGAAAGGATCAGAAGGAGGTGATTGCAGTTAAGATCTCCACAAACACAGCGAGACCATTTGGGGTTGGACAACAAGGCTATAATGAGAAGTTTTGGGCGGACAGACAGATAGACTGGGTCACCACAAAAATGGAAGAGCACAGAGTTTTCTTTAAACAGAAACAATAGGAAATGGGTACAGAAAAAACTTCAGAGGGATATACAGTTCACCCCCTCCCAAAGGCAGAATTACTTACACTAGAATGTGTAACTCATCTGTTTTCTAGTGGCTGAGCTAAACCAGTTGAATTCCTGCACTCTTTTATCCTTAGTTTGGTGCTCTGACTAATGATAAACAGTACCTGAAACATTTCTCAGCTGCCCATGCAAGACAGAATTGCTAAACACACAGCCATTGCAACCAGGCAACTGGTAGAGCCTACAGTGGAACAGTACTGAAATTGTTGATAAGAGCATGTTCCAGCTTTTGCTGCCCTCATTAACTTACACTGGTAAAACAGCAAGAGGCTTAACTGCCTTTCACTAAACACTGCTGTAACAAATGTGCCCCACTTACAAACAGCTCAGCAGCTACAGGCTGCTTTATAACTGGGTATGCATAGAGAGAGAAGTTGCTTGCAGTTAAATCTTCCCACTTTACAGCTCCTCACTGTTGCAGTTTGTTCACAGAAGACAGCACACTTTTTACTTTGTGTGTTTTCTGTGATGCTGCATCTACAGGAGAAGACAAAACTGTGGAATAGGCCCAAGTAGGTCCAGCTCTCTTTTCCTACAATTTCATGTTTATGCAGGAGAAAGCACATCCCACTATTCCTCTGTGTGTGGACAGAAGACAGGATTATCCTGAATGGCCACAGCTGCTCCTTATTTAGACACAATTTCATGATGGACTTGGACTCTGAGCCAAAGTCCACATATCTGAGCCCAAGCCACAGACTCATTCTATGGACTTTGCGGAGCCAAAGAGTAATAGTAATGATTTTCCGAGGTAAAATCATTCAGAGACTCCACATCAGCAGGGAAGTTTTGATTGTAAGTGAGCTAGAATTCAGAAACCTCAGAGGGTACATGCCCTTGCTTAGATTTTCAGCAGCAGGTCTTGACTACACCAATTTCCCAACCTTCACCCTCTCACTGACCGAACTGCATTTTACTTTCAGCTAGTCCCACTTGGCTACTCTGTGGCCACCTTGTCTGAGTCACTGTATCTCCAGAAGAAATTCTTGAGTTCTCCCATTCTCTGCTGTGCATTATGTTCTTCTCTGAGAGGGGATTTAAAATTGGGAAGAGGCAGAGTTTCTGCTTTCAGACCTTACCTCCTGTGAAGGATGGGACTGGCTTTAACCAATCCCACACATTTGCCCCTCCAGGACGTACTGCAGCAAACTAAGATGCAGCACAGACTTACATCATTTTCTAAGAAATTGAACATGCTTCTTTCAGCCAGTTCCTTTGACTCTTCAAATTTTTCTACTGCTTGTTTAACTTCTTCATCCGGTATCTTTCCAAAACGCTTCTTTTTATAATCATAATCCAAGCGGCGCCCTTCCAGTTTCTTCAAGTGATGCTAAAAGAGACACAACATCTATGAGAAGGACCAAATGGGACATGCCCAAACAAACACATTGTGATCTCAGGAAATATCAGTGATGGATGCAAATATATGCAGACTTAAAAAAATACAAGGCTCAGAAACTTGTACAGTCCCTCCCTATGACCCAAGGCAGCACCAGGTAAGTGTAGGGCCACAAAAACGAAAGAAATTTTAAATAAAGAGCCCTTTGGCAGCACTTGGGGTACTGGCAGCCTTGATTTGCCTATTTTAGACATCCACCTCATGGACTTCACAAAATGTGCCACAGTACAGATTCTCTGAGCTGTGGAGAGATGCAGGATCCAACTTAAATATTTGTGCATCACCATATTCTACATGTAATTCAGTTTTACATCTTGAATTATTTGCAATACGACAACTAAAAGTAAAGGGGTTATATTCCCCTCATAAAGCAGTGCTCCCAAAAATCTTGTATTCTTCCTGTCCTTGTTATGTATCAACTTGACACTTCTATCTGATAAAACTACACAAGCTTTTCTGTTGCCAAAAATCCTGGGACTGACAGACTTACAGAATGGACTCAAAGTGACAGTACAAAATGCTCATTAAAGCTAACATCAAACAATTTCTTTTCATCAGCTCAGAAGAACACAACTGAAAACAGCTATGCTTCAAAGGAGACAGCTACAGACATTACTGCTATCTTTTTGCTATGCTTTCCACATTCATTTATGTGTAAACAAATAAAATAACTTCCATTTCTGCATTTCATCAGGGTTTTAACTTGCTTATTACCCAAATCCATTGGAATCAACAGACTCAGACAAAGACTGCCTGGATTTCTTTGAATTCTCACATTCCAAATAAAAACACTGAAAAACTTAACTCTAAAGGTTAAAAATGTGTTCCCTAGTATCCTGTATTTCTTCCTATAGTGGCATATGGCACTTCAACATTTTATGACACTATTCAGATCATTCTGTATTTGCCCTGAAAAGCCTCTTTTAACAGTTACATTTATTCTCCACTATAAACAGCTTTAGGCTGACAGAGATGGTAAGATAGGATAATCACTAGCAGTAAATCACAGCCCACTCACATGTTCATAAGCATTAATAAAAATGTTCATTAAAATAAAACAGAAGAAAAATAAAGAATATCATTCTCTTCACTATGCTTGTACTGACTGTACAAGCAATATAGAAATTGAGTAAGTTAGACAAGGGAGAAATAGTCCAGCATTCATCTGAAGCAGATTTTGTCACTAATTTGCTAGACAGAAAATCTATTACAATAAAATTTATTTACTTTATTGCTTTCAAGAAAAATATCTCAGGGAAGTAGGGTTGATCTGACTCTGATTATTACTAAGTGAAGCTCTGCCCTGGAAAACTTACCCCAATCTCTTTTAAATCTTTGTCCTGCAATAACTGTAGAGGATCAATAAAATTTTGTTTGACATTAATATCAAGAGAGTCCTTCACTTCTGCCATTTGCTTCATGCTCTCACCAGCATCCAGTAGTGCAAGGCCTGTGGTAAAGAATAGGCTCTTATATCTCAAGATATGTAAAAGCAGAAAATTTGTCTTTTAAAACAGCCATTTCAAATAGGTATCTTTGTATCTGCTGCAGTCCCTTGAAGAGTAAAAAAGAAAATAATGCAAGTCATGCTTGTTCTCTATACAAAACTGGAACTAGATTGTTCTGAATTACATTTTGGGGTTTTTTTCCCCAACAGATATCAGAGGAAAAAAAAACTTTTGTCCCTACTGTACACAGGTCATTACTAAAAAAAACAATAATCCAGTGTTACTGTTTATTTCTTTCTACAAGAATTTTTCCTTTAGTTTACTTCTCAAATTGAGTGGAGCCATTTTATATAAAAGCTAAAAGAAATAAACTGCATTTAAGAATCACCCTAAATTATTTAAGTTTGGTGACTTAGAAACTAAAATGCTTAAAAATAGGGATGATCAGCCAGCACCAGGAACAGTGTTATCAAACCCACTGGCAACACAGGCAGACAAATGTGCAGGAGCATTCTGCTTCTGAGCTGTATCAACCATCCCCTGACCCCTGCACTTAACTTTCCCTCTTACCTGCAGCGGCCAACTACAAGGTTATGTCAGTGAGTAACACTTTGCAAAGGACTTTATCTGAAATCTTGGCAGAGGAGATGCACAACTCACCAAACATTGACTCATCGCCCAGCTCTCTGCCATACCGTATCATGCAGTCTCCCAGGAGTCCCTCTGTCTGGGGGTAGCCTGTGGCTTTAACTTGTCCTCTGATCTTTGACATAGTGTTCAGCATTCCCAGCTTGGCCCTGTATGCTAAGAGGGACATAGAAAAAGAAAAAAAAAATTAAAAGTGATAAAACTAGTTTTAAAACAAATCTATTTAAAGCAATAAATTATTTCACAAGCAAAGCCACGAAGCTCATCTCAGACTGGTGATTTTTTTGTTGTCAGTACCTCATAGTCCAAAGTTGAAAAAAGATTCCGTTCAACAATATGGGTCATACGAAACTAGTTTTTATTCCCAACTAAAAAAGCACCATTTCTCCAGGCAAATATTCACTCACGTTCCTTTGAACAGTCCTGGTTGTGAGCTCCTTGATTAGAAATACTGCAGACAGCATATGCAGGATACAATCCCAGCCAAAGCCAACTTCCTCTCCCTCTTGCTTAGAAGAACTTCGCAGAACTCCACAGAGAAACCTCACAATGATGACCTAATTAGCTTTTATTTATTTATTAATTTCCAAGTAATAAAACAATGTTCAACACAATCCAACACCTATCATTCCTACCCTACCTGGATTTGGCTGAAGGTACTCCGTGGATTTGGACAGAAGCTCTGTTACAGCTTTATTAGTAATATCAATTTTCTGAAAAAGAAATGTAAGTCTACTATGAACATTAAAAAATACATAGAAAGATAAGGGCAATTAAAAAAGAACAAGACACAGAACAATTGTAAAAGCAGAAACTGGCACTAACATTGTTTAATTTACAACACAACTCATGCGTGAATAGCAAACATGTCAATTTCATGTAAACTTCTGAACATGGATTTAAACTAAAAGATATAATCTTTTACCAGGAGAAAATCTGGCCCAAGTAGTCAGATTTTTATCAATAATTTTATCAAATGCAAAGGCTTTGTGATATTTACAAAGCCTCACTAACACCCAGACTTCTCTAAACTCCCACACAGCCAGGGGAAGGCTCCTCCCTGATGTTCTCCCCCTTCTTGGAGGAATTTCTCTTCACTGTCAAGAGGCGTCAGTGGAACCTGATCCTCTGTTCAAACAGCCTTTGTGGGTGCCTCTTCTCCCTGGCTGAGCTGACAAGGCTCAAGGAAAATTTGCACTTATCCTTTTATCTTTCTGTTTGGAAGCACATTATAGGATTTCCTCCCCCAGGTAAATCTACAATACCATTCAATCACTTGAAACATTAAATATTTTTGATTCTGCAATAGCTTAATATTGAAAAACATAATGTGAATTTTCTTACCCTTTCCATCTCTTGAAATTCCTCATCTAACTTTGTTCCTTCTGCTCCACTTATTTTTTCACTGAATAGCTGTAAAAAGATAAATTTAAGACACAAAAAAGATATTGCTATTTAATTACAGGATAAACATCTCAGAGTTACAGGAATTGACTCAAGATTAGAAAATAGCAAGCATCCATTTGAGGACAAAAGTAAACAGTCTTGGAAATGAAGCCCTCCCTTCAAGAGAGACAACCTGATCTGAATCTGTACCTCATACCAATTTAGAACAAGCAAAAAAAAAAATGCTTTCTCATGCTTGAAGAGCCTGTACTCTACAGGCATGACCTACACTGCAGATTTCAGCACAGGTACCAGAGTCTGACTGCAGGTAAATCCACAGTAACCTTTTCAAGTGTGTCTCTGCAGCTTTGTACTTCTGAGTGCCTTCTGTGTGCCAGCAGGTTCAGGGATGTAACTCCCATTCCTGCTGCTGGAGTTGTGTGCAATTCTGTGGAAGGAACAGACTTGTGAAAATGCTTCACTGTGAGACTGAGCACCTTTATGACCAAAATAAAAATGCCAGGTGTTCTTCAAAAACTCAAAGCACCAGTTTCAGATCGATTTCAGTAAACCTTCTGAAAAGGCTAAAAGTTAACCACCTTTGGTGTGAGAGCTCCAGGCTGACTGTGGTCCTCACTGAGTAAATCATGGCCAGGAATAAGCCACTGAGCAGAACTCAGCCATCTGCTTCTTGCAGCGCATGGTACCTGCACTGTGATAACATGAAAAGAAAGCCAGATCCTCACCCAGTGTGAAACAGCCTTTGAAAGCATCCCTCCACTAGACAGTGATTTAACACATACTCAACATTAAATTCCTTCAAAAATACCTAACAGTTCTCTGTTTTAACTGGCTTTAATCACTGAAACTGTAACAGCGTAATGTGAAATCCAGGCCTAGCTCACTGACTGCTGCTGTCCCCAACCTGTCCCCAATAAAGTGTTTTGCTTGTCCTCAGCACCTTCTAAAAGGGAATTCATCTCACTGAATTAGAAGGGCCTTGGGGACTTGCATAACCTGAAAATGGGTCAAGGCTCTCAGCAGTGCAATGGTTCCCTGTTCTCGGCCACTGCCTGCACGGCACAGGTGTGGGGGGAGGACAGTGCCCTGCCAAAAACCAGCAAGGAGCTGATGAAGCAGAGCTGGGAGCTCAGCAGTGGCTGACCTTGCATCAATATCACTGCTACCACACAGAGACCAGTCCTGCTTAAGGGAAAATGTGAGTTCAAAGAGAGACGTACAGCTAATTATTTCTATTGCCTTTACAGCAGCACTCGCAATCTTCACGCTTAATATGCCAGGCAGCACACACACTTGTCAGGATCATTTCTCTTCCAGAGCACTGACAGAACAAGCACAAAAGCAGATAAAACAGATGGAAAAGCCCAAATACCAGTGAGCTCCTGTGGGTCATCATCTTGCTGCTGTAAGACATGACAGCAGAGAAGTGACCTGAGGTCACACGGGGAGCAGGACACTGCTCTGGTCTCTGCAGGAATGTCTGAGGAGTCCTTGAGCAGACAGAGAAAGGTACATGACAAGGCTGCATGAAAAGCAGGAATTCCTATCAGGAGTTCTACAGCTCCTCCACAATAACAGTTTCTGTCTCCTGTCTGTGCACTGTTAATTCCAAAAATAATCAATGCCATTTTCCACAGCCTCACACATGTCTTCTTTCTCCAGCAGGCAAGGAAGAGATCTGTGGTTTCCCAAAACCCTTTTCAAAGGCTGGGTGCAGTGGGGAAATTACCTTTCTCAGGCAAAGTTGCAAAACTCACATTCAGTAGCAGCCCATAGCTGTCCCATTACAGATAATCCATTTATAGGATGGTGAAAAATAAACCTAATAAAGTAACATGATTGTTTGACTGGGAAAGTGTAATCGATAATAAAATTCTAAATCTACTTTACAGTGACTTGTGGATACAACTCCTCAGAGCCAGCCAAGGGATCTGCAGACACTGTTTCTCTGAAGACAACCTAACACACACCTACACCTGGGGAAAAAAGTACTGATCATAAGAAAAACAATTTTGTTAAAAAGTTTTCCCAGTTCTATGGCAACATTAATGATACTGCAATTTGTAGCCCAAGGACACACTTCAATACTATTTACCCTGAGCTCTAATAGCCTTTGAAAAATGATGCCCCATAAAAAAAGATTACTTAAAGTCTGTAAGCCATCTGAGATACCAACAGTAAAAACTGATATAAATTTCTAATGGTTATAATTAAATTTTACATCTCTACAGTTTATTTCATATTGGTATAATTTGGAATAGCTGTACTAGTCTCGCATTTGGGAACAAAAAAGCTTTTGTTCTGATCATACAGAATTTAGGAGTTGTAAAACCAGCATCACCCTTCTCACAACTAAAAGTCAGAGGATATCCAATTAATTATTGAAAATGGATACACAAAGGAGACAGCTGCTGAGCTTTAGTTCCCTGACTATTTGCTGAGCATCATTTACATGCTTTATATCAAGCTGCAAAATGCTTTGCACATAGAGGATGGCCAGCTGAGGGGCTGTGTAGTTATGTGGCAGTATCTCTCAGCTTTATGAGCAACCTCACCAAAGACACAACTGCTCTGAGGGAGCTTGGAATTTCTTTTACAGGAAGAATCCTTCACCTCCAAATTCAGAACCTGGCCAACATGGATTCAGCACTATTTGACTAGACAGGGCCACAATTTGTGTCTGTGAAAAAAACAGTTCCCAGCAGGGGGCCAGTAGCCCTTTACTGTTCCACTGCAGGTCAGAAGCCAAAGCCTTTCATTAGTCCTGTTTCTGGTGAAGATAACCAGCCTCCCTCTGGATCAAAAGCCACATTCAGAGAACAGCTCTGCAACAGGAAAGATTTCTTTCTCTCAGGTGTCTGTTCAACTCTCTCCATCACACTTATATTAGAGTTAGTGAGAGAAAGAAAAAAGCAACAAAGCTTAATTATGAATATGAAAAGATTTTCAATCAGCCATTTGTATTATCACCACTCATTTGAAGTTACACATGATAGCAAACTACCTTCAATGGTAAAACTTGCATGCTCTATATAAAACCTTTTTGCCTGAAGAAACATTGCAGTTTGTACACAAACGCTCCTTGCTTGTTACCTCTTGCTAGATCCTACTGTTCTTTTCAAAACTGAAAAATTAAATATGATGTATTATAAACAATCTCAAAGTCTCTGTTGGGCTTATGTAGGATTTAACATGAAAAAAAAAAAGTGTAATAAAACAAACAGGCTTTGAAAGAAACCCCTCCAGACATTATGATTTCTATTTTAGTTCTGTATATCCAGCTACAATTCAAAATGCAACCTGCGACTTTGTTACAGTCTTAAAAGACTAAATATTTACCTGCTAAAGCATTTATATTCCAAAAAATTCTCTGAGAAAAAGATTTTTCTATAAATCTAATATTGGATTTTTTTCTCATGATAGTTCTTTGTTATTCAATTTTTTTTTCAGATAATATAATTTTCCTTTGATGTGTCTTATTATGATGAAGCATTGCTTCAACCCTGACAGTGTTTAAATCCTGGAGAAGGCCTTGAGTAATCTGCTCTAGGGGAAGGTATCCCAGTCCATGGCAGGGGTTTTTGGGACTAGATGATCTTTAAGGTCCATTCCAGCCCCTTACCACAATGTGATTTCATGAACACAGCACATGAGCTTTCCATACTTTAAAGTAGAATCTACAGCTCACCAAAACTCTAAACTAAAAAGATTTAAAATAAAAATACTGAAAAATTATGTAAAAAATATTAAGATTTATCTCCATTGCACAGGAATAGTAAATTTTCCCATTGTTATATGGATTATAGCAAACAAGCTTCAGAAAAATGCCATATTTTAATGATTTTTTTATACATCATATCCACTGAATTACACTAGTTTTTCATATTTCACTATAGAAGGTTACTGAATATAAGAAGCTGCCAAAAATATCCCAGATCAACAGAGAGCTGATAAAACTCTCAAAACAATTACCCTATTTTTTTTTTAATATATCCACTGGGTATTTTATAATACAAGTCAATGGGATTCTTGCCAGCCAATACTTGCACACATGCTCTGACCTTCTGTTTCACTTGTTTTGCCCTTCTTTTGCAACACGCCAACCAGGATTGAACCATTCTTTTGCTGTTATTCAGCTACTGCTGAAAGAAGTGGCTTGCCAGCAAAACTCTCCTGTACATACCTGGCCAGGAAATCAGCCCATGCTATTTAAAGGCTGAACCAAAGGTATCAGATTCTATTAAAGGCCTAAGAGCTTTTAATGACTCTTTACAAAGCTACAGCATTTATTTTGTTCTGAAGGACTAGCTGCTGAAATTATCTGTTGAAACTTTAATGGGATAGAAAATTCCTACATTTGTCAGAAATATGCATGCTGTCCAACCCATGAGGCAAAACCTAGATTTTTTTATTCTGACAAAACAGCCAAGGCTATGAAAAGATTTTAAATTTATTTCCCTCTCTCTCTAAAAAGGAAGCAAGCAATCAACTGGGAAAATGAATAGATTCATCCCAAAGTTAACACAGGGAGAGCCAGGAAATAATGTAACTGTATGGCTACATTTCCCATAGAAACAGAACTGGGCCAAACTGCAAAAATGCATTAAATGCATCTTAAATACAGTACTTAGTACAAAATACTACATTCCAGTCTGGTTAACACACAATAGTTACGCTTCTCTTCATAAATCATTAAAAGTTCCAGCAATTTCCCTGCAGCCATGTAAGTGTTTGATTTGGTTTAATGCAATGTGACAATACTAACAGCTTTCTCAAGGATCTTATTTAAGCCTGTAATAAACAAAGGGAAGAATAAGGTGGCTGGCAGGACAAAGTCAAATCTCTTTGCAGTATTCAAATCCTGAGGGGAAGGAGAGATTTTCTTCTTTGTCCTCTTCCAGAATGCTCCATCAGATTAGAGACCAAGATTTCAGCCTCTTTTCTAGATCAAAAGTAGTTTAACCTCAAATATCTGTAATTCCCTGTTTTGTGCTTCCAAGTTCTACTACAATGTTATGCATATTACTTGTTTTCCTTCTTTCCTGATTATTGCATTTCATATAAATTGCTAAGTCCCACACTCAAAAAAAAAAAAAGATAAGGTTACCATAAGTTCATGCATTGCAGACCACCAAGATCTTGTCCTACAACACAGCTTAATGTCTTGCATCCTAGTAAACATTTAAAGGAATCCACACTGGCAGAGCCAGCTGCACAAAGCTTGCCACCATGATAGAAAAATATTCCTTATAAAAAATAATAAAAATTCTTCTTTACTAACTAGGTGAATGGACAGCTATTAGGCATCGCTGTGATTGATTCCTAGAGATTTTCTAAAGGTCTGGATGCTCAGAAGAAAAAGCAGTGCCCCATGCTGAGGAATAAAACTAAGATGCACATTTTCAAATCCAGATCTGAACAAAAGACTAAAGAAACACAGTACTTGTCTCGTGGGTACAAAATCATCTGCAAATGAAAATGGCAATACATACCTAAATAGATATGGTCCCCTAAAATATCTCTACAACAAGAAAGAAAAAACCAAACTATGAAAGTGCACCGGTGCTTGGACCTCTTAATCAAACTGACATAGCTCACTGTCCTAATGCTTTGGAGAAAATACAAATCCCTCATTTTAGAGGTTAAGCACTCAACGATGGCAGGAACTCTGGAGTCACCTCAGTACGTGGTGTCTTCAAAGGAAACAAAAATTTTCCTGCTCTGATGTACTTTAAAGAAAAAAGATTTATTCTACCCTCCAAAATAAATAAGAGGGTCTACTACAAAGTGCAGATGTTTCTGTCACACAAATACAGAGCACTCTGGCTCACCTCCAGCAAATAATTTCAGTTCATCCTCAGTAGGTGCTGAAGTGCTTTTCTGGATGGAGCCTGAGTGTTCAGCACCTCACAGTGTCAAGCTCAGAGGGTCATCGCCTTCACATTAAGCATTTTGTAACTTTTTCTTCTACTAAACTTTCAGCTAACAGTGGCACATATTTCCCCAAAGCATTTGGTAAAATGGTAGAAAAGATTTCTGACAGAAGCAGCGGGAACTGGGTTTTTTTTGAAAAATTAATCAAGCGGCTGAATTGGGTTCTACTGCTATTTAATCAAAATTATGGTGTGCAAGAAGCTGTGCCCTAGAAGTCAAATACTTGTTATTGCTCCCATGGCAGCACAAGTGCTATAAAATATCTCTGAATTTTACAATGCGTGTACACAGGTATTTAAGAAAGTTCAGCTTTCTCTTTTGGTAATGGTTCATACATAATTATAAAACATAATAATATTTTGGAATTTATGTGAGACATGAACACATTAAAAATTATAATCACACAGAGGATACAAAATTCAAGCAGCATTCTGTCAGTACCCATGGCAGAGTAGATTTCTATAGAAATTCATGGAAACAAAGAAGTACTGCATAAAATTGGATGATTCACCCAGAATTCATTACCTACAACAAGCAGCTGAACCAGAACTCCAGAAAACTACATCCATGGCCAGAGGAATTCACATCCTGATGTTTCACTGAAGATGTCTATTCTCAGATATTTAAAGTAGAAACATAAAGAACATGTAGGACATGCTTGTACTTCAGACACCTCATGACTATGCTCATACTATCAACCTCCTTAGGGATTTCTGACAGACCCAATAGCAAATCTCGTCCCTGCAGCCAACAAAATTAAAATACCAAAAATATCAATCTCAAGGGTCTGTTTCCCAAGAAGGAAAACATAATTTTTCTACCAAGAGATCTCTGAATCATACAAACAAAGTTAAAAAAATGCATGAGAGTACTGCCACAGTGTTTATATTCACAAAGAACATTCCTGTCTCACTAATATTTATGAACCCACTACTTCATTACTTGTAACTTCTCTTGTTCAGGCAAACAGAAGCAACAAGAAGATTATTTTTAGGAAGACAGGTGAACTGAGTTACAAAAGGATATGCCCCCTAGAGAGGAATAGAAGAGAATGTGTTTGTGAAGCAGCTTGCCTGGGAAGGGGGATCCAAGGGTGCCCCCAAACACCCCTTTCCCACCGGGAGATTTCTGGGAGCTGCCAGGGGAACATGAGCTCAGCATTGAGCACATCACTGTTGAAGGGTCCCGTGCAGATCTATGCCAAGCATTATTCCATTTACTTCCTAACATGGAGCAAACTTTTAAGAGCTGAGCATGACCCAAAGTTTCAAAAGGAGGTTTTTTTAAAAATTAATTTAGAAACAGAAACATCAGACATTGAATTCTAGCTCTGATATCGCTTGAAGTTGTTCTACAAGTAAGCCTATGCCAGAAAGAGAATTTTAAGTAGGGTCAGGAATGCTGAGCACTTGATGTTCCTTAGTCAACACTCAAAATCCTGTACCCAGCTGATCTAGTCTGCACACAACCATGCAGCCTTTTAAATTAACCTTATTAACCAAATCCAGCCAAAGTATGTGTAAATATAGACTGTGTAATCTAGACTTACAAAGAAGTCTGCACATTGAGAAGGGTGCTGTCTCTTGCTCTAAGCAAGCATGTCCTTTGAAAGGTCTTAGCATATTTCAGAATATTTTATCCTCACCGTGTAATGGACAGCTTTACCCTTTCTGTGACACTCCAAAGGTCTCAAGTGTCTCATTAAAAGCAAGCCCCTGCTACTTGTGCTGCTTTTCCATATGTCTGGATTCCAGACTTTCTGCTCTCAGCAAGAGCTACTCCTTAGCCCTTCGGAAACATGGGGAACAAATTCCTGCAGGCTGAAACCACACATCCAAGCTCCTAATACAACATTAATGTCGGGGAGGAGCTACAAGACTAAATGCTTGAATTTGGGTTAAACTGACTTGTCCTTGGCCACACAGTAAACAACTGCTAACTCCGAAATGAGAATGCCAGAGTCCCAGATCTTCCCTATCTGCCCTGAGGAATGCAGTCTTAAATAAAATATTCTATCTGTATTTCTGAGCAGGCAAACCAAGGGGAAGTTATGTTTATGGGACACAAATTGTGAGTTGCACAATTTATTTATATGGGAATACCATTTATTTATTTATTTATTTATTGTGAGAATGGAATTCCAGATTTTGTTGCAAAAATTAAGAGAGGTAATGTACAATCTAGGCAAGAGAGATTTTACCGTACACAGTATGTAGAAAAGTGTTTATATCTAGTTTCCATGCCAAAATAGGTATGATAAATCATTTCAAGTTTTCAGATTTTGAGTGGTACCACTTAAATTCTGCAAAATGATGTGTCATTAAATTCTGCAAAATGATGTGTCAAAGGATATTCTTTTCCATGCAGGTCAGAAGGTCCAAGGAATTAACAACTTTTTCTTTTGCTTCAACATACAGGCAAGTAATGAAAAACAAGAATAAAACAAAAAAATTACAGAAAAAGAAGATACAAGCATAGCACTATTTGTGAAATAACTTAGTAGCTGGAATGCTATTTTCCATTGAATTTTATATGATTTTTCTTTAAAATAAGAGAATTAATCAACAGCTTTTACACACACGCACATGTGCATATACACACTCCCACATTCCCTTAAGTAAGCCAAGAGGTATTAGAGACCTGGATGCTTTTGAACACCCCACCAAGTGCTTATCTAAATCTCTAGGCATGTAAATACTTCTTAAGAGTCTAACCCAAGAGACTCATCAGAGAAGCACATAGGACTCAACACTGCCAAGATATGAGCTCTGTTTCATTTCAGATTCTAGTCACAAACAGCTGAGAGCAGCTAAACTACTACTACTGCATTACGATTACTTAATATCTTCTTTGAAGAAATATTTTGTCCTTGAGTTTCATCTGGCAGAGCAGAGCAAAGACTTCTGTTATTTACATTCAAAAGGATAGGCTGGATAGGTTGTGGGTATTTTCTTAATCAATCTATACATCCAAATCATAGAGCCATCAGTATGCCATAGGGCACATGCAGTTTGGGGCAGCCTCTGTATGGTCTGCAGTTATCACTACAGGAATTGCCAATATCTAAACTATTGCTTGGCTATGGAGTTGCCTGTACATGTTTGGACCCATCACTTCCTCCCAAACTATAATGTGTACGTATGGCAAGATCCACAGCACTGTGGCCTAAGACATTTCAAACAGGATTAAGAATTCTGACAATCAGCAAATACCTTTTTCCTAGAAATAATCTAGATGCTTAAAAAGTACACAAGAAGTTGAATATTCTAGAAAGAAGGCAGACTTGCACAACAAAGCTCAGATTGATGGCTCCTGGCTTGGCAGCACTCTGCTGGTGCAAATGAAAAGGTAACTTCTGCAAAGAAACACTGCATGATTATTTGCAAAGCAATGGCAATCCTACCTACCCAAAAGGCACATGTAATAATATTAAATTATTACACACAAGTCCCATTTTTACAGCATTCTTTTTCTGCAATGAATGCACTGATTTCTTCCAGGAGTCCACTATATGCCTCCTTTTCTTACTTCTCAAATCCCAGTTTTCTACACTTGCAAAATTAGCTCAAGCTGGCACTTCTCTCACCAGAATGACCACTGCCAGTTTGCAAAAGTGAAGCTTTAAAGAAAACCATGGCAGATACTACTGCTTTTATTAGGGTAGCATATTTAATGCTCCATAATAATTTAATTCCAAGTCCTATTTAAAACATTAGCACTTTAAATTTCTATAAAGAGGTTTTCTACAATTTCTTCTTTTAGCCTGAGGATCCCAGTTTCAGAGCCTGCGGTGAGAGGTGGCCTGAAGCCGTTCCAACCACCACAGTTCAGACACTGGAGAAGAACTGCAGGAATGGAACATGTCCCTGGCAAGAAGGGATGTAGCAATTCAGAGCATTCCCTAAGCAGCTACTACCAGCTGAGTTCCCAGGGTCCCAGTGACAATTGAGACTGCTGAAGCTCCTGTGCAAGGCTGAAGTACAAACACTGCTTGCCTCCCTGGGAGAGAGACAGCAAAAGTGATGCTCCTCTGTCCTATCAAGGTTAAATCAATGCCACTGGTTCAAATACCAGGACAAAGCCTGCTCTTTGTTAGGGTATCATCATCTCTGAGATTGAGAAAGAGTTTGGCTGGGCGCTCAAAAACTGAAGCAAGAAGGAGGGAAGGGTAGAGCAAGGAAATCACTTTGCCACTGACACTGATGGCACTAGCCCCAGCTCTGTTCAGGCACTCACCTCCTGCACTGGGTTCTCCTAGCAGTGCTCTGGGTGTGCTCACCTCACCTTGCAGCACAGGAGCACAGAGCTGTCACTCTCACACATCTCTTGAATATTTCTTTCTCCTAAGATCTGTACGTTTTCTCTCTCACAGAGATCTTAAGCTAGCCGTGCATCCTGAGAAATGTTGTTTTCTCCTGATTTACTCATCACTGGTACCTTAGCACCTTTCTCTTTTCCTTTCAGTCTCTTTTCACTAGCCCTGCTTCCATTTAGTTTGTTTTCTCTGTTGCCTCACCCCTCATTATCACTTACCTCTTTGCCTTAGGTTTCTTTCAGTTTCCATTTTGTTCTAACACTTCACCTCTGCTGGATGTATGGCCTGCTCAAAACCTGAGCAAATCTCACACATACACACACTTTTTGCAGAAGGTCTAATCATGATGTTCATTCCAATGCTCAGCCAAACTCAGAGGTACAAAGAATTGTTCAGCTGTTGTTCCAATTTTTGTTGCATAAGTCTCAAAAAACATGTTCCCACAGCTAGGAGCAATGCCTGGATAAATTGTTCAGAGAAATGATACTTAGGCAGGAAATGAAACATTTTAGAATGACCAGTTACTTTGTTCATCTATGGATGATAAAAATTCATTCAATTTTCCATCGTAAATATTCTCTCACACAAGCCAGCTCCTCCTTCCCTTTTTCCTGCTAGTGTCTCTCTTCTGTTCCCATCAAGAGATGCATATACTTTTGTTCTCAGTGTTCTGTTCAGGAGTCATTTATTGGTACACTGTCATGTTCTTTTATCAAAGTACAAGACTGGTTTATCCTGGTAACTTATAATTTCAACTCAAGGTTAAAAGAATAAAGAGTCCTAGGACAGAAATACCATAGAGAACTGCCCAGAGAAGATCATGTACTTGCTGTTATTTTGAGAAACAGAAAATAACAAAAGGAGCAGGGAGAAAACAGCCAGAAAGAGATAAAAACTACCTTTGCTTTCAAGGAGGGTTGCAATAAACCTTTGCTTGAAAACCCACCTTTTATCAGCTTTGCTTCCTATCACATAGATGAGCACCCTTTATGACTCCACATTTCATTAAATTTGACCTTCTGCCTTGAAGTTGCAAAAGCACTTTCCCCTCAGATGCCCTGACACCTGAACTTCAGAACACAACAGATAAGCATCAGCACTTGCACTGACTGGGAACACTTGCCAAATGGCTTATAAAGTACTGAGTGCCAGGCTCAGAAAATGCAATACACCTTGGTTCTAAATCACCTGCAAGAGTAAAGGCTTTTGATTAGAAATCTGTCACTTAGACAAAATATCATCAGCATGTTTTTAACCCTTCATTTTTTAAATGGAACTTGAGTCTCCTCCTGCCTTCACATCTGTCAGCAGCAAAACACTTTTTGATTTAAGCTTCAGGTGAGACCTACAGCTCTACCAGGTAATGTTAAATACATGAGCTAGAAGCCTACAGAATGTTTAATGTAATTGAAGCAGAAAATGTTTGAAGGAATATATTCTACCACTTAATAAACCTTAAAGGCTAAGTGCTTTCTCTTATATTGCATATAGTATTTGTTTTGCGATAATTTTCTTTACAAAGGTTTTTGACAGAAAAATATTAAGCAATCAGTGACCACATGCAGATAATTATGGCAGGACCCTCAAGTGTAGTTGTAAAAAATGTTTTTTATTTCTTTCCCATAACAGAGCAGCTTTCTCCACTTCCTAATTACACGCATTCCTTGTTCCTTTTAACCACTAGCACAAAGTTTAAACATTAGCCACTGAACAGTGTGAAAGGAAATGTGCTGTCCATTTAAAGGAAAAAAGAGCAGCTGTCACAAAGCAGACACTTGATTCCAGCCACGGAGACCTAGAACACCTCAATGGCAGTGGCCCAGCACTTGCTCCAGTAAAGAACAATTCAATCCCTCTGCTCCCCCATGGTGTCTTCACAAATGAGCTGGACCACCCAGTGATTAATGGAACTTGTTATTAACTTAGCCAGACAATCTGCTGCAGCAATATCATTATCCTGAAATTGGACTTTTACCTCTGAGTCCTACAGGCTCTTAAACCAGCTGAACTGGGCACAGCCCCTGCTTCTAGGTCTGTAATTTTGAGACAGTAATTGTCTAGTCTTAAATGCTTTAGACTTGAAATCCCTATCAGACTTGGCATCCTTCCCAGGTAACTACACTGCCTTTCTGAGTGCACCCACTACCTACAATTTTCACTTTAACTGTTTGACCACAGCAGTGGGATGAAAAAGTAAGAAACACAGGCTTCACAAAGGCACTTCCAAACCACAGTGCTTTTACACTTGATGCCTTTGGTAGCTACTGAACTTTGGAGGCAGCAAAACCACCGAGAAGTACCTTCCAGAAACTGCGTCCATCTCACGGCAAACTCAGTTTTTCAAGTTACCTACATGCCACCTACTCCTCATTGCCTATAAATCCAATTTGTGGCAAAATCCAGACACGTTTCAACAATAAAAATCATATTCCTAAACAAAGCCTTCATCTTTATGCCATTGCATAAACCATGGAGCTCCAGTAACTCTCTCTCATGCTTTCTCCAGACTTGTTCCAATTCTCTGCACAGAAAGATTTCCCACTGCCCTTTGATGACTTCAAACGTGGTGTCCTTCCAAGCAGCACTAAATGATCTTTCCTACTTACTGCAACTGTTCAGTCAGAACATAAACAGTTGCTCTGAAGCAAGCCCAAATGAATACAGCTCTGAGGCCAGTATTTCTACATATGACAAAACAGCCACTTCAGTTGGACAACTGTACTTAGCCTTTAATCAAATCTTTAAAAGTATCAAAAAAGGAGAGTAAGATACTGAACCCTGAGAAAATGGAGGCACCATTCAAACAGGTCATTAGTGTGAGATGCACCAATGCATTGCACCAATGCAATGCTGCCTATGTGCTTAAATTAGATGCACACAGATATTGAAGAAAACCATTATCATGGACAAAGGACAGTCTTGTTCATATATGAATAAAGTACAAGACTCTAGACTCTATAATGTGATTTTGCATTTCTATAGAGAGTGACTCATTTCGCACCAGGCAGTGACACGTCACACTATTACTGAGCACTTTAGTCCAACTTGTCTGCTACAGCTATTTTTCAGCACATGCATTGTACAACAAAAACTACTTTGTACTGCAAAACCTTGAACTCTTCCTGACAAACCTCCACTGTTTCCTAAAGAACTCAATAGTGATGCTTACACATGCATTTCTACATCTAGAAATTCAAAGTCATCATTATTGTACACATCTCTAAGGGAAAACATCTTTGTAAGAATTCAAATGTAATAAACTAACCAATCTAAGTCTTTGGACACAGACAGATTATTTGCTCTGCAAGCTTACTTGAAAAAATGTAACAGTGTCAGACTCAAGACTGCCAATTTTCACAAGAAAAAGTGCAGGTGCTTTTAATGAGAAAACCTGATTACAGTGAAGTCTCTGACAGTAATTTAAATTATTGATGTAAGACTTTAAATAGCCAAGAACAATGACGAACCGGAAACCACAAATCTCCATGCTCCACACTTTTACTTCCATATTTCATTACACATATCTAAAATACTGTTCCCTAATCTGTTTGAAATCTTGTTTGTGAAAGTGAGCATACCCCAAAAAGCGAACTGTAAAGCCATCAAAGGGCCATAAAAAGATAGTCACCCACAATGACTATCCTTCCTCACTTTTTAATTTCACTGACTTCTCACTCAGTTCCAAACTCATGCTTAAAAAAACATTCTGAATTTCTTTGAAAAGTAAATGTTGGGGTTTTTTATTCTAAACTATGGTCTTCCATCTCATTGTGTTGGCAGTTGCTTGTCCAGCCAATATAATGACACAGAACATGCAGGAGCACTGCAGACAAGTTAGACTGAGTTAGTTAGAGACAGCCTATCCTCCTCAGGGTGACCAGGACAAGCAGCACCTCAGTGCCTGTCAGAACCATTTTCAGCCTCTCTTTCAGCATCTTGTTTCAGGTACAACTGGGCAATATTTCATTCTGTTTCCTCTGCATGGAGAGGAGTTGGAGCTGTGAATGACAAGTTACACACTACGTGCATTCCACTGGCTGTTACCACATTAACACTTCTTCCTCCCTCTACAGGTTCCAAGTGCAAAATTTCACTTGGCAGCAATAACATTCTGATTTGGCCTTAAAACAATCCCCCTTTCTGAAGTTGTTCCCTGTGCTTGTAAGGAAGGTGTGGCTTCCTTTTGACCTACTCATATATATCCATTGCAAAGATGAGAAAGGGTGATTGTACCATAAAACAAAATTCTTAAAAACAGAGATTTAAATAACCCCTTTACACACTTTCTTTCCAAGTAATATGAGAACCTTTCATGTAATCTTCTTCCTCCTCACTCCTGTGTGATTTACGATGTTTCTATACTGGATGTCTCTCACGACTGTATTTAAAAATTGCTTTTACAGATGACAAAAAGTAATTGTGAAAAACGTCCCTTTAAAACATTCTGTTTTGCTCAGAGTACTGAGAGAACAGGAGAAGTTACACCACATTTTTACTTGCTACCTTTAACAACATCATTCTAATTTGTATCTCTGTTGTACATCATTTGTCCCAGTAGTACTTTGACTGAACAGAACTTCCCTCCCCAGACTCTCTTCTCAGTTGAAATAAAGGCACTCCTTCCTCCACTTAAGAAATGTCTTCCCTCTCTCCTTCAACAGCATTCTCAGTCTTTTACTGAAGTCTGGCTGAAGCCTCTCAGATCTCACATAGCTTGAGGTGCTGCTTCCATTAGGAACATTGCTTTTACCTACATTCAGGCTGATCACCATTTCACTTACACCACTCAATTGTCCTGTTTGGATTCCAGGCTTGCTGGATTAGGGATGGATCTTTTTGCCTTCACATGATATATTATCATAATCACAACGTTCACCATTAACCCAGGGCGAGCTGGTAGCAGAGATTCCTTGTGGGCTCATCATTCAGAACTTCAGTGAGATACAAATACCTTACAAAGCAGAAATCTATTCTACTCTCCGAACAAAACATTCTAATAATCATTAAGGTACTTTCCCACAGCTACTTAGCCTTCTCTAAATCCTTTTCATCCCTGTCGAGACATTGCCTCTATTTCCCTGGCACTGGTAGTAGCAAGTCTTGTGTGCTGTGAGCTCTTCAGTGGGTTAATCCACCTGAAAGCTGCTCACACACTGGAGCTGGGTTGATTTTGAGATGGATAAGCTGCCTCTAACAGCTTAGTGTGTGTGATCACACAAGCACACAGAGCTGATTCAGGGAGGTGGACAGCACCTTATCCTGAAGGTAGAGCAAAGCAACCACAGCCTAGATTTAGGGTGATGCAAGTTGCAATGGAATTTTGTGCTGCATCTGACAGCATCCAGCAGTTAAAGCTGACTGCACAAACTGTGTTCCTGCGCTGTGTGTACAGTGAGGGGGGTCTGACCTCTTTAATAACCTCTCTGCCCTAAATCAGTACACTTTACATTACCATTCAATACCTCTTCATTTCTGCTCACTTCCTATGACAGCTGCAATTGCCACCAGTCTAGTGAAAATCTATGCTCTGCCTTGTTCTAGGGAATGTTGGCATATTGTCAGTCATAGTTCTGGAAGAGAGCACTACTCTGATTCATAGCTCCTAAGAAGAATTGAGTACACTTCATGTTCCCAGAACATTATGTGACCAGTTCCAGCACAATGCCCTGGAATCAAACCCAAAAGTGAATCCTTCACTCTTTTCTCAGGTTAAACTACCTAGCTCATTCAGGAAGATGGCTCCCACTAAATACATCACTGATTGTAGCACATGCCTGAACGCAGGAGGGTCTAGTCAGCTTTCAGCACTTCAGGAGTCACAGATCTACCCACAGATGTAAAGCTGTACAAGTACTTCACACCTTACTGTAACCATAACCCAGTGTGGCACCCTGTGACAAGGTCCTGCATGAAGTCTGACTAGGTCAGAGTTGCTATAGAATAGCCAATTGCACTATTTTTCTGTGAGAGTAATATGTTGTTGTTGGTATTTCTTTCACACCATTTGAAACAAAAAAAAAAAGTCCTAGTTTGTCAAATAGGAGAGATCAAGCAACACAAAGAGCATAGCCTGCATATGCGGAACAAGAAATTAAAATCCTTAAAACATGTAAATATTTTTTCTTCTTAAAACATGTAACTGCACTGCATAATTCATGACTACCCAATTGCCCTCCTGCATTTCCACCACCAGAGACTTCTGCTTATTCAACAGCTTTACTGAAAATCCATTTAAAGACAAATCAGCTGATCTAAAAGTTTGTTGGGTTTTTTTAAGGCTGAATACATTGGGGCACCTTATTAGGACACCAAGCACTTACACATCTTCAATGCCCACATGCACAATTAGAAAGATCACCTAGACACAACTGATGTCAGAGAGCCCTGTCAAAGAGCAGGAAAGTCATGAATAACCTAATTCAGTTTCATGGATAACCTAATTCAGTTTCTGTAAAGCCAGAATATATTCACATCACCTTTGCTGAAGTCACACCTATTCATTCACATTCAACACCAAAGCAGCTTGTTTGAGTTTTAGTAATTTCTTGACAAATAGTTTTAAGCACCAGCGCAAACTAACTACAGAAGAAAAAACACAAACAAGATGTGGGCATTTTTAATAGTGACTTACTGCTTTAAGCTCAAAGCTTATGTATTTGGGCCAAATATTTTTAAATTTGTCAAAGCTCAAGAGCTGCTAGCACTAAAAGATATGATAGGAGTATTACTTTTAAAAGTTACTATATGACTACATTTTTATCTAAAGTAAGAACTTCCTTGGCAGTGCCATAGCTTAAAGTGACAGTTTTAGTGAATCCATTACCAGCAAAAATGTGGTCAAGATCATTCCCTACAGAGCCGCAGGGGAGCTGTGCAGAGGAAGCAGAACAAGACTGTCAACAGAAGCTGTACACAGCCAGATACACCAACAGTCAAAAATGGTAATTTTAAGTTGATTTGCTTTAGAATTAATTTCTCCTCACATTAGCATGTTATTTCTCATCACCACATCTGCATGTTTATCAGCAAGTCTACATTTTATGCATGAAAAGTGACAAATAATCTGTTTATTGCTCTTTCAGAAACTACTTCCCAGACTGTAATTCTTACAGAATCCCATTCCACATAATCAAGTAAGAAATTTGTCCTTCAATGTTATTAAACTGCTGCTTACATGTTTTAGCACTTAAGACAAGATGTGTGGTTTTAAATCACTATAAAATGGACTGAGAACTCCTTCTCATACCCTTACTTTTTACTGCACATTATTTTGATTTAAATGGCATCATTCCTACTTATCTGAGCTGCTAGTCCTGTAGCTTCCTGTGCTTTTGGTACAGTGTGAAACACCCACATTCTTCTGCCACACAGTCAGCCCCCATTACTTGATACTCAAGGCAGTCTACCTGGTTCTGCTGTACAAGGATTGCACACTTTCCCTTTGAATCAGCAAGCATATTGTCTGTGCTGCTTGAGAGGTTTCTTGTTTGTTTGATTCTTTTTTTTTTTAAGGCATTTTAGTTCACAGTTTTCCCAAGCCTAAGTTCACATCCAGTATCAGAGCACTATGAAGCAATGTACTTCCAGTTCCTAAGTCTGCTACAAATGCAACTGAATTTTTAATGGTCTTAAAAGTCTCATTCCTCAAATATTTTGAAAAATCCATCAATGTGCTCCTAGCAGCACTGCTGACTTAGCTAGGATCCATGGAGGCCTTTAGAAACACTACCCATGGGAAAAAAGAAAGAACTTAAGATTATCTTACTCTTTGCTAATGCAACCTGTGTTCATCATGAGTAGGGAAACCTAAATGGAACACACACTTTCTTGTATCAGAAAGTTTGCAATAACCCATGCTCCTTTCATTCACTTAACAGAAAACCTCCATGTATCACAGTGAAAAGTGAAGAAAAAAACCCTACAACCATTATTTCATCAGTTTGTTTACCATGACTAGTTTGGAAAGGAAGTCACTGTACATTTTTGCCTTATTTTCGTAACTCTATTTCAAAACCTGCCAGTGGTTTTAGGCAGCAAGACATTGGTACACACAACACCACAAACTTGAATGTAATTGGGGATAACAGGGCTCCTCAGTTCTAAGAAAGTTTTCTAAGAAAGACACATGCTGTCCTGAATCTCCTCAAGGCACAGCTCTTTCTAGTAGTAAGAGCAGCACTGCAGAAATGCACCACTGACTTCATCCATGGGACACTAAAGAGTTTCCCTCAGCACTCACACAGAACTGACTTCCACTGTTACCAAATTAAACAAATTACAGAGAAAACTGAAATAACTTCCAAGTATAATTTACACACAGAATACAGACCCCAGCAGAATTCCCCAATGAGCCATAAAGCCCCAGTGCAAATGAGGTCAAAAGTCTCTGTCCTCCTCTGGGGGGGCACATGGCTTTGCAGCAAGAAATTCCTACAGAAAGGGCAGCATATCCATCAATAGCAAAACAAGCCAAGTGCTGTGAAACAGAAACCTTTAACCACAGCTGAAGAGATCACTGAAGGGAAACTCTTAATCACCAAACTCACAATGAAAATGCCATGATTCTTGCATTCTCCAGACAAAACAAAGCAGTAGATATGGCCCTTTGGATCCTAGGAAGTTACTGCAACATACAGGGGGATAAGAGCAAGTAGGGATTATTCAGAAGCTAAATCCATAAAATGATAAACACTTAATCTTAAAAGTAAGTAACAGTTGCTATGTTTCAGTGCCTCAGGCAGCCAGTCATCCAAGCAGATCACACCAAACACAGAATTCATCCTAACATCTTTAAAAACATTATTTTCTTTGGAAGAAATTCCAGAAGAGCAGACTGGAACTGCTAGTTCTGAATTGATGAAAGGTTTTTGATTACCAATTTCCTCATTGAATGGGTCTCCTTTCCCCCTCCCCCTGCACACATCTCTTGTGACCCAGATGCCAAGCTGGCAGGTGCTACATGCTCTGCAGGAAAGAAAGACAAAGCATTCCCGTGTTTGTGTGTTCTCAGACCATACAGATGGCACAGGCACCAAAATTCACTATTTCTACCTCTATAAACAGGATGGCAAAAGGCAGAATCATAATTTTGAATCAAAACGTTGACTTTGTGACTCCCAATCCAACATTTTATTTATGGCACTAAGCACATTTCACACACACACTCTCATTCTCTGCTGAGGAGATACCATTACCTAAAAATCCCAGTTTATAAAAGATTGCTTGCCCATTCCAGAGGGGTATTAAACATAGTAGAAGTAATTGAAAATACCATGTTTAGCCTTGCCAAACTTTCAGTCAGTGAAATAACATCACATTTATATGGAAACATTAAGCCAAACCCATATCTACATTTTGCATTTATCAATATATATGCAAAATTAATTTTAAAAACAATATTTTATTTTTTTTAAACACAGAGACTGGACATTGCATCTATAGTCTAGAAGTACAAAACCTACTTTTGGTTCTACCACTGACCAGCTCCTTATCCTTGAACTCATGTCACTTTCTAGTACCATATTAACTGGCAACTGCAAGGAAAAGAATGAGAACAATAAGATCTACCGGCACTTGCAAAACACTCACAAGGGAATAAAGGGGCTGTTACTACCCAGGACCATTACCACTGGTTTTTTATATTTTATTTCGTTTTTGCTTGGTTAAGAAAAAAATTTTAAAATATCTTCTCTACTTTTTCACCTTAGATCTGTAACCTGACTGCAATCATAGAAAACAGAATTTTAGAGCCCCTTGATTTCCTGAGTCTGGGATTTCTTAAGTCATGTTCAGTTGTTAACCAGACTAATTTCACTGTAGTCATTACAGTTCATTAAACACAAGTACAGTATCAAAAATGCACCTTAATTAGGGTGGTAAGGAAACAGAATTGATTCTCCTCAGAGGCTTGGCATTGTCCTTTGAATAGCAAGTATGTAAGGCAAAGTTATTTTTGTGTTTCACGTGCACAGCTGCTGCTATCTGAGATGTTGCAGGAAATTAACTGGTATATTCTTCCATCAATGCATAAAACTCTTAGTAACTTTGATAACAGAAACATGTGCACAGTGAAAGGACACTAGGGCTCTAGAAAATCGAATAGAAGGTGTAACCTGATATTTGAATGGCTCTTTTCTAAGTGGACTTCTGAAAAGCATTGTTAAAACCTACAGGCTCAATTCTCAACTAGTCATAAAACTCCAGTAGGGCCTTCCTCTCCATGAACAGAAAAGAGACCAACACTGAGAACTCAGCACAATATAGAATTAGACTATGGCAATAAACTGGGGTGAAAGTGGCATTAACACTAACAGAAACACTTTGTCCTTAACATTATCATTATAAGAGCAAGTCTGGGTTTTAAATGCTTTTTACAGAAGCTAGGAAGAATGGGAGGCATTTTATATTTTATTTACATGTGTGTTTACAGAAACTGCAGGTGCACTGCAACTCCAAGTAACTCCAAGTGCTGCTAAAGAAAATCCCAATGCAGGGCTGCTGCTGGCCTTCCCTTGGCTGTTTGTTTTTCAGCATTGCAGGATTCTCAGGAGCCTGCACTGCAATGTATTACCCAGCATGTGCCGCAGTGACTCAGGCAGCAGCAGGAGCCTGGGATGGAGTGCCAGCTCTCACTCCAACTTTCAGGATGCCTGTGCAAAACTCTACAGCAAAGCCAAGCTATAAAAGGAGATGAACTCAAGGAGAAAGTTCAGCTGCCCCTCTATTATGCCACTCTCTATTCTTTTTCAATGCCATTCAGACTTTAATATAGAAATAATTTATGTGTAAAATATAAATAACCTCCTTCCAAATAGCAGCTGCATCTCTGCTACGTTTCTGAGTTACTGCATTATGATCCCCTCTTGCAGGCTGTGGGAGCTGCATTGTTAGAGGCTGCAGAGCACATGACCTCTACCTTCTGCTAAATTGTACCATGCTAACTGAGCACTCAGCTTCTTTTTGCTACACTTCTGCCTTACTGCCAGGACACCTAAGCAGCTGATAAATACAACTGTAGAAGTACAGTTATTCATTTTAAAATGTATCAGACAAGAAACTAAATTCTATTGGCCTTTTCATCACTGTCCTCCTTCCACAATTCTGTAAGATGTGAAGTAAATCCTACTCTTCATAAAAACTAGAAACAGGACAGAAGCTTTCTCTGCGCTACTGTCATGGATTTATCATGCCCAATTCACACTGGCTGTGAAAGGACAGTATCTCTAACACACTGTATGATAACAGCTTATAGTCCTAGGAAATAAATAGAACTAGATGTAGGCAATAAAGCTTCCTTTCATGTCTCACTGTCAAGTTCAGGTTCTCCTTGTATAAAGTTTACCAAAGTACTTCCTTTGCTATCAAGCCCTTGTGTAATTGAAGTTTTTTGTGTATTAACTCAATGTCAACATGGACATTAAAGGAGGCTTAAATATTATGTCTAGGCTAGTATCTACAGCACAACAGAAAAGAAAAATATCAAGAGAACAAGGAAAAAAATCACCAAGAAACACCACCACCACTTCTAGTAATCTAACAACAAAATCCAATCACACAACATATTCTGTCTGAGGAACAAGGTGGTCTTGATTCTGATCTGGTTTTCACTCCAACAGATGGGATCAAAATGCCACAAAAATCAATGGAGAAAAAGCAGAAATCTGGGATATATGAAGCAGTATCCCTGCAACTGCTGGTGACAGCTGAAAGCTTAAAAAATGTTAAAAAACAGAAAAAGGCCATTTGAAAATTGCTAAAAAAATTGTAGCACTTGAAAAGACAAATGCCATTCAGGACACATAAGAAATTTAAACACAAAGTATATTATTTATATATTTATTACACTAGGTTAAATCATGTTTAGAAAACAAAAAAGTAGTAACAGTTTTTGGTTGTTTTGGTTAGAAAACCTGCTTCCCCTTTGGCTCTGTCCATAGACAACAGAACCAGCTCCTGCCTCACCCTCTCTTGGAGCCTCTCTTCCTTCACTGACAATGGGAGAAGGTTTAAGAACCCAGTCTGCAGAGGCTACAGTAGCTGTTAATGACCACATTACAAATAAGACAATAATTGTGAATATTGGCAGATGTGTTTCCTCAGAAAAGCATTACTTTCCACTACCTCCAAGAACCTAAGCCTAAGAAATACAACATGAATAAGCTGTTGAAAGTGAAAGTGCTTCTATACACAGCCTTCAGCTGCAATTAATGTAAAAAATATTTTTAAGAAAGCGTGAATTCAAAATCAACAGATTTCCTATGGCAGTATCATGACTGAGCTTTCAAAACATCCTGAGGGAGGGAGGTTCTGAGCTCACCAGCCTCCAAGCACTTGGAAAAATCACACATCTTTACACAGGGATCCTAGCCTGGCTGTGGTTTCAGAGCACAGCAGAAATTAGAAATGCATCTGACACCTGTTAAGGCTTTCTTATTCACTCTTCGTGCTTCCTGCTTTTCTAAGCTCTAAAAATACTCCCAGCCCACACCAGAAGATGCAGTCCTCCCACCACCTGGGTTATCCCACATGCACAAGCAGCACGAGAGCCAGGCCTGCAGAAGCAGCAGGCAGATACACACACCTACATCAAAAGCTTTCAAACAAAACAGGAAAACAGATCTGATCTGGCAGGAGCTGAAAGCAACAGGACACAAACTCTCACTGCAAACACAACTCCACAAAACTTAATTTAAAAAAAATATCATTAAAAAAAGTTGAATTTCATGGGAGTTGCACATGAATTAATCAGCCCTGAGAAACAGCCTGCCCTTGCTTATCAGCCAGTGAGAGGTGGTAAGACACTTCACAGGTTCTGCTTGGTATTTCATGTGTTAAATGAGTTAAACTCAAGGAATCATCACTGATATTTAATGGAGAGAATGGAAGAGATCCACATTGCAGTACACTTTCAATAAAGAACTTCAATTTAAACTTATAACCCAAGTAGAAAGCATAGTAAAGAGAATTCTAATAACATGAAGGGTGTTATCACTTCATAACAGACGCAGAAACTTTGAGATACATCCCAGCTTCGGGTCTATCCTGCCATGACACCAGGGGTAACAATCATTAGGGGACAGATAATGGAGTAGCACTGCAGCTTTATACATTGAACATACAGAAAAACAGCTCAAACTCTACCCATCTTGTGCTAGATGTTTAACACAAGAGCTGTCTTCTAGATCTCACTGCCTGACACTTCAGTGAAAATCAAACATGAAATTTTCAGTGGAAAATAAAATCAATTGGGTAAAAAATTCTAGGGGAAAACCATCCAAACACTTCCTGTGAATTACTGGATTACAGACAGACAGACCCATGGTGATTTTTACTGCACCAGCCAAGTTTGCAATAGTTTGTCATGCCTGATTTTGGCAAGGGCATTAGTAACCATAAAAAGTTAGCTGCTGACCTTTCATAAAGCAAACACTCATTTACTTAAGTGTAACTTCCGAAAACCAAGCTGACAAGCATCAAACATCCCAGAAACCTCAACTGCATGTACCAAATCATAAGTAATTTTTGTTTTCCTGGACTCCTGCACTTAGAATTTAAGCCTACATACAAAGGTGATCACCACTAGTCAACAAAAGTATGTACATAAAGACACACAGGCTTTTTACAAGCACAAAACTGAAATGCAGTTTTTTGCAAAAAAGTTCAGTGGTTCAGTAAGAGTAAGCAGAGTTTAGAATAATTCCATTTATTTCACTTAATCTTTTTATAACTACGAGTCTATACTACTCTATATTTCATTTAGAATTGCAATTTATTTCCCTTTAACAGAAGTCTATTTTAGCGTGGAAATAGTATATGTGTATCTCGTCATATTTTTTTATATTTATTCACATTTCTGAATGAATTGTTAAATACAGACTGTCTTAATACACTTGCTTCAGCCTTCAGATTTTTTGTCCTTTGGTTCTGTTAGCTGTCAAATATTATTCTTATTCCTTAATCACATGTCCTGACAGTAGTCTCATTCCCTCCAGTATTCCTCAATGTCCTCTGGGACATTTGCCAGTTTTTGTCATCTGCCCCCATTCTCCTTTGGGAACACTGAAGGAATTAATTTCATTCTTTCCCCAAGCAATGCCTGTCTCTGCTGTTAACAGTTACCACTGGCATCTTTCATCCACTCAATAAACAAAGGTCTCTGTCTCCTTAAGTGATCCCACAGTACTTGGAAATTTAACAAATCTTCTGTAGAGAAATACCTGTCATACTCTGCATTTTCTTGCTTTAGCATTTTGTAAAAGAATTCTTCTAAACGATGGAACCCCAATATTCCCATTTTTCATGCCCCACCTTATTTTTGGTAGTTCAACAACTTTATACATCTAGGCATGACTGTGCCTCTGTGTGCCAGAGATAAGCAGTTTCATTGTTTGTTTAGGCATGGCAGTTTTGATCCACTACATATATATGCTATTTCTTCTGTTATTTTCACACTACTATTTTGCCCAACATCTTATCTGAATTCTTACAGAATGAGCTTTTAAGAAGTGTCTTCTGTTACCTTATATACCAAAAAAAAAGCCAAGAAACCAACAACCAGTATCTTATTCCTGAACTTTAATTTCCTAGTAATGACAGACTTTTTCAATCAACTGATTTAAAATTTCTTGCATTTGAAAAAAAGTTGAAATTTTACCTTTGACCCACCCTGACAAGAAGAATATTCTTATGAGTTATGCATTGAAGTTCCTTACTGTATGGAATATTGGAAGTCTTACCACAATTTTCCAATAAATGCAGTCAAATTCAATTTATTCTACAGCTCCCAGCTCCTTTCTGCCATTATTACTACCATTATCAGATCACATCCATCCTTTTGTTTGTTTGTTTACCTGACATCTGAGAAGGATTAAGTAACCAGCACTGTTACCAGTTGCTAGACAAGAGGGCTCTTGCTGTGGTTACCTCTCAAACTTCCTCAGTTAAGTATCATCTGCTTCCTGATCTACAAACTCATTACAGCAAAGGCTGCATCACTTACCAGCATATCAGATGCAAAACAAGCCAAAATCTTTAATAAATTGTCCTTGGATTTGTTTACCCTACAGATTCAGCATTTTCTCATAGGAACAGTGAAAGTTAACTAAAAGATACCAATTCACAACATTTTTCAGGATCAGTACATTCCATGAAAAAGAGCACACTGCTGAAACATTAGATACAAATATTTAGCATCTCTGTATCCAAACAAAGTGCAGATTCTGCACTTGGGCTGCTGACAAGCTACATAGCTGAAGGAAGACCTAGAAAGACAACAGCCAAGCACTCAAAGAACCTTTATTTTCCTCACTCTCACCACGACAAGAGCAGCTGTCAAATTTTACTGACAGGTCACAGACACTAATTTCGATATTACCATTATCATTAATGACAGACAGCAGAAATACAGGTTTCTTTGACTTGGAATGAGCAAGCAAAGCAGCTGAGACTTCCAAAAACCTTCAGTGGAAGAATCCCACTGCAGCCACATCCTGAGGCCCCCGCATCAATGCAGGGTTTGGCACTGGCACCATCCTGCCATGGAATTCAACCACTCCTCCTGCTTGGCAGAAAGGTGCTTCTCTCTTAAAAGAAACCAGCTAAACTATTAAAGCAAAGCACATATAAAAGAGAAAAGAGATAAAGGGGTCAGAAAACGAAGGTTCACTCTAGAGAAGATAAAGAGTACAAGACCTAGAAAAGGAGGGAAAACTCTAGAAACATCTGATACCCTCTACAGGACAAATACATGGCGTTCCAGGTAGGATAACAAACCAGCAATTCGTGGCAGATCAAAACAACGAACTCTTTAGGGGAAAGCTGCTCCCAAACAGGCTGTAGCTTTAACTGAGGCCTCAAAACACGACCACGAACCCACCACTAAATAACAAATGTTATTAACTAAAGGAAAGACCTGAAGCCCCAAGCAAAAGAATGGAAGGGGCAACCTTCTGCTATGAGAACAGCACAGGAAGCTGACAGGCAAAACCACAAGCGCAGGGCGCGGAGGTAACGCTGAAGGAAACACTCCCCGGGGGTGCCACGGTGATGCGGTGATGCCGCCACAGACGGAGGGGGGACCCGCCGCCCGTGCGGGAGCGGGCGCTGGGCGAGCCGCCCATCAACAGCAAAGCCCGGCCGGCCCCGCCGCGGCCCCCCTACCTGGCTGGCTTTGTGGAACTGCTTCTTGAGCCCCGCCACCGACATGGTCCCGCCGCCGCTGCCCCGCGGCCGCCCGGGCCCAGGGCCGCCCGCGCCCGGCAGGTCCCCGCGCCCGGCCCGGCCTCGCGCTGCGCCGCCCGCGCGCCGCCGGGAGCATCGCCCTCCGCGCGCCCGGCCGCCGCCGCCCCATTGGCCGCCGCCCGGCCACATGCAAATGTGGTGGCAATACCGCCCTCCTATTGGCCGCTCGCCGGGCTATGCAAATGAAGCGCTGGGAGACGCCCACGCTGCGCTGTCGCATGGAGACAGCGGCGGGAGCCGGGCGGGGCTGCGCTGGCCCGGCGAGGGCACGGCGGCGGCAGGGAGCACTGCCCGAGCACACACAGGGCATCCACAGGGCATCCCTCCCGTGGGGAGCACTGCCCGAGCACCCACAGGACATCCACAGGGCATCCCTCCCATGGGGAGCACTGCCCGGGCACCCACAGGGTATCCCTCCCGCGGGGAGCACTGCCCGAGCACCCACAGGACATCCACAGGGCATCCCTCCGGTGGGGAGCACTGCCCGGGCACCCACAGGGCATCCACAGGGCATCCCTCCTGTGGGGAGCACTGCCCGAGCATCCACAGGGCATCCCTCCCGCGGGGGGCACCGTCCGGGCACCCACAGGACATCCACAGGGCATCCCTCCCGCGGGGAGCACCGCCCAGACACCCGCAGAGCACCTGCCGGTGGGGTGCACAGCCCTGGCACCAAAAGGCCGATCAGCTGCCTGGTTTCATCTGTCTTATTTCTAATAAGGCTGAAAATGTCTCATTATGGGTCTGTCTCATTTCTTGTGGTTCAACGTAGCATCTCTGTCTGAGCTCATTAACCTCAGGTCCATTATTGTAGGTGGTAATTTAATTATAGCTCTCGAAACATGAAAGCTCTTGCAGCAGCCCTGAAGACATCTGGCTGGTGCTGTGCACCTGAAATAAATCCACTTGGTAGTGTGGCTCCATACCTGCAGTGATGCTGCTCAGGGTTCCAAAGGGCACAGTCTCTCCTTCAGAAGAGCAGATAGACTAGAAAAAACTCTGCTGAAAAGATGTTTTAGTTGTTTGGTTTGCTGTTATATGAGGGATTTACTGATTATATACTGAAATATGACGGTGTATCAGGAATGTGCTGATATAAATTAGAGATGTGGTTCTGCCTTCATGGTAGAGCAATTCCAAGCGATGCTCAGATTCTGGGGAAGATATGCTCAGTGATAATGCTGCTTGATCCTGGCTGTAAGGATGCTTGGGAGTTATGATTCAGCTGGAACTTAGGCAGGGACCCGGGGAGCAGTTCAGAGATAAGCTTTGCTGGCTGCAGCAGGGCTCTCTGTTACTCACTGTCATGCTCACTGCATTTGGATTGGGTTGGGAGAGAAAAACATTCAGAGTGTGTTAGAGTTACTTCTTTAGAACAGCAAAGAAGAAAAATTACAAGAGCTTTCATACTGGTTGTCACACCGTAATTTGGGAGAATGGAATCACTGTTCTCACTTCTTAGGAAAAATTATTATATAACTAAGAAACTAAGTATAAAGACAAACACATTAATGAGTTAAGGATCTGGCTGTTACTTGACAAAGGACTCTCTGTAGAGGAGAGGCAGAAGAGAAAGCAAAGACGAGAGCACCAGTGAACATTTGCTCTGGAAGACAAACTGTTAGGTGAAGTCCTTAAGGGATTGGTAATGTTTGAAAGAAGCCTGCCATCCCCATGTTATCTGGTGCCACCTGTGTCTAGGGAAAGAGCATTTTTGGCCTCCTTACAAGTAAACATGATTCCACCACAGACACCTGATTTCAGCAGTTGTTTCTCCTCCCTAACTGCAACTGGCAGCAAGATGTTAACTGTCAGGGCCAAATTAGTTATGGCTTAAATTAGTGACACGTTTGTAAACACCTCAGGTGAGGAAATAAGGCCTAAACTAGGATATGTGAGCTCCATAAAAGGAATTAAAGCAAGCTCCTACTGTACTATGGAATTAGGGAGACAAGGCAGCTTTGGTTAATCTTCGGCTTTAGGAACGGCTGGACCAGAGCAAAGAAGGGAGTTTGAAATAAATCACTGTGGAGGGGAATGAATGGATTACGGAGCTGTTGTGGGTGTTAGCTGTAAAATTGGATTAGATAAAGAACTTTAGTAAGGCTGTATACTATAAATTCTTTTTTTTAAAAGAATACTGCTTGTAGCCCAAGGATAGCAGCCATGTTGTCTCTGCTGAAGAGGTACAAGAATTCGCAAGTGGGAAACGCTCTGTGGGAATTTCACTTCATAGCCTAATTGCTCAGTGATACAGACAAGATGAAAACCTAATTAATGAGCCAACTTGTGTAGTCCAGGTACTGATGACTTGGTGGAGGCACCCTGAAAGACACTGGTATTCAGTTCAGATACAAGTAAAAGTTACAGCTTGTAGCCAGCAAGACACAGTGGCTAAGGAATGTCTAGAAGGCTTTATAATCACATAGTTATATCTCATGGAAAAAAAGGGATTGTAATTTGCTGGGTCATAATCCTTAAGTTTTATGCAAAGTTCATGATTTAGTCTATAAAATTAGAGAAATGAGAAGTACTACAAAAAATTGGGGAGTGGTTCAGATAAATGCTGATATTGCAAAAAAAAGCTTCTATTAAAGTTGTTGGAAGTAGAAGACAGGTGAAGGCATAGCAATACAAGGGTAGAGTGAAAAATGCTTCACAGAGGGGGCCTTCAGGGCAAAAGTTCTAGATGTCTGGCTATTCAAACAACAATTACACTTCCACTACTCAGGAAACGTTAAAGTGCATGAGAGGAATTCATAATGGCTCCAGCACGTTACTGAATCAGGTGCGCTAAAATGGACAATGGAATTTGCACAAACTGAGAACTCCTAACTGGGCTCAAATCAAGGTAGTGACTAGAAAATATGCACTGCCTGCTCACATGGGAGAACCGTGCTTGAAAATTGGTCCTGAGAAATTCAAACAAGATAGAGTTTTGAATAAAAGGTTAAATTTATAATTCACTTGCATTTCAGTGTGGTTAATACTATGGGGAAAACACTGTCATCAGAAACTCAATCTAAAGATATGATAAACAATCTTATAGGTGTTTGGTTTTCAATGAACAAATCATCTTACTTGTAACAGCTGAAATTGCAGTAGCAGCAACACAAAGTATTAGGTTTCCAGCAAAATGAAAACTAGAAGTATTTTTTAAATTATCTAGAGGCATCTTAGTATTTAAATTTACTTGGAATTTGAAGCCAACTACATTCACATTCATTTGAATGTCTCTTAAAAATAATGAAAACTGTCATTGAAATACAGTCTGGGTCTTTGGTGGTTACTGCCATAAAAGAAAACATCAAGAAAAGGAGGAAAGATGAATTTGCAATGAAATTCTATTTTATTTGATTCTGGGCCACTCTGACTACGTTATTGAAGCTTTTTTTTTTTTTTTAATATTTAGGCCTTAAGGAAAAGATAAATTACTGTTCATCAGCTTATGATGCAATACATTTCAACACAAGGCATTAGAAGGAGACTGTGGATGTACTCACCTGATCCAGGACAAGAGCAACTACAAACAACAGTGAGCAAGACTCTCAGACATGGTGTGGTATCCATTAATGGTCTGTAAGGGCTATCTGTATGTAATGACAGTGCAGATTACCGAGTTAGTTTTCATGCTAGTCATCAAAATTGTGGCAATAGGCTGTGGTTTTGGTCACAGGAAGAGGGCATACTTGAAAATTATTGTTTAGAAAACAAGCATTTGGAAAAGATGGTTCCTAGGAAAATGATGCCATTTGAAAGAACCCTTGGCCAATAACCCACTCTACAACAAACTTGTAGAAAGCCTTCAAAGTAAAGCAGGTTCAGATTCATCTAGTTTGACAATTCTAGAAAAAGAGGGGATTACTAAACTCAATTGACACTGATTCTTAAGTTTTGACCTAAGCAAATGAAGTAATATAAAACACAGTGTTCCAGAGTGAAATCCAAAGGACTAGAACACTTGGTGAAATGTCATCCATTTCATTATTTTACAGATGTCACACAACAAAGTTGGGAGCTGACACTGTGAAAGCAATGCCAACAGCAAATGATAGTAAATAACAAGAACAGAAGAAAATCCTTCTGCAATATATGCCCAGGATGGTAAGGATATTTCAAGTCGCTGTTTTAGCAGCCTTTCTATACATTAAATGAAATACTTATTTATAATTAAACAAAAAGAATTGGTCACACAAGGATGTGTTCATGTGCAGGAGCAGGCCAACACTACATTTTTGTTTCTAGAACACAACCAAGCAATTCTGCAGCTCAGCACATTCTGCACAGATCAACTGGCTCAGGTATTTCTGAAAGAGCTTTACATTGCAGTATACATTTCATAAGAAATCATGAGAAACGGAAAAGAATAGACAGTTTTCCCTCCACAGCCAGCACTGGCCAGCACTTGGAAAGCTCCTCATTCCAAAGGGACACTGCTGGCAGTTAGAGCAGGAATATGTGACCCTGGGGCCAGCAGACACTCTGGCTAACCTACTGCAGTTGTTTAGGATGCTTATGTTTGCTCCCCAGATCTTCTAACTAAATGTAGCTAGTGAATTATCTTTGGCATATGTGACTGTTCTTCTCAAGCTGACTTTCCATATGTGTTGCTTTGCCATTATGCAGATCTTTGCTTTTCTTGTCTCCTTCCTGTGTTTGTATTCCACATGCTTCTCCATGATACTGCACATACCTTCTGTCCTCACTTTGCTAAGTCTCTGGCTGTTGTTCTGCAAGTGTCAATAACAAAGCAAAAGTTTGTTAGGTCTTCTGTCATTAAATAATAAAGATGGTTCTAATTATGTGTTTCTTTTAAAAAGACATATAAACGATTCAGGTGAGTTCAAAATCTAGATAGAGTATTTTTTTAAAGTCACATATCTGTACAGTCTGTACTATAAGTAGATACTCTAATTTTAAAAACTCAACTACCTCCTTTTTTTGTGTATGCAGCTCTTTAATTCTGAATTTTCTAAAAATTAGCAGTCCTAATCTTGCAAATTATACCATGTGGATGGACTCCTGGACAGCTCCAAGTTGGAGATCTTGTAACTTTTAGGTGCCTATGTTGCTCCTGGCATCACTAAAGCAAAAAAGGTTTTGTAATTAACATGTACCTGGGCACTCAGTGCTCTCACACAAGCTCTCAGACAAGCAACTGGACTGCTCACCAAAAATTAATTATGTGTGTAAACTGAAGTAAAGATGTGACTGTCCAAAATTACTCCACAGTGGAGACAAACCTGAAAATACTGGAGTAGTATAATCCAGCATTACTAATTTTTATTTCCTCCTCATTTGCAGTTTTCAACTTGACAAACTGTTGGAAGAAACCTGTAAGATGTTTTCCTTCGAATAAGTCTATTGCCCTAAATGGAAACATTTCCATTTTCTGACCAAATCGGAAAAAACCACCACTTAAACTTTGAATGTCATTGTAGTGAGTGCAGCAGCATTATTCCCACGAGCAGCTGCTCTGGCTGCTTGATCCTTCTGTGGAAGTGTTGCCTCCAGGGCCTGCAGCCCCCAGAGCAGTTCCCTGGTGGGGCTGCTCCGGGGCAGCCGTGGGAAGCTGTGCACTGAGCACGGCAGCAGAACCGAGCACCAGGGTCCGGGGCAGCTGCTTCATGGAGGTACAGAAGGGTAACAAATCCACCAGGAAAGGCTGGATTGGGGAAAAAAACCCTTTTTTTTATTGGAAATACAAAAAAAAAAATATCTGGCCATTTCTCAGCTGAAATTTCTTAACCTCTTTTCTGGGGAAGGAGAAACAACCTATTGTAAAACCTATTTGATTTAAAAGAAAAACAAATGTTGATGGTGTCATCACTAAGCACAGAAGGAACATCTCTCTGAGGTGGCCTTTTTAGAGTAGCTATGTTCCTTCTTATTAAAGAGTAAGGCAAAATAAACTTTTGATGTCATTGTAGTAATGTGGAGAAATGTTGCTTTGATTTAAACAGATCGCACCTGAGTTCTCAGTGCTGCTGATTCGCAGGTGACAAAATAAAGGTACTGATTTTCTGCAAACAGCTGCCTGTGTTCATCAGAAAATGCTGAGACTTTCATGGCTGAAAATGCCAGCACAAAATATGAAGTTGAAATGTTGCTAGAAGATTAGTACTAGCTTCAGAAAGGTGTGAGGGATAGTCATAGTAATTTTAAAGTTACTGTATCATAAACTATGGTATCATTCTGTTTCAAAGCAGAATGTTGTACCATGCTGATGTAAGCTGGATCACATTTGCTGTCTGAAATCCCATCTAGAATTTCATTTCACTGTTATTCAGGTACAGAACAAAGGTTTAAGTAATATCTTAGTAAGTCTTGATCTTTATAATGATGTTTTTCAGTGGAAAAATGCCACAGTGAAGAACAGCACAGCTGCCTTGCCTTGCTTAGAGAATGCAATGCACAAGCTTTAAAAAAATCATTATTTATTCAGCTTTATCTGAGAAAAAAAATATAATCATCAATAAATCTGAGTAAAAATCTGCAAGGACACAGATTGCTTGTACTGAGAGGAGACATATAGTAAAATAAAGTAAAAAATCCATTGGTTTATCTTCTCCATGTGTAAGTAGATGCTTAATTCTATTTTAACTTGCTTCATATTGCAGAACAGAAAATTTTATCAATTCTGTGACACAGAGTCCTTATATAATACACAATGTAGACATTTCAGAGTTGGACTGATTTGTAAAAGCAATTTGAATATCAGTAAGTATCTTGTAGCAAGTTTGTGAATATTCAGGCATACCTGAATTTAACAAAACTTCTACAACATAGATGTTGTTTTGCTTTCAGTGTAATTTAATAGGTCTTTTGGGATCTGCCGTGTTTGAACATCTGGGAAACATCACATGTTGTCTGTTGATCAATGAGGCAACAGGAAAGGCATGATGTGACACAGATGTTAAATATGGCAATACTCCATAGACCAACTGGATCACAAATGGCAATGATCAGACTTTGAAAAATCTGATTAAGATTCATTGACTGGACAAAATTCAACTGGGTTTTTTTCCCCTCAGATTTCCTAACTGTTCTTATAACAGTATTTAGTGGGTATTATTGTGGTCAATGAATTATTGCAAACTGGCTGATTTGGAGGAACAAAACGAACTAACTGAAGACAAGGACTTTTACTATCAAATACTTTACAGGAAGATGGATATAACTTGCCAGATCCCTGCTGTCTCATCATGAAGATTAATGTCTACTACTGGATAACTTTGCCACTTCTCATAAAACAAAGAATATATAAAGTAAATTTATTGCAATGGTTTAAGGCTCAGTTAATTGACTAAGTACCACTAAAGTAAGAAACCCTTTTCTCTCTCATATGCAAAAGAGAAATTGTGTATACGAATTCCTTTAACTGTTACCCAGGAATGCCACCTCCTGGCTACATACAGAAACGCCCTTTGAGAGGGAGAGGGGGAAAAAAGCAGCTTTCATTCTGTAGTTTCCATAAAACCATTTCAATTAAATACATGTTAAAAATGTGTGAAACACAGGCATGCCTCCTGTCAGACTTCCTATCTTGCTCGTTGAAATGTAAAGGTACTCAGATATTTACTTTTCTAAAGAAATTGTGTGGTTTAAAATAATAAACACACCTGACACTGACTTTCTGGAGAAACGACCTTAAAGCTGTTATATTTAAAGGTAGCAGCTGAATCAATATCACAAATTAAAATCTGACCTTACTAAAGCTGACAGGACTTTTGCCAGTGATTTTCAGTGGGGCCTAAACTTTCAGCCTGCATTTTCTGAAAGTTGCTCTTTATGAGCTGGGTTCAAATTGTCAGAAGTTTCGAAGGAAACCAGACATATCTTCTGCAATTCAGTGGGCAAAGGATTATCAAGGGGAAACTGCTTGTGCAAAACAATGATGGTAAAGACTTTCAGAGTCAGAGATTTCTCCTTCCCTATGATCAGACCAGATTAACTGTTGCTTTTCTTCCTTGAACTTGTCCAAAAATAGACTTGTTTGGTGTTGCTAGTACAATAATATGTTCCTTGAAGCAATGATATTATTGTGCTGCAATGGACTCCCAAATCAAAGCAGAATTCTACTCGGGCTGCTAGGATAATCTACAGACAGTAGGACAAACGAGCCAGGGAATTTCTCTCACCTGGAAAGCAAATAAGAAGCATGAAGGAGACTATTTGGGCAGACAGCAAATGAAAGCCCCTGCAATTGCTTTAACTCTACTGCATTTAGCCTCTGCAATTTCTTTTTTAACCTTAATATTACAGCTGTGTGATCTCTTGCAGACTCAAATTCTCAAGTTCATAGGTAAAAATAATTTCAGTGAGCCAAATCCTACACTTAGATATTTCAGAGGGAAATAGATATTTTTGGTTCTGCCCATCAATTTCTTTACTGTATCAAGTGTAACATGGCAGAAATGGAAATGCAAGCTGCCAAATCACTTACCCTTAATGGGGACACTGGACTGCTTTTAATTTGCCAAATCTGTGAGTCTAATATTCTTCTAATGTTGTCAGAGGGGCAGTAATGTCAAGAATTCAGCACCTATTGAAAGAGGTTAAAAAATAGTGAATGTTGAGTCTTAATAATAGATATCTGACATGTTTCATAAACATTTTTGTTCCCATAAAAAATGTTCTATCTAAATACAGAAGATACAGGATGGAAGTTAGGAATTTTATTCTTTTTCCTTTTTAAGGTTATATTAATTGTAATGAGTTTTGATGGGCTGCAGATGTGTGGTTCTTCTACAATCAATAAAAATAAAGGAATCTTTATCAATTTTCTTAATCCCTTCTTTGGAGGAAGAAAATAAAAGATATTAAATTGAGATTAAGCTGTATCTCTGCTGTTCCTACAGTGCCATACTTGCTTGTCTTTCCTAATGTGTCACCTTGAAACCATGACCCAGGCAGTGGAACATGGAAAGCAGGTACCCACTTATTCAATCCATCTATACAAATGTCCACAGAGTTTGCTATTTCTCTCAGCTGCCTTCTGAGAAAGCTGTAAGAAGCCATTTATAATTTTGACATGTATACTAAATTTTGACAAATATAATAAGTAATGGAAAGCACATTTGTAAATCCTGCTTTTTTTTTTTTTTTTTTTTTTGTCCCCTTTCAACTTTGACTTAAAACATTACAGGGCTTCTAAGATTCTTACAATACCATGCTTTTTCTTTCATGAGGGTGATTATGATCTGGCTGCCAAAGAAATGATAATGTGTGTTGGGTGACTTTGTGGGGTTTTTTAAGAGGAGGGCAGGGTTGAGGAGACAAGTGCTCAAGGGAAAAAGAGAAAAATGTTCCAGCATGAAACTGTTCCAACAATTTGCTCTAACATTAGTGATACTATCTCCTATCTGTAGATGGCAGTGATCTCCCACTGCCTGCTTCAGGAGGAAAGGGGGAATGGTGGTGGTGAAATCCTAAAATTAAAAACCACTGTGCTAAACAGATGTGGGGAAGAGAAGTCATGAGGTATGGGAAACTATATGCCTTATTGTATTTCATTCCTGTGATGAGATGTGTCATGCCACTGAGAATTTATTAAATTCTGTACCAAAGGATTTTGACAACAAATTCCAGAATATTGTGTTTTGAAATTTATCTATGATTAAAACCCTTTGTTGGCTTTCTGGACTTCTTGTACGCACCTTAAACCCATTTCATTACATTAAACAAGTTTATTCAAATAATACCTGCTGTTTTCCTCCCAAACCCCTCTGGGTACTTAGCTACCTCCTCCATCAGTTGTTCAGCAGCTCTATTACCCATTTGATTTTTAGCTGTTTTTCTCTTGACACTTGCATTTGTTTTCACTTTCATTCAAATAAAATGCAGTAAACAGTGTGTAAGTCTATCTGAAAATACTTCAATGAAGGGTGTGAAGATCACTGAAAGCAAAGAGTTTTTATTAATTTCAGTAGGCTTATGATCTTGCCTCACAAAATCTACCATGCTTGGTCACCAGCAGAGTGAATCTTCAAAATACAACATAAAGTCACTATTTTCTGTTATGGATTGTTTTATCTTAACAATTCTGCCTGAAGAATTTCAAAATATAACACTTTTCATAAAGATCAGACTATAAAAACTACATTTTTGAAGTTCTATTTCATGTGTCACATAGACTTCTAGCATCAGATTTAAAATGGAATCTAGACACACAAATGCAGATGAGGATCCTAAGAGGATTTCAAACACCATCTAAATAGCATTTTAAAATCTGCTTCTGAAGTTTATAAATATCAAGGAGATTTTGGGTATTGTGGGGCTGAAGATGCCTTCAATGCATGTGTATGCAAAGTGGACACAGAGAAGAACCTAAGCCAGTTACTTCTTATGAGCCATTTTTTTTAGTAGAAAGTGAATCACTGCAAAGAGGAAAAAAACCCAAAATATTAATCTGTTTCTAAGGCAGCTCAGCCTAGTGTAAATGGTATGAGCATTAGATACCTCAGAGTGACTTTGAGACATTCCTCAGCAAATCATGAGCAGCTATCTGTTTCAGCTCCTTCCATTTAACCCTAAGTCTCATTCCTTGCAGCTGAAAGAGGTTTTGCAATATCAGCCCAGCTCATCTGCAGCCACTGCTGTTTCACTGCAGTCGAGCAGAGGCTTGTCATTAGTATGACCAGTGGCAATTTTGACCTCTAGAGCAGAAAGCCAGCATAAATTACTGTGCATTGCCTAAATCCTTTTTGGACAGCTTAGCTGGGAGTTTTGTCCTGCTGCACAGGAATGTATCACATCCAGTATTCTCTGGAGCAAAAAGGACACACACTCCCCATCCCAATGGCAGGCTTTCCACACTTTCCAGTAGTAAGACAAAACCATCTACATGGCATCACTGTATTAAAGCTTTCTATACATGAATCCTACATTTTCTCCTCTGAATTTTGTCACCTCTTTCATACCATGCCAAATGGCTTTTCCTCTTCTTTACTGACCACTGAACTCTTCTGTTCTTTGAAAAGCAGCAGCAGTTTCTCTAAGGGATCTGTCATATTGCTAAACCCGCAGTTCTAAAATAAAATTGTTTTTTTAATGAGTGAATGGGTAATCTTTATATTCCATTGTCAGAAAAATAATCCATTAATCCTTTCCCAGTATGTAGTTTGAGAATATGCATTCTCATGGAATTGTGTATGGCTTTATTGCCTATTATTTACAGATCCACACATGCCTATATCCAGACTTGCCTTTCCCCTCACACCACTGGCAGGGCGTAGCACAGAAAATTAATTTTCTTAACATGTTTATATTATTCTCCCTCCAAAAAAGACTATTGTGAGACAGTAAATAAAACCTAGGTTTAATAGCTCCACTCATGCCCTAAATGCACACAGTAAGATCCCTTCTTTGGGAGTTTCCTTTGGTCACTTCACAAAAATGTCAACATCGGAATTTTGCAAAAAATCTCATTTACTAAGCTGTTGGCTCAGTTTGCTTTATATACACTTCCAAGAATCTTTGCAGTTTGAGCCCAAAGTGTGCAGGACTCAGTGTAATTCTCCCATAGCTTCCAGTGACACTTGCAGTGTTTCTGTCTACCCTTCCTCCCTTCTGCTTCTTCCAATCCTCATTCTTTTGCTCCCTCTCTTCATCTTTCTAATTCATTCCACATGCCCTTGAATATGTACCATGCAAGCTGCTGTTTTGCATTCAACATTTGTTTATCCTGGGACTTATCACAGTATCTGAGAATCTCATAACTTTCACAGATTTTTATCCTCCTGAAGCCTTTGTGAAACAAGGAAGTGTGTGTCAATTTACAGGTGGGGAGTGGTCACACTGCAGATTAAGTGAGGTGCTCAGAGCCCTGCTTAGCCGTGGGAGCTCTGTTCAAGTATTTCTTGGCTCCTGATCTGCTGTATAGATTGAACATTCCTGTCGAACTACATCTCCTGCAGTGCACCACAGTCTCCTTTCAAAGTGAGGACAGGCCATCACTCCAGCATTTTTGGCTTCTGGGAGATACAAACTGGATGGGGAGGCTCTTCTTACATTAGAACAGGGGCGTGAGACACAAATTCAGAAATTTCAGAAAATCCCAGTGCAACTTTTTCAAATCAAAATTAATGGATTGATAGAAAAGAGAATGTGTGTGGGAATGGGTTCAAATGTCTGACCTACATTTCCATTCCCCAAAACAAACCAAAGCACCCCAAAAAAACCAAGCAAAGCAGATACTTTACTCATAAACAGGTAATGATCTAAAAATACTGGCTTCTGAAGAAAATCCTGTAATGGCCCTAGTTGCATCATAGACTGGAAGAAAAGCACATATCTAAGATTTCATTAGAGTTATCTTGCCTTTCTCATTTCAGAGTATCTGCTCTAGATGTAGCCAGCATGCTTTTTGCAATAAAATTCACCTACCTGTACATCCACACAGTAAGTCTCTTAATGCTGGTTCTAAATTAATTTTTTTTGAGTTGTCAAAACATAGGACTGTGTATCCATGTTTTCCAACTCAAAGGGGAAGCTTCCAAAGCAGTGAAAGGAAGGCTCACATAAGGACTGAGGCTGGCAACATGTGAAATTTGGGTGCCAGGTTATTAAGTATTCTGATTTAGCCACGATGTGAAACTCCACAGTGAGCTCTAAAATAGCTTTGCTGATACTGAGATAGTGACCTCTGAGGCTTTCATGTGACTGTGCTGCCAATGGGTTGTCTGGTCCACCAGGGTGCCACTTTCCTTTGATTTATCTTTGAGTCTGAGGAATTTTTTTTTTTTCTGTAGTAAGAAAATCCTATTTCAAATTCATTATTAGAGCTGGCCCCAGTGGATAAATCCTAGTAACTAGATATTTATTTTCCATGGATATATGTACTGACTTTAAAAGAAGCCTCATGCAGATAGATGTCTGGTTTTCCTTATTAATTAAGGGAGTTGGGGAAGGGAAGAAAAAGAGGAATATATAATAGCTCACTTACCTGAGAAAAGCTGTGCAGCTGGGTGTGATCTGTTGTATAATTCAGAAAATATGCATCTAATCAATTGTACTTTCTTGGAACCTAAAAAAAAATTGGTTTATAGCAAACGTTGTCATACAAACTTGGTGATAAAATAAACATTCTGATTACTTCTGCACATTTGTGCAGCCCAAGTACAGTCACTATAAATGAAGTTTAAAAAATAAAGAGAAAGAACAGAAAATTAACAAATTAAATGTTTGTGTAAAAATACTCTGGTAGTGAGCCCGTATCTCCTATTCTTGGGATTCAAACTGCTTTGCCTAGTGAAAATGTTTCAAAACTGACATGCAGAAAGAGCCTGCATTCTGCTGCAAGCATAACTTCCACTGAACTGTGTAAAAAGAAGGCAAGATACAATGTCAACACTAAGAAGAAAAGGTTAAGTTACAGTCCTTGTAAATTTGATGGGTACTAAATAAGAAAGCCTTTTTTCAGTAAATCAGTTTAGTGATTTTTACTGTTCAGTATTAAAAACATTTCAGCAAAATCAAAAGTTTGTAGATCTATCACAGAACTGTGAAAGTAGCATTTCTACAGGCTACAAAAGATATTTTAAATCTTACCAGAAATCTCATCAGGGGACTTATTCTGCCTGCTGAAATTTTGCAGAAATGGGCTCTATCGCTTCTATGCCCAAATACCTAAAGTCACCCACAAAACTAGAGATGAATTTTAGTCTGTACTCAATGTTTTATGCAAAAGAGACAGTAAGGAGAGTAGTGTCACCTCCACTCTCCCAGCAATTCCAGCTGCTGACTGCACAGTCAGATGCTGTGCAAGGAGCTCAGCCCAGGTAGTTTCAAGAAGTGTGCTTCATGCTAAGCACTAACAAAAATAACCAGTGTTAGCTGTTCATACCCTGAATATAACACAAAGGCTATTGCACCTTATTGGATTTTTCTCCAAAACTTCCTCAAAAATTACCTTTTGCACAAAGGGAATCAGCAATGCAGCTGGTGTGCAAAGGCACTGAGCTAGGCTTGAGACGATGCCAGTTACTGCCATGATTGGCTTTTTCCTTATATTTTTACTCTCTGAGTAATCCTCTTTCTCAACATTTTTGTTCACCTATTTTTTGCTTCACATTTTCAGATACATAAATACATGGAAGCATTTTGCAGGTGTTCCAAGTGACTGACCTTTCTAACTCTTGGAGCATGTGCACTTAATTGAAAAGTTCTCCCCTCAAATATTTTCTCTAAACAATGGAAAAAATATCTATGTTAAACAGAACCCCATCCAGGTATGTGCATAAACTTGAGAAAAGAATGCAAGGCAGTTATTTATAAAAGAATGAAAATATTAGGTATTATTTATTTAGTGCCAACTATATTCTTGGTTCTTATCTGTTCTTACAAGCAGCACTCTGTTCATATATGGTACATGCAATTTGAAGCCACAGCAGCTGAGCTACAGTAATTTTGATATAATGGCAATGAAAAGATGCCAGCAAAGTACCTTTTATGTGTGAGTTAAACTTAGCTTTGGTTGACATTGTGCCCACTGCAAAACATACACAATACCTATAGGAATGATAAACAGAGCTTTCTCCAAAGCAAGATTTTGTTCCCTTCTGTTGTAACTTAGTTATTAATTTAGCGTATAATTTCATCTACCAATTCCTTATCTATCAAAGGGATGCATCAGGACTTCTCTGAGTCTTGTCCAGGCACATTTTAATGTCTTGTGAGAGGAGCTACCCTGCTACAGGTGTTGCTCCACCCCTGCTACTCCACAGCCCTAGTGAAGACTGGGTGCTCAGACTGTAACTGTTATATCCAACATAATATAAAACATTAATTTTATTATGGTAGCTGCAGGCATTAAGACTTTAAACAAGGAATAAAAAAGTACTACTGTTTGACATGTAAAGAATAGGAAGGAAAGAGTTCTGGAAATGTTTTAAAATACCTTAGTAATATTTTCTGAAGCTCTAGACGTATTTAATATGATCACATCTCTCTTTGAGTCTTGTAAGCTAACACCATCTTATTAACTTTTAATATATGAAAAATATGCACTATAGGAAATGTAATGTTACTAATGAGGTAAAGATCTCCCCCCTCACTGTTATTTCCTGTCCATCTCCGTGGTAAGTAACCATGTATCTTTGTATATGGACATGTACAAGATAAGTGAGATAGCTACTTACCCATCTCCAGTCCCAGTGGACCTCGATTAGCCAGTGGAAAGGCAGAGGCCACATCAAACCAACACTCTACAGAGCAAACCCAAAGAAGTGCATTAAGATTCTGCCCTTGTAATGCCAGCTAGTGAGATTTTCACACATGGGGAATACTGAATAGGACCTTCTAAAGCTAAAAGATCCTGCAATCACATTTTGTCCCATCAACTAGTAGTTCCTGCTAAGGTAAATACAGAGAAATCTGCAGTAAGAACATAGAGAAATACTCCCAGAAAATATCTCAGACTTTTAAATCACAGCAATACTCCCCTTGTTAAAAAGCAGATGAAATGTATTTGCTTGTTAAACACTGCATTCATAAAAGAAAACTTTTCTTTGCTGAGGATTGCACACAGATTTCAAGTACTCTTCTGCAAGCCAAATACAGACATCAATTTTTTTTCTGATATAAAATGCAACCCTTCAGCAACCTAATCAAAAGTTAGACTGCCAGATCCCAAATGATACTAAAAAAAAAGGGTCACATTAAATTTCTAAGGGTCATTATTAAAAACATGTGGAATGTTCCCTCCAGTACCTTTGGAATTTAATTGCACACTGTCTGGACACTCAGAGTATTCCTCTTAGGCAAGGAACAAAACATGCTGATGTTAGAGGCCACACTGAAAGCACACCCTTGCTTCCCCCTGCCCATCCTCTTGTTCCTGGCCCTCCCTACCCCTCTGGCCAAACCCTAAAGACAATCAGCACAAGAAATAGCATGATCGTGGAGGAGTGCTTGAAAGTACAGTTGAAACCAGATTTTCTCAAGAGTAAGAATAAAAACTCAAGAAAAAGCAGTTTAACTGACTGGTCCAAATTTAAACAAAACCCACTCAAAGCAGCAAACCAAGCAGAGCACACCAGGCTCTGAATTAAAGCCAATTCCTGTGAACTTCAGGTTAATCAATGGCTGACAGCAGCTCCACAGGGATTAGGAGCTCTACCTGCTACTAAACTGAGCAACCCTAAATGTAAACTCACTCAGCCCTTGAAGCCATGTTGAACATCTACTGGAGCATGACTCAAATCAATCCATAAAATTCCAGTAGAATTTGATTTAAAGGGGTTATTCAGATCTCCATGATACCTCCTCCTGTTCCAACTTCTCTGGAAAAGCTGATTCAATACAAAACTTGCAGCACTTCCATGAACTTTAGATTTCCTGACCTCCAGCAAGTGGGAGGCTTATTGCAGTTTCCCTGGGAGTCTAAAAACACATCCTTTTTTGGAGGGGCACAGTGAGCATTTTGTCACTATTCAAAGTGCAGTGCTGTCTGTGCTGAAATTTAGTTTCCATAAATGAAATAACATCTGACATGTGCCAAAAAAATCAGGGGATGTCCATCCATGCAATGTTACAGCATCCTTGCTCTGATTTACTGATGCTTAATTTCCTAAAATTAGCCTGTTGGAACTATCTAGAGGGGTATGGCATTAATTTATAAGCTCTAGTATACCTGCTCATAATTTATTTAAAAAACATTCCAATCATTTATTTTATAAATCAATTAGCTTCTACTGATTTCCTTCCAATTTACAGTGAAATATCTTCTGCCTGTTGTTATTCTGTTTATTTAAGTTGGGTAAATGTCCTTTAAATCTAGTTCTTATGCTGTAGGATGATGCCCTGAAATAATTTTTCAATAACAAATTTATTTTAAAAGTCCATTGAAAAGTTTAGTACTAGGATGATGAGAAATCAATTAGGGCCATGCTGATGAATTAGGAATTATTATTATCTTAGCTTTGCTTTGAAACAAACAGAAAGAATATGCAATCAAACAGATGAAAATACCATCCATAAGGAAAACAATTTAAAAAGGCAGAACTAGTACCAATGTACAGACTGTTCTGTGAAACTTCTGAGCTTAAGGAAACTCACTTGGATCTGGGTCACTGGGTTAGAAAGAACTGTGTTAGCAAAAGAAAAATTATTGTCTTTCTAATTTAGTATGCTAGACAACTAGGGGAATTGATTCCAATAAAATGTTTCTGATATCATATAGCATGGAGTTATGCACGCTGCAGCTAAAAGCAAGTTAAATTCTTAGCAAATAAACGGGGAGGAATGTAAATCTGTCCTCTATGCCATTCTTCTTCTGCCTGTGTACCACACAGTGGTAATTCTGCAAGGACATAATATACAAAATATATATATCTAGGCTTTGCAAGAGCACTACATAGAAACAATACATACAAAAAGTACAAATCAAATTTGCTTTTAATCTCCCTTTATGTTTCTTATTAAAAAAAGAGGAAAATTTGAAGACTTAAAAAATTAATGTAATGACATCTTAGAGAAAAATTAGCTTGCTATAAAAGACTCAATTAAACTTTAAAATATATAGCTAAAAGTCCTGAAATATTTTATGGTTTACCACCTAACATAAAACAACAACACAGAAAAACAACAGCAAACACACTCTGCTGCCTTAACAACCAAATCTGTTCATGTAAAATAAACCCATGCAATGAGTGCTACACTGCATTAATAGACATGAAAATCAACAAGTTCCCTCTTCTAGGCAAGAATTTCTTGTAGCTTCATGCTAAAATCTATTGCAAAGAAATTAATACTCCCAAAAGAAACTTCAGATGGCATAACAGTAGCATTGCAAGGGCATTTGAAATAGTCTGGAATGGAAATTTATTCCCAATGATAATACTGGGTATTCCTACTGCATGGAAGGCTTTGACTTGGATCACCTTGTATTTGGATCGTGTTTTACCTTGCAAGACTCTGATCTCACAGTGAATGATCACAAGCATTCCTAAGTGCTAAGGGTGATGTGAAATTTAACTCATCATTTAGTTGGGGAATATGATCCATATCTCATCAGTAAAGGGATAGAGATACCGACTGGTTAAAGGGTTTGACCTAGAAAATTCTTCAGAAATGGGTACTGAACATCTCTCAGGTTCCACAGCTGTGCCTTAACCAGATGCTGTGTGCCTGCCTGGTGTTCAGACCACACCTCACTGACAGGGTGTCACAGGACTGTTTTGTCCAGAGTTTCACCCTAAATACATGTGAAATTACAAGTAAAATTCGTAATTTTTGAGTCTGCAGAGACAATTTTGTAAGGCACCTTGCCTCAAAATTCCTTTCACTGATATTTAAGCTTTTTTTAATTTTTTCCCTAGAGGGGAAGATGATCCTTCTTCAATATAAATTGCTACACAGGAGAAAAACAATAATTTCTCTTTCTCTCTGTTTGAAATCACCTCTGCTTGGATATTCAGATACAACTACTATAAACTCACAGGCCTAAATAAAACTACTGATATATTTCAAACAAACTTGTAAAATTATTTAATGTTGCTTGTATAGACATGAAAATCAGATGCACACATAGTTCTTCTGCTCACTACAGGTGAAAGGCTGCAGATGGGTGTATGTTTTCAAGCACTCTCAGATTATAAAAAAAAACAAACAAAGATTTCAGCTCTCATTCGATCAAGTCTGCGACCAACAGGGTGAAACTGAAGGTATTCAATTTCTGCAAAGCTGCAGGGGCACAATCACTAATGAACAATCTGCTCCACCTTGGGCAGCTGGGAATTTTGTAGTAGCCCTCACCAGGGCCAGCATTTTTTATGATTTCTCTTTCCTTTGGTAAGGTCCTCAAAACTTTACGTATTTTGATATAAACCCAGTCCCTTCTGCATCATCTCACTTCTGAATCAGCCCCTCAAAGAACACTGCATTGGCAGTAGGTACTGTGCACAGAATAATCTTTGTTCTCTGCCATATGCCCCATGTGGTATTTTAAAAAATGACTGATTGCTGCATGATTGTTCTGTTTTCCCCTGTAGCTCTTGGGCTATATATCTTCAGGTGTGTTAAGGTACCCATGGTACAATGCCAGACTAAAATTTGCCTTAAACAAACTCCCAATAGCTCTGATATCACTTTTAATTTATATTATAATTTCTAAATTCTAGTTGTTCCCTTGTGACCTTTTCTTTTTCTTTTTTTTTTTTCCCACAAGCACATCTGGAGCTGAGAAGCAGTTCTGTGCAGGAAGCAACCATGTGTATTAAACGACACCCTTCTGTGGGACTTGTGTCTCAGTGCAATCTGAGCTCTTTACCCAGAGTGGCCAATTGAGTCCCACAGGTTCTGGGCAGTTCTTACTGTTTTACCTAAAGCAAAAAATTCCTGAGAGTCTCCACAAATCTGAACCGGCATCTGTTCTTTTCCTGTTGTTTCTTCTTTGAAAATATAAACAGAATGTTAATTACCTTGCTGTGATTTTATCCTGCTGCTCAGTTTGTTTCCTTTTAACTTCTGAATCTATTACCACCTGCCAATTTGTCTAATCCTCTATTCTGGCAGATGTAAGGTTTTAGCTGAGATTACTGCAATGATCCTGAAGGAAAATGAGCCATATTCCACCAGGTCAACAAGACTCAGAAAGACAAATCTGTTACAAACATTACTTCATCATTTGCAAGAATTGAAATCTACACACAGAAACTGATTTCATAATTTTGTTCATGGATGTATTCATTGACGATCTCTCACATGAAAGAAAGTCACAAGATATGTGCCTTCAATACTTTCAGTGTCCTTTTCATTTTTGTCATGTTTTGTTCTTAAATGAATAATAAAATAAAACTTTAAATAATTGGAGATTCTTCCCTAGTTCTCAGCACACACAGAAGAAGAAAGCTGAATCAGCGTTTTCACACGTGCTTAACTCCATAATTATGTGCTGTGCTAAATTAGAGAGCTGTGCTCAGGTTTCATATTACAAGGATTACTTTAATTCTATATGGGAAAAAAAAGAATATTTTACACTATATTTTAATAAATAATTAATATTAACCTGCATCTATTAAATAAAGGTTCAAACTTGCACAGTGCCGTAAGCTCCCACTGGATGGTGTTTATCGACTTGCAAAATCAGGACCTGGTACAATGGTATTTGGAGAGAGCTTCTGTTTCATACTGTGCCAGTTCAATATTGCTAACTACAGGTGTTTAAAAAGCATAAAGTGGTCCATCAAATATCAAAAGATTAGCTTATGCTTGCCAAATCTTAAAAAAATAAATAAATAAAATTTGGGCTCTGCTTATTTGCCTTCTGGTTTTTGATACTCCAGGGTTCAGCTGGCTCATGTTTTCATGTTTTATCTCTAACCATAAAGGCGAGAACTCTTTTTTGATGGAAGCTGAAGTTTGCATCTACTCACTAGCCTGCAGGAGCAGACTTTAGGAAAACATCAAATATCATTAACGCTCATGGGAAAATCGTGAAAATGGGCTATGCTGGTTGATAACTTACTAATTTACAAATTTTAGTAATAGGCATTGGTGCTTTGAACTACTGATGTGAATTAGCCAGGTTCTACAACTTACTTAATAGTCTGTGTTCCTTGTGGCATTGAAATTTCTGTGGCTTAGAAACCTACTCTACAACTGAACACAGAGCTGCTTGCCATGTGAATCTGGAACAGATTTGCTCATAAAACAGTGGGGGGTTTACATTTTATGCTGGAATAGAAACAGTATTTTAAGAGTAGATGGAGTATCTTTAGACTAGTTACTCCAGTTGCTTCAATAATGAAACTGCTGGTTTCCCCTCCTTTTACTGTTCTTTGCTTTCAACAAGAAGCTCCACAAGGTGCAATTTCATCCCATGGATTTTCATTGTTTGCTATTCCATGGATGAGACCTAGTCAGAAATGTTTTGTGAGCCATTTTCAGGACAGAACTGTAAAACCCTGAACATCTACATCTTTTGTTCTGTCTTAAATACAGGAGCTACTGAAACAAGGGAAATGGTGCAGATTTCTTGGAGGAATGACTAACTGAGGAGGCAAGAACTAATACACACTTGGGCTCTATTGCTAATATATCACAACATTGTTCCAGTAATAAACTTCTCCAAAGAATTAAGACTACAATTTGAAGGCTCATTCCCCTGTCATTTTTGCACTTGCCTAGATTAATTGCCTCAAGAACTGAAAACAAATAGAAAGATTTAAAAATTTTGGACCCATATTTTACCCTATGTGCTGTGACAAGAGTAACTGAGTTCTTTTCTTTCATAAACAACTTAGGGCTTTAATTGGCTGTTGGGTGACGTAGAAAATATAAAATCTCATTCTATACCTCATACCTTACAACCTATGAATCTCTCAGTTCAAACAAGACTGCCATGGTAATCACAAAACAAAATTAGCTGAGAATGAAAGGGAAACCTTTTTCTCACTATCTTTTAAAAATCTCTTGTGTTGCTCTGTAGGTATAGTAAGTAGAGAAGAACTACACATAAACCCACCTAATTCAAAAGTGGTGCTTTTATAAATTGAACTAATAATAACAAAAAGCATTTCAAATTATGAGTTAATTAAAGTCTAGATATTCTCTTTACTGTTGCATTCATTTTTACCCAATTTTAGGATTAACAAACTGCCATGCTCAAAATTACAATTGAGGTACCAGATCACTATTTATGTGCACTCATACTGTGACAGTGCTTTGTGAAGCAGTCTCACTATATATTCCTTACTGTTGGTGTAGCATATTTGTTTCTAATGGTCTGTAATTACTATTAGCAGCTGAATAAACAGAAAACTATTCATTCACCTAATAACATGCAAATATTTAGTATTTTAAATATTAAACATTCTAAGTATCAGTGACTGAAAACCCTGGTACATTCAGATCATGCAGAATTATTTCACTGAGGAATGAATAACCTTGCCTTCAATTCACCTAATTGCCTCTGCTGGACTCCCTGGCTTTGCAGCCAGACATCTTTAGTAAAATGTGCCATGGTCCATCACTGCAATCACACTGGAATTTCTGTTAATATCCAGCATCTTTTGTTGCTTATTTCATCCTATCCATGCTAACAGAATTATCAGTAATTTTATATGAATATTGAATTAGTAAGATTTATGCTTCCTTACAGTATTATAAAATCTACATTTATTACTATACATAACATTAAAAATCTACATTTATTATTATACATTATTTTAAAATCCACATTTGTTCTGAAATTAGGACACTTTAGAACACTTCTGTTTGCATGAAGTCAGCAGTAGCTTGGAATGGGCAGAATGCAGGTTTGAATTTTTGCTTTAGTACACGTTAATTACACAGGCATTTCCTGCACGAGGAATTACTCTCAGAAATACAGAGCTGTGTTTTGAAAGTCAGTATTTTTAAGAACTTGGTTTTTTGCTTTCTTAACCAAAAAGGAATTTTTTTCCTCAAAGTTTATTTATTGCTTTGGTTTTTTTACCCCCTGAAGTACATTCCCAAGATTTTGATTTTCAGTCTGGAGTCCTACTGGGTTTAGAATTTCACTGAATATTTGAGAAGTGTCCTGGCCAAGGAAGGCTTGCAGAACTAGACACTTTTAAGCATAGAAGTATTTTTAGTTGCAAATATTAAAAAAATGCACTCGCAGCTGTTCACACAGCAGTGATTGGAGTGGTTGGAGTACTGGAGAATGCTGATACCTTGATATGTTTTATGAGTGCAATGTAGCTGTGCTTCAGGCAGAAATACTTTAGAAGAATGAGGAAAAAGAACATGAAGGGAAACTGTTTAAATTTTTTAAAAATAGAGTTACTTTTTTGTTGTTTTTAAAAGGGACATAAATAATACTGGAGTTCATATACATATATACTGAAATGGAAATATATTTTCATTAGGGTACACTCTGCAATTCTGCTTTTATTAAAATTATCTCAAGTAAATGCCATCACATGAGAATTACATACAATACTGGCTTAAAACTAATTTTTATTTTTGTTTGGTTTTTTTTTATCACACTGCTCATGATGATTAAGCTGTCAATTGATTGAAAAATGCATGTATGAACATAGAAAAAACTAGATTTTCCAGGGGGCTTAGAGAATTTAATCTGCATGTCTACTTGCCCTCTTCCACTTTGACCCATCTGAAAGGAGCACCTGCATTTCAGCATAAATGGGTTCTACCAAAACCCACCCAACCCCACAGCAGCCTCGTTGTGCATCTGATCAGCGTCCCACCTAGCCCAGCAGCCAGAAAAGCCAGTATTGACTACAGGGTTTTGAAGCCAAGCAATTGATTTCGGTCTGCAAACTGAACTGAAGCTGGCAGTTTCCATCAGTCTTAGAAAATCTGGTTTCAGACTTTAGAGATTTAAGACAGCAGTTGGTTCAGAGAAATTTGTTAACTTTTGGGTACTTTACACAAATAGATGTCTCAAGTTTAATCTATTTTTACTTTTTTTCTTTGATTTCTGCAATATCTGCTTGGAAGAAATCATGACAGCCAAGACTGAGCACTGATACTAATTAATAACTTGCAATGCAATATATATCAAGCACTGCATTTAAAGAAAATCTTCTGGTTATTTGCTTTTATTTCAGGAAGAGAACACATAAAATAACTGAACCCTGTAAATAAAATAAAATTATAAATTAAGATAAAATACCACCCTTTTTCTTTTTCTCTATAGCCTCATGCATTCCTTTCAAACATGAAATAACTTCTGAAGGAAGGATGGCTGTGGTGAAAATCAATATTTTTCCTCTAGCTGAGCCTACTTCAGAGAAAAGTCAGATCCTGCCTATGCCCTCTGCTTGCATCTAAAAATTTTAGGTTTCATTCCCTGTGGTAACTATCATAACTATACGGCTACTTCATACAGTATATATTGACTTTGTAAACTGTGGTTGTTCTGTGGTGTGGGGATCAGTATTCTGGACTGAGCATTCAAGTGTGGAAACAGGAAAATTCTGACATGTTTTTAGATGCATCCTTACTCATGCTCTTTGTAAGACTTCCTACATATCCCTGGATAGAAAATCAATGGTTACGTATGAAGTATCTGTGGTTACCTATTGGAAAGCAGCAATATGCTTCTTGAGCTTGTGAAAGAATCTTGGCTTTCTTATTTAGCAGTGAAGGACTGCAAAAAACAAAAATAAAGTTGACTAAAGAATATCATAATCCTTAGTTTATTGCAAGAAGCACCAAAAGACACAATGAGCAGGAAGTGAAGACCTACATACAAACCAAGCAGAAAGGTTTGCCTTTGAGCAGAGCAGAATCTACTGCTTCTGCAAAAGAAGAAAAAGATAATGAGGTAAAATAAGTGAAGATGAAAGAAAAGTGACTGTAGACAAGAAGAAAATTAGAGAGAAGAAAGGTATTTATAAACAAGAATTAATAAGCCTCAGAACTTAATATAAGCTATGAACAGTGTTTGCACAATTCTAAGTTTTAAAAAAATCATTAAACAATATAATAAATTTTCAGTAGAACATTAGTTAGGAACAGGGCCTCATATAATTACCAAACAAGAGATGATTTCCTGCTCCAAAGAGCTTTCTAACTAAGTTTCAGTCAAAAAAGTCAGACAAAAATATATTGCTAAGTGGTCAGTTGGGTTTGTTTAAAGTTCTTAAATCATACTGGTCTTAGCATCTGCAGGTTATCATGTACCTCACATAGAATTGTCACAGAGTTGGCAATTATTGCTTTGTAAAACAAGGTCTATTCCCTCACATTTCAGAAGTAAAAACAAAGCAGAGGATGTGCCCTTACAAGGCTGTAGTGTCTAGTTGAGGAATCACATCCTAATAAACATGATAGGCCAGATTCTGCCCCTGGTTATGTGCCTTTGTCAACCCACTGACAACATTAACTACAAAATAATATAAAGTGACACAGGGATTAAGCATTTTTACAGCTTAGAAAGCAGTGAGCTCACCTTAGAACATCCAGGTATTCTAGGCTTAATGTACTTACATCTTGCAGCTGCAAAATGTTCTTTCAGTAGAGGATACACATTACACAGCATGCAGGTGGCAGTCAGATCCTATCACTATTGTAAAAGCAGTTTATTAAGCATACACAGTGTGACAGGGCAATGGAAGATAGCCAGGAATTTGATCTTACCTGGTGCTCTGTGCTGCTGCTTCACGGTCTCTTGCCATGCTCAGAAGTCCTATGCTTTGTATTTGCTTCAGGCCTAGAGCGTCAAAGTGTATCAGTTCTTTTACAAAGCCACACAGCATCAGTATGACATGTGAAACTAGCCAGTTCTGCAGCTCTTTACACTTCAAATGTTTTCATGATATTGAGCCTTACAAGAAGAAATGTCAACCCAGCCTGATCTTTAAGCCTTTCACCATTGAATCAACACACGTATGTCACAGATATTTAACAGTAACTGTAGAGATGGATGAATGAGTTTGTGGAAAATCCTGACCCAGCATGCATTTGCTCCAAAAGCCCTCCCAACCCTCTCTCAAGTTCCTGTCACATCAGTGGAGATCTTATTTCTATGTTACTCCTTACTAATTTCCTGGTCATCATGCTGCTTGCTGCTGATGCAGTAAAACCACATCCATCATCATAATCAAACCCTTTAGCTGAGCCTACACAGCTTAATTATGAACCTTCATTTTGGTAAGGTAGATAAGCAAATACCTACTGTAAGGAACAAGAGGCATCTGCTGAAACAAGCAGCACATGCTAGAAGTAAAGAATGTGCCTAAATACTCTGCTGTATTTTTAATCTTATATAACAAGCCGTTTTTTCACAGAAAGTAGATTACCTCTGTAAAGGAGGCAAGAAGAGGAGTCATGTGTTTTGGGAAGCATGGGCCATCAGTGTACCTGCTGTCATTTCTCTACATTCTCTATTTTAATAATCCATATCTTCCTTTTTCCACTACATTTTTCCCCCTCAGGTTTTCTTCCCCTTTATTTCCTGCTTCTCTCCTTTTGCTTGCACACTCCAGATCTATAAGGACTTTGCTTCATCACTGTCTTGTACAGAATTAATTTAGTACTTATCCATTATTTTGTGTTGTTCTGCTTTAAATGTCGGAGTTCCATTGTCCAAGCAGGAGCAGATGAGCTGTGTGAATGCTGGCGAGCACTTTGCTCTCTGTGGCTGACAGGGTATAAAGCCTGTCACTCTTAATTGCCACCACAGACGACCTTTCAGCCTGAGTTTTGAAGTTCAATCATGAGCTATATGGTATTTCCCAAGCTATTTGCACATGTTTTAACTGAAGGCTCTGTGTGTGTGTATGCTGCCACGGGTCATTACACAAAGTGAAACCACCAGCTTGTGTGTCGTAGGCCACCAAACAGCCACCAGCTGATAACGACTCAGTTATTACTAACCAGGGTCAAATTCATGCCAGTGACCGAGGAGAAAAGGGCTCCATATCTCATTGCTAACATTCTGAGCTCTCTAGTCCCTCTGACCACTGCATTCAGGTCTTTAAGTTAAAAAAAAAAAATTAAAAAAAAAAAAAATTGGGAAACGAAGCCAGGTATTTCAGTAAAATGCATATGTGGTATATGACCACATTAAACACCATCCAGAGAGTGAAATTCTTCCACTCACAATCTGATAATGCATTCTCAGCACACAGATACCTTCTTATACAAAACAGCTAAAAAACTATCAACTAGGAATTAGTATGATGGAGAAGCATCTCCAGCCCGTTGAGTGAATAACAGACATTTAGAGGAATCCCAAAATACTTTTTTACTTGATAGCCCCTAACTTTTCTAAGTGAGTCACTCTGGTGTGCTCAGTAAATAGAAAAGATTCACACAAGTGTCTCAAGTGCACTTTAACAGAAGAAAAGGCATTTCAAAGTCTTCATTAACTCATACCAAGATGAACTGTAAAGTTTAAAGACATTTCTTTTTCTTAAATCCTAAGACATTCATGAAGTACATTTGCAAATATCAAAATAGGATCCCATTATTCAAAATGGAATGTTAAATTATTTTTCTCCATTTCAGGTTCTTGTGCAATATTTTTGTTTTCTATTTTGGGATTGTAAGTAACTGTTCTAACGTCTCAGGATATTTAGACAGAAAGGACTTAAATCTGCAGGATACCTTTAATGTTATAGTGATCCAGGAAAGAAATTGCAAAAGCATGCTTCAATTCAGTTAAATTGCTGATTGCCAGAACACATTTTAGGATTTAGTTCTAACAGATCTAGGAATTTGAGGTCTTTAAAGCCTAACTAATTTAAATAATGTATACACTCAGCTCTTTACTTTCCTTAAGATGATAAATAGTACAAAATCATGAACTCTTAAGTTCTTTCCCACGTTATCTGTACTACATATAAAATATTTCTAATGTAAATGGCCTAAAGTTGACAAGATACTCATTAAAGTAGGAGAACTCATAGCCCCTAGCATAGCAGTTATGCTACCCTCGTATTTTTTGAAATACTAATCCCAAACTCAGGGTTGGTATATAAGTAGAGAAATTAATTTTTAATATTTTAGTTTACTATAGATTTGCATCATTTGGTTCATGAAGAGCACATTATTCAGCTATTTATTTGGGCTTTTAGATGTATTCCTTCTGTAGCAGGCTATTAGCTACCTTCAATGCAAAAAAATGTGTTGAAATATTGTGTCCAAATTAGTTTGCCTGAAAGGGAGTGGGAGGGGAAGAGTGATAGTAAGAAAACCCTTGTGAGTGTAGTTCTAGGCATGATAGCAGCCTTGCCAAATCCAGGTGTTCAAAAACCAGAAGACAGTTCCCAAAACACAAAATTGGATCAAACATCACAAGATTAATATCTGTTTGTTTTTCTTTTGATTTACTTTATGGCTTCTGAGATTTAATTTTTAAATGAAAGCGGAGATTCTTACCTAACCACAAAATTTTGGAAGCTGTGAGTTAAAGAAGAAAATTATACTGAGAAGTTCATCTGCTCCTGCTTTTGCTCGCCTTCTGTTGCTCAAGATCTACACTAGAACTGCAAGGAAGGGACTGCATGAGCCTTTTCACCAGAGCTGCACCAGCTGGACTCCCCAGCACACTGTGAACCTCTGGGCTGCCAGTTAATGTAGCATCAAGCCTGCTTTGTGTAGAGGAAGTGATGCAAATGAAAATTAATGGCCCAGTGAGTCCACTAGCAGTAGCACATCCTGATCTAGTGTGATTATTTGAGTTATAATAGTATAATAATAGATAACATAATTATAATAAGTGTGATTACTCAGATTATTCAGAGATTCCATTGTATTTCTTCTGTAAAGGACAGTCTGTGAACTCTGAGTCTAAATTTCATACATTTGAATGATTTTGCCTCTACATAAACTAAGCTGAAGGAATAGATACATGAAATCTCAGAGACTTCCCATGAGTTCAATATATGCACCCACAAGTTTGTGATCTGCCTAAGAGGGTTCCACTGCACATCTCCACAATGTCAAAATTTCCCCTGGATGCTGGTGCAATTAGCCTTAAAGACTGCTCCAGATTCAAAGTCATTTCCATGATGCAGAATGTGGAAGGAGAGGCAATGTGAATATGCTGACACAAGCAGGTCTCCTTGACCCTTTCCTGGGATAGCATTATTTACAGCGTTTAGGAAGCTATCTGATCTCTGAATCTGTTTGTCTCCTTCAGTCTAGTGAGTACACACCTAAACAGTGCACTAGTCTAGTCTGGCACTCAGAAAGCATTACTTTGTTCCTAACCTGATCATCCCAAGCTTATGCAACTCTGTTTTCTGTCTTTCCCACTAACTTTTGAATTGATTGGCCAATGTCAAATAAATTCGATAGAAGAGCAGTGATCTCAGAGATACTAAGTCCTACCCAGCTACATGAAAACTGATGACTAGATAGATGACTGGCCTCATCAAGAGAAAAACTGCAACATGAACTTAAAAGTTCTGTTTTGTCTGGCTCACCAGCTGGACAATCAACACACAAGCAGCCACAGGACATGCTGCCTCTTGCCCAGCAAGTAATTAGGTACAACAATGAGACCTCAGGATACTGTGTACGGACAGCAAGAGAGGACAAGAAAGCACAGGTGGAATATTTGAGGTCCTGGATAGAAGAATCATAAGGTACATAAGAGGAAGCAGCTGATATTACTATCGTGGAGCCTCACAGAGACTCCTCAGATTGAAAGACAAAAGTGTAGGTGTTGACTCATGACAACATTCTTCATCACCAGGAAGGTGTGTAGTTGGTGCTTATCAATAATGTGCAACTCTTCCTTTCTGATTTTTAAGACAAGAATGCATATCTGAAAATCAGATCTGTTAGCTGCTCAGTCAGAAGTCAGTGCATCTATATCCAGCTGCAGAAAACAAAGATGGCACTAGTGAGAGCTAAGACAATACCCTCCACAAAACATTATAGCCTAAACCAGGGATTTTCCACAGTGCACTTCAAAGGCAAATCCTGCACTGACCATGCTATGTCAGCCCTGCTACAAACTGTACCATAGCAAAGAGGTCACCAAGAACAGGACTGGAATTTAGAACATTTTGCAACTGCAAAATAGGAACTTTCCACTGGCATTCACTGTGTTGGACATCATATACACAGGTGGCATAAGTTACCTTCTAGGTTAAACAGATGCTTGAAGCTGCAATAAACCACCCATCTGCATATTTTAAGAGAATCAAACAGAGTGTACCTGAAGATCATAGAGCCATAATGTTCTGTGATAATATATATGTTAACACTATGGAACTTAATAGCTCTTCAGCAATGTGACTTATTAAGGTATTTGTTGTATAAACTAAATACAGGAGTCACAAAGAGAAAAATAAATTTCCCACCTCAACTATTAATGCACTGTGCATTTTCATATTATTCTTTACTCTCTGACAACTGTGGATATTCTTATCATGACCTCAAGTTAGTTTTCAGTGTGCTGAACAGAACTGAGGAAAATGTGCTAAGATCACAAAGGTGAAGTTACATTTCCAGTTGTTACCCTGTCTTATCTAAAGCTTCAACAAATGCTTCCCAATACAACAAGGAAAAATTTTGAACTGTATTCTTTTCTTTGCCCAAAGATCCCAGGATGCAGATGAACTGCAATATGAAGTACAGAGCCATCATAAAGGAAATAGTGATGCATGGGGTTTCTTCTGAAAATAATTCCACTGATTTTGAGTGGGGCACCCAAGTACAAAACTGGGTACCGTAGTCTCTGAGTGCTCTTGTAAAACATTTCTGATACACGTCATGCTTTGGTAGACCCATTATACTACATGATTAAACAACAGGGATAATTTTCTTATGATGACTTAAAAAAGGTTGTTATCATGCTATTTTCTCCATGTAGAAGGAAAGAAATGACTGTACAAATACTTCAGCATACAGTAAGAGAATAAAGGCAGGAGTTTTGATCTACATCTCTGACTCATGTACATGATTTCATTAACCTCAGTGGACTCATTCACCTCTGTTTTCAGAGTAAAAACTATTCTCAGTGAAAGATGAGTCTGCAAATGGTAACATTTCCCCAAAGTCGTGGCTGACAAAAGCCATTTCATTGTCTGGTATATATTAGAGTGCCGCTAGGGTTGCTGTGAATTCAATCCCTCTACCTACAACCATCAAAGGACTGATGCCCCAGCTGGAGGTCAACAGCCATGCATAGCAGTGACACTGCTGGAAATGCTGTACAGGAAAAATTCTTACACAAGAGAAATCAACATCTGGAGGTACAAACTCTCTGGTCCTTTGTACCCCTGGAACAGCACATTCTGCTCATAGTTCTTGAGCAGGAATTAGCCCCTGATTAATTTATCCATCACAGTATTTCTAGTGGGTTCATCAACAAGATAACTTGTTAAGAAGTGCTTAACTGCTTATTCAGTTGAGCATTATTATTGACATCAGCATTTCTCATGGATCTTTCAGTGAATTTACAATTAACCAGTCCTCAGCTTGAATCCACAAAATCTTGGCATGTACCAATAGAAATGGGGAACAGTTCAAAATCAACAACATGAAACAAATATCACTACAGTGCACAAAAATCTATATTTTCCCAGAGCAGAACAAAGAGCATAACCTACATGTTTCTTTTTATAGTCCATTAAGTTATATTTACTGAATTTCCCTATAATAAAAATATAAAAAATATCTGGTAACACTTTCCCTAATAAACAGCAGTGCCCTCAAGAGTCTTTAATAAATTCAATACCTGTAACAAACTTGAGAAAACTAATCATGCTATAACTTAAACACTAGTGGCATCAGTCACTTCAGAACTGGTTTGCAGCAAAAGCATCTCCTCAAAGCATGGACCACCACAACTCCCACTGAGCTCAGTAAGGTTGGCACAGTTTTAAAACTTTTGTGTATGTGTAGGAGAAAAATAGACCAGTCTAACCCACCCATAGCTTATATATTGTTTTCTTGAAAAAAGTTCAGCTCACACAAATAAACGTTTAAATTTGCAGGCTCTTTTCTAAACTGTATTAAAGCAGATCATATTCTGACATATTTGCTCTTGGTGCTTCCTGATCCTTGAGCGCTATTTTTGATATGCAGCTGCAGATTTCATTTATGCAACCTCAGTGTTTTGGGTTTGCATTAATGAAAGCTGTTAGAAGTAATCACCTGCCTTTTGCTTTTCTACATCTTGATCTTGTAGATTATCAGCATGAAAGAGAAAACATTGACACAGAACTACTGATGCAAGTGATTTTTGTCATAAAGTGCTTTTTGTCAAGAGCCATCGATCTCTTTCTCTGCTATGAATTCCTGTTGCTTTCTAGATTGTGACAATCAGGGCTTGTCAGGACTATCCCATGTATAAAATATTTGTGCCAGCTGGCAGTATAAACCAACATAGCTCATTGTGAAAATGTTTTGCCTGGATTTTTAAATCAGATCTAGGGTTAAACTAAAGATTGTACCAACTGTATGTCTTAAATCCATTCATTCCATCTGACCTGCAAGTACACATCTGCTGCATGTTAGCCTTACCCTGCTGTCTGACAGTGGCACACATTTGAATCCTCATCATTTTGATTAAAGACTTGGTTTTGTTAGGATGTCATGTACAGTATATCAAAGGAGATCAGTAACCAGTCTGAAAGTCAGATGACAAAGAAAACAATCAGCACATGCACAGTTAAGCAGAGTTTCATGAAAAGAAGGCTTAACATAATGAGTCATAATTTGGAAAAGTGTCTGTAAGTGGTCTCAGTACTCCAAGCTCACAGTGGACAGTTTAGGATTTTAGAAACGGTTACTAAGTACAGACAATTACAAGAGGTGTGCTGTCATGGGCTCTGTATACTCTGAGTACAAATTGGTTACCTCAGATCATCAAATTGTACAACATTCAGATTTAGGACAGGCAAAGCACAATAGATTTCAAAACATTTGGTAATAATCTTTTGTAAGTTTTGGAGATTTATCCAGCTGCTCAGTAAATTAATGTAGAATAGAAAACCACCTTTCCTTTAATCAATGGATAATGAAGAGCATTTGTCTCTTACTTGTAAGAGTATCTAAAATACTAACTCTGGTGTTGTTTAGTGAAAATATGATTTTTTGCCTATCACATTAAAAAAACCTGCTGGTCAGCCTTCCTGACTGATTTCTGGTTTAAATATCCTAACCTATTATGTTTCCTATTTGTGTTTATTAGTGTATATGTAAGTGTATCTGTGTCTGTGTGTCAAGATCATTATTAATCATAGTAATGGCGGGGGGAAAAAAGAAAACTTCTAAGCCCACTGGAAGAGCAATAGTGTTCCAGTAAGTTCAAGGTCTGCTAGGATTAAGGTTTGGCTGATCTGAGCCACCTGTTCTTCAAGTGAATACAAAAAGATGTGAGTGTAGTTCCTGAAGACGAGAGCATGGATTAGCTGGTCTTAGGAAAAGACAAATCCAGATATTTGCTGAGCAGAAATGGTCAGTGTTAGCTGCCAATCCTACCAAAACAAAGTTTAAGGTCTGCTGTTTGTAACACTTCCTTTGATGGTTACCTCTCTACATGTCTTTATCTGGTATTTAAAAGGTAACAACTATTTATGTAAGCTTTTTATATACAGATACTCTTTTTTTCTCAAGGAATACAGGATAATTTGTTAGAAATCTTTCAGCTAACTTAAAAATTTTATTATTAAATGAACTCAATTGTTTTTAAAACAGAATTCAGTTTTTTTTAAATGATTCACCAGTCCTTTTGTTTATATCACTCCAGGATTTCACAAGTGAGTAATTCATAATCACTTGAGCTGTCCACTGAAGGATCAGGCTTCCATCCAGTGTACATATGGCACTTGTGCCTTCAGGCTTAGGGTTTTAAAGCCTGTAAAGAAATGCAGTCAGGCATAACGTGGACTACCTGTGACCGAGAAACATGTGCTCATTAAAGAGCACCTCTGCAGGAGAGGAGCAGCACAGAGGCTGGGAAAGCTGCAGCAGGGTGGATTTCCTTGGATCACTGTGCTAAATGCATTTGGAAGGCAAAAAAACACAAGCAGAAAGATATTACAGGAATACTCCTACTAACTGGGAAACGTTGATCTTGAACATATGATCAATGTATTTCCCAGGTTTCCTTTTAAAATCATCTGTGTTCTTTTAATGCACTTAAAGGCATCCTGTGTTGTATCTTCTGCACTGACGCCACCAGAAAATTTTCCTTGGTATGCCAGTATTTGTGCATGATCTTCAGCAGGAAGCTCTCCTTTGGTCTCCTAAGCCATGTGCTATTTATTATAGAACTAGGATAGCAGCTGATATTTTCCCAAGCAATTATGTGAATGGGGACCACAAGCTCTTTTGACTTTCAGTAAAGCTCACCTGAAACATTTAAATATTTTGAAAATTTCAGCAACTGAGTTTTGAAAAAGCTTTTAAAATAACATGAACACAATTCTGTAGCTAATCTTTATGAAATAAATATTTGAATTATTTTTGATACTCAATCCCTCTGTATTTTAGGCTATAAGCAAAGATAACTTTTACTTACCAATTTGAGTTCACAAGGATTTTTAAACATTAATTTACTAAGACAGTAATAGTTTCACTGTGATTTCCTTGTAAGGACTTACTGAAAATCTTCACAGTCATAAGAAAATTGAATTACTATATTGCTGAGATACCCATATCATAAGTGATTTTGACTTGTCTTGTACCTTCCACTGCCTTAAAAAACACTCAATGATCTTATCAGACCAGAGTCCACTGATTAATAGGATGGCTGTAGTAACTTATTTTTCTGTTAGTGCTTGTTTAAGCTCTGTTAGATCATTCTCTCTTCAGTCACTGGATTAAACATTGGGAAAAGACAAATTGCTTTTATTCAGCATAGTTTTCTTTACTGAACATTGCAAAAGAGTTAAGGTGATCTTTATTGCAATGGACAGCATCAAAAATTATAATACAGTTTAGGCTCTTATTCACTGTACATTCATTAGCACTTTTCCCTTCCTCCTCAAGTTTTTGTTTCTTCATAGTGACCACAATCAGATGTCTGAAATACTCCTCCAACATACATCCTCCCTCAACATTGTTTTTTTCAGGATTTTCCTTTCCCATGCTGTTTGACAGGTTTTGTAGAGAATATATTTTTATATGTAAGATATTTTAAAATATCATTGAAATCTATTAAAGGGATTTTGCTGTACTAATAGATAAATCACAGGTTTATAGTAACAGTACATTTTTAGGACAATCCACAGATGCAACATCAAATTTGTGTTCAGTTTCAGTGATGCACAAGAAGCATGTGCTCATATTCTTTAGCTATCTTGCAAGCTACTTTCTTTATATCCCTGTAGAACAAGTAGTACCATGGCTATACACGTAACATCAAAAGCTTTCCCTCAAAAAGCAGCACAGAGTAGTTCCATTTAAAAAATGAGAGGATGAATCAAGCCTCCCTCATTATTTCTGGGAGATCTGTCACATCTATTTCCATTAAAAGAACACTAGAACATGAAAATGAGCCTACTGAGCCACATCAAGAGTCTCTCCTGCCCTGTATCCTACCTTGTACACAAATGGATGCCTAGGGAAGAGTAGCAATGAGACAATGAGACAAACTCCAGAACACAACACAGTCTCAATGCTACTGATGTACTGCATCTGAGGGCAAATCTTTGCTTAGTTCCTTTCTCAGTGAGCATTGCTATTTACATTAAATCTTCTATTTTCTTCCAGTTTCTACAGTTTCACAGCTTTTTGCTTTAGCAAATTGTAAATTGTTTTAGGAAATTAAGTTCCTACAACAATAAAAGTCCATTTTTATCATTAGCAAAGCAGACTGATACTTGCAGAAACTAAGAACTTTGCAAACACAAAATTAACTCCACAGCATTGTGAGATAATATGCATCTATAAAATGCAGTTTTCCAATTTTCTCTCTTTTGTCTCACTTAGGAAAAAACCAGAACATTTCAGTAGCAAGTTTATGGAAGCCCTGTTACGACAAGAGGCTTTCAAAGGTACATGCTGGTTCTCGTACCTGGTGCTCAGCCAGCAGATGGGGCTATTAAAGTCACAGGAATGAACCAGAGAAACACTGTAATTTGCAAAATTAATGAAAGTCTCTGAGTACTAAAGGTCAGAATAAAGTATACTTTACAGCTTAGAAGAGATCCAAATGCAGTCAATGGTACAATAATTTACTGTATTTTTTTCTAATGTGTACATGTGCTGGACAGTGAACCAAAGGTACTGTGCATATTAATTTCTTTGGAATGGGTGCAATTTCATTGCATGTGATGAGGCCCACTTATATCAATGTGACACTTCTGAGGTAAGATCAAAAAAAAAAAACCAACCCCAAAAACGTGTCATAAATGCACACCAAGTACTAAATCAGCATAATTTCAGTGTCTTGAATTGCCATGGGAATAGCTGAGTTCCCATCAAGTTAAGTCTTGCAGAGGTAGCAGTCATGCTTCTCTTTTTCTAATGGTGCTACCATCACTCCCTTCCCCGTTGACTATTGTTCATGTATAATTACAATGTGCCTGCAGAAATCCCATTAAGTGTCTAGCTTTTGTTTGTAAATTATATGTATCGTAAGCTTTATGAACTGATTTGTGTGTTAAAAATTCACAGAAGAATTCCAAGTCAAGAGCCTTAGAGTATTATTTTTCAGTAAATGAAAATAGCATGTCAGTATTTTAAAATGGAGATTTGGGCCCTTTTCTCCAGCTCAACTGAAACTGCCTTTCAAATATTACAAAGGAAAAATGGGCATTGCCCAAAGGCTGTCTGTTTGCAAGCAGCACAGCCAGTGAGCAATTTATTTATTAAGGGCACAGCAAACATGTCATTCAGCTGTACACTTTGCCCAAATCTAAACACAAAGATGCTGCTGTAGATCTTAAATTCTTGAATTGCTCTTCATCCTATCAAAATATATTGCTAGAGTACACTTTTTAATCAAAATTGATCTGAAAAGTGATAAAAGCAGAAGGAAGTTTCTTGTTTAAAAATAAAATTTAATCCGCTCAGAGATCTGAACTCACATAGGATGCTGAAGAAAAGCATTAAAAAGAAAGCAGCCAAGGAGAAATGAAGGGATATATTTCATAAAGTGTGAGGTCACCCTGCTGTCTCAGCAATCTTGTCTGTCTCTTTTTATCACTGTACTTAGGTATTACTTTTCCACATATTTTATGTCTGGAAGGTTAGGATTAATATTTGCTGAAGGGTGTAGGGCCTACCAAACATTCAGACTGCCCAGCTTCGCAGTAGTCTGCAACTGAGATTTGGACTTTTATAAAATTTAAGCTATCAAAACTGCTACCTGATTTCTTAAATGGCAAGGAATACACATGACAATTTTAAACTTAGCTGCTAATGGCTTTCCCTTACGTGAGTCTCAAAACATTTGGCTTTTATACATCAATTAGTCTTTGTATATTGAGATGAAGAATTACATCCAATAAATCTGGAATTAGTACATTATTAGGCATAAGACGAAACCCTGGCTTTACTGTAGTGCTCTAAATTTTACCTCACTCTAGAGCTGAGAAACATGGAAATGCTAGCACTGGTACATCAAAGCATTGGAAAAATTTAATCAACGGCACCTTCAAGCTATTATGCATATCAAGTGGCAAGATAAAATCATGAATAACAAAGTTCTGCAAAGTGGTTGCACAAACAGTGTTGAAGCAATCTTATAAAAGCGTATTTCTGCTGGACTGGACATGTCCTTTGCATGGAGGACACCAAGCTCCCAAAGGAAAGAACGTGTAGTAAACTTTTAATGTGTGAAAGATCAAGAGACCAACTCAGGCAGAAGTAAAAAGATGCCCTGAAAAAAAGAAAAATTACCCTCTCCCATTGTGACACAGGTAGCAACACATGTGGCAAACAAAACATGTTGGCGAGACCCATTAACATCTGCGGCAGAAAGCTTGGAAGAAAGACATGCAAGCCAAGAGGAGAATAGGGTAACTGGCAAGCAGAGAGAGTGTGAGAGTGGGAGCACGTGCAGAGAAACTGCAGAAACAGCCAGGAAAAACGATCCCAACGTACGGAAGCTGATGTCACACAAGCTCGTGCTTCTTTCGTCTTCAGAACAACAGGCACCAACCAACGATGACAAACTCACATTTGGACCTTCATGCCAACCCTTAATCTGGTGCAGCAGCTAATGTTATTCTTGGAGCTAGACAGAGTGTTGCCTAAACAGCAGTAACCTAAAAGAGTGTGTTCACTTCAGCTCCATTAAAAAATGTGGGTGGGGTGAAATACATGGGAAAGAAGCAATCATGAAAGCGATCCATAAGGAAGTTCATTGCATGCTTCTAAAAGGGTTTGGCAATAAGCAATCGGGGATTTTTTGATCAGGGAAAGGTCCTTGTACTAAAAAAAAAAGAGAGAGACCATTTATTACAGTAGATTTGAGAGAGAAAGGGTTCCAAGGCATCCATTTTTATAAAAGAAATAATCTAATTTTTGTATTTTCTCCTTTTCCCCTGGCAATGTCTGCTCCAATTCTTTGTTGCTGAGCTTAGGAGACTCTTACTTTCACAGGAGACATGAAAGAAGGACATTAAGTTCACGTCACATCTGTGAACATGTTGCCATGTCAACAGGCAGTACTTTGTGGCTTAATTATTGATTGACTCATGTTCCTTTAGGACATAACACAAGCAATAACAGCACACTGAGCAGCTTTTCTAACTTAGATACCTCTTTATGCCATCTAAGAGGTGTGGCACTTCCAACCCAGGCATGGGTAAAGTCTGTACTGGAGTTTTAGTATAAAAGACCCTGCAACAGCCATCCTGCATAAAGAATATGCAAACATACATAATTACATTCATGACATTGATAAGGAACTGGGATTAGAGCCTTTGTCGTTTCAATAAAAATCCTTAGCATGCACAACTCCAGCTAAAGAAGAGATTTTATAGGTAATGCATGGATTAGTTCCTACAATCACTCAGTCATTCAGCAAGTCAGATACAGCAACCAGAACAAGTTATTTCCAGGCGTAAACTGTGAAGTAAGAGAAGGTAAAAAATACAGTGCATTATGTAATCCATGGCAGCTATTCATGCAAACATTGATCTCCTGTGGTGGGTACAAGGTTGATTAGCCCACTTTCATTGACCATCAAAATACCTAAACTTACCTTATGTTTACCAAGATGTAAAAGCACATATGATAATTATTAAGTATCAGATTCTACAAACTACCACCCTAACTTGCCTCACAGGAATTTGTTCCTACAGCTACATTCCAGTTAAGTGTCCATATGCACAAAGCAAGGGCCTATAAAAAGGCAGAGAGGAGCCCTGAGTAGTTCCAAAAACTCTCTGTAAAGTTTGAGGGAGATAAGCAGAATGGGAAGAGAAATTAGATATTTTTAAGATTAAGTTCTTAATAGTTCAATATGTTCCATTTCACAGTTGGGTAAATTAGTATTATCTATGCTGGAGTCTTATGAAGCCTCCTTTGCAACAGCAAATTCAGATCTTGTATTGGAAGTGTAGTCAGGCAGGATTCCTAGGAACTCAAAAACAAAGCAAAAGGGTAGGGTCTTGGTTTTTGAAAGAGGATTTTTAAATTAGGACAAAGACATATAGAAATGCAAGACATATTCCTAATCTAAAAAGAGATTTTTTTTTTACAGTATAGCTAGTTCCTTCGACAATTTAATCTATCATTTACAATTTTAAGCTTAGCATCCAGGGAAGTGGATGCACAGAAAGAGGTAGGCAGCATTTTGGAACATCCTTTTGATATGTGTGGTCATGTTCACATCCTGCTAAGCTTATTATTTCAAACCCAAGTTGTAGACACCACGGTGCTTACACTCCATTTGTCACCACTGTACAATTACATACATGCCATGGGCCAAAATAAGTGCTCCTTTCTGCTTAGTTCTTTTTCCATAACATACAGAAACAATTAAGATATGGCTTTTATTTAGAAAGTTATATCTGAACTAAGCAAATTTTAATTAGGAATGTTGCACCATTTTTAATAAATCATGGAGAGATAACTCTAACATAAGTATGTTCTTTGAAGTAATTTCTATATAAAACTGTATTTCTTACAGATACATAGGCTATGCTAAAAGGTACATTTTTCAATAAACTTTAAATTTCTTCTCAAATTAGATTGTATATTTATTTGGAGATGCATTTCACATTTGTTGACCTGACAATATTTGCTTTTCAGCACTTCAATGATTATTGGAATTTACTGTTGCTTCCTGTGAAGTATCATTTCCCAGTAAAAAATCTCATCTCATGACTAAGAAAACACATTCACTCATCAGATCTACTAATTTTCCTCTGTGGCTTGGATCAAGTTTGTCCAGGCCTCAGAAACTCCCCTGTGTAATCAGAAAAACAACACTTGCCTTCTGCTTTTGTTCCACAGTGTCTAGAAGGGGGCTTGGACAGTCTCAAAAATACAGGATTCAGCATACTGGGATTACAAACTCAGAGTTTCTTAGTGCAATAAACGAATAATAATGAGCCTGTTTTAGTTCCAGAGGAATACATCCATCCAAGCCATTTATGTAAATAAGTTAACTTGATACACAGAAGTGCTGCAACCTTACAAATTCTACTTCTCCCCATCTGTAAAAATGACACTTCTAGCTCCTCATTGCTCTTGCTTAGAGCTACTTTCCAATTTAATGAGCAAACTTTTCTCTTGCCCCTTAATTCCCCTCTTTTTAAGCATTAATCTCTTGGGTAAAACATTGTCAAATGACTCTTGAAAATCTAAAAATATAATGTCCATGCTACACCCTATCTTGGCAGTATTATCTTCAAAGAGTTCCAGAAGGCTAGTGAAGCATGACTTTTTTTTTTCCTAAACCATGCATATACAACTAATCAGGCTGAAGGATGCTTTTACAAGATACTCCTTCCCCTAATCTGTTAAAATTCTTTCAAATGTCATCCCTACAGATGAAATTAGCCTAACTGGTCTAATGCCCCATGGTAAGATCTTCATTAAAGAAAGCTCAAAGTGAAAGAAAGTAATGATAGGGAAGAGCATAAAATTTGTGAGGGCTTGACATACACAGCTTGTGGAGCTGTAATAGTCAGAAAAGTCCTTATTTGCCTCAGAAAGTGTTACCTGAGTTATCATGTCATGATGACTCAAACTTTCTTCTGTCTTACTGGAGTTACGATGACTCCTGGCCACCTTCAAAGGAGCCCTCTGACTGCCTGGGCAGAGAGGAGCCCCCCCCGGAATCCCAACTGTTTTAAATAACCTGAAGAAAGCATTATTCCAGAGTACTCCTTTTGCTACATTTGTTACAGAGATAGCCATTAGAAAGGAAAAGGGCTGTGGACTTGTTCAAAGCTAATCAGTAGAGTCAGCAGCTTAAATGCAAAATGCCTTCTGCTTCCTCTGGATTGACACACCACTGACATTACCCAAATCAAATTAATAACATTGAAAAGCATATATTTATACACAGTAATGAAAAGTACCATTCATTCACACTTTCTTGTTATGCCACCTTTCTTCTGCAATTTATATGGTGCACTGTATGATGCAATATTCCATCTGACAACCACTGAATGAAAAACCAAAATTTTGTGTTCCTGCAATTCCAATTTCACCATTGCCACATTAATGCCCCCACAAGAAGAATCTCTCAGCTGGCTCAAGATAGAGACTTTGTAGCTGGCATGGCCTTCCTAATGAATGATATCATAGCCTGACATGTTCACTCCTTAACGGAGGTACAAGAGGAAACAATTTGAACCAGAAGTGAAACAGAACCGTGACATTTTCAGCAGTATGATTAGATTGCTTATTTCTCTACAGCTGGACATGTATCCTTCTTATCTACTCACTGTGCTAAGCCAAAATGCCAAAAACATAAAACATAGCTGTATGAGGTCACTGTGGCCTTAGTCAATTTTTTTACTGAAGAAAAAGAAAGACATGCTGTTGATTCTATTGAATTTATATACTGATGCATGATAAAAATCCAACCTCAACCAAAGATTCATGCAGGGAGACTGAACAAAAACGTGCAGCTGGCACATATCACATGACTTGTTCCCCTCTTGGTTAGAACTGTGATTACTCTTAAATGCATTTTCCAAAGATTCTAGAACACAAATAATTTACAACTTCGCTTATCAAATGCTATAGCTGAAGTTTATAATAAAGTTACAATACAGTAATTATTACATAACAAGGCTAACTGATTCCCAACAGAATTACCCCTGTACCTTTTATTCTTCTGATAAGTACAACTATTCTTTTTTCTAAAGCAGTTCTAAACAAATTATGTTTAGAACATAACATTTAGGAGAAATGTTGCTTCTCCCATATGTAGTAGGCAATAGCATCTGAGTGACTATGATTGAGTGAAATCATCACAGCTGGAGAACAGGAAATTACCTGAGGGTAAAGGGAGTCAGAAATTATCTGTTCTGGGGTCCAGAAGGTCTCCTTGGCTGCTGGGGTCTGCAGTGGTTGAGTATGAATGAATTAAACACGAGAGTGAGAATAAAAGGCAATGCTCTTGAACAATACAAACTAATGAAACCTCTGGTCTAGGTTTTATATATCTATGTGTTTGTACTTCCAAGTGGTATTTAGTCACACTTTGAGTTCAAAGACCCTGAAAATAAAGAATATTTTATCCAGGATTGTATTTAGTATTGTGTAATTTGAATCCCTAAATGACTGAGAAAAGTTCCAAGCGATTACTGATGAAACTTTGAGTATAGTTCCTCACATTTCTTCCTCAGCCAAATATAAAAATGAACTGTGAAGTTTGGTTATTTATTTGATATTGAGTGTTATATTAAGCACTCCACTAGGCCCAGCTGTTCTCTCAAATACTTTTAAATGGGCTTTCTTTGGCTTTTCAATTTACTGATTTAGCAGTTTGTTTACTTGTGCACGTCTCTAGGTGTATGACCACGTTATATCAACAGCTGTAACTGTTGCCTCTGGATATTTTCTTGGACTAAATGGATGACTCAATGCCTCTTCTCACATGAATTCAAGGTGTGGTCACCTACTTCAGTGTGTTTCTGTCTGGAATAGCAACTTCTCATGACATGCAGCATAGAAGAACAACTTGTATAATACTTTTATAATGCTCTTTCTGATCATTCTTTCACATTCCAAATATTTGTGGTATCCTATGCCAGCTACTTCTGACTAAGAACAAGGAATATAATTTACTCACAGTTTTGCTTAGGAAAGAATTCCTCCTTCATCATTGTTCTTCCTGCTCAGTAATCTAGCAAGAACTCAGTACACCAGAAGTTTTTGGCTTCTTTTCCAGCTGCCCCAGAAAAGGCATGGAGATGTCATCCTCTTCACAATGAATGATAAATCAGAATTATCCCAGTAGGATGACCCAATATACAGATTCTGGTAGTACAATTCAATATACTGAACCAAATACCTTAAGGTGATCAATAATAAAAAGGCCTGGGTTTTGTTCGTTGTCTTTTTTTTTTTTTTTTTTTTTTTTGCAGAAATCCATTCTGAACAGTCAACAGTGAGCTACAGGAAAACAAAAGCCAATTTAATGAAATTTTTCTGGAAACTTTTAAAGTAACAGTTTTCAAAACTGGTCAGGAACTCTTGAGTGTCCTCTCCTAATCACTGCTGGCTAATGAAGCTTGTGGAAGTAGATCCATTGCCTTGCCTTCACTCTGTCTCTCTTTATTGACCAGGATTCCTTGAAAAGTAGAAAGAACACAGATTAAGATTACACAGAACACAGTGGAGATTACAACTGTGGCTACACCTCAGGCAGAGCTCTCTAGTGAGGGGATTGTGGTTGCCAGCACACACCTCTCCATTTTAATACATGCATGTTTTGAAATAAACAGAAATGCTCATAACATATTTGCATTCCCAAATATTCACATTGATTTTGGCGTACCAGCACCAGTATTTAACAAAACACTGGGGGAAGAAAATACAAGTAAGCATCTCAAACATCCCATTTTGATTTACTTTCTTGTGGACTAACATCTGTAGGTGGTCCCAGTGCTGAATTGAGAGTCTCTGTTGTACAGGCTAGCTCGTAACTCCAGGGTTTAACATTACACTGCACCATGAAGGAAACTCTAGTTCACATTCCAGCCCTTTCACCAAATAGCATGGAAGCTGTGTACACTCATTCCAGGTATAAAATTAATCTCTTCCTAGTGCTCACTGGCCTATTAGCTTGGCAGCCTTTCAGCACTATGCTTTTAGAGCATCGACACATTTCAAAGAGGAAAGTAATGTGTCTTTAAATTCCTGTTTATAGAATTGAAGATTCTTTGATTCTGTTTCAAAATCATGATGATCATGACATAAAACAGGAGAGCTGTGTGTAAAATGAGTTGTCTGTAAGATCTCTATTATTCACACACATTTTAAACCTTCTGAATTTGAAAAGATCCATTTACTTGAAGCAGCTCAGTGAACTTCAATATTCTGGTAATTGTATGCTACACATTTACAAAAGATTCATTTAAGAGACTTCTTCTGTTTGTATTTCCCACATTTTTATTGCAAGACCAAATAAAAAGTAGCAGTAGTAAGTTCATGCATAGCATTAAATCAATATGATGTTTTTCCCCCAAGCTGCTTCTTTCTGAATAGTTGTAACACTTGGCATTTCAGTATAGAAATTATACATATCAAAAACCTCATATTCTGTTCTCAGGTTGCCTGCTGTAATATGCTTCATTTATATAATTATTTGAACTTTTTTGTCTGATTAATAAGTTGGTTCTGTAAACAGTTTCTTACGTGATTAACTGTGGGCAGTTGGTTAACATTAGTTGTTGTTTCCACTAAGACTCAATGAGATTCCAAAGGGCATAGAGTGATTAAAAGGTTCAAATTCTATACATCATATAAGCATTAAATTACATTTGCTTGTTACTATATGAAATCAAATACAGCGGTAATAATAGTACTGTAAAGCTGTAACCACACCTTTTAAACTGATCTTCCAACACTGTGCAACAGCCTTTTAGCCTGGGTTAAAAGATACTAGTTATTTTGGCAAAAAAGGTGCTAAGGTATTTTTCCCCTGTGTTTTGCATATACAATATGCACAGATATAGTTCGTGTATGTCACACAATGAATACACCATAGTCACTTTTTCATACAGTGATTCATAGGATCCCCATCTTTGAGTCACTCTTTTAAAATAAGTTTATCTTCTTGAGAAGACCAGGGGAATTCAGACAACTATTCAATTTTCTGTTTCTGTCACTGGTAGCTCTTCTTAGCTGTGGAAGCTTCTAGAAATAGAGAAGGAAAAGATCCATTTTCTTGTCACTTGCCCCAGTTTTACACCCATGTAGTTTTGCACATTGCTGTGGGATCACTTCCCCTTTCCACCATATTGGAAGTCCAATTCAGACTTCCCATCGAACTCTTGCTATGCTGGCTGACGGCAAATGCCACCTCGGCTTCTTGGAGCAGCCAAGGGCTGCGCTCCTCACGGTGTCGGAGCTGTGGTCTCCTCCAAGGCCGGGGCGCTGCCTCCATGCGCGGTCTGGCTCCCCAAGCCTGGCGGGGCTCCCCGGGCCCGGCTCCTGCCCCTCAGCCAGCGCTGCGGGCGGCACCGAGACACGGCCCGGACCCGGGGGCTGCAAAGCGCGCCCAGGTGCGGCGGGGCGGAGCGGGGTCACAGGCGGCAGGTGACAGCCCCACCTGGCACAGCCCCACCTGGCACAGCCCCACCCGGGATCTGCCCCCGGCCCGGGCCGCCGAGCGTTAAATAGCGAGGGGTCCGAGCTGCCCGCCCCGCAGTGCAGGGGGTGCCGCCGTCCGTTCGGGTCGCCTCAGGGCTGGCCCCGGTGCCGCGTGCCTTGTGGTGCTGTCATGGAACCTGTAAGTACCTTCGCGGCGGGCGGCTTCGGGACCGCGGGTGTTGGGACGAGAGGCACCCCTCCGGAGCCTTGGGGCCGGGCCGGTGGCTGGAGCGGCGCCTGGCGGGAGGCCGCCCGCTCCCGAGCTCCTGAGGGGGCCGAGCGGCGGGGCCGGGCCTGCCCCGCTCCCCGCCGGCCGCACGTGGCAGCGCCCGACGCCGAGGAGGCTCCGCGGGGCGGCGGGGACCGAGCGGACCCTCACGGGCAGCGGCCCCTGCCCGAGCCCAGGAAGGACGGGGCGGCTTTTGGCCTTAACCTTTTGACTTTGTTTTTGTGTGTATGTGTTATTGCTTTTTTTGGTAACTGCCAGAGGGCACGATTTTTTGCCCTGTTAGCAGGCTTGGGCACTGCGCGTTTAGGTGATGGTTAATTTCAACCTTGTAAAAGCTTTCGATTGCAGTCAGGGAAGTGTTTTTGCCGTCGTAACTTATTGAAATATACATGTATGTTTACAAGACCACTGAGAAATTGACAACGGTATCCCAATATCGTCTGAAGCCTCCTGGAAGACCCTCTCGTTTCATTTTGCTTATTCTGCTATTTAGGGTAAATTTTCAGATGTAGCTTTGGTTCTTGAATTTTAAGTGAGTTAAACAAACTGTGTTTTTGTATCATATGAGTTAACATTTTAAGGTTGATTTCCTCCTCCATTCAAACACACCAACTTGTGTTTTGGCAGTGCCTTTGGTTTTTCAACTACCAAGAGTCTGGGACATGGTAGAGCTTTTGAGAGCAAGCATTCTTGTAATGCTTATTACTTACGGGTGGATGTGACTTTTTCTCAAGTATAATGATGTCTAAAAAAAGGTAGCTCTAAGGGATGCACAAAAATGTGTTAATACCTTTCTTCCTTTGCACCATAATACATTTGCTCTTAGAATGTTCTCTGTAATTCTTCTTGTGGCCCAGTTGAGGGTAACATGTTGCTTACAAAAAAATGAACTGCTTATCTATGGAATAGATTGTCTTAATTATATAATTTCATTTGATGTGTATGTCCATTGGACAGTTCTTCAGTTACTATATGTTTGCTTTGGAGGACAGTTTTGAAATAGTGAGTGTTTTTTTAATCTTTCAGGGATGCTGGATGCTTCTACTAAAAAAAGGGGGGAGAAAAAAAACCCCACTCTTTTGACTCCTTTACAGTCTCACGTGAAAAAAAGGAGTAGATAAAAAATAGTTAATCATCTGTTGGTGTGTATAATGGCTGTCCTCATTCTAGGTTTTTTTTTTTTTCATTCTTTGTTATTTTTAAACCATTGTAATTAGATAACAAGTGATGGTATTAATTCCAGTTGGGATAGCAAATAAAAAATACAAACATGCACAGGATTTAATTACTTTAGGTAACAGAGGAGTCTGACAGCCATATGTGCAAACTTCCAGCTGGACAAGAACCTGACAGATAAATCAGAAAACTCCACTGTTCAAAATGCCAAAGATAGCTTTGAAAGCCTTCAATGGAGGGAATTCTTAGGTGGGATAGAAGACTGGATGGAAGTTTTGAGCATTTTGTGAATGCCACAGACCATTCAAAATATGTGGCCATCTTGCTAATGAAGAGAGCTTTGCTTGAGGGAAGGCAAAAGCAAGAGGCTACAAAATCAGGTTCTCAAGCTAGAAATGGTGTTTGCCTGGGCAATCTTGAGTCTGTTACCTTGTGTATTAGGGAATTCATTGAATTTTTTCTCATTATGTGCTTTTCCAGGCACATGGTTTGCTCATCTCACATAAAAGGGTAACATTGACTCGCTGGGGATCTTTGGTTTGTCTTTTCCTCTCTGTAATGGGATAATCAGATAATCATACTGTAAGACATAAAACTGAACTGTGGTGCACAAATACATGCAAGTCCCTTGGCATTCCTTGATGGGACCTTTCAATTTTGCAGCCCTTTTTGTGGGGTTTTTTTTCCCAGTATGTATTTTGATGTTATTTTTCCTGCAAGCAAAAAATCTTCAGTAAAACTCCTAGAACCATGCTCCTTGGTAATATGGGAGGATTTAAAGGGCAGGGCCTGTTGAGGGAACATCACACATTGGATCTTCATTTCACTGGGCTTATTGGTAACAAAAAACAGACTACTAAAAGGATAACTGGGAAGAGAGCAGACTTCTGTTTTTTAAATGGATTTTGTAGCTGTTTGCTGACAACTTGTTTGAGAAATCTCTATTCCTGAGCTCTTTACCCTTTCGCATTGGCCCCCATCTGTTCTTGTCCTTCCTATCTCCCTTCAAATCTGTCACCTAAGTATGTTTCTTGTCCTCTGTTCCCCAGGGAGGCGGGAACTTTCAGAAGGAATTTTATTTTTTTTTCCTTGACACCATCTGAATGTTTTGAATATGTTCTGTAAAGGCATTCATCCTCCTCTCTGTTCTGGTACCTGTTGTTACACTGGCCACTTCCTTCAGCTCGTAGAAATATTTTGATTAAAATTTATGTTCAGTTGTAGCATACCCAGCAGTCCAGAGCTTCTGCAGGCTCTACTCCTTTATAAATGTTTATGACTTAACCCTTGCTGTACCATTGTGCTAAGGAGGCATTCATTTTCCCACCCAGGGAGGAGAGGGAGGAAGGTGCTCAGATGATTCAGAGGTGCGAAGCCCTGGCAGGACCTGCACATGAAACCCCTGGTGTCTTACAAACAAGTTTTCTAAGATCACAGAGGGAACTGGGCCAGGGGCTTGGATGCATGTCTTCAGCTTACATCTAACAAGCACTTTAAGTGCAAAGCACTCAATTACATTTGCATTTCTTTCATTCTAGTCCAGTTGTCACTCAGAATATTGATCCTCACAGTTGGTCTTTTATTCATCTTAGTATGCATAGAATTTTTTATATATACTTTGTGCCCATTTTTTAAGTACATGCATTTTTATAAATATATGTATCTCTGTTTTGGTATGGACTATTTAGTAGATGATGATGTAATTAATGTTTTTGGTCTCTCCCAGATTGCTTCATACTTCCAAAGTCAGTTCTTACACCATGACTGGAAACAAATGCTGCTTCCTAGTGAAAAGTAATGTATGATACATGAAGTGTCAGGCAATTCATCAGGAGTAAGGAGGAGATGGCCCTAAGGCAAACAGTTTGCTCTTTAGAATATAATGGTTACTTAACCCTTTAACTTAGTGAGCACGTGTATGAAGAAAAAACTGGAGGAAAAAATCCTTCTCAAGAAGAAATACTAATTCTCTGTCTTGAGATGTTTGTATATGAGAACAAACCCTCAGCCTATCAGTGCTGATATTTATGAGCAACTGATTTAAATTATGAAAACTGCATCTGTATTTCTTTCTTGTGAACTGTGGATAGTTATTTCAAGTGTTTTTCATGGTATGTTCCCTGAATGAAAAGTAGTGGCAGGAATCTTAGTGTCTTTCTGCCAACCTTGATTATTTTATGTTTGTTTTCAACAAGAGCTGCAAAAACTGCATTACTTTCAGTGTCATTTCTTCCCCAGATGGAAACCTGAAGTGTATTCTTTAAATTGTTTAGAGAAATACTGATGGTCAAGTTGAATCCTAACCTACTGGAAAGCAAATTGGAAGTAGTTTTAGGAAGTGCAGTATTAATAAACACATTTGTTGATAGTGCACACCTTGCCATATTTTTTGCTGCTTTACTTTTTTTATGAAAAGTCACATACAGACTAGAAATTTGAACACATTTTGCAAGTTGCCTAGGTGTTTGCTTTTAAATCCACAAAATAAAGCTGGTGAAGAACAGGGGCCAGTCTTACTCTAAGAGCTGTGACCATTTGCTTGCTGTTATAGCCACAGATGCTTTTACCTGCAATAGTGTACAAAGAATCTTTGATACACTTCACATCTACTATTGTTATTATTTTAAAATAAAATTGATTTTGCCTTTTTGTGTGAAGTGGCATGCATTTTATATTTGCTGATGGGTTTTTAGCTGCTGTTTAACTACTGGTAGGTCAGTATGTGCTTCTAAGAATCAGAATGTTTATTTTGTTGCCTTTTTTTTTCCTTTGGTACAATTTTTACAAAGGAAAAATATTTTTAACAATGTTATTCTTTGCATGGCTGCTGTTTTTATTTTAAAGTAGCTGGTTTAGACACAGACTGAACAAAGTACTTAAACACATGTGCAACTTTAAGCCCAGGGACTATTCACAAACTTAGAAGTTGCATGCAAATTTTTGTCCCTGGGGCCAGATCAGACTCAGAGAAAGAGTTGTGGAGTTTGCTGTACGGCTTTTGGATTAGAAATCCTGTTGATTTAATGCCTGAATAGTTTGTTTGGCTGAAGGGCAGTTAATGGGTGTTCTGATTGCAAGAGGGTAGAGTAGTGTCCTGAGTCTGCAGACATGAACATAAAACTGTTAAGAAGTTTTAACTGTCATTTTAGGTATGGGACCACAGCATGGTATGAAAACAGGAATGCTGTCTGATGCTAACCCTTAACTTCTAATTCCTGTCTTTAAGGAAATACAAGGGTGGATTTACTAATTGTCACTGATAGCCCTCTGTCTGTGCTTTAGTTAGTCAAAGTTTCTGGAAGAAGTGTGTTGTATTTTTTTCTGTCCTTCCACCCCCTACCACCCTGAAAAAAAAAAGAAAAAAGAAAAGAAAATAAAGCAATTACTTAAAAAAGGTTCAGCACAAAGCCCTCAGTTACTCCTGAAGGGGTTAATGCAGCAAAACTCTTGGAGACATCTGGCAGAAGCTGTGGGTGTTGGGTGTGGCAGATCCCAGGGCCGTACCAGTCTCTACAAGGGAGCTGTCATCCTCCTTGATTTATCCTTCCCTAATGTCACGGGGTATGGATGTTGAAACTGTGGCTAGAATGTGAAATACGAAAAACATGAAGATTATGATTTAGTGTCTGGGGAGGCTCATTGTTGGCCTCTGTTCACAAGTTGTAAGCATTGGAGGTAGCTTGACACAGGTTACAAAATCTGGTATGTAGCACAAAAAAAGGCAAGAATATTTTGGCGTTTGGAACTCCTACATGTGTTAGTGCACAAAAATGAGTGACGGCAACAATTAAATCAAAGGCTGTGCTGATGATATATTACATTGGAAACACATTGAAGGTGCTTGTAAATAACATTTAAATAAATGTACTTTCTGGTCCTTCATTTGCAAATAAATGTAACAGGAACAGTAGATGAAAAAATGAGGAATTAACTGTCCTCAGTAAAGACAGTTTTGATAAATAACTGATAATTTAATAGAGCTCAGATATAAGAATATTGTGTTTGTGGGTTGGCATGAACACATCAATAAGAGGCTATGTTTTAGTATAAATTTACATGCAGTTTCTTGAAATTGAAATAATGAAATTGATTTTGTTCTTTTATTTCTTCTATTCTGACACAGTTAAATATTCTGGAATTACAGTGTTGGATCAAAGTGAGTACTGTGGATTTTTTGTCAAAGTATCCCGATATAATAAATGTTGAATAACTGAAAAAAGTTTGTTTTCCTTGTTTCACTTTCTTAAAGCATAATGATGAATAGGATTGTGCTTTCATGATGGTAGAATACAGATGTCTTAGTCACAGAAGCTGTTAATACTTAAGTATCAACTTACAAGCCAATCATATCTAGTGTGTAAAATGTTTTCTGATACAGCTTGATGTATATAAAGTCTCATGGATGGAGTTCTATTGTTTTGGACATACATGTATTGGTTGGGTGATAATTCCATTATTATCAATAAAAGTAGTGTATTTTGAATTAAACTGCTCTCCACAATTCAGTTTCTAAAACAGCACTTTCTTGAAAAAATATCTAAGAGTGTACTGTAAAATCTGTGCTTGAAAAAGCTGTAATTTAGCCAGTTGATGCAGAAATTTATAATAAATAAGTTCCAGATTAGGAAATGCATTTTGGTGGATTCAGGTATGAATCACCAAAGGAATAAGGGGTATTGTGCTGAGGAGCAAAAACAGTGCTAAATTTATATTGAGGGAAAAAATTAGATTTTTAAAATACTATGTGTAGCATATAAAACAATATGTTGCTCAAAGTCGTGTTTATGGTTTTTTTCTGTTTGGTATTTTTTGTTGTAGCTTGGGTTTTTTTGTCATCTGATTTGTTGAGTTTGCAGTTATTTTAAAGGACAGGAGTAGTGTTGTGCTGTTAGAGGTATTTTAAATTGGTTGGGTCTTTGCCAGAGACAGTTCCTCACACTGACAGCTGGGAAGTTGTTTTCATCATAATGCACCTGGATGTATGAGCAAAATGCTACAGATCAGTTTATACACTCAGGAATATTTGTGAAACTGCTGGTTTTAGATGTGCTTTATCAAATGCGTTAAGAAATTTGCAGGATTTTCTGAGGTTTGGAGTAGGATTGTGTTTTGAAGCGTTGCTGACATTGTGTTCCCTAAGAAGTTCCACAGCTGGAATTGTATTGGGATTTCACAGTAACCTGCTCCAAAACAGGAAGTAGCTGCTTTTCTGATACCTTTGTACATTGGAGTCTGTCTTGGCATTGCTTTATGTTAACTTTGCACAGATCTAGGTGATACAGCTGGTGCAATAGAAGCTGAGGGATGGTGAAGACTTAGGTATCAAATATGTGTTACTCAGTGGATTATCTTACTGAATATCTCTGCAGTCTGAATCTTGTTTGGATTACCAGGTCATTTTGTTTCAGTTATAGTGTTGGGATCTTTGTATAATCTTATCTTTGCCTTCTTGTGTTGTCATGTAGTACCATCTGTGCTCATCAGCTGTAACTGTCTGAAGAAGTCTGGAATAGTGGAATATGGAGCCAGTAAGATTTTGTTAGAACAATGTACCAGTAGTAAAAAAAAAAAGAAAAAAACCAATAACAAAAAAAGTAGGATCACAATATTGTAGGTATTCTCTCTCAAAATAATGTATGTTTAGACTAGTCAGGATATCTGGAGCGAGTTTGAAGCCAGAGAAAATGGCTCAGATATACAAGGCTAAATGAAAATATAAAAGGCAGCTATATAGATTCATTATATATTCATAGACCAAGAAATGAACAAAGTGATGATCTCTAAGATCAGACAATGATGTGCTAATAAATGTCAGCCTACCCAGCATCTCTCATAAACATAGTATGTTTAGGAAAACATAAGGATTGGCATTTTTTAGAAACAAAAGCATTACTTTTGGTATCCTGCTGTCTGCGTGAAAGTAAAAGGTTTGAGAAACCCTGTACCAGCAGAGTCTTCTGCTTCCTTATCTCTACAGTTGTGTCTACGAGTGGCACTACTGTGTATCAGACACAAGTTGTTACTCGTGTCTTGTCATGATCAGTCAGTTTCCTTGTTTGTCCAAAGAGAATTTTCCTGGTAAATACAGGTATGGGTTTCCAACAACCAGGCTTCTCTGCTGTTTTGCATCGTACCAACCTGCAAAAATTAGATCAGCTGCTTTTCTACTTATGGGTGCCTTCATTTAAGAGGTACGTTGAAACAAACTAAAAGTTGTCATAGAGAGAAAGATTGTTCCTAATAGGTACAGAAAGTCCATGGGCTCTTGGTTTGAAAGGCCCTTTTAATTATAGAAAAGCATCTAGGCACACACAGAAATTCAAATATGCTGGAAATAGATTTCCCAAGTGTCTGGATCTTTTCAAAATCATATTTCCAAAGTGAGTACACCACTTGAGGAAGTTTCATGCATTTATTAAGAGCTTAGTTTCAGATTGTGAGAAATGTGTTTTTGCTTCATCTTTCACTGAGTTGTTTTTGTTCACTTAGTCCACTCACTACCTTACAAACTGGTAATGAAGAATCTACAAACCTAAAGTGAGGGTGTCTTAATTCTTATACCTATCTTCGTACAGATATGAAAACTTCAGAAGGATGACAACTGAGAAGAGTTTTCACTTGCAAAAATATTACACACATCTCTGAATCTTGCTGTACTTAGCAAAGCAGCTTTGTTTGTGCAAGGAAAGGTGACTTTTTTTAGAACACAGGTTTTTCTTGTGCAAATCCCATTCAAGACCACGAGTATTATTGCTGGCTGTGAATAGGCTTTGGATCATTTGAGTCTTAAGAAATTAATCCTGTTTGGTTTATTCATCCTTTTTTCAAAGAGACTGAATCACAGGGTTAATTTGGAACATCCAGTTATTTTTTTTTTCATAATGATGCTAAAAACAACTTGTTTTGTTGTTGTTTAGAGTACGTCTGTGGGAAAGTATACAGGAAAGTATAGTATATAGCCTGCTTCAAGTCTAAACATGATTGCAAACGTATATACAGTGAAATAAAACACCTTCAAGATTTGAATCTAACCTGTCAGTTGCCACATTACAATAATCTTAAATCCATAGACCTTTCTTGGGCCAGTTACTATTAATAATCCAGAATTTGCTGTGAATTTAAGCTGAACATAGTATCTTTGGTTTTTATGGACTTTTGTATTTTAAGATGCAACTTCACCGTAACTGAGAGTTCCACGTTTCAAGCAATAACACTTTGAACTTAAGTGCAGGCATTTGGGATCTTCTGGTGAGGCATGATGTTCGTGACCACTGTGATAAATAAGATGCAGGTTGGAAACTACTTACTCAAACTGGAACTGTTCCTCCATTAAATCAGGGAAATTATTCCTTTGAGTAGCTGTTCAGCAGTGTGGATAAGAGATTCACAATCTGTCTGAAAAACCACATGCATATTTTCCAAGAGTGTTACACATTAGCTTCTGTTCGGTCAAGCAGAAGCTAATGCTTTCTCTGTAGCTAAATCCTCCTCGGTTTAAAGGCAATATTCTTTGCTTTCTGTCCTAAATATTACATAGGAGTTCTGTCTGCTGTTGAAGCTCTCACTCTCCACCCAGATGTAGCTGCATTTCTATGGAGAGGGACATGATCCTTGCGTATCTCTTTCCTCCCTTGCCATGGAGGCGGGTGGGGGGGTAATGAATTGCTTGTAGAGGAGTTTGCAGTGCTTACATGAAGTGTGCCGCTACGGAAGTTTGAAGTTATTTACTTTCAAGATGAATAGTTCTTTAAGCGATGGGTTAAACATTCTGGCTAATATGCAAGACATTAAGTCTATAAAAAGTCGTTGTACATATCATTTGAAACAGCATAACCCCTCCCTCCATCTTAAGTTTATAGCAACAATAAGCCTTGCAGATGCTTTTCCTGGGAATTAAGGACCAGCTGGGGTAAACAGACCTCAAACTATCCTCTTAGCCAGTCATTAATCTTCAGGGAAAGCCTTTGCTTTGATCATTATTGCTAAAATATGCCTAGTGCAGCCTGGGCTTACATGCCAGTAAAAGCAAAGTAGTATTTTGCCAAAACATGAATATTCTTTTGTTTGTGAAGTAGCCCTATGTCTTGGACTCATTTTTGGTGTGTGTAAACATGCTTGTGTATATGTGTGTGCACACAAACAGACATGAGGGCATGAGTTTCCCAGTTAAATTATTCATTCTGCGTTTATAGCACTCTAAATTAAGTGGGGTGTCTGACTCAATGCTGTTGTATTGATCCGTTTTTCAGTTAGCTTTGCTTTGTCTCAAAACTTGTGAAAAGTCTTGGATCAGGCATCTTTGATTTTGAAAACTAAAAAATACTTTCCCAATTTTGACCTTATGAAGACCCAGTTTTGATTACCCCAGGGTATCTCACTGAGGACCAGAAAGGAGCTGTGCAGCATAATCTTCCCCAGCCTGGCCCTTCCTGGTGCAAGTTGATTGAGAGTTGTGTTGGTACTCAAAATTAAATAGCTGACAATTAACAAACTAATTTTTTCTTGTGTTTTTGGAAGGGGCTTGTTGCTGTGCAGGGTATCTAGTAAATAATCAGAGGTTTCAGAAGTCAGCTATGGTACAGTATTTTTGTATACAGGTCACAGAGCTGAAAGTCCAGCAGGCAGTCTTCCTGACCTTCCAGGCTTTAGATTTCCTGAAGTGTGGCAAATACAGAACTGAGATTGGAGGTGCCATGAATCACTCTTTCCTGATGAGCTTGCCATGTGTTATGTGTTAAGCAGTGTCTTCTAGTCAAGAACTAACAAGAAAACAATGTGCGCTTCAGATATTTGCTGCTTTTTGCAAAATGACCTGTATTACTTGTATATACTTCAGCCTGGATTTAAGAAAGATATTCAGTGTTAAAATGTGAAGTTTCACTAGAGAGAGCAATTCTTTGTGAATTTCTACAAACATCCCTGGATTTAAGAAAGTACTGGTATTTGTTGAAGGAAGAAAATTTCCAAATTCTGTAGTTAACTCTGCTTGTGGGGGTGGGAGGTGTTCTTTTATTTCTCTTGTCTTGTCTGTCAGAAGTAGAGGTTGTACAGTGCCCTGTTGCATGAGACATCAGGCACTGTAGCAACATAAAAGGAGGTGCATGGAGTTGACAATTGGATTGTATTGAACAGATCCAGAAGAAGGGAGCTGTTTCACAACCTGTGTCCTTTGCCCTAAAAGACTTTTGGATCTTCCCGCTACCGCCAGTGTTGATTTTCTTTGTTCTGTGTTCCCTAAGGGGAATCATCAAAGTAGCAAGAGAAGGAAATCATTCTTATATCTTCTTGCCAACAGCATTTTCCCTATTTTACTATAAATGAGCACTGTGGAGGAAGTGGAGCGGGGGAAAAATAATTCTGCAGACCTTAAACACCCTGAGCAAAATCTCAGCTGTTGCAGAGTGTGAAGCTTATGGTTGCTCTTGAGAGCCCTGATGGACCTTCTTGCAAGAATCAAGCAGCTGGAATGAAGGCTCTTGCTGATAGAGCTGGGTATAATCAATTACTCTGTGGTCTGATCAAAGATAAAAGTGTATTATGTACAGCATAAGTAACGTGAACTTAGAATATTTTTTTCTATGTTTAAACCATATATTTTAAATTACAAGAATTCACTTGTGTGATACACTGCAGTGAGCTTCAATGGGCAGAAACCCATTGCACTTCATTTGCTCCCCAGTGCAGTTGCCCATGCAATTTTTCATTATTGTATGAGAAGAATATTTCGGAAAAGCAGTCGATACAGTTGCTTGATCTTGTGTCTTGGTATCAGATGGTTTTTTTCACAACCCCCTCTCCCAAAAGTACAAAGCAATAAATAGCTAGGCCTGATGCTCTGTAAAAATAGGTTTTTGACCTCTCCATTTATTGGTATACCTTTAACCTTGCAGGTTTCTAACAGTCTCTACTGGGTCCCACTTTACACTCTGTAAAAAGACGAGTTAGTGTAGCAGCAGCAGTGTTACTTTATTTTCTGAACAGTTTTTAAACTGTTTCTCATGTATTAAGGGAGTCTTTAATTAAAGTTATTGGTTGCAATTTATCTCTTCGTAGTTCTGCTCAGGCTGACTATTTTCTATTTAAAAACTTGTTTCTGCTGTGCAGTGCAGATGTGCAGGCTATTAGTATTTAAGTAACTTCTCTGCCTCTATAGGCACTTCAACTACAGTAGGTAAGTAAATCCAAGTGTCCAATTTAAATTCATTACAGAAGCTGCATGATTATTGTTTATCTCATTCCCATCATCCCTTGAAGTTACTTTTCTTGTCAGTAGACATCCCTGGATGGCTCAAGCCTGAGAAGTCACTTGAGAATTCCTGTCTGTTTTCCTGTGCTGCAGGAAAACTGCCTGCATGTTCCCCAGTTCCACAGAACCATTGCCAGCATTTTTCTTTTGCTTCCTAGCAACTGCCAATTTGGCAAAAATGAATGTGTGGGACCTGGAACTTTCTAAACTGCAGGAGATGCAGAAACAAGGGTCTGCTTGTATTGCATGAATGTGTTTTATAGTACTTGAATAGCAAAGAGGTGTCAGTGTCACCAGCCTGCCAGCATGATAGATCAAGGAATAAATTTTCAGGGTAAAAGATATCCCTTCTCTGTAAGAGGTGTTTGCAGAAGAGAGCGAATGCAGCACGGGGAAACCACGACTATGCAATGTGTGATACCGTTTGTGTTTAACTAATGGCCTTCAGCCTGGGACAGTGTGCCCTCACTGCAGTCAGGAGCAGGGATGCAAATTTAACAGGGATGGCTTTAAAGAGCTGCATTACACACATACAGCATTTTCAGAGAGCCATGGCAAGATAATCTTGTCACCATAAATCTGCCTGCTCACTTGAATTTTGCAGCCCACACTCAGCATTGTGCATCTTCCACGATGTTATTTTTGGTTTAAGCTTAGTCTGAGGAGTGTTGACACTCACTGCCAATTGTGTGGAATACAGTGTGCACATGTGAAAACTGTCACACCTGTGCCTCATCCCTCATTCCCTGAGGGAAGCCTGTGTTGTCCTTGTGGTCCTTGTCCTACTTTTTGTTTCTAAAAGGTGTTTTTTCCTCCATCCTTAAAATTGCATAGATCAGTCTCTTTTTGATCAAGCTAATCCCAGTTGCTTGTTGATTGTTAAAAAAAAAAAAAAAGAAAAAACCCGAACAGTACAAAAACAACCCCAAACATTTGGGATTTTGTTCTCTGTATTCATCTTCTCTACTCGCCCAATCTGCAGACATTCTTCTGTGTAGTATTTCTGATAGGAACTGGGAAGCAACTTGCTCTGCACTGAGAATTCATGACTAAATGTTCTTTTTTAGTGTTTTGCTTCTTTAAGCACATTTAAATTCTAACATTTGAAGCACCTGATTAATTTTTTCAGAATGTTGGAAACAAGTTATCCCCTGGCTGAGATCTAATATAAAACATTTCAGCCTGCAGCAAGCTTTTCTGTTTAATCTGGAGTTTTTTAAACCCTCAGAAAATCAGGTTTATAACTGAAGTGACAGCACAACCCTAATTGTAGCACTACTGGCGCACCTCCACAACTAAAAGCATACATTGCTGCCATTTTTAAGAATAAAATTAAGCCCTAGTATGCTAGACAGTGGACTTAATGCTTCCTGCAGTTTTCTGCAATTTTATAGAAATCTAAAAATTACAATTTGTTGCACTGAGGATGGACTATCTACAATTGGCAGAAGGCAGTGGGATTCAGTTGGAGGCAGTGATACTGTGTAGATTAGCCTGAGGTGACAGAGTAGCACAATAAAATTTAAAAGTATGTAATGTGTAGGGAGCTTGTGCTTCTCAGGTGGAATAGCTGAGTATTTTTGATATGTTTTGGGGGCTTTTTTTGTATACAATAATACTGAAAGTGTCTTGAAATTTCTAGTCACATTTTGTGAGGACTTGCTTTCTTAACCACACATTTCATGCACAACTTATCCTTTCTGTGAATTGTTGAAGAAAAATAAAAATACTCTGTAATCTTACATCAGACCTGAGGCCTGAGATGCTGGGTGGTCTCAAAGACATGATATCCTGCCAGTCACATTTTGCATTCTATAGTGACAGATTTGGGTGAGGAGAAGAGACCAGTGTCATCTTCTCTTCTTGTGCATGTCTCATAATACTTGTTAGCATATGAATGTGCAATTCTTTATATAATCACCTGTAATTCTCTGTGGTGTAACGCATCTAGCCTTGGGACTCCAGGTCCTTGGCAGGCACATAATTGCACATTAGATACTGCCTGTTACTTTCAGTTGTCAGGAGTGACAAGTGGAGCAAAGTGGAACAGTCATATCTTAACAAGTGGGAGGATGAAAAAGTACTTTGAAATGGCTTGTGTTCAGCTCAACAGCCAGAAGTCATGACTATGTGGACAATTTAGGGCTCTCTGCTAACAGTTCTCAATTAGCTGAGGTCTAACCATACTAGAAAAAACACTATTCACACCTTTCCAGGGCTACTGAACTTTGCCTTGCCCTTCTGTCGCTATAAAGCTTCTTTGCCTCTGCCAGCAAAGCTTCTGCTGCCACTGGTTCAATGTGAGGAGAAGGTGGAGACACTCCCAGCCTGGCCCCACGTGAAGCCAGCACAGATCCAGCAGAGCTGGCTGTGTTTGGGCTGTAAGAGCACAGCAGAAGGTGCCCACTCTGCAGTTGCTGCATTAGCAGCTCTCCAGGCTGTGTCCCAACCCTCCATCCTGTTTTTCCAGAGATGTGCCCGAGACACAAAGGCACAATACTGTGTTAGCAGTTGGAAGCACCCCTTCTTACCGTGACAGAAGGAAAGCTGATGGGTGAGTGTTTTAGGAGATAAATGGTGACCCTGTCTTAGAGGAGTCTCTTCTGACCCAGACTGAGGTCTGCCTGTGCAAAGAGAAACTTAAATTGCAGATACTATTGCTTGTACTACTTTTGTTCTAGTGACTGATAAACTGTTTGTCATTTAACATCTGTTAATCTAAGACACCCTGCCTCTTAAAAGGGCACATAAATGACAATATAAATTAATGTGCTTAGCACTTCAGGCAAATCTGCTCGTATTTAATAGTTGAATTGTACCATTTTGAATTTAATATTGCATTGCTTAACATTCTTGATAGTTACGCAGAAAGAGTCCTGCCCCTCAGATCAAATAGCTCTGTATTTCCCCAGTGTCCCTGGGGGGAATTGTTCAAACCATATTTGGTTCTCCCTTGAAGAGTAAATGGGGAATGTACATGACAAAAATGACTTTAAACATACCAGTCTGCAGCACTTCCACCAGCAGTTCTCACTGGTGTTATCTCTGACACTCAGGCTAACTTTTTGTAACCATCATGCAACATCATGAGTAATAATCTGTTGTTAACACACTGTCCATCAGACGTGTTTACTCACAGAGTGACAGCTAACACATCTGGACTACATACCATGTTTGATCTGAAATACCAGACTCACTCTGCTGTAACAGTGACAAAAGCATTCCATGGCTGTGCAGTTTAAAGCATAAAATATAAAGACTGTGTGATGTCTGATGTAATTTAAATATTTATACAAATATTGGCTACTCTAAAATACATATTAACAAATATTGTCTAAAAATTATTACCGTTTGTAACATCTCTCATAAGTGCATTTTTATGGTGTAATTGGTACTACAAAGTTAGAAAAGCCTTTTTTGAACAAGGTTTTCTAAGTATACTGTTTAGTGAATGTGCTGTACAGTAGAGCATAAAATATACATAAAATCTATCTTAGTGCTTCTAGTAGAGGTCTTGTGGAAAGCAGTCAGTTTTGAAGCCCAAGTATCTCCATTGTCATCAAAGCTGTATTGATGTAAATCAGGGATAGGAATTGCTGTATCCCATGCTTTATTGCAGTGAAGGCTTTTCAGATGTGGACTAAATCTTTTGCAGCTGTAGAAGGGGACTCTGTAGAAAGCTCTCTTACCACCTGGGCACCTCACACAGGGCTTTCTGTGGGCTGCAGTATTCCTCAGGGAATACTGCATCCATCCTCTGCTCTAGGTGCCTTTCCAGGTGACTTTAGCACCTGAAAGGGAAGAAGGGCGGCTTAGCCCGAGACTGCCTCAGTCCCTCTTAGAGCAGATCCAGAGCAGTTCACTTTGCCAGTGAAAATAACCTGTTATAGGCTTGGACCCAACAGAAAATATTTGCCCTCAAGCCCATTGAATGGATAAGCTAACCCTGACCATTTACCCTATTCATACCCCTAGTACAGTCAGAGCTGCAGGTGCATTTTCCTCTGGGAAAGAACCATAACCTCTATCTTTCTAACCATAACCTGTATATTTTCCAGTAGACTATTGTACCTACAGGATACAGGTTAATACTTGACTGTGTATACAAAACAGAGCTTGCAGTCTAGTAAGATTGATATTTGAGGAAATTTTAACACTTAATGAAAAGATCATTTCGGATCAATTCATTCAGTAAACTGTTTCCTAGGATATAATGGATTTGTTTCCTTCCAAAAATCTAAACCATTTATATGCTTCAAACTAAGGGTTTGTGTGACTTAGCCTTATTAAAACTCACAGGCAATGGTTTTTCCTTTTAGATTCCTCATGAAACTTTCTCTCAAGATTCCCTATCAAAAAAACCATAGTCCTGAACTAGATATTTGTTTTCAGAATGTTAATGAAGAAGATGACAGTAGGGAAATAGCAATAACTGACATGGGACAAGACAGGAGATAATGACTATTTCTCTGGATCAACTTTAGCAGGATACTGTTTAATGAGGGTTTTTTTGTAGGCTGAAGAAGGCTGAGATGCAGATGTTTCTTGTTTAAGGTGAAAAATCAAATAGTGCTTGGTGGTTTATTTAGAATGATGCTGTAAGGCAAGAAAAAGCACTCTTGCATATCGCATGAAAAAAAGATCAAATGGACATTTCATGACTGGAAAAATGAGTACTAAAGGGGCATACAAGACAGAAAAAGTGGTTATGCAGTTTTCTCTCAATTCTTCTTTTAATGATCACCTGATTCCTTTAATGAATTCTCCTTGCTAGAGGAGCTCCACCTTTAGACAAAAGTAATCATTAAAAGACTGTAATTTATATAAAATTATCCCTTGAATCTACTGTTCTTCATAAGCCTAAGCGTGTCTTTTTGCAATTATTATTAATTCTAAGAGGAAAGGATATTTGGGTTTTTTCTTTGGTCTTTTACACCCCAGGGGAAGAGCATATTTGGGGATTTTTACAGCACTCAATAGTTTGCAAGATGCACAGGAAATATTATGTTACAGAGAAAAATTATAAAGTATATAAGGAGGCAAATTTTAGCATCTAATGGAAATTAAAGCCTTACTTTTAAAATGATTCTGAATTATTAAATACCAAGGAAGGTACTTCAAAATTAAGAAATGGTGTAGGTATTCCCTGAAAGGACCTGATTCATTGTCACAGGCTGAAATGAGATCCTTGGAAAACTGGAGCCCTCTTTTCCTAAAGAGCCTTGAAGCAGTGTCATGAGTTTCCTAACTGTAGTCATGATTGCTCTGGCATGAACTCTCAACCTATCTGCCTCCTTCTGATTAGTAAATAGAAGAGGTTTCTACAGTGAAAGCAACTGGACTTGTGGATCCTCCTGCATCAGAGGAGCAGTTGCACTCTTGGTTGTCTGCAGGTGATCTGTTTCTAGAAATTGCGCCTCTCAATTGCTGCCTTAGTGTCTTGTAGTTCTAAAATTGTAGATGACTGCATGTCTTGTACTTTCTCTAGTTTGTGCAAGGTTGATTTCTCTTATCTGTGAGAAAAGCCAAAAAACAGTGAACACTTTGACCTTGAAGTTCCTGATTCTGAATTTGCAACATTCAAAAAAATGGAGCACTGCCACAGCATTTTGATGACCTCTTACTTGCTTTCTGCAGGTTATAGTGGTTAAAGTAATGAGGAAGCTGAGAGATGCTATCTTTTATTTCTCTGCACAGAAGGTAGTCCTCATTTTTTACTCAGTTGTTCACTTTATATGTAGGTGGAACAATGTATGCATTAAAGGCATACATTTGATAAATGTAGTAAGCTTAAAACTAGTCTTGAGAAAATGACTGAATTCCCTGGGCTAACAAGAGTCCTCTTGTTTATGTTTTCATATATTTCATTGGACAGTTTTTATTTTAAAGCCAGCTGTCACAACCTGATGTTTCACAGCCTTCACTGTTGGAACGCGCGCGAGTTCTGGCATCAGTCTACGTGGAATATCTGTTTGAACAAATGTAGTATCAGAGCATGCCAACTGTGGCCAGTTGCATTTAGTTATAGGAGTTGCTGAATGTACCTGGAGGGTCGGCATTCAGCAGGGAGTGAAGTCAATTTTGGCATCTCTGTAATAATGCTTTGACTTCAAAACTTGTACCTCATCATGTATGTGAGGAAAAAATGACTTTTCTCTCAAAGCTGAGATAGCTTGCTTGGCTGTGGGACAGCATAACTATGAGGACTCAGTTTGCACTGGGGTCATGAAGGACACTGCAAAGGCTTAAGTGAAATGCAAGTCAAACTGAAACACTGATCCATAAGATCGCTGTAAGAGCCCCCAAATCATTATCTGCTCCCTGAATTGTTTCCTTCCGCAGATTCTCTCTTGTTACAAGAGCATGTCTAAGGCAGTAGGATAGTTTCTTGTTGTCTTCAATGCAATTTTGACATTTTGAGGGAGCAGTATGTATATAAGGAGGCAAATAATTTATTAGGGATACTAAAATATATATTGGGCCTAAGTGCAGCTCTAGCATTCAAAAGTATAGAAGGTTCCCCTAAAATAACCCTGTGAGGTCACAGCTTCTTTCATAGGAATTAATGTAGTTTATGGTGTAAATGGTCCTTTCTGAAAGATGCAGTATGTTCATCTTCTTTGTAGTTGTGACTGTTGGAAGTGAAAGAATCCAATAGTCTGTACTAGACTATTTGCACACAAATCAAGTTGTCATTAATCACACTCTGACAGAGAGTGTGCCCTACATGAATTATTGTCAGAAAACTACAAAGCACATCCAGATCATTGTGCAGGAATAAAAAAAATCTAAAGAACAACATGTAAAGCATTTGGAAAATCAGTAGATTCCAGTCAGTGAGTTAATGTGGGTTCTAAGAGAAATACTCTAATTAATTAATTGAACCTGTTACAGATGTTATGTATACAGGTAGGATAGATAAGAAGTATTAATGAAAAGGAAATATTTCTTTCCACAAATGTAGGAAGGCTGGTCCTGACAACTCCCACTGACCTCATGGTCATGTTCAATGAAATAATGGATCACAGTTAATTTGGGGGCCTGTCTGGTGCTGGGAACAATATGGAGCAAAGCACCTCAGGGTGGTTCTGCTGAGTGTTGTTTGAATACTGTCTGACATTCCTGGGAAGCACAAGTGTTGCTCCATCTCTGTCTGCTTTTGTAGTTCTGGTGGGATGAAAAATGAGATGTATTTATATCTGATTGTAGCAGTCCTCTTGGGGTCCAAGGAAGGAGTCCTCGGAAGAGTGCAAGGGCTGTAAAATCTTAGCTGGTCCATTAATGTGACAGAAGGCTATAAAAAGTCCTTTTTGTTTCCTTTCCATTCCAAATGATAAAGGGAAAGCCATCTTCATCTAAGCATGTTGAATATGCTGAATCATGACCATTGTCAAACCACTGCAAGCGAAAAAGCTGAAGCTTCAAAGCAAACTCTGGAATTGCAAGCTGCAGGCACCAGTCTATATCCAAAGATGCCAAATCTACTTTGTGTTCTGGCATGTAGAAGGACCACTTACAGCAAAGTTACAAAATTCTGCACAGTTATATATAGATAAAATCTTAATTTGAATACCAATATACTGCTCCTTGATATTTGGCACTGCCTGAACCAGTTTGGGGCTGATTTGCTGTGGGGAAGTGGCATAGCTACCCTTGCATAGCTTTGTCCTGGCTTAAACCCTATGAGGAAGAGTCAATGCAAATGTGACTTTACTGCTTCCAGGCTTCAACTGGTACCTGCAAAAAGGTCTGCAGAGCTCTGTGAAATCCTGCTATGTGAGTCAGCACTCTGCCCCATGCACTGCTATGCACTTTTGATACGAGTCAACATTTATGTGGAGTCCATGGGCCAGGAGCTATCTTGCAGGAGTTATCCCACCAGCTGTTTGCTTGACACTTGTACTCTAATTCCATCCTCAGAAGTATTGTTCCTATGTGAGTGCAGACCTCCATGATACACCTTTTGTGAGCAGAGGTTATTCAGGGAAGAAAACATTTTGGAGGATCAAGCCCAAAACCAGGAAACTGTGTGGTCACACTGAATGTAAGCTATGAAGGGTGTATGTATTACACTGAAGTTGTATTGAATATGGCATTACAGAAGGGAAGCTCTGGAAAACAGAGCACTGAGAGGTTCCAACACTGGCAGCAGTTGGGTCTAATTTCAGTCTTTAACCTCTCTCTACATAGCTGTGCCATTGCCATGTGGAAGTACTGGTTTACATCCGTGAATAGGACAGGCCCTTAATAAATATTTATTTGGTATATTTCAGAGCCCTCTGAAATAATGTGGAGTTGTGTACCCACATCACCAGATTTTGACTGGAATGTGAGAGAGACAAGTTTTGAAACGACTTTGTTTTCTGATGGATGGAGAGAGATTTCTTGCACTGCAGAGTTTTGGTGGTGGAGAGAACATAGAGTGCTACAGAATGGCTTATTCTGAAGAAGCAGAAAAATTATAGCCATGGTTTTTTCCATATTAATTTGTGTACATTGCAAATAAAAGTCATACAGTGAAATTGTGATGGGAAAGTGAAGAACTTTGTCAAATACGTTTTAGATTTCTTTTGGAAGCCATGTATTTTCCCAAGTTCAAATGACAATGTTTTGTCCAAGGAGAAGTCTTTAATTTTCTATCTATCTGATATGAGTGATTTGCATACAAAGGATCTATGGCAAAAAAACCCACTTAAATGTTGGTATTTTTATTGGTTTAAAAAGACTTGCGTCTGCACCCTTCATTTCAGAAGATCAACATCTCTCTCAAGATCTGTAGGTAGATAGCAATTACAAAAAGTGGTTCGCCCACACATACAGTGGCTTAACTCTTTAATTACAGTCATTTTTGGGAAAAAAAAACAACATAAAAATATCTCAATCAATACACTTTTGTTGTTCTGCAGAATTTCTTTCTTAAGCTCTTCAGAAGCATGAAGCAGGGTCATAACAGTACATCTGTGGTGCTCACTCACTTGGGGAGGAAGAAGTGGTAAAGCCTGAAGAGCTCTAGTTTATTCTCTCCATTTTAGCCCCAAAAAAGAAATGAGCAGTGAATGCTTTGACAGCACATAAAGAAAAACTATGAATAATAATAAGTTAATTTTACCCTAGCTAATACCAAAGGTAGCATATGGTTTTACATGGCTTTATATGGTTTTATGTGGGTTTTTTTAATATGGTTTTATATGGGGTTTTAATATGGTTTCATATGCTTTATATGAGGCAGCATATATGGGTTTATATAAACCATGAAAACAAATGCTATCATGTGAGCTTTCAATGGTATTTAGTTAGTGCAGAAGTATAGTTTGTCTTAGACTAAAAGAAAACTCAGCTTGATAGCTGCTATTTCTTTTGTTCTGTTGTTTCACTGCTGTCTTTTCCTTCCTCTGTCTAAGCTTTTGTTAGGTTGCACAAGTATTGATATTGTTATTTTGGCTCCTGTGGAGTTCAGTCTTACCTCGACAGCCAAAGACAAAACCTTCAAGCACCACCAGGGATGTCTTGGGCACCCTTCACTTTCATTCCTCTATTAGTCTTTAGTTACTCCTCCATAGAAGTCACAGCACATTATTTATTCCTCTAAGGAATAAAAGCTTTTTGAATAGGAAAACTAGTATTCAGCAATTTTTTCACAAAAGACGTCAGAAAAGGAGTTGTGAAAAACCATAGTTCTGGAGCTCTACTTTTGTCGTATTCATTTTCTCTTGGAACATTCAACTGCTCTCTCCTATTCTACTTTTTTTTTCCTCACTAATGTTCCAGCACCAGAATCAAAGAGTTTGCCCTGAAACCACTCCAAAACGTGCTTTGGTGGAGAGAAAAAAGCCTCTGAAGCTGTGGAAATGTCAGATGGGTGCTATTGAGGTGAAAGGGCAAATTTGCTAATGAAGGCTATGGATGATGCAAAGTATTGCAAAGATGACATGCAGAAGGTATTTGGTGTAAGGGTAGTTGCCAGGAGTCTTTTTTAGCCCAGTGTATCTTCCAGGTGAGCACGGCAATGAAAAAAATCAGAAAACTGAAAGAACCCCAAACTCCAGCCCAATTAATTAAAAACCTTTTTTATAAACATAGTTTAAAACATTCTTCATTATCTGGATAGGATCAATACAGGGGGCACAAGTGTGTGTGTATTTATGTTCACTTTTTTTTTTGCTTTTTACTTCTGTTCCTGGAATTGCCATCTGTGTCCTGTGTCTCTTGTTGCCTTTCATCCTGTACTTACATAGATTTTGGTTTTCTGACCTTGTTCTTGTGATGCACGTTTGATTCCTGGTGGAGTCTCAGGCTTAATCCTGAACTTAGGCTATGGGAAGCCCCTGCTATGAATCAGTGGTAATGATCAACACTTGTAAATGAAGAAATGAGGGGACATGACAAAACTTCAGATGCACTGTGGATGTTTTCCCCCTTTAAGCTAGCATGAGTTTTCATAGTTCTTATCTATAGTGGCTCCTAAGAGTTAACTTTTAAATGACCAGCTATCATGTTTTGCAAAGTGGACTTTTCTTAGGGCAGAAGAACCCTGCTTGTTGTTTGAACTTGAATATTATTTGAAGTTGGGTTGTTGTTTTTTTTTTTTTTTTTTTTTTGGCCTCTTGGGCATAAATAGAGCAGGTGTGTGTTTGCCACAGGCCACAGCTCAGGAAAGCTATGTCAAAGCACAATGAGGTCATTGTGAAACATCAGTATTCTTCCAGAGACCTGGCTGTTACAGACAGGAATACTTAAGAAAGATCTGTAGACTGGATTGCAGTTGATAGACAGAAAAGACTTCAAGAAAAATCTTTGTCTGCCTAATTGTGTTTGCCCAGTGAGAACTACATCTTATCACCCACCTCTGAACAAGCTGTTTGAAGCAACTGTGTTGACAGTGAAGTGGGTTTGCACACATCCAGTGTTGGGTTGATCTCTGAGTGCTAAGGAGATCTGGTTTCTTTAAACAAATCATTCTGCATGTGAACAAGGTGAATATTTTTGTAAAGTGTGCTTTGACTTTGAGTGTGTCGGGAAATACTGTACCCACTAAATGATTATTAAATGGAAAGGAGGGAGGGGTTCCCAGGCATTATGGAGCCAGGTTCTACAGCTGGACTCCTAGCTGACACCGACAGCACTTAGCCAGGAGTGGAAGAATATGTTGTATAACTCACTGGCTCTACCAAGTACATCGTGGTACTCTGCAAATAAACTTTCTATCAAGGTATTTTTGGACTTCTGCCTCAAACCAAGCGGATAAGGAGCATTTATAGCTCTAGCAATAAAATTCTGCAGATGTTCTTTTTTGTATGTGCAGTACTAAAAAGGAAAGCTGTGCTATGCTTTTATCAGATCAACTTGAAATCAGTACAAGTGTAGCTTAGGGTTGGGATTTATGTTTTTGCAGCAACATACCTTTTTACTCCAAGAAGGCTTTCAGTGTTTGTGCTTAAAGTCCCACATTAAGGCCCCCAAAGTGACAACAATATGGTTTTCTTTGTGAGATTTGAATGTCTGGATTAGGTCACTTCACTCTTTTATAGCTTTAACCAGCTTCAACTTGTACTGTGGTGACACACATCTGCTGACTCGATGGATCAGTGCATTAAGCTTCAGGCTGACTGGTGGGCCATGCTTGAAAGACTTTTGGCATGTGCTGGTGCCTGCATTTTTCACCCTTGACTGAAAGCATATGCTTCATACAATTGAGACAGTGTTAGCATGTGGGTCTCAGGCAGCCTCCTACACATCTGGCAGAGCCTGGCCCTCCTTCCAGGTGAATCATCTCTCCTGGGAGGGTGGCTTGCAGCACTGTGGCATCTGCAGAGTGGCAGGAAGTGTCTGAATTCATCTGAGAGTGATTTTTATCTTCACATGCTTTTCCAATTTCATCAGGCCCCTCATGCTACATTCCAAGTGACATGATTAAACCTGCCAAAGACAAAGGGAGGCTGATTGATAAAAATTATCTCTGACCCTTCACAATCTGTCATAGCTTAAGATAGTAATAATAATAGTAGTAATGATGGAATGAAATAAGTGTTATGCAAAGGAAGTTATTATTGTTTGAATAATATTCTGTAAAACAGGATTACTTCCTTGCTTTTGTTTCCCTTTTATCAGCCAAATTAACTTGTCATCAGCATAATAGAAGAATGGACTGCATAGGATTATAAACTTTACATTGACTTTAAGTGGCACTTTACTGTGATTTCTATTGTCTTGGTTTTATTTTAACATTTAAGTTTGAAAGCACAGTAAAGATGCAGACCGACACCAAAGGATCAGTTTTCACAGTGGAGGTCAGACATTTAGGCAGAGGTGTTTTTTAACAAGGAGTGTATGGATCTATTTTTCTCAATATGAGAAGAAAATCTTTGAAGGAAGGTTCTAAACATAACTGGTACTACACAGCAAATAGAATATTTTATAAGCACAGAACATAAAAATATTTTTATTCTTTAGTCTGCTGTACTAGACCAGGCACTTGTGTTATATTTCCTTCCAACCAAGCATCTGGACTGATACAGATGATCTGTAAGAAAGGAGATTAACTCTTTGTACCCTGAGATGTGTTACAGATCTGTTGCATTTGCTGCCATTTCAGTATTGCCAGCAACAAAAAGTTCTATAGAAATATTGTGAGTCTCTTGTCTTCTTTAGAAACTACCCTTAATTTTGCCAGAGGAATGTGAAAAATACATAGGCTAAAAAGCATATAGCCAATTTGAAGTATAAAAACTAGCACATCTGTGTAAGCTACAGTGCAAAGACAACAATGCAAATGTAGTTATTGGTTACTGTAGTGTTAATGAAGGGTAATTCTGTTGATTTCATTTGAGTTATTCTGAATTAATGTATCTCGTGGGGGCAGAACCTGACCCACTCGACTTTGATGTGTGCTCTGCTCTGTCAGGAGCTGCGAGGTTCTTTTGAACAGATGCCTGTGTTCTGCTGATACGCGGGGTCATTAAAAAGATCAAGATGACCAAGGCTGAGACGGTCGGATGGCTGCAGACAGCTGCGCTTTGCCTCTGCTGGCTACACGGGGTGGATTCTCTATGAATTTTCCCCCTGAGGTTAGGTGTGTGGGAGCATTTTGCATACTGGCCACTGCCAAGCCCCAGCCCCGTGTCTGGATGTACAAATCTGGGTGAAGATTACAAGTTATGGCTCTTCCTGAGAAAGCAGTAGACTCCCATGTGTCATGTAGAAGGAAATTCATGTAGGTATTTTGCTATATAGGCGGGCTATGAGAAAGTTGCAAGGCTTTTACCAGAGAGACAAGGTAGCAAATAAATAGTTGCTGAGTGTGTTGTTTCTGTACGTAAAGGTTTGGTGTTTAGTGTGTTCTGTAAGTACAGGACTTTGCAGTTTACTGCTACCACAGCAAAGCAGGTGGTCACCAAGTAGCTGAGTCAATGTTAGCCTGAAAGGCTTCCTTACAGATATTTTTATGGAGGAGTTAAAATTGCACAGGATTCTGAGGTATCATCAAATGATTGTAATGAATAACAGCTATCAACTAAATCAGGATAGAATAATTCTAATCCAGCCAACTGGCTAACAAGAAACTTCTTCAGGGCTCTGATGGTCATACCTTGCTAAAACCCAGAGGTTTAATTTTACCTGTTCAGTGTTGTTTTCATGCCTTTTTATCTCTTTACTGCTGTAATAGGTACTTAATTTCTGTATGTGCTTCAGTAGATTGCACCAGCGTGCATTTGTTCATTTTGAATTTTTTTCTTTCTTTCAAAGCCTATTGGAGATAAAAAGTGAATGATGTTAATGCTTATATACAAGTACATATGTAAGTAGAATGGCATCTTCCAGCATAATAAATACAGGGTTTGTTTCTCAATGCAAGTAAAGTTCTGCAGCTAAATTTAGCTCAAAATATTGAATGCTTGAAATGAGAGTAGAATAAAGCTGTACTTCACTGTTTGGATAGTGAAGCACAACCTGCCCTTTTTTTTTTTTTTTTTGGTAGCCGTTACACACTTGGGATCTTTCCCAAACATGTTTCTGATTCATAAAGTCTGTTGGTGAAGGCATTGAGATGGGTTCTGAAGAGCAGAGCTAGATGTGGCCACCATTTGAATATGGGTTGGCAGAGCTACTTAGCTGTGACTTTTCCATGGGAGCCCAAACACAAGCCGTGCCCTCAGCAGTGCTGTGGGGTGGGAGGAAAGGCTGTTGAGCTTTCCCCCAGCAAATTCATTCCAGCTGAAGAATTAACAGCCCAGTGATGAAACTGGGCCACATTCAAAGCACTGTGATAGAGTCCTGTGGCAGGGCAGCTAAAGAGGCTCTCATTTTGACCTGTATGGTTTTCCAGAAGGGAAGGAGAAGGACAAAGTTGGCTGACACTTGATCCTTGTCTTGGAAAGCCTCTTTCATTAAGTAGCTGCTGATAGGAAGTGTCATTCAGCAGTTATAAAGGCTGGCAGTTGCAGATAGGTCTCTGCAAAGGCTGTAGGCCAGAGGGAGCCCAGGAGGGGATGCAGGTGCAGGCATGCTGAGGCAAAGCCTGACAGGACAGCACTTGGCAGTCTGACCTGAGTGCCACTTGCCTCTCTTGTCCACTCTGCAGCCAGGCATGTAAAACTGTCTGATCTTCAGAAATGCTGCAGTGACTTGCACTTATGGCAATCTGTCCATGTAGTAGTAATTGCCTTTTTTCCCCCCACCAGTTATGGTGCAGGAGATTTTTTTAATGAGTCGGTATTTCTTGCCAGTCGGCATTTAGCAGCTTACACAAGAATGTAAAGGCATACAAGCACCGTCCTTCTTGCATTCATTCAACAGTAATTCTGTATGAGATAATTGTAGTAAGTCATAGAGATATATTCCATTGTGGCAGAATTGTTCCAACCTGTAATAAAAGAAGTGGCACTGCCTTTTTTTTCTCTAAAAACAGTTGTTTCAGAATTCCTGTTTCCAGTGTTCCTGACCTGGCTTCTGGTTTTTTGGTTTTACATTTAAACTTGGAATCTCCATTATACAACAACTTCTTTCCTTGTATGCTTTAAGATGGCCAAGGTAAGGTATTTTAAATTAGGAAAGTTGGGATATATTCACGTGTGTAAATTTAGATGTTCAGCACTACATGCTATTAACAATGAATGTATGCTTCTTTTTCTTACTCAGTTGCACAGGCTGAGAAATGAGTGTTTGTGAATGCGTAATTGTGAGGTAATGGAGCAAAATGTAACATTCTTGCCTTATTTCTTGGCACTTGTATTTTATTGTAACCTTAACAATGAATTGATTAATTTGCTAAGTGCAAGGACTGTGCTAAAACTTACTTCCCCATGTCTCTGAGTGCCTTTGCCACTCGGAAACAGTCTTTTTCCAGCTTGTGTTCTCCTTGTCTGGTAAAAAGGTCTGACAAATAGGTGCTGGGTGTGTGTGTGCATGCATGCACATGTGCATGTGTTTATTTTACTCTCATTTAGAGCCATTAAGAACTTGATCCCATAAGGTTCTGAGCATTTTTATTTCCTGCCGGCTTTTCAGGGGGAACACCTTGTAGAAGGCATTTGGCCTTGATGATAACACTCATCGCAGAAGGGAAAAAAAAAGTGGGGAGGATGAGGGTAGGGGGGAGATGGGAGTGAGTGAAGGATGGTGACCAAAAGCACTAAATCCACCATTTTCTTTCTGCCTGCCTGGTGTGTTTGCTGCCATTAAATTCATGGTAGCCAACCAGCTTGGAGACAGGACTTCACACAGGTTCATAGGCGTGCATGGCTTTTATCTCCCACTGCCCTCTACTGAATAGAATACAAGAGATGATTTTCCAGCTATCTGCTTCTGTAATAATTTCAGTCTTGAGGTGTCTGAGCCTCCATTAGAACAGGTGGTAGAGGTCACGTACTTCTGGACATCTTTAATTTTTTGCAGGAAGTGATATACAGCCTTCTGTCATGTAATGCAAAGGCGCGGAGCTTGGAGAAAACACTCCTACTAATGTTCAAATCACAACACCGTTTAAACCCCTTATATCCTGCACAAGTAGAATTAATAGCTCTCAAGTCAATGCATGCAATGTATGCCTAGCTTTAGGAAATGTCACCAGCTCTTATTACATAAAAAAGCCAAAACAAAGCACTAGACAGCCTGGAAGTAGAACAAAGTTTAATTTTCATGTAAGGTTCCAGTTTGTAAGAAATTATTTTAATAAATTAAAAAGAGCAGCAATTGTAACTTTTAATTTCTTTGTTTTAGACAATTCAAGGCAAAAACTGTATTTGTGTTTTTTTAACCTCTGACATGGAACAAAATAGTAACTGAAGCCAAATTTGGTCTAGACCTCTCTCAATTACTGGGGGAAAAACTCTTTTGGGCTATCTCACTATTTCATCAGCTTTCCCTTTAACTAAAGCAAGGGACACAGTTTCTTGGTGAAACAACAGAAAGCAGTAAGAGCTTAACAGGGCCCTCCAGGTAACATGAAAGAGTGCCTCAGTCATCCTCTGTCTTGTTACTCTAAACACCAACTGCATTGTCTCGAGTCGTTTTCCCTTGCGGGAACACTTAGCCTTACCAAACACAGCTCAGCCTTACAGGTACATTCCCACCAATTAAAGAGGAGGGGTTCCTCACAAGTGCTGCCAATGCACCCACCTAGCTTGAGTGAGGATTGCCAAGTACAACAAACAGTGCCAAAGCGTGTGGTGGTTTTGGGCTCTGCTCCAATGGGGACCAAGATGAGACACTCAGTCACAATTTAGCCTTTACAGAAAGCCAAATCTTTGTGTATTCCCCTGGATTAGACTTGGAGCCATCCTCATAAGGAATAGCTGGGTGGCTTCTGGCCTCATCTGCTGGCAGAGCTCCAGCCTGGGAGGGACTGGGCAGTGGTGCATGCTTTGGGTTGAGGCTTAGTTTGGGGTTTACCAGTTAGGTTGGCAAGTCTGGTTTGTGGCTATCAAAATTGAGATTCTCTCAAGGTTTTCAGCTGTGAAGCATATGAATTTGGGGCCTTGCAAAACACCAGCCTCTCAGAAGAGAGAAAATAGGTACCTTCCAGTCTTGGATCTAAGAAAGAACTGAGGGTGGGGTTTGGATGAAGGTTCAAATCTGTATTCTCTGTTTAGTTTCAGCATTGTGGTTTTGGACCATCAGTAGTGGTAACATACAAATGATTTTTCACTCTAAAGAGCACAGTAAAATGCTATTATACTTGTTAATCTTCTTTTTTATATCTTGCCAAGTGAGGACTGCTACACTGCAGCTGGCATAGTGGAGGTGCCTGTGTTTTTGCCACCCTTTGTTCATGGGGGAATGAGGACAATTTTCTGTACACAGTATTCTGCCTTTCCCTTAAAACATCTGAGTCACACAGCTGTTTCCCAGTTAAATCACAGACTCAATCTCACTGTACATTAAGTTGTGTTATGCAACATGGGCTGGCAAACTTGTCCACTGATACAAACTGCACAGAGGAATCTGAAGATGGACAAAATCCCATTCCTCTCAAGGGTTTACTCTTTGTGTCAGTGACACTTCCCTTATAAGCCCCTGCCTTGATTTGCAAGAGGTTTGGTTACAGTAGGCTCTGCCAAAGACTGCCTTAAAATCTCCTTAAACCTCTGTAACAGAGCCCAGAGTAAAAGATGTTCCCACGTGCGCACCATGACATCTCGGGCTGCCACAGCTGTGAACCTGCCTTGCCAGGCCTCTCCTAGTGCTGCTGCCACTGCATTTAGACCCCCAACAAAGAGGAAGGCAGTGGGTGCTTTCCACTGCTGCTGCCTCTCCCTGCTTTGCTGGCAGAGGCCGCGTGTCCTGGTTTACGTTGGCAGAAGCCAGCATAGCTCAGGGATGAATTTAGCCCTTGGCACTCCTTAGAGAGCTGACTCAGATGACTGCGCTTGAAAACTACAAGCTGGTCTCTTATTTAATTCTCCTGAATGTCCAGATTTTATTATTTTAAATTTACTTCTTGTAAAGCTGTTTTTGTGTTTAGTGGGACAGCCTTGCTGTTTGACTCCCTGGGCTGTCCTGGAGTTATTACAAGAATAGAGTAGTAATAGTTTTCACCTATACAGCACCTTACCCAAAGAATATCAATTTCTTCACGAAGAAAAAATCCAACCTCATCACTGGGCCAGATGATAGGTTATATCTATTATTTTTTATATGAAAAAAGGAAAGTATGGAAATTTTAGGTGATGAGCTCAAAAGTGCATAGCAGATGAATTTCAGAACTAAGATAGAAGATAAATACCACAGTTCGTTCCTCTGATATCTGTGGGCAAAAGGATGACCTCTGGATTTCTTTTCTTCTGCCAGCTGCTTCCGTGAATCACATTAAGGTGCAACTAGATCCATTTATGCCTTGTACTTCTTTTGAAATTGATTGATTATCTCTGAATTTCAGCTCATATTCTGAATTGAGTCTCCTTCTGGTCTTTGCTTTGGGGGGGGGAGGGCTTGAAAATGCATCCTGAGTATAGATTTGGAAGGTATGGTAGTTTCCATAGCAGCGATTCATAGGCAGCAGCTCTGGAGCATACCTGCCCTGCTCAATGTGCTGCTGGCAGCGTCCAGTGCTACTGAGGGCTTGATCCACCAAATCCAGCAGTGGGAAGAAGTTGGAATTCAGCCAGCCTGTCTGAACAGACACCCTGTATCTGCTGTGCCTGTGTTAGTTGGGGCTCTCAGAAAGGACAAAGGAGCCCCTGCTGACAAATCTGCAGCTAGAAAGGAATCCTCAGTTAAGTATCAAATACCCATAAGAATAAGCTTGGGAAGACTCTGCTGTCCCAGCTAGATGCCAGGGTTGTGTTGTATGCATGTTTTGGGAAGATTATGCATTACATGTTAGGAGGTGTCTTTTCAGCAACCAAATGTTATCTGTGCCTGGGTCTCCACAGAAACAGAGACTCCTTCCACCGTTTCTGCTCACTTGCCGTTTTGCAGTATGCAGCACATTCCTTAGATTTTGAGGTAGAAAAACTGGAGTTTGTCTTTGATACTGTGTGAATTCTTTGGCTTTGGAAAGAGCTCTAGACAAAGACAGGAGGAAATAGAGATTTGCTTCAGAAATAAAATTCTGCTGTCCTTTTTGCCATTTCCCTATGAAACTGTCTTCTGCCAACTCTGTCTGACGCACAGTTTATATCGGAAGCAGAATTGGTTGGGGCAAGTTTGTGACTGTAGCTGGCATTTCTGTCATGCCATGTGCTGAATGCACAGCCTCTCCCTGCATCCCGGGTGTCTGAACACATTAGGAGTGTTGAGGGGAGGAGGGCTTTGGCAGTGAGTGCCGGAGAGGGAAAGCCGCAGGCACACAACTGCACAGCCCTAGCGAGCAGAGTTCACTGGTACTCCTCTGCTCCTCTTGGAGGACACCTTGTTAGAAGTGTGGTGGACATGCCTGAGACACCGTTGGCTAATACGATCCATGAGTTAAATCTAGCTACTAATGTGAGATTTCTGTGAAGCTATAAAAGTTTTTTTTATCTAAATTGGCCTTGCATGCAACATGTAAGCATACCAACTTCTTAAAACATCCTAACAGAGGAAACTGAAATTGCTGGATTAGTTTGCAGTATAGGGACTCCATTAATTGTTCTAATAACATTTGACTGAAGAATTACCCTGCTATTCAGTCGTGCTTGGGTTTGTTTCTTAATCCAATTGCCTTATGACTGCTCTCTAAGCTTTCCCCTTCCTTTTCTATTCTTAACATGCAATTAAATGAAACTCTCTTTTATTATTACTGTAAATAACATGGAAATAAGAGCATACTTTTCAAATGTCACAGCTTTGCTCACTCCTGTTAGCTGAACTGTATTGCTTTGATAATTTAGTTGACTTCATCGAACTTATGACAGCACATGGTTTTTTCCCCTTTCTAGTAGAATTAGTAAATGTTCAGTAATGAATAGATCTAATTTTGTTTGTCACTGACATAAAGATGGGGTTTACTCTTGCTTTAAAATAGCCATGCAGGTCTCTTTGCTACATCTACTGAACAAGACATAAACAGATATGGGGAAGCTGCTAAGCTACAGAAATCTTTCCTTTCTGGAAGTTTCCAGGTTTCTGCCACAACTATTTCTCAGTATTATATATAATATATGATATAAAATTCCAAATTAATTGCGGGGGAAAAAAGGTGCTTTCAAAACAAAATTTCCGTTCAAGCTAAGTGATTCATTCCAAATTTTCGTAAGGCTGTCTGATGTCATGCTGCTAAAACATTTGGTTTAGACTAAGTTCTCTTGCAGTTTAGAAAGTTTTTGTTACTTCTGTGACCTGCTTTAGTAACTTACTGAAAAGTTTCTGTAATTCTAAATTACAGAATTCTATTGCTCATGAAGTTTGAACAAATGACAGTAGCTGGATCGTAGGCAGGCCATGCTGCCAAACTGCATAAATGTCTTCTGAGCCCAATAAGCCGTGACTTGGACCTCCATGGGCTCAGGAGCAGGTTCTTTATGTGTCTTAATTCAGGGCTGCAAAGCCTTTGCAAAACTCTGAATGGGGTTCTGTAAAGATGGCTGTACACTATGAAGCTGGCCAGATGCTGTGATTTTTGTGATGAGGGTAAATATCTGGGACGAATTAAGGTGGATTAGTCAAACTACCTTTATACAGTTGCCAAGCTTTCAGAAGTGAAAGGCTGCCACTAAGCCACAAGACCCTTACCACAGGCAGCACCATGCTACAGTAACTGTTTTTTAAATGATTGCAGTGGGATGTGTCTCTTAATAACCATATTAGTACGGAGTTGCTTAATGACTTCACATGCAAATAGATAATTAAACCATTAAACGCTATAGAACTGAGAACCATGTCCCCAGCGAACTTCAAAGTTGTCTGTTTTCTTAATGGACTGTAAAAGCCAAGCCTGGGTCTGAATCACAATGTGAAGTGGTAGAAACCATTGGAGAATATGGATCTAGATTTAACTTGAGCATTCTCCTGATTTGTCAGGTTTTGAGTTATCTGCTTTATAAACATATACCTGTAGATGTTTACACAAGAACAACAATTTTCATCAAGTATTGCACTATGAAGGGGCTTCTGTGTGTATAGTGGTTTTTATCTTTGCTTTCATGGGAAATTAATATAGAGTTTAATGGGAAGAAACTGTGAGTGGAAATTCTAGTGGAGTCCTACTTCTGGACTTATGGGCCCAAGATTTCTAATACTGCGGAGTTTTTGTAGCTTTTGTGTTAGCTGCATTTGTATTCTGAGATCAGACAAAAACTGTGTTCTGAAACTGGCCCACTGAAAGGAAAGGTGGGGGTGTCTCTGTGTGTGACATTGAGAATGGGAAGAGGTGGACACTTTAGTAAGTACTCCCTGGAATTTCAGACATGTCATATTTTTTTATCTTGTAAACATAATACAAATAACAACAAGAATGGCAAATGGCATAAATCTCAGATTGCAAGATTAGCAGTAGCAGGGATTTTGTAAGAAAACAAGAAGCCACAGATTTGGTCATGTCATTGGAACACATATTATTTAATGCACACTTCTGTTCTAGTATATGCATGCATCTTTTTTTGCAGGCTAAAATTGAGCATTTTGATACAGAGCTTTAGCAGACCACAGTGTTTGTAAGATTAAAGACAAGGTCATCAGGCCACAGGGCATCTTCAGTTTGATCCTCTGAAAATAGGTGAACATAGTAAAAAGTTGTAGGAGAGTTTTTATAAGTGAGTAAATTTTATTTCTGTAACAAGACGTTCATTTCTTGTCACTTGCTTTTATTAGATATTTCAGTTTTCAAATAACATTAAAAAAAAATAACCTCTGAAAAGGACCCTTGCCTGTAGCAGGAAGCATAATCTCCCCATTTCTCTCTCTCTCTCATTATATGCTGGCATGAACACTCTGACATTGCTAATTGCCTCCACATTACACTGGCTGAATTCCAACAGTAGTGGCATAAAAATTAATGAACAAGACCGAGCTCACACATAAGGAACATATGGTGCAATAGCGGTCAATTGCATTCGAGTTTAAAATAATGTCTTGAGAGAATCATGATCAAAGCAGTTTCACAAAATGAAAAGGGCCAGATTCTACTTGTGCTATGTATCTATGCTACCTCACTGTCCTCACTAAGAGTGTGAATGTGAACAAGGAGATTCCCCAAACTGTAAATAGAGAATGCCAAAAAGTTGTTTCATTTGAAAATGTAGTAGGAATTTCCCCCACTATTCTTACTGTGAAAAGTAGCGTGAATTAATTTTCTGCTGGGAAGCAAAGCTAGGGAAAAAATGTTCTTTGAAACAGAGAGAATTCTTCAAAGATGTTATCTCTGTCTCTAACAGTGCCTTCACAGTGCAAGCTATGCAGTTTACAGAAAGGTGACACAGTTATTTCCCATTATCCCAAAATGTGCAATTTAAAGTTAACACAAGTCAGTTTTATCTGTGGGTATGCTTCTCACAAAATCCAGATTTCAAGGCAATTAAGATAGTGTTAATACAAGGTACTCTCAAAATTCTTTCAAGTTGAAAGCTTCCTTAAGATTAATGTTAAAATTCAGGTTTTATTCTCTTGCCAAAGTACATGCTAGGTAACCTCTTGTTAACATTAATGGGAGTTAAATATTTGCACTCAGAGGAAAATAGACCCCAGATACGATACAAACTGCTTATATTACATAATATAAATAAGCACTGCTTGTTTAATAGCTTTTACTGCCTTATTGTGGAAAAAAACTGTTACAGTAGTATTGCAAGGTCCTACAATATAAATTATTGATTTTTATTATGCTAGTGATTTCCTACCCTGTTCTTTGTCTCATGAGACTTGAACACTAACTTTAACTTATATGGGACAAGTCCTACAAGAGTTTAATGAATGACCCAAATAAATCACTCTATCAGTGCAGAGTTCATATACATGGAAAGGAGCTTTGTATCCCTTCAGTGCCTGTTTCCTCAGCCAGATGAGGTACTTCAGCCCATTCCCCATGTTAGAGCAGCCTGGGTGTTGCCCAAACTGAAATGTGGCTGCAGATGGCCCTGCTGGGTCATTACAGCCACTGGAGAGAGCTGGAATGCAGAAATGCTCAAGCCAGTCCCCAGTATGCCTCCTGCTACTCTGCAGGAATTTCCTTGGGGCTAACTCACACTGGCTCATAGCCATTTATACTTTAACTCCTAGCAGGATAAAGAAGCGTTAGAGCAGCTTATTGGGGCACTGGGAATGACTGGCAGACAGTTCTTTACCTGTCTGGATATGAGTCTTACCTGTATTTGAATTTTTCTCTGCTACTTAAAAAAAGTGTTTCTCAAAGAATTACTGAACTATCCTTTTGGTAATCTAATCCTGAAGCAGTAATTTCTTCTCATCTGGATTCTCAGAATATGATGTATTGTTGATTTCAGTTGAGCTTTTATTTGCTTAATTTTTGGTTAAATAAAATAGTTGATTTTAAATTTTGAACATAGTTTTGGGTTTTGCTTAAGGCACATTACAAATGATATTTTAAAGGACAAATCATGCAATAGTTGAGAGCTGAGTTCAGTGCAGTATAGTGGCTTCAGCATAACCATTTGCATTTACAATGCAATTAGGTGCTATTCTCCCACAATTAATGGGCCAAATGACACTCCCACTTACTATAATAAACTTCCCGATATGAATCGGAGATAACTGAGATTGATACTGAGACTTATGGAAATGCCCTGTTCTGCAGAGATGCAGCAGGGAGAGAACAGCACCTGCTGAGTTGCTGTTTCTGCTGCTCTTACCACAAGCTGGTTTTAGCCCACTGTGTCTTGGTCTATACATGAGGAAGCAGCCTTTCTCTCTTCTCTCCCTTTTCATAAAAAGAAGGCAAAGGGTACCAGATGGCATGTGTTACAGAGCTTTTCCTTCTAGCACAGAATTTATTTCCAAGATGTAGAATTGTGAGGATTCCTTCAGTCATCCCCCCAGAGTCACAGGTTTGGTATCTCGCCAATGGCATGTAATACACTTCCTGGCATGCTGTAGGAGAAGTAAAATTAGTTCAGAACTTTACTTTACTGTTGCGGCTTTTTTTTTTTCCTGTGCTATTTGAACATGCCTGGAAAAGGATCAGTGTTTAAGATTTATTAACCATTTCATTTCTGAGTGGGCCATAGCCTCTCAGCCTGGTTGTAGACTTGGACAGTTGTCAAAATCTGTGAAACTGAGTCTTGTTGCTTAATGCCACGTGCAAATATCTCTCTTGCTTTGTTCTTTTTCCTTGGTATGGACTAAAACATTGAGAGATAACTGGAAGGGACCTTAAAAAAATCCTTCATTTATGCGGCTTTTCTTACAAAAATATTACTGGTAAAACTTATTTTTCAGGAGTTGGGACTTCCAGATGTGGTTTTAGGGTTGCTTTTGTAGACAAAAAAAAAGAAACCAGAAAGTTCAAGTAATTATTGTAAGTTATTTCCCTTAACATTTTGAAGTGTATTTAAATCTAGATGAAAAAAATCTTCATGAAATAGTTATTACAACTCATTGATTACTATATACTAATAGATATTTCTCTGATTTGCAAATTTAGTTGCAACTTAACAAGTTGAGTGTCGAAAAGTTTATTTTAAGGGACTTCAGCAAAAAACTTCATTTAGGTATTGGGACATCCCAAACTCTTTGGCGTTTGCTTGCTTTCTTTTCTTTAGACAAATTTTTTTAATTATGTAATGGGTATGCATATTTGTTTCACAGTATGAGGAAAACTATTTATGAAATTTTTTTTTGCTATTCCTCTTACCCATTCCCCTGTCATTTTCTGGTGTGCTGCACTGTTATCTCAAGAACAATACAACATCACATTGTATGCATGTAGTTGAGGGCATGTTTATATGAAAAAGGAGATTGTTTCTGTCTTGCTATAATCTATGTTTGTACAATTCTTTCAATGTCTTTTAATTGTTTTGAACTCTAAAATGAAATGACTTCTAGATAAAATGAGCTTTCAGCTCTCTCCTTTTGTGACAGATTCCAGAGCATCTCTACCTCAAGGCACGTTTGGTCACCATTTTGCCTTTGTGACCCTTTCTAACCTGTACCACTCAGCAGGCTAGCACTAATGTCAGTACTGTTTACTTGGGCAAGACTGATGGCATCCAGGTGGAGTTTCCAGTCCTGGTTTTTTTTTTCCTTTCCTTTTTTTCCCCTTTTTTCTTTATACAGCCGTGAAATACATACCCTAACTGAAGAGTCAAGCAGCAGTGTTTTGCAGATCTGCCAGGTTTTTACTTTACAAATTAGTTGACATTGTCATTTTTTTCTGCACAAAAGCAGGACAAAACCCCCACTCAGTGGGAAACAGCATGGTTAACTAACTTCAGTGGTGTTATCCACTCCAAGGTGTACTAAGGATCTGGCTTTTAAATCTGAATTTTTCCCTTTATTTGACCTTTTCTAAATACATTTTCTTTACACTTTGTGGTCAGCTTGTAATCCTCACTTCTCACTGAAATACTGACACCAGCACACTTCATTGAGTTAATCACTTGTATGCTGGTTTAGTGACACCAGTTCCTCAAATGCCTTTTCCCTGCTTTTGTTTCATTATTTCATCTAGATGTTGTTCAAATTAGTATAAATCAGTCCACTTACAGCTTTTGACACTTACAATTTAAGTACTGAATTACTGTCCTTGACAGCTGAAAGTTGCACATTCTCTGAATTTAAGACTGGAATGTAATTCTTGGCAATTAATAATAGATCATTAGAAATACTCTGAAAGTATCCACAACTGAACTGTAAAAGCAGTGTGACTGATCAGAATCCTACTGAGTGCTGCAGCAGCGCCTGTCGGGGAGAGAATATTTAACAGCGAGTGCTTGCCTTCCCCTGCAACAGCAGCTCCTCCAGCCAGCATAAAAGCAGGGTGGGAAAAGTCCCTGGTCATGTCTTTGGGGACCAACCTCTGCAAAGAGCTTAAATACCATTAGTGTGGCAAACTCTGCCGGTACTTTTCATAGTTGAGTACAGGAAGTCCAGTATAACCCCAGTGCTCAGCTGAGGTTACATTTCTTTAATGCACAGAGATCAGGAGCCTGCCACTGGAATGCAGCAGGAGGCTCCATCCCTTGGCTCCAGCTGCAGAGCTCGTGATCTTACCTTATTTCCAGATAACAGCTAATGCAGTGGCTGCTTTTTCAATGTTGATACCTGTGTAGGTTCCTGGAGGAGATGAGCAGATGCAGCCCACTGAATTTTAGAGAGAAGTTGCTGAATGATATGCCCATTCAAAAAAATACAGATTTGTCAACAAGTGCAAATCTCTAAAGATGAAGCTTTGTAAACGTATTTTACTTCCTCCCTTTGGTCTTGAAAGTGATTTCCTGATTGCAGGAGTGGTGTGCAGCACTCCTCTTGCCTGTGCTCACCTATTGGTGCTGCAGCATCTTTGAAATTCTGCCACTGAGTGTTTGTGCACTGATGACCCAGTGCTGAGATGTTAAAGCTAAAGAAAGACCCCCAAAAACAACAATTTGCTGTTCTCCAGTTTTAAACTTAAAGCAAAATGTCTGGATTTATTTCTGATTAGAACTGCAGGACTGTTTTATACATAGGTGAGTCTTTCATTGTCTGTTCTACATTAGCTTGGTGGTCAGTCTGTTTAGAAGATGGCAGTCCCTGCAATGGGAGGAAAAAAACCTGTTTATTGTGCCTATTTTCTTGTGAAAGTGAATCGCATGTGCTTTTGTTACATTTTTAGCAGTTGATTGAAATGCAGAGCAAGAACTCATTTCTAAGGTTTGCAGCATTTGTGGACTTGTTATAAAATACCCATCCAAGAAAATAGTCAAGATTTAAGTCTTAAACTAAAATTTATTTACCACAAAATAACACTGTCTTACTATTACTGACTGTGTTGTTGTGCAGGAGCACAGTCACTTTTGTTGCTTTTATCACTGATAACATACTTGGAGCTAATTTTAAATAATTTTGCAATGGAATTTAAACTAAGAAATCTGAAATTTTATGCTATTGTCTTGATCTGGTATTGTTTTCTTCAGTATGTCTGGAGGCAAGAGAGAAGGAAGGGAGAAAAGATGATGCTTACTGAAGCTAATCTTCCTAGGCCCCATGTATCAACATTTCTGTAGAGTCCTGTGCGGAACTAGGCAGAATATCTGCTTTAGGCTCCTGCTTTGAAACACCCACAGAAGGAGCCTCTCCCTCTGCCCTGAAGATAGAGGAAGCCTGGACAGAATAAACTTTCAGAATATCCTCTGCTGATGCTTACTAATTGTTAAAGAAGTCGGGAAACTGTTGTCCTAAAAAAAGCTTACTCAAGTTGCATTCATTTGACTGTATGCTTTTCAAAACTTGACAAGCAGTTAAGTAATGGCACAACAGCACGAGGCTGGCTGGCTCTGAAACAGCCCTTAGTGCAGCCCAAGGTATTTCTTGCTGCTGCAATAGGGCAGATCCCTGCACAGGCAGTAGGGTGGAGAGAGAGGTATCCCTGCCTGTAGTCACACAATTGCCTGGCAGAAGGTTGGGAATATAGTCTAAAGTCAGCATTCAGCCCATTAGGCCAAATTCTTTGGAAAGCTGTCTAATAAATAGATATAAGTCCAAAGGTATTTGAGCTTAAACTTGCATTAAAAATTCTTCCTTTGTTACGTAGAGAAACATTCCAAAATTTTGTAGTTGGCTGCTGCTGAGGTGAGTTACATTTTCACATGTAAGATGAATTCAGACAATGTTTCTGCAAAAGTTAGGTGGTTACTTGCAATGCTAAAATGGACATTTGCTCTAAAGAGGAGACATTGTCTAGTTTCCTTGCTACTTCAGAAACTAAAAGAAAAAAATTTAAATTGCACCAATAAAAAGGTCTTGCATCATGCCTAAGGTCATTAGCATCTGGCTTTGGGAAGCTGCCAAAGGGAATGAATTTCAAAGACTGAGACTATTAGCTGAGAGCCTGCCAGTCCCAGGAGGTCTTACCTCAGTCTTAGAGCAAGAGCTTCCTGGCAGATCTTAATAGCTGTGACAGTACTTTGAGTGCAAGGATATCACTTAGGAGCGAGTCTAGGACTACATGGGACTTGGAAGGAACTTTTGTAACACAGGAGTGGCTCCAGGAAGCCACCCGAGCCCAGCAACCGGGCAATGTGCAGGTGTTGCCTGCTCACAGAGGTTCTCTCTGCTCCAGGGGAAAACAGATGCTTTTCTGCACCTGCTCTACTTTCAGCCCAGCTCAGAGGAATGCACTGCATTAATCTTGTACAGAGGTGACCAAGGCAAGGTGAATCGGCAGGGTCTCTTCCCCAGCCATGAGCAGGCAGCTCTCTGGATGAGCACTGCTGTATATAAACCCTCAAGCCAAGAATAGGCAGTGCATATGTATAGCAGGCACTGCTCCTGCTCAGTCCTCCAAATACTTCTCCAGCCAAAAACCCCAATCTCTTCTAGCTAACCTGAAATGAGTCAAGTCAGGCTGTTTCAAGTCCCCTGTCTTTGTCAGGCACTGAGGAATGGATCTCTGATTGCACATTATCTGCCTATTAATGTGACACGGCAGATGAAAATAGGTGCCCATCCCTTCCAGCAGCCTTTAACAGACACAGTAGGGAGGTCAGAGGAATGCAGGCTCTTCTGGGGTACAAACAGCTGCCCAGGGGTGTGCTTTGGAGCACATACATCCATTTTAAAAGGGGAGAGCATGTGTGTGTCTGTGTGTGTTTTAGCACATCCATAAAACCAGCAAGAGCTTGGGCTGAGGCATCCAGGAAGTGAACTACCAAAAGACTCCCAACAAATAAACCCCCCAAATAAATGAGGCAAACCTGCAAGTCAAATTTATCACTAGTGTATTTCCTTTCCTTCAGTGCTTTGTGTCTCGTTTCCAGTGTACTTCTCTACTCAGTGCCAGTTATTGTCCCCAGACATTAAAAAGCTGATGTTCTCACCATGCTACTGAGAGAAGTGATGGGAGTATTTCACTGATAGTAAAATGAGTGAGCATAAGCACAGATGTTCATCCAAAACTGCCTTGCTTCACTTTTGAGTTCACCCTCCTGTTGTTCCCACCTATTCTTGGTAGATCACTGGCAATCCAGGTATAATAGAAGTGCCTAAAATCACTTGCATGGCTGTATTAGTGTACAAACATGAGACAGTTGTTCCAATAGCATATTGATGTTGCAATACATAGAGATGTATTTCATCTTCTTCAAATAAGAACCATTGTTGTTCCACTGAGAACCTGTGGCTCATCACTCTTCTACATGAGATCATTGCACAGCAGAATGAATTTTGCAAAACATAGTGCAGGTAACTCTAAAATGGGATGGATTACTGCCTTGCTTTAACCTCAGTAATGATGGCTGGTCTCAGTTTAGTTCCCATATGGATTCAGTTTAGTTCTCACATTGCTAAAATGGGCATCTCTTTTCTTGGATTTTTTTTTCCTGATAAATGGAATCATATTCAACAGGATCAGGGAAAGCAAGAATTTGAGTGAGCTGTGAAAAGAAAACGTGTATTTCTACAGTTGATCTCTCCAGGGCTACATTTGGGTGGTAGATAGGACAGGGTAGGAAAGCACACACTGTCTACAGGCCCCTCAGGTGTCTGTGTGATGCCTTTAATCAATAGCTAAAATAAGAAATAATTTTAAATATCTGCTAGTGCTATCATAGGCCCGGTGGATTTTGTTGCATGAGTAGCCAGAGAATTTTTTGCAAGAAATAGAGGAAAGCTTTTTCATATGGTTCAGGTTTATTCAGTTGGGTTTTAATTGCATGTTCAGTGGCATCCTTTGTGCAGTTTTATCTGTAAAGTGAAAAAAGTTTAAAAGTGACACACAAGTCACTTAAGTATTTAAAAAATGTTAACAATCTGTTTATGCTCAAATTTAACTTCAAAGAAACCATCTGAATCTAAAATAAAATATTTTGACAAAAAATAAGCAGTTTGATCCAAAATAAATTCGTGAAGAGCTGCTCAAATACATTTTACAAACTGTAATTGGAAAATAACTTGTCCATATTTTTGCTGTTAATATTAAGTGAAATTCTAGTTCATTGTTCTTAAAAACACTTTTTAAAAAAAAATTATTATTTTTTTTTAATTCTGAAATACTGACAGGCTAGTTAAAAGGAGATCAGTGCTCATGCCACTCCTGCCACAGCTGCTTGGGGCCAGGTACTGGCATTGCTAATTGGGTGTGTTTTTGCCTAAGGCAGCACAGCAGGATGCTGGACCTGGTGTCCCCTCCATGTTCCCTACATGTGTGCTTGAGTGATGCTTGTGCTTCCTGGTGCAGAAGTGTTTGATTTCAGAGAGGAGGAGCAAATGCTCTTTAGTGTGGATGTCTTTCTTTGCCTAAGATCGCGTTTCCTTTGTTGGCTCATTTATTTGACAGTCGTGTTTCCAAGTCCAGCTGAGTGTTCAGAGCTTGCTAATTTCCAGTCCTGGGTATGATTGTTAGACACCTGAGATTTGCAAACTGCAGCTCTCTGGTAAACACTTGTTTCAAACTGCATTTATTTAGTAGAGAGATAATAAAGCAGGTATCTGCTGTACTCCTGGTCACAAATGTTGTTTATATAGGGTCCTTGGGCCAGTTTTTCTGATTATAACTGGCTAGGTGTGATGCAACACTTTAATTGGTACATAAAATAAGCAGCATGTTCCACTGCTGATGGCTGGACTGTACAGAGAGTTTCTAATTAGACTAAAGAAGCTCCAAATACTGGCATTGTCACAAACTGGCTTTCCAGCTACTTATTTACATTACAAAATCTGTGTATGAAAGTAGCTTGCACATGTGTTTTTTATTCTGTAAGGCAGATGCTTCACAATGATGTCATCAGGTAATGTAGTTTGGAGAAAGCATCTTGATAAACAGAATATGAAATTTCTATGGCTAGAAATGAGTTTTTAGAGCTTTCTAAAGAAGCCTATTTTTTTTAAATAGACCTATTGCAAAGGCTCTTCTATTTCTCTTTACTGGTCAGTATAATATGATTTTTCAGCACAAAGACAGCTTTTTCGAAGTGTATAGAGGAAGAGATTGTAAAGGCAATGGAAACTGTACCTGAAGCTCTGCTGGTTTTATAAGCAGCAGTTGTCCCCCACTTCCTAAAATGGAGCTCAGGAGAAAGTGCTCTTCTTGGGAAGAGGATAGAGCCACAAAACTGACTGAATGACAGGCTGTCTCTGTCCCAGGTTTATTGCATAATTTTGGGTAAATCACAAATTTACCAGATTGATCAAGGGAGATAATACTTTCAGTGAGGGTTGTGATGTTTTATTGGTGGGATTTTTAATAAAATGTGTTGAAATAACTTGAAAAGAATGGTGTCAGAGGTATAAGGAGTTTATTACAGATCTGGTATAAATTGTATTTCTGAGAACTAAACATTTATAGCAATGAGGATTTGAATGTATTCAGAGGATGCCCTTTTAGTAGTCCTTCCTTACTATAGGGAAAATTAAAGATCACACCGAGTATTTAATTTCTATTTGAAATTGCAAGAGTTTTTTAATCGAGGCTGTGCTGACAATACCATAGCTTCATTTTACCATGAAGGATTTCAGAAGAAGATAGCACTAAATGCTCAGGCTGAATTTAGTGTTTCTTCCCTCTTCAGGTTTTTGTCTGTGGAGTTTTAGTGCTCCTTTAATCAGAAGTCACAGAGGCTGGATGCCAGCTGCATCTCCTGTTTGTGGAAGAGACAGTTCAAAAAGAATATTCTCTAAATAATCTGTTGGACAAGGAGCTTGTGTTAGAGCCATATCTGGGTGAAGAGTTTAACACAGAAAAATTTATGACAAGCTGGGAGCTTTGGAGCAAAGCATGTGGCTGGACTAATAAAAATGTCTCACAGTTACTGCTGGAGGGCTTGATCCTGCTTCCCTTCAAGCAGGCGACACAGACACAAGTCACGATGGCTGTGCACAGGCAGGATAAAGTCTTTCAGCTTGTGGACACCCTCAGCAGGAGGGGACACCTGTCCCAGCCATTGAAAAAGGCATCAAAAGTAATCCTGAGCTGCCATTAACCCCATGCTGCTCCAGTGTGGGCTGTTGCAGGGTAGTGGCCTTTACATCTTATAGGGCAGTGACCATTCAGCTTGTCTCTCCAGGAGCCCCAGGCTCCTTCTTACCACCACTGTATGGTTTATTTTAATACTAGGACAACATAAAAGAGAAAAGGAGGTTTGTGAAAAGTCACACAAATGGTGTGTGTGTTTAGTATACCTGAAGGCTCGTTACTTCCTTGTGCTAATCCTGCCAGGCCTCCTCCTTCAATCACTTCTGTGTCGGTCTGGCAGTCAGCTTCCTGCAGATATTTTACCCCAAACCACTGCTCCATAAGAGACTTCTGTTTTACACCTGCCACCCTTCTTATGATTGTATGATTTCGCACCTTGTTCTAGCCCTGGCACTCCTCCAAGCAGTTCCCAAACGTGCACTAAAAAGTGGTTGGTCTTGAAGCACTTTTTCTTTTCCACTTTTCATGCTACGCATACTTCCCTATTATTTTAAACCACGGTATTAATGGAGGGAAAGCCCAGGTAACCAGTCCAGGGCTTCAAAGCTATTAACAGGGCAGCTCTGGTTTCACCCTAAAATAAGTTTGTGCTTGCTCAAGTGCATTTCAAGAAGCATCAGTGATAAAATTTAAGGGACTCAGTAGCCAATACAATACTTAATTCACATCAGCTTTGTGTTTCTTGAATTGCTTCTCCTTGTTGCAACACTCAAACATTCCCAGAAGTTATTTACTTCCCAAAGTTGCTAGCTGTCTGTGGCATCCCAGCCACTTTAACCAAGTCAAGTGTCCAGATCACCCAGATAGACAAAGCTTGAGCTGACAGTTTAGCTCCAGCCTGAACACATTTAAGCTGATAATTTCTAGTATGTAAGTCTGTTTCTAATGCGGCCTAAATACCGGGTAGGAGAGGTTCTGTTTTTTCTATACAGTCTCCTGTCAGAAAGCTGAGACAGGGATTGGCAAAAGGAAGAAAGGGGCTGGAGAGCCTGTAAGCAGAGAAGGGCTCTGTGCTGGAAGTCTGCTCTGGGTTCAGAGGAAGGCAAAGTGGTGAGGAGATGAGAGGAGGGGAACTGCGGAGGCTGCCTGGGCAATGGGGCAAGGCAGCATCGGAAAATAAATGAGAGCTCGCGGCAGATGCCAATTCCTCAGCCAGCTATTCTTGGCATCGAATATAAAGCTTAAAGCAAGGAAAAGTTATATTTATTTATATATGTGTGTGCATGTATATGTATGTATGTATTTTATTTTTAAAAGGTTTCTCTTATTTCCAGGTTTTAAATTATTTCAGATGCTGCCTCTATTGGAGGTGCCACAATAACTCAAAGCTTCACAGAGACAAATCTATTATAGCTTATATCACAGGAATGCCCAGAGGCCTCTGGTAGGGACAAAGCCCCATTGTGTCAGATGTTATGGAAACATCGTGTATATCTTTGATTTACAGTGGATTTTGAATCACCCTTAATAGTTTAATATTTTTTACCATCAATAAGTTTCAGTTTTCATGCATTGAATGGGGCTTTGAAAGGACTTTCCTAGGTTCAGGCAAAAATTTCTATAGAGCACTACAGCCACCTCTGCATACAATTTCTACATACCACCATCTCAGATAGCAACAATAGCCTAAACGCTACATATATGTGATTCTGAAGATGTATCACAGTGGTAGATTTGAACAGTAACTGCAAAAAGAGTAGGAAAATGAGAATTTTACTTTTTTGTGATCTTAGAATTGAAATGTCACTTTGCTACAAATTATTTAGACATTCTGTGACCAAAAATGAAGGAGGCAGAAATGTGATGAAAACACTGAAGGATTTTTTGGAAAAACTTTGCATAATGTTTTCAGTTAAGTATTGTCAGTTTTGTTTTCCCCCCAGTAACAGTAGGATTTATCCTAGCTGTTTATTGCTAAGCTGGTTTTTTTGGATATAATAATCTTACAGACACTAGGTTTGACTGTATGGTATAAAGTTGTTCTATTGAGCATACCAATAGTGGGATAGTTGCTTGCACAATTTAGCAGCAAACTCTGTAAATAATATTTGGAGGCTACTAGGACTGTTAATTTATTTTAACAAGTACTTCTGTAAAGTTATAGTTTTGACCAGGAATGATAATTTTATTCAATATGTAAACACAGTAATTTTGAATTTGTTTGGCCTAATTAAGTAGCATCTGCTATGCACAAGTGTTGGAAGGCATTTGGACTGTAACTGCATAAAGTGATGGTTTGTTGTAGCCAGAGTCCAACATTTTTGTTAATGCCGCTCACATCATCAAGGTATATCCAAAGCTACCACCAAGTAGCCAGGCAGCTTTCGCTGCAAGTTTCTCACATATTATCCTTCTGCACTCCACTTCTAAAGTCTTATCTCCCTTGTCCATAGCCAAAAGCTACTAACTTGGAACAAAGTTCAATCAAGACCCAAACATAATGAAGAAGGAGAAATCACAAAAGATGGAGTTAATGGCTGCAGCTACCGCTGTGGATCCTTTTGCCACAGGCTCTGAAAGTCTGGAAAATTAATCAAAGTTCAATCAAGGATGTATGATATTGCGGCTGCTGCTGCAGCAGTGTCTGCTGTCACCTGGGAGCTGTCCATTAAAAACAGCTCACTGCAAACCGTCCTGGTATCGACATGCTATCCCGGTCGGAGGGGGTAGTCAGATGCTACTCCAGGACATTGCTATGCCTTCTGCTTTCACTCCTGGGTAAACTTCAGAAGTTTAACACATATTCTAGACATAAAAAGAACAGGCACATGTCTGGAGTAAGTAAAAAAGGCAGCTTTGAAGAAATCTACTAATGGAGGATGGGTAATGCTTTCAAGGAAGTTTTTTTGGAATATCTGTAAAATAGGAACTGAAATTTTCTCCCAATCAATTAGAAGAGTATGTAGATGGGAAGAGAGCTGAGAATTCAGGTTTTGGTTAAAGCATAAAGCTGTAAGGAAATTCTTCAGCAGAGGAGGAGACATGGTAAATAAGCCTCTATGACAGGCATTGCTTGTCATAGAAGTGACAGTACTTTAAGTATGGTTGTGAAACTCAGTCATTTGGTCAGATATTTGTAGCTGATGAGCTTGCAAAAGAATCTTCAGTAGATAAATTAGTAATTTTTTTTTGGCAATAATTCTCTGTCCAAAATTTGTTTTAGAAAATACATACTGTTTGCCTTTTACTTCATTGCCTGGGAAAAATGTGTCCTGTAACTTGTTTGATGTTTATGATTAAAACTTGGCAAGAGTTGTAGGCAGGGAAAATTCATCTTTCATTTTATCAGTCTGCCACTGAGACATGTCCTAGTCATCTCTCTAATACTCTAACACTCCCATGAAACAAAGCAAAATTGCCACCACTGGTATTACTGCTGTGTTACTCATCAGTTATTATATGCCATGGTTTAAACGGTCAAAAACCACTACCTGGTATTACAGAACAAGAAGGGCAGAAAAAAAGAGGAGAAAATAAAAAACAAAGCCATAACCAAAAGGAAGGAAGAGGCTGGAGGCTGTGAAAATAAATACAAAGCTCCATAGAGTAGGTGAAGGATCTCCCATATTGGTAGGATTCATCATCTTTGGGGGAAAAAAGGAACAAAGAACATTACTGTTTCAGGTATTATATTGCAAACTCTCCTTTATTTAACCATGTGAATATGAGTGGCTACCAGTTTTATGGCAGGCATTTTATTCTGTCTTTGACACACCTCTGGCCCAGTGTCACACCCTTTGGCCCCAGGGCACAGTCGTGGTTCCTGACTGTTCCTCTTATGACAACACCAAGTCTCTGGAATTCTGTCTCAGCCCTTTCAATCAGATAGCATAAACATGTCTGTCTCCCCATTGTATTTCTGCCTGGTTCATCAGAATGGCTTGACTGAAATTACTGGTATTCTTTTGATAAACCATTAGTGTTAGAAAGGGGTTTGAATTTTTTTGTCAATTACTAAATCTTGGTGAAAGGCAGAAACTGCCTGTTAAAACTTGTGTTGTAATTTGAGGATTAAATGCTGCACCTCTGAGAAACATCAGTATCAAAACTGATTTGCTCTAAGAGACTTAACGTTGTTAGGAGCTGCATTCTGACAGGGTAGATTCCTTAATAACAGAGTTAGCAATTAAATGTTTTAAACTCCTCACAGGACTTGCAAGATTAGAGGGCAGTTGGTAGACTTGTGCAGAAAGGGGCAGGTGTAGCCAACAGAGCACCCACCTTAGTCCCTGGCAGTGAAAGACTTCGACTCCCATTATTGTTTGGTTATTAGATAAAATTGGAGAACTGCATTTTGCTTGCTAACACCTTTCTCATCTTTGGGAAATTCTCAAAGAACTCAACTTTGCAAATTCTTATTTTTTGCTAGCACTTTCATGCAAACCCACACCAAACTAGACTGAGCATGCAAAGAAAGATGGGCAGAGCTGCCAGCAGTCTTTGGGGGTGTTCTTGCTGCAGCATTCCCATCTCACTATAGCCCTATCTCTAGCTGGGTGGGTATCTCATACATGTATATAACATTGTATATGGAAAAATGATGCAGTCTTTTGCCATCCATTTAGACAGAAGCTGCATGTCATTGTAGGTAAAAATGTTTAGAAAGGTAGGGAACAGAACCAATAGTTAGCTAGTTTTCTATCTCAACCCAGAGTGGGGGGCTGTGGGAGGAAGGAGCAAAATAGAGTCCTTTAGTGCATACTCTCCAAAACTATTTAATTAACCTAATTTGGAGATTTTATAAATGCTCTCAGGTCCTAGAATGAAACTGTAAGCAAGCCACAGTTATGACAGAATTGGGTGAACTCACCACTGCAGTACATGTGAATATGCTTTCATTAAGAGTGATAAAAGGCTGTACTTGTTTGTCATCAAGTGTATGCTAAATGTCTTTTATTCAGTGCAAAGTAGCATTGAAGAGAAGAAAGTAAAACACTAGAAAATGGAAGAGTGGAATAGAGTAATGCTTCAAGGTTAATGCTAGCAACAGGTCAAGTGGGGCAGTGTATAATTCTGGTGATCCTAAGAAACTTCCAAAAATATTTACACAAATAAAGAAGAATCCAAATTGGAGAATCAAAATGAGAAATCATTTGGAGTGGGGGAAGGCTTTGGTAGGAGGATCATCAGCAGGAATATCTCAAGTAGTGAATAATAATAATAAACTGTGACATGAACAAATGTACTGATTAGCTCAGAGGAGTCAAACCAAGTCCTTTGGATTATTATGTTTCATGGTTTAAAGCTATATGCTTTAACACCAGTATACTAAAAAGCTTTTGCTGTGTGATGCATAATTAAGCCACATTGTGTAAATATGCTACTATTAGTGCTGAGAGATTTGCCTTGAAAACAGCTGTAACTTAAAAACACCAAACTTCATTAGATGCAAATGTATTACATAATCAAATTTTTCAGTGGCAAATACACTGTGACATAGAGCAACCATTAATAAAGAGTTAAAAGAAAAATACTGTTCAGGCCAGTCCTAATTGTTAATTGCAGTTTCTTGACCTTAGTGGCATTCAGTGGAGAGGCACCATTTTGCAGGGATGGGTCAGTGGTGCTGGTGTTGGTGATGTCCCTGGGTTTGCCCTTCATGCTATTTTAAATGTTAGCATTTTGTAATCACTTCACTACTGTTTTGGGCTACAGAAAAGTAATGCAATGAACAGTTAGGTGAAAATTACTGCTGAAGCAAGGGTGCAAATGCAGAGAGTACTCAATAAACTTATCTTGCTGGGTTGAATTTGTCTAATTACCCTAAAGGGGATGTAAGCAGCAAGACAGGGTAAACATTTAAACTCTGCTTAAACTGTTAGCAGAAAACAGTTTTGGACACTTTATAGCTTAGGCTGATTTTGTAGGGTAGCCTATGTGGAAATACTGAACAGGAAATTTGAGTTTCTCTGTTTCTCAGTGAGAACTGGAGAGAACTAACTGGCCTTCCACACATCTTAGGAAACTTTATCTAATGCTTTATGCCTTTACCAGGCCTGTTTGTAGTTTGACTAGTGCTCAAAACCTGTGCTAGACTATGCACAGACAGTGCACTGAGTTTAAATCTCTTTTCCTCTTCATATGCTAGATTTTACAAAATATTGAACTTGCAAGTTGTTTGAAACCCACAACTGTCTTTGTCTTGCTGGCATGTTATCAGTTCTCCTCATTTTCAAAGTCTGTTTCTTCTTTCCCCTCCTACTTCCCCAAAATCTTGTGTCCCAGTTGCCCTGGACACGTCCTCTGTTGGCTTTTCTCCCTGAAAGGTGACCTGGGGCCCAGTGGTACAATCATGGGGCTGACCACTGTCTCAGTTTCTTCTCAGAAATGTTTAATCCACACGTCTCTCTAAGGCAAGCGAGTAAAGCGTTAAATTAGTGCGAAGATCTTTGCCAGCACCGATTTGGGTAAGAGGGACATAGTGTATTATGTGATTGGAATTTAGGCCAAGCAGGCAGGACGTGGAGGTTAATGCCATTGTGCAGCCAGCTCTGGGTGGAATGGTGTGAGGCAGCAGCATGGGGTTGGGGAATTCAGAATTTACATGCCCATTTGCCTAGAGAAGGTAGTGGCAGAACAAACCTACTCCCAGTAATTTCTCAGTGCTTGGCTATTTTCCTGATACTCTCTTTAGAATGATTTTTTTTTTTTTTTTTAATCAAACACCAAAATTCAGGTAGTGATTGAAATTTAAGACTCAGGAAACATCTTTTATTAGGGATTGTATTGCACTTTGTGCTGTATGAATCAGTTTTTGTTTGTAGGGATTCCCTACAGTTAATACCCGTTTTTAACATACCCTAGAGAATAAAATCAGTTAAGAGCAGCAGCTTTTTGTTTATAGTCAGTTCCATGTGTTGGAACTCTTCTCAAAACCATGAATACTCTTGTATTTGCTGAAGAAGTTTTAGCACTTCATAATCTGCCCTACATCCCCCTACATTCATGCTGCTCTGAGCACGCAGGCTGGGACATGGAGAAGAAGGAACAGGCTGGGACAGGTGGGAGGAGAAAGCTGCTTTCATTGGGCTGCATTGTTACACTGTGATTTTAGGTATTTGTTATGACATACGTGGAGTTCAGACCTGGGGACCCTTTCCCTTTGCCCTCAGCACTGTCCCTGAGAAGAATGTAATGAGCTGCTATAACTTCCTCAAAGAGTTTAAAATTTACATACATTTAAAACCAAAAAAAGTAACTCAGAAGCAAGGAAATATAAATCAATTTAAATAACTTGCCTGAGGTCAAATAGCAATTCAGTGGCAGAGCCCCAAGTGAAGTCCAGGACCTCTGTCTTAAGGCTGGTGCTCTGTCCCAATGTCTGTTTCTTTTCACAAAAAGCTGGTTTTCCAGGAAGCTGGAAGAAGCTTTAGGGAAATCACCCTCTACTTTGCATTTCGGTCATTCTTAAGATACATCTCACTAACTGCTCTGTACAAGTAAGCTTGACCATGAATCAGCTGAAATTACTAAGAATGCTGTTAATGTACCAGTATTCCTTTTGAAGTTGACCTGCAGATACAAATTGTGCCTTGCACATGTCACATTATGCTAGGGATCATTAGATTCTGCTAAAAGACACACAGGTAGCAAAACACTGAAAAATTGCTAATCAGAAATTGTGAACAATTTAAAAAGAGAATGAATATGCTCCCATTAAATATTCATTGAAAAAAGCTTGAATAATGAAAACAATGCTTAAAATAAAAGACTGTTAGTAGATAATTAATTAAGAAAACAGTAAATTGGTCCTAAATTGGTTGGAAATGGATAGTTAGCCCATTTAATAAGAATGATCATCTTCCAGGCAAATGGCAGATAGCTGGTAAATAGGTTTTTCCTGGGAACTTGCTAGAGGGGAGCGCAGCTCTCCACACATCTAAGTTTTAGTCACTTATCATTTTGAAGTCAATTCAGAGCTTCTGGCAGTTTATGTAATCTTAAGCCACTCTTCTCACCTTTGTTGCAGAATTTTCAATCATGCAGAGTCCTTTTTAGTTAACATCACTGCTTGTTTCATTAAGAAGGAAGTATAATTTTAGTAACAAGGTGTGCCTTTGGCTTTGAGTTAACATCTTGAGAGAGCAGCTAAGGTTTTGTGCCCATCACAGAGCAGATGCTTTTAAAATACTGCTGTTAAGAATCAGTTCAAATAACACCTTTTTGGCCATGACTTCTTGGGCACTTTTTCCCACAATTTACCAGACCAGTGATAATCCATGTGTCCTGCCTTGTGTCCCCAAGAGACAAGTGCCTGGGGCATCTTGCAGGGCCCAGAGGTGGCACTGGATCCTCCATGTGATGCTCTCTTGGGAATGGACCAAGTCACCACTGGTGTCTGACTCTTGCCACGCTTAAGTGCTTTTTGCCAGGAGGATCTGGCAGACCATTCTAGGAAAAACTCCATCCCCCTCTCTGTTTTCCCATCTGGTTCAAGAGCTTAGCAGGAGAAATAAGGTATAGGTGGAGAAACCTAAGGATTTAGGAAAGTGTGTGCCTCCTGTTGTGCTCTGTAGGACCCAATTCTGGGATCATGTTGGCCTTATCCTGGTCTGATTCCAATTACTGCCATGCACTTAACGTTAACTCTATGCCAGTATTTAGATAAATGTAAATTAGGTTCTCCTTAAGCCTTGTGCATTTATCTAGTGAATAGTAAACAGGATTAGCAGAAGACAACTAATAAACCAACAATAATAATATGTTAGCTGTCTTCTCCCTACAGCCATCTTATTTCCTACTGCCTTTCCTATGGGATTACAGGTATTCATCTGGTCAGATGTTGTCCTGGTATGTTCCTACAGGGATTCTCTCCGAGTTCACTGCAACTTGGTCATGCCTCTGATCTACTACAGTGTATTCCTGAGTTAGCAGAGTGCAAAGAAATTATCTACAGGAGTTAAAAGGCGGGGAGAGGAGAAGTGTTTTGTCCTGGGGGTTTGTTTTGTTTTTTTTTAAATAGGTGAGAAAGGACTATGACAAAAATCCTGCACTAGCTCATGAATGCAACCCAACACCTGAATAACTAAAACCAGATTTTGGCCCAATTACTAGAAAGTAATTCTTCTCCTGTCTTTATGACCTGTACTGCTGTTAATAGGGAGCTTCAACTTAATAAAAAGGAATAAAATTCAGCCCTAGCTTAAAAGTCAGTTGATAAGGGGAAATGTTTTAACTTTAAAAAATACACACCCCACTCACAAAACCTTTGAGACCTGCAAATGTTTAAAAAGAAAAAATAAAACCTGCAGCAGCTGCAATTTGAAAAACAACACTGACGCTAAAAATAAGTAATTTTACTCGTAAGTACCTCATAGCTTATTTGCAGATAGTTGTACACTCTGAGAAGAGAAAAAAAAATGTAATAGGCCCTAGGTCAGCTGCATTGATTTAATGCATTACTTAGGCTGCCAGAGCAGAGGTAGAATCTCCTCGCACTGCATTAGGAGCGCCTCAAGCCTCCGTGACTCCTTTTGATCAAATCTCTGTGAAAGATGAGTGTCATGCCCTCTCCAAGCCAGCTGTGAGGGGACTGCCCTGCGACTGGAGGAGCGCGCTGGAGCACAGCACTCCGGGGCAGCGAGGTGAGAGCTGGCTGCAGAGGTGAGAGGCAGACACAACTTCGTACTGTAGGTCTGGAGAACACCAAGGGGGAGGATCTTATTTCACTCCCCTGTGCACAGCCTGAGCATACATCAGACCTTGAGGTGCTCAGAGTCAGACAAGAGTAAAGAGGCGTGTGATGGTTCTGCCTTAGTACTTGTACAGGCAGGAGTGTTTCCAGTACTTCTTTGTACAACTCACTGAGGGAATGGGAAACTGTTTTATAGCTCTGGAAACATAAGCACAGTAAGAATGTCTGAGGTAAGGAAAGTTCTTTGCAGTTCTATATGAATGTATGTTTTTACTGTGCAACTTTTACTTGTGGCTATGCACTGTGGAGATATAAAAAATGTTGCAATGGTGTTGTTTTGGGTAATGAACAATGGAGATGAGAGCTGTAGGGATCTGTGCTATTTCTTAATTATAAAAGATACTGTAAAAGTAGAAAACTAGTTTCTGTAAAAAAAACTGTCTTTTCTTTCTGCTGTTCACTGTAAACAGCTGTGTGACTTTCCTGTTCTACAGTAAGTAATGCAGAATTGCAGGCTGATTATAATAAGCAGAGCCATCACTTGTGTAATTGTTTTCCAATTGAAGTAGTAGCACGTAAATCATAAATACTTGACAATGTTTAATTGAACAAGTCCTCAATATACATTAATAGCAGTAAAATCTGTGATTTGTGACTCAGATGTGTTTTGAGTCAAGTGCTTTAACCAGATACATTATCATTATCATGACGTATAAATGCACTAGAGAGCAGACAACAATGTAATTTCACTGTGAAGTTCTTTAGAAATTACCACTAAAGTGGAGTGTAATGTATGCCCTTTATGTACAGTTTATTTTTGACTATTTAGCATCCAGAAAATGAGGCAAGCAATTCTTTTCTTAGGATCAGTCTGTTTGTATTTTAGTGGGGAGGGGGGGAGCTGGGGTGGGGGGGGAGGAGGTGGGTGAGTTTGAGTGTGTGTGTGTATGGGGGGTCTGGGTTTTTAAATATTCCGTGCCAATTAAGTGTCTTGTATTGTGATGCATTTAACTTACTTGGATTTTTTCATCGCATAGAAAAATAAACATGGTTTAATTGTTAGCTCATACATAATGAGGTTTTGTTAGATGTGTTTAAGATGCAGCATTTTACTTTCTGGTTTATTAATTGGTCAAATACTTCCAGTTGTCTGTGTAACGAATTCTTGGTTTAAAAATGACGAGAGGGCAGATCACTAACCCAGGGGAGGACTACTGATATACACAGGCTGTGGTTTATCCTTCTGTAAAATCCTGCGGATAAAAAGTGACACTTTTTTCCTCTTTCTTTTTCTTTTTTTTTTTTCTCCCTTTTCATTTTTAGATATTTTTCAGTTTGAATAACCTGGGAGCCAGGCAACATTCTGGTATTTTGGGGATGTGGGAGAGAGAAAATAAAATAGACTAGTTTTGTTTTAATTTAAAACAAACCATTGTTTGAAAGGCATTTAACAGTCAATTTTCACATCTGATCTGAAGTTGGATTTTATTGTGCTCGTTTAGTCGAGATTGTTGTTCAAGCAATTCCATATAAATTTTTGTAATTCATGTAACTACTTGGCTTCTTGAACCTCAGGAGCTGATTGTTTGTCTTATCTTTTGGTGAGCTAACTCTGCGTTATGTTGCAAAACCTTGGGGCATGTTGTGTTTCTTCGTGTTCCTGCAGTCTGCAAGTGAAGTCAGCTTCATTAGTTTCATGATGGCACATCAGTACATGGCTGGTGTTGCCGCTTCCTTCAAGCTACTCCCGGAGCATGATCTGGGCTGCCTTGGTTTGGATAAGCTTGTAAGGATTTGTCAGCCAGATGTGACAAGATTGTCAAGAGGCAAGTAAAGAAGGAGATCTGATATTAATCAGTGCATAGCTTGGAGCCAAACTTTCTCAAATGCAGTGTAGTAACATGTTCTTCTCATTTACTGCTTCTCTTTGTGGCTATAGAACTGCCACTGTCTGAGTTTGACGGTTAAAAGGGATGCCAGCTAATAGTCTTTAATTGTAAGGATACAATTCTAGGTGGGAAAAGATCATATGCTTCTATTTTTAACATCCTTTTGGAAAATAAGTGCAGTTTGTTGTAAGATATGCAAGCGTTACGTTAGACAAGAGTCTCTGTTTCTGTCCTTTGGTTTTAAAACAGTGAAATTGTGGCTCAACTCTCAGTGCTAGGGGAGTGGGAGGTGGGGGAGTCTCACTCCACTCCAGGTCATGGGGCAAAGTGGGTCCATCATTATGTTAACTGCTAACAACAGTGCGTGTTGGCTTGCTTTGTTCTAGTGATTAGAACAATATACACTGAAGAATACCTTTCTAATTGCTCCTTTTACAGAAAAGGGAAAAATATGGACTTTTGAAGAACGTATTAGATATTGAACTAGATTATTTACCATTGTATGTATAGTGCTGATAGTGGGCTTTTTTAATAATCAGTGTGATTGTGCAATTCTGTTTGAATCAAGCGTTAGAATTTTGAGCCGTTTGCAGTTTAATCAGACTTTTAACAATAAGTGAACATTTAAAAAAATAACTAATCTTATGGAAAATTTTTGTTATATTTAATATATTTTATAGATTTTTGCTTGACTGATTTCTTAAAAGTGGTTATTCTGTTTATTCTTTGAACTACTGAACCATCTGCAACCTATTCAGAACTCTTAAGAATAATGGTAACTGCAAACATATACAAACATTTGGGAGAGCTGAATCTTCACAAAAATAGGAAAAATTATTACATATATTGGGTCACTTCATGGGCTTTTACTTGAACTTCTGCCTCCTAAGTCTGAGGTGAGGTTTGGCCTTTTGATACGAAATGTCTTGACTTCCAGCTTCCGTGTCTGTTCGTGATACTGTTAAAAGATTTGTTCCTACATATTGAGCTTGTCATTCCATTTCCAATTCAACAAGCCAGTGAATTATTTGGTTTGCAGTAATAAAGACTTCATTACAATGATGCTAAATAAACCTCTGATAAAAATAGAAATGTTCTTGTTTTGGTTTAGATTACAGCTTTTGTTCCAGATAGGTGTTCTGAAAGCATTTTGGGATGATTTGGCATTTAGCAAACATTTTTCATGCAGATTTGAGCTGAAGTTTATGTACGGATCTTGAATTCGTTATTCCATGAAATATCCACCAAAAGTAAGGGAGAAAAACTGATTTTGCCCTCTGGGTCATCTCCTGTCCTTTCTGGCTTCAGTGGTGCAGTAACTCTCACAGTTTCTATGTGCTGGAAACCAGCAGGTTTTGTCCTAGCAGATGCTACAGTTGAAGTTTTACAGCAAATGTCATTGCCTGTTTTCTTTTCAGTTTTTATTTCTTCGTATTTTGTTGCTGTCTTTTAAAAAAATCCTAGAGATTGAAATTTCAGTATTCAGACTCAAAATATATTATTGAGGGAATGAGGAAAAGTGGCAGTTTTTAACCGACTTCAGTCATTTTAATGTAAAGAACAATATTTCATTCCACACTTTAAAACCATTAGAAAATTTAAACAAAGAGGGAAAAAATATTATTTTTAAAAATGCCTTTTTACTTCAAATTTCAAATATAAAAGATCATCAGTGAAAAACTGGTATTTTTTCATGTGAGAGAGAAACTGATGTCTGAACGCCAGGTGAAAATTTCCTCACCTGTGTTCAATAAGAAGGGATACTGAGTTTTAAATTGTGAAATTACCAATGGTGCTACACTGTTGCGTAAAATATTGCATAACTGTAGCACCACAGATAATATCGTGTATGTGTACAAATAGTGTTTGGGTTTAAAATTTATGAAAGTGCATTAAATGGAATTGTGTAACACAAAATATTTCAGAGAGCTGTTATTTCACTTTTATTCTTTAATCCATGTCTTTACTCCGTAGCAGGAAAAAGGAAGAGATTTTAAGCATGTATATTTTATGGCTTTGAGACTTAAGCAGCGGGATGAGGAGCTAAAAAATTTAGGATTGTCTTTTAGAACATTAACTCATCCACATTGCACACATGCGCCATTTTATAAAATATGTGAAGAGTTAAAGACATATTTTAAGGGCCTTGCAAATGATATAGTCTAATATTCCTCATTTCTCTGATACCTGTGCATTTGTGTTAATAACACTTACTTCTTGCATAGGGCTTGGACTTAAATATTTAATTCAACTGCAGTTTGTGGCTAGATCTGTAGATTCAACCTTTAGTGTAGCATGCTTAGCATGTCAGTATGGAAAAGCAGTATGTGCCCAACTTACTTGTTAGATTAAGTAGCATCTAGTGCTTTATAGCGTAAAATTTCACACCCTTTCTGTCCAGTGACTCACCTTTACCCCTTAAAGTCTGACCAGTGTTTGTCATCAATATGCAGCAATCTGTTACTCATTTTTGAAATCCACTAATAAGAATGATTTTTCCCTTAAATTTGTTAAAAAGGGACGTTACTTTAATATCTCGTGATAGATATGCTGCTTGATATAGCAAAATGTTTCTGACCTATGCAGGCTAGGGCAGGTATGCTGTGGGAACTGTAGCATCGCAGTCTGTTTCAGAGTCAAAAGTAAATAACAACTCTAAGATAACGATAACGTGGTGCTTTTCCTTCCTCAGTTTGTATTTCTTGTTTTCATTTCCAAACCAAACCGTAAAAGAGGCTCTGCCTATGTCCCTGAGGTGGACCAAGCTGTCTGTCAGCACTTACCTGTTGTTAACAAGCGAGATTAATTGCAGCATAAGCCAGTCTATCTACAGCCACGCTGCTGAATGGCAAAATGAAGTTCAACTGTCCAGTGCTTTTTGTTTAGAGTAGCACTCGAATGTGTGTGCTCACGCTCACATACACACACACACACGAATTCTTCTCTCTTTATAATTATTTTGACAGTGCCATTAGCAAGAGTTGCCCTAAGGGGCCCTGTAGGGTAAGTGACATGCATGAGGAGTGATTTTCATCCCACAAGTTATGCTGTGATTAAAGCTTGGCCTTGCAGCGTGGCTGCCTCTCTCAGAGGCAGCTCCTTGTGCTTCCTCGCCTGCCGCAGTACCCGGGACTGCCCCGAGCTCCTCTCCCTCTGCCACGGGGCCCCAGCTGGCCCTGGGTTGTGAGGAGTGTCAGCTCAGTGTCTTATCTCAGCTCCTCACTCCTAGGACTCTTCTCACATAGAAAAAATGTTTAATGAAGTGGTGACATGGGGACTGTCTTTTAAATCCGCAAGAAAGGTTGATTTGACGGAGTGGTGCAATCCTGTGAAGGTATTGTCTAATTTCACTTCTATCTTGCTGAGCTCATTCACTCTCCTCACATTTTTGTCTGTTTTGAGGACATTTTAGTCAATTATTAAAAGGACAATTAAACATTTGCAACTCAAAGTGCTCAGTTGCCTCCAAAAGAGAGATTTGGTCAAATTCTAGGCCAAAAATTATTTTGTTCAGCCCCACTGAGGGGGAGGGTAATGGGGTAATGCAATTTGCTCCAGGCTCAGGGTTGTAAATATCCTGATTATGCGTTGTCTTAGGCTGTGGATGTTTAAAAGGAGGTCAGGTTTTGGTATCTGACCCCAAATAAACAGTATGGATATATACATAAGGATCCAGATAATTAATGGATTGTATTCCATCGTCTTATCTAGAAAATGTATTCAGCTTGTGGCCTTTGTGTACTTCTAGAATAAAAATCATTACATAATTCTCCCACAGAACAGGGGTAAGTGGGAGCTGAGTGGTAGCTACACCAGCCAAAATTTTCAGTAGAATAGGATAAGATCAACTTCTAGATCAATAGTTGGCCTCTGAAACAAAAGCTTTTTGTCTGGACTTTCCGAAGGTTCTTGCACCTCCTAAACTTGGTAGGAATAAATGGTTGGTGTGAATGACAACCAGCCAGATTACCAAGGAGCCATTGTCAGATTAGGAACTGAGCTGTGAGTGTAACTTTGTGTTTAGTGGCACTGTAGAAGCAAATTGTGGCCCACCTCCACCTTTCCCATCTGTCTCCTAATCAGTCTCTTAAGCAGGAGACAATTCTCCTAAATTATTTTGCTAATAAGAAGTTTGTCATATGAATCATCTCAGGCCAGCATTTTTCATGTGTCTGAATGGAGAGGTTGGAGCTATTTGGTCACCTGTTTAATCTGTCACATCTGTGTACAACTTTACTTAATTAAAAGCTCAAAATACAGAAGATATCAGATATGTTTTCTGGATATAACAAGCTGCAAAGCTGTCTTGCTTTTTAGGAAAGCTATTTGTTGTTACTTATGTTTATTAAATAACCATTAACAGCAGCTGTTACTTTATCAAAAACCCCTGTTTCTTACAAAAGACTGTGAAAGTAATATGTGCATTCAGTCCAATATAATTAGAAACCTTATAAGGACATTTTTCTTATTTTAATAATTTTCTGTAATTATTTATTTTAATTTTTTTCTAAGCTTTAGTGTAGAAATAATAGAACTTGCAACAAGCAAGTGTAGTGGATTCGATGGAAATGTACTTGAATGGAAATCCCTTTGTTTCAGAGGCTCAGCCTGGGAAAGGCAGGCAGTGTTTCTGTGCTGTGGTAGTGAGGAACTTTCCAGGACCTTAAACACACGACAGAAGGAACCACCACAATACCGAGCTGAACACGTGCAAGTTGTAGCATGGGCCAAGTCTTTGTGCAGAGTAACTCTCAGCTGGGCCTTGCTGTCAGACCCGTGCGCATCAGCGTGCTGCAGTGCACTGCTCTTCCCTTTTCCCATTCCCACTGTGTGTCTTCCCAGCTCCACTTACAGGCAGCACAGGGCTTCCATATTCTGTCCATCCTCCAGGCATCTTGTTGCCACTTTGAAGTGAGCATGTCAGGAAGAAGAAAATGGCCCAGAGCCTTTCCTTGAAGTTGCTGCAGGGGCCCTCCTAATGGTCTCCACAGGCAGATGGGATTCAGAACCTTTCTAAACTGGGACTACATTGAAACTTTCAAGGAACAATTAGAGGTACAAGGTGCTTAATCAAACAGATTTAATATCAACATGCATTTCATGCCTAATTGTTGGGTTATGTCTTCAACAAGTACTTTCACCATCTAGAGCAGCCCAGAGTGCTTTTTGATTGCATGTGAAACATACTGGAACTAAAATATATGCCATCAAACTACAGAGAGCTCGATAGTGTGTTGAAAACTGAAGTCTGTCTTCAGGAAGAACAGACACAAGGACTAAATATGCTCTATAGATACAAATATATGTGGAATGGATAAAACCCCAGATATTAGTCTGATATGGGTAAACTGGATTGTGATACAGTGAAAGTAAGATGAACAAAATGTAAATTGAGAACTTGTTTAAATCATGACAAAACTGACAGGCAGTGTTATTTATCAGCAGAATATCCCAGGGGAAAGTGGCAAAAGTTGTCTGACAAACAATGTACACGGCAAAGCTTTGCTTATTGTATTGTGTGGAAAATCATGGCACTGAGAGAGATGCTTATGATAAGGCGTTTTTGATTTGTCTCTGCTTTCAGTCATTGTGCAAAGGATTCAAACACAAAAGTAATCAAGTGTAGCTCAGTGAGGAAAAAGGAACTTATTTAAACTCTGCAAACACAAGAAACCTGGTAGATTATAATAAAAACTGGGAAGAAAAAAATATGGACCAGAAGGGCAACTTTGCACTCATTTATAGTTACTGTTCTCTGTGAGAGGTGCACACTGATTTGGATTTGGCCTTTGAGTTAGCTGTGGCTGTACTTTCAATTTAAGAGATGGTACAGTACAGTATCCCTTTACTTCCCTTGCAAATGTTGTACAAGGAGCAAGCAAGAAAATATTTCCAAATAGCCAGACGTATGTCCCATGTTTAATTTTATTTCTTCCCCCACTTTAAATCATGCCTTTCTCCACAAATGCTGTTACTGTGGAGCCACTATGGGTCTATTCTGCAAATATGGGATTTGTCCCACTTCTTTCCTATAGAATTAGTGCCCACCAGAGCTCATACCATGGTGGGTTACATATATTCAGTGGGATTACCACTGATGATGAGATGGCCATAGGAGATATGGCTGGTTGCTAGAAACCCTTGAGAGAGAGCAATGAAAGCAGTATCTGCTATAGCTCATCTAATCAAAGTTTCTCTCGTGTATTTGTTTCATTTAACTTCTATTTCTTCTTCAAACTTGCATTTTAAACTGAGAGAAATTTCTAAGCCCTGCCTGCAAAATGTATTTCTGTAACCGGGCATCAATGACACCATTTTGTCGGTAATCCTCATAGCAGAGCAGGGAAACGCTCAAGTTCCTCATGTGATGGCAGCAGCTTGAAAAAAAGGCAGCAGTTTTTAAAGTGGGGAGAAGTTTTGTGCAAAAAGGCAAGGGTTTTTTATTAAATGCCAGAAGCGAGGGTGCTGTCCTGTGCATTTCTGTTGTTAAATAGTGCCAGGGTCATGTGGGACTTGCTCTTCCGTGTTTACTGGTGTCTGCACTTGCAGCCCTTGCTGTGTGCAGAGACCCAGTGCAGCTTTGCAGCATGAGCACAGATCTCCAATTCAGTCCTGACAAGGTCTTCAGTATTTCCTTGCCTCTTAATTTATTTCCCAAGCCAAAGTGCTGTCAAACCAGAACCCTCTTAACACTGAATGAGATTGGATACACTTATCGTGCCCTTCTTGTCTTGCTGCTTTTTTTAAAACCTGTTGTATGTTGCAAGTAAACATAGGTCCCAGGAGACTTCCTCAAACTTGCTTTGTGAAATGAAGCTCGATTATATACCCAGAATCAGCATGAGTATATCCCATTAGCCTGGGCTTTTCCTTAGCTGTGAGGGCAGTGAGTGGGTTGCAAAGAAACATTCGGTAACTTTTGAAGCATAATTGAAGCCACATCAATATCTGGCAAAAAAAGGATGTGAGCAGGCGTGACTTTCAGGCAGCACATGTTAAGATGCTGTGATTAGTAGTCAGATGCTTTTCAGTGACCAGTTTAATGGTTAATGTCTGTCTTGTAATGTGGGATCATTTTTATTTAAAGTTCAGCATTCAGATTCCCACGGTCATGCTGGTAAAACCACAGAACATTTTGATCAGTCTTTTCAACTCTATTTTTTAAAAGAGTTAAGAAAGTGAGTCTGATAATGGATTAGGAAAGATCCATTTGTGAAGGAGAGAGTGACTGGAAAGCAATACCAAGATCCTTGATGATAGCAAAAGATTTAGTTTTTTAGACCATCTGCCTTCTGTTTCTAGAAAATGAAATTAAATAATGATTTGAATGAAAGGATTGTACTTTAAAAAAATTCCACTGTAATTTCCTTCTACATTTCCAATCCTTTAATTATAATTTTCAAGCTTTGCATCTATGCAATACAGAAAGTTATTTCTTTGTTCTGCAGAATGAAATTGTGTGTACATTCCACTTGTTGGGAAAATAAAGCTTATTAAAAGCCTTGATATAATTACAGTATGTTAGAATAGGCTATTAAGGACAACAGGATTAACGGACAAAAGACAAGGGTATTATTTTCATGAAGTATTGCTAAATTTCTTTTCAATGAAGTCTGATATGTGTTAATTTGGGAGATAATCAAGGTGCATATGTTACAAATACCTTTTGAAGTTGAACAGTGACAATTTAAAACTGTTATTCGCTGATTATTTCAGAAGTTAATTTTGCTTTGTTATATATTCTGTGTTTATATATATTATTATAAATGCTGCTAGAAAAGCTTTAGGAGACACAGACGGTGACAAGCACAAATGAAGTGAAATGCTAAAAACCTGAAAAATCAGTCGTTTCTTCTTATGGATTCTTTCAAGTAGTTTTTTAAGTCAGCACAGATCCCCCATTCAAGGGTGCACCTTTGATATGTTAGCAGGATGCAAGGTAACTCCTAGTTTCCAGAAGCAATAATGTGACTTGAGAGAGCTCCAGTTCAATATTTAGAATAGAGGGGGAACTCTACTCTCTTTGTAACAGCTGCTTTCATATATGTAAAACAAAATGCCCTCTTTTTACTTGTTCCTGCGTTGGCATGTGCAGTCTTCTATGCATACACAGGAAAGCAAAATAAACACATGTACCATATAGAGGAAGGCTCTTACAGAGAGCTATGAAATGCAAAATTTGGTGTGGTGTATCGTTCTTCTCCAAGTACACAAATTAAATTAAAAAAGTAGTTTTAAAGGTCAGTGATTTGTGGAACATATCCAAAGGAAAAGGAATGAAAAAAATTTTGAAATCTCAATTAACTTATCATCATGACAGCTTTTTTCATTGTGCAGATTTCTGTTACTTCTTGCAGAAAAAGGAAGTACTCTTTTGTAATTTTGTCTGAAGGGGAATGTAAAAGATGCATTTATGGAATGCACTGCACCTTACAGAACCTAGCAGGGTTGCCTGTGGAAGGGCTTCAGTTTAGGCAAGTCACAGAATATTATGTATGCAGAGAGGCAGAAGACTCAATCCGCATTATTGTTTGATATCTTGTGGTAGAAATGAATCCACAGTCAGCTACACCTTTTCTTCCCCCAACCATTCCATAAGGAATTTATGGCTTTTTATTCTTATATGGAAGTATTTTAGGATCTAAGTGAAAATATATCCTCCATTAAAATGAAGCAATACTGCATAGGGTATTGATGTGCATTTTATGACTTTATGGAGAGCAAGAGCTTTTCTCAAGAACACAGGATTTTGCAACGGCTCCTTTAAAAGATTAAAGGCAAAGTGATTCAGAGATTTCAAGAGCCCTGTTGCCACTTGTTCCAATTCTTCAAATACAGACAAACCTCAGCATCAAGTCGTTGCAGTTCGGAGATGTGCATGTAAGGGAACTCCTGGATAAGCCAGACACTGAGATTTTAAAATCCCACTCCAGATCCATTACTGTGAAGTGCCAGACATCCCAATGTCATGAATATGCTTGTCTGTAGTAACCTTTTGTATGCAGTGTCCTCTTCTGCTCTGAGTCAGCCAGAGGCTCTAAGTCTAAAGAAATGCCCATTGCAAATCTCAGTGAAATTAACTTTCTGCCATGTACTTTTGAGTTTAAAAGTTTCTTGCATCCATCTTTCATAGCAAGTTTTTGGACAAACAGGCTTCCATGTATGTTTTCTGAAGTGCCAGTGTGGAAATGCCACGTTTCCTTTTTTCTTCAAATCTTATCTTACTTTCCTATGGGTGTTTTGAGGAGTGGAAGTTTGGGGAGTGCATAAATCCTTTGGAGAGGGAACATTAATTTAAAAGCAGAAAAATGCCGACATTTTACAATTGTATGATCTAACTCTTTTTCTTTATTATTCCAGTGAAGATATTCTGCACATCAATTTCTTTGCTTTCTCTCCCTCAATAAATATTCTGTTTATGCAGAAACTATTCTCAGTGCCAGATCCAAGCAGTGCAGAATCCTGCAAAAACTTTGCTCTGTAGCAAATACCTCCGGAGCTTTAACTAGGATCTCCAAGTTGTCTGTTTGCCTTCAGCAGCAGATGGGCACATAGAGAAGAAATCATATATTCCAGGAAGCAAGTTTGTATCACCCCATTGATTAGGGACATCTGAATATTAATTTGATTTGCATTATAGATGACCTTGGTGAAAGTAAAGTGATGTACAAATTGAACAGTGCAACTGGTGTTCTGTGTGCTCTATTTTGCTTTCAAAATGTGATTGTTTAGACTTTGAAGAGTTGAAGTACTTTTTGGTGAACTTTGTTACTTAGGAGCATTAGTGAACTCCTTTGATAGAATACAAATATTCCATGTGAATTCTGGGTGTGTAGGGCATGGCATCTGTGCAGAGCTGATGCATTACTCATTAGAACTTGCTATATTGCAGTATGGGGTGCCAGCAAAACTGCAAGAGAGGGAGTCTTCCATCTGTACAGCTTTGTTTTCAAACCTTCCTGAGAAAGTGATCATACATGAGGATCATAGCTTAGATGAATACATAATTTATAACAATAATTGTTATGAAGGTGCTTCAGCCTAAATAAATCCACAGAAGTGTTGCTATGTATATTGTTAAATATTCTGCTTCCATATTACTGTAGTGTTTCTGCTGGTGACTTGACTCTTCCAGGCAGAGGTCGCCTTGAGCCCTGTATAACTCAGGCCTTGCCTGGATTACTTACATTGCACATTGATAGGTCTGTGCTGGTATGTTAATTCTGTCTTCATGTGGATTTTATGGGGGTACTGTGGATGTATAATCTGCACACTCTGAATGGTGCTCATATATTACCTATCATGCTTTCCATTGATCTCCAGGCTATCCGGTGCACTCTCGTGAACTGTAGTTGTCAGTGTTTCAAACCTGGGAAAATAAATCAGCGACAATGTGACCAATGCCGGCATGGATGGGTAGCACATGGTAATATTTGTTTTTACAATCTATAGAAAACCATTTAGGATCCTCATAACTATTACATTCTTTTTGTGTCACTCCTCAACCCCCACCCCAATATTAGTTGCATTTCATTTTCTCTTTGTCATGACTCAAGCTTATTTACATTTTGTGATTTTTATTTTCAGCCCTGAGCAAACTAAGGATTCCAAACCTCTACCCATCAAGCCAAGTAGAAATAGTTCAATCCAATGTTGTCTTTGATATCAGTAGCCTCATGTTGTACGGAACCCAAGCCATTCCTGTGCGCCTTAAAATTCTGCTCGATCGGCTTTTCAGTGTTCTGAAGCAGGAAGAGGTGATACAGATTCTCCATGCTCTGGACTGGACACTGCAGGATTATATACGTGGATATGTGCTACAGGTATTTAGAGGGGCTTTTAAAATAGAAATATGTCAGTTAAGTAGTTTTCTATCTTAATCTTCTCAGTGGTTCACAATGTGTTAACAGTGTGGCACATCTGAAGGGCAGTAACAGACATGTACCAGCTTAATGGCAGAAAAGAAAGGGTGAATTTCTGGTGATTGGTCCCTTTTTTTAGTTGGACTTAATTGAAATCTTTCTACTTGCTCAAATCTAACAACAAAGGTAAGCAAAAATAAAAATCAAAAGTTACTGGTATTGTACCAAAGTAAAGGCTTTAGAACTTGTTCCAGTATTATTTAAACAGTGAGTTTGCTTTTATACAGCAGAATAATACATCAAGAAATAAACTTACCATTATTTAAAACACCAGGGACAATATTAATCTCTGGTAGTGCTATCGACCTTACTGGAGCTGCAGCCAGAGTGTATTTGGCCCTATGAGCTTACACTGATGTTAGTCCTTGCTGCTGTGGAAGTTACCTTTTATGTAAAGTAACATTATGATCTTACATTATGACATGAATCAATATTTAATGGTCTTGATAATCTTGCTTTTTAGTGTTAGGATTAAAAATATGGAATCAATTACCTTGAACCTCTATCACATGAAAAATTTATAATGTTACGTTCTTCATCATCTTAGAAACTCTTACATGCACTGTGAAAAATCTCAGTAGGCCATCAAATACATGTTCTGTGATAAAATATTTATTGTAGTTATTGGGAAAAGTTAGGCATAGCTAGAGTTTGAAAGAACTCCAACACTAGTGTAATTACAGCTGTGCTCTGTGAAAACTGGCAATAGATCAATATAGGTTCATTTGTTCTCTGATCTTAGTTGCTTGGAAGATTATTAAACTTGCAATGAAAGAATACTTGACTTAAATGAGGAGCTAAATCTTGGTCTGATTGCTCCATCTCTTCTGTCTGTGCTTACAGGATACTATCTGTTGTTCAGATAACATGTCTTAATTTTTGTGGAAAAAAATAGTTTATTGGAAAGTATTAATGTCAATTCAGGAAGAAATAACATCACCAATGTGATAAAATTTTGAAGGCATTATCACAGAATTCATATTAATCTCCTTAAACTGAATGTTTTTAATTTTTTGCTAGAGAATAAACTTTTAGTCCCTGAAAAGAATGAGAGATTTGAGGGGAAGTGTTTTTTGTTTGCCTTAACTAATGTCTAACTCATTTAAATATTTTTGGCTTTAGGATGCTTCAGGAAAGGTGCTGGATCACTGGAGCATAATGACCACTGAAGAAGAACTGGCTACTTTGCAGCAGTTCCTTCGCTTTGGAGAAACTAAGTCCATTGTAGAGTTAATGGCAATTCAAGAGAAAGAAGGGCAGTCAATCATAATACCACCACCAACTGCCAATTTGGATATTAGGGCATTCATTGAGAGCTGCAACCCACACAGTCCTAATTTTTCTGCTTCCTTGGACAAAATGAGTCCCACCAACATTCATCCTTTTGAGAATCTTGTAAATAACATGGCTTTCATGCTGCCGTTTCAGTTTTTCAGTCCAGTGCCTCCACCTTTGATAGGTTCACCACCAGAAAGACATTTGATTGAGCAAGGTCAAGACCATAGCAACGAAACCAAACAAGATCTTCAGATACCATTTTCTGAAAGCAGTTTCTTAACTTCTAGTTCTGCACCATTTCAAGTTGAAAATGAGAGGAGCATAAATGGCCCAGATATCACTAAAACGGAAGATGATGCCCTTTTAAGTGATTCCAGTTCACATAATACAGCAGCCAAGCTTGAAATGACAGCACTATCTCCAGAAAACAAAATGAAATCTGTTGAAAAAAATGCTGGGCCAAGGAAAGGGCGTGTCTTCTGCACTGCATGCGAAAAAACATTTTATGATAAAGGTACTTTGAAAATACATTACAATGCTGTTCATCTGAAGATAAAGCACAAATGCACCATTGAGGGCTGCAATATGGTGTTTAGCTCTTTGCGTAGTCGAAATCGTCATAGTGCAAATCCTAACCCCAGACTCCATATGCCAATGAACAGAAATAACAGGGATAAGGATCTAAGAAATGGTTTGACCATTGCTGGACCTGGAGATAGTAAAAGGACAGAATTCACCATTTTAACTCCAGATAGCAGAACTATTTCCAGCTATGCCAGCTCTTGTACAGATTCAAAAGGCCAGGCTGGATTTTCCAGTATTGGACACAACGGTGTCCTCTTTCCAAACCTGAAGACAGTACAGCCTGTTCTTCCTTTTTACCGTAGTCCAGTCACACCAGCTGAGCTTGCCAATACTCCAGGTACTCTTCCTTCTCTGCCTCTTGTTTCTTCCTCCATACCAGAGCAGCTTGTCTCCAATGAATTGCCATTTGACATGCTCCCCAAGAAGAAGTCTCGTAAGTCCAGTATGCCCATTAAGATAGAGAAAGAAGCTGTTGAGACACCCAATGAAAGTAGCGATGTTGCCAGCTCTGAAGATGATTCACGCCTGCAGGGGGTAAGCGATGGAGAGCTTGAGACCTGTGAGCATAAGATAGAGAAGCGGGTGACCGACAGGGTGGAAAAGCACCCCCATTCAGGTAATTCATGGAAATCTCTCTCTGGGGTAGAGGGCCCAAAGTATTTTGAATCTGTCTTTGCACCAAATAACAAATACATCGAGGATATCTCTGAGAATGAATTGCAACACTGTGAGAAAGAGGTTAAACCAGAAGAAAACCAACCATTAAAAATAGTTTCCCATGAGAGTATATATGAAGATCCAAAACACCACCACAGTGATGTTATAAAACCAATGACTGAACCCCCCATGTATATTAAAGAGCAGTCAAAGCACAGGATTCCTAAAAATGACTGCCCTGAATTGCAACACCACTTGCTGACCGGGGGCTTTTTCAGCACTTTGTCAAACAGGGGTGCTGCCATTCCTTGTTTTGAAGACTCTAAAGATATGGATCATGTCAGTCAACATGCACTAGGGATTCAGAAGGAAGAAAGCCGCTTTCATTGTGACATCTGTAAGAAGACTTTTAAAAACCCTTACAGTGTAAAAATGCATTTCAAAAATGTACATCTCAAAGAAATGCATATTTGCACAGTTGAGGGCTGTAATGCTGCTTTCCCTTCTCGTAGAAGTCGAGACAGGTAAGAAAATTATAAACAAAATTGTATTTATTTTACCATCACAATGGAGCCTAATTTGAAATTAAAATGAGTGTTTGAGGAATGGAGCCTACAAATATTTTCTGTGTATCCTCGTATAACAGGTATGATAACTTATCAGAACGTTCTTGAAATGAAAATCCATTGAAAGAAACATTTCCTTTCCACAAGACTACAAGGTATTAAATAAAGCCATGAAAATTTCATAACTGATAAAGACTGCAGTAGTTGAAAGAATACTTTAGTACATAAAGGGAAGGCCATAAGGGTATGAATTCAGCAATTTTCCAGTAGATGCATGTGTGGACTTACATGTTTAATATGTACTTTCAGGTATATTTTAATGTATACTGTGTTTTTTTTAAAAAAAGTAATGAGATCAATTTAGGAAATCTTCACTTGCCCTTGTCCTTTCTTTACTCAAGGATTTGGAACAGACTGGTTAGAAAAAGCCCATAAGAAAAGCAAGATTAGTCTTTGTCAGCCCAAAATTAACCTTATGCAGTGGTAGTCAAACTAACACTATCTGGTGTTTATCCACATCAGTAGTGCTTTTCTGTGAGATTAAATACTAATTTCTAAACTCAAGCATGAGCCCGGTTCAGTTTAATGTTCATTTCAGTACTGTCTTGTGATTATTTTATTTCAGCCTATTATGCATGTAAACTGAGCAACAAGTGCCAAAGCTTTGTTGTTGTCCATTAGTGATGTGTCTGAAGCGGTCAGTGATCGGTAACCAACCTACTGAAGTGCAGCAAAGTGTTACACGTTTTCCAAGTGTGTAGCAGTGTTTAGAGCAGCTTTTGGCTGCAGGAAGCATGCCTGGATAGTAGTTCAGAGTGACACGAGGTTTAGATTGTCTGTAATCTGCTAGGAGTGCTGGAGCCAGCTGATGCAATCCAGAGAGAGGATGAGCCAGTCTCTGAGGACTGGCCGCTGCATCTGAGATGCACAGATTCATCTGCTGCTGGCAGGGCTTCATACCCTGCTGCCTGCATCTTTCCAGATGTGAATTCCTCTCCACTGGAATTGCGATATGGGCCACAGGAAAGAAGGCCAGCAGTAAGATTTGCATTCACATGCCACAAATTCCTTCCCACACCAATATGTTGAGATAAGTTTTCACATAGGTGCTTTTGGAAGATGGGTTAAAAAAAAAACAAGCGAGCTCAGGAGTTATTTCACAAGCTTTGTACAAAACAATAGTTATTTGGAACAACTTTGCAGATGTTTCTAGACTTTAACATAGAGTAGTGTGACTACAAGTGCTAAATATTTCTGTGCCTTTTATGAACACTTCATGGTTCTGTTTAAACCATGCTGGCAAGGAGAAAGACAAATGTTTTACCAGTATTACAATACCTTCAGCCTTCTAGACAGAGCCTGTAAGTTCCCAGTGAGCTGATTAATAATATTCAGTGAGGAACAGTGATTCTGTATGTTTTGGTGGTTTTAAACTGAACCCAGAGGTGCCCATTTGAAAACTGCAAGTTGCATATAGTTCAGTTTTCTTATTCAAGGAAACTCCTGCCAAGAAAAGGCTCTGTACTGATATGTACAGCTGCATCCTGGACGTGGCTAGAGTACATGGGATCATCAGCATATTTTGCAAACTCAGGTGTCAATCCTTTCCTGCTTTGTCCATTGGGAAACAATCCTGTTTCTTACCCACCTCAGTCCATTCTCTGATCTCAGTTCAGTTTACAGGTTTTTAGTCTACCTCCACCTCTTTTAGGCTTAGCACTGGATCTAGCAGAGCAGACAGCTACCCCCAGAGCAAGTGAGACTCTGAAACATTGATTGCTGTAGAGTTATTACATAGAATCTGATATATGCCGGTGCAAGCAAGTTCAGAAACCCAGTCACATGTGTAAATTGTCCATGTGCACTCTGTGTGGTAGTTGGTCAAATCTGAAGTATACAATTCATGCATGCTACTAAATATTGATTTTCCATTTTTTGTTTATAATCATTGTGAAACAACTGCTAAGTGAGGTGAAACACTTTCTTGCTAAGCTTGTCTTTGTTCTTCTAGACATAGTTCAAACCTAAATCTTCATCATAAACTTCTGACTAAAGATACACTGGAATTCAACAACCATTTCAATGCAGCATACCTCTTGAAAGACATGGCTAAGGAGTTTTGCCAAGATGTCTCTTTAAAACAACACGTTGGACGTACTTCTGTAATCTTCAAAGGAGTGAACAGAACAGGCAGCTACATTTTTCCAATGAGCAAAATTGCAGAACCCTGTTCTGAGAGTTATGGATATGATCCATTAAATGATGGAGCTGTTCTGGATCTAAGCACTACTTCCAGCGTTAAATCTGAGAGCAGTGCTCATTCTTCTTGGGATTCTGACGGAGGAAGTGAGATATGCACCATGCCCATGGATGATAGTGATGAAAGCTGTGAAGGACCCAGCCTAATGCCCAATGATGAACTCTACCAAGACTGTTCTCTAATTGAGAAGGCTAATCAAAACTTTATGAACTTACCTTCCAGTTTGCCAATAACTTGTCATATATGTCAAAAAACATACAGTAATAAAGGAACTTTCAGGGCTCATTACAAAACTGTGCATCTCCGCCAGCTCCACAAATGCAAAATCCCAGGTTGCAACACAATGTTTTCATCTGTTCGCAGTCGGAACAGGCACAGTCAAAACCCCAATCTGCACAAAAGTCTGGCTGGGTCACCAACTAGCTTACAGTAAGATCAGACTGATCTTAATTTATTTCTGCTAAGAATTAATCATTTCAATTAAGGAATGTGTTAACATTAGTTTTATTTAAGCTCATTTGACTTCTAGGTCACTCAACAACCACAGTCAAATTCTTCTCTCCTGTGTGTGCTCTCCAGCAGTTTCAGTTAGCAAAGCTTGGTGCTGTAGTTTTTGTGCAATTGTTTGATGTTGAACAGCTAAAATTTCTGTAAGGAAAAGAAGAAATCTTAGAAATGGGGGTAATAGGGAGACATTAATTAAAGTGTTTCTGATACCTGTGAAGTATTACTTGCTACAATAGGAGCTTCAAATGAGAACCATCATTGCTTGTGTTTACATGTTTAATGGGTTGTTGTGTTGTGTAAGAAATGAGTAATGATTGGGATGAGTTTCCTCTGGTTGGGTTGAAAATTTTGAGGCTACCATTTCATTCCTGAGACCTTAGTCTGAAGCTGACTTGCAGTGTTAGTGCAACAGAATATAAGTACTTAACGATATCCCAAAATCCAAAGGAGAAAATTCAAATTTGGAGAAACTGCATGAAGTCCAAATCATCTGAAATTCCTGCAGTCCTTACTCTTTAAGTTTGCATTTCACTTCAGTAAAGGTTATAGTATTTTGGATTTCTTAGAATTTAATACCATTTGCTTTGCAGGAAAAGGGGCTACTTAACTTGTTGGCAGAATAGCCTGAATAAATCTGAGTCATTCTGATAAATTGTAATGGTAGAAAGAATGAACAGGTTAAGCTAAAATTTCTACACTGTTGCAAATGCATCCATAAAATAAGTGGGAAAATAAGCCCTTTAATTTAAAATGCACTTTTTGAGTTCTATTTTCAGAAAGAGAAAAGTTTTATTAAAAATAGGAGGGGAAAGAAAAAGGAAAAAAATCCCCAACCAAATATCCAAACTGCTTAGGAGTTTGAGGGTGCAATTCTAAGCCTCTGAGAGAAAGTGATAAAATGGATGCAGTAGATAGATACATCTTTTATGATGCAGCAGTTATTTTCTCTTACCAATGGGGGATAACATGTGTTGATCTTTGTAACAATAGAAGAATGCTTATCCTCATTCACACCTCTTTTTTTTTATAAGAACTTTGTTCAATATCTGTTAAAATGTTTCATATCTTTGAGGTTGCCCCTGTAATTAACAGTATTCTGCATTACGTTCTATGCACTTAAGAAGACTGGCCTTGCATTGTATTTAAAAACACTTTAATATTTAATTTGTAGTCACATCTTACAAATGCTGTGTATGTACTTGTGGTGTGTCCTTTTTCAATCATTTGCAAAGAGGAAAAGAAATAAGAAAGCAAGTCTTACAGTACCTTTTTTTAGTTTATTCCACCAGTGGAAATCTGTTGATCAGTTCTAGTATGCAAGCATGACATTGACAGCACAATCTGTACATATTATACCAAAGTGCTTACAGTATTTGTGGTTTCTAGAACTAGCCTAGTTTTCCAGTATAACTGGATCTTAGTCTTTATTCATTTTTGTGACTGAATAAAAATAGACTGAAATTCAGGATTTCATATGTATGTAGAAAGAATAGTACAATGCTATTGCCATATGTCTTGATGTTTAACTTATTCTAAAAAATACTATGGTATTGTAACCATTTCATATTGTATAAAAGAAACAAATGTGGACTGATTATTTCACCAATTCTTTTGAAAACTGGTTTGTGTGTGAGTATGGGTTATGCAAGGAAGAAAACATGACACAGTTGTAAATGTTTGTGCTCACTAGAAATGGTTTCCATGCGTTGTGTAAAGTAATCTTCTATTTTTTTAATTTACTGTAGGTTTATGTGATATTTAAAATAATCCATTTGTGCTTGAAGCTGTCAGGAAAAAAATATTAGCCTGCGGAAAGTTGTGCCATTGCTTTGAGGTTTTGTGTTCTGGGGGGAATCGGTGGTTTGGTTTTTTTGGGGCGAGCAGAGTGGTGTTTGTTTTGTTGAGGCTTTTCATTGTTTTCTTTGGATTTTTAGTAGAAACTCATATCAGTGGGGGTCATAGTTTGAAAGCTAAGGGCACAATCACAGGAGACACAATTGCTCCCAGCCTTTTGATAGTATAAATCAATTATTTGTTATCCAGCTATTTCAAGCTCTTTTTTTTTATACATATATATATACATATATATAAAAACCTTTGTTTAATCATTAACTGGTTTTTTGAAACAAAATGTGATGTAAACAAATGTAATGACCATTTATTTAGTTTTCACTGTGTCAAAAAAAAGAAACACATTTGTATACCCTAATAATTTTGTATGTGTTAATAAAAACCAATAATAATGCCTCTGGTTGATTCAGAAAAGTAGGCTTTTTTGCTTGAAAATACTGCTACTCTTAATTTTTATTTTAAAAATGAACAATTTCTGAGAACACATTCTGTCTGTGGAGAGCACTGGTTTGACAATGGTACTAATTTATTCCATAATAAGGAAGTGTCATTATATTAATGAGCCATTAGAAGTAATGTAATAAATGTTGTCAGATATTTTATTGATTTTTTTTTTTTTTTTGGTGCAATAGGCAAGGGTAGAGGTTCGTTTAAAAGCTATCAGCTAAACAGAAGGTAAATATCTCATCATTGAGAACTACACTGAAAGATATTTTGTGCTCTCTTTATTCTATATACTTTGGAAGGGTTTGGTGGGGGGTTTTTGTTATTTCTCCAAAATCTGGACAGGATGGGAGATTTCTCAGAATAGGCTAACCCTTAGTACCCCTAGAGCAGCATATGTATCTCATGAAGCATTTGTGTAGCTCCCTCCTCCTAATGACCACAATGTGGCTGGACCAAGCCTTGACATCTCCTGTTAGTTTTAAATACGTGTGATGCTTATAGCAGCCCGTATCACATATTCACCACAGATGTTGAAGGAAGTAACCTCACTTCAGAATAGTAGTACTATTATTTTTGGAGCTTTTCAGAGTCGGTCTGGAGAGCTGAAGCAGCTTCCCCTGGCTGGGGCTCAGTTCCAGAGATGTTCACATCTGCAATCTGTGAGTATGTGCAGTTGGGGGTTCAAATCTTTGCCTGAGATTTGAACTGGGCCTGGGCATGCCCACCCTTGCTACTTGAGTATGTTGCTCCTTTTTTATTTTTATATTTTGTCTTCTCCCTTAGAAAACAAGAACCTCAGAAACTAGATCCTGTCATCTTTCTGTGGCTCCAAAGGAGAAGGCATGGGTGCACGCTGGGGGGTAGCCACGCCGAGCTTCGAGTTTCAGAACACAGGTATTCTGAATAGTTTGTGGTAGCAAATCTATGTCCCTCTGGAACAATGAATGTCCTGGTACTTATAGGAGTATTTGCAGAAATCTATTTTGAATGGAGTGTAAGGAATCTGTTTTTATAGCCCCAATTTTCTAAGTACTTTATAAAGAACTGTGGCAAAACCAGAGGCTGTTGTTTCTAGTGAATCTTTACTAAAGTTATACACTGCAAAACCCAGCAAAGTGGAGGAACAAGTTCTGAAAATACCTGTCTGATGCCCTGCATTGAATAGGGAAGCCTAAAAAACAGCTAAACTACTTGGACTTAATCCAGGGATTTTTAAGTGGTGTGCCAGGTCCTCCTTGAAAAAGGTTCATGAGCAATTTCTGATTAATCAGCAAGCATAGATTTAAGAAAAGCAGCTAAACTGAAAACACCTTTAGAATTTGAGATACAGCCCATAAGGATTCCATTCAGCCTGCAAGTGAGCATTCATTTCCAAGCTGAAATGAGAGTTTGAACTGGGAAGGAGACAACAGTGCAATAAGAGGAGGAAGGCTGGATCAAAGGTTTTGTTCAGAGCAGCATTTACTGGCAGTCCCCTGATTTGAGGGCAGGGCAAGGCACAGTTTGAAGTAGAATTAAGTATGCATAGCATGATCGAGTCAGCTTCGAATGACTTGGATAACTTTTGGAAAACTCTTGAACAGATTGCTGGCTAGAGAAATTTCCACATAACCTCAGCAAGCATGTTTCTGAAGGTAGACTGGCTTTTAATTTTCCCTTGCCTTCACCCCTCACCCCCTGGCTCCCCTTCTTTTGGCAGTCCTTGGATGATGTGAGGTTGCTAACTTGGAAATGTACTGTTGAAACATCACCCTGCTAAACTGTAGCCCTGTCAGCTCAGTTCCCTGTGAGTTCCCTCAGTTCCCCACCCTCCAGCTTTTATGTGTGGTCTGTCAAGAGGCAAAGGAAAGATAACACTGAAGTGACAGTCCCTCTCTGGTGAGCACGTCATCTAATTCTCACTGGTTTAAAGCTTCATGGAAGTATTTGTAGCCTTTTATGTTGTGTCTCTGTAGCTCCTACCCTAAACTGGTAAAACTTACTGTGAATTACTATCCATTATTGCCTGTGGATGCTTGTGTTTAATAAGCAGATAAATTGCTTTGACTGCTGAATGCAGCACTGAAAGGGTTTTTCAGACTTGTGCTTGCCAAAGTCTCTAGCAAAACTCTTTGTAATTTGGACTGTGAGGAGTACCATATATCAGCATCATTCTACAATTTTTTGAATTTTTTTTTTTCAATAACTTAAGGCCAATTCAAAGATGTCTTAAGTGTGAGCTGGTTCTTTGCTTCAGTCTTTTAAATCTCTGGTCATTATTCTTCTTGTTCTGTAGTTTCTGCTCATTCAGTGTAAGGATTTCCAAAATGTGTTAGTTTTAACACGTGTAATATTTCTGCTATTGTTAGCTCCTGCATCTGCCACTCTTTAGAAGCTTGCAAATTTAGGTAATATTTTCAAGTCTGCCAATATTTTCAAGTCTGAGAAATTGTCAGGACTGTGAAATTAGTTATCACTTTATGGAAAAGCATGTTGATGGCTGCTTGGAAAAAGGTCCTTGATGGATGTACCATGTACTAGAAGAAGCTCAAGCCTTCCCTGTCATACAATGATATGAGAGAGAGAACTCTGTACTTTTGAAGCTTCTTTGTCCTTTTTCAGTCTTTGAGTCAGACTTTAAGTTCCTAAGATGTGTGGCACATTTCCTATTCACTCCCTGTCTGTACATCTCCTACCCCAGACCAGTGTCTCTCAAGAGCAGAAGCCCAGTCTGCTCTACTCACTGAAGCCTAAAGCCAGTGAGGTGACTGTCAAGGATGAACTGAATTATCCTGGATTGTTCTCACCTCCTCTTTGTATCCCTTCAAATTTAGAAACAGATAGTCCTAACATTTGTTCAGTGGCAACAATAAACTGCAATGTCTTCTTGATTTTTTAAAAAAGAGGATCCCATAGTTGTAAGTAATATATTACTGGTAAGGCATGTACTGAGCAACTTGCACTGCAGAAAAACTGAGCAGATGAAAAGATTTCAACCTGAGTTCTCATTTTAATTCCAAAATTATTATTTTTAACTATAGTCATTATACAAGCTGTTTTCTAGGAAAATATCCTATTTGAATCTGCTGATTTATAAGAATGAAAACATGTATATGCACTTCATGCATAAGTGATTTATGCACACATATATATCAATACATAGTAAAATTGCATATGCATAGGGCTGCATATTCATGTTAAACCTAATTCTGTTCTCATTTATGGTAATGTAAGTTGGGAGCAATTTCAATGAATTTAGTAGAACAAGGCTTGTAATACTGGAATCATGTCTCAACAAGGATCATTAGCTACATGTGTGAGTAAACAGGCCCATGTTGGCTGCTTACAGTGCTTTGTAACTGCTAACTTACTAAAACAGGTTAAAATATTATACCATGAAAGAAAAAACAAGTTTTTATTCATTTCTATGCCCCCATCTCCACAAAAAATTATTAGTGTGCAGGCAATATTTCTGCATGACCAATGTAACAACTGTACTAGTGTTATCTTTGCTGGTAAGACAGCATGAAACAGATCCTGCCTAGATATAAAACGCTGACTCTGAGTGAGCTTGGCTAGTTTAGTCAAGTTCAAAATATGGACAGATATGCCTTATGACATTCCGACAGTCTCCAGCCAAAAAATCTCAAAGAGAACAAAATGTGTGAGTGTATGGAGTGTAGAGATGTGGAGGAACCAGGAGCAGCCAGAGTGACTTCAGAGGAGACGCTAGGAAAACAACATAACTTACTGGAGAGGAGACATGTTATTGCTGCTCTGGGAAGCCAACATCTGCACCTCTGTGTGGGATGATATAAACCGTACGTTGGATTCCTGAGCACAGAGAGGCCATGTGCGAGCGAGAGGTACGCGCAGGCTTCTCAGGCTGCGAGCGGCTCCCAGGGAGTGTGCCCCAAGCCAGAAACTTGCCTAAAGCTATCCTGTGCAAAGTTATGCTAGGCTTGGCAATGATATCTGCAAAAATGGGGGCTTCTCTCCCTTCAGAAAGGGCTGTGGGCAGAGCTTCCCCTTTTTGCAATGGCCTGTAGATTGTGAGCCCCTTTGCCTTCCTCAGCATATCCAGGGAAAACTCCTTTGAGTGAAACCATCTACTTGGCTGTCCCAGCACTCTGCCTCCCTCTGCTTTAGCACAAAACACCTTCACCCTCTGACTACAAAGGGCAGTGTAGCTAGAGCTTCTGCTGTCCCCATCCTTATCTTTCAGCTGCTTTGTCTCCTTCCTTTCCAGGGAAGGTGAGGGGCCATGGTGCACCTAGGTTTTTCTCACTTCAGTGGAGTTTGATGGAAATCCCTAGTCTATGTGTTTCTTTTTCTCTGTTTTACGATGCACAAACAAGAATGAAGAAAAGCAGTAGCTGAGCATGAAACTGGGGCACTGTAATTTGGAGAGCAGCCACAGGGTGGTTCTAAAGAGGGAAGGTGTGCATGGAGCACTCTTAATGTTGTGGGTGGCATTTGTGCACTTTTTTGGTTACCACCATCCACAGAGAGACCATCTTTGATGAAGAGCTCCTTTTTGAATATTATTTGTGGCAGAAAGGGAGAATATCTTTTTTTGAAACAGTAGGAACTGAATGGAGGTGAACCCATTTTGGAATCCATGCAGGCATGAACAGCTGCTGCCAGTGAGTGGATGATGCCAGTGTGCAGGAGATTAAGCAGAAGTGGAGGAATATCTGCATGTTGAAAAGAATGGGAAAATGTCTGTTTTCTCTGTTCCTACACTTTTCCCTGTTGCATTTGGGAATGCTCCTCTACCTTATTTTCCATGTATTCTGCTATGATTGTATGAAGAAACCTCTTTAAGGCTACAGTTGGAAAGCAGTCTCTATTCCCCACCTGTATCTTTGTAACCTGTATCTAACCTGTATCTTTATCTTTTTATAATAAAGGGATGGGGGTTTCCCCTGTATTCAGACCATGCAGTTCAGCTGGAAAACAAAACTCCAAAAAGCAGTGCCTGTTCTCATATGGAGCTGCCAGCACTGCATTACACACACTCTGCTCTCTTGCTAGTGCCCTTGAGCAGATGTGAGATGGGTCTGGTGCAAGCTCTTCTTGCAGAGGAGGGGAAGGCTGTCTACAGGTAACTGAGCTGGTTGGCATCAAAACTCCAGCCATAATTCTAAGCTTTGTTTAAAATTAAGCAAGATCTGTAGATGCATTTTATTGCACACTCAGAGCAGTAGTTTTTGACTTCCTAAGAAAATTGTGAGAGTAACACAAAGGTTTGGGTGTACACTGGGATATTGCAGAACATTTAAGAATCTGGTTCCACAAAACCCTTTTTGTGTCCCTATGGAGGACTATTGCAAATGTAGTATAACATCATTTTTGCATGATGTTATATTGCCACAGTCTAATTTATTCTTAAAAAATCTTCAGTATTCACAAACAATCACTTCCTCCCTTACTAGTCGTTTGTTTACAGCAGTGTAAATTACTGGGTTTAGAGTTAAGGAGCAATAGCCACTGTTTGGTCAACTGTCCTCTCCTTTCTATTGCCCCTTTCTGTGACTGAAAGAAATAAATTTGTTGTTAGCTGGCATTTATGTTGTTTTACATGTCAGGCTATTATTGTAGGGAGTGGGTGATATTTAAAAAGTTTTTGGCCATTTTCTCTGTCCTGTGAGGACATGTTCAACACAGGTATGTCCTGCTGCACTCTTCTGGCTGGAATTAGAACTGGCCTCAGCAACCTTTTCATTGCTAACAGCAGGAGGTGATGCTAGTTCTGCCACATGCCAGATGCCTGTGTAAAATCTAACAGAGGCATGCTTTAGAAAACTAAAATCTAAATTTTCTTTCCTTTTGTTTCAAGTGGTTTATAGCATTAATACCCCAGGCACTGCCTCATTGACATGGATTCCTTACAGCACCCTGCATTTTGTCCTGTGAGGCCTGTTGGTCATTGTACCAGACCAAGGTCATGAAGTGGGCAGCAAAAACCAACTGTTACTGCCTCAAACATTGGGATAATAAATACCCATGATCATGTTAAGTGATGGAAATATATCCAGTGTTGCACATCTGGTTTCAGGGATGCATTAACCCAGACAAAAACAATAGTCAAATAGGGAAAGTAGAATAATTTCCAGGTCAGTAATAATAACTGTTCACACAGCACTCAGGGGAAATCAAACACATGCATTTGCATTCAGATATGTACTACAAACACAAGAAGTCTGCATATTCTTCTAGAAAAGCATGCCAAATTTTCTTTGGAAAGTTGTGGTTTTAATCACATTAATTACATGTTGGATTTGGGCAGAAGACCACCATGATGACATTACATCAACAAATTTTGCACTAATATAAATACCACAAAGAGTCCTGCAAACTAAAGTGAGCACACTCTATCCCAGAAATCCCTGCAGAACATGGTTTAGCAGAGCAGACCTGCAATGTCAGCCTTGGCACTTGGCACCCTGCTTCTGAAATTTAGAGGACCTTGGGATGCTAGTAGCAGTGATGCTTTTCTAGAAGGGAAGATTTCTGATTTCCAATTTCTTGTTTTGTATTTACACTTTCTATCTTCATATTAAATCACAGCTCTTCCTTGGATATATTTCTCTTGAATGGATGTAAGTAGAAACATGGATGTAAGCTTTAGCATGGGTGTAAGTAGAAAATCCCAAAATTGCACAAATTCTGTGAGCAGCAAGGAGTACCTTTTTTCTTAATTTAACATCATAGGAGAGTCTCAGGGCATTTTAAATGAAGATGAAAATGTTTAATTCTGCATACAGAAAATGCTTTCAAGTGAAACATACATTGCAAAGAGAATGCTCCCTCCCCAGAGTTTTGGCCTTGCAACCTCTCTGAAGGCCCAGGACTGAGTCAGAAGGACAGTTGGAATGCTGTTTTGTTGTTAGAATAATTATATGCTGCCATGTTAGCAGAAGGAGGTTACCATATGGAAGAAGCAGCTAGGGGTAAGTGGATATTCAAGAGAGGTGTAAGCTTTATAGAACCTGTGTTTGACCTGCAGGATAGTCCAAGATTTTGGATCCAGGTGGGTGACCCTGTGTCCATCCTGGTGCAAGTTTCAGCTTAGAGCTTTGTTGTGTCTTAAGGACTAGTGCCTTAATGCATTCAAGGACATGCACCCAGGGCTATTTTCATTGCAAACTTCAGGGCTTAAAATGCACCCACTGTGTGGTTGGGTTGGGTGTACTTTGAGGTTTTTTTCTGCATGGTAAAATGACTTTTTCATCCCCCTTTTCCAACCTAGGATCCTGGCACAAAGTTCTGTACTCTTCTTAGCAACTATGTGGCTTCCTGGCACCAATGCAAAACTTCAGAACTATAACTTGATTAAATGAAGAAAAAGGGGTTTTACTTTTAGTCCTGAGAATTCTTACAGAATCTAAAGTTAAGTGGCGATGAAAAATGTGAGAAAAAGGACCCAAGCATAGAGAAATTAGTGCCACCAGCACATTACAATAAATGTGATTTGGGAAAGCTCAGATATTCATCATCATATTCCACCAGGCAGCCAGCCCAAAACATAATGCATTATAATTCCAAGTGTTGTTCGTGTTCCATTTTTATCTGTTGTTTGCAGTGTGAAAACCAAGCCCAGTATTGCATCCTTACTCAAGGACCATGTTGCAACACCTTTCTCATGTGCACTGTGACATAAGGAAAGATTATTCACATAATCAGATCATGGTCTTCCTATTTCCTCAAGCCTTTTGCCCTGAAAAGGTGACTCTCACTTTTAGAGTGCTAACTTTGAGTAGCAGCTTACAGCAAAAGTACATTATTTTTTAATTTCTAAAATGAATACTGTCTGTGCAGCATCCTACATAAATTGACAGGGACTGTTAGAATTACAGTGTCTCATCAGTCAAAAGCCTTGACTTCACACCAGCAGGTAAATGAATTAATGGAACTCAGTTATGTAAAACAGTTAAATAATGGCAGCATTATCTGCAGGTAGAATAAATATGAGTTCTCTTCCTCTGAAAGTATTGAAATATTTGCTGAGATCTTATGTCTGTGGCTTCAAAAACTGAGAGTAAAGAATTTTAATCTCATTTCTCACATGAGAGCAGTGAGACATTTCTCCAAATTGTTTGGCAATGTTTTTGCTATTGTTGAGCTTTTTTTTCTTTTGTTTTCTTGTACTTTTCTAAAAGCTGGAGCACATTCCAAGTGTATAAGTGAAGATCTTGGATAATTTGTGTACTTCTGTCTTCTGTTTTTCTCAGATTCTGTTCTCACAATAAGTGTGTATTTCTGCTTTAGTCAATACCTAGGGGGAGAATCTTTTTTCCCAGGCCAATATCGATCTCTCTCAATAGAAGGACACTTCTAAGTGTTTTGCTATAGCAGATGTAAAGCAAAAAGATAGATAGTGGGAAAAGATAAGTGGTAGGATGGGTGTGAACCTCTCTGCTATGAAAGAATATTCCTAAAAAGACAAGGAAAAAATACTCACAACCCCTTTTCACTGGTTAGATTATGCCTCATCTTCTGCTGGGTCCCTGGTCCATTCTTGCCCTATTTTATTTTCTTGAAGGTAGCTGTAGGCTACTGAAAGGCCATAAATTTTACAGCAGCAGGAAATGGGGGACCTTACTCTATTTAGACACTAAACAAGGACAGAAAGTTCCTCCATCTTTATTCTTCTTTCACATGAAGTGAACATAAGCGTCTTTTCTGGACACAAAACAGGACCAAACCATCTTTTAGTGGAGACATTTCTTCATTCTGGTCCATCATATGGGTCAAAGCTGCAGAGCTTTCAAGCTGTAATGAATTAGTCTTTCTCATTGTTGGGCCTAAAGCAGAATATTGATGTCCTTGGCTTTAGAGAAGGGAAGGACAGAGGGCATCTCTGATGCTGTTGTGACTTTTAGATAATTTTTAGAGATTCTCTACATCCATAGCTTCAAGTTAAATCTCTGTGTTGTTCCCAGACAATCCTCTCTCAGTCTGTAGCTTCTTCCAGGGCTTTTCAGTTATAACATGCTTTGGCAGAGCAGAAAGAGGAGGGAGTTGTACCTTCAATGTCATCCAGGCCTGCAACAGCTGTGTAGGAGGAAAGAATCAAACTGCAAAGTATCAGATCTGGAATTGAACGCTGATAGCCAGGTCTGCCTGTCATCTCACCATTATCATAATCACAACACATTTCTGCACATTTCTGAATGTGAGGTAGGACTGGTTAGGTTATGGTGCATTCCCCAAAAAAATGAACATGCCATCTTAAGTCAGAGACAATACTGACAAAACAAGGATCAGCTTTAGCTGGAATGTGGGTATTTGCTGGAAAAGAGTGAACAGAACATGAATCAAATTCTACCCAGAGTTTGCAAATCAAAGAACCACTGAATTACAAGTGATTTTTTCAAAGGACTGCAAGAATTTCTACCAGATTACCAAGGGACTTCTGTCTCATGGTGAATTACAAGCAGAAGACAGGTGCAGGCATTGATTTGACTAAAATATTCAGTTTGAGACACAGTGGAACTTTCTGCTGTTTGGATAAGATTCCTTGCCCTAAATCACAAACAGTTCCTCCTCTTTCACTTAATCCCAAAGGGATTGTTACAGCAGTGGACACTGAGTAAGTGAGCACATTATCAGTCTGTTCATCCAATAAATACCCCTTCTGCTATCTGTGCATGAACAGAAGGGAGTGAGTCAAAGCTGAACAAAGAATTACAGTGGTCTTGGAATTCAGCCTACAATCCTTCCATATAATGCCACCTTAACTCCAGTAGCACTTCTGTTGTAAGTTGGAGTAAATTTTGCTCCCCAGCTAAGGTAAGCTGTAGGCCTTCTGCCAGGTGTTGCAAAGAGCATTAATACATTTTCTCATCTTGCAACTGTCGTTTGTTGTGTTCTAAGGCTGAATTTGTTTTCAGTATTTTTCTCAGTGCAATATTTGCAGCTTTCAGTACTGCTTCAATGCCCCAACTTGTAATATTTTGCAGAAATGAAGGGGCTGAGAGCATGTATGTATGTATATGGCATTAGCATATAGTAATGGTATGTTTTATGACATGGGTAAGAGCTGCTAAGAAATTGGCTTGTAATTCTTCAGGCATTCCCCACAAAGACTACTGCTGTGAGTCACCCCACTGAGATGGACAGGATCAGACCTTGCTCCCATGGTATTTGTCCATTGGTCTTCTCTTCAGAGAAGCTGCTGGTGGTGACACAGATGTGCTGGACTGGTCACTGGCCTTGTTTCAATTTCAGATATGGAGCTGTGGCTTTCAGACAGCTGGAGATGAAAGGAATGTGCACCTTTCACATCTCAGCTGAGAGACTGCACCAGGATATGTTTGAGATGATTTCAGAGTGAGCAGCCATTAGCAGCCTTTTATTGTTGTACCACATTGACTGTAATGTGCCACACCAGCAGTGGTGTGGTTCTACTCTGAGCTGGGGAAATCCTGGTGGTTCTGCTGCAAGATTCTCATGTCACACCATCCTCTGCTATAACAAAACACCAGCAAATGGCTTGGCACAGAGGAGGATAAGGTTCTTTCCTGAGGTGAGGGAAGGGAACTTGCCCCACCCTGATGATATTGTTTGAGCTTCAAAAGAGCCTCTCTTTGAGACTTCTTAATGTTTTTTGGTAAATTGAGGTGCTGCACAGAGCAATTAGAGACCAGACCTCAAGGCAGAAATGTTTAATCCTTATTTTTAGCACCTTGCATTTTTTGAGTGCATCCCATAGAGTGAAGTAGATTAGTAAATAAAATAAAGACAGGGGAATGTAGGCATAAAAATAAATAATTTTGTCATTAGCAGATGGTTCACTTGTATTAAAGCCAGATGAGATGCATAGATATTGTAGCATGAAAGCTAAATGTCTCTTGGAGCACTTCCCCCTGAGCATAGTTATATCTCCAGTTAGGGATCACAGACACTCTGAGAAGACAGAAGTTTCTTTTCCTTGCTTAGAAAGAACTTACCTGTTTTACATGAAAAAGCATGATATTTACAGTTTCTGTACTCTGATGAAGTGCTCTTAATTCTTAAATCCATTGAAATGTTGGTTTTGATAGATAGGCTACATGTGCTCAAGAGAGTTATTTAAATAACTTTTATATAAGGAAACCTTTTTTGAAAATCTCTGTGTATGTAACAGATGGGTATTACTGCCTTGTAAAGTAGATGATGATTTCCCAAGCACTCAGATTTGGGAAATCTTGGGTTTGTTTCTTATTCCTCTGAAGAGACAAAGCCTAACACTGACTTGGAAACCCTGCAGTGCATAAGCAATCCTACCAGACTGGAATTATTAGTAGACAGAGACCTCTGGTGGAAATTGTTCAGTACTTCAGGGAAATACAGATCTGTATTTTTGAACAAATCTTGGAAAACCCTCCTGCTGAGAAAGGTCAGAGGCCTGGGAAGGACTACATTAACAGCAGCATAGATATTTTTTATGTGGCTTTTCTCTCTGTCCTTTCTAGGAGAGCTGAATGACACTCTTTAAAGAAAATAAACAAACTAACTTGGATCTGTAGACAAGTACAACAATGGCAACCCTCCAAGCTGCCTCTGGGAAGCAGCAATCCCTTTGACCCAGCAGTGCCTTGGCAGACTGCAGTGTGTCTGTGGTGTTGCTGACAGCCATGCTGGGGTGCACCTTTGGCTAACACAGGGACCCCAGGGAGAAGAGAAAGTCCAGGTGGCCGAGTCCTGACATCTCCACCATGGTACAGCACCAGCATGTGCTAAGGAGCTTCAGAGAGAGCCATTCCCTGCATCAACAAATGATCAGTGAGATGCTGAAGCCACAATTCCTGTGCTAGTCTGTCCTGCAGAAGCTTCCTCATGGATATTTTCCATTATCATTAGTTGTGCTTTTAGATTGTAGTTCAGTGCCAGTGCCTCAGCTCACAGCAGGTTGAATAAAGCTAAAGCAGGGCTTGACCCAATAGTTTTTCCCAGTAGGTTGCAAAATTTGCTGGCTGTCATAAGTATTGGCTTCCTCTTTCTGAAAAGGAAACTTCTTTTGCTCCGGGACAGCAGGAGAGCAAAAAACCAGCAAAGCCCCTAAGGTTCAACAACTGTCCCCCACACACAATGCTGAAGAGTCCCAAGTTCATCTCTTTACAACAGGATTCAAGCTTAAAAATACAGGAACACTTCTGAAAATCCAACAAGCATGTGTGTTTATCTTCTCCCCAGATCTACAAGAATTTACAACAACTATTAGAAATTTGTCTAAAAAATGTCTGCAAGTATAAGCTGATCAGTCAGTTCATTGGTCTGGTATGCATTGATTATACCAGTAGTATAATAAATGCAATTTGGAGTAAATTATGCTGTAAAATGGTCCCTGTGAAAAGTTTAGAAGTTAATGGAAGGATTTCTACTGCCTTCAAGTTTTTGCTTGTGCTCAAAGAGAGCATCTCTGCCAGCTGCATAGTGCACATACATTGTAGATGCATTTCAGCAGTTTCCCTGGACATTTACAACTGCAGTTTGCTTTAAACTCAGCAGAGTGTAGCTGGTGGCCATGTGTACAAGGAACGGGGGTGCACTTTTCAGTGGGAGTGACAGTTTGAGAGACATCTTGGAGTGGTTGGGATATTAGTTTCTAAACTTAAGCTTCTCAGTGGAGTTCCCATTTTTCTTTTAAAAAAAGAAAATCTGCAAAAACTTTCTTGTCTTATCCTCAGACCAAAGCCCAGTTTAGAAATCTCAAGTTGGTAATATTTTATAGTTTCCTTGGTTAAAGTTTCTATCAGTTAATTTTCATACAAACACATTCTTGTTCCTACTGACACAGTCAATACTGAATACTTGTGAACTAGTTCTGTTCATACACCTCTTTATTTAAAAGAATATCAAGAATCACAGACTTTCTTTTTAAAGAAAAAAATCAGATAATCTTGGCCTAAAGCTCTCTCATCCAGCCAACCCCAAACTTCAGCCTCTATATGTAACTGCTTGTAAAAAATTTCTTCTCAGTCAGTTTTCAGACTTCAGTTCTGCCTTATTATTTGACAAACCAATCCTAGATATATCTTATGAATTCCTGGGCTACTTGACTTTTCATTTTCAGAAGAAACCATGGGTCTTATAACTTTTGTATTACACAAAGAGGCCATTGATCCAGGTGCTGATGTTTAATTATGTCCTCTAATACCTCCTTCCTAAAACATTGTTTGACTTTTCTTGGATCTGCACTAACACTAGTTTTCTGTGGTAGATAGAATATGCAGCCTGGAATACTTAAAATAAAAAGAATGTATTCCCTAAAATACAGAGTTGCATTAATACAGATTAGTTTTCCTGTCATGCCAGAATAAATCACTCAAAACTATTTTACATTATTTCCTACTAGTCATAAATAGAATTCACACTGTGATAATGCTTGCTGTGATTTTGGGCCTGAATGTTGTTCATTTCTCCAGATACCATCAGTTTTTATAACCTGTCTGTACTTAGATTTTGTGAGAAACATTTGTCACATGCATAGGCTCCACTGGGCTATGTGTTACACGTGTGCAGAACAAAGTTTTTGAATTTTTCATACATTCCACCATAACATTTTCAAAACCATGTCTTTACTGAGTTTTGTACTGCTTATTCCTGTGAGCACTCAGATCTGCGTTGACATTTTAGGTAACTTAAGTACCATGGTGGCCATTTAAGTGTCAAAGGAGAAAAATTAATATAAGATGTTCCAAGTGCTTGGTTTCCATGTCATCCTCAAAAAATATTCTGAAAAGTCGAGTAATTCAGACTGAAAATAATTTGAGCATTTTTTGGCATTACAACTGATGTTCATAAAGAAATATGTGGCCAGCTTAGGATAGTCAGTACAAAGCAGCAAATTGACTCCATTATTTTACAGAGGATCAAGCACTAGGCAGAAGTTTACTTACATTATTGTGCTCAACTCTGATGAAATAATTGAGATTGCAGATGGAAGGAACATGTAGCCCATCAAATCCTTTTAAATACCCTTTTTTATTAGTATTTTTACTTGTTATGCACATCATTAGCATTGTAAGGAAAGCAAGAGTCATAGTGCATATATTCCTGAAAGTAAGCCAGCTTTAGAGAAAGCCAACATTATCTCCCTTTCACCCTACAAATAAGAGGATCAGAAGTACAACGGAAAGCAAGAATGTTCATAAAGTCTTGGAGGCCACTTTAAAAGCATTTCTATGTTACAAATAATCACAGAAGTGAATATTAAAAGATACATAGCTGAATTTTGAAACTGTAGAGGTTTTGGCAAGCAAGTAAGAAGCCCTTTTCACATAGTGTCATCTGTTTTTACTTTTATACTACAACAGCCCTGCGGTATCCTTTTAAATAGTGCAGGAGCCCTCAGCTGGGCCTCCCTGACTTGTAGTGCAAAACCCACCAAAGTGTAGAAAAACCTTGCCCTTTACATAGCAGGAGCCGTGGGTCAAGAGTGCATGTGTGTATGCCATAATATAGGGCAGAGCTGTGGGATTTGTATAGGTTTTACAGATGAGAAATTAAGCCAGTTTTGTCACCATATTGACACCTTCTCCTAGATGAAGAATTCAGACCAGCCCAAAACCAAAAGCCCAACACTGGGACTAATAAGCCTTTAAAATGGAATAAATTAACATTTTAAAAGCAAACCCATCCCCAGCAGTTTTGTTAGCCAGGAAAGAGAAGACTCCACTAAATCCAGTAGAGATTCAGCTGTTGACAGTGCCCAGCCACATCCCAGTGCACAGTGACACAAAGTCAAGAGATGGCATCTTCAGCCTTTTGAAGTAAGAATGTCTACATTGTCTCCGTGGGCTGTTTCAAATGGAGAAGTCTCTACTAGAGCATTCATTCTACTCAGTCATTTATTCCTGGAGTTTCCTGTAGGACATCTGAGTGATTCAGTCAGTATATGGATAGACAGTAACAATACAGCTCCAGGCCTTAGGAGCATCACAGCATAACCTAGATTCCCATCAACTGCAGTAATAATTGTACATGTTCTGACCTGGCTTCTGCTCATTTCTGCACCTGCCTCTCCAAATGCCACTGCCCATTCCATGGAAGACTGGAGCTGACCATGCTGTGTGGTGAGGCAGCAGCCTTTGACATGCCTAGCAATGAACATGCCATGAATCTGAAAGCAAATATTTAGGGGCTCAAAGCCCTAGTTTTTAAGTGTTTGAATCACAAGCTTCAAACAAACAAGCTTGCATGAGTGCTTCCCTAAAAAAATGAGGGAATTGGAGCATTTGTCCCTAATCCAAACCAGAGTGGTTACTGACAGAAGGACACTTGTAAAGGATCAAAGCTATTGCCAAAAAAAATAAAAGGGGGAGGGTAGTTAAAAGAGAGGGTACAGCAGTATCCTCATTCCAACTTTCCTGTCTGGAAAACAGTGAGAGACACTACACATAAACATTTTTATTGTCATGTCACATGATGGTGCTGCATTGAAGGTGCTAGATTTCCTAGCAAATGTTTGTGTGGAAAGGGAAACACGTGGCAGAGTGAGCTACTAGACCTTTGGACCTTGCCAGCCCCCCAGGAATGCTAGGGGTCAGTGAGGACCAGTCGGTTCCTACAAGTGTGAGTGTGAGAATGTGAGAGACAAAGTGAGCTCACATGCAGTGAAATAAAAGAATGTCTGAGGCTTTACATTTGTGTATATACTTCACTGCATACCACTTTACATGATATATACACAGTTTAAGCAACATGTTGTATAAATTTCATCTACTAGTTTCTCATTAATAGTCTATAAATGTGCAGAACTACATAGTATTTTAAAGACTGAAATTCTGTCCAGAGAACTCAAAAGCAGGATCTTGCTGGTTGTGCAAGAGTGCAGTGAGCATTTATAGGAGCTTGCACTCAGCAGCCTTGTGTGAGTGTTTCCTTTCACTGCCTTATGCAGCAGAGAACTGGGTACAGCAATACACAGTGGCCAAATTATTTCTTGTATTGCCCTCAGCAAAGTTGCTCCAAGACAGGGCCATTTGGTCTATTGACCTTTGTTACAACTACTATTATTGTAAACTACATATTTGCTGAGAAATGAATTCCTTGCTTTAATTTGACACTTTATTAACTTGGGGAAGTTAACACAAAATAGAACCATCTTTTTCCTCTTAATTTAAAGTCCCATTGCTGAAACAGACAAACAAATTGCACAAAGTTTATATAATGGCCAGTACTAGATATAAAATAATTTACAGCTTGTGCTTATAGAACAGCCTGCTGTTACTTGCTGTTACTGTCCTGAATCTCAATTCTTCTTGTCCACTGTTAACAATGTTAATTTTATGTTATGTGGACAATACTGACATCCATGCAAATAATTTATATTGGTTTGAATCCTTCTATACTGGATGCTGAAGTCTGCATCCTATGAGTTCCCTAAGCTACTGCTGTAAGGTAAAAACTGTCCTGGAAGACTGGGAGTGAGAAGATGACACTGCAGGGGAAAGCAAAGTGCAACTCATTTCAGTTTCGTATTATTGCTGCCTGAGATTTTTCCTTCCCACAGAAGTATGTAAAAGTAGATCTTTTCCTGTAGCAGGTCCAAAATGACATGTAGGTCCAGAGCTCTGCTTAAACTGAGACTTGTGGGACAGCACAATTTAACTAGAGGTCTGTGTGCCTAACCAGTTGTATCAACTCTTGCCTTTCTACTCATCTTCTGCTAGCCATGCCCCAGAAGTTCACTGTTCATCACTGGATGACAAAAAACAGCTGTGAACGTTCAAACTATTTCTCCTCTCTAGGCACCATGGCCCACTTGGCAACAAACTCTGACTTCTGTCTTCAGAGGGCCAGCATCTGCCCAGTAGAGCAAGCTGCCAGGCCCTCCAGCTGCCAGGCCCCAAGAAGTTACAGAGGGAGGATGCAGACCAGCAGTTTAAAAAGGCCTTACATGAATGGACAGAAAATTTGGGTATTGCTTTTGGTCCCAAAGTTCCTGCTCAGCTCTGAACTGGCATTGTGGCCTTTGAAAGTTTTAGTGGGAGGTTTGTCTGAGTAAGACAGGAGAATCCTGTCTAGTGGGAGTAGCAGTCTATTAATACCTCTCCCTTATACGACTGTCCTTGCCAATTCTGTTTGGCTGCTTCATCTCATGATATTCACTTTGACTTCCTTAATACTAACCAGCCTAAATATTTTATGTTTGTCTTCCAGCAATATACTAAGTCCTTTGCTGCTTCTATTCAGTGAAGATAGGTTATAATTTTTCTTCTGAAATGTTTTTTCTTCTGAAACATTGTATTTCTCTGAGCTGCAGTGGGAAGGTTTGAACTGGGGTTCATGTTCAGTAAGATAGCATCCACTTAAACGTGACAGCTAAGGAAGAAAATAAGCAAGTGGACAGAAACAGGCCATTTCCTTATGAAGCCTCTTTGTTCTAATTGCATAGTAATGCTGTCACTTCTCTAGAAATATCTATGCTTCCTGGCTTATAATGACATTTCTGCAAATCTCTGCAAATAATGCAGATCTGCTAGGATGTGTATTATTTTGCAATATTTATAATTCTATTTTAACATTTATATTTCTATTGCAATTTTACATTTTAGCAACTCTGTTTTTCAGTGATACAAATCAGGAGCAACTTCACTACATCAAATTAGATAAAGTGGCACAAACAGCAGCAGAAAAGACCTCTGACTTCCAAGAGACCTAGTGCATATTGGCTGTTTGCTAGCAAGTGCAGTAGCCCTGATTTTTTATTGTAGTATTTATTATTTATAAACGTGTAACTTTCCAAACTCAGAAGAAGAGGCCGCCTTTGAAGAGGGCAGTGTTGAAAAAAACAAAGTCAGACTGTGGGGAAAAAGATACATTATACAACAAAGGCTCACTGAAACACTGGGCAAGGTAATATTAATTATACATTTTAATCTTAATTGTTATTAAGCATGCTAACTTCCTTTCCTCCTCCACAACCTACTCCTGACCTTTTCAGCCTCTGTACCACTGAATTCCAGGCTCTGATGCTAACCCTCACTCATTAGAGGTGTGGTAGACCTAATCAGCTATCCTAGGTTTTCTGGGAGGGATGGAGTTTTGAGAAAGGAATTGAAAAGAAATGAGGTTACAATTCTTAAAAGGAGACGTCATGAGCAGGAGTACAGGCTGCAGATCTCTGAGAGACAAATAGGTGAGCAGGATATTAGGTTTGGTTAATGGAGAAACAACCAACATGTGGCTGCCACATGACAAGATGTAAGTAGGAAGGGGCAGACTCGCAGACCTTCACAAGAAACATGATCTGTAGGTAGAGGGTATGTGGAATGTGTGAAGAAATGTGCTTTTAAGAAGTTCTCACAGGAGGCAGCTGGAACCAGTTCTTGCATTGTGCAGGGTGGTGTGCTGATCTTTAAGGGTACACCACAAGGTTTAAGCAATAGCATGTCAGACCAAGTGTGGTGGTGGTGGTGGTGGATTCAACCACTTTGGTCCCTGCATCCCAGCTTCCCATGTGCCCTGGAGAGGAAAGAAACGGCTGCCCAGAGAACTGAGTCCTGATTTGTTGGGAATGATGAAGGGAGAGAAGGTAGCTTGCCATGTTTTCTGCCTGATCATTGATGATTTCCCCTGCAACCCCTCAGGTGTAATATCATCTATATCCACTTCCCCAGGCATTTCTTCATGCCTGCTTTCATCCTGGCAGCCAGCGTGGTCATCACCCTCGGCATCGCCACAAACACAGAGCCTGAGGACTCTCCTCAATGCTTCCAACCCAACAGTACCTCAGTCCTTACCTCCAAGTCCCTTTTAGCACTCATCATCCAGGTGCCAGGGGGATGATGTAGTAAGTCTGGGCAGGATGGGGCTGGTAAGACAGAAAAAAAAAGTTCTGGTTTGGCTGGGATATAGTTAATTTTCTTTACAGTAGCTTTACAGTGCTGTGTTTTGGATTTGTGACCCCACAGAGATCTGTGGGACTTGGCTGCCTACTGGAATTAACCCACAACAAAGAAGCAGCAGGATGCTCAGTCCTGTGGAGCCAAGGTGTAAAACACAGGTGTGACAGGGAGATGATATTTCCAAGTGACTCTTTAGCAAAGCAAAGTGCTGATAAAGGATGGCCACATCCTCAAAGGCACTGCTTCACATCAACTGGAGAAAGAGGGCATGTGGATGGGAAAGGTCAAGGAAGGTCTACAGAGGTCATATCTGGAGAAAAGTGCCTTCACAGAGATGAAAAATGCTCATGGAAAAAAGAAGACAGTGAGATTGGATGTGGCCTAGGTAAAAGACATGGAGGGAGACGGGCATAAGACTCAATTTAGTGGTTTGAGTCACTGAGAATTTGGGGATGTTGCCCATGGAATAGAGATGATCTGAAGAAAGTTTCAGAGGGGACATGCTTAGAGTTTTTCTGCTGGTTTCCACACAGTTGGGATGATAGTCTTGTGTCATTTAGTCTGCTTTCTATAAAACTCTTGCTGATGCCAGCCTATCCAGGAAGAAACTCCTGACAGATTTTTTTTTTTTTCATTTTTTCCCTGTGATAACACACATGCATTAGACTGCAGCAGAACAGATGATATTCAGGGCTTGGGTTCTGGAAGTGTGAATTCTTGAGCAATAGGTACATCCCATCATCAAACTGCTGCTCTTGAGAGGGGTTTTATGGTACAAAGCAGCAGCAATCTCCAGAAATTGCATGCTAGCTGCATTATTTCTGTTTCCTGGCTTCTGACACTGTCATTCAGGTGATACAAAAGTGAAGTTACAAATCTCCTTAAATAAATATGTTCTGTTGTCCATTTGGGGATGTAATTATTCATTAATTCCCATTTCAAAAGGCACTTTGATGAATGTATCAGAGGGCATGTGATAGAAATCCTTTTCTGCAGTATTTATGAGGGGAAACTACGATGGGGTAAGTGTCACGAATCTGGCACTAAATTTATTGTTCTTGTCAACTCTCAACATACTTCTCACCCAATAAATCTCTGAGACTTTAGACAGCACATCTGAAATATTTGTCCAGAGGAGAAATATCTGTTGCAGGTTTTCTTTCTTAGGTATTATGGCTTTATAGCTTTAAAGGTGAAGTTTCTCACCTGGTCATTTGAAGAAGCATTTTATAGATTAGCAATCAAATGGAAATGAGAGTCATGAGTTTCATTGCAATGAATGATATCTATAACAAACACATAAAATTATGGGAACAGCAAAGTAAATTGTGCAACTTCTGTCCATCAAGATAATCTTCATAGCATGCATAATGTTTTTGGACGTACTAGATTTTTATGAGTGTTTCTCAATAAATGGCTGCTAAAACATTTCACATGCCACAAGAGAAAATTCAAGCAGTGAAGTTGCAAAGTCAGGTTGCTAATGTTGTGAAATACTCAGGTTGCTGGAAAGGTTTGTGATACAATCTATCTTTAAAAACTTCCTTCTGATTCTCCCCCCCCCGCCCCGAAAATCTCAGGCTGATAACCACTGAAGAGACTGGTAGGTCATAAAGCCCAATGCCTTTGAATTGAGTGTGGATTTCCACATAATCTGATGAGCTAACTGACAGCACAGTGACAGGTCATTAGTCTTTGTATGGAGAACATGCCAGCAGAGAATGAGATGTACTGGGCTACAGAATTTTGTTAGATAATGTGCAGGTTTTCTTGACTGATACTAAGATACACTGAAATCTTTGTGTTCTTATACATGTCTGCTTTTACCTCTCTTTCTTAATCCCTTTCTGCTTTTCTCACATCCTTTCCAGGTTTTAGTTCCTGTTTCCCTTCCAGCTTTCCCCAGTTCTCTCAAGGGGAGCCATTTTTTCCTCTCATGAGCTTTGCTTCCACAGTCATCTCCAGCATGAGCTGAATCACATTCACTTTAGCCTAGAGCATGTTTATTCCAGACAGAACATGAGGCTTGTTTATTAATCCCTGTTGAGTGTGTACAAATGCTTTTCAGACACTTTAAACTCAGCTATGTTTATATGGTACCTGGAAACTTGATAATTTTACAATTATTTCTTTTACTGTCAGTGTCAGAAGAGTTTAGATTCATTGAAAAATTCAGTTCTAATAGTTAAATTATGAAAGATATGCTAGAAACTAGAAACAGAGGTTTGAGTTGGAACATGTTAAGCGGCACTGACTGTAGGCATCTTTTGCCTGTTGTAGCTTTAGCTGAAATGCCTGTAGAGAACAAGGAATGGCAGCAATGCATACTTGCTAATAACATTTCCATCCCATACAAACCTTTCCATCTTAAAGTGGAAAGTTCCCAGTCAGAGAGAAAGTTAATTTTAACTGAAGTGCTTCTGTCTCTTCTGCCTCTAGGATATGCGTTCACACCTCTGCAACATGTAAAGCAATCACCTTAAAGATTGTCTAATTTAATATGATTAGGAGTGTATAACATAAGAAGATTCATGAAACTGGGTATAGATAACTTGCTCCAGCTATGATACATGCCCTTCTCCCTTCTAAGCTTATTAAAGAGAAAGCTTGAGATCCCCTGGTGAGCTTCTTATCTCCAGTAATTAAGAATATCCTAATGGGCATGGTAAGTGCCTTTCTATTCATGTTGGGATGGACATAAACCATCATGGCCTCTTTCTGCCTCACATGAAGTAGCTCTGTGATTTCAGACAGAGCTCTCAGACATGTCTTGCACAGGGGAATGGCTCAGTTGTGACTCAGAACAATTTCCTATTAAAATATTTAACAGAGAAGCACTACTTTTCTGTGGTCATAGGCAAAAATACTAATCATGGTAATCATTAGTGACACATTTTTACATATGGGAAAATGAAATCCAGAAGGAAAGAAAATTATATCAGCCACAGATAGGTAAGTAAAAATAAACAGTTTTATTTCATTATCTAACAGTAAAGTTGATTGTACAGGTGCCCATGCTGCAGAGCACTTTCAGTCTGATCTCAGAAGAGATTTCAGCAGGGAAAGCAAAAATTGTAAGGTGGCCAGGGACAGAATGTTAGAGGCAAACGTAATAATCCACGTGGCTTCGACAGACACAGTATAGGCAGGTTCTCAAAAAACAGCAAGTGCAAGAAACCAACATGAACAGGATTCACATTCTAGACTGTCTGCATGCAAACAGGTATGCACAAAACCATGGTCATGGAGTATTTAATGCATAACTTAGGTATGTTTAAAAAATTATTCAGGACTTTGGAAGGCTTTTTTGAAATTAGGTCTTTTTTGTCCACATGCTCTCTTCTTAAAGATTGATCTACACTTTCAAATCAATGAAATCCTTTTACTATGAAAGTTTTCAACCAGGAGTGTGTAATTATTCTTTTCCTCATGTGAATTGGGGAAAAATTACCAGAATTAGCTGAAAGCTTCTCAATAGCTTAAGAACACTGTTTTCTGGGAATTATGGGGAAAGCAAAATTCAGTCATGTGGTAATGACTTCAGAGCAGTTATCTCAGACTCCATCTGTCCTTGGCAACTCAGGGTTTCACTGCTGACCATGCTGGTGGCCCTGCCACCTCCCTCGTGGTCCTGCTGGGCCTCTGTCATTACCATGTCCCCTGCTCACACTCATGTATCCTGCCCTGCTCTGGGAATAGTGCTCCTGGCTGGCAGGGGGAGAAGTGAGGGAGAACTTGGTATGATCATGCTGGGCAGTTTAGGGAGAAGGAGACACCCATCCCTGCTGCAGGACTCCCTTGCTCTGTAAGGACATGGCTGTTGCTGCCTCTGTGACCTGCTGATCTTTGTGCCCAAAGCAGACCCAGCTCTTGACTTCTGTAGACTTAGGACCTGGCCTATGTATATGCAGTGCATCTATCAGCAAGCCTCTGCACCCCTCCACTCCCTGTTAGGATCTGAAACTGCTCTTGAAGTGTTTGGAAGAAATTCTCATCACTCCTCTTTTCCACTTCCATATGGAAGGAGTAGATGAACTCCCCTTTGTAAGGGAAGAGAAAGGAACAGAATACAGGTGACCTAGCAAGAGATCTCAGGCTTTGTATGCTGTGATGAGTGGCTGAGGGGGTTATGCACACTACCAAACTCTTTTGTGTTTTGTGCCAATGTTCTTTACTTTCCTCTTAATGTGTGGAACATTTGATTTGGTTTTTCATTTGTCAGCAAGGAAATTTGCTTTTTTCTTCTCCGTCTTTTCCCAGCATCTTAACCATAGCTTGATGGAGGAATTATCTGCAGAGTGTTTTAAGAGTTTTCAGTTGGCCAAACCTGAACAGAGTTCTTTCCTTAGCAACTCATTTATCCTTTGCAGTCTATTCACGAGGAAAAGGGAGCTGCATCCTTGCGTGTCCATGGGATGAGTTTTCTTTGGCGCTCTAGTATATGATTACCTTCACTGCAGACTAGAAGCCCTTCACTGCATTCTCTGCAGAACCAATGTTGGGACAGAAGGAAATACAAATGTGCACACGGCAATCAGATGTTTCAGTTCTGTATCTAGTCACTTCAAATGTTGCTATTTTGACATTAGCATACATTGTTGTTTGGGTGTGTACATAAAGTGTAGAGTTTCCTTTTGCAACTAACTGGCACACATCCTGCTCCTTTCTGATTTAAGGTCACTAAATAAGTTACTAGAAGGAGATATCTCTCTAGTAAGTATTCTGGAGGGAAGGCTGGTTTGGGGAGGTAATCCTGTGTGTATAAAACAGCACATAGGATTATTCTGGAGAGAGATCAGAGTCCCAGCTCCTATACTCAGAGATTTTATATTACATTTTTCTGAAAGGAATTAGGTATCAATTTAAGAGGACATAAAATCCTATTTGATGTGAAAGTGAAAGTGAGCTGTTTGGCCAGATGAGTATACTGCAGATGGCTGCATTGGCAACCCTGGATCAGTACTTCAGAACAGGTAACAGCACTGAGTACAGTGCAGGATAATTATCTAGATGTTTATCCAGCTTTTCGGAATTCTTTTTCCATTATTAGTCTGCTACTGATACCTGAGCTAATGATTTTACTGCAGTGCTTCCACCAGCAGTGAAATGCTTATCCTTTTTTATGACCCAGAGTGAAAACTTTCTTGACTTACATACTAGCAGCAGCAGCATTTGGGATCCACAGCCACATCTGGGGCTACCATAAAAAGCAAGTCTTCTTAGTCCTGTGCCAGCCCAGGAACAGGTGCTAAAAGAAGCATTTCTTTATCTTATTTTTCTACCATTTCCAGCCATTGCAGACTGGAAGTGCTCTCTGTGGTCCATCTACTCCCTCCCCAAAATGTGACCCTACAGTCTGCAGGGTCACATTTCCCCATCTATTTCCTTCTTCATCAGCAGGATCTGCCTGTGGCCAGGTGCTTTCCTTGGGAGTCAGGAGTACCAGCCAGAGCTGTCTCCCTAAACCCAAAGAGGACAGTTGCCATCTTAAATGTGGGAGTGGCTGGGGAACCTATCGCTAGAGTTCAGCCAGACCTGCAGAAAAACCTTTCCTAAACTTTGCTGCTTGTGACCCACCTGGCAGGTGCCTATCTAGTTTTACTAGATAAGGTACTTGAGTATAATAAATGTCAATAATAATTGATGTTTGAACATTACAGCTGAACTGATAACATTATGGTAAAAGCAGCAATATCTGGGATTTGTGAGTTACCAGGGCATCCCTTTCATGGGGAAAAACTGGCATCACCTGGCAAGCAAGAGATCCCAAACACCCTGTGAGGGGACATCACCATTGTGCAGCTCGGATGTCCATGGCTTGGTGGATGTGGGTTTTAGTTTCAAGCTGCGAAGGCAGGAGGAGGCTCAGGCGGTGGAGGAGAGGCTGGGTACAGAAATTGGGACAACCTTGTGCTTAGGAGCCAGGCCGTTGCCTAGGGTCTGCTCAGGCTGCTTGGCATGGGGAGGGCTCAGGATGGGTGTGCAGGTACCCGGAGGAGCCGGTCCGTGCTGGGCCTGGGCCTCCGTGACAGCGGGGCCAGGGCACTCCCAGGCCCAAGGGCCGGGCGCCTTTAGCCGGGGGAAGCGGGAGTGCTGCTGCCAACACCGGCCGGCTTCTCCTCGCCGCCCTGCCTCCATGTCGGGCGCGCATAAAGAACCATGTCATGCTTCAGCGGGGAAGGGAGGGCCGGGCGGGACTGGAGCGCTCTCTGCTCTCCTATTTTCATAGAAACCGATCTGTGTACCTAGAAAATAACAGGAAGGGAAAGCGCGGGGGGAGGCGCGGGCGGGGTGGGGGGGGATAAGAAGATCCTGTTTTCGGTCGCTGCCCGAGGAGTAATTCGTCGGAGACGGCTCCATATTCCCGGGGCCGCGGCGGCTGCGGCGGGGATGGAGCGGGCGGCGCGGGCGGCGTAGCCCAGCGCGCACGGGGGGGCCGCGGGCAGCGCCGCGCCCGCCGCCGCCGCGGGGCGAGGGCTCCCCGGCCGCCCCCGCCCGGCCAGCCCGCTCCCTGGTACCGGGGGCTGCTGGGGTTGTGTCCAAGGCCTCCCCCTCCCCCGCGTACACACTCACACACACAGACACACGCACACACACTCACACTCACACACACACACACACCCCATCTCCTCCTGCCGCCGCCGCCGCCGGAGAGATCGGGGATCGCCCGCGGCCCGGCCCCGCTCCCGGCTGCGCCCCGTGCCCGGGCGCATCGCACCCCGCGGGGGCTCGCCCGGCTGCCCCCGGGGCGGCGTGCGGGAGGGCGGGGGGACACACGGCGGCTCCCGCGGCGGCTCCCGATGGCTCGTCCGCGGCCCCGAGAATACAAGGCTGGAGACCTGGTGTTCGCCAAAATGAAGGGGTACCCGCACTGGCCGGCCCGGGTGAGTACCGCGGCGGGGGCGCCCGGCCCCGCGCCGCCGCCCCCATCGCCCCGCGGCCGGGCGGGCAGCGGCCGGGCCGCGGCCAGGAGCCGCCGGAGGCCCCGGCTCCGGCCCCGCCGGACGGGGGGCCGCGGTGCGAGCCCACCCCGCTATTATTGTGCATCTTTTCTTTGATCTGTAGATTTCTCCCCGGCCCCCCGGGAGGAGGAGGAGGAGGAGGTGGAGGAGGAGGAGGAGGAGGAAGAAGGGGGAGGGAGGGGGGCGAGCGCGGGCTGTACCTGGGTTGTTATCGCGGGGAGGAGGCTTGGGGAGCCGGCAGCCCTGCCTGCATGAAAACGATGCTGTTTATTATGCGCCCTCCCTCGCCCCGGCCCCCGGCTCCCCCGGGAGACAGAGGGGCCCCCGCCGCCCCCCGCGGCCCGGGCAGGGCAGGGCGGCCGCCGCCCCGGGGCCCGCGGCCCAGGGACCGGCCGGGACATCGCCGCCGGCCGGGCCCGGGGAGCTGCGGGGAAGGGACACGGCCCGGGGCAGGGACAGGTCTGCAGGGGGCGAGGCCCGGGGTCAGGCTGTGCGTGTCCCAGGGCGGCGGGCTCAGCCCGGCTCGGGGAGGTTGGGTGAGGTGAGTCGGGTCCGGCTCAGTGGCAGCTCCCCAGCCCTGGTGCCACCCCACTGCGCCCAGGCTTTTTGGGTCCCCCGCACCTCCCGCCGCACCTTGCCCTTTACTGGGTTGACTTTGTTTCATAGGCCTTTGTCATTTTTTGTTTTACACTGCCTTGATACAACTGAGATGCAAAGGCACCGTGGTCATTTGACGGTCAGATAAGCTCTGATTGTACTTGAACATCCATTTCTGCTGCTGCTACAATAACGCAGGGCAGAGCTTTCCGTGGGGGGTCTGGTACTGGCACACTTACATGGCCTGTCCTTTCCCTCCTCTTTGGTCACTGTTGTGTAAACTCACTAAGTAGCACGTGTTGTGGGAACTCTTGGCAGGCATCAACCAGTGAGTCTGTATTTACTTGTCTTCCCCGGCCTTGCTGGGACGACTGGGGAGTGCTTCATGCCATCATTCGCTAGTCAAGGAAAGTTGCTGTTCTTTATGGACTGTAAAGAGCATGAAGATAGTGAAGAGTTGTGTGCAACCTGCAGGGGAACATGGATGAGCAGGGTAGAGACAGACTGACATTTAGCATTAGCCTTGGCAAGACAGCCCTGGAAAAGGATGGGTGTGAGTGCTGGAAAGGTGTCCTGGGCAGAAGTGGGAAGCAGAAGTGTTGTTGAACAGCAGACACTGTACAAGGAGGGAAGGCCAACGCAGCAGGCTTAAGCAAAGGTCGGTGAAAAAAGAATAGCGACAGGGTTCTAAATATCCAGAAGCCTGGTAATGAGGTGGTGCATGCAATTATTTTGGCAGAGCAGGCTAAAATTAGCATGCAAAAGGCCGAACATAATCAACAACGGGTTGTGGTTTTGTAATTCTATCATTATACAGGTTGGTGGATATACTACCTAAAAAATGGCAATTTATGTCAGCAGAACAGCATGAGCCACTGAAAATTGACTTCTTTCCTACCTCTGTCATGGTTTAATTTACTGTGAAAATTTTAATGTGAACAGTTGAGACCATTACCACGTTGAAGCATGTTAATCCCTTTCCTTTTTGAGCCTTTGTAAAACTCCCATTTGTTTACTCAGAAGCAGAACAGAGCCTTTTGTTTTAATGGCATTTTCTTTCCTTTCAAAAAATCATTATATGCTATGCAGCTGGTCATAGCTTTTGACGGCTTACTAGATAGGCACCTGAATGGCAATAATATCCAGCAAAGTACATCTTGACTAGGGAAAAATAGGTGTGCTGTTCACATAACTCACTTCCTTTGTGCAGAGTAACAGGATGTAAAGTTCAAGTGAAGACAAAGCAGTCTCTAGTTATAACGTGACTTAGCAAGTAGAGGCAGAACCTGTAGAGAGCCCAGAGTCTACCATCAGGTAGGAAGAGAGCTGCCAGGACAGGGGAGCATTGGTGCTGGGTGTTAGTTCAGCAGAGTGTGCACAGAATGTGCTCCTGTGACTTGTGATGCCATTACATACAACTCTGTGGTAGATCAGGCTGATATCTGCCTAAACCTTGTTAAAATTGCAGTTCATGCCATCTTTGCTAGGATCTTTCATCGTCTTAGTTGCCAAGTTTTGCCTGATGCACACTTTCTTCAATGAAGGCAAAACCTAGTGAGAACATAAGTCTGTATTTTGCTTCTCAGAAAACATTATGGCATACAAATAATAAGCAAAGAAATATTTGAGTTGAGAATGCAACTTTTGATTAACTGAATGCCTTTTATCCAGGGGATTCACTTGCTTCCAGATCCTTGAGTGGTTGCGAGCTACTTCTCTATTCATTATGCAATTAGCATGTTTGATCTTTGTATTCTCATAAAAACTTCTATATCTCATGCTAATATAGTAGCTTTAGTAATACAATTAACAATACATTTAAATGGCAGTATTATTGCCCCTACCAAGTGGTGTTTGGCATCAGTGAGACCTTTGGCATGAATTTCCTGTCTAGGGACAAACTTTTTAAACTGTGTTTAATAAACCTGCAAAGTGTTGGAGCAGGACAGAAGTGATCTGCCTGCCCTTTAATGAAACACAGACATAACTGACCTGGCTCAGAATCAGCCATGTATTTTTGTGCACATGGGTAGTGTCGTGCAGAGGAGGTTCCTCAGATCCCAGAGGCTCCAGCAGCAGAATGCAGACCTGCCCCCAGCTCAGTGACTCCTGTCTCTCCCAGGGATGGTGCCCGTGGGCTCAGCCAGCTCCACGTGCCAGAGCACTGCAGACAAACCCAGCACAGGCAGCCCTCTCAATTCCTGCCTTAGCTTCCCACCCCTCTCTTTGGAGCTGTGTTGATCCAGTGATCAGTAAGAACAAGCCTGACAAACGATCCCTATGAGTAGAGAGAGAAAAAAGATGCAAAAAGTGGCAAAATAGTGATGAAATGCCAGGGCACCATTGGAAAATTGTGTCTTATAACTGATGGAGTGCTCTAGCAGTCAAGCTACATTTAACATTTCTTTGTAGATCGGTCCAGAATTCATTTTAAGAAGGACTGGATTTGCCACACTTGGCCAAAACAATAATGGCCAGATACCTGATGGCTGAAAGAGGTCACTTATGTCTTATTACCTGGAAGGGTGCTTTGCTTTTTGGTATCACACTTTCTTGTGCAAAGCCAAAATTTCCTTTAGCTTGACTGGAAGACAACAAATATGTTTAGAATTTTATTGAAGTTTCATAATAATGGTAAAGGAAATACAGTTTGGTTTAACATGGTTTTTATGTTTGTCTGTGATGTCTGTTGTCTTCAGATGCTCATCAAAAATGCAGAATAAATATAAACTGGCTAGGTCATCAATCCAACAAGTAAGCAACTGTGTATCCAGAGAGCCTGCAAAAATAAAGGTCAGATGCCATTGTGGTTAAAATGTAGAAAATAAGAATTTAATTTGCTGTACATTTGATGAGTGGTCTTTGCCTTTGAAGCACTAAATCCCCCTGTGTCTTACTTCCTTGTTTGTAAAAGACAGTTAACAACTCTTGTCCCTTTAAAAAGGTGTTGTGGAGACAAAATCCCTAAGGTTTATGAGTTTCTTTGATACTGCTGTGATAGGAGCTGTATTAGCACACATAGACAGAAAAATCTCTTCCTTCAGATACCCTAGTTTATCTAGGATAAATGTCCTGGTTTATTGAGAAATTGCCCCTTGAATAGTCAGTCAGATGAGATAAAAGGGAAAACTAGTGGTAGATTCAGAAAGATCAATAATGGTGTTTGTTTTATGAGTGACCCTGAAGAAACAATAGGCACTTAGTTGCTGAAATTAGCTACTGATTTAAAAATAGGAAGGAAGCTGTTAATGCAACTGTAGAGAGCAGAGAAAAAGTCTGGAATGACCTCAATAAAATAAGAACATGCCCAAATAAATGGCTGATGCCATTATTGAACAGAAGTCTAGGATTGTGCAGCTGGGGAGACAAGAACTGTATTTGGATAAGCAGCAGGAATTTGTGTAGGGATGGCAAAGTTTATTTGGGATAATACAAGAGACCCACGCAGGTGAGACAATATATTTATTTAATGTTAATAAAATGGATTTTGATGTAAATAATGGATGTTTAAAGCTGTTTAGAACATGTGCTGGGAGGAGAACACAGCCTTTAAAGTGTTAGTGTCACACCATTATGAAGGTGTATTTGCCATCTTGTCAGGGTGGAGTTCCCATTTGCTGGACTCCTGTTTGTCGTGTCCAGTTCCTTTATTGCTACTCTGAATTAACACGTATTTAACTCCAGATTTGCTGCTTAGCTAACAATGAATGAATGCCACTCTTATGAGTGCCACTGTGAAAAATCATCTGCCAGTAGCAATGGCAGAATGGGACTTGGGGCACTTCAATGTATTAGTTGCAAATGGATCTGAAATGTTCAGTATATTGCTTAGAGTAATACATAGTAAATGCTGTCATTTTAATGGGAACTAGTGGCAGGCTGAGCCATCATAATGTAGTGATTGCATGAGAGTTTTTAGCTCAGTATTTTCAGTATTGTTGACTGTGTCCCCCCTCCAACAAGGCATGAAAGAAAGGCACCTGAAAGTATGAAGTGAAATCATTCAAGGGAAAGGTTTAAAGGTAAGCTTGTGCCTAAAGACTGTGTTAGATGACAGCCTAGAAAGGCTCGTAACACTGTGGTATCATAATGTAATATAATGTTAGACACTTAAAAGAAATGACTGCTACAGAGTAACAGAAGACTTTCAGTATCAGCAAAAGAAATTCAAAAATGTATTTTGGACACCCCTATGCAGACATTTTAGTAAATAAGCCTCTGTCATCCAGTTCAGTGACGTGTGGATGGAGCCAGTGGGTTGATTTTGGTGCAGTTGAAGAAATAGGACCAAGGCTTATATTCTGACATCATTTTATAAAGTACAAGGTACAGAAACAACTTTGGTCTGTTATAATGGCCAGTATGACAGCTTGCAAATATTGAACTCTCCAACACATCATAGAAGAAAGGTTCTGTGTTTTAAGTGTTTGATATTTAAAACAGACCATTTGTTTTTTTATTAATATAAGAATAAGGGAAGGTGGGTTTTTCCCTGGCAGGGTTTATCTTTTTTGGCAAAGAATGACAGACAAAAATCAGATTAGATCCAGAAAACTTCAAAGGGCCCATCAAAATAGACAACAGATCTTTCTCTGTGTTTTTCTGCCAAAACTTGGTCTGCAGTTCTTTTGAGCTTTTCTCCTTGGCCATTTGGGACCTGTCCAGTCCTGCACCATGTGCTTTTCTCCTTTCCCCCTTTTGGTTGCTCTGGTTTATGATCTCACTTTTGCCATGTTGCTAAATACAAGTCCCCTGTGACTTCTCCTTTACCAACTCGGAGCTTCTTCAGTCTCTCTCCCTCTTTAATTATGTACCTCACTCACACACAGCCCTTGGAGATCTGCAAGCAATTTTTCCTGGCAGGTCTCTGTTTGTTCCTTTCTGAGGTGAGACATGATTTGCTGATCACTGCAAAGGTCTGGCTTATCCTGGAACTGATGGTGAGCTCGTGGCTTCTTCAGGCAGCACTTCCATGAGTTCTGCTCGGTGCATGGGAGAGGAGCACATGTAAGGCAAGGAGTCCTTTATGGAATTGTTGGTGCTTTCTAATTCTTCTGCACCACATTGACACACGGTGCTTAGACAGCATTTAAACTTATTTGCAGATACCTGGTCATATCCTAGAGTACAGGTGAAAGCATTTTCAGTGACCTAATCATTGAGTAATGATTCCTTCATTTCCTGAAACAAAAATAACAAGGAGTGAAGTATTAATTCTCCTACTCTTTGGAAAGTAGGGAACTTAAGTAGCTGATGGTCTTTTTCTGTCCTCCTGCAATCAGTTTTAAGTGTGAATTAAAGAGCTTTCATCTGAGCATTGTAGCATAAAATGTCATCATTTTTATACATGAGGTTGAACCATAGCTTACAGTAAAACCTTTGCTCTTGTTTGGCAAACAAATAATTTTGGGGCCAGGATGTTCCATGTTTGTTAGCACAGTAGGGGTATAAGGGGAAATATCTTTAAAATTCAGTTTTTTAAATCTCTCTGCTGCTTGTTTTCCCTCTTTAATTAGTTTAAATAATTAGCCCCAAATGTGCAAGTCTCATCTATTGTATAGATGACAATAGATGAATACATTTTCTCCTGCACTGTCACAATTTTAAGTCCAAATGAAACTAACAGTTGTCTCAGAAGTTTTGAAGCAATAAGCAAAAAAGTTTTTGATACCCATACTCTACAGATTTTTTCTTAGATACTTTTCTTATTTCTTTGGAGCCACTGAATAATTTTCATCAACTGATCTCATGGAAATCACTGGATATATATTTTGGATGAAGGAATAGTGCCCCTTTCAGTGAAATCTGTAGCCTGTCAAGTCAATCTGTATGTTGCTACTACAAAAAGACAGGAGAAATATTAGTTTCCTCTCATTAAGTGATCTCTTTTTATTGGGTAAAGAACCTTTTAGGATTCCCAACTGGAATGAACTTTTTGTAGGCAGCAAAATGAAGACAGAGTTTTCAGCCTTAACTCTTCATTTCCTGATTTTCCTGTCATAATAACACATTAACAAGTCTTCCTGCATTTAGGGTAATAAAAATCTTGTAAGCAAGTGATTGCTGACAGTAAGTATATACAATTGTCATTTGGGGATAGATGAAAGGACTTCCTGATAATGCTGGAGAAGTGATAACAATGGGGAGAGGCTGGGCATTTTAACTGTTCCAAATGATGGTGCCTGAGCAGTAAAAACCTTTCCACTGAGTACTTGAGAGGCATAAGGGGGAATGAGGCTGCCTGAGGCCTCTCAGTAATACTGCAGTTTGAGTGGTAAATACAGCAACAAACACTGGGAAGTAGTCTGTGTGGAGCAGGCAGGAAGAGGATGTGGAAATGGCTTCTTGAAGGTGTTAGGAGTTAGCTGAACATCAGCACTGTGCTGTTTCTTTAGGTACCCTGGTACTTCTCAAGGCTGCCCCTGTGCCATCCAGGGATGTGTCCCAGGGATGCTCCCAGGGATGTGTCAGTGTGTGCAGACACACCTGCCCTGCGCACAGGCTCCCCTGGAGAAGATCAGATCTGAGAACACAGGAGTAGCACACGGGCAGGGCATCAGCTGACTCTGGACTCCAGCAGAGGCAGCATCAACAGCCAGTGGTTTGGCTGAAGCACAATGAGCAATGAGAATGAACCATTATTTGAAAGATTCCAAGAAATATTTGGCAAACAAGGCAGTATCATGAGGTAAAGCTTTTAAAACTTAAAGAAGGAAACAGATCCTTGCATCCTCCTCTTGGGAAGGTCTCTGCAGTACTGGCTTTGCACATCTGAGATTGTTTCATTCATTTGTGTAGCAGCCAGTTCTAAACCTGATACTGAAACTGGATATAAACTGCAGATTCATTTCGTTTTCCTTTCTTCTACTCAGACTGTTTGACATGAGAGGCTTGATAATACTTTTGCCTGAAGGGTATATGAGACCTGGCTTTGGGGATTGGTTTTGTTTGTTTGTTTATCAGTTCTTGGTTCTAGAAAACAAGAGGAGGGTAAGAAATTTCAGTCAATATTGCAGCATCTTAACAAAACAATGAATTTCCCATGTTATGAAGTAGTTCCTGTCTGAAGTTCCCCATCCTTCAAGTGGTCTCAGGTCAACCCAAATATTATCCTTGGCATCAGTGTTTCTCCAGAAAGACACATAGTGTCCTTGAATTTCAGAAGGATTTTATCTCTGCCTCCTGGCCTTTTGTAAAGCTCTGCTGAAATCTGAAAATGCCTTCAGAGTCAACATAAAGGGAGGACATGACGTACTCTGCTCTGGGCCACACAGAGCCCAGCATTAGAAAGGACAGGTGTCCACAGCCCTTGGTCTCTGCCTTAGAAAAGTACATTTAAATCTCTTTCAGCTTTCCATCAGCAGATTGAAAGGTTAATTAGCATACATCTGTAGCCCTGACAATGCAAACTGGAAACAACTGTTTATTTTGCCTTGCAGCAATGTGTAAAAAACCTAGAGAGAGGCTGTTTGCCAGCTCTGGTTTGGCTGCTTGAATAGAAGACATCATATAACAAAAGAGGAAAAACAGGGCAGGGAATATCATTTACCAAAGAATTTCCTTAAGACCATCAGTTAACAAAACATCCTACATGCAGCAGAGTAAGTAGGGTCAGGGAGGAAGAAAAAAAATTCCAGACTGTAGGGACCTTACAGATGTCACTGTGGTGTCACTGATGTCAACTAGGAAACAGTGTCAGCCTTGAAAGTCAGGAATTTGTCCTCCTTGGCCTTGGAAGGCACCTACCTATGAAGCCACATAAAATACAAAGAGTAAAACTACACCGAAGGCAGAAGAAACTCTTAAGTCTGGGAGAGCTCAAGATACAATTGCACAATAATGCAAACCATTTCTGGGAATCAATCCCATATCAGACTGGATTACTGAATGTACTAAATATAAGTACATATTGAAACTTAATAATAACACAGGGAGTGACCTTACAGAGATGTGTAACATCAGTCTGGAGATGCAATCCAGGTGGGAGAAGCAGGCAAGTGCAAAGAGAGGAGCAAAAGTTATACTTGCAAAGAACAGTTCTGGAGCTGCTGCTATTTCCTTGATCTGCTGATGTGTTTTGCATACAAAGTCATTGGAACCAAGCAGCTCTTTCTTGCTAGTTTCTCTTCAGCTTCACAAAACTGATATTTTACAGCATTCACACCTGCATAAAGGGTTACTGTCAACCTTTTTTTTTAATTCTTGGAGGACAGTGTATCTTCCTCATCTGGAATCTCTTCCACATGTAGAAAACAAGAATCCAGGTCTCCATCCCTGACTGCTACCCCAGTCTCTGACCCATTGTTCGGTAACTAGGAGGCAGCTCCTGCTGCTCCTCTTCTGCCGAATCCTCTGGGAAATGCTTGGATGTAGGGCACTTACAGTTCACCTTTTCTATGGCACTGTGGGGTGGGAGCAAGGGAGGGGGTGCCCATGGAGCAGTGTTTGGACTCACCTGTGCCATGGGTTGTCTGTCCTGACACAGCAGCATAAGGGTGTGCCAGAAAGCAGAGGACTGAATCTCGAGAGGAGATTTGTCTCCTTCCTCCTCTTGAGTTTTGCTTTTCCCTTTCCTAACTCTGCTTGTGCAGAAACCAACCAGGCACAGGCTGAGGGGGGCTCCAAAGCCAGCAGGCATGGAGGGCTGTGTTTGGCACCCCATAGGAAAAGCAAGGCTGTTCATTTATGGCCGCTTTTCTTTCTTGGGATAGAACTGGTTGCTGAACACTAAATCAATCCCACCAGCCCCACTGAATGCTTTTGGTGTGTGCATTGCCTATCTGTGTATTTTTCCTTAGGTTCATTTAACATGTTCCAGGCTGTCCATCCATGTCCTGCACAAGGGCTGGACCATTCTCCAGGTGCAGCTGCGCCCTGTGGGGCTCTGCCCACGCTGGCAGGATGTGTGTTTGTATATGGGATTGCTGCAGAGTGCCTTGACCTTTGCAGCACACTGCTTATTCAAATGTAACTTGTGGTCCACTATTGGCTTCCTGTAGTATTGCTGCTTCCAGCTTTCTCTCTGTGACATTGCCAGTCCTTTTTCCCAGCTGTGTTTCTCCCTGTGCAGACTGAATTTCAGTTTACGTGCAGCTCGTATTTCTCACAGACCCAGGCTGTGAGTCAGTTGTCACTGGGTTTACAATCCCTGGGTGTAGGGAACTGACTGCACCTTTCTGCATGCACACCTACGAGCCTGAGACTATCTTTGAATATTTGCAAAGGTTTCCACCTTGCTGTCCCAAATGCCACTTCCAGAACCTGGAAAAAGGTGCTGAGGGAGGCAGATCCTGGCAAGAAGTTCACCTAAACAACGCATCTCATGCCAGGCAGTGTCCTACTGTAGTGGCATGTTTTTGTCATCTTTTTCTTAAACTAATTAGTTGCTTGTTGGTTTTCAGCCCAGATGTCATAGTTTCCATCTGAGCCAGTGTAAATTCGTATTTCTGTAAGGATTTCTTCTGACTCTATTATCTGGAATCCAATTAAGTAGCATTCATTCAGGATTAATCACATGTGGAAGTGTTTGCAGAATTGAGGTTCCTGTGTTCTTAGCAGCATACTATTGCTGCTGTATTTCATTATCCCCCAGTAGGAAAGGGCTGGGGAATTTCATGTGTTAGTTGTCCTGCACGGATCCCCTGTGTGGCTGTCCTGGGTGTTGTGGAATAGCAGAAGGAAGATGATGCCTTATTCCAGTAGTTTGCTCTCTAAAGACTGTCCCAAAGGCAGAGAATGCGTTTGACTGCATAAAAATTCCTTGATTTCAGTAAAACTGCTTACATGTGTGCTGACATGCCTGTAGAAACATAAAGTAGGACCACAGCCTAAGGGAGAAGGCAGACATTCATCTTAAAAAAAAAAAAAATAAAATCTGACATTCCTTACTGCAGTGCCTCTCCAGATACCAGGACTTTTGAAAGATATTATTGGTGCAGCAAACTCAAAAGATAATTCTTTTCATATGGTGTCTGGATCAGGTGACTTGCATATGTGCAGGTACCCCTTTTGCTGTTTTTTATCAGAAGTTCTTTTTCCAAATCTTCCTCTTGTGCAAATTTTATTTTCCTTTGTCACAGTCAGTATTTCTGTCACAGCTTGTAGAAGAAGGTAGCATAAAGCTCTTAAGCCTCATGGTTAGAATTTTAATGTCTGCAAAGTAGTAAGTTTGTTGTATCTGATAATATTTTGTTTTCTTTGCATTTGTTTGTGCGACTCTGCTTTGGAGCTTTTTAATGTTTGTAAGGTAGTGGGTCAGTTTTGTGAACAGATATGTTGAATTGGTACTTCTGGTAAAATGACAAGAACTCCTTGTTAAAAGATGAAAACATTAGAGAAGACACATTTGTCAGCTGGGGCTCTTCAGCATTAAAATGCTGTGAATGTTTGCTCCTTATCTTTTAGAGGCTGCTTTATGCCATCTCCTACCTTACAAATGAATGGATTCACCTGTGCATATAATTGCCATGTTATTGTGCTGGATGGGATCTGATCATACAAAGACAATGGTTTTGTTTATGCTGCCAAACTGTATGCCCAGCTGTGCTTGCAGGATCAAGCCTCTAGCTGTTAACTTTCTAGAAGGCCATAATAATAAAGATTTTAGTGGCAATATGTTCAGAAGAAATGCCAGCTTCTGCAGCAGATGTGGGAGCAAGGGGAACAATTTTTTAATGAGAGCTTATACTTTTTCTGAAACATTTGTTGCTAGATGGTAGTGTTAGTTTGTTTGTTTGTCAGATGTCAGCCAGGCAGTGACCTGCTGTAATGGCAGGGGTGTCATGGTTGGATCCAAGGCAGATTTATGGAAAATGATGCCATCCTGAATGCTGCATGTGAGACTGAATTGGGGATCTTGACAGGTAGAAGCAGTGAGAGCTAAAACACTGTGGTTGTGCAGTGTGGTTTGGACACATCATGTGTCATCACCAGTGCATTAAAACTAAAGGCAAGTGACAGAATTAAAATTTTCAGTACTGACAGAAAGGCTTTTGGTTGGAATTTCTTGATTTGTATGAGGTCTGTATAAACACTCTATCTGGATCCCAGTATAAATCTGTATGTTCAGTGTTCCCTAAGTCCCTTCCTAGTTCCAGATATGTGTATCACTAACCAAGTCCTCTTCTATTTGTAATTGCCTTTTCCATTTATTTGCACAACATGAATTAGAATAATATGCTGTTTCTTCACGGCTGCTTTTAAAACAAAATAGCAACCTGATTTAAAACATGCTTAGTATGGATGCCATCCCTGATTCATAGGTTTTAAAAATTTAATATTAATGTATGTGGGAAATAGTACAGTTCCACACATGTAATTTTTTCCTTGACAGGCTAGATCCTTAAAATTAATCTTCTGGTTGCCTCTTCCATTCTGGGATAGAAATGAGAAACAGTGATGGGCAGAAGGTATAGAGATGGAAAGTTGGAGAAAATCAGAGGAAGAAAGCAGATTCTGGGGATTTGTGACATAACTGCAGCTGAGTTACTGGGTTTTGTAGGTAACTTGTGTTCATGGCAACACCATATTCTGAGAGGCTCTTTGAGAGTAACACAAAATACCGACACATACTTCATACATCTATGCAGCTTAATAGACTGGATAGAAACAATGGATATTAAACAGTAACTCTTCATCCTACACAAATATAACCATATAGGCAGCTTCAAGCCCATGATTAATCCATGTGAGTTAAAAGAGAGTATTTACATGCTTAAAACTCCTATTTAGTGGTTTTGATGTATATTTCTTACTTTATAATGATGGACTACCTCCCTAGCAAGTCTGGTCACTACCATATTGATATGTTCATCTTGATTCTGACATTAATGCCACTTATAGTTCTAAAAATACATCTTTTTGACTTCCATGTTTTCATTATTTGATTTGAGTTATTTTTTTCCAACATGGTTTAGTAATTAGGATCTAAGTTCATAGGTCTACAGTACATAATGGAGTGCTTTGTGTATTTTAATATAGTTTCATTCCTGTAAGCTGCTGTTTGGGTTTGGGGGGCTGGGTTTGAGGAAAATTAATAAATAAAGTTGTTATTCATTTAGGGACTATCTAAGTAAATTTCTGCAGCATTATATTTAGAGTCAAAACTAAATGAAAACTCTCATTCTGAGATTTTGGAAGCAGAAAAATGGGCAGGTGGGGAGGGGTATGACTTGACTTGGAAAAACTTGTTCCTGAGTCTCTTTAGGCAGGAGGATTAAAATTCCTAAGAGTTTAACCTAGACTGGGGGACTTTGCAAAGGAGGTATTTGACGCCCCAATGGCAGCTCCTGGAAATACAAGCACAGGCTGAAAGCAAACCCAGCAAAAATGCTAAAGCTGGGTCCAAGTGCTGCACAGAGACCTCTGTGACTCCATGGATCTTTTTTCATTCCATGGTTTTAGCAACCCAGTTGACACAGGCATAAGTTCCATCTTAGCAAAATGATTTGGGGGTTTAATGGCTTGTTTTGTGCCTTAGAGGGTGGCTGAGGCTGGGGGAGTAAAGGAAACAATTAACTACAGACAGTTGTTAGGTTTAGAGCAACCAGGGCCTTTCAGAGACCCAGAGCCCTCCTGCAGGTACGAGTTTGCAGTTTGGCAGCAGAGTAAACAGCAAAACCTTTGCAGAATTATTGCAAATCACTCCATTTCATTGCCTTAGCAATTAGATTTCATTGCTTCTCATTTCCCCCAGCTTGCGTACACGTCGTTCTTTTTACGTGTCGCTTGCATCACAGCCGGACAGCCGCCCTGTGTGCCAGTGGTGCTGGGTGATCAGACGTACCCAGAGCCCCAAAGAACGATGTGAGGCTGTCCCAGTGCCCACAGGCAGGTGACAGCTGCCCCTGGGGCCGTGACTGTGGCTGTGCCACTGTGACAGCCCCGCTGCCTGCCGACGTTCCGCGGCCGCGGCGCTGCGTGCGCAGCTCGGCTGGTCCAGGCTGCCTGTGCCTGGCAGGGCTGGCTGCATGACAGGTACATCAGCTCCTGTCCCAGCCAGCAGAGCTTGGTGTTTGAAGGACTTCTGAAATCCTGTACAAATATAGGTGTTCTTCATTAAGACTGTGAGGCTTTATGTTCTGTGGCTCCACAGAGAGGGGCATGATGCAGACAAATACAGGCTTGGCTGTGTCTCCATTTCCTCTAGAGGACTGGTAGGACACTCAAATCCCATCTCTGCTGCTGCACCTGAACCTCAGAGGGCTGCAGGATACTCAAAATGCTCTGTGTTTTCAAGGGACAAAGATTTTGTGTTCTTTTCCCAGTAAGCATTTTCTGTATGAGGCACTTGTTCAGTGGCAAGGAGTGTTTCAGGCCCCTGGTGTTACCCTCCTCAGCTGCAAGTGATGGTAAGAACAGGTCACAGAGGAGACAGGAGGGTTTTCTGTACCCAAAAGCCCAGATAATAGTGGAATTTCCAGAGTCTCAAGCTTGAGTCCTCCCTAGCAGGAGCAAGGGGCTGCAGTAAGTGAAGGAGACTGTTCTTTTCTTTGCCTCAGGTGTGTGTCTACCCTGTCACAACCTGGAGGGCTGTGTTCTCCATCGATGATGTTTCCTTACCCAAAACTGTCTTAGCCACAAGTTGTAATGTCAGTAAGGTTTTGTGTAATTTTCGGGAAGCTGGACTAAATACGGCACAGCCTGGGAATATTGTGTAAATCTGATTTTTTCAAATGACTTTTTGGGGTAGAAAATGATACTGAAAAAGAAATGGTAAGTTAAGCCAGCCAAGTCCAGGAGACTGCAGTCTTCTGAAAATTTGCTTACCTTTTGGCTTTAAGTGTGCTGATAGGAGTATAAGGCCTTGCAACACTTCTTGTAATAAAAGCTTGGCCAGTGGAATATGGAGCTTTGGGTGGAACAAAGGAGCCTCAAGTATAAATTCAGTTGTGTGTATTTGACCAAATGTCAACACTCTAGGCCGGCTGCATCTAATTGAAAGTGTTTTGATCAAGTTAACTGGCAAAAAAATCCTAGCTCATGAATATAACATTCTTCCTTAAAACCAAACAAAATCAATGAAGTAGTAACATTCTAGAGTAAATATTGGGAGGCAAAAAAATATTCCTCAATCTGAAGAGTCCTTACAGATCCATGCACTCTGAGGAGATGGGATACAGAAAGTGGCAGGGTTTATCCAAACACTTTGGGGAGGAAGGTTATATGACTTTTCATGTCTCTTTGGTTTTTAAGAAGAGAGTAGGAGGACAGAAATACAATGTTTGTTAATTCCCAGTCCATGAAATTTCTCACTTAGTGATGTCTTGACTGGTTATTTAATTTTTATTTGCTGTATGTCTTCTAAACATATTTATTTGCGCATTTCTTGCACACTTGTATATTTCAAGACTGAGATATTTGTGGTAAGATGGTAAATAGGATAACCAAATTTTGTCATCAGAAACTGCTTTCATTAGATGTTAGTGGGCCCACTCTGATTTGCTTTGGTGGATGTACATTGCAAACAATATTGTGATATATGAGGAATAATTCAGATGAAGGAAGCAACCCTTCACTGTGCTTAAAGGGAAGAAAAGTAAATGTTAAATGCCTCAGAGCTGGCAATATTTGTTTAAAATAAACAAGCTCTCCCCACCCATACACAAATAAAAAGTAATTTTGTGAGCCATGAAACTTAAGAAGTTTCTTTTTCTCTGGCTTGCTTTGGTGTGGATTTCCCTGTGTCTGATGTTTTGATTCAGCCTGCATTGCAAGCTGTCTCTCAGCATATGGACTGCTTGTCTGCCCATCTTCTGTTGGACAGCCTATTTATCACAAAACATGGGGAAACTTAATATCTCTCTGGCCTTTCTCCTTTTGTCTGGTTTGGCAAAATTGTCTGGCGTGTCCCTGAGTTATTGCAGGTAAGAGTCAGACTGAAAACAGTGTGGTCACATCCTTTTCTCTCCTTAGGGAAGAGACTGGGAAAAACAGAATCCTAGTGGTAGCACCATTGCTTCCTTCACAGTAGCAGGGAGAGACTTCATTGGAGAAAACAGAGCATTTCTGCAGCAGCCTGGCTTTGGGGTGTGCTCACTGGGAGGATTGGTGACCTGAAATGCAGCTCTGACAGAGCTGGAAGTGTGCATTATTAGGAATTCCTCTCATTTCAGCAGTGGACCTCAAGTGCTTTATCAGAACAGTCCCACAGTCCCCATTCATAAAAGTGAGTCTGGAGGAGATGCAGTGATTCATGTGGCCAAGGTCATCCCAGGGGCCAGTGGCAGAGAGAGGATTTGTCTTTGTATCCCCCAAGTCTCCTCCTCTGACATCTTCCATCCAGCAGCCCCAGAAGTGCAGAGAGGACTTGAATCACATGAGCAGATCAGTTATCTACAAAGTCATGCATATAGATACCAGTCACGCAGAACTAAGCTCTGGCCCCATTTTCATATTGGAGATTAAAGCAGCTCTGCAGAAAGTGTATTTCAACTTTCTGTCTTAAAAATATGCTGCTAATTAGGGATGTAAGGGGGCTGAACTCAGCTGTGAGACTGCTGATCTTTCCTAGTGAGACATTGCTGCCAGCATTGTTTGGACTCCAACTAACCCTTCATTGTCTTCTATCTCGTTGAGGTCCTGAGCATGCACAGGGAAAAAAAAAAAGGAGGATTGATGTCTTTATATTGTCATTTCTGGCTGTCTGCAGGATACCCTTCAGCCATGTTCAGCAGTGTTCAAAAGTATGCTCTGCTGGTTTTAATCTTGTTTTGCTTTTTGTTTTTGCTGGTGGCACTCTTCCATGCCCAGAGACTTTTTTAATTTTTACTTTTGTAGCTGTGCAATTCCACCTTATTAAGTGGGATTCTGCTTCCAGTCTCACCCTTCACAGGGTTATCTTTTTTAATGGGTGAAAAAGTGCATATGCCAGCATTCCACACCAGGAGTTCAGGTATGTGATGTACATTTGGGAGTAGTGCTCTGCTTCAAATATCAGTCTTGATACATGAGAGAAAAAGTCAGCAGTCTCCAATCAGCTTCAGTTGGATTGCTCTTCAATTTAAGCACTCTGGAATTTGAGTCACAGTTTTTAGCTTGAAGCAGGTTGGATTTTTAATTTTTTTCGAATTTTTTTTTTTACATTTTAGGATCCTTTGGGAAAAAAAAATTAATATTTTACATCTTACAGAGCAGTATTTTAAATAATGGTTTAGAAAAGATACTGCTATACTGCTGACTCCCAGTAGCATTAGCTATTAAAAAGCATAATAAATCCATCGGAATAAAAATGTTGTAGTAAAGCAAAATATCCTATTTTAATAATGGATTTTGAAGACTATTGCTTTTATCCATCCAGAATTCTGCTAATAAGCTAACTGCAAAAGATCAAGCTGCTTGCATGTGTTGGGCAATAATAAGCAATTTGAGCCACTTTCCAGCAAATGCTATAGGCCTCTGCTCCACTGCTGTGCAGCAGCTCCAGGGATTTCAGTGGGAGATGTGGCTCTCAGCAATGGCTCTGTGTGCTTTTGCCAATCAAAGGCATTTACACTATCTCCAAACAATCAGTGATTACTGCTCTGCAGTTTTATTTCCCTCTTTTTGCAAAATGAAAGGAAATCTTGCGGTTTTTGGTGACCACATAAGCATCCCTCCATGCTGATGTAAAGTTTTCTTTTCTGTAAATGGGGACCTGATAGGTATTTTGCATAATACCTTTTCTGTATGTGTGTGTAAAATTCTGCTGGAAAGCAATAGGACAGGCTCTGGTGGAAAGCCACCCTGACAGCCTGGAATTCTGAGCAGCGGCCCCTCCGCAGCACGGAGGTTTCGTGATGCCACAAACCGTGACACCTGCTGCCGCTGCGGCGGGATGGAGCTGCCTCCGGGATGCCCGTCCTGCCCTGCAGGGCAGCGCAGCCCCTTGCTGGCCCTGCAGTGACACCAGCCCGCCCGGAGCGCTGTGCCAGCCCAGCGGGGACAAAGCTCCGTGCCGCTGTCCCCGCGTCTCGCACCGCTCTGCAGGGAGCGTGGAGCTCTGCAGAGCGCAGCACCCGGGAGGGGGTGCAGCTTCCTCTGCTGCTGCACCAGCCCTCGCAGCCAGCTCCTCAGCCTGTCAGGAACATGGCACGTTATCCCCCGGGCAGGCACGGGGATGATTTGTGCTTGTGGGAGCCGCTGCTGTTGTCCTTGTCGCTGGGCTCTGCTCCGCAGCGCCAGCCCAGCCCAGCCGGGCTCGCTCCGCAGGGTCCCCATCCTCCCGCAGCCGGGAAGGGAGCGCTGCGGGGCGAGGGCTCCGAACCCACCCTGACAGCAGCGGGAAACGCTCCCTGAGAGGCAGAGATGGCTCGGCACCGGCGAGAGCGAAATGCTCGGGCTGCACACCCATCCTAGCCAGTAAAGCACAGCGTAAGGATCTGACAGATTTCTTGCCTCCACATTGGTAGTCACTAGCAACACGGTTTGATAAAGCCCAGCTCTGGTTGGAGAGGACCGAGCTGAATTTTCTGTTCGGTGTTCTTGACCCTAGAAGCCTGGCATTTGTTTACTGGAAAAAACCTCGCAGTTACATCTTTAAAGCTCTGCTGCTTGGTTGGCAAACAAACGCTGGGCAGTGCAGCTCTGCTGAGGTTGTGCAGAAAGAAAGCAATTGTTATTCATTAAGCAGATGACAGCAACGGGAGCTAAGGGGATAAAACTCGAAATCTGAAACCACCTGCTTTAATTTTCGCCATAATTGAAGCGGCTGCCCATGGTGTTGCTGATGCACATGTCAGATTCGCACGCCATGCGCTGCTCACACTGATTTCTGTGGCAGCGAGCTCCAGCCCGCTCTGGTGCAGGCAGGGATGGAGCCCGTGTTTGATTGCAGGTTACAGCGGGTACTTGAGAATCTGTTTGTTTCCTTCCAGGAGCAAAACACAGTCGCAGTCTGGCTCTCTGATAGACAGATGCTTTAGTCATTAGTGAGGTTTCTGTGACTACAACACTGTGTTCTAGTATGGGTGCTCTTTCCTCTTTTGTTCCTGGTTCAAGGCAGCGATGCTTTTTTCGCTCTTGTGCTCATGCGCTCACTCTCTTCCTCTCGCTCCCTCCCTGTCTCTGTCTTTGATCTTGCTGATATGGGGAAAAATATCGGATCCAAATCTGCAGCATATTTAACCAAAACATCCTGTAGAATGGGAATAAATTGTGACTGAGTGCAGCAGCAGGAGATTGCAGAATGGTTGCTTGTACTGCTTGCTTTCTGCTACGCCAAAACAACAGCAATTGTCATGGAGTGCCGGCTTTGCTCTGCAGCTAAATGAGCACGAAGGGACTCCACATTCACAGAGGGCTACGGTGGCTTTACTGGGAATAGGGAGACTGGGCAAAGCTCTCCTCTCACAGTCTCTAATGCAGGGATTTGTGTGAAAGAGGTAAAACGGGAAGAGATCTTTCCTAATGGCAGAGAGGGTCTCATCCTTCACTAAATTCCCTGGAGTTTTTGCCACAGAGTTCAATGGCCCTAAGATAACACTGTCACTTTATATCCAACCTTGTTACAGTACTAGCAACATAAGCCCCAGAGCTGGGGAGCTCACAGCAATATCAGTGAAGGCAGGAAAAGTCTTGACCTCAGCTGCAGAGTGAAATGTTAGAATGGGAGCATTAACAATCTCTCTTTGAGCTGTTTGGTGCAGATTTATACTGCATGTGTTTGTATGTGTATGCCAACTCCCAAAAGCCATGAAAAGCTTTCTTATCGTTTCCTGTGATGATACATAGTCAGAGGGGATACTTGGATGAATAAAGAAATATGCCACGAAATGGAGAGCAGGTGAGCTGCGTGACAGATGTGTGTTCTGTCCTTTGTTGGTGGTGCTGCTCCTTAGCTAACAGTATTAAGTGCTGGGAATGAGACAGAAGGCTTAACTCCACTTGGGATTCTGCTTAGGAGATCCTCACTGCTTTAGAGCATAGCACATTGTGTGATGTAGGATCCCCAGTCCCTTCTGATCAGCATTCCCTGCTAAGCATGTCTTCATTCCCCCCCTTTACTGATCATTCACAGCTGTTTACTTTATTTCATGAGAGATTCTGAGGGGGCTGAGGCAGTAACTGGGCTGTGCTGCTCTGTAGTGCAGCCCAGAGCTGGCGCCGTGTTTCAAGTGGCCAAATGAGATTTGCACTCGAGTCCCAGCAGACACTGTTTGTCTCAGTCAAAGGAGTCCACATTTTCCTGGGCTCTGGTATCTGGACATCTTCCTTGTCACAATGAAGAGGAGGATGGCTGTGGCATCCAGACAGTGGAGGTGTGTTACCTCTCCCTGCGCTTGGTAAGCTGCCAGCACAGCCTTTTTTGCTCTGACATGTGGATGCTTCCATCTTGAAGGAGGCATAAAATGTCTCAGACATGCAGTATCTCCCTGACTTGATATCAGTTTGGAAAGGGAATTGCAGTGGTTTTGACCTGCAGTCTTTTTATCACTCTTAAGTCTAATACCTGTATTTAAATAATGAATTGTGAGCAAATAGCAACCTTAGGGGCCCTTCCTTAAAAAACAAATAGTTAATGTCAGAAAATGGTGAGCTCTAAAGTAATATCTTTGACAGCCTTTCCTCTGTGTAGTCCTGATGATAAAGAGGACACCAAAAATCCTGTCATGTTGTTTCAGTTCCTTCTATCACACAGCTGAGCTAAAAGGAAATACACGTGTTCATCCTCCACCAGTGTGTGTTTTCCTTCTATGTGCATTTAAATAATAGATTCTCCTTCTATTTATCAAATCATTAGCTTTGTTAAGTACAAGAAAGAAGTAATTGCTGTGCCCACAAGGCATGTGACACCTGTGAGAATCCCTGACTGTCTCCTGCAGACAGTGCTGGGAGGTGGGTGCATGGTGACACATGACCCCAGTGGGTGGCACCACCATGCACACCCCCGAGGGAATGCTTTGGAAGTGCTCTCAGATCTCCAGATTTTGGTGCAGCTTCAGAGAATGTTCCAGTTAGACTGAAAAGAGAGGCATCCATTTCTTCTACAGAGAGGAGTCTCTACAGTTCCACATGTGGCTCTGGTTTCTCCATCCCCAAGGGGTGTCCTTGCAGAAAGACCAAGAGGGTTTGAATTCTTACCCAAGCTCATGCTCCTTTGAAAGCTGCGTAGCCCAGCAGATGCTTTACCGTGAAGGAGGACGTCCTTTGAAAACAATCTGGTGCTTATTAATCAATAAGAATTCAGTGTTAGGAGTCCTTCAGCAAGAAAAGAGAAGGAAAGCACATGTGAGTCTGGCCTCCTGAGTGAAAACATGCAGGTTGCATCCCTGTGCTCTGCTGAGGAGCAGATTTTGTGTAGCCCTGTTATGTCAGCACTTTGCTGTCAGTTGCAGTGACATTTGGCAGGATGCTGACGTTGAGACTGAGTTGCCTTAGACCAGGCACCAGGCCATTCACCTGCTCGTTGGTGCTGCTCTGTAGATATCTAGATTCATTAGGCTCTCTCTTAGCCAGAGAGTTCTCTGGACACTTAATTTCACACACCCACAGATGCTCAGAAGTGCCATTTCTGGGAAGGCAGGCTCTTGGATGTTATTTAAAGCTTTGCTGTGTTTCTGGTTTATGTGGGTAGGCACCTGGACTCTCTTATTGCTGTTGCAGAGGACTACAAAATTAGGCATAGACAAGATTAAGTCCTGGGCCTCACCTCCTGCCTCACAACCAGTGCTCTCACTCGGACATTGGGAGAAGGGGTCTGGGCACTGCTCAGCCTGAGGGGTTTGTTCCAGTACCAGCTCTGTCTCAGGAGAACACCCTCAGCATCCTTCCTTTCACTGCTCTGCAGCTGTATCCTGAGGGCAGGATTAAAATGTGAAAGGAGAGGGTAGAGAGGGGAGCGGTAACCAAATCCAGTTATCAGGGCGCTGCAGGGGAAGGAGAGTCCCTGGCCCTCCTCCCTGGTGTGCATTACACATTTTACACTGTGTACCACCATCACCACAGGAAGCACCACTGGGACTGGGATTCCCAGAGTCCCATCTGTTCCCCATTTGTTGCAGGAGTTATTGAGGTGCTGTGTGAGACAGGCAGGATTACCTCTGGGCTCCCATACCTTTGATCAGGCAGGATCTGAAGTTAGCACTTAAATTAAGCAGAGTTGATTTTATTGCCTTTGTGTATTATAACACCCATGAAATCATTAAAACTTTGTGTGTGCTCCTGGGTCCTCTGCTGTGTCCCTGCAGTATCTCAGGCATATGCTGACTTTGCCTGCAAAAACAGCAGCTGTCTTCCCTTCCCCACCCCAGCACACAGCAGGACCTCCCAGGGCTGCAGGACACCTCTGCTAGCACCTCCATGGCTTGGTAGGGATGCTTGGAAGAGGGACACCACTTTTGGGAATAATCTTTTTTCCACTGCTTTCTGTCTTACAGATTGATGAACTTCCTGAAGGAGCCGTCAAGCCTCCAGCAAATAAATACCCCATCTTCTTTTTTGGGACTCATGAAACGTAAGTGAATGACCCCTTCCTTTGGAAATGCCTTTTTGCAGCACAGATAACATCATTTCCTCTGATTTTATTGGAACAAATCCTGACTGAAGCCATTGGGAGCCTAGAGAAAGGTCCTGCAAGCCCAGCTCATTGGTATTAACAAATGGGAGTGAAAGCTGAAAGTAGCTGGGAATGCTGCTGCCTCCATGGTCCACCATGAGCCAACACAAAATCCTGTGTATCCTGTAAGGAAATGTGTGGGCATGAATTCATTACAGGGGCTGAAAAAGCCCTGGACTCAGAGGCAGGGGCAAACATTTTTTACTTGGATGTCCATGATAGCAGAGATCATCAGGCTCTTGTGTTTGGACATGTCTGGGCTCATGTCCTGTGTGAGAACTCACCTGGTGGTTTGTGATATGAAAGGAGGCAGACCCAGAGTCTCAGCAGAGCTTCAAAATGTGTGCATTCCTGGGAGATGTGTGCTGGGATATTGTAGGATGGAGCTCACAGAAGTGATAGAAGAACTGAGCTGGCTGAGCTGATAGGGAAAGAGGGGAATCAGAGCACAAGAGGTAAGTTAGGTCTCACCATAATTGCTACAAGGTAGAGTTTCAATATTATAATGTATATGTCTCTAGTTTAAAATATGTCTGAGATAGCTAAAAAAATAAGTCTCATTCCATTTTGCAAAATATTTTAATTTTAAAACTTTTCTGTCCCCATTTGCAGGTAACATTCCTTTAAATTCCTTTAAAACTAGAAAAACGAAATTCTGATGATATTTTAAATTCAATGTTAGGGGCTTGAAGCTTTATTAAAAATTTATTGTTTATTTTTGAATTTTAATGTTATTCCAGAATATCATAAGCTTCATAGCTCATACATCACATTTTATTTTTTAAAAAATCTTTAAAGGCAGTTTCTATTTTATAAAGTTCATAATAGCCTCTCTTTAGTTAAAATAGTTCTTCTGTTTTTTCTAGTTTAATTGCTAGAATGAAACAACCTGATGTTTTGATATATTGTGGTCTACTATTACTGTCACAAAATAATCTGAAAAGAATAAAGTTTAAATAAACTTACAATGCTTTCAAATCAGACACCAAAATGTAATCCTTTTTTGAATGGAAACATCATTTTTGAGAAACATTTAAAGGAAAAAGTGACCACTTTTATTCCAAAGTGAGTGAATCCCAAACTGATAATCTCTTTTTGTGAGCTCATAATCTTACTTGCATCTGAAACAGAAAAACAGTTTGCAGTTCCTACCTTATAAATGTAAAAGCCTAACTGTCAAAATGAACTCTAGATTGCAGCTCCTTAGTTTTATAGCAGAGCAGTAGAAACTTACACTCTCCCAGTGGCAATGAATGCATTTCAAGCCAAGATGTAGACAGCTTTTCAGTGTTTACTTTGCATTAAAGCATGGAGAAACATTTCCATACATTACTCTTGAGCTAAGTTAAGGTAGCTCATACTAAGTTTCACACAGTTTTCCTTTGTTATTTGTGTTAGAATTGTTTGTTTATATTTTTGACAACAAGGAGGCATTTCCTGGTATTAGCAAAAGCATAGATAACATAATTTATTCAGTGTAGCATTTAATATTAACATGACATCTGTTAGTTTGGAAATCACTGTTTGGCTTTCAGGTAGAAATGCATTCTTGGCTTTGTAATTATATAATTAAGATATTTCTCAATATCCAACTGAGTGTGGATCCCATGCTGTCTCAGGTGGAGTTAGAAGGAAGCTCTTTCCTCAGGGACTTGTCATCTGATGACTTTTTAGCAACCATTTGGCTCTGCTCTGGCAAACTGCTTGGCCAGTGGGATGATTTAAGTGAATGGAACTTTGCACATCCATAAATGCTGGGCATAAATCAGGCATTAATCTGAAATAATGATTGCAGAAAGGAAGAAATATTATCCTGTGATTAAGATATTAGACTGAGACTGAAGAGAGCTGGTTTTTCCTCTGTACTGTGCTGTCAGTTTGTGTTTGACCTTGGGCAAATCTTTGTGCCTCAGAATCCCATCTGCAGAAAAGGGCAAACTCCCAATGTCACGGTGGGGTTACAACAATAAATGTGTTGTGATCCACATTCCCACAGTAATGGAGACCAGAGAGTTAACAGGAATTGCAAAGATCATCAGGAAAGTAGGACAGTGATTATGGTGAAGGACACCAGGACTTGCTCAGCTCTGGTCATTGATGACACAGAATCTTTCCATGTGGGAATGAAGGGGTTTTTTGCCTTCATTGTTTTAATTTGACTTGTGATTACAATCTCAATGTCACCATGCAGAATTCAGTAGATATAGATACCCAACAAAAAGAAAGTTATGCTTCCTTCAGTTTAAGAGTTAAGAAGAAGTTAGAGTTTTACTGTAATGTGTGTAGAAAAAGCAGGACAAATCATCACTCCTCTTTTTTGTTAATAATTATTTTTCCCTGCATTGTGGTGCTTGTGCCTGAAATTAGTTGGCCCAGTGCATAGCTGACTTGGGCAGCAGCAAAGCACAAAATCCCTCCTTTGCTGTGCTGTCTACAAAACTATTTGGCCACAAGCACCCCGTGTGTCTCATTGTTTCCTTGTATTACTCATCTGCCTATATTCATCCATTGTTTTTTGTGCTTATATGAAATTATAAGATTTTTGGGAAGGAGCATTTTTATTGTGTTTGTGCAGAATTTAGTATGTGGGGGGCTAATTCCAAGAAAGCAGCTCCCAGGCTTACTGGCAGTATAGATAATAATAAATGCCACTGCTTTTTCTATCCCATAGTACAAGGGATAAATTTTGGCTCATGGGTCCTAGGCACTCCTTACATGCTTAACTTTTCATGTGGCATTTCTGAGGCCTTTCTGGATTTATAACTCTAGGATTGGAGGTTTGGTCCCTTGCTATCGCAAGCAATGACATCATAAACTGTTTTATAAACTTTCACAAACTGTTCAAGTGCCAGTTCCCAGCAGTAGTTAATAAAATAGAGATGTTTCAGTTGTTTCTAGAGATACCCTGCATGATTTTACTACATCAAACATCAGGATGGTGAGCCAATCCATTAAATCAGACTCACAGCAGTAACTCAAAGCCAGCGTGACCAAAAAAATAAATAAATAAAACTAGAAAAGAAATGCTTGAATGAGCAGAAGAATAGGGAAAGCATTTGCACTGTTAATGTTATGGGTTTTTTTGAAGAGGAGAGTGATAAGTCCTTTTTTGACTGTTCCCTCTGTGCAGAGCCTTCCTGGGGCCCAAAGACCTTTTCCCATATAAAGAATACAAAGATAAGTTTGGGAAATCGAACAAGCGAAAAGGATTTAATGAAGGCCTGTGGGAAATAGAAAACAACCCTGGAGTAAAGTTTACTGGATATCAGGTAAATGACTTTCACACCTATTGCTCCTGTCTTTCTTGTTTTCTTCTTTTACTGCTTGTCAGAGTGAGCATTTTAAGAGTGACGTGTAAGCTTCTGGTTTTGATGGAGCAGGAAAGTTTCACAGCTCTGGTAATTGTGTAATGTAAAGACAACTGTGGTCTCACACTCTGTGACAAATGGAAGTTTAATCACACTGCAGAGCCTTTTGCTTTCTGTGACATTCTGGGGTGGTGAAGTGGAAAATTCTGCAACACATTTAGTTAAATTAAAAATGGATGGTTTTATTTACTCCTGTACAAACATGAATAATTTCTGACTTCTTCTTTCTGTTGTTGATTTTTATATCAGGCTCCATGTATTTTACACAGACCTTAAGGTCACTGCACTTTTGATTTTTACATTTGACAGTGCCAAGGCTAAGAGGAGCGAGGAGGTGCAGGGTTAAGCTGCTGGTGGGAGACAGCTGCTGCTGTACAACAGCTCTCCCTGTTGGTGTCCAGAGCAGAAAGTCAGTGATGCTGGAGGGGGAGAAGAGTAGTTGGTGGGCTGTATAAAACAAAGAACTTTTCTCATTAAAAAAATGTGGTCCTTTGAAGGGAGGAATCACCTCCAAAAGCAGGCAAACACCTATTACATTATTATCACAAAACACTACAAGCCAGAGATACAGACCACCTGCAGAAAAGCTGCTGCCTCTCTCAGTTCCTGTTTCATATTTTCAGCCCTACACATGTTTTGCATACACTTGGGGATTTTAAAAAAATCCAGTGAATAGTCTGTGGGAGATGGGCTGTCAAAGAGTGCTCAGCCTGCTGGTCAGGGTTTGCTTTTCCAAAACACAGAGATCTTGCCCTTTGAGGGGAGTGTAACAGCCATCTTCTCTCACAAAAAAGTCTCTGCTCTTGCAGCCAAAGTCTGAAAGTTTCAGTAGTTTTTTCCCAGAGTAGAACATGCCAGGTCTCTCCACTGAGCAGCCCTTAGTTCTCTTCCAGCAAACACATTTTTGTTATGGGATCTTCTGTTTCTGTGTAAACCCTTCAGAACATGCTATCCCAGAATCTGCATCTGATAACTGAGTTCAAGTGGTGACTGAGAAAATTGCCTGATAATTGCAAAAATAACCTGAGCTCTTCCTAACCATAGCAATTAAAGTGTAAGCTCTCCATTTCCATCTTTCTATCTTCAATACAGAACAAAAATCAAGTAATAGGTATTTTTATTGTTGATGTTGTTATTGTTGTTGTTATTTTAAAGGCAATTCAGCAACAGAGCTCATCAGAAACTGAAGGAGAAGGAGGAAATACAGCAGATGCCAGCAGTGAGGAGGAAGGTGATCGGGTAGAAGAGGATGGAAAAGGAAAAAGGAAGAATGAAAAAGCCGGCTCAAAACGGAAAAAATCCTACACTTCAAAGGTTATCTTCTGACTTTTCCTGTTGTAATTGGAATACTGTCCACCTCGTGGAAATTTGTTCTCCCTCCTTTAGCATTTTTAATCTGACACCATGACAGTGGTGTTCAAACAGGCCAAGGGGAGTGCTCTTACTTTGTAGACAGCCTTGGTGAGACACCACTTGAAATAAATAGTCTGCCTTGTTCTAGTGCAGACTAGAACAAGGCAAACTGAGAAGAAGGTGAAATTATGGGAAGGAGATCAGAAGGGCTGGGAAGAAAACCCATGCAAAGATGGATTGATAGGTTTGATCATCTCAGATCAGTCTCTCCCCAAGAAGAAGAAAAAAATCCTTAGGAGTGGGCCTCCTGAGAGTCATGAGTTCAGGTTTGGTTCCTGTCCAGGAGAACTGAAGGGTCCCCCTGCCATCTCCCAGAAAGATCTGGTAGGGCCAGACGTGCTCAGCTGCTCCTCTTGGAGCTGAGTGTAAAATACTCCAGGATGCAGAATGGCAAGGTGGAAGAACTAATTCATTAAGCAGGGAGTAGGATGCTCAATTTGTAGATGTAAGACCTGCACTGTAGTACCTACCAGCCCTGTTAATGTCTTGAGTAACAGTGTAGATCAGGAAGCTGAGAGTGATGTGTCTGTCTCACAGTGGCTGGTGGACAAAATCCCCTGAGAAGTGACACCTTTGAGTTCAGATAGACTTCTCACTTGTCACCCGGGGCGAAGGGGAGAAACATTATAGTCACTTCCTCTGGTTCTGTGTGTGCCTCCAGGGCTGCACTTTGCCTGAAAAATTGTGTAAAGTGTGGCAGAGTCAATTTATTCACATTCATGTTATTCTTCTCTGAAAGTGAAAACTAATGGAAATGAGAAGAAGCAATCAAACAATCTGATCCAGGCACAGTTTGGGGGAGAGTGTGAATTTTGTGATTAATCCACCAAACAAAATGTATTTTCAGCCCTTTTGTGTGTTTTACATCAGAAATTCAGGTCTGTCTACCATCTTCTTTCCAGAAGACTCTGGACAAACAGAGGATTATGAAAATGGTGGCTTAATGCCACAATTTATCCTTTTGTACTGTAGAATTGCATAACATAAAGGGATGTAAAGGAAAAGATGTATTGGTTCCACATGGCTCTAATGTTAATATATTAAAGCTGACAGCACTAAAAAAAAGTATGGAAAGCAGCTCTGCTAATGTTATTCTCATTTTACATCTCTGTATTTAATCAAAACTTTTGCCAAGCTGGCACCATCTGTTTCATTAACTAACAAAACCTACAGGTGACCCAGCACTAATACCCAGCTCCTATTACTGTGTCTGTCTTTCAGTCAATTGAGCTGCCAACCTGTGCTGAGCACAGAATTTCAGAGAAATTTCCTTCATTGGTGGCAGTAACTCCAGCTACTTCACCTGAAAAATGCTTTTCACCCCATGAGAAATGCATGATCAGACAGCATTCCACATACATTTCAGAAGTGTCGTTCTGTGGCTGAAGCTCAGGTTTTAATTTTCACTTTGTTGTTGATCATTTTAGAAATCCTCCAAGCAGTCACGGAAATCTCCTGGAGATGACGATGATAAGGACTGCAAAGAGGAAGAAAATAAGAGCAGCTCTGATGCTGGGGACGCAGGCAATGACACAAGAAACACTTCTTCAGATTTGCAGAAAACCAGTGAAGGGGTAATCTTCTGTTCCTGTCATTCAGTTCCCTTGCAGTTTGCTCCTGGGGGGCTTTGGAGGCAGGGGTGACCTGTGTGTATCATGTGCCACCTCCTTGGGTTACATTTCCGTGCTCAAAATGTGTCTAGAACAGAAACATGAACTTGGTTACTGCAGTGTAAGAGCATTATTTTTGTTCTGACACTTGCATAGATGTCAGCTGAGAGGAGCTACTGAAAACCATGAGCTGGAATGATGCAAAATTGATGTGAGAGCAGAATCAGACTGCATAATGCGTGTTGGCTCACTAACAGAGGAGCTTGCTTACCCTTTCACACTTGTTTAATTTCTGGAGTCCCAGTGTCTTCTTCAGGGATCTTGAGGGTTCATGTACTCATGACAGACTCTGCATACTGCAGCTTCCAGGGCAGGTGCTGCCCTGGGCTAGGACCTTCCAAGGATGGGATGTGCAGCCTGCTCCAGAGCAGCTCCGTACAGTCTCCTCGTGTGTTTTGTCAGTTGTGTGTTCATATCAATATTGCTTTGTTGTGGCCACAACAGCAAGAGGGGAGGGCTGGGCGGGGGGATTAGCATGGCAGCTGGTTACTCAGCCACCTTTAGCCCCCCCTGCTATTTCTGAGCCTTTGGAGCAGCACAAGGCTCTCTGCTCCAGCACTGAGAGCTCCAGCTCAGTGCAGTCCTTGTGCAGTCCCCATGCCAAGGCTCTGCCACGTGGGCAGCAGCCGGGCTGGGCTGTCACAGGAGCTGAGTGACACAAACCCCCAGGTGTGAGAGGAGGCCAGCCAGCACAGCTCTCAGCTGACACTGCTGAGGTGCCTCAGCACCCAGCTGCGTGCTCAGCCAAGCCCTTTCTCACAAAACACAACCTCTGGGCTGCTGCTGCTGCTGCTGCTCCCACTCAGAGACTCCTCCCAGGGCTTCCTTTCCTTGTCTCTCTGCAGTGCAGTGGAGTTGTTTTGTGACTCTGCTATGAAGACTTTGATGGGTGGCTCATGGGGTCACAAGGAAAATTCACGCTCCCATTCACTCTGAACAAGCTGCTGGCTTCAGCCAGGGACTGATGCAAGGGGACACTGCCCAGCTGTGCCCTCCCAGCCTCTCACCCACAGAGGGTCAGAGGCTGATGAGGGTGGCCCACGTTCTGCCTGGTGAACCCTGTGACACTTCCATGTCTTCAGATAGGTATTTGGGTGAGAAAGCTGTTTGTAAGATGCATCTGAGGTAACAAGAGGTTCAGCAGGCCCTGCTGTGTTTCCCATGTTTGTGGCAGTGACAGGGGATATGTCTGTGGACTTCAGGCACATTTTCCATGTAAGGACAAAATGCTCACTGAGGGAGGTCAGTCACAGAGTAAGTGGCTAAAACGTCACACAGGATGTTGGCTTTGTGGCTGTTGACATTCATACAGCTCTTTCTTCAGGGTGTGACATGCTTGTGACACACTTGGGAGGTAGAGTCCAGCATGCTACAGCATCGTGGTGCTTCTCAGCATTTTCAGGATTACAGATATTTTAGCCTCTGTGCTGAAATACTGTCAATAGTCTTATCCTTCCTGCCAGCACCAACTTGAAGCAATACCTAGAGTCAATATTGTCATACCCATGTGGGGAGGTGGCTCTGCTCTGACTTCTGCAGCCTTGAGCTCATGCTTGAGCAAGCAGGCTGTTGCTAGGTCTTGGATGCTTCTAACGTTATGGAAAATGTGGAGTTTTAGTAATACAGATTAAAGAGACAACAGGGATGTGGTTTTAAGAGCAGCTTAAGATAAAAGCACTGATAAATTTGGAAGAGTTCACATCCTGATCTGTTTATTCACCTTGGCCATTTCTGCTGCAAAATCATCATTTGACACATGAATCTCTTCAGCGTTTCATTGAGGTTTTGTCAGTAGTGCAGTTCTCTTTGAGCACCAGGAGGGGACACTCCAAATCCTGCTGCTCCTCAGAGCCAGACCGAGTGTCCTTTTGGAAGGTCTGCCTTTAGAAGGCACAGGGCACTTGGGGGAAGAGCAGCAGGTTCTTTTTCAGCCGCTGTGACACAGCCAGCCCCGCAGTGTCCGGATTGCTGAGCTGGGGCACTGAGGCTCTGCTGCAGGGCACTGAGCTCCAGCCCACACTCTCGGGCTTCTCTGCTGTACAAAGGGAGGGTGAAGAAGGGCAACGTGCACCTGGAGAGTTGGGTGTGATCCTTCTGGTCACACACATGAATTGTCTCGACCTGCTAAGGACAGCGCCACAGATGAGCTGATGGTCTCCTCGGAGTCACCGAGCTCGGAGCAGAGCCTGGCCAGGCAGAGTGCAGAGGATGGGGTCCCTGGCTGGGTGTGCACAGCCCGGTGCCCCGCTGTCCCCACTGTCCCCAGGGCGTTGGTGTGGCCGTGAGATGGCGCCAGGAGCCTCCGGAACGCGCAGAACACATGGTGCAGAAGGACACCGAGCCAGACAGACAGACAGCACGAGGGCTCAGCACCCCGACCTCGAGGGCAGGTGTGATTCACTGCCCTGGTTTGCCACCGGCTCCTGAGAGCTGCTGCTCACGGAGGCTGCGCCACCATGGAGGCACGTGTGGCTTGGGCACCCCATCCAGGTGCTGCCCTGGGCTGACAGTGCCCTGGGCCACCATGGAGGGACATGTGGCTTTGGCTTGGCCACCCCATCCAGGTGCTGCCCTGGGCTGAGAGTGCCCTGGGCCACCCTGCTCTGCACCTCCCGGGCCTCAGACTGTGCAAGAGTTGCCTGGAGGAGAGAAGCTTTTCTCTTAATAAAACTGCTAATAATGAGGTAGTAATTACCTTTTCTAATGCCTGGACTGCAGGCTGAAGACCCATCTCTCTTCCTCAGATCAGATGGAATCTTGCCTTTTAATCACGCTCTTACCCTCAGCATTATAGGGATCTTCTTGAAGGGCTAACAGCTGAAGTCAGATGATTGCAGGAGCACCTTCACCTATATTTTTTAATGAAAATTCTAACCTCCAGGTGGTAGGGGTAAGCTTGAAAATGCGAAGCGATGGCTTCCTGAAGACTCAAACCCAGAGCAAATAAAAGTACTTTCAGAGCTATTATATTTTTTTCAACCAATATCATACTCTTCAAGGGCTCAACTCGTGATTTTCTTTTTATCCCTTGGGTAGACAAAGGTGCTTTCTTTTTTTGATCTCCATCCCTTAGTTTCTGAGCTATTCTTGAGTACTACAGGCACTCTCAACAAAGAGATGTTTCCTCAGTCCCAGCCATAGTTGGTTATTGTGTTCCATCACTACATGGTTTTCAACTCTTTCCCTAACTGCTGTTCTTTGTCTGATTCCTTCCCCAGAAAGATGCAGAGCCTGAACCTCAGGGGTTAATCATCCAATATTAATTATCTAATAGCGTATTAGCTAAGAAGCCCATCTCAGAGTTTGCTCAGATCTTGAGTCACAGAATCTTCCCAGAACTGTTCCCTGCTGTTAAATACTAAATTGTTTTGTCTTTCTCAGAATACCATGTAAAGAGAATTTTCCGGTGGAAAGGTGTAGCTCTGTGTTGTTTACTTTCATGGTATTAAATTAGTCCATAAATGAGTGAATTCATGGCAGCAGATTTACATTCCTCATTTGAATCTCTGGTGACTCCTGTCTTTAGTTCTTGGCTGGCATAACTCTGAATCTTTGTGACTGAACATCTAAACTGCTTTTTACTCTACTTTCTGGATAGCCACGTGCTCATGTTCGAAAGCTGGCTTTGGTTCTGGCCTTATTTTAGAGTGTTTGAAGGTCAGGCCGGCACACAGGGTATGTGGCAAGTTTTCATTTTGGTATTCACTGTTCTAGTGACAGGCTGGGCAGTGTATTGGTAAAGGAGGCATTTGCTTGGTGTTCAGGTGCAGGAGGTGAATGATTTTACTCTCTTCAGAGAAGAATGAATTTGCTGGAAATGAGATACATTTTCTTGCTCCTGGTACAGCCTGAATATTAAAATGGAGTAAAGGACAGTGATCCTTTTTCTCACACTGACAATTAGTTACCAACTGAGTCAGTGGATCTATTTGTGGAGGCAACTGCCAGCGTGAATAAGGGGATCAAAATCTGGTCCAAAATTATTGCCATCTGACACCATTGCATTTGGGAGAACATATTTAAAACAGCCTGTGTCCAGGCTTTTTTGTTGTGGTATTCTTGTGGGGTAGCAACAATCCCAGTTACTGCTGTGAAATACAAGTGTAATGGCCAAACTGGCCAGAGAAACACAGGTTCACTGTGTCCTTCTGAGGTGGTTTTGAGATGTTTGGTTCCTTTGCTCTTCTTTGCTTATCAGGAATAGCATTGGTCAGGCTGCATAACAGCCTGGGGGCTCATCAGCATGGAAAGCATAGCATTTAGGGCTTGGTACAATGAAAAAGCATTTTGTACAAAAAATGAAAACAGTGTACGTTGCTCTATTTTTCTTTTCCTGCACTTTGAGGCACAGTAAAATCTAGCCTTCAAAACAAAAGATAATATTTGTAAGAACGTGTCTAAGTATTTCACAGTAAAAAATTCTATGTAAAAATCAAATAGTGCCATAGTGTATGGTGTAAGGAGTTGTGTTGTCTGCTGCCTTCCAGTAGCTCAGGATAACAGCACTGCTGGCTAAGGACATGGGACATAACTCAGAGGAAACATAAATGGCTGAATGCAAGTTGAGATTAAAGCAGCCAGTACAGATGAAATATTTGCAGCTCTGTGTACAGTGAATCCTGTAACCACTTTGACCTCAAAGCAACACGGAATAACAACTATTGTACAGAGCAAGTAAACAATTATCCTTCTGCCCATGCAGTTTTACAGTACAGGATGGCTGAATTAGTTGCCAGACACTGTTAAGGAAGTAATCTTCAGTGCCAGAACAACAGACGGCAGTTTGTGGGTTTAGTTTTGTTCCCTGCTCTGTTTTCCGTGTGCTGCCATTGATAACAGAAACTTTGCACTGGAATCAGTCAGATGCTGTGCTCTTTCCTTTGTGTGCAGCACGGCACACGTTGTACCACAGCTTACAGCGAGGCTGAGAGACTTGTTCAAACAAAGATGTTGGAGAGTTGATGTGTTTCTGGAGAGACGGGAAACCATGGAGACCGGGGGAGGTGCTCAGGCTGCCGCATCCCGAGCTGCGGGCAGGGCTGGCTCAGCCTGGCCAGAGCCCCTGCGGCTCTCCCTGCCGGGGACAGCCCCTCTGCTCTGGGGCAGTGCTGCCTGGAGGGGGAACTGAAAAGCCTGGAGGATGACTTGCATTATCTGCCTCTTGGTTGTCCCTCCTGTGCCACAACAGCTGTACCTGTGACACAGTGTGGAGGTGTTAATGTTCCCAGCACCCACGTAAGGATGATCCTACTCAATCTTCTGGATGTAGCCCAGAAGGGAATTGTGGTTAATAATTGCAAAGGTTTCATGCTCCCAAAGGACACCTTTCTGTACTGGATCTGAGAGTTCCAGCACAAGAAGCAGCTGTGTTACCCCATCCTACCTGTCAGTGCTGGGCAGCCGCCGCCAGTGGGAACCTCAGCAGAAAGCAGGGTTTGATTAACTGATCATGTGTAATTGTTTTAATGGGTGTCTGAAGGGAAAGGAACAGCAGTGAACCCCCCCAAAGCATCTCTGAGTATGATCTCACTGACTCTGAAACAGGAGAGAGGCCTCTGGAGTGTGGTGTTGGATGGGCAGCACACGGTTGCCCTTTTGGGGGAGTCAGGGCTCTGGCAGTTCCTGTAAGCCTGAGCACTTGATAATGACCCCTGATGGGGTGTCCTTAGCCAGGATGTGCCAGGACCTCCCACACGGACAGCACAGGTTTCCATTTTTACTCCTCACAGACCCCTTGTCACAGGAGAGAACTGCAGGGCCCAAGGACAGGGGAGGTGCTGTAGGGCTGTAGAAGAGATGCCCTGCCCAGAGGCGGCTGGTCATGGTGCACTGCACGCTGCCGTGTTGCTGGCTCATGTAACCTGTCCCAGGGCCACCAGGTGAATTTTGCCATCTCTGTTCAATTGGAGGAAACCAGGACTTGTATCACTTGCTGTGATCATGTGAGGACAGTCTGATCCTGATCCCACTAATGTCAGGGAAAGCAAGAGCTGACCTTGACTCACCCGTGGGAGTTCCTTTTCCCTCATCACCTTACAGTGAACTGGAGCCAAGCTGTTTCCTTTTCAGAAGCAGCCCTTGGATCCCATAGCCATGAAAATGTTTATCTTTGCTCATGCTTGCTAAGCTTTCCTGTATTGGAACAAGAGGGTGTTCTTGTGGCTGGACATCCAGGAATGCAGCAGTGCCTGAGCTCCTGCATGAAGCCCACCAGGGATTTTGTGCAGTGGAAAAAAACCAAAATTTGGTTGTGCCTGAAGTGTGCTACAATGGAGTGACTGGGAGGAAACCCTACCCACATATATCACTGGAGCTGCTTATTGAACACAGCCCTAGATGTTTATACTGTGCTCATTAATATTTTGTAGTGATATGTTTAGTTGATGTAACAAAGCCGTTTTCTCTAGAAAAAAAAATTGTTTGAACAGACCAGGTGGTTACTTGTACCTGTGACTAAGAAGTGTGGAAATATAACATCAATTGTATCAAGTTTGATGCAGCATGTTATTTCTTACATTAAATGTGGCTTCTTTCTCTTTCTCTTTCAGACTTAACCAACATAATGACTGCTGAATATTAAGGGAAAACACAAGAAGGTTACATGTTTGGTTGTCTAATATTCTTGGATTTGATATGAGTCACCACATCTGTTCATTAGTACCATCAACAGCATCCCAGTTTGTATGCACATTATTCACATTCCTATCTGTTGTGTTTGCAGAAATGACATTTTTACCCTTTTTTCTAAGGGTTACTTTTTGATTTTCATATTATTTGGTTGCATGAAGTTGCCCTTTTCCAGTGGCTGAGGTTTATGAAGATATTGCATACTTGAACATGTTTTAGATTCCTTTTCGAGACAGAAAAGGCATAGCTCCAAATTATATCATTCTAAATCAACATTTTTTAAACACAACTAAATCTTAGAAATGAGTCCCCTCCATACGATGCTACAATAATCTTCCACATACAGACATAATTTTAAATTTTCCTAGATCCATTCTCTCTTGGGTTTTGATCAGTTTACAACATGAATGAAAAATTCTTCTTCATTTGAAATCACCACCAAGTTCAATAATGTAATAAAATACCTTTCCTTATTAGAAGTACCTAGCTAGTTATACTCTTAATACTTCTCCAAACCATGATGTAATGTACACTATCTGACTTAGTTCCTATATGTGGAGTTAGTGAAAGTCTTTTTGTGTTTCTTTAGATTATTACAAGGATTTTTCCAATGCCAACACAATTTGAAATCATTCATTTGGATGCTTTCCATTTTTAAGCTTACTGTGATATACAGCCCTATGGGAAACCAAAACAAAACATCAATTTTAAATAATGAAAGGCTTAAAAAAGGATGCTGTCATTCTGGCTTTTTTTTTTTCCTTTTGGAAATAGAACTAGACTAGTAAGTAAGCATTCCAAATCCATTACTCTGTGTACATTATTGTTGCTATTGTGATAATAGAGATTTTTATTTATTTTTATGCCAGCTTTTATTGTGAAAACATATTTAGTCTGGTTTTATCAATCCTTGTTATGCTTGTCCTTGGAACATCTTTTGCGTATTCAAGGTTTGTAGTTGATGAGTTTACTGTAAAAAACTAAAAAAAAAAAAAACCACAAGGAAAAAAAAACCAAAAAAACACCAAAACAAAACAAAAAGGAAACAAAAAAAATGTATTGTTTTTACAGAATAAATTTATTGGAATGTGTATTGGGAGTAAGGTTTGAGGTTGTAAGCAACTAAGTTAGCGTCATATTTGGCTTCATACGTGTAATAATGTGAGGTATTAATGTAAGTCAAGTATTAAAGCAAAACATTCTGTTAACATGAGTTGACCATAATAGATACAAGTGCAGGTGAGATCTTTATTTTTTCTGTACTTTGCCTTTTCTGGATAACAGGAGGTCATTAAATTCACCTTGAATGTATTCAAAGTTTCTTTCCAGACATCAGGAGTAACATCAGAGGCTCAAATACCTGTTTGTGAGCCAGCACGTCCCGTGACAGCCCAGCAGGGTTTGTTTCCCTGGGAAGAGGCACTGGGATGGAGCTGTCCCAAAGCCTAAGGAGCTGCACCAGGGATGCTGGGTGCCAGCAAGCATTGCCTGAGGTGTGCTGTGGTTGTTTTGGACCTGCCCCTTTGGCTGGAGGTGTAAAACCTGGGGCCTCTCCTGTGACTGCTGCTGGGAACTGCAGGGCAGTGTTCAGCAGGAGAGTGTTACAGCCTGCATTTCCCAGTGCTCTGAAGGTCCCTTCGTGCAGGGTGCAGCACACAAGCATGTCAGCTGCTTCCTTGTTACTGATTAGACTTAAAAATAAAATTTTGATTCAATCAAAACACCAAGAAGTCAATAAACCCAAATAAAGTGTTTCCAGTTAAAACGTATCAGCTAGTCTCATCTGTGAGAAAGGCACTAGGTGTACTGCTTTTAATATAAATACACATAGAAGGCATAGAAATAGCTGTAATTGCAAATAGAAACGTAAGCTGCCCAAAGCAAGGTCGCTGTGTTTGCTGCTGCTTGTTTCTGAGCCAGCAGCATTAGCAAAAGCAGCTGCAGAGACACGGCCAAAAGCCCTCCTCTCTGAAACACACCAGCTCAGAGGCTCGCAGTCCTGAGCCCTCTGTGCCCAGCCCACAAGTGCTGCTGAGCACCTGCTCGGCTTCAGGCAGGTGAGCAGTCCTTGCAGAAGTGAATCCTGAAGAGAATTAACAAAACTACATGATTTGCTTATCATATATGGAGTCTTACCATAAGAGTTGATTGCTTCTTAAAAGATTTCTTGGGATTTTTAACAAGGTCGACCCACAAGACATACTTTTTGACAAATAAAACATGTGCATGTGACAGAGTTATGTATGTTAATTTTTCATGCTTCACAATGCTGACCTTCGTGTTGTGCAGTAGCTCTGTGCAGGGACTGCTAGCACTGCTATTCCTCAGCGTGCGGAGGCTAAACACTGACATCATTATTATTATTTAACTTCATGCAGTATTTCTAAAACTGTCAAAGCAGCTTACTTAAAAATAGCTGTGGGAACTGGCAATGCACTGCAAAGTCACAATGTTGAGAAGTGGTGCTAAAGGCAGTTGTCTTTATTTTCCCTTTTTCAGTAGGATAAACAGAGCAGCGCGTGCGACTACACAGTTGTGCAATTTTACACATCTTACACGCTTCGTCTGGGCTCCATCTGAGCAGCTCAGTTACATCCCAACCCAATTACATACAGAGCCAAGGACAGGAGCTGGAAACAGTTCTGCTATTCTGGTTTTTCTTCTTGTTTTGGTTTCATGAAAAACTCTGGCTTGTTGACACACCTGTAAGCGAACAGCTGAGGAAGAATCCCATACATTATGTTCAATATCAGGAAAAACTCTTTTGCTTCTTCAGGGACTCTGTAGATGTAAGGAGTTCGAGCGTGAAGAGAAGCACCAATATGGGAAAATTGAGCCTGTGGTGTGTATATAACACATGTATTAAAAAAAGGTAAAGTTGATGTATATTTTTGGAAAGATAGCATAATCTGCGTGCAAGTCTGCATCTCCAGTGACATTTTCCAAGCCAGCCCTTATTCCAGAATTATCCATCATACTTTTGCACAGTGGTATAAAAATACAGTCTCAACTAAAATCATTAATATCTCGGTGTCTGAGGCATAACTGGGACCATCAGTGGCACGGTGAGAGATTTTTTTATGCACATGGTGGCACTGATAATTTCATCAGGTACAGGATTCCACCCTGGCTTTCTGGGTCATAATTTGTGCTAGAGGGTCCACAGAAAAGTGGCCAGTGAAGAGAGGGTTGTTGGGAGTTTGGCATCAGTGGGAGAAGCTGGACACTCACTCTGAGTAAAGTTAGAAAGGAGAGTCTTGGAAGCTGTGTTAGTTCTGGTTTGGGTTTGGACTTCTTTAACCCAGGTTGTTCCAGATTCTGATCCCACAACTCCTGATGATTTCAGAAAATGTCTGCAATATTTGGGTTTTAAGCCTGGGCTGGTTTGAAGTACAGATTGAGCATACAGTGAAGGTTATAGGAACAGACAGGCTTGCTGGCCTGAAGCATATTTTTAGCATAAACAAACATTTAAAGATAGAAGTGTCAGGATAGTCGGTGTCTTTTGTTTCCATCTGTTACCTGCTATTTCAAGCCACTGCTCATTCACATTAACTATTGTGTGTCCAATTTTTTAATTACTGTTTAGTTAGCTAGCAGTGGAGGAGATCTGAGAAGATGAACATCGATTTGACCATAAGGAGGGCAGTGGGACACCAGGATTTTAGGAACACAGAGGAGTACACTGTGGCCATATCACATCCCCTGTGCTGGCTCCAGCAGGAGTCAGTTTGGCCTCACATAGAACACAGTTCTGGTCTCAGCAGAGTAGAAGGGGAAATAAAGTGCAGGTGTTTCAATGCACCACCCCAGCAAAAGGTTAGGCTGAGATCATCCATCAAAACAGAAACAGAAATTGGTTTTCAGGTGATTCCAACCACCTCGACTGAATTGGGAGAGCTCATTGAGCAAACCTGAGCCAGGAAACAAAATAATCAACGAAATCAAATACAAACACACTTCAGCAGAGTGCCACTTAGCATGTTTCTGTAAATAGCTATTGCACTGCAAACAGATGTTCAGGGGCACACTGTCAGCAGCCTTTTTATATCAGCCTGGTAATTCACTCTGTCTCTTGCAGCCCATTTGCTCTCACCTGGCCAGGCAGACCCTGCCTGTGGCACCTGGGTGGGCTGGCTGCCACCCCTGCTGCCACCCCTGCTGGGGGAGCCTCCTCAGCCCAGCAGCAAAGCCCCCTCACAGCACAGGGCAGCAGACTGACAGACAGACAGACAGAGAGCTGCCAGCAGGAGGTTTGGGCTGTCTGGTGTTCCGCAGACACTGAGAGCCCCTGGGTTGCATTTTAGAGCCTTGTCTGGGGTGAAGAAGCTGCAAAGCTGCTCCTTCTCTGTGTGGATTGTGAGCCTGCCTGCCTGTCAGAGGGGCCAGCTGTGCATCAGAGGGAGCTGATTGTAAATTTCTCATCATTCACAGTAAACCTTGTCAAGGAGATGCTTCTGAGGGACCCAGAACTCCCAGAGCCTCCAAGATGCCTGAGTATCTAAGCCTTACTGTGTGGTCTTGTCCCTTACAGGAGTTGTGGCACATTAGTGAGCTTTAATTGTTGTAAAAACCAAAAAGCAGTAACATGATGTCCTGTCTGTAGCCTACAAAGATTTTTAGTGGTTAATGATGCACCATATAATGAAGTTATTGTTTATTAGACTTGTTTTTCACTGTAACACATGGCTTCTTCTTTCATTACCAAGGAGGATATTTAGGTCTGTAAAGTCTTTTTTTTTTTTTTTAATTTATTTGATTTGCCTCTGTGAAAATTGTGTTATGTCTTTAATCTCCTGTGTTTCTCTTCCATGACTGTTCTCTGCTGCTACTTCTTTTTTTTTTCTTTTCCCTCTGGTTTTTTTTTGGGGTTTTTTTTTCTTACTTGGAGCAGGGGATATGTCTTAAAAGCAGATCTCTCACTCACCAGTGGCCCAGTGCTGCTTTTCCTTCAGGCACCAAGCCCCTAATTCTGAGCTGTCAGTGCCTGCAGAGCTCTGTGCCTGTGTGCATCAGGCTGGTGCTGTGAGAGAAACCCTAAATCTGCTGTGTTACCCCACTGTGATGGGGTCTCTCAGCAAATAAGCCATTCCTCGGTGCTTTGCCACTGATCCCCTCTCCAAGCAGAGAATTTGGAGGCTCCAACAAACCCCTGAGCCTTGGCTGAGAAATCACCCAGATGAGATGCTGCAGGTGACCTTCTAAGCTAGCCTTACATGCCCAGCATGCAGCCTTGGTCACCCCTGAAGCCTTGGCCACTCTGCTCCTCGGGCATTCCCAGGTGCTGGATGTGGCTCAGCAACTGCAGTCTGTGTCTGCCTGCCTCTCACTCACCTGCTGTCTGTGTGAAGCAGGCTGGACTTTTGGAATTTTTACAATATTTTTTGCCTTGTTGCCTAATCACGGGCAGTATTTGAAGGATTTTTTACCCTGCGGTTAAGGACAGAGAAGGACCCAGAAAAAGGTTAGGAGTCCTTCTTCACTCTGTGCCTTCTCTCTAAGACTGACTAAAATCAGGCAAAGACTGTAACTTTGGAGGGGTTTGGACCTGGTCTCATGAGCCTATCAAAGCCATCAAACAGAAGGGGAGTAACCTAGAAAAATACATTCCTTGGGTTTAGGGTCCCTGCTGGACAAGAAGCGCTGCAGAAAACAGCCACAAAAAAGGCAGGGTTGTGGAAAACACTGAGAGGGAGTAGAGGTAAATTTCTACATCTGAGAAAACAGAGAAATGGGCTGCAGAGAGTTGGTGAGACTGATTTTGGCTAGTAAGGCTGTGGCTCTTCATCCTTCTCACATGGCTCACTTGCACAGGGAAATACCAATTTCATTCAGTTCAGAGGCTGTTCTGACCCTTTTGTGTAATCAAAGCTCCTGGTACTTCACTCATGTGAAATTCAAAGAGCCCTTCCTGAAGCTTCAGAAAGTCTAGTAATTACTGGGTCACAACTGGTTTTGGAGTCTGAATGTTAGTGATGGAGTCACTCCAGCTGAGAGTTGTTTGTAATTCTGAAAATCAGTAAATGTGTGTCTGTGTGAAAGGCTAGTAGGCACTTTGGAGGTTCTTAGTTTAGATGCATCACATGGTATTTTGTGACTTGTTTTTGTAAAAAGTACATCATAATGATAGAAATAAAAAGAATTAAAATCTCCATGTTCCCCATCTGTAGGAGCAGTGTTCATTCCCAGGGAGCAGTGCCCACTGCTTCCACCCTGAGACACTTTTTATTGGACCTTGTGTGGGAGAGGAACCAAAGTGTGTTTTGGTAACCACATGTGTTTTAATTAGCAATTAAGTGTTTTAACTTATGATAACAGTAGACAAATCTGTAAATGTGGTTTTTGCCTCAAAATGACAAAGCACCCAAATAACCAAGAAAGAGCCCTCAATTCTTTGTTCCATGCATTTTACATCCCAGGTTGGTCACAGTCTACCAAATCAAATCAATTAAATCATGTTCACTTGTAGGATAACTGAACTTTATCCTGAAGTGCATTAAAGTCAAAATGACAAAAAAAACCCTCCCAAATGTCAAGATCTGTGTTTTGCAGAAGGATAAAATATGAAGAGGGCACAGCTACATAGAGTTCTCTTAATGAGTTTTTGTCAGCCCACAGCATTTGCTGGTGCCAGGACGAGCTTTAAATAGTGAAATGGGAAATGGGGGTGTTAGTCTAATGTGTAAATGGACATCCTGAGGCAGAGCCACAAAGAACAGAGGGGTTTTAGACTTCAGCAACAAAGTTTAGCATTCACACATCTAAAAGGTACAAAGGGCTGTTTAAAAAAAAGTGATTGTTTGCTACAGGAAACATACAAAACTAAGGGGGGGTAAAAATCCCAAACAAACAAAAGAAAATCACCTCCAGACTGGGAGGCTGAGCTTTCTGGTAAGTTTGCAAGGTTGTGATAGTCAGCACACTCTGACTTCTGGTTTACTTTCTCTTGTGTTAAAAAATCTTGGAAGGAGTGGTTTCTTTCCTGGTTGTCTGGGCAATTTATGGAACCTGAGTAATCTGTCTGTAGAGGAAGTTCTCAACACAGCCTTGGCTCTTTAGCTAGCTTGTGCTTTTTTTTTTTTTTTAAATTATATTTTGGTCAAACACAGTTGTACAATATTTATGATAACTTTTGAGCATCTAAACTTCCTCATTAATGTTTGCCAGATTCTGTTTTGATATCACATGATAGTTCAAGATTCTCTATAAACTGGTAGAGAAGAAAAAAGTCCTTTTCTCTGTGATAATTGCTCCCAAATAGAAAATGTCACTCCACCCTTCTCATTGGGCAGTTAAAGTGGATTGTAGTTTGCACCTATGATTATCTCAGACCTGAGGAACCAAGTGTTGGTGTGTTTGTCTGACAGTGGTATTTGAATTACAGTGACTGCTGTGTCCCTGTGTTGTCACTATTGTGGCAGGATTATCGTGCTCATTTTCTGCTTTGTCTGGATGTTCTGAGCACGCATTTCATTTCCTATGTACAGAACAAACCAATTGTCCCTGTGTCTCATCTGTTTAATGCTCCTCTGTCTGTCATAAGTCATTTACTAGTTCCTGTTGAATTGTTTTGGTCAGTCTTTTCATGAACATCAGCCCCATTAGTAATTAACTACAGTTGTTTATTTAAGAGAACCAGAATGGAATGAGTAAAAGAAAAATGATAATTGTCTGCTGTTGGGAACACAAACACTTTCTGGGTGTTACTGTGGTTTGTGGCCCAGGAGGTTCCCTGAGTTCTCTCAACATCATCCACTGACATTGTACATTTTGTGTGACAAGGAGATCCTTTTTCTCTTTATATATTTCCAACTACCTACTTGACCAACACATATTATGGAAACATTGTATTGTGCTGTTGTGTTGTGTTTGGGTTTTGTTGGGTTTTTTTTACAAGTGACTGTCACAGCTTTAAGATGGGCTTCCTTCATGATGCCAGCTAAGGAGTGCATGGTGCTTAGTAAGGTTTAAATGAGCCCAATAAAAGCGTTGTGTAGAAGGAGAGAAGTCTGCTAAAGCATGTGGTCATTAGAGAGTAGTAAATTTGATTATTCACTCCCTTAAAATAAGGGTTTTTTACAGATAAAAAAGGTGATCTGGGTTACATTAGACCAAAACCTACATGGGAAGATCAAGCCCTGGGCCCCTTATTCATTCCATAGGTCTCTACTTATTATAATGTAATTTAAAAGTGAAGATTTTGCAAAGAAGTACCTGAGCTAGTCCTCCAGCGTGTATAAGGGTCAGATCAGGCATCCAGGAGCAGCCAGGCACCAGCAGGCCATAGAGGGCAATCACATAGTATGGCACAGAGTAGAACATGTATGCCAGCATCTGCATTCCAAACACAAATATTAGTTCCTTTGCAGCGGGAGGGGGATTTAAAAATCAGTAAGTTCCTCACTGGGAAGTTGAGACTACTCAAAACTACACTTCTGGCAGCAGTGGTTCCCTGGCTGTTTTGTCACACCTGGATGCTATTGACTGGATCAGCCACCCTAAGGTCTCTGCTGGTATTTATTGGTGGCTGTTGTCTCCTTGCCCCATCCATACTTCATTCAGGACACGCATTCCTGCCCAAAGCATGGCCTGGCTTAACTCCTTAAGGCAGGGATCTTTGTCAGGCTCCACTGCTCTCTCAGCTGGGAGCTGTGGGACACAGCTCTCCCATGCCCCATGCCATGCCCTCCCTTTCCCAGGAAGAACTTATCCAGCAGTGACACTCGGTTTCTGCTCATTTCCTCAGCCCTGTGTCCTCTGACTGCTTTGGGCCCTGTCCCCCTGCAGCAGCCAGGCTTGCAAAAGAATGTGAACATCAAATTCTGCAGAACCAAAGCTCAACACTCCCTCATCTGCAATGCTTTTTGTATGCAGTGCCCTTCTTCAAGGCTGTGCCCCTGGGGATGGAAGTGCAATGTGAGCCTAAGGAATCTAGTCCTGCTGCACCCCTTCTTGCTCCATAGTTCCAGACTGAAAGTCTGCTTTGCCTTTCTAAGGAAGGGAAATAAGAAGCACACAGACCTGTTTCATGGGCTGTGTTAAATAGGATGTTCATAGGATGTGTAGCTCCATGTAACCAATTTGAACCTAAGTTAAGCTTATCTCAACAAGGAGTTGGTATCCTACAATGGCTAGAAATGGTACTAGAAATACCCTTTAATTTGCCATGAATGGTAATTCCCATACTGATCTTGTCATCTCTTTGTTCACAAACCCCTCCTCCCCACTCCATGGCAGGGCTTTACCTGGAGCTTGGGATAGGCAGCAGGATCCTTTATGTAGGGCTCGTGCAGTTGGATGTACAGGCGGCAGAGCTCAGCAGGGCAGTCCAGGGCAATCTGACAAGAGGTTTGAAAACAACTTCCAGGGATCCATTTGTCCTGAAAGCAGCCAGCCTGACACGTGCTACCAGCCCTAGGGGCGTGCTCCTGGTCTGCAGCACAGCTGCCCCAGAGCTTGCAAAGGGGAAATGCAGCCCCCTCCCAGCTCTGCTCACTGGGCTTGTGAGGAAATGCTGGCAGCCTGCTTTGAAGATCTTGACTGGAAGAGAATTCGGCTGTGCTGTTGTAAAAGTATAATTGCTATTGTTTTGCTCTGATAAATAGCCTTTGATCCCAGCAAATGAACTTTCCAATGGAAAATTGCTCTAAGAGTGGAACCTTCAGGATAAGCACCCAGTTTTAGGATAGCAAGCTGTGGGTGTAGTCCAAGAGAAGAGCTGCACTGGGACAAGGCAGCAGTGCAGAGCAATGCATGAGACAGGTGTTACTTAAAAATAATTTTTGAGAGTATTAAAGGAGGGATTATTGGATTTTACATGCCTATAGGAATAAAAAGTTCCAAACAAACATGGATAAATTGCAAAAATTGCACTTTTTGTGATAGGCCTTAAAAATTGAGCCAGCAATCCTTGTGAGCAGCTGTCCCTGGGCTTGTCTGTGGCATCATTAATGCCTGAGCTACAGGGCTGAACAGCAAGGTGGGCACAGCTCAATTTCATGTGCATTTGTTGTGTGACTCTGAGGGGGCAATGCAAAACTTTACAGTCAATATTCCTCCCTGCTCTTTTCCAACATGGGCATCCAAGAAGCAGGTCTGAGTGGACTGTGATGGATTGTGTTTTATGAACTTCTGCACAAAATTATGGCTCATGCACCTCACACAGAGATGGCCAAGAGATTTCTGTATGTATAATCAAGGCCAGTAAGCAATTCCTGCTTGCTGAAGGAAATATATAAGGAAATTAGCACAGTCTCAAAATCAACAAAAAAGAATTCCTCTGAGAAATGAGGTGGGACTGCAGAACCAAGTAAGACCATGAGACCAATATTTTCCACAGTCAAATTACAGGCAAACCAACTGATTTAACCTGTATCAATGGTGCTCTGAAGTAACATGATCTATAGGAAATAAAGCAGTCTGACAAATTAGAAGAAAAAAATGTTTCTAAGAGGCAAATTTTAAGAGAAACAGGAGGTGAGAGAGGAATGTGAGCAGCACAACTACAAAAGGACAATCTGCTCTAGGTAAATAAAATGTTGCTGGGTATTTATCATCACCTCCTACTTAAATTATTCTAGAAAGGATCAAATCTACAAATCAAGCAAGCAGGCAGTTATCTGAAATGCCTAAACATTTGAGCTGTGCTCACTGAATGATGCACCAGTTTCATTTTGCTTAAGACAGAAAATGCATTAGAGCTGACAAGGGAATAGATTCACCTGTGACTGGATTTACTCCTGAAGGCATTTTCAGTACTGCTTCCTTCCCTCAGAAATTTTGATTCAATCAACTATGCTTAGAGAGAAACCATTTTTAAAAATTGTCTCTTGGTAAGCAGAAACAATGTGTGTTGTTCACAACATGGATTTTTTTTTTCATTTTAGGTGGAAATGTTCTTCTTTATCTCAGTGTAAGCTAACTTGGTTTTGTATATAATTTTAAATATGCATTACTACTTAGAAAAACATGAATTCAGAATTACTTTAGTTGCTTTCTCTCCATGTTCTGGGCCATAAATGGAACAACAGACCAATGAAAACAGTTTTAGGTCATGTTGATTTCCTCCTGGGATGCTATTTACTCTGATGGTTGTGCACCTCCTTTTAAAAAACATGCTGCACACAGCACAAAATGGAGAAGCAAAGCACCAATAGTTTTCATATATAATTTATCCTTTTATGTCTAAGGCCTGTTTGAACCCAAATGTTACAGGATTTCCCCTGACCACAATGTACATGCTTTTTCATACAGACTCAAATTCAAAATTAGCTGAAATTATTAAAATATATTCAACTTACCATGCCCCTGAATATGCAGAAGGCGGTGGCCAGGATGAGGTATGCAGCTAACATCAGATCTATTGGTCGTCTTAGGAGCCCTTTCTTCTGCACCTCCTGAACCACCTGCAACACAGAACGGGGCTGGGGGAGCATCCTGCTCCAGCTCACTGCCCTGCACTCCACTGCAAACAGGGTGCAGTGCTGAAACACCATCAAACATCACATCTGTCCACTCATTTCAGAGACAGAAAGATTCCCACCTAAAAAGGCAACTCCAGACTTTATGGTGAGGAAAATTCATCTGAATAAACTCTAGAAATGGATGGATCCAACTGAAGCCATCTCAGTACAGATTAGTGTCATTTCAAGCAACCTAAATCAAATGAACACTAACTCTGCAATCACCTAAGGCTTTAAAGCAGCATAACTTCTTCAGAATTGTCTTTTTGTAATTGGAAATAATTTGTTTTCTTGAACGTCCCCATGTAGAAAAGCCTTGGAAATGTAGGTTTGTCTCAGACATTTGAGGTTCAATCTAGTATGCTTTGTAAAAGGACTGGATCCATCTCATTACTGAATGCTGGTTTTCAGCAGCTTGTGACACTATTAAAACTAATGGACTATCACTGGCATAAAATAAAAGCTTTTCTGTGGCTGGTTGAGTCCTCTGCTGAGTTCAGTGAGCAAATTCTGTATGTCAGTGTGCAGTGCAGAAACAGAGAATGAAAATGTGTGTGTTTGGAGTCTGAGGAAACCCTTCCTCTTGCACCACTGAACCCTGGCAGTTCTGGGGTGGCACTGAGGCACCCCAAGGCCTGGCTCTGATCTTGTGCTGCAGGAATCCCCTGCAGCAGGGACACAGGGGAAGGGATCTCTGCAGAGCAAAGAACATTTCCATGTCTGATGGGGAAGGTGGTTTGGGGAACCAAAGGCATCTCTCTGCCTACACGGTAACACCTACATGGAAATCATCTCAGCTACACTTTCTGCACTGTGGAGTCACAGAAAAAATTACAAACACATCAGAGAATCTTTGTGTAGTTCAGAGGGCAAACTTCCCCGTGTATATGTGTTACTCATTTCCTCTTCCTTTTTATTGGCCGTTTGTTGGCATGCAGGCAGCAAAAGAAAAACCTGATTTCCTTCCTGTTATACACTTGTGGAATTGTCTCCAAAGTGCAAAACAAAAATTAGGATGCAGGGGCACTGTTAAAAGCACACAGGATCAAGATACTCACAATAAAGTTATTGAAACGGGAGAAACAATCTTGCAAGCACAATTTCTGAGTAAATGCTACAAGATCTGGATTACAGATTAACAAAAATAAGGCTGTGGCAAACATAAACCATCCCTTTCATAACATTTTTTTTCCTGATTTTGTTTTAAACGCTCTTCTCCAGGAAAAAAAAAAAAGTGACACCTTTGTTTGATTTTCCAACACAAGTAGCAGGTTTTGGCAGTATGGTGTCACTTCACAGTATTCAGAGTACTGGTATAGGAATATTTTTAATATTACCTGCAAAGAATGCCTATATTCAAATATTTCTTCCTATGAAAAAAAAAGGTCACTTATGGCTGAGCAACAAATAATTTTCAATTGTAGGCTACCTAGGATAATGGAAAGCTGTTATATTTTCATTCCCTTTTGGACTATGTATGAAGCTTATAGATATACATACTCTCTTCTTTTCAAATATTTCAATGTTCCTCTTTAAATATTAAATAGATGTGTGTGTTCACTGTAATCACAAAACTACACTAGAACTTTGTGCTTAGAGGGTTTGGAGACAAAGCCACTGTAAGAGGAAGCAACCTTTGGTGCAAAACTAGTTTGTGCAATTGCCAGGGTACAGAAAACTCACACTTTTTTTCTTTATGCATGCATGCAAACAAAACAGGTTTGTAATAATATTATAGCAATGTATACCTTGGCCAACAGAATCCACTTTGCTTCTGGTATTTTCCTGTAAGTATTTTCTTATATACTAATAATAGCACGTTTAAAACCATTGCTACATTTTCTTCCTAAGTCTTTTAATGCCAACTCCAAATAGTTATAGTTTAAAAAAGTTAAATTTTACAGCTAATTCCAAATGATCTACTGATATGTTCAGGACTTGCAATGATTATCTCACTGATTAGTAGCATTAAACACAATTATTTCCTGGAAACAATTCTAAATTTGGGACTGAAAGAGTCACATGAAAAATTCATGAGTAGTCACGTTAAGATTTAAAGGCATGCTCAGATATGGAGCATAATTTACTTGTGAAGACTAAATACAACTTCTGAAAAACAAACAGCTTGGGTGGGCTATGAGGTCCCAGTGAAAGGAAGCAAGGCTTTTTCTATAACCTTCTAGGCAAGGAAGTTTAGGTTTCCAAGAAAGGATTCATGAAGGAGTACAATGTTACATTTGCAGGTCACCAGCTTTTCCTAAGCTCTCTTTTTGAAATCAAATATTAAACCTAATTTTCTCTGAAATTTATACTATATTTCTATATATATAGTATATATTTAGTATATATATACACTATATACATATATAGTATATATTTAGTATATATATTAGTGTGTGTGTATATAGTATATATTTAGTAAATATATATAGTATATATTTAGTATATATTTCTCAAATGGCTTTGGGATGGGACACTGTGAGCCTGTGCAGGACAGCAGAAGGTTCCTCCTTTGCCTTCCATAGGGATTTGCCCTAAAGGCTGTGGTTCTGTAGGTGTTCTCCAGCCTGAGGAGAGATGAACATCTCTCTGTGCTGCTCTCTGCTCCTGAAGAAGGGCTGGCTGGCTGGATGCTGTTCCCCACCTCTCTGGGCAGCTCTGTCCTGTCTGTCCTGCTGTCCCTCTGTGCCACTCACACTGCTGGCTCTGAGCAGCCACCAAGCCTTCACCTGTGTCCCTGTTTGCAGGGACAGAATGAACCTGACTGAGCCTCAGGAGCTCTTGTGATGCAAAAATATTAATTGAGTATATTGCTTACAACTGCTGCAGCAATAAACTGGCTTGCCTGCAGCAGCTAAGAGCTAAAAGATCTGTTCTGTGCTATGTACTGCAGGGGGTTTTTTAACTCTTTTTTTTTATAAAACAGTGCATAAACTATTAATGCATTATTTTGATGGCTCAGTTAATCTTATTACAACCCATCTAGCTATTTCAAAGGCAAAAGTCTAAAAAGTTTTAAGTAAAAATTTTTACAGAATTTTTACAAGACGTGTGTAAAGAATTTTTGTATCAATTTATGTACAGGGTCTCACCTGTAAAATCTAATATTACAGAAAGCACATAAATTTTTTTTTAAATTACATGAGATCTGTAAGTCATCTGCAGAAGAGTACTTTCCTGCAGTGTTTCTACAGAATTCTGTGGTGCTTTGAGAAGCTGGTAAATGACAGTATTTTCATCAGCTAAGAAACTGAAACAGACAGAAATTGAATAGGTAGAAGTTAGAAACACAATTACACCTATGAATGGGTTCCTTCCTCCAGACATGAGATTCTTTTGCTTTTTCTTTATTCCACCATAATGAAATATCCTGCAGTATAGATATTTTTGCAGTCTTCAGAGCCAGACAGCAATTGTCACAAGAGTGAGCAGTCCCAGCACATTCCATGCTCACCAGGGAGCTGCAAAGCCCACCAGAAACAGCCAGCTCATTCCAGCTGCCCAAGAGGAGCCAGCACTGAGGTGCAACAGAGTTACCTTGACTGGAGTGTCGTGAGCCACTGAAGGTTGGTTATAAATCCTGAACCCAGCCCAGATGGGCAGGCAGATATATGGTATGCTTAGGAAAATAGCAGGACACACTTTTGCTCCATATTTGCCTGTTAAAAAATTATTACGAGAATTTGTAAGCTCTGTGGCAGAAGAATTAAAAATTATGCTATCTAACATCAAACCTGAAGCAACTATGGTAATGTAAACAAACATAAAACATTAGAAATCACTAATATTAACAGACAAATCCTCCTGAAAATCACATCCTCAGCAGAAGTAGAAACACAGGCACAAGAGAGCCCATGAGACAGGATTAGAGCCTTGTTGAGAAGATGGGAAGCCACATCTGTCTCTGCACTGGGTATAGGATGGGACAGCTTTCAAATCTCTCAATGGAACCTGCTTCAAATAGAGACCTGGTTCTTTTTAAAATGGGGGATAAAATGTATCGGTTTTCCAAGATCTGATTTTGCATTTGTTTTCCAAAGGGCAGATCTCTCCCAGAGGCCAGTGCTGAAGATAAAGCACTCAGAGAGCCTCACTCAGGTAGAGCAGGGAATGTGTGTGTGTGTTTGACACTGGCCAGAAATGTGTGTGTTTGACTCTGTGTGCCAGCAAGGACAGGCAGACACGCTCCTGAGAGGCTTTCTGAGAGGAAAGAGGAAGGGCCAGTCCCACTAAACCTGCTTTTCTCTGTGGGGATCTATCTTCAGAGGAGGGAGGGAGCCGGGCTGGCCCCAGCCTGCACCATGAATATTCCTCCTCTGGCATGAAAAGCAGGACCAAAGTGACCTTCCCTAAAGCTGACTGCAGGATTTGGACACATCAACATTTTTCTCAGCTGAGGATTTGTCAACTTTGCAACAGTTAAAGCTTAGCTAAAAAGGAAATCTTTTCTTGAGAAAGGTTTCACCCTTAATGGATCACCTGCCAGTAACACTGATGGCAATATTTTTATTGCAATCCTCACCTCTAACAGCACAGATTTATGTTGGAAATCTAGGAATGTTAAATTTAGCTTGAAAACAGAATAACTTCCAGATTTGATTTTTGAAGGTGATTTGGGTGCCTCTTGTAAGCTGTTGGAAAGCCAGACTTCTAAGAAAATTGGAAATTTTATGCAAAGTAATATTTATATTTTTATGATTCTAAGAGATATTATTGTCTCATTACTTAAACCTGGCTTAGATGAAAACCTTATAGATATATCAAAACAGAATATTTTATTTTTTCCCCTTGAAAGCAAAGTCAACTTAAAGGGGTTTTTTATTCCCAGTCTCCATCTTTTCTTCCTCATATTTAAATTTTAGAACATCTCGTGTCTCTTTACTGATATTCCCAAAATGCCTCTTTCATATTAACACAGAAATGAACCAACACTGCACTAAAATAAAGATAGCACAATGCTGAATTTAGAAAATGCTTCACAGGAAAAAGCTGGTCATATAAATTACTTCCTTACCCACAATATTTCCAGGCATAAAGACAATGATGCTCATGATAATGGAACCCAGCCAGTAGAGACCAATGGTTCTATAGCTTTGTCTGTTAAAAAAAAAGACATAATTATTGAACTGTTTGTAAAAATTTCTGACCCTAAACATTACAGCCATTTCTGGGGTTGTGTTTTACCAAGTGAAGGCTTTTAAGACCTTTACCACAAGTCAAGAGTGGATTGTTGCCTCTGAGAGGGCTCATGGAGAAACCCTGCACTGGTGTGGGACAAGGCTGTCACAGGGACAGCACAGGCTCTGGGCATACCCAGTTGTTTGTTGGTCACTCCTCTGAAGGCTGACTGCATGACTTTGCACATCACAGGCTGTACAAAACTATAAGACAATTAATAATTAATTTCGTGCTGTTAATACTACTGTTACCAGCAGGTACATTTATCTCTGGAATTTAAGTGCTTATTCTCTGAAACTCTTTATTCAACAGCAAGAAGCATAAGAATCTCTAGAAATAACCTCTTTTTCCCTTAACCTTCATGTCACTCTCTAACAGGGATGAGAGATCATCACGGTGCCAAGCAATACATTATCGCTATAATAAATGTTTTCTTTGAAAACCAAATTTTTTTCACACATGCTTTTAATGCACATCCTCTTTCAGCTTTTAGCTAACACAAAGCCATGTAGATGTGCTCCAGTCTGCTGCAGGGTGAAGACAGGATGCATCTCCATGCATTTTCTGGGCTTAGCTGAGAGGAAGGGTCACTTGGCAAGGGTAGAACCCCTGAAAGCAATGAAATTTCAACAGCTTTGGTCTACAACACGAAACCACCCCCAAACAAAAGCACTGCATGAGAAAGCAAGGCCTTTGCAGTGATGTGAGAATGCAAGGCAGGGGAGCAGAGGCCAGGTGAGACTCACTCCCAGGCAATAGCTGCCACCATCAGCAGGTACATCAGGTAGTGCGCCGAGCCGTCCCAGTAGCAGATGACGTGGCCGTAGGCGGTGTTCAGGTAGGGCTCCCCCTGGGAACGGGGTTGGGAGAACACACAGAGCTCAGGGCTAGAGAAACAACTCATAAAGGACAGCAGGAAACAAGCCCAGAGCAGTAACCAGTGCTGCTCCAAGCAGTGGTACAGCTTCTGACTGACAGAGCACAATTCACCTTCTGACTGACAGTGCACACCTCACTTCTGACTGACAGTGCACACCTCACTTCTGACTGACAGTGCACATCTCACTTCTGACTGACAGTGCACACATCACTTCTGACTGACAGTGCACAATTCACCTTCTGACTGACAGTGCACATCTCACTTCTGACTGACAGAGCACAATTCATCTTCTGACTGACAGTGCACAATTCACCTTCTGACTGACAGTGCACATCTCACTTCTGACTGACAGTGCACAATTCCCAGCACAGAGCTGACCTAGGCAGGATCAGGCAGAACTGAAGGAGTTCCACATCTGCAATAAAGGGTGCAAGATGGAAACTCCTGTGTGTGACTGTCATCTTCACTCGGCCACAGTACGAAAATATGACTTTTCCATATTTTAGTGATGAAAAAACTACAAAATAAAGATAGATTTAGCATACAACAAACACAGATATATTTAGCAGCCTAGAGATCTACAGCAGTACTGAATATATGGATATCAACATATAACCTTGTAGGGTCCAACTCATCTCACACTTAAGTTTGTGGAATCTTTTCAATGACTTCAGTGACTTTCCTGTCAAGCTCTTACTGAGCTATTTTTGGTGGATGTTGATATTCAGCAGCCAGCAGATTCTGCTGACTAGGTATCTGGCATCATCATTTTTTAACTCTACTTTAATTCCTTCTGGTAAAGTGATTAGGCAAAAATAAAGGAGCAATTTTGGTTTCTTCTTGGTGACACATTTTGGTGTGGTAACCCATCCACCCCTGAGTGCTCTCTCTGGTTTTCTGCCATCATGTCCAGGCCCTTCAATTCCCACAGAAGTTAACACAGAACAGGGTTCCTGAAGTTAACTGTGACAACAATGGAGCTTGAAAGCTACATTATTTCTGCCAAATGAGTCAGTAGATTGCAAGTCAATGAAGGTTTTATCCATTACAATAACAAAGCAGGTCAGCTACAAAATTCAAGAAGACTGTTTTGAATGTTTAAGTGGCTATTTTTCTGTGACAGATACTACACCAAGTTATTTATACTGAAGATATTGTTTGCATTTGTAAGCCAAACTACTATTTACCTCTCTCAAGTAATGAGTCATGAATCCATCAATAATTCCATCCTGCTCCAGTCCAATTATTAGATTCACTACACTGGTAAAGGCAAATACAGCATAAACTGCAATAGGAAAAAGGGAAAAAAATTAAATTAAAAAATTCTTGGAATCACACAGTTCCTTCACAGTTCACTAAATTGTCAGGCAGAGATCTATTGAACTGGATGTGTCAACTTTGAGGTCACAGCTATTCAGCACACAATATGACTTTCCCATATAGCTCAGGATTTTTTAATTAGTGGTTGGTTAACACAGCTCTCAGGAAGCTTTTCTGAGGAATGTGAAATTCTGTGGAGTTGCAGGCACAGCCTCCACGGAAGGTCAGTGTCTGCAGAAAGGACTGTGCAGCCTTTCAAAAATCTGGGGCACAGGGAGTTTACAGCCTTGACTGTGAAAGGAAAGGAGTAAGGACAGCAAAAAGGAGCAGAGAGGAAAACATGACTTGTCATTTTTGCAGGTGAGCACGGCAAAGTGCACGAGCCACAGCAGCCCAGAGCAACCCATGGGTGAGCCAGGCACTGCTGTGAGCCAGGCACTCAGCTCTAGCAGGACTTACCATAGAACAGAGGGTCTTTGGGGGGCTTCCTCTTGACCAGAACACGAGCTGACAGAGCAATGAGAACCAGAACCAGCAATCCAACTGCAACGATCACCCAGGAACTGCAACAGTATGGTAAAAAAAGAAAAAAAAAATTTAAAAGAAAAACGGATAGAATTTTGCTTGTCAGCCACCTGTCCTCAAACACACATACTCATAAAGTAACTTTTAATAATTCAAAATACAGATTTTAAAGTTTATTGCATAGTCTGCCACAGTATTCATCCTATAGTTTTGCAGAATTTATGTGCCTCTCTTTGCATGTGTGACCAGCTAAAAAAAGTAAATACGAAAATAACTAGATAAACAACATATCTAGAAATCTAGATTTGACTGCCTAAAATCAGTTTTCATACTAAAATAAACAGAAACTATGGGAAAATTAAAGGGAAAGATGAGGATCAAACCCACAGAGATTTCAAGGATCACTGGGGACATTTTATCTAACTTCAGTAATAAATTATCTACTCAGGAGATTACAAATTCAAAAATAAATCACATCAGTCCCATGGAACAGGAGTAGCAGTGTGGGCACCTCTGATGGATCTGGGCTGATGTTCAGCTATGGAAGTGCTACCAGAGAGCTCTCTGGCCCTACAGGGCAGGACCACTTGAGTGGGTTCAGTGACCAGCTCAGGTGGGCTCAGGCAAAAGGATCTTTTCCCTGGAGATGGAGCTGTAATGTTACTGCATGGACAGTGGGAGTGGCACAAAGCACAAAAATCTGTCACAAAGCAAATTTGTCTCCTTCCCCAAGAAAATACAAGCTAGGAAAATCAGTTTTAAATTGTTTCATAGATCTAAGGGTGTAAATTATCTTTAGCTCTCTTTAAGGTAAATTCTCCTCCTCAGTCTTTACTTGTGCAAGGGAAAAAAATGAACGGGAAAATTAGGTAAAGTCCAGAAGCATAAGCTTAAAATATCTGGTACATCATTTTATACATAGTACCACCCTGCATCAAGCAAACAAGTTGTGCATGAACAAATCATATTATGAGAATATCAACCTTAGTGAAATTTGACTTAAAATTATTGCAAAGAATTTGCAAGACCAAATATTTCAGAAAATATACACACATAGTTTCTGAGTCAGGATGAGCAGTACTAGCTTGTTGATTTATTTTATGCTTTGAATCTTCTGCTAGTCTGTTTTCCCAGTGATGAATTTCTTCATACCATTACAGCTGTTAATATTGCAGTGACTTTTCACTGCAGTCTATCAATTTGAAATAAATATTGGCAGTTAATCAAGTAAGTCACCATGTGTTATTTGACATTACTCTAGCAATGAGAAGCAAAAAATTCAGTCATGGGCCAGAAGGAGGAAAATGGGGAAGGAACAGATGTAGCAAAAAACAAGAAGCAAATATTTGTGCAGTAAAGTTGCAAAACACCCCGGGCTGTCGGATCACAAAATAACAGGCAGACCTTTAAGCGAAGCGGGTTTTGACATGGGGAAAGGCTTTCCTTTTCTAGACCCGCGGTTTCTGCCGGGATCCCGGTTTTTGGCAGGGCGAGGGCGCAGGGTCATTCCCAGCGCGGCGCGCAGGCTGCGGGTGCCGCGGGCAGCCCGGCCCGGGAGCGCTCCGGGGCTGGCGGCTTCTCCCGCCCGCTTTGAAGCAGAATTGGGTTTTGGTGGCCGATGTCCGGGGGAGGCCGCGGTCCCGGCGGGAGCGGTTCCGCGCCCTCGGCGGCACGGCCGGCCCGGGACACGGGACACGGGACACGGGACACGCTCGGGGGATGGCCACCGGCAGCGAGCGGGTCCCGGGGCGAGCGGCCGCTCTCGCCGCATCCCGGCTCGGCTCCCGTCAGAGGACGCGGGCAGGACCCGCCAGCGGCGAGGCGAGGCCGCCCCGCTCACCCCGCGCCGCCCGCCCCGTCCCGCGCACCCCGGTACGAAAACCCCGCCGGGCCCGTCCCGCCTCACCTGCCGGTGGCCGCCAGGCAGTTGAAGAGGTACGTGACGGGGATGGCGGTGAGCGAGAGCACGAACACGCCGGTGGCCGCCGAGGCGCTCATCCCCGCGGCGGGAGGCGGCGGCCGCCCTGCGCCCCAGCCCAGCCCGGCGCCGTGCCCCAGGCGCCGCCTCGCCCCGGCCCTGCCCGCCCCATGGCCGGCACCCCCCCGCCCGCGCCGCAAAGGTTAAATCCGCCTCGGAAACCGGAGCCGCCCGCCGCTCCTCCGGCGGCTCGGGGAGCGCCTCCGCCCGCCCCGGGGCTCGCCCCGCTCCCCCTCGCCCCTGCCCCGCGGTGCGGGACGGCCCGACGGGCGATGCCGCCCTCTCGGTCCCAGGGGACGGACGCTCCTCCGGTGACCGACGGAGGCGCCGAGCCAAGGGGCTGCCGTGACAGCCGAGCTGAGCGCCGCGGGTTAGCTGCGGGCTGAAGGCACGGCGAGGAACCGGGGCGGCGGCAGCCGAGGCGCGGGGCGCGAAGCGATCCCGTGTCATGAGAGGTGGTGGATGGAGAGAGGGTCCCTTGGTCCGGGTAGTGCGGAACTCCCTGAGAAACCCGTAAAAAAATTATGCATCCCTGTTGTGTCAGTATTCACCGGGGTTATTTTGATCAAGGACATTAGCGTTTTAGAAATGTTGGGGGGAAAAAAGAGTTCATCTTTTCCATTTAAGTGCCAAAAAAAATGTAGCAAAACCTAGGTATATGTTTGACCTTTTCCATCAGTCTTTTCTTCCTGGCTTCAAACTTTGCCTGTACCTCAATATCAACACAAGTTTTCAGCGGTGGAACGAGCCTTGTGTGCAAGGCAAACAGAAATGAAAACCGCTGTTCCTAGAAGTTACTGAGCATTTAATTCCAGCACGTTGGCAACTGAGAATGTGTTGCCTGAAGAAAACAGCAAATGCACTTCCAACGTGCCAGGCAAGCTCTTTCTGGAAGAATTAACACCCTTTGCAATAATGGGGACAATTCAGACTCCCTCCTGTTGAAATGATCCAAAAGAGGACTGCTAAGGTGGCTGAGCAAACAGGGCACCTGTCTGCGAGGGCAGCATGAAGAGCTTGGCTTAGAGTGCTCTCTTGTAAATACTAGAGGAGTTAACACCAGCGAGAGGAAAGAGCTCTTTAATTTGAAAGACGAAGCTGTGAAGAAATGGTCACTAGTTTCCAGAAACAGCTATGAGCCATAAAGGGTATTCTAAGCCTTTTACAGTAAATTTGGTCAGTATAAGCAATGGACTGATAGAATACCTCTCACAGAAAGGAACTTGGTGACCCAGAACATATCTGTGTCCTATCTATTCTATACAAACAAATCTCTCCATAGTTATTTCAAGTGAGAAAGATCTAGAATCTGGCCATAGGCATACAAATGGGTTAAACCATGCTCAATCAAACTATCTGATAAAAACATGATGCAACTCCTAAAAGTAATTTAGTCCACCCAAGTGTCAAAATTGCCATTGGATGAGTCAGGGCTAAATTTACCACCTCCAAATGCCTACCTTTCAATGCACAGCCGTTCACTTCTCAAGCTTTCAAATGTATAGGCTGCTTATTTGTATGCAGCTGCCACAGTGCAGTCTCAAGATTCATGTCTCAAGCTTGGCTTCTCAGTTCCTGTGTCTCTGAAGTCAAACACTACATGGGAAACTTCTTCCTTACTACCCTGCAAGCATATTCCAGCTCTGATTTGCATCCAGCTTGTTCCTCAAGTCCTATTTAAACTTCTGAGTAGAAAATGTCAAGGCACATCCTGTGGTAATCACTTAGCAACTCAACAGTAGAGATGCATTGTTTGAGTCTTTTGTGTTGAGATCTATCCACTTTTGATTAGAAAAATAGTTATGAGCATCTGTTAGCAGAAGAGACCCCTGAAATGGGATGTTTGAAATATTTGTCCAAAGGGCATGTTTTCCCCTTTCATTTTCATCTCTTACCCTATGAAAGAAACATTAGTTCCAGCTGTATCATTCCTTTCCATGTCCTGACAGAGGAGGCCCCCAAGCCCACCCATGATAGAGCTGAACATGTGGATTCTGGTGTGCCACACTTTCCATATCAGAAATGGTTTTTTTCTCGCTACAGTTCCTTCTAACTCTGGCCTTCCTGCTCTGTGCCAAAATATCCTGGCTTCTATTTCAGGCTTTAGGAAGAAAATAAAACCACCAGCATTCTTGTTGACTTTATTTTTACAGATGAAACCAATTCTAGAGAAAAAGGAAAACTTGCTCTGTTGGCACCATCCAAAACCACTGACCAACTTCCCTAAAGGCAAATAGTTCAAAATTTGGCTTAAGTTAGAGATTAAGTCAAAGAGCAAACAATCTCTCTGATCAAACAACACCCTCACTTGAAAACCAGGAGTCCTCAAAAACTAACACATGCTTTTTTGACAACTCCAAGTGTTCTTGTGGGGGAGGAAGGGGAAAGAAGAACTTCAACTTCAACTGCTTGTAACACCACCCTCTATTCACATGTACCAGAACAGTGATATAAAAATGAAGGTAGGAATAGGGTGTCTTTAACAACACAATTACTAATCAAAGTGTTATATGAAAGCAATGTTGATAAGCTGCTGTCACCAGAATAAATGTAACCTCCCAGCTCCCTGTCACATACTCAATTATATTCATTTCTTGATGTTGCAAAATCTTTTTTTTCCCCCCAGATTTTATAAATGGTAACATCATCATGAGACATGTGAATGCCCTAATTTGTAGAGAATCAAACAACTATTTAACCATTTAGCAAGATTAGATGTCAGAATAAGATTGAAAAATACAATTACATACACAAACTGCAGTGAAACTTAGGAAAGCAAAACAGAGTAATGAAAACACGGACATGGAGATTCCTTCCCATGCAGAAATTGTCAGAGGATCATATTTATTGACAAGAGATTCCTGGAGCTCTGAACTTATGTTTCATGTGAAAGATAGTCCCTTCAGCAGCACGGTGCCAAAACTGGTGATCCTTGACCACACTGCAACATTCTTGTGTCAGAAATTATGTAATTTCTGTCTAAATAGTCATTTTAAAATAGGCACCCCAACTCTCTGTCAAATCACAAGTATCAGCCTTATGTCAGATTCCTCACTGGGAATCCTGGCCACAGCAAGAAGCCAATTCCACTTGTGGGGCCCCTCAGCTGGCAAAGCTCAACTCACGAGCAATGAATATGCTTGGGCTGATGTTTGTTTGCTTCTTGATTAGAGCATAATTCACTTTTTATCATATGGAAGTTGTTCCTCTCCAGACTCTATACTAAATACTGTGGAGAATATAAAAATAGGTAATTTGTTAATGGTCAGCTACAAAGTAGGAGATTAACAGGCCATTAGGTCTTTGTGTCTACTTTTAGCCTGAGAAACAGCTCTTACCTTCAATAACTGCCCAATAAATCATGACCGCTTTTCGGATTTAACATTATATTAAAACATGGTTGTCTTAATTTTAAATCCACAGTAATCTAAACAAACATAGGTAGCTGAACCTTAAGCAAGCTCATGAAGATCAATGCAAGGATTAAGAGACACTATTTATATCACTTGGAAGCACTGCTCGTCTTCACACAGGGCTCTGCCAAGCAGCAAGCCTTCATTGCATTATGATGCCAGCTACAAAATGCCATCCTGCTACAAAACAACTTGTGTCATTCAATTTTTATGGAACTGAGCTGATACATTTTGGAGGCTCTACCTTCCTGTATATGAGAGTGAGATTTTAAGGCAAGAGGAGTCAATAACCAATAGTCCAGATAAGATGGTGGATTAAAAGGTAAATTAAGAGATGAATTAAAAGCTTCATGTTTGGGTCTTTTCTTAATGTGTTAATTTGTTGAGAGAGCATCTTAGACCACACATGACTGCCATCCTCTAACTTTAAAGCCAAGCCCTTCTGTTTCTGAATTTCTTGTGAGGGTGCAACAGGTAACAAGTGACCCTGTGTTGTACATCTCAGACTGCATGGTGCTTCAGAGGCCACATCATGCAGCTCACACGGGGGGCAGCAGGCTGGGGATGTGCTGGGGATCTGCTGAGGATTTGGGGGGATTCACCAACAACAATCAAAGAAGAATCCAAAGAGGAATTAGTGATCCATGACCACTCCACTTACAAATCTAAGTATCAGTACCTCAAAAGCAGAGCTGATTTTTGTGCTACAACCTCTCTATTCACCAAACAAGAGGAAAAAAGACATGGCAGAGTAAAATTAATAGGCATTGTATCAAAAGGGAGCATGTCAATTGTACTATTTGTCTTAAACTGGAAATGGCAAGTGTGACTTCTCAGTAAGAATCTTGTTAATTATGTGGAAATTAAACTGTTAGCTAAATACCCTAGTAGAAGGGTAGGAAATAGGGATCCTGTCTTGAACAGTGCTGTGCCTCAACACATTTAGCAGGGATTGAAAGGTAAATAGCTTCACAAAATAGCCACTGGTCAGTCATAAAGACATGATGGTCATAACAAATAAAATAATTTACTCTCCTTTTCTTCTTCAGCTATGCAGTAGCAGAATATTTTTAATTCTTTAAAAGATATATCAGAGTATAGCATTTTTCATATAACCAGCCATGTCAGTATTTGAAATTATATGTAAAATAGGTAAGTGGTGAGTAGAACTTTCTATGGCTTAAATAATTTATTTTGTTTTGTAATTACTTTCAGAGAAAAGATGTGATGAATGTCGCTGTTGCCCCTTGCTCTATGTTTTTGAAATGCATAAATGTGCTGAATGAGAAATGAAAGAGAAACTTCCACAACTGGAGTCCTCAAAAACTTCAATGACACATTGGTATCAGATGTACACATCTTTAAGCCACAATTCTGAAAAATTTCACAGAAATGCTTTAATTAGCAGGAATGTTTATGGTAACAGTGTACTGTAAGGAATAATTACTATACAGTAATAGAAATTACAGCACAAATCATTAGTACTGTCACTAAAAATGAGAAAAGTATCACTGTAATAGAGGGCACAAGATACATAATTAACTTAATACTCCAGGACAGCTAGCCAGCACAGCTGAAACTGTGAAAAAAATCCTCAGATACAAGAATTACTTTCAGAAATGATAGTGAAAGAATTATTATGAATTTTAAAAATTCTGAGAATGTTACATTCTTACGGTCAGTTTTTGAATACAGGTGAATTTATACCAGAGAAAAAATACCAGTTTCTCTTATTACAGCTTTTTAAAATCAACATTAAATAGTCACTTTACAAGACATAAGAATAAAACTTAATCCCTGCCCTTAGCATTACTCAGATCTGAGTTTTCTGTGCCTGAGTGGATCCTGTGCTCCAGAAACTGGATCTGTTATCCTGTTATCTGCAGACCCCACATCCCAACAGTCCAGGGATGCAAGCCAGAGACAAGATAACCACAAGAAAAAGCCCAAAGGTACAACATTGTTTTTGTGGTTGTTATTAACTGAAGTTACTAAAAACTATACATTTGAGCAACTGTAATGCTGCTGATAATTCAAGTGATGGGAACAGTAATATGCATGTCTGTCATTCACAGCGGTGGCATGGATCAGAGGTAGGGGATTTTGAGAGTTTAATTGAGCATGGAAAGGAAAATATGTCATCAAATGGCTCCAGCCAGGAAGCTTAATCAGAAACAAATCTGTGATTTACTCTGAATTATTCCCTTCCCTCCTGAAGCAGAGAAAAGATGCTCAATGCTTATGAGAACAATTGCTAATCACCGTGAAAATGTGAGCCAGGTCAAAAACTCTGATCATAACAACAAACAGCTCCTTGGAGCACACACAAAGCTGAGTTCATGTGGGGAGAAGAAGGAAGGGGAGGAGAATTTAAATCATTTCAGGAACAAATGGTTGAAAACAATACTCTGAGTAACCTAAACCTTTTTGATGGCTCTCAGAGAACTGGCCCTGTTTCAGGGGCAGGCATTCCTGTGTCTCTGGGACATCCCTGGCATCACAGCTATCTCAGAAATCCCTGCAGTTTGATCACAGCATTCTCTGCTTCTTCCTCAGTCCATGTAAACACACTGTGTCCTCTGTCTCCCTGCTGACAGGTGAGGGAACCTCAAGCCTTGGAGAGCACTTCCTTCATGAATTTCAGCAGAAAAAAGGCACCAGGTCAGCATGGGCTTGCTCAGGCTATTATGGAGATCTTGAAAATCAGCTGCTCAAAAGTGTAGACACTCCCTGACATTCTCTTTTGCTGGCTAGAGATCAGGACAACCTTCACAGCTACATAACATAATACTGTTGAACTTTTGTTTGCAGCCCTTGATTTGTAACCATTTTGATACATGAGATCAAACAAAACAATGTCTTCTTGAACTGCTTATATAAATATTTTTTAATCCCACACTAATTTCTGCTATATTTCCTAGACAAAACCTGAACATGCTGAGAAAGCAAATAATGGGATTGCATTTTTGTGACATTCATGTGTAGCCCTTTTGGGAAAAGCATTGTATATTATTTCTGATCTGGACTGGCAAACACAATCTCATGACATCACATTTAAAAATGGCTGTGATCCACCCACTGAGAATGCCAAAGAAAAGCTGGCTGATTTTTTTTTTTTTCCCAAGGAAGCTAACACAAAGATTACAAAGTGAAACAAATGTCTGAGGCTCATTGTCTACATGAAGAAAAGCCCAGTGTCAAAAGGAAATATGTTACTTAATATTTTCTTAGATCTCACTTTCAAAACTGTTTCAATTAGTGCATTTGGCATTTAGCTGAACAGATCAGATGGACATCCTGCTCACATTTCTCCTTTTCTTTGTCCCTTGCCTTTGTCTCCTTTCCTGTTGTTTTTTTTCCCAGACTTTTGTTTTATTTTATTTCTGTTTCTTTCCCCTCATTTTCTGTCTGCATTTTCTTTCTCAGACCATCACACAGGTCTTTCCATTCTCTTCCTATGCTGCATAGCTTTGCCTTCTTATGACTGATTTCTCATCCCTGAAGCTGTCTTACACACTTTGTCTGCCCCAGCTGACCTCCTTTTACTTCTCTGGTGCATTTTTCCCTTTTTCCTCAGCCCTCTTCCATCCCTGTTAACCTCCTCTAGAGTGGTACTGACACTTTTTGCAACCAAGGTTGTCTCTAAGCAGTGCAGTCATGGCTGTTGGCTCTCAGCTGACAGATTAACCTGTGAGTGAGCACAGAACGATTAAAGCAAAAAGACAGCAACAACAGAAATGCTCATTAATACTCAGGCCATCCCATCACTGAAAAAAAACCCAACCATTTAAATGAAAATTATCCATTTGTGCCCAAGGTGTCAGTGTTTCACATCTCTGTCCCTAAGCTATCAAGGGAATGTGGGGCTCTCCTTCCTTCCCTTCTTTGTCCACCTTGGGAGAAGACAAGTGCAGAGATGATACCTTCATTCTTCTAAGTCAGCAGTATGGTTTTATTTTTAAATATAGCCTCTGTGCAGAGCTAGCTGCTGCTTTCTGGTTGGTGCATTATATCTCCTGGTGCCCTTTCCCACTATAGTTTACCCCGCTGAAATTGCTTCCATCTCGCTAAAGGCTCTCAAAAACTTGTTCTGCGAAACGGACCACATTTGCTTGGTCTCAGTTTTGTCCTAATTATAAACCTGAATGCAGAGCGGTGACATGTTCTATTCCTCTTTTAGCCACACGCTTCCATAAATGCTGACAAGCCGGGAGCGGTGACAAACAGCTCCGTGGAAATCGCCGCTGTGCTTACAGCACAACCCCAGCAGATGGCAAAAGGAATCGCCTCCCTTCTGCAGCGGTTTGACAGGACTGGGAGAACGCAGACACCTCTTGTTCCTTTCCCCTCTCTTTCCGAAAAGCTGAGCAGGGCAGTGCCCGGTTAATGCCCCGCCGAGTGGTGCCAGCGCTGCTGGGGCACAGGCGGCTCTCGGCTTTGACTCCTCGGAAGCTCAAACACCGAATGCCGAGACACACACTACGTGCAGAGGGACCGTAAGGTGTGGGTGCCTTAAAAGCCGCCGATGTTTCCACGTTACCTCATTATGATTTAAAACAGGTCAGGGGCCCTTGTTCTGCCTGTTACCTCAGCGGAACGGGCGCTATGGAAATGAATTTGCATTTCACGTGCCTGAGCACAATCGCTGCCATTTATTCGCTCCCACGGCGGCAGCGTTATCAGCTCCGTGCCCGCCGCGGCGCTCCGTGCCCGGCCCGTCCGCCCGCTCCCTCTGCGCGGCTCGGGAAGCGCCGCATTCCCTGGGCACGGCCGCTCCCGGACGCCTTGACGGGCCTGGCGAGCGGCGCAGTCCCGAGGCAAGTCCCGGGGCACATCCCGGGCACCTTCCGAGCACATCCCGGGGCACATCCCGGGCACCTTCCGAGCACATCCCGGGGCGCATCCCGGGCACCTCCCGGGTCAGGCCGGGCGGCGGCGGCTCCGGCCGGGCCTGCGCGGGCGGCGGCGCGTGCGCGGCGCGGGGCGGTGCTGACGCCGGGGCGGTGCTGACGGAGCGCCCGGCGCGGCCCGGCCCGGCGCGGCCCCGAGGGCGATGGCGGCCGCGGGGGGCGGCCCGGGGGCGCCCGTGGAGACGCCGCCCGCCACCGCCGCGGGTGTCGCCGCCGCCGAGGCCGGCGCGGTATTGCAGCGGGAGCCGCTGTACAACTGGCAGGCCACCAAGGGCTCGCTGCGGGAGCGCTTCGCCTTCCTCTTCTCCAACGAGCTCCTCAGCGACGTGCACTTCGTGGTGGGCAAGGGCAGCGCCCGCGGCGGCGGCGGCGGCGGCGCGGCGCCCCCCGGGCCCGGGCAGCAGCGCATCCCCGCTCACCGGTTCGTGCTGGCGGCCGGCAGCGCCGTGTTCGACGCGATGTTCAACGGCGGCATGGCCACCACCTCGGCCGAGATCGAGCTGCCCGACGTGGAGCCCGCCGCCTTCCTGGCGCTCCTCAGGTCAGCGCGGGGCGGGGGCGGCCGCGCACGGACGGGGCTCCGCGGCCCCGCTTGGCCGCCGCTGCCTTTTCCTCGCTCCGCGGCCCCTCCCGGCTCCTGTTCCCTCAGAGCCCAGCCTGTCCCTACTGCCCGTCCCTGGAGGGGGATGCAGGGAAGGCGCGAAAATACCTTGTGGGATCCACGCAAGGTCACACCGCCCCTCCAACCTGTTTTGGTCCCCTCCTGCTCTTTACCCTGCACTGTTTTCCCGAGAGAAGTGCCCTAATTCCGTGGCAGCTGACTGTACGTTTAGGGAAGCACTCGGTGGGTGTCTGCTTGGGCTCTTTACTTTAACAAACCAGTGTTTTGGTTTGTTAAAGTAAAGTGATGGGAATTAGTGGGTCCCCTTGGTGTTGCCACTATCCAGCCATCTTCTAATAGTGGCTAAGAAGGGACAGAGGCTGTTGTACCAAGCTCTTCCTTTCACTTGACACTTACCTTGAAATTTGATACTTACTTTGAAGTCTTAGTCATCTTCCTGTTCGCTTTTCTTTGTCAGCAGTGATAATAAGTTGTTACATCTTTTTGCCATAATAACACCCATTGTAGTCATCCTTGGGCACAGAGGGAACATGCAGCGGAAGGCAGTAACCAGCTGATTTTCACTCCCAGGCCATCTGAGTGTGAGACTGGGAGTGCAGTGATAGCAGAAGAGATATAAAGTGTGTTAGTGATTTCTAATTTGGGCAGAGTAGGATCTGCTAGGTAGCATGTTCACAAAACTGATGAGTTTACCTACCATTTCTCTTTACTCAGTGTAGTGGCAAATAAAATTGATGGTGTTCATGGAAACAATTGCTAATAGTCTATTTGTGCCTTGGGCTGTGGTGTGGTAATACGACTAAACTGTATAACCTTAAGGTTTTTATCAGAGAAACCACTCTGCTAGGCAGAAAATATAAACCATAAAATATATAAAACAGTTCTCTGTAATGAACATTTGGGAAACAAGTAATATTATTACCTGGAAATAAATATGTAGTGTCTCAGAGTTTTTTGTAATGGGAAAAGTCTTGGCAAGACTTTGTTCTTTTGCTGAGGCCTAAGAGACAGGAACAATTAGGAGAGTCACCTGGTCCTTAGGTAGTCACAGGCACAGGAGATAAAGCAAGTGATGTGCACAAAAACCCCATGAGCAGCAATGTTTTTCTGTTGCTGTTAGCAAATGAAGTGGTTTTTGTGGATTTTTGTGCAGAGGAGCAAGAGGTAGTGGGAAGTGCCTTTCAAGCAAATTGCTTCTGAAGGTTAAAAGTAAATGACAGTGCACGAAAGGAAATGTATATATTCGTGTCTATATATGTGGGAAAAACACTGCACAGTAAAAAGGGGGTACAATAATGAAAATAGAAACACAGAAGCAGAGATTTCTAAGAGATTCCTAAGTAAAGATAAGAAGGATGGTATTTGAACACTGAAGAGTGAATGAAGAGATGTTGTCAGAAGCAAACAAAAGCACTTGTGTTGGTAGGGCTGCGTAATGGCCAGGGGAGCTGCGTCAGTGAGCCGACTGTGCTTGTGTCTTGTCTGAATGTCACCACACTGGTGGCCTGCTGAAACAGCTCAGGTTTGCTGCCTGTGCCAGCTCTTCAGGACATTCTCCCATGCTTTGTATATTTCTTTGAGTTTATATTGAAATAAATATACATTGCAATACCTTGTTAAAAGCATGTCTAGGGAGAACTTCTGTAATACATGCCCGTACTGGACTTTTTCCATGATGGAAACAACATGGGGTCTTTTCCTGGTGTTGACTGAAAGAGGCAGGAATAATACCTTGCACTGTTGGCCTCTTTTATCTACCATTAATAACCTGAGAGTAAAGAAAAATAGCATAAAATGTATGAGAGGCTTATATAGAGTAAATGATTGACTGGTCACTTGGAAAAATTTCTTTGTTCTTCCACTATGCACATACACTCCCCCAGCTTCCCATTCCCTCATCCTGGATGCCGATAAAATTAGGTTGTTTCTGTCTCAACGGGAAAGAGAGGAGAGAAGGAGAAGTGATTGTCAGTCCCACTGAGTTAAGTGGAGGAGGAGCAGAGGCGTAAACATAAGGCTGTGCTAGTTCAGGCGTGCCACAGAGGGGAGAGGTAACACAGACACAGCTCTTGGCACACAGGAGCAGGGGATTTGTGGAGGGAAGACACACCTAGGACTGCGCCCTGTTTCTGTGGAAGGTATAGCTCAAAGTGAAACACAAGCCAGATGAGCCCCTCTGGTGTGTCACTGCATTGGCTTCAGATTGGATTCACTTAAGGAATAAAACCAAAATCATGTCCAAAACCAACTCGGGATATGTTTGGGGTTTTTTTTTTTGGTTAGGTAAAATACATACTGTAGTTTTCATGGCAGTACTGCTTTTTTTACAGTCTGTTGATCAACTTTTATGTGATTTGGACTCTAAACTCCTATAAAGTAATACAACAAAAGTTATGCCATTTTTAACTGATTCTTTTAAATCTTAGAACCAAAATGGAAATGTACTGTTCTAGTGCTTTAATGAAGAGCTTGTCAATTTAGTATGTAAAAGTGTACCTCTGAAATATTTGTTTCTTAAAAGTAAATTTGTCAGCAGTTGTGATGAACAAGTCAGCCCATCGTTTTCAGCAACAGGTAATAATAGTTCATCACTTTCATAAATCAGTTCTAATTGAACTGATGAAACTTGACTATGAAATTTCTACTTAAAAAAATAAGTTAGCATTTAATTAAATTAATTATTCCTAAACATTGTTCAATTTAAATCCAGTTTAAAAAAATTAATCTAGAGCATCATTCACATCTCTAAAGTGATGTGCAGGCTGGCTGTTTGAGGAGGCTGGAGTCTTTTAATGGTAAATATGTATCTGTATTGTGGCAGCCTATTTAATGTTGAACACCATATTTATTTGTGTGCTAGCAACTACTGAGAATTAGAGTTTTCTTGGAATATAATATAAACATTGAAGAACTAAAGTTGAAACTTTAGTTCTGGGTTTGTATTACTTCAATTTCTCTACCTTGCAAGGAAGTTTTAGGAGTCTGTTATTTTCACAAGTTTCTCTTGTTAGATACAAACTGCTGATTGCTACATTTAAAAACCCTTCTAAACACACCTTCTGTCTCTGTGTGTCATTCATTTCCAGGATGTTCTGAACAACCAATATTAAGAAATATAAAGGAAAGACTTGGTTTTCATTTGGGAATTCTTGCATTTGCTAGTATGCCCTGGTTTATTATATTTAATTACTTATGTGTTTTGGGGATAAATGTATTTTTGTAAATCAGAGACTATTCTTGATTGTTATCTGAAAGGCTGATGAAATTTTGTTAAAATTATCTTAAATGTCACCTCTAAGAAATGTTGTTTTTAAAAAGACAACAACTGCTCAGGAAACAGGTTTTTTTCCTGGTATTGGTGGAGGCTCCTATCTTCTGGTTCACAGCTTGTGCTAAAATCTCAACCAACCCTCTTGCCTCAGGCAGTGAAGACAAGCCAGAGTGTGGCAGGAGTAGAAGTGTCAAGGTCACGTGCTAGAATGTACTCCCTTTCCTCTCTGGATACTACAGAGGGGTAGCTTTGACATAAGATGTTCTCACAATCTGAGTCCTTGACACTATTCCCTCATGGAGGGGAAGCCAGTGTGCACTGTCAGTAAATGAATTTCAGGAGTACAGCCATTGAGGGTTGTGCATTGATATTTTCCTGATGAACTGAGAGCATGCATTCGTAGGTTAAGTAATTCTGCAGCTCAGCTGTTGTTTACAGTTGGGGAGCTATGTATAACTAGTACAGCCAGATCAGTCCTAGGGAGTAATTCATACTTTAAACAAATGTATGCCATTAGGTTAACATAATAGTCTTTCTTGAACCTTTTAGCTTACCTTCTTTATTTATAAAGATGCTGGGAGGTCAGCTGTTGCACTGTTCACAGTACAAATTTTTGGGCTGTTTTCTAAATGCAAAGAGACTGTTGTGTTTGGCTGCCTCTCTAAAGATATGTTTTTATGCTCTGTATTTGTGTATTGATTTGTAGGTTTCTCTATTCAGATGAAGTTCAAATTGGTCCAGAAACAGTCATGACTACTTTATACACTGCTAAAAAGTATGCAGTCCCTGCCCTGGAAGCACATTGTGTGGATTTCCTAACAAAGCATCTCCGAGCAGATAATGCCTTTATGCTGCTTACTCAAGTAGGTAAATTTAAGCTTAGTTTTGATTTATTAGAAGAATAAATTCCCAACTGGAGGAAAATTACTAATTCTCCTTAATTATGTACTTCTTTGAGATTTTAAGTAGTCTTTAAGTTATAAACACAAAAGTGTTTATAACTTAGACAAATCAACTTATTTCAGTTTCTGTCTATACTAGAGGTAAAATGCTTGCTTTTTAAGATTGGCAGTTTGTCAGCTTTATGCTTAAGATGTATTTCTGTATCTTTCCAGGCTCGTTTGTTTGATGAACCTCAGCTTGCTAGTCTTTGTCTCGACACAATAGACAAAAGCACCATGGATGCCATAAGTGCAGAAGGCTTTACAGATATTGACATAGGTAAGTCACTCAATGTGTCCCTGAAATGACAGTGCCCCAGGATAGTTCCTTCCCCCATCTGAGTGTGCAGAGTCCCAAGCACTTCTTCCCTTCCTGGCCATCCACCCCTGCAGTGCTCTCCTTTGAGCTTCACTCCTGAGCTGGGCTCCACTGCACTGTGTCCCTCTTGGAGTAGTGGTGGTGTCCCAGGGCTCCCACTGTGGTGACACCACACTTCATTGAAGCCAAAGCTTTCACTTGCTGAGGGTTGTGCTTCATGCCTGAGGCATCCATAGCTGCTTTTCATGTGCAGCAGGAATCATGCTGTTCTGTTGCCTCATGGTATTTATCTATTCAGTTGCACAGATCAGGTACAATTAATTAAATCTGCTTTAAAAAATGAATACAGGAACTGCTAGTTTCTCTGTTTAATCTTCTATCAAAAGCTAGCAGTTGTAAATTTACTTACTCTATTTCATTGCTACTATACATATCTAAGGTTTTACTCCAATTCAGCTAGATTGTGGGGAAAATTCAGACTGAAGGAAGGTGTTTCACTGCATAAAGAAATTTTAAAGCCATTGTTAACTCATGTTCAGTAGGATTTGTACTCAGACTGAGTGATCTTTAGTCTTGGTAAGTCTCAATCTGTTTTGACTTTCCAATATGCTATTTTCTATAACTGCAAGCATGCCTTACTTAAATTCAAGGCAGATAAAAATTCCCAAAGACAGAAGATTCAGAATCTAGAAACCCATTTATTTTTTGACTTGTATTCGATGATAATTTGTGCATACCTGTTATTCAAAGAAGGCCAGGAGGAGTAATAAATACAGGATAAGTTGCTTTTTAAACATGTACCTTGCCTCAGATCTTGTGTTTCACCTTCAGACTTTGTGGATAGCAAATATGTCAGTGTTTAAGATGACTTTCATGTATCTTTAAACTGGTTTTTGTGAACCACTGCTGCTTGTGGCTATAGTTGATCCAGATGGGCAGGTGGCTGCCTAGATGAGAATATGGCACTGTCATCGTGAGTAACTTGGTTTTTTAGTGTCATCATGAGTAATCTGGTTTTTTAGTAGTGTGCATTCACTGTTTGGTCACTTTTTGATCTTGCCCTAGCAATGAAAATCCTTCAGGATACTTGTTATCTCTATAGAGATTAGTTACGCTCTCAGGAATTTAGAAGAAAACTCATATCCTGTCTTCATAGCAGGAAAATTAACTTTTAGTTTGACATCTATATGTCATTGAGAGATTATTTTTTATGTAAGATAAATTATGTGTAATATATATCACACATGATAATAAGACAAAGCTAATAGTCTTGTTATGAATGTTCTTAGTGTATAATTAGTATTTTAAGCCTACATAGTGTAGCACTGTTACTGGCTTGGATGAAAACTGATCTGAGGCTGCTAACATTTTTTTCTTTAGACACATTATGTGCAGTTCTAGAAAGGGACACTCTCAGTATTCGAGAAAGTAGGCTCTTTGGAGCTGTTGTTCGCTGGGCAGAAGCAGAATGTCAAAGACAACAACTGCCTGTGACATTCGGGAACAAACAAAAAGTCCTTGGAAGAGCTCTTTCCTTAATCCGTTTTCCGCTAATGACTATTGAAGAGTTTGCAGCAGGTGAGTTTTGGAGTTCTTTGTCTTACTGTTAGACCATCTCTCAGTGCTGTTTTACTGTGTTTAGATGCTTAACACTCAGTTCTGTTATTAATATTGTACTAATAACAGTTGCAATGCACAAATGAAAGCAAAACCTTCTCCAGATTATGCTCTGGCCATTGGAAAATATTATTGTTGTCTTCAGTTTGTGAATATATATGGTTTAAATGCAACAGCTGGAGTAATCCTTCAGGTCATCTTAGAAATTTTATGTTTCCACAGGCCCTGCTCAGTCTGGAATCTTGTCGGATCGGGAAGTAGTAAATCTCTTTCTGCACTTTACTGTCAATCCCAAACCTAAAGTAGATTATATTGACCGACCAAGGTGTTGCCTTAGAGGAAAAGAATGCAGCATTAACAGGTTCCAGCAGGTGGAGAGTCGCTGGGGCTACAGTGGAACGAGCGACCGGATCAGGTGGGGCTTCAGAAATTGTGAAGGAGAGACAGAAATGGGTGGGGAGAAAGGGAACATGTCATTCAACTTTGACTTTTTGGTATAAGATACAGTAGCAAACATGCTGGCTGTGTTGCACACATTTGATCTTTTCCGTTTTTTTAGCTATTACACACATTTGATCTTTTCCATTTTTTTAGCTATTACACACATGAGATAAAAACAAGAATGAGGTTCGGGAGGATTGGGTGCATTCTAGAATGATTGGGTGTTATCTGTATATTTCTTTTTGAAATACCAGGTCTTGGTCTGTTTTCATTTTGGAGATACAGAAAAGAATCTGGTTATGCTTTGTTTATTTATACTGAATATCTTGAGGAATTAGCAAAGCTTTAACCTGTAAAGCTGGCAAAGCATTTTTCTTGGTACTGAAATCTAAACAAAAAATGCTATTTTAAAAAAATGCAATGCCATTCTCAGTTCACTTTCCTACTCTTCAGTGGCAGTCTTTTTCCTACTTGAAATAAGGTAACACACTCACCAGAGTTGTTTGAATTCCTTTCTTGTGTCTTACCAGGTTCACAGTTAACAGAAGAATTTCCATAGTGGGATTTGGATTATATGGATCCATTCATGGACCCACAGACTATCAAGTTAATATACAGGTACAGTATATTACATTTAAATAGGCTTGTACACTTGTAAGAACTTACAAAAGGAAGCTACACTTGTAGCACTTGCAGAAGCTTTGGTCTATATTTGGGAGGGAGCAATTGATTGGCCAGGAGTCTAAGCTGTGTTTTGTCACAAGTGGGCATAAGTGGGTGACTAGGCAAAAGAAAACTATGGAACTCTGCTCCCTTTCTCCTGTATTCACCTATCCTCCAATCATTTTCAGTGTAGGTGTTTCCCAACATCCACTTTTTTTCTCTTTTCTCAAGCCTTTCCTAATAGGAAACATGTACTGATATTGTACTTGGGTATGTTATGTTCTTCAGTAGCCTGTGTGCTTCTTATAAAGATTTGATTTTTGTAATTGTTCCTTTTAGTTTCTTTTCAACAAGCTTCCTCATTTTTCTCTTTTTGAAGTTTAGCACAGCTGTGGGGGATTTGCTTTTGTTGTTCATGTGGGAGTGTTGACTCTCAGTATATTATGGACACTGTTACATAGTGTTTCCATTATGAATCTGATCCTGCTCATCACTCAGTACCAAATCAAGGGTTGCGTTTCTTCCTGCTGAGCAATTGGTTAGCAGGCTCATGAAGTGGCCAGTGACAGCATCTAAAAATGTCCCCCTGCTTCGTGTCCTGATGTGACCCTTGCCTGGTCCCAGCAGGCAATTGAAGACACCACTAAAATCATATTTCCTGCTCTTGTAGCCTGTTAGATCCCTTAGCATGTTGTGGTCAGGATTGTCTTCTAGTAGTATGGATCCAGCACTATATTTTTTTTACCTTTTTGGGTGTGGAATTTCAGTCTATTTGAATTATGAATTATTTTCCTTGTAGAGATTAGTTTTGTTTAGATTCTAAGCTTTTTAACAAGATATTGGGATTCTCTGACTGGCACAGTTTTACCCTGTGCTGTGTATTTCATAACCTGGTACTATCATGTCACATTGATTTATTAGGTGCATGAGAAATTTTGTGATATAAAGTCTGTGACTTGATATAGGGGCAGAAATTCTATTGTCCCTATCTTTCTAGACTTCCAGCATGTGTTGGAATTTCTGTTTCAGTTCATTAATGGACATTTGGTTTTAATGAAAATTTGTCTTCTGCTTCCTCTTTGATGAGTATTATTATCTGACTAGTCTGTACTTAAGGATGGGGATTTTGTGTGTCTCCTAAGGAAAAAATGTTTTGCCTTTCTTCTTAATGATGTTCCAAACAGAATGTATCTGGAATGAGGTTTTGAAGGAATTTGGCTTTTCTACATTCCTCACTTTAAAAACTCACTTGCAAATTCCTCTGTTTGAAGTATCTTCATTTGGTTTTGCCAAACTATACATCCATGTAAATGAGTAGCATAGTACACTAGACAGGATCTTTAGAACAAAAGAGTTGATCTCAGGAACCTAGCAGCTATACTAAACATACCTGGGGATTTTTACTGCACATAAACCCTCTTTGAACCTCTCAGCTGAATTCTTGTTAGCAGATGAAAGCATTCGGTGTGTTCCCTCAGGATGTTTGCTGGATTTATCTAATCTGAAAAGAATATGCAAACCAATGCCTATTAAGTGGGGATGATTGGAAGATTCACTTGAAAAAGATCATGCCAATTCAAACTGAAAGGCTAAATAAACCTTCATATTAAGGCCATCCATCTTATTTAGGTTCTCTTTACCCAGGAAGTATCCCTAATAACTGATGAATCTGAAACTTTCTTGTCACAATCTTTTAAGACAGTTATTTAAATCTTGTGCCTCTAGCTTTCTTCTTGGCTCTTCATCAGTACTCACAGAGCTTCAGAGAGTTAGACATTTAAAACTTGCATAAAATAATGATAATGTATACTGCAAATACATCTGTTATGTGAAAAGGGCTTAAGTCTTTAGCATTATAATTGTTCATATTTCTGTTGATTGTGGGTGGGGAAAAGATGAGTACACTTTGCCTAGAATCAAGCTTCATCTCATGCATGGCTAATACTAAAAGTTACATGGCAAGTTAATAAGAAACTGTTAAAACTGATAGGATTCTTCTCAGTGCAGTAATCACAAGAAGTGCTCTGCTCTAAAGCTCTGATATCCAACTTCTGCAAGCGGTGTTGGGCAGCATGGATCAGGATTGCAATTCAAAATGGCAAGGAGTCTGCTATTACTACACTGGAACTAGTGATTCTTACTCGCCACTGAAATTGAAGGCAAAATAAATATTGTGTGATCTGAGTGATCCGAGTAGAATATTTATACTGAATCAAGATTAGAAATAAATTATATAAAACATAACAGCACAAGTTTCTGTTTCTTTTATGAAGGTGTCATTGACTACTGACATTATCTGTAAAAACTTGTTTTCTAAACTAGCCACAGGCAGCAAATGAGATTCCCTCATGTGGGCCGTGAAGGTGTACAGAGATCAGCAAACCTAAGCACAGAATTAGATGTTGTATATGAAGGTCAGGAGCTGAAGGTGTGAGAGCTGTTCTCCATCTCCCAAGCACAGAGTTTCACCTGGCTGGAGCAGTGCCCAGAGCCCAGTGTAAAACTCGCGAGCTGCTGCGTCAGCTCCAGTGCTATCAGGAAATCACAGCTCCTTTCAGCTGAGATTGCACTGTCCTTGCAGTTAGGCTGGGTGGGGTAGGCAAGTGTTTGCTTGTAACCTTCTCATGTGCATACAATCAGAACCCTTCTCATGCCATAAAGCTACATAAAGCTACAATGTTCATGTTTTTGCCCAGATAATCGATTATGAGAAGAATCAGACCCTGGGACAGAACGACACTGGATTTAGCTGTGATGGAACAGCCAGTACCTTCAGAGTTATGTTCAAGGAGCCCATAGAGATCCTGCCCACGGTTTGCTACACAGCTTGTGCAACCTTGAAAGTAAGAATGTTTAACAAGACAGAAGAAAGTGTTACTTTGATGCAAGAGTTATTCTTTTATCGGTCTTCTGATGGGAAAGTGTCTTCTAAATCTTGAATTTATTTTAACTTTAGGGCTAAAGAAGGACATAGTTAGAACTCTACTTTAATTTGTAAGACTGTTATATATGTTCTGGGCCACAGCATGGAATTCATAACTGGATCCTTTGTGCCTTCCCACTTTCTTGTTTGATGTAGGAGTTAGAATAGTTCTAATGGAAGTCACTAGTTCTTTGTGGGAAAAAAAGCACTGTCTAGAAAATGTAATCTGGCAGCTCTCTATCAAAATTTAAGTTTGTTTTCTTTTATCAAGGATATTCTAACTACTAGCTAAATTCAAGAAAACAGCCTTTTTTTCCATCTCTTTTTATATACTGGTGCTGAAATAATAGGCAAGAATTACTTGTTCTCAGAAAGTCTCCTCTTAGAGGAGGTCTCTAAGAGGAGAGAAAATCTCCTCTTTGACAAATTTATTTCTCAAAAATATTTTAATATTCTTCTAAATATTATTCCCTATACAGAAATCAGAGTTCGGTGGGTTGGAAAAAATACTGCACATAAAAAGCAGCTAAATCAGGAAACTAAGTAAGAATACAGACAACCTGTGTGATAAGGAGAAATACTAGAAAGTATTCATTACTAGTTGGATAAAATCAACTTATTTAAGTCTTCTGTCAGAGAAATATGTTTTTGTTATTTAGACATAGGCCCTTGCTTCTGTTGCTTGTGATTTTGTATATCATTTATATGATGTGTGTACAGAAGTTTTATACTACTAAAATAGCCCAAGTCAGTTGTGTTTGACCATCAGCAGTTTTTGGGTCTTGCCCACTTCCATTCTGTTGCTAATCTCTTGTGATGCTTTTCAGGGTCCTGATTCCCACTATGGAACAAAAGGTTTGAAGAAAGTGATCCACGAATCTCCTACTGCTAGCAAAACATGCTTTGTCTTTTATAGTTCACCAGGTAACAACAATGGTACATCAATAGAAGATGGACAGATACCAGAAATAATATTTTATACTTAGTTTCACATGATGATCTGGAATGTGTTGGTGTCTCAGTGGACTTCAGCTCACTATTGGCAGCAGTTAAAAAATTCTGTTAAATTACTTTAATGTGTAAAAAAACCCTAATTTGTTTGAGGGCATACCAGAAAAGCTATTTTTTTTCCACATCGTTATTGGTAGATTGTAATTTCGTTTTTCCTCTTAATGAAATGTTAATGGAATTAGTACTCTGTATATTGAAGTTTGTTTTAAGTAGTATCTTGTGGTTAATTACTTTGTGTTTTCACCCCTTTGTTTCTCATGTAGTAAAATTCATTTCTTGAACTGGAAAATCCTTGCTTGTTATGAACAACTTGTGTATGTTTTCTCCAATCTGTCCTTAAAAGACAGTAAAGCTGCTGCTGTAGTCCCATCTTGCACTTCTTTCCAAAATGACCTTGGATTGACCCTATGGACATGGATTGCTACTGTATTTTTTTGAAGTACGTCAGCAAAGCTGCATTCATATTGCCATCATCTTGACTTTTTCCAAGAGCCATGGAGAATTAATGGACTTTGCACTGCAGAGAATATCTGCAGCAGCACTGAAGAAATAAATATTAAGTCAAATTCAGCAAGAAACAGATCTTTCCCGAATCTCTCTTAATTCAGAAGGGCTGTTTTGGAATATAGAACTGGTTATGCAAATAGCCACTGTGTATATACATATGTGCCTATAAAAGATGTATAATGTGAAAATGAGAATACGAGACTTGTAATGATATTATTTTATCATTGGATATTCTAGTACTAAAAAAATGAGTATAAACCTAAGGATTATTGGTGTCCAAGGAGTTTTACAGATTGCATACAATATTTTGATGCAGTTGCTGTATGTACATAGTATTCAGTGCTTTGCAGTATGTACCATGTAGTAACAGAACGGCTTGGTGTACAAAGACCTGTACCCTCTCCCACGTTATACTAAAATTTAAGAATGCAGGAGAAAAAAATAAGAAAATTTCCTTTCTTAAGGGGGAAAAGGGGGAAGTCACGCAGGTTTGGGGTGTCCAAAGGCTGTGTATAGAACAAGTGCCTGTCATACGTCCAGCTCTGTGCACCTTCCGCCAGCGTTCCCGGGCGCGGCGCTGTTCCGAGAGAGGGGCCGGGCCGTGCGGGAGAGACAGGGGGAGGCTGTGCCGGCCGAGCCGCTGCGGGCACACGGCCGGCCCGGCCGGGCTCAGCCACTGCGGGCACACAGCCCGGCAGTGCCGGAGGAGCCGCAGCGGGCACACGGCCGGCCCGGCCGGGCTCAGCCACTGCGGGCACAAAGCGCGGCTGTCCCGCAGGAGCCGCTGCGGGCACAAGGCCGGCCCGGCCGGGCCGTGCGGAGCGGAGCGCGCAGGCGCCTCGGGGCGGGCCCGGCGCGGTTGCCGGAAGGGCCGCCCTGGCCATGCCGAGCCTCGCTGGGTTCCTGCGGGTGCGGGCGGCGCCGGTGCGAAGCGGCGGGGCCATGCCCGGGAAGGTGCGGGCAGCGCCAGGAGAGGGAAGGGGGGCAGGGGCGGGTGGTGCCCGCGGTGACCGCGCCTGTTCCTCTGTTTCAGGGAAAAGCAGCCGCCAAAGGCCCCGCGGAGCCGGGCGCCGCCGCGGGACCGGTGGTGGCGGCGGGCGGCGGCTCCGTGAGGGTGGCGGTGCGCGCCAAGCCCGGCGCCCGCTGCAGCGCCGTCACAGGTGGGTCTGCGGGCCGGGGCACCGGGCGCTGCATCGCTGCACCCTGAGGAACAGGGGCGGAGGGAGGGAACGAGCAAAATCACCCGGAAACTGAAGCGAGCAGTTCGGCTCTGCCCCCCGTACGGCGCTGGGGGGCGCGGTCAGCGCGGGGTAAATCCTGATCCTGAGTCCTTCCGTTTGACATCTGTGGTTTCGTGCAGGTTGTTTGCATCTCAAGGGTCTGTGCGGTTTTATTAGAGCCGTAAAATTTGGATTTAATAAAACATGTTCTCCCTCTACAGCCCTGAGCTTGCTCCTGCGCGCACTGGGAGTGCTTTCACATCCCCCGTGTGTACGGCGCCCACGGGCTGTGGCAGCGTCCAGGCCCCTTGGGAATTTACCGGGAATTTACTGACAGCATTACTCTCTGTGCAGACTGATTGAACAAGCGGCTTTAGGGGGGGAGGTGGGGGCTAACCTGACCTGAGTCGTGTTACATGGTGCCAAGCAGGACAACACCTGCGTGAGAATGGGCAGTTGAGGGGTCCTCAGAGTGGTTCCCCCATTGGGAGAAGGCTGGGAACTGATGACTGCACCCTGCTACAGCATGACGCCTTCACTGCTTGTATTGTCAGGAGTTTATATTTTATTGTACTGGCTGACAATCAAAGGAATTAGTGAAATGTGAAAATGCCTCACCTGCTAATCTATACATTTACTCGGTTTTAAATCAAAATGCTTTTGAAAGCATAAACATTCATTATTAGGAAACTATGACATGATGTTTTGAATATTTTGAGCATAAAATCCTCCACCAACTATTTGCTCTAGATGTGACGGCTGAGGCAGTAGGTGTAGCTATTGCTGCACCTCCGTCGGAAGGGGAGGCAAATGCAGAGCTGTGTCGTTACCTCGCTAAGGTGCTTGAAGTGAAGAAGAGTGATGTTGCTTTAGAGAAGGTACTTTCTTTTTTTCCTTTCAGTTTTGCCCTACTTCTGTTGAAATTCAAGATTTTGAAATGTACACATTGAGTACAGGGAGCTACTCCAAGCTCAGTCTGAAATACACTTTTAAAAAGTTTAGTTGAGTTAATGGAATGATTCATTGAGAACAAACTTAGTCTAGGGAGAACTATGGCTGAACTTGACATCTTTTAATCAGAAGGGTTGTCATAATGTTTTGCTAATCTCTGTAGTTCATGTTTTCTGTGTTCTTCAAGATTCTCTTGTTTTCATGTCAAATGAGTTCACAGAATTTGTGTTCTGCAGAGAATGTGCACTTTATAATAACTTTTCATTTTTTAAAAAATAATTTATGTATTTGAATCAAAAGATTCTGACATTTAACTGTCACTCATGAGCAAGACCGTATGTAAGCACTTGGGTTGTAGCTGGGCCTCAAGAGTTTCTCTGTATTAGAATTTATGTGTCTTGACTTTGGTGAGTGGAAACTCTTTGTTTTATTCATCGCACTGAATAAATAATTTGTTTTATTAATTCATTGTACTTGAAGTCAGTCTTTCCAGCCATTTTCATTTATAGTTTATAAGCACAAGAGTACAATGAAAAATGGTGCTTTTTATTTTTATCTGTTGGTTGAATGGAGTAGTTATAGAAGTCTTTTAAAGACTAATAGTAAAGGATAACATGACTGAGGAAATGTGAAAAGGTGAAGACAAAAAGTTGTGAGTCTTGTTTTTCCTGAATCATGGGCAAACTGCTTCATTTGTTCATCAGCATTTTATAAATTGCACTGTCTTCTTACCTTAAAGGGTGATTTCTCTGAAAGACAGGTTTTTTGTGTGTTTGTCCAAACCAGGGGGGTAAATCACGTGACAAAGTGGTGAAGATTTCGGTATCAGCGACACCAGATGAGATTTTAGAAAAACTGAAAAAAGAAGCTTCCAGTTGACCTAAAAGAAGAGAAGTAAATAGGAAAAACCATCTTGGTACACGGACTGATATTCTTTCTTACTTAATGCAGTGCTGTTGGGAGTGTGGGTAATGACTACAGGAAGATACTTCTTTCCCCTCCCCTTGTTAATAGAGGTGCTGTACAGTTAAAGTTTTTCTGTAGGTTTGGTTAGAAAACTGAGACTCTCTCTGCTTCTGTCACTACAGACTTCCTTCTGCTCTGGATGGTTTCCTGTGGGTAAGATTTGTCCTCTTTCCTGGTCTCTAAACAAATGGTTTAGGAAATTTTTTTTTTAGTGGAGCAAATGTTGGTTAATGAAGTAAGGGGTTTGGAGTGACAGCCTTTCATGTGGAAAAGGGTACAAAAGGACAAACCTGGATGGCAGAGACATGAAAGAGACTGTTCTCTCTGATATCTCACAGCAGGTGCAGCTTTTCACTGTGGGCATTTACAGATATCTAAAATAAATGTCTTTTGAAGCCAGTGTGCTGTTGTTGATCACACAGACAAACTGAAAGTAGAATCTCCTGAGCAAATGAAAGAAAACCAGAAGTTTTCAGTATGAAAAACCAGCACAGGACACGGTCATTGCACATGTGGGGGCACTTTGTAATAGTCTGTAAATAGTTTCCTTAAAAGTAGAGATACGGTCATATATATCTTTGCCAATTGTATGTCACCTGTAGTGACTGTTTTTAATAAAAGGGGCAAAATGTATAATCAAGCTTTGGTTTGTGTTTATATTTTTAACAAAGAAAAGAGTTGTTTCCTAGAAACATCTTCATAGAATGCTACTTTGAAACTGCCTTTTTTGTAATCTTTCCTTGGTCTAAAAATGAGTAGTAGTGCAACCCCTAGAGAACAGAGCTGAGTCATTTGTAGAACAGGACAAAACAAGAAGTCTGAAACAAAATGGGCAACTGTACTCCAGTTTCAAGGCTGATGAGAAAAAGGCTGAACTTCTCTATTTATCATGCTTCAGAGGAAGATTCAGGGAACTCTTTCAGTGTCCTGTTATTCTAAATATTGCAACAGTTGCTTTTGGAGTTAGAGAACTGCTGTTTTTCAGGATGGCAGTTCCTTCAAGGTGACTAATTTTAAAGATGTAATGAAAAATGTTACTTTCTGGAGAAATAAGTCTAAATTCTGAATTCTCTTTGTTTAATGGTTTACACTTGAGCCCCTTATTTTCTCAGGCATTTGGGCAGCCATACATTCCCTCAGTCCTCTTTCCTTACATACCTTTTCAGTCTGCACAGGCTGATTTTATTTTACTGTTCCATCAGTTTTGGTTCACCCCTCTGTGCTGCTAGATCTGCTCTTGCCCAGCAGAGGGGTGCCATGTCTTGCAGAAAAATTTAGGCCAAGCAAAGCAAGATGAAAAGTTAGTGGTTTGTTGTTGGGGGTTTTTCCTTTTATTTTCTAAACTTCTTATGATAAGCAGAAAACAGCAATAAAAAGACTGAGGAATTCTGTATTTATAAATTTCATTTGGAATTGGATGCTGCAACAGCCATTATATATTTTTTTTTAAAGCTTACATACTCTGTTGAAATAATGTATTTCATTACACTTCCCTGTGACTTCAGACACAGGCTGAGGGAGGAGCTGTGTGGACTGATACAGTCTCTGAAGCACATTGATCTTCAGTGATGATTACCTGAAATAGCCAATTTACTTTTTCAGTGCCTTGCCTGTCTTGTCAGCATATTCTGCCTAGGCTTTGCTGGCTTCTGCTTGGCTTCTTCACCTTTCCTAAACACCTTCTGCTGCCATTCTGCATCTGTTCTTCCTAAACAATGAAAGTAACTTGAATTCCTGATAGTGTGGCAAATAAAGCCTTTACATGCTAGGAATGTGCAATTTATGTAATATGAGTAACCAAAATTATTTTGGAATGGTTGTATAAGTAACACTGGGGTGTTGCCATATAGAATCATGTCTGACAGCCTCTTCTGTCTGTGGTTTTTGGGCTGTACATCCCTATATCAATTGAATCCCTAATACCTTGGTTGTGGATTTAAGTAACCTGGGAGGGTGGAACTGCTGGTCCATTGCTGTAGGTACCCAGTTTGTGGTGGCTGGGAGTGGGGCTGGCCCAGCCTCATCCCCGTGGGCACAGCTGTGAGCAGCACTGACAGCAAGGAGCCATGGAGTGCCCAGGGGCACTGAGCAACCACACAGGGCACAGAGGGCACACAGGGGCCGTGCATCAACAGGAGGGGATGAAAGGTTGGGCTGAAGAACAGGAGCAGACACTTGAAGCCTTCTGAAGGGGAATGATGGTACTCTGCATGGGCAGGTGCTTGAAGCCTTCTGGAGTGGTAAGGTGTTACTCTGCATGGGTTGAAGCCTTCTGAAATTGTGTGATGATGCTCTGTGTATTGTGGCTGTCTCAACTGCTACACATTGTATATCCAGAGAGGTAGAGAAGAGCTAAGAAACTTGTGTTACCAAACAATGCCACAACTGTGATTTAGCCCTAGCTCCTGCAAGTCTTGCATTGAAATCCTAACCTGTCAACTGTCTCCTCATGAATGCATCTTTCATGAAAATATCTTTCATTCTATTGAAAAAATTGTGGTAGCAAGCATCCCTTACTCCAGCAGAGCATGTTTTCATAGAGCAGAGCTTTGTGGTATTGTAAGAAGCTCTTTCCAGAAATTTCAGGACACTTTACATATCCCTGCTCAAAATAAATTCTTATTCCTGGACCAATTTAAAAACATTGTCCCAGTTGCTACATAACTTTTACCTGTTGCTACCTGCTTTTTCCATGTGCATTAAGCTACATGATTACTCAACTATTGAAATCAAGCACTGTCTTCTTTCTCTAATGCATGGTCTGACCAATTTCAGTAAAATCCATCTAATGGTGATTTAATATCTGACTGCTTCCAGACCTGAGCAGTCAGTGCAATTTTGAAGTAAAATTATGTAATTTAAACATTAGCAAAATAGAAGTTATCTGAATAAATTGTGTGCCAGTCTTATGGCATAGAAGGATCTTAGTCTTTCATCCACTCAGTTATATTTATTTTCTAAAATCCAGCTTTGAAAGTTGGTTTCATTGTAGTAGTGTAATATGCTAATTAAGGATATTTAATTAATACCCTCTGAAACTGTCTCTTTGCTCTTTTTCTTTCAATCCACTCCATTTATCATCTTCAGGGCTTTCCTATCTCCCCTTTTAGTCCCAAGTGTTTCTAAATCCTCATTTCTTCAGGTATCATCAGTCTAAATAATCCTGGATAATTGACAACTTTGTCAATAACTGGCAGCAGCAATTTAGCAGAAAGCACAGTTTAATATCTTCCAGCTTCCAGGAAGATAAATACACCTGATTTTCCTGCTCAGTACTTCACATCTCATTCTTGTTTCCCCTCTCATAGTGTTTATTTGCATGTGTAAAACTTGAACCAGCTGAGTTTTTGAAATTGTTTCTGCATTACTTCTACCTACTGTATTCCCCTCCTAATGTTTCAGTCTGTCTTGGGAGGATGATTCATTGCCATACTGATGGGTTTAAAAATGGGCTCCCGTCTCCTTTGGGGACCACAATGCTTTATCCTCCTGTAAAAGCTGTCCTGGTTGTTACTCTGGGAAGGGGCTGTGCTTGAGGCAAAGTGCTCTTAAAACAACTGTGGCGCAGTAAAAAAGCTGCTGAAAAAATTAAATGCTTGCCTGAAAGGAGTCTGATACCTCTCTGAGTTATTGGGACTTTGTTACTTCCTGATGCCTTTTACATTGGCTTCTCAAGTAATTGTAACTGAGCTGTGATAAATTTTCTTTCATCTATAAATAGTGCATTTATTTGTTTTTCAAGAGCTAGGGAAGTTAGAGTGATGAAGTATCCAGTGTGCCATCTCTTACTACTGCCTGAGGATAAGTTTTTGGAATATTGTTTAAATAATATTCTGAGTTTCCAAATCTGAAATATGGCAGGTGAAAAGTGAAATTTATTGAGTATGAGTTCAGCAGCTGGTCACTATAGAAACGTGCCATAAAGAGAGCAGTTAGCCATGGACCCAAGGAAAGAGGAACAAACAGCAGAGGGTCAAAGCCTCATTTCGTGCTGCTCACATAAAGCAGTTGTCTGCCTTAAGAGAACAACCAGAGTTACAAACTATAATTCCGGGGCGATTGTCATTAAGTTGGTTTTTTCCTAATGCCTTGTAGGTGTGCAGTGCATGTGGGAAGGGCTGCAGCAATGCTGTTCCTTTGGACAGCTTTTTGTTGCAGTAATGCTTAGCAAACCACAGGGCACTGAGGTATAATTTATAACAAATTTCAAAGCCCTCAACATGTGTTAGGACATACTTTGTGCCCAGCTGTCTGACAGGGGCATTACCAAGTTGAATTTTATAAAACAAGCTATTTGTGTGGAAGCTTTTTTTTTTTCACCAGGGCTACTTTCCATAGCTTGTCTTAAAATCTGTGAAGTTTTTTGCTTCCCTTCTGATGTTCAGAAGGGGTGTGGGGTTACTTCTGATGGAGGTATGAGCACACAGGGTCAGCCCCAGCAGCTGCTTTCCTGCCACATCTGGGTGCTCTTGCAGCCTCTCACCTTCAGTTCTGCTGCTGCTGTTGCAGGGAAGTGCCCTCCAGCAGGACCAGGCTCTCAGGGGTTGTTTCTGCTCTCTGTTTGTCACATCAGCATTGTTGCTGATGCTTATCTCCTGAGATGCCACCACGTTTCTTTTTCTGTTTTTTGGGATGCATTCATTGAGGAAGGAGGGAAAAGACCTTGTGATACAATCTTTGCAATCAGAGGGCAAACCTGTCGCTTCCAGTGAAGCCTTGTGGCAGGCATTTGCCAGTGAGATGTCTCCTTTTGTCTCCAGTAAATCAGACAGCAATCAGCAAGCATGTATGTGAGGTCATGTTCCTGCTATGAGGAAAGATTGCTGGTAGCTACTAAGATACACTTCTGAACAGGCAATTTTCTTCAGTTTCTTAAGTGCCTTTTTACAATGGAAGTGCAAACTGTTACTAATAAACCTGATAGGTTTATGGGTTTTGAGGAGATTTTTCCTTTTTGTTCGAAAAACCTGATTATGCTCATCACTGACTGAATATAAATGCTAATAATAGAGGGAACCAGCCAGGCAAATTGCACTTGGCTAATTTTACTTAATGAGAATGTCTGATTCTGTTCAGTCACTTCCTCACTGAGTTCAGGTTCAGCTGCTAAAGCAGACCCAGGAGCTTTTTGTTAAATATTTTTAAAGGATGATCAGCTTATAATGATGTTCTCAAAGTCTATGACTTCTGTTTGCCATGACATATCATCTGGAATAAATTTTTTCCTTTATTTAATACCATGCCAGACAATATTTCTGGCAGAAGATGAATGTGAAAATCGAACATCTGAAAACATTAATTTGAAAATAGCTGTAGTTAAATTGTAGGATGTGAGACAAGGCCTATCTTTCAGTAGACAAGTACCTGTGTATGTAAAAGCAGAGAAAGTGTAAGATCACTACTAATTAAACACTACTCTAGAAATCCTAAATACACAAAAACAAGTAAAGTGACCCTGTCAGAGGAGGTGTTGATATACATTTTATGCACTTAAAGACAAAAATAATGTGCAATACCAGAGCTTGCCATAAGCTGTTCTGCCAGATTTATGGGGCCACCTTTGCAAATCTGAATTTGAAAGGTGTTTTTCACTGCTCTTGCTGTAAGGTAGGCCTCCACAGGAAACTGACAGAAAACCTTTGGTTTCTCAGCTGCTTATAATTCTTGCTCACTTCAGTGAACCAACTTGGTCTTTTCACCTGGGGAAGAATTTAGTGAAGTGCTCCAGGTTTTACACACTTGGACTTCCAAACTTGAGCAAATCCTGTTAGCTCATTTTCAGGACTTAGAGATTTTCAGGCTGGGTTTTAGGCTTTGCCCTGTGATTATCCAATATTACTTTGATCAGACCATCTGAAGAAACAGACCTTATTTGTTTTACTCCTGGGTTTATGTAATGGGTTAATGGCTCAAAACAAAAAAAAGGAAAATGAAACATGATGGGAAGGGATGGAATAATTTTGTTGAAGGGTAATTTATTGGACTAGGAGCAATACTTGGCCTATAGACTTTGCTGGCTTGTCCTGCTTGTCCTTCTAAACTCTGCTGGGAAAGAAGATACACAGAATAGAGGGTGTGATAGACTCTTGATGTTTTATAGCACCTCCTCTGCTGTTTAGCACTCAAGTCAGAATGGGGGAAAAAACCTGTCATGTTTTCAAAGACTGTAAATCTAATAATTTGCAATATAAATGTCACAGTTATTTCTTGCTGGCAATCTGTGAATCTAGGTGGTAAAAGGATATTACCTATGGCCCTCTTAGTGTGACTCCTGAGTCCTGCCAATCTGAAATTTTCAAACAAGAAAGATTCATCTTCTGAAATGATAGGTTCATGTGAGGGCCATTGATGTGAAATATAAAAAGAGTATCTATTGACGCGTTTGTTTTGAGAGTTGTGTGGGTTAAAAATTCAGATGAAAAAGTTGATCAGCTACTCGTAAGTAGTTCATCTATTCTGCCTTCCCATCTTAGGTAAGCTGATTCTACAAAGACAGCTGCATCTTGCCAATAATTTTTTGTGTTGGTGGCTGAGCTATTACCCCTTGCAGCAAGGGAGGAATAACACTTTGTAATTGCTGTGAGAGGCTGGCACATCTCCTTGACACCAGGGTCGGCCAACTGCAGCTCCCAGCTCGTCTCATCTACAGAGCTTTGTCCAAAGTGTTGTGAGATCTCCCCCAGGTTCAGCTGACACTGAGGTGGGAGCCCTGGGAGCTCAGCCTCCAGCCTTTTGCACCTGGAGGAGCTGCTGCCAGAAATGCTCAGTCAGGTTAGTGGATATGGTGAACTGGCTCTGCAGGGGAAGAGAACTCTGAAAAAATGTTTCAAAATATGAGACATGCTCTCCTGTGTCAGAAAAGAAAGTATAAAGACATTAATTAAATTTTAACTTGGATAAATTCATGCCCATCATTGGGACCTTTCATCTCTGAAGTTCAGACCTGCCCCTCTGCTGCATGGATTGTCACTGCTGGAAAAAGTGCAAATACCAAAAGAGGATGACACTTCACAGTTTAAATAAAATCACTTGAGAATGGTTAAATCAGGTTTTCTGATTAACTGACTCACTTGATAGTGTAGTGCGTGAGAGAGTGAATCAAACACTTATTTTCCTTTGCTCTGCTGTCTGTGAGCAGCATCAAGCAGAAGAGACACCCGTCTGTCTTCCAGATTATATGCCTTCTCCACAAAGGAGCCTTTGGTCTGCTGCTACATGCTTGTTCAGATTTACAGGATAAATACAGCCCACAGTTTTAGAGGATAAATAAATCTGTGACTTCTTAGTTGCACCAGAAAAGTGTGGCTGGAGGCAGGTTTGGCAGCAGCGAATAAACTATCAGGGCTGTTGCAAATGTTGGTTTGGCAGCTGGGGAGATAACTGTATCTAAGTGTTTTAGGGAAGAACTTGTCCTAAACAATTAGGGGTTTAAGCCAATTGTAGAGAGCAGGACTGCTGATTATCCTATATGTCTTATACCAGGTGTCCATTTTCATGAAGGAAAGAATCTTTTCAAAAGAAAAATGTCAGACTTCTAAAGTAAGAAAATAGCATCTAAACAAGGTATACCAACTTCTGTATTTTGCGCCTTCTCTCCAGTCTTTTCTGTTTATAATAACCTGCAAATTTTCATTCTAGATTAGGTGGGGGTTCTTGGAGATGCATGTTCTGCTGTTCCTTTGGTAAAGCTCAAAATCTCTTGTTGCCCCTGTAATACAAATAATAATATGAGCATAATCAAGGTTGTATTTGTTTTGTGATTATTCCGAACACTGGAGAATAACAGTAATTATAATACCATTAAATAGTAATGGAAAAAGATTTAAGAGTGGATCATGAGACTCCTGGAAGGAGATGAAAATCTTACTCAGTTTTCTTCAGTACTGCATTGCATTCCTCTCTTTTATGGCAAAAAGAGGACCCTAAAATGAGTGGTAGGGGTCAAGAGTGCCATGTAAGAGACAGGATTGTGTGGGGAAAAATTAACAGACATTAATTCAGTTTCAGTAATTAGTTTCCTGTAATTTTAGCAGTGCAGTAGTGGTCAGAGAGACCTGCACTTAGAGCTCAGAGACAGGAATATAAGTGTGAAGAAAACAGTTCTTCCATATACCTCTATACGTCTGACCATGCAATCTGCTTGCTTTGTAAATCTGCAGCCGGTGTTTTCTTGGAGTGTGTGGGTGTGAAAGCAGTATGTGACATGGCTCTATGATCCACCTCTTTGCTCCAAGAAACAGTGCTCATTCCCTACATCATGATTTGTACAGGGCAGTGTAATGTGCTATTTGTCTCCAGTCTTCTTTCATAATGTGTTCACAGTGTAAAGCTCCTTGTCACATGCTTGAAACCTTGTGTAATCCGAGGGATAAGGACATTGTCCATCTGGAAGCCAGGTAATAGAATTTTGTGATAACTCTTGGTGGCAGGATCCCCCAGGGCGAGAGGTGTCTGTGTAGGTCTGTGCTTTGCACGTAGGATAGACCAGCTCCAAGGAGCCTTGCAGCAGCTATGACACTACTGCCTTGCCCTTGCTTTGGAATGAGTATGTTTCAGGGAAAAACAGATTTCTTTGGTGCAGTTTAGTCTGTCTGCTTTGTGGTGTGAGCCACGATGTGTACATTGGGCCCTGATTATACAGTGTCTCTGTGGCTGTTGCAGTGTTGACAGTGTTCATTTGTGAGGGAGAGATGATGTACGTGACCCTGGTTAATGATCCTCTAACACACAGTCCAAACTGGAGGACAGCATCCAAGGAGGAGGGCAGGCTATGCATGATAAATACCTCTCCCACTGCACAGAGTAGGCTCATCACAAATGTGAAAAATAGAACCTCATTTTCCTTGAGCTTTTCAATTTCTTGTTAATATACCTTTCACAGAGGAAAAAATGTTTTTTGTCAAAATCATTACTATTTAAAGCCATATAAATTTGAAAGCTCTTAGAAAGTTACAAATATGAATTAAAATACCTATTTGAGTTGCTTCTTCAGTATACAATCTTTGGTTTTATTCCTTTATTTCCTTCTGTGTATAGTGAAGTTTCCTGACAAAGAGTCAATGAAGAAGATTTATAAACTGAGTTTAGTGTGATCACGTTCTGGCTTGTATCAGTATTCAGGATGTACTGCTTATCCTAGTCTGAAGTGATGTGTTAATTTGACTTGGAAATAGAGTAAGATGTGGACACAGAGTAAACAATCTAATGAATTAAATAAAATCCTAGCTACAGATCAGTGACTCTACTATTGTATTTTGCTGGTTAAAACAGAAAGCCTTGCTGTTACTGCATGGGAATGTGCAGTTTGTCAGCTGCTGGCAGATCATCAGCCCTGTGACCGAAGTGTGCAGGGCCCGCTCTGCCTGCAGGCTGGCAGTGTCCCAGGGCCACCGGGAGCGGCAGCCCCAGCCAGGACTGCCCCGCGCCGGTTGCAATGCAGATGTTGCACACACGAGCTCCTTCATGCCTTATAACATTTGTTTGGGCTCTCAGCATGCTGCAGTGGACTGACTGCTCTTATGTATTTATATCTGTTATGCTCATAGGAAAAAATGTGGTTTATTTAGCAGCCTAATCCATAGGAATTCAAATAAATTCTGCTCTTTGACCCTTTCTTGTTTTCAAGTCTGTAGTGTTCTCTACCCTGTCTGTATTAACCCAGGCAATTCCCATGGAGGTGTCAGTGATTTTTATTACCTACAGTAATTTTCTTTGTTTAATAACCTCCTCTCAGCTTTTGAAACTGAGGCACTCTTGTGTAATTTACTGAGATTGTCATATTAAACTCATCTTGTCTCTTACAAGCAATGTGCTCCATAGAGATATTGGTAGGTGCTGTAAGGATCCTGAACTCAGCTGGGATCTCTGAATAACCTCCTTTTATCCCAAGTGGCACAGACAAAAATACTACAAAGTCACTGCCACGCACTGTTCCACCATGAAGCTGTCCCAAAATAACCAATCCATAGCTGATGATAAACAGTGTAGTGGGTGGAGAGCTCTCAGGCTTAAGCTATTGTTGAGAGAAGGAATTGGCAATGAGCTCCAGGGGTTCAAAGAGCCGCTTTCAGAAGGAATATTGAAAGTTTCTATCCTAGTAGAAAATAGAAAGAATCTGAGAAGGTTTTCTGGGCCATGTCTTGGGTGGCATGGTTAGGGACAGGTTTCCACCTTTTCAAACGTAGTATGGGAGGTGTGTTGAAAGAGGCAGGAGCTGTTCATCAGCCCGTGTCCCTGGCACTGCTGTGTGCATTATGTGCAGCAAAGTGGAGTTCAGCCAGAGAGCAGCTGAGTGTGTGGACAGCTTTGAATCCAAAGTCACGACAGGCCCTGCTGGGATGTCTAGGATCCTCCCCCAGAGCATTAATGAGAAATAGATGCCATATGGAGGAATTCTCTTGCCAGCGGTCTGTGATGCCATCTTTGTCTTCTAGTTCTCATCAATTACAAATGACTTTTAAATAGATTTTTGTTTTACCTTCAGTTAAATGGTTTCCTCTTCTCAGCTACTAAGGACACTGACCTTTCAGTAGACTCTTCTAGAATTAAACTTTATTTCTGATAAGAGACTTTTTTGCAATAGCTGATCTATCATTCTTTTTGTTCACCAGTACATCCCCTCTTTCATCATAGTTGGCTCATCTATTCCCCTCCTTACCACTGTATTTTCTTTCCCTGTAGGTGCAAAGAACAACTTTACCTTTTATGGTTTTTTGAAACTCAGATGTTTAATGATGTAATTTTAGTTGTTTGCAGTAACATTTTTGCATCTACTTGTTTTTTTTAAAAAAAGCAAGTACTGTAATAGTTCTAAGGCTGGAATTTTGCTCACCCTTGCTATGGCTGTATGGTGTGTGTGAGGATGTTTATAAAATCAATTAAATATACATGAATAGCATTAAATACAGTAACTGTCACAAGTTTTATTGATGTGAAATCTAGTTTGAGTAGATTGTCCCCTTGTTTTTAATCACCTCTATATAATTCAGTTTTTAATCGCTTCTATATAGTTCTGTGCTGGACTACCCACACCTCTTAGCTATGATGAGGCTGTGTTTATGCCATTTAAATTTTTAAGGCTTTTTCTATTGTACCCATAGTGTTAGAATCACTTAGTGTTTACTGCAGGTCTAGCTTTAAGAGCTTCCTAGGCTAGAATCCCATATATCTATATATATATATGCATGCTATATAACTATGGAGTGACATAAAGACACTGTTTAAAACAAGTCACTACCTTCCTAGTATCTTTGGGTTTAGTTAAAAAATATTTTAAAATCAGTAAACAAATTAATTTCTTCACCAGAATGTTTCTAATACATTGTGTTGCAACATACAGACCCCAGCTGAGATTCATACACCATGCCTAAGCTTTACATAGAGTAGCTGCTGCCTGGTAAGTTTTGTAGCCAAAATGCAGAGCACAGAAGAGGAAAACAGGGCAGGGAAGCACAGTTTTACAGATGGAAGCTGAGACACAAAAGCATTAAATGTGATTTGTAGCTGACCATGTAACACGCATGTCTGGTTCTATTTTTGAAAACATCCTTTTCACTTTCTTTTTAGTTCTGGAAGAATGACTGTAACAGTGGCAAAATTGTCTTTTTAGAATTTTAAAGTAGCTTTTAGAGTTCTGGTCTTCAGAAGTGCTCAGAATATGAGAAACTAGTAAAAGAGCTGTATCTGAAATAAGTTGCCTGGTGCCAGGAAGTGGCAGGGATAGGAAGGCAAGAGTAAAAACAGTATCAGCTTTAAAAAAACATTTTTAGGTCAGTAGTAAGAATATGTTCAATGCAGGTGTGGATAGAAGGAAGATTAGGCTTAGCTTTTATTATCTAGCACTAAATCCATTTTGTCTCAAAAACTAAAATCCTACTGGGTGGGGTATAAAGAGCTCTTCAATTGGATTTGCCCAGACTGCAGGATATGTAATAAACAGTGATTTGTTTATTGTCCCTTGGGTCTGTCCACCTTACTTAAGGACTTAAGCCTGCCAGTGTCATGAGGCAGCTGCTTAACTGCTTCCAGATTCTACATTCTGCCAGCTTGTTCTATGATGGGGAGGTCCCTGGAGTCTGTGGAGGGAGGAATTTGTTTTGTTGTTGGGTTTTTTTTAAATTTTGTTGGTTTTTATTTTTTAGTTAGTTTTTATTTTTTGTTTCCCACCCTCCAGGCTGTCATGTGGCCATAAAGTCACTTGATGACCAGCAGTCCAGTCTCAACACTTACTCTCCTTGCAGGATATATGGGGAAACGGCCATGAAAGAATCCTTTAGCTCAGCCATGCTCCTTCCCTTCATTGCCAGCACTCTAACAACACCTCTCCACTTCCATTTTCTCTTAGAACATAAAAATAAATTACTCCTTCTGATGGAAGTATCCTCTGAGCAGCAGCCTGGAGAAATAGGATTTGCCCATGTTGGCAATATAAGGTAAAGCTCCTTTTCATTCTTACAGGAGTTTAGCTGGGGTTTAGAGGAGCATATGTGTACCCCAGGCTTGATGCTCCCTCAGCTCACTGCAGAGCTTGTGTTTCAAGTGTGTGGCTTGTAAATGAGTAATATGAGCTTGATCTGAGGAGAATGTGTGTCCCCACAGAGCTCTTGCATTAAACAGATCTAAACTCCAGAGCTTTTCTGTGCTGTGTTTAAATGCTCATACCATTAAAACCACTGAAGCAGTGTTCTTAAATGTACTTTGGTTTAGGTCTCAGTGGCATTCATAAATCAAGATGACATGATGACTGAAAACCAGGCCTTTGCTGTGGGAAAAATAATTTTCTTGATATGTAAAAAAGAATATGTAATAATTTGGGGCTGGTTGCTTTTGGTAATTATTACTGTAATTTTATTTTTCTTGAGCACACTTTCAATAGAAAAGGTATCATTTCAAGGATTTCTTCAAAGACAAACTTCAGGCATGACTTTGGACAAAAAGCATGCACTCTCTATGCTAAACCTGGCCAAAAGCTGTGTGAAATGCCTTACAACATAGTTGGGCTTTCAACTTTTACCTCAGCAGTACTTTTATTAATGAAGCAAAGTTTGAATTATATAACATACAACAAAACCCCCAAAATAAAAGGGAGCCCATAGTTAAGGGGCGAAAGAGCCAGCTGCTGAAATATGATTTGATTTTAAAAAAGGCATCTCTCTGTTAGGATAAAGACAACATTAATTAGTTGTCATGCTAGTCACAAATAACACAGAAACTATGCATTGAGGATGGTGACAGGATTTCTTCTGTTGTGTGTTTATTAGACTTGGAGTGAAACGTAGGCATTAGCAACTTCACCATCTCTTGTAGTAAATGTGCATTTTAGCAGGGCAGGGTACTTAGGGGTGAGCTGTACAGAAATAACACTTTGGTGTTGCTGTTTCACACAAGCAAATGAGGACTGACAGCCACTAAGTGCAGTCCAGGCTTTCTGAAGAAAAATATAGGCCATGGTAAACACAAAAATACATTCCAGCCTGCAGGGCCTAATCGAAAAATAAACCTCTTGAGAGGCAAGATTATTGTGCACCACCACAGCACAGTTGCCATTGACTCTCCTGACAGTGCTGGAGCCACTGGACTCTGTTTTGATCTCTAGGTTACCTCTGTGTGTCTGGAATCAGGCTGCATTTTTCCTAGGTGCTTTCAGGGAAACCTGATCTGCCCTATAATCTTGCTTAGCTTCTGGGCATTAGAGCATCAGCACTGTGCATAATTCAGCAGGGTTATGTAGCTCTCTTCTAACATTCAGGGACAAGGGGAGAGATGATAGCCATTTTTTCTGATTGGTAAATGAAAGGCAAAGGAGATGCAGTTTTGCCAAACTGCTCCCTGGGTGGTCAGCACCTGCAGGAGGGAGCAGTCCTGCTTTCCCTTCCTTCTTGCTTGATGCTCATGTTCCTTGTTTGAGCACTAGAGAAGGTGTGACAGCACAGTTGGATCAGCCAGAAAAATTCCCCAGTGTTGTGTAATTCGGAGATTTTTTGTTTTACCCAAGGAATAGGGGTGGTGGCAGATAAAACCTTTTCTTTAATTTGATAGAAAAAGCTTTTCCCTTCCAACATTCTCAGTATGAAGCAAATGTGGACATGTTCTTAGTTAAGCAGAATATTTATTAGTAAATTAATAGTATGAGTTTAAATATATTCAAATGTATAACTGCTGCAATATATTAAAATATATTTAAAGAGTAGATCAAGTATCTTCCTCGTTCCAGGAGTTGAATGTTGATTATTTTTATATTGCAAATGGCATTTGTCTACCTGGTCTGAAATCTCTACTAGAGCTTCTTGAAAGTAGTTCAGCTTCTAACTAACCTTTCAAAGCACATCTGCACATTTCTGTTCCCAGCTGCACAGACAGAATAAAATAGAGGTTGAATAGCACTGAAAACTTGTAAAACTGGATCTCACAAATCACAGTGAGATTTTTTAATTTTTTTTTTTTTACTGTGCATGTTCTTTTGCATTTGAGTTTCTAGGGGCTTAGCAGTGATTTTTAAAGCCTTTATCATTTTTTAAAATGCTAGTCAAGAAATTGTACAAAAGCTATTGATTTTCCTTAGTTATTTGCCACAGTACCTGTAATTTAGCATGATTATTCTTCAGTATCAATTAACAAGCCATGCAAAATCACTGTATGTGTTCAGAAATGGATTTAGAACTGCTGCAAAGCCCTATTCAGGTCTTTACATTCCCACTCCTGGTAACATGGCAGTTATTTTTTAATACATAACACTTACCTTTGTTTTATTCATGATAATAATGATGTCTGAGCAAATGTCAGATGGAAGAGATCTCCTAAAGTCAGGTTCCAGACACTGAATTTTAATGTTTACTCGGCAATCTCCAGCATAGTTAAAGCAAACAATTTCTGTAGTGTTTGAAGTTGCAGATATTAAAGTTCCCCAGCTTCAGCTTTATCACCTGTAACACATTGTAATGCACAAACTGCAATTGCAGGCAATACTCAGCTGGTTTTGTTTAGCTTGACAGAGACAGTAAACTGGACTTTATCATAAATACAATTAATCTAAGTGGAAAATTAGGTACTATATTTTGAATTTTATTTATCTTTCTGTCTGGCGCATGTATTTAGCAATGTATTCCTCTCCCCCCACCTCCCCGAATTAGACTCTTGCTATAATTGTTCCAAGTAAAAGTTTTGTAAATAATACAAACCTTTAACGTTGAATTGAGAGCTCTGCTGGTAAGGCATATGGGAATCATGAATGTGAAAACACAAGCTGGGAGGTCACACTGGCCTATCTCTCTCCTGATCTCAGTCAAGGAACTCAGAATAAGAGAGCCAAGACAGGAAATGTGTGATTCTATTTTATAACTTCCACCTGGACCATCCTCATCTATCTGCTTCTACAGTTCACCCACAACTGGATTGGATTTGCCATTTTCTGGAATACTACACCCCCTGGCATTTTTTTGGCATGCTTTGCTGCACAGCCAGCAAAGTGGGATTCATGATGCTGTCAGGAGGACAGGGAGAGAGCTGGAAAACAATTTGGGGACACCTTAGAGCACCATCCTCAGAAGAGGTGCTCTTTTCTTCCTAAGTGAATTTAGAGTACCTCCAGGGGCTGCTGGGGAGGGACTTTGACAAAGACATGTAGTGACAGGACAATGGGGAATGGCTTCAAACTGAAAGAGGGCAGCTTTAGATGATACTGGGAAGAAGTTCTTTCCTGCAAGGGTAGTGAGAAACTGGCACACATTGTCCAAAGAAACGCTGGATGCCCCATCCCTGGAAGTGTTCAAGGCCAGGTTGGATGGGACTTTGAACAACCTGTCTAGGGGAAGATATGGCAGGGGCTGAAACGAAATGATCTTAGAGGTCCCTTCCCACCCAAACCCTTCTAGGACTCTTTATTCACTAGCTGAAAGATAATTAAAATAATAAAATAGTTATTGATCTTGAAGAAAGAACAGATCTGTTTCATCTGTTGCCTTTCTGCTGGGTTTCATTTCAACCTGAACTGCTACTCCAGATGGTGTGGAAGAAGAACATCTTGGCACAGCCTGACTTCCGTGGCATAGCTGGCAGTATCAGGCTCTTTGCAGGAAGAGATGCACTCCCTTCTTGGAGGGGGAGCCTGGGGTATTTGGCACTTTGCACATGATTCTGAATTAAATGGGAATTTCACTAAGGGTACCAACTTACAGGCTCTCCACAGAGCAGACGTAAGAATTTTGCATGATCTTTTATCTCCCTTTGTCAAGGCTCCACTGTATTAACGAGGGTTCAAAGGAGTGCATTTCATCCACTAGAACTCCTGAGAGGAAAAATCTCTGGTGAATAGATTTCTCTCTGAATTCTAGGCAAATACTTCAGGGAGCAGGACATTAATCCTGTATCAGAGCTAACAGCATTTTATGAAAACCAGAAAACAAATACTTAGCAGGTAGGTGAAGACACTTGTGTACCACAGCCTATGTAAAAGCTACATACAGTGACTATTTCTGTGTAAACACACCCTTTAGCTCTTAAAAGCATCTGATGAGCTGGGGGACTCTGCTTTTGACTTCTGTACTTTGTCTTTAAATCAAGATGCACTAATTTGCACTCCTTATCACATAATGCCATGACTTTTACAGCAGTCAGCAGGGATGGGGCCCTGTTTCTGCACAGCAGCTGAAGAAAATGTCAAGTACAAAGACACACACTGCTCCCTTGATACAAATTAGCTGATCATGTAAATGGGGAAACAGGGAACTCTGACCCTATTAGAGCAAAATGTGGATAGTGGATTAACACTCCAGACTTCTAATTAATCACAATGTGTCCCATCCTTCTGATTGCAGCTGAGTAGGCCATTCTTTGAACTTAAACCCACAGCTGTCCAGTGCTAGCCCTTAGCTGTCAGTGCAGCTCCTTGTTCAGCTGTTGGCTGAGGAGACAATGTTGCAGTCCTGAGTGTCTCAAAAGTAGGTTTCAGAAATACTCAGAACCATCCATACAAGTGAACTATACTTTTATTGTGCGAATACTTAAAAAACCCCATAAATCTTAAATTCTAAGAACTGAGTTACACTCTGCACCATTTATGCTATTTTCCCATACAGAAAAAAGTACAGACCAGTACTGATCATAGTTCTTTTTTTCTACAACATGCACAAAGTATTTCATACAAACTACAGCAGCATTGCAGTTGTACAGCTTTACTGAAATGGGAATTCCAAAATTTATTATGCACACACTGAATTTATTTGAAAATGACACAGATTAATCTAAGTTTGATATTATTTCTCAGGTAAATCTTATATCACTGAACTGCTACAAGAAGATATATTTAACTACTTATTTTTCATCCAACTTTGAGATCACGTTGTAAGAAGAATACTGCAATTGCATTGAAGCCATTGAGTCAACAGACACTATAGCAACCTCATAAAATATTTCATTAAAAGGATGTCTCTTCTCAGTTTTAAGGCATCTGAAATTCAAACCAAACCGAGCTTTTCACTGTCAAAAGCCAAACTAAAAAATTCTCTCCACAGAAAGACACAATATGTTAGTTTCAAAAAGAGCTATCTTAAGGCAATATGCCACTGCTACAGGCTGCATACAAACCACAGCTCTCCTGTCCTTCCCTCACCTGTTTTGGTTTCTAAAATGTAACAAAGAAATCTCAGTGATGGAAGAAAAAAACGTGCACAATACATATTCAGACAAAAGAAGGAGTTAAAAATTTAATCTAAAATCTACAGACTCTAAACAAACCCCATATAATACGCTTTTACTATTCATAAAAGGAGTACCCTTTTTCATTTCACACTACAGAAAAACAGCACTGCACTGTAACGCTGATTCTTCAGTTATCTATAAAACAGTGGAAAAAATAAGAAAACTAAAATCTAACTGAATTTGTTACATAGCATCACTGGACTTTCAACCCACAAGGATTTCAGTAGGGGTGGTAACGAGGCCCTGGGTTGTAGGAGTTGTAGCCATACTGTCCGTAGTGGGATGAGTAGGATTGTCCTTGTCTGTGCTGCTGGTAGTTGTTACCCCAGCCTCTATCTGGCCTCTGATTAGATCTGTAGTCACCTTGCCAGTTGTATCTGTCCCCTCTAAAGTATCTGCCATCTTGAAACCTGCAATGGGAAGATAGATCAAAGTCTGACATAAATGATATCAAGGCTAAAAGAATGAATTATAATGAACTCTTATATTTGGCAATTTTCATGAAAACTGTCATGTAACTGTTAATACACTCAAATATTTATATGCATATATAACAAACTCATGAAAACATACCTACAGTCAACTGAGATCACTCATGAATTTCTTACCCAACACAACATTTGGACAGTCTGTTTCCTAACACAAAGTATTCCCAGGCATTAGGTGAACTGCTGGAAGTTTTAAGAGAGACTCAAACAGACCATAAATCTAAAAATCAACCCCAAGGCACATCTGTAGAGCATTGAAGCCAGGTTCCATCCAGCAGCTTCAAGGCTGAAGGCTTTGGCAAAGCAGGCTTCAGTACAGTTACAGCCACCTAACAGCACTGAGTCCTGGAATTTGAATATTCCCTCAAATACATACTACTGCTAAAACACTGCTTCTTTATCAGTTGTATATGGCCATTGTTCAGTCTCAATTTTGTCTTTTCAGCCCTATCTCAATTCCTATCAAGGCTTGGGCTGCCTCATAGTCATTTTGTTTGCAAATGGTGTGGTGCAGACAAACAACATTTGCAAAAAGTTCACTTTGTGACCATAGTGTAGGTGTAAGAGTTCATCAGTTCAAAGAGCCATGAAGTTTTTAAGAACATCTTAAACTATCACTGGTTTTTGATCTGTGATTCTGTGTTTTTTACTTAATGACAAGCTTCAAAGGTGAGAAAAAGTTACAGTGTTGTCCTCCTTTTCTTCAGATAAGGCACAAATCCTATTTAGATATTTAGCTAAGGAGTTTTTCCAGTTGTTGGCTGGACTAAGTTTAACTACTTTATATTAAAGGCTGATGTTAGTGTTCCCAAATGTACTATATGCTGTAATTGTTGTTTTTCAGTCCCTCAAAAATCTCTCCAAAATTCGGTAAAAAGCTGCAATTACATCTTGAAGAAATAATTAAAAGCATTTTGCTTTGGCAGGTAACAATGTATTTGCCAGACAGATTGGATGATTGATTTTACAGTCACTTCTACGGAATAAAAGAATTACAGGCTAATCTTGAAAAATATAGCAAATATTTAGCTTACAAATGAAATGCTTTCTGGAGAGCTAGTAACAGATAATCACAGTAGCAGCTTGTTCCTTTGCACATCTTCCTGCCAGTTATCATCCAACATAAGATAGGCTGCTTAGTTTTGCAGAAGTTTCATCTTTCCCCTCAGGAAAAATGTTTCTGGCTGAGCAATAACAAACCCCAGGGCAATGGGTTCAGTGGTTCCAGCTCATTCTTTACTAAAAAGCAAATAATTTAGTTCTTTTATATACAATGCAGAAACTTTCCCAGTCAATACAGAGAAAATGTAAAACCTCATTACTTTGCAGAGAAGACTATAGTTCCTCTTAAACATAGTTACCTACAGAGTAACAGGGAACTACTTCAATGAACAGAACAGACTCCCAGACTTCTGAAATCAACTGTCGTTTCAGTGTGTTTGTAAAATGACCATGATTAAAAAGAAAAACCAGTACCGATCTCTGTTTCTCTGGTTGCCACCAGATCTGTTTCTCCATTCTTCAACTATAGGAGGGGGATCTGCAGGGCGTTTTAGATATTCTTGGTATTCTTCATCATCCGACGTGAACCGATGAGCAAACATCATCTCATAATTCGGGGGCATGTCAGCCAAGGAAGTCATTCTGAAAACTTGAAACATGAACACAACAAAAGTGGCTTTTGCAATATATGAAGACTCTCATTGTAATAACTACCAAAATCCATGTAGTGGAAATGAAGGACAAAGAAAAGGTACACTCAGATTAACGTGGTTTGGGGTACAGGTTGGGCTTTGGGAAGACAGCATAGATGCCTCACAGAAAAAAGTACTTCAAACCATGCTCTCCATCTACTCCTGACACTGACTTTTGACAGGAAAACAATTCCTATAATCAACTTCAAAAGTTTGCTAAGGTAGAATATCACGCAAAGCCTACAGATACACATAACCAGCAAGACAGGCAAAATAATCAGATTTATTCACAGTAATTTATGTGTTAATGACTTGATTCAGGGAAAGGTCAGCACCTAAGAGGATGATAAATTATCTCATAATATGCCTGTCTGATGGGATTTGTGTTCAAGGCCTTCATTTCCTTATTTTTGTATATATGCATTTGCCATTCACATGTTGGTGTTACCCGGTACTGTCCATCAGCAAAATCTGCTCTTAATAGCGAATCAGAAAAGCTCTAAGTCCAGTGTTTTAATGAGCCCCACATAATTTAGAGTATTTACAGCCCAGTGTGGGGTTTCTGCCCGCTGTAGCCGTGAGCAGCCCGGTCAGTGGGATGTTCCCGGGCAATCCGGCGGTGCTCCTGCGGCCCCGCTCCCCCTCAGCCATCGGCGCCTGCTGCCTCAGAGCCCTGGGCAGCCCTCCCCCGCCAGTGACAGCGCACACCTCCCCGAGGCAGACGTAGGAGTTATTCCTGCAGGAATAACTCATCCTCCTTTCCTCTGCCAGGAGCTAACCTCGTTAGTTTTTTATTACGGACTATCTCCAAGGGACTTCGCTCCTCAAGCCTATGGCAGCCGGGGTGAGGGCGGCGGGGGTAGCACTGCCCTGGGGACCCGCCGCTACAGCTACCCCTGAGCAGCTGGAGGTGCTGCCCTCCATAAATAACAGTTTATCCCGTTAAAATCATCTTCATCCCGCGGGGGCCTGTACCGGGGACACCCGGCACACTCCTGCACCCAAGGCCAAGCGGAGAGTGACGGAGGGAGCTGGCTGCCCCAGGGCGGCCCCGCCGGAGCCCCCTCCCCTCACAGCGGGCCGGACAGAGCTGAGGGAGGACGCGGGGGTCGCTCCCGCTCCCTCCTCCCTCACAGCCTCCTTCCCTCCCCCGCTTCAGCCCCGCCGCCCCTCACCGCGCCTCAGCCGCCGGAGCCGCCGCCGTGATCCCGCCTCTTCCGGGACGGGCCCCGCCGCTTCCCGCGCCGGGGCGGGACACCGGGGCACACCGGGGCGGGACACCGGGGCACACCGGGGCGGCACACCGGGGCACACCGGGGCGGGACACCGGGGCACACCGGGGCGGGACGGGGCGGGCAGGGGTGTAAGCAGCGGTTCCCTGCGGTCGGGGTGGGACGCCAAGCGCGTTGGCAGGAGCAGTATTGGTTGAGGCTTGTGTGGCGCTGTCCTTCGCTGCCACACGGGTTTAAGGAGGTGACACCTGAAGTGTTTGGGTTTTCACCGAAAGGTGCAGATGAAAAAGGTGAAGTCAGCATGGCGTCCGTGGCTGTCTGTAATGCCATTTAAGTGTATTTCTGGTATAAAAAAGCTTCGGGATTTGTTGACTGCTACGTGAGGAAGGTAAGATGACGTGAAGCTTTTTGGCAGGCAAACAACTCCGTGTAAACCAAAATAATTCTGTGGTGGCGCCTGCACTAGCAATATATTCACCCAGTGCTGCAGATAGTGGTCAGTCTTGTCACCCTTCATCCAGATGAAGTTATGTGTGAGCCTCAGAACTTCAGGCTTGTCACCTTTAATACGGGTGAGGTTAGGGCTGGGGGCATCAAGACCTTCCCACAGCAGAAATGGTGTCGGTGCCCCTGGTCCCCAGTTTGCCTTGTTCCCACAGCGCCCATGTCTTTGCCGTGCTGACTAATTTCCACAACACTTAAGCCAATGATTTTTAAACGGTCTCTTGTGCTGTGTATAAGAAATGGGGTTTTTATAGGACCCTTTCAAAAAGCAATGGATTTTTACAAGCTCTGCTAGAGATTCTATTGCTCACAGGCACTAGCAAAGCAGAGAGACTAATAATCAGGTAGATCACTTGAAACAAAATACCCCAGCAACAGCAATAGCAGTAACCAACTCTCTAAAATTATTAGAACGAATAAGTGCCCTTTGTTTGATATAAACAGCAATAATTACAATCTGCTCTCCTGTGAGATCTACAGCAGGGCTGTATTGTCACTTGCAGAACAGGAGACGATGACCTCAATCCAAATAGCATAATGCAAACACCTTAGCCTGGACAGCTAGTTCTAAGCCAAACAAATTGTCATTGAGGCTGCAAAATAATATCTTTTCACTTAAGTTTTCCCCTTATAATCCCTCTCCTACTGACTGCTTCTTTGAAATGGGCAGAAGTAAGTAGGATTTTATTTCCTCTCCAGACATGTTTCATTTTGATCACTGGATATTGCAGTTTCAGGTGTGTCTACAGAGGATTTCATGCATAAAGTTAAGGGGATGATTCTTAATAAAAGGTACACACTTCTTTATTTTGGATGCTCTAGTCTGCTGTTTCATGGGTGACATTTTTCAGTAAAAGATCAAACTTAATATTAAACCTTTAATTATAGACTCAAGTCATCCATACACGTACATAATTTAGGCATAAATATAAATTCTGTTGAAGGCATGGGCCCCTTGTAATCCTATAAGCAGTATATTTCACAAATTACAGTGTTGGAAAGGTGCTCTCATCAGCATATTTTGCATAGAAAAACACTTTCAGGGAATGGCTAAACCAGAGTGGCATACAATTATATATAATATATATTTATACATGATACTTTTGCTTTGGTTCTTTTTTGTCACATGTCTCTATGGCTGCTTTGGGTTATATCAAGAAGGAGATCATGATCCAAGCAATATCCTAAGATCTCTCATAGATGTTATTCTGAAATTCAAACTGCATATAAAAAACCTGAAATGACAGATGATTTTTAAAGGAATAAAGGCACTCAGAAATGAGTACTGTCACCGAATAGAACTTTCAACACCCACTAAATGCCTCACATAGCACATACCTAGAGACTAGGTGCCTGAGTGCTTAAAAGGTCAAGCTCCAAGTGTTGTCAAGACAGAGAAATTGATAATCCTCTCTTGCAATCTTTCTGCTCACTTCAAGGCTCTCTGGGTAATTAATGTGTTGTTTTTGTGTGAACACGATCTCATAATCAGCATTTCTGAAGTCTACTGCAGAGTGATAAAGCCTCAAAGGGTTTGCTTTTTTCCTGTGGATTTCATAATGTTAAATAATGTGCTGTTAGACAAAGTCTTATCTTCTAAATTTTAAACTAAGACTTTTTCCTTGTAGCCTATTGGAAATTAATTAAGCTTTTGTAGAATGGATCTTCCTGGCTGAACAAAGGAGTATGTGCTAAAACTAGCAAAGTCTTGTTTGCCTTGAAACAATGGAAATGGACAGGTTTTTTTTTTACTATTTAGCCTTGATAACTCTTGCTGTTCTGTCACAGGACTTTGAATTTGATATTTCTCCTAAATCCCCAGCTTCTGGACTCATGTCTTTTCTTTATACTCAGCTTTCATTTGAAAATTAATTTCTAGCCCTTGTTATTACAGACAGTTCTTAGGTAAAGAGGTAGGTCTGCCCTACAGGATAACCAGCCTGTACCAAGGAGCAAAAGGAAAAACATTGTTCAAAATTTATTTGTTTAAAATCTTGTATATTTTGCAGTTTTCTGTTATCTTTAAGACTGTGTTCATTGCTGTGTCTCAGTAGAGTTTGACAGCTGTGACATTTTTAATGAAAAGTCAGCCTGTGTCTATCTCAGTAGCAAGGGAAAAGGAGAACTAATTTTTTTTTCGGGGGCGGGGGGGGGCATTTCTATATCTTTAAACGGGAGGAATTCTTTTTCTCTAGTGTTAATATCTACTTTGAGAAATCAACTAAGAAACTAACATCACTTGTAATGTGGGCCTGTCTGATTGAGGGATTATTTGTCTATAAACAAATAAGCAGGGAAGCCTCCATAGATGGTTATGGATCCTGCTGGAGGTTTTTAATAACAAAGTAACATTTCAGAAAATATTTTGGTGAAAATTTGTCTTCAAAACTCTGATTTTTTTCTTAGTTTGCTGAAACTCCTCAGTGGTTTCCTGTCAGCCAATTTCCCTCTCCCCCCCGTTATTTTTGAATGTCTCAGTTACTGTGTAACTGAAAGCCCGGTTTGTTTGTACAAGGAAACCTGATTTCCCCAGGTAATTTATTCTAGGAAATGGTGATGTCTGGCACAGCTAGGGAGAGCAAGACTTTGTGTTCTGGCTCCGGCAGGTACAAAGGGCATGTGTGGCAGCCTTGTTATTGATTACCCATAAAGGAAAGCTGTGTTTCTGTGGGCACGAGAGGCTGTCAGACCACCAGGGGACATCTGAGCAATAATGAGCGCCAGGTGTTTGCTCCATCCTTCATTGCACTGGGAGAGAGGTAAGCAGAGATACTGCTTAGCCTGTCTGCAGAAATACTGGGGGTTGTGCTCTTTCTCTAGAACCTGTGCTCAGAAGATGAGTTCTCATCATGGCATTTTATTCCTTTGTCTGGAAAGGATTATTGCCCAGATGAACCTCACTTAAATAACAAGAAAGACAGAAATGCAACAGCTGCTGCTGACAAATGCCTCTGAAGCCCATGCAGCTCTTCTGTCAGATCTCTGCTTTGCCTTTGCTCTTATACTGTACAGTATCACTGAGCTTCAGAGTGTCTTTCACACACCTCCATATGGTGTTGTAAAGTGAAGTCCATAAAGGAACAGACTGCACATTTCTAATGACTTCACTAAACTTGATACAAGAAATGTTTCCTTCCCATAACAATGACCTTTAAATGTTAACTGGCTAAAAAAAATAACATTGTCCTTTTTTAAAAAGGGGGAAAAATGCAACTCTTTGTGCTTGATTGTGTTACAGAATAACAGTTTTGGTTCTGCGGGGCCCAATTCCTTTGCATTGAGTTTACCAGAGTGCTTGCTTCCTAATTTATGCCAGTATGAAAGAAGGCCTTTAATTTCCCTAAGAGCTACTTCTGTTGTCTGTCTTTTGAAAATCACATTAAATTTTATTTCTAGCATATTGCTCTTAAAATCTGACTGTCATTTATCCATATTTATAAACAAATATACAAATTTTAAATCACTACATTCTAGCTGCCTTCTTTTATTTTCACCTTTTAAACTGACTAAGCCAGCTATGCCCTTTGGGGTCTATAAGAATGAATCATTTTTATTATTTTTTTCTCTCTTAGACAGTAATTACAGGGTAGTATGCTGTCTCTGGTTTTTAATATTATGGTGCCATTTTAATCCAAGGTGCAACACCATTAACTTCAGCAGAGTTACGCTAGCAATGAATTTGTCCCCAGGAGGCTTTTCCAAATGTTCAGTTCTTTCCTCGTGATTGCCCAGAGGAATGGAGAAGAAGAAGGCAAGACAGAGGACCCTTTGATAGGAGGAATGTAGTTCAAAGTGAAGTCGTGCTGCTGCCATTCATGGGGCTCCATATGTTCCTCATTTGGGGTGGAGGTGGGTTAGGCCCCGTGGGGCACACATGCTGGGGCTGGGGGGCAGGCAGAAGTTTTACACAGCACATCTGGTGCACAGGTTATCTCATTTCCTAGATGTAGGTACTGTACAAATTGGAAGGAAAAAAGAGAAAAAGTGGGAGGAATATTCAGGCACTTTAAATGTACTTCTGTGGAACTGCTTGAAAGTGGAGTAGCCAAACACTCAGATATCAAACTCATCATGATCATCACACTGTCTCAACTCCAACTCAGAAGCTTTTTAGATGTCAAGTAATTCTGCAAGTGGGGATGTGTGAATCAGTGCTACCATGGATTACCTATTGTTAAGACATTTGCAAAATATAAAGAAGGTACTTGCAGAAGTTTCTAGCACTAGATTTTATTCCTACTCAATTTTCTTTTACAGTTGGATATTTAATTTCAGTTTTGTCTCATTTCTTTTGCCCATATCCAGTCTAAAACATTCAAAACCTCTGCAGTATGGAAACACCAACTTGTAAGTTAAATACAAATTAATAGCACCCATCTGAGTTTGGAAGGGGAATTGAGAGCATTTCCTCTTTGCTGTCAGGGAGCAGAGAGGGACAGGAGGGCAGCATGGCTGGCAGGGTAGGGGCCCATCCCACAGCCCCTGAGCAGGGCTGGCCAGGCTCGCAGCTGAGGGAGCTCAGTGGGGCAGACAAGTTCACAGGGCTGAGACAAGTCCAAGGCAAGGCAGAAATTCAGGTCAGCACGTGGGTCACTGCCCAGACGAGCAGGCACAGCGGGGCTGGCCAGGGACCGAGGGCCCCCATGCCTGGGGCCGGGGGGCTAGGGCTGGTCACACCAATTAAGGGCTGTCAGTGCATTCAGGGCCCCAACGTGCACATCTGGTAGCAATTGCTGCTGTGTTTAAATCAGAAACAGATCCTTGCACAGCCCAGGATCTAGCAGGGGGGAGTGGTTATGCCTTTCAGCAAAGGTGTAGCGTTTCTCCTGGGTTGGACGCTTGATGCAGTGTGACTGTTACACTCCAATCAGTCGCCTCGGATACAAAGTCAAATATTCAACCTCTAAAGTGGATACCTAGGTCTCCTGTTTTACTCCCAGTCTCCCTTCTCAAAAGGGTGACATTCTGTGGGCACTGGAGCATTTCCCTGAGGCTCCTGTGCTCACTCTGAGGCCCAGAAGAGGTCTGAAACCTGCCCATAGATGTGCCATGAAGCCCCTGCTCCTGCCTGTCCTGTCCCTGGGCAGGGTTGAGCACAGGTTCAGGTTCTGCTAAAGGCACTGAAATAGAACAGCATTTCAGGGTCTTGCTCCCTCTCAAGGCTGAGGTCAGTTGAAGTGGTCTAAGTAATACTCCCTCTATTTACTATACATGGCTCTTCCCAGATAGCTTTACCAAGAAGTTGTTAGCACAGGAACTGATCTCCTTTCTCTTGTAAGGAGAGTTCCTTAATGTTCTTTGCAGCTCCTCTTGAGTTTAAGGGCCATTAGAGAAAGCAAGGGCTGAACTATAGGCCAGCTTTGTACTAACTCAAATTGAGAGTGTCTTTTTAGTGTTAAGTAACTGCTTTTAAAAGTTGCAAATCAGAATTTTCCAGACATACCAATCAGCATTGAGACCACACTGTGCTTCAGTGAAATAAGGTATAAGGGAATTAGCTGAGCTGCAGAGAAGCCTGCAGGATTTTGCAAAGCTGGGCTGAGCAGTCTTCTCCCTGTTGGGAGCACTCCTCTGTGCATCCCTGCCTTGTGCCTTGCCCTTCACAGAACCTGGAAACTCTTTGACAAGGCACTATCTCTTCAGTTTATGTCTGTGCTATGTGGTGCTCAGTGCTTTTCTGGGGGTCTGGGCCAACACTGCTCAGAGCAGTAACAACTCTCACTCCTGTTACTAAATTGGGACTTGAGATCATTCTTTCCAGCAAACAAGGGTTCCTAATCTTTCAGGAGATTACAAATTGGCTGCAACCTCTCTGCACCCCCTCCTGCCTTCCTGGAGCACCCCTCTGCCTCAGATGTCAAGGCACAGCATCCTTGCCTCCCTTAGTTCTGCTGTAATTCCTTCTCCCATCTTTGCCCCAGACTCCTGCAGCAGTTTCCTCTCCTGGAACATTTCCACAGTGCTGTTGTTCCTGTGGCCCTGCTCACCCTCCCCATTTCAGGTATCCCTTTCCTACTCTCTTAAGTTGTAGATGCTTCTTCCCTTTTCCCATTCCACCTGCAGAGCTCTGCTGTGGAGGCAATCAGCTGCTGAGCATGGCAGTGCTCAGCTGAACTTTCTGATGCTGGTGGGGAACTAGTGCAGAAGATCTTGCTGATTACTTGACAGTCTAAACTTAAAAAATATAGAGATATTTTCATGGAAAATTCATAGTTCTGATGGAGCTTCTGATGGAGGCTCATTAGAAACAAGCTAAGAAAATCTCACATATAAATGAAAAGCACATAGTAGATCGTGGTGATATGCTGAATATGATTGTTTCTTATTATGCTATGGCTGCCCATTTTAAGAATAATACACAGTTATTTTCTTGGTCTTAAATGGTAGTGTGGGGATATCACAAACCTCTCAAGTAAAAACTTTAATTAAAAAGCAAACATTAATCTCCAAGCAGTAGCATCTGCAGCATATTGCAAGATAAGACTTCACCAACCTGAAGAACTAAGCACGATTCTAATTAAATCAGGGGAAAAAAATTATGAACTAGATATAGGATTTATTTAAGGATAGCAGTTATATAAGATATCAAAGATGTCACGGTTGCTATCTGATGGGAAATGTTGCTGCCAGATCTCACAGACTATTTCCAGGGAGTGAAATCCTTGTTCCACTGGTTCCAAGTGCTGTTGTGATTTTGCATCCACAGGGTCAGGACTTTGTGGTGGCTCTCTGTTGGACATGGGAGCCCCGTTGGCCCTGTTGAAAGCTGCAGATGATCCAGTGAGGAAGCAAGGTGCTCCCATGGCATGAGGAACCACCACACTGCACGTGCTGCTGCTCTTCCAGTGAGACACCAGTACAAAGTCCTGACTATTTATGGTTATTTAAGGTCCCAGAGCACCTTTTGAAAATTAAGTCTCTTAATCCCTGTATGCTGGCCAAAATCTATTTTAAGTAATGCCACTCAGCATTTCCTGTATTGTTCCAGATGAAGATAGTGTTGGCTGTTGCATCCTGTTTCAAACTGCATGCTGGGCTCCTCTGTTTTGGAACAGCTGATATTTTCCAGAAACACCATGCTGCACTGATGTGTGAAGTGATCTCTGTGTATCCCTCCTTGTGCCACAGGAACGGAATGAGGATTAATCAATTATGACCAAATCATGATCCCAGTGAAGTCAAAAGAAGGATATCTTTCCATGAGTATCATGGGGGCCAGGGCTGGCTTCTGTTTGGATGCTATTGCTTTGAGATGCCTGCATGTAAAAACAAAGGAAAATGCAAAGCATCACCTTGTTGAGGGTGTCTGTGTTATGAGAATTCCTTTAGCTGGAGATGAAAATGCATTTTAACAGCTATTTCCTCAAGAGTTTAGTTACTTGTCACAGTTATTGTGCTCGAGGAAATTCTGGTTTGTTGAGTGTGGCTTTAAGCATGTGGAGCTGGCTGGCATTTGTGGCTTTGCATGTCCTGTGCATTCAAAACATGCTTGGTTATGCTTGCAGGGCTGGCTCCTGCTCTTTCCCAGAACAGCTAATGCTGTTGAATTGTATCTCAAAAGCCATGTTCTTAAATCCAGCTAGAGTTCAGCTTTAAATATTGGAAAAACATTGAATACTGAACAACAATAGCTGCAGGTTATTCTCTACGACCAGGTTTATTTTGGGCAAACAAACAGGATCTAAAAAAGAGCAATTCTGGCTAGATTCCTAGGAGACTGCAAAATATTTCTTGCTTAGATGTTCTGTCACATACCACTTATGATGTCACATTTAGAACTGTAAATCCATTTACAAGTTGGACAAATGATATCACTGAAAAACCTTTTTGGAGGATCACCTAACTTCTTCCATGCAAATGTAATAATAGTACATCTCTCATGCAAATATAGGGAAGAGTGGTCATGAACTATTTTAGGAAAAGGGTACTCACCAGATGGGCATAGAGAGAATATTCAGTCAGAGGAGCAGAAGAACAGTAATAAATATCATTAAAGGTGAGTATGGATGAAGATTAGCCTATTCCTGCATGAAAATGATCAAATTAAACTTAGAAAAATGTTGGTACCTACACAACAGAAATCATGTGCTCTTCTGCAAAGAAACAGTAAATGAAAAATAGAGGATATATGTCATCCATACATTGTAGTGTTGACTTAAGTATGTAGAAAAGGTTTGATTTGTGTATAATAATATTTCTCTGCTGCCTAAAGACTAAATTAAAACAAAACACAGTTAAAAGCTTTTCTGGAAGTTGTAAGTTTCTTCTGGAAGTTCTGCTCCCCTTTGCTCAAGTCCTGTGGTGTTAAAGTGAATTGTTTGGTGTCATGTCCCATGGTAGTGCACAGTGACCCCTCCCCTGGCTCCAAAGCCCAAAGTGAACTGGGGATGAAAACCTTGGTTTTACATTACCCATTGCTGCTGCTGCCTCCCATCCTTTTTCTTCTAAACCCAGGAAAGGACTCTGGATCTAGAGACTGCTCCTCTGGGTGCTTGAGCTGCAAACTGTCTCTAAAATTTTGGGGTTTTTAAAAAGTATTTGCGTTGATTAAAGTTTTGCTCTGATTTTTCAAAGAATATGGATTTTATAAATCTCCCCAAGGACCATGAGATTTCCCAAGAAAAGTGGAATCTTTGCTTACCATTAGATACAAGAACATTATAATTTCTGTTTTGTAGAATTTTGCAAGATTGAATTTAAGAGTGTTGGCAGTAGATACTTTCTGAGAAGAAAAACAATGAACTGAAAAAAGAAAAAAAACCCAGTTATGTTTATTTCATTGGCTGGTAGCATTTATGTATTTTGTCAACCAGGTTTTGTTGCAGGATAAAGTAACATTGGGTAGAATTAGGAATGCAGAAACACTCATTGAACTATCCAGGAAGATACCCAGCTCAACTTGCAACCCAATTGAGGCCTTTAAAATGCACTTTTTCATCAAGGTATTCCTGGTATCTTTCTTTGTGGAAGCTGTAATCTTGTTATTCTATTGTCAAGCAGCTATTTTTTTTTTTTTTACTTTTTGAGATCTGAGTTTTTAGTGTAGTTAAACCATTGTGATTTGTGGCACTCTGGCTTCACTTTTATTATTGATTAATTATTGTAGTTTAGCAAGACTTAGAGAAAAAGACTGATATAAGTCAAGGTCTTTAACATTTTTAACTTTATTTGAAAATGATATAAATTAAGGCTGGTAGAGTTTGTTTATTTGTTTGTGGTTTGGGGGGATTATTTGTTTGGTTTGGTTTTATTGTTTTTCTTCTCTAATGCATTTTGGAAGAATAAAGACATTATCCTACTTCTTAAATGCATCTCAATTGCTTTCCATAGGACAGTCTTCAAGGTGAAAAGCTCAACACTTTTTTTCAGAGAATGGAGCAGAATATAGCTTTTGTGGTAACAAACAGTTTTCTTCACAAATGAAAATAATCCCTGTTTGTGAAAAACACCCATAGCTGATATCCTGGGCCCTGCCAACTTCCAATCTCTGAGCCAGGTGTGACTTCTCTAAGTCAAGGTATTTTTTACAACTGGAGGAGAAAAACCTTGTGCTGTGGTGTCCCTTGTGTCTTTGAGAACTCAGGTGAGTTGTTTGGGGTATCACCACTCCACCTCAACCATCAGGTTTGTAAATAGCCTTGAAATCCTGTGTGTCTTTGCTCCCACCTGGCACTGTCAGTGCTGCTCAGTCCTTGGAGAATTCATCCAGGCAAAGAATCCCCACAGCTCAGCCCACAAGGAAATACAAAAGCCTTTGGGCATTGCTGGAAATGAATCAGACCTCTGCTGTGCCCAGGAAATTCTTCCCTTTCCAGTCGGGCAAGCAAGGAGATGATTGCAGGTTAAAGTCCACCAATGAGTGAGTCCAAAAGAAACACAAAGAATGAGGTATTTTGCACCAGCCTGAGGTACAAATTCCCACAAGCAGCCAAGGCAGCAGTTCTGGGAAACTAAAATACTCTGAAACGTCTGGCCCCAACCTCTCTTTCTCTATAGAGGGAGAGATAATGGGGACACAGTGATGAGTGACCCGTGGAGGAAGCTGGGGGATAAAGACCTGCCTGCTGGCACACACAGACCCTGGGAGAAGGGCAGGCTGAAAAAAGATAAAACCACATTTCTCACTACAGTCTCCAGGAACATCCCACATTTCCTTCTCATTCCCTCCCCTGGCTCCTGCCATCAGCCTGGGGGGATCTTTTCCAGCTCCCCCTCTCTTTCTGCCCCCATGCAGCAGCACCCCCTTGCCCAGCTCAGGACACACAGCAGACACTACTGCTGTCCTGGAGAGCCCAACCCAGCGAGCACAGCACAGTGGGCAGATTGGGAAGGGAGTGTTGAAAATGCCACTCTGTGGTTGCTTGGAAATGAAATCCAACTTTAGTATTATTTTTGAGCTTATATTTTTGAATCCAAAATTCCATCTGACGGAAGAGATGGGTATTTAAACAGATGTCTGCAATTTCTTTAAAAAATAGAGATTGAGTTACAGATGGTAGAAAGGGCCTGAGAATTAAAAACTCCCGAGCTACAAGGAAATTTACATGTGAGCAAAATGTTTTGCTGAAATGTATGGTCATACAATTCTGCATGTTTGAAAATTAAGCTTTTTTCACTAAAAATGTGAATATCTTTTCCCTTCCCTATTATCTGCTTCTCTGCTGCAGCCTTGGCTGTCACCATCACTGTGACAGCCAAGTCGCAATATGAGGGTCCTGTTGCTAACAGACAAGACATACAGTTCTTTCCTTCTCCTTTCTCTTGTATAATTTGGCCTGCCAGGACCAACAATTTGGATCTGAATTAGTTTAAAAGAAAACTAATCTACCCCGTTTGCATAATTGGTGCCTGATTGCTCTAACTCCCGTTTTATAAAATGCAAATAAAAGGAATTTTATGATATAAGCCTGGAAGGAAACCAGAGTCAAAATCTGTATTTGCAGATGAAATGAAACCTTTTTTCCTTCTCTGAGGATTTAAAAAGAAAGCCCCCAAAATAAATTTTGAGTGAAAAAGCTGATAACTTCTAAAGTGCCATATGAAATGCAAAGTCCTGCATATTGGAAGGGAAAAATGGAACATATTTGGTACAGTTTTGAGGAGCAAGTCAGAATCTATCTCATCTGTGAGACCTGTACATGCCTTGAGCAGCTTTATGAAGCTCTTCACTCATGCATGTGGGCCCAGAAAAGCAGTATTTTTGTGCATATGAACAAGTAAATAGACTCAAATACAAGCTGTGAGGGCACTCACATGTAGCACTCATCACCTGCATAGTCCCAGTCTGTCCCCTGCCAAACCAGTTCAAACCAGAATGATTCCAGAGCACTGCAGCAAGACCCACTACATACAGAAAAAAGCTGTAAGATGACCAAACTTATTTCCTTTACAGTGAAGTGGACACAATCAAAGAGTCTGCATCAATGAAAACATTAAGCAGGAGAATTGGGATTATCTGTGTCTTACCTAGTCACTACAAAGGAAAAGATCTGATAAGGCAACAAGGTTTGCTCCTCTTTGTAGCCTTCAACACCTTGCTGGGTGCCCACATCCAGGCTGGAGTCCTGTGGTGACTGCAGGGCATTGTTCTGGTTTTGCTGGCTTTCTTTATGTGTCCAGGTCTTCTCTCTCCAAGATCTTGCTTGAAATTATTTTTTGTTGGCTGCATTTGTCTTTATTGAGAAGGCAACATATACCACAGTGTGACAGTGACGGCTCTTTGCATTTACATAAACATCTGCTTGGATTTGGTACTCGCATATTTCACAGAATAACTCTTTAAAAAATGAAGTAGAAACTGGGCATGAACCTTCTATGACTCCAGTTAGACAGGTGCTTCCTGGCACTAAGTAAACATAAGAATAAACTGCACAGAATAATAAGAGAACATGCAACCCATTTAAAAGTAGATTGACAAATTGCTTTTAAATTACTTTCTCCTTTTTATTTTTTGCTTTTAAAGACACAGAAAGTAATCATATTATTTTTGCTTATTTCTGAAGGAGACTGGAGGGAAAAATTTTTTTTCTTAGAAATCAGATGTCTTGTTGAAGGTCTCATGTTTATTGTGAGCTCTGACATTTTAATTGAAAGGACAAGAGCATTTATTATTTTAAGCAAATAGATCTTTTGTCCTAATTATTTTTTAGACATGAGATTAAGTAGGTTTTACAAACAAATACTGCAAATCAGAGTGTTTTCTACAAAATTCTTGAAAATCCTTTCTTTTCTCAGTTGCTCACCTTTAACATTTTATATCCAGTGATATTATAATTACATTAGTTCTCCATTTGTCAGGAGATTTAAAAAAACCCTAACTCTCTGTTTCAAATGTAAAAATCAAGAATTCCCCCAAGCTTATTTTGTTTAAACTCCTAGATAACATTTAAAGATTAAAAAATGGTTGGTTATTTGTCAAAGGGAGGAAATGGCACAGTCCTGCTGGATTAAAAAAATGCAGATTTGATTAGTCCACTTGGAAAAAAGAGAAAATCACCGTACTGAATATTTTATTTAATACTCTCTGCCATGGGAAATAGAGAGAAAAGTACCTTAAAGCACAATAATTTAAAAAGACTGAACAGCAGGTTTATTCTGCAATAAAATTACATCTAAAATAAAATAGAGTGGTAGAAGACAACAATGGTGAAAACCAAACAAAAGGAGAGAACAGAAATACAGAGAGAGGAAGAGCCCAGTGAGCTCTGTGCTTTTCAGAATGCTGGGTACATAGTCCTGATTGTTAGATCAGCTTTCTGAAAAGAATATTCACCCTGTATCTAGGAATCAAAAAATTATATCTTTAGGAGGCCAGTGGGAATAAGAGAAATTCTCATCTAAAGAAGTTAAACCCATTTACAGAATGTGGATATTTTTATTCCTCAGCTTGAATCCTACCAAGGGATCCTGTGCCTTCAGTATTTTGAGTGTTCCTAAGCGTGCCCCAGCAATAAGGGCACACTTGTGAATACTAAATGAGGACTGAATTACCCTCCCTTACACATCCTGTGCCTGAGCCAGCTCGGAAATGAAAGATCATGTCACATATGAAGCTTGAGAACTGATTAATTGGGATAGAATATTTATAGTTCTCATTTCCAGAGAACTGAAAATACCTTAAACAACTGCAATACTAAATTACACAAAAATAATGTAAATCAGTGGGAACTATACACAAACTAGGACACAGTGCTGGTTGAGAGGTTCAAGATGGAACTGTCTGTAGAAAAATTGTTTAATTCAATATTGATATGGTTAAATGGTTTACATGGTTTACTCAAATCCATGGAGTGTCACCATTGACTTGAAATGAGGACAGGGCTTCATCCTTCTTATGGCAGAGAAAGGAGGAACACAACAGTGTGCCACACTTCAGAAGGAGGAGTATCTCATCTGTTTGGAAGAATAGTGGGAATTTTAGGTTAAGGGACTGCACTTACCCCAAATACTCCCAAATAAGAGTTAACTTGCTGTCTCTCAGGGAAAATGTCTCAGGGTACTGGAGAAATGGGACTAAAACCCTCTGTGTCCTAGAAGACAGCTCTGCAAAGAGCATGAATGAAGTAGGAAGATCTTATGAACAAAAGTAATATACAAAATTTAGTATCATGTGAATTTCACAGGCAATTGTGCTTCCATAAACTTAAGCTTTATTTTTATAAATGGGCATGAAAGCACAGTCTTGAATGCAAGATTGGAAAAGATTAAGAAATTAGAAAATGCTAAGGCAACTGCAGTTCCAATTTCCAATTCTCATCTTGTCATGACACACAGTGAGTGCATTACCCCATTTTGATCCAATTCCATTAGATACTTGTACGTCTCATGCAGCACTGGTTCATAAAACACAGCTTTTGGATACTCACCAAAATGAGCTAATTAGAGAGGACCAAGACAACTCCTCTCTGATGAATGGAGTATGTAATTTAACAAAATGAGGTAAATGGTGTAAAAACAGTGTTATAAAATGCTCAGATCCATGGTGAGAGTTTTTTCCACAGGATTTCTAGGCTGCTGGTTTTACCCCCAGAAAAGGTTACCCCTCACTGTTTCCCCTAGAAGAGAGGAATGGCCACATCAAAGCAATATCCAAGGATGCAGGCCACCATGAATGTGAAAGGTTTGTCACTTTTGCCATGGCTATCTCAGAGGAAATGGAACCTTCAGCTGGCAGAACAGGACATAGGAATGTTTACATCAGTGATTAGGTAAGGACTTAAGTCTCCTTCACCACCCACAGTAGCCCTCTGATCGTGGTAAAGAGAGCAGGTACATTGGAGGTGTTATCCCACAGCCTTGTGAAAATATCTGTGTCATTCACCCTGCTCCTTTCCTCCCAGTGACATGGACTTTGGCTGTATGGGACTGAAATTCCATTTTGGTGTTCCAGACATCAGGAAATAGCTGTCTGTCAGAAAAGGGGTTTCATTGTCCATAGCTGGAAGGTGTTTGGTTGCTGGCTAAGTTTTTCTTTCAGGATTCCCATGATGTCCCAAGGTAATACTAGGGACACCCCTAGTAGACATGAAGTAAAAGCAAGCAAACATAAAACCTTTCCCACAACTTCTAAATTTCCTTGGAAAGAAAGGATAAATCAATGTGAGATTAAAAAAAAAAAAAGAGAGATGAAAATAATCACTCTTGATGGCAGAGTATTAATTATAACTTTGTGTGGGTGAAGTTAAAAGCCTGTCTTATGTGTGAATTGTATTTTCTCCACGAAAGAGTACGTGTGTCTGTGTACACAGTCCGGTGAACACCCGAACGAGCAGGTCCACGGCTGTGCTATGGATTTGTGTCCTGTGACTGCCGGTCAGATGCCAGTGTCACCCTCGTGCTTGGGTAGCCATTACACAGCTCTTCCACACTAGTCCACTTATTCTTTCCCTGGTTAGGAATCGTTCCTCTTAATTTCACGAAACCTACATAATTCTGGGACCCTGTGTGGCACAGACTTGTAGGGAGGCTGAGAGGAGCCAGAGGAGATTCAGCCCTCCCGACGGGGTTTACATTTCTGGGCAGAGCAGGCGGGTGCCGGCTGGGTGCGGCCCCTGACCGGCGCTGCGGGGCTGCGCCTGCCGGGGCCAGCGGCCAAACGGGGCTGACCCCGCACTCACGGTCCGGGGAACGCGGATTCGGGACGCGGGGAGGGCGTGTCAGAGGGAGAGAATCCCCCGTTCCTGTTTCACCGGGCATCCCTTGGCGTGGCATCGCCTCCAGTGGGAAGCGCATCCCCGGGACCCGCGCTCGGAGCGCGCCGCGGAGCCGGGGCTAGCGGGGGAGATCCCGGTGCGGGACAGCCGGTCCCGGACAGACGGTTCCCGGGGTGGGCTCCCCCCTCTCGCCGCTGAGCCTGCCCGGCCGCGGCGGGGCCGCGTGGGGACACCCCACAACTTCACCCGAAGTTTTCTTGCCGCCTCGTCCCCGTTCGGCGGGTCGCCGCCCCCCCGGCGAGGGCACCGTGAGGACGAGATCCCGCACCCCAGATGCTCCCGGCGCCGCGCACCGGGGCACAGCCCGCCCACCGCCGGCGGCCGGGCCCGGGGCGGGGAGCGGCGGGGCCCGGGGCGCGCCCACCGCCCCGCCCCGCCCGCCGCCCCCGCGCTGCCGCCTGGCAGGGCGGCGGGTGCCGCGGGAGCTGCTCGGTGCCGCCGCCGCCCGGGAGGGAGGTTATGTAAGGGGGGAGGGAGGCGGCGGGAGGAGGAGCAGGACGGCTCTCGCCGCCGTGCAGCCGCCGTGCAGCCGCAGCCAGCCGGGGCCGGGGCGGCCGCATGTGCGAAGTGGGGACGCGGCCGCCGCTGGCCGCCGAGCGCGGGGAGCCGCCCGGGGGTGCCGCCGCCGCCGAGAGGTGCCGAGACATGGGGTGAGTCCGCCGGGCCCGGCCCCGCGTGGGCACCGCGTCCCGAGCCCGCGTGGGCGCCGCCTCCCGCCCCGGCCCCGCCGCAGGTGCGGAGCGGGGAGAGCGCGGCCGCCCCGTGAGCGCTGCCCTGAACGGCAGCGTTTGATAACGTAATTAATCATTTTCTAACGTAATTAATCATTGCCGCCCGCTCGGGAGCCGCCGGCGGAGCGGGCACGCCGCGGAGGCAGAGCGCCGGCGGCGAAATCCCCGCTGGAAGGAGCGGGGAGGAGCTCGGGATGTGGCGGAGCGGGGCCGGGGGTCCGGTCCCTGCCCGGTCAGCTGCGGGATGTGCCGCGAGTTCATTGTCAGATGTTTCACGCGCTGCTTCTGCGAGAGCTCTGGCTGCTGGAGGCACACGGGAAACTTGCCTGAATTGTGCCAGGTGGTCCCTAATTTGTGTAAATATTTTTCCCTTCAAAAATTTTATTTAACATGCCAGAAGTCTCTGACCACGTGTGGTGGCCTCTTGGAGAATTCAGCTTGCCTAAAATTAGTCCTGCATTTTTGCTATTCTCTAACTTATATGAGGGGACAAAAGCCAAATGCTGGCATCAGGGCAATTTGTGAACTAAATATCAGAGAACAGAGGAGAAGGTTGTGCCTTTGGCTTGAACTATATATAGGTTTGAGATCCTCTCGACCAGAATGTCTTGGGGGATTCCAAACCCACACATTTAATTTACTTTATTTTTATCCTATTATGTTCTCTTACACCTTTTCCTTGCCTCTCCTCACCCCCATGTGGCAAGGAATCGCTCTCCAGTTTGAGCTTGCTCTGCTGCTTTCAAATGTCCAAATTCGCACTGTGGATTTGTTAATTGATGTCAAAGTGATATAATTCGAGGCTATATGGGTAAATAATGAATTAAAATGACATGCACATGTCCGAATTTGATACCCAGGAGTACTGAATAGAAGTACAGGGGCAGAGGGAGAAATAGGATCTAAGTGAGTATCACCCCACGTTTCTCTTCAGGATTACAGGGGCTCATCTGCTTCTTAATTATGCAAAGTTTCACTGGAAAATAAAAGAGAAACTGTCCTTGGGGTTGGAGAAAGAAGTATCGAAGCCTGTTTGGAGCAGCAGTGCCCCGCAGAGTCCAGGATGATCAGAAACATCCATCCACGGAAACTTGCCTCTGCCACTCTACCTGGGTGTCTCTAAAGGCAAATGTTTTAGTTGCTGTCATTTTTAACCGTTTCCATACTGGTAGATCAGTTCAGCTGTGGCTTGGAGAGATGAGTGGAAGGTCACAGTGCTCCTTCACCCTTTCTGCCAGCCAGGTGGAGTTCTGGGCTCGGTGTGGTCCTGCTCTGCCTCCGGAGCTGCTCAAGCTGCAAAGGCTTCTGAGAGCTCTGGTTGTGCTCCTGTCTGTGCTGCTACGTGCAGTGTCAGGTCATGCAGACTCGTACAGGGAGCAGGCACATTCACTAGCCCAGTTCAATACCCTGATTTAATGTGTTCCTCAGTCATTTCAGTCTTACACTGGTGCACGTGAGATCAAGCTCCCAGTGTCGTTCATTCCCCGGATTTCAGCGTGGGTTGCACCTTCTCTTGCACTCTGTGCAGAGTTCAGACAAGGTGTTTGGTGAATATGCATTTTCATGGTGTCTCACATAATTATCTTGCCATTCACCTTTCTGATCCAGAGAACTTGGAAGTACATTTGCGATAGCATTAGTGCGGCTGTGACAGCATTGCTTAGCACACATGACACAGGAGCAGCCTCCCAGTTTTCTTCTGGTTCCATCTGTGCTGCAAATCCTTCACCTGTGCATGCTCGAGCTTGTCCTTCTGTGGAATGGGCACCTCTGTACTCACGTGTCTTTGTGAAGCAGGTTGTGGTCAGAGCACAGAGCTCAGTCATTCCTACTTGGAGGAATAGATTTTGGCCCAGGCGTTTGAGTAGGGTTTGCTTCCTGGGCACATTTTGTGGGGCATGTACTCATAGAAATTGTGACAATGACTTGATTCTTAGCTCTTAAAATATTTTTTCTTTTACTTTCCTTCTTTTCTTTTTCCTGGGGGTGACCATTGCTAGTGATTCATTTAAATGCTGCCTATGGATTTGGCAGTGACTGATCGCGCTATGAAACCTGATACAGCTACTTGAGCTTAGCAAAGCAAAGCTATTTAAATTGCTTATTAGCTGTGAGCTGAGCTATTTAAACTGTTGGTTTAGTTCAACTCACTAGGCAGCAAGGTAGTGTCAAGTTTTACAATTTACATGTTTTTAAAAAACCTAAGGCCTGTCATACAAGGGACATGAAAACAACGTTGTAAAAAAGTCACAGGAAAAAAATCTGCTCCAGTGTCCATAGAAGTCAATGTGAAAGTTGCTGCTGACTGAAAACCACTGTATTTTGGCCAAGCCACTGTTAAGAATCTCACTGGGCAAATGTCTACTTTAAAGGGAATGGATCCTTTCCCAAATAACTTCTTTCTTCTACCCAGCATATCTGATCGCTGCTGTTACCTCGATCCTCTCCCAGTTTAAACTTCAGCTCTTTGAAAACCACAATGTAACACATTTCCAGCTGTAGAAATGTGTGAATAAAAATACCTCCTGCTTTGTCTCTTGCTGTTGCAAGCCAAGGGCTGACACAATCAAGGAAGTGTCTCTGATGTTAGTGGGCTGTACCTACTCATCTAATAGCTGTGGTCAGGCTCACTGTGACCTCAGTTTAAGCAGTCCAAGTTAAATGTACAGTTATAAGGATGCTTGAGGTTTTGCTATTAGCTAGTTTAAAAAGGTGTTGGATAGCTGTTTCATCTGTGACTAAATTCTTTTATTATTTTTAATTCTTTACTGTCTTTGTATTTCCTTATCTATCCATTACAAATAATTTCTGTTATGAGGTGTGTGACAAGTATCCAGTTTGGATTAGACCTGTAAATCTCTTCACTGCTGAAGCTGATATTTATATTATCTGTTGGATTAAAACTCAACTGATTTAAATGCCCTCCAGCATTAAAATTATGTTTTAGTTCTGTTTTATAAATCATATCAAAATGACAACCAGGCCTCTGAGTGTTAGAAATTATTGCAGAAAGCTGTACAACTGTAGAAGTGTGTGCTATACAGGTTAATGGTGAACTAGCTCACAGCACACCTTTCATTTGGCTGACATGAGATGTCCTCTCTTTGCTGCTTCCTCTGGGGCTAGTGGGGTAATTTAGTCCCCTGCAGCTGGGATCCATCCATAACTCTCCAGGTGAGCTGTGAGCCAAGCCCCAGGAAGTTTGGAAAAGGCAAATTTCCAGGCCTGGATCAGGCAAGGGAGTAACCTCGTGTTAAGGAGATTGGTCTCTTGAACAAAAAAACCTCTGTTCCCCTGTGATATATTCATGGAAAGGTGCATGGGGCTGTATTACTGAGGGTGTCCATACATGATGTTTTTATTATGCACTGACATCCAAGAGAACAGGGAAGGCTGCCTTGCTCTCCTCCCTTCTGCTACCAGCAGTACTAATGTCCATTGGCCAACACGTGGCTTTATTTGGGGAGTCAAAGGCAAAACCTGATGTGAGGGCAAGGCATGAAGGAGATAAACAAAGGAGGAGATGTGATGAAGCTCGTGTTACAGGAAGGCAGTAATTTTGGAGGGTGTTCACTTTCTGGTACCAGCAGTACTTTAGAAACCATGGTGATAAGCTGTGCCTGAGAAGCTCGGTGGCAGGGAATGGTGTTGTTGCAGAGGAAATTCACCTTGGCTTTGGTCCAGCTCCCGCTGAAATCCATGGGAGTCTCTCAGCAGCTCTCTCCAAACTTTGGCCAGGCCATCTGTCTGCCAGGGAAGGGGAGAGCCTGGGAGGGGCAGGCAGAGAATGGCACCTGGCTGTCCCTGGGGTCCCTCAAAGCAGGGCTGGGACAAGAGTGTGCCTGAGCACAGCTGAGCTGGTCTGTGAGCTCAGGGAATCTGCTGTTGAGATTTTAACATCAGCAGCTTGTTTGGTCCCCAGCATTGCTCAGGGAGGCAGATTATAGCTGGTGGTGGTTTTGGAGTTCAGGGAAAGGGACTGAGATCTGATAGGTGCTGAGGCTGCTCATCTCATGCTTTTGAAGCTGCCGGCTGAGGGTGCTTGATTCTTCACAGCCCTGGTTCCTGACATAGCTGTTTCCATTGTGCAGGGCAGATATAAGTGGATGTTATTCTGACTGGGAGAATTCTGTGTCTGTGTACAAATACAGGTGTCTGTACAAGAATCTGTGGAAAAGTCAGGTCCAGAGAACTTTGTGTTCTGGAGCAGTGTTTGGGTTCACTGAAATGATGGGGAAGCTCCATTGACTCAATACTGTGTAGTCCCTTGCTTATGTTAAACTCATTTATGTAAGGTTAGAGAGGCAGGGAGCTTGGTGGGGTGGGTGGAAGAGAAAAGAAAGGACCAAACAGCTGGGGCCTCAATGATTTGTGCGTGCTTCAAGTTTTGGTGTGGCTGTATTCAGGTGAGTGAACAAACCTGTAACAGTGTTTTGTCCAAGTGACTTCACCTCTCTCAACTATGTGAGGAGTTCACAGCACTGCAGGCACATGCACGAAACTGAATTTATAAGGTCTGCTACAGAAAAGTTCACTAAATTACAAGAGGAGAAATCTGCCAGTGTCACAACTAGTTTGAGTGTTCTGCTGCAAATTTCTCAGACATTTGCTCGTGTAGAAAGAGTGGACAGAAAGAAAACTTGATGCCAAGAGTCATCATAGTTACATTGCTTTCAGCGGCTAACCTAATTAATTACCACTGTTAATTTAATTATCGCTTGAGAAAAATCTTATAAATAAAATATTCTCCACAAAGCTGGGATGTCCCCTAAGCCCTTCTTTCTATTTGAAAAGAGAGTGGTGAGTAGGTCTCCTGATAACAAAGGCATAATTTAAATTCTTTTAAAATGAAAACATTCTTTTTAAATGTTAAAAAGAATTATTTGATGTTCAGTTCCTTTAAACTGAAACTTTTTTAACTGATCCAGGATGTGATCAAGTGTCTCAAAGTGTTTGACCGTATTCCCAGCATGAACCAGGCAGAGGACAGTGAGTTTGCTGAGAACCCAAGAGCAAGGGCATCAGCCTGGTTCTGCATCTAGATTTTCTGCAGTGCTGTGTATTCATTTTATTCATTCATTTGGCTCTGTTATTGCAGTGCCTAAGATAAATAGCCTCACCCATGAACGTACGCTTAGGGACTTAGGCGTAAGCATTTTGAATCAGCTGTTGGTTTTCCTGTTGACTTTGTGATAGGGTGTGTGCAGAGTGGGAAATCCTCATTCCTCAAGGTTGCTACATGGTCAAATCTCTGTCTGCTTTCACCTTGAATGCTCTCCATCGCCTTCTGCACTCCGTGCACTGCAAAGGCAGCGTGGGACTTGTTTATCCTGTGCTTTGGTCATGGCTCTTTAGGATGTAGATGTGCTCAGAGGAACATATTTCAACTATGTTTCCCTGATAATTCAGCAGTACACTGTAAATAGCTGATGATCCTGTTCTTATACCTCAGAATGTGACGAGGGCATTGCCTTCAAACGAAGAGGGGAGGTGTTTCAGCTTGAGCATTAAAGAAGCCCTTTTAATGGCAAGAGCAATTAGGCAGGGAATAGCCAATTAGTACCTGGGAAGGTTGCTGCTGCGCCACGGCCACGCAGCGCCCAGCCCCGGTTAGGCACGGTGTGAGTAGGGCTTGTGTAATACACACTCATGCAAAATGTACAAGATGAGATGGGATGATGCAGTTGATCTTTGATTGTATTTTTGGTGACACATCCTGGCTGCTCTCTGCCTGTTTGTGAGAGGGATGTGCTGCTCGGTGCTGAGCTCATGTGTGACACGAGGAGCTGCTGCTTACTCCTCATTGACGCAGCAGCTATTGCAGCCTCTCGGACCCTCTGCATCACTTGCAATTGCTTCCTAATGGTAATTTTGCCACTGGGGTCAGGATTAAAATGAAGATAATATTTTTAAAGAATTGATGCTCGAGGCGTTTCAGGATTTGTTTAAAAGGGAGGGATGTTGCTGGCTGACATCAGCAAGCGGGACAGCCTGCCTAATGACTCACAGGGGAGCAGGAGGCTCTGCTGTGTAGGTGTTTAGGATTTGTGGGCTTCACATATGAGGGCTAGCAAGAGCTCTAGCTGCAAAACAACAGGGGCTTTGTCATGGAGCAAGAGTGTGCAGGTTTGAGACAGGGAAACGAGGGAAAAGAGGGTGATGGAGGTGTGAGCAGCATGAGTGCTGCTTGTGCGCAGACCTGTTCCCTTCCGAGGCACCACGTCCTCCTTTCCTGCCTCCTCCATGCACTGATCTGATTTTATTTGTTTGACGTGGCTTATCAAAATGTAAGATTGTAAGAATTCCCGAAGGGACAAACTGTTTCCTTTCCATCTGGAAGTTTCACTGCAGCCTACAGGATTTAGAAACTCAAGCCCTTCTGCGAGTCAGAAAGAAAATTTCTGTAGAAGTTGCACTTTTCTGCCTGTGCATCCAGAGGCCTGGGAGAGGCCTCCAGAGCTGCCAGTGTAGTTCCCCATTAGCATTTTCATTATAATAATAATAATCCTGCAACTGCATTCTTATCAGGCAATGTTTAGTACCTCAGTGCAGCAAGACAGCAAAGGCCTCTGTGGAATACATTTAAAAATGTGTAGCCAGCTTGTAAAATACTTTTTTCCTAAAGCTGCTTCTGCTTGTACTGAGGCTGTTTCTTGTGGAACTGTGAAATGGTGCTGTATGAGTGCTTACTGAATAAATACTTGTTGTTTGCTTAATGCTTTGCAGTAGATTCTCCTCAGATATGGAACCATTGTATTTCTTGGGGGGGAAAAAATACAAAATTTTAATCTTGCTTGGCTCTGAAGGGAAATCTTAATTTTATATGTGGAGGTGTGAGCATTTTATTTTTAGTGTTCAAATACTTATTGTTTCATCCCTGGAAGAAGGACAGTGTAGCCAGAGCTGGGGAGTACTCAAAGCTTTTCCTTTTGAAAGGTAGTGCTTCAAGGTGCAGTCTCCCATCACATTAATTGTGTTGCAATGACTGACTCAAGTTCTCTGCTCTTGCTGAGTTGCTCTGTAATCTGGAACAGCAACACTTTGTTGTTGCCTTTGTTTCATTCCCTGGTTTTATCAGGCATTTGTTCTGCAGCTTCCCACTATGAATCTGTGGCACACATCTGAAATGTCTCTCTGCAGTTGTTTGTGGGAACGTACAATGTTTTGTGATATTGAAAATGTTTAGTAAGAGCATTTGATAGAAGGGGGAGAAGTTCCTTGAGATGAGAAGTGCAGAATGTCCCCAGCCAGCGCTCAGGGCTGCTTGGAGGATGCGTGGGACATGTGGGGAGAGTCTGACACCTTTTTATCAGTTATTTCACAGATGGTGGTGTCTAAAGATGAGCTCTGTTCTGGTGGGTAGTTCAGACACTGGTGCAAAGATGGCAGCAGCATAGTTGTCCCTGTGTCACCCAACCACCCCAAGTCCTGCAAATCACAAAGATGAGTTTGTATCAATTACAGATTTAAAACTTGTTCCATGCCTCCAAGTGGCAGACTGGGCTTGCAGAGCCGATGACAATTGCCCTTGGAGGATCCTCCCTTTTGGGATGGAGCAGTTTCTGGCATGCAGGATGATGTGATGCCAGTCCTGAAGGTGATTTCATCAGTCCCCATTAGCTTAACTTTCCCCCAGAGCTGTCAGTTTGGATTATTCTTCCACTATGTAGCATGTCCTGATGTGGAAGTGGGATTTCATAAGTTGAGAGCCACAAGGTGGTCAGTTTAATCTCCTTCCACCTTTATACAAAGGAGGAGGTCTAGCCACTTCACCCACTCCCTTGAACCCTAACAGACTATATCTGCAGTTCCCTTTTTTCACTTTTTTTTTCCTCTCTTAATATTACTTTTGCTGAGTCTGTGTCTTGTGTGGTCTGTACATAGGCTGTACCTAAACCCTTCCAGGTAAAGTCCCTGCTTCTTACACCCTCATGTGGTCCAAACCCCTGATAAAAAAACCCAAAGCTGAAATGCTCCTCCCGAACTTGCCAGGAGGATTCTGCCCAGACAGGACAGAAAGTGGGCAGTGCTCAGGGGCACAGTGTACAGCAAGGGCACAACTCCTGCCCTTGGGTGGACAAGGAGGAGATAAAAGTATCTTTGTACGCAGTTCATGTTAAATGCGGTGATTGTCGAAATAACCCTCTCTCCTCCAGCTGTGATAGGGACAAATTTATTCTTTTATGAAATAATGAAGGAGATTTAGTTGCCTAAAACTTTACAGCACACAGGTGAATGAGAACTCTCTCTTTTCATGATTGTTTTATTTTTGACAGCTGTTTGTCACTTGCATAAACCATTACAGGAGATAGATAATTTTCTGTTGCCTGTTATTTATAGAGGTGTGTTCCTCATAAACTTGTATTTAAAGTGTCTTCTAAAAATGCTCATTCATAAAACTCCATCTAATTTGGTTTATGGTCCTTTTAAAGAAGAGCAGAAATTGGCTTGACTGAGAACAGGGATCTGTCACTTCACTACACCCACCCAAATTCAAGGGGATGGAGCTGAAAGCTCGAGTCTGTAATCTCAGTTCCAATGAAACACAATAGCTGTGAAGGAAAGGACAGATCCCACGCTCCAGCCAGGGAATTGTTGTTTTAGGTGTTATTTGGAATAGATGGGAAGCTGCTCCTCTCTCAGGCAGATCCAGAAGTGTGACTGTGTCCATGTTTCCCTGGGGAACTTTTCTTTCCCCTCTGTGCCTCTTTCACCTTCCCGTGTGCTTTGGAGCAGGAAAATGGGTATTTGTGCGCAATGAGAAATTCCCCTTTGTCTTTTGAGAGCTCCAAAGGACAAATAATATCTTTAAAGTTTCCATGTGATCCTCCAAGACTTTTCCCAGACAGAAGGTTCTGAACATGTGTTTTCTGAGACCTTCAAAATTGCATATTATGGGGGATGCATCAGCTTTCAAGGACGTGGCAGTGTGCAGCCTGGTTCTCCCAGCAATCTCTCTCGCCCTGCTTTTCCTCCCCAGACTCCTCTGCAGAGCCTTTGGTTTGGAGAGAGCTGCAGGGACAGCTTCCTTCATCAGCTGGGCCTAAGCCTGGGGTAAGCACCTCTCCTGTGGTTGTGCTTACCTGCTTTTCCCTCCACAGGGAAGGTCTGTCCTGAATTTTTGAGCCACAGAGTAATAATCCTGCATACGTATTGTTCAGATCTTTGCGAGAACTTTTCTCCATTGAGTTAGAAATTAGCATTTCAAATTCTATGGGGGAGAAGTTGCCAAAGTTTTTTTATATTTTAAGCTTAGAGTTTGGAAAGGAATCAAAATATCTAATCCACTTTGCATTCCCTGCTTGGTCTTTCCTCCCTGCCTTATGAATTGGCATCCTTGTCCTTTGGAGGGAGAGCAATATTGTGCAACTCTATACAGCTTCTCTTGTGAAATACCAAAGTTATATTGCAGTGATCTCCAGCAGCCTTCCCAATAACTGTTAAATTAGCACAAGTGACATGAGGTTGTACTGAAAAGAGTTTATGCTCATCAGCTGCCTTGCAGGATGACCTCTGAATTATTGGCCAGAAGATAAAACAGACACACAACTGCTGGGAGCGATCTGGGACAGTTCAGTGCTGTTATTCCACTGAAGAACAGCTGACTGCTGTGAGTTAGACGGGTGGTCCAGACTTTGCACCTTGGAGTTAAGTCACTTTCCTTCTTTCTCTTCTTTTTCCATCTCCTTTTTGGCCCTTCTCCTTCCCCTGTAGTGACGCTGGAGCTGCTGCCTGGGGGGACAGCCTGGCCCGAGCCCAGGGCGGCAGCAGCTCCAGACCCGGGTCAGCGTTTGCAGGGAGGCACATGGAAAAACACAGGGTTAGTCTGCATTGTCTGGGGGAAATGGGCAACTGATGCATTCTTTTGCTGCCTCCAGGGGTAGTAAAGCTTCCTTCAAACACCTGTGTTTAGTGAGACCCTGAAAAGAGGCCTTGAGCATGAGGTCGGTTTAATACTTGGGGTGCTAAAGTGTGAATGTGTGAAAAGCATAGTAAGAATTTCTCACCAGTTGGCACCTTGTCCTCAGTGGGTGAGCGAGTGCTTGATCCAGTCTGCATACCAACACCAGGCATTAATTTTAGATCACAGGAAATATGAAGAGTGCAGTTTCCAGCTCTTGACTTGCTGTATTTCACTTAGGGCAAATAGGGAAAACTGATACGTGAACTTTTTTTACCCCCAGCGAGGGAGGTGGCTGTTTCCACTGGCAAGGACTTTCCTATCGTGAAAGTGCACGCAAAACAAATTACTGCAGAACACAAAACATTATTTTCAGTCCTATTTTAAAACAAACAAATGTTCAGAATTTTGTTCTGGAAGCAAAGCAAAAAATCATTTAACTTGTGTGATATGGGTTTATTATTCCAGCATAAACATCTGTGGAGAAGTTGAGCTGATTTTGCTCACATTTGTTCGGTATAAATAAGCAGTAACTTAGAGCAGAAGAGGATCAGGTCTCCTGTGGGTATTCTCCCATTGTTCTGAAGGCTGGATTCATAACTCATAAAAGGGAGGGACACCTTCCACTGGACAAGGGTGCTCAAAGCCTCCTCCAGCCTGGCCTTGAGCACGTTCAGGGATGGGGCAGCCACAGCCTCTCTGGGCACCCTGTGCCAGTGCCTCGCCAGCCTCACAGGGAAATTGCTCCCTCTCCAATCTGAGCTTGTCCTCTTTCTGGTTAAAGCCATTCCCCCTTGTTCTTTCACTACATGTCCTTGTAAAATATCCTTCTCCAGCTCTTTTGCAGCCCTTTAGGTACTGAAAGGCTGAAAACTGAACTCTTCCAACCTGTCTCCAGATGAGAGGTGCTCCATCCCCGTGATCATCTGTGTGTCTTCCTCTGGACTCACTCCAACAGCTTCACATCCTTCTTATGCTGGGGGACCCAGACCTGGCTGCATTAGTCTGGGTGGGTCCCAGGGGAGCAGGTAGAGGGGCAGAATCACCTCCCTTGACCTGTTCTGGGATGCACCCAGAGCATGGTTGGCGTTTGGGGCTGCAGGTGCCCATTGCTGAGTCAGTCCTGCTCCAGGGATCCTGTGTTCAGGGTTTGGGCAGCTCCCCACTGGATTTTCAGGGGGCAGGGCTGGCTCTATGTCTCCCTTTAAAAGCAGGACAATAACTTCAGTATCTCTTCAGGCAGAGAGCAGGGAAGGAATGAGGAGCAGCAGGAAAAGGAAGTGCATGTCTCAGTGCTGGCAGAGAGTGGCACTGATCAGGGGCTGTGCAGAGCAGCTGAAATGAGCACCCTGGGCTCACAGAGCCCTGGGCTGCAGCTCAGGCCCAGCACACAGCCAGCTCCATCGATATCCCCTGGAGCCCTGGGAGGGAGCCCAGCCCCAGCCTGCCCGCCCTGCCGGCCCTTTGTTTCTATCCACGTTCATGGAAAAATTATTTTGGATCATCTCATCATTTTAAACATTTGGTAAGTGTTAATATACTTTCAGCTCAGTGGAAATAATCACCATATGGCTGTAAGATTTGCCATCTGTCCAGAGACGCTGGAATACAATTAGTCCGTGTAGTCCATTTATCAATCTATAAGTGACAATATTCACAGTCCTGGCAACTTGGGCTGCTGACAGAATCAGCACTTGCATAGGCCTACCTGTCTGCCCTTATTACATCAATATATAAATGAGATGGAAAAAATCCCATCATTCAGCTGTGTCCTTCACCCTTGACAGAAAGGAAAAAAGTCTATATTAGTGTAAATGAGACTGAGGAAATGGTATGCCTTAATTTTTGTAGCACTAATTGGATTTTTTAATGTCTAGTAGACCTTAATTTCATAAGGCAAAGCCAGATTTAAGTGCAGTCTTTCAATCAAAAAATGCCAGCAGGACAGAGTATATCACAGGCAAGAAAAAATATTATGTCCTCTCCTGTTGTATTAATTTCTGAGGCACAAAAAGCTTAATACTACTAACATGAGAAAAGTCATCATTAGCATTATACAGGTAAGGATTCGTTTCCAGGGTTTCTTGTTGGACTTCAGAAAAGCGAGAAGAGAGTTTTTCAGCAGAGTGAATATCTCTTTTTAAAAGGTCAAGGCCTTTTGGTTTTAAAACTATTAATGATCTGACATTTTAAGAGTTCTGACTTTTGACTGCTCTTGCCAATCTCTCCCCTGGCCTGTGTCCTAGCCTGTCCCCCAGGACTGTCACCTCCTTAAAACTGGGGTTAAATTTGGAATAGCTAATGCATATCGAGAAAATAATTTGAATGTTTTATTTGGTTTTGCATATTACACAAACTCATCTTGCATAATAAGTTTATAAAAGGCATGTGTGCTATGTTTTGTTTATTCTACAAATTTTCAGCCAGCCCACACTAATTTTTGAGACTCTGCTGACAGGAAAACACATTTTTTTGTCGTATTTGCTTTTTAACTGTAGGTGTGGGATCTGCATAGCATGAAAAATGCTGATACTTGAAATTAAATCCTTTCATACCTCACATTTTGTATAACCTGTGCATAACCTACAACGTTGGAGGCGTTGACATGCAGAAATCAGAAGTGACAGGGAACAGGTCTGTAGGGATCAGAAGCAGGTGGCTGTTGAGGTTCAGGAAGGTCTGGGGTAAGTTCCCCCCAATATTACAAACATCTACACTTTGCAGTGCAAGCAGGTTGCTGGGATTTAGTTTTGTGGGGTTTGTGGCAAGGGAAGTGGTGGGTTTTTTTTTTTGTTTTGTAGATACTGTGTTGCTCATGAATAACCTGATGGTTAAGTTTTTCAGGTTAGTAGTTCTAACTCAGAGATTGCCAGAGGATCCTCACTTTTGCACCAGGGCTGCTGACAGCTTTTTATACCAACAAATAATGTACATATCTGAGATCTCTACTGTAAATCTGACGGCTACAGATGGTGTTATATTTTTAAAGATCAAAGTGAATAATGTTACCTTCTAAATGTTTGAAATTTCCTTTGTATTTTTAACTTGCAGCAGAAGAAATGTGTCATTCTGTGCCCTTATTGGCTGCTAGGAAATCCACAGTGCCAGGAGCTGTGTCCCCCCGTTCCTGGGAGAGCTGCTGCCTGTGTGCAGGCAGCAACCAAAGTGCTCTGCCTGGTAATTCTGTTAGCCTGTTAAAATCCCCAGAAAATGGGGATCTGCTTCTTTTCAGGTTGTCTAATGTGAGCTGCACTGAGTGGGGGCTGAGGCTGGCTCTCCTGTGCCTCTTTGTGCCCACACCTTGCCCCTGCCCAGCTGCAGCTGTGGGGTCCCTGTGAGCACAGGGGCTGTGCTTGCACTGGAGCCTCTCTTTCCCGTTTTTAATACACTGTCTTTGGTGCTCCTTACCACACTTGGTGATTCTTTTTGTCTTTGGATGATTTGCTCTGGAAGGAGGCTGGTAAGATCAAGCCCATTGGGTCGTGGCAGTGCTGTTGCCAGCCTGGTGTTGTTCTCAGCACCTGCGCTGAGAGCCCAGTGCGGGCATTGCTCTGCATCCTCCTCATCTCTCACAGAGCAAATTGCCCATCCTTTAATGGCTTTTAATTTTTACATCCTTAACTCCCATTAAAGACATGCAGCCCTGTATTCAGCCATCTGTTGGCACCCTTTTCCTTGCAGTCTCCTGGAGTGCTCAGAGCTGAGGCTGTTGTCAGCCCCGGTGCCCTGGGTGGCCGCGTGTCCTGCCCGTGCTGCTGGCCACCAGGGCCAGCAGAGCCCTATCGTTTGCTCCTGACCTTACAGCTGGTAGAATTCCTTATTTGATCCTTCAGGCAGCGGATCAAAAAGAGTTATACAACTTGTTCTTTAAACTGAACTGATTGACTTTTTTTTTTCCTCCCCTAGTGTAAGTGGAAGAAAAGCCTCAGGGGAGAGCATTTGAATAGGGCATGGGAAAGCATATCGATAATTACATGCATGGATTAGTGCACAAAAGCACTCCCCTCCAAGGATTTGCTTAGTGCTGTGCTGTTTGAAATAATGGAGTGTTTAATCATATTATTTTGCAATACTGAGGCTTTGATTACGCCACTGATTGAAATCAGCTTTTCAGATTGCTTTGTGTGAAGATATCCTCATCAGCCATGCAAATTCCTATGGCATGGGAGGAGAAAAAAGTCATAAAGATGCTGCCCTGGTGATGTCAGTGGGTTTTACGTGCACACACGTGGTCTTTCACTCCAGTCTTCTGTTTGTAGGTATGGTGTGTTTTGATCATATATCCTCTGACATTTGCTCTCTTCATGTTGTAAATAGACATGAAATAGCCCATACAACCTCAAAGTACCCTGAGCTTTCTGCCATGCAGAAGTACAAAGGATTAAAATAGTAATAAAGATTCCACTAGTGCATTGAAGGAATTTTCTGCTTGTTTATATTTCTTGCAAAATAAACTCCTTCCCAAGGCCAGCTGCGTGGGGTGGACCTTGGTGCATGCAGGCATGCCATGATCCAGAGCTGGGCATCTGGCACATGCCCTTGTGCCCTTGGTCTGTGCCAGGATGGAGACTGCAGGGAAGGGAGGGAATGTGCTCCTGAGACCTGCTCTCTCCACTCCAGGGTTTGCACTTTCAGTTTACAATGGCATTTCTCCCTGAAATATTACAATGCCAGCATTGTGCCACAGAGGAGGCTGTGCTAAAGCATTAACTCCACTGGAGCTGGGGTGATACAGGGAATGTCATTTTTAACCAGTCCAGAGCAATAGGATGGCTCTGGGGGGCTGTTCATGTGCTGATCCAGCTTCATTTGTCACGAGGGTGGGAGACGTGCTGGCTGGACACAGTACAAGGATTTTTTCCTATTTGCAGAGTTTGAATTCACACCTTTGCAAATGGGAGAGTGGTAACATTACTGAGGTGCAGATTTATGGATCCCCTTTAAGTGTCTTCTCAGAAAAAAGCTCTGAAATGATCAGTTACACCACCAGATTCACACTCATGTGCCTCAACTTGGTTTTTTCCAATAAGTAACCTTACCTATGGAGGATTAGTTCAGGGTGCTCTCAGTTCCTGTCACTTGTGTATGAGTGTTTATTCACAGTGTCTTGAAAGGTTAATAGACCTCTGGAGATGGCCCCAAAATAAAGTGTGAGCTTCCTCAGTGCCCAAGTTAAGCCTTTTAATTTGGATATTGGCTTTGTAAAGGCGCAGTGGTGTTGTGAGACCTCACAGATGTTACAATAATTTTCATACTGAGAGCTTTTTTCCTGAAGATTTATTCTTTTAGGATTTTCTGTGCTGCAAATCAAAAGTGAGTTTAATTGATGTCTGTGCTTTTAACAGACAATTCTTTAGCTAGCTACTTTTATTCTAATTTTTTTTTGTTCAAGTAACTGGAACTATTATGTTCCCTAAAAATGCAAGAAGCGCTTTTGCTAATTATATTCTGTTGAAATAATAATGCCTGTAAATGAAGAGAGCTAAAAAGATGGATTTTTCCTGCAAATTTCATATATTTCTGCAGGTGAGTTGATATCAAATTTAATATCAAGTGGGCACCAGAGAATCATGACTAGGTATTTGAATGAGTTGCATGACCTTGCTCTTGATTAACACTGCTGCCATATTCAGCACTTCAGCCACATCATGAGGAGCTTGGTTTGCCTGTAAAATAGGAATTTCAAAACTGAAAAGTAGGACTTTGAGTAGATTTTATTTTTAAAACAGCTGTTTGTTTCTCATTCTATCTCTTTTAGGGGCATTGTAATTTTTGTCCCAGCAGCCAGGGTTTTTCAGAAGTCTTTCCCTCTACCTTCCACCACTTTGGGAGGGAATTCCACCTGGGAACACAGGGCTTGACTGGCAGGTACTGACAATGGCACTTTCACAGGTGCCTGCATGATTTTGGGGGTTTTTTATACAGAGAATATAACCCATATACTGAGATGCTAACCCAGCCCATCACTCCAGGCCAGTTCTCCCAGCCCCATTTACAACTGCCAGTAAATCCTCCCTCTCTCTCAGCCCTGTACTGCTCAGGGTTATGTCTCCATCCTTAAAAGCAGCTTTTGCTGTGGAAATGAGTGTGAGGAGGAAAGGAGGAAGGATTGTTTGCCCTGCAGGAGCAGTGGGAGCTGCAGGCTGGGGGTTTCCATCCCACCTTCCTGCACAGTGTGGAGGAGCAGCTGTCAAATGCTCTGAGAGCCTCTCTCTGCTCTGTACAGACTATTAATTCTTTTTTGTTGAGTGGTGAATATTCAGCTGTTGATTTAGCCTGTTGAATTCACACAGCCAAGCACTGCCCTGGGTAGATGTGGTATGAAACTGCCCTGCAGTGCCAGTGAGAGCAGAGCTGCAGGGAGGAGGGCAGCTGATGGATTCTGTTCCCAGGCTGGCTGGTGGCTCTGTTATCCTGGGATGCCATCTCGCTCTCCATGGCTGTTCCTCAGGTGTAAAACGGAGCCATTACCCACCTGCTCTCCTCATGCTGAGTTTTGCACCCTTGCAGGTTGTGGCAGGCTCTCCTTGCTGTGCTGGTTGTGTGCCCTGGCAGCCAGCACCAGAGCCTGCCTGTGGCAGCTGATGGGATCTGAGTGACCTGGATTCACTGGCATGCGGCATTTGGGAAGGGAATGAGCTGCCTGCTCTCCTGGTGCCAGTTTGCTGCTCCCACGTCCCAGAATGGCACAGATTTAGTGTCTGCCTCTCCCCAGCTCTGTGTGCTGAGCGGGCCCAGGCCACTGTGCTGGTCCTGGCCCCAGCCAGGAGCTGGCACTGGTGGGTGTTGAGGTGCCAGGATCTCGGGCACTGGGCTGAGACAGCTGAGTTTGCTGGGTTTGTAGCACAGGGGGATGCACTTGTCTTGACTGAGGCCAGAAGGGGTCCTTTAACTTCATCCTTGGTCATCATTAAGAAACTCATTTGTGTGCTTCTCTTTTTTTCTGAAAAGATGTGACCCAAGATGGCACAAGTGTTGAATGCAGAGAGGTAACAGGTGGGAGGATAATGAACTCTAATTTTTGCTTGGAGCAAAGATTAATATTGTGTACAAACTGCAGCCACTGTGCTAAATGCTGTGTGTGACACCATGAACTGCAACTTCTCCCCACAGCAGTTCTGTCTCCATCACAGGCCTGCCTTTTTTTGATTTTGGTGTTTTGGGGAGAGGGGTTGGATGTTTTTCAAAGTTTGAGGTGTGCATGTATACACACACAAGTGAATAGAGTTAATAGATAAACTATTTTCACAGGTTAGGCATCATAACTTGCCAGGACTTTCATCAAGATGAGTATTTCAAATAGGAGAAAAATTTCCACCCATGATCTGAACAAATACAAAAGGCACTCCAAACTACCATCTATGTACATAGAGGATTAATTCTTTTCAGTGCACTGGGAGGCAGTAGTAGCAATGTACAATCCAAATAACTATTGGCACCAATTTTATCATGTTGTGTTTAGCAAATACAGATTTTTGTATGGTGACCAGTGATGGGGGATATGTCACAAAGTAGGATTTTGCATTTGCATCTACTCTTTTTTCTTGAGAGATCCTCATTATCTAATACTTGTTACAGCAAATCACTGCAGATCTGCTGGCACTGTCAGGTATGATAAACTCAACGTGTGCATGATGCTGGGCTGCAAGCACCACGTTCCAAAATCTCTGCAGGCATGTGCATCCTCCACCAAATGGCAGATATATGAAGACATGTGCTTTTAAAAAATACTTTTATTGCAATTAGACAGTTAATGCAAAGTTGTCTACAGTTAGTGTGGACGGAGCACAAATGATCCTGTGCTGTAAGCTAGGAATCCTTATCCCAGAAACGTTGAGCGATCTGCTTGTGAAAGTTTTAAAAAATGTGTAATTAGTGGTTTTGCCTCTGGTGGAGTACCAGAGCTCCTGTCACAAATATACTTGATGTTCCAGATCCTACAAGAATTATTTTGTCCCAGTTACTTCCTGGCCAGTGCATCCACGGGGTGTGCAGTGGGCACTCGGTGCCTTTAACCGTGTCTGGGTGCTGATCCCGCAGGCACCCACGGGAGTTTAATCTGTTTTATTTACTAGCAGAAAGGATTGCTGTAGTACAGAAGTGCTCACTGAGCAGTTGGAGCTGGCTCCTCATGGCCCCACACGGATCCAGGGTCCCTGGCTCTCCCAGGTGCCACCCAGCTGGAGCTGGCTGTGTCACCGCTCCCTCGGCCACCAGCATCCCACGGCCCAGAGGATGCTGGCTGCCAGTCAGCAAGGACTCTTTACAGCTGAAGTGATTTAAATCACTGGTTGTGCTCATGATTCAAGTGATAAACAAGGAAATTTGAATGAAATAATTTGAACTTTTCCTAAGTGAGAGCTCATTGCCGTTGATTAGGAAGAGTGATACAAAACACATGGCTTGCAGCTAGTCGCACACTTGTAGAATTTGGCATGGTTGTATATTAACCAGAAAGTGATACTGTATCTAACACAGCTGTGAAGCACTTAGTTAGCTGGAGAATCTTGTGGCTTGCTTTTTAAATTCTTTGGAAAAGGTTAATGGCATTAAAGGAGAGTGGTTGTTTTTCACTTGAGATTTCGCTCTTATGAAGCAAGGACAGAAATTAAAGGTCGACTAAAATGTGTAAAACCATGACTTGAAAATTGCAATTATATTTATAAAACATGCTTGCCAGATTTAATAATGAAAAATCATTTTCTCTCTTAAATTATATTACCAGGTAAAGAACTATTAGGTGTGATTTTCTACTTTTCCTGTTCGACTTTTCAAGCAGCTTTACTCTGAGCAGTGGATATTAGTGTCAAATTGATTTTTAAACAGTTGGGGTTTTTTTAAAGAGTATTTAATCAATCATTAACAGCTTTGGTTAAAATTCATGAGATTTTAAATATTCATAAATTCTCTTTGCCTTCATGTGAGGGTCCAAGCCTGGCTGGCAGTGCTGTGCTCCTGCCTCCCCAGGCAAGCTGGCAGCTCACAGGGCTCAGCCCATGCAGAATGTGCTCTGCAGTCTCCAGTTAGCATTGCTGTTGTTTTATCATAAGCTGATGAATCTCTGATAAAATGAAAAGGAACCCTGGGAAATGAAATCATTCCTCTACCAGTAAAGTGCTTTCTTGAACGTAGAAAAGTTACGAGTGAGTAAGAATAATCCTTCTCAGTTTGGAGCTCTGTAGGGCCATGGTGAAGGGTTTTAAAAGTACATAATTTTGCATTTCACTTGGAAATGGAGTGCCACGGTTTCACAGGTGCCTGTGTGTGCCTCAGTGTCAGAGGGGTTTGGGATGCAGTGGGTGTTTCCCCCTGCTGAAGCTGTGCCTGCACTTTGTCAGTGCAGGTGGCTTTGCCATCCTGCTGTGCTGTGTGGGAACGTGGTGGCACCAGCTGAGTCGGGGGCTCTTTGGGCTCCTTGGGGCACACCCAGCCACAGAAATGCAGCTTCTTATTTAATTATTATAAGGCAGCACCTGGAAATCCAGGAGGTTGTGTTCTGGGGGTGCTGCTTCTTTTTTAGGGCATCAGAAATCGGTCTGGGGGCTTTGCTGACCTGTAGAGGCACCTCTGGCAGGAAGACCAGAGGCATGTGGAGCCAACTGGCCCTTCCAAATCTGAGTCCCAACTAAAGGTCAACAGATCAGCTGCCTCAAATGATTTAAAATGTTTAAGTTTGCACATTGCACTTCCTTATTTTTAATAATTTATCAGCTAGCACGCTGTCACTGTGACACAGACAGACAAAATGCAGGTGGGCTTTTTTGTTGTTGATACTCATAGGATTGGAGACAGAGGTTTTGCCTTTACTTCTTAATGAAAGAGTGAATGAAAAGATGGATATTTGCAGCCCTGAGCTTCACTATCCATTGATTTATCCACTTGGATGGGTGTGTACAGCTCCTGTTTCAACAGCAGCAGCTTCAATCAAGATTCCTGAACAAATAGATAGATAGATAGTTGTGGGGCCTTTGCCTTCATTCTACTTTTATTGTCTCCAGATTTACTCTATATGCTCACTGCCCCTGCTGCAGAGCAGCCAGGCATAGTTTTAACAGTGTTTTCTGGTGTAGTTAAGATAATGTAGCAGAATTAAAGTTGTTTGTGAAATAGGTTTTTATGGAGGAAAATTCCTAACATTTAGACTACAATATTGGGTTGTACTACCTTGGTTTTAGTAGAGTCAACTGAAAATATAGAACTTTTTAAAGGCAAAAAAATTCCAAAATTGTTTTTTCAAGGAATGTACCTTTTTAAAGAGAGTAAACAGCCTGGGGGAAACTTCCCCTCCTTGAATTTGTTATTACAGGCAAACTCCATGGCCTCTGTAGGTGTTACAATGCTAATCCTGTGTAATGGATAAGGAAAGTATTTAAAATGTTAAGGAAACCTGCCCCTTCTTTCCACCCTGCTGAGGATGGCATCGATATTGGCCTGTGGAATGAGAGCTGGCTTCAGCAAGTTACTGATTAGGGAGGACTGAAGCAAATGATACTCTCTGACAGCTGTAATATGGCAGTCCCATTGTCATTTCAATTTATTTTGAGTAAGTGTTTTACATGGTTCAGCACAGCTGTCTGTCCAGAAACCTGCAAGCCCCTGGAAAAATGTAGAATTTTGTGTAACTCTTGCAAGGAGAAAATCACTCTTTCATTTTTTCCCTCCTGAGGCCTTGCTGGGCTTTGCAAGTTCACTCCATCTTTCCTGAGCTGATTGTACTCTTAAATCACTTCATGTGTTTGATATTTGCAAATGTACTCCCCTTGATTATAATTTAAATTTCTGGGTGGCAGCTCCATTGTAGTACCATTGGTTTTGGATCCTGTCGTAATTCTGTCAATTACCTCTTCATGATGTAATATTTGGTATGGGACAAGAATATATTGAGTGGTACACTTAATGTAAAACATTATGTAGTGTAGCTTTTAAAAACCAAAAGCATGAAAATGCATTTAACAACTCAGTAGAGCTTGCTTTGCAGTTCACTTCTACTGCTGAACTTGGATTAAAGGTATGGTTGGGGGTGAATTTAGTTTTATGGCATTTAAAAAAGGGCTAATTCTGATCTTTAACCTGGATGACTTTGTATGCATCGCGTTTGGTTCTTTTGGTCCTGACTCTTCTCTGCTTTTCTGTGTGATTTGCTTGGTCACACACTGAAGGTAAAACAAAACCTCTCCATTGGGTGCACAAGTCTTCTTAAGGAGAAGAAGCCTCTGAGGAAGGCTGGTGTTTGGGAACAGGATGCTGGGGTGCTGCACCACCCACTGAGAGCTGAAAGGCATTATCTGTATCAACACTGGGGTTTGGTTCTGTTTCCTTCCCCCCCCTCACTTCCCAGGTTGATTGACTGGTTTGCATCTCATGAAATTTTCATGCACATCCCCAGAACAGTGGGATTCTGAGGAGACAGATGAATATTTCAGTAATTATTCCATGCCTGTATGTCACTGGGGTCCTTGGTGCACCCGCAGAGGAGCCCTGGCTGTAGGTAGCAGTTCGCAGGAATGGCAGCAGGAGCTAATCCAGCTGGGGGGGTTTGCTGCTTTTTGCAAAATATGTGGATGGGGAAAGGAAGAAAGAATGCATGTGAATGTCCTTCCTGGAAATAAGCATTTTGAGGAATAGATGGGTACTGAGGTAGTTTAGCATAGGGAGAAAAAAGCCAATTGTTTCTTGGGCTACGGCAGTAACTTTAGGGTGCTGAATGTCACTTAGTGATGCCAAGGAAAGCTACTCAAGGCTGGAGTGTGGCTGGGCAGTGTCAGTGCTCTGTCTTTTCTTTTGGGGGATCTCCAGGTGCTCCCTGCCTTGTGCTTTGTGTGCCTGCTCAGGGCTGGGCTGCTGGCACCTTTCACCTGCCGCAGACTCACACGTCCATTTCCCCTGTCCCTCCCTTTTCCAGAGAGCAGCCCATCTTCACCACCAGAGCCCATGTCTTCCAAATTGACCCCAGCACGAAGAAGAACTGGGTCCCTGCAAGCAAGCAGGCTGTGACTGTTTCCTACTTCTATGACAGCACGAGGAACAGCTATCGGATCATCAGCGTGGATGGAGCCAAGGTGGGAGCGCGGGACCCGGCGCGTGTCTGTGCAGGGAGGGTGGGACTGCCCGCCCTGCCTGAGCACACTCTGGGCTCATTGAATATTATAAACACTCCTTCTTTTATATCATCCATCAAGGAGACTTGTAGTGATGGCTGGGAAAACACAGGGTGAGTTTGGCTTCATGATAAGTGAGCTGAGAACTTTTAAGTGTCCAGATTGAGTCGGTAGCATGGTGTCTGAAGCTGCCACCTATATCAGGGTAGATAAGGCTGAGACCTTTTTGGTGATAAAAATGTTCTTTTTAAAAAGAACAAGGAAATTGTTCTTTTAAAATGGAATTGAATTGTTATTTCTTTTAAATATGTTCTTTTTAAAAGAAACGAGGAGACAGATACGTGCAGACTATAGGCTTTAATACAAATGTCAGCTGCATTTTTGCTTTTGCCTGGCTGAACTATTTACAGTTTAGTACCTCATTTTCCTAAGCCTTCACACTGGAGTTCATCAGCCTTAGGTGACAAGTTAGGCATGAAGGCTCTTCCCCCAGCCTTTTATGTTAATTTGTTTTGCATTACCAGAGAGTGTGCTCAAGTATTTGCTCTAAGAATCCAAACCAGTTGGTCTGAATAGGTTGCTCGGATAACTACTTTTATTACAAACCACATTTATGCCTCTGATTAGTCCCTCCAAAGTCACTTGATGGGTGACAACTTCCCCTAGCAGACCCCAGTCAGAGGTATAAATGAAAACATTTTGCTCGTGTACAAACATTTCTGTCAGAGCACAAACCACAGGGTAACAAGATGAGTTTACAGCCTTTTTATCTGTGTTCCTGTTTGGATAAGGATGTTAAAATATCACTGTTCTGGGAGATAGGGATCACAGAAATCATCCCTTTATAAAGCTTTTCTATTTGTCATGCCTATTTCACATACTTGTTTTTCCAAACATCTCCTGTGCTATATTTGGTTACATATTGGCTTATAAATCTGCCATACTGCCTGCTTTAATTGATGGTAATGTTTCATTGATACCAGTTCAGCATTAACATCTCCCCACCAGGAAGCTGTTTGTGCCAGTGAGCCCATTCCCAGGAATGCTGCAGTTTGCAGCTGGCACACACGGCCCCTGGGACCTGCTGGGGGAAGCTGAGCCCCCCAGATTTGCTGCTGCTGCTGGGCTGGTGGCTTTACAAGCCCAGGCAAGTGCAATTTCCAAGCCAAAGCTGCTGCACTCACAGCAGTGGCTGGCTTGATTTGTGGCTGTGCATGCATGCATTAAGACCAATTAATGAAAACAAAGTAATTACTGTATGTTGGGGGGGGGAGCTGCAGGGGCAGCGTATGGCCACAGCCAGAGGTCCTGCCCAGAACTGCAGAGGGGGTGCAGAGAACAGGCTGGGCACCCAAGCTTTGCTTTGCCACCTGCTCAGAAGGAACATTCCCCCACATTCCCTGGTTTAATGTGTCCCAGAAGAAGGTGAGCTTGCCATGATTAGAATTCTCCCCCGGGGCTTCCCAAGCAAGAATCAATTGCTGGCCACATAAATTATTCCTCTTGTATTGAATCTTTGCTGATTAAGGAGCAGGTCAAGAATAGATGTTACCTTCATGCTCACCTCTGGACAGTCCTGTGACCCTGCCTGTCCATTTTAAGAGGGCTAATTGGGGAAAAAAAACGGTGTTTTTGCCAAAAGAAGTTAAAAGTTGCATTTTTTCCCTTCAAACAAACTATTGTTTAGTGGTTTGACCTACTTTTCCAGGCAGAAATGAAACTGGGTAGAACTGTAAGGAAGAATATAGATGCTTCAGATGATGGTGTCCTGCTTTCTGTACATCTCATTAGAATAGTCTTCCATGTGTTGGCAAATACCAGATGGATTAATGTGGGAGCATCACTGTGGGCATAAGTTATGTCTGCTTTAAGGACAGAAAAGCTGAAGCTCAAGTAAATGATGGGACTTGGCCCTAGAAGGAAGGCAGTGATAAAGGATGTGTGTCTCTTGCAACTCTCCATCCTTGTCTGCTCTGCAAAGGGGCTGTTCTAACAATTTATTTTAGACAAACATATATGATTCACGTTGGCTTGCAGAGGAATTTCAGGTGAATACAACTTTTGTGAAGACGTTGGATTAATTTGGGCTTCTTTTTTTTACCTTACTGTTGACATTACATACTAATGATAAGAATATTTTGAAGTGATCAGGAATACAGAGTACTTCACCTATATATTGGTCATCACCTGGTTGCATAAGCTTGATTACAGCTGCAGCATTCACCCTGGGCAGTGCTGGGTTGCCGTGTGTGGAGGAGCTGGGAGCTGCTGTGAGCTGAGCTGTGGCAGAGCAGGGGCAGGCTGGCAGTGTCACCCCGATGAGCTCTTCCCTCCTGATGCAGCACTGACCTGATGGGCTCTGATCCTGCAGGAGTGGCTTCCCCAGGCAGCTGCTGCTGTCCTCAAAGGTCCAGACCCTGTGCAGTGCCCTGTCCTTCCATCCTATCCTCTCTTCTCCCAGCAGGCACAGCCTGTCCCCATCTCCTCCTTGTCCCTTGTCCCCGGGGTGCAGGGCAGAGGGGAGCAGAAGGATTTAGCAATGGGCTTAAGGGAACTGCTGAGCCCATGTGTTTAAAGGTGTTTAAGGTACCAACATTTACTGGGGACTCAGTTTGTGAGCCTGGCTGGCAGAGGAGCTGCCTGGCTCTGCTGCCCTGCTCAGTGCAACCCTGCCTTTGCCTTCCCCCTTGGGGAGGGAGAGGAGATCTGGATGCTGCACATGGGGGTGGTGAGAAAAATGGAATAGAGAGAGAGTAGGGTGAAGACAGGAAGCAGGGTGAAGTCTAGGGAGTTTAACTCTTCCCTTGCAGAGGAGTGTTCAGGAGTCCAATATGCAGGCCAGTCAGGAGAGAGCAAACACCTGCAGCTGCCAGGTTTCTGTCAAATTCTCCCATCCCAATAACAAAGCCATTAAAATACCTGGGGAATGAAGCACTGCAGAGAGGAAACTCTAGATTCAACACAGCTTGTACCACTTTAATTTCTTGTGTTTGCAAAGCTAAAGACAGCAGCTCTTCTAATTCCTGTGTCTTTCACAGAAAAACAGGTGCTGTGGACAGGAGCTTACAATTTATAGCAGAAGATTTCACAGATACCATATGAGAATGTGCTGCATGATCTTCACCAAGATGCCATACCAAACAAGGGAATAGATTAGTATATCTTTTAATTGCCTTGTAATTGACATGTATGTTGTTAAGCAAGTAATTTCATCGTGTTTTAAGAAGTTTCTAGCTAGAGGCTAACTGCAGCAAAATGAATGCAGGAGGAAATGATACAGTAAAATGCAAGGGCACACAGTGATTCAGAGTTAATGAGGCAGCCAAGAGACTTCACCATATGAAAGTGCCCAGTGCTGTGGACAAAAGTCAGCCCTGTTGAAGGAAGACAAAATATGGTGATGATGCAGGGAGAGGGTGAACTTGTAAGTGCCCAATTGCTGTGCAGTGTGTGGGGAAAGCCTCATTAAAAGGGCTCCTCATTAAAAGTGGCCTACATTGGCTTGCCTTTTGGAGGCAAAAAGGAAATTTGACAGTATGAAAATTATGCAGACCAGTAACCTCTGTCATCCTCAGGAATAATGCATGATAGTACCCTAGTTGGTGGGTTTATTTATTTTTTATAAACTGAAATTATGTGTTATCCAAACAGCATAGAGAAGAGGGAAAGGAATTTGAGATGGAAATATAACCCCTCAGAAACAAGCCTCTGCCCTCTTCTCAGATGTTCATCTTGTATTTCTGTAAAACTTGGGATTGCAGCAACATCGCTTTTCTCTTTTGAGAAATGAGCTGTTAATAAGGAGCATAAAGCTAGCTTAAAAATTAATAGCCAGCAATAAAGTGCATAGTGAGACACACTGAGCTGGCAGCAGCAAAGTGATGCAGCAAGAGTCATCACAGATGCCAGTCCCCAGTTGTCTCTGAGAGATGATTAAACAGATGACTAGAAAAAAATTAAAATCAGGCTTTAAAAAAATTACTACATTGCAAGAGTGGTTGTGGAAAACACATGATAAAGAAGTAAAGACTTTGTTTCAGAGGAAATAACCAGTCAGCTGACACTCATTCCCACTTACTAGTTCATTTAAGAGTTTATTACCTGATAATTACCTTGACTATTGGAGATCAGAAGTTGGACATAAGTGTGGGAAAGTATTGAAAGGAGAACCAGAAAAATTGCTGTGCTGGGAAAGCAAAATCAGTGGGTCTGTTTCTGATGTAAATTGCAATTAGTAAGGATCAGAATATGGGCCAAATGTTGCCAATCAGTATTCACAGGGTGTTCCCCAGGGTGGATACAGTACATTGTGTGGTGTGATGGAGCTGCTGGATCCAGTGGCATCTGTGCAGGGGACAGTGTGATTTACAGGGGACAATGCAGCTGGCAGGGACACAGCCCCAGCAGCAGATATTTAGGGAGGTAAGAAGGGCTGCCATGTAAATCTGCTAATATTTGATGTATTCCTGGCTCTCTCAGTTCCTGTCCCAGGGAACTAATTGCTGCCTAATGTAATAGCTGCCCACCTCTTCAGAACCACACTTTTCTTGTCACGACTGGAGGCAGGTGTCCTCAGCACACAAAGAGGAAATTGAGTTCTTCCAGTGATGTGTTCAGAGGCTCAAAACAGATCTTTTTCTTTGCCCATGGAAAAGGAATTATTTTAAGGCGTAGTTGTTAAAAATATCCTAGAGTATTTTGCCAAAAGGTGACTCTTAGATTTCAGAATCTTTTCTTTCAGAGGAAAACAATTACAGGGTATTGTACCACAGATGAAATTCCTTTATCTGGCTAGATATTTTCATTCTTTTTTTTCCTTCCATTGACGTAAATTCAGCCACTAAACCAATAGCGACTCTTTAGCAGGAAAAAAACCCTACCAAGTAATTTATATATTACAAAATTTTTGGCACTGAGTTATAAATGGCTTCTGGCAGCGTGTACCTCACCAGGGGTCTGCGTTGGTGTGGCAGCATTTAACTCTGCCTCTAGGACCTCTTGGGTATGATTTGTGAGAATGTGTGGCAGCAACAATCAAAATATTGCCTTCTCACTTGGCATTCAGAGTATCAGTGTGTGTTCACCAGACCCTGCACCCGAGGAATTAAAGTGCACTGATACAGGGTGGTTTGGTTTTTTTTAATGCCTGCCTTTTCCTAAATACCTAGGTTTTTAAACTACCTAATTTTTCAGGTTTAATAGTTTTGTAGTGGAATTGCAGAGGATGATGTTTTACAGCCTTGGGTAGCCAAAGATAAGGGAATGTAAAAGTAAATTAAAAGTGACCTTACAAAGTGGTGTGTTGGCTTTTCTTTTAATGTCTATAGATAAACCCTGAAATGCTCTGATTATGAAAGGTGTGGGTGAGGGTATTTGTGTGTGTTTTGTCAAAGGGAGGGAGATTCTTTGATTTCAGTTTTGCCTGCCCTAGTTTTATTTCTGGCCCTTGCTTGTCAGGAGTGCTGTGTGCTGTGCCCAGAGGAGTGTGGTGCTGCTGGAGTCCCAGCCAGCTGCCCTTTGCCTGCTCAAATGCCAAGAGGTTCCACTCCTCACCCTGAAAATTATTTTGCTGACTGCAGCACTGGCAGGGCTGTGGTTTCCAGAGAGTCCCTGCTAGTAAAATCTGATTAAAAGAAAATATTTTTTTATTCCATCTTCTCAAAGCTTTTATTTTCCCACCAAGAGATTAAAACTTCTTCTGCCATGCTGTTTTTGCCCTTCAGTTTCTTCCAGGCTGGGTGGGAAATCTTTTCTGGTGCCCCAGAAAGTGTGCCAGCCCTAAAATATGGATTGGGTGGGGGGAGGAGTATGAGCTCAGAATTATTCAATGTCTGACACTGAGGACCAACATGGAAAGGACCTTTCATCCAAAGGCAGCATGTGACACCCTGGTGACCTTTCCTCAAAAGGCAGCATGTGACACTGCTGAAGGGTGGCACTGCATCAGGGCAAGCCAGGGCAAAGGAGTCCAGGTTTGCACCTCTGCAGGTCTGGTTTCACTGATATCCAGTATTTGTGCCTTCTTCTCCATGTGTTGTAAAAGAAGATTTCCAGTACTGGTCTGGCTGATTACTGTAACGCAGAAATTAAAGCATATTTGATGGCCTTTATCCCTCTTTATCATAGTGTGTTATTTCATGAACTATTGGGGCTGATTCACATTTCAATGTGAATTTAAGCACTGTAGATGATACCAGAGTCAGCAGATGGAACTAATTAATGCCCTATATAAAAATTATACTCAAAATATGGTATACAATACAATTTTAGTGCACAGTTTGTGTGCATGTTGCAATAAACATCTCATTGCTTTTATGCTGCTGAGGTGACTATTAAGTAAAAAACATTAGTGGTGGGTTTGTGATTTCCTATATACATTATGTAATCACAGGATCATAAAATATCCTGTGTTAGAAAGGACCCACAAGGCTCATCAGCTTCAACTCTTGGCTCTGCACAGGACCACTCCAAACAGGTAATAAAATATATAAGAATAGGATGGACAAATTCTATTGGGACAGAACTACAATAGTATCAGTGTGTATGTGCTGTTAATCCAAGCCAAAGCCTTTGCAATAATTTGGGGTCATTTCATCAGTCTCACCAGGTGTGTTGTGCTTTTCCTGGCTCAGATTTCCCAGGCCCTGCTGGAGAATGATGCTCATCTGCTGGAGACATGTTCTGATACCAGGAGTGCCAAACAAAAGACTTTGTAAGAGATGCTTGAGGAATCTCAGGCTGCTCTTTGTGGTGCCTTTTGGTCATGTTGTTCTGTAACTAATGGAAGTGGATCAGACTGCTCTCTGAGATGCAGCTGCTCCTTTTTAGAGAGGTTCTCCTCCTTTTTGTACAGTGATCACACTGAGAGCAGAACCTCTGTCCTGGCCTGAGGCAAAGCCCACCAGCATCACCTACTCTGGAACTGTGCTTCAGTCAGACAGTGAAACAACTTGCAGTAAATAACTAATATTTTTAATAGCTATTTTCTGGTTTCATTTAAAGCTTTTAGAGTTGTGGTGATGCAACTTCCAGCTTTTTTTCAGCCTCAGTTGGGATGATACAGAGAGAACTCTCAGTTTAGGAGAAATTGCCATCACTGAACTTCATACTCCTCTCAAAGACATTTTTGAAGTAAGAGTGAATGAAATTAAGGAAAGCAACAGTCTCTGATGGTCTGAAAATATTTGTGCTGTCTGTACTAGGGGTGTACTTGGCTTGATTAAAGCTGCTTGAGTTTTGGTTTCTCTCTGAACGTTGAAACTTGAGAACTATTTCTTTGGAATTTGGTGAGGGAGAAATAGAGCAGAAAGGAGAAGCAGAGCTGTCAGCCAAGGATGAGACCACTCACTTGCATCATCTTTTGTTTGCTTAAGGTGATATCAAGTATTCAGAAATTCAAGCTGAGGGGAGGTGCAGGGTTTAATAACAGGGAGGAAAGGACATTGCCTGGAGTTGTGTCTGCAGGAGAATTGTCCTACAGCTGCTAAGACAGGTTTAGATAGACAGAACTGGTTTTATTGGGTGCACTTGTGTGAACAGGTCTCTGAGTATTCAGAGGATGAGAAAAAATGGTTAGGGCTTAGCTGCAATAGGAATTTCAGAACTAGTAATACTGGTGGAGATGAGCCAAGAATAGAAGGAAAAGTTAAAGAGGTTTGCACAAAAAAAGACCCAGAACTCCAGATGAAAAAGTGAGCTTGTCAAAAGCTGGCAAAGGGAGCAAAGTAAATGCCAGGAAATTTGGTGGGTCACTTGAGATTGAATCACCCAGAGATCATGTCCATCTCCTGAGGTTGCATTCTGGTTTAGAAAAAAATTCAAGTCTAGAGCTGTAGATCTCACACCTCTTAAATGTTCCTATATTAATCTCTTTCCAAGTTATTAACTTTGAAATGTGAAAAATTCTCAGTTCATTTGCTGGATTATTTCTGGAAGTAAATCCTTCAGAAGCTGGTTAGTAAGCTTAGGAGAAAACATCCCAGAGTGCTGTCAACAGCTGTATCCTTGACAGAAGAGCAGAAGCACATCTGCCACTGTTTGTTCCCGTCTGGCTCATTTTTCTGCTGGTTGTATGTGTTGTGTGTGTGTCACTGGCTCTGGAAAGACCACACACAGCTGAATCCACAGGACTGCAAAGACCTTTGCAGAAATGGAATTTGTTACTCACTAAAAAGCAAAGGTACAAATCCGTGCTCAGGATCTCTTGCTGCGCCACTTTCCAGCAAGTCGGGAAACTTTGGTCTGGGTGCATTTCTCCTTTTTAAAACCCCTCTGTAAAATTACTCAGAAAAGCTGTGCCAAAACTGGTGTTTCAGCAGCTGGCCCACCCAGAGTGGTTTGTGATCTCCAGGCTGGAGTGTGATGTGGAGGGCCTGAAGGTGCCAGACAGGTCTTTGAAACCATGGGATGTCTTTGTGAAGAAACCTTTGTAAATCCTGTTACCTCCTAAAAACAATGTACTGTCCACCATGGCCATTGCTCATGCCAAGGGACACTTTCCAGATTTTGAAGGGGAGCTAAGCTTTCCTCTTGCTGACCACTCCCAGGGTGTGTGAGTTGTTAAAGAGCAGAGGAGTCTTTAGTGATGCTGGGTGGTTGTGCCATTTCTGCCCTTCAGGAGGGACCTTCAGGCTTCACTGAGGCTGTTGTCATAAACTTCAAGAACGCAGAAAATGATCAGTGCTTAAATAATTAACTTAGGGATGTGCTTGTACTGCACACAAAGGTGATATGCTTTCATTAAACCTTCCAAAATGTAAATATGGTATGTCTATGGGAAATTTTATAATTTTTTTTATAATTGTAGTCAAAGCAGCCTTCTCCCTCACCCCTATATTAGTCATTAGGGAAAAAAAACCAACAAAATCTCCACTGTATCCTTCTCCCTTTTTGTGATAAGTTAGGAATCTTATTTCTCATATGAAAATAATACACCAGCATCTTGCTTTATATATTTTGTAAATTGTTGCATGAAATTCCTGGGTAACAATTTGTTCCAGAGGGTTTAAAAACCCTTGCTGTAGATTTTCTTCATGAAACAGCTGCTGCTGCTTTGAATCGTGTGGGTGGGTGGATGTGTGTGCTGTGCCTAAAAGGAAAAAAAAAATTCTAGTCAGATGTCAAAGCAAAAATAGGAGATTTTAGAGATTTAGACTGGATGGAGGAGGTGGGAAGCCAGCTCTGAAGAGATGTTAATTACCTTGGGAAGAAAAAGAGAGCAATGGAGTAGGTGTAGCAGGAGATTTACTTAATAGAATTCACACAATCATGAACCCACTTTTGTTGCATTTCGACAGGTTCTTGGTGAGGGCTTTGCAACAGAGGTATTTTATCAGAGGAAAAACAGTTATTAGTCTTTTTATTGGGGGGGGCTATTTTTACATCTCTATTTATGAAGAAGGACAAAAATTGTATGGGAATTTTTTTTGATTTGTTGGGTTTTGGGGTTAAAAAATGAACCTCATCATTAATGGAATTATCCTGGGGATGGAAGGCAATTTCAGAGAAAAAACCACTGTGCTGCTGTGGAAATGGCCCTTTTCTCCATGAAACAAGCAGCAGCAGCACATGAGGGGCTTTACCCGTACCAGGAGTCTCTTTTCTGCAGAGGGAGCTCAGGATGGGAGGGAAATGCCAAGTCCTGGGTGCCTTGCAGGATGTCCTGGTGTCTCCCTCTTGGCAGGAACCTGTGGCTCCTCTCCACTCCCACCTCCAGCAGAGCACCTGGTGTGGCAGTGGGAGATGTTGGATCCAGTGATGGGTGAAACAGCTGCTGTCCTGGTTAGATGTGCAGAATAGAAATTCCTGGAAAGCAGCAGCAGTGCTCACTGCACTGCAGGGGTGAAGGGAGGGCACCCAGGGGCTCTGCCAGCTGTGCCAGGGGCTCTGCCAGCTGTGCCAGGGGCTCTGCCAGCTGTGCCCGTGCTCGGTTCCCCCTCGAGCACCAAGGGCAGTGGGGCAGGAGGAGGAGCAAAGTGGAGAAACTCTTTGCTCTTCTTACTGTGCACTTTCAGGGCCCCCAAGGTGGTCATTCCAAACCCCCAGCCTGTCCCAGGAAAAGGGCCATGGAGGTGTCAGCTGCAGCAGATACAGCAAAGCTAGAGCAAGTGCCATTGCTGGGTTTGGTTTTGTGTGGTTTTGTGCTTCCCTGGCTTTACTCAGCTGGGTGGGCTCAGCAAGGGAATCTCTTTTTCCCTTTATTACCACTGTCTTGATTAGCAGTGTGTGTGTGTGTGTGTATACACACAGGCTTTCTAGGTCTAGAAATGAGATGAGTGGTTTATCACCAGGGACATCCTAGTGAAAAGGTGTTACATTCTGTCTGGAGGCACAGGTAGGAAATATGGTAGATAGTGTAAAGGATAATACAGATCATGGAAATGTGGGTGGGCTAATTCCACAGAAATGTTGCTGAATATTTGGGATAAAGGAAGAATTTGTCTGCAAATCCACCTCTGACTCCTCATCTTCACATCCTGTGTCACAAGCCCTTCTGATTCATGTCGACTTGATGAGCTGGAAGAACCTGCTGAGCCTGTGATAGCTATGGCCAGAGGATTAGCAGCTTCTTTCCTTCTGCAATTCTGTTTTTAGACTGGGATACATCTTTACTGAAGATTAGCAGCCTGGTGGGTTGAGGAAATTAAATTTCACAAGGGCTGCAAACTGGAAGCACATATTCAGAGGTGTGAAAATGAAATGGGGAGATTTTAGTAGAGTCTTAAGGAGTAGATCTTATGGCTTGGAGCCTTGGGACTTTTCTGGAGGTGTGGTTATTTCAGAGTAACAGGTGATGTGAATTTAAAGGGAAAGTTCCTTATCTGGCACTCTTGTCCCAGAATAAGTTGTCCTTTTCTGATTTAATTTAAGGCAGTTTGAAAATTCATTGGCCAATCCATCTATTACCTATTTCATAGCTGTTATTTCAGTCTTTCTCTGAGTAGACAAGCTGGTGGCAGGGCTGGCTGGCATGGGCATGGGTGTGTGTCCTGGCAGATTCCTGCCGGGGTGTTCATCCTCCTCCTCCTCCTGGGGGCTGTGCCAGATGCCCTCTGCACTCGCTGCTCTCCTCCCCTTGGAGCTGTGCTCTCTCTCAGCTTTTCCCCTGTGATCCTGGCAGGATGGATCAGGTGGGCACTGGGGCCGGGCTGGCACAGCCCGTGTGCGCTCCAGCCTGCTTGCCCGTGTGTGAGCAGGGCAGCAGCCTGGGCACTGCATTTCCAGGAGCCACATGGGCTTTTCCCCTCGCTGCACTGTTGTGGTGCAGGGTGTGCAGGAGCCCTTCAGGTGCTGCAGGTGTTCCCCTACAAGAAGCAGCAGCTGCATTTGTGGGCTCTGCTCGCACGTTGTGAGCAGCAGGAGCTGCCAGCGCGTTGTTCTCCTTCTGTGCACTCAGGTCATCTTGTGACCTCTTCCTTCTGGATTTATTTGGCAGTGTCTCTCCGTGGGAAGGCAGCAGGATGGGTGTGTTTCAGCCCATGAATGTTCTGCTCTACACCAGCCTATTTGCATTCGCTTTTATCTGATGAATGCGCCCAGTGCGTTCCTAAACGTCTGCAGTCATTTCTGGGTGAGGTAGCGCTGCCTTGTGCTGTGAGCACACTTCTGTGTCATCCTCAGATGAAAACTTACATCTCAGGTTTGATTTTCTCCCAAAGGAAGTGAAATTAGTATGAGATTTTGCTTGGCTCATGCAGGTGTATCAGGAATGTTTGCCATCTGATACATTTGCATGTAGGTGAGTGCAAAGGCAGATTTTATTTTAACCACATGTAGACAAGTGAGTGTGATGAATGGGTTTATTATTCTGTAAGGTGCTTATTATATTATACTTCTCTTTGTCTTTAGGGAGAACTCTTTAACCACTTCAGGGATTGATTGCATTTGATTAGAGAGTAGTTTGTCTCCTGAATCCATTATCCTGGATGAAAGTCCACAAGTTTATTCCATTTTTATGGTGCAGCTGGAATTTCATTGTGTGTGTATTATACAAATGAGGACCAAATGCAAAGTATTCCGTAAGGGCTCATTTGAATTGATGAGTGGCCTTTTCTTATAGAATTATCATGCTGGATTGCAGGTAGGGATGGAAAAGAGCCTGGTGGCTCATCCTGCCTGCAGCAAAATAGTGCCCTTTTACTTCTCTCCTTCTTTTGAAATCTGAAAATTCTGGCTCATACTTTCACCAAAAAAAAAAAAAAAAAAAGAAAAGAAAAAGAAAAATTTCCCGGTTTATTTGACCTTTCCCATTGTGGTGGTCACAAATGCTTCCCCCTGGCTCCTGCCCCAGCTGAGACCACGTGCCCAGAGGATGGAGGAGTGGTGGGGAGCACTCTCCTTCTGCTCCCATGGGACAAGCTGGGTTACCTGGCAGGAGCGCCTGCAAGCCTCAGTGTTCATTGTTCTTTGAAAGCACAGCACCTTTCTCTCTCCTGGGCACAGCCAGCACGATTGTTCCCCTGCCAGTGGAGTGTCAGCTCTGCAGTGCTGGCCAGGTCTGGGGCAGGGAGTGCACAGATGGGGTGAGATGGGCAGGAGGAGCTCGATGAGCCCAGAGCCTCCATCTCCTCTGAACTCACAGAAACATCAGCTCTGATTTCATCTCCTAAGCTTCTACTTAGGTTTTCTCTTCTCTGTAGGAATGCAGCATTTCTGGAGTGCCTGACTGGCAGAGGAGGATTTAAGGGGAAAGGTAGAGACAGCTTCCAGGCAGTTTCACTAACAGCAGCTGATTATAAACTGAGCAGATGAACTGGCAGTTCTTGCTCACCACAACCTTTCCTTGGATTCTCCACTGGCCATAGAAAAAATTAACTTCTGAGGTGCTCAGCTAATGTAGTGCATTTCATGGGTCAGTGAGGTGTTCCTTGGTTTAAAGTTTGCTGCCTTCATTATTGCTTTTATCACGTCTCATCATACTGAACTGTGTTGTAAAAGATAACTTTAGTGTGTTTTTTTAATGTTTGTATTTTCTCAGTGATTATTGTAGGAGGCATGGAGGAATTTTATTCTACTCAGGGTCAGCTGTCAGTGAGTAAAACTTTTGCCTTTCAGTCAAACTGGTCACTTAATTTATTTTTTTTCCCCAGATGTCTAACTTGATAGGCAAAGCAGGATTGAAATAATACTTTCTATGACTTGAGATTTCTGGGAAGTTTTTAGTTTTTAAAATAAATTCTGTAACTTGAGAAGCTAGACATTTGCAAGTGATTCCTCTGTCTGATGTAAGATTTTTTTTTAAAACAGAAATACACATATAGCATTTTCTTTAAAGTTTCTGGAAAGCACTCTGAATTTTGGGGTTGGTGGTAGCTTTTCCTCCTTTTCCTCCAGTTTGCTCAGAGCCCCATCCAGCCTGGCCTGAGCACTCCAGGGATGGAGCTGCCACGACTTCTGACCTGTGCTGGTTGAGTAATTTTTAAGAGAGCAAATGAAAGTGTCAACACAGTGGTCTGAAGTCAGGGAGAGGATGGAAGCAAGTAAGGATCTTCCTCTGGTAAATTTATTTTCAAAAAATTCACACTTTTTGCTAAATGTAAATGATAGCTTAGGAAAAAACTGCTTGGAATACACAGTAAATGATGTTGCCAGGATACTTCCTGATCATGTTAATTAAACTGTCCCACAGATTGGGCTTAATTACTGCATAATTTGCATTTTGGAAATGATGGTAGGCATTACTAAAGAAAGCTCTTGTTCTGCTAGCAGAAAGAACACTGTACATGAATTAATTTCCAGGGGAAGAAGTCGCCAGACTAATATAATGATGTATCTTGAAAATAAAATTAAGATTTTTGATAACGAACTGACATATACCTCATTCCTCTTAGCAAGATTACATTTTATATTTGTTCCACTAAGTTCCTCAGAGACTTCATCCACCAGCCTTCCTCTTGCTGGCTATTTCTTTAATTGCAAGAACCACTGTTGCTTTCAGGGTGATGAAGCAGATATTAGTTAAAATGTGTGAAGAGGCAAAATATTAGTTCCAAGGCCCAGATTTGATACTGCATATGCATTGCTGGTGATGTGCTTCACCACCCTGCCAAGTTAAACTCCCTGTTAAGCTATCAGCTTCTCCTTGTCTTGCTTTTTATTGTCTGGCTTTGTTTGAAACTTCTGCTATGTCTCTGGCATCCTGCTTGTGGAGGCCTGAGGACAGATGGAAAAGTGCAGGGGTATCTCTCTGCCCTTCAGGTCTGAGTTCAGGGGTTGCTGGGGGTGCCCTGCTTGGAGGCCTCAAGCAGGAAGCTCTTGGGGCAGTGGCTGTATGGCTTCCTAATGCTGAAAAAAAGGATTTTGCATCTGCATTTCTGCCAGGGTGGTTTTGTGCCTCCTGACCCTGCTTTGAGTTCAGTGACGTTCCTGCAGCCGCTGCGGGGCTGTGATGGTTCTTTGAAAAACAAGACAAAGCATCAGAACTCCTGCAAGAATTAAGACAAGAAAACAACTGTTTTATTTTGGAAAAAAAAAAAAAATCTTCTGAACACAGCAATTTCCCAATTTAGATTGCTAATTGCTTTGGATGATACCGTTGCTAGGATATGCATTTCCGATGTGACTTGCACGTTTTAATTCTTTTTTTGTTGTTGTTTTTTGCTCTGTCTGTGACCAGGTGATCATAAACAGCACCATCACCCCCAACATGACCTTCACCAAAACGTCCCAGAAGTTTGGGCAGTGGGCAGACAGCAGAGCCAACACCGTGTTCGGGCTGGGCTTCCCCTCTGAGCAGCAGCTGACCAAGGTAACAGGGCTCACTGCAGGGCTGCAAAGGCTTCCTGGTAAGGCAGCCTGGCACATCTCCAGCCTGGCTGCTACTGCAGGCCCTCCCCAGCACTGCAGGTCACTCATCCCTGGAATTGCCAGAATGACCATCTCTGGAATTACCAGAATGACCATCTCTGGAATTGCCAGAATTACCATATCTGGAATTGCCAGAATGACCATCCCTGGAATTGCCAGAATGACCATCCCTGGAACTGCCAGAATTACCATCCCTGAAATTGCCAGAATTACCATTCCTGAAATTACCAGAATTACCCTCCCTGGAATTGCCAGAATTACTATATCTGAAATTGCCAGAATTACCCTCCCTGGAATTGCCAGAATTACCCTCCCTGGAATTGCCAGAATTACCATCTCTGGAATTACCAGAATGACCATCTCTGGAATTACCAGAATGACCATCCCTGGAATTTCCAGAATGACCATCCCTGGAATTTCCAGAATGACCATCCCTGGAATTGCCAGAATTTCCATCCCTGGAATTACCCCTGCCTGTGGGTGGCAGAGTGCTGCTGCTGCAGGGATGAGCAGCCAGGGAGAGCTGAGTCAGGCTTGCTGACAGAACCTCTGCATTAGCACCTCATCCTGAGTTTGGTGTTAAGGGAACACTTCCCTGGACCAGGGACTGGGTACATCAGCTGGTTTGTAAAGGCTAGAGCAGCCTCTTGTTCTGAATAAGCAGCACCTGAAAATACTCCTCTGTCATTGGAGTCCTGGTCTTGACAAGTGCTTATCAAGCAGCTGAGATGATTGTTTGTTCATGTGGTAAAAAGCCCTACTTATCTCACACATACTTGACTCCTGAGGCATTGGCTGCTTGGCACTGGGCTTCACAAGTGACCCCAGCAGGCTGAGTGTCCTTGGGCATGCCACAGCCTCTCAGGTTGCTGTTCTCTCCTGTGCTTTAATAAGAAAAGATCAGGAGAAGAAGGTGTTTCTTGTGGTGTCTAGAGCAGCAAAGGCAGAGCCCTGCTCTAGAAGGATTCCCCTATCAAGCAAGGTGTTACAGGATTTTATTTTAGTAAGGCTGCCTTAAGAAGTTTTTGCATTTTCTAGAGAATTGCATTTTTGTAGGTGTTTCTTAAAGGTAAAAGTTATTTTACTTCTCATATCTTTAATTATTTTTGGACTTGGGATGCCCATAAAAGTGCCATGGCATTAATCCAGAAAGACTTATCCTGGTCAGATTATTGAGAGGGAGCTTAAGGGGGGCACTTCTAAAAGTAGCTCGAGATGACTTTTTAAAAAAGAAAAAACCCCAAAACTCTGACAGTTATCTAGCTGAAAAATATAAGAAAACCTGTTTCATTAGCACCATGCAAAGCAATGGGACAAAGATACTTCTTTATTGTCTGTGCTTCTGAGTTTAATTATTGAGCCATTAGTAAGAAAGATCAGAGTTGAGAGTGAGATTACAGCTATATAAGTGTACTGGGAATAGTAAAATCAAGTTTCATTTTATATTAATATCATTATACTCTTATAAAAGATATAAATTAAAGCTTGCCTATTTTACAGGAAATAATTGAAGTGCTTAGTCAGGAATTGGAAGGGCACACTAAGACCTCCCTAAACCAGAGATCAATAGCCCTGGCTTAAAATAAATATAAATAAATAAAGCTGAAAAATGTCAGTTGAAAGCAACAGAAAATAATGAGGCAGGAGAGGAAGTTAGCATGCCTAAAAATGCCTGCATTTTTAAGTATATTGCTTGGCCTAATAAAAGATATTGCCTCATTCTAATGCTTTGCTTCTCTTGAGATACTTAAAGCATTAATCCATACCTGTAGGGAAAAGCAGTTCAAATTAAACATGAGCCATTAATGAAAACTGCATTCTGTGACCCAGTAACCTAATTACCATTCCCATTGATTGGGAGAACCCCAGGCCTTGAGGCTGCTGTCCTGCTCAGGGTCCTGTTCCCCTCCTGCAGGAGTGGCTGCCCCCCTTTGCCCACCTGTGCTCGAGGGCTCTCGAGGCGTTGTTCAAATGGGGCAGGAATGTTCAGGCTGAGCCAGGAATCACCGAGAGGCAGCGTGGGGGGGTGAGCAGGCAGGGCTGGTGCTGCAGGTGGTGCTGAGTGTTGCCCACCAAGGGGTTAAGGAAGATCTCTGCTCTGTGCGGAGCTGCAGGTAGTCAAGGGCGTAGGGACAGAGATTTATACGGGTGAGGAACCCAGTAAAGCCAGACTTTGCACATCATAAAGCAGCTGCCTCTGGCCCCTGGGAAGCCCTGGCCTTTATTTCTCTGCGCTCCTGCACGTTCTGTGTGCCAGCCACTGCACTGCAGGGCAGCGAGCTCGGGGCAGAGGCTGCCCAGCACTCAGCACAGCCACTGGTGCGGCTGGCATCGGAGCTGGGCATGCCCTGGCTGGGACAGATGGAATCTCTGGGCGCTTTCTGGGGTGGATCAGCTCGTTGGGAGCCCCTCTGCTCTGTGCTGATGTCTCATCCCAGGAGGGGCACGGGAAAAGCTCGGGTGTGCCGTGGGTCACAGCACAGCGCCGCTCCCCCGGGGCTGTCACATCACCCAGCCTTCTGCAAACCCAGGGGGAGATGAAATATTTATGAGCCTGCTTTGGGTGGGAGCAGCTGTTTCATCCAATACTGGCACAATTTGTCAGTAGGAGACATAAAACATAATGCCAGACCAGGAGCTTGAAATTTATGCGCACAAAATCATGCTTTTTAATGTATAAAATGCTAAGGAGGTCTATTTGAATATATATATATATTTCTCCTGGTGACAAACTGCCTGTGGATTTGAACAGCCTTTAAATAATTTGTGCAAAGCACAGTAGCATCCTCGAGCCCCCCCCTGAATTTCACTGGCCAGGACTCCTGATCAAGCAGTGCTCGTGGCTGCAGCTGCCCCTCCAAAAGGCTGCATAAGTGTTGGTAGCAGCAAATCTTCTCTGTGTTGCAGCTCAGTCACACAGATTCCTGGGGCAGGGGAAGGCATGTCCTCCCATCCATGATGGATTATTGGGGTGGGATTCAGCTGGCAACTCTCCTACTCCAGTTTTTGTGGGGTTTTTTTTTGCTGATTTTGGGAACTTTGCCAGAGGGCAAGCATGGACCTAAGGAGAAGAAACATGATGAATTCTCGTAGTTGGTTTTGGGTATTTAGGTTTTCATTGCCCCTTGAGACCACACTTACCAAGTTTTCATTTACTGAACACACTTTTATTAGGAATTTGACATTCATTAAGTGCTCCCTTTTTTTGTAATGGTTTGATGGCTCAAAGTCAACTTAGACCTTGGAGGTGGAGCATGATTTTGTGATACCAGTTGTCAACTATTTGTGTTTGGTTACTAGAGAGAAATCTGCCTTCTCCTGGTGATCTGGCCCTGTGGCTGTGCCTCACTGTCAGACAGCCTCGAGCTCTGGGTGGCTGCAGAACCTCCTGCTCTGCTCCTGTGCCAGGAGTGTGGCAGTGCTGCAGAGCTGGGGCTGGCACTGCCCCTCTCAGAGCAGCAGTCACTTTCTAAATGCAAATGTGTTTAATACAAGTGTTGGTGACCTCGAGACGTGACTGATATCGTTTATGCAATGAGGTCATTATTGGGTTAGTGTTGAAGATTAGCGTTGCTCAATCATATGCAATTTTTTATTATGGAAATCTGGAAAAATGTCCTTTACTTCCCTGCTCACATAATTTTTCACAGCAGTCTCCTGTGTGCTTTACAAAGATAGCTGCAAAATAAAATTTGATAGATCACTTCCAATTCTTTTTGTCTGTTCATATTTCGTATCATCCATGAAGAACCCTCATAAATATTTCATACATAAGATGAAGAGATTTATCATAAAAGAGAAAGATTTATTACAAAAGACAGACTCAAAACACTATGCACAAGAAACACAAATGTAGAACTTACTGTTGATATAATATTTTAGAAATAATCAGCTGGTTATAGCTGCTCTGACACAGCGGTAGAGATGCTTTGTGTAAAGTTAGAGTTAAATCACTAAAGGCAGGAATGTAATGGGGTTGTTCTTAACGATCTGTGGAGTGCTGGGGAGGCAATCGAGTCATTTGTGCCTGTAGTGAGTGCAGTGCCATCAGCTGGAAGTGCTGCCATCCCTGGGCACCCTCCTTGCACGTGCAGTGCCAGCTCAGGGGCAGGACAGCTGATCCAGAGCTCCATCCTCATCCACAGCCCTGCCAACCACAGGGCACACCCACAGCATCACTCACATCCAGAATGTGCTCCTCCCTGGGTTTAACCATGGTGTGTGTGTTGGAAATTGCCATTTGTGTGTGTCACATGTGTAAATCCAGATTTCTTTTAGACCAAATGGAGAACATTTGTTTAATTGGTCTCTGCAGTCCAAATTTTACTGAGAGAGCGGGCTAAATACCTGCTGGAAATCTAAAGTTGGAAGGCAAGATTGCTAAGTGAATAATGTTTCTTTCTATTCTTCAACTGTAAATTGATGGTTTTTTCATAAGTATTCAGAATTATGCAAGGGTATAATGGCAATCCTTTTGTCACAAACTGAGCAATAAATACACCTGTTTATATTTTTACTTCTAAAATGTCTTGCCTTTCTAGCATTTCAAGTTTCTCAAGACACAGGCAAGAGAGACCAAGCAGTTTTAGCTGAAAGATTAAGTTACCAATTCTTATAGTGGATACATCATAATTTTGAAAACAAATCATGTATTGTACCTTCTTTTCCATCTTTGAAATCCTCTTAAAATTTTAAACACTATTTAAAGTGTTTGGAGCCCTGCAGCCCTGAATGGCTGTGACAATACTTGTATTTCAAAAGTGCCAGCCTGGCTTTGGAGCAGATGTCCTACAGCAACTCACAGATGTTGGGATTGTTACCTTCCATCTTTATCTTTCCTTTCCCTCACCTCTCCCAGTTTGATATATCCCTCTTACAGGAAGTATTCAAGCCTTTATCTGAAGTCTTCTACCTTTATTTTTGAAGGTAATAAGAAAATTAGAGCAGAAAAGCTTTTTGTATGACTCCATCATACATTGAGATCTAACTTCTCCTGTTTCCTGTGTCTTGATAATCCCTTGCTTACCTCCTGCAGATGAATTTACTTGCATTCTTTAATTGAATTCACTTGCTCTTAGGAATAGAAGACATTGATACTTTTTTTTATCCATACATATGTCTCTAATACTTTTGTCTTTGATAACACTGTCAACACCAAGGGAAACAGGCAAGGGAGAGGAGATAAACAGAACCAAATCAAACCTGGAGACACCAACAGTTCCTTTTCCTCCATGGGCTTTTACTGTGGTTGGCCAGAGTTATAGAGATGTTCCTCTTTTACAGACACCCACGCTTCTTTTGGAAGAACCATCCTTCCAAAGAATTAAAATGTTTTTTCTTGCCAAAAATTCTAAATTAATAAAATTAGTTGTTCACTTTTGGACATCTATACCATATGAAGATAGCAATCTTAATGGTTTAATAGATGATAAATCATGTTAATAAATATATTTCATGCTTTTTGTAGTTTGCAGAGAAGTTCCAAGAAGTAAAAGAAGCTGCCAAACTTGCAAGAGACAGATCTCAAGAGAAAATTGAAACCTCAAGCAATCATTCACAGGTTTGTAATTTAGCTTTAATACCTGTACACATACTGGATAAATAATTTAAAGTTAAATTTTCAAATGGACTGTGCCAGCTTCTGGCAGCCAGCTTAAAGTATATAAAATGGAGATTGCTGAAGGTAATTGTCAGCTGCTGGACATTAGCATTGTCAGAGGAATATTTTTCCTCTGTCCATGCTCTTTATTTTCATTTAAATCTAATTTTTTCAGCAGTCCTTGAGCTGTTGCCACTTTTTTAATAACAGGGAAAGCTATACATCCTTTGATTTGTACTGTTGAACACAGTTTGAGTCACTGGGAAGTCAGACAGTGCAGTGCTCCAGCAGACAGTAAATGAGATTCATCAATATCCTCCTTTGCCTTCTGTCCAACCCACTTCTGTGGCGTTGGGTTTGCCTGGCTCTGTGTCCAGTGTTCCCTGGGCAGCTGTGGTGTGGGAGCAGGGGTTTAGGGCTGTTGGAAGCAGCCTGTGTTTTTGTATATCTGCACAGAACCCTCTGCTGGGCAGCGCTCCTGGTGCCGCAGTGCCCACCAGGTCTGGGTTTCCTGCAGGCTGGAGAAATGGAATGCTGTCCCAGGCTCTGCAGGGCTGGCTGTGTTTCCATCTGCATTGCTTTGGGTGGGGGTGAGCCCTGCTCAGCAGGTGTTCCTGCCCTGGGCTGATGTCTGGAGGAAGGTTAGACTGATTTTGGTCAGAGAGGAATTCAGATGATGATCAAGAGAAGCTGCTGAATGGTTTTAATCCTGCAGCCACCCCCGTTTGTGGGGCTCACAGGTATAGATCTGAGTGGCTGACTTGGGACACATTTTGTAAAGACTTTGGGCATGTTCCTTGCAGTTCATTTGTTTGTTCTCTGCTGGGGGTCAGCACCGAGCAGTGTGTGAATGGTGTCTTTGTAGGAGCAGTACTGTTTCTGTTTGTTTGTTTCTACTTTGTGTGTTGTATTGTTTCATTATCTTAAAATAACCAAACCACTCTTGAAAAACACCAGCCTTATAGCTTTTTTAAAGTTTTGGACGCTTTAAACTTCCATTTGTGTATCACTGTAATTTTTTCATTCTTTTTAAACAGACCAGCTTTGCAGCCAAGATGAAAAGGGTATGTGTGTGTTACCACTGCTCTGCCAGGAGAGCCGAGGTCTCAGCCAAGTGGTGTGGGATCAAGATTACAAAGAAATTGGTGTTGTGGTCTTGCAGGAGATGCAGGAGACACCCAGTGTTGGTTTGTGTGTTGTGCTGCAGGAGTCTGGACGGGAAACACCCTCTTCCACCCGAGCGTCAAGTGTGAACGGCACAGACGACGAGAAGGCGTCGCACGGTGGCCCTGCTGAGGCTCATCTCAAATCTGAGAATGATAAATTAAAATTTGCTCTAGCCCAAAGGTGAAGTTCCTGTAGGACCTAAATTGCGTTGGAAAAGCGTGCTGGAATTATCTGAGGGATAATGATATTAACAGAAATTATTCAGATTGTAATTAATTTTAAATGGTGCTGCAGAATGGATGGATGAGCAGATTTTAGCAAGTATCTCCTGGTATCCAGTTGAGAAATATTTCCCATTTCATTTATTCCTGATGTAGTTTGTGAAGAAATCAGCCCTCTTTTATTCTGCTGATGCCAACTACTATAACTATCTTCTTTCAGGAAGTTTTAGAACTACAGAAATAACATTAAAGCCATAGGGGAGCAATTGCTGCTGATAACATGTGAAGCCAATCTTTCTTTGAGTTTGCTACACTCACTTTGATGAAAATAGATATGGATATTTAAAATTATGAAAGGGAATGAACTCAACCATAAAAAGTTGAAGTGAGAAGTATAATTTCATCAGAGTGCTTGGAAATCTTAGGGGATATTTCTAAATTGTGGACAGAGCCCCTTGAAATCACATTTCTTGCTATTTGCTTTGATAAATAATTTGGAAATGCTGAGAAGAGTAATTTGCAGCTGTAGTGAAAATACAGGCCTTGCAATATGCAAAGTTACAACATTAAAATAGAGTAATTCTCTATTGGGATCTTGCCTTGTCTGCCTCTTGCATGTGAATGTGTATCTGTGAATGGAAGGAAAATCTAACAAGATCGAGCTACTCTTAAAAGAGTATTTAAAAAACAAAGCATCACCGTAAGCAGCATTATCCAGTGAGCAATTCCAAGGTTGCATATATTATGTTTGAAGCACTACTTCTCTCTTTATTGACATTTCAGTAGCTTAACCTGCTTCAAACAGTAATGTGAGCTCATTCCTCTTGCTGAAGACACCTCCACAGGCAGGCAGCAAGTAGCACACAGGGAGTTTCAAAGCCTTCCTCCTGTTCACCCTCTAATCTTGTGCTCTGTGCTGCAGCTCAAAGCTTTGGGGAATGAGTAGTTTAATTCTGCAGCATTATGTAACACTTTTATAGTTAAGACTCAGCATTAAAACAAATTCAAATATAGATCATGTCAACCCCCTGAAATCCTCCGTTTGGAGCTGCTGTGCCATCTGCAGATGTGCAGAGTGGCCGTGCTGCAGGTGCTGCAGCCACACAGCTCAGGGGGTGTCAGGGACCTGCCAGGGTGGGACCCCAGCATGCGAGTGGGCAGCTGGACCCTACAGCCTGCTCTGACAGCAGGGCTTTTGTTCCAGACACAGGCCACTGCTGCTGGGCTTGGTGCATCCCTTTGTTTTGACAGAGGCAGTCTAATTAAGGCTTTGTTCTCCCCAGGAATGTAATGGCTAAAGGCAATTACACACATCTGAGTGCTCTTCCTCTTATTGCAACAAATTAATGGTGAACACACCGCAGTGGGGGAGTTTGCAGGCAGGTAAAAACAAGAACTCCCAGGAAACACAAGGTGAAACCAGCTCATGGTGTGCCCTGTTTTTCTCAGCTCATCCAACGTGAAGAAGTGGGAGACGGAGCTGCAGTCGCTGCGGGAGAGCAACGCGCGGCTGTCCACGGCGCTGCAGGAGTCAGCGGCCAGCATCGAGCACTGGAAGAAGCAGTTCTCAGCCTGCAAGGAGGAGAACGACCAGCTGAGGGGCAAGGTAGAGAGCACACCCGCAGGAGAGCTGCCCCTCCAGCCTGCTGCTCCCAGCTGGGCTCCCTCTCGGGGTCTCTGCGGCTCTCTGGCTGTGTGTTGGCAGATGGAGCTGCTCTGTGGAGGGAGCTGGATGGGGGCTCAGGCAGCTGCTGCCCTCTCACACAGCGGGCAGGGAGGGAGCAGAGGAGCTGCTGCATCACCTGAAGCTCCCTGAGTCAGGATTTGGGAGAATCGGTGTCAGCAGGGCTTGCTGGCCGGGGTGAGGAGCTGGAAAGGTTCTAAAAGTGGGGCTGCTATTGCATGTCCCTGTCAGAGCTCACTCAAATACTGCCAGATATGGATGAGCAGAAGGAGAGGTTGTGGCCTCAAGAGCCCAGCCTGGGAACCACTCAGGATTAGAATCAAATCCCAGCAGTGTGCAGGGCAATGAGGATGTGAGTTATTTCCTCAGCACTGTGAGCTGGGACCTCCAGTGCTAACACCTGGCACATCTCATCCAGAAATTTGCCAACAGGCATCAGCAAAAGCCTTTTCCCCTTCATTACTGAGCACATCCCTCTGTTGTGTAAGATGGAGGGTAAGCAATGGCTACAGCAGAGAACAACTCAGAAATCTGAAGGTTTAGAGTAGTCATTAGTGCCATCTCCCAGATAATACTGTGCTGTCTGCAGCAGCCCCTCTGGGCACAGGGGATCCTGGGCAGGGGGGATCCTGGTTTCCATGAGCGCTGCTTTTGCAGAGATATTTTCACCCTATTAATCCTAAATGATTTTGGGAAAGCTGGATCCTTTTCCTGCTGCTTAGATGGGTCACTGGGGCATTTGAAGTAGAGATCCGATTGTATCCGTCTGGTGAGGATATTTTTTTGTTTAGTGTTTGCTTTTGAAGAGGGAAGGAATTTAATGTCTTTTTGTGTGTCAGTGGGCTGAAAGTAGTATTTCAGCGTTGGAGGGGGTTTGGGTTGTTTGTTGGCACTGAAAATCCTTGTGGAACAACACCCTTTTTTTCTGAGGCCAATATTCACTGTTTATTCACTCATGCTTTATGGTGCACAGTGGTAATGCAGAGATCAAACCAGAACTGTACTAACTGATGTTACATTAACAAATTAATATCATTTGTTACATTATTTGGGTTCCTATATCCAGTCTCTTGTGGATAGGGGAGGAGTGAGAGGCTGGAACAGTGTGTTATGGGAGAATATCATCATTTGCAGGGTAGTTATTTCCCTGTCTGTACTGTTGCAGGCAAAAGTTGTTCTCATCAACACATGCCACATCCCAGTAGCTGTACTGGAAAAGGGGAGATGATTAAAACACCACTGCTCTTACTGCCTCTTCAAAGTCCCCATGCTGGTGACCAGGCTGTGCAGCACTGCTGTCTGTACAATGTGCTGTCTTTCTCTGTACAGGGAGGTTTTCTGAGGCTTTCCCCAAGTAGGTTCCTTGCTCAGTGCTCACACTGCACCACTGCAGTGCCCTGGGAAGTTCCTTCTCCTTCATTAATTGGGTCAGAATTTTTTGCATATCTCTCTACCTTCAAATGAGGGAAGTTGTAATCCCAAAGCAACGTGGAGCTGAGAATTAAAGTACACACTTTAATGAGCTGGTCCATTGGCCTGTGGGAAGTGCATCTCCTGGGAGCTGAGTCCAGAGCTGGCAGCAGGAGGTTTGGAGGGAGCAAAGCATGTCCCTGGGCGAGAGAACAAAGCTGCAGTTGTTGCTCTGAACTGGTTCTCCCCAAAATGTTTTGATGTTGTGTCCCTCATACACCAGCTAGAATAATAAGCAATCCCCAAGAGGTTTCTTCCCCTAACGTGTTAGGAAAATCCATTCCATGTAGCCTTGTGTTGCCTTCAGAGGAGTGCAGTGCAGATTTTATCCCCAGTTCCACTTATCTCAGCTCAGTCTTTCTTGCATTTCTGAGTGCTTCCAAGAGAGACTGTAAGAGAGAATAAATACAGACCCAGGGTTTCCTAGTGGATGTGTAAATTGACTCTTTTGAAGGAAAGAAGTGATCATTTGGTTGCAGTGAATCAAATGCTATGATTTAGGAAGCAGATCCCATGTCCATTTCATCAGCTGTGTTCTGCCCCAGATTTTCAGAAATTTGAAAAATTTCACCTAATGTCTGACATTTCTTAAAGATTGAAGAACTAGAGGAACAGTGCAATGAAATAAATAAAGAGAAGGAAAGAAATGCACAGCTGAGTAGACGTCTGCAGGAACTGGAAACAGAACTTCAGGACAAAGAGCTGGTGAGTGCCCTGAGCACAGAAATGGCATTTTCCCGTTGGAGTGGGGCTGTCTGCTTCTCTCCTTGGGTGCAGATGGATGGAGTGGCTCACCTGCCACCAGAAGCAGCTGATGTCTCGGGGTGTTGCCTGTTTCTGGGTGTTCCCCATGCAGTCCCTTGTTTGGGAGTGTTTCTCCATCCAAGTTCCATGGTGTGTTTCTCAGAGCTGTGCCATGGAGGAAAGCCCATTGCACCTGTGTTCTGTAATGCTGTCTCTGTGTGTGCAGCTGGGAAAGCCACCATATGTCATTGAAACTGTCTGATTTGCTCTTTGCTACCATCTATAAATTGCTTGCAGCATTACAGCCATTCAGATTTCTCTGGTATTTAATACATCTTTTGCATAGTTACATGCTTTAGGTTAAGATTTTATTAATAGAATTCATGGAATTCATGCAAGAGATGGGATTACATTGCCTGTTTTAGAAATAGAAAGTAAAAAATGTAGTGAAAAAATGTATTCTTGGAGAAAATTAGCAATTTTGGAATGCAGGCAGGTTATTTTGATTATTTTCCATCCAAATACTGTGCAGAATACAATAAAATATGCAAAGCCATTTCAGCTTTTCTGATTTTCATTATGTTTTAAATTGAAGCTTGCACTAATATTTTTTCTTTTATGTTTTCAAAGGAACTGGAAGAGCTCCGAAAGCAGGGTGAAATTATACCAGAGCTAATGTCAGAATGTGAATCTGTATCTGAACAATTACAGGTACAGTTAACAGTGAAATTAGTTTCAAAATAGCTGCTACCTTTCCTTGACTTTTTTTTTCCTTGCAGCTGTATGCATTTCTCTATTCAGACTTCAGTGTTTCAAGGCAAGAGAAGTCCAGTTTGTGAAAGCAAAAAATGCTAATTGCATGCAAAATACACAGTGCCATTCCCAGCACAGGAGTGATGAAATAGCTCCACTGCAGGAATTGCTTGGCCTGGGATCAGGGAGCATCCATCTCCTGCAGTTCCAGGCTGTGTCCCATGTTTCTGCTGGTCTGGAGCTGCAGCACTGCCTCGTGTGCTGAGCAGCTCCCCAGGACTGGGGGTGATTGCTGCAGTGCAGCAGGGCAGGCCTGGAGGAAGAGGCAGATGGCTGCTGGGACATCCCTTTCCAGCTGTGACATCCCTGCCCCAGGCAGCAGCTGGACTTTGGGCATTGCCTCCTCCAGTTGGGTCTTGTGGAAATGCACTAATTTAATGCATGAAAAGAGAACAAAAATGAGCAGTCTCATCGATGAGGTAAAATCCAATCAATAAATAAGCCATCAGGCAAAGCAGAATTTTGAAAAAAATTACCAATAAATCCCAAAGTGCTGAATAAAGCAACTTTTTTCCTCAGACAGTATTTCCAAGGTTAAACCACCGTAGATAATTCTGTATGTAATTGATGGCACGGTGTCTAATTCTGCCACTGTAGCAATGACACAAATGTATGCACAGTTCATGTTTAAATCCAGCTGAGTTTGAAGATACCAACCAAATGACAAAGTCTGATGCAAAGCATCTTTTCCAGTTAATCTGTGTCCCTTCCTGTGTGGGCTTTTAATCTGACAGGCTCATGTCAGTTGCTCTCAGAGGTGCTTGGGTTAATCAGTTTACAGAAGTTGGAGAAAACTCTCACAGCCCAGCTGCCATTTGTTGCTTTAATTTCTGAAATGCTGCTCATCCCCCTTCTCTATGATTCATCTTATCGTCTCTTTTGTCTTTAAGGCTGCTGAGAAAAAGAACAAAGATCTTGAAGAGAAAGTCAGAACGCTAAGGACAGAAGTGGAAGAGAACAAACACAGGCAGACCAACCTTAAAACTGAATTAAAGAATTTTTTAGATGTACTAGACGGGAAGATAGATGAATTACATGATTTCCGACAAGGACTGTCTAAACTTGGGGTTGACAATTAGATGGCAATAGATCTTTTTTGTAATCTAGGGTCTGGATGTTTGATGTTTTGTTGATCCCAAACGTGTGTTTTACAAAATATAACTAGAATGTTCCACTTGTTTGCATTGGTTTTGTACATAGAGGCTGAAATTTTGCTGTGGGGTTTTTTTTTTGGTGGTTTTCTTTTTTTTGTTTGTTTATTTACCAAACCAATCATGCTGCTCACTGAGTTCTGTTGAGATTAGAAACTTTCTATATTGCTGCTCTGGCTTTGTGGGGTTGGGAACAGGTAGAGGGTTCTGTCTCAGGAATCTGGAACTAGATCTACCTTAAAATGAATATGCAGTTAGTTGTTGCAGGGAAATTTATATCTTTCTTAAGGGCTGTTGCAACCATAGAAACAGAAAAGAAGTCTTTTTCTTGTCTGGACTATCAGCACTCTTAGCAGAATTGACTTTGTTCCGTGGTGGAGCAGAGAGATTAGCTGGAGCCCCTGCAGTTTGTAAAATGTGCCTGTGATGAGCTGCAGTCAGGAGAATCACTTCTCACAGATACCAGGATCTTTAGGGACCATGTCAATCAGGCCCAATTCAGCCAAAAAAAATGCAGTGGATTTCAGATAACCTCTGATGGAGGTTTTGTGTGCTTGCCTGGGCCCATACAGCACAAAGTCAACAATGCAGAAATGAGTTTCAGCTCGAAGTCAGTGAGAACAGCTTCTCTTGCTTAGCAGCATCTCCTCTCTCTGGCCTCCAGTTTTGAACCCATGTACTTCCATCATGATGTGCATCTCTGAAAAATGCCCACCTGAGTCTGGGCACCAGATATTTGTTTTTAACAGTGTTATGTTGCTGGTTTGCCCAGGACTCGTGCCCCTCTGCGTGCAGCTTGATTGCTGTTGATCTGCAGCAGTGAGGAAGGAGACATGGCTCTGAAGAGCATCATCAGGGTACTGGAAGGTGTTGCTCAGGAGCAAATTTCTGCCCAAGAGACTGGCAGGGCAATGGCCACGGGAAATTCAAGTCCTTTCCTGGGATTTCTGCATTCCCTGGCAGTAGGGTAGGAATTAGCCACCAAGTTAGGTTGTACAAAAAAAAACCCCTCAACCCCAGAGGCAGAAATGCTCTTTTATTCTTGAACTGATTATTCAGCAGCTCTGAGAGCGTATTGAGAAATGCAAGCTCATACCCTGGCCTTCAGTGAGAAGGAATTTCAGTTCATCACAGGCAGGGATGTAAAAAAGGGTGAGAGAGGAGAATCCAGCCCAAACCTTGCTCTTTCCCCTAGGACTTCCTTCAGCTTCGTTCTCTTCTTTCTCCATAACCTGTTTTGAGAGTGTTTAATTAATTAATTCAGGAAAGTACTTCTGTGTATGTGAGATTGTAATTTGCTTGATTCAGAAGACAGTTTGGCTAAACACTGTTTTAGTGCTTGCCAGCAGGGACTGATATAAAATGGCCACGCTTTTCTTGGAATTTCTGGGCTTTTTCCTTTTTTTGGCGCATCTTGATTATAAGAGTGACCTTTAAAAGAAAGGTGGGTTGTAGATGAAACATGCATTGAATACTTTTTTGCAGATGAGCATATAATCCCCGAGGTGGAGATAGGATCTGCAATTGTCCCTTGAATTTTCATTTCATCGCTTACTGTTACGTTATCTTCATTGCCTCTTTTTTAGAATGGACTTTGAGTATTTCTGCTTTTACTCCTTTGAAACAATGGATGTGAAGCTAGGACCTTTCATAACCATTATGACCATTTGCATCTCTATTTTAAAGAATTGATTTAGGCCATTGATATTTAAAAATAAAAATAAAAATCAGGTACATAGCATGTAGGCGTGTGAAAATTAGACTTTGCCAGCATGGAAGATTCAACAGTTGCATAATGTGGGGTTAGATCAGACTTCTCAAAATTGAAAATGACGTCAGCAAGTGTGTGGTTGTGCACAAGTAGTCTCCATTTTTAGTCTTTTTATTTGATAGAAAGTCAGATATACACCATAATTTAGCAGGCAGCTCATCCTGCTTCTCCTCTCCTCCCATGCTGCTTTTTGGTCCCTGCATCAGCTGGGAGCCACAGGATAACACAATTAAGAGCTGCAAGCAATACTGGCAGTCAGAGCCCTGCTCCTCCCAGTGGTTCATGGCTTTTGCACCAAGGACCCTGCCCTAGCTTCCTTTCACTGCTGAGTGATCTTAGGGCTTCTCTGTTTGTTTCAACAGAAATTGTTTTGAACATGATGCTGGGCTGCAGCTGGATGCAAAAGGCTCTGTGAAAAAACTACGTTGTTTGGTTTAATCCAGATCTTTGTTTTCCACTTTAGTCAGGTCTAGCTCAGATCCAGTTCATTAGGAATGTATTAAGCCACTCTTAAATTGCAAGAGAAGTGTTTCCATGGGATTGCATCAATTAAACAGATGGAGTTTGGTGGTGGCACATTAAGCCTGTGCATAGCTGTGTCACAGGCAGTTGTTTCTGGGTGCTTAGTGCCCACCAGAGGAGCAGTGGAGTGTCCTTAAAGAAATCCCTGCCCTGTCTCCTCTGCCTTGCCCCAGGTGTATGTATCACATATCTGCTGTTGCTCTGATGTTCAGTCCTTAGGGATGCCTGTACACAGCTTTATGCTGTGGGAAATTCTGTCCTTCAAGCCTCCAAGGGCTTGCTATAATTGCCTTCTTTCTTTTTCATTCCCAGCAGCAGTAAGTTGAGGGCTTCTGTGTATAATCACTTAAACTCCCCCAAACACCATCTCTTTTAAGCTTTCCATCTCTTTCCTTGGATTTTTCCTCTTCAAGAGAAAAAAAAAGAATGGCAGAGCATGCTCTCAGGAGTGTCTGGGCCCAGCTGCATCTGCCCTCTCTGGCCTGTCCCTGTCCCTGTCCCTGTGCCCTCCCAGGGGACCGACGGTGTCACGCACTGCGTGTTCCTCGGTGCTGTCTTGGCCCAGCACTGACCCCTGTGCCAAGCTGAGGCTCACACTGCTCCTCTGAGACTCATGCCAGCGCTGAAATGCCTCCTCTGTCCTGATGGGAGCACCAGGACAGCCAGCCTTCCCCCACCAAAGTGCACTGACCCTCCTTTTGTGCACAGCTGGAATTTCACCCGTCCCTGCAGGCACCCTGAGTTCAGCTGGCTGACACCTGCTTAGGGCCGGCCCTAAACACTGCCAGGGCCAAGAAATATCCATCCCTGTGGAAGAGAGGATCTGCAGAGCTCGGTTTTACCTGGTACACAGTGCTGGGCTGGTCCTGGTCTCCCTGTGCCTGTCAGCAATGCCGTGCTCGGCGCTCCGCTCCCACCCAGCCTGAGCACATTTACAATTTACAGGGGGTTCCCTTTCTGGACACAGGTTTCTCCCTCTGAGTGGTTTTCATGGCAGGATCTCTCCTACCTCACTTACATGGTCTTTCCTTAACAAAGGATGTGTTCTTGGCACTTCCCAGGTGGGTTTCTGCCAGCTGCACCCCACGGGTCCTGCCGTGCTCCCGTCCTGCCTGCCTGGCATCTCAGCCTGGGAGCTTCAGCAGGAAAAATCTGGGCTGTGACACTGTGACACCAGGACAGAGTGACTTGTGAGCTCTGGGTGAGATGCTTCTTTGAGGTGGTGTTAGAGCTGCTGAATAATGCTAGGGTTTGAGGGGTTGTGACAAAAGGAGAAATAAAAACAGGTGCACCTTGTGTTACATAAAAGCAGGAGGGACGTAAGAAATGGATAGAGTTATTTTCAAGGGGAAAGAATATTCCATTAGATACATTATGTCACTTTTTGGAAAAATACCTTAGTCTCATATTAGGAATAAATGATTTCAAAATGAAAAAGTGGAATTTTGTTGCACAGCTCAGAATAAAGAAGGTTAACCTTTTTGGGTTTTATTACTTGGCTGAATCTTTCTTTGCCAATTCTGACTCAACTTCACAAGTAGTTCTGTTTGGCCTAGAAGTGCATTTTCAGCAAATGCAGCACTTTGCAGTGTTCTGTCTACCCCTAATTGGTGTCTCCTTTTTACTTAGTGAGCTCACTGAAAGAAAACTGTATTTTCTTCAAGAAATTCAACACCACCTGTCCTTTTCTGTATCCGAGCATTCGAAAGATGTACTTTCTAAAAACAGCTTTACACTGGGTTCATCTGTGGCCAGAAAACAAATGTTATTTAGAGAATATCTTTTTTTTCTGGACAAACACCTGATTTGGCTTTTATGTGAGTGATTTAGGGAGAACAATTTTCTAAAGCTGCTCATTGAATTAAGGTGAGCAGGAGGGGTTTCTGCTGTCCTGCCTGCTGTCCCTGCCGCTGCCATTGTCTTACAAGGGTACCAGCCAAAGCACTGGTGGTGCTCAGGCAGGGGCTCACCTGCCCTGTGCAGTGACTGCTCCCTGGCTTGTTGGGCTCAGGGAACACTGGCAGCAGGGCACAAATTGTCCAGAGACTTCTGCTCTCTTCTCTGTGCTGTTTATTTATTTCCCAAGTGTTCGTTTCTTTTCCTTCTTAATTTTTTTGCCACCTTTGGCCGCATCGTAAGTGACGGAAGGAAAAATTCCCTGTTCCTGTCACCACCTTGTAGTGGTGGGAGTTTCTCGGCTCTTCCAAAGAGTTATCTTGGCAAAACTCTTCAGAGCATCAGTGGTTTGTGAGGAGCCTATGGAGGAACAAAGATAAATCCCCTGCCAGGGTGAAATGCCTCGCTCAGCTCAGTGTGTGCCCAGGGCTGAAGGGAAGGGGTGTAAGGGGAGGCAGCAGCAACAGCAAATTTTTGGCTATTGTTTCAGCAGAGATTTCAGAGACAGATGTGCTCTGCCCTCGAGCTCTGGATGGCCACACTGACCCACCAGCCCCCCTGCCTTTGTCCAGGCAGTTCCAGGCTTGTCAGGCCTGTAAATATCAGAATTCCTCAGCATATCACACAGGGGGGTGTCAGGGTGCCAGGACAGCACTGAGCTGGTTATGGGCAGGCACTTCCAGCCAAAAACAGGGAAAGCTGTTCTTGTCCCATGGGGCCTCAGCAGTGGCAGGGACCTTGCAGAAGGGCAGGTCCAGCTTTTGGGAGCTGAGGGGCAGCAAGGAGTCCAGGCTGGACCTGCAGGGTCTGGCTGTGGGCACGATTTAGCAGTGGTCAGACAGAAAGCTACCCCAAGGTCCTTTTTCTTTCCATGGATGGTGCTCAACAAGCACCTGTGTGCCAGGCAAGGCAGCCCCAAGGTGAATCCAGACAGCCCTGCAGGCACAGAGCCCCATTTGGCACCCCAGCCTGGCCAGGGGTGCTGTGCCGTGCCCCAGAACTCAGCGGGGCTTCAGGCTCACTGCTGGAATGTAAACCTGACATGAAGTTTGCACATCTTCAGTCCCATTCTCTGCAGCAAATGAGGAGTGAGATAGAGTCAGGAGGTGAATGATAACTGTGATGAAGGTGCTTCCCAAAGGAGGACTCTCCTGCAGGCTGTGGGCAGAGCTGGTCCTGGCCAGGAGGGCTTTGCTTGCATCCCTGGGGGATGTTGGATGTCCAGCCTTTGATTTTCTACTGTGTTTTATGTTAGCTCTTCTACTTTTATTTTTTTCCTTTTTTCTTTTTTTTTTTTTTTAAAGCAAGTAGCCTGAACATACAATCTTCAGATGAAGGTGCCTATACTTCCAAAAATTTTATATGCACACTTTGAAAGTTAGTTGATTTAGTTACCTAATAATAATGGTACATCCAAGAAAGGCACTTGAGAAAAATCTGTCTGCTATTGTATTTTTGTTTGGGTTGGGTTTGTTTGTTTTTGTAACACTGGTCAGCAATAATTATTTTAGCCATATACTAGCTAAAAAGACTGATAAGTAAGATTTGTGAACTAAGCTTCTAAGTTTGCAGGATTTTGATTAACCTGGGTATGTGATGAGGAAGCTATGCTCAGTAAAAGAGTATTTTGCAGCATTTAGATGTTTTCATTTAATTGCCTAATAGTGATCATGAACATAATATTCTATAAATCTCATCATGAATGACAAACAAAGCACATCGTTTTTAACATGAATATATCCCTTGTAGTTGAAAGGTCTGAGAGTGTACTAGTGTGGTCTGCTATACCAAAATATTTAGATTATTATGAGGTTTTAGTACTAAAGGTAAACATACACCCTGTTTTTACTGTTTCAAGTAAAGTTTAGTGAATGACAATTTGTTGATATACAACTGTGGGAAAACACTGCAGTGCTCTAAATGTATATTTTTATTTGGGTTTATTATATTTAGTATATGTTTCAATGAAAACTGAAGTGTTTACTACAGTTGGATCATTGTAAAAACATCTCTTACCTCATTTTGTCTGCTGTAAAAAAGTACTATCCTCTTTTTTTTTCTTTTTTCAAATTGACCATAGACAGTCAATGTTAATATTTAGACCCCTAGTAGCAGTAAATGCTGGGTTTTATATCTATAAAATGAAAACTTGATTTTTTTCTTTATGAACTTATTATATAACTTCGTGATTTTTATCTGATTTTATTGTAACATAAAGTTGTTTTATGTAAAAATATATAGTTTAAGTAAAATCTCTTGTCTCGCTGTCTTCATTGACTTCAGAAAATGAATATCTTTGGGGCTGTGAGTCTGAACTCAATGGAATGCTGTCCTTTGATCAGAATGGGATTTTGGTCTGGATGTGTGGGATCAAGACTTGGAAGTTTCCAGATCTCTTTCTCAAGTGGTGGAGTTTTAAAATGTTTGCCTTGCTTCACTTTGTTCCATTAGCCCAGTCAGAGGGGATGCAGGATCAGTGGTACTTACAGGACTGGAAAAGTAGAGTGTATAAATATTTGGAGATGAAATTTTGGATTTATTGAGAGCTGAGAGAAGCCTGTTGTCAGGCAGAGGCTTTTTGTTGCCCTGTTTGGGGTGTGCTCAGGGCTGAAAACCCTCCTGTGATTGCTGCAAGTGATGCAACTGCCCCTGGAGGCAGCTGGAGCTGGAATTGTCCCTGGAGGCAGCCCCTGGGACTCGGGGTGAGCCCTCTGTGGAAGGAGGGATGTTTGGGCAGCTCATCAGCACAGGGCAGATCTGGGAGCCCTGGGGGAGGCTGCTCCCCAAGGCTGCAGCCCAGGGACCCGGCACACAGCAGCACATCCTGGGAGGGAGCAGCGCTGGGCTCAGCAGACAGCAAACACAGCCTGCTGCTCAGCAGGGCTGTGCTCCTCACACAGCCCCAGGCTTGCTGTCCCTGCACCGGGCCAGGCTTCCCCAAAGGAAATGAGAGGGTCTGGGGGCTGCAAAGGGGCTCTGGCTCCTCATGCCTGTGTTACTCTGGGCTGCAGGGCTGCAAATGTCAGCTTGGGGGTGAGCCAGAAACTCGCCTGCCCCTGACCTTTAGTCAGAGCTTTTCTACCAGCAGCCATCAATAGTTCTGACAAGCAGTACAGCAAATTCTTGCAGACTCTGAAAAGCCAGGGACTACAAACCAGCAGCTACAAAACCAGCTCATGTGCATCACAGTAAAATGTGAGTAACGGTCTCTAATTCTTAGCAAAACTCACCTCCATGTACCTGTTTGGATTTGCATAATGATGAGTGTTAGTACAACAGAAGAGTCTGTGAGTGCCTCCCATCAGCTACAATGATCAGAAGCCAGCCCTGTTCTGTTCCTGGCAAGCTGGGGGTCCCACAGGGGGCATTCCCGCTCATCCATGCACAGGCAGTGCCTCTGCTGGGCACAGAGGCGCCTCTTTGGTGCAGCCACACCTGGCACTTCTGCATCCTCTCTGCCTCATTAGGCCCAGGGCTCATTTTTAGCATCAGACAGTCTCTGGTTTGTGGGCAGGGCTGCTCCTTGCCAGCTGCTCACAGTGCGAGTGACCTGGGGTTCCAAATGAAACAGCCTTCTCTGGGATCTGTGGTGAGTGATAGCAATATCTGCTGCTGCTGTCTGTGAACCTTTAATTTTCATGTTTGCCTGGATTCCTGTCAGGAAGCTCAGGAGCCTCCTCAATGGACTGTGTCCTTCCAGAGTCAGACATTAAAAAGTGTTTTACCTGACTGTGGGCTGCTGAGCTGTGATGTGCCACCTCGGGAGGTCTGATGGAAACATGAGGTGAACTTTAAATCAAATGTTTGACTCTAAATGGATGAACTACCCTTTAATATGTACTCCTTTTGGAGGCTTTGAATTCCTTGAACAGCATTGGAAAAGATAGGCTGTAATTTCCTTCCTTTTGGAGGAAAAGCCACAGCATGGCACCGTGCAGGAGGCCTGTATGAAGGCAGTACAGGATGAGATCCCTGGGCAGGAGCAGGCTTGCTCTCTCCATAACACATGTAGATGGTGACTAGGTTGAACTTACATAAAATTCAACATTATTCAGTCCCACACACTTTTAATTTCCCATGCTTTTCATCTAAAGGCATGTCTGCACCAACAAGGGAAGAAAGGAAGATATGTTAATTATATATTATTAGCTGTCTCCCCACTTCCTCGAAGACTTGAACATTTTTTTCAAATTCACTGCATACATTTTCTTTTATTTCTTTTTACTCCTGAAAAGTAGCCAAAATCTTGTATAAAATTTTAATTATTTGCAACATTAAATATCCTTTACATAAGCAGCATTGCCAACCAGAGCAGAAGAGCAGCATCAGTGATACTAATACGTAATGGGCTGTTCTCCCGAGATCAACTGAAATGTTAACATTAGATACAAAAATGTGTCAGCAGCAGCTGAAAAAGCAAGGACAGGTGATGGCAGGAGCTCAGCCTGACCTGCAGCAGTGGTGCAGCCCCACTTCAGCCACCCAACCCACTGGAGCAAAGTCCAGCCATCCTTCAAAAACAGAAAAAAAATGCCCTGCCAGGTGCACTGCCAGGTTTGATTTCAGTGAGCAAGGCTAAAAATGGCCATCCCAGGCTGGTGAGGGCTGTGCCAGACCCTGCCACACAGTTTTCCACTTTGTCATTAACCACGTCAGGGCAGCGCTGCCATGGAGCTGTTCAGGCTGGGGAGGTCTGAGCGCTGGTGGGTTTTAAAAGCACAGCCAACCTTTGCAAGGCAAACATTCCCATCCTATTGCAATAATGCATTGCTGGGAACGAGGGGTGCTCCACTCTGACCTCTGAATTTTTCAAAGACAGATCTTCGTGCTATGAAATTCCCTTTGGGTCTCAAAACTTATCCTGAACACTGAACATATCTCAATAGCGTCAGAAATGTTAGATCTCCTCAGAAGCACCGTCTGCAATGAAATGATCTCTAGATGGAAACCTGCATGTTGAAAATCAGAGATTTTTGTGAGCCAACATGAGGCCCAGCTTCTGCTTTTGAGGCTGTATTCCAGTTGTACTGGCACATCTTACAGAAGCAAGACACATCTTACTGAATCAATCATGCTCTAGCAGAGCTTTGAGACCACCACAAAATGGATCTCTTCAAAAATACCAGCCCTCCTGTGGAGCAGTGGTTGTAGCCAGGATCCCAGAGCTAAATCCCATGCAGCTTTCCAGGACCACGCTTCCATGTCTGTGGCTGGATGCCAGTCAGAGTGAGGGCTTAAAACCCCTGAACAGCGTTTCTTGAGAACGGTTTGCATTTAATTAATCAAGTTTATGAGCAGATACATCTGTTGGCACATGAAGCACGTTGAATTGAGTATTTTTGTTTTCCTTTTGTGTCCTCTCCATTCATTAGTACTGGCAGTCTATGAAAAAGAAATCTTTGGCTGCTGTAATCAAGAGAGATTGAGCTCTTGCTTTTCCCCTGACTTTTCATCATTGAATATGATTTGTGGCATATGCCCTGGATTGTGCTTAATGTATGCTGGCTAGAGGGAATTCAGACATTTGGGGAACTATAAACAATAGCAGCACTGGCAACCTTTTTGCATTATCATGTCACACTGCAACGTATCAGCTTTCAAAGCTCTTTACATTTTGTCTTTTGCCACTTATTTCATTGCTGCCATTAGCTGTGGCTTTAATTTTTCTCTGCATGCAGGTTTGTACTGTTCATTAGCCTGAAGATGAATGCTGCAAAACAGGATGTGGAGCTCCCTGAAGAACAGAGACCTTTCCAATCCTGATCATCTATAGCAGTGTTGGGTGCATTTATAAAGATAATCCCCGGCTCTGAAACCTGAGAAATTGCAGTGATTCACTAATCACTCCTAGTGCTGTGGAGGCCTCATGGTCACTAGCACAGTCATTTCAGTGGGTGGGGAAGGCTTTAGGACAGGGCTCAGAGACAGAGCAATGATGTTTAAAAGCCAGAAGGGAAAGAGCAGCTCTTTTCTCTGCAGCACATACCTGCTAGCACAGGCAAAGAGCTCCTTTGGGCAGAGCAGACAGGATGCACTGTGGGCTCCTCACCCTGTGTGCCTGCACACCTGGGCACACCTGGGCACACCTGGGCACGCCTGGGCACACCCGGGCACGCCTGGGCACACCCCTGCACACCCCTGTACACCCCTGTACACCCCTGCACACCCAGGCACACCCGGGTACACCCCTGCACCCCCTTGCACCCCCCTGCACACTCCTGCACACCCGGGCACACCTCTGCACAGTTCTCAGGACTTCCATTCCAGCTGAGTGGGCTCTGGAGAAAGGGATGGCACAGGGAGGGATGGCACAGGACTGGGGGTATGGCACAGGGAGGGATGGCACAGGGAGGGATGGCACAGGACTGGGGGGTATGGCACAGGGAGGGATGGCACAGGGAGGGATGGCACAGAACTGGGGGTATGGCACAGGGAGGGATGGCACAGGACTGGGGGTATGGCACAGGGAGGGGGGGAATGCACAGAGCTCTCCCGTAGGCCGGGAAGCGTAGGCACTGGATCCTATTTCACTGTCACCTCTGCTTGCAGGAAGAGGCTGTGGGAAGGGCAGTGACTCACTTGCTGATGAATAAGTGATTCTAGCATGTCTCCAGGAGTGGGACAGACTCATTTCCTCACCCCCGGTGTCTGCCATGCCCACTGCCACGGAGCCCAGACACACGGAAACCGCCCTGCTGGAGCTGGAGCTGGAGCTGGCAGCCCTTCCACTCCTGGGTGAGAAGAGCATGGGAACAGGGGTGACAGAGGCTCAGAGAAACGCCCTTGCAAGGCACTGCAAAGTCACCCGTAGGATGATGTTTAGACTATTGCCTTGGGATAGAAGGGAGCTGCAAACATCTTTGTGACACTGAGAGTGATTAACTGATGCTATGTCACCGACATGTTTTATGAAAAATCCTTTCCACAGGATTTTTCCTCCTGAGAAGCTGAGGAACAAATGTAAACAACGATTATCTGCTGCTGTGGAATGCAACAGGTGGATCTGAGATTGGTCTCATATGGTTGTTTCTAATTAATGGCCAATCCCAGTCCACCTGGCTCAGACTGTCTCCATCAGTCCGAGCCTTTGTTATTCATTCTTTTTCTATTCTTAGCCAGCCTTCTGATGAAATCCTTTCCTCTATTCTTTTAGTATAGTTTTAATATAATATATATCATAAAATAACATCCTGAGACCCTTGTGGTCACCGTCACAACGCTCAAATGGGGGGAACCCCAGTCTCCAGGAGGACATGGGGGTTCTCTCCCAGCCTCCCACAGCCTTTCCCCAGACTGCTCCCCCTTCGGCAGGGCAGCACTGGGCGCTGCTGTGGCTCCTTTGTGCCACAAGGGCCTTGCTCAGGGCTGGCCCCGAGCCACAGCCGCTGAACGGGATCACCTGCAGGCAGCTGCCCTGGGAGGATGCTGTCCCCCATCTTGGCACTTTAATGCACACTCGTGCACACTGGCTCACACTCTTGTACACCACCCACACTCGCTCACACCCTTGCACACCACTCACACACTTGCACACTGCTCACACTCACTCACACTCTTGCCCACTCACGCACACCCAGACACAATGAGCAGTTTGTGGCACGCTCTTAGTGCAAGAGCAAAGGCTTGCTAAAGAGGGCTTGTTTTACAAAGCATTTTCACAAGTAGCTGAGCTGTTAATGTCACTGTTACCTGAGCAGATTTAATTGTGTTGCTTCTTGCTCTCAGCTTAGCGCGACACGCTGAGAATGAAAATCACATACCTTTTTGCCAGGAAAAAAATGCCGTGTTCTGGAGCAGCTTTTGAGTGCTTCCTCCAGGGATACATTCACATATTGTTCTGAGCAGTTTTTGCTGCCAAGGTTTGCTGTGGCATTTATTAAAAAATGCTTTCAATACCGTTCACCTTTTATCACCACCATGGGTTTAGCTGAAATGATGTGTCCCTCTCTCCAACACCACGTTATTACTGTGCGTAGTGCACCGATGTGCTCTTGGATGCATATGCAACTTTTGGAATTAAATCCATGCTTTTTGAGTGAGGGCATGCATAGCCTTAAATCCCGTTTTCTCCAAAGGGTGCACACACTTACCTTCCAACCATATTGCAGAGGAAGACTGAAAAGAGAAGCATTTCCCAGCTTTTTGTTAGTTCTAATCCATGTCTTCCTACTCATCCTCTTTGTCCTTCTTTCTCCTGGTCTACACGTGCATCTTTATATTTTAAGGGATAAGAGAAGGAAGTGATTGAAGGATGGATCATGGGTGCTGCCCTGAAAACCTTCACCACTTCAAGCCCTTCTATTCAGAGCTGTTCCATAGTCCCCACAGTCCCACAGGTCCATGATGTGACACACTTGCTCAGCCCTATAAGTCTGGGTCACTTCAAAGTGTTCACACTCAGATTTTATTTGCTTGATTCAGTACCATTTTGAAGAAAACAAAAGGTCAATATTCAGCTTATGGGCCAGCCCCGTGCACTGAGCTGGAGGTTTTGTTTTGGAGAAGCTTCATAAAGCCCAAAAAGCAGCATGTGGACAGAAATGGTGACAAACTCAAGGCTGCACCAACACCACCTGCTATGGCCACAGTGCCCAGCACTGCTGCCACAACACTTCTCTTGCTGTGATCAAAGAGAAGTCTGCTCTTAGTCAGACTAAATAGCTTTTTTGAATACATTAGCTTAAAACCTCTGTAAAAATACTGGCAGCTGCTGTCTGGACTGCTCTCATCATAGTGAGAAAGATCACAAGCCACAGTGATACTGATTTATAGAAACTGATCTCTTTACCTCCTGACTGGAATTTCCAGCAAATTTGTGCATCATTAATTCTTTAAAGCCAGACAACTGTATTTTTCAGTTAAAAAAAAATCAATATCTGCAGATGGACAATTAGGGCAGACTGTTCCCCCCAAGGGATTAACTTACTAGCCCAGAGTGAGGTAGTTTGAGAAAGATATTTAATGTCAAAAAGATGTCCCGGCATTTTTCCAGGTTAATATTGAACTGGTCTGGTAGATCTGGTTATCACAGATCCAACCCATCAGTCCAGTTTCTGCTCTTCTGTCCATCAGCCCTTGCACTTTGCTGACAGTCTATGGCACCAGTAGCTGCACCAGCCATAGAGGTGAGAAGAGATCTGCTGAAGCCTGAGTTCAAATCCAGATTAATTAATTTATCCTCTCTCCTTTTGGCACTTCCAGATGGTTTTCTTGAGTGCCCACTGGACACTGGGACTATTTCTTACCCACCCTCCCGTTCACAGCCCACTGTGGTCATGGTCACAGAGACACAGAGGAAAAATCTGAGGGCAGCTTAGAAAGGTTTTTTGAGTGTCCTTACATTTGGGCATTTCTCAGTAAACAGGCTGTGGCTTCCCCTGCAGAACAAACTGAGCCTCAAGGCAGCAGGACACTGAGCTCACCTGGCTCAGCTGGGCACGGGCTGCAAACCTCTCCCTGCCACAGCAGTCAGCAACACCAGCAGCACCCTGGAGTGTTTATCTGACCTGCTTAGAAAGACTTCCAGTGACAGAAACCACCTTTCCAGGCAACCTGTCCCTGCACCTCTCTGCTCTCATTGTTTGTTAGAAAGGTTTTCCTACCATTACCCTGAATCATTTCAGCTGTAATTTAAGCCCCTTATCTCTCTGTGAACACGCAGAACAAATTACTTCCCTCCTCTTTGCAGCTGCTTCTTATGTATTTGAAAACTGCTCTCTCACCTTCTTCTCTTTAGGCTAATGGCAGTGCTCCTGGTGTTTACCTTGGCCGTGCTTCTGACATCCAGGAGATTTGGTGATGCAGCAGCTACTCTGCTGAGTAGGATCCATTAAATCTTGGTAGAGAACCAGGCAGTGAGGATTACTTGATAGAGGTGAAATCTTCTACACCGACCAGAAAATTGCAGCAGCAGCCCATTTTCTAGAGCAGTCCTGCTGGCTGTCCAGCAAATAAAACAGGCTTCAGAAAACATGTGGGTACAGCACTTTCTGAGTGGATTTTCAAGGATATTTTTCAGTCAGGGACGTAGAGCTCTGTTGGACACAAGACATCAGACCCAGATGAGCTTCAGACGTGGTTACAAAAGAAACTCTCAAGCAGGAGAAATCACTGTCCAGTGGTGCTGATCCCCAGATGGCCTCTCCTGAGTGAAAGCGCTGCTGTTAAACACACAAAAGCTGTAAGATTTGCTGGAGAAATTGCAAGTCACTTAATTCTCAACATTATGCTGTGTGCAGCCTCCCAGGAATGCAACAGCAGTGAATCAGTGAAGGGCTCTGTGCTGCCATTTGGCAGGAGGCTCCAGCCAGGGGGAGGCAGCCGAGCCTCTGCACCCTCCATGCAGCTGTAAATAACCGCACCGCTAAAGGGCACGGCTGGGAGAGCTCTCAGTTCTCAGCCCCAGCACCACCCCCTGGGCTGAGCACCCCTTCTGCCCAGGGACCCTTGGGGAAGAAATCTTTGCTTTCACAGGATGATTTTGTCTATGGGAAGTGCTCAGTATTGGGGTGGATTCTGCCCTGCTGCCCCCAGCCCAGCCCAGCCCAGGGGGCAGCAGGGTGTGCCCAGCTCCCCTCCAGGGCATCTCCTCGGGACAAGTGAGTAACACCTGACCTGTTTGTCAGGTGTTTTGTCTCTGGTTTCATAGCAGTGGACCAAAACCAGGGTTTTTTCCTCAAATCCAAACAGCAGTAGGTGCCTAAACAGTAAAAAATGAACCCCCAGCTGCTGCTTCTGCTTCTTGCATGAAAACTGCTGCATACATATTTACTGTGCTGATTAAACAGATCTGCTGCTCTACAGTGGAAGAGGGAATTAAAGCACTGTATTTTCAATTTTGTTACCAAATTACAATTCATAAATATTTGGGAAAATAAGGGCATTTACATATACCATTAGTGAGAGTGCAGTTGCTGTATGGCTGCCACTTGCTATCAAAACCCAGGGTATAAATAATCCTCAGTTCACAGCAGCATCCTAAAATGACAGCACGCTGGATCCACTTCTTTTGTCAAGATATATTTTTATTAAGGGTCAGTATAAACTTCAAAAAAAATAAACTTTAATCATTTGTGCCACTATCTACCCAAAACAGCAAGAGTCTCTAAATTGAATGCAGCTGAATTTTGAAATAGTCAGCTTCCAGACACAATGTAAATACCTGCCATTTGTAAGGCCATCAGGTAATTTAAATTCATGAGAGTAGCTATAAACATGTATTGAAGTTCTCAGTGGAGAAATGCAGCCCATGCAGGACTAAATCCTGAAAAATATTGTATACAATATTTTGGCTTTTTCTTTCATGTCAACAGGTCGTTGTAAATGTAGACGTATGAAAAACATTTAACATCCAAAAGTTCTCTATACTTAATCTTTCAGCTAAAAAAGCACTTTTCAGTAATTACTGCAGTAGTGTTTATTTCAAACTTGAAACTGATTTTCCCAATCAGCATTATCAAGCCACCCATACGTGCACACTTTCTAACATGATGATAAATGGAGTACCCACACAGTTATTTAAGAGTGAGCTGCATTAGACAAGCAAAATGTTTAAGAATTTTCTGGACAATGGAGTGAAAGATTCCAGATTATGCTAAATGTTCTGGTCTGCCTCTGTCACCACAGATTTGCTTCTACTTTTATCTGACAAAAGACATTTTCAGTTATATTTTCACTCCTCAAACTTTGTTGTACTAGCATTACCCACTGTGCAGTAACAATCTAAATAATATATGTTTAAATCCAGCATTTTAGCTGCATTCAGATGTGGTGAAAACACTACATGGTTGAGCCAGGAACAGCAATTAGTGCAAGCATCATTTGGAGTATGATTTATCATGCAAAAATATGAATCTGTAGCTCCTACAGAAAATCAGCAGGGTTCTTTTACTTTACAAGACATTTTGGACTACGAGAACACCACACACAATCACACAGTTCCTTCATTTTGACAGGGACAGTCCTCTACAATGTGCAAAATGAGGCCCACACTCTGTGGCAGTCAGTAGGTCTGTTAGGCTGGTTAGCTGTCCCATTCTCCATTATTCTGATCGTTGTCCTCCTCTTCTTCAGAATCAGCAGACACTTTCTTAATTCTCTGCATGGCTGCCTTAATGCTTCTCTCCAGCTCACTAGGGGATCCTCTGCTGCCATCTCTGTCAGTATCTCGATTCACTTTCCTTAGTTTAACCCCCTGCCTTATGGCAGAGAGGATGTTGTCCTTCACAGAGGCGTACGGGTTGGGCTGCTCCACTCTGCGAAGGTGAACTTCACTGCGCTTCAGGGAAGCCAAAACTTCATCCATGGAACCTGCAACTGTTACCAGAAAAATGAGACAACCACGCTTAAGAGGTATGAAGTCCTACCCAAGGGCTCAGGGCTCTTCCTTTAATCTGTGCTAGTGCTAGGATGGTCTGTGCTGGCACAGACTCTTTCAAGCTCTGCAACAGCAGGATCTGGAACTGCTTTTAAAAAGCAGTTACAGCTTTTATATCTTGAATTGAGAATCCAATGCCTCTTCATCATTATATAAGGCTGTGCTCTAAGGAAGAAATTATACACAAAGGACAATGCTCTTTTTCATTACAACTTTATGGGCTTTCGAAAAAATTTCACTGAACCAAAAAAATCTCTTGCATTCTGTGTTATAAACAATCCACCATCCCTCCTAGCTTGCCCAGAAGCCTGCTGAGACCGCCAATTGCATTTTTGCTCAGCCAAGAGAAAAATGAAAGGATTTGAGTAGAAGGGCTTTAAAGTGCACCACTGAAGTCACTGGAAGCCAGATCAGGCCCTATGCAGGCAGCTCTTTTCTGCATGGACTTAGAAAACAATTCCTATTTTATAACATGATTTAGATCTCAGGTGTATGCTTCTGAACTGCAGACCATGAAGGAAACCATACTGAGAGTTTCCACTAGACCTCCTGATACACACTAATTTGTGTTTTACTCCTGCTGGACTCTCTGCTGCTTGCTCCAGACTGTCAGACAGGGAGGCTGTTTCCCTGGACAGCAATAGGTCCAGACCATCTGTGCCTCACAGCTAGAAATATTTTTGCCATGCGCAGTGCACACAAGGTTATGTGATTAACATCAACCACTTGAAATGCAACAGTCTGCTAAATCCTGTGGTACCTTCACAGACTGAAAAGGATCAAACAAAGATCCACCAGGTTGCCTTACAAAGCCTACAGGTAAGAGAGTGTCTTAAGTCTGCTACCTAAATGGGCTGCCTGGTAAAAGATTAGTCAAACAAATTATAATAGAAGCCTCTCCTGGCTTTTAACACACAAAGACATGAGTAGCCCATAACCAGAACATGTTTATGAAGCTATTTCAGTAAGTTCCTGTGGTAATTTAGCAATTACTGTTACAGCTACTGACATGGTGGCTTTCTTCAAGAAATAGGTGTAAACAGCTAATCAGATCTCTTCAATAAACAAAAAAATACCTTTTCTTATCCAAAAATCATGAAAAGACATCAATGTTAGGTTGTGAATGGCAGTAAATACTAGCTACCAGAAAGGCTGCTCCAACAGTAATCAGACTACTCTGGTGTACAACTTCTGTTGCTAATCAAGGCTTCTTAAGAGTCTCTGTGGTAGAGTTATCTCACGGATATCCCATACTGAGGTCTGCATTGGATGCACAGTACTTTGCCATGGTAACTCAACTGTGTCTCAGCCCTTCAGCTGCTTGTACTTCCCCACAGCTTGGAAGAACTGAAAACGCTGAACTTCCCCCGGTATTTCTGCCTGTGGTTTGCCTCTGAACTGATAGGATACAAAGGCTGCTTGGATGTATTGTGAAAAGTTGAAAAGGAAAAGGAATGTACCACGTTTAAAGACATTCTTCATTCTAGCATAAGCTCCACTGTGAAAAACAACAAAAAAATTGCTGCCTTCCAGCTTAGATCAATCTCTCTGACATAGTCAAAATATCCGCTTGCCTCAGAGACAAAAATAAACCTGTTAGCAGGATGCAACCAGTGCAGCCCTGGGAGGCTGCTGAGCTCTATTCTCATTCAAACTACTCCTTCAATTGCCAAGTTCAGCCTTCAATTACACCTGCATGATCTTGCTAACAAAGCAAAGGTGTAACAGAGCAGAATTTCTTCCCTAGGAACGTATGCCAAAGCTATTCACTCGCTTTTCAAATCCTGGTTGAATTCTGCATGAATTCCCTCCCTTAGGAAACCTTTATTTAGAAACCAAGCAAACTGTAAGTGGACAAAGCTGTGCACACCTTAGAAACATAAGCAGCCCAATTACAGCTCTGTAGTGCATACAGCATAAACACTAAAATGTAGCCTTAGTACAGTGACAAGTTTACCCACATTGCTCTTCTGACTGGACCATCAGGACTCTGTGAAGTATCTCAAACAGGACACACAAATCATTGCTACTCATTTAACATCCTGAGCTATGGTCAGTGTTATTTGATGTAGTTTTTTAGACTAAGCTTTTCAGGAGCCTCATTCTCCTGATCAAAACTACACACTACTCCTGTCCAGAAGCAGAGGAGGGAGGGAGACCACAAAAATACAGGAAATGCATTAAAAAGCACCGGTTGATGTGAGCCTACTTACCTATGCAATTATTTATGGACCTCCTGGATGAGTCATCCTGATTGTGCAGTGCAGGGCTTTCTGAGGGGCTATCAGGGCTGAGGGGAAGTGGTTTATCCTCTGTTGCTGATGGTGCTTTTAACTGGAGAGGTAGGGGAGGAGGTGGGGGTGGAGGGGGCACGGGAGGAGGTGGTGGAGGAGGGGGTGGAGGAGGGGGTGGAGAGCATGGAGAGACCATCAATTCCTCGCTGTGCTTTTGTTCCTCTGTGTCACCATCAGTAACAAAAATCTGGACAGGGATGTCTGCTGGAGTATTCTGACATGAAGCTTTTGGTTCCTTGTCTTCTACAAGCAGAATGCTCTGCGGCTGCTCGAGAGCTGCCCTTACTCTTGGTGAGGGTGCAGGGGACAGAACTGCTGGGGCTGCCCCTGTGCTCGAGGCAGGTGGAGGGGACAGCACCACAGCCTGCTGAGGGATGCCTCGTGGCAACTTGGGACTGCGAGGCTGGGGACGAGATGTTTTCAGAACAACATGAGCTGGACACTTCTGAAAAAGAAATCATAAGGCAGGAGGTCACTGGACTGGTCTCCATTGGACTCATCAAAACATCAACCCCAATGAGATGAAAAGCCACAGAGAACAGAACTGTCCCACTCACCCATTCAAGCAGAAAATTCAACCCTGAAGAAATTTTAATTAATAATAAAGCATTTGTTTCAAAGCCATCTCCTCACCTGTATTCTTTGCAACAGAGTCCACACCTGGAAACTGTATCTTTAGGAGATTTAATCCCCAGTACTCGTTATATATAATCCTATTTTAGGCTATCCCAACAGCTGTCTCTGATTGGAGCCACACTCACATGTGAGCTATGGCTACTTCCTGACATGTTCTGACACCACTTAGGACTACTGCAGTTCACAGTACTTGCCTCCCTGAATACTTTCAGCCTCTCCAGTGTTTTCTGACGTTCCTGGCTTATCCAAGCTTTTTTCTTTTTCTCCTCTTCTTTTTGTTTGTCTCTCTTCTGCATTAAAACACAAGTAAGTGAGCCTCAGTGTGTGAAAACCAGCAGCTGCCAGACTCCCCAGGGCTGCTGTTTGGTACTCACTATCTGAATGCTGTGATGCTGCTGGAAGCGCTTTCTGCTCTCTTCTGCCTGTTGCAGTCTCTGCCGGTGGCTCGCCTCACACTGATCCTGGGGGAAGAGCAGAATTCATGCAACTCTCAGTCAGTTCACACTTCCTCTGCACCAGCTCTGCCAGTAACTCCTGTGCACCAGCCACTAAAGAGCAACCACGGCTGGGTACTTGGCAGTGCCAAGAAAGATGGCTAAGCTCAACTAGCGTCAGATGTGAGACCCCGATGGTGAAGTCTGTGGGACTCCTTCATGGCTAAAGCAAATGTTCTCCTAATCAGCCATATTTTTATTCATGCTGCAGCAATAATGTATCCAGATGTGACCCAACCCCTCTGTCTTACAGTTTAATTTAAAAAAAAGAAAGAAAAAAAAGAGAAGGCAGACGAAAAGAAGAAACGAGCTCATGCAAAGACATGAGGAAGAAGGCAAGAAGGAAGCTAGCAAAGCAGTACAAAAAGACAAAGTTACTTTTCCCCCCCTCTCCCTCATTTGCCATAGCTCCCAAGTACGAAAGGCAGGGAAGCAAAGGTATGGGAAGCACAAGGAATGCCTAGCAAGGGTACTTTCTGTTAGTAACAAGTGCCACAGAGAAGCTGCAGGTTCAGTATTTTCTCTGGGAGTTGCTTTTTTCTCTGTACAGCGGGGGATTATCCACATGGCTGGACAAGCATTTGCCAACCATGTGGCATTTGGCTTCAGCGTTACACAACCAATAGACAGCAATTAAGTAAATGAAAACAGAAGCAAAAGAAGTGTCTGCCAAGGAAGCAGTTGCAAGCAAGAGACAATGATGGCTCACAAAATATTTCCAATGTAATTCCCAGTTTGTTCAAGCTACTGAGAGATAAAAGGTCAGACAGACTTGAAGCTAAACTCTGCTCTCTGCCCCAGCAGAACTGCAGGTGTAAGGTAAACTCCTCTTACTGAGAAGGTTCATGAGAGTCAACTTTTGTCTTCCTAGTGTTCTGCTCTGATTGGGAAACAAAGGAAAAACTGCCCTTTGCACAGAACTGAGAAGCTGGAGAGAAAACTGTAGCTGTTAAAGTTTCCCCTTCCTCCTGTTCAAAGGTAAAGTATCAGTGTGCAGGTTGTCCTATCACTGCAGCTTCCTCCACAGAAGGTCAGTTTCCTCCTCTACTGCAGCTGCTTTGGAAAAGGCTGCTAGGGCAAAGTTCCAGCTGGCCCCACAGGGCTCTGGTAAGGTCTAGCTGATGGGAGAACACCTGGGTCACCTAGGTAAGTTTGTGCTCTCTTTCCAAGCCAGACACACTTGCACCACACCACGGAGTGTAAAGCTGTTAAAATCACATTGCCCCTCTTTCTGCTTGCAGGCCTTGGCACTGAGTCATGAATCATCTTGCACGCTCCACCCAAACTTCCCTAATTGTTTCCTGTCCATCCCTCGTAAGTCAAGACATCAGCTGAAGAGAATGCACATCTCCAGGACTGCATTTACTTTTTTGTTCCTCAGGTAGGCTCTCCTCGCACAGACAGTCCCACGCTTTGTCTCCAACTGCTTAGTCTTCTGCCTCAGCACCGTCATTGCTGACAAGTTAGCGTAATGTTGTCCCATGCTCTGTTCAATGACCTTGAGCTCCTCAGGATTTTCACATGTATCATAGTAAACAACTTCATCCTGTTTCTCTAAAAAGGCATTTGGCATTTTTTAAGAAACCAAAAATTGCCACAGTTATTTAAACATTTAAAGAGCTAATGACATTTTAAAAGCCACTGAAGGCAGTGAGTTAGTTATGAGTAAGTGTAAAGCTCCAGAGCCGAGCTTGGTCCTTCACAGTCATATGCAAACATGTCACGTTACTCACAGGGCTGCTTTGCAGGATCAAATTTATGCTGTTAGCATTTGTTATTTAGCTTCCTCTTTCAAATGTCTTCCTGTGTTTCAATTCCTACCTTCACCAACTGGAGTTTTCCTGGAAAACTGAAGACTCTTCTTATCAACACTGGGTGTCTTATTTTACTATCTACCACACTTCAGCTATGTAACAAGCGGCAGCAATGTTTACCTCACAGTGTATGTGGTAACAGAGAATTCATAAGCATAAATAAGAACACAACTGGTGCCTAACTTGGTATAACTGTGTCACAAGAGACAGCCTGGAAGACAGTAGTATTCAGGTACCATTCTAGCTATAACCACCTCTTTTTGTCACTATAGGATGCATTTTGTAATTTCTACATGCTAGATTAGAATAGATGATGATGAATTACAGGACCTATTTCAGCAGGTGATCCCAGTTTCTGTCCATAGATCTTGCAGCTATTAGAGCAGTTAAGCACTGTCAATATAAATTACTCCATGCTAAACCAAGGCATGCACATATCACAGCTGCTAGCAAGATGAGCAACCGCTGTGGCTTTTTTTTTTACACTTGTGTTATCGAATTAGTGCCTAATTAATTAAAGTGTCTAATTAAAGACAAAATATCAGATGGTACCACAGCATTAATGTTTTCCAGCAATGCTTTCTACTAGCAAGACCCAAGCAATGATATCCTTTTTTTAAATTGAAAACAGAGTAGACTTATGTCACTTATGTGCTCTGAATATGTGCTTAAATATTTTATTCTCACCTTTAATCTGTCTCTTTATAGTGTCCAGCTGTACAATAAGCAGCATCTCTTCATGTTTCAATACTTCAAGCTGTACATTATATAATTCCAGCTGTGTTTCATAATACTGTATTTCCAGCTCCTCCACTATACTTAAATTCTCTTCTTGTTCACCAAGATTCTCCATCTGTAACAGAAAATAAAAAGCATTAGTAACAAAATACACACACATGAAACATGTCTGGATGCACAAATGCCTGTAAGGAGCCTGGTCTAACCGGCAGCTGCTTTGGTATGGAAAACAACAAAGCATTAGAAATGGCTTGGAGCAGAAACTCAGAGGACCAGAGAGCCTTATTAACCTAAAGTATAAATTTACCTTAAGTTTACCAGGAAAGACTTCATTATAATCTGTACAAATGACACTGCTCCTGAAAACAATTATACATGGTACAGTACACTACTTTTGGAAAATAAATATCAGATACTCCTAGCAGCAGTTAGATGGCATCAAAGATTAGTATTAAATAAGTATCTTAAATTTTCAGTGTCCTCTGAAAATAATATCTAGTCTTTATCTCCATAAAGAAAACTATTTCAAAGATTATTATCACAAATGCTCAAATGATACTTGAACTGTAAAAGCATGTATGTTAAGCTTTGCTGAGTGTCCTCAAACATGCAGGAGCAATTAAAAAACTGCAGATACGCATTTTCCACAACGTAAAACTGTGTTGAAAACCTAAATGCTTGCACAGACAAAGACTTGAAAAGCCTACTCTCATGACCATTTTGGTAGGTTTTGATCAGTCCTTCAAAGAACAGTGACAGAAAAGAAGGCTTTGTAAGGTCTTACGAGTTTCTGAATGCCAGCTCTCTTCTGTTTCAGGCACAACTCTCTCGCCCTCAGATGCTGAAGGGTTTCTTTTGCTAACATATATTTCAGGTTTTCTAGTCGTGGCAAAGCTGACGCCCAGGTGGTTTTACCAAATCTCTCCTCATCTTGCTCCATCTGTTTGTGCATTGCTGTAGATTAAAACAAGGCAGTAAAGCATGAGAAATGTAGCGTACTAACAGCCCTTGTGTGTTTCTGAAGTATTAAAAATGCTAATCTTATTAAACTTTCTAAAGCTTATGAAGCTTTAGAAATTACAAGATTACAAGGTTGAATTTGTGACCTTATACATGCATATGGAAATACACCCCAACAGTTGCACAGCAACACATTCTATTCACATGCTGAAATCCTTGAGGCTTGCACATCAAGCATTAAAAGCACTCATGGTTTTTGTGCAGAGGTTTGCAGCTGTAAGTCTCAGGCAAGTTAAATCCAACTGTAAACCAAATTGGCTAAAAGATGTAAATCTTAAGTGAATAAAGTATTTCTTTCTTAAGTTGGACACTCACCTGAACCTCAGGTTCTGCACAGAGATAAGAAGAGTTCTCAGTCACCTAAGTTAGGTATTTACACAACCTTTTGTGTAAGTCATTCTGATTACCTGCCAGAGCCTTTACAGTTTCCTTGAAGTAGTTCACTGTGATATCCTGAATGGAGCACACAGCACTCTCAGCTCGCTTAGTCCATTCATCAGCATCCTTCTGCAAAGCTGCTACTCTTCTAGGCCCCAAATTATCATACTGCAAAGATTTCTGCAAGGACACAAAATTCTCAGTTACCACCTGGTTTCCACAGAGGTGCAGCCACACTATGCTACACTTGGAGACATTTCAAGAATGGTGGCGAACATGACCTTCCCCTCACCTGTCACAAAGTGAATCACTGCTCATTCCTATTTCTCCTTCTCTAGGCTAATTCAGAACCTTTGCTCCCCAATCCTGACCTCACATTTGGATTAATTTACTTCTTAAAATATTTTTTGAACTATCATATTTAAAATTACATCCAATACAAGCGTTTTTTATTGTTACTAAAAGTAACTCTTCTATGTGCAATGTTCTCTTCTATTTTTCCCCACGTGTTGACAGCACATTGCACCAGCAGGTTCTCCAGTTTGGCAGCTCTTTCACACAGGAATAGGGATACAAGAAAGAAACAGAAGAGAATGTTTTCAAGTCCACAAAGGAGACGTGGGTACAAGCCTACTATACAAATATATTTTTAGAAGAATTATATTTTAAATGAGCCTAAATATCCCTTAGAGGGTTTTTTTAATACAGTCTTTATTTCATTCTTTCCAATTTCCACTTTAATTTTCAGAACAGTACATTTTATTGTCACAGGTTTAGACCTTCAGTATACAAGCACCTTAATCTAAACTTAAATCTGCTCTCTTTGAGAATATTAACAGCTCACTTTAATTTTAACACACTATTTAGGGAAAATCAACATAGTAAATGGCTGTTGTTTCCAGGGGCATCATAACTTTCAGAATGTGCTTCCAGTTTAAGATGCACATAAAACAAAGTGAGTGCAAGGACAAATGATATGTTTTCATCTGCAGTTCTAGCAGGTTGTAGCAGTAATAGAAAACTCCTTTGAGTGAGAAGGTCTCCTCCACAACTGAGTTAATCTGGTGCATCAGCATTCCTGGGGATGACACTCTGAATGTAAAAAACGAATCCCATGGGAAGGTGGCACAAGAAAGGCTACTTATATCTCAGCAAATTCAGCCTCCCAGAGAGTAAACCCCAGGGAGGTGGAGCCTGGGGATAGTCTCCTTTTAAGCGGGAAGCCAGCTGCAGCTCTAGTGAAGCCATTATCATGGACTCAGATCCTCTGAGAGTGGCTCTGCCCTAACTCTGAATTTGTCAGTCATGTTTGATGGTCTGGCAGAGGGGAAAAAAAGCAGGTACAGCCAGAAGTAGGGAATGTTACATGACTTGAGCCTGAACTGCTCCACGAGCAGCTGATGCCCCACTATGCAGCTTGGCCTTTCACTTTGTAAAGGCAGACTTACCAGGATTTCCAGTTTGTACAGCGTCGCCAGCTCTCGCATATCTCTGAAGGGCTGCAGCAAATACTGGTAGAATTGTGTTGCCATGGTGACCAAATCCTGATAAGCTTCATCTTCTTCTTCATAAACCTTCATCAAAGCCACCATTGTGTCAGCACTTTTATGCTGCTGCAGAACCTAGTGGGATAAAAGGTAAATCAGACACGGCTGCTTTGCATTCGTGTGTGCTGGATGCTGCCAGGCTGCGGTGGGAAGGACCTGTCCTTCCACAGCCAAGACTTCCCACTGCACAGGAGGCCTGTGCCAGGCATTCTGCAGCCACCCCAGGTGAAAATACCTCCAACTCCACACTGTTAGAGGCACTAATTGCTGCACATTCCATCAGGAGCCTGCAAGGAGCATCCTGCTTAGGGCGTCTACCAGAAACATTCTAATAACTGTGAGCAGATGACTTGGTTGCTGCTTTTTATAAACATAAATGGGAATCTTGAGAAGTCTGTACTGGAAGGTATTCTTAAACTGGCTGTTGCATTGCTTCCACAATTACTAAATGCCTGCTAATGAGTTTTTGGATCCAAAATTTCTGACTTTGGGCACAGAAAAAAAAAACAGATTGGCATTTACCTCTGATGCACCCTGCAGTTAAATTCCTTTACCAATTGTATAATTTATAATAGCTAATTCTAACCTCAGTTCTAGTGGTATTACACTTTGTAAGTCACAATTCTTCCATGGAATTACTGCCTTTCGATACAGTAGGCCCTATTTATTTCCTTCCATGACAAAATAAAAAGTTGGGGATTTCCCCTCAATTGCATTTGTTTACTGGTACCAATCACAGCTTCAATGGTTTTTCTTTGACACCAGCTGGCAGAGACCATGGCATGCTCTACATGCCAGGATAGAGTGAGCTGGCTGAGAGAACACAGCTAAGTTCCACTGAGAAACAGACCTTCCTGGAAGGACAGTGTGTGCTCTGCAGCTCCATAAAGAGGGAAGGGGATGGGAGGGGTGTGTGTGAGAAAAAGCATTAAAAAAAATAAGCTTGGGTTGTGTTGCAACTGAAAAGCACTGAAATTAAACCATCATGTTTGTTCTTGCCAGCTGAGTCTGGGTAAGACAGCAGAGTTCCCATGTATGGAGGAACTTACCCAGAGAAAAATCTCTGGAAGTCAGCTCAAGGGCATTTCCCACCCACCCTGTCTGCAGGCCTGGCACAGGCAAGACAGGGGAACAAGAGAATGTGAACTGCAACATTTCTGATAATCCCATAAGTGTGACAGCCTCTTGGGCCTCCCCGGGAGCTTGTGGCAGTTCTGACACAGTCCTAGGGCCCACCTGCAGCATTTTCAGTCTGCTTTTGCCCCACTATGCAAGCAAATACAAATGCAAGAGCTGACTTTTTGATTCCTACTCTAAAAGCAAGAAGTGAGGGTCACGCTGCTCCTGGAGGATGCTTAGAGTGAGTAGAGGAGAAGTATTAGTGAAGGACATTAATGTAAAAAGCAAAAAAGGATGCTCTGGAACTTCAGGCTGGTTTAATGTCTATTTCTTGAATCTTCCATAACTTGGTCTAGACTACAGTATATGGAATTTATGTCCCTGTTAGGCCTGAAAGTACAATACCACTCTGCAGCATGTTTAGCCATGTCTAAAACATGGCTGGAAATCACAGAGGCTCCAAGCTGTACCTCACCACCAAGCCCCAAACTGCCACAGAGCTGAACAGGCTGCTCAGCACAGAGCTGAACAGGCTTGTGCTGCTTCCAAAGGAACGTGGTGGCTGGAATGTATTTCTAACTGGGCTGTGAACCGTTAGTCAGTGACAGACACTGACTTTTGTTTACAACAAGGTACGTGTTCATGTAAACTAAAGCTGTGTTTTTAAAAACAGTGTCTTTCTGAAAAAGTAGTGTTGTTTCATCTATTAAATACTGCAATAGGAAAGAGAAGGCTGAAGTCAACTGTCATAACTTTCCTCCATGAAAGCATGATCACTTTCATAAAGATCACTTTCATTGCCAGAACGTAAGACTGTAAACAAGTACTGCAAGAAACAGCAGCACCACACTGGTGAGCCTGAAGTATCTGTAACTTGTCAACATTCCGATGTCCTAACTGCAACTCTGTTACTACACACTACCCTTTGAATTCCTGCTTACAAGAAGGGGAAAAGATCCAGGAACACACCTATAGCAAGAAGAAACCTAAGGCACCAAAGGAAGAAAGTACTAACATCATCATTCGATTAGTAGGGCAGAATTTGACACTTATAAAAACAACAAAAAACCCACACACAATTTCTTTGAATACAAACCACTTATTTGTATAGGACCAGGACTAAGTTTGGTCTTAAAAAAAGACTGTGAATCCTCCAGTTACAAGCATTACTGCAAACATGTAGTCTGAGACCTTCTCAGGGAGGTTAGAAAATTAGCACATGATTCTATTCTCCTCTTCGGTTACTGTTCCACCCATTGCCCAACACTGCTGGATGTTTTCAGCAATGTGTTTTTGTAGGAGTGCCTGCAGCTTAAGTAAGAGCCCCAATGTCTTACAGTGACTGGGACGTGGCTTATTCCCCACTTAATAAAGGTGCACTTTCAAGACCGATGACACTTAGTACTTCGGAAAGTGACTTTGCTGCTTTCAGACAATAAGAAGTGTTTGTGTAAACACAAATCTGGACATTGGACAACAGCAGGAGCAAGCTGGTATCAGTGACTTGGTCACCCTTGCTCGCGTGAGTCTGGCGAGGCTGCCCAGATCGATGGAGGCCCGCAGCAGCAGGGACTGACTGCCAGGCTTATCATGCAGCTCCCAGGCGAGCACGGGGCGCCAAGCCGGAGCTCAGACAAGTGCAACCATGAGCTGAGCTGCAGCACCGAACACTGAAGACAGTCCTACACCCAAGCGCCCCTTCCCTGCCCGCAGGGCTGGCCCGGCAGCCCCCGGCCCCGCACCCCTCGGGGCCAGCCCCGCGCCCCGGCTTCCTCCGCCCCGCGCCCGGCCCCGGGGCCCGTACCCGCCGCAGGGCCTCCTTGGCCCGGGCCAGGTGGCCGCGCAGGGCCTTCCCGCGGAGCTCGTGGAGGCTCTCGAAGTACTCGTCGTCGCAGCAGCGGTCGGCGGCGAAGAGCGCGTCCAGCACCACGCGGGCGCCGCAGAGCTCCAGGGCCCAGCCCAGGTACAGCTCCAGCGCCCGGCACAGCTCCTGCAGCTCGGCCTCGTCCGGCGCGGCGCCGCCGGGGAAAAGCACGGCCCAGAGCCCGCCGGAGGACGCGCCGGGCAGCGCGGGCGGCAGCTCGGGGAAGGCGGGCTCCAGACGCGGGCACACGGCCGACAGCTGCCGGTGGACGCCGCGCAGGGCCGGCGCCGAGAAAAGCCCGGCCCAGCTCTGCGGGGCCTGCTCCGCCGCCTCCGTCCGCCCGTGGCAGGTCACCGCGAACGCGCCTTCCGCGCCGTTCCACCCCACGAGGAAGCGGAGCCGCGGCGGCGGCTGAGGCTCAGCGAAGGCGGTGTCGCGCACGGCCACCCACCCCTCCAGGCTGTCGGGCTGCGGCTCCATCGCGACAGCGGCAGCGGCGGCCCCGCGGGCCCGGGAGCGAAACAGAAACCGGGCGCCGGGAGGGGAGGGGCCGGCGCGCGTCACCCGGCAGCGCCCGCGCCCATTGGCGGGAGGGCAGGGGGCGGGACCGTTGCATCGGGGGCGGGGCCATAGGGGCGGGGCCGCGGCAGAGGCGGGGCCAGGGCTGCCCTCACGGCCGGAGCGGAAAATGAACAGCGCGGAGTTAATGAGCGAGACGGGCGGCCCCGGGAAAGGCTGGCATGGCATGGCATGGCATGGCATGGCATGGCATGGCATGGCATGGCATGGCATGGCATGGCATGGCATGGCATGGCATGGCATGGCATGGCGTGGCATGGCATGGCATGGCATGGCATGGCATGGCATGGCATGGCATGGCATGGCAGGTGCTGGGAGGTGACCCCGAAATCACGTTCCCACCCCGCTGCCATGGGCGCGGACTCCTTCCACCAGGCCAGGTTGCTCAGAGCTTCATCCAGCCTGGCGTTGAGCACCTGCAGGGATGGGGCATCCATACCTTTCCTCGGCAACCAGTGCCAGGGCCTCACCACCCTCTCAGTGAAAGAATTTCTTCCCAATATGTAATCTAAAACTACTTTCAATTTGAACTATTCCCTTTGTCCTGTCAGTATATGCTGTTGCGAATAATCTTGCCCCATCTTCCCTGCGTTTTTCCTTCAGGTGCTGGCAGGAGAAAGCTTTGTGAAATGAGCCGCCGGTCCTGTGCGGAGTGGCGGGCAGGAGCAGGGCGCACACAGCCCCGCGTTTGAGCCGCTGCAGGAGGGACAGCTTTCCTCCCAGCCGTCCTTCCTGTGGTCCTCGCAAAATTCCACGAGTGGTTGCATTCTACAACACCAGGCAAACCCCACACTCTTCCCCTTGAGCCTGAGCCCTGGGGCCCTGGGCCCACAAACAGCCCAGGGTGCTTGTCCGGACACCCAGCTCAGCCCGAGGTCACCGGGCTCTGCACAAATGCCACCCAAGCACTGCCCACTGCCTCACGGGCACCGAGGGGAGCAAAGAGCAGCGGGGTGATGGAACAAATGGAATTCACTATCCACCAAATGTTATATTCCAGTCTTTGGAAGCAAAGTACCGCTCATTTTTTGAGAAAGTAAGGCCTATAAGACGGCGTAGCTTAACACAAAGCAAAAATAAGCTCTTGGTTGAAAAATTAATCAAATCTGTCAGACAGCATAAATGTTAACATTTCAGCAAGGGCTGCGTCACTTGTGTGAAAACACTTCTGCTCTAATCTCACAGATGATAGAAGCACTGTTAGCAGTAATGAGATCGTGCTTACATGGGCAATTAACTTGTGATTCCTCACCAAACAGCAAACAATTGCACTGCTAGAAAAGTGAGGAAATGACACCAAGATAATTGGAAAAGGATGAAAAAGCAGAGGTGTGTCAAGATCTAATAGACATTGTCCCTTGTGGCATCCCCTGAGCTCAAGCCTTATATAATTCAACATTCTCAAACGTGCTTAAAATCTACTGCCAGCAGGGCTGGCTTGGTAGCACATTCACAAGCAGCAGCCTGAGTGTGCTGGGCAGCCGTGGGCTTGAGCGGATTCACAAAGCTCCAGTGATACAGCAGTCACAATAATCAGTGGTAATACACACCCTGTTTTTTATCAGGTGGACCCCTCCTGAACACAGACTGCAGGGATATGTTCCTGTAAAAACCTCCCTAGTGGGGCCCTTGTTCACTTTCTTCACCATAATTCACTTTCCAGAGGTCTGGTATACACACACAGGCTGTATGGATATGTATAATAAGCATAACTAATGGTATGATTTTTTTTTCCTAAACTCTAAATTTTCTCCTTTTTTTTTCCAATGTGTGATCATGATTCCAACTCAGCCCCATAGAAAAGCTCCTGCTAATTTGAGAGAGAAGACTTCACCAGTAAGTGTTTGCAAAGAACAGAACAGGTACTTCCATTAAGTTGTGCAATTCTGTAAACACATGTCCAGCCACGTGAGTTGTTTGCACGTTTTGTGTATCCCACACAGGACACTCTGCCTAACACCCCAGCCTCGGAAATCACACCCAGAGGCAATGAGTGCGCTCTGCAGTGTTTATTCACACCACCTCCAAAAGTGAGAGGGTACTCTGGCTTTAGTGAGGGCTCTCTGTAGCCGTTCAAAGTACTTCAGAGCCTGTTCTCAGTGTGTGACATTCACCCTGGTGACACTCAAGCAGCACACTGCTGAAGGACAGCCGGGGTACATCTATATTTGTGCCATTGCTCATTGCTGGCATGCCCCTATCTGAGCAAAGAGGCAGGGTAAGGTTACCGCAATAAGTCTCCCAGCTGCAGTTACAGGAAAGTGGCAAGGAATTGCTTTCGTGTGAATTAATTTTTACTAGGGGGAATAGAAGTTAACTTTGATGCCATCTGAGCTATCAGAAGAATTTATGACGTCTTAAGATAGAAGGCAAGTTTTTAGGTAGTAACATTCTTTGTTATGTATTTGTGATAACTGACGGTCACGGATCTAAACGTGCTTCATGTAATTTTATCTGTGCCTGCAAAGCAAGCAAACACTGAGCAATCATCTGAAAATCTTATTTAGGCAGCAGGATTGCAGACAAGCTTAATTATGCTAATTTTAATTTATTTCATTTCATTTTGGTAGGAAAAATAAATGTGAATTCACTTTTCTAATTAGTAGTAGCTTCTAAAGCAAGCCTTATTGTTTTAATTATGGGGAAAAAAGTCTTTGCGGGAGCCAGACAACATTTTCTGGTATGTGTTAAGACCTTTTCTCTGTTTAAAATGTTAGAATTTGCATGATTTATTTTATTGCCTTCAGTGTAAATAGTATTTCTGCCTAACTTTTTGTCCATAGTAGGATATTGCTAACTGTAGAATCCACACCCATGTCTGCAGTGCCAGAAGACAAACTATGAACTTCTGTGTGGGTTTTCTTACAGATCTGTAGGGCTGGACTCAGCCAGCAATGGAAAACCAGAGAGTGCAAAATGTCTCAGTATTTTTCACTGGTTTGGAAAGTTGCTTTCTACTAAGTCACTGATTGTGTTGACTCTGTTAGCTAAGCATTTCTCAGGAAAATTAGTAAAATATTGATGAAATAAATTTGAGGTAATACCAACTACTCAAAACTAAAAAGACCATAAATAGTAGTTTGAAAGCAAACTTATGTGAAAGCTTATCCAGAAGGTCTGGGAACACTGAAGTCTGACTGATCTTTTGGCTTTTTTTCTTCTGTAAGAAAGTGATTTTAAAGCTTTCATATGCTTCACTTACCTAGGACTAGATGTAACTACAGATTAATTGATATTCAGCTGAAATCTTTCCATGAAGTCTTTTGCTTGTGGTACTAAACTGCTGATAAAATTGATCTGAGTAGTTTTGCAGCTATGATTCCATTCATGTTGGTGAGCAGGGAAGGGCTGTGGGGACGTTTCAGCTCAGAGAGAGTTCTGACTCTGTACTGGCATTATCTCACTGCTGTTAATACAGGCTGATTGGAAAGAGTGGGCTTGGGAATCAGCATTAAAATTGCCTTTGCACTTTTAATGTTATCCCATATGCTTCTGCTTTATCATACAGCTTTGCATGTCACCTGCACATGCTCTTTTCACACCTCCCTCCTTGCACAGAATAGACAAAATGTGCAAGGTTTGGGTCAAAGCAAGCATCTCTCAGTCCAGAGGTCAATGGCCTGCCTTGCTCCCTAGTTACTGGATGCTTCATATGTTAAAATGTATATTTTCCACAGCACATGAGAAGCCCCAAAGGGCAGTATGTCTCCTCTGTGATATTTTTTAGTAAGGACCCAAAACCTCAAGTTTCAGTATTAAGAATGGCAACTTGAAAAATACAGAACAGGACTTTCCAGGGCATTTACTAGTGTGTTCTGTGGCATCAATGGTCACAACGGAGGACATTCTACATTATGCCTGACTGACAGTTGAGAAAACATGCTTGACAGCAGCTGAAGAGTGAGCAGGCTTCAAACCAGGCCATTTCCAATTGCACCAGAACAGCACTAACTGTGCCTGAAGCACAGTCACAGTGTTTATTTGAGGACAGAACTGCTCTACAGTTTGGAAATCAGGCATCAGGGTCACAGACGAGGTACTCAGAAAAGAGGATGCACACCAGAGACAGCTCTCTGCTGTGCTTTGCACTGAGGTGAGAAGAAAACAAGCTTTCTGTGGCTCCCCTTCAGCTGCTTCACTTAGGGAGTGAAGCTACTGGCTTTAGTCTTTCCCATGCCTGCCTCCCTGACCGAGCAGTCCTCAGCAAAATCTATTCTATCCATATACTTTTAAGCAAAAACCCCTCAATCCTGATATCTAAGTATGTAGCTAAAGATCTTTCTTATCTTTTACAAGCTTGAGTCTCATCATCTCAAAAGCCTCCCTGAGGATACCAATGTCATCCAGATCTGGCAGCACAAGAGACTATGAGACTAGCGGCCAGTCACAACATCATTCAGCTTCCCCACCAGTCCAAGAGTCTAGTGACACTGAGACTGAAGGTCTGATCTTTTATCACATGGATCTTTATGGATCAAAGGAGAGGTTTGATATCTTTCCTGAAGAGCCCTCTGGTCGAGGAGACAGATCTCTGGGGGATACGAGAAGGGAATCTGCACTGAGTAGTGAAAAAGTTCAGCGCCCACAAGAAGTTGGCTATGACTTGGAAAAGGAGGTTGCAGAGTTGGCTAAGATGTATGGACTTGATGAGGATAGAGAAAAAGAGCTTGAGCTTCTTGGAGGACATCTGGAGAAGGTGGAGAGCAGATGGCCACCAGCTCGCACAGAAAAAGCAGGATCACAAGACTCCATATATAACATATCGAAAAGCAGCTCTTCAGTGACAGATCCAAGTCAAAGCACAAAGCAACAAGGACTTCCTGATGAGGCTTCTCAAGGTGAAAATCAGAGCAAGGCCAGAGCAGATGATGAGGCTGAGAGTAGCATATGGTCCAGAGGGGGGCTAAGCAGTGGCGGCATGTCAGACGAGTGGAGCAGTCGGGCTGTCAGTGAGGAGGAGGAGGAGGAAGAGGCAGAAGCAGCAGATGTTTTTTGTTCCACCTGCAAGATACCAATCCGAGCTTTTGACAAACTATTTGGTGACCACAAGGATCATGAGGTTGCTCAGCTCCCCAGTGCTGTGGAAAGTGAAAAGGTGAGAGTAACACAGGTGTACTGTGGCACTTCTAGAACAGTCTCCAGACAGAGTAGGAATCACACTGGGTGTTTTGTAGGAGGAGATCCATAAAAACATGTGCAAGTTGGAAGAACAGATTGCTCAGATGGAAAATGTTGCCAGCCATTTGGAGGAAATCTTCATCACTGTAGAGGTAAGGCATTTTCTCTTGGGCTAACTTTATGATAGTGGGATTAAACAGTTTTTACAGTGATACTGACATTCATATTCTTCAGTTGTTAATGAGGTGAGTACTTACAGTAACAGAACACAGTTAACTTGGGGTTTGTCTAGACTGAAGTACTCAGGAAAACTCATCCTAAAGATTTTTTTAAGTGGGCTAGTAAAAGAACATTTATAATTTGCACAGAAGTTTGCATTCAGAAATAAAGTGACCCCCACTCAGGCCATCTTGGCTTTAAATGGCCAAAGAGCTGTGATGTAACTAGTCCATCCAGAGTGCAGCCCTCGTGTTCCCTCAGCTTCATTCACAGAAGTGTCAGATCCAGGCAAATCCTTGGACCAGCTGCTTCAAGAGTTGTGCTCCCACTCGGCTGCTGTCAACTTGGCCCCAGGGGAAGGAGGTCAGCTGGCAGCAAGTTCAAACTGAAGCAATAACTCAAGGCACTGCAGTCTTTTCTCTGCTGCATGTGGCACAGGAGGACATCAGCGCATGAACAGTGAGCAGCTGCTGGGACTGCTTCTTGACTTGCCTGCTCCTTAAATTTTCCTTCCTAATGCTTTCTCCAGCTGTGAATGAGGATACCAGCATTAGCTACCCAGCTCCCTCAGCACAAATCCATGGATCCCACTGAGTTGCCATGGTTTCTCTCATGGAAGGATGTGCTTCACTGTGTTGGTGGAAATGCTTCTGAGATTATGGCTAGGATATCCTAGTTGTGCTCCCTGGGTTTAGGTTGCTTTGCATCATTGTTCCTTGCTGTAATTTCTGTTGCTCTTATGTCTGGAACAAAATCCAGACTTTTGTGCTTCAGTGGGGGGTGAATGATCAAAGTAAACCCCTAAAAATGCACATAAGTCAAATTAGAGCTTCTGTGTACTGGTGTCAGGTCCTAGTTTTCCTAGTTTTGTGAATTAAATAATGACATATTACCTCTGTGGTAAGGAGAAGCTTAGGCAGACCAGAGTAAGATTTTCCTCTGCATGACCTGTGGATCAGGCTTGATGCCAAGGTACAAGCCCTCAAATATCTTGCAGGAAAATTTTGGGAGGCAGGAGCAGAACTTTGAGGTGCATTACAACGATGCAGTGCAAGTGCTTGCTCAGAAGTATGAAGAGCAGCTGGAAGCGCTGGGAGAAGAGAAGAGGCAGAAGCTGGAAGCTCTGTATGAGCAGCTGGTCAGTTGTGGGAAACATCTTGACACCTGCAAGGAGCTGACAGATGAAACCCAGGAGCTTTTCCTGGAAAATGACAAAGCTGAATTTATGAAGGTAAAGAGCTTTAACTGTCAAAGTGCTTTTTGCTACTTGCAAGTAGTCCCTGTCTGAGAAGTCCCAAGCAGCCTTATTGCTAAGGAGAATTTGGGATGCTCAGTCCATGGTGCTGTCACTGCTCCTGGTGCTTGGCATGGTGGCATTGACGTAGTAGGGCAACACAATGGAGGCAAAATGCAGAAGCAGAAGTTTGTAATTTGGATGCTCATTCATTTGTGAGTCACACTGGGGTTCAGAGAGAAGATATCTTGCTGAAATGCTTATCTGGGAAAACTCTGGAAGCACTTAGTGTTCCTTGCCTTGTGCAGGCTCAGCTCCCTTGCTCTATTCTGGGCTCACAGCAGGCAGGCTGATGTAATCACTTAGGAAGATGTTTCCTTTTCTTGCTCATTTTGGAGGAAAGTTCAGCTGAAATATGTCAAAAACTCCTGAGAAGTGATGGATGAAATCCCACTCTTGAGATGGTGTCAAGAAGATATTTTTCTTTGGCAGGTAGAAAAATAATTGGAGAAAAAAATCAGAATTTTCACTGATGATAAGTGATTGCTCTCACCTGAGTTGTCCTGTGACTAAGGTGGGTGGGAGCATTTCTGTAGCACAGTGACAGTAACTTCTGAACTGGACAACAAACAAATCTTGTAAAACCAGTGTACTTCTGTGGGTCAGTTTGCTATGACTCCAGCCTGCTGAGTTCTTCTCATGAGCTGACTTTTCCCATTCCTCTGCACCTCTGGAATAAACTTATTTTCTCCTTAGCTTGTAAACAGTTTTATATCACCCCTAAGAACCATTATTCATCAAGAAGCGAATGTTGGTCTTGAGCTCTCAGGGGCTTAGATTTCTCATGGGACTGTACATCTGTCTTCCAGTTACATGCACTACTCAGACTCCCTCCAGCACAGATCATTTAATGAGCTCTTTTGCCCAGCTGATTTTGGTTTTTGTGTGTGAGGGATCTGTTGGCACTATGCACAACCAAGGGAGGAATTGGTCTAAAGTCTCAATGGGCAGACACTGATGCCTACCTCACATTGCTCAGTATCTTTCTGTAAATTCAGCCAAGATCTGTCCACTTCAACAGAAAGGCTGGCTTTGTTCTCAGAGTTGGGTGAGAGCCAATTACTTCACTCCAAGTATTGCATCTGGGGCAATTTGTGTAAGACAGGTTAACAGCATGATGTAGTCTGACTCTGGACTTTTCTTCCTCTAACACTATGTCCTTTTTTTCCAACAGGCAGCAGTAACCATGGTTGACAGGTAGTATCACAGTCTGGGATTTTGTGTCACATTTCTTCCTGCTAATTGGATGGGTTATTGGAGATGCTTGCATGTTCTGGACTTTGTTCAGGCACACAAATGTTGTCTAAGCCACTAGAACTATTGAAATATTTAGTGGTTTTGTTTTAAAGTGCATCAGAAAAAGTTGCTCTAAGAAACTCAACTCTTGTTTGGATCCAATTTCAAGAAATCCGAAAGGAGAGTTAGAGCTGAATAAATCAGTGTGTTCAGCTTAGTCATAAAGAAGTAATTTCACTGAGAAATAGGATTGCTAAAGCTCTTGAAATAACCACTCTGGACCCAAATGAAACTAAAATTGAGCTCCCTAAATATACTGTAATGGGCTTATTTATGCATTAATATAGTGGGGTAGAAAGTCAAGCTGTGGGAGCTCAGAACAGATACTGAAAAATCTTGAAGCAATTGGAAGAAGTCTTAGGGCACACTAAATCATAGGCAAAAAACACCCTGAAATTGACTGTTTCATGAAAACACAGAGGAAAGATACTCCTTTCTTTCAAATGTATAACACCTAGAGCCACGAGGTCATGAATTAGTAATAGTGTAAATTCAAAACAATGGAAGTTATGGAGCTAATGGGGTGCTTCCCACAGGGAGGTGCTGGGCATACCCCACTCCCCTGCTCTCTGCAGGAGCAGGGCATACCAGGGTGGCCCTCAGGCCCAGCAGCAGCAGCCAGCTCTCTTTGGCATCTTGGGGCACCGGTGGCCATGTATCTCCAAGCCATAAGGCAGAGGAGGCTGAGCTTGTACAGTTATGAAAATGGTGTTTTAAGGAAATAGCTGTTAATTTGGAGTCTGCTATTCTCTTAAAAATAGGCATCATAGACAGATACGGCTAACTATGGTACTTCCAATTAGACATTATTTTTTCCTCCCTACAATTACAGGCTGGAAGAATTCTTAAAGCAAGAAGTGGATTTAGAGCTTTCAACACTGCCAGACTTTGAAGAGCGGGTCATAGATGTCTCTGAAGTTGAACGACTAATGAACTCCATTAATGCTATTCCAGGTACTCTTCCTAACTGATCATTATTTCACACCTATTTACATTTAAGTAAGGATATGTATTAAACATTACTTCTTTGAAAGGAGATCTGCAAAGGCAGAATTAACTTTTCCCTAGTTTTCCTTCTAGTTTGTTTTTTTTTTATTTGCCTATATACAGGGACCGTGGAAGATATTTTTTGATTTTTTTTTCCATTTGTTTTCAATATAAAATTACAAGAATTACTGCTAAACTGGGACTTCCTTGCTTTTGCTGGATGATTTCCTAGAAGACTCATGAAGATTACCCCCTTCTGTTGACGGGTCAGACACACATTATTCTTTTTTTAGACTCAATACTGTGTTTTCTTCACACACAACTTGTTTGGTTGTGCAGATGCCCCCCTGTTGTACAGCTTTTCCCTGGTCCCTGGGTGGCTGGCAGCACTGCTAGCATGGCAGATGTTGGGCTCACTGGAGCAACCCGTAGAGCAGGGTAGTTTGAGTTTACAGAGGAGGGGTAGGCTGAGGTTTATTTATTTCATTGGTTTGACTTTGTTTTGAAGGAAGACTAGTTCTCACACACCAGTGACCTGATTGCTATCTGCAATTGCAGAGTCAGCTCCTGACTTTTCTCCATGTGGGAGGAATGGAGGAACATGACCCAATTCAGTGCCAAGGCTTTGTGCAAAAACCTTTGTGAGAGGAGAGGCACAGCAAACCATGATTATCCATTCAAAACCTGACCTGTTTTTTCCTCTGCAGCTCCTTGTGCCCCTGTGATCAATCCCCAGGCCCCCAATGCAGCAACTGGCACTTCACTGAGAGTTTGCTGGGGCCTCTTCTCGGATGACACTGTGGAGTGCTACCAGCTGTGCTACCAACCAGTGAGCAATGAGAGGCACCGTGATGGGCAAGCAGGTAAGGAGGCTTGGGCCCAAGGGACACCTCAGCCCTCCACTGGCCAAACCAGCTGATGCCAAAGTGCCTCTCTTCATGCCTTGTGCACTCTGTCTGCCACCAAAACTGTCCTATCTGCCACCACCATCTGCTTTGTCCCTCTTCCCCTGCCAGGTCTGCCATGCTGCCAGCTGCAGCAGGTCCCATCACGGGGGCAAATACAGGATGTGGCAGCAGTAGGGATTGCAGGAATGAGAAGGGGACAGTGGATGGAGTCATGAGGATTTCTGGAGGGTGGGCACTGCATTAGAACATGTGCTGTGCATCCACAGCAAAGCACAGTACTTTTAAAGAGCAAACCATCATATCATCAGCACTCCAACTGAAACCCCCAGATGATTTTACAGCTTATCTCAATGCTAATAATAGTCTGTAACTCCCTAAGATGCACAGGCATACAAAAAACCACAGAACCACAATGTCTCAGCCTTGTGACAAAACTGCCTTTGCTAATACTGCTCTTCAAAAGTGGAAGCCAGTAGAATGCCAGTGGCCAGTTGAGAAAGAAAAGCAGAAACTATCCGAGTTTTATAAGATCAAGAATGAGAAATGAGCAGTAAAATATCTTCAGCTCTTGTCCCATCTGATTTATGCAGCTTTAGAGGAAGGCATCGTGAAACTGTCTGACAGCTGATCAAAGGGTGTGCAGCACAAACAGCTCTCCTGAACTCAGCACCCAAAACAATGCACCCCAACCCCACTGTGTGATCTGGCTTTGGGGAAGAGTGGGCAAGTGTGTAAAGGCACTGTCAATGCTTTGTTGTTGTCATTTCAGAGCATACACTAAGAGTCAAAGAAACATACTGCACCATTACTGATCTGTTGCCAAATACACAGTACGAATTTTGGGTCAGTGCTTTAAATGCCTCCGGTATCAGTCCACCGAGTGAAAGAGCAGTTTATGTAACAGGTAAAAGTATTTTGTTCATACAACTTTGTAACCTTCATAGTGAAATTCAAAATCATCTCTGAATTTTATGCAAGTAATGCTTTCTGGGCACTTTCTTCTGATGTGAACCTAATGACTGCATGGGAATTCCCTTCTTTTATTTGGTGAGCCTGTCATGCCAAGGGTCCCTATTTTAGAGTGGCAGAAACAGAAGCAGAGAAACAAAATAACTTATTTAAATGCAAGCATGTAGACCAGCTGTGAATAAGGTTCAAGTTTCCTGGTTCTGCCAGATGAATCCCAGCTCTCCTTTTATTGGCCTATAGGTATTTTGTGGATTCACCTGTTATGCTGTTCTTTTTAACTGCAGTTCAGTCTAGGACATTCTGTGAAATCCTGATATCAGATTGAGCAAGTCAGTGTGATACCTTCAAGTGCTTGTTCCAGATGTCTTTGACATCTCAGAGCAGAGAAGAGATGCACCTTTATGACAAAGATAAAACTAATGATAGAAAACAGTTGTGTAATCAGTCTTTATGTTACTTCTCTGTTTAATTCTCCTGGGACCTTTATAGTCTAAATGAAGTCTTTAATCACTCTACCTGCTGTTTATTATCCATTGGGGAAGCAGGTTTCTTTACCTACCCAGTATTAGTAAACAACATTTTTCTATTTGTTTGTCTTCAAAGCGTGTTGTTTGCAAACATCTTCAAGCAACAGCTTTGAATTGTTCTTTTTCCTACTTTTTAGCTCCTTCACCACCGACCATAAAGAATAAAAAGATCCAAAGCTGTGAAAATGCAGCACTGGTGTGCTGGGAATCCAGAGACATTAACCCTGTTGATTCCTACACAGTTGAATTGTCCAAGCTGACAGATGAAGAAAATGATGATATTATTACTGAGTGAGTTACTCTTCTTTTGAGCCCATGGCCTGTAGAGATGAAACCATTTCAATTGTGTGACATCAGATAGGACTAAGAAAGGACCCATGACCTTCTGGTGAATTTACATTTACAAACAATCTTCTTAGTAAAACTAGTTGTAAAATGTTAATCAAAAATTACTATATAAGAATTATGGGTGTGGGAAAAGGGCAGAAGCAGATGTAAAAATCTACAGTCTGTGACAGACTCTCTCTTGCCCTGCTACTGACAACTGTACAAGGTAAAATATTGTTGATTGGCTACAAGACATGTTGAAGTGGAATGCCTTCTTTGTTGCTCAGAAAAATAATTTCAAACCTTTGTTTTCTACCCTGTCATTTTCCATGGATTTGTTTTCTGCAGATCCATTGTGGGGATCCCTAACTGTGAAGTCCTAATTCACCTCCAGCCAACACAAAAGTATCACATCTGTGTCAGAGCCCAAAACTTGGGTGGCTCCAGTGAAAGAAGTGAACCTGTCCTGATACACACCACAGGTACTGTACAGCTTGGAACAACTCCAGCAGCTTATTGTAGCATCTATTGTCTTAACAGAAAGATTCCTGCTGCTTTCAATGGCTTCTGGACCAGGTCCTAAGCTCTTACATCTAATTACATACCTGGTAACCTTTTAGGAATGAAAAAAGCAACTTCTTGTAACAATAAGTGTGTTGCTTTAGCTCTGTAATTTATATTATTGCTGTCTGGTGCATTTGGTACTTCAAAGTTACTAATTTCTAAACATTTTAAAAGACGGTGTCAACTCAACACCCACGTATCGCCAGCCTGCAAAGTACTGACACACCAATGAGGAAAGCTGTACTGTGATTTTACTTCAGAGATTACCATGTAATGAAGCTGCTGCTGGAAATTGTGGTTGAGACAGCACTTTCTAGAGCCATTTAGCAGACATCACTGCTCACCTTCATCACTGATGCAACAACACTGCAACTTCACTGTTCATCTCAAATCTCCCATGCCACTCACGCCTTACCTGTGTCTCTTCTGCCCTTACCTTCTGTGAGACATTTGGAAATTGTATTTCTTCAGCAAGATGACCACACAAAGTTATGTTTTAATAAAAAACCAGTCTGCCACACAGCAGTGACACCATAGAAAAGAAATGCTCATCCTTAAATCCCTGGAGAGGAAAACTGTCATTGTGTTACCATCATTTGTGTGTATCCCGACTGCTTAAATCAAACTCAATATTTGAAATTGCCCATTCTGTTTGCACAGCATGTGTTTGTTTTCAGCAGCACATGCCTGTAATTGCCCTGTCATTGTTTGTATTGTATTTGCAATGAAGTAACTTGCAGTTTGATTATAATGATTTCATTTGGGATTACCATGGGGAGATTAATCTTCTCGGAGTCTACATTATGCAAACAGCTGATGCGAATTGATCTGTCGGCTGCAAGAACCCACCTCCAAGACTGTGAATGGCCTTTGATCTTTTCTGGGGTGGGTAAACAAGCACCAGCTACAAACAGCACCTCTGCCAATTGTGGCTGCTCCTCAGGCCCCAGTGTGTCAGACCTGCTCTGTGAAGTCTCTGCAGGAAGAAAGGCAAAAGCACTTTTATCCTGGGCTGGACTTACCTCTCTGAGGGCTGGTCTGCCAAGGGAGATGCTGAAGCATGAGGGATCCTTTCTCTTCAAACTGCCCAGCATTTATGAGGATGGGTGAGGCCATGGAGAGTCCTTTAATCCCCCTTTCTCATTTCAGTGATTAAAAATAGATTACTTGAAACCAGGCAGCACATTGCAGGGAGAACTCCTCATCTCTGAATAGCTACTTACTGCACAATGCCTGCAGCTTTTAGCCCTGGTAGGGCTGAAAACCAGGCTAAGTCCCCTGCTTTTCACAGGGCTGAAACTAAACAGTGTTAAACTGTAAAACAGCCATTTATTAGAAAAATTTAAAAAAATATGATCTTGTCTTCTCAATGCCAGCTACAAATTTTTTCTAGAGCATTGGTGAATCTTTTTGTGGATCCAAATAACATTTCATCACACCCTTGCTGCAATTCTAATGTCATAAGGAGATACTGGAGTTATCCTTAGGCATTTTCTCTTGCAGGCACCTGCTTCTACCTTAATGAGGACACAGCCCATCCTTTACTGGCAATTCTAGATGATGGATTTACCATTTCATGTGATGAACTGGAAAACCCAGAGTGTGATCTGCCTGTCTATGATAACAGCTTTACAAGGTATACAGGGGCATTTCAGTTTCTTTGGTTCTTTTAACAGATGCCAGGAAATGTCTAATGGGGCTTTCAGCAGCTCTGATTAATTTTTTGAGTTGAAATCTCTCTCTCCAGCTGCTCTTTGGAACTTGGAAATTAATGCAAGTTCTTAAATAGGATTACAGAATCAGCAGCCACAATTATGTACAAGCCTACTTACATGTCTGGCACACTGAGCTAAATTTGAACAGGTATTTAGGTGCCATAACAAATGCTAAGGAAAGGAGAGGGATCTGAAAACTTACCTATTGATGAAAGATATAACTGATATTATTTGGACCAACAGATATTACTTTCAAAAAGAATTAGGCCCTTTACCATTGAAGTGAGAGACTAAGCTTGCCAAAATACATATTTCCAGTCAAAACCACAGAAACACCACATAACTAGGACAGGCATTGCAGGATAATACAAGTCTACAATTTATTCCCTCCATGGAATTGCAGTGCTACTACAGGGATTGGTAGAAAAGAGTTGGAAGACTGGTGATCCTTTTCATTAAAGCCATCATGGTAATCTTAAATGGGATTTCATCCCACTTCTATGAGATGCTTTTATGTGTCACATAAACAACCAGAGCTGGCACTCATCTCATTCAATGGCTGAGGTTTTGGTACCACTATGAACTTTCACAAATCTCCTTCAAACCGAGATACTGAAAAAAGAAAAAAAAAAAAAAAAAAAAAAGCTCCCAAGGAAATTACATGACGAACTCTTCTTTCTGAAGTTTGTGTGGTCTCCTAAGTTTGGGTGGCTGATGTATTTTGATGTATTTCCTAACTGCTTCTTCAGTGCAGCTCAAGTTTGCCTTGGTGGCTTTGCAGCTTTCATTACTATGGTCCTGTTTTGTTCACAGGTGTTTACCCATCCATTTTGCATCACTCCTTTTCCTTCTCAAGCTGTAGCAACACAGCCCCTCTGAGTTCTGATTTCAGCAGCCTTTAAGTTGTTCCCAAGACATTTACATGCACTTGCAATGAACTGTACACTTTCTCTAAGCAAGTGCAGCTGCAGAAGCAGAGTACAGCAATTGTGCTGTGCATGCCCATCCTCACACCATAGACCCTCCAAATGATGAGTCCAGCTCCTCAGCATTGCCTAGAGGACCTCAGTGTCTGCCAGCAACATCCTTTTCCTTTGTAACTTACAACTTTACACACTACCATACGAACATAAAAGTTGTGTGTGTTTGAAACCTGCTGTCCTCCTTGACAATGACAGCTAATACACCATGTACTTTTCCTAAGAAAAAGCTGAGGTGTAAGCTTACAGGACTCAGGTTGCTCTCCCAAGAGTGTTTCAGAAGCATTTGAAGTATGTTATTTTGCACAATTTTCTTGCTTTAGAAACCTGTGTTTTTGCAGACTTCCATCTTCAAAGCATCCAGTTCCTTTGATTTCAAGACCATGCCAGTAAATCAAGCTGAAGGGTCTCTCTGTACTACATTATCTTTGTCTCTACTACACAACTTTCAAAAGAGTTATTTTCTGCATGGTTCCTATCATACATTTCATGGCTCAGGTACCCAGCATATTACAAGTTCTCCTACTGTGTTCAATTCTTCCTAATCTCTCCAAACACAGAGGGAAGCAGTGTAGACAGGTTCCCTCCTCCCCAGCTGCCCCAGGAACTTCATGCTGTTACAGTGCTCAGTTCCAATGGTGAGTGACATTCAAAACCGTGGGCTGTTGGGAAAGAAAATGCAAAATCTGTATTTCTTTCCCCTGCTATGCTGGAGTTCACTAGAGCACTCTCTTTTCTAACAAGCATTAACTTTCCCAGAAAACCCAGGCACTATGGGATGCTGTTCTCCATCTTCCTGGAAGTGCCTAGGGCACTCATTTCTACAAAGCTACCCACAAGTAAAAACAGGGCAAGTGTCACAAAGAAACCTGCAGGCTGGGTGTCAGCTCCCCAGTGTGGGGATTTCATTGGAGTCAAAAATCCATACTGCACTGCTAAGGTGACAGCAGAAGTGGCTTTTGTTCACTGCTATGTAAAGTCTAGGTATATACATACCTGAACATATCTAACACTGTAAAGAGCATTATGGAACATACATACCAAAACACATATTCCTGTCTGTCTCCCACAGATGTATTGCAATCCTGGGCAGTCTGATCCCATTTCCAGGAAAGCATTACTGGGAGGTGGAAGTTGAGGAAGACACAGAGTACAGAATTGGTGTGGCTTTTGAGAACACTCCGAGACATGGTCACCTGGGGGCAAACAACTCATCCTGGTGCATGAGGCACATCATCACACCCTCAAGGTAAGGGCTGTGGAGGCTGCTGGTCTCTGACAGGAACAACTCACACCTGCAGGCAGGGCAGCAGAGAAGCCAGAGATTTTCTATCAGCTCAGACCAGGCACTGGGGCCTCTGACATTCCAAGGCTGTCCTGGTAAACTGGTGTTAGATGGATACTGCTTAAGCAAACCCTCCTGTTTTTTAGGGTGTTTCAAAGGCATTCAACATGGGGTATTATGCCCAACTTCCTTGCTTCAGAACTTGTGTTCTGGCAGATTTGCATCTTCAAAGCACCCATTTCTGTTGACTCTGAGAGGGTGCTAGTGAATCAAGCTGAAGGGTATCTCTGTGGTACATTGTCTCATTGAAATGAGATGTTGTCACCTTGGAACAAGAAATTGCAGGAACAAATCTGAATAAAATCAGAGTTGCAGAATTTAGCTGTAAACATTAACAAAACCTCAGTGAGAAGAGAGAAATAGATCTATGCAATCCAGAAATGACACATCTGGCTAAACCCAGCTATACCCAACTGGTTTTGATCTCTGTCCTGCCTATGGCAGTGTGTCACACCTGCCTGCAGAAATGCCAGCTCCCCTCTTGCCTCAGCTGCACTGCTGGCTCTCCCCTAGACACTGGTACATTAATACCACTGCTCTCATGAGCAACCTGGGCACCTGTGTGCACAAAGTGGTTCCCTTTGAGAGCCAGGGTGCCTTCAGCTCTTTTGTTTTTCTCACCTGCAGGCACAAGTATGAATTCCTGCACAGCGGGATGACACCTGACATCAGAATTACTGTTCCCCCCAGAAGGATTGGCATCCTGCTGGACTATGAGAACTGCAGACTGTCATTTTTCAATGCAGATATTGCCCAGCACCTTCACACATTCAACTCACGCTTCCAGCATTATGTCCACCCCTGCTTTGCACTGGAAACACCTGGTATCTTAAGGATACATACTGGAATTACAACACCCCCATGGACTGCTCTGCCATAACCTGCGTTCTGCAGCTGCCACACTCCTGTGGCAATGCCCTGAGCAATGCCCTCTTTCAGCATTAACTGCACCATCACACTCCCTATGAACCGGCTGTCTCCCCCTAGTAAGAGCAAAGTGACCCTGACCCAAACCAGCTGCCGAGCCCTGAGCCCTCCTGAGCCCTTAGGAGTTTACATCCTCTTGGGAAGAATCTTAGCAAAAAGCCACTGTGGTCAACTAAGAGCCACCAGCATCCCAGAATTCCCGTTAGACACGGACACCTTCCTACTCAGAGGTGATGCTGTCACCATACAGCAGTGGCAGCTGGATCACAGCTTTGCCCAACACCCACCTGAAGCCTAGGGAACTCCCCAGTTCCAAAGCAATCATTAATTCTACTCCTGACTCTACTCAAGAGCTAAAAACTCAAAGAAAAACGAAAATAGCAAAAGGCATAATCACTGTACAGCTGCTAGAGCTGAAAACACTCCAGCCATGAAGCTGATCTCCCAATCAAGTGTTTTTGTTGTGACACAATATAATCAAATACGCCTCCCCTGTGTGTGAAATGTTTGTGCCTACATACCCAGTGGGGCTTTCTGGAATACCCAAGCCTGTACTCCAGTCTCAAATTTAAGCCAAATTTTTACAGAATGCTTCTCATTCATGCACACAGAGAAAAGATACACAGGCTTTTTGCAGTGCTAAGGTTGTCCTTACAGAAAAACCTAAAGCAACATTTTTATCTGCTTCTTTTTAGCTATGCTCATCTCCACTTGGGTGTACCCTCCCTCCACACTCACAGATCTGTTCTCCCCCTCAGCATGGAAGAATTCCACTCCATGCTGTGCCCTAGAAGCTGTGGGTGTCCAGTGAGGCTGGAAGGACTCTGGCCCAGCATGCAGTTGAGACATCCTTGTTTGGATTTCATTTCCAGACACCAATCAAGACAGGCCCTGCCTGCCAAGCAGGCTTGGCCAGCTCTGAACAGCCTCATCCATGTATGTCAAAACTACCTGAACTGAATCAAGAGTCATTAACAGAGAAGCTTTTCCACAGATTTATTGCACATTCATTACAAAAATCATTGATTCAAGTTTCTATTCTAGGCAATCACCAGGAACAAGCAGTGGCCTCTACAATATGCAGGGTCTCTACAAATAAATGCCGTTGGCTAAACTAAAGAGATTTTACATAGAACTGTGTATCAAAAGCTTGTCTGTTCTTTCTCAAATAGCTTTAAAAAGTCTTACCAAAACAGACCTTTAGAAACCACAAAACCAGGAGCTGAGTGTCACTACAGCAGTGATTAGTACCAGCTGTTCTTGGATATCTTTCCAAAGGTTTCAAAAGCCTCAGAAGATGGATTTAGCAACACTGAGCTATACCAGCACAGCATCATTTCTTAACCTACCAGGAATGAAGGTATTTTCAGGGCAGAAAAGGTTGTAATGCTCACTTTGTCAGACCTGCTGTAAGCAGGCCAGAGACTTTCAGTTGCTTGGTCTGCCAGAGAGCAGAGCAGCTTGTGGCCATTTGTGCCCTGATGATGCTGGCATGACCATCCCAGGGAACAGCAGCTCTAGGGTACAGCTCCTGTGCTGGGGATGGAAGTGGTGAGACAGCACCATTCTTTGCTTAAAAATGTACTCCCTGACTCTGGGTCCAAGTTCTACCCACTGAAACATGTTTTACCCCTATCAGCCAAAAACTGAGAGCCCCACTCTTATTTTCAAGTAGATACCCGAAAGAGCATAACACACAGATATCAGAGCAGAGGTATGAGGACATCTGAACCTCCAAAGAGAGCCTCTAATGCAGAAATGCTGCTGGTGAACCCATGATTCCACTACCCACCACCAGCTTTCACCTCAAGTGTTAAACCATAGCTGTAACCTGCCAAAATACTTTCCAGTTGGTGAATTGAACTGGCAAGTTCCCAGGACTTCACAACCCTCTCGCTGGACTGTGCAGATTTTCTGAGGCAGACAAGGGTGTCTGAGGTGCTCAGACACCCTTGCAGTGGGACTCCACACACAGGTACCAAACAGCTCCGTTGTTGTGCTGCCAGTGGCTGAGTACAGAGCAGGCTGCTCAGGAGAATGGCCCCATGGTCATTGCCAGGCATGGCACAGGACTGCTAAGGCAGTGACAGAACTATCTGAAAGAAAGAAAAAATATGCAATAATTGGCTTCTAGGTTAAAAACAATAAGGGAAAGGAGTTTGTATGTTTCTCTGTAATAAAAGTTTCACCTGTTGGCACTAGCCCAAGCTTTTCCTCCCTTAAGAATCCAAACCCCATCACTTAAATATTTATACAACAAAGGAAACTTGACAATGTGTGTTTCTTAGAACCAGCTGTTGCTCTGAACAATCTCTATATAAATCCTTTACAGGGAGGCCACCACTTCCACTGCAGAGGTCTACTAAGCTGTAAGCTTACACCTGCATGTCTCTGTATTCAGTTTATTCACCAGGTGTATCCAGTTTATTTGAACTCTGAGTATAGCACTCACCTTGGACAACTGTGTTGATCTGAGATCTATTACTCTGTATTGAAAGGTATCTCAGATAAGGCAAAACCAGTTCTTACCTCTGGCCTGTATACAGAAACTCTGGCTGAACTACATCATGTGGTTGGGCAAAAGTCAGTTAAAAATGAGTTGTCCTTGTCTCTAACATTATATACTGCAAGCTGCATTTTTCCTGGGATCTGTTTGGTCTACTTCCTCCTTGTTCCTTTTCCTTATGAGCATTTACGGGCACACAGTAAAATCCATCCTCTGCAAAGGACAGAAGCTCACGCCTAAAGCTCTGGTTTTGGCCAGCTAAAGCCCAGAGGCAGTCCTCATGTGCAGCAGTGATCCATGCATCCCTGCAGGACTTGCAGCGTCAGGAACTACCAAAGGACAGGACACCCCCAACCATCCTCCCCCAGCAGCTAAGTGGGGACTTTGCCAGGGCTGCCCAAACCCCTTCAGGCCAGAAGGATCCCTTTCTCCAATTCCCCGTGATTTCAAATTCACATTATTGCCACTGGAGGGCATCACGTGAAGCCCTTTCAGAAGACCACACTGGTCTCACACTGGTTTCTGAGGCTGAAAACAGTTTTCAAACTGGTTACCGTAATCCAAGGCATGTCCAGTGTCCCTCCTCACCCAGTGCTGGAGCCGGGAACAAAGGACCTGTGAGCAATTAAACAGGTGACACATGTCAAAAGCACCAATACAAAAGACAATGAAATAGCTGGAATACATTTAATGTAGATTTAAAACAAACACATGCAACCTTTTACTACAGAAACACATGACTTTTAACCTGCTCTCTCTCACTGCCATTAAAACATTGTAGGTAGATCAAGTAGGTCCTGACTTTTATCTCACAGACAGGCCTTGTTCTCCCACCATTTAATTTAGGAGGATAGTATCAATGGAGTCAATATAGTGCCACTGGCTCCACTTTCTTAGTCCTCCAGATGAACTTCCACAAGAAACTCCTGAAAAGTCTCAGAACAGACTGAACCCTCCTAAAGTAGACAGCAGAGCCAAACCACTCAGCCAGGCAGGCAATTCCCTATTCCTATCTTCAAACTCAGCTGAATCTTTTTATTGCCCACCTCTGTTTCCCAGCAGTAACCAGTATCACTCATTAGTAGCACACAGCAGAGCAACCAGGGACCTCAAAGGTGAGGCTTTGCTTCCTGTTCACACTCTACTGTAGTTCTGGGCCAGTCCAGAACACAACACTGCCTTTTTATTGAATTTTCTCTCCATCGCGTTTATGGTGGTGTGCTCAGCTGCCAATATATACTGGGACTCAGCTCTCCTAGCCCACCTTACTTAAACCTTTTCCAAACAGGCTTACTTTTACAAGCTTTACTTGCTCTGATGGAAGCAATGCTGAGACATAAACTGCTTCACAAAATGGCTGTGAGGGGCTGTGCCCTCTGCCAAAAGGGCGCTTATCTGGAGCTAAATAAAATCCAGACACAAAGCTACGGCTTAAACAGCCCCAGAACGGCTGCGCTAGTGGGTCCCGGGCTACCTCACAAAACCACCACCACCACCACGAGCAGCCCCTGCCGGGCGGCAGCGGGCCCGGCGGGCAGCGCTTACCTGGGCCCCGGGCGGGAGCGCCTCTTCACGGCCCGGGGCTCCCCGCGGGACGCGCATCACGGCGGCAGCTCCCGCAAGGGACACGGCGCCCGCGGGCAGAGCCGCGGGCAGCCCGGGCCTCGGCGCCACGGCATGGAAGCCGCTCCGGCCGCACGGCCACCGGGCCTTTCCGTGTGTGAGCCAGTGCGGGAGACCGTGCCCGAGCTCCGCCGCTCTCCCGCTGCCAGCCGGCCACCCCCGGGCACCTCAGCCCGCCGCGGGAGGAGCGGGGCCGGGGCCCCGCCGCCATGAGCTCCCCCACCTCCCCTCGTGGCGCCGCCATTTCCCGCGGCGGGCGCGGCCCGGTCGGAGCGCCCGGGGAGAGGGCGGGGAGAGGGCGGGCGCTGCCGGCCTTACTTCCTTACTTCCTTCCTCTCCTTTTTCCCTTCCCTGCCTGTGCCGGGACAGCGCCTCGGGCGGGGAGACGCCGCTCGAGTTCCCCCCTGAGGTGGGCGCTCTATTCCCGCAGCCCTGGCCTCACTAACGCAGACATTACGGACCAAGCCCAGCTCACCACGCTCGGCACCCACTGGAGCCCTACCTGCCTTGGGCTGGGCCACGGAGCGGCTTCCCCAGTGATGGCTCCATCCACACACAGCTGAATTGTTGCCTCCAGCAGCCACCATCCCGTGCAGCACCTGCTGTGCTTGTCCATCTCCATTCCTTCCCATTGTATGTGCTTGATCCTGCAGAGTGAAGCACGAGAATAACACCCCCTGCTAGCACAGCCCTGGCAAGGCTGAGGGAGAGCCACCAGCTCTCAGCAGCTCCTGGGTCTCCAGCAGGATTGGGGCCGGACAAAGCTGCTGTTTCTCACCCCTGAGGTGGGTGTTCCACAGCTCCCAAATCACCTGCACGGTGCCCTCATCCAGCCTGGGCTGGGCCAAAAGTAGCATGTGAACTCCTTTGCCTTGGAGGTATTTTGCATCCAGTTGAACACTCAAGTTTTCTGTCATTCTCTAAACAAAATCCCTTCAACATTCCCTTTCTGATATTGTAAAGTGAATCATCAGGTGATGCCTTGGGGCCCCCCAACACCTCCTGCCTTGTGCCCCTGTGCGGAGGTGAAAGCTGCAGCCAGGCTGCTGTAACAGAACTATGTATTGTGCCTGTGCAGTGACACTCAGATATATTTCATGGTCTGTGTAATAAAATGCTTGATGAAGTAAACATTTTGCCTCCCATACACAGAAGCATGTAGTTTACAGTGAGGATTTATTAAGCAGAAAATTTCTGAGCATGTCCAAAGTGGCATTCTGAGCGCCATTCTGAGCAGGCCCCGGGCTTATATTGACATACAGGAAAGGATATTAAGAATCAGTCCGACTTCCTCACAGCCTGCGCAACAGAAAAAAATGCCTTTGTTTCTGGTGGAGAATTTCAAATTCAGCATCATCATTGTTACAACCTGTTCTCTTGCTTTGCATTGCACTGTGCACTAACCTTAGAGTTCATATCTGCCTCTTAAAAGAGTTCAACCAAAAGGTCAAAGCATAGACAAAAATATAAACAACTGTATAAACAGCTGTTTTAATTAGAAACTGATGGTGGTTTGGTTTTGTTTGTTTGGTGGGGGTTTTTTTTGTTGGAGTTGTTTTTTGTGGTTTTGCTTTGGTTTTTTTTTTTTTTTTTTTTTTTGCTGCAAATGGAAAAGTAGCCATTGGCTTTTGGGCTGTGCTGTCTCAGTCCCTGGAGTTTTGCACATCTCATGACTGGGTCAGCACAGTGGCACAGCAGTGAGAGCAGGCCTGTATGGGGCTCTCTGGCTCTCTCTGCTTGCAGCACAAGAAGAAAATCTAAGCTCAGGCTGCATCTGATTAGAAGAGGTGGAAGTAGGTCTGAACTCAGCCACAGCACTGTGGCATTTCAGGTACACACTATAATAATGTGACCATATGTTTGCAACCAGGCTTAGGACAGATTTTCTTCAGAAAGACAAAATAATCTAAGAAGTGGATCCATGGGTAAGAAGTAACACTCATAAGGCAGATTATGAACAGAGCTAAGCCACTGGAAGTAAATATAACTTCCACCAAATTCAATGCATTGGGAAGGACTTTTAAATCCCAAAGTGGGGCTACTGGTAGGCAGATGGAAGAAATGAAACCCCAAATCCAAAGTCCCTTTTTTCAGACCACCTTCTACAAACATGATTGACTCTTGTTACAACAAAACAACACAAATATCACTTTGCTAATACCTACTGAGCCAGACTTAAACATGCCACTGATATTTACTTAACAAACATGGTTACGTATGTACTCTGCTGTGGTTCAAAGAACACTTGTTTATTTAGAACAGCTTATTTTAAAACAAGACTTTGGGTTGTTTGTTTTGTTGTTGTTGTTGTTGGGGTTTCTGTGTGGTTTTTAGTTGGATGGTAGGTTGGTGTTTTGGCTTTTTTTTTGTTCCTGGCATGATAGAGCAGCTAAAACTTTGTGCTTTCTGACCTTGCCTCGTCGGAGATCTGTCTTACCAGGGGACAGCACATTGGCACTGAGTCTGCCAGCGTGCATTTTGAGGGGCTGGGAGAGGCTGCTGGCTTTTAGGGCTTGGCTGTCAGGTGAGGAGTACTTCACTCTGCTCTCACAATGTCCTGACAACTCTCTGTATACCAGCAATTGCAGTCTCTCTCCCTCAACCCCAAGAGCCGTGTCTGATGTTACCCGCCGTTCCCAGCCCAGCCCCAGAGGGGTGGCTGGGCGACTCGCCTGCTCCTGAGCACTCCCATTCGTGCTGTGTCCTTGCAGTCTGCCTTACTTATGGTAAGCAGAGTGTCAAACAGCCGGTACTGCCCGGTAACAGAGCGTCAAACAGCCCCACAGCCCGGTAACAGAGCGTCAGTTCTTTCTGTCAGTTCTTTCTGGAGGTAAAAAGCAATATTCCTTACACATTTTACACTGCAAATACCAAGAAAATCTCATCAAACATATTCCATTTTATCTTTAGGCTGAAGACAAAGCCATACCTCCTCCCCCAAGCTGGGGAGCTGCAGGATCACCAGGTTGACGTCATTCTCCTTGGTGATAAAACATGCTGCATGCTGAACTTGGCACTCAGCATGCTCAGGTTGAGTTAAGAGCTAATGTAATGAACTCTGGGGAAGGATTTACATCAAATACCACTCTGGAATATTAAATACAGACAAGACCAATTGCTCACTTGAATAATTACACACTGGCTGAATTCCTCCTTTTGTTTCAAAGAGAAATCACCTTTCTTGCTTCCTTTTGAAAATAGTATGTTTAAGTGCACTGTTTCACTACCTCTGTAATAAAAGGATGAAGTGATTCCTGTTAAGTACCATGGGCTGAACTAAGATGAGTTTCAGCTCTAGCAATGACTCTTGCCACTCGACGGGGGGAGCAAGCAAACCAAGAAAAGGCAGATTCAAATTTCAACAAGTGTCCCCAGCTGCTTGTGCTTGCTAACATAACTCAAAGGCAGAGGTGCCTGGGAACACTCCTGACTTCACTTTGCATGTGGGAGTACAGTAACAAAGACCTTGCACACATGTTCCCACTGCCCCAGCAGCACTGCAATGCTAACAAGCTGTTTCAGTTAACTGTGTTTGTATTCTTCTTCTGCCTGTGGATACCAATGTAAGGCATTCAGCCATTATAAGATATTTCTCCAGGCTCACTTTGAGTCAGAAAGAAAAATTTTTTCTTGTGGTAAAAGCTGTAGTAAGCAGCAAGAGTCAGTTTGAAAGGCAGGGTTTAGTCCCAGCATTGTGGCTGTGTGTTTGAGGGAGATGTTTTGCCAGTGGAAGTTAAAGCAAAGACTCCTAGCAAATGAGCTAAGAAGAAAAATAGAATCAGAGAAGCTGGAAGAGCAGGGGAAAAGTGGAACATGAGGAGACCAGAAGACTGTTTCCTGGGCTAACACTGTTAAACCACAGGCAGAGCTTGAAGATCCAGGACTTCAAAGATATTTAGAAGCCTCAAAGCTACATTGCTTAGTGGCTCTGGGTTCCCCTGGCCTCTCCTAGCTCAGTTGCCTTGCTTGCTAAAGAGGCAACTGCCATTGCTTCACAGGGTTTGCAGAGCTGAGTCCACTGAGGTTTGAATGGGAAATGTTGGAGGAGAGCCTTAAAGATGTTGAACAAGTGGAAGAAAACAAAACATGAGACACTTTGCCCAAGTAACAGTCAAAGCAGGCACCAAGAGAAAGTATTTAGTGGATTTAGGCCACAGCCCTTTGCTCACAGAGCCAAAGCTTCAGCAAAAAACACCTGAAACACCTGGACATCCCCTTTGTTCTGAACCAGCAGCACAGGGCTGCACAGGGACATGGCAGCAATTTGAAAGCTTGTTTTCTGCATCTAAACATCATGTCAGGACAAACTGCACTCCATCCTGCTATCATTTAACAGCACCCCTGGGACCCCTGTACCTTGGAGGCATGATGTCACACATGAGCAGAGAGATTATTTGTTTTGAAGCTTGTGAATAGCTCTGAGACTTCATTTCAAAGCACTCCTTGCAGAGTCACAACTCAAACCCTTCTGGTCTCACTGAAGGGCACAACTGACTACTGTTTGCCTGTGCTGTTTCTCAGCACCCAGCAAGTGATTATTAGATATCTATTATCCTTTTTTCTCTTTTATGCAGGAATGCCTTTGCCATTGCTCAATTCCTTCATGTTCAAGAAACATTTTTTAAAATGTTTTATCAATGATTCCTCTACTGAGACAAGCAGAAACACTCAGATGAAAAGGTACTGCAACAAAAAACAAGGCGTTCATTCAATTTCAGGAGATTTTAAATTCATATAATAAATTATTTATATAGCCATCAGGTAAACTGCAGTATGAAAAGCCATCTTCAGACTTGTGATAAGGTAGCTGTGCATACCACCTGTCTGGTTTCTCCTTTTGTCAGAATAAGCAATTATTACTCCAAATTTTGTACAAGGGAAAAAGATACTCATCTAGGACAATTTGCTGAGAAGCAAACTTTTTTTTTTTACCAGATCATAATAATTCCAAGTCATTTGGAAGCATCTACAGTGATACCCAGGTTTAAAAGCAGGATTACCTGATAGAAAATATGCAGCATGGAAAATAGAGCAATTCATTCTGTCATTTAATGCTGAATTGTTGAACCTTATTAAGTTTTAAAACACAAAGCTTTTTACTAAAGCCCTGGAGGTGCATAAAGGACCTCTCCTTCATTATGTCTACATTGGAATTTACTCTTGTATTAGCACTGAAGCAAGAACAAATGAAAAGTGCAGACACTGCATAAGACTGCCACCCTAACTGAAATTGGGAACACTTCAATCACACTCAGTTTATTCCAGTGTTCTCCCTTCCATGGTGAAGGGCCATCAGTAAAGCCATTTCTGTCCCCAGAAGTTCCATCACTGAGTGACAGCTCAAAAAGCTGGAAAGGGTTCAGAGCACAAGGCATGTGATGTTGCTGTGTAATCTTGGAGAATAAAGGAAGGGGATCTGGAATGGCTGAAGCATTTGCAATGGGAGCCAAAGACATCTCCATCCTGGAGCAGTGAATATCAAGTCAGAGCTATTACTGCTCCACAGCAAGACCCTTCCTGCTGCATGGGCAGCAGCCTAGAATCATCCCCACAGAACAGGCACAGCCTCACAGTGCACAGAAGGCTTCAGAGGTGTGGCTTGGAGAGAGAAGCTCAGTGGGAAAAGAAGTAAAGATCAGGCATCATGGTTCCAGATTTTAATTATAATCTGTCCTTGGCAAATTTAGATGGATAGGAGAGTGAATAAAGCTGCAGTGGCTGAAAATCAGTGTTTTATGTTAAGTGAAATTATTGTACACCAATATGGACATAAATCTGGCTTACAGAGAGGGTTAATTAGCACAGTTCTACAGTCCAAGTAATGGAAATAAAGATGCAGTGTGAATTTCAGGGAATTAATCATATTGATCACATCTTTTCAGAGATGATGCATCAGGCATTTTTATAGCAGATGAAATTAACTGCTTTTTACCATATATTAATATAACCCAGAATATTAACTATGCTTATGAAGAAATATTTCTTCTGGGCAGTTTAATATCTTTATTGAGGATCTGGATGAGGGGATCAAGTGCACCCTCAGTCAGTTTGCAAATGACACCAAGTTGGTTGGGAGTGCTGCTCTGCGGCAGGGTAGGAAGGCTCTGCAGAGGGACCTGACAGGCCGGACCCACGGAATGATGGGGTTGTCAAGCACCGGAACGGGCTGCCCAGGGCAGTGGTGGGGTCACCATCCCTGAAGGGATTTAAAACAATGTGTAGATGTGGCACTTGGGGACATGGTTTGGTGGTGGATTTGGCAGTGCTGGAGGAATGGTTGGACTCCATAATCTTAAAGGTCTTTTCCAGTCTAAACAATTCCATTATTTTTACCTGCAGATGAGTCTCTGGGCCCACATGCTCATGCCCAAACTTCCTCTCCCATCCTCATTGCAGCAGATAAGCAGAGGAGACACTGATGGTGTGATGCAGTTTTCCCCTAATGGAGTTACAGGAGCCTGCAAGGAACAGAAGAGATTAATACCAGGTAGCAAATTACAACTGGTTACAATAGATGCAACATAGGGAAATACAATGTGACATTGCCAGGAAAACTGTCAGCCAACTCTCCCTCTCCTTGCAAGTTCCCTGTGAAAACAGGATACTTGTTTTATTGAGCCTTCAATGAAAATATATTTGCTCCTTCAGCTTTGATTGTAGAATCTCTGGAAGACTGACCAGAGAAGCTTCTGTCCTACTACTGTCAGTGAGACAATGGCAGAGTCTGGGCACCCTTCACAGGATCTGAGGCTCCTGGCTTAGGCAGCATGCACACAACACTGAACTGCATGGAATTATGAAAAGGAAATTCCCTGCCCCAACAGCATATAACTGAATTCTGAGTAGGTAAAGAGACCACACAAGGACAGAAAGGCATGGCACTAACAGGAACAAATGGTGATAGCCCATCAGTCTCACTGGCTTGGAGAGGAAGGGGAAACACAGAAGCAGGTAACACGTGGAGAGGTCACCTCTTCCTTTCTTACCTTAAGGCTGCTACTGCAGTCCCTGACCTGCTCCATCATCCACCTCTGTCCAGATTCTGCTTCTTCAGGAATGGTTCAAAATGCCTCTGATCTCAATTGCCTCTGCAGGAACAACAGTCAGCAGCCCTTTCAGTGCCTCTGGATGCCTTTCTGTTGACTGGGAGGGCTGACAGGGTACTCCTCGAGTCCTCCAGTGGAACAGTGTGACACTGCATGGAGCTGCAAAGAGACTTGTCCAAGGGTACACGAGGGTCTGATGGGTTTGCCAAGGACAGGCCACAAACACAGGGCCAGCTACACCTTTCATCACCCTTATGCCATTCAACCCCCTCAACTTCTCCCTTTCCCAGACAAAAAGTATCTTAGCTATTTTTAAAGGAATTTCATGTGTTTGTTAGTCTGCAAATTACAAAGTGCATATACATTTAAAATGAAATGGGTAGGACTTGACACTTCTTAAAATATACATTTTATTATTTTCTGGTAGTTGCTATGAAGGTTTCATTCAAATTGTGAAGGTACACAGCCTTTACAAACTTCTTGAGTTGAAGGTTTGTGTTGGTGGCTTTATGTTCTTTTTCTTTTATGGCAGAGGAAATACATTGGCTATAAAATGTTGAAATTCATTAGATGCTTAGTATCACCTCTTCATATATGTTGTGGAATGCTTTGTAGAAATACTATATAAAATAAGGCAGACTTTTACAGGGAGTTCAGTCATAAAATGTCATGGGAGAAAACAAAGAGTTCCAACACATTATTATTTTTGTAGCCAAGAGAAGATCAGGTGGTCCTCACTGGTTTGTGGGAGAACTACTGCAGTTCTGGTGCTCAGACAGTATACAGTTCTTGTTTATTCTACTATTCTCAAATGAGACCTTTTTAATAAAACTTATTTTAATTAACATAAATCAGACAATATTTAAACATACACATCTATCCTTACAGTGCAATAAAAATGTATCATTGTATAGTATTTTGTATTTGCATTATGAAAATAAAAGGTCTGTACATCAATTAAATGTATATTAATGAGTATGAATCATGTAAATTTATAATGCATCTAAAGTTGGCTTTGGCTTTTAAGTATTTATAAATTCATAGAAAATATTGAACATCTAACAAAATAAATAAAACATAACATTTTAATCATAGATGCTAACGATCAACCTCAAAAATTCTTGTGTTATTTTTTACATTTGCTACTAAATTTCTTAAGGAGAACTCACTTTCAGTAGTGCTCAGAAGTGAATGATTGCACCTTCTGTGATGTGAAAAAATACAGTACATCTATTTTTCATAGATCAGAAAATTCTTTCATAGACAGTTGCATTTTAAATGTCTGATTGTTCTACATAACTGTCTGAAGTGCTTATAAAAAGCATGTAGCTTTCTCATAAAAGCTGTGAGTCTCTGTTAATAGATAAACTTCTAGTGAATGTCCTTTTTATGAGGATTCTCTTCAAGGTCTTCCAGCTTCACGTGCTGGTATGAAGATATCACAGAAGTATGTTCGTAATAAACCCTCTTCAGTACAAGTACTGCAGCAATCCAGTGTAATTCCACTTGGTGGGCTTATTTCATCTGAGTCCACACATGGGACTTTGTGGAAGTCAACTGCTGACCTCGTGTTCTCTTGAATGTGAAAGTTCCCCAAGTGCATGGGCTAGCTTTACTGTAATACTGAAGAGACCAAAACAAATCTGAATTCACACAGATAAAAGTGAGCTTGAATAAATATGCATTGGCTAGTGAATGACACCCCATGGTCTAACTGCTATTCTGGTGGTGGTCGAAGGACTCGCAGGTTCCTCCCATCCAGTCCTTTCCAGTATTTAATGTTATTATTCAGATGCTCCATCAGATTTGGCAGGTCGGCAAATGCTAGGGAAGGAAGGGCAGAAAGTATTGAGCTTGCAGAACCGAAACAGTCACAGATTCTGTCTGCTTAAAGTATCACTTGAAATGTCTGGGCAACTGTGTTAAGTAGAAAAGCTTAAATCTGTCCTACTGAGGCTTGAAATAGTTTTGGCTGTAAAGTTCTCAGCACTCGTGTAGTGCTCGGGCCACTGAGAACTCTTCTGTAAATCTACTTAATACTGGTATTGTGAGTCCCAGCAAAGGAACACAATTTTCCAGGAGGGGCATAGCTAATTATGGTTGTAATTATCCTGCCCCATCAAACCTCAGTCACATGTCATGATCTGGCATTCAGGGGAGTCACATTTCTGACCACTTTTACCATGGAGGCAGCACTTGGAAGGAAACAGCTGCTCCCCCAAGCAGTTTCCAGACAGTAGAAATTTGCCTTGAAGAATAACCAATATTAACATGGTCAAAATGACTGTGCTCAAAGAGCTATCAAAGAGAATGTGTTCTGTTCCCTGTTTACAGAGAAGCAAGTTTAAGAAGTTAAAGATTGCCTGAATCTAGGATAGGCAAACCATGAGAATTGCTTGTAGCCATACTTATCAGCAATAATAAAGTTACTAATCTTACTTGAACTGCAGGAATCTTTTCTTTTCTCTCCATTTATTTAGGAGCCATAAAAAATAAATTTTGTATCACAGCAGCTTGAAATGTTCACAAATTGTTCACATTAGGAAACAGCAGAGTTTTGCTTACCATCCCAGGCATCAAACATATCAATAATGAAGTAATCAATGAATGATAATTGGGATTTGGGGATGCTGCAAGTATTTCTGTCAAAAACTGGCATCACAACAGGTAATCCTTGCCTCCTTTCTTCATCAGTCTGCAAAAAACATTAGTGATTATTCATCTAAGACACATTCTGTTAATGGGCTTCTTTTAGCAGCAGATTGTTTGGCACTGACTAGAGCATGCATCTGCTAAATCAAAGGAGGAAACTGAATAAATCTGAAGCAGCAGCAACTTAATCTCAAGCAGCTAGTTGTTCAGTTTCAGCAAAACAGCAGACAAATAGTGCCTTCCAGTGTTTCCCACAAAGGGATGCATTTACCTTCTGTATCTGCACACAAGCTGACCCTAAGTAACTTGGCACATTACCAAGTTATGACTGCTTTGGACCTCAGAGCTGCTCAACCATTTTCAGTCTCTGATGGAAGCGCTGATCTGTCCCCCTCACACATGGCAAAGTACCTTTGGTATTCACTGGCCCCTTGCTTGAGGTGCCAAGTTCCAACTGCAGTGTTTGGTATATGATCTGTAATGATGACAGCCCTCTCCTTTTCCACATCTTCCTAAAACCTTTCCTCAGCACAATGTGCTAAGGGCTTACAGCATTTCTTGGAGTGAGTGCTGCTGTCATCCAAACACTAGAACCTGATGATCCTAGGCAATGATTCCTGATGAACCTGATGATTTCTGAGGCAAAGCCAACATGTGGGTACAGGAGACATCCTTGCTCTGTCTTATGGGAGTGCATTTGCAGACAAGGCTCAAAAAGCCCAGTTCCAAACTGAATAACTTGAAAGCTTAGATTTTTCAGAAATTGCACAATAGAAGTTGGCAACTTTCATCTCTCTGAAGGCATCTAGTTGTGTACCAGCACAAATAATACCCTTAATTTAAACTAAAAAGGTTGTTATTTCTCACATTACATAATGCAGCCTGAGATATTCTGTGACGCCCTCCCTTTTAAAGAGTTGCTCACCTGCAGCTCCAGCAGCCTGTTTTAGCTGCTTACCTGTGCAAAGTACTCCTCAGAGATGCGTCCTGCCCATTCTATGCACTGTTCTCTGGGTCTGCATGGGTTGGAAATGTCAGCACACTTTATCAACATGCGTTTGATAAGGATACGGTTTTCAGGAGACCTGAGAACAGTTTTGATTGACTCTCCATCACCATTATTCTGTAACATGTAAGAATTAAAAACAATCCATTAGCAGATCTCCATGCACTAACTCAAAAGCTTTTGTGCTTTGGGAATGCTTTCAGCACATCCTACAGGGATCAGTCCTGCTACTGGCTACCAGATTTGAATTTATAGGTGGATTATCAAAGTTAGCCACAGCTCTGAGCTAGCACTGAACTCCAGTTTCTGGATTCAGTCACTGGCTTTGTGACAGATCTCTCTGGCATCTTTGGGCAAGTCATCTAATCCCTCTATTCCTTATCTGCCTTCTCAAAAGTGTGGAGAGGATCAGTTCATCACTACACACACAGTGATGAGGACTGTGTAAGCAGAAAGATGTAACTCTCTGCTGAAACCCAAGGATTAATGGACTTGCACATTAAGAATGGAATAGTTGGTTTGAAAAGAGAGAGTGACCTGAGATGCAGAGCCACCCTTGGCACACAAACCCCATCAGTGTATCAATCATTCTGACAGCACTGCTACTATTCAGAGAGTCAGATCCCACATTACCTCCCAGGCATGTTCCTCATTCCCTTCCCTTGTTGCTGGACTCTTAAAGGATGGATAGGTACAGGAGTTTACACTGCTGTCTACTCAGAATAGGAACTCTTTGAAGCAAGGAACATACAAGACTTTTTTGGCATCTAACAAGGTCTTGCTCCACAGTCAGAGCAGGGAACAAGAAACGAACAGTAATGATAATAATAATAATGTGCTACCAGTTCCTGCAGTGTTTTGTACAAAGAGGGAGATACAAAGTAGCAGAGACATTCTAACCTTTTATTAGGTCAGAATAACCATGACATTTTTCAGAAGAAAGCTCTGGTGGGGAAGAAAGTTCTTCCTAAAGGAAGAAACTAACAGTAATAAAAAAAAAAATTGATAGCACAGAAATGGCTCAGAAATACCAGCTCCACAGGTCTCACCAAAATGAGATGCCTAAACCAATTCTTTTCTCTCATTTCTAGGTATGTGGAAGGGAAAACAGAAGAAACAAGGTGAGATATACACACCTCCAAATGCATGGAAAAATTATATATGAGAAAGCCAACAAAGTGATGGAAACTCTAGAAACACAAATATGGAAATTAGGTATGAAAATCAGAGATTGTTCAGTTACAGATAGTAGAGAATATCCTAGTAGGTAAACCACCAGGGATCAAGAAAGGATGTTCACCTCTGAGATCTGTTCAAACCAAAGGCACAGTTCTACTTGCTGGATGCAGATGTCTCGGGAATAAAATGTGTTAACTGTGCTTAGTCCCAGCATCCTGCCCTGAGTGCAGAGGTGTCTCTGCATGTCAGATGTTGGCTTCCTGTCATAGCTGAGGTGACATCATGAGGGGAAATGGGAGGATAGAGGACGCTGGAGCTGGAAAGGATTTTTTTCAGTTTATGAAACAAAAGCAGAAAGGAAACAAACAGAGCAGCTTCTCAGCATGGCTCTTTGAACAAATTTGTATAAAAATAATAAACAAAAAAAAAAAGAAGTGGAACTGTCCCATTTGGAACAGGCAGTTGGCAGCTCAGCCTGCAAACACTCCACTGAGTCACCACCATGACTGGAAAGCAGGCCAGAAAACACACACTGCTGCTGCAGCCACAGGGACAGTAGAGTTGAAAGAGGGGCTGACAGTGTTGTTCTACTCAGCACAATAAATAATTTGCTTTACCCACTCACACATTACAGGCCTTTTAATAGGAACTTGCCAAACTGAAACTCCCAGCTGAAAGAAGGGAAACATTTTGCTTCTTGTTTTCAATAAAAATTATATATTCTTTGTCTTTCTTCCCATCCTTGGGTACAATTTGGTGTGAATCACAAATGCCTTGTGGGGCAGATAATTTGCCTGTAGTCTCTGGGGCTTAAGGGTAGAACTAAACTTTTGTTTCATTTTTCTATGTTCCTGTTTGTGTTTTCACTCTCTGACTGTACAGATCCAAGCCCTTCCAAGTTCTTCAGCAGCGCCAGCTGTTCAGCTCCCCGTAATAGGCAAGAAGAGGAGTTTGGCTCTTTGGATGCATGCTGCTGCTCAAGCAACTGCTGCATCCCAACCCTTGGGGGTGGGAGGAGGGGCTCTGCACACCAAGCCAGGCCATGCAGGGCCCTTCAGCAAGACCAGGAGCCCTACAGAGTTACACACTCCACAGAACAGTGCAGTGCACTGCACCCAGCAGCAGCAGCTCCCTTGTTCTCCTCCTGCACCAATGCTGCTGTGCTCATCCAGAGAGGCTGTCCAGCTGGGAACTTGACATTCTTTCTTCTAATGTATTCAGTACACCCAGTGTCCTACTGGAACTTTGGCTTCACATTAACAGAGCTCCCATCAGCATCACCAGGTGCCAAGAACAAAGCTAATTCTGGCCTATACTCCTGTGGACAAAGGTACAATTCTCCAGTTAAGCTCCAGTCTGCTTCTCATGGGTGAAGGAAGAAGACCTGTTTCTCTCCCACTCTAAGATAATAAAAAGACTGCCTTCCCCTATTACACACAAGAGTCATAAATGTGACTTTCTAAAAAACATAGTAAGAAAATACAGAAAACCATTACGGCTCCTACATGACATTGCCACTGATGCAAGCTTTATCACAACCATCACAGCAAGTCTTCTCTTTGCAAAAATCATTCCAACAAAATTATACACTGCTCTTACTGGCAACAAAACTGCTGGTTGAAGCTGTTATTGAAACTGGTGTGGTTTTTCAGAAAGAGTTCTTAACAGGCAATTTCTTTGTGTCCATGGGGTTCCAAATGGCTATTGATTATATGATACATAATGTCACCATCATCTATTTTAAAGATTAAAAAAGAAAGCAGACAGAAACCCTGTGAATGCTGCCAGGCAGCACTGGAGGCTGAGGGCCCTTATTCCCAGAGAATGCAAAACATGCCAGCCCACAGACCTGCCCTTATGCTGCACCCCCAGCATGTCCCCTTGGGGGGATGTAATTCAGCCTCTGGTTTGAAGCAAACCTTGCCTCCTTTGCAGAAACAGCCAACAACAATGCCCAGTCTTGCCACTTCTTCCATGGGAGTGACTGGGTTAATCAAAATGGCATTTTCCCATGAAAACATACAGCCCAGGGTCCTGGTTCCAAGTATGACATCACAGCATTGTGATATTAATAGGATCCAAGTGAGTCCCACTCACCCTCAAAGTGAGTGACAACCACGTTAAGCAGAAGGGGATTCAAACCCAGAGGTGAAAGATAAATCTCCAGCCTTTCTTTCTCCACATTTCTGATAAACTTTCCCAGAACACCATGTGGGAATTTCCCACTGCCAAGGGTTCCCAGTCCCTGCCTAGGCATTTTAAGAAGGACTTGCAGTGTTGCTTACCCCGTTTTCTTCTAGTGCTGCCAAGGGTTTATTAATGCTGTTGACAAACTTGTTGACATGCTCAAAGTGCTTTGTCATTTCTGTTGCTAAGACCATGTCAATAATGACTTGGCGAAGGGTTCGATACTCATTCCTGTTTAAAGAAGGAAACAATTAAGAATGCTGGCTGGGTCACAAAGGGCTGGTTGCTAAAACAAGTCTAACAAAATTGCAACAGACCATTCCTGTTTGAGAGAGGTGCTAGGGGAACAAAGAACAGCAATAAAGGCTTAGGCAGCTGTGTCTCTGTTAGATGTAGGAGTACCTTTGGTGTGTACAGACATATGTGCTCCAGGCATGACTGGATCTCTAGGAGAAACAGTACCAGAGCTGGGCAGAAGCAGAGGCACCAGCTGCTTAGGAAGCTGGTAGGACGTGCCACACCTGCATGCTCCCAAAGCTTTTAGCACAGACACCCAGCTGTGGCTCACTCTCCAGACAAGTTTCCAGCAATATTTTTCTGTTGTATCTTGAGAGAACCAAGGCAATGGTCACATCCTTGCCCTAAATGCTTCTCTGAGGCTGCAAGAGCAACGGGTCCTTCGTTATCCTTCACACTGCTCTGTGGCTCTTTCTCTCCTTGCTCTCTACCCCCCCAGCCACAGCTTGTTCTCTATATTCAGTGACACAAAACTCTTCTAGACTTACATTAAGATTTACACTAAGTTCCTTAGGGTCTGCCTTTTCATGGACAGGAGAAACTGACAGTGAGGAATTACTCAGAAGTCTTTGCAGGAGAGGCAGAAGCATTCTACTCTTGTAGAAGCAAATTTCACAAGGGCCATGGACAGTTATCCACCAGGCACTGCCCTCCTCTAGGATGCTTGCTTGCCTTATGGGACACAGAGGGAAGTGAGAGATGCAGGTGGGCAGACAAGGACCCTGGGGGTTAAGCTTACCTCTCCATGTTTTTAAAGATATTGCATTTGCCATCCCGGGTGGTGAGCTGGAAAGCCAGGGCAGCATGGTGGCTCTCCAGCACGGCCGTGTCGTTGTAGAGAATGGCGAGCTCGCTGCCAGCATTGCACAGGAAAGAATTGGTTCTTCCTGGGTGATCCACATCGTGCACCGTGGCAGCAATGAGCGCGGCAACCTCATCAATTGGATCCAGAGTTTGCTGAAAATAGAAGGGTGCTTAGTTTTCCTGGCAGCCTCATTAGAAACCCTATTCTGTCCATAAGATTAAGCCAAGTCGTTGAGGAATAAAAGCCAAAACTCTGGAGATCAGCAAGGGTCAGATGTTCTACACAGAGCAATGGAAAATTCATTATAAGCTTCATTGAACAGTGCGTGACTTTTTTGGCCATTTTGTACCTCTTAAATTTTGCCTTAACCACACCTTTGTCACAGCACATCAAATTAAACAAATGTAAAGTAATAAATGAGTTTGTGTTTTCTAGCAACAGTGAAACCACCTTCATTGGAGTTAAGGTATTTGGCTTGGAAAAAAGACCAATACTGCTAAAAATGATTCTATTAGCACCCCTTGATTTCCTTTGGCAATTTAACGTGTCCTAATCATGTTCCACTTACGTGCTGGCTAGGTTTACAATTTGAAAGGAATGCTATCCATACATGCAGTTCTTTAATAACGCTGTCTGGGTTACAGCTAATGCATAGTCTGTGGAGAATATTTGATGTTTTGTATCCATGGATAAATTACATGACACATGTTCTGTACTTTCCGTGTCACATTCTGATTCTGGTAGCATGCTGCACTGCATGCTTTATGTCTGCTTGCAATGGGCATTGCTTTATGCCTATTTTTATCCACCCTGTCACGAAATACAAACCTATTTGACTCCTCAGATTTTACACTTAAGTGTTAATACTTTATTAATAGCATAAAGGAGAAAAATAACTAAGCATCTCAGAAATATTTCATATACATTTGAAAACCAGCCTTTGTGCTGTGTTTATACTGGCATTTGTGAAGGATCACAGATACAAAACAATTACATTAAAATTTTTAATAAAATAAAAGAGACACAAGAGCAGAAATATTCCCATTTGAATCTGGGAGCAGGGCAGATAATTTTCATTCCAATTTGCTTTAATTTGGGGTCCAAATTCTCTTTGGGCCCTTTACTGCCATTCAGAATAGTTACATTTGGTAGGGGAAAAGACAAACCCTACCCTTCTTCACACCTCCTGAAATTATGCAATGACTTGACTTTGCAGGAGCAGGGATATTATTCATTGAGGACTGTCAAAAGAGTCTCATGGAGAACAAGATAAGGCAAATAATTCTTTCTGCTCTAGTTCATAGTTAGCATTGTCTGAAATACTCTCTGCTGTGTGTTAACCTCTTCATTCTTTCTCTCAGCTGCTGCTCCTGGGATTCTATTTTTGTGGTATAAATTTCAGAGAGAGGGATTTGAGAGAGGGATTTCCTTGGAGGGATACACAGAGTAGCATTCAGTCTGGCTGAGAAAGACCTGTGCAGATGGGAAATGGCCAGAAACATGAGAATACCTGACCTGGAGGACCACAGCAATCTACCTGACTTATTTCAGGGATTTACAGCACTTTTACACCCAAAGTAAAGCCAAGGATTCTAACTTTGTTATCTTAGCTCCCATGACACAGAAGTGAAAACGGTTCTGAGAATATGGCTTCGATTTTGGAGCCAGAAAATCTTCCTAGGCAAGTTGAACTGAGTTCAAGTTACCAAAAAAAATATTCTCAGCATGAATTTCAGCGGCAGAATTGGGCTCTCTGTGTTTAGATTAAGTTGAACTCTGTGCAACACAAAAGCAGCTGGGCTATAACTTTGAAAAGATGAAGAGAGAATTCTGAACTTTGATTCTGCTCCTTCCATTGCTGCAACATTTTTTTTCTCTTCCTATGCCTACAGAGGAATGGAATGGAAATAACATTCTGGAAAAAGAGGAGGCAGTCATGCTTCTGTGGCATTGAAATGGATCCAGATCTTGTCTGTTTTTCATAGATATTCTTGGGAAGACCAGCTAAACCCCTGGCAAATCAGGGGCTGAAAAAATCCAGTGATGTTCTATCCTCACTTGGCATATAGTATTTGTAAATCAGCCTCTGGAGAGCACACTAATGAGCTGCAGCTCCAAGTTAACGGAATTACTACAGTTCAATGAGCTGTCAGAAGCTTGTTTACAGTCACAAAGTTCTCAGCCAGGTGCCCATCACTGGTGCTATCCTTAGGCAGGCCAGTTCAGAACTTCTACCCAGGACTGTGACTCAGAAACATGTCCCACCACTCAACTACACACACACTAAGCACTGTTTTATTCCCCCTCTACAGTGGGCATGTGAGAGCAAAATTCACACTGATTTATTCTGGTTTCCATGGTTCTAATAGCCCAGTGGGTGTTATGGTAGTGACAAGTAATTTTTTTCAATACTCTCCTCCAATGCAGTCTCTGCAAGCCTCAGGGCATCTTCTCCAGTGGGTGATACAGCCTACTTTATGGCCTATATTGTCTCGGGTATCTTCTGCAAAATGACCATCACAAGACATAAGAGATGGCAATTTACCACATTAAATCTGTATTTGGCACGTACCGTCACAAAAATAATTATGTTATTAGCTCACCTATCTGAGAAGGTTACATATATGAAGAAGTTTTACATGAAAATAGGTTTTCTTATTCCCCCATCAAGAATTGTTCAATTCTGTAATATTAGTTTCCATCCTTCTACATATCCTGTAAGAGAGATCCTAGAATTCATGCAAAGCAGCCCAGTTCTTTGACCTCAGAGTTACCAAACTGGCACTAGACAGACATTTGGCTTTTGAATCTGTTTCTGAGAGATCCTTTGACTGCATCTGTATTTCCCACCTGCATTGTTTCACATAGGTGTGGACTCACCTTTACTCTCTCTTTAGACAAGAAGTAAGCAGTAGCATGTAGTACATCTGCTGAATGAGTAGAATTATGGTAGGAGTTGGAGGAATGGTAGTTGGCCTCAATAACTTGTAACCATGACCTCAGAGTGGATTCTGAACAGTTTAGGAATTCACAGATTCCAAAGCGAGCAAATATTTTGAGACCCAGATAAACCAAAGGCCTGTGGAGACAAATAAACAGAAAGTTTTAAAATGAATGCAGCTGAAAGAATACTGTATAGCAGAGGCACTGTGAATCCACACAGAATTTTTAGCTATTGACATATGCAATGATGTGTAAGGACCTGTTACAGAATTACTGTGTCATTTACTGGAATTGTAACATACATAAAGTCAAATCCCCCTTACTCCCCCCTCCTAGTGTCAGACAAAGGTGTCTCCAGGTTTCTCTGTCAGGGAACTGTAATGCACTAAAATTCAATTAATTATCCTGGCTTTATTACCATATGTCTGCTTGGACTTATGGCAATACTAGTAATACATTCATACTTGTGAGTCATTGAAAATCACTTTACTTATCTTAACAAATGAACTGCTATTACTCAAACACAGTAGGAAGCAATCATAAGTATACTACCTTTAATAAGAGTACAGGCAACAAAGTACCTCCTTTGTCCCTCTGTGGTCTCTCCAAAACAGTAAGAACAGAGAAACCTACCTGGTGATCTCATGCATGCTGGCTGGGATAATTAATTAAGTTACTGCAATGTACCCATTAAATGTTGTAAATCACACAGACTGGCTGTATTTTTACATCTTTCTTTTTAATTACTTTTTTCTATTACTTCATTAGAAATCAAAATGCAGCAGAGAAAGAAAACCTAAAGCAAGTGGATGTAAATACCTTCATTTAAAATAAATCATTTTAAAGAAGAATAGAACCCTAGGGGGTTTTGCACCTTTTTGGTTCATAAAACCACAGTCTAATAATGAAGTGCATATTTGTTAACTAAGTGTCTGACATCTTTCTTAGACTTTGGTTTTGAATACCTTTCAAAGCTCTTACAGATCTGGGATTTTGACAAAAGGTTTAACATAGTCAATTCATTACAGGATCTGGCCTCCAAATTAGGGTCTCATAAAAGCTTTTGCCTAAGACAAAGCATGATACATGAAACTAGACCCAAAAGGGAGACTTTTGATAAGCATCAGAAAATAAAACCAAGGATTTAAACAGAAAGAACAATTTACAGTTTTAGGGGAAGCCTTTGCTACTAATGAAGTACAGTCTATCAAAGCTGCTGATCTGCTTTAAAAAACTTCTGTGATAGAAATTGGTATGCCCTGCTTTTTATCAGTAACTGTTCTTCAGTTAAGTTTATACATAAAATGTAACCTGTCAAGATTGTAGAATACAGTCCTTCCTCTAATCCCAGGGAAAGATAATGGGAATTCTACTGAAAAGCTCTATTGGAACTGTTCAGGAATAAAACCTTCCCAATCAAATGGAAAGAAAATAAAACCTAATCTGTATTAACTGATCAAATCAAGACCAGCATGTTTACCCTGTGTGTAGTTTGCCATAATAGGAATTTGAATCCCCAGAAGAAAATAATTTGATTTGTATAACTTTTCTATTACTGAATAAAGGAAGGCTTTAAAATTAAGCTGTCTTGTCATTATACCATATCAAAGACCTATAATCTTCACTTATATCCACTGGGAATTTGCAGGAAATAGTGCATGATGAAACAGAAGCCATTTAAGATGCATACACAATTAGAAATGACAATGAGAAAATTTCAAACATCTGACATTGAAAATAAAATTAATTCAGTTGCAAAAGCACAGGTAGAGAACTTAAGGATCTGATTAGAGGATGACATTTAAGTCAATTTTCAGCAACTGCAGTTCATGAGCTCTTGCATTTACTGACCTTTTATGGGTGGCAGCCTCAAGTTCAAAGATATCAAAATCCCACTGTTCCTCATTTTCCATTGCCTGTGTTATCCGTGGGGGTATGTCATTGAGGGAGATTGGAGAGCTCAGACTGCCAGCAACCTGATGAGTTTCTTTTGAGGAATACAGTTATTACTATATGTATTTATTAACAGTATATTAAGTAGTATATTTAATAGTGAGATACTATTTTACTGAATGACCATGCTTTCTCTTCTGTAGTAAAACCCAGCTCAACAGTGCTGCAGAAAAATGCTTACAGATAAAAAACCCCCAAACCACAAAAAAAAAAAGCTCATTAAAAAGGACATCTAATCACATTTCCCCTGTTTCTTAAATTTCTGAACATGTTTTAGTATCTCAAAATAAATTAGCTGCCAAATTAAAACTTACGTTTTGCTGACAATATGTATTCGTTCCCTGATAATCTTCGTAAACCATCCTGTTAAATGAAAGTTGCAAGTTAAATGGAGGGTATTGCACAATAGGTCTAGGAGGAGATGACACCAAGTGGGAGCACAACTTCAGAGAAGCCTGAGTGCAGCCTGTCACAGTCATCAGAGCTGCCTCTCCCTTATTTGTTTGTGTGTTCAGATTCACCTGGTTTACACAGAGCTCATAACAGATGAGGAACTGCAGGCTAGGGGATACAATATGGACTCAGGCAGGTAAAAACTCAGGTTTCTCAGGTGCAGATGGAGGTCCAGAACTGCAGCCTCCCATCTGTCTGTGCCTGGCCAATGTGCACACCAGCTGTGGGTCTGTGCCTCAAAGCAGGCACGGCATGTCCACACACTTCCAGCGAGGAGCAGAGGTGGGCAGTGGGAGGGAGTGGATGGGGACATTCCCCTGCTCCCTGACCTGGTATGGGCAGATCCAGTCACCTCAGCAGCATAAGACTCTCATGAGAATCTCAGGAACAAATTACTCTGAGGCTTCCTTTCACACAGACTGTGAACTTGTTTATTCTTCAGTTCAGTGCCTCCTAGGCTTAATTCTGGCATGGTGCCTAGATGTGAACACTGAGATGATGGATTAAAACTAACAGAATTATGTATTTAATATTTACTTTTCGTTTTATAATTCTAAATGCTGTGACCCAAATCCTTCTTGCTCTTTTGAGGTTACAGCTGTTAGCTCATGTTTAGCCCATGATGTCAAAAAACAGTGTTTAAAAAAAATACTTCTGAACACACCTTATTAAAAAAGTTATTCACACCAATTATAGCTGAAGTAAATGTGGATCCTGTATCTGACATGGAATATCCACTCTTTAAAAAGCTGTTATATCTAATTCTTATTTTCACATTTGTAAGTAAATGAGTTTTGTGATTTAAAAGGAAAGGGAGTACAACAGTGGCTGTTCAATAGAACTGCTATGACACAAAAATTTAGGTCACCAGATGCTGCCTATCATTTAGAATCAAAGATTAGTTTTTAAGAGTTGAAATAGCAGGTGTAATTGTATCTGGTAAATCTATCTTTGAACTCCAAATGCCCTTCCTGCTTGAGAGTTCAAATCCAATAACATATTACTTGTTTCCTTCTCAGATGTAACTTCTGAACGCAAATGGAACAATATAATTCTGTTTTCAGCAGACCCTTTGATGGAAAAATGTTTCTCTCCAATAACTTTAAAACTCATACCATGCCATATGCTCTGAAATTAATTTTCTCAACTTTTCTTACTGCTCCATAAAAAAGCCTTGGGTTTATTTTTATAAAGATTTTACATTTTGCAATATTGTTATCTTCATGTTCATGAATCAAATACAACAATCCTCAAAAAGGAGAAAACAGTTGAGTTTATGGACTTTTGTGTATTCAGCAGGAGAAAAGATTCACTTCAAGACTAATGATTATATGTATCAATATTCTTCCTGTATTTTTGTAGTTAAGATAACAATAAATTTTGCCTACTCAGTTAGTATATACAACCCAGTATGAACCATTCAGGTCTTCTCCTGGTATTCTTGGAGTCTCCCACGTTTCTCCTGATTAGGTATTTGCTGTGGTATTTTTAAAGGTAAAAATACACATAAACTATTTGCAGAGTCTGACGGATACTGCAAAGGTGTCCTGATAGCTCCAACATGAAATTATAATAGCCCAGAGACATCTCTGAAAAGCTCACATTTTGTGAGCCTTTTTACATCCAACACACTGTAAATTTTTGTCCTGATGTAGCTTCTCATATGCAACCTACAGACTGATGAGAGCACATATCCTTAGGGCACAGGTAACATTCATCTGAACTCATCTTCTTACCATCTGGAGGGTCAGACTCCAGGCTCTGAAGGTTTGGGTTCAGTTCTTGCTTCATTATGTGCCCTTGGTTCAACTTTGTGTACTATGCTACAGGTACAAACATAATCCAAGAAACAACAACAAAAATACGTATTTTGCATTCTTTTGAAAACACTCCTGATAGACTGAAAAGCCCCCCAAAACCACATCATTCTAATCCTCATTAATAAATAAAATAAAAATCCAATTCTCTTTCTTTCTTCCTCTCTTATCTATACCTTACTCAAACGAATCATATTGAAAAAAAATTGGTTTTACTTTCTATTTTTAGCTAAACTAATGTTTTAAAGGGGCTGGTCAATTTTCTTCCCATTTTCAGAGCTACATTATTCAAGCAGGGGGAAAAAGTCCCCCAAAAGTCCCCAAAAAGATGTGTGCAGTTTTTCCTGAAAATTTGGCGTTGTAGAGGCAGGGCACATGGCAGATGATAAAGATCAAGTAACTGGGAAAATCAGGCAGGGAACATTAATCAAGAGCAGTTTGTGGCAGTAAGTACTTACTGTCATTAACCCTCCAACAAGGTCACTTGTGTGTGGATCCTCATCTTTTGTCCCCAGTTGTGGAGAGTACAATTCAGTGGTTCTTAAAATCTCCAAAGCCCGGTCTAAAGCTTCTGCAACTGGCATGGGACTGCTCTCTTGTGCAGCATTGATGATGTTGATTACCTAATGTAGCATCAGACATATTGTGAACTCAGAAGTGATTTTTAAAAAACAGAGACATTCATTAATTACTGTGAAAAACTCAGGAAAACAACAAGACATAAAACTTTAATCTGCATGGGGGAAAATCAGAATGAAAGGGATGTTACTGAAACGCTGACGTTTGTACTGACTCTGGGAATAAGATATTTGCCTTAAGGACAGCAATCTTATTAATGACTTTCCCCTCCAAGGCACAGCCTCAAAATGTTCTGAATGGATTTAATGTAACTTTCTCCCACTTGCCTCTCACAATTTGTTCAAGAGCTGGTTTCTGACAAATCTCTGAATGGTTTCAGAAAGCAGTTGACCATAAGTAAGAAGGAGGAACTCCAGTCCCTCCTTCTTAAAAAGGATCATGTGAAGGCTGGATGACACTCTACCAAGCAGGTTTGGGAGACCTTGGTTCAAAGTCTCTGCCTTTTAGAAGCTCCAGCAGTGGAGGGTGGTGCAGCACAGCAGAGCTGTGACATTACCTTGGTGATGGGAGCCTCGATCGTCATGGAATGGACCCTGGCCATGGAGGAGCGGCGCCGCTGGGAGCTGCCTGTGTGCAGAACAGAGCAGAAAATGCACCCTGATGGCAGAGACAAGGCTGGACTGCAGGATCAGCCAGGAACTCCTGAGCCCCTTCTGCACTGCTCACCCTGCTGGGCCTTTCAGAGGAATCTACTGCAGAATGCACAACTGCAAAGAGATGCTGGCTGAACCACTGATGTCCCTGACTAGAGATGAGTGGCTGTAACAGCCTGGCAAAATCATGGCTTTGCTTTATTATTTTAAATATTCAGTTACAAACTCAGTTAAAAGACTAGACAGTTTTGTGTGTATAAACATGCAGGTACAGGTAGGTAACCACTGAATTTAGATTATTTCTGGATGTATCTACTCTTGCTGCCTGATGCAATATGACAAATCACAATGAGTCAGCTTCCAAGCTGAGGTAAATCACTGAAGCTCTTTTGAAGTGGGTACTTATGCCAAATAAAAACAGTAGAGGTTTTGGCCTATTACATTGGAAATTTTAAAACAAATGTTTTATATTGGTTAGCAATTTTGGTTCTGCAAAGAAAAGGTCAAGATGAGATTTTTCTGGATATTGTGCTACCTATAAAATGCAGACATCTCTGTTCCTTATTGTGCTGAGCAGTTCTTAAGAAGAAGAGTCAATGCTATTTTTGCTATACTGGAACATGACTGTATTCTCACTGCCACAGACATACTTCACTAGTGTATGCTGCCTAGACTGTGATGAGGGATGATTTAACAAAAGCATATAAGTGTCAGCAACAGTTTTGAGTATGTGACTCATCTATCAAGTTTGGGGTGATTGAACAGAGCAAAATACAACACAGTGAAAGAAAACAAAATTCAGAAAAAAAAAATCTTCACATCTCTATCAAGGGAAGAGGTAAGAAATGTAATAATTTGTGCATTGGGTTTGCATGACAACTCCAACTCAGCCAGACCCAACAGGATGAGTTGTTTCACATACCATCACTCCCACGAGATGTTGTGGATCTGACATCCAGGGATCCTTTCCTCATGTCTTTGTGTCTGCAAGTCTGAGTATCTGTGAAGAAAATGATATTGCATAATGACACCAAGTTTTGCCCAAGATGTAGTTAAAGGAACTGAAGGTCAGAAAAGCCTGGCAGCAGCTGAGTGACATTGACCTCAACACTTCAGCAGGTGAGAGCTGACCAAAGTGCCTTGGAAAGCTGTTGCCCTATTTGGCTGTCCTGAGCCCAGTAAAGTTCTCAGGCAGAACATGCCTAAATGTCTGTGCAGAAGGAAACCGTGGAGAGAAAAGCTCCTCTCTTGCCACTGTGACACAACTGCAGTTGTGAACACAATTTGTGCAGCACACCTGAGCTCACACAGTGCCACCAGGCACTGGTGGGCCACAGCAGAGCACGTGTCAGCAAGGGGGGCAGTGAATCCCAGGTTCCTTAGGGACTCCGAGATTCAGCCTGTGCTAAAACTACAGTTAACAACAGCATGGATGCCAAGGATGTCCTAACTGAAGTGCTGATACATGGGATGAGGGTGAATTATAGTGTAGGTCATCCTCATTTCCACCCACATGCAAATTCCCCACAAAGCAGCTCAAAGCAGTGCAGACACAGGTGCCATGTGCTACAGAGCAGCCCCAGCAGCAGGATGACATGACATTTCCAATTCTGTCACAGGGATCCACCACCCACAGCTGAATTGTGGCACTGAATCCAGCAGGACCATGACACCAGCTTGGGGCCCCATGACAGCATTTTCAAAGGTGGGCTGTTTATGTCACTTCTAAGTAAGTGAGGCAGGTAGAGAAGGGGCTTGTATTTATTTTCCTGCTTTTTGAATTGGATTCCCAGCTTACCACTGGGCAAATAGGACTGTTCTGAGAAACTGTGTTTCAGTCAAATCACTAACAGTGGCCTTTATTCTCCCCCCAGGTATGTTCTCCAGTTCTTGGGACAGAAGAGACATGTCATACCTGTCTGAGATTCAGCCTGAATACATTCACATGTCTTCTCCACCTACAATTCAGCAGGAGAAATCCAGTTAGTCAGAACTCTGCCATTATTTTGTTATACTTAGGGCTCAAACTAAAGAGAGCGTGGCACTATTTTCACTTACCTTATTGTTGTCATTGCACAGTCTACTAATTGACACATAGTGTCTAATCTTTCTGCAGGCAAAAAACAGTGAGTTAATTCCCATCCAGACCTCAGCTCTAATTCAGTGCTGACACTTGGGTGCTCCAAAGGCTTGATTTGGGGACCAAGGGGAAGTTGCATAAAAATCTGGACATGCTTGAATCTTGCCCATGATCAGAGCATGCAGTGACCTCATCCCATAGCAACCCTTGGCAAGAGCCATGACAGGAACACAGAAGAGTGAGCAGGGAAGGACACAGTACAGGTGCTCAGTGCAACAGGATGTGGGTCCTGGTGACACCAACACGAAGCACAGAAGGACCAGATGGTGCACTTGCACTTCAGGGAGAATTAGAAGAGTCAGAGTCACAACTAAGCACATCTGCAGCTTTGGCTCCTTTTGGGGGAGAATTAGAATTTCACTTTCACACAACATATAAAGTTGATTTTGACCCAAGGAATTAAGTGCAGAGGTCTGAGGCACCCTTCCTTGCATAAGCTTCCATTATACTCAGCAGCAGGATAATAATATCTGCTGGAGGCAACTCAACTCTAAACTGAGCCTTCATTCAGACACAAATCATGACTTCAGCTTTCACACTTACCCTCCCTGTCCAATGACAGGTAGTATCTTCACATTTTGTTGTATGCTATCTCCATTTTTCTTTTTCGCATAGTACATTCCTTGCCATTCCTGAAAAAATAATTCAAGTGGAAGGAAGTTCAGATAAAACATGAAGAGAGGCTGTAGCTCCATAGCTTCTTTCACTGAAAGCTGTCTCACGATACAAAACCAGGCAGGACTGGTTAAACTGTGCTCAAACCCTCAAATTTCTCCCCTGTAAGTAACCTGCAGGTCACTGTGCTGCTGCCAGTGCAGGACAACTTCCAGAGAAGCAGCCTGGGAACACTGATGGCAACAGCTGGGACTCAGGAGCTGTGGGAATTAGCTGCATTCTCTTGCCCATCCTACCTCAATGGTCTTGCAGGTCATTTTGGGGAGAGCTGGCAGAGAGCCTGTGTAAGCAGGAGCTCAGACCAGCCCCTGCCTGGAGCAGAGTCCCCCCGGGCTGCAGGTGTGCTCCCCAGGGACCCAGGGCAGGAATGTCACTGCAAAGCTGTTACACCATCCTCATCCCCTCCCTGCTGGATACACCCCTCTCCTGCACGGCGGGGATGCCTTATCCCTGGGTAACATCGAATGTAACTGTGACTAAGAGTGCTTTGGTATCCCAGCACGTTTGCTTTCCATACTGTCAGTTTACTATCAAATGCAGCAGAGATTTATTCTGTTTCTTTTAAAGCAGAAGAGAGCCCAGTAGAATAGTTCCTGCATTCTGCCTCCCCTCTAAAAGCACTCTGGTTTTAGGATTGCCCACGTGTTCCCATCTCTAGAATAGCTGTTGGTGGTCTTTTCTAAGAGATGCATATTTTGAGCTGGGCATTTACTAAAGTCCAAGTGATTAATTAATAATTAAATCCATCTTCCATGTTCACTTAACACAAATTCCTCAGGCCAATTGCTGTATTTCATTTGAGCTCAACAAACTGTAGATCAGATCTTATGTATGTGAAAACACCCTCATGAGCCACACAATATGTATTTATTTATGTGAGACCGACAGATTTCACAGTCAAGCTGGCCAGAACACAGGTACAGAGAGAATAGTTTTACATTTATGTGGATGGAGCCAGCAAATAAAGACTCCAGCCCACAGAGAACTGCATGGTGACAGGCTGTACAGAAAAAAAATATTAAAGGCTTTTCTGAGGATCTGTCAGAGAAGAGAACTGTGAATAACAAACTGTGTAGTGAGCATAATGTCTTCCGTGAGCTGCTTGAGGAATACAAATGAAGATAAAGCAAGCACCACAAAATTCAATGCTCTCATAATTAAAAGTTTGCACATCAATAGTTTCCTGACAACCAGGATGAGGCAGAGATGAGTAATTGATCTCTAACCCAGGTAATAAACCCAGGATGTGCACAAAGGGGTGAAGTCATAAACTACATATTGGATAATTCCCTCATTGAAAGCGTATCCTTTTAAGGCAGGTTATTCACTAATGTGTTCTTCTTAGTCAACAGATCGACTTTTTAACTTGTGAATTTCTAAAACCTGTGAAACTGTGATAGGAAATGTGTGAGGGAAAAGGTCAGTGCAATTCTGAGAAGCAGGAGGTCCAAGCCAAACTCCTGCTGGTAGGTGAAGTTCTCCCAGGGATGTCACTTAAACATATTTTAAGAACACCATATGCTCTCTCCCAGAGCCTCTGTCAGCAATCCAGCAGAGAAGAGCTATTCCCAAGATGTGCTGTCACTCAAGCCCATGGTTATGCCTGCACTGGAGCCACACAAGCTCCATGACCAGCTCCTGCTGGGGGGTGCTGGGAGCAAACCAGAGCAGAGAGCACCCCCGGCAAACCCCACAGTGCCCCTCCTGACAGAGTGCACCAAACTCCAGGAGGAAGGCCAAGGCACACATCCATCCACAGTAAGGAACCCCCCAGCTCAGCCTTCCTTTCAGACTGGGGCTTCCTGCAGCACACAGCAAAGTTCAGCAAGCTGCTTGCAGAAAACAGAGCAAACCAAAATAAACACCATGAGCACAATCTCCCAGAACAGCAGGCTGAGCTAGGAAGGTGCTGCCACAGACCTTTACCACAGAGTGGGATTGCTCTCCCACCCCCTCTGGAAAGACCTGGCAAACAAATCCCAAAGGGGGAGAGGAACTGCATGGCTTGTCTGCTTCATCAGTCGGTGTTCATCTCACTGCAGAAAAAGCAAAACTAAAGCAGACTGCAGAGATCAGAGGCACCAAGAATTCAGAATTGCACATTTCATCTTAATGGATGCGATTTGAATCATGAAACACCAGAATGAAGAAAAGCACAACTCTCTTTTAACTCCTCAAGTATGGATGGATGAACATTTCAATAACATTGGCTTCTGGCAAATTACAGACAGGTGTAGTAACAAAAAATTAACTTCCAGAGATATGTTTTTTGGTAAGAGAAACCACATCCTGACCCAAGAATCCCTATGTACCTTGCAATTTCCAAGTTTTGAGTATAACACCTATGAACTTCTGTTTTATTATACTGAACTTGCTCACAGCACTATGCTTGTCAGCAGAAGAGGTGAAATGCTGCAAGAGTCCATCTTCCTAAATTCCATTTAAAGACAAGATAAATTTCATGCAGCTTAGATTTTTCCAATGATCAGAAAAACTTGCTTTCTTACTATTTCTATTACTCTGTTAGTATAGACCATATTTGCTCAAAACAAAAGGCAAACCTGTTGACAGGCAGCAGACAGATTCCTTTTTTTGATATGCTGTAACCTATACAAACCTACACTAACCTACTTTGCTGTAGCCAAAATATGGCCTATTGTAGTGAGAAGCAGTCTTCTAAATTTAGGATATAAAGAAATCCCAAGTCTGAAAACTACACACAGACCATGTCAGAATGATCCAGGTAACTCAAGACACCGCTGAAAATGCTGTAATATCTTGACACAAATTATTTCAAAACTTCAAGTATTTCAAAGGTTGTTCCTCACAATTAGCCTCTACTTGCAAATTATTCCTGCAACTATTTAATTGGCAATTCATTTTTATATTAATATATAAATGTAAGGTTGCATAGATTACATATTATAAAACGTTCCAGAGGGAAACACAGAACACCTGCAAACAGAATATATCCACCTAAAACAGCTTAAGCTGTTCCAGACAGATCTAAGTAGGCAGGATTTCATTAGACCTCACTGTTAAAGCCACACAGTCAGGAGTAAAATTACTACAAGGAAGGAGATGAAATAGATTTAGACTTCTATCATTCATAGAGTAAAATATATTTCCATTATTAATGAATTTTTTATCAGCTCACTAAAATATTAAAAATTTTATCACTTTATATCTTGAGAATTGATGGTGTGGATTTAGAACCTGACACATCTAACGTATCTGAATTATAACTTAATAAGTACTCCCTCCTAAGATCAGTTTTGTATTGCACACATTTACTGGAATAACTTCAGAAGTGTGAGTCCCCATAATCCAATGTCTGCTGCTGGGACCTCTTCCAAGAGGCCAACACTCGTGGAAATGAGCGACACAATCTCCTTGAAATGCACCTGGAATCTGCACCCAGCTTCTGCCACTGAGTGCTGTGCCAGCCCCCTGACCCCCAGAGCAGGACTCACCACAGCTCTGCATTTTTGCTTTTAGATCCAGAGTGCCCTGACTCCCTTTGGCAGCTCCCTGCCCTGTGCCAGCGCTGAGCTGCTTCCCACGGACAGCGCCCGTCACCCTGGGCCAGGGAGCATCATCCAACACAGCCCTTCCCAAATCCCTCTGGGCAACCTCCATGATCCTCTCCCTGCAAGGCACTATGTCATGTTCAATGACATCAGAAACCAGCTCACCTCAGAGCAATGAACCTTCCTAATGGAAATCCATTAGACAGCTCCCATGCCATTAGGGAATTAAACAGACTGGCAGCTGGCAGCTGACACTGCCTATCACTTTCAAGTGATATTGCAAATGTCTCCTTGATATTTTTACATTCTGAACTTGCAAATCAGCTTCTGCATTTCATGGTGAAATTCTTCAATATGGTACTTTTCTCATTCACATAGCACCAGACAACATGTGCATCCATCTCATTTTACTTCGGTACTCCCACACCATTTGCTATGAACAGCATAAATTATAAAGAAACACAGCAAGTCACTTATTTTTGTAAAACAAGTATCTCTACCAAGCAAGAAAAGAGAAAGAAGCCCTCAAAAATGAAAAAATGTTTACTTCTTGTTTTAAGTTGCAAATGCTATGTGTCTGTGAAGCTGCAAGTCACAATGTGTTTCACTGCTGGACTACAGTAACTTTTACAGGTAGCAAATAAAAGTGATAGAATGCCATTACTCACCTTTCCTATCTTTATGCAGGAATTAATAGTATCTAGGAAATCAGCTTTTTTTTCATTTATAGGCACTTCTGTTAATTCCTTCTCTATTAGTTCACCTATTTGATAGCCCATCATTGTTTCAAAAGCAGGATTGACGTACTGTGAGATAAAAAACAAACAAACAAACAAATAGCCATTCAACAGTATACTTAAAACACAAGAGAATCCCTTGTTTTGCTTGCTTAACTAGGAGATCTCTTTCCCAGCCTGAAATAAATGTCGGCATGTACTATTCCTGAGAGAGATGCTCACATTTTTTCTTTGTGAAGCAAACCAGGAATTTCCATGCTAGAATTGCTGTGCAGAGTGTGTGCATGTCAGCAAAGAGAGGGAAATTGTACAAACAGCCCAGTATCACATATCCACAGAGTTTAGACAGACAACATAAATTCCTGAAAAACTGCCTCTGTCAGTTCCCAAACCAATAAACCTCAAACCTTCCTCAGTGTTCCTAAAAATCATCAGCTGGATGTTGGAATACCATAGGAATATTATCCATATCTATTGGTAAATTCATCATCTTACTCTGTGCAAGGGCCAGCCATCCCTATTCCCCTGTCCAGGCCAAGCCCAGCCAAGCAGAGTGGAAGCAGTGGGATTTAATAAAGTGAATGCTGCATTTCACTGCAGGTTTTGGCCCTTGCCCAACAAAGCTGAAGACTGGTACCAAGAGCCCACCCCTTCCTGGCCTCTCACTGCTGAGCTACAAGCACAGTCCTGGCAAAGCAGCATCTGAAAGCCTTTACAACTTACAATGTTTTCATGTGAGAGAAAGGAAAAGGTGCCACTCTACTTCTAATGGTTCTCCTCTAAAAGCTCCTTCCCAAAGGAACCCTTCCTTCCCCTCCCCGTGCCTGCTGGAGCTCCAGGACTCCTGCAAGTGTCACTCCTCTCATACTCTGGGGCTGTCAGCAGTGGGACAAAGTTTGGTCTGCAAAAAAGTGTATTTAAAACAACTTCAGGATGTGTTCTGTCATTTTTGTAAAAGGGATGAAGAAGGCACATCCTTCAATGAAGTTGCCATTGTCAGGATCTGGCTCAAGAAGGTACAATTTGTAGGCATGTTACAATTCCCAGAGGCTTAGACTCAAGCCCTTTACAGATAATAAAATCACTTGTCACTGCTTCATGGCGAGGGATGGAACTAACTCCTTTAAAAAGATGATGGTTTTCAGAACTGCAAAACTAAGCACAATTTCTTTTCCCTATTTTAAAGAAATCTCTAAGAGAGGATTATATTCAAAAACAGTTGGTCCAAAAATTCTGATACATCAAACAGCATCAGATTTTAGGGAAAAAAAAGTACAATTTTTTTAATAGAACATCCATAAGGTTTTAAAGAGCATCAAATTAACATAAAATATTTCTGGAAAAGAATGCACATAAGCCAGTGGCTGCATTCATTCTTGATACAGAGAAGGAATGAATAATAGAGATAAGGAATCAATACATAAAATAGAAACAAGAGAGAAAAATCTTACTCATTCAGAAACAACAATCTCCATTAGAATTTGATTTATGCCAGACACTTTAAATGGAGAAAATTCTACTCTACAGCTGAACTCACTTCAATCTTTTGGAACTATTAAGTTAGATTAGATTCTTGTGCTGTAAGAAAGAGTAAGTGTAATCATAGACAAAATCAAACACAGAGGAATTTTCTGTAGTTATGACTTGAACAAACCTGTATTACATGGTCTTCACTTGTGATCTCAATGGCTTCTTGACTTTTCTCTAGCGCTGTAAATAATGAATTACATGCCCTGGAGAAAAAAGAAAAAGGCATCCAAAAATTTTACCCACTTTATTCTTATATATGATAATAAAGTATTACAACTCCATACTGAATAATGTTGGAGTCTAACAATTAATATATTTTCTTCAAGTAACTGACATTCTATAATTAAAAACTGTAGAATAAAATAAATACTCTATTAAAGATCTGGCAAAATTGAAAATTCTGTGTTGATAATGTTTTTGGTAAAATTACCTTAGCTTGAATTGTGCCTGCACCTGTCCAAATTCCAGCTGAATCAACTCATTGTAACAGGCCATTCTACTAGAATTTTCTACATATCTCTGCAAGTAAAAGGTTAGAAATATTTCATTAGTACACATTCCTGTCTGCAAGGATTTGAAGCTCAGATTTCTTTTGTTCGCTAAAGAACCAGAAAAGGAGTAGATTTGCCAAAAATGAACATGCTGGGACACGGGCAATGAGAGATTATTATTTTTTGGTACTAGCAAAACTTTTCAAGTTACTGCATTTTGAAAAGGTGACAGAGCCTCATGGCAATGAGGCTTAACCAACCTGTTTATTCTCTGTGATTGTCAGCAGGACCTTTGTATTTTTTAAAAATCTACTTTTAGCTTTCTTAAAATAACAGTGAAAAAAGTGTTATGTCTCAAGTAGTTAAAACTTGAAATTATTTTGAGTTTCCAATCGCTAATATCCCAAATTGTCTATAGAGATGAAAATAAAATTTCCTGTGAAATATACCTTTATTGACCTTGGGGTTTTTATAGCAATGATCTCAGTATCTTTCACTTCTTAAAAACCATTTCATATTTACCAGGTACGAGCCCGAATGTTAAATCTTTGTTCACACTAAACTCCCACAGACATGGATATTTTGGGCAGGACAACTGATTATCACAGGTAAGCCACCACAATCTCAGCCGCTAAACAAAATTTTCTGTGCTTTGCCATTAGCCCCATTTCCAAGGCTCTGATCCATAAATAATTCAGAACCTGTGCTGAATTACTTATGTGCCCTCTGGAATGACTCTGTTCATATAAATGCCATTATCTTCGGGCTGTAGCATTTCCTGGATCAGGACCATACCAGGAATAAGCAGATGGGTGCAAATGGAATGCGATGGAACAGCAAAAATCTGGTGAGCACGCAACCAAATATTTGGAATTATGCTGTAAATCAGGCCCAGCCTTGTTCTAGTGTCAGCTGAAGGCAGCAAGGTGCCCACTTAACTGATGCACTAATTAGCACCTTTTCTGCTCAGCTGGAACAGTTGCCAAGGAACAGATTCTCAGGTGTCTCCAAACAATAGCTAATAGCACTTGACAGTGTGTGAAGCCTGTTCACAATGGGAATTGGCATTTGACAGAAGAAATTTCCCACAGCACATTCTGTTGTTCACTGCAAGCTGCTCTCTGACTCTGCCACTAATCAATTTGTCAATGTCAACTTTTCAAGGGAAGGATTGTGTATTCAATCTGGAATGAATGTTTGAAGTGGAGAAGTCTCAGTCCCCAAGAGCGTCATGTCAATGTTCAGAATTGGGACGCAGAAGAATGAGCAGCACAAAAAAAAAAATCTGCAGGTTGGATCACTGGCACAAATGGTGACTGACAGCCAAACTTCTGGAGAGCTCCTTGCACGACAATTTTGAAATGTCAGAGTACAGCACATACCCTTGTGAAGCCGGCAGAGATCAGGGGCAATATGGATGACTCCTCACGATCAGTGTGCCTTTGAACAGGGAGGATAAATCAGAGATTTTGTAATGAACTCAGACCAAATTTCACAATCCATTCATCTACTTGCACCCCAGATGTCACACTGAGGCTAATACTGCTAGATCCTTACAGGATATAGGAATAAAACATTTTCTTTGGTATTTTTTATAAGCTTTCATCTTTGGCATGGATAAGCCAAAATGTTATTTTCCTTCATGCATGTAATGAGCTGCTTACATCAAAAAAACTCTAATGCTTCAAGGAAACCAATTATTGAGCTAGATAATTGGACTTTTTCTCTACTGGATCCTTGTTGTTTATGCTGGCATTAGTCAGAAATGTACCTGAAAGTCGGCACAGCCAAAGTTTTAAGAAATTACTTCTTATCTGAATGTACCAAATCTCAGATGGGCAACACAAGGTGCCTGAATGAAGATGGATTTTCTAGTGTTGCCTACCCAGTGCCTTCTAGTAATTCACATTTGGGACACGTTTCCAAATGAAGTATCTGAATAATCTGGCTATACTAACTGCTAAAAGACCCTTCAACATTCATCAGTGTATGGCTGGAATCAGGAAGAAAGGCCATTCTGGGAAGTGTCTGTCAATAAGCATTTTGAAGCTGGTCATGTTTAGCAGAGGGCACAATAGCTTTGATTTATGCAGGAAGTTTTGGATCTTGAAATGTTTAATTAGGGTCTTTTTTTTTTTTTGGTAGAGATGGTAGTGTATTTTTAATGCTAAATTTCAACACCTCAGAACTGCTTGTCAGAATTAATGTGTTCTGAGAAATGGCCATTCCCAAACTATACTTGGAGGAAATTATTTTCCAGTTATTTAGTTCCATTAAATACACAGAATTTCTTTATTTTTTTACTTTTACATTATTTTATAAGTAATGTTTTCAAAGGAGGGGGAAGGAAATAGCATATGCAGTACTTTACTGAGATGTCATAATCTCTTTTGCTGTTAAAACTGTGGTCAGATGATATTTTGTATTGATCAAATTGCTCTATATCACTTTTCATACTCAGCAGATCTCAGGTTTTCACTGAGATTATTCATATTTAAAGGCAGATTAAGAAAGGTTCAAAACACAGATCTGCAAGACAGTTTTGTACAGGATGTTGTAGAAGTTGTTTGAAACATGCTCTGAAAGCCTGCAGTGATGGGGAGGGAGTGCAAGGAGGAACCCAAAACAAGACTCAAGTGAGATTCTTGAGTAAAAAACCCAGAAATTAAAAAAACCATTTCTGTCCCAATCCTATGGTCAAGTACAGTAAAACCTCTGGTACAGCACATTGTTATTAGCACAGTAGGGAGTTCTAATTCTGGTTTTTTAATGTTAATGGTTTTCCAGGTTAACTTTTACAATGGTAAGATTCACAGTTTTGATCACAAGGGAAAGGAAGGGATGAGTATTTACCTTTGTACTACACAAATAATGACTGTGTTTTCTGAGGCTTTTCTTGTTCTGATAGACCTTTAAATAAAAAGCAAACCATTTAAATTATTTTTTAGTTCACATTTCAGAAAACATGACTTTATAGAACCTTCAGACAGAACATTTCTTAAAATATCTCTTTTAAATCATTTAACAGCAAAAGTCAAATCCGGAGCCTGCTGCTAAGAAAGGAGAATAAATGGTATCTGAGACTCCATGAACATAGATTAATCTACAACTCAAGTACTCTCAGTGGGGGAATAGCAGAAAATATCCTCTCTGAAACAGCAAATAATGGACTTGTTTGAAGGGTTTGGCCTCACCCATTGAAGGTGCATTTTACTTCATTCTGGGACAGATTGGTAAAAATGCAACATGGGGAACAGCACTGCTACCTACTCTTGGCCTGACCAAGATCTCATCTACTTGCCCCAGTCCAGCAAGAGCCAGCAAGTGGAGGGAATCACAAAGGCAAATCCTCTCCTCCTTTTTTCACACTTCACAGCAGTTTCTAAAATTATTTCTGGAATCTGTTTGCAATTTTGCTCTTCACAACTTACTTTCAAATGTTGCAGATATGGAAACGTGCACACCGAACATTGCCTGTTAGCATTGGGAGTTATTCAACAGGAAGTGACAATCCAAAAAAATTAGAACATTAATGAAGAGAATTAATTAATAAAGGTGCTTGGTGGCACATGCTATCTTTGCAGGTTATTTAGTGTGAAAACAAAGAACCAGGTATTTGAAAAAAAAAAACCCAAGTAACAAAAGAAAACCAGAAAAATAGCCAACAATTCACTGTGGCAACAAAATTGTACACTGTGGCTCCAAGCCAGATGGAGCTTCAGAGACCCTAGGACACAATCAAAAATGCTGCTGCTATCAGATGTAAAGCACTGAAGTAACAGTATTTGATGCTGCCAGTGCACACCTGTCGAAAACCAAACAAATCACTGCTCGACAGAGTTTATAAAAATGTCATATAAAAGCAAAAAAACCTTTGATGCTGCGTTAGCTATATTGCTAAGCATTAACCACACTGAGACGGTGCTTACCTGCACAATGCCTCTGCATCAAAGTATCTGGAATGTCTGTGGTCAATGATGATGATGTCATGGTGCTTATCTAGAAAACATTCCAGTGCAGACTGAGGTGTCCTGGCAAGGTTGCAGCGGAACCCAGCCTTGTCACACGCCCAGCGGAACCCGCTGCTCTGCTCGTCCTCCTCAGCAAACACCAAAAGTACCTGGGTGAGACAGGCAAGGGGCATCACAAACCAGTCTTGCACTTACAGGAGATCCTGTGACTTTGACCTGTTCTTAGCATGGTTTTTAAAGCCACTTTTGAGGCTTAATCCATTGTTTTTAATGGAATTGCTTTCTACAGAGCACGGATTTTTTTATAGTTATCTGCATGCAGAGGGGTTTCAAGTGGGTGCAACAGTCTGCCGGAGCCATGGCATTTCCACATGGGAAGAAGAAGTTTTGGAGCTGCCTCTCTTGTCACTGTGTACAGAGAGAGCTCAGGCAGTCAGCTGAGACAAGATGCCTGAGTTTCAGAGAGTGTACATGAACCAACAGTGAATCCACTTCTCTGAAACTGTCTCACGTGCAGCCTTTTTCTTGGGGTTCATTTTTCTTGCCAGGATCATATTCCAGAAAAGGGGAAAAAAAAATATAAAATCCCAACAACAACAAAAAAACCACCCCACAGTTTATCTCGTGTGAATCAGTATTTAATGCTGCTTCAATGGCATGACAAAAAATCTGCCTTCCTTTCCATCTCATCCTAATTCCCCAAAGTACTGGATGCTGCCCACTCTGTGAGGTTTCTGGAAATTCTGGACAGGCTGGTCAAAAGGAACTCACGCCAGACTGAACCCAGAAGCAGTACCACTGTACATGGAGTGTGTCCCTGTGTGACTCCTACACAAAGCCTGCCATGGGATTTATATGACAGAAGGAGATTATCATAGCTGAAATCCACAACTGGAGGTCAGACCTGTGAGCCACTATTGGCTCTGCCCTAACTTGCCTCGTACTTGCCAGTAACTAATCTCTCTAAGCCTTTTTAAAATCAACACAATGCCTATAGACTAAAAGTATGATAAGGCCCAATTCCTTTAAAATGTATTTCCAGTTCTAGGATTTAATACAGCAAAGAGGATGAACAAAGTCTGCTAAGGAAGACTCACTGATGTAATTGTGCTTTGTGTCAGGATAATGTTTGCAGAAGAAAACTTCCCTTCCCTGAAAGAATACAGCATGGCAGATTACAGATCTGTGTTGATTTTGGGGATGGCTCAGCACATGCAGCCTTTTGGGAGAGATGGGTAATTAAGCCAGCACTTGGTCTATTGTCCCAAGACACCAATCTTTCAGAAGCTGAATCAAACTACACTCAGATGTGTTTTGGTCAGGCAAAGTGAAACATGTGTAACTCACATCACATCCCACTGCTGTGTATCTTCTGTGTGATTTTAGGAACTCCAGTGCTGTTACACTTTGGACCAGGCTGCTGAAATGTCTACCAGTAAATCTTAACATTTCCGTGTACTGCATATTTTTGTAAGAAGGAAGGATTTTGCACACATTCAGTTCAGGTTCCTTTTATAGCAACCTGCAAAACTGTTTGCAAAAAAGATGTCATAGTTTGGGCTGTGTTTAGTGAAGTTAATCTATAACACTCCTTAAGAGGGGAAGAATGGGTTTCAACAACAGCACAGAAAGTCAGGAGAACTGAGTTGTATGACTGACTCTGGCAAGAATGTGATGTTGCCTACCTTCTCCTTCCCTCACACCTGTCAGCTATATTACCAGGATAAATGAGCAGCATTTCAGAGTGGTCTATGACTGGAAAAAGTGATAGAATCACTAAAAAAAAATACAGGTGGCAGAAATACTCAAGGACTATTCTGATTTTGGAGAAGAGCTGGATGAGGACGTCCTAAGATCTGATTTTTGATGATATTACTGTTCTGACAATGGCTCAAGAAGATGTTAAACTGCAGTTCTTAAGACAGACATTTTCCAATTATTAGGTCCACATTGCCTCTACTGAGGAGTTTTGCAGTTCCTGACAGAGGAACATGCTGGATGATTAATGGTTCAGTATGCCTTGAGTTAGGGGAGAATTTCCAGAGGAAGTCCAAAGGAGCCATATATCTCTAAACCTCATGTCCATCCCAGGCAAAGTAAGGGGACAAATGACATAAACCATTTATTAACAAAGGAATGAAAGAAGATTAATTATTGTCAGCCAGTAATGAACAATTAAAAAATATATTTTGCCAAGCTCACTACATATCTTTTGTAATGATATTGCAAGTTTGTTTGGGTTGGTATCAGTTTGATGAGATTGTGATTAAGAATTTTACTACCAGTAAAATACAAAATGAGGCACAAACGAAATTGATTACAAGGTAACTGATAGCAGAAAAAATAGATAGCTCTATTTTTATGAGCTGAGAGATGGTTGGAGAAAACAGGCAGAGGTTTTAGGATATCACATAGACAGAATGTCATTATAAAAATCTGTTATGTGCACATTATCTCTTGAGCAAAATTCTCTTTGAAGATGTCTATAAGCTGAAAAATTCCAGTCATAAATTTTAACATCTATGATATTTTAGAAATCAAGACTTCAGTTTGAACTGCTGTGTTACCTGAAGTTGATCTTGATGAAGTCTCATAGGGCCAAACTGCACATCTGTTACTGGTGCCTAGAAGAAAGAAGAAGGGAACTTATTAATGAATAATACTTAAGGAAGAAGAAAAATTATCTCTGTTATCTCCCTCCTCTGTGGGAAGGAAGGCAATGACCACAAGTGCTGTTTTTCACAACTGCCTCTCTTTTATATTATTAATCAAACTTCAACATGGATGACTCTTCAACTGGTACAAGACTACTTCTAAAGGAGTTAAACACATAAATACAGAGACACATAAATACAGAGGGACACTCTAATAGGACTACACAGGTTTGGTTCTTTGAGAATTCCCACCAGACAAGCATCAGCACTTTCAATGTACTTAAATATTTTTTACCTCTTGTCCCAGAAATAAAAGCTAAAAAGCAGGAATAACAGTGTTCCCCATTCAAGATAGGAAACAAAGTCCAACCATTGGTCCTTGGAGTCACATGGACTCTTCAAAAGTAACTGGAGTTAAGAAATCAGAAGAAAATAATCTTTGGCAATGCAGTACATGTAAGACATCTCTGAACTGAAACATTAGAAGAAAAGGGCTGTTGAGCACAAAGGTGGCATTTTTACATTGTTCTTTTTCAAAATTAAAACCCACTCGAAGATCAGATTTATTGCTTTGCAACCTATAATTTTTCCAGTAAGTAGTTTCAAAGAATCATCAGCACATCCCACAGAAAAACTACACACTCCACTCTTTCCATGACCTTAATGCTCCATTGCTCAGCCCTAAGAGTATGTCATTTGTGATTTTATTTATTTATCAACTTGGAAGTCATCACTGTAACATTAAATAAAAAACAAACATGAGTCAAGATAAAATGGCAACACAGTGCCTACAAAAGTATGCCAGGAATCAGTGTTTGCCTGTCTTGATTAAGTAGGCCTTCAAATGACATGGAGGGGTTTCAGATTTATTCATTGTGGTCAGATGAGCTTAGTTTATATACGCTCCAGTCATTTCTTTTTTTCTGATCTTGAGACCAAAAATCTCTCTTCAGTTGGAAAACTCAAGCTGCTTTACTCTCCCCCTGTGGTACATCATCCAATTATTCAAAATCTGCACTGCAAAACAGCAAAGACTTTTGCTGGTAATACACATCACAGGGGAGAATCCAGCTCTCTGCACCAGTGTTACTGGTTTTGCAGCACTAACAGTCCTGAATCGGTAAGATCAGCAGAAGTGCCTGAAGGACATGGAGAGAACATGTCACTTGAGTAAAAGATACCTGAAAGATGCCTTCTTACAGTTCTTCTCTGCCCAGAACTGCACTTCAAATCAAACCTTGGACATTTTGTACACTCCACCTGGCAGCATCAAACAGAGTGTTCCGTGTCACCAGGCAATGGCCTGAGCTGGAAGGCTCAGATCCAGAGCTGAACTCCACTGGCAGCTGGGGGGATGAAGAACCCACCTACCATGCCAGTGTACCCTTGGACTATCAGTCCCAGCCTAAAGGGAATTTTAACAAATGAGATAAACACAGTATTGCCAGTCACTGCTTTTCAGATGCTCCTTTCTCTTAAGAAGTTTGTGTATAAAGAGTAATTGAAGTATTTGAAGGACTGAGCCTGAAAAACACTTTTCTGCCAGAAATCTGTGGCTATTGCTGCAATGAAAATACCTGTCTATGCACCATTTCCCCATACAAGAAGTGACCAGATGAGATAACCTGTCTTGTTACACATTAACTTGCTGTCCTGAGTAGAATCAAAGCCTTGGTCTGCATCTCAGCTGGAAAATTTTGGTCAACTCCAGTTAATTCTTAATCCTGTTGAAATCTGCTCAAACAACTTGATTAATCATTTAAACTTTCTGTGTGCTGCAGGTAGCACTGAGAAGTAACATGCCAATTAAGGACCGTGTCAAAAATCAAGGCTTCAGAAAGGATTAGCAGAAGCTCTCAACTATTGCTGAACTAAATGAGCTTTAAAAATACCTCTAATGCTGCAAACTTGTAACAAAACCAAACACGGCCAAAGCTCACACATATAGTAACTGCACAAGAACATCTTTATTCACTCACACCTTCCTCTACTTCTTCCTTGGAATTCCTTTCCTAGTCAAAAAGCTCGAGTACATTTTCACATTGGCAGACAGGACTTAGACATGTGACAGCCTTGCAGGCAGGCACAGATTGGGAAGAGTGTCTGAGAAGGCAGAGGTAGAGCTGGTGGTGGGTTCCTGGAACTGACTGTGATGGAGCTGGCTCTGCTGCCAAGGAGCTGCTGGCGCAGAGTCCGCCAGTGCCGCGCGTGTGCCTGCGGCTCCCCAAACACACACACGGCACCCACAGCCACTGCACACCCTCCAGCCCCTCAGCTACTGCTGGTAGCACTTACTTGCCCTCAAATTTGCCCTTCTTATTTGAACACTGTATTTTTTTGTCCTGTGGAACCAGCCCTGCCTGTGGCACAAGGTGGGACAATAGCATAAGCTGTAAGTGATTGACAGCTGTCGACAGGGAAGGTCATCCCCTGACTGCTGTGAGCAGCTCAGCACTGGCCAGAAATGATCTCTGTGTTGTAGCAGCTGCATTGCAAACACTGAAATTGCTGATAGAAATAGTCCATGCTTCCAATGCCCTGAGAAAAGTGAATGTTGGGTAAATAAAAACAAGTGAAATAAGCTTTAAAAACACAGACCTACACAACTGTGACTGATCTGATTAAAGTACAACAAAGTCAGCCGTGACCCGATGTAACCTGGTAAAGTACTTCTTTCTATGAGTCATTCTTCATATTTTACCAGAACAGAACCTACAGGAATAGTCTGTTCATCACTGCTGGATTGTTTCTTTCTTTCTTCCTACTGCTAGAGAAAGTTCAGATGCTCAATGAATAAATGCAGAAAGGAATAAAGGGTGGACATAAAGCCAGCTTGATTCACATGCTCCCTCTGGTGATAAACTGCCTGGCTGGTGACAGGGACAGATCTGTGCAGCCTGTGGGTCTCCTGTTTGCTAGAAGTGGAGTATCCTGGCATTCTCCAAAATCTCTCCATTACCCGTTGAAGAGGAGAGCACGCCTAAAATTTTGGGCAGAACCAGCTCCTAAAAAATCCTTTGGCTCTTAACCTTCATGCAATACCCCTGCTATAGAGGTGCAAATGCAATCCTTCCCGTTTTTCTTACAAAATCTCTTTGCTGAAGCTTTTGTGGGAGGTTTTAAAGCAGAGCCCAGGGCAGCCCAAGGCAGCGCTCAGCACTGCGCACCCCTGGCAGGGGCTGCTGGGGAGCTGCGGGTGCCTGGAGGAGCAGGAATGCTCCCCTGACATCCACAGAGCTCCATCCCTTCCTTTCTGCCCCAGCAGGAGCCGTGCTGGTGACAGGAGGGGCTCCTGCACAGCCCTGGCCTCCTGACAGTGCCTCTCCCCACGGGGCAGCCCCTCTGCTCCTGCTGCTCTTCTTGCCCCTGCCAGGTGAGCTCAGCTGCTTTTTCCTGCAGCCTGCTGGCACAAAGAGGTGCCATGAGCTTTTGCTGAATGGATTGCAGATGGAAGCTGCTGCTGCTGGAGGGCAACATCTGCATTCAGCAGGCAGACAGTCAGAATCTCTGACTCACGGTAATGTATGACAAATAACTACAGGGATTACACACATGACTTCACTGCTGGTCCTAATGGAACACAGCCAGCAAAATTCATCATTTTCCTCAGATCAATGTTTTAAGATATCATCAAAATTTTTATCTGATTTTAAAATACATACTTATGTTTTCTACATATACTAGGTACACGATATGGATCTGCATGAGTTGACTCATCACAGTAAGAATTAACAGTTTTCATTATCAAGATATGCCGGAAGCCACAGGACTGTTAACATAAACTTAATTTTTGTAATTCTAAGAAAAAGGGAGATTCATTTTACAAAGAAAAAAGCTCCTTTCTCTTAATCTACCATTTTAGGCATAGATTTCTCACCCCAGAAAACACAGGCTCAATGAACTGATAGATTTATACCATCCCCTAAACCTCTATTGATTCAGGTTCTGTTTGCTGCAGAGATTTGAAATCTGCATGATAATATACTTTCTCAGAAACCTTAGCCAAATCTTCCTGGATGCTGAAAGCTGGGAAATAAACAATTTCCTACAAACTGGCATGACAAGGTACAGGATCTTGTCCTGCCAGGTCGTACCAGCATGGTTCCTCTTTCTCCACAGAGAGAGGCGTTGTGACTTGCTGCAGCTCATACTTCTGGGCAAGAAAGTCTTCATGCTCAGGACCAGTTTTCACAATTCACATTTTTCTTTGCTTATCATAACACTCATCCCTTTTTGAAGCACATGAACACTAATCTGATCCATGTTCATTTACCTACTTCTTTCTCCAAGAAAATGAACATATGTATGTAGATGACTTAAGACTCAGCTTCCTATTTTCCACGTGCTTTCTGCTGGACACTCAACATCACTGTTCATGTCTTCCTTGCACACTTTGACAGCACTCTTGTTACCAACTCAACATCAGTGCAAGTCACATAAAATGCTGTCCAAGCGGACCTTCATAACAGGCACAGCTGTTCAGAGCATAAAATGAATTTTATAGTCCACAGACTGAATTCTGACCTGGTTAGCAAATCCAGAGAAATACAGAGCAATTCAAATACAATTAAAATATACTGGATTTACTTCAGTGTAAATGGAGTGGGAGCCTGGCCCTTTGCAGCTCTTTCTTTTGTTGTTTGGAGGCCACAAGAGTTTGAATAAAGAATAAGAGAGAACAAAGTGTCCAAGGTTTCTGCCTTTGCTCAACAGACTCAAGGACAAAAGTAAACTTGGCCTTCAAAGACCCTGTGCTGTACAGAGTCAGTTTATTCTTTGCTGAAATACAAAGACATGAGTTCTGAAAGGCAATTAAAATTTACCAAAACTGCTCTTCCACCTGGATGAAACCAGTTATTCCAGTCCTTGATATTATTTTCCTATTTCTGCTTCATAAAAGATGTAGACAAATGTCACAGACTCTGAACTCATAATGTAGCATCCTGACTCAGTGCTTTGATAAAATCTAGCATTTAGACTAATCTAAATCGTGTTCTCACTGATGCATCTCTCTCAACAAACGAATACAGATTTATATCTGTATCACAAAGCCAGCAGATCACTCAATGTTTTGTTCTGGTATAATTTTTCTTTCATCTATTTCCTGGTTTAAATTGATTCCTAGAAAAATTACCTACAGTGCTGCCATGTAACAATACAGCAGATAGTAAGTGATGGGTAACACCCTTTGTTTTCTTGATCTTAAGTTCTAGTACCTGTTTTTGAACCTGTTTTACATAAATGAGCTCTTGAGAGCCCAGCTCTGGCCTCCAATTCACATCATTAGCAACACACAATTTTGACAGCTCGCAGTTTTTGTGAGAAGAAAAGCTTTATTGAGTCTAATGAGTTGCCAGAGCTCTCACATCAGGATTCTGGTCCTTCTCTCTGGGTATGTAACCAGCCACAGGACCTTATTCCCAATGAACTGGCAACACCCAGGTCCTGAGGAAGCCTCCCAGGACATTTCCACCCCGGTGGGACTGGGACTGCTTTACGGGAGCACCAGCACACAGCGCTGAACACAAGGACTGTCCAAGCTCCACCAGAGTTCTCCCTGGCCCAGCTGATTTTTGGCTGATGTTCAGCTTGCCACACATGCCAACCACTGCTATACATGTTTGTTTGTTTGTGTTTGCCTGCTGCATTTCCTCAGTGCCATGAGTGAAGCCAAGTTAGAACAGAACTGCAGCAATGCCGTTGTGAAATCACGAAATCACACTCGCTGCCTTCTCACCCACTTCAGACACAAGAACTCCCCCTTTCTACTGTTTGTAAGTTCTCCCCTTATGCTTCACAGGAAACTTTGGATATCAAACTGCAAGCCTAGCACATGCAGAAGTGAATCATTCTGTTTGGCTGGGAATAATTAACGATGCTGTCCCAAAGTGACTTGGGTTATCATCTGCACTGTGGTGCATGGCCTCTGGCCCAGACGAGTGGCCCACTGTGGTCACGTTGTACAGTGACAGCAGAAAAAGCCAGCCAGCAGTCCCTGGTAAAGGTCTGAACTTTTACACAGAACAGGCTGACAAACTGGGGGATGTTTTTAGGTCCTGACACGGTATTGAAGTGATAAAATAAATGTCATTATCACTGTGCCTATGGAACAGATCTCCAACCTTGAAAAGGGAAGTTGCTGGTTTCATTTTGACATTTAAAGGAACTGAGGCACTGAGGGAGAGAGAGAGCTCCAGTCCCCCTTGTCCTGAGCCCTGGCATCCCTGGGCAGGGTGTCCAGTGCCCCTCCTTGCTGGCCAACTCACAGCAGCAGGCACTGGTCACACTGGGACCACGAGGCTGATACCTTCACTTATTTCTGAAATCCAAAACTGTGTTGCTGATAACTCAAACAAGTTATATCCCATCTTGGTAATCACTGCAGTATTGTAGGTTTCCAAGCTAAGCAGATACAACTCCTGCAAAGCAACTCTGCAAATCTCACACTACATACTTACACAAGAGTCCTCACTGCCAATGAATCACACAGCAAAAAGGGATGGAATACATCAGCCAACTTGGGAAAAGAGAACCATTTACTCATTAATCCACACTGACTTTTCTGTCCAGGGAGAACAAAGTTGAATGGAAACCAGTCCTCATATCAAATCCAGCAAGTTATATTTGCTGCAGCATCCACCTGATTCAAAGACCCCTTTTAGACCTGCATTTTATGCACACTTATACTGGGCTTGAAATTTAATCTATTTGTCTCTTTAGAAGAGAAAAAAAAGTGAATCATAAACTCCACAACAACAAGTGGGAATAACCTTAACATTAGTCTGAGCTTCATGGTTGTCATTTTGCCAAACCCTGTTCTGACCAACCAGCCCAGAATTTAAAGTGCCCTAAGTCTTCATAATCTTAAGATTTGAGATGGCTCACTGGGGTCTTCATTAAGGTCCCACTTTCTGACTGAAAGTGCTGGCAAGAACTTCTCCATTCAGGCCAAATATGCACAGAGCTTTGTCAGGAGGCTGTGAGCTCTCCCCATATTGAATCCCTGGGCTGCTCACTGAGCTATAGTCAAGTATTTCTGTGTGGTGAGGGCATGCTGTGGAGCATCTGTAGTTATATCCTGCACTAAGAGAAAACCAGCAGCTTAAATGATCTGGCCTGTACTTTAGAGGAATTTTTAAACCCTATAATAATGGTTTTCTATACATAGGTTGCAGAAATTGACGCCTTTATCAATGCAAACAACAAAAAAAAAAAGGCAGTATGAACAATTTCAGCTGTTCAAACAGGAACAGAATGCGCAACATGCAGAAACTGAATTGCTTCAGATGAAGAAAAAAAGAAAGAGGTCATCTTTAAGGCACTAGCACCTAATGCCATGTTTTATTGGTTTCTGACAAAATTCAAGGGTCAGATACAACACCCCTGCACTTCAGAGCAAATGTCCTGCAAGGTCAGGCACCCCTGGTACTCTGGGCTTACACCAGGGTGAGGCTGTGAGTGCCCCTGTGAGATGGTACCTCAGGGGCAGCTGAGCAGCACATCTGGGGGGAGATTGCCCCTGGCTGCGTTTCAGCAGCTCTTCCCTCGTACTCCAGCAACCCTGAGACTCCTCTGTCTTCCCCTCTGCAACCAGGACCAGCCCTGCTGTACCTCACAAAATGCTTTAATGGCAGCCACATAAAAACAATGTGCCTGGCCACTCCCAGAAGGCTGAGAGCCTTCTTTCCTCTCCCCTCTCCCCTGGCTGACACAGGTTATTCCACAGGCTGGCAGAGCTGCAGCTGAGCTCTGGGGGCCAGCTCACGGGCACCAGCACTGCTATAAAAGTTTCACTGTGCTATCCTCTCTCATCTGCTGGCAGCAGTAACTTTTACCCAGATGCAAAGGCTGGCCAAGTCAACAGAGAAGAAATTGGTCTGTAAGTCTTGCAGGTCATCAGCCAAGACGTGTTCAAAACCAGAGCATTAAAGATATCGGGGTTCACATAACTCCAAACAAATAAATGCAGCCTTTGGCTTTGCCAACACTTTGTCAAACAGGAAAGGAACTTCTCACTCGTCTGCTGTCCCCTCAGGTGTATTACTTTTACAGGCAGGCTGTGGCTGACTTTCCATCCCCCAGCTTGAGCAGACACTTCAGTACAAATACAACATTCTTCTGGCCCTGAGGGAAATTCTTCCTGCCTGCATTTTAACAGTTGAACTGCACTCTGGGAGACTTAAATATGGCACAGTAGTTCTATTGTTTAATATTATTAAAACTGCTTGCTCTCTTGTGATTCTGCAAGATCCTGAAGTATAGCAGTGAGTGCTAATCTGTTTCCTATCTATCAGCTAGTTCTCTTTTTTTCTGGTGGACACGACTTACTAATTTTATTTTAGAGAGGATTTAAGATGCATCAGAATACAACAGAACTCCATTATCAGTTTTCATTTTTTTTCCTTATGAATATGAATTTCAGTGACAGCTTTCTTCGAACCATCTGGATTTGAACAGACTCATCTGACTAAAAGGAAGTTCCAGTCTACCAGGAAGTTTTCCAGCTACTTTATGCCAGACAAACTTTTCATGGCTTGATCTACCAACACTGCAATCGTCACAAACAGACCAAGCAAAGCAAGAGAGTACAGCCCAAAAATAGCATAATTCAGCCAGTAGATCTGCTAGGCTCCCTAGAAGATCTCCATTTTGTCCTAAACCTCCATTTGTCAAGGAATAATAAACTTGCTTTCCTATTGTCACTAGTAACACACTTTGTGTGCTGACACAGCCCAGCCTTTAGTGACCACAGGAATTCTTTCTCCCTGCTGCCATCTGTTATCTTTATCTCACATATCTCCACCCTCTGCACAAGGGGCATCCTGGATGTGCCAGTTTAGTCCTCCAAGCCTGGAGGGTGGCAGCATGAAACTGCTTCCTTCTCCTCCTTCCCTCTTCTCCCAGCCCTTTGCCACACACAACACCTTCACACAGCTCACTCAGGTGTCTGGGAACCTGCTGGACATCCCCAGAATTCTGCAGGGTTCCAGGGGTGTGCTCTGCCCACCTTCAGGGTGCACAAACTCACCTGTGCTCTGCCCAGTACCCTGCCTGGGAACTGCTCTGAGCCACAGCAAAGGTGCTGTCTCTGAGATGGGATTTTGCAGGTAGAATAAATGCAAAGTCAGTGGGACAGCAGCCAGTGGAGCAAAGGAGAAATGTTCATTACTGATAATAAACAGAACTGTATTTTTGTCTGTTGGGTACATGTTTCTCAGACTGAGTGGAACTGTCAATTGACACTTGAGAAAACCAAGAGGAGTTCTTGGCAGTCAAACCTTTTCTAAATAGGGAACTTTGTCTCCAACAAATGAAGACTCAAGACTGCAGGCATATTCAAGATGTCTTTAAAAAAAAAAACTGAGGAAATTCACAGTAGAACATTCTTTTTTTCTCTCTAAGGTTTAGCATTAACTTTGCTTGTTCACAGCTATAACCAATGCAACAGACTAAGTTAAGTTTTATGATAAGGAGGAAAACAGACAAAAATATTTAAGAGTCCTGGGCATCCCTTTCCTTTGACCGCTAGGAACTCCACGGGCAGAGGGGATGAGAGACTGGCTTCCCCTAACACAGATGCCTCTTCATTCCCGAGGACCTACAGGGTAGTTGGAAACCTGACACCGGTGTTCTGCCTGACTCGGTTCAGAAACACACGGCGCTTCTGCCAGCCCACAGGGCTCGTTAAATATCACACGCCTGGGATGGGATCACGGTTTGTTTTTTTCCTTAATTATAGAACCATTTTACAGTTATGCCAATCCCCCTAACTCTGCATGTCTTTAATGAAGTGGGATTTTCATTATGATCAGAACTGCAATTAAGTAGAATTTATTGCAACAAAGCAGTTTCTCATTCTAGTTTTCTTGTAAATATAATTTCACTCTATCTGGATTTGTGGTAGGCACACTCCATTTTCTTCCATTTAAATGAAAGAATCTGTGTAATTATACTATTATCTTTGATACAAAGCAATCTCTGCATCTTCTGCCTACGAGAATCATTTCCTTACAAAAGAACTGCTGGATATGCCAAAGGAGATGCTGCTGGTACAAAATAAATTATTATTTTGCACCAGCAGCACGGTTTTCTCCATAGAAACGCAGAAGCAATCAATACATTACCAACTCCTAGTGAAGTTTCTCAGCATTAGAGCTGGGGCAGGCAAGGCCTCAGCCCAGGAGTCTCCCACAAGGCAGCTCTTTAATCAAGAACCCATCATCAAGGAAGCCCATAAAGCACTCTGACACTGCAGTCCTCAACTGGGAAACAAATCCAGCTGGGTATCAAATATCCACTTAAGATGAAATCCTGCCCTACTGTCCAAATATACTCTCTCCAGGTACCACGTTAGCATTTCTCAAATTGAGTACACAGCCCATAATTATCCAGATAATAATCTATACATGTTGAATAGCCTCATATAAATTGTTTAACCTTGAGATTTCCAGGAAAGAGAGATAACATCTAGAGATACTTGCATCAAATACTTTTACAAGTTGCATGGCATCAGTGAAGCTTTGCACAGAGAGCTGCTGCAGTCACAAAGTTTGAAAGATTTGCAAAGATCTGTAACGTGGAGGGGTAAGAAGAGAAGATGTAAAAGCACTGAGTAGATCTTTAATGTAAACACGTGTTCACCTGCAAACTGCCTAGCATAAGGGCTGCATAAACCATGAAGGCTTGGAAGCAGTGGCTGAAAGGTGCATTTGGTCAAGCAGATGTGGACTTTCCATGTGTCATTTGAAGAGACATTACAGAGCAGTGCCTGTCTTGCCTGTAACGAGAGTGGGTGTCAGGATTTCTTTTCTCAGAAGCTTTATCAGACTCCTCAGGTTCCCAGTCCTCAGACCCTTGAGTGAGCCCTTCCACAGGTCCTGTCTGAACAGCAGCACCATGTGCTGCCTCTGAAACAAGCAGATTCTCTGCTCCTCCCTGCAAGGACTGCAAAGTTTGAGCCAAACTGAGCTGAGACTAGAGCAGCAAAAACAACTTCTCAAATATTCGGATCAGCGGGTGCCTATCACCTTCTGCACAATTTTATTGACACCTGATTTATCTGTCTCATCTAAAAAGGTCTGATGTTGCAACTGAGAGTGGCACAAACGTTTTAGAATAGGAACCAGTGCTGGAGCTGTGCACAGGCGGCTCCTGTGTCACAGGGAACAGAGCTCCACAGGGCACCTTCAGCCAGGCAGCAACACCCTCATTCCACTTGGATAACAATGATGAACTAAAGAAGGAGCACCATGAAAGAGAGAGGCTCCACTTACTCATTAAATAACTAGATAGTGCCCACCTATGCAAAACCCCCATAATTAGCTGCAAGGAAAGCTGGCCTCTATCCAAAATCAATCTCCCTCGAGATCCCAATTCTGGCATTAAGCAAGTCTGTCTAATCTGTTTTGCAACTCCCCAGAATATGTTCCTCACTCTGCTGGTTTTTCTGAGGAGAGGATGCAGCAGCCCTGGGCCTTCTATTGAGAGCGTGAAAGCTTTATGCCAAAGAACAAACAAGAGAAAAGAGACATTAAAGTCCTGTCTGGCGACACCATTAGCAAGTTCACAGTCACCATTTCCTTCTTCCTCCCCTGCACCAAGTGCTTCTTCCCAGACAGTGATCCAGACTGCTGATAGCTCTGGCTCAGAGCTTTTACCAGAAATTTTAGCAGGAAATGTTAATTTGCAAGCCTCGGTGTCCTCCCTTGGGGAGCATGGACACTGTATCCGCATGACCAAGCTGCGGGGACTTCGACTTCTCAGACCTGCCTGCCCCAGGCAGAAGAGAAACTCCTCTGTATCTCCAGCAGAGCTGAGTAAAAAACCAACTGTACTCATTTATTTTCTTTTGCCTTTTCCCCCAAGCTACGAAATACTAGGAAGAACGTCCAAAGCAAACAGAAAAATTCTATTAATGAAATATGCAATTTAGTGCAGTTTCATGGGCTGACTCTGAGCTCAGCCAGACTTCTAGGACACAGAACGTAGCTGGAAATTCACAGAACTAGAATAAAACAAAAGTATTGCTTTGCATCAAAATTATACTGCGTTTCTATAAACCAGTTTAATGGGAAAGACAGCCTGTGTGAATCAGTAAATGTAACCCATTACAAATAAATTAGATAGCAAAGATAAATAGTTTTTTAGTATAAAGTGTAATGTCTCATATGCAAGCAACAGAAATGAAAAACCAGACTCACCTTATTAACAGTTCCAATAAAACTACAGTAAAACTATAGGTTGCTTTGAGAATTAAGAAATTAAAGTAAACCTATAAACTCACTGAAGAATGACATAGCTCTGACTCTTAAAAAGTTTATTACTCAGATATTTCACCTGATTTCTTTTTCTTCCTCTATGCACTTTGAGCATAAGTCTGTAATTACTTACTACAGATGCAGGAGAGAACAGTGTCCTTGATTATGGAAGCTTTTCTCAATCCTGGGAAATTTCATTTGACTTGTTTTATGTGCTTGCAAGTTCCTTTAAGCCAGGACAAATGTTCTTACCACATTCATATTTGTGTGGTTAGCAGCTTTTTCTGCATCTCTTTTGTCCTCATCCTCTAAAGACAAAACAAATGGTGTGCTGCTCAGTGTTGAACTTCATAATTTTAGTAATAGCTTGCAGCAGGAATATATTTTGACTAACTAACTCTATGAGCCACTACCACGTACAGTCTGAGCACCTACCATGGAACACCACAGTTCTAATTATTTCCTTCACTGCTTAATTTGAACCAATATGTCGTACTCTGGATGACTTCAGAATATACTGTGAGACACATAATTTAATCCAGTTATATTCTGTAATCTAATTTTGCTAAGAACTTTCAAATATATTCCAACACAAAAAAAAAAAAAAAAAAAACCAAACCAACCCAGCCCTTATGTGAAACAGCAGGAACACATTAGAGGTGGCATCAAACCACTACTCCATTAGACATAAATTACTCACAGTATGTTCCCCACCAAAACACAGTAACAAAATTTGTAGGCCACAGTATGAGGTTGTACCCAGAAATACTTTCCAGATGAAGCAAGCAAGATTTGCAGTGGTTTTGTGACAATTTCCTGTGAGTGGAAGAGGTTATCTGGGGCATTTGCTGCTGGATTCTGTGTCCTTGCACATCTCCTTTTCTGAGCTCCACAGAAAGCTGGAGAGGGCACGTGCACAAGCCAAGGTCCATCGTGACTCTGTGTCCTTCCCTCTCTGCCCAGCTGGCCCTGAGTGCTGAGTAATTGATCACCTGGGAGTTCCTTTGTCAGACAAATCCAACAAATCCACTGCCAACCGACCGTGCGTGGTATTCCAGCCTCATGCCCTGATGTATTCTTAAATAACACAGCCCTGCCATTGCTACCCAAGTGCTCTTCAGGAAGGAAGTGAAGCATGGCTTGCTTGTACCATAAATGAATACTGCTTACAACATTTAAAACTCATTTAAAATTTTTAGAAGATAAACATGCCCATGTTAGGTAAAATATTTTTCTGACACTGTAAATACGAAGCCATGGGTGCCACAACTCACACTGCACATATTACATTTCTACTTCAGACCGAGTTTCAAGACAGAATTTTACAGTGTTTATGACAACTTAATAGCTTAACTGATTTTGCTTTGCAATTATGCTGCTCTATATTTTTAGCCCATTCTATTTTTTTCCAATCTGCACGGCACACAGGGCATCTAGAATTACCAGGTCTACCATTGGACTGCCTCACTGTTTTCTTCTAGAGTAAGAATAATCTCTTGGCTCTGCCAAAGACAAACACTTCTTCCCCCAAGTCTGACTTTGACAATTAAGCTAGAGCCTTTGCAAGCAGCACTATGCAAATCAATGCTTCCCACATAAGAAGCTTTTCAGAGTCTGCAGCAAGAAACACCTTATGATAAGTACAGACTTATTTTTTGCAGTACATGATTGCATACTTTCTGAAATGTTCCACTATTTCCACTTTTTCTGTCATGTAAGATTATTTTCATTTTCTTTTAAATCTAGTTACTACTGTTCTGTCACTGCAGTGCCAGCCAGTTGTTTTCTCAACTCAACCCTCCCAGTCTCATCTGGAACTCTCTCAGCTTCATCTTGTTAGAAAAATTTGTGTCCCTTTGACTGCAAACCACTGGCAAAGGTGAGCATTCACTTCACTGTCATCTAACATAAGACTGAACAACTGGAGCCCCAAACTGATCATATCAGCACTCAGGGAGTTAGAGGCAAACATCTGGAATTTATTTGTTAGAAATAAAACGACTGACGTCTTTTCAGCAGTTTTAGCTTGCACCTGTACTTGTAAATCTCCATGAGGACAAGTGATGAGTACCTGTAACCAGGAGCAGCGGGCAGGGGCTCAGAGTTGGAGCCCTTTGCCTTCCCTGCCAAGGCCCCAGGAAGAAGCCTGGCACTCGGATGCCCTGGTGGCACAGTTTGCTGAGCTCTCCCAGGGTAAGGAGCAGACTGTCTTAGGCTTGCTGGGCCCCCCAGCTGGCAGAGCCCATGTGCAGACAGCTCTGCAGGGGCATGGGGGGCACAGCCCCCCTGGTGCCCTCTCCCCAATAACGCAGGGTCCATCCAGCACACACAGGCAATGGGAGCTTTGTCCACCTTTGCCACGGAGGAAACATCACCCTGAAGGGTATTTTTGTTGGCTGTAGCACCATTAGAGGTTCAAACTTGGCAGAAGCTCTGATGGGCAATAGAAAAGAGCACAGGAGAAATTCAAGGGGACGGTTCTGCCAACAGAATAGTAATGGGGGAAGGGGGGCAGGGGTCAAAAGAATCAAACAGCAGCACGGTTATCTGATGGGAAGGCACAAAGACACAGGATGAACCTCAGAAAACTTGGAGAGGAGGGAGCAGGGAATACATGGAGAGGAAGAAGGGCAGAAGAGAAACAAAGAGATAGAAACCCCTGCCAATGGTTTGGATGAAGTGCCACCTTTGCCTAGGCACTGAACTCATTGTCTGCAGCTGTCTCCTCATCTGATTCTTCCCTGAGCCCCCCTCAGCACACAGTGCTTGGTCCAAATTGGAAGGTGACTGATGTGCACTATGGGCAGGTCTGTACCAGGGACCAGATCAACTTCTTTATTTCCATTTGTGTACAGTGCAAGGCTTGCACCACAAGGGTTTAACTGACTGAAGTGCAAGTCAACCACTTCTTATCCAACCTGGCAGCCTGTCTTGGAAAATGTTCATGTTTAGGCATTGGTATGATTTTATTGAGACAAGCCCATTCAAAATGCAAGCCCACACCTGGAGATGTAAGGCAGAATCTCACAGGTACCCAAGGCTGGGTGCTGCATCCAGTCCATTTCTCTGCATGCTGACCATGGGCCCCGTTCTGGATGCAGGATGCTGCAAGAACAGGAACTTGGTGTTGCAAGGGAACCCTCTTATATTCCTTTCTCATTATAATGGAAGAGGCAAACAGCAAACAGCATTTTTGTCTCTGCAGAGATCCAAGCATCAAGATGTCAGAAACGATGACAAGAACTCAGCATTTCAATGAGGTGCCAGCCCACATGCTCCACACTCAGTACTTACACACACTCAGACTATTTCCAGCTACTGCAAGCATCAGGGAGACACTGCAACAAAACTGAATTTAAGAGAGGCACCAAGCAAAATGTTCTGGCTCAACCTTAATAAAAACCTTTAAAAAATAAAGACAAACTCAATGCCCCCTGTGGTGGGATAGTTCCTATAAATCACTCCAGCATACCCTGTAGTTCTGTCATCAGATACTCCTGCATTTTTTCAGTGCTCTGTAAGTTGACTCCAAATGCTCTATGTTGTGGGATTTTTATTTTTCTGGTATTTGGGTGGGTGAGGGAAGGGAGGGGCAGGGGGAAGTGTTTTAGGTTTGTTTCTTTGGAGGGATGTTGTTTTGTTTTGTTTTAATAAAGGATCTTAGGAGAATCTTTACAAAAATTGTTTTCATGAAGTGATCAAATGCTCTTTGGAGAAAGGAAAAATTGAATTTCAAGACAGAGCAACACTAAATTGGGGGGAACCCCTTGGAGCATGACAGACCTACAGAAGAGAGAGGAGCACAAAACTCAGCTAAAGGACACAGCATGCCCTATTTCACCAAGGTTGGGTGGGCTTTCTGACAATAGCTCCCTCTTGCTATGGATGACAGGAGGGCAAAATGACAACGTGGGTGTTATCAATGAAAGCGCCCCAAACTTTGTCTGGAAGACCAAAGGTCTGCTCTGCTCATCGCTGGTGCTTGCCCAGGGGGAAGATAAAGACCCTGTGGCACTGCCAGAGCAAGCCAGAAAGGTCAGGGGATCAGCCCCTGGCAGGGCAGCACCCCTGGAACCAGCACTGCTGCTCTGGGTCTGGTGGAGTTCCTGATGAACACGGTGCTGGCAGCCCCTCTGCCTGCAGAGCTGCAGCAGCAGCATGCTGTGGGTACCTGACAGAGGCGTTTGCACACATACATCACACTGCACCACACCATCAGCTATTCCAGGAGCTGCTAACATCAACTCATGGAAAAAGATCCAAAAGCCATTAAAAACCCCCACAACCTGAGACAAGCATTTTATCACTGCTCCATGTTTGAACTGTCAGCTTTATCCCCCTGGCAAGCAGGCAGCTCGAGCTCACAAGTGAACACCTCCTTTATTTATTTAGCTCTGCTGCATTTAACCCTGCATCCTGTCTGCTGGGTGCATCCGGCTCCACCGAGCTCCACGCAGCAAAGCCTGAGCAGAAGGTGGGGGAGCTGCTTTCCACAAGCCAAAAAACAGGAAATTTGATGACATTGTTCAGTGAGCAGACGTCAGCAGAGAGTGATACAAAAGAGTAAACAACTTCCTAGCAGCAGCAGACAAATGGGCCGGAACTACTGGAATCCTGTGATGTCTGGTGTGTTTTGCATGAAAATTACTGTTTCAATGAAATAGGGGGAGATCTTTGGCTGATACAGGTTGGAGCTGCTCCTTAGAAATCTAGGAACTACACCAGTCTTGTTGGTTAATATCTAACTCCAAGTCCTTACCTTTCTGATCCCGAAAACATAGTTGTTGAGAATTCCTATTGTTGATATCCTACATATTTTGCAAACATTCTCATTATTTTAGAACACACCAAAATTTGATTTGAGTAGAAAGGGTAAATTTCAGCGAAAGTATGGAAGGCAGTACCAGTAATGCAGGTGCCACTTCATTATGATCATGCTACCATCAGTCTTGTATATACAATGGATATACAGAGATATAACCTATAAACTTGTGCAAATACTTTGATATGATGGAAGCACTTTGCTGGTGGAACCACACAGTAGGTATGACATCTCCCTTTTGGATTTCAGTGTTTGCTTTGTGGAATCTGCTCTCATATTTTGCAGCTATGGGCAAATGTCAAATGTGATCTGAAAATTTAACCTCTGAGGTAGACACACAATGAAGGTTGTTCAAAGCCAGGTCACATCAGGCAGGAAGGAAATGTAAGGAAGGACTTTTCTTGCTCCAACAGAAAGCCATTCTGCCCATCTCTGTCCAGTCTCTTAACTGCAAGAAGTAATATTTGACCAGTGACCACAAACATGGAGCTTCACCAAGGAATTCCAATCAGCTGTGTTGAGAAAGATGGTAATTGACCCCTGGAAAAACTCTCTTGCCTACACACCTACATGTAGAGAGACCCCCAAGGCATGTGATTTTGCCATTTGTGCTATTCCTTTCAAAGGAATATAGAGAAAATAAGTCCTATTCTGAACTAGCTCCTAAACTGTTGACAAACAAGTCAGACCAGGACTTAGCTGGGGCTTTATAACCTGGAAACATCTGGGGATCTTACAGAAAATACACAGGGATATTCCCAGGGGGATGAAATTCAGTAGGTACCAAACCCAGGACTCTCATCTCGTCCAGGTATCCCTCTAGCCAAAATCTAAGCAGAACTGACTCCTAGGACAAAAATTAGCAGCTAAATTTAGAGCTGTCCATTAGACTGCCCTACTCCCAGTAACAGAGAGAGAGAACAACAGGAAAGAGCCAGATGCTTCTCAGCTCTCCTTGCCAAATTCTCCTCTCTTTGGAGGCAGAAAACGTCCCACATAATCGTGGGGAGGAAGACACACCAATAACCATGTCAACAAGGCAGCCAAGTGACAAGGCAAACACACTGGGCCAAGTCTATCTGCAATAGAACCAGGGATTTAAGCAAACTTTGTTCTTCCTAAATCCTGGCAAGTAGCTACAGGCTAACAAACAGCTAGGCAAAAATAAATAAATACATGCACTCAAAGAGCAACAAATGCCAATAAAACCCAGCAGGTCTATAAACAAAACAGAACTGTTTTTCACTCATCACTCCTACCTACATCAGAATCTTCCTGGCTTCAATTAATTTGTTCTTTCAGCAGAGGATGAGTTTGCACCAGTTCTGTCATTCTTCCCTGACTCCTCAGTTTGAATGTAGGAATTCAGGGCTTAGAAAACAAACTCCCCTTAGAAGCTAATCATTCCCAATCCTTTTCCATCTTTGCTTACAACATGAAATCAGAAGTACATACATCACTAGCAAAAACTTCCAAGAATAAGCAAATCAACCTGGAGGAACCCCAAAGTGTTTATCAGAGAATGATATTCACCTGGGTGTGCCAACAATGTCAAGAAGTCAGTCCTGTCAGGAGACAGGTTTTCTGCAAACCCCACATGGCTTCAGGATGAAATAATGATTTGCTATAACTCCCTCTCCAATGTTTCATTGCCCTGAGGCTAGGGGAAAAGGCTTTGCTCTGACCTGCAGGAGCAGGGATGGGGGTGTGTGACACGACCCGAGTGCAGACACTGACTGCCCAAGGCTGTCAGCCACAGGCCCCCCTACTCAGGGCCTTCCATTGTTGGGTTCTGATTTACCCCAGCAGAGGTGACCAAAGGCAGGCACCTTTTTGTGGTTTTAAATAAAAGGAAACCATGGAGCCCCACTGTGTGCACGCACAGCGCGGGAAGGGTGGGGGGCTGTGCTGAGCATTCTGTGGACAGGGTTAGGTACTGACTCTTCTCTACAGGATCTGGCACAAAGGACATAAAGGACAGCCATTTCTACAGAAATTCCCTCCCCTTTCAACGGGCTGAGGCCCCTGACTAGCAGGTATGCCACAAAACACAAAATATTTTCCACTTATCTCCACAATGCCATACTGCTAAGATTGATTCAGCAGCCACTGTTTCCTGCTTTTCCTGTGCTCCTAAGCAGAGAACTCCTTTTAACTTTCTGTGCCTGGGATCTGCCATTATCCCCCATGTTCAATTAAATTTCTAGGTATGATTCTATTTCACGGAGGCATATTTTGGAATTTTACTTCTTCGGTGTAATGTAAAAGCACTTTTAATAAGATTAAATTAGTAATAAAAACCCAGCCTGGGTTTAGAGGGGAGTGAACCTGAAGTCAACTAACTATGGTATTTCCCCATTTTCCCCTATTTCAGGTCACCTTACATTAAATTAGCAAATTGACTAAACTGAAATATGTTCTGATATAAAAAGAGTTCTTGTCAGGAAAAACAAGAGCTCCAAGAGTTTGATGCACCTACCATGTGCCCATCCACAAAGGGGAATGTGTTTCTTACAGGATCCCTGCACAGTGGTAAGCTTTGTTTCTGTAGAGATTTTGACATATGGCTGAAGTTAGACTTAAATTAGAATATTCCTCTTTGAATTGAGAAATGATCTTTCTGTGCAAATGAATAGTGTATTCAGTGTGAATAAAGCTTCTGCTATTGCACAGTTCATCTTATCTACTGATGTAATTTCCTCTTAGCTGCTTCTGTAATATTAATAATCACCATACAGCCAAAGAGGTCATACACTAGGAATGTATACTTAAAAATTCTTCAACATCACAGAAGAGTTGGTACAAAAAAATCTGTGTTTCTGGCTACATGAACACACTGAATGACTTGCAAGAACATGATGTTATGCCATTTAAAGGTGGGGATAAAGAAACCTGTCTGCTCAGGGGAAAAAGACTCCAGACTGCAAGAGAAACACAAAAATTTAACTTAGGAAGGAAAATCATGAATGAGCAGTGAACCTAAGCTTCCTAAAAAAGGGGCACAGATAAGGTAATCATGCTGATATAGGTAACAGATCACACACAAAAACATCATTATTTGATTTATGGATTCAGGAAATTTCATATTTGATACCTGATAAGGTAATTCTTGTTCTAAAACTGATTTCCAGCAGTGGCTTCTCTTTGACTGAACACAACAGAAGCAGTGTCCTGAACACAGTTATTTGCAGGACCTCGATGCACAGACACTCCAAGGATCCCCCCTTACCTACCCAAAGAGCAGAAAAAGGAAAACATGCAGGTGCAGAAAAAATGATGTTTTTAAGGTACATTGGTACCTTTTAAGGTAAAAAACTTGAGTTTGGGTTTTTTTTTTTTTTGCCATGAGTCCTCTGGTTGATGGGACTGTGTCTACTTCTGGTGTTGTGAAGTTCAGCCCCATGTACATGAATGGGAGCAAAAGAGGATAATGAACCTCTGCCATGTCACAGTCACACAGTAAAGATGCCGGAACTAAAAACCTGGGAAATCCCATCACCTCTTTAACTCAGGGAAGAATGCAGGAGCCTGTGTTTCAGATCCATAGGAGCTTAGGAGACAGGAGAGCTCAAAGAACTGGCTCCCTGCTGGTAGTGGATTTGGGATTTGGGAGGATCTGTGCATTGAGCTTCAGCAGGATACCCACACTTACATACCAAGGGAAATTAGTGTACGTGAAAACTGAAGTTGATGTTTAAAAAGAGATGTAAGATGCTCTTTAGCATCTTTGATTCATAAAAGCCCTTCATGTCACCACATATAGTTCTGAATGAAGCATTTTTTTTCCTTGAAAACAATGGAAATTACATTCCAGTAAAAAGCAAATAATTTCTACACGGAAAATTTAAAAACTATATCAAATGAATAAAAACTGTAAATTTAAGAAGGAGATAAGGTCTAGGGCATTTGAAGTGAAGAGACATTTGAGCCAAATAATCAACTCTCAAGAAATAGCCTCAGAACACAGTAACTGGAAGCTTTCAAGATGGGCTGATGAAAAAAAAACCCTAAGAGTATGGTCTAGTAAAAATAGCAATGATTCCTTAGAATATTACAGAAGAACCAATATCTCACAAATATGTTCTTTTTATTCCTTTACTTTGGGTGAATATAGGTCCATGGCAGACACTGTGCTCTTTTATGTACTGGAGATCATTCTTTTATGTAATTTGAAGCATACTGTTCTGAAAAACTTATTACTCCCTCCTCAGATTTGAAGGTTCGTTAGCTCATAGAGGTAAAGGACTCGTTATTTTCCTTTAAGTGAAAGCATTTAAAAACATTTTAAAAGCCACAAATAAAGGTTGCAAACCCTGTTGTGGTAGCTGTACAAGCTGCAGCTGCTGAGCAATAGTCCCAACCAGTTTGAGCAGAACTTGTGGGAGGGATTGCAGAGGGGTGCAGGCACACACAGCTGGACACAGAGGGTGTATCTGACAATCCTAACCAGCTGAATCCCAGTTTATAGGAAATGGCCAGGGAAAGCACAGGCACTGACTTCCATGGAATTTATTTCGTTGAAAAGCAAGGCTCTGCATGTCCAGCAGACAAATGTATCTTATTGCAATCAAGAGAATTTTAAGTTAAGCTTGTGCTTAAGTCCTTGCTGAAACAAAGCTTGGTATTGCACACAACAAGTTTATACCAGACATTCATTTTCAATCAGACAACCCAGACATTGTAGGAATTACATCTTACTCTCAGGATTGCACTTGGACTGATGCTGTCAGTCCCCAAAGAGAGAATTCCACTGTTTATTACAAGAGCTGGGATTAACTATGCACTCTAGTAAACACACTAGAAATCCTAGCAGGATGTAACTGTATAATTACACCCCTCACAGATATCTCAGAACAAAATACAAATCTCAGTTAGTGCTTACTGACACCCCCCAGAGTATTCAAACTCATAAATGAAGTCTTTGTAGATTTATAAACAGATAGAGAAAAGTTTATTGGAAAACAACAGACTAGCCACACTTACCACACTTAGAGCTCAATGAGGTTCTGGCAAACTAGAAAATATAAAGGAAATAGTTGCATAATGCCTAATAACTGCTTAAAATGGAAAAAATGTTCCTTTTATCTTGGCTTGTTCTAAGGGGATGGCCAGAGAGTACAACACTGCTTCAATATGAAATCATGCCTATGATCAACTGCAGCTTTTAAAAGCTGTGTGCATGTACTCTACAGGACCAGGTTAGCTTTGAACCATGTTGAAAAGAGAGCAATTTCTATTTGCTGGGAAGCTGTGGCTTTAACTTAATAGCTCAAAAGCAATACATTGACTTTCCTGCAACTAAGCCAAGGAGGATGGAGTAAGTTATTCTCAGGAGAATAGGAAATAAATCTATACATACATTCATATCACTAAATCTATTTAATACTGATAAATTTATATTCCATTTCTCTGTTCTCTGATTTCTATACATTAAACAGCTACAGAGTTAGACTTATACCTTTGTCCAAGCCTGAGACAAGATTGTCCCAGTTGCACCTAGAGTCCAGAAGGAGCTTAGAAAGCAAGGGGGTCCACTCTGAACCTCGTGACTCAACAGGAAGGTCTGTGGTCTCTGTGTGAATCATTCTAACCAGATTCTAATCCAATTTTCCTTCTGATGTTTCTTCCCCGCAGTAATTAATAATGTGAACCCTGCCATCAAACTTACTGACCTGTAGCAAACCCCTGTTAAATTTTATTAAATACCATCAGATTTATTGAATGCTGTCAAATTATTATTTCACCTTAATAAAACATACTGCTGCTTCTGCCTTTTGAATGAGGTGCATTCTATTCATCCCCTACAGCCAGATTAGCCCACATTCCAGGACAGAATAAGAGCAACTCACTCTGTGTCTTCATTCCAACGCTTCTGAACATCCTTTTGGGCTTTTTGTCACAGGTACCAAAGGCCTAAGGCTGTCCTGGAGTTAATGCACCCCTTCTCAACTCAAATTCTCCACCTGGATACTGTCTCTGTGACAGATGAAATCCATCCCTCTCCTTTGCTGTTTGTCCTCGGACAACAAAGAAATCTCACAAAGGGTCAAAATGTATCATCTCTGTTGCCAGCTAACAATTCCTTATCACCATTACTCATTTATTCTGTTTATGTTTTCCCATTGCCATAGTGACAACACAGCTACAAAGGGCTTGCATGAAATAAATCAGGGGAGTCTGCCGAGGTGAAAGCTGCTCAGTTAAACAATGCTTCACCTCGAGGGGAGAAGGTGAGGCACAAAACCTGTAACACATTCACGCTCTGACAGTTTCTTATCACGCACTGGTAACCGACAAACTGTGTCTAAAGAAAACAGGGTCTAAAGAACACTTTTTGCATTAAAATCTAATAAGGAATGTAATGCAAGGAGAAAGACTTTAATGAGAGGGTTAGGAGTATTCATCATTGTTGTAATACAATAATTAAGCATTGATATTACATGCAAACATCAGAAATTTGGCCTCTAGCCTGATGACCCTGCAGGCTACGAGACCCAGCCCTCAATCTTTCCTTACACTAGTGTCCTTTTTTGTATGAACAGCCTAACCACATGAGATGTAAAACTTCCACAATCAAAACTTCACAACCGACAACACAGACGGAGAAAAATAATCTATTAATGGTGATCTGCTAAATACTTTGGGGAAAGCATGGGAAGAGGATTTTGCATAAAGGGCATGTAGTCAAGTTCTGTTCAGTTTGTTTTAGTTTTTAACCCACTCTCCCTGATTTCCCCTTTACTACAAGACTCGAAATATATTTACTGTCAGTCTTTGTACTTATAATTAAGTGCATCACAATGCTGATACACTAACAAAAATGCCCAGAAAGAGAACGTTCAAGATCCACAGACATTTTCATCTGGACCCAGGCGTTCTGCCCCGTTTGAGATGTCCTGGTGTCTCCCACATGTTTTTCCCAGCTGATCCAGTGGTGTGCTATGTGCACAGCCCAGGAGGATCAGCTGAGGTACAGCAGGACCAAGTGGCCTAAGGATCACAGTCTTAGATGTGAGAGAGATCTAAATCAAGTGAGGGGATCTAAATCAAGTGAGGAGATCTAAATCAAGTCTCCCTTTGCTGGATTTGCTCCTTGTAACAATCTTTACCGCTGCTGTTGCAGCAGGAAAGCCTCAAGTGCCTTTTCAGCTCTGAGTGCCATCAGCTCCTCTGTTTATGTTTGTTTCTGTCACCAGTACATCCAGCAGCCCTGGGATGCTGTTTTGCTGGATCACCAAAACACAAGGATGGGCAACACCTTCCAGATCAAGTACAGAGGGAACAATGGGGTGTAACACAGGGAAAAAACAGACCATAGCACAGCCTGGAGACAACCATGGTTCACTGGGTCTGGCGTGGTCGCTGCTGCCAGCAATACTGGCAAGCTTTCAGGGCAGCAAATAAACCCAAGCAGGTATCAACTCACTGTAAATAAGTTTAGGCTTGAAATAAGAAGGATTAGAAACCCTCAGAAAGAACAACCTTCTAACAGAAACAGGGAAAGGCTGAAAAGGAATTAGCTTTGAGACAGTACAGGATGCATTTATCAAAGACATTTAATGCTGTGGCTACCCATAATAGCAGAGGACTGACCTTCATGACCCAGGTCATCCTCCTACTCCAACAACTGTGTATGTCCCCAGAACACAAAAAAAGGCCAAAAGCCTTTGTTCAGAGCCCTTTTGCCTCTCTGTGCTTGTTGTGCTTAAGTGTTCTCCAGTGGCCAGTGAAATAATGAACAAGCAGCATGAAAAAAGGTTTTAAATCCAAGAAAATGCATTAAGCAGAAACAGAGTAAGTCGCTATAGCAAAACCCCAAATGTGTTCTATTTGAAATTTAACTTTAAAATCTTCCATCCCCAACTCCAAAGCACAAGAGCACAAAAGTGATTGGGGAACCAAATCCCCTGGTTTTATGGTTGTCATTACACAGGTCATAAAAATTACTGACTCTGGCTCTTTACGCCTTTAATACATTAAACATAATTACAACCATGCCCTGACTGAACAGTAATCTCACTACTCAGCATGTGATTTTAGGGTTTTTGGGAAAATCAACTGCTCAGCAGCACACAGAGCTCGCTCATCCCAGAAAACAGGAGCTGCACAGCCACGTGACTGAGTGCATCTTACAGCACAGTTTGTGCAGTCCTCTGGGCTAAAATCCTTCTTTACCATCATCACCTCAACAGGTACCTACTCCTGGGAACTACAGGAGAGCTGCTTGAATTCTTAAATTGAGTTGCTTGAATTCCAAAGAAAAAGGGAAGGAAGAAGGTTTTTCAGACAGCTGGGAGGAAAAGTGGTCAGAGACAGCACTCACAGTATAAAGAACGCTGAACTCCCTTCAAGAAGTACAGTCACAGCATGCTGTAAGTGTTCCATTCATTCCTGCTCCATACAGAATTCCCACAGGTACTGAAGGGGGAATGGGACTCAGTCAAATATTCTGACAAAACTTGAGAAATTACTTCCAGTTCCAGGTGCCTTCCATTTTGAGAACCTCAGGTGACACTCCTACGGCTGACACTTAAAAGAGCTACAAATTCACTGTTTATTTTCTTAGCTGGCCAGGCAGTGTGATTCTCAATTTGGCAGCTCCACACACAGTGAGTCTTGTTAGATCTGCTCTGGAAGAGCAAATTCAGAGACCCCAAGTTCCCTTTCCACAGCAGAGGCTGCCTTACTTTACATCTTTACATCTTTACATCTGTTCAACTCAGCTAATTCTCCTTAAAACTACAATGACCACAGACAAAATTTTTCTTAATTACCTTTAAAAAAGCAAATAGTTTAGCATCAATCCTCAGAGTGAGAAGCTCTATTTGTTTCAGTTTACAAGTTCAAAGTCAGCTCCAAATTCATTAAAAGGCACCCAAATGACATTTCAAAGCTAAAGCACAGACAACCCTTGGCGCAGTCAGCGTGCTCAGCAAGAGTGGGATAACTCAGCATCTATACAGAGAATTTCTAGGTTAAAAAACCCAAAATCCATTAATCTTTAAGTCCCTCTTTAAAATCACATCATCCACCCTTGGAGTTAATGCCACATGAAAGTCTTCTCTTGTCTCCTCTAAACATTTCATTCAAACTGCCTAACTGCAGGTTTAAAAGCTCTTCCATCAACACTTAGTTTTGAAAATTGCAGCAATTTACTCTCACCTGAGATCATATATAGTAATCTCCTTGTTGTCTCTTTGTTAGAGTGCCCCACTGTGAATGCATCAGCTGCAAGAGGTATTGCTGCTCTCCATCCCATTTCAGGCATTTGCAATTTTATCAGCTTTTGAAGAAGTTGGGCTGGGCCTTGGCAGTGAAGCAGGAAAGAAACTGAGTTTCAAGGACTTCTAGTGTGAAAACCTCAGCAGCTTTTTGTTCATATAGTCTATTCAAGGATGTGGATATTTAAGGTGTTCAAAAGATGTAGTTACAAAACCTCTCTGTTCACTTTTAGGTTCTTGAGGGGTTTTTTTTCCACATGGTTCAGTATCTGCATCACAAAGCAGTTAAGACTATTTGGCAAAAACATTCATCCTTTTTTGTAAGTACCCTGATATTATCATATTAACTTTATCACACACAACCACATCAAAGGCTTACATTTGCTCATGGCACGAAACCACCCATGTCTCATTTCACTGACAAAGGAACAAGGATGTCAGTACTACAAGCAGCAGAAATATTCTCCTTCACTTGTCAGTCAGGGCTAAAGGGGGATCCCCGTGACATTTACATCACTTAGGCCATGGCCAGCCAAGAGAGGAGACTTTCTGTTCCTCACCCTTATTTTCTGGCAGCATTCATCCCCATGGGACATGTCATCTGCCCCAGCATCTCTGGGGCCCCTCCCAGACCCACAGCTGAGCAGCACTGCACCCACCCCACCAGAACCTCAGCAACTTCTTTGCACCCTTCTTCTGGACAGATGAGTGTCCCCAACTACACAGATGGGAACTCCTTCCCTTAGCTCTTCAACCCACCTCAACATTTCCTGGTTACTCACTCTTTTGTTCTTTGAAAAATGATTGCCTACCAGCTCCTGTCCCCGGGTCATCACTTCCCATCTGGCAGAGAAGCAAAGCTGCTTTCTGGCACCAGCACAGCTAGTGCTGCAGTTGAGTGACTTCCCTGAAAATCAGTCTGCCTGCTTAGCCTCTGTCTCTCCTGCACTACTGCAACAGAGAAATATTTCTTCCTATTTCTTCCCAGCCTCAAGCAGCATGTCATCCACATGGCACGTCCCTTCAGCAGATAAAACAGGTTTTCCAGTTAAAGACTGAAAACTAAATTACAGAAGAACATAAAAATTCACACATACCCAATTAATGATCTTTGGCAAAGTATTGCTTGCACACTATGATGGGGCTTTACAAGATTATTGCTATTGTTTGGCAAAGCTTTTAACTGACTGTTACATTATTTTTAATGAGTAGTAATTAAGGGGGAGTTTGCTACTGAATTTTAATTTGAAAGACATTTTTCTTAACACATTGGTATATTTAATTGGCACACAGCAGTCCGTGTGAATGCATGCACACCTTTCCCACCAGCAACTGCAGTTATGCTGGTGCATATGGCTGTAAATTTCCAGAAAAAAAAAAAAAAAGACAAAAAAAAAGACAAGCAGAACAGGAAGGAGACAGTCACAAGACACAGGGCCCAGCTCTGAGACTAGGCAGTGAGATCCATAGCTTAGGCCTGCCAAGAACAGGAAGCAATAAGTAATGAATCACAAACAGCTGGGGGTAGGGGGGAGTTTTGGACTGGTTCCTTTCTAACCCAGTCCCAACCAAAGCAAAGTCCACATTGCCAGGCCAGGGGAACAACAGGAGGAGTCTGACACTACTTTGAGGCACGAGCTCAAACATCCATGGACCTTGGAATGACTTGCAAAATCCTTCAGTGCTGCAGACCATATTTACCATACTGAGACTGGTCTTTGAGCCCATTCTCACCTGGCCTTACCACAGCCAGTGGTGCCTCTGTGGTAAATAAACAGTGCATCTGCTGGCACTGAGGTGCCCTTCCCCTCCCTCTGCCTGTACTGCACCAGCTCAGCTTGAGCTGATCACTCTAGGAAACAACAGACACAGACCTAAACTTCCCTTGAGGAATGACTTTTTGTCTTCCCAAGGAGAGCTGAGTATGAAGCAGAAGGCTCTGATCCCATGGAGGGTCAGTCCTGCCAGAATGCAGCAGGAGCAGGCAGCCCTGCAGGGCTGTTTTCCCCACTCCTGCACACCTTGCCCTCCACAAGTCAGGGGAGGGTGCCCTGGGGCAGGACAGCTCTTGGGGAGGTGGAGATGCTTCAGAAGTGGCTCAGCAGGGTCAGGGCAGCTGAGGAAGCAAGCACTCCTGTTCACTGTTTACCATATTTTTGCTTCCCTTTCTCCTCACTGCCAGCCTTTCCTCTCCTCCCTACCTCATGTTTCAGGGTTTTTTCCTCTTTTTTTTCCCCACTGCCTTATTTCCCGTTTTCAGTCCTATTTATTTGCTCCCCTTTCGAAGCACCCCCTCGTCCTCCTTGTCTCCATGCACCAGGGATGGATGGATGAGGTCCCAGCCCGGCCAGTGCAGCCCCAGCAGGCAGGGGCAGGGAGCTGCACGTCCATCCTGGGCCAGCACAGCCTGTGCCACCCCAGTGCCAGCAGGCAGCACACCCAGCAGCATGGCAGGGCAGCAGCTGCTCTCACAGGAATCTGCTACATTTCACTATTTCAACATTCTGAATGCCTCTGCTCCCCAGCTCCATCACTGCAGCCAGGGATCATCCTCAGTCACCCGTTTTCCTTCACAGGGAATTTCTGCTACTCTGGGCAGAGCCCAGCAAAGAGGATCTACCACAAGCAGATTACGCTGGGATTTCCCTCCCTCTCCAGCAGAGCCTGCACTCCCTGCCCCAGCCTGGTGATGCTGGCAGAGCCTGTCACCCCTCCAGCAGGGCTCCCTGTGCCCTGCAGCTCCTAATCCCTGACAAAGCCTGCATCCCTGGCAGCAGTGCCGGGTTAGGGGCATGCACAGACCATTCAACACTTACAGTCTCTGTGTCAGTGTCTGCAGTGGAGTGTGATTCTGTCATCTACAGAAGACTACCATATCTGGGCCCTTGTGAAGATCAAAACTGAAATCTCCCTTCATGAATACTCCACAACACATTAGCAAGATGCAGGTTTGATTTGTGGAAAACTGTTTTTCACTTATTCCCAGACAGCACTAAACCCCTGAAATATTTAGCTCTGAAGAGTCTCCCTCTTGGAAACATGACCTTTGGATAGGGCAGAACAAAGACTTTTTCAGTTTCCTCCATGTGTACAAGGCATCTGCCCTGCTGGACATCAAAGAAAGCCACCATGATGATAGGAATCTTTACTTTGGCAGAAAATGGCATGTAGCATATAAACAACATGCAGACTAAGAGGAGAGCTGGCCTGCTGGGGTTATGTGTGCTGTCTGTGACTCCTGTACATCCCTCTGTGCTGGCTTCATTTTGATTTAGTACCTCTGCCTCATTTGTGTGGATTCATTTAGAAAATTCTAGAAAGCAATAAATAACTAAATAGCTAAGGGACCTGAGGATAATTGGACACAGAATGCCTCATTATACCACACATTTGTATTCCTGCTGGCTACTCCGTATGATTTGTTGCTAAACCATAGAGATTCAGCAACTTCTGATGGTATTTAATTTGCCTGACATTGCCTGTTTTGCTGACCTCTGGGGCTCCCTGCAAGGCCTGTTTTCCCTGACTCCCAGAGGGGTGGACAGAGCTGAGTGTCACCTTTACTGCAGGCTGGGCAAGGATGAGCCCTTTGCTCACGGCTGACGTGTGTCAACTTTAAACCTGTAATAAAGGCATTTTTAGAAGCACAGCTGTCTGGGTGCTCTTGTCTGGAGCTGTGTCACGTGGACAGAGGAGGCACATGAGGAGTGAGAGGTTACATAAAACTCATTTATGGCAGGGGATCCATGGGGCATTGGGAATCAGCTAATTAGAAAGGAAGAATCCGTGTGCACACACACATCTTGCTAATTGGTGATTATGGGAAAGAAAGGATCAAGGAAATACATGGCACCCAAACAGGATTTTAACAGGATACTAAAGAGACAGAAAGACTCTTCCCTCGAGGCCCAATAAGCATAGAAGTGGCAGATATGGTTGATAAGAGCAGCCCTGCCCTTCCATGAACAGCATGGTTGAGCTCATCTGCAGTTCAGAGGATGGACCTCAGCCCCCTCAGGCCCCAGAACAACCAACATCATGGCAAGAGCCCTCAAAAACATGCTGATTTCTGTTTCAGAGCCCACCAGAGGAGTGCCCCACTGCACAGATGTCACTCCACGTTCACATGGGATAACTCTTGGGGAGAGTTAGGGACCCACCAAGAGCTCCAGGAGAGGCACTGGCACCCTGAATTCCTGAGTGGACCATGCTGACACAGTCAAGACAAAGGGAAAATGGATCACATCTCTGCACAAATACCCCAGCCAGGGAGCCTCACTCCAATTTCTCGGAGAGTCTTCTGACTCCCATGGTGTTTATACACTGACTGTAGCTTTTTCCACAATGCTACCAAGTTCTCTCTCCCTCAGGCAGATAATGTCTTTGAAGTGGTGTACAATAAACTGTGTAAAACTGTCCTCCTTTTTCATTTTTTAATCAATGAGAACAACAGATCCTTAAAACACAGCATCAGACCTTGAGAAAACAACTGTTCCATGCTACAAAAGGAGACTTTTCAGCACACAGACCGGCTCCAATAGTCTGTTCCTGCACACAAAACCTGAAGCACAGGTAAAAAAGACAAAGCTAACATGCAAAATAATTAAGCAACAGTAAGATGTAGCACAGGTGAAAGCAGTAGAAAGTTTTAAGCTGGCACCTAAGACTAAGTAGCTGAAGTTCTCCTCCCCAAGCTGAGTGTCGAAGCGTACAGGGCTCGCACAGCAATAACAAGAATTGTCCCAGGAGAAGATGCAGAGCCCTGGCTCTGCACCATTCACAACCCACTTGTGCAGGGCTGTGCTGCTCACAGCATCAGCTGGGAGCACACTCACCCCAGGGGCCATCTGTTATCCCCTGCTCAACAACCACTATTAACTCATTGTCACTGTCTTACTAACACATGGACTTGGCTGTTCTTCCTGCAAAAGAAAGCTGTTCCATAAACATAAGGACTTATTTCCAACCCTTAGCATTCAACACTTGCTTGCTTGCCTATTCCAGAGTCTTCATTTTTAAAATTTCTTCTTGTGATACAGACTTTTAGGAAGAAATCATTTATTCAGTAGTTGGCTTCTGGTCTTGAACAGCCCTAATGAATAAAAAGATCAAATTAGTGTTCCCTAAGCTACTTGTTGAAGTGGAGGCAGAAAATTAAAAACACAGCCATTCTATGACAATGACTGGATAAAACTGCCTTCAGTGGCAGAGGTTTGCTCCTCACCTTCCTCTCCATAACATTATTTACTCATGGTATGTTTTTTTACAGACTGGGACCCTTGCTCATGCGAGCCCTTGTGCACAAGTAACACACTTTATCTCAGTGGGATTCATCCAGAGAGATAAGTCTGCAGAAATCAGGGCTACAGCTGCATTTCTGAATGCTGCTGCAGAATAAAGACTGCAAAACCAGACACAGTGTCAACAGAACCTCCAGGCAGAGCAGCTCCTTGGCTGCTGACTGAGCTGTGTGTCTCTGAAGGACTGCAAATGATGCAATCATGGCATTGCCATTACTGTACAGCAGCACTCATAACTGGAATGGCACTGGCAAAACTAGATTTAAGGTAAGTCACGGTCCCCAGCACTCCTTTAAAAAACAAAACAAAGATCAACAAACAATTTGAGACAAAATAATAATCTGAGCTGACTTTGCAGTATTTGACATGCTTTCAAAACCATTTTGTGTTTTTAGAAAATGCTGTGGATTCTGTGCTCTGTGGTGTTTGCAGCGGACACAGCTCTTCCTGTGGTATTAGACCTGGCACTGCCACAAGAACTTTGCCCCTGATTGTCTCAATGAAAACACCACAAAAAGGAACACTTTCCACCACTGACTGAAAAATCTTAAATATACATCTGTACAGGGATACATTTATATAATCAGGCCTGAAGAAAAAGAAGAGAAAAACCTGGGAAATCGATGAAAAATGCAATGAGCGATTTCACTAAAATCAAATAAAAAGACAACGAGGATGTGGGGAAGGCTTTTTGTTTGTTTGTTTGTTTTTGAGAGATTCCAGTCAGGCTCAAAAGCTTTGCTCATTTTTAGCTGGTGGATTTGAGCCAGAGCCTTTCTTTGGCTCTGACTCAACTCTACTCTATAGCTTTGATTCACTGAAATCTTGGCTGCAGCTGGGGGAAGGGAGACAAGCTGGTGCTGCTCCTGCCAGGGCAAGCAGGAATTGGAGGCAACAACCCACCCAGCACTGTCCCTCTCCCTCCAGCATGGCATGGGGTCCCCTGCTGCTGGAACCCACTCAGCTGTCCCTTCCAGAGCTGCTGGATCGTGCAGCCTCCCCAGGCCTTTTTTGATGTGAGAGAGTGGAGTCAAAGGGAACCAGCCCCATTATATACAGATTACACCGGGTCCAGAGAGGTTCCAGTAATGTCACAGCCCCTGGGAGTGGGGAGGATGCCCTGCAGCCACCAGGCAGGGACCTTCCCCAGGCTGGCAGGGACCTTCCCCAGGCTGGCAGGGAGCAGGGCACTCACACATGTGCCCAGGGAAGAGCCTGCCTTTTCCTGTCAAGTGCAAAACAGCGTCTGGCCGCACCAGGTCCGCAGCACAGCCTGCCAAAATGCCCAGCCCTCCCCAGCAGGGACCAGCTCCATGGGTGACAGTGTTGTTTCTTCACCCCATGGGTTGAGGGCCAGCAGGGTGGGGTGGGTGAGCAGCAGAGCTGACCTGAGAGCTGCTCTGAGCACTGCCTGCCACACACCAACACGCCTGGAGAGGACAGTGACCGTGCAGCACAGCCAGATATAAACTGACAACGCAGTCTACAGCTTTCATTCAGCTCTTTAGTCACCCAAGCCACACATTTCCCTCTGTGAGCTCAAAAAAATACATTCTAGAGGAAGAAAACTGTGAAGGGAAGCAGGTCAGGCTTAGAGAGACACGTACACTGCGGGGCACGTGGCAGGGAGGCAAGGAGAGACACACAGCTAATTGCAAATTGCTGCCATTGCCATATTAGTCATGCAACATAAATGCTGTCAAGTAACAAGCTTTATGGGAACAGACTCTGATTTCTCTAACAATGCCAGAAAGTGGCATTGTGGCTAAAGGCTGTAAATTAAGCATTGTCAGGGATGGCAGCAGTTTGCCAGGATCTGTTGACTAGCAGGGGAAATGGGCTGTGTTTAAGACAGGCTCTTTCTACAAGCATGCTGACTGCTGCTTGGGATGCCACGGAGGGGAAGAGGCAGAAGGCAGAGAGAGACAGCTTAGTGACCAAAGCACACACTCAGTCTCAGACTGATTCTGTATGCAGAACCCCTGGAGAACTCCTTCTCCAGGAAAAGTAACCAAAATCTAAAGCTGCTTGGCCAAATACTTCCCTTCTTTTGGTGAAAACAAAATCCACAGTATTCACCCACATTTTTCTCTTCATTAAGCAGAACTCTTCCCTTATGCCCCAGTGCTGCATCAAGAGGGTAAAGGTACAGCTGGGAGCCTTAGGCATGTTGTGCTTCCTTCAAAAGAAATAATTTAGAGATTTTTTCAGATTTGTTTGACTGCATAAACAGTTGAGTTTGCTGCATTTTGCTGTACTCTGCAGTAATTACATCATGATTCCAAAATGCCAATTTACAGATTCTCACTCAGGAAGTCTTGAAGAAGATGGGAGTCAGATATTTTGCTTTCTGGCATTTATCCTCATCCAAAATGAGTCTATTCTTAACACAGAGCCATGTGGCAATGGCAAAGAAATACAGACCCTTTCACCCCAAGTGGGCAATTTCATCAGAATTAGTATCTCTGAACCTACAGCAAACTCATTTTTGTGCTGCTGTGGGAATCCTGGCTGTGGGACCTTTCCCAGACTCCCCAGCTAGGCTCCTCTCTCCAGTTTTAAGACAGCAGTACCCAGCCATCCCACTCTGGTGATGAAAAAGTTCTGGAAGTGTCTGTATAAAACACCAGCCAGTAAAAACAGAAACAAGCAGAAAATGCAACATTGAGCTTTGAGTTGCAAAACAGTGAGAGAGACCGTCACTCCAGTGGGGTAGCTAAGCAACAATTGCTTTGTTTTGTAATCTATATGAGAAATAAAAATATCACCAGCCCAGAAAAAATATCCTCTGTTCTGAAGAAGAGCTGGGGCAATGTCAGACAGTCCAGGTGCCTGCAGTGCATGAACCAGTGTTATCTGTTTTAAACCTGCCATCCCAGAGTGCTATTGGCAACCTTGCATCTGACTCCTTAATGTGTCAGATAATGATGGGATGGCTTTACTGAAGGTGTGTGATGAATTTTTTTAAGACATTGTATTTAAGTTAGGGGTGCTGTTCTTGAAAAACCTGACAGTAAGTCTGATAGCTTAGACTGCATTTACCAAGAGGAAAAAAGCCTCCCTTAGAAGGGACATGCTTTGAATGGGTTAATTAACCTAATGAGCGCTACATTAAAACCCTATTAAACCAGAATGTTCCAAACATCCATCAAACACTACCCTTTCCAAAGTCAAATGTACTCTGAAGTTCATTAAAAGCCAAAATAAGTGAGTTTCCAGCTAAATTCTGCTGGATGAACTCTGAAACTCTGGCCAAGATAGGGTGAGACACCTTATACAACAAAGAAATGGAAAGTGCTGTGAAATTGTTTCAGACAGTAATGAAAACTTTTACCATTTCAAAGGACAAACTCTTCAAACCAGTTAGCAGGGCCAAGATAAGGCACAAGCACCAGAGCAACACTCCTGGCTCCTCAAGCCTCAGGCATGGCCACCTGACCAGCCAGGAGCCACAGCACATCTGCTGCCATGCAGCAGAATTCTCTTACAGAGGAGAAGAACACTGAGAAAAAGGAAACAACAGATGTGCTCAGCCTAGAAAACTGAAATTCCTAGATCTGAGGTGAATTACACCGTTGATATCAAGGTAGCTTCCCAATTAAATCTTTACAAGGCTGAGATTTTCTTAGTGAATAAATACAGGGATAATCTTTATGGGTGTTTGAGCACACAGAGAGGTGACTCATAACTTCTTAAAGCATCCAGGAGAATTCATAGGATGAGTATTGCTGAAAAATCTTAGCTGGTGCTCACGTGCACTTCAGGAACCTGTCAAAGCTTGTTCTTTAATCCCTCAACAAATAATCAGAGAATGGTTTGGGTTTGACGGGACCTTAAAGGCCATGTAGGTCCAATGTTTGCTTTCAGGCATTTACTAAAATCTTTCTTACCACTGGGCAATATTTTGAATATTGTGATGGATATAATATCTGAAAACTGAGTGAGCTTCTCTTTCTCTACCTTTCCCGTGGTGTAACAGTGTCAGTACTACTGGAAGAAAAGAATTCACCCCAACATTTATAGGCAGTATTCTCCCTTGGTCACAGGAGCAGAAAAATACAATCACATATTATTTTAACATTGAGAAACACATTTTGTCCAAATGGCAGCGTTGCCCAATCCCTGCTAAGTCCTGTGGTGTCCCTGACACACTTCTTGACACACCAGGACAGGCAGAGTGGAAAACTCTCCAGAGAAGAATGTGCTGTAGGGTCAGGAGGGAAATCTCTCTGAGGAGGAAGATTCTGAACACAATCAGCTTCTGCACAGCCCTCTGCACACTCAGCCCCTGGCAGCAATGTGCAGGCTGCAGTTTGGGTGAAGTGGGATAGAAACTCCTCCTAGCTCCAGGGCCAGGTCTGCTCCTCACTGAAGTCAGTGATCACTCTGATTGGCACTGGATCCTAAGCAATTCATATCCCAAGTATTTCTAAGTACTTCAGCCTGTCTTTAAGGAGGCAGAGTCTATGTTTGAGCAGCTTAAGAGGTCTTGCCACAATTGTTATTTTCCAATGAAGACAAACTTCTGCCTCCATGGCGAAGCACACCACCAAGCCACTGTTGTTGCTGATGTTGGTTAAACTGAACAGAGTGCAAGAAGACAATGAAATAAAATTACAATTATTACAATTTCCATGTGATGGGCCCAAACAAGAAGCCATTGGGGCTATGCCCTTCTCATTCCAACAGATGGAGACAGAGACCTTTGGGTTTAAGCACCATGCCTAAATCTCAATATCTACGTATTTAGATAGCACCCTAATTTATCCATCCACTCTTTCAAAAAGCTTTGGATTCTCACTAACTTTCCATCAAAAGAACAACAATAATAAGGGGGGGGAAAAATCAGTTTACAGAAATATGTATAGAAATACAATGGAGGCATAAACAAACAAACAAAAATATATATACATTTTTTTTTTCTTTCCTATACTACATTACACTCAACCATAGGCCAAAAAGCAGTGTTAGGATAAGAAGTAATAGGTTTTCTTAAACTGTATTTAACTAACTTAACTAAAAATATTTGTGAGTTCTGGGAAACAGTCTCATAGTTGGAGGAAAAAACACAAGTCAAACATTTTCCCTGTTTATTGTACTTTAAAGGTTTGGATACTCTTTGTGCTTCATAGCTGCTGTTTCAGCAACTGAAGCCAGTGAGGGCTCTGAGGTGCTCAGCGCTTCAGGAGAGCATGTCACACCCCCACAGTATTCTGGGTTCCCAAAAATAACCTTGGGAAATGGTGTCTTTGCATCTCAGCCAGCCATGGAAATGTTGCAGTAGGCCCTGTTGTGACAGTGCCTTCTCATGGATGCCAAGGAGCCTCTCCTTCTCCTTCTCTCCTTGTCTGGGCTGTGTAAGGTTACTGAACTCAAAATACCTTCCAAAATATTTATCTGATGTATTTTTTTTTTCTTTTTCATATAGCTCCCTCTGCTCTTTCTGGGAATAGTAGTGCATGTGCTGCCATTTGAACATGACATCTCCCTCCTTCCTAAAGTCATCCGTGTAAGCATTTTCTGAGATGTTGCAACTGGCTGTTATTGCAACACGCACTTCCCCCCTCCCAGTATTCTCTATTGCTTCCAGGTTGTGACACTCACCAGCAGTTTGTCTCTTTCCTCCCTCCAGGCTTGAGTGTTTCACCTTCAGGAAACCTCCCAGCTCCTCTGCCAACAGGAGAAGGAGCACGGGCTGGTTTCTGCGCTTGGTTTTAATGAAACAATTGACCACACTGCCAAGTTTCCAGGCTGACCATTTGCAAATCAATCTAGCACTACACTGCCATGTACTTCTGACCTATGCAACATAGCATGAGGCAAACAACAGAGACAGTTCTCCTTTGATACATGTATTACTCTACTTTCTGAACCTTTGCTGGATTTCATCTAAAAATGGCAGTGTTGATTAAAATACAGGAAAACTTGTTTTGATTATTTAAGGCAGGAGGACTCTGCATAAAAATCTTGCCTTGAAGCTAAGAGCAAAACTTACAGTTGTTTACCATATCAGTTTTACAAACAATTTTCAAAATTAGACAATAAATTCACCCTCTATGTATGTCCTGTGTTTCTTCTCTTCAGCAGCTCCAAGCTGTGCACTTTCCTTACTGCTAAAACTCTTTGTTACTGGTTCACCATCCTGACTGTTCAGCTTTTATTTTTCCAGCTCCCCAACCTCTAGAGTTTTCACTCCATGCTAAACTGAGCAGCTAAAATCTCTGAATTTCTCCAGTAGTTTCCTGTTACTGCTGCAAACTAAAGAAGCCTCTTCCTCAGTCCTGTCAGTACTGTAAGTTTTTCACACCATCTACATCTTTGCTCCCCTCCAGCTCCTCCCATACCATTGTCCCCACTATTATTTTCTCAGCTTTCTACCTTTCCCTCCAGAGTAGCTTTTCACTTCTCTTTAGCCAGTTTATGTAAGACCTTTTTTCCTCTTTACTCATTAACCACCAATACTCAGATTGTCCCCTAAAGCACTTCTTCATGGCTTGATTTTGTCTCTCCCTACATTAATTTCTAACCTCTTCAACACAAGAACCCCATCCTGAGCATAATTTCTTCACAGGGAAGAAAAGGTTGGAACAAATAACCACAATGTTGTAGGAGTTTCTTGAAGATAAATGCATTGAATCCAACTGGGAGCTCAAGTTTTACATTAGAACACAGAAGCAGCTCAAGATTAAAAACAGAAGCTACTCCATAAAGGCAATCATTAATGTAGTCACACAGTTACAGGAAGAAATTGTGTGTGTGGGAGATTTTACTTGACTGTAAGCAAATCAGAGATGCACATCTCATATATTAGTCATCATCACTGTACTTTTATTTTTTTGCTCAGGTGGAAATGGCACAGCTCTAGATGGACTTACAGGACAGCTCCCCTTCCTAAAGTGTTGCCACCCTTGAAAAGGTGATCACATCACAGAGGAAAGAATATATTTTAATAGCTTCAATGTAAAAGTAGTCCCTTATTTTTGATTTCTAACACTAAAGTATTTTTTTTCACTTGGCTTTGTTAACTAATTTTATGCTCTTTTTTATGCAGTGACCACAGAAAGCCAAAACAATGGAAAATTACTTGAGCAAGATTAATCAGTCAGAAAGAATGATACTTATTCTGGAAGCTCACTCTATTGTCTTTCTTCAGCAACCTATGACCATGATTTCATTTGTAAGCCTTCCTTTTTTCTGAAGGCACAGTTGAAAACTGAAGCTGAAGAAGTTAATAAAAGGCAAGCTCTGTGTTTCACTAGGGACACTTCCAGCTGGCCTAAATGTGCAGGCAATGCAGTGATGACAGTTCACCAAGGAAGGTGAACTTTTTTTGCCTTCAAAGACGTATATGGCCTTTTTGGTTAGCATTTTATTTCATTCCAGAAGTAGTATTGATTTTGGCAAAGCATCCAAAATATTGTTGTCCCCTTTTAAAACTCACGCAAACTGCTGAAAAACCGGTCCAACAGGAAAACAGCCAAAGCTGAGACTAAAACCATTGGACCAACTTCCTGATAAACAGAACCAACAAAGATGATGCACAGCAACCTAAAATGTGCAAGGTAATAAGCATGACACAGCTGTCTGAAGAGCTTGCTGCAATCCATGAATGGGGTGGAATGCAACATCTTCAAACACACCTCTGAAAGAATTAATCACAACTGGTTCCAGGCAATTGTTCACATAGAGACTGCAGCAGTATTAAGCTTTTTCAAACCCTTTGAAGGCAACTCAGGCAGTGTTTGAGTAGGGCTATGAAATATGGGATCAGTAAGGACTGCCAAGTGTCACACACACTCTGAGAGCACACTCAGAGACAACTTTCTAAAAAGACAACAGTGATCAAAATCAGCACTTCACCTTTTACTGAAGTAAGAGATAAATAGATATCAAATCAGCACTTCACCTTTTCCTCAAGTAAAAGATAAATAGATATCAAATTGTATACATTGGGAACACAGATGTCCAAACTTGCCTTTTTTTCTAGTCATAAAACACCACGCTGTTTGTGCGCAGGAGAGAATAGATAGAAACAGCTTCCCACATATCCAGGGGTCAAATGCTGAAAAATGAAGGAGGAACCTCCACCCCTCCACTGCTCACTCGACAGACTGTCAGCCCCTGGCTTCAGGACAAACTTCACAGAGACCAAATCCAGAGACAGCCTGCCAGCCGAGCTGAAACACACCCTGCCGCTGCCAGCATCACACCACGGGCTAAAGCACCAGCAGGAGGAGAGGGCAGCCAGGCCCTGGGCACAGCCTGGCTGTCCTGGCCCTGCTGCCCTTCCCAAAGTGCTGACTGTCACAAAAAGGTGTCCCAGAGACACCAGGGGTGCAGAACAGACCTCAGGTCCGTATGCGACACACGGCCCATGGCCACAGCTGAGCAAGCACGGAGTGGAGCAGGTTTGATTTTCGTGGTAAGAAAAGTGAAAGAGTGTGAAGTGAAAAGAGTTGACAGGCAGCTGAGGAAGGCAGGGTTCAAGTTCCTGGTCCACCACAGAGATTCTGTCTGACCCCCGTGGAGTTGTTTATTCCCTGAGCAATAGCTCCGTGGGTGGTGCAGAGGAGATGCACATTAAAAACCAGGAGGTGTCTGGATACAGGAGTACCCCAGAGCTCTAGGACTGGCATATTTATACATACAGAGAACATTCAGAGACAATAACTCAGAAAGCACAAATGCACTGACAGCAAATGTTAAAGTAAGCATAAACAGAGGAAACCAGGAGGGGACACAAGAACAGTGATGATTTCCCTCATGGTCCTAGAACTCAAGGTCTTTTCTTACAAATCTAGCTTTGGATTTTTTTTTGTGAGACATTACAGCTGCCCATGAAAAGGATGAGCAGAAACACACCTGTGTGCTGTGTCCTGTCTGACCTGGGATGACTGGAAGTGGCTGCAGAGTAAAACAGGGTCACCCTGCAGCTGCAGCCAGCTTTGTGCAGACGTTGTAAAGCAGAGAGCAGCAGTTTAACTCTCCTCCTGGTGGAAACACAGGCTGGCTCTATAGCCTCTGCCCAGCAGCCAGCAAGAAATCCTCATTAATCAGAGAGAATACAACTCTCACCCAAGAGCTCACTAACATGTCTTGGGACATGTCAGCTGAAAAAGCAAGATGAATATATTTTACAAATACACACCACGGGTTTTCATTTTTGACAGCTTTTCTCTTAAGTGAAAAATATGTAACAATTACTTTTAAAATGTGAGAGAGATTTTGAGTTCAAATATTGTAGCTTGCCATTCCAAAAGCAAACCATAAACTTGTTTCAAAATCAAATTCCAATTGAGAAAGGGAACATTTGCTTTTCAAATGCACTGCTTTTCTCGTTGATAGGGTAGTTCTAAAAGAAAAATCACAAGAGAGACAAATAGTGCACAATTACTTTTTTGTACCCTACAAAACAGTTATAGGTTTTTCTGTGAAAATGTGTATCATGGTGTTAAAGGAGGGGATCTTTTCCCAGTATCTTCATCTTTGTTTTCAAGCCAAAGGAACATGATGTTAAATTCTGTGCAAATATAGCACAAACCACAGTCCTTTGTGCATGTTCTTGAACTGTTTCAAGGAGCCCTAGAGATATCACACATTATCCCATGATTCAAACCTTTAACCTTGAGGGAAAATACACAAAGCAGCTTCAGATTTTTTGCAACTCAATACAGCATTGAAAGTACTGCAACAGCTATTTGATAAACACAATGGAAGGACTTTTAGAGTGAATACATCTCATTTGCCATGTTTATAGTAAATGTCTCAGTAAAGACTGTTTTAAAAATGCAAAACATCATCAACTACTCCAATATTTTTACTGTACTGATTTATCTGCTTTAAGAGCAATCCAAGTGTGTCTCCAGTTTGAGGAATGCAGTATCACTCGTTTACTAAAAAGGTGATTGATAATTTTTAAAACTATATAAACTTGGGTTTAATCATCTTCACCTGATACAAGGAATGTTTTAAACAAAATACATCTGTCCCAAGTACCTAAAATGATTCTAAGGGCTGACAGAGTGGAAAATCTACAGCATGAAGAGGGGGGCCCACAAATGCACCCCCTCTGGGCTCATGCAGCTTGAACTGCATGGTTTGGATTTAAACTAATAGCAAACCCTCCATAACTCACAACCACTTACTAATGTTTGTTTGTATTTAGCAAAATATCTGATATAGCAACAAAGTTTTCAGGGTAAAACTATACTGAAATACCCGCAAGTAGAATATTAAAATATTTCTGGTCATGGTGCCTCATTTTCTTATAAATGTGAGTCTTTAAAATTGAAAAAGGTCCCCTAATATTATACTGCTTTTAAATTCACTTCTACTGTTTAGGAAATATGTCTGATTCTTCAGGAACTTAAATACATTAATTTTCATTTCATCATCATTCACACAGCCCAGAAATGGCAAAATAACAAATTCCCTTTTTCTGCCTTATTCTGCAAATTACCTTCCAAAGAAATGCAGAAGTTATGGTAAAGTCACAACCCTCACACATTTGAAAAAGAAATAAAAAAGAAAACAGTAGCAGTGTGAAATAATCATTGCCATCGTATTTCTCCAGAACTGTGAATTCTATTGGGTTACTGACATGGAACCCTTTGTGAAATATTTTTAGATGTCAGTTATATAAATGTTGAAAATCAACCTAAAGTTCTAGGCGGTTTTTTATTTTTTTCTTTTTTTGGCTTGAGATATGGGAACCAAGATATTGCAGCACGACAATAACTTTTAACAAACTCTTCCTTCTGCATAATTTTTTCACTATGCCAAATAAACATCTGCGATCCACATGAAGTGAAGCTGGTGGTCTCAAAAAAAAAAAAGGTTTGTATGAGTCTGAAGTCTGTCCTTGCCAGCATAAAACCAGTGCCTTCTGAGGCCCCAGTGCACAGAGCACACACTCCATCCACACTCACCCACGGCCAGCCTGGGACAGGAGCAAGAGCGTTTGTTTTGTTGTGAACCTGCAGCAGGTAAGGGACTCCCTGCCCGAGACACGGAGCCCCCACTGCCCAGGAAGGATGGCTGTGGCTCCTACAGAATTGTTTCTCCTGAAACTACCAGAGCCCCACGCCAGAGACATTCCAGCAGAAGAAGGAACTGCCAGCCCGTGTGTCAGAGCTGTGTCTGGGGCACACCTGTGCCTCTGCACAGCTCTGCCAGCAACTCCCAACAGGAGCAGGGAAGGAGGCTGCAGAAATACATTGCAGAACCACTACTGTATTTATTTCCTCCTAGAATCATTAATAATTTACCATCTTTTTTTAAAAAGCAGCACTGGAGCTGCATCACTGCATTCTGAGCCAGTTCTAGGTATTCATACAGTTGTTTGTTTTCCTTTATCTCTTAGTTCAGTTCTGAGTTTCAGCCCCACTGGCCTTTTGTAAATCCCTGAAGATAGCTAGATGGAATGAAACCCAAGGTTTTATTAAGCTACAAAAGAAAATAAATTATGCTTAAGCTCATGTGAATATTTAGAATTTTTTCCAAACACGAGGATAAATGTGCAGGACTTGTGATGAGATACAGGAAAAAACAATTCCATTAAAGGGCCACTTATGCCCAGAGAGAACATTCAGAAAGTTGACGGGAAAAAAAATAAAGCAGATGACAATGTCAGGGCCTGAAATACCCACTTGCCTGTCCAGCAGGACAGAGCTTTCGTGGGAAGTGCTCACACCTTTTGCACAAATTGAAATATTTCTGTCTCTCTCGGTGTCCTTCTGGGTTTTCAGCTGGCACAGCCCCCAGGGAGATGTGGGGAGATGCAGCCCTGGCTCCTCACCCTGCTGCCCCAGATGTGGGGAGGGCTCTGTGGGGTCAGAGCTCGGTGGGCACTCGGGCAGGGCACCCCACAACCATCCTCACCACGGTCCTGCTGCTCCTGGAAGGGGTCCCTGCAGCAGGACAGGCTCCAGCCATCCTCACCACGCTCCTGCTGCTCCTGGAAGGGGTCTCTGCGGCAGGACAGGCTCCAGCCATCCTCACCACGGTCCTGCTGCTCCTGGAAGGGGTCCCTGCAGCAGGACAGGCTCCAGCCATCCTCACCACGCTCCTGCTGCTCCTGGAAGGGGTCCCTGCAGCAGGACAGGCTCCAGCCATCCTCACCACGGTCCTGCTGCTCCTGGAAGGGGTCCCTGCGGCAGGACAGGCTCCAGCCTGGAGCTGAGGGTGCAGGGGAGGGCGAGGGGCAGGAGCTGTCAGTGGGAGGAAGCAGCAAGGCAGGGTGCAGGCGCCAAACACTGCTGCTTTCTGCCCCAGTGCAGCCCAGGAAAATGGAAGAAAATGAGGGTGGGGATGGAAAAGACCTTAAAATGTTTTACAGTCCAGGAGTGTTTTCTTAAAAGGTGCTGCTAGAAGAATGCAGTCAGCACCTGTACAAGCTTCTGACATGATTTAACTACCACAGGCACTGAAGGTTCCTCTTGCACCTCACCAGGCTCCCTTTTCACTCACCCTGGGAGGCACCAATGCACCTCTTGTCACTAAAAGCCAGGAGATCTGGTGTGTGGCTTTACAGCCCTGGTGTTTCTTCTCCACTGCTTTTCCAGGAATCCAGACCTTCATGAAGAAAATGAAAATTGGGCTCTACTGGGGACAGAACCAGACCCCTCCAGCCTGGCATGATGAGAGTGGCCAGAGGAAATGTGGGCACCTCTCTGCCCCCTCCCCACTGACTGTGGGCACGAGAGGGTGTTTGCAAGGCTGGGAACACAGCATAAAGCTCCTCCAGTGCAGACAGTGATTAAAAGTCTCAGCTGTGGAGGAGAGATTCTTCCAAACAAATCCTTTCCTGTTGTGAGATATTTATTTTTTTTCTTAGCAGACATCAGAACTCTCTCATTTGCAAATGCATGTACAAGTCTCCAGAGGGAAGTTTGAACTTATCCTTAAATTACTGAAAGTTTATTATTATTATTTTCTCATGGAAAAAGTCACGGATGTCTTGTAATCCCTCATGTTCCCATCTTTTATAATTAAATGCATCTTGACCCAGAGAAAAGCTTGGGAGCCCATTAGAATAGGAGGTGAAAGACAATTCTGAAACAATTTACAAGATGTTCTTTCCTTCCAGACTTCAATGTTATGACTCACAACTGGGTGCTGGAAGTCCCACAAGAGCAGCCAGGAATCTATACATTCAGTTTATGAAGTTTCTAGAGCAGCAATGGGCTTTTCTTGTGTTTTACAAAGTGATGCAAAATACTTTGTGTCAACAGAGCTAATCTGCCCCATATCTTGGTGAGCACTGCTCAGTCTGGGGTACAGACTCTGACAGCACACATTTGAATGTCAGAATCACAATATCTATATATTTTTAGGGGATGGAAAGAGAAATGGTAGAGGCTGGAAGGCAAGCAGTGTGCCAAAAAGCTGAGTCTCTTCTGTAAAATGTCTTATGTGTTTTCTTAGGGCCTTATCCAATGCTTGTTGAAACCAATGGGAATCCCTCCAGGGCTTTAGCTTTTACACTCATGTACACATCTTTATCACTTCTGTAATTACACTCCTGTCACATCTGTGGGCAAAATGGCTCTGAGATGCTCTGATAGATAAAATACATCTATGAGAATTCTGTCAGAGGAGCTTGCTTTCCTGGCTTCTGCAGGGTGGTGTTCAGTGCCTTGGTTGAGCTAGCAAAGAAGATTCTTGCCTTCTGCCTCTTAAAGACTTGAGGGGGACACTGTAAGACAAAGACTACAGCTGATCACCAAACATGCTCATGCCAGTGATATTCTGTGCCTGGGTGGCAAATCAGTTTGCTCACTTCACCACGAGTACCATAAAAATGCAGTCACATCAGCTGCACTGGTGCCCTGCACTGCTGCACTGCTGTGCAGTGTCAGGGCTGGACACACTTTGTCCTGCAGAGCAGGTGAGCCCTGCCCAAATGTGTGTGGGGTGGCTGACAGCAGGTATCACGAGCCCAGACCCTTACAGAGAACAGATAAAACCACCCAAGAACACAGGCTGTCCTACTTCAGTGTCCAAGGAACACCCTCCTCTTGGGGCAACCCACCAACCAGAACGTATTGCTGAGAAAGATTACCTCATCCTGCACACTGATTTAACAGAAATGAACCATTTCATTATTTTGGAACTGCATGACAGACTCATGTAAGATGGGTGGTTTGGATCTCAGTTGGCACAGCCTGTGGAAGAGCTCGGGATGGAGCTACCACTGACAGCTTCCAGTGAGTTCCAGAAGTGCCATGGTAAACATTCCTGCATCTCGTCTGGGTTTGCTGTGGTTAAAGGAGCCCATGCAGAGGCTCAGAATTAGCATCAGAGATTATGGGTACTATGTAGGTGAGATCTTATCTTAGTGATAGACAGCTCGTGGAAAATATGTAAATATATCAAGTTACAGTGCACACAAAAGCATTTCACAATTATACTAGATATTTAGACAGTTGATCCCTCAGACAACAAATGTAAGTGATACAAGCTCTTAAAACTACATGAAACAAGACTGGGTTTTTTTGCCAAATTAGCTGGTAAACTAACACAACAAGCTTTATCTTGTTCTTATTAGCCCACCTGTCTTTTCCCCTTTAATGTCAGGCTTTAAAGAGGAAATGAGTACTTAACTGATATGTCTCTTCAAAGGAAATATTTGCTTCAGTTACCTTGCATTTTTAATGAGATTGTTTAGTCACAGCTTGGCATCAGTTCATAGTATGCACCATATCAAAGCTTTCAGGTTTTCAAAGCACAAAAACACATCAAGTAGTTTGAGCCAGCAAAAGTGAAATTCTTCCTGGTTGGCATAAAATCATGGAGATGTTTAACTCCCATCCTTGGTCAGTGCAGAGACAGAATTAACAGGAGAAAGTTATTCCTTTAATAGCAATCTATGTGCCATTTTCTGGGCCTGTTTACAGAAAATTCTCTGCAGTTCAGATTCAGCTGAGGAATCACCCAACCAACTGCAATTTGCTCACGTTTAGGCTGAGGGCAGGAGCTGCTGAAGGAGCCTTAATTTACTGTTATGTCATGTAATGTAACCCTAGATGGCCTCTTTTGTTAAAGGGCACCATAAAAGACACTCTATCTTTATTTGCTCTTTGTTTCCTCATAGGCCCCAAATAAACATTTTGCTTTCTGTGGCTCTGACTCAGCACACAGCACAAGCATCTTTGACAAGCAGGGCATCTTTTGAACACAAAGACAGAAGTCCTGAGAATATTTACTGACTTACACCAAAATTACAGCTCCAACCACCATCTCAAACCCTCTCACAGTGCACATGTAAGCAGGTGACCTGCAGTTGAAACATGAAGTCTTGCACATCCATTAATATTTTACATCAACGCCCATGTTCAAAACACATTTCTTCCAAGTTTTGCTCCTTCAGTGAACACAATAATGGTTTTATAAGGCAAATGATAAAAAGCACTAGAATGGCAAAAGCACCCCCTTGCCTTTACACCTTGCCATTCAAAAAACAAAAGCCACAGCAGCAGCTGAAGAGGGCACCCTCCCTAGTAAGAAATGTGTCCAGTTTTTTACCTAACTTTTGTACACAGTTTCTGTGGCAAATAGACACATGTCCAAGAGCCACCCCCTGCCTCTGGAGCAACACTTAGCAATGTTCATCCTCCACTGATTGAATGAGGGGTGGAACAAGCAATATTTAGGAGGGAACTGCTAAAGGAGCTTTCAAAGACAAAATGAACGTACAGGTGGAAAAGCAAACAAGACTCCCTTAGACACAGCAGCCACTGCAAACCTGGGCTGTTTCATTTTGTACACTGCCACAAGTGTATCCTGACATCCTCCTTCCCCAGAGGGAAGGCAATACATTCAGCAACTGATGTGTTAGAAAGGGTGAATGAATAGAAAATAAATAAACTATTGACATACAAATACACAAGTGCCTAAAAGAACAGTAATGTCTCAATATCCTATGTAGCAGACAAAGTGCTAAAGGATGTCAGAACTGCTAACAAAAGAGGTTTCTCAATAAAAAACCACCAGTTGCAGGGTACTAGAGTATATTACTTATAGCAAACAGTTTTGGTTTTTTTGATCAATAGGCAATCTTGGAAATTTAAACCAATGAGCTCCTGCAGTTATGCCCAGCTCAGAGGCCAAAATGATAGGACCAAAAATAGCATCAGGCCTGGAAAAAAATTATATAAAATCCAAGGAAATGTTCTGCAAAGTACCCATGTTCCCATTCAAGTTATGTACATGAATTAATGTACAAAAAACCCAACAAATTCTGGATACTGTAGTTGTAACTTTGAAACTACAAGAACACAAACAAAGGAGATGCACTAGAAAGAAACCATGGGCTAACTGAAGATACCAGCACAGATGAAAAGGGAGGAAACAAAACCAGAGGATTAAATGCCCAATCCTCACCATGTAAACAAGAATGTGTTGCATATCATTTTGCACCAGTATTTGTTTCCAACACTTCATTTACCGGGGCCCCATCAACACCAGCCTGGCTCTAGGGGAAGGTGCACTGAGCCTAGACCAGCTCACAGAGCAGCTCCTCTCCCTCCCTCTGCCCACACTGACCAGGCTCTGGGAAGATGATGTGCAGGAATGGCACAGTATGGCCCTTCCCATGCAGCTACTTTCAGTAGCCTCTCACAAATGCATTAGCCATTAGCTCCTAAAACTCCTTCAGTTTGTTTAATGGTGTGTGATGGAAAAGCTTAGGAAAACAGCAGTCAGAGAGGTTCACATTAAATAATACACAACTTGACCTGCAGGTGGGATAGGCTCAGCCATGTGACTGTGTCTTAATCAGGAGAAATTGGATTTCAAACTCCTGCCTGTTGTGTTGCCTTTTCTAATTGATTTTTCATCATGCTAAAATGCAGATAGCTTTGGGGCTTAATTTAACGTGTGCTCTTATAACTGATGAAGCTAAAAGTAATCGTGTGCAGCAGATGTGGCAGTGTGTTCCCCTCTGTCCCCCACTCCACAATAACACCAGAGAGTGTCCTGATGGCTGCATCCACCCCAGCTGGCACTTTTGGGAAATGAATGACAACTCAGTAGCAAGAGGCTGTCTGGAGCAGCAACCCAGACGTTTTGCTCACTTTCCAGGTTTCATTTTCCTTCCCCACAGATTCCTTCTCATCTTGCAGAACACCCCTGTCTATTTGGGTTTTTTTTCTTTTTTACAACCACAGAGTCCTTCCTTCACTGTCCCTGCCCACACTGGGAACTTTACCTGGGCAGCCTGGCACAGGAGCCCTGGGAGATCCGAGCATCTTCCCAGGGGAAGAGGGGACAGAGCTGGAGTGTGACAGTGCTTGAACTGGCTTCCCATCTTCACAGCAGGCCACTTTCCCTTGGCATTGGTAGGCCTCCTGCAAAGCTGAAAACTGCATCTTTTAGGGTTGTATAGACTGAAAAACCTCAAATATTTTCTGTGGGATAGAGCCCTGACTAAGGGCTCTATTCACCAGAAATATGATGCCATGGACTTCCACAACCCAGCATGTAGGCAGACTGCACTTGATAAATGTGTGTTTATCATAGCTGCACAACTCAGCTCTGCTTTTCCAACCTCCTTTTCCCTTAAGATTGGGAAGATAAAGGTCACATTTTAAAAAGATGGGCCTTTAAAGCTATTTTTAAGTGCTAGCAGCTAAACCCTCTGTGTGAAAATATCCCATCCTTTTCTATTAAATTAGGCTGCATTACATCAACATATTTTTAAAGAACTGGTACACTACTGACAAAAGCTTAAGAACTATTTAGTTACAGTGATACACAGAGGGTAAAAGAAAACCTCTGCTACTGAAAAAGGAAGCCCCAAAATACTGAACTAGAAATTCCATTATGGGTATGCATTCAGATTATATTCCAACCAAAATTCCTGTACTAATTAGAGATTGATTTTTACAAAGCTTCAAATCTTCTGTGCCTCAGGGCTAGCTAGGTTACAGAACTACCAGTTTTCTCTCTTACTCTTTAGACAAAAATTCATTTTCTGCTCAAATCAATACAAACAATCTGTTGCACTCCAGCCAACTCTACACCTTTCAAATACACACTCATACTCCATTTTAAAGATACCCAAAAGTCCTCACCAGCACCTTTTTCATTTCAGCAAAGGCAGCACTTTGGAGTGTCCCAGAGCAGAGGCAAAGCCACCCTCACCCTTGGGGGATGGAGCAGAACTTTTATCTTCCCCACTCTGTACCCAGCAGGACGATCTCGCTTACTTTCACCACCTCTGCTGCCCCTTTTACTAACACAAGGTGTGTTTCTTCTCAACATGTAAAATATGCTCAAAGATTTCCTTATTCTTTACTTATTCCAAAATCTCAGAGAGCAAAACTGCTACCATTAGGCAAGAGGTGAATTTTTAGTTTCTTAAGGGAATATCTGCACAGTTAAGATGCCATCCTAACCTACTATCCCTCATTGTTCCACGGGATATCTCCTGACCTTCCAGGCAAGGAATACAAGGCCAGCAACTGTATTCTCCTGACTGCCTTGGGCTCTGGCAAAGAGCAGCTGAGAAGAAAGACATTTTACATATTCATGTTTAAAAGATAACTGATAACCAGGATCCAGATGTTGGTCTCTGCTGGCCAGCGCACAGTGCAATTATTATTCCATTTATAGAAAGAGATGTTGTCCTGCCTTTTCCAGCCAACCAAAAGGTCTTCCACAAAACGCTCAAATACTCTGAAGAGAGGCATTCAAAACAAGGAATAAAGAGGGAACTAATGATATTTGCTCCACAATTATTGCACTATAAAAAGTTAACACGGCCTCAGCCCTAGAGCATTACGCAGTCCCACAAACTCCAGGTTCACGTGTCAGGGTGAGCTGGGATTTCTCTGCAGCTCAGCACTGGCTCCCACATGGTGCCTGTGGACAGCACTGCAGCACCCGAGTGAAAAGAAAGCAAAATGTGGGCTGGGAGAGAGGTGAGAGCAGCCCCTTCACACCCACAGCCCAGGGCGGCTTCTAATGAGGTCAGCAAGAACAGGCGCAAATTGTTTGAGCCAAATGAAGTCCAGCAGGGTTATTAAAGCTCCTCTCTCTCTGAGCTTGACCTTGGAAAAACTACCAAATTTGTTTAAAGAACTGAATAGTATCCTAATTGCCTGCGTTCCTGACAAAGAGCAGGACAGCCAAAGCTTAGGCTCTCTTCTGGGGTTTTTGGGTTTCTGAGACTGGGCTGGAGGAAAAGGAGGGAATAAAAGCAAGTGAGGCTGAAAGGCAGAAAGTTGTCAAAACAGTGACAACTATAAAAGTTATAGTTACCAGGCTGAAGAATGACCCACAGGTTTAACAAATGTACTATGACAATTTTAACTGTTTGGCATCTGGCTATCTGGCTATAATATTTTCATCATTTGTTTTAATAAATTGTCAGCTTATTAAGTCCAGTTGTCACAAATTATACCAGTAAGTAATACATTTTGGCTAAAAGCAGCCACAATTCCATAAAGAAATACAAGTGAGAGAGGTTAGAAATACTTGAAAAATTCTGACAATCACTACGAAAGAAAGCCTGTGAAGTGTATAACTTTACACCATGTACTCAGACTCTGCATGCTAATACATTATTAAGCTTATTTTTCAGCTGTGGACAGGAAAATATATAAACTGTTAATCCACTATATACAGCCTTTTCCCCTGGGTATTTCTAAACAATGGGAAAACAGAACTTGCTGAACTTTAAAAATAACTTTTTGTATACCAACATTTCAGTTTACTTTAAAAATATGCTTCTTGCAGCCGTGGAATCACTATGTATGTGGTGGTGTTTTGTTTACTTACTATCATAAAAAGTAATAAAGATTAAGTGTTGTGGTTCCTATTAACATCACAGTTTTATATTTATTCTGTGCATGCCATTTCAAGCATTAGTGGAACTTGACACAAATGTGATTTTCTTCCAACTCTCATGCATTTTCTCCTTTCTCTGTCAACAGTTTATTTCCTAAAATGTACAATATGCAGCAATTTCTGCTTTGATTAAATAATCTGATTTTAATTTTTCCCTCCTATTATAAACACTGCCTGTTCCCACATAACAGTAACATCATTTATATGACAGAAAAATATTTACAGTCAGATCATTCAAACAAAACCCCAAAATTAATATTGAGAGCTCCCCATCAAGTTGTTCCTCCTTAAAGTGGTTTTTTTTTCCCATAAAGCCTCAAATGAGTTGGACTCCTTAAGGACAGGATAGATCCACCAAGCTTCAGATAATTATCAAGCTTCTGGTCCCAAGCTATCACAGGTTTTAACAGTGAACATTTGCAGGAGTTTTGCATGGCCCATATTCACATTTTTATGACACCACTCTTAGAAACAACGGCGCTATTTTGGCGGAAGATTTTGCACACAACCAAACAGAAACACACACTACCCCCGAGGCAGACCCCAGACAAATTAAAGTCAGTGCTTGAAATCTGATGAAATAACAATAAAACAAAATAAAAAACCCCAGAGCTTACTAGTGTACTGTGTCAGGAAACATTTACAGCAGCGACTCTACACACCCCACCACAAAATAAATTCCTACCCAATGACGTTTGCTTTGGCCTCTGTTAATTTAATGCAATTTCAGTTGGATCTTGGTGGTTTCAGCTTTGTCAGCTCTATCAGGCTTCCACATCAGGGCAGGAAACCAGGTTGATTTGGATGAGCTGCCCAGGGCAAACCCTGGCTGCCCACCCATGGGCACTGCCCCTGTCCCAGTCTGCTTCCCCCACTGCAGGAGCAAAACTCTGAGTCCAGAGAAAATCCTCAGCCAAGCACACACAGGTAGGTGTGATACAGAAAGACTGCAGGGAAAAAAGCAAGGATTTTACCCTTCCATTGTTTTAATTTAAAAAAAGTTAAAGAAAATGAATAAAGAAACATAAAAGGGCAAAAATCATTATCTACATCAGCGTTCTCTAACGAAGCAGAAGCTTCTGCTACTGCAAAAATATCTCAGAAATTATAGTTTAAGAAATAAAGCTCATTCATTAATTCATTTCCTCAAGGCAGTATTTTCTAAGTATCCCCCTTTCTCCCCTTTTTCTAACATGACATTATATAACTACTTTATTACTGGTCTTATTTTAGACTTAGAAAGTGAAGCTCCGGATGGCAATGCAGTCACCATTAGCTAATTTAATGGCAAACTCTTCCAAGAATTGTAATTGAATTTAAACCACTTTCCAAATTTGCTTTGTTATTGTCCCTGTCTGAAGAATTAAAATTTTATAAATGATTTTTAAAATATTCATATGAACGATTATGCAATATCCCCTAATTTTAAAATACGGATTTTTAAATTTTATTTTTTAACTCAGAAAACTCATCCAGATATCCAAACCATTTTCTTTTAATGTTGAATTGCAAAATAGCTCTAAGGTCTCTACAATAAACAGAATAGTTCAAAACATCAGAAGGAAAAATTTAATCATTCAAAAATAGATGCCGTAAGTAGCACTTCCATTAAAAATTACAGCTCAGTTGTCTATACAAGAGTTCTAAAAGAACATCCCAAACTACCATAAATCTCAGTTTTGTATATTAAGAAATTATATTGCCAGTCTCAAAAACGCTCTGTTTAAAAGAGGAAAATAAATAGTCTGTGATTTTGTTACAAAAAACCAGCAAGTCTTACATTACACACACAACCGGGTAGCTGCAATGTTTATAAAAAGACAGTCATTTAAACCTCCACTAAAAGTACTTAAATCTTTGCTGCTGACAGTTCAGAAGACAGGGAGGAAAAGGCTTTTGCCAGAATGCGCTGTTTTAAGCAAGTAAGACGTTCTGTTTTTGCTAAAACGCTGCCTAAGTTTGTGTAAAAATATTTACGATTATCAACAGAAAGCATGCAACCAAAGGTGTGGGTGATTATAGAAACAGAAAATTAATTCAGAAATGATCTTCTCAGCCAGGTAGCATTAGCTTCTGTTTCTGATTTCCTACTCCATAAAGAAAAATTCCATCTCCTAAAAAGAAAACAACACTGGGCTTAAGGTTATACCACTAACACTGAAAAATGAAAAAAAATAGCAGTCCAGGATTTCACTAAACTGCAAGAACTACAAGAATTTCTAATCTCCTGATGATTTCACCTCTTTCTATGTTTAAATGTACATTTTTCAGCAGAGAATACAATCACCTATCAGCTTCTCATGCTTAGCTGCACAGACAGCTCCTCCTTCCCAGGTGTAGCTCCTGTTTCACTTAACCACGTAAGGAGCAGCCTTGTCCTAATTCCTGCCTGGCACTGCCCAGTGCCCACCGCCTCCTTTGTGCCCCAGAGCACTTCTACCTGCGGCAGGCACTGCCCCACACCTGGGCAGGTGTGTGCTCTGGGATGGAGGGAGGGATGGAGGGAGGGATGGAGTGAAGGAGGGAGGGAGGTCCCTGCGGGGTGTGACCCCCGCACTCAGGGACACCAGGGCACTGTTGTCGCAGCTGAGACAGCCACAATACACAGAGCATCATCACACAATTTCAAAAGGCTTCAACCCATGCAGAGTAACACCTTACCACTCCAGAAGGCTTCAAGCACCTGCCCATGCAGAGTACCATCATTCCCCTTCAGAAGGCTTCAAGTGTCTGCTCCTGTTCTTCAGCCCAGCCTTTCATCCCCTCATGTTCATGCACAGCCCCTGTGTGCCCTCTGTGCCCTGTGTGGTTGCTCAGTGCCCCTGGGCACTCCATGGCTCCTTGCTGTCAGTGCTGCTCACAGCTGTGCCCACGGGGATGAGGCTGGGCCAGCCCCACTCCCAATCACCCCAAACTCTGTGCCCACACTCTGTCCGTGGGTGACACAGGGGAGCTCACACCCAGCTCCACTCCCCGGCTTCTGCCTCACCCCACAGCCCCTTTCCTTCCTCGTCTCTGCTTTCTGAAGGTTATCTGAGCACAGGGATCATCATCTAGAGACTTTCTTTTTTTCCCCCCAAACAATCAATGTTTTTAAACTGCAGATTATCTGTACTGCATGTGCTTATGTGCGTGAAAAGTGACATGCTGCTGTTTAAAATCCCCTTTTCAATAAAATGCATTAGCAAATGAATGTTCATGTAAGGAAATGATGATCATTTCTATTTTGGACATAAACCCAGTATTTTATCAAATATAGTTTCACTTAAATCTTACTAATGCTGAATGATTGTGGAAAAAAAATGGGGTCTTTTTAAGACTTAGAGATTTACATGCTTATAAAACTATTTTGCTTTACATCTCAGGCCTGGCATAGAATAAATTTCTACCCTGCTTGGTTAAAAAAGGTATCAGCTTACCAATTCTTCTTCTGGGTACAATAATTTCAAGACAAAATTAGGTTTACTTAATGTAAAGGCTCAAATTACTTTAAAAGACAAGAAAAGGGATGTATTTCACAGCCTTATGTAACCGTTTTTCCTACAAGTTAACTTTCTTCTTAATCGGTTTCTTCTAAACAAGACACTGACATTTTGCATCTCTTCTTTTGTGTACATAAGACCTTCCCCAAACTGGATGCAGTTACAAAACACTGCCTTTTCTTAGCGACATTTCCCTAAAGTGATAATTTTTCATGGCGCGCTCTTGAAAAGCAATCATATAATCTAGAAAACATGCCCTATGTGCCAGCTCCTTTGCTCCACTTGCTTCTTGGGAAGGCAGGGAGCCCTGTTTTCCCCCAGCAGCTGTGGTTTCCATGTCACCGAGGGGCACAGAGCTCGGCTGTGCACCCAGCCCGCTGACTCATCAGAACCGCACTTGGCTGCAGAATGCCATTTCTTGTTAGAGCCACATGTGATTGACACAGACCAACAATCTTGGGTGCAGGGCTCATGCTAATCAGCCACATACACAAACAAGAGTGCTCAACCCACACAAGTTTATCCAATCTGCATGGCCCAGAAAATAGCTGTCCGTATCCAGAATGTTGATTTTTAGGACTATTAACTATTTCTTCTCTACTTTTTTTTTTTCCACAGTGGCTCAAGAGCCACGTTTATTTCCCTGCCATGAAACACCAAGGAAGTTTGCATTTAACAAACCCATCTTCTTTTAATATTAGACTGTAGCACAATTTGATCAAGGAGAGTTTGTTCTCCAAAGCAGCTAAGACACCAGCAGCCTTCTTCCACCCAGCTGCAGATGACCCTAATTCTGACAGAAAAGCAGCTCTGTGGCATCTCATTAGCAATGTGGAGATGCCTGAAGTTAGCTGAGACTGTACAGCAAATTTTTAAAAATCTAGCTGTTGTTCATTTCCTGAACTTCTCTCTATTTGAATAGCAGGGAAAGCATCAATGTGTCAGCTGAAAGGTTAATGCCTCATCAAAAGGAAGAGTATTTGTCACACCGAGGTGGATCATCAAAAGCAGCACTTTGCTGCTGTTTTATCCAGAAAATGTTATCTCCTAAATCACGACTGTGTGCATGTTTTAATTCAGTAAGTGAAAAAAATTAGCTAATCTTGAACAGGAAGAATCACCATGCACATTCAAAAGTTTGAGATTTCTTCAATACAGTAAGTTGTGGGAGTCTGCAGAGCTTCTCCTGTATTTTATAATGATTTAGGACATGGTTAAGAGTTATCTACTCTTGCAGCTACCAGAAATTTTTCAAATAGTGTTCATTTTCCAAAGGAAGGGTATCAGTAAATTGAGTGTCATGAAGGAATAGTTTGCACAGAAGCACTGAAGGAGCCTGAGCCAGAAAGTTTGACTGAACTCTCAGCTTTAGTTAAACTATGCCAGAAATAAATGGGAATAAACAAACAGATTAGGCAAAGAAGGCAGAAGAAAGTAATAAGAGTCCTTAACGTAATCTTCACTTGAGGAATGGGACAAATGTAAACTGAAAGGGTCTCTGTGTGCAACAGAGACTATAAAAGGAAGACTGTTTGGTATTAAAACTGTTTTGTGTAGGTTTTTGAAGGAAAAAAAATATCCAACTAGCCATTCAAAAACTTTACACCTGGCCTGTGAAAAAGTTTGGCCCCATGAAGAGGAATAAAGAAACCCCTAAACCTCGCCTAGAGCTTGGAAACTGGGGCCTTTAGGCTTTGCAGGAAAACTGAACAATGGCAAAGAGATCAGAGCAAAGACCAATTTCCCTGCCAGACTCTCAGCCATGGCCCCAGGAGCTCAGCCTTTGCCATGGGACAGCAGATTGCTGCGGCAGCACAGTCGCCTCCTTTCACAGCTTGAGCCCAGCAAACACAAGGGCCCTGCAGAGGGAGAAACCTCAAACTGGCAGCGTCTAATTTGGTTTTGTTTATGTTCCTATGTTCCCCATTGATCTGCACAGGGCTTAGAATCAACAGCTAAGACCAGCAACCTCCCCAGTACAAACTGCAGAGGCAAAATAATCTCTGAATAATTCTTCCTGCTCCAAATCAGAAGAGACAATCAGATCCAGCGGCTGGCACTGCTGGAAGTGGCCCCAAAGCCCACTTGTCACCAGCTCTGCACAGAGATCAGTGTGTGTTTCAGTGTGGTGCTGCAGGCTGGGATCTCTGTCGGTCACAGCAGAGGCTCTCCCAGGCTTTTGAATGAAGCAAACAGGCAGCATCCACAAAGGCAGCACACCAACCCCATAATGAGGAGAAACAGGTTCTCAGTAGAACAAATGTCACGGGGAGGAGGGAGAGCAGAAGAACAACAATGTTGAAAACAATCCTTTGGGAACACTTTAACCCCCAGTGACTACTGCCAGAATCTCTAATTAACAGATACGCTGACTTCAAAACAAGACACGGGTGTCTATCCTTTAACAAGGACAGGGACTGAACAGCCTGGAATGCCACATGAGAAATATCTGACAGTCACTGAGACACTCCCCACTAGAGAAGCATTCACAAGCTCCTCAGGAGACCGAAGCACAGTAAGCACAATGTCTGCACAATAAGACATAATCCTGCTCTCACCACATCATCTCATTTTTTCCACATATCTTAGACTCTTAACAGCTTTCTATAAATTCCAATACAGAAGGCACAGCACATCCAGTGGTTAGAAAAGCCCCTTTTCATTTGCTTAAAAGGAAAACAAGTCAGTTAAGAAAGGCAAACCAAAATATCCTGCTTGCTGATTTTCCATTAGATACTTGTGGGACTACCCCAGGTCTGTGACCAGGCAGCGTGTCCACTAAAAAACACATAACATTATGGGAGATCTTTCCTTCCTAAATAAGGATACTGCAGATTTCAATGCTGTCAGCCTAATTTACAGGATACAGATATTAGTTATTCTTTGAAACAGGAGCCCTTCATACACAGGGTACCCTGCCGTGCTTCATCTTACAGAGAAATCAGACCAAGAAATCTTTCTGGTGGCACAGATCACACTGCCTTTATGGAGCCCCTGGAAGGCCACATTCCTTCTCTTGTCACTTAGGAAGAAATTCATTCATCACTGAGCAAAACCCAAGCACCAGATAAGGTGCTTTTCAAGCACATGGTACGTGCATCTCCAGCCAGCAGCTGCCCATGCACCAAGGTGTGACCATCATTTAACAGATGAATGCCCACTATTTGCACATGAACCAGGGTTCTTCACATTATGGAATAACAAATGGACTTTAGCCCCTTCAGAAAAGAGAGCAGTGAAATGCTAGAACAATTCAAGAAATCCATGGTTTGCTGCCTGTGGCTGTCCAAGATCCATGAAAGCATCCATGCTGCAGCCCTGTCCTGAGCTGTACACAGAGCTTCTGAAAGTCATTCTCCTCCCCCAGCTCCACGTTGTATATTCAGGATTCAGAGGCACTGATTTATAGTACTGTAATCTTTTCTATTTATTCTTTTTCCAATAAAGTTTTTTCTCAGTGCTAACATGAATTTGTTTTTAAGATAGCAGCAATGTAGGGTGGCTTGCACAGTGCATGGGTTGGCATGACCAATTCCCATGCTTTCAGCACTGCCAGGAACAAGTGCCATGGCTAAACAGCCAGGAGAGATCTCTGTCAGCAGCTGGAAACACCTACCACACACTGCTGCTCTCCAATAAAAGATCAAGGTAGCAATCAAAGCAGGACTGCATCACCCAATTGCAGCAGCAGCCCCCTCCATAACTGATGCTCCATCCAAAGGACGCTCTCAAATCATGAACTTTATTGTCCTACAAAACTTTATTGTACTACAAAATACTTGCCACGTTCCTTCCTAGAAGTTAGAAGTGAAAGGAAAGAATAAACCAGACCAATGACTTTGGAGATACATTCTGACTTCAGAAGGGCATTTGTATGTTGGTAGTTTCTGAAACAGCAAGAAAACTACAAACAGCAGGAGGCTGGGAAGACAGATAATTCTGGGGACAGACTGCAGAGTAAACAAATAAAAATTAAGCAGATACATTTTTCATGTTTCTTTAAACCAAAGTTTCATCTTTACTCGTCACCTCTACAAAGGTTTAATCATAACAGAAATTTTCTGCTGTCATTGAAGTAAGGAAATAATAGAAGTGAGAGGACATACAAGAGGAACAGAGGCCATCAGCATTTTAACAGAACTTTGAAAATTCTATGAGGAAAAAAGTACTGGTTGGTAACATATGGTTTCACTTCAGAGATTCAAATATTGGCATTGAAAACAAGAGAGGAGAGGAAGTACGTCCTATAACACGAGTATTTTTGTTGGAATAGTCAGTAATACATGGCAAGTGGCATAATAAGCTTCATTAGTACTTCCACTGCCAGAATCCCTTCTTTACCTATGCAAGGCAATGCACAGGGGCTGAGGGTGGCAAAAGAAACACTCAGCTGTTTCAGCAGTGTTTGGTTCAAGCTAAGCCACCAATAAAAAGAAAGAAACAGATTTTTCTATACATCTGCTGTCTGGGTGATGTTTCTCTGAGACCTAATCTACTAACTTTATGGACAAAACCAAGCTTTTACTCCTGCTAGCTCTGCAAAACCAATATAACCATGGCTGAACAAACCGGAATTTTTATTACTGGCAATGAAGTAAAATTCGGACAGAAAACAGCTCGATTGTCAAACCCAAATGTGTGAGTTAGAAAAATCACCTTTTGACTTGTAAACTTAGCAAAGTTTTATCAGAAAGAGATGGACAGAGTGCAGGATCCCCTGCTGTGATTTTCACAGTTACTTCTGGAAAGATTTCTGCTGTAGGGTTCCAACCCTCTGCCCTTTCTGCCAGCCCTCACCCACCACCCACACCTGCAGGGGCAAGGGGCAGAGTGCTGCAGAGCCCCCAGAATTCCTGAGGTGTGCCAAGACCACGTTGGATCACTCAAAGAGGTGCCAAGACCACGTTGGATCACTCAAAGAGGTGCCAAGACCACGTTGGATCACTCAAAGAGGTGCCAAGACCACGTTGGATCACTCAAAGAGGTGCCAAGACCACGTTGGATCACTCAAAGAGGTGCCAAGACCACGTTGGATCACTCAAAGAGGTAAGAGGTGGCAAAGGAAAGCTGCAGCTGACTGGGCAGCCAGGGCTCTGCCCTGCTACACTCTGGGCACTGCCCCCTGAGAGAAAGATTTTCCCATCTTCACAAGACCAAAAAGTGCAAGCCTAGAAAAACCCCTTAAAGACTTGCTGACCCCCTGTAAGGGTCCTGCACTCTGAACTCGCCAGCCCTTGGGATTTAGTCTGCTCCTGCCAGGACCTGGAGCCCTTAGTGCAGGGCTGGGGAGCTGCTGTCCCTCACTCTGCCAGAGGCAGCCCCCAGTCAGGCTGAGCTGGACAAAAAAGGCTGCTCTGTGCTCCTTCCTCATCTCCATCTCCCCAGCAGGATGCAGGGGGTGTCAAAGGTAGCTCTGAGTTTGCCTGAGGACTGGGAGCACTGGAGCTGCATCCCCTGCACACATCAGTGCTGGGGCTCACACAGCTCTGCTGCTGCTGCTGCCCAGCTCAGTCAAAATAATTCGTGTTTTTCTGGGTATTATTGCTCCATCTCTGATACAGCAAGAGATTTCTTTACTGGTTCAGATGAGGAAGACTCAAATTGGAATAAGGAAATCCCATGAATACAATCCTCTACACCTGGATGTGAGATAAGTCTCTCCTGCCCCTCTGAAAACAAGAATGTTGCCACTTGGCCCATATTAAAACCTCCTTTTATACCCAGGAAATAGTTCTTTAATCTCTGCACAGCCTCAGATTGAGCCAAGAACGTGAGTTCAGCAACAATCTTTTATGTATCTGACTTAATCCCAATTTAATAACTTAAACCCTAAATAAATAACCTTTTTTCCCAGGGCATTGAGCCACTCTAAGGTCAGCATTCTGTTCCAAGAGGAGCTGCCAGCCCCTTTATCCATCCTTTAGGGACTCCTTCCTCAGATTATATGTGGACATTGCCCATTCCAGCAGGGAAGAAAAAATCGTTATGAGAAGATAAAGTCCCAATTCAGACCATACTGCTTGAGACCAAGCTTTTGGATATCTTCCTATCAAGATGTACTTCAGGTTATTCCAGCACTTGCCTTAGGATCCAAGATCTTATCAAAGAAACTTAAGTTTTTTAATTTTTAACTGTTGTTTCTTTTCTAGCTAGCAGACCTAGCGTATCAAGTACTGAGGCTACCCTGGGCTTCAGCTGTGCCAGGGCTCCCAGCCCACATCCAGGGGCCAGCAGAGCCCCAGAGAGGAGGGCAGAGGCAGGGAGGAAGCACAGAGGATTGCTCCAGCCAGCACCAGACAGGAGCACTGGGAATGCTGTGGTTAACTGCTCACCTGGTTTTGTTTCTGAAGGAATATTAGCCAGGGATTTTTTTGCCTAGATTTTTTTTTCTCATCAGTTGATACCTTCAGTTGGATGCCTTTATTGTTAATTTCCCTTTTTTTACTGTAAATATCTGGGCTAGTGGATACCAGTGCTATCATCAGTTATGCCAGCTATTTCTGAACTAAATTACTTCTAATTGCACATTCAACTCTCGTGCTCTCCTTATGCATAAAGACGTTTATGTCTCTTTTTAAAACGTGCATGTCATTACAGGGAGTGAATTGACAGAGGGTTTACTTCCTGACATTACCACTGGTTTTATTTTATGTTCACATTTGTACTGTGTAAGCCTTGAAGTGGACAACAGCCCTACAAGCAGACAGGAAAATATGAGCCCTGTCCCCGTGAGTTTGCATTCCAAGATGGGATTTCTTGTTAGCACTAATTCTTTCCACTTTCCTAAACTAATTATCAAAAACAAAGACCTGTGCAAACTATGTGTGCTGTCGCCTGCTAACACAAATAAGATGTATCACTACTTGGGCTTTTTCCTAAATGCATTTTCCACAATGCAGTATGAACCTCTCCTCTCTGCCCTCCCCAGCAGCACCCTTGGAACAGAAGTTTCCCAACTGAGCTTAATTCACTGCCAGTCATTCCAAGCACAGCCAGTCATTCCTGAACACCAGCAATGGCATCTGAAATGCTCAAACTATTGGACTGAGAAATTTTTAGATTTTTTTTCCCCAAATATCACATTGATCAAGCTGTTGAATAGCACATTGCTTCAGCAAGATTTGGTATTATTTGTATCCAGAAAAAAAAAACCTACAGAAAAATAAATAACCATAACTCAAGTCAAAAAAAAAAAGTTCCTATAATTTAGACAAAGCTAAATAGCTAAATAAGAATTTTTAATCTAAAAACCATGTGTAGTCCTTGCACCACAGTTGCTTATCTGCCACAAAGCAGACAAGCTACACTACAGCCTTGACTGACCATTATACATCATTCCAAGTTAACATTTTTCTATTTCACCATCTTATCATCCTTTATCTCCCTGCCTGAGTGAGGAGACCCACGAGTCATTAGGTAAAATATCATTCTAGGTCCCAAAAGTCTTTGCCAAGGCACAGTCTGGCCAGTCTCAAGGATTTTTCAAAGAGGAATCTGCTGGGTTTAAAGCAATGGCTGGAAATACTGAAGGCCTTTCCCTGACAGCTCTCTTTGTTCATCTGGGCTACATTTGCTGCTTGCTGCTAAGTTTCTTTGGGGTAATTTCTAATTCTATCATGCTAACCTTCTCTGGGGAAGGATTGTAAAATTTAGAAAGAAGCTAGTCAAACAGCAGATTTTTAGGACTACTGAGTAAGAGCAGTTAGATCAAGCAACTGCTGTCTCTAAAGAGAGAGGTATTTCCAAACAGCAAGGAAGAGCTGACCCAAAGATGTAACTCCCAAGTGTGAAACAGCATCGAGTGAGGGACATAAAAACAGGCAAGGGACTCCTGATCCCAGGGCATATGAGGACAGGGTGGACCACAAAAGACTGAGCTTGCTTAGTTTCTGGTTGGAGGGTGTTTACCCTGAAAATGCAAATGCATGATCTGTGGAACAACATTGTCATGAGCTTCAAAAATTTAACAGCCTAACATTTAGAGAGGGTGACACGTTTTGGAAGGATGCTATAAAAAAGGCAAAGAAAATTTAAAGAGCAAAAAATAAAACAGACACAGTAATTAGAGTTTAGGTTTGTGAGAGTCAGGTCTCTCAGCCTATTCACACGACCCAAAAGCAAACACAGAGGACCACTCTGCACCCCCAGATCAGAGGAGGGAGCTCTGGGGTGAAGCTCCATAAGCAAAATAGCACTTGTGGGCCACTTTTCAGTAAAGGTCACCAACTCTGCAAGTGCAAGAAAGAACTGATATTAAACATATAAAAGAACTGTTATTTACATTAGAGACACAGGGAACACGACCCCATGAAGAAAATGGGAATTATGGCAGTTATTGGAGTATCTGGAGGAAAAGTAACAATTTATTTCTCTCAGTCCTTGTCAGAAAAAAAAGCTGTCACAAAACCAGCTTGAGCTTCAATACTTTGGGAAGACATTGTAAAATTGTAAGGAGAAAAATCAATTTCCATTTCAGATCAAAGTTCAGTTTGATCACAAGTATTTGTGTAGATATTCCCTTTACACAGGAAGTATCTGAACTGACATGGTTACAAAAATGGATGAAAAATGTCTAATTTTTATTATTAAATTGTGTCAGCACCAGCTGAATCATATAAGATTAGGAGCCCATCATTAGTGTCATTTATGACAGTTTCTATTCATAGTTGAACAACTAAAATTCATGTCCATAATCTACAATCAAGCAATTTACCCATCAACTGATTATTTATGTTTTGTGCTATGAAAAACAAAATTATATTTCCCCACAATATTACTTCTTTCTGTTAAGCAACACAAGAACACACCTACAATTTAAAATGTCAGTACAGAAAACATTTTAAGCACTGAACAGCACTGCAGTTTTGAAAGCTTTATGAAAGATGAAAAAAATCATTTTTCTGGTACATTAGATTAGAAGGAAGTTTACTGCATTTTAGCTGAAGTTAGAGAAAAAAAAGGTACTGGCTTGTTTATTTGTGTTTGTGTATACATCTATGAAAATACTCCTCCAGTATCAGATTGATTTATAATAATGGCCCTTTAAGGGCTATTGACCTTGCTGCAAATGATTAAGAGTACACTGTGTGTACTAAGTAAAGATTTTCAGGGAGACATCTGTTTACTAGCTATGCCTCTTTGTAAGCAGGATTCTGCCATTTCCAGGATAGTGTCCTATGCCAGAGGGTGGGAAGAAGCTGGACCTTCCTCAAAGACCTTCACCTGCAAAAGTAGTTCATGAAAAAAAGGCTTCAGAGGAGTTGGTATCAGTTTTGTCAATGAGAAGACACACACTGTTTGTAACCCCCCAAAATTATAAATATTGGCATTTATGAGTATTGGAAACATGAAAATGGCAGCTGAAGGTGGAACACACTGGCAAAAAGAAGAAAAGGGGCTGGAGGAAAAAACTTCTGCCATGTGTGACTGAGCAAGTTAAAGAAAAACTACCAACCACTATGGATGACAATGCCAGAAGGTGAAGCAGAAACAGGCAGTAAAATGGGGGGGTTGGCACAGAAGCCGTTGTGGGGTGACAACATTTCTGTCCCAAATTGCCACCATTTGGCACTACAATCAAATTGTCACCAAATCACACCTGATAATTCAGTCTCTTCCATACTTACTGTATGGATTATTAAACATACTTGCCCCATACTCAAACATAAATCTGGAATGGTTTAATGAGATAATTATTAACATTAAGTTGGTTCTAAGCAATGCAATTAATTAACTGATACTTCAGCTTTTCTCTAAAAACCTGAAGTCACAGAATGCAGAGCCACTTACAGCCTGCTCTGAAGACCAGTGTCCTATAGCAAAAGGCAAACAAACAGCAACAGAGGACAAAGGCCATTAACAATCATTTATTTGTCCTAATTCAAGGACTGTTCCCTCCTCTGTTTGTTCTACTGCCTAGACAAGCCTACAAAGTCTTGCTGACAAAAATTACCTTTACTTCCCAAAGGTTTGCAAATATTCGCATCGTGATTTCACACCTCAGCCAAACTACTTCCTGTTAAATCTGTCTGTCCAAAAGAGGTAAAATTCCAAAAAAGCATCAGTGTGGTGGTGGCAGCATTCAGAGTCTTGCAGAGTTCCTTGGAGCTCTCAGTGCTAGCAGTGCTGGCTCTAAAGGCCTCATAAAAGCAGGCAAGTGGCCCAAAGGCATCAGCTGCCAGAAACTATTACAGTCCAAAGGCTCAACAAGGAGCAAAAGGCTCCATGTGCTCACTTCACTTCCATTTCACTTGCACAGTCCTAAATTCCTGGCACAGGAAGAACACAAATGTCCTGGGAAACGTTCTTTTTACACATGGAGCTAACATTAGCAGAACTGGTTTTGCTGGTATACTTTATACCAGCCCCTCAGCTGAAACAAGCTATTCTAACAAAAGCAAGCTCCCCTCTATCCACTATCATTGTATGCATAGCAGAGATCTTTTCCGAAATAAAGTATAATTAAAACCCAAATCCCTCACTGATATTTCTAATCTAGGTAACATTCCTCATACAGTCCTGTCCTTGACTGTATTAAGACTTCACCTAAACGTGTCCTAAGTATAGTTCCACATGTCAAGAACTACAGAAAAGCTTTCTGTTGTGAAAAAGCTGTACCATTGTATTTTTACTCTCAAATGCCACAAACAATGCTGCAACAAGCACAGCAGTATCAGTATCAGTGTAATTAGAAGAGGACTTTACCTTTCTTCTGTCAGTAAGAAATCTCCTGAAGAACAGACCACTGCAATAACTGACACCTGAGGCGAGAGGAGATGCCTCAGCAGCTAAGGCCCTGAACACTTGTTTCTGTAACATCTGATGGGTCCTCTCAAGGTCAGGGGCAGAAGAAGTCTGCAGGAGTGTGCAAGAGTGTGCAAGAGTGTGTGTGAGCAAGTGTGAGCGGGTGTGCAATCCCCTGACTGCTTTAGAGTGCTTATGCTTTTTACCAATCTAAAAAGGGAAATCATTGTGAAGCTCCCCAACATGCTGGGACAGCCAGGGGCTCTCTTTAAACACTTTGCAAAATAGCAGCTCTCTCTCACCACAAGAGCTCTTAATTTCTCAGTTCAGAAAAGCGCACAGCGCTTTCCTACAGCGCATAGCTGGGCAGCTCCAGAGCCTGCTTCTTCACACAAAATCTTTGAAAGAAGACTGGTAACTAAACTTGGCTTAATTAAGCTGACAATTTCACAGCTACTTTGAACAGCTCATTAACTGCAGGCTACAGCTTCTTTGCAGCCAAGGCTCCACAATACATCATACAGTGAACCTGCTGACAGGAGCTACAACTTCCAACTCTTGTTTCAAGAGATCAGATTTATTACTGAATTCCTGCTTCTTCTAACACCAGTTCAGGCCTCCTATAATAATGACTGAAAATACTTTTCTCTGCAGTACAGTGCTACCCATCACTGCAGAGAAACCCTGCAGGTTAAAGGCAATGCTGTTTTACATGGGCTGCAGGCTGAGAGTGGCACTGGGGTGAGGACAAGTGGCGTGGCTGAGCTGCCACAGCTGAGGGTTTACCAAGTCAGAGGGCTGTAGTCTACTTAAATTAACCACAAGCTAATTGGCAAACATCCTGCACATACGTATATAGCCCTTGGACAGTCTGCTCATGTCTGTTCTAGGACAAAAGGAGCAGTAGTTGTAGCAATCAATTACTCTGTGTTTAAGAACCTGTGTTTAAACAAATTACTACTGCTGGCCTCAGATCATTCCTCAGTACAGAGGTCAAAGTTTCCCAAACCTAACTCAGACTCTTAAGGATATGAAGACCTCTTACAACACCCAGCCAAAGCATAATTATGGTGTAAGCCATAATCCCTTTACCCTGGAAATCCTCTGTCATGCTTTTTTCTATACATGATTGTTTTATTAGTTTTCATTAAAAATAATTAAACTATTTTAGGATGGGCTAAAGGACCCTCCTTTAGAAGAATCTCTTAGAAATTCTACCTGCTGTCTTGGGACACCCTGATGTTGGGAAAGAGGATGAAAAAAAATGCCAAGCCCTTCACCCACATCCCTCTCTGCAAAATGGAGGGGGAAAAAAGAGGGGGGAAAAAATTAGGTACGACACAAATCTTTGTACCTCTTACAAAGTGGCAGGAAGCAATAGTAATCAAGCATTTAAAGATTCCCAGGTAATATTTCACATGAGTATTTACTGAGTGTACTGTTACAGGGGTAAGTGGAAACCAGATGCCAAAGTAGTCAAAGTGATTGGCCACAGCCAGGGAAGCACCACTCAGATTTCAGGTGAGCCCAGCTCATTTCCTCAGTACCTTTGTCCTGGAATGGAGCAGCCCTGGCACAGCAAATCCTAACAAGTGGATGCAGCTGGGTGCTTCTCTGATCAGTCAGCTGGAATATCAGTCAGCTGGGGAAAAAATGTAAGGGACCATTGACCAGAAACATCAGGTTTCCTGAAGGGGGTTGATAGTTCTTCTGTGCAGGTCATCCGTGGAGAAAGGGCAGGAGACTACACAGCCTCACTCGAGAAAACAACAGACTGAGGAAGACTGTGTCCTTTTCAAACTGATGATGGAAGAATTTAGGAGGTTTCTCAACTTTTTAGGACAAATCACTTTTCCATAACTAAGTAAATATCCCTATGGAGACAACAGTGACTTCTGCAACTAAACCATACCTCAGAGAGAGCTCTGAGCCTTGCAAGTGCTGGACCCCACCACTTACTCTCTCCACTGGCCTCTGGTCTTGGTTTAATTTCAGAGGGACTGACAGAGCAGTGCATCATTTCAGTGCATCCTAACCCACAATAAATCCTGTGCACCCAGTAAAAGGGTGAAAATCACAGCTACCTCTTAACACCCACAGCCTGCACTTCCTAGCACAGCTCAGAGGCTCTCAGAGGAAATGGAGGAAAAGATTGCCATTCCCTGACCCTGCACCAGTCTTAGACTTTGTAAAGCAACCAGACAAGGTTACCCCCAAAGCAAAAAACTACCCCAAGAACAGTGTCCCAAAAACTTAGCAGGCACAGCAGGAGAGAGTTTACATTGCCCAAAGAGCACAAGAGAGCCTTGTAAGAGCTCTCAGCAATCACAACAGCCAAGATAAAGTTAGCAGAAAACTTCAGAGCTATGTAACCTCCAAAAAGAAGTTGCTTTTAGTTTAATTGGCAAAATAAGAGATTGCAATTTCAGCTTGCTTTTTTTGACAGTCCGGCTACAAATCTCACTGTAAGTAATTAATTCATGAGAGAGCTTAGCTTTTTAGAAAATGTGATCTTCAGTCATGCTTCTCTGAAAATTTGGTGCTTGGCGATGTTCCCATGGTCACACTGTGAGCAGAGGCTAAGTCTGAGGATGTGAGAAGCCTCTGGACTTCCCACACCTCCCACCAGCCACTGGCAGGGCTTGCTCCCTCTGCCCCACTCCCACTCAAACTCTGAGGCTCTGCACTGATACAAACAAACAAGGAATAAAACCCTTCCAACTGTGTTGGGAAAAAAACCAATCCAACTCACAAACAGTGGCAGCAGAGTTATGTTTCTCAGAAAACTATCATAAGCTGATACATCAGTATTTAGCTCTCAGAACCAAAAGTACAGAATGCCCAACAAAATTTCTTTTTTTATTATTTGCTACCAAACCAGCAGGCTGCTACTACTGCCTGTCCTTCAGGGACAGACAGACACTACCTCTGCCCTTCTCACCAAAGCCAAGGGGGAGAGGGATGGGTCAGCTTCCTCACTGAGTAACTTCCTTAGGTCAGTCAGTTTTAGGTTGGATGAATAAGGATCATAAAAGGCTAAATCTCTCTTATCTCCAAGAATCTGTTTTTTCCTACTAGGTACCACTGCCAAAGGCAAATGCTTTTTGGATAAAACTTGGTTCCCAACAAGCTAAAATGAATGCATTCATTTTAAAGAGCTGTAACATGCAAAAAATTTTCAGAAAAGTCCTAAAAAGTAAGCAGCTGCCCCATAGTAAAATATTCCCTACTTTGGAAGAGGCACAATGTGACATTATCTGCTGAGGGAAGAAATGTCACTGGGAGGCTTAGGGGCTGTGAGTGACAGCAGTGCCACAGAATTTGAGCTGACTGTTCTCCTGACAGATCTCAGCTCCACAGCACTGCAGAGCACCTCCAGAAGTGAGGACATGCAATACCATCACCAATTGACAGTAGGAGCAGAACAGCCCTTTCATCTGAAATCCTGCAGAAAGCAGATCCATGCCTGCCAAAGACAAAAAAGAAAACCCCAAGTATTAAGTAAAGGAAAAGTTCCAGCAGCATCAATGGAAGGATGAAGCAGTGTCTGAGGTCACAGGACTTATTCTTCCTTTTAATGAAAACCTGTTTGGGTTTGCAAAACCCCCTCTGCCTGGCTTTGAAATGTTTAATTCCTCTAGAATATCAATTTTACCCTCAGGTTTTTTATCTGGAGGACACACTGACCTATGCATGGAGAAAAACCTAGCTCCCCTGGTCGTGAAGTCCTCTTCAGAATGCAAACCCATATTTAGTTTCAATTCATGTCCCCTGCTTTCTTCTAAACTCTTTCATTGTTTGTTCGTGGCCCCTGTAACAGTGTCTGCAGAAACAAATATATCAACCATTCAAACTGGTGGTGCTGCAGTGATAAGTATGTGCTAACACTGGTTTGGAAATTAATTCTCCATTCACAAATTCCACTCAAGAGTATAATTTTTCATTGCACTCATCAACCAAGTTTTAGGGACATAAAACTAAAATATTGGTATCGTATTACCCGCCAAAATGGCAAAAAATGAAAAGTAAATCAGTATGTTCAGATCAAAACCAGAAGAGGAACATGAAGAACTCTTCTCAGTTTTGTACCTTTAAATAGATCCCTTGCATCTTTCTCCAAAGCACACTCTGCTGAGGGCTGGAGACAAAGCCCTGCACACGTGGACACAGCTTGGTCTGAGAGCAGCCCTTGTGCTCTGGGTACATGGTGGCCCTGATCCTGCAGGACACAGAATTCCCATCAGGCATCCAAGTGGAAAGAGACAGCAAGCTGGCCAGGCAGGACACACTCCCCAGGGCAAGCCTGGCTCCTGCTGCATCCCTGCTGACAGAATGATCCTTGGGTGTAGGGGAGAACAACACAGGTACAAATACGCAGGGAAACACTCCTTCTGAATGCTTAGAAATTTAAGGTTTTAACTTCATGAGTCATCACCCTCAAAGAGCTTAACAGGGTTGAAGGAGTGTCATTTTAGTAACAATTTGGCCCACTAATAAATCTCTTTGGTATTTGGAAAATAATACTTTTCTTTGGTTTGAAAAATAAAAAGCAGATATCTTGCAAGCAATCCCAGTGCCATCCACACTTCAGTACAAGCTCTGGATTCCAGTATTTATGGACCTACACTCTGATACTCATCCTGTGCTGAAATATTTATCTTTGAGTTAAAGCTCATGGAAAAGCGCAGTTTTTACCAGGCAGTTAAACTGTGTGCAGAACAAATCACTCCTGCTTCAAGTTACCAGAGTAATAGGTGTGGCTGTCCTCAACCATTTGTGGAATTTCTCACCAAACTTATGAAAAGTTATGAAGGAAGGGAAAAAAAAAAAGAAAAAAAAAAAACCAAAAAAAACCACCACAAAACCAACAACAACAACAACAAAAAAACCCACCACCTTAAAAATTGGAAGGAAAAGCAGACAGTAGTCCAAAAAGAACACACATCTGCAAATTAATCACAACACACATCTGCAAATTAATCACCTCAGCTCAACATTGATTTTGATCTACCTACATATCCCACAGATATGTTTGTGTATTTAAACCTGGAATTAAAACCACTGCTGTAAAACAGAGCTCTACACCTCAGTGTCAGAAGAGCCACAACCCTGATAACTCAGTGGGAATGAGGAACATCTTTCTGATGATGCAGAAGTGGAGCTACTCCTAAATACAGGAAGATTGCCTTCAATGCAGATCATTTTGCTGTGCTTGAATTAACAAATTAGCTTAGGTTTTGTCCAAACAAAATTCTTATAACAAGGGTTTACTTTGCCAGTCACTTATTGAGGTGGTTTTTCTGCTTAAATTTTCTTAGAGATAACATAACTTTAGACTCAAAGGCAGAAGAGGATAGTAAATGTGTAATTTAGAAATAAGTTGTCTTTTAGTGGCAAATAAGACGGGGCCTCGTAAAGTTTCCACCACATCCCAGCAGGGAGCTAAAGGTCACTGCTAACTCAAAATGAAAACAATGGGAAGCAGAGGATGCCATTCTTTCATATTTGTCCAGTGATTCTGTGTTTTCTTTGCATGGATTTACTTAGGAAACTGGGAAGTCTAAAACACAATGAAAAGATTTCAATGTCACCATTTTCACTGTAACAAGACCCATAATCTATTCATGCTACTTTATAAAATGTTTGATTTACAAAGAAAAATACATCTTCATTGAAAAAGGTACATAAAATGTTTGGTTTCCTATGCAATTTTCAAATTAACATGCAAAATCATTCTGCTTTTGCAAAAAAAAAAAAAAACCAAAACTGAGTTCTCCTTTCCAACAAAGAAACAGACAGGCCTTAAATATGTTAAAATATTATTTAACAAACAGACTAATATATGTCCTGATTTTTAAAAATCCTTGAAATAGTATTAGTTTAGTTCACTCAGAAGTGAAAGACCCATCTGGCTAACGAAGAGATTTTCTTATACCAACAAAAATACGTTATCCCAATTTCTCAGAATCTAACGCTCAAAAACTGTCTATCAGGTAATAAAGTGGCAGAACCAAAAGCCACATTTACTGCCACTCCAACCAAGGGTGGGAATCCTTATTTGATGGTGGGAATCCTTATTCTCATGCTGGAATCAGTCTTTTCCACGAGCAACATTTTATTCCCAAAACTGCTTTTAAATCTTGAATATTCCTTTTTTTCATTCCAAGCTCTTCTGCTATGCAAGGACATTAACTCTCTACGTCTATCTGCAAACTACCTTTGAACATTGAAAACACTATCAAAGCCCATCTCAAATTATCTTGTCTACCACATTCAAAACAGATATAACCTAATTTATGTCAACACATTTCCATGTCAAAAAGCAGGTTCCAGCTCTCTTCCTTTCTCCTGGAACAAAGCCATACATGTGGGAGCTGGCTTGCACAATGCTAAGCCTTTTACTTGATGTAGAGTGACAGAGTTACAGATTTTACAAGAAACAGAAGAAAAGGGCCTGGGAGTTTGATGAGAGGCCAACAGCACAACCCATAGCAAAAGAGAACGGTCTGGAAGAATGCACAAATTGGAGACTCTGCTATTTAACTTCACAGCAAGTGTAACACCATCATTTATTACATTTTGGCCCTAAAGGGGGTATCAAGAAAGAACCTGGAAGGGGCTGAACGCCGAAATCTTTTTGCAGAGCAGAGGACTTAAACATCACTTCCTCGGTGCCTTTGAAACTTAAAAATCTGACTCTGGGCAATAAACTATTTAGTATGTCATGCACATTAAAGCTATTCAATTTGTATCTTGTCATCCTGTGCCAATTTAAATTACAGTTAAGTGATGGTACCTAATTATTTTACCCAAAGAGCAGATAGCAATGTGTAGAATGCCACAGGACCAAGCCAGTTCCTACTGAACCTCCACTGGATGAATGGGTCTTATATATAAAAACACTGAAATTCACAGGGAAAACTGAGCTTGGGACATTGCTAACAATGTTTTAATTCCATCCATGGCTGGTAAAGCAAATTACAGTGTGGGCATATTATATCCATATACACCACCTAAACAGAACACAATGCTAAATTGTTCTTCTGCATGTGCAGGTGCTTCTGTGGCCCCCTTATAAAATGACAAGGTAAATCTTATATTGAAACTATTTCACCTTGAGGCCACTCTGCTCATTATCATATTTGCTTTAAGCTTCTTTCACTTTTTTGCTGAGAGCTATAAAAGCTTTAGCTGTCCATATCTCAAAATACTTACTTCTTTTTGAGGACTCATTTGACAGTCAGTTGAGATTCCAACTGCTCAAAAAGTGGAATATTTTCAGTGTGCCGTTACTATTGCTTAAGTAAGCCAATTCTGGAGTCCTTTTTCAATGTGACAGCCAAGAGAGGTGAACAAATGTTCATATAATACTAAAACAAAACAGCTATTTATCACTGTTGGTAGTGGCGACTGCTGGATATAACAATTTCAATAGATGTTAAAAATAATTCTCACTCAAATACCTCTCCCTTTCTTGACATGGACATTTACTTGAACATGAGGAACAAATATTAAAGCATGCAAAACAGAAAGCAAAACAGTTTCCAAACAGTATTTTTTCTTATTCAAATGAACCATGAACAACTTTCTTAATAAGACATTCTTCATTGTCACATAGATTGTAAGCGTCCTCTAATCTACAATTCATTATGTGAGAAGTATTTGCAAGTGGGTGTAACCAGTTTGTACCTTTAACTTATACTTAAACTTGGCATTTGGGATGTAAAATCTGAATTGCTGGTATCTTAAATAGCAAGGCAAAGCTGTTAACTTGCATTGGAATTTCACACCATGTGCAATATTGGGAATGGTAAAAACTCATTAATACATCACCTCCTGTTATTCTGCCTGGCTTATAAGTACACTCCACAAGTAGGAAATTTCTCACTGTAAATGTACTTACACTTCAATCTGAGCCACACAATTAAGAATACAAAAGGTACAACACAGTAAGAAAAAAAAACAGAACTGCAGAAATAAAGGCTTGGATTAATACCTCCCCCATCAACAGATTCAGGAGGCAGAAAAGGAAGAGCTTAGTACTTAACTACATAAAATGGCCAGGGAAAAGACACAGAGCAAACTCAGACAGCAGCATTGAAGAACAACAGAAAAGGCACAGGAATTTTCAGCTGAGTTTCAGCGAAGTTTTTACCAACAGAAAATACTCCAAAAATTCAGGGTCTAACCTTGCTCATCTCAGGCACACAAAGAATCGCCCTCAGATGCAGTGACACATTTTGCAAGAGTTGGTTTGCATGACAAGAAGAGGTACCAATAATAATGCTTTGAAAATTAAAACCACAGCTTATGCTGCCTTTGTAGTGTGGCCATCTATACACTGTGAGTGATTTACAGTTTGGGTTTTTTCCAATTTACATAACAAACAACAGGAAACTTAAAAAGATAAAAATTAGACCGAAATATGAGCCCAGTTCACATGTTACTACACCACTTCACACAATTTAAAAATGAGACTCCCATCCCCTGGAGAAAGGGTTCATGCCTTACAACAGCAGCATTAAAAGTATCAGTCTGAAAGTCTGGAGCCCTAAAGACTGAGAGAAGTTCACGGATGTCAGCGTGGGAAGGATCCTCTCAGTGCAAGCAAGGATCTCTGCACAGGAGAGCTGACGTCAGTGGAAGTGGGAGGGAAATGGGGATGGGAAGTTTGTCGGGGAAATGATTGAGGACGGTTTCAGTGGGAACAGGGAGGATTCAGGAGAGGGTGGACGGCCTCAGTGGAAGCATGGACAGAAAGCGTGGGAGTATCAAAGGGAGGGAGTGCTCGTGTGTTCCGAGGGAAAGGAACTACCAGACAGGGAGGAAAAGAGCAGACAGCTTAATGGACTAAATAATGTGCTGTTAACTGCTGAAATGAGATCCACTTCAGCACTGCAGGTGCCATACAGCATACAGCCTATGCAGAATTATGCAACATGGGTTTGCAGTGACTGCAAAATTCACAGGCAATTTCACGGTTTGAATGCAGAAAACTTACTGGCTGTAGGGGCATGGATTTAAACTGGCTGCCCCACATCAGCTGATAAATCAAAAGACTATTTCACATTCAGTCCTTCTGACTTGGGAGTAATTTTAATTTCAAACAAATGAAGTGTGGATTAACTCTCTGATCCCCTTGCACCCAAATGCACATATTTCTCTATTCAATGTACCAACAGGGAGAGTTCCTCAAGGAAAGAGGAAGGAAATCTTACATACGTAAAAGAATGACAGAGCAAAATCAAGGTGCTACAGTGTATATTAATGCGTTGGAGAAGAGCCACACACACACAGGATGTTGGGATAGCATATGATTATGAATATCCAAGCCAATTCTAAATAAACACCCAAGAAGTCCTTATGTTATGGATTAAACAGTTATTATTCTAACAGTGTTTAAGCAGGTTTCTGTGAATCCAAGTACCTTTATCACAAATTCAACTACAAAAATATCTGAAAATCATACCTGATATATATGAAAAATGACAGACTGTCTCAATTTTGAGTCCACTTCCTTGAGATTTTTAGAGTTAAAACAAAAATCAGGGAAACTCCTCTTTGTAACAGTACTGGTTAAGTGTAATTTGACATTCTTTATGTAGCACTGGATAATCAAACCCCAGTCCTTGCATCCAAGTCCTGCTCATCTTTCACTAGTACAGGGTTTAATCTGCAGAGGCAATACATTGAAAATTAAGGGAAGAGTTTCCATGGCTGGTTCACTGTTTAAATATGGCACTTAATCCAAGATGCTCATAATTGTCAAATAAAAGCAACATATGAAAATACTAATTAAGGAGGGAGATACAGTGCCATGACCTAAAAGAGGTCTTCCATTTCTCACATACTGTCACCATATTCATACACAACAGAAATAGGTATTACAGCATTTACCTCTGCACACAATCACTTTCAGGATTATTCTGCAAATCTGGGTGGAATAATTTAGGGTTCCCCATACTAGAAAAGAACACGTCAGTTTTTTTAGCTACAGTTTATAAATTGATGCAAATCACAAAATACAGTGTGCTCACACCACCCATCTAGAAAATGACCTTCTGCTATTTGGCCAGGAGAAAGATATAACAAGACACGAACACAAAACCAGAGCAAGTTAGGGGCTAGTTAGCAAGAGATATAATGCCATTTTACAATAACATGGAACTTTTTTTTCTTTTTGTTACATTTACTGACTTGAAAAATGTGCACTATAGCCAGCAAACTGATTCAGCATTAGTAATATGAATAGTAAATATTATTGCACTATTAAAACTATACATGTTTTAATGAACTTAACAGTAATGCCAGCTAAAGTGTAAACATGAAATTTACACACAGGCCAAGTTTTGTTTATAGCTCTAACACAGCATTCTGTTGGCTTTAATTTGAGAATATTAACAACTTAAAACACCCTGAAACCCAGTGAAAAAGTCATTCAGGCAGATTTCTGGTGATTCACACAAATTCTGGGTGACACCACCAGCGCCCAAAGCACACCAGGTTTGTAGCATTTCGTGTTTGGCTGAAGGAATCCCCAGGGCCATAAAGAGTGTACTATACACTCCAAGAAACAGCAATGGTTCTTAGTAGCACCCTAACTCTTACAGTTCTTCCTCTAATCAAAAATCCTTTAATTACAAAGCAGCACAACATCCTGCCCAATGCTCCTTTTGCCTTGAGGAATTTCAAGCTCCTGCACATTTTTTTCAATTTTCTCACTCTTTCTTTCTTTCCAAACTTCACTGGACTGTGAGAACTGCTCTGCAGTGATCCCTCACTCCAGCACAATCTCTGAGACAGCACAGTTATGTAGCACTGCAAATCTGGTCGTACTACACAAGCTAATGACAAATGCAGAGAAAGAAATACCACGCTGCCTGACAGCTCTAAAGATCATTACAGGATTTTGCACATGAAAATAATGGAGATGTGATGTGTCCAACAGATTTTGTATTCAACTGATCACAAACAGAGCTCCATTTTCATTTCTCAGAACCCATCTTTAATAGAACTGTGCTGAAGAGTGATGACAGGGGCAGAAAATGTGACTGAGTGATAAAAATCTGAGTGACTGTCAACGAGATGACAGCATGCATACAAACCAACAGCAACCTATGGTGTCTGGCTGAATTACCCAAACCCAGTAACAAGAATTTGCACAAAGTTCGTGAAGGTGAACAACAAAATTTAACAAAAATTAAGACTGCTTCCCACACGTACTTCTGGAAACAGGTTTGAGGGATTTTTTTCCCCTTAAACCATCACACAGGACAAATTCACAGAACAAAAGTTTTAAAAGACCACTTGTGATTCAGGTTTTGTAACATTCATATTACAAATTCAGCTAGCAAAACAATTGTCAGGATTTAGATGACAGCTTAAGCTTGCTCAGTGTGTCTGCTGTGTTAAACACCCGTGAGCTCATCTATCGCGTGTGAACAGGGCCGTAAAGTTCATTTCCTGTGCAGTGCTGTTAACACAGAAATTTAGTTTAGTACACCACCATTCAGCTTCGTGTTCTCAGTTAAGTACTGTTAATTCCTCACCACTCTCAAAGTGTCTGCTAATTTTCAAGACTTTTTTTAAACTATGACCAAAGATTACCAAATCTGAAGGAAAACAATCAAAGAAAATCACCCACATAACTGAAGTAAATTATTCCAGGTCAATACTCCAGAAGTTGTCTTGGTAAGCAAGTAAAAACCCTAAGTAAACAACAAATCATTAGATTTTCTGTTAGTCTGCAAAACACTTGACATTCAGCTAGATCTCACTTGCATCTCAAGGCCTGTATCTTATATTTACAGCATGTGGATCTCAGTTCTTATCGCAGCAACCAGAACAGAACAGCCATGTTATATAATATCCTCAGGGCTGCTACAATGTGATTTTTCTTACATTTGCAACTACTCATTTTTACAAAATAAAAAATAGTTTCCAAAAAAAAAAAAAAAAAAAAAAAAAAGATAAAATCCAAATCTATAACATTAGGAGCCAAAGTACAACTCATAAATAAACAGATAAAAAGCAAACAGACAAACAAGCACTCCAAACCACTAACTGTCAAACTTCCAAGAAAATAATCACAAATCACGATTTTTTTCAGCGTGTGTCTGTCAACTCCAAACAGTTTTGTGTCGTACCTCTACTCAAAAGTATGGACACAAACACACAGGAAAAAAACCCGCAAAACAAATTCCCTATTTGCAGCAACAGACAAGGTCAACAAGTTGTTAATGTAAATCAGTACCCAGGGCAAAACACGCTGCCGCTCTCCCTTCAACTTTCCAAATGGAAGAGGTATGTAAAGCGATCAGCCCAGCTCGCAGAACCGCGATCTGCCCCCGCTTCCAAAGGGGACGAGCACGGCCAGCCAGGCGGGACGGCCCGGCCCCACCGCGGGGCTCCGCGCATCCCCCGCCCGGCGCGGCCCCACCGCGCCCGCAGCGACCCCCGCGCTCCGGCGGACCCGCTCCAGCCATCCTTCGGGACAAGTAACACCGCTCTCCTTCCCAGAATGAGCAAAACTCATTCTGTGGAGTGAAGAAAGAGGCTCGGGTACCTCTACAAAGTCGCCAAGACACTGATTCGTTTATAAACGAAAGTAAAGCCCAAGCCAGGAAAAGCTCCCGCACGACGGCCGGGAGGGTCCCTGGGCTGAACCGCTACAGCCAGCTCCTGTTCTGAGAGAAACAGTGCTCGTGTTTAGCACCCTTTTTACCTTAACATTGGATCTGCCGGTCTGGGCCTCTGCCTCCATGCTCTGGCTGTTCTCCCTCTTGTCTTTCTTAGAGGAATTAGTCCTCGCCTCATAAGTGGATGTGTTGTAGCATTTAATGAATAATCCTGGGACGGGGTTGCCTTGCTGCTGTTGAGACATGGTTGTGTTGGTCTGGTGAGGGAAATTGTACTCCTCAGACTCATTGCTACTGTGACAGATCACTCTGCTGTCAGAGAGGTTGGTGCTTGGAACACAGCCCATGCTTTGTGGCCACCTGGGGAATACTTCTAAATTGTATATATATACGTGTATATATATATATATATGTATATATATCTTTCCTTCCCGTTGATATTTTCCCCCTGCTTAATTTTTTTTTTGTTAACAAGTTGAATCTCTCTCCTGCGTCTCCGCTACACTCTGAAGCATTGCCATCGGTCCCTTCTACACCACCAGAAACGTGTCTGTTCTCCTCGTCCTCCAGGAAACAGGTCCTTTTAGCTCAATCTCAGCAGTGGGCTGGGGAGCTGGAGGGGAGGGAAGGGGGAAATCAAGAACCGGTCGACTTCGTATTTTCACGGATTATTATTAATTTGTCTAAGCCATCTGAGAATCTTGGTAACGTTTTCTTTCCTTCTTGTAAAAGCAGAAAAAAAAAAGAGGAAAAAAAGGCAAAAACAACAAAAAAAGAGGCAAAAATAACAAAAAAACCCCAAGCCCCAAACCACACACACCTCGGCGTCGGCTCGGCGCTCAGAGCGGCCGGGGGCACGGCACCATCTCCTCCCCTGAGCCCGGAGCACGGCGCATTTTCCACCCGGGCTCGCTCCGCGTTACCGATTAACCCGGGACCGGGCCGGGGGCCGCTCCCCACCTCCGCGTCCGCGCTCCCGCCGAGCCGCGCTCACCCCTCGCGGTCCCGCTCGGCGCTGCGCTGTGCCGGGGGTGCGCTTTGGGGTGTGCTTTGGGGCCAAAAAAAAAAAAAAAAATCAACGATTTATTAAAAAATCCCAGCGAAGAGCGAAAGCCGCCCGGCCGCCCCGGGGAGCCGGCTGCGCTCCTCACGCCGCGCTGGGCACGTCCCGCACCGCCTCGGTCGCGGGCGGGCGGGCGGCCGCGGCGGGGGTGACATTCAGGTTCCCGTCGTCGGAAGGAAGGAAGAGCCCCCCGTCAGGCGGCAGAGGGGCTCTCCGGCCGCCGCAGCGGCATCCCGGCTCAGCGCCGCGGGGCAGGGGCGGGCCGGGCCGCGGGGAGCCCCCTCGGGGGATCGGGCACGGCCCGGAGGGCTTCCCTCAACCGCGGGGGCAGCCGGCGCGGCGGGCGGACGCATCAAAGGGCCTCCATGATGCGGTTGATTTTTTGGGCAGAGAACTGATGCGAAACGGCGAGAGGGGAAAAATTAAAAAATAAAAAAAAAAAAGGCGAGAAAAATTAAAAAGAGCGAGAAGTAGAAGAAGAACGATCCTAGCGTCCCATCCCGGCGGCAAGGGCTGCAGCGGCGAGAGCTCTGGTTCCCGGGGCCGTGGTGTCTGCATCCCTCAGCAGGGAAATGCCCGGCTCCCCGCAGCCGCCGTCCCTCACGCCGCGCTCACCTTGTTATTATTGATGTTCCTCAGCGGCGGCCGCGGCCCCTCCGCCGCCCCGCCCGCCCGCCCCGCCCGCCGCTCCCCCCGCGCCGCCCCGGCTCCCGGCCCGGCTCCCGGCCGAGCCAATGCAGCGCCCGGCGGCGCTGACCTCCGGCCCGCGCTGGCGTCAATGCAGATCAGCGGCCGCGGCCAATGCCGCGCCGGCCCCGCCCGAGCCCGCGGCCCCGCACCGCCGCCCGCACCGCACCGCAGCGCGGCCCGCACCGCCCTGCGCTCGGCCGAGCCCCGGGACGCCGCCTCGGGGAGACACCTCTCCCCGTGAGACACCTGGTGCCCTGCTTCAGAAACTGGACAACGGGCTCGGTTGTTGCTTCCCACCGTTTTCCTTTTCCACTCTGCCCATGCCAATTTCTTTGAAAATATTTTTGAAAGCAAAGCCTGTGAAAAGGGAAGATGGTGCTATGGGTGGAGCCAGGCCCCGGGGCTTGGGAAATCAACTGCAGGCAGACTTTTCCTGGAATATGTATGTAAAATAAGCCTTTTCTGTTTCTGTATCATATGAAAGGAACTATGCTTCCTTATCCTATAGATGTGCTGGGAGGCTAGATGTCTGGATGTACTTTAAGAGAGAAGATGCTGTATTTAAAGCCCCTTAGACACCGTGCCCAGAGCAAAACAAGTTACTGCCATAGACAATTTGTGTTCCAGAAGTACCAGCTCAAGTGCAGCCCGGGTTCAACGACAGACACACAACAGTGTACTCTACCAGAGACCACACACAACCCATGGCACCTTCACGTGCCTTTTGCTTTTTTCACTATGTCATTCATAGCTTCTGCTACCTTTATTCTCAATGATTCACATAGGTGCTTCTCCAAGATCCTGCCTGTTTTCACTAGCTCAGAGGCAACAGCAATTTAGGGAAGGCCCAACCAAATTTTTGATTTAGGAACATGGTGAAAACCAAATATCAGAGACATGACTTTTATCAATAATCTCCAGCACCTGAAGAGGGGGAAATGATGTGTTACGTGAGGAAACTGAACTACTCCTGCTTTTTGCCATGAACACTTTTGTGGTCCCCTGGCAGAATCATTGTGTTTCACAAGAATCCAATTCAGCAGGAGCACACTTGTGTGCATTCAGGACAGCCACACTTTTGACAGTGCCTTAACTGCATGACAAATGCCATCAGGTGATAATTAAAAGCAAAACATGCAGATAAGTGATGACTGTGCACAACAAGAATGACAAGAAGCAGCTTTTCACTCGTGTATGTAACAGCATCACTTGATCCAGATGAGAGCACCTTGTAGAGTTGAGAGATGCAAAGCCAAAAGTCAGTGCTTTTGAGAAATGTGGTTTTTCAGGATAACCACAGTACTTGCAATGCAGAAATGCTTTTATTTACTTCTCATAATCGCTAGCATTAAAGGCTGGAAAATCAAATCTTTCCTTCCCCGATGTTTCTGCTACTGTGCAGTTTCAAGTATAAGCAACAGTCACATAAACTTCATCCACCCCATTAATTCAGCTGATCTATCAAGCCTCTTAGAAAAAGAAGTCAGCTTCCTGTGCCCTCTCATCACTTTGGAGACCCACTCAATATAAGCATTTAACAACAAATGAAGGGAAAGGCTTAATATACCCATTTAAAACAGTGGGCACTGTTTGGAGATGAATCTCATCCTCATTCTCTCCTTTACATTAAACATTATTTACTAGATGCCATTAATAAGAACACACTTATGTGCAGCTAGAAAAAGACTGTGGAAGAAAAGAATGCTACAATTTCCTACTTGTGCTGTTAAGCATGAGTGTGGGCTCCCTTCCTCAGCCCTAATGGATCTGTCAGCAAAACTGCTATTGCACTTTATTTCTGGAGGCACTGGAGGAGTCAGAGACAGCAAAACTTCATTTTCAGAGCTGCACATTCAGTTTGCAGTGCTGACACCTAGAGTTAAGCTTTCTACTTTGTAAAATAAATGGGTCTGGTTTGCAGGTGCATAGAGATAAAATGTACAATTCATGGTGTCATTTAAAAAAAAAATCAATATTGGAAAAATCTCTGCTTTCCACTTTGAATGCAAACAAATTCCCACTCAACTACTACAAAAATTTATGTAAATGACAGGCAAATACTGGGGGGAGGGAAAGTGTTTTGTTTGATAACAGCGTGACAAAACAAGAAAATGTACATGCAGATATGATGTGCATGACCACTTTGCTCTTTCAAAAAGTTTTTCCACAACTGCCCATTGGCAGGTTATTACTGATTATTTCTACAGCCTAACTTCATTTAAAAAAACAAATCAAAACAAATCCATTTGCAAGATTTTGAGATGAGAACTCACACTGCCTTGAATGGGAGGTTGAGATGAAACTGAATAATCCTTTAGTAGTTTAATAAAAGCCATTGAAAAATCACTGGGGTTGTTGTCACACTGATAAAAATTCAACTAAAGACAAAAAACTGCTCTGAACAAGACTGGCACTGGAATTGTCTTGTTTCTCTACAGTTTGGAAACACTGATGCTGGGTTTTATTGCCAATAGAAAAATACAGTTGAAATATAGATTTACCCAGAGCCTAGAATCAGAGAGAAGGAGTGAAAGCATCAAAATTGTTGGCAATGGTTGTAATTTGTCACTGCATTCTATGAAGTGTATGGATAAAGGGCCTTGTTCACACTCACTGCTGAAGTGCAGCTCAGGAAATGGTGGGCCCTGTTATAAAAAAACAAAAAATCATGCAAAATAGCAGAGGAAGCCTAGGAGTGTAGACACTGGCAGATTAGGGCTGTGGGGGAAGTGCAAGGTCAGTACAGAGTCAGTAAGGGAGAGGTCAGAAGTGAACTAGCTCTAGGAGACAGCTGGAGGAATGAGAAAGGTTATTTATGGATAATAAGGTTGAATTTCATTCAGGACTGCAGAATAAGAAAGAATGCTAGGAAAGAGCTTGGAATGATTGTTATCAGCTTCATCTGCAGACAAGTGGGTGCAGGGGAAGATCAAAGTATTTAGAGAACAAAACATGTCAAAATTAAAAGGTTTGAAAAAGCACTATTCAGCCACATCCTCATCCTTCTCACAGAGAAATTACATTGGATCCTGCATGTTTTTGACAAAAGACTGAACATACTGCATCCCAGATATCCCCCACTACATTTTGTGTCAGCAGTGTCCATCCATTTCACTCAGCCCTTGACCAATTCCCACTGCAGATTGTAGGAGTCCATCCATGAGCACTGGGACAGCTCACTCCTGTCCAGTCACACAAAGATGCACGCAAAGGCCCAGAGCAAAAATATGTTGCCAAAATCTCAGTACCTGAGACGTGGGCAGGCAGAATTATTATGCAGAAGGAATGATGGGCTAACATCTGCATGAACAACAAATACCAGTGGGTACTTCTGGAAAAACGTTTGTCCAGCAAAGGCAGAGCGAGCCTGACTGCAGTCCTGTGAGCACAGGCAGCAAGCTTGGTGGGAGATTACTCTATGTAGTTTTAATTGCTTCTCCCCCCAAGCCAGCTGTATGTTCCAACTGTGTCTTTTGCCCTTCTGGAAAGTTAGGCAATCCTGTTGGTCTCTAGGCCAGTGAAGGAGGCAGTGGGGAGGAGGAGAACTGTGGAAAGTGTGCCAGCACACAAACAGCTGAATGGACTCTGCAACACTAACTACTGACACGTGCAAGCTGTGACAGAGTTTTTCTCCCCATCCCAAGATATTCTAGAAGAGCAAACAAGGACCATATGCTGCCTTAGCCCCAAGTGAGTATCAGCATTACACCCCACCAGGGTACATCTGCTTGTTTGTGTATGAGCATCAGGTATCCTGGAACAGGGTGTTTTCAGGTGGCACAAGAGTAAAATTTGTCCTGAGACAGCTCATCTCCAGCTCCTGGAATGTACAGAAGTACAGTGAGTTTGTTTTCTGCACCACTTTCCTGATGTCCTGAAAAGCCCCAAAGCAGCTGAGAGCAGGCTGTCCCGATGTCCTGGCAGGCTGTCCGGCTGCTGCTGTTGTGTAATTGCAATTGCAGAACACAGACAGCTGTCTGTACCACTTGGAAATCAGAGCCTTCAAGGCAGCCTAAGTCAGCAACTTTTTCAACTCTAGCACTAAAGACATTCAAGTCCAAAGCTCAGATCCTTCATGTACGCACAAGCTTCGTCATCATAACTGGTGTCAGAACAGCTTTTGCAGCTGTAGTTCACACATCACACTCTGCACTGCTCAGTGATCAGCAGGATAGACACACTATTTCTATGAGAAAAATGTACCCCCTTCTCCACTGTACCTTCTTTCCACTTTGACTACCTTCTTTGCTGTCCATCTGTCCAATGCTTCTCAAGTTTCCCTCAGCATTTCACTTCCTCTGCTTTGTTTTTGGTGGGCTCTCCCCAGATTGCCCAGGAGCAGCAGGTGCAGAGTGAAGGTGAGCACATCTCTGCCACTCAACCTTAATGGCTGGGCACAGGCCTTCCAATGCTGCTGCTCTCCCTCCCATTCCTCCTTTCCCCAGAGTCTAATGTCAGCCCTAGCCCACATCTGCCCAGTGCTTGAGCCTGGAGCCCCACGCAGCTCCAGGATGCAGGAGGCTGCACTGGATCACCCAGCTGCTCCTGAGCTGCTGCCAAAGCAGCCTCCAACAGCTCCTACTGCCTGGCCTCGCCTTCAGTTGACCAAAAATTTGTGGGGAAGGGAGGAACAAAGCACTGTCGTCCCCACCCACTCCCCTATAATTACCCAGGGCTTCACAAACAGTATTATCTGTCTGGATACACAGGGCCATGCAGCCAGCTGTGACCATAGAGAATTAGCTGTTTCCTTCTTGGAGAATTTTCCCTTCTCTCTTCCTAAGTATTTTTAAGCCAACTTACATTTAGCATGCAACCTTTTGATTTACTAAACCAAGGATGACAATTGGTCCCTTTAGGTGGAGTGGTATACCCAATTCTTACACCCTACAGGTGTCTGTTGTCCCTCTGCTTCCTAGGAGTGTTAGATCCTTTCCTTAGCTAGTCAGCCTCAGCCAGGCTCAGCCCAAAAGTGACCACAGCTTCAGGACCCTTCAGACTCCTGACTTGGTTCCCAATGCCACAATCCCCTATATTACATTGTGGCCGGCCTGGATCCAATAAGAAAAAAAAAAAAACAGTAAAAAAACCAAGCAACTTGTGTCCTCCATCAGTAAGTCAGTTTTCTTTGGCCATCAGTGCTAGAAGGACAAGCTCTTAGTCTTTATTGTCTTTATTGTTTACCCCAGCAGCTAAAAGATCAGCTCAAGCTAATGAACTCACTCAAGACAGGCTCTCAAATCCACAGACTCCTGAGTCTCCCCCAGGATCCTCCTGTCTCCTGCCCAGCAGCCACTTTGTAGTTTGCTCCTGGTTAACCAGCAGGGCTAGTGGCCAGCATCCTTAACCCTTCCCAAAGGCAGACAGAGTAAGAATGGCAAAGAGAACAACACAATATGGAGCTAGAAACTCATCTCTGCTGTATATCAGCAGCAGAAGCTGAAAAACTCTCAAAATTAATCTCTAAGACTAGACTGTACACCTGCAAAACAGATGGCTTTCATGGTTGCTGAATTTATTATTTAAGGAACAGATACATCATCCATGGTCATACTGAGCAGTGATTTATTATATATTCACAATAGCAAAAAATCCCATGTCCTGGCTGTGAGATTTATGTTCTTAGATCACTGAAACAACTGAAGAACTTATCCTACCAGGGAACTGGACCTCATTTGAATACTTAACAACTCCTAGCTGTGTTCTCAAGTACGTTTCCTTTCTTTGGGTCAAAACAATACCTTTAAATACACTCAGTCATTCCTGGCTGTGTACAGTCCTTCCCCAATGTTAAATCTTTCTGTGGAGCATATATGCAAGAAGCTGAACCCTTAATTAACAAAGAGGCTCATACCCTACCACCAACAGGTAACCCAGAGATGATTGTGCAATTGAATATATCCCTTCTCCCAGGAATGTTCCATATCCATTCTTTCATTGCAATCAGGCTCTGATTTTCCAGCAATGGCAGAGCATTTATCCAATACTGTTCTTTCCAACTGTATTCTCATTTCTGTAAGCTCCCACCAGGGACGTTGCAGTCCTTGTCTCTTGCCAACATGCAGTTCTGCATGCAGACAGTTGTAGGGAGGAATGTACAAGAATCTCTGTGGTGCCATGGCACAGCACCCATAGATCATGGTTCTTGTAAACTCCATTTTACAGCTGTCTGCACTTCCAGCTGGGCAGCAGGAAGAGCAGCACCACAAGAATTGCATGAGAAGATGAGAGCTCAGGGGAGAGATAAGGAGAAACCACACTCGAGGGAGAGGGCAGGTGGAAAAAAACCAAGCCATGGAAGTTTTCTGTGGATAGCTATGTAAAAAAAGAGAGAAACAGACTCAGGATGCGTCGGGGAGATAAATCTTCTGAGTTTTTGAAAAGGGGAAGGCAGTGCTTGCAGGCTCACTCACCACAGCCCTAACAAACATAAATCTTTCTCACATGGGCACCATCCTTCCCAGCACATCCACCAGGGCTGGCTGTACACAGCTATCACGGAAGGATCTGTCATATTAAGCAGAACAGTACTTGGCAGTTTGTGTGAATTATGGTTAGGGCCAGCACAGCTGGGTGCTGCAGGGGTTGACAGGCTCTGTAACACAAGCACAATAGCAAGCACTAAAAAAAAAAAAAAATCTCCAAAATGGTTTGGGAACAGAGTTGAAAAATACTTTTAAAACACGTCCTTTAAAATTCGTGAGAGACTTCCAAACAGATGGGGTGGGGAACGATGTGATGAATTGAGGGGGCTGATTTCATGGTTTAGATCTGCCTTGGCAAGATCTCCTGGGTCTGCACTTACTGTGCCCAAGTGGGTGGGTGCCTAGTGCTCCATCAAGAGGTTTTTTAATCTCTGCTCACTTCAAAGAAGCTGCAGTGCCACCTCTGTCTCCCTGATATAGCTCCAGGCACAGCTCCCCACTTCCCATCCCTGCACACAAAGGCCTCTCACTCTGGTGTCTGCAGGTAACCAGGAGCAACCCTCATCTCTCACATGGCCCTCGTGCCAAACACACCTTCCCCCACAACCCAGATCTGGTTTACACTTCTGCTTTTGGGGAGTTCCAGAGCAAACCATTCCGCACATTACCTTTACAACGAATTAATGTAACCAAGTCAAAACAATTGCTCTTAAATTCACTACCACAACAAGCAAACCCATTTGGACACAGCAATTGAAGGTATATCCATCTCCTTGCACTCTTGGAAGTTCATTGGACAAGCATCAGAGTCCTTTGAGAAGGTCAGGATCATACCATGCACATAACATCTCTTCAGACCCCAAGCAGACTGCTTCCCTCTTGCTCAGCTGATATAAACACCCAAAAGTCACATTTTCCTTTTGACAGTCTCGGGCACCAAAAATCTAACCACTTTTTAAGATAAAGCCGAATCTTTAGGACTTCAAAAATCTGATCTAAATTGATTATCCTTTTAGGTACTAAGAACTAAAGTAACTCTGCATGTCACAGATTCACAGGGGGAAAGTTGTGTGGCCTTTTAGGAGGGGAGGTAAATTGAGAAGAAAAAGGAAAAAAAAAGCATGTACACAAAATGCCTGTTGTAAGATAATCTCACTATAAAAGTTTTTTCCAAGCACAGCCACATTTCTTTTTCAGAAGGAACAGCAAATCTCAGAAAAATCAGTCTTTCTCTGGGGAGAAATACAGGTATTCAAGAAAAATATTACAAGAGAGAACAGTTTAAATTCAGCTTACCTAGTGCAGTCTGGTGCTGCACAGGGGCAGACAGTGATGGCAGCTGTGTGGAACACTGTGAGTCAGCTGTGCTGCCTCTCCAGAGGATCCCTCCTGGGCAGCACGAGAGTTATCCCCCACATCCTGCACCCCGAGTTACCATCTTACTTGATCAGTTTTCACTCAGTGCCCTGACTCACCCGTGCATCACACACAGGTGAGCAAACCTTGCTGCTCACTGCCACCCAGGGGGAATTTTTAGGAAGTTCTGGGAGAGGGACATCAGGAAACTCTTGCCTATTCTTGCAGGTTTTCCCCCAAAATAGCAACAGTTATCCTGGACTTACACCTGCTCCTGACTAAGCAAGGCACCCTTCAGATCCCTACCAAACCCCCCCAGAGACTGAAAGAGGAGAGATCTAACAGGCCCTGTACACCTGCAATTAATTCAGTGTCTAGGCAGAAGCCCAGTCTCACAGCTGAAACTCTGGGTCCAGCTGTGAGGTACTTCACTCATTGTGTAATGATGATCAAAAAGAAAAATTAGAGAAGTAAATAGCAATATAGCAAATTCCATCCCTCATAGCATTTCCATTCAAGGTTTTTTTTAATATTATAAGCTAAATAACAGAAAACAGTTCACATACAAGGGATGTATGGGAAGCACTCTGCTCAAAGACAAACTGTAGGTGTACATACTTCAACTTCTTTCATGTGGATGCTGTTTTTAGAAAACAAACCAGAAAAATGCAAACTCTCCTGACTGTCAGCTCAGGTTGTTGAACATTTGAGAATGGAGAAGGGAACTAGCCTACAATGACAGTTAAGGGATTTTCATCACTGTATGAATTACCTGCAAAATTACACACACAAGGAAATCACTGACACACAGGTTTAAATAAGACTGTAAGTGCTTTGTAAAACACATTCATTTTATATACTTACTTATTTGTTTGCTGGCTGTGTTGGCTGCTTCTTAACATGTGGAAAAGAGAAATGAAATTATCACCCAAAGGTGGCTCTGGGACACAAAGGACCCTGTGAAAGTGCCTGGGCTGTCACAGCATCCTGGGCAGGGTGGGCAGCTGCAGCTGCTCCTGACAGCAGCAAAATGGCATCACCTCCCTGCAGCCCTCTATATGAGGAATACATAAATATTCAGTGTCTTCTCCTGGCAGCCCTCATTTCTACTTCTATCTTTTTTCTTCCTTTTTTAAAATTTTCTCACTCTTTTGTCACATGACACATTTTTATTATTTTAATAAAAGACCCTTTTGATAATATCTACACTCTAATAATTAGAGTTATATTTTCCCAACTGAGGCATTTATCTGATGCAGAGATGAGGACTGCAAAAATTATATGAATAAGAGAAAGCAAATTAAGCAGGACTTTTCTACACAGAGACTTAAAAAAAAAATAAAAATTCTTTGCAGTGCTGTAGATTTCAGACAAAACCTAAATCCCCAGACCAGCTTCCTGTCAGAGTATAAACTGCACGTACTTTGGCCATTTTCTCATCAGTTTAAAGCCAGCATCATATTTGTTACAATGACAGCATTTTTACTGATGAAAGCCCTCTGAAAGACATTTTGGGAAGAGAAACAGAATTTTATCAGACTAAAGTCACATTGCACAAACAATGCTTTTTTCAATACATTTGTGCCCCCTGCATTATTGAAATAAACCTGAGGCAGCTCCCACATCACAATATTCTTAAAAAAAAAAAAATAATAAAGGCAGGAATTACCCAGCTCTTCCTCCACTTGAGGAGAATGTGAACTTCTGATAAAAAGTTTACTTTAGTTGCTCTGCCAAGTGCTAGGTCCAGAACTTGGGAGGATTAATAACAGGAATGGGCTGGGGACACGTGATTGAATGAGCCTTGTTTGCAGCTCGGCTCCTTAGCAAGGTACAGCCTGACCTTAGGTGACTGTGGCTAAAAGGAACAATTATGGAGCTCAGCAGTGGAAAAAAAGGTAAAACAAAAACAGACAGACCGGAGCCATAGAACTGAAAGAATTTAAAGTGTTCAGCTAAATTAGGCACATTAGGTTAGAATACATTACATCCAAGCTTTGTTAACCACTTCTGTGAAAGAAAACTTCAGAAAAGATTATAGAGACCATGGATTTCTTCTAGAAAAGATGCTGTACTGCTTCCTTTTCTCTCTTAATAACAAATAAAACTAACTTTCTTTTATCTAAAGTTACATGGCCCTATCACAGACATACTGGAACACATCATAAATGCTAGTTGATTTATGATCCTAATTCCTTAGAGATGGGAAAATATTGAGTGATTTGCTCTTAATGACCTGGGAAATATTTGTCATTGCTGAGAAGCAAGGCTGTAATCTGACCTCTTTCTTCAAAGTCTCCACCTTTTGAAGCTTCAGTGGTTTCTGGGAAATCATATATTTAAGACAGTATAGCCAAGTAAAATTCTGTATTTTTCAAGTGCATATAACGTAACATATGATTCTGCAGCAACACTTTGCCTCTCCTAGAGTTAGCACATCTTGCTCTGCACCAGTGAAAAAGCTTGAGCTGACTAATGATCATCTAAAAAGTTTTAAACAAGACAGCTTTCTGATAAGAGTGCATTTCTCTGAAGGTCAGTTTATCAGGAAAATGCTAGCAACAGTCAAGTGAGATGACATTTAGTGTAGCAGGTTTGCTCCTAGAAAGGAAAGTCTCCCAGCTTTTTTACTAATGGGGAACCACTGCAGAAAAAGGAGTTGGTGGCTGTGGAGTCACAAGCAGTGAGTTTATTCATATCTGACTTGTATTTGGGGATAACCTGACACTTTTGAGGAAGCTCAGAAACCCGGAAAGAACCTTTACACAGCTGTACAAGGAAACAATTCTCATCTCCATCTGTTTTCTTAACTCTGCTTGTTTAAAAGACTTCCTAATTCTCGTTTGAGCGTGGACCTGTTGGCATTTTCCGTGTGTCAGTTCAGTTCCTGTTCAAGGGAGAGCAGCATTCCCGGTGGGATGGAGAGCATGGCCCAGAGGTGTGCTGTGTGTTCCTGCAGCCAATCCACCTGGAACCCCTGAGTGCTGCTGCCCAGGCAAGGAGCTCTTGGATCAGAGCAACTCCACTGAAGGAAGCCACTGGGGATGATTTTGGTTCTCGGTGTGATGTCTTTCAGATGCTGTTTGTGGGCACAGAAAAACACCAGAGACATGGCTTTGGGATTCAGTCATCAAACACAGGCATCCTGGGACACTCACAGATGCCCACTGCAAGCCACAGAACACAGGCCTGCTGCCTGCTGCTCTGCTTTGGGGAAAATTGCTAGGATTGAAGGAATTTATTTTGTTCTGTACTTCAAGGGCCTCCCGTGGGCAGGCGGGCGGGCCGGATGCAGCTGGAGCGCTCCCTCCCTTTCCTGGTGGGAGTCAGGGAGGCCAAGCACGGCTGGCCAGAGCCCTGGGATGGGTCCCTGCACTGCCTGGGACATGGCACTCGGGGGGAGATCCCCAACCCTTCCACAGCCCGGCCAGGCAGGCAGGAAGCTGCCGGGTGGCACCCACAGACCCTCCTTCTTCCCACTTGAAGCAGCTCCTTTGTCCTCTTTTGAAGGTGCTTCACAGTGTAGAGTTGTAGGACTTTAAAGCTGGGCTTAGCTTGCCATGGGGGATGGACCCTGACTAAGAGCTTTTAAGCCTCCTCAGTGAAGACAGCTGGTATTTTAAGGAACAGGTTAAGACATGACTATAGCTCCTTGCACTGGTACAACTGGTTACTGACTGTGACTCTCAGCAAAGAGTCATACAATAGATTCTTGTAGCCATAAAATTGAAGAGGTTTATAAGAAAATTCAGTGCTACCTATGAAGACAAGACAATGCAATGTATTAGCTGGGGCTGGGAAGCCAATTTCACTGGTGCACAGCTCCCTCCTCACATGACTGGCTGTGATGGAGGTCAGCTCATCCTCCTGGATCTCCATCCTGTCTCAGTTAGACAAGAAAGTACTGTGACCTGATCCAACCCATCAAGCCCTGATCCAAACAGGAGATACAAGGCAAAGGGCTTCTATATAAGGAAAAAAAAGGAGCTGGTGGAGTTCAGAAAAAAAAAAAAGAAGCAGGATCAAAAGGAGTATTTTGTAGCACAGTTGAACTCAACACAGCCTGCACAGTGCCATCTTTGGCTCATTATCCCACAGTATAAGTACAAAGCTAGATCCAAAAAGACAATTAAAAGGAAACCACACTATCTAGACAGGACATCTCTTCTGCAGAGCACTAATGATTAACCTTTGGAAACCACAATAATTTATCATTGAAGTAAAAAGTACAGTGAAACCCTAAAGATCATGGACATGAACCAGAAGTAGCCTCTGGGAGATGTCCTGCCTGCAGGAAAGAATTCAAATACATACAGGACGTGGTCAGGGTCTGACATATAATTATGCTTTGAAAACAAATAATGTTGCACCTTAAACAGAAAGGAAATTTCCATAAGATGAAGCTTGAATACTCCCTGGAGTATACCCTGAGACAGCTCTCAACACACAATGAAAGAGTCACCACAGTCCAGTTTTAGGGAGTCCCTCAGGAAATGCAAACAAGCAAGGTTAGGTAGCAGAATCGTGTCTGAGCTTGGGTTCTCTTTTCTCTTTGCAGAAAGCATGAGCTCCCTTTTACTGTAAATAGTGTGATCTGGTCTGACCAGTGGCTGATTGCAGAGCACTGTGTCTTGTTAGCTCACCTCTGGCCATAACAGGTAGTCCTCACTTGCATGGAAAGGAAAACAGAAGTTAATGGACTAATTCATTCAACCTGTGTTTAAAAATCCCTCACTGCCCATGGCTCCTAAGTAAAGCATAAAGAAAGGGATCTGATTCCCCTGCCTGTCTGACTTTGAGCATGCTCCCTGCTCACAAGGTTATCTTTGATGTAAAGCCACTGGGCACTGGCCACTAACTCTGCTTACATCCAATATAGGAGCCCCTTGTCTAACACGCACCTTGCTTCAGCGTGCAAGACATTTGGTTCCCAAAAACACATAGGATGGCTGGAGTAACCACTAACCAGACATGCTGGAATGCCTGCAAGTGTCCAAGATTAGTCATTTGGCAGCAGTCTTGAGGAAATGCAGCTTTACATATCCCACTCTGGACAGAAGGGTTTAGTGCTCAGGCCCTTCTGGCAGGTCTGAACCTGACTCCTTCCCTTGCAGAGCACAGCAGAGCTTGGATCAGCTGTGGCTATGACAGCTAGAGCTGGGATGCAACTGCCACAAAAATCTGGATCACTCACTTTGTCAAATCTGTCTCTATTCTTTACTTCACCAAAAGAAAGAAACCCAAACCAAAACAAACCCTATCCCTATGCTTGGGCTTGGTATTTATTTTTTCTGGATAATTTCAGCTTCTATGTTTGTCAACTGAAAGGAAAAGGCATGTGTCACAAACACACGGGTCAGAAATCTGGTGGGTGTTTGTATATTACACAGGAGCTCAGAGATTGGAAAAGTTTCATTCTAACCTGAGGACAACAAAACAAGGTTACTGAGGAGCAGTGTGCCTGCTCATCAGCTGTTCACATCCAGGCAAGTGCAAGATTGCATTTGGGTGGCTCAGAGCTGGCAGGACGGAGCTGCAGATGCTTCTTTGGTCGCTGGAATTTGATGCAGGTCTTGCATGGACCTTCTTGGCAGGGGGGGCAACACCTGCACCTCACTGCACGTTTAAGAAGGGATGCAGTGCCCTGTGTGTTGGGTAAGCTGTTCCTAAGCCAGGGCAGGAGTGGTGCCCAGCACAGAGCCTGTGCCTCTGAGCGGCCGGCACAGCCACAGCAGGAGCTGGGAGCCGCAGCCCTGGCTCAGGAGCCCTTCCCAGAGCAGCCTGTCCTGGCTCAGGAGCCCTTCCCAGAGCAGCCTGTCCTGGCTCAGGAGCCCTTCCCAGAGCAGCCTGTCCTGGCTCAGGCTCAGCCTGCTGACCCCCAGGAGCACCACTCTGCTGGAGCTTAGTGCTGAGCTGAGGCAGAATGAGTGCCACTGCTGCAGAGCTGGGATGCTCACCGTGAGACCAAAGCATCGCAGGATCATGGGGGGCTGCCCTGGCCACCTCTGCTCAGGGCTCAGAGAAGGAACCAGTTAAAGCATGCAGAAACCAGCAGCTGCCCTGGTTTTCATGTCCTAAGCTGCAGAACTGGAGGCAAGGGCTCTGCACCCAGGGCTGCACGATGATATTGCTCCTTCGGCGTGTGACATTCATGGGGCATTCCTAGGGTGAAAGAAACCAGCACGACCGAATGGATGGCTGGAAAAACGAATGGCTTCGAGCTGATTTAAAGGAGATATTTAGTCATGCATGGGAAGGAAAAGAGAGAATGAGTGACCAAAATAGAACGAAGCAATTGGAAACAGCTGATGTTTGATGAAAAGAAAGATATTTTCTGGGGTGAGAAATTTAGAAGCCTTGAGTATTTTGAAAGGGCAAATTATGCATGAGTTTTTAATCCTTTCAATGGTGCCAGGTTATCCAGAATCCACTCCAGAAAGGTTTCTGAAGCAGTTTATTCTAGAACTAAGCCAAAACCTTCAGCCAACTCTGGAAAATCTTATTTAGAGTCAGACTAACACATTGTGAGCTCATGTCACTGTTGGGAAACTGCTCCAGCTGAAAGGATGAGGGAATAGTTTTGCTAAGGAACCCTGAAGTTTAGGCCTTTCTTCTTTTCTTTTTTTTTTTTAAATTTGCAATAAGAAAAGGCAGGAAAGGAAATTAAAATCCTTAATAAAACAAAAAAAAATTATAGAAGGGCTGAGTTTCATTTTCTTACATTCATTACTGTGTTTCCATTTCACAAAGACTGGATAAGTTTCATGCTGCACTGGAAGTGAGGGGTTTCCTCTCCATGAGGCTGACATTAGGGCAGCTCTCATACAGAGGTGACAGTCCCACAGTCCCAGCCCACAGCACTTGGTGACTACAAATGGGACAAATCCATTGGTGTTGCTCCAGCCAGTGTCCAAATCACAATAATTACCATCAAACATCTCTGCCAGAATGGCAGCTCAGACAGTGCACTCACCCCAGCCAGCAGGAATTCAGGTGTCAAACCCCACAGGGCACCATGGGGGACACTGTCACCAACAAATGGATTTCACAAAGCAACCTTTTCCTTTTGTGTAAGCTTTTGGGAACATCCAAGTCTGAGGCATCCTAGTCATTCATGTTTCTGCATCCTCAGCTGTTCTTTATGCGCTATGAACGTTTTGCATTTCTTTCAGTTTTGGGCTGCTTTTTATTTTAATTTGGAGACAAAGTTACTGGATAAATGACAGACACTTACCTTGTCCCTTTAGTAAATCATTGGCAGACATGGGTCAGCATTTTAAGATGAGAGGAACACAGTTTAGTGCTGGACTTGTTGGTTTTATGGCTGGACTTGATGATCTTAAAGATCTTTTCCAACCTAAATGCCTCTCTGATTCTATGTATGGACACAGGTAGGAAGCCAACCAGACAGTATATTACTAGCTTTTATAATAAATGCTAATGTTTTGCTGCCATGAATGTCCACATCTTTTTAAGTCACAAGTGTGCTGTAATAAGCAAATATAAAGTCAAACACTTGTGGTTATCTAAAGCTATGTGGAAGAAGACAAGAGAAGCTATGTGGAATCCATGACACCTGGATTTCTACAGGGAGTCTGAAGGCAGCATAAATTGCCAGCCCAGCACAGAGGACATAGATTTCACAAATAGAAGCCTAAGAAAATAAAAATCAGTAAATACAAAGTTGGTCCCAAAATAGTTGGGGAGGGAACACAGATCAGTTTAGAAATTCAAGACAAATTTGGGAAATTACTGTGGACACAGATAAAATTCAAACCAGAAATGTATAGCATATTCAAATATGCTTTGAGCAGAGGGGTTGAACCAGATGATCTCCAGTGTTCCCTTCCAACCTCAACTATTCTATGGTTCTGTGAAATGTTTTGCTTTGGTATTTTCTAAATGAAATGGGTTGGGTTTGATTTTTCTTTTCCAAAATGAAAGGGGACAAACAGAAACCACTTATAAAGCAACTGCAGACATGTTGTTTGGGACTGAATAAAAACATTTTGCAAAATTTAAGAAGTTTCCTCCTAAGCCTCCTCAATTTTCTCCAAAGCAGCCTCTGCTTTTAGTTTCATTAGGCCTATATTTGTATTTCATAGCTGAGGGGGAAGGGTCAGGGGGCAAACAAAAAAAAAAACTCACCATTGATGCAGCTCTGCTCTCAAACCCCTATTTTCTTATTCACAGATAAACCCTTTCAGATGTACCCCGGTTCCTTCAGGGCTGGAGGTGCACAGCAGGCATCTCTGCAGCCAACAATAACAAACATTAACACCAACTTTGCATGTTTCCATGGCCATGGTGCCCCAGAGACCTCCTCTTTCCTCCACACACTCCTCCTCTCCAAAGCCACCTCATCACCATCTCTCTGAGGCTGGGCAAGGAGGGACAGCTCAGCTACACCCACTCACCAATAGATTTTGTTACTAGGGGGAAGAAGACGATGAGGAGAAGAAAAAAAAAGGTGTTGCTGTTTTTTCATCCTTTTCCCTCCTTTCTTATTTGCTGGGGTCTTGTTACCTGCCCCACTGGTGGCAGACAGGGTGTCACTGGAGTGCAGGGCAGCAGCACAGGGAGCACTGTTGCACAACCTCAGCCACCAGGATCACGCTGCTGTCCCCAGGGCAGCACGGGCAAAACGGAGCAACATTTTCCAACAAACACTGGAACCACCTGCAGCTAAACCTGTGCTGAGTCTGGCGTGGGAGTACATGACACTGGCAGATCAACCACAGCAGAGACTGACTCGGGTCCATTTGGGGTCAGTGACAGCTTCAGCCAGCCACATGTGCTGCAGAGGCTGGATGGGACTGACAGGAGGGGCACTCCCAGGAACAGCCCAAGGGCAGAGGAAAAAAAATCCCTGCTACGAGCACAGAGGAGCTTCACCACTCCTAGGAGGGAGTTTGGGATTGGTACAAATGGGGGAACAGTCAAGGAGTAGGAAAATGCCAGCCTTAGGAAGGGGAGGCAGTGGAGCTCAGCTCATCATATCAGCACTTGTTCACTCATGCAGCAACACTTCAGCACAAAGAAAAGCAAATGTCCATTATAATCTCTCATTTCTGAACTAGTCTCCTGCATATTAATTCCTATTGACTGACAAGTGGAACAGCACACATCGATCATCTTGTTAATCAGGTATTCTTGCAGCAAAGCGTGATGCAGTTTAAACAAGCCAGGTTAAGTTCCTTGTGTACACAAGGAAGCTATTACAAGAAAATGTAATGATGAAACCACTTTTTGCAAGAAGCAAGCAGAGCTTGAGCACCTTATACGCTTTGGAAAATTTCACTTCATTTACATCATTTTTCATGACCTTTTGCTTAGCATGACACGGTGCTGTCCCCCAGCTGTGCCCGGTTTGGCTTGAAAGTCAAGATTTTGCAAGCCTGACCAGTGAAATCTCCTGAGGCTCTAAGCTCTCAGGGAACTCAGTACCTTCCTTTGGAGGGGCATCTCTCCTATATAGTGTGTTTTGGTAGCTCAAAATGACGACCTCTCTTGAGGCTGTTGCTCAGATGCACGGCAGTTCTTGGCAGACAGGACTGCTGAGTTCCCGTGGTCCTGGAGAGAAGGGTCCTTCCTCCCCATGGAGACACCAGTTCTCCACAGAGGAAGAGCACTGGTAACAAAGGAGGCTGCCCAGCCCCCAGCTGTGCACCCCACTGCTCAGCTGACCCTGTTGCCCAGCCTCCCCACACAATTATATTCACAAAAGCATCTGATTTGCAGAAAAAGTGCTCAGTCTCAGCTCCTGCCGGTATCGGCAGAGACTACACACGCCGGGATACTGAAAAATCAGCGCGGTATCACCAGCCTGTGCTTGCCCTCTCCCACTTTTACAAGGGGGGCTCAGCCTCCAAGGGGCCATAACTGAATCTTTATGAAGCCCTTGGATGGGTTTTACAGCAAAACAACGCTGAGAATGCACATGCACGATTACACCAGGACAATAGCCTGAAGTTAACAATCGCTTCCTGCAATTGTCTGAGGCAGCCTGTAGAGCTAAGAATCATCTCATGATAAATCCTTGTTGGTCATTTACCATCATTAATCTATACTGTCAGAATGAATTAGGTGCAGAGGAGCATATTAATTACAATGCAGATGACACTCCAGCTTTAATTATCAGGACTTCAGAGTAACGAGTGCCAGTTCATCAGTCTCGGTCCCACGGAGGCTGGGGAAGGAAAGCGCTGCTCAGCTGGCAGCACTGACATCCAGCCTGCAGGGTCTGCACTCACAGGGATGCCATTCTAGCTTCAGTTTTCCAAATTGCTCTCTATTTCTATCCACATTAGTCAGGTCTATGGGAACACTTTTTCCACTGCCTATGACATGCCTTAAATTAGGGGTGACCAGTTTTGTCAATATGTAGCCACGTAGCTTTATTTATAGAACATTTCATATTAAACAGCAAAAGCTCCCACTGTCTTTTTATGCCTGTTGCATAAAATTTAGCATTTAACAGCTACTTACTCATTTTACTTACCAGCTAAGGCTACATTTTCATAGGTTGTTGTTTCCATGTCAATATTATTTTATGCCATTTTCTGGACAGCTAGGATTACGGAATAAACCTAAACATCTGAACAGTTTGCAAAGCACTGGCAGAGCAGCTAGCAGCGTTGCAAAGGCCCCCAGATCCCATCAGCCAAATGTAGCCCTTTTGTTATTGTAGGACCAGAGACAGAAACTCTCAAAGCCCATCAGATTCCTGCTGCCACGCTCTGTGTGAATTCCAGCACGCAGGCTGACCACTCACTCTGGCTGTTACCAGCAGCAGGCTCCTGGGGAGAGCAGATGAAGTTGTTCTCCACATCTCCTGCAGACAGACAGGAGGTGTGCTGCACAGCACAGAGACAGCAGGAATGCAGTGCTGGAGCTGTACAGGTGTTGGAGTGGGCTGCTCAGTGAGGCTGGGATTGCCAGCAGCACAGACATGCACTGCAGAGCCTGGGGCTCACAGAGCCCCTGGGGGAGCTCCACTCTGCTTCCTGCTGCTTCATACACCTTGTAAAAACACTTAAATCCTCCAGAAACTGGTGTACAAAATGCAAAAGCCTGAGGAGATCCAAGCAGCCTGTGAAATGTCCTCAAGGAGAGCAAACCAAAGAAATAAGGAGTTACAGAAACCAACCAATAAAGTAAAATTACTGTGGGGAATTTAATCACCCAGGAGACAGGAAATTCAAGGCTATGGTACCCATGACAACTCCTGTTTGTCCACAGTGTATGGAACATTAACCTTACCTCCATATGCGGAAACAGAAGAAATTATGGGAGATGTCAGGTGTGAATGCATACTTCATGCACAGGGTACTCTTTGAGGGCTACTGTGGAAGCAATGATTAAATTTCCTGACTGCAAAGCAAGTAGGTTCATGCACAAGCAGCTCTCCTGAGACACAAGTGAACATCACCAGACAGCTCCCAGCTCACCCCCCTGGCTTAGGCAGGGAAGATTCGAGGTCTCAGTATCATCCCTGCCTTGTGAGCTTCTGGCTGCTGGTCAGACTTTGTTTTGAGGATTGCTATGTGTTGATTCAGGAAATGTTGTGATGTTTCTTTCAGTTGTTAGGTCAACAAGGATTCTGCATTTCTTGTATGTTTTCCTTTTGAGCATCTAAAGCAACATTCACCCTTCAGCAAGGCAGAAGTCCAGGTCCTGCTGGGTGATCAGTTCGCTCGAATGCGAGAACCAGATTATTGCTGAGTTAGACAGCAAACAAGTTATCAAAACCTGAGAGAGTTTTGCACTTGTCTTGAATTGAATTTTAACCCCTGGCTGGATACTGTGGAGTCAGATTACTTACAGAAAGAGCCAAAACCAAAGCAGCCAGATAGACAGCAACTCTCTGGGTGGAACTGCTGTCCCTAAAGTCTCCATTTTCACATGATCTTAGACAATTGCTGACTGGTATATCTATTGGTGCTAAAATTTGGAAGACAAGATTTATGAATATAGAAACAAACAGCAAAAGTATAGCAGCTGAGAAAGCTAACTGCAATCAGGTGGGAAGGGGGACTATTGAAACAAGAGGTTTTTAACAATAAAAGTTAATTCTATCTTTTGTCACTGCCAGAGGACACAGAAGCAGACAGTCTATTTGGTTATGACCTATCACTAGCTGACTCTGGAGGTTCCATGGTGCTGTTTCCTCTTTGGGCACCTAAACCCAAGGCCCAGCATCTCCCACATGGAATTTTGCAGCAGAAGCAGGGCCAGATGCTAATCCAGCCCATCACTGTTAATGAAGTGATTTGACACATCCACAGCACCAACCAGCATAGCTCAGGTCTGACCTCTGTCACCACTTGGTGGGCAGCTGGATGATGCCAGAATCCAGCCCCACTCACAGAGGGGCTGCTGGAGTCAGTGTCCAGGGCAGGCTCAGCAGCTGGGGGTGCTGGGTGCCTTCCCAGGCTCCCCATCCCTGCAGGTGCCTCACACTCCGTGGGTTTGGGGGGAGGAGGGAGCACTTTCCATAGTGAAACTCTCCCCAAGCAGCAGCATCTTCAGGCAGCACCCTGCCAGAGGGCTTCCATCCAGGTTTGGACACATGTAACCGAGTCAAGGCCACAGTTATTCAGCAGCAATTCAAAGTGAGGAGATCTCCCACTGTGAAAAAGGTTGGTGTTTCTTTCACCTGCAGTTCAAAATGAGAGTGCTCCCATGAACTCCCTCTGCCAGGAAACCATCTCAGGGCTGTCCCCCAGGCCAGGCCAAGCTGAAGGCATGGCTGGGACAAAGAGCCCAAGTGCTCTCTGCACAGCCTGGTTCACACTTGTAGCCTGCACACGTGGTGAGCAGAGAGCAGCAGTGCCTCTCCATGGCTGACCTACTTAGAGGTCAGGCTTGCCCAGGGGCTCTGGACCGTGTCCTGTGGGCTGCTCACCACTCAGATATGCACTAGTTCACATTCTGCTCACCCTCCTGCTTCTTGCTGAAGTCCCTGAAAACCTCAGAGCCGGCAGTGAAACCAAGGCTGATGGCCCCTCACCAGCAGCAGCTCAGCGGTTTGAAACTCCCCACAGGGCCATAAAAGCCGGAAAGAAACCTTTTCACAGGAAGGAAAAAAGTATGAGAAGGAAAAAAGGTTCTTGTAAATCCCCGCTGAGGGCAGCAGCAGAAGGGTGCCAGGGTTAGCCCAGCTGATCGAGAGCCTTGTGATAACACCAGCATCCTTCGTGCCACATCCTGCTCCAGGGAAGGAGGGCACAGCAGTTCTTCCCTTTGCTCCTGGAGGCACGGGCACGCTCCTGCAGCAGGGTTTTCATCACTGTTGCAAACCCCAGACCAGTTTCAGGAGGGCTGGGCTGAAATCACCAACCTCATTTCCAGAGAGTGGTTAATAACCTTGGACTCTTCTCAGTGCGTCTTAAATACGAGCTGTTCCTCAGCAGGGAGAAATCAGGACTTGATGCTGCACAGGAATGAATAGCTGAACTACCCAAGTCTTGAGAAGTGGCTCTGCATATGTTTTCACAGAAGCCATGGCAGGCTCTGGAATTAATCAGGCCAGAAACCACCAATATATCTACATGCTAACCTGAGCTGAGGCAGGTTTGAACACTGCTGAAAAATCCCAGCCTGTGAATGATTTCCATTTCTGAATCTCTGCCCTGCTGTTTATGGAAAGGCAAAGAAGTACAGTGATGAGGTAAATGTGTTTATGAATGCACTACTGTTACCTTTCCACTCTAACAACTCACAGAAATTACTTTACCACCCTTATTTATTGCTAATCAAGCTCAGCACTGGGGGAGGAGAAGGAATAAATTCTTCCACCAAGTTTGTGCTAAGTAAATTTTTCTTCATCACATGAAAGCCATACCCAAGCAGCCTCATTTGAAGCCTTTTAATGGTTAGAAATACCCCTTTCCTAGGAGTTTGCTCTTCTTTCTTAGAAGTGGTCATATTTTAGCCAGCACCTCTTCTGCAGAGCAGCAAGAGCAGCCTGAGCTGCAGCAGAGCAGCAAAGTCCAAGAGCTCTGCAAGCTCCCCTGAACTCCTGTTTGAAGAGTTTCCTCAAAAGCTGCACCAGCTACTTTGCCAGCTAATCTTTCCAGCCTGCAGCTACAGAGCAAAGCAGAGCTGTGGACCTGTGTCAAAGGTACATTTGTTAACACATTTCCCCCGGAGTGCTAATTAACATTTACATCAAGTACTATGAGAGTGAAAAAGCTTCGACACAAACACACACTGCAGGGAAACGTGGAGAGTGGTGTGCTGTTTGCCCTTCAGGAGCTGGTGAAAATCCAGTTTGTTTTGTAATCTTCTGTTCTCTAAAATCAGATATTTCTTCAAGTTAATAACTAACCCGTTCTTTTTCGTTTAAAATCCTCTGAGTGCATTTAGAATTGTATGACAGCAAGGCCCTGCTGGCCCTGGTGCAAGCCAGCCCACGTGCAGGTCTCTGTGCTCAGCCACAGCACAGGCACAGCCCAGGCTAACCACAGAAAATGACAGGATTTTATGATTTTATAATAAACATAAACAAAAGAACATCAACACACTTTTGCTTAAGATTCAACCCTCTTAAACTAAACACTAAGATAGGAAACACAAACAGAAATATTTGTAGCTGGATCTTCAATTACCACATTTTGGGATGCTGACAAAAAGCTCTAATGAGTAACACTTGTACCCACAATGAGAGGAAGACAAAGTTATTTGCAAACACAAATTTGCACTTGAAAGATCCAAAGGCAGTTGCTGAACAGCTGAATTATGAGCTATTCTCAATATTATTTCTCAATATTTATTGAGAAATAAATGTGCTATCACAGTGAAGTACAAATTTTAAGACTGCAACCAATATAACTAAAATATGGTTGAAAAAATCCTCTAGATTTTTCCCAGGGCAGGGGGGAGTTTTTTCCCATTTTTTAAAGGAAAAACTAGAAAATATCAGGGTCACAGAAAGAAAATCATATTCTATGAGCCAAAAAACAATACTATGTAAACCTCCACCTACTCTGTGAACTTTTAGGCCATGATAGAGTGCATATTGCTAATTCAAAATATTCTCTCCTGCCACAACCATGCATCTTGCCCAGGCTCCCATGAATTACAATCTGTATCTAAAAAAGCACCAACAGGCATACTTGCAGATGTAGCAAAGACTGACTGAGCACACCACTCCCAGAAATCAGTTTCTAGCCCTCCACCTCTGCAGAAATCAGGATCTGAGATGAATAATATATACTACAAAAACACAGACTTTTTGATTGCAAACTGTTCTAGAATTCTGTGAGCATATTTTGTTATTGTTGCCAAATATTTGAGGTGAATAACTTTCAGCCTTCATGCTTACAAACGACTCTCATTGTTTTGTCCCTTTTTTCTTCCTCTTTTTTTTTTTTTTTTTGAATGCTGCTTCTGCCTTTTCACTGGATATCCAACTTTGTAAAAAAAAAATAAGAGTGGAAACCAGCAAATGCAGCAGCAGTTTTTTAGTTTTTATTAGACAGGCTGAAGTGAAGGACCCTCAGCACTGATGAGAATGACTGGGCAGTGCCATGGGAGATGCACCAAGCAATCAATGCTGAGATGTTCCAACAGGACCAAGTGTTTGTGTTTCTTCTGCTTGACCAGCTCTTCAAACTTATTTCCATTAGATACACATGTCTGTATATTTTATATATAGATACACATGTCTGAATATTTTTCAATAAGTAGCAAGCACTCAGATATTTTTAGATTTCCAGTTTCCTTAGTTCCCAGTAACTCCTACGAAGAAAAGGCAATACTGAGCTCAAATCTAAACTGGGACATTTGTGACATGACCTCCCAGAGACTCCTTCTCCATAGCACAAATGGCTGGACTGAAATCCTGGACTGAAAGCAGAGGCAACAGAAAATCTTCCACCAGTCCCCTCCCAAACTTGTGAAGACAACAAACCCCAGTATGTTGGGGGGAACCAAAATGGAAGTGGAAGGTCCAACTTCCAAAATGGTAATGATTTAATTTCAAGTGACAGGATGAGATTAATATAAACACTCCAACCTGTTCAAACTGGAAATCTTTCAAACGTCAAGCACAGGAATCAACAAGGTGTTTTTTTTCAGGCAGGATGTCAGAGTTACCCCCGTGGTTATATGTGAGCCGAGGACAATGTTATTACACCAGATCAGATTACAAACACAAGCAAACAGAAAACAATCTCTGAACGTCACTGCTGGGCTTTGACAAGAAGCACAGCTGACCCATTCGGGAGGCTGCCTGCTCTCCAGTGAGCTCTGGGGGAGCAGGAGGAATTGCTGCTGGACACCGAGTTCCACGCAGTTAAGTTGTCAATTTGTTTGCCCAAGTTAATGCTTATCCTACCCTGTGCTCGCTATGGTTTTACTCAACAGACTTGACCTGCAAATCTTAAAGCAGTGGCTTTGCTAAAATTATATGGAGTTTCTGGATTCTCCAAGCACCAAAAAAACCTATTTTGGTCGTTTCCACAGCACAGAAACCTATAGTTACTCAGATATTTGAAACTTCCAGTGAGGTGGATGACAGACGCTTAACCACACACATCGTCATTTCATTTCTGTGCCTAATGTTTAGCACAGCCTTGCTGTAAGGAATTTGTGAAGTTGTTTACAAAGCTGATGCAGAGGTTGCATTCAGTCTGGTCCAAGGGCAATGATTTACTGAAGTCACTTGTAAACAGCAGAAAGATAATATTTTCTGTGACTGAGGGAGGAGGGGGAATAAAAGTTCTCACCTTGCACCAAGGACCATTAGAGACAGAGCTGGTTTCCGAAATATCTGCTCCTTCATATTCTTCCATGTCTGAATAGTTGCAAAACTTTGTTCTCCAATGAAAAACATTAAATCATCTTCCAAGCAAAAGCAAAGCAAGCCATGCAGGCTCCAGTCTCCCAGTTTGTGAAAGCCCTGCAATAAGTCACATGTCGGTTTTATGGTCACTGGTCTAATCCAAGGTTGCAGGTCCTGGTTCCGTGCTGGATTTCACAGAGCTTGGCCTTTCTTTCAAGCCTTAATAATTCCTCTTGTCAGGCATTTATCTCCTTCAGCCCTTCCTGGTGGATCCAGGTTTTCACATAACAAATGGCAAACAGCTTCCCAGGAGAGCTGCCACTGAAGCTCTGATCATCTCAGGAGAGGCTGACAGCAGAGTGGAGTACGTGGCCACACCTCTCTGCTGCCAGAGCTGGCCTAGACCATAAAATCAGAAGCAAGGTCACCCAGCAACCAACCATTCAACGTCACTGCAGTAATAAAGCCAACTTACATTCAACTTCTTGCTTGGGTAGATAAATATTTTTATTAGAAGAAAGCCCAGAGGTGATGGCAGGGGGCTGACTGTTCTGAGCTGCGATAGATAAATTCTGATCGATGCAAAGCTTTCAGCAGACATTCATGGGCCACATACAAACCCACAAGGCTCTCTTTGTCAATGCCAGTGGGGTCAAACCCCTAAGCATTTTTCCCTAAGGATTCCCAGTGGGCTGGGTGGGTAATATCCAGAGGATATTTTTCAGCAGAGATCACAGGTTCCACTCACGCTCAAAAGTCTCCATAAAATAGGGATGAATTTACAAAGCAGCCTCCATTCCCTGCCAGAGTCAGTAAAAATCAGCTCGTAGCACAAGACTGCATACAGGAGCTTTCCTAAGCAAATGGAGTATTTTCCTCAGGAGCAGCCACATGCCCAAAGGAGCACACTCAGTTTAGGAAGTGACGTTTCTCTCCAAACAGACGCACACGTTAGAGAGAAGGGCTACAATAAACATAAATAAAAGCAGATAACAATTGATCGACCCTCTGTGTTCTGTTTGCACTGGGTATCAGGCAGTGCCACCGCAGATAGCTGCTGCCCTAAAATTTCGAAACCAACTGTGATCTCTGACATCTATTCAAAGGCAAACATGGCTTCATTTTCAGGGCAGCCACCTGGTCTGTCTCAGGAAAGGCTCTCTTTAAAGACAAAGAGAGGAATCCAGGGTCACTGGCTACTCTGGGAAATTAAGGCCACTTTCCCCCCTCTCTGATATGCAATTTTTCTTTCTATATGGCAAGAAACAACTCTTTTTTTTTTTTTTTTTTTTTTTTTGAGGGGAAGAGTGGCAGCTGTGCAGGAAGATTAAAGTTAATTCTGTTCAAATATAAAATATTCTAATCCAATGCTCATATTGGCAGCATCATTAAAAATTAGCCATGCAGGAATCTGATTTTTGGACCTCTTTCTGCCACTGATGCACAAAGTGCAGAAGTGATTTGGTTGAGATCACATGCTCGATTATCCTCATTATTAGTCACATAGGACTTCAGGAGGTATTTCTCAACAGTTTTTAAGTAGTTTGAGATTACATTTTATCAAAACTGTCAGTAACTGAAAGATCTGTCTTGTTGGGACCTAACAGCTACAGGCCCTCAAACAGCAGGGTATATCCCACTGAGCCCAGTGTACACACTGCTTGATCATGTATTTATGTCAAGGAAGTGAAGACAAATGTGACAAAAAAGGCAAGAATCATAAGGGCATAGGTGTGTCTTTAGGGAGAGAGCAAGGCAAAAGATGAGTGCAGACTGGGAAACCAGCAACTGAGCTTGTCTCTACCACTGATTTTGTCATTTCAAGGGGTAAATCAAAAGCCTCAGTTTCCCCTCCTATGCTGCGAGACCAGCAATATTCAGCATTAATATCTTAACCACAGCTGGTTAAGCAAACCAGCAAACAGTGCACTGGAGATGTTCAATAGCTTCACAAACTTACACCTCTCTCTACTGACAGGCAGGCTACTCTATGATTTGCCCACAGAAACTCAGGAAAAGCAAAGCTGGCTCAGCCCCACAAGTGCAGCAACACCCTTCAGCACACTGCAGCAGCACAGCTGAGCAAGTTCTGTCTCTTTTGAAATCATTCCCATGAACTCACTATCCAAACCAGAGACAACCAGGTGAGGTACTCCCTTCCCAGCCAGAAGATTCTGCTACAAATATGCACCAAGTTTAAATGTCCCTTCCTGTGATTTCCTATGCCCAGGTCGTTTTCTGAGAGCCAAAGAGCTTTCCCAGCCCAGAAGCCCAGGGTTCTCAGTCCTGGCTCCCAGGGCACCTCTGGCCACCCTCCCTGCCCAGCTGGGAGTCAGCTCAGCCTCGGGCAGGCTGTGGGGCAGGAACAGGGAGGGGACTGTAGCACTCTGTGCCCCAGTTATTCACAAGGGCTGTTAATTACAGCAGCTTCAGGGACCCTTTTTTTCCCCCATTCCTTGAATTCTCTTGGACAAAAAAATCTCTGATCACTAATTGCCATTTGAATTTTAAAAGAGCAGGCAAGGGGGCTGCCTGAAATATCAAATTGCTTTGCATTTTGTTTTTTCTCTGGTTTCTCTTTACAGGTCACCCATTTAGTGACATATTAGCTATGTTCCAGAGTGGGCAAACCCAGCCTTCTGAAGTTTGCTTGCATTAAACACCAGGCATTAAAAGTGCTGTAACTCATTATCCACGTAGGTGTCCATGTTATGTCTCCTGCTTTGATGACATTCTGTGGCAGTAATTTTCACAGGTTTTTTTGGTTTTGAATTCGCCATTTCCTAATTTGAAACAGCAATCAAAGGAAACACTTTCCACATACGCAGCATAACGTAAGATAAACTTTCCTATGGTTGCTGTAGAGAAGCAAACTCACAAGGTTTTCAGCTTCAACCTTTAGTGTAAAGCAGACATCTGTTTCGAGTTGTGTCAGATCACAGGAAGGATAGCCCACAGCTTGGTTTACTCCAAACTAATTTAGGAAATCAGAACTCTCCCCATGGATGAGTCACGAGCTTCTTGGGCAATGACAGGCCAGACACATTTGTCTCTGCAGCTTGCTGCTTCTCCCTGTCACAGGGCTGAGGGCTCTTTCCCCCATCTGGAGGATGTAGCCCCAATACCGAGCCCGTTTGTGCATCTGGAGTCCTGATGTCAAAGTCCACCAGGAAAGCAAATAAAGGACGAAAAAGAAAAGGGAAAGTGCAGAATGGGTCTAAAGATGGCTTTGAAGTACAGCCCAGGAGCGGAGATCAGGAAGTGAGAGCTGTAATTGCAGCTGGGTATCAGTTTCCTTTTTTATTTTGGGATCGCCCACAGCCTGCTGGAGTTTGTCCCTCAGAACACAGGCAGGAGCAACACTCACCTCTGCAGGAGAGCAGGAGCTGCTGGAAAATGAAGAACCACAGAGACAAAACAGCTCTTTGCATTTCTAATGCAGAGGCAAACAGAAAGTACCTTGAACATGTCTGAAATTACTTTTACTCCTTCTGGACCAGCCAGGAAAGCTAAAAACTGTTTCTTATTTTGCTTCCTAAGGAAGTTGCACTGTATTGCTTGTGGGCTCTGCCTGAGTTCCTTGAAATGGGGCCAGATTCAAGTAAACTCAATAGAGAGGAAACATCAGGCTCTCAAAAGTAGGTGGTCCAGCAGACCAGAGAGATCCTGCAAATACCCCCAGAGTGGAAGGCTCCCAGCTGAGCTCGGGCCATCAAGGGAAGGCAGAGCAGAGGGAAGGCACCAGTGTCACTCACAGGGGGCATTTGACATCAGTCTGGGGCAGGTTTATTCCGAGCTGCCTTGAGCCTGGCCGTGCTGGCCATTGGTGACACCCCAACACTGTTCAGACCTCGCCAAACTGCATCTCCAGCTGGGTGCAAACACAAATCTGGAACCCCAGATCTGGCAGGCCCTTGACCCAAGCCCTGGTAAAGCTCCCCTCCATGGAAGCTGCTCTGGCCTGGCACTTGCAAGCTGCTGCCTCAAGCAGATGTGTCAGAACAGGTTAATAGACATCCTGCTGTAACTTTAATGCTATTAGCCAACATTAAACAAAGGGTTAATTTTTTTTTTCTTCCCAAGATAAGCTGCAAGGCAGGGATCAGGGCTGCTGTGAGAAAACACGGACTCTTGGTGTAGTGAAATAAACTTGTTTGTTCCAGTTACAAAAGGCTGGGAGCTGAACTCTGGGGCTCAAGTTATCGGGGAAATGACAGCAGCTTGAAGACCATTGCAAAGGATTTAGGTTTTGGTATTTTCTAGGCATACCTTGAGTGCTTGACCGTTATAAATCTTTTCTTGTTTAGGAAAGAAATCTCATTTTTCATGATATTGTGCTTATCTTTTAGCAGGAGCAGGATATGATATGATTATGCTGGTGTTTGCAGACAGCAGGGGTGCACTACAGCCCATCTCTCAGCTTCTCAGTGAAGAAAATGAGCTACAATTGTGAAATCATTGCCTAACAATTGATAAGGACAACTGCTGCAATCCTCTCCCTGCCTCCCCTTGGCCAGCATCCCAATTACCACATTACTGGATATATAGAAAAGAGAATGGCAGTGTGGTTAAAGTACAAGCCACACACATAAAAGACAGAGAAATTATCTCCATGTCTAGTCTGGTTTCCTCTTTCACCTTTGGCCAAGTAGTTCAGTCTTTGCAATAATTCTTTTTCCTCCTTTCATGACAATATTTACCATCTTTCTGACAGCCCTTGAGTTCTCCTGAGAAATGGGGCTTTGTAAATAGGGGGAGAAACCTGTCCCTTCAAAGAAAGCCATGTCAGGTACCTTGTACAAGGTGCTGCAGGAGACTCCTTTAGGAGGCCTTTGCTTTGCAGAGGAATGAGGTTTCTTCCAGCCTTGTTCCAAACCAAGACCATCATTCCCATTTCACCCTTCTTTTCAAGGACTCCCTAGGGCACCATAACACCTTGCAGCATGAGTTGCCAGCTCTTGAGGTCAGCAATCCCAAGAAAACTCCAGTCCACCACAAGACCAAAGAGATTTGGTTTCACACATGCTCACCCTGAAATGAAGAGGGATGTATGCAATTTCTCAGTCTCCAAAATTTCTGACTTGAGAACAGCAAGCCCACACCCTCTATTGCCACCACCACACTGAAGGATGCAATGACTATTTTCTCCCATGAGAGAAAAGCCTGTGGTGAACCAAATACTTTTATGTGTCAAGTATCTGAAGTGTTAAGTAATGGTACTTTCAATGATATTTTTAAACCCCCAAATGTGTTATCACTTCCTATTCCACACAGATGCCCCATGCAGCTGTATTATTCACTAGACAGCTGCAGGGCAAAACCTCACCAGTTCTGCATGAGCTGAGTAAAAACCTGGGGCACTGAGCTGTACCTCCCCTGAACACAGTTCAGTATTACAGCCAGACAGGGCCAAACTCTACCCAACAGCCCTATAAACATCAGCCCTATAAACCCAGCAATTATTTCAGTGCTTTGCTGGCTCAGAAGTAATATAAACAAAAGAAGAAACAAGGAGAGGAGGTTGTGTTTGGATTCATATTTGCTGCTCAAAAGTGCAGCATAAATTAGGTTCTACCAAGCAGATATTTCAACTTATATTCAACATATTCAAAAGAAATAATGTGCAATTTGCAAGCAATTCCTGCTTCTGTAGAAACTTAAATTGCATTTTGTCCTAATGAGTTGGAATTTCTTAAGGGTAATGGGAATACATTCTAGTTCATCTTAAATTCTAGTTCTATTTCAAGAACAAGTGGTATTTTTTCATTAACTGAAGAAAATACTCTAGAATTAATCTGACAGAACATGAACTGCCAAGACAGACCACATCATCACAGAAATCTCACCTGTATTGGGTCTCAGTAAAATACCAGTCTTTGGTCCTTATTTCCTGTAAAGAAGGAGGCATAACTGAACCCCAGGATGATATCTAAAAGAACAGGGAATGACCCCTATAAATGTGGCTTTTGGGGCATAATTTTAAAGTTAATGGCTGTGTCAAAACATGTGATGCTCATCCCGTGTGAGAGAGGTTTAAAAAGGCAACAATTATCCTCATTTGGCCCTGATTTGATTTCTGACATGCTATGTAAGCCTGAACAATCCAGCCAGCCCTTAAGGAAACATCTGAGTCCCTGCACTCAGAGCCATTGTTTTCATGTGTATAGATACGCACTTTTGCGATGCTGAGAAATAATATTTTATGTATCATCACACAAATTATATCTACAGCTGGGAAAAATCTTGAGGTGTTTTCAAGGACTTTGATCAAAACATCATCAGGGACAAGATGAGTAAACAAAGAATGGTTCTAAAACATCCCTTAGGACAGGCTGGAGGAAAGCTACTGGCGTCACAGCAGCACCCTCTAGTGCTGCTGTCACTGGGCTTTGCCAGCACTGCCTGCATAAAATTTGTCATTTGGCGTCAGGATTAAACTTCTCTTGTCCTAAACACAGCTCACAATAAGGTCAGAATATCAACATCATCTTATGGACAAAATGAGACACGGATGGCTGTGGAGACAAATCCACCATTACTAACAAATATTTTAAGAGAGGGCTTGCAATTAGCTGTGTTAACAGCACCTACAGCCCAGTAACTCCCAACTTATGGAAGTGCAAAAGGTTATTTTTCAGTTGTTCAGTGGAAAAGACTCCAAGTAATGTAGAGACAGCCCAAAATTAACAACTGTCAGACTGCTGTGTTTTACCCCCAGGCAGTAACGAAGCCCCACAGAGCCTCTTGCTCACTTTCCCGGGTGGGATGGGGAACTGGAAAGGTAAAAGTGACAAAGCTCATGGGTTGAAATAAACAGTTCAATGGTAAAGCAAAAGCTGTGCACACAAGGCAAAATAAGGGATTTATTCACCACTTTCCATGAGCAGGCTGCTCAGGAGAGCAAGGCTCCATCAAACCTAGCAGTGACTTGAGAAGACAAACACCATCACTCCGAACATCCCCCTCTTCCTCCTTCTCCCCCCCATGCTTTCTGTGCTGAGATAGACATCCCAGACAGTCTGGGGTATTCCTGGGGCCAGATGGGATCAGCTGCCACAGCTCTGTCCCCTCCCAGCTCCTTGTGAGAAGCAGAAAAGGCCTTGGCCCTGTGAAAGCTCTGCTCAGTAATGACTACAACATCCCTGTGTTATCATCTCTGTGTTTCCAGCACAAATCCAAAACAAATCCCAAGACCACCTACTGTGAAGAAATTAGCCATGTCCCAGCAAAACCAGCACACAGTCACCTCAAAATAGGTGCATAACTCAGTCCATAAACGAGCGGGATACTCACCTGCCAGAGTGGTGAACATAAAAAGATGAAGGCAAAGATTGAGCATATGAAACAGGGTGGGAGACACCGACCTTGAGGAGAAGAAGGTTAAGCATGACTTTACAAAAACAGTTAATGCTCTCCTGAAGTCATGGAGCAGCTGCAAGGGAACCAAGCCCCAGTGAGCACCACCCTTCTCCAGCTCCTTCCCTGCAGCTGTGGGGAAGCCCAGCAGGAACTGGGTTGCCTTAAGTGCTGCACAGAGACACCCCCACCCAAACCTGGTAACGACTCAGCCCTCATCCCATTACATGTCATTTCCAGAATATGCTTTTCTCCAAGTGCCTCACATGGGACAAGGCCACAATTTTAATCACGCTGGGTTTGTCACTGCAGCATCCAGGGCCCCAAAAAGATGAGATGAATATCCAAAACTCCCTAAAAGTAAGTACTGGAATGTTAAGAGAGACAAGACTGTTTCCAAACCAGTCAAGAGATCCATGGATAAGGTAAAAGAACTTGTATTACTGGCAGAAAAAAAACCCAAACAACTTCAGAAACATAATGGTGGTGTTCAGGCTGAAAAACTGTGCACACAGTAGCAATTGTAAGATTTTTTTTAAAAAACATTATAAGGGAGAAACAAAAAAACTGGCAAAAGGCTGAAATGTTTATGAAGCCAGAGTGTCACATATAACTTGAGATGAAAATACTCCGACCCTGTGGAGGCACCCAGGGTGCACATGTTTTATTAATCCACTTTCAGCCAGTTTCTAGTGGTTTCTGCCATAGCTGGTGGTGTCTTATGGCAAGCACAGACACACAGACATTTTGGCACTGCAGCATGCAGAGCACTGGGAGAGATGACCTGCTATGTATGCTGCTCTAATGCAGCTGCCCAGCTCCAGCGCCAATAGTGGAAAGCAAAGCTTGGTTAGAGGAAGACTCAGACAAATTTCCATTGTCTATGAAGCCTTGATTTTAGAGAGAAAGCAGACACCATCTCTACCTCATTAAGCGCTGGCAGCTGCCTAATTACCTCTTTCCATATGTCAAAGCATTCTAGATTGTTGATATTTGACCTGTTGAGCCCTACCCAACTCTAAAATATGGCCATGCAGCTTGTATGTGAGCATGTTCTGCCTGACATCTCTTCTGTCAGGGTACACTGTGTTGTAAGAGCAAATTCCTCCCCAGTGTACCGAGAAATACCAGTGGTGCTTTCCCCCAGCAGTCATACCTCAGTGAAAAACAGAAGTAGAAATACGGTATATAAATAATACACAACAAAGTTTTTCTGCATTATGCAAGAGTTTAAGGTGTTACCAGCTTTACAGGGGAAAAAAATTCCATGTGTATTTTGTATTGATCCAGACATTTCATACTTACACATTAACAGAAGGGCAACAAATTGAGAATGCAAAAAACTTTATTAGCATAAAAAGTACATATCCAGCAATCAAAACTCAAATTCCTCCACAGCATTAGGCATGTTTGATACATATTTCTGTATCTGCTACATCTGAAGGAAGTCTAGGTTGTAAGATGTCAGAAGCTTAAGGTTGGGGAGGGGGAGTTATTGTTAGGTTTCTCTTTTGTGCCTCTTTTTAAGTTATGTAAACAACTCAGAGTGAAACCTGTACAAGCAGACTATTAGCTATCATTTGAACACTTAAAAGTTAAATAAAACCAAATTTCAGCAATAAAAAAGCAATATAAAAAAGTACTTGGGTGCATGACATGCATCAGAAGAAAATGTAGAAGAACATGGAAAGTAAGTGAAAATGTCTTAAAAGTTAGATAATACTGAAAATTCTCAGTAAATACCTGTATGGCTAGACATGAAAAACATGATGAAATTACTTGGTTCCCTAAGAGATCTATACAGTTGCATCTATTTCTACTTCATTAGACATGAATATATTAGAAAGATGAAGTGGTTAAAAGGAATAAGAAAAGTTTACTCAAGTTTCACATTTCAAGCTGCCTATTTGATAAGGTAACCAGACAGAGGTAGATATCCAGTATTAGTGGCCAAGCTATTCTACCAAGACCTTTTAGCTATCCTGTCAAGCTTTTACATCCAAAGCCAATGTGAAAAGGCTTCACAGATGAAGGATGTCTTTCAAAAAGGCAGCCAGGAAACCTGTATTGCTGATGGAAGCAGTCTCAATTATCCTACTGAAAGTGAAGGGTATTTAAGAATAAAACATTACCCCGACCATGATGAGGACACCACTTACCAAGCACTAGAGCTCATGCAGTCATTTTAACAAGAGTGACAGTGATTTGCTCATTTCCTATGCCTATTTTAGAAGCTGAACCATTGCTAGCTACTGGGCTCTTTCCTAGTCAAAGTAGGACTGCAGGGTGCCACGGCGGCGGATGTCGCACGTCCAGCAGTGGAAGCCGCCTCCCAGAGAATTGGCGTGGCGAATGTTCACCTTAATTGTAGAAATGCCTGGAAGAAGCACACAAGGCACACTTTAAAATTGGATTCTCAGCTTCACATGGCAAGGTCTGATCAGAACATTAGGTGATACTTTATCAGATCACATGGCCAGATATCAATGTGGAAGGTATTTGCTACTAGTTTGTTAAGAATTTGTTTTCCCAAATTCTAGGCAGAGAACAAACTAGGAACACAGCTGCCTTGTCTATTCTGGTGATACCCTCAGGATTACACAGGGCCTGGAGCACAGCCACTGTCTGATGTGTTATAATGTGCCAGGACTAAAAAGATAAATTTAGGTTTTGCAGTATGTGAAGAATTAGCTGAAATTCTACTTCAGTATATGATCAGGACACATTTTCATAAATGTGTGTAAGCATTTGTGATTCAGACACTGAATGTGCTCTTTTAAGTGCCTCTCAAGGAAAGAAGTATTCAAGGTAGATAGCTCTGACTCCCTTTTCCTCTGAAAGGGAAAAGAGGCTCCTACTACCCAGGTTAAGCTTCCTACCCCTTCTTTTCAGCTCTGATGGATGTTTCAGCTGTGGCTCAGCTAATACAAAGTCCCCACAGAAGGATCAGACAACTTCTCTGCTACAGAGTTTGTGTTTTTTGCTTCTCAGCACTTTCAGGAGCTCAGGAGCAGCTCTGTAGAATCTGCCTCCTAGGTCAGCAATACTTTTGTTCCCAGTAGACCCATCTCAGTCCTACAAACTTTCTGACTACCAGAGTTTATTTAGAACTTACATAGACTGTGAAGTTCAAGGGTGAAAGATAAGTCATGATTAGCATTAATTGCCTCATTCTTTAAGTACTTTCAAGTATTCTAAAATCCACAACTCTTTGCTCATGCAATAAAGCAGCCTAAGACTGAGCAGCTGTGCATAATAAGACTTCCATATTTTATATTCAAATACAGTTCTCCTGTCACTGCATATCCAAAGGAATTCCATGGTATCATGAAGTTACACCTCACTGAGATTCTCCATAAATGAGCAGAAATACCTGGATTAAGCAATCTTAGTTTGGCATTTAAAGTACAATGAGTTGCGCCTAGAAAAATCTGAAAGAATTTCAGCAATGATGGATTCCCAGCTCTATATCATTTAGCAATACGTGAACTCAACCTCTGCAAGACAGATATTGACCTTAAACTGGACAGTTTACATTTAAAAAACTCACTCAAAGGCATCCTTGCAATAACTTTAGTTGCTACTTGTACCTTTATGTGCTGCAAGCTGCAGGGGGCAAAAGAAGACCTTATTTCTATGACTGAAGTATTCAGGAGAAAAATCACTGAATTATTCTTACTTGCTAATCCAGCTGTTTGAGTACATTTTCCAGTGCTGTCTGCTTTGAGTGAAACCTCCCTTTGCCCTGGCTGGTAGCACAATGATTTTCTTGTAAGTGTATGTAGGAGTGTGTTAGGACATACCCAGCTTTTCAAACATCTTCTGAATCGATGTCTCATTGGCATCCACCATCACACGTTTCTCATCCAGCATCAGGACATTCATGGAGAGCCACTTAGAAGACATCCACAGAGGGTGATCTAGAACAGGAGAATAAACCTTGTACTGTACCAGTGTTACTCCTTATTAATACTCTTAAGAGTACTCTTGGAATCCTTGGGAAAGGAAGGGTGACTGTACCATCTGGGATGAGTGGCACTGGGGGTTGAATCACTGTCCAGCCAGCTTTCTTGAAGAGCTCAATCTGGAAGAGCAATTTAAATATATTCTCAAGATGGTTCTTAGAATATCAAATTATATCCTCCAACCTGTGCCAGATTTTCCCAGAATATTCCAATATGCATGACATCCCCTGCCCTCAGGTTTTTATATGCTAGGTATGTTAAAGGCAAAAGGTAGCATTTGCAGGTTGGAGCTTGTAAAGTGAAAGTATTGGTAACAACCAAAACATATTCAACTATCTTGTTTTTGATTATAAAATCAAAATTATTATAAATTATTATAAAAGCCATTAATATGAGTTACACTGACGTTTCTAAAAACAAAGCCATCAGAAATAATACAAAATTGCTTTTCCTTCATACTTTTTAAGAAAATAATTATGCAGTTCATTTAACAAAGAGAACAATGTAAGGGCATCCCAAGGAATAATTTATGTCGCAATTTTACACAATTACATCAAAATTACGAGGAGGATAATTTGGTGAAGGAGAATTGACTTTTCATCTTAATTGACGGAGTAGTTGGAAGAGTATTGGCGAGTGCTCCAGCGTTTCCACGAGGTGGAGCCCCAATCCCGAACCCTTAATAACCGGCCCGCCTGCCAGGATTTTAAAGAAAAGCTCCCTTTCATCGGCACCATTCAAGAAAAGCCCCCTTTCATCGGCACCATTCACACACACCCCCACCGCTCCCCGGCTATCCTGAACGGCCAAACCAGTTTTTGTGAAAGCATTTATCTTTTCTATGGACACAGACTGCACTTTTCCCTGAAAAAAGTCCCAGAACATGGGTTTAACACGAGGAGACCAAGAAGAACATCTGGTTCCAAGTAACACTATGAAAAACTGTGGAAGGGAAAAGGGGAGGGAAAAATAAGATTGTTTTTAAAATTATTTTCTCAGAGTTGATGCTGAAGGAGGCAGCAATTCAATCCGACCATTGACATTGGAAGCACTTGCTGAGAAGAAACCAATGCTGCTTTCAGGAGCTGTGCATGGCTCAGAGCGGGCAGCACCCAGCTCTGTCCCTCTGACTCAGGGTCAGCTCAGCCACTCCCCTGTGCTTGTACAGCTTCTGAAGCCACAGAGATCCTCCCAAAAATCCTCAAGCTCTGCAGTGCAGGGACACGGCTGCAACAGAGACGAGCTCTGGCTCTCTGGACGGCTTTCTGATCTCATTGTGCTGCTCAGCAATATGAGATTTTTCTCAGTGTAGTGGCAGGTTTTATACATCTCTCCTCTTCCCTACCCTTCAGAAGGTATCCAAAGCTGAAAGCCTGAGTAATTACCAGCTTTCTGCCATTGGTTCAATTAATACCAAAGGACAGGCTTCCAAAATAGGAATAAAAAGGGAGATTTCTCATCGAGCAGCAGAAGCCCTTCAATTTCTCTTAGGATACAACTGAAGTATTTAAGCAGTCGAAGTGTTCAGAGAAGTAGTATATCCCAGGTGCTTGCTTTGATACAAAATTAAAAATTAGATTGCTTCCATCATATTTAACCATGGATCTAGGAAGCAGCACGCAGCAGAAGCTGTGGAACAGTAATTCCCCAGCAGGGAGCTAACCCAGCTGAGAGGTTTGAACACAAAACACTTTCCCCCCTGTACACTCACCTGATGGCAGGGACGGTCCGGGTTAGAGAGCACAAGACCAGGCCCAATGATATTAAAAGTGGCATCAATGTGCATAGGGTTGGGATCCTTAAAGGATATTCTATGCACTCTGTAGTCTGGTGCAAGGTGTCTCCTCATCCATTCAATACCCATGTAGTTTGTAACCTGAAAAACAGGACAAATTAACCTTTACTAGGCTAGAATATAAACTGCATCCAAGTTTACTTTGTTCAAGGTTTTATTTCTTTAAATATTTCAAGCCAATTTAATAGAGAATTATGTGCCTTCAGCTAACCCCTTACCTGGAAGGCAATCATCCTGTAGATCAAACATTCTATGAAGAGCAATTTCTTTTGCCAACTCTCTTATTTTAACATTTCTTAGGAATTTTAGGAAAATTCCTGTTCCTGTTCTAGATTTAGGAATTTTAGGAAAATTCCTAAATTCCTGTTCTTAGGAAAAGACAAAATACCAGTCACTAAGAGAGATACCAAAACTGTTGAAAGAAAGCTTTGTTTACCTGGCTCCTTTGTACAAAGATATCTCTTCCAGCTCTGATGAAGTCAGCAGCATCAAAGCATGGCTCAAATTCAGTAGTTACAAATTTTCCCTGAGCAGCCAGTTTATGCCTGTCTTCAACAGAGTGGATTGGATAATTCTAGTTTTAGAGAAGAGAACAACAACTTTAGGTCGGAGATGTTAAAAGGAAGTTCTTAAATAATTTGTTAGTAGGGAATAATTTGAAATTAGGAAAATTGATAGCTAGTGAGTTCCTTGGAGGTGGTTTGGTTACTTCATATTAGAATAGAAAAGAAAATCTAAATGTGGAAATAAAAGTGAAAGGATTTAAGCACATTCAAGAATAGGTCATGAGATAAGGGACAAGAGTTATATCAAGAAATTAATTGCTCTTCAGAACCAGATCAAAAGTACTCATTACCAGTGGAGTTTAATACCAGTCCAACAAATCACTGCACACTGACAGAAATACTGGACTGGAAGCTATATCCTAACAGATGTGGACTCCTTACTTTTCCACATTTTGGAATGGAGAAGAACTTCAAGCTAGAAGATGGATCTTTATTATTACAAATAATTTTAAAATTTAACAAGGCAATTCAGAACAAGTGAGATGTAAAAATCCAGCACAAATTAAAAATACCACATAAATCATTACAGGCTCCAGAAGTTTTCTAATACTGAAGGTGACTCTGAGGTAATTTTGTTTAACAAAGTCTCCTTTGTATCACTGATGACACTGTTCCCAGAAAGTTGCAATCATTTCACAACTAGTTCACTGCATTTATTGTAAATGCTGTCACCAAGGTTCTGATGCATTTGGGGGCTTACAGGAAACTACCAAAATTGTCCAAGTCAAAATTATTAGGAAGAAAATTATAAAACTATTCACTAAAATATTTGGAAGGTAAATACAGTTTAGATCCTTCACTATTTCTTTTATGTAACTTTCAAAATGCCAATCATCGTGCAAAATAAGGATTATGAGTTGGGCTTTTAACTGTGACAAAATATATATTATTTTCCACTTTCCCCATGCACCCAGGACATATGGACATTCTCAGGGAATTATCTTTATTCTTGAAAGTAATCTCTATGATGCTTTTCTAGCATTCCTTCCTCTTTAGTAATGCTCAGTTACAGCCAGTAACCAAAACAATTCAAAGCAGAGGAATTTAATAGGCACAACTTCCTGTTCCTTGTTCTCTAACTGCACACACTGAGTTTCAGCTGGAAAGGCTGCAGCATGTTTGCATACACTAGGGGGAAAAAAAAAAGTCTCCAGAGTTGTTTTGTGCCATTCTCCCTCACAGCTTTGTGAATCCTAAATATCAGGTTGAAACTACCAAAAAAATTCTGTATAATGAGAACTGAAGTTCTGAAGGCAATTTAGAGCAGTACCTGATCATAGAGTTCATCTGCCATGGTGGGTTTGGGGGCAGTTGTCCACTTAGCACCACTGTTGAAATAATCTTTGATTAGTCGTCTGTAGGCCCTGTACTCAAAGAACCGAGCACGCCAAGCCATAGGTGCTTCAATAATTTCATTTCCCACCACTAACAGGATGTCTCTTGGCATGGCACCATACATACCTGAAAGGAAAGTGGCCATTAATGAGAAAATATACCTTTCTCAGCTCTTTCTGCTCAGGCACTTTCCCCTTTCTTTTTACTATTCTTTCTATCCGAAATAATGGCAAAAATAATTCTTAGCAATATGAGGAAGCCAGCACATAATATCAGGTCCTTACATTCTTCAGTAATTTTTCAAAGTAATATTTTTCATTCAAAATATGCAGAACTTTTGCTACAAAGCCCCACTCATAACAGATTCACAGCTAGATGAAAGCCATCCACCATCAAGCTTCCACTTCATTTGGCTAATGAAAATTAACTAGACCAAGGCTTATGCATTACCCAGATGACTTTAAAAAGTGATTATGGGCAGCAAATTTTCCAAGTGAACAGCATTTCTTTATAGAGCATCCTTTTAAAAAGTAATAGCACAGAGGAGGAATTTGATGGAACACAGAACTAGTGCAGAAAGCAGTCCCATTAGACTTCCCTCAACATTATCAGTTCCTCAATGGATTTGAATTCCACTAGAAAAAATTAAAATTATATTTGACATGAAAGAAGCCTGTGACTACACTTGATGCAAAGCTTGGTGAGCCAGTGTGCTCTCACTGCAACAACCATACATGGAGGAATGTGTGTAGGCAAAGGGACATTCACATTTCCTTGGCACTAGTTAGGTTCCTGGTAAAGTGTTGCCTCCAACTGTTTTGTCTTCCATAGTTTAAGGTGGATCCAACTCCAGGATGCAACAAAGAGCTATCAAGAGGGTCAGAGGGACTTTGAGCACTTGTCTCCACAAGTGTAGGGGACAAAGCAGAAACATCCTACAGCTATTTTGGGGGCCATGGCAGATTAGCGCTTCTTGGCAGCAGCAGTGACAACACAGAGAGGGAACCTGGCAAGAGGTGCTGGTGTGGGAAGTTCAGGCTGGGTGTCAGGCAAAGGTCCTCCATCAGGAAATTCACCCAGCACTGAAACCAGTCACCAAATCAGGTGGCAGAATCTCCTTCCCTGGAGATCTTCCAAGCCTTAGCTACAGAAAACAGTCACTGGCCTCACTTAGTGCTGGTGATAATCCTACTCCTAGCTGATGAGGTAGGTAGACTAGATGACATCCAAAATATCTCAGACAAGACCTTCAATAATGGAAAAACATTTACCTGTAGACTCAAAATCAGGTGTTTTATACTTCACAGACCAGTCAATTGGATCAGGCCTCTTGACAATAACACCTTCTCCCTTCAAAATATTGCACATCTCTTCAATTTCAGCAATAGCTTTTTTTAAATGGTCTTTGGGGAAACCCTGGCCTCCAAATTTCTGGTAAAATCCCCAATATTTTTCATATGTGTTTGCCTGGAACAAAAGGACATGAAGTGACAAAGAATAAGCACCAGTTATTTTGAAGTGAAATAGAAGCATAAGATGCAATTCTTAAAGTTTCTTGTTCTTGATCCTAATACGTTGGAGTGTGCATTTTATCTGTTCCTGCAATATTTTGACTACATTACACTTCAGTAAGTACTGAGTGGCTAGTGTTGCCAAGTAGCCATTTGGTCCCTATTACAGAACACTTTTGCAAACACACCACATATGGCAAACACTGTAGACTCTATTTAATAAGGCTATCAGACATGTTTTTAAATTAAAACAACCTTGAGCTCATCTGCAAAATGCACACATCTGTAGTCACCTTCTTACAACCTCACTTCAGTAATGGGACAGTGGTGACATCAGAAATTCTAAAGCCATCCCAAGTACAGTAACATGCTTTGTTTGCCAGAAGGGGCCATACTTAAGGGGGAGGAGGAGTCTAGAAAAGGCAAAATATCCTAAATTCACCTGCCAGGGTTGGATTAAAGCATGTTCAACATTTACAGACCTAAATCCTCTGCTGAAATGCTGTGATAGCCTTCTTAAATAAAAAACAAATTCAAAATAACGTCCCAGTTCTCATGGGTAAGTAAAAGCAGACATATAACCAAAACAAATGATGCTGCTTCAGTTTGATGAATCTGATGTTCCTCTGTCATGTCAGAGTTAGCTGAGATGCAAATGCATATGGAGCCCTTCTGGAATGACAGCAAGGGGATGCAGAAGAACCTGCCCTTCCAAACATGAGGCTGTCTCCTGACTGCAGTCCTGACCACCTCCCAGAACACAATGTTCCCCCAAAATCAGACTGATGAGGTTCCTTTGGGCTAGCATTGCCACTGAGCCCTGAGCAGGCAAGGCCATCCATCTGAAGGCATCCCTGATCCCCTTTAACAATCCAGGCTATTCCCTCTGCTGTTTCTGGAGATTTGCCTCATGCTATAGAGGTAAGAGAGAAGAAAGAAAATTCAGCCTTAACATTTACACAGAGAGCCTCAGCATGGCCATCCTGCTCCTCCAGTACTGAAGCTTCTTCCCATCCTTCCTGAGGGAATTTGTTCTTTTTCTGTAATTGAGGTCTTGGGTAATTTGAGCCCCTCAAACTTGCCAGCTGGTCAGAAGTCACATGCAGATCACATGAAGTGCTCAGCATTCCTATGGAGACATGTTCTGCTAATGAGATAAATTCTTCCTGCGGATTGAAGCTGGTTATTTTCAGAGCCAGCCATGGTGTATGTGAATATCATCAATCCCTACGAGGTGCAGCTCCTCTCTGCTTTTTTTCAGACCTGAGGAACCACGCTTGTGTTGCACTAATGGGATGGTGTGATCTTAAAGTTACAACAGAAAAAGGCGTTACACTATAACACTACTCAGATTCCCTGCCTTCCAAAGAACTGGGAAAAGGGTAAATGGCTGGGACACGTACTTCATAGCAAATCAGGGTTGACATTTCAGGCCCCTTTGGTCATAGACATACAAGTCAGTTCAGAATGTCCAAAAAGGACCATGGATAGGAAAAGACAACATTCAAAACAAACGATTTCTTTTCAGAAATAGTGTTTTAGGAAAGATTGTCCTTAAGAAACAGCATTATTGTTCCTAGCCTTGCTATTTACTTTAAACATTTGTCATGGAAAATAATTAACATTATTAAGATATACCATTAACCTAGTAAAAACAGTTAATAAATTTAGGATATTAAAACTTAAATTCAGATCAAAATTCCTATTGCCTTATTCAGTAGTAAACACACGGACACTCTCATCTTCTTAGTCAAGAGACAAGGATCTGTGTTAATAGTACTCCTCACCCAAAATGCATTATTATTCACAAAATATACTGAAAATCATTGCAGAATATAAAGCTATAAAATTCAGCTGCTTAACTCAACTGCTTCAGAATACATCTCAGTTGTGGGATTTTTCATTGCAGTGCTGATTCAAACAGGACATCTTCCTAATTGATGTCAAGATTTTTCAAGTTTTCAAATATTGTATTTACCTCTACATAGCCTGTTTCAAGCTCTGAAAAGGATATACAATAAAGTGTCAGCTCATTAATATTCATCAGAGATGCAGAGCTCCTTATTCAATTCCTTCCTTCCTCCTTCTTATGCCAAGCACATCATTCCCCCATCACAGCAAAAACACTTGAGTATACCAAACCCTTGTCTCAAAGCAGAACAGAGTGCTGAATGCAGCCATACTTCCTGCATTTAAATATTTAGCAAATAAACATGCATACAATCTTCAAACACAATCTCAACACAAGTATTTGAGATACATTTTTGGAGTGTCTCAGGTCCAAAGCTTCGATTTTTCCTTATAAGTGTAGAATTTATCAGTTTTAAACTGCAGTTTTTATGAGCAGTGCCCCTCATGCCCAGCAGACAGGACATGAGACCCACCAGCTCCAGTTTTGCTGCTCACAGGGAACAGGACACACCTTACCTCTTGGCCACATGGAGATCTAGACAATCATGAATCTATTAATTAATAATAATAATGTCAAGGTAGGACCGGACTACTGCTTGGATTATTCAGCAACACCTTCAGGTGTTACTGCTGCAGTTTCTACAGCAATATTTAAGACAAAAGCAGAGAAAATTAGAGGGAACCACATCTCAAATTGGCTCTGTTCCCATTACATGTTGTGGACTTGGCAACTGACATAAAGCAATTTTAAATCTTGCTTTAACTCTAAGTCATAGGTATTTGAATTGCAGAGGTAATCCTATACTTTGACATTCCTCACTGAGCTTTTGATATCACATGTTAAAGAAAGTGAAGTTCTGACCTACTGTAGGTAGTTATGGCTTAATAGGCAGTAAAACCTGCAGAGCATGTGGCACTTCAGCAAATTAGACACTTGAAATATTTTTTTGGTGCTAAAGCAAGCCACTAACCACTGCTTAGAAACTGAATTTTGCCTCATTTAATATCACAATGTAAAATGTTAGATGTTTTTTTTCCTTACTCTTTCTGTACATTCATTATGTCAATCCTACATAAATGCACATACAAACACTTGCATATTAGAAATGCTAACCCTCATCCACCTCCTTCTCTGAAGCTGCTAGGATATCTTTGGAGTCTCTGAAAAACATAGCACAGATTCTGATATATATATATATATATATATATATATATATATATATATGGCTAAGGGAAGAGAAGTCTTCTATACAAGTACATCTCAAACTTTCCCTGAACAACAATTTCCAGCACTTTAAATTTATTTTCAGTATCTTTGTTTGCCATTCTTTCAATGTCAGATAAAAATTCTTTTTTTCTTTCTTTTTTTTTTTTCCTAACTGAGTCAACTTTGTCAGGCTATCCTTTAAATTTTTACTAAGGTCTCTTGGGTGGAAGCCATGTGCCAGCTCATTTTGCTTTGATAGCCATGGATTACATGCTGCCCTGCAGGTAGTGCTGTACTGGAACAATGAAAGATTCAAGAACATGCCCACAAATGCAGGTAACACACACACTCAGCAACTTTAAAGTCCAGGTGAAGAACACAAAAATCTGGAGCAAGTCTACTGTTTGAGTATTACTGTTTTAAATGCAAGATTTCAGAGAAGAAAGAATCATGGATTTATTTCAGCTGCTGATACAGTTTTAGGCACAGAAAAACCCTGAAAGAACAGTGGACTATGTATTTCCACAAATTATTTACTGTAGCACACAGGAGTTTCAGTAAATTACTTCACAGCTGTCTGACACACGAGTCCTGTTGATCTGTGGCTACAGAACTCAATCTTGCTCAGACTATTAAGTAGAAATCAATGCTTTTTTTTCAAGTTGTAAATCTACTTAGCTTCAAGTCAAATTAAAGTTTCATTAGTTCAACCATCTCTAAAGATTGTGTGTGTACTTTGGTAACATCAGGGCTATATTACATATATTGGAGGTTGTCTCTACGAGTGACTTCTGCTAAAACAGTTACTTCAGTTGAAATTCAAAGAAAAAAGCACATCCCTCATCAACATGGCTATGCTGTAAAATTTCACAGATGTAAAAAACTACCTTGAAAGAAGAATACCCAAAAGTAAGCATGACACCTTATGCTTAATTTTAGACATAAATTCCACATTTTCTATTTAAAGTTAGTTTTTATTGTTTACCTTAACCTCCACAGAAAAAGGTGGGACACAAGCATTTTCAGCTCTTCCCACGATGACCTCTTCCAGTGGGTCCCATTCATTGTATGAGCAAACAAGACAGTCCTTGGGCACAGGGCTCGCAGCTTTGTCATCAGCAGCACAGGTGTTCCGCGAGGCCGCAGCTGCCTGGGTGCTCTGGAAAGTTCGCTGCACCCATCCTGTAAAGGCTCCTCGAAGCTTAAAATAAAAATAAGAACAAAAATTATGCTTCCCTTACAAAAGGCAAAAAGTTATGGCCCAGCCCACAAATGCCTTAACACTATAATCCCAAAGCAACGTATGCCATTTGAAGTATTAACAGAAACACGGCTTGTTACAGCCATTCTAATTTATTCGCAGCCTAGCAGATGCTTAGAGGAACTTCTGTCTTTTAAGGTACACCCAGTTGAGAAGGGTAAGGAGGTCGGAACACGGCACTTGCAGACTGGGGGGGAGGATGCTGGGTGAGCCTCAGCCTGCGGCGGTCCCGCACCGTCCCGTCCCGGCTCGGAGCGCCCGGCGAAGGGACCGCGCGGGAGCCGCCCCGGGAGCATCCCCAGCCCCAGCCCCGGATCCCCGCGGCACCAACCCTGGAGCCGATGTAATGCGCTGCCTCGGCCCCCCGGCTGCCCCCGCGCAGGCACCGCACTCGCAGCATCGCCGCCGGCCCGACACGACGGGACGGGACGGGCCGGCCCCGCTTTATGTGCGCCCGGCCCGGCCCGCCCCGCCCGGGGGCAGCGCCCGCGGGGCCGGGCGGGGCCGGCTCGGCTGGCCCGCTCCCGGCCGGGATCCCCCGGCTCTGCCCGGCTCGGCTGGCCCGCTCCCGGCCGGGATCCCCCGGCTCTGCCCGGCTCGGCTGCCCCGCTCCCGGCCGGGATCCCCCGGCTCTGCCCGGCTCCCCCGCCCCGCTCCCGGCCGGGATCCCCCGGCTCCCCCGGCTCTGCCCGGCTCGGCTGCCCCGCTCCCGGCCGGGATCCCCCGACTCTCCCCGGCCCGGCTCCCCCCCTCCCGACCCGGAGCGGCCGGGCTCGGAGGCGGCCCCGGCAGACACAGCCGCAGAGCTGACCGACGGCTTCTTCCAACACACCTGGATTTCTTTTCCACGCAGGGCTCTTCAGCAGGAACCTGGCTTGGAGAAAATTACGTTTTAAAATATTTCTCTAAAATGTGTAGCGAAGTGCATCGTACGGTTATTTTTAGTCATCAAGTACGCATATTCTTCATTAAGCCTGTAGTGGACAAATTCAATTTTACCAAAAAATTGCAGTATTTCATACATTAAGAATTCAGATCTTTAGACTACGACCTAAAGAGCTGGTGATTCACCTAGAAAATATTTTAATTACTTAATTACTGGAGTTTCAAGAATATCGCAAACAATTTCAAATTCTGACTTCTCAAAATCCATATCGTGATATGATGAAAAGCTATCCTAAAATTAAAACCTAAACTGGTTAGCTCCTGGTAGATTTGTACACAATTTCCCTGCAAAACCTCTCCATGATAAAATCAACAGACTTATCTTGAAAAGATAAGTTTTCTGTCTCAACAGAAACAGTCTACAAGAAATGTGTTTGCAACCAGCTCCACTCATATTTAGTATATCCCACTAAGCCTATTCTGCATTTGCTCTACTTTGCACATAAGTTGACTTTCAAATAATTTTGTTTTGCCATGTAAAAAGCAGACATACCAAAAACCAATCTTATCCAAATTATTCTGTTTAAAGTCGTAAAAAATCTATATCTTTCTTCCAACATGATTTTTGGTTCTGTCTTTATCATCCATGTAGTGCCTTGCTCAATACTCCTCCAGCCTATGCTCTGCTCTGCTCTCCAGGGCTCCTACACTGGGGCTTGAACAGACACAGTATTTAACATTATTTCTACATGCACGATTGCAGGGAGTGCTGGTGAGCTCAGCACACATTTCTATAGCAGGAAAAGGTAAACCTCACTAGTGATTACATACATTAAAACATAAGCTCTGGTCTTAGAATACAGCAAATCAGCCACAGTTTTAACATGCCTTAGATACACAAGTAACTGTGTTTTATTCTACGAGGTAATTATTCATTCAGCAGTTTGTCTTTTTGGCACAGGTAAACACTACACCTTCCCAGGACAAATAACACAGTACGAGTTCTCCATGAACTTACACAGTTCTCAGAGAAAAGTTGATTATTTTGATTGGCATAATACCAAGTATGCATTACCTTGTTTCATACAACTGCAGAATATTCTCATAACTCACTCAGCTTGTTAGGACTCATTTGTAACATAATTTCATCAAACACTATTCTTGTACAAAAAGTACACCAGGATTATTTTTTCAAGTTTCAAAAAGAAATTTTCTTGATGTTTTTTAACTCCTAGTTACAATTTTTTGTCATCTAATTAAAAAATAAAATAACATTTTAAAAACCTGTGAATTTTATGCTAGTTCTGCTCAAATTCTTGCTTTTTGATTCAGTTGATTTTGCTAAGGTCACTCTACTCACATTGACCTAAAAAAATTAATGATTGGCTTGTGGCTAAATCCAAAGGTCTTGCTTCCTTTTCTGTCCTTTTCAACTTATCAGCTAGTTTTGGACCTTTGAATCATTCTTTATCAACTCAGTTTACATAGTTTTTCTGACTGTGCTCAACACTTCTTTCCCCACTTACTACATAGGTCTGATGCTTCCTCACCATCGCTGCTACAAGTTTTTGCTGAATGCTCTAACATTTTTAAAATTTTTTTCTGGGTTGCATTTGTTCTGCTCAGAATTATTTTTAGTGGTAACATTCTTTCCCTTATCTCATAGGTGTCTCTTCCTTTTTTAGGGGTAGCTCTTCATGGATACAAGCCAATCTTCACCTAAGTACAGCCAGAGCAGATTTTTTTTCCTTTTCCTAACTGGCACATCTGCAGTCTGACCATGATGCCTTGACTCATGGTAAATAGCATTTCCCTCCCAGCCTTTCTGACCCCCCACACTGCCCTAACCACCCACAGTGCACTCTAGAGGTGTCAACTACACTTCTGTCCTCACTTGACCATCTTCTGGATCACTGGGAAAAAAACCTAATTTGTCTCCTTAAGCAGTTATTGTTTCTTTGCTTACATCTTTTTATTCCCTAACATCAAATACAGGCATCATTCATTTGCATTTGTGGTGTGTGAAAGTGTCATTCCTTACAGTTCCCTCTGGCATCACAACCAGAGTCCTTTTGCTTTTTGTATGGTAGGCTGCTCTTTATTCCTCTGCTTCTACCAGAAGGACTTGATCTAGCAGTGTGTATATAAAATCAAGGAGCACAACACCAGTAATGATTATTCAAATTTAGAGAAAGCCAAGTTCATTCACTCAAATACAAGATGTTTATGTGAACACATAGCTGCACTGTATGTGCATATCAAGATGAGTTTCAGCATACATACAAATACCTGTTTTAATTTTAGATGTCACGTTTCTATTATAGAAAAGTGACAGAGCTGAATGAAGTTTTATGAAGGCAAAGGATTTGGTGGCCATAATCCCTGACATTTTACACTCTGTCATTTCCAGAGGCAGTGCAGTGCTGACTACTGAAAAATGCTGGAGGTTCATGCAGCAAGAGGCACATCACTTGGTGGGATAGATTTCCTTCAGCCCAGTATTTCCATGCATACAGTAACACGATCTGCCAGCATTTTCTAGGGTCAGTACTGTGACAATACTTTCTCTCAGGGCTGCCAAGTGAACTTCATGGCTCCAGGACATTTGAAATTTCTTTAATCTCAAATTTATGGTAGTGTAATGCAGCCTGTTGTACCTAAGAATTTAAAATCTGAAAACTGCTTCACATATTTCTTAAAGAATGTTTATAGAAATTGTTAATATAGCTTTGCTGTGCCCCTGAAATAACAACTGCATTCAGTTTGCTGCTCACTCACACTAGAATTGCAGCCATATCACATTAGACAAATTCTGGCTCCTTTAACCTTTGTGTGAGTGGCAACTGTAAGCAAGCTACTGATCTTGTAATTTGAAGGGGTTTGTTCATGTGAAAGAGGCTGAAGTACCCTTGCACTAAACCTGATGGCAGAGCTTGTCTTTGCTGCTGCCCAGGCAATAAGGCTGTGAGAGCAAAGCCTCTTCCTCCACCCCTCTTTCTAAGAAATCACTGCTCTTTGATAAGCACACCCTGTCATTCGATGCTGCTCTTGGCAGCAGCTGTGAACATTGCTCATACTGCACCGCCTTTGAAAAGTTTGCTGAGTATAATCTTGCCTTGATGGTAGGATAGCAACAAATTATACAAGGAGGATTTGATTTGAGTGTCTCCTTCAGAGGATTTAATAAATTCATGGAGAGTTTTATGCTGAATCTGAGTCAAGCTTAAGTGAGTGGTTTAAAAAAAAACAACGCTGGATTTGGACACATGGATGTCAATTACTCTTCCATCATAAATGAAGAAAAAATGGCAAAGTCAAAATTTGGTGGAAATTAATACTTTAAAATTCTCAGCTAAGCTTTCTGCTGAATCCTTACCCTTTCATGTCCCCATGGTCTCTCCAGTTCTTGACGGGTAATTTCTCAGCAGCCAAGAGAGCAAAGAGCTTCTTGTGACTGGGGTGCTTGTACTAACCCAGCTGACTGAACTCTGAGTTAACTGCTGGTGTAGCTCTGGAATGAGCTTCACTGTGTGTCTGTGATGAACCAACAAAATTTAAAATCTGCTCAGGGGATGGAAGCATTTTCTGAACTTCATGAAAGAGAATTGAGAAAGGCTCCTTTAGGAGGTTCTCTATGAGGAGAGAAAATAATTCCTGAGCTTTGAGAGCTCCCTTCTCTGATCCTGGAGAGCACATCTGTTCTGATGAATCCCAACCATGTCTATCCAAGAAAGATGAGGATGGGCTCAGTGCCAAGAATTTAGTTACCATCCAGCACCAGGAACCTCTCACATATCACTGCAGAATATTAAAATTTTGTTCCTAGAATTTCATAGCAGTTGCTTCTAACACCTCTGCAACAGAAAGATGAGTCTCACTCTGACTCAGACAGCTTCACCTAGAATTTCTTTAGCCAGTCATAAAAGAGCAGAGAGCTAAATCTAAGCTCTCCAGTCACTCTAAAGTAGTTGAAGAATTTTAGCTTCAATAGCCTAGAAACCACCATAGTATCAAAGATTCCATCCTCTGACCAGTGGGCTAAATGACAGGTCATGACATGGAGTAGCTGACATCCATAGTTAGTAAATGCATACACAGCAATAGTATCATCATTTTGTGCTACCCTAGTCACACACCTCATCTTCTGTGGAGTGTAGCAGATTGCCTGTATGTCTCCACTTTTAACACACAAACGTGGACTGTCTGTATGACTTTGTCTAATGAGTCATGACATGTTTATTCCCAGCCATGTTACACCATTTTATCTTTCAAAAGCAATGTCATTAACATAAAGGAACATAAAAGAGCTTGTAACAGAGTGCAGCAGAGTAAAGGCACCCTGTGCCATCTAAATTTTTAGATTTTAGGAGGGATCTGGGTAATCCACTAGACACGACTTCCTTGGAAATTCTAGTCACAGGAGTGGCTCACTCCTTTTGAAGGGGACTTTTTTGAGGTTAGTGATTGCAAAGTATTCCAGTGATCTCAAATCAGCTGCAACTGGACCAGCAAGTCAACTCCCCTGGCTGACCTACTAGAAATCCTGATGCATTACAGATTTGTGAGCATCATTCTCAGAAGAGGGGAAAGATATGGAAAAATACCAATAAACTGCTGATGTAAGCAGAGTTTCAGTAGTGCCAGAGCATGTATGTACTGACCTTCATCTCCTGAACCTCTGCCAGGCACCAAGGGGGAAAATGGAATGGCTTGAACTCTGCTGTGAGTAGATTCATTGATTTATCTCTGCACAGACTGCGAACCTGGTTCTTACATTTACAAAAATTATTTTGGTTAATAGATACTTTACACTCCTTCCCAAGTGGGAAGGGAACAGAAGAAGAATTTGAGATGTAGGTACGTAGGGAAGGGAGATTAAGCTTATTGTTTCCTTATTCCTTCCTTTGTATGAATCCTAGTATTGGTACTAACTAATATGACTCCTCAATAAGCCAGTTCTACTCACTAATTTAACAGAGAACTCACCCCCAACATACAGTTTTTTGCTGGCTTAGTGAGCTGAATCCGTCACTAAACTGTCAGAAGGGCAGCAGAGCTGGAGCAAGGGAGGCAGTGGAACCAGAAGGTCACATAAGGAGGACAGGGAAACAGAATGACCCCTTTTGGCAGCACCAATTAATTAGATCAGGTCAAGCTGTCTCATCTGATTGAAACCTTAGAGAAAAACTGTGGTAAATCTGCAAATAAACCTTTAGTAGAAACTCTAGTAGCTATTAATTAAGAGGTGGCAGAAGGACATTTGAAACTGAAAAACGAAGCTTGAAACAATCCTGAAAAATACCCAGCTGGGATTTTCCATGGGAATAGTCAGGTGAAACAAACAAAGAAAGAACAAACCCAGCTGACCTGTTCCACAGGTTCACTGAAGCCACCAGTCTGAGTCCCATCTCTCTGCCATTCATCAGTAATTAGGGAAGTGTTGCTTTGTGCTATGATTATTGTCCCTTGAGGAGGCTGGAATGGTGCATTCTGATTTGAACAATGAAGGTTCCTGTTACACCATAACAAAGCAGAAAGAAGAGGCTGTCTGCACGGAAAATGCTGCAGCCTGGAGCATCCTATGTCAGCCAGCATGAGGAGTGCTGGGCCTTCCCATGCTCTCTAAGTACCTTTCTCTTAATTAACTGTACATTGAGCCTGAATCCAAATTTAACACAAACTTCCAGTTACTTGTTGCCCTCTGGTGGCATCTCGTGGATCACAGCAAGATGTCTTTGCCCTTTGGCAAAACCTGCAAAGCCTTGAGCTGAAAACCTTTGTGAGAAGTATGTAGCTGGAGAACAGTGGAAAATGTTTATGTCAAGGAATGGCTTAGAAAAACATTGCACATATTGTGCAAAAGCTGGTGAGCAAACCAAGTATTTACTTGTGAAGATTTACCAGCCACAGCTCACCAACAGCAAAGGGAATTTATCCTGCAGGGGAAAGAAAGCCTGCAGTGAAAAAGTTTCCTGGCAGATCAATGACCTGAATCTGCTCACCCTGTGCTGGAAAGTATCAGATTTGACATAAAAAGGCAGTAGAAGGCTGAACAAGAGAGAAGGAATTTGTCCCCTTAGTGGCACATAACAAAATATAAATGAAAAATAAGGAAAGGAAAAGCCATCCCTATTCATAGTAATGGCTGTTTAGAACCAAGAAGAACTGAGCCCTGGTCCCTAGGTCCAGTCAGAAGGATGAAATTCTTGGAGTTTGCTTCAAGATTGTCTGAGTAACTAAGGAAATAACTATGCTGAATTCAATAATACAGTTTTTATGTCATTAAAGTAACTTATCTCTACAATAAAATATGGATTTCAAAGTTTATTGAAGGGTTCTTTATCTCAGTGAAAGTTTATTGAGGGTTATTTACCTCTAGGGTGCCAGGTCATTAGGTATTTGCATAAGCTACACAGTGCACCACAGGCACCATTAAACAACTTTTTTGTTGTTTGCTAACTAAATAACAGGGAACGTTTGTTACATTTTGCTGAAAATCTAACCATAAAGGGGGGAAAAAAAACCTTTCCTGATGAGGTCTGTAATCTCTCACTGCATACTAACATTAACTTTTTTCAAGGAAAACAAAGGAGCTTTTGGCTTGAATTAATCATTCTTTTGCATAGGGGAGCAATGGCAATCCATTAACTGACATTCTGTTAAAATGGATAGAGAAAACACTTACCTTATGTGAGCACTTCAGCTGCACACCAAAAAGGAGGAGTTCTCCAGAAACCTATGGACCTGTGGTTTGGGTAGTGTGAGTTTTGGGGGTTTTGTAGCCAAAATATCCCCAGGTGATTCCCCAGGTAAAAGTGTTGATGTGGGTGTTTAAATAGTGATGCACTTAAGCTATTGTTTGCATGGGCTAACTACTCATAAGTGCTTCATAGATGGTTTGGATCACTGAAATTATATCAGTTCCTCCTTCCTTTCAAAAATATTTTTGCATAAAATGAATGTCACAGCAGGAGAACTGCAGTTAGAATTTAGTAAGGAAAGAGGGATCAATCAGTCTCTGTAACACCTTATGATAACCTAAGCCAGGACAGAGAATCAGGTCCACAGTCTCCTTGCAATTTATGCACATTATTTATCTTTGCTCAATGCTTCAGATTTCTTTCTTGAATCACTCCTTGAAACAGTGTTTTGCAATTCCAGCATTCCATGTTCATCTTTGACTTGTACCATCTACTGCATTGCCCTCTGCCCTGTATCTCCTGAAAGACATAGAGCCAACATACTTATTCTGCATAAATACACATTCTAGTCTGTTGCTGACAGAAAAGTCTAATCCTTTCAAGGAAGTAGTCCAAGTTAAAAAGCCAATATATATTATTAAAGATTCTTAGTGTCTAATAAAATACTATTAAATTACATAATAAAAGAAACAGGTGGAGGAAAGGACAGGAAGTGGGGAAAAAGCCTTTCCATGATTTTCTAAAATTCTATCCCACTTTTGTTACTCACTAGGACATTAGATATGTTAGTAAATTCCAAGTGTCCAGCTCAGGGCAGCACTTCCTAATGCTGAATATAAATTTAAACATCTAAGCCTAGGCACAAAGGGACTGCCATCCTCACTGTGTGTTTATTGCTTTATTGTGTAAACAGAAAGATTTAATAGCACTATTAAAGGTTATTGATTTTTTAGCAGAAATAAAGTGTGAATAAGAGATTGTCTTAATGAAGCAGAACTACACCAACTCCACCTGCATCTTAGCTGATTTTGTATAAGGACCTAGACATTAACCAGGCTCATTTTTTATATAACCTAGGAATAGTTGTTCTGCATCAGAGGGAAGATCCATCTGTCTGAGTGCACTGCCCTCAAGACAGGTGACTGTAGGTGTCTGGAAACATCTACAAGGAAAGCAGCAAGCATCTAGCAGTGCTTTCCCAGAATAAAGTCCATCAATCACCATGTTTCCTGACTCAACTGTACTATTCCTAAATTTAAATTTGTCCTTAATAGATTTTTCTCCCCCACCAATTTTTTATATACATAAATCACTGGTCTCTTGTAGCAAAACATTTGTTTGCTGTATAGAGACCCTTTCTTCTATAATGCCCCTTTAGCTCTTTGCTATGAGAGAGAAGGAAATATCATTCCTCCTCTCTTTCCTGATGCATTTGTGATTTACAGACCTTAGGTAATGCTGAGAAAGGCCACAGGTGCTTTGCAAGGGCAACTGTTTTGCAACATGGTTGCACAAAGCCTCCCTCAGCTGATTAGAACGGGTGGATGGAAGGGCTGCTGTGTTTAACTCTGGGAAAATGGCCCTGCTGCAGCAAAATCTCTTAGAGGTTACATCCTTCTTTTTGCACTGCTCAAAACTGACGTTGGCATTGTCTACACACACAGATCCTCACATCAGTCTCGAGAGTTAAAGTGAATGTATCAACCCCCCCTCCTCAAAAAAAAAAAAAAAAAAAAAAAAAAAGCCACAACCAAACAAAAAACCATTGGTGCAAATAGAGACCTGGATTGTTTATCACCTCCTGGGGCCAGCATACTTTGCCAAAGTGGTTCCAGCCTACCAGCTGGAAACTGTCCATTACCAGGACTGGTAAGGTAGAAATTGGCATTTTCTTTACCATAGTCTACAAAACAGAAGGTTTCATGTTATAGGCCTATAAGATTTATTTGACATTTTAATCTATAAATACATGAGGTTTTCACCAGAAAAAGCACAGGCATTTTCTCAGTGGTCGTTGCCACAGCTTACATTTTGAGCAAAAGAACATGTAGTATTGCATGTGAATAAGCAAACTTTGGTTCTCTTTCTAAGGACCAAGCTCTCTTACTTGTTAAACAATGGCCTGCAGAGGACAACAAGGCAGCTGAAGGCCACACTGAATGCTACACTCTGGAAAACTTGGGACACTGTAGAATTTAATCAGTTTTTTGAAGGCACCTTTTTTGAACATCATCATGTCTTCAGGCAGCCTGGAAAGAACTCTGGCATTTGCAGGGGACTCCTTCTTGTCCGTGGCTGCTGCTTTGGGGTTACATTGCTCCAGATTACCAGTCACTGGCACACTGGTGCAGCTAAGGGAACGTGCTGTCTTTTTCTTGCCTTGAACAGATAAATAACCGAATAAAAAAGAGGTTAACTTATGTTTGGTAACATTTTGGACATCTTCTGGAAAACAGTCATCCAGAGGATCCTCTTGCCCTTTCACCTGCTGACTGATCACACACTTACTGGGACTTACTGATAATTTCTTAGGCTGTACTACTGTTTTTCTGGAAGGTGTTTTATATTTCCCTCCATCTAAGTAAAGCTGAGGAACATTGCTAATGGCATCAGAAGTAGGCTGAACTATTGTAGCGGGGATTCCTGCCCCGTCACCAGAATTGATGCAGTGCAACCCATAATTCTGGCTAATGATTTGGGCTGCAGTGTGTTGAATGATGCTCCAGTCCTGCAGAATATCTTCCCTGGTTGTGAACTGAGATGTCACAGTAAAGCGAATGATGAACTTGTCACGGATGGTTGCTGGAATGAGGAAGAGCCTGCCAGAACTGCTTAGTTCTTTCAGGAGTTTTTCTGTCAGCCAATTGGGACCCTGTTTTAAATATGAATGATAAAAAAATACTATAGTTAGAATTTCCAGTGACATCCAAACATCTAAGAATTGCAATCACAAATTCTTACTTGGAAGTATATTCACAGTTATTAATGTCTGGGGAGAGGTCAGCTGTAGTCAGTTCATTCCAAAGGGATGTGCAAAGGGGCCAGTCTTTACCTTTAGGCGAAACACAACCAGCCCAAGATGTCTCTTAGCAGGAATTTCAAAGAGTGGGTCACTTTTAACCAAGGATTCAAAGAATTTGGCTGTTTCAGTACCCTACAATTAAGGGGGAAAAAAAAGTTATCTGTTTTTCACAAACCTGCTTGTAAGATGCTAACCTGGGTAGTTAAAAGGAATTCCTTTCCTTACTACAACACATCACTCCAATGCATGAATAACAGCAAACAGAAAAATGACATCAAAGCTAAGAATTTTGAAGTCTCTATATTCCCAAACCCTTGACAATGAACATGAGTAACTGGCCTATACATAGGGATTTTCTATAGGAGGTTTGAAAAGAGAATGTGCTTCTCATATTAGAGTCCTTTTGCAGCAACCTTTGATCCACAATGTGACCCCTCGTATTCACACTCCAACAGAGACTTAAGCCTGTACATTTTCATAGTGGTGGGGTCAGTTATTCATCACAGCTTGCCCCAAACAGCTGCCACTTGACCTCAAAGAAAGCTTCTCCAGGTTATGCTCACTAAAGTGCAGAAGGCAGTGATCAAGTCCCTTTCCATTGTCCAGTGCTGTCAAGAAGGGGACAGGGGGAAATGTTTTGTCTACACAGTCAATCTTTACAGATTATTTTAGAGTGAAACCAGCACGCATTTAGAATTCATCTGCAAGCTTTGTGTGTGAGAGGATTCCTGTTACTTGTCCCTGCAGCTCTGAGTGTACTAATTTCACCCCCCAAGAACTGAGCATAACACACTGGTAACTCACACACCTGTCTGACATGAGCTTGAAGCTTTTTCACCCCAAAGGAACGAAGCACAAACCACAGTTTCAAAGAACGAAATCTTCGACTCAGTGGAATTTGCCAGTGCTGTGAAAACAGAACAGTGCATCAGTGAGTGAAGAAACAAAGGAAAGGAGAGTTCCCCTTCCACTGCTACATCTCTTGCTCCAGACTCAGGTCAGAAACCTCTCTTGAGATAAATAGTGTCATATTGCTGAAAATCTGCTAAGCCTAGGAAACAGCCATCAAAGAAACGCTGTGTCCCCATATTTTTCTATTATTTGCAAAAATAAGATTTTGGCTATTCCCCTTAATTTATGGCTTAGATATGCTTAGAATTTTAAATTAATGACCAGCTTATAACAACAACTTTTTGCATTTAAGAGCACAATCAATTTAAGATGTGGCCATTTACACTTTAGGACTGACTAGTGCTTACTTCAGTTCCTGTAATTTCCTGAACATTTTCCCAAATCAATTATAAACAGCACGATTTCATACTGGGGTAGGCAGTTCCAGACAAAGTAACACCAACTCCAAGGAAAAAAGTGAGAAAACATGTAAAGGAATATTTCAGGGAAGCTGCACAATCATGTGCAGAATCCAATTTCACCACAAGAGGGACTCAATATCCTTTTTTCCATCCCTCCGTCTCTCCAGTCTAGTGAAAAGCACTATTGATTTCAAGAAAACAATTATCTTTTCAGTACTAGGGTGAGATCATAGCAGAAAAAATTGGCAGTGAATATTCCTTTGTATTACTGTACTGAAATCTGCTGTAAGATGTATCTGCAGTGAAATGCCTCTTAGCTCTCCTATGAATACCTTACTCTGAAGAAAAAATGTAATTAATTCTCCTGCTGTTTCAGAGCATGGCTTTTCCATTGCTTACTCCTTTTTCTCTTTTATTACATATCAGAGATATATGAAATCCAGCCAAAATGGCATCAATAGGAATTACTTCAGCAACACAACAAACAGAAATGACCCTTTGCATTAGAAAGGCAAGGCTGGATCTGCACCTGTGTAAAAATCTTAAGTACTTCAATCTGAAAGCAATTTTATAATTAATCCTCATAACCAGGACTTACTGCAAAGTTTTGCTATTTTCTCTGCATTAGGATCTCAGTATAATTTGGTTTACATAGTAAGCCCAGCTATAAGATAAGCATACTCCAGAATGTGAGAGGAATTTCACAGTCTGATTGAAAATTTTATAGGCAATATAAAATATCAGCTTAAAGAATAACTTACCATGAAGTCAATTGCAGCTCCTGAATTGGCATGTCTGAGGTAGACAGGGTTCACACTGAAGGTTTGATGCAACTTGTATTTATCTTTAACCCTATGATTGTAGAAGGAACTGGATTTAGCAAACAAAGTGCAGAGAAAAACTTTGCAATTTGAATGTTATCCTTTTGGCTGATGTTTGTGTTTTGACTATACTCACCAAAATCCAGTGCAGTCAAAATGGACCATCATCCACTTAGAAGGATTAAAAGTAAAGGAATCTGCATATTCAATTCCATCCAAAAACAATCGAAATTCAGGACATACAAATGCTGTTCCTGCATATGCAGCATCAATATGAAGCCAGAGTCCCTCAGCATCACCTGTTGGAATTGAGATTGTTGTTATGTGAGGGGTATAGGGAATCAGAGTGCATGCTAATCTCTCCTCTCTGCAAAGCAGGTGCAGTGTTTTGGAGGAGGCTGACAAGCAATTGACAATCTAGTTTTCTTCTAAAGGTGTGGATCCATAATGCTAAAATATAGGATAAAGTTGAAACCACGTGGACTCTGTAACAAAATTCACTATTCTATATTTCATGTGACTGAGTCTTTTTAACATTTGATTTCTCTCACCTGCCCTTTCACTAAGTGAAATTCCCCAGTACCCCTCAGCTGCACAAAGCCAAAATAAAGATATAGTGGCAAGCAAAAAAGGACCCAGAAATAGAAGCCACATTCTGACCCATAAGAGAAAGCTCCTCTGGTCTTCAGCAGCTACTGGTCAGAATTTATGCTGGAATAGACTTTGCAACCATGTCAAATTTACCTATGATACTGATTGATCCAGAGGATGTCCTACCAGAATCTACCTTCAAAACTCCTTTGCTAGATTAAATATTAATGTGTCCATCCTACAACAGTACCACACAATCTGTATTTCCTGAATAACCACATTAAAGATTTATCAGTTGGCAAATTTCACCCATCTCAAATAGAATGTATTTTAGCATCCTAATCTAAACCTTACAGAAATCACTGCAGTCTTGTGCTGACTTCAGCCATCCCTAAGACATGTCTGAAACACTCAGCTCCCCTTTATTTTGGCACAAAAGATCTGAGTGCCTCCTAGATACTAGAGTATCCTCTAGATATTTTCTTAGATCAAAATCAGGGGAAAAAAAAAATACACTTACAAACTGGACCCAGTTCTGCAAGATTGTCAAAAGCACAGACACCAGTTGTACCCAAAGTTGCACAAACCTAGAAAAAAAAAATCTGTTATAATGGATTTTGTTTATTTTAATACATGGATGCAGCACTTTAAAAGTGGGCAGTTTATTGCAGGCAGTCAAAACATTAAAACTTTTTATTTAATAAAATAGAAATTCTTGTATACATTTGAATCTTCAGCTAATGTATTTTAACATGACAAGAAATTTTTATATGTCATTTCATGCTGACATTAAGAATATAACACTATGTCAATACCCCCAACCATGAAGTTCAACATACAAAGACTGGCACTAGGCCTTTCTTTCTGTCTTCTGCAATGGCTTTCTTCAAAGTTTCACCTCTGAGGGAAAAGTTCTCATCCACAGGCAGAAATTTTATCTTCACAAGAGAAATCAAGCCAGCCTTTTCTACAGAGGAATGTGCCTTTAAAATAAGAAAAACAGTAAGACCTCAAGCTCTGAGGCTGAACAGCTGTGATAAGTTATGGCTTTATGAAAGACAGTGGTGGCAAGAAATACAGAGATAACAACCTTATTGTAATACCTATTAGTGCAAGTCTGAAAGCATCTTCTTTGTGAGTAACTGTAAGAAACTGTACCCTGTAATTCCAAAGAATGCTTCACTTACTTGGGTACTAGTGTCTAAAATATAATAATAGGCATTCTCATCCTGTGTTTGGAGGGACATTTATCAAAACTCAGCTCTTAAAGGAGCCTCTAGAAATGAATCAACCTCAGTCTATTCCCTCCTCCCTGCCATAAGAAGATAAATCCCCTGAAGTGTGTTTACTTCTGGATAGAGCAAAACACCTTACAAGATACAGTCCTTTTACTTAGACTAAGAATGAGCATGAGTGTCTCTCCTGTGGTAGTTTTTCCAGGAGAATGTAACTGCTCAGTTCAGGAGGCTAAGGACAGAACAAGTTTGCTGGCAAAAGCCAACAGTGGAGCCCATAGCCAGGAGCAGATTTAGGTAACAGTGCCTTGAGGATGCCTGTCTCTGAGGGGAAGGAGGCTGGGAAGAAACACGAGATGAAGCAGCATGAGCTCAGCACATAGTTCCTGGATCAAGGCTTTGTGAAAAACAGGAAGGAAATGCAGAACTCAGTCATGTGAAACAATCTCTTGAGGACTGCCAAGGCCCAAAAAACCTCGCCTCACACTGATTCAGTTTCCCCATCTGCAGAAAGCAGCAGCAGGGGAACTGGTCCACACTTGTGAGGCATTCCTGTGTTGTTGTACAGAAATGTGACTTCACATGGCAAAGGCTGAGTGAGACAACAGAAGCAATTTGTCTTCCTTGGAACCATAAGAACCTACTTGATCAGATGCGTAAGCGACCAGGCGAGAATTGAGCGAGGACTCATCAGTGTCTGGCTCAGAAACCTTCATCTCCAGAATTTTGTTCTTCCTTGCTGCCAGCAGTGCAACCAAGGTTGATTCACTCACAGTGCTCTGCAAAGACATTGCTCATTTACTGCAACTGCTACTTCATTGCTCTTTTGCCAGGGATCTGCTGAAATCAGTGAAGTGCCCAGTGCCCACCCCCTCTTTTATTCCCACTCCTGCTTTTCTCTGATGCAGTGGAGAGTCATTAGCTGATGAGCAGCTCCCTGGGCCAGCAACACAAAACAAAGCCCTTTAACTGCTGCATATTTTAACATTCAGCACTGAGTTCTGGGGAGTAAATAAACCACATTTTCCTTTTGTTCTACAAATAAAACATAGTATTTCCCATAAAATTACAAACACGATCAAAGCCCCTTATAATAACAAAGATGCAGCACTCATTCCAGGTTCTGGAAGGAGGTAACAGTCCAGACCTTGACCTTGCACCTCTCAGAGACAAAAAGCAGACAGGAAAAAAAGGAAAAATAACTTGTGTGGCCAAGGACTGTGGCAGAAGGATAGTGACAAGGACTTCTTCCCTAATTATGGAAGAGTCATTTTAGTGCAAGATTTGGTGATGTGAAACAGATTAAAGAAATTAAATCTGACTCATTTATCATTAAAAAGACCACAAGAATACCTGTTGTTTGTCCATAACAGACCACTAAAAGCAATAGCAGTTTCTATTCTATAATCTACCACATTTAATACTATAAAATTTGGGAAAATAATGCCAAATTTGGATTCAGAGTCATATAGAATACTTTGTTGGTTTTGTCTCTAGGAAAACTATCACCCAGAGAGAAATTCCCTTGAAAACAAATGTTGATAAGGCCATCTCTAATCTCCCCTACCTGTAATACTCCTCCACCCACACTGTCGGGATGGTGGTGCAGGAATTTATCTGGAAGGCCCAGCATTTTAGCCAACCAATCCATCACATTCATTTCCAGTTCTGTACAGGCTGGGCTGGAGGCCTAGAAAAAATTGGAAAAGGAGAATCAGGCTGTAATTCACCCTGGGCACTGACCCCTTGTGCAACTGAGAGCTAAGAGAGGCAACAAGCTAATCTGATACAGCTACGTGGAGACCACACCAATCAATTTCTTACAGGTTTATGAGCTTCTACTCTCTTACACAGAGACACACCTCTAAAAATCTGGGCAACTTTGGCACCATGGAAAACACTGGCTTCAGAAACTTCTGCGGTGTGCAGAGTCATAAGCAAGCAGTGCTCTGTAGCTGCTGCAGCAGGATACAAAATGCACGGATATTCTGGCCCAGGATACCAAACAATTATTTTCAGAAGAGGAAAAATAGGAAGTGTGTTCTCTCAAAGGAGCAGGAGAACTGGAATGGAGCCCAATCTAGCCTGCAGTCATGGATGGTGGCTGCTCTAGTGCTTACACTGCTTGTGTAAGAGTCTTGGCACTGAGATAGATGACAAGGAACAATGCTCAGTAAGATATGCAAAGAACTTGAAAACAGACATTTCTCGTATATTTTCTTCATTCACCTCTTACTACTAGGTAATGCTTGTTCTTACATGTTCTTTTGGGTTGTTTTTTTCAAGTGACTATTTTCATTTATGCAACAACATACAGTTGGTTAAAACAAATAATTGCACTGACTCAGAGAACAAGAAAGAATGACTAAGACCTGCTCTTGCATATTACACACAGGAGAAGAATGTCTAAAATAGCCCCAAAAAATTTACCCATGTGAATCCCAAGCAGTTAATTGCATCAGCCAACATATCTCCAAGGAGTGAGGGCCAGGAAGTCAGAGCTGGAAAGTAGGCATGCATGTGTGGACTTTGCCAATGGACTACCTAGAACAGAATTAGATAGAAGTTCAGTCTGAAAATGTCACAAAACTTTGCATGAGATGTAGTGGTTCCTATCTGTTTAAAGTGACAGAAAAGGATTACAGCAACATAATACATGCAACTATATATCTGCAGCAGAGAGCTGCAGAGATAATATCAACAGAGAAGCAGCACTAGCAGATGATAACACTGCATCATTAACAGATAAATTGCAAATAACAGCAAAAGCATTTATCTGAATTAAACAGGCAGGCAAAGATTCTGAACAGGAAAGAATGTTGTGCTGTGTTTGAAAGACCAGAGTCAGAAAGATTTATCAAAATATTTATCTTTACAAAGGGAATCCTTGCAACAAAGTTGCTCATTCTGTCAAACAACAAGTTGCCTTTAGCTACACACAGCAATTTACAACTATATAAACCCTTCTATACACCCGAATTAGCTGGTGTGTGGGACACCAGCATAAGTACATGTAATCTGATTGCCTCTCCTACATCAGATCAAGTTTCTGCAAACACCTACAAAAAATTTGAGAACATGCTTTGAAACAGCTTCTTACATAAAACATGGCAATTTGGTAATATGAATTCTCTTAGCAGAATCTGCAGTATTTATGTACAAGAGGAAGTAGACTTTTACATTCAAAGCACAGGAAACAAGCCTTGTATGTCCATGAAGTTGGGCAAGAGTTGTTTCACCTTGCTGTGCCCAGTTTCCACATCTCTGAAATTAAGGTTATATGGTTCAGCAGGTAGAGACATTGTGAAGCTAATGATTTTCTCATACTGCTGAATTTGTCTCCCTATAAGCAAATATGAGTTATATACAAAGTAGTTAAAAAATACACTCACAATCTAACCCCTAAAATTATAGTTAGGAACACTACTCTGGACATAACATCTACATGATTCATGCTACATTATTTGGAACAATGTTCTGCAGAATGTGTGCATTCCCAGGATTTGGTGTTCACCCCAGGTAGTAATGGCTTTTTCCTGCCATGATTATACTTTATGTCTTACCCCTGGCATAATAATCTTCTCTATATCTCCAAAGATGTTGTCCCAGCTGTCTGGGTCCATTGGGGCAGAGTCTGGCAGCTGGGCTCTCATGTAACCTGGCTGTACATCAGGAGTCACCCGTCTCTCTCTCACATTGCTCAGGTACTGGCAAATGTAATCCACCATCTCTTTCCCTGGAAGAGGCAAACCAGTGGTTTCAGTTTCAACTGTGGAAACACTAACTAGCAGTATAGGTACTCCACACAACCAAACCTTAGCACTGGACAGAGATTCTAATAGCATTGGAATACTGCTCCCAGTTTCTCCCTCCGACACCCTACTTATCCCATCTAATAATGTTCTAAAACAGCCTCACAGGGTTTTTTTCAGTGCCATCATGGAATAGTTCAAATGTACCTTTAAAACACAACCATGGTACAAGTACAGTTTGTTTAGTTACTGAAAGGTTAGATTTTCTTGTCAACAAATTAAGTGAAACTTCATTTCACAGGAATTAAATTTTCATAATGTCCTACACTTCCCTGTCATTATAGCAAACCTGCTTTTGCATCCTCTGAAATCAGCTGCATTGCTCCACACCCTTTCTCCACTTTTTAAGGCAATCTCCTGCAGCCCTGGAACCAAAGTTGGCTCTCCATCTCCAGAACTGTCCAAGTACTACTGCAGTCTCAGGGTGTGAAGCCAATGAAAAGCTATTGTGCACAACCCCTTAGCACACGTTTCTTCAGAATTACAGTTTTGCAGCTTTCCCACAGCATCTTAGATGTAGGACCAAAAAGGCTAAGTTACCCACAGACACTAAATCCATCAATTTAAACTTAACCCTGGGACACATTTTTGCCTCAGCAGATCCAAGTCTCAAGGCCAAGTGCACATTTAAAGAATATATAGCCCATCCTAATCTTGGGTATCACTCCCAGCCCTACAACAGTTGATCTCCATGAGTAGATGATACCTATTTGCAAGAGCCACGGATCACTCACCTCTCTGTCTGTACTCCTCAGGCTCCATACTGATTCCTTAGGAATGCACCTCTTCAAACCTGGGCCACAACCTTTTGGGAGCTGTGGTCAGTCTGGTCTGGTGCCCTGCCAGCTGCTTCCCCCTTTATACCTCCCTTTATCTCTCAGACTCACACATTCTGGAAAAGGTTTAACAGGCAGGTCATTGGTGAGTGTTTATCTAACTCCTCCCAGCTGAGGGTTTTTACAATCTCTCATGTTCTCATCTGTGCCCTTTTGATGTGCAAGATAGTGTATCACTAAGAGGAGCTGCCTCTGCACTTTCCCATTTTCAATCAATTTTTCAGAAGTCTCACAGTAATCCATGCCATGAATATAAGGCATATTAACATGAGACTTGTGGGAGAGAAAAAGCTCAAGAGCTTTCAAAACCAAATAAAAGCCAGCAGATGTTACGCCAGCACACCCAGCTACTGTGCTAGCAGCAGCCATGAAAACAAGGTACCAGCACAGAACAAGTTTGATAGGGAGACAGGGACTTTTCCTAAGAATTGTTGTGAAAACTTTTTCCCAAAAAAAGAGTATACCTACATCCCCACAAGTGTTCAGTCCTTATGCTGTCAGTCCATGCTGCTAAAAGGAAAGGCTTCACAGTTGTTGCCAGTTCCAGAACTACAATGTGAAGCAGCAATGATCCTCTGTGGATGTCCTGCCCTTCAGATCAGATCAGAGCAGATCAGACCAGAGCAGGTTACACTAAGGAGGGTGATGTCCCTCCAAGGATATCACCCTAGACCACTGAGCTGGGAAAAGGCACCTCTTCCCTCACTGTGCTTTCTTTTCTCCTGTATGACATGCATAAGCACTGGGGTTTAGTCTTGTCTCTCCAGAATTCCTCTAAGTCCTCCACTTGGATCATTCCCAGTTTGAAAGAACAGCCTTATAGATTGCCTCTTGTTCCAGTTTCAGGACCAGAAACACATCCTGACCTCTCTCTGGCAGTACAATCTTTGACTACTCAACATTGAATCCTTATCCATCTTCACTTGCTCTACACTGCACCAGGCAGGCCTGGGAAAAAGACAAGAGGTAGGACTTGTGGATTAAGTACCAGAAAGGGAAATTATTTCCCATACAATACATTCTTGCCTATTTTTGCCATACCCTAGGCTCCTGCTTGGGGCTGGCCCTGCTGGAGACAGGATGCCAGGCTAGGCAGACCCTGTGTCTGATACCTCCCAGCAGTTTTGCTGTTCTCCCACAGGAGAGAACTGGCTGCCAGAGCAGCTTTGATTCTCTGCCCCAGGTACTGCAATGCAGCACCACCACTTACATAGTTCTAGAAAGTTTTTACACTGTTCTCACATACACCATCTACAGAACAGTGTGAAACCTTTCCTAGTTTCTGCTGAAAATAGATACTTGAGAAGGAACTGTTTTATAGATATGAGAAAGATGCTCTGACACACACACATCAGATTAATGCACTGAAATAAAAAAACCCAAATTGATAAAAAGGCATTGAGAGAAGTGCAGAAAAACACTATATGCACATTCATTTGTTTTATCTCTTATTGTTCTGGAAACATTAGGAAAAAAGCAACAAGCTGCCCACGTGCTAAATAGGAATTTATGAATACTTCTTGGCTGTACTGTAAATGATCCCATGAAGGGGAACAAGCTAAGAAGGGACAGGCATCAAGCACAGGACCAAGTCAAAATGAGCCCAAAGTTCTCAAAACCCCAGATTTTAGCTCATTACAAGTGATTAATTTCTTTGAAATATGTTTCAAAGAAACAGATGGCAGCTAATTATGTTTATATTTTTAATTTGGAACAGCAAATAAGGAACAATATTTTTAATAATGCTTTCAGAGCTAAACTATATAAGAAATATTTCATGTAACATATACCCTACAGTTTAGCTCACAGGTGACGGCTTCATTGGGTTGATCTCTTGTTCTGTGCAGAAGAGAACAAACAGCAGGTCCTGTTTGGAACTAAAATAAAATAGCTGATAATGGATTACAGGCAGGGTAAATATTGCTGGTGATAAATAAGGTTTTGTTATAGCTACGCTGCACTCAGAAGGGTTTTGCTATGGACAATGAGGAATAGAATATTTGCTCACAGGAAACAGAATGAATAGAAAAGGTTCATTTCATTGTTTGCTGCCAACATGTGCTGTCACAACCGTGGGAAACTCTCCACTTGGATGTTGCCACTATCAGCACTCAAACAGTGCCACTCTTATCATTATTAAGAAATCACAGAGATTACACTGTTGTTAAATTTGTGGGATGTGAGGACACAAACATTATTTTCATCACAAAATAATTCACTGCAGCAATGCCTAAGCAGCACATTTCTCTTGGCTAACTGGTTCCTCAATCTGCTAAGGACATAATGGATAGTTCCTGAAATAATCCCTAAAATAGAGCAATTTCCAGTTAACCATCGCTTCAAGTCCCAGTACTAACATGATGATGTCCTTGAAAATAATTCTTCTAAAACTCACCACCATAGAGTTCCCACTTCTATCTTTTGATTATTTTTAGTTTGAATTGGCCAATCAAAATCAAATTTACCAAACATATAACAACACAAATATATTTAGAATTTTTCCTAACTGCCAAATCTATAAACCCAAGTCAAATTCTGACCAGTTTGACAAAGTTTTGTACAGTACAATGCAATTCTTTCCCCATTCCTCCCTCCGCCCATTTAATGCCATTTTATACTCAAAACTGCTTTTTCATGTTTTTCCAGATGCCTAACACAAAACAGCTTTGACCTTCTCATTCACACACAAACCAATTGAACTGATTCTACACTTTATATATGTGGAAAAGATATTTAATTGTAAAATAGAAAAAGTAGGCCAGAGTACAGTTTTAAGGGTAATTCTTCCGTGTACAGTATAGATAAACCAGACTTTTTGCTTAAGTTTATATAAACAATTCCATAAAAGCAGTGAACATGGAACAACAAAGCAAAGCACAAAGAGTTTTATCTTACAAAAAACGGATCTGCACAGTAGTTCAAAATTTAATGTAACACAGCACTGAACAATCTTAAGGCAGCTCAGTCTAAGCACAGGACTAGAAGCCAGGAACTCCTGAGATCCATTCCCAGGTGACCACAGGTTCACACGGTGGTAAGCCAGTCATTTAACACTCCCTCATGTTGCACTTAAACCAGTTATAAAATTGAGACAATAACACTCACTTACCTGCCTCAGGCAGAGCAATAAGGGTTCTTGAAAAGATTTTACAATGCTCTGAAGATGTAACGTGCCATATAAATTTTAAGCATAATAGATCACTGCACAGACACACACAAACACAGTATCACAGTGAGGAACAATGATGCTGGCTAGGAAGAGCATCACTACAACATAAAAAAATTACTTGTCCAATTGCGTAATTAAAATGCAAAAGTCCATTAAAAAAAATGTATCACTGAAGTAATTTCAAGGCTATTGGGGAAGAGAGACCAATAGGGATATTCTAAAATAGCTAGTATTTGTGTTCCAGTGGAGACATTCCTTTCTATTCATTACTGAACTTTAAAATGTTTGTACAGGAAAATCATAAGACACACAAAGTGAAGTTTCAACGCCTCCACTACCAAATTTTGCCTCTTAATATGTAAATTAAGATACTTTTTTGTTCTTCTTAATTACAAATTACATTCCTCCAAGAAATATACCATCCACAATAAAACTGGCTGCTAGCTTACTTCAAATGACCTATAGGCTAAACATTTTTCTCATAATTTTTCTCATCTTTGCTGAAAAATACCTATGCAAGATGTATGTGTAGAAATTATAAAAACATGCAGCATATGTACAAACTGAAAAGTTTAAAAAATATTAGCTTCATATACATGTAAATCTACTTGGATATATCTGAAATTAAATATAAAAATTTCACCACCTAAAATAAAAAAAAAAAAACCAAAAATGGTTTTCAGAGAATCTGAGACAACTACTTAAAGCTGTACAAAGATTTCCACCTGGAAATGTCTTATTCAGAGAAGTTGAGCTGTTTTCATGTAGAAATAACTGTTAATTAATTTTGTCACATAATCAAATTTCAAATTGTCAGCTTAAATCAATATCACCCTTAAAACTGTTCTGTTTTTCAGAAGTTAGATTCATACTAAAATCAAAAATTTCACAAAAACATTGGCTTTTCATGTTTCTGGATCCCTTCAAAAAGATTTATCAACTCATTTTGAAACTGTAAAAAAACCAACTATTTACAGTATTTAATTTTAAATACTTTTCACAATTTCTAAATTCAGAGTTTTTATGTTACAAGAAATCAATCAGAGCTCACGGCTTAAGTCCAGTTATCAACTTGTAGCATCTTCTCTATCATGAAATCCCATGGCTGTACCTATATAGTGTACAGTTCAAGATTGTACTGCAGGTTTTTGAAAGTAACAGGCTTTGCAGTGTGTTCATTTTTTATTAAACAGCTTCTTTATTAGTCTGGAGGCGGTTCATTGCCTCTAACTTCTGCCGATAGGCCTCTGCTTCTTGTTCCTTCTTTAGAAGCTGCTGACGATATTTTTGTGCTTCTCTGTTTGCCTCATCCAGCTGTTTCTGAAGAGTTTCTCTTTCCTATTAGAAACAGAACCAGCAATATTTTGTCAAATAAGTATCAAATACAAGCTAAAATGGCAAATACTTTTCCTTTACATGCAGTTCAAGTGTTAGGGTATCATGGAGAAGCTGTTCAGTTCTTACTCGGGCAAACCTGTATGAATGCTGCTGTGCAAATCAGACACCAATTATCAAGCAGCCAATTCCCCACACAGGGCTGCAAGTGTGGAGACACTAAACCCCAGTCTACTGAGCTGCAAAGGTACCATGCAAAGGTACCGTGCAAATCTTCATCAAAAAGTGCTAAATGAAAAAAGCAGAAGCATGGTGATTAAATACTAACAGAATATATGAACATTTCTCCAATCATTCAATCTAACAGGCATGTCCCTTGCTGTTGTATATCTAATCAGACAGTAAAAAAGACAAACTGTTACCTATCAGCCATCTGCACTGGAGAGTGTCAGCTGCCCACTGACCAAAGCAAAAACCTAACTGTTTCCAAACAGGGATTGATACTCTGCAATCCAGAGGTCTAATCACATCCCCAAGGACACTGTATCTTTATGAATTAACAGGCATAATTGCCTGTTTTATATATATATCTGGATATACACACACACACATATATATATCTATATGGCTATATATAGCCAGATAAGCTTTTTTCCTTTTAAAAGCAGCTAGTAAAGAAATCCTTAGGTAGCTGCAGAAATCCTGCATACAAGTTTGCTGGGGGTGGATATAAAATGGTTTCCAAGCAAAATGATACAGGAAATGCCACATCCTCTGAAGATGCCTTAGGAACTCAGGAGAACGCATTTCCATCTCCAGTGATGTAGGTACTGTCATTTCGTCTGATGTTGCTCTGAGCCCAATTGAAAAAGCAATTTGCTTGGGAAATAGTTTTGTTTTGATCAAATATTCAATCAAATACCATTTCATTGAAGTGCATCATACTTTTATGAGTAAGGTAGTATTGGATCTAAAAATCATTCTTTCCACTGTAGTTGTTAAGTAGGAACAGTAAGGAATGTTGCCAGAGAAACAAGCCATCTCCCAGAGAAACAACTTATCAAAAAACTGAGGTCCAGTGAAAGCAAGTCGTCTTTTCACCATATTCCAATCCCAGCAGTTCAATAACACATTCCCATTTAATACCTCTAACAGCTGTTAGAAGTTTCAGCCCCCCACACTCCCCTAGGAGCACCCCTATTCTTCTCTGATGCACTCACATATTCTCATGGTCAGAAAAATACAAAAATACTCTGCCTCCCTTTTACTTGCTACTGTTCTCAGTACTAGTCACAGTCACATTTAGCAGTCACATGTCAGCTGAATGTGCTTAAATACAATGACAGAGGTGGTCAGATCTCTGCTAAAAGCAGTAGCTGAACAGCAAAACCAACAGGCGAAGGAGATGATATTAACAGGTTATAAAGAGACTAGCCAGGACAAACTCCAGTAAGTGCAACTTGATTTTCAAATGGGTTTTAAGAGCTGAAGGCAGCAGACTAAGGTTTGCTTCATTTGGAGCATATGCTAATAAAATGAGAGCTCATCTGATTTTGCCTACTTATTTGAAAAGGCAGTTCAGCTTCCACCTCTGAAAATTTGGAGTCTGCTTTTAAGGCAACTTTAAGGATAGTCAGCCCATGCAGCAACTAGCCTGGCAGATGCCAAATGAACAGCAGAGGATCTGAAACACACCAATGATCCTCCAGCACCAGCCCAGCCAAAAGTTCTGTCTGTAGTATGAGCGGACCAACAGCTTATGCAAAACAGTCTCATGAATTAGAGCCTTGGTGAACAGAGCTACAAGACAATTCCCAGGGAATTAGTCAAAAGAGTTGATCCTTCCAAATGTGGAAAGCAGCCTTTCCTTTTTGAAGGCTGGGATGTACTGGGAGCTGTGTATTATCTATCCCATGAATTGGTCTCATAAAAACCATCAAAAACCTAATACTGTCAAGAAGCAAAGCTGCTCTATCTGCTGGCCTGCACAGAAATAAAAATCATTGGTAGTTCACTGGCAAGAAGTCCTGTGGTGCATTACAAACAGCAAGGGGCTATCCCTGCTATGGAATGTGTGCAAACATTTGGGCGTGGAATCACTGCTGTGGAGTGGGGACACACTGCAAACATTTTGGGGTAGGGAAGTTCTTGAACAACAATTTAAGAGTATTTCCCACAGAAGAGAGAACTAGAGCTGCATACCCAAAAGTAGTACAGCACGCTAAGGAAAGGGTAAGAAAAAATAGAAGAAAAAACCTAAGCCTCCAAGGCATGGCCAGAAGATAAAATCAGTATCTACCAGACAGACTAGCAATTCAAAGCACATGGATTAGTCCAGCAGCTAACAGGTACAGTTTTTAGATTGTCACAGTCCCAACAAACAGAATGAGTTAAGGAGATGAAGCCAACTATTCTGTATGACTAGGCAGTGGAAAGAACCCAATGCTTCTGGAGGAGCAACACCTATCTACTGTGGACTCAATGGTCAAAACTGGCTCTCTGACATCTAGAATAAGGAGGACTGTATCTCATCTACCCTTTTAATCAAACCCAGAAAGTTTTCTTGGGACATTCTTCAGAACACAACCAGAAGTGTTCTAGAGATCTGGAGTCCTTTTATGTCACCTACCCAGATAAAAATCAAATTAGAGGATGCTCAGTTCTCTAAAGAAATCTTCCATTTTACCAGGGAATTTTCTTCATACATGTAACTTTTCATTGACAATAGGAATACCTATAACTAAAGTAACCAACCACTCTTTTAAACAACACAAAGACACAGAATATGAATCCATGAATACAACTAGTTTACAATAATGATTATTTTTTAGTCTAATCAAATGATTGTTCTGGTTCTAATGCATGTCACCTTTCAAACATGGAACATGGGAGAAACAGTCAAATTAAAGAATGAAAATAAAGATCACTATGTGTTAATGAATTATGCATGAAAATGAAAAACAGAGTATCTATGTGACAGGGTTTTTTTGCTGCCATCCCATGTTTAAGATATCAAACTGCTTAGGAAAACTGCTGTCAGTCTACAAAATGAGCTGAAATGTTTTAATTTAACAGACCCAAAATTTAAAAACACCACTACAGCTTTAGTTGTTCCACAATACTTTTACAGGCAAGTTTGTCACCTCACATGGATGAGAGGATTTTCAACTACAGTAAACTGTTCACACACTATGAACTTAAAACAGCTGAAGAAAAGCATTCAGACTTGAAGCAGCCTTCATAATAAAATAAAGGAATTAATTAGAGCGAGACAAAGAAAACAAACAAATGTTTTCTGTATTTCCACATTCTAAAATATTTTTTAAAATACTTTATTGAGGGGAAGGGTCCCACTCCAAATTTAAATATCTACCCCTGTCTGTGATGAAGAAGTTCAAAGTAAACCAACTTTGTGTGCACTTCTTTAGTAGCAGTATCTGCTGCTACTAAAGGTAGCACCATACCCCTGTGAACCACCACAAGGCCTTCACACAGAGGCACAGGTCTGCATGTGCATTTCCAGTTGTACAGGCAGGGACAAGAAAATCATCAAAACTTCCACTTCAAAGTAAAAGACCAAGTAACTCATCTAAATCAACTTCTTTCAATATTTGAGAAATATGTTTAACATATAAAAATAAAGCTGGTAATCCCCTTAAAGAATTATTGGTATTTTTATACCAATTATCTGTAATTAAGAACACGTCAATTTATCCCTTAACCAATCTGAATTTTTTTAAAATTCATTTAACAGAATTACTAAAATACTTAAGGAAATATAATTTCCTTTATGAATAATTCAGGCAGATTTTTAAAAGTGTGAACAAAAGAAATGCTTTTATTGTAACAGTCATACATTTTAAAAAATGCAGCAAGAAAATTTCAACTGTCAGGATAATCTGTAATGACCACAAAGCTGCAAAGGCCAAAAGTATTTGATGCAACAACTTAGGGATATGGAAGGTAAATGATGAGAGGTGGCAATTATGTTATTAGACAGGGATAACATATAGCACATACTGTACAACAAAAAGTATTCAATTAGGCACAATGTGATAATATGAACAGAAGTTGGAGAATACAACCTTTGATAAATGAAATATCACGGAGTTGACAAAATGAGAACTTACAGTCTAGTCAAAGCAGACAGCAATTTTCATAAACTTTTGACCAAAACTGGTCAGCACAGTTAGAAGTAACAGAAAAAGGAATGAGATGGTTGACCTTTTGTGGCTAGTATAAAAAAGCTACAATTTTAAACTGAACAGCTACATCCATTTGTCATATAAAAAGGAAAGAGCTCTCAACATTCTTAGGTCTTTTGCAGTACAGTTTTAAAAAAACAGATGGTGCAAAGTTGTGTAGTAATAAACCGCTTCAGAATTTAATAAAAAGGCGGGGGACACCGCACAGATAAAAATTAATAAACACAGAATCTTACTGTTTCACACTTCCATCAACAGTTATCTAGATACCATGAATGGAAAGGAAACATTGCTAAAAACGATCTCACAATCAGAAGCATGTGGCTGTAACAGAAAGATGAGGGTACAGCGCTCTCATTCACTCCTAGCGGAAAGAGTCAAGTCACTCGATAACATATCAGCACCCAGTTTGAAAAACGAGCTAGTGATCTTCAAGAAAAAACAAAAAAAAAATGTTCTCATATACCTAAACAAGTGTCACTTTTACATGCATGACCACAGGATCAAGCAAACAGCTCTCCTATTTTCTTTTTACAACAACTTTGTAAAAGATGAATTTCAGTTACAGGAGAGACTGAACAAGTTGAATGTTTCACACACTTCATTCTGTGGTAAGACAGAAATTAGCCTCCTGAACAACACAAAAACCATAACCAGATCTCGGTCCTGAACACTGTTCAACACAGATCACGTAATATACTCCTTACTTCTATTTCTGCAGACTCCACACGATTTTCAACAATCTCAATGCACTGTCTCTTCACTGGCGGTTCTTCACTTATTACAGTTTCTTCAGCAATGTCTGTTGCTGGAACTGTTAACACTGAAAATGTATTTGTACATGTAAATACATTTACTTCCAACAATATTTAGACTACATACAATTCGTATTATTTAGGTAATTTTATTAACAGCAAAAAATGCAGATACTTTTGCTTGTGAAAACACATCTATATAATAAAGTGCACAGTAAGCTCAGTGAAAAATCTACTAAAAACTTTAGTTGCTTGTATGCTACTTAAGAACTTTAAAATTCCTCATTATTGAAGCCTACAGTAATTAGCTCTGGAATATCACTGTTGTTTTTCACATAGTAAACAGACATGCCAGAGAACTGCAGCAGAGTCACCAGCCTGTCAACTCTTAACTTCTGTAGCAGATCACTTATATAAAATTTCTTGAATAAATACTAAATACAAATCTTGCTTTTGTTTTAATACACATTAAGTAATCTAAAAATCCCGTAATTATTAGCCATGAATAAGAAAATCAGGGTTCTCAGTAAAGTCATACTCTAATTCCTCACACAGCCATCTGACAAATAAATGCAACTGTCACCTCAGTTGCTATCTACAGCCACCCATTCATAATGGTAACAAGGTGTATTAGCTCAGGCAGCCTGTAAATCAAATAATTTGCCTCCTGTGTACAACTCTTCAAGCTTCACACTGGGAATCCTCATGAAGAAATCACAGAAGGGATCATTTTTATCTAAATAGTGCCAGGGGATCTTCAAATGAAACCCAAAGCATACATATCACAAAAAAGGACTTATCACACTAGCAGCTTCTACAAAGTACATATAGCCCAAAAAAAGTTGTGTCACTCTGGTTTCACTGGTTCTGTCAGTGCTGCTCTAAACTTCAGGCATGTAAGACCTGACATTTGTCAGGTCAGTGTGTCAGTGTACTGACACTCCATGGAACTTGCAGAGATTGGATTGCATTGGATTTCTAAATCCAAACCTCACCTCCCCACAGTACTTCCAGCAATGCAACAATGTAAGAATTAGATGTTTTACTCCATCATCTAGTTTCTGTAACAAGTTTGCAAAAATCAAACTTACTGAAGGCAAAGCAATCTTAAATGTCCCATGTCTCCTCCATAGTTTAGTAATCTTCTATTCTCTCTCCTAAAGCAGAAGCTCAGCTGACATGTTCACCCACTGAACTGCAGAGGCTTATGTCTGAGCCTTCTCTAATATAAGAATTCACGGATGTACACAAAATGGTCCAAGCAATTTGCACCTAAAAAGTCATTATTATTACTGTAGTTAAAACAGTTCCTCAAGCTGGAATCATCCAAGTGTGCACTCACCTTGCTGCCCATCTGGCATGGTCACAATGATGGGCTGCCCTATGCCACTGGTTGGAATGGAATGCAGGTTACCCAGCTGAATGCCATCTGTAACTATGGTAATAACCTGCTGACCTCCAGAACTGACCACTTGCTGAATGGCCCCATCCACAGATTCTGCAGTCACAACTTCTTCTGTGGCCACAACTAGCAACAGATTGGTAAAGGAATTAAGTCAATTCATAAATGAAACTTTTATGACTTCAAATGCATTTTGGTACAGCTGAAGAAACATTTATTCCATGGCTTTCATAACTTGACCCCCCTGATGAATACTTCACTACGTATTATGTTTTAAATAGAGTCTTTTATCAGGCCAACATAAAGCAGTCACATTTTGACATTCACATGCAACACCATCCTTGCTCAATACAATAATATTGATATACCCCACTCAAAATTGATGCTTTGGGGTCAGTGTTAACAGGTCAGCAAGAACAGCAGCTGCTTTTAAGAACACAATGAACTTTTGCATTGTACACAAGCTGGACTAAGTAACACTAATAGCAGAATTTTAAAAAAATTAACTTGTAATACTACCTTGAACCAATGTCTTGCCACTGTATGTCAGGACCCAGCTTAGATTTCTCTACTTAAAATAATGGTCTTCAAGATGGTAACAGACTAAAGGACCCCTAGAGAATCTTAAGTTTTGCCTGTACTCCATGAGTACTTCAAATAACTTTATTTCTTATACAAAGTATGAAACAAGACTAAAGGAAAAGTTCTGCAGAGCTGACATTTTTACACCTTCGAAGAAGAAAGATAAAGCTTAAGAAGTAAAACAAACCTTGTATGTATATAATTTTATTGGTAAAAGTGAAAAATTCCAGCTCAACTATTTCAAATTCATGATTCAATACTGAGTATAAAGCAGTGTACTCTCACAGTTCTGTATCACTTCTACAAATCAAGGTAGGGAAAGGAAAGCCAGCATTCAGAGCTACAGCACATAGCCCAGCTTCCACTGTATGCTGCAAATGGGATGCTGTGCTACCATCCAGCAAGCTGCTGAGACAAAGAGCAAGACCATTGATACCACAATCAAGGAAACTCAAGAACACTAGCTCTGTATTTTATTTTCAATTTGTCAGGGTAAAAGCAAAGCCTTTGATTTAAATAACAGACATTAGAATGTTCTCTATCTACAGAGATGAAATTAAAACCCTATAGACTGTGTTGTGATGTTCAAGATGACAGAAGGTAGATAAAACTCTGAAGCTTTCATCTTTTAAGTTAATTACAATGTAACATACACAGAAAAATCACTCTGTGGTTGAAATAATGATTGCAGACATTGTCTTCAGAAGATCTTTATGTTTAGAGATTACTGTCCTATAACACTGCTTAAATAGTCAGAGTGTTTATTCAGGAAACCAAAAGAGCAACTCCCACATGAATAAGTGGTGTTGTATTGAACTTGATTTTGCTTCCAAGTACAGGCTCAGCAGTAAAAAAGACCACTGCCACAAAAAAGTCTAAATTGGAAGTGCCAGTACTAGGTCCTGTGGCAAACAGGTCTGATCTTTCAGTGTCAAACTCAGTGCTGGGTTTTAGTTCTGGAAGGAAACATGGCTAGAACTTCTTCAAATCTTGAAAGAAAAGGGAAGATTTTGTCTAAAAAGAAGCTACTCTATATAAAAAGAAAAAATAGCCCCAAAAAAAAGTCATTATTCCTTCCTTGCTCTCCTTCCTTATCTATATCCATAGAATCATTATTTACCACACTATTCACGAGCTGACAGAAATCTGAAGTTTTGTACTTTAAATTTATTAAATTAGTTTAAATGACTTTGCTTTCTAACCTGGTGTTTCTGAAGAATTAGACAGTGGAGCTGATGCTTCTGCCAAAGCTGCCAACGTAGCTAATACTGATGTTGATGAATTTCCAAACTGTACAGCAGACACTCCTGTTTCATCTAGAAGGATGAAAAAAAAAATTAGCTGATAAATTTAAAACCAGCAAAGTCCCTTTTTCTATTTTTATTGCACTGAAACCTCTAGCACACACTCCCATTTTCAGCAGCATTCTGCTGAACCAAAGTGCTACTTGAAGAGGTTTGCTAAGCAAATAGAATTTCTGATAATTTATGTCTGTGAAGATTGTTGTTTTAGGTATGTACATATTTACAACACACAAAAAACACTTGAGAAGGAATATGGTAACTATTCTTACCACTGTTTTTCTTCACACCTTTTCACTAAATGGTGAAAATCAGTGAAAGTATAAAATCCTATAGCTGTCCTTTAGGCGTCTAAATACCTGTTCTATTGGATGTATTTGCAGAAGATACCAGACCTGTTAGGTTCACCACCCCTCCAGGCCCGATGATGAACTGCGGTGTGGCTGCATGTATCGTCACAGTGTCTGGACTCTCGGGATTCGTATTGATTTGGTTCTGCATTGCAATCTGGGACACAAAGGTAACAACATCATTCCCATTGCAGATATAAAGGAGTTGCTGACCTTGTGTAAGAGCTAGAATTCTTTCATGCTTCACACAAACAAGGAGGATCTCCCTCATTATACCCATGCAATACACATACATCGTGTCCTATCTCCAAGTACATAAGAAACTTTTTTTGGTTGAAATCTAAAGACAGAAAATCTATTGGAGTGCAAGAGTTTAACAACACACCACTACTTCTCTCTACCAGTTATGTAAACAATGAGGACAAGGCCCTTTTGCAGCTATGCAAGCACACTTACCTAAAAGAGAAGTCTGAAGAACCAAGACTGCTGGGGCAGATGCATGTCATTAAAAGCTACTCTGACAGCTTTGCAATTGCCACGAAATGGACATGGCAGTCGTTTTGTCTATGAATTACTACTAACTTCTGTTTACTAAACCCTTTCTGCAATCAGGAGGAGGCTAAACGAACACACCAGAAGTTCAGACATTAAAAGACACAGGGAGGCTACAGATTTATACAGTGAATATTTTTCATTTGCTTTGCATTCTTTTCTCAGTAAGATTTATCACTTAATCTGCCTTTAACAACACTATTGAACAGGGAGTACATATTTCCATGGAATTCTCCATTAAAATAAATTCTCCAACAATTCAATCTTAGCTTTTCTAATTCTGGAAAAATTGGCATCTCTTCTGTCCTGTCTGAACTCCAACTAGGAAATTAATATCCATATATGAAGCTAACTGAATACTAAGGGATAGTCAGAATATGCTGTCAGAGAAGGGAGGGGTTTTTTTTGACACCTTAATTTTAAGGAGTCCACCTACCTCTGTGTATTACATCACTCAAATTTAAAAAAATAAAGAATACTTATCCTTGACTTTGTAGGTGGTGAAAATGTTCTTTGACCAAGTAGTGTTTACTAACATTAACCTCATTTCATGTAATGAACAAGACTGGAGTGTGGCATTATCATTATATGGTGTCACAGCTGCTACAGTAAAACCTTCGTTTATGACATGTGTAATCGAGTATTTTACTGCAAGTTCCCTTAACATGAGGAATTAAAACTTACCTGTAATATTTCTGCAATGTCTTCATTTCCATTGTCTACTGCAATATCTAATGCCGTTTTGCAAAATTTACTCTGAGCATGAACATCTGCTCCATACTTTATCAAGAGTTCAACAACTTCTTGGTGGTGATGTTCAGTAGCCCAGTGAAGTGCAGTCATTTTGAGCATGTCCTTCGCATTGACATCAGCACCATGCTACAAAAAAGATCATTGCATAAATTATGTCATTAGAAATATCTGAATTAAATAATGCTCATCACAGAATGAAGCCCTAAATTGTTTTTCTTCAAGAGGAATGCCCTGTTATCTTATATTTACATATTTATTAAAAGTAATCCAATCTATCTACCAAATACATTATTTACCTCAAAAGGATTAAAGATTCCCTAAAGTACATGTTACTCCTAAAATCTATTACTAAACACAATATCAAATTAGGGAGTATTCTTATTTTGAAACAGCAGTAAATAATTCACCTGAAATGATGATGACTTTAAGGTAAAATAAATTACATTTATTACAGATCAATTGGAAAACAAAGCTCCCATTGCACACAGTTTAACTATTCATGTAATTTCAATGCTGGTTTCATGACAAAAACCAAATTGCAAATATCTGATTGCAAATATCTGATCATAAACCATTGCAATAACTCCACTTCAGACTTGTTTCAGCAGTTGGTACCTTAAGCAAGACTTCTACTATGCTGGCATGGCCTTCTGATGCCGCCATATGTAATGGAGTTCTGTCCACTTTGGTTCTGGCATCCCGACTCACACCTGCTCGCAGCAACACTTCTGTGGTGGAGTAATGTCCGTACTGTGCTGCTAGATGAAGTGGAGATGTTCCCAGCTGTAACGGAACACAAAACATGCAGATCTAACAGATGTCAGTACAAAGCATTTCTTCTTACTCTGAAGATACCAAACCCAGGTGTCAAGCCACCACTTCAAAACCATTTTCCCTTGTAGTCTCAAGGAGAGAAGCTGTTGAGGCTTTTATAGAATATGAATGGGGAAGGGAAGTTTGTTTTCGCTTTCTTTTTACTCTCTTTTTTCTCTTTTTGACATGTAACATTTCAAGGGGCCTAACCCCATTTTTATTGTTGGTCAACAGAGACTTTTGGAAGTCAATTAAGTCCAACCTCCTGCTCAAAACAGAGTTAATTTGGAAGTTAGGTCACTAAGCAGATTAAGGCTCTTAAAAGCTTGTAAATGCCCTAGGAGTTTTGGGTACCTGACCTCTCTCTACAACCTATTCAAAAATCAGCATGTCCAAAAGACAACTCATTATCCATATATCAGAGAACTCTCAGCTGCACATATTAGGTAGTTATATTAGGTTTTCAAAATTCAGACCTCTTACTATACTAAGTGCATAAACACAGTAACTAGGAGGATGATTGCTGTTTTTTCCCATTAACTATTCCAAAGTTCATCTTGAAAGTCACCAGAATGAGCTCATTCACAGTCTGTTACTAAAATCAGTAGGAGGTCATATAAAGAAACAAACAAGTTTAATTTTGAATTAGACATTAGATGATGCGAATGCAGAATTCCAAGAAGAACTGTAATATAATTGCTAAATTGTAAGAATAGTATTTCTTTCTTCAGGTGAGAAACGTAAAATGATTTACTTTCTCCACTGTAAAAGTTTTCATTACCCAGTCTGTGGTAAAAGGTGCTCCATTTGCCATCAAAATGCGAACTTCATCATCTTGACCTGCTCGTGCAGCTTCTAAAAGTTTCTTTCCCAAATCTACTAGTGACATCTAGTGAAGAACATAAAGGAATATAAAGACAAAATAACATTAACACTATTTTAAATACATACATGTTGCCTTTCTTTTTTTTTTTTTTAATTATTATTTCTGAACTACTCCGAAAAGTTCAGAAACTGGAGTTGATATTTTAGCCATGAGAACAACCTTTATTGATTGCAATAAGCAGTTTGATTTTAGAATTACTTTTGCCAGCCAAATAGAACTGATACTGGTGCAAAGATTTCAGTATGACAATGCTGTAAAGTTAAACAAAATTTAAACTGAACTGGATGAACATTTCTTATAGCAGAAGGTGGTTTCAAAGCTCTCACCTGATACTGCAAGCTTCTGCAGCTTTGTCCAGCTTTCAAATGGTTCTACATCATGGCTTGCTGTGTCATGCACCCAAAGGCACTATATCCACTTATCCAAAATGCCCACATGTATTTAGGGGGCACCACCATGTAAATGCACTGACATAGGTATGAAACACAACACCTTTCTGATATCTCGTTTCACCACTATTTCTGTTCACCCTAGAATATAATTTCTGTACCCCCGGATGCAAAACGACACAATAAGCATATTATTGTCCTACGTACAACAGGTACATCAAATAAAAACTTTGCCTGAAAACAAATATTACTGCCTGCTTTAACTGTCTACAGTTACTAGAAACATGTGAAGTGCAAAGTTTTAAGACATGACTGAGATACTAGCTGAAAAACCTTCACATCATGATTGGATAACATCCCTTTTAGACCAAGGTTCCACATAATACTTGCAATAATATATGTAGACAAATTACACCCGTTTCTGTTGCATCAAAGATTTGATAGAAACACAACTTTTTCACTTGCCCCATTTCATACTTGCTATTAAATTTGTTTGGTAAAAAAAAATAGAACTAAACCATAACTTATGCTCCTAAGCAGAAAATACTACTACTACTAACATTTTAGTATACCTATAGCTATGTTTTCCACTACCAGGATGCTAAAAATGGAATTGCTTTCATCAGTTTAGTTTCCAGTCACACACAAAGTTAAGCCTGTATTACTAATAACATCAGTTGTGAAGCCATGCAGACAATGTCCTACACAAAGTATATCAGTCCAGGAAAGAATTCCCATTAAATATACAAATCTCTCACAAAAACAGTATCTTTAGAAATTTCTCTGTACCTGGCTCAACTGGCACATTGCTCAATGAACTGAAAGCTGTTGACTTTGGAAGAAACTAGAAAGGAGACCAAAATACTGCAAATGCAGTACTGGACACAGATTGGTAGGGCTGTGAACTAGGGCAGATTACCTCTGTCTGCAGAACTGACTGCAGGCAGCAATATTCCTGTCACCAAAATACTCCATTTATGTCCATCCTTCTGGTACATGTGAACACACTGACTTGTCTCCAACCAGAAAAGGGAAGAAAAGGTGGCAGGACAGGACAAATACTAACAATGGGAAAAGGAAGGTAAAAAGGAATACAGTCAGATGCAGAGGAAGGGACAACAGCTCTTTTCCATAAAGAAAAAGAGCAAAAGAGAAAATCTAGGAAATATCCTAAGAAATGGAATAAGAAAAAAATCTGTCATAGCTGTTAAAAAAAGATACTAGAAGTAATAATACCAAACATAAGGCAAGAGATGGCACTTGGCAAGTGCAGCAATGAAATGAAGGAATATTTAAATGTCTTTTTTCTTTTTCCCCAGTGGGGACTGCAAGTCAAGGAGGAAAAATACACTCAGACAGACATCCTTTTTCTGGTGGTCTAATACCACCACATCAAGGCCCTCAGAAGCAAAGGGAAGCTGGAAGTTAATTCAAAATACTGAGGTTACAACTAGCTCAGAAAGACAACTATCCATTTTCCATTTTTGGTTTAATCAGCAGTAGAGCAAAGGAATTAATAAAATCTCATTTTGGAATTGCTGAATAATTGAGGCTGAAAGAGACCTCTCAAGATCACATAGTTCAATATCCCAGTCAGAGCTGGCCCAGGGCTCACTCCTGTTGATTTTTAAATGTCTCTCTATGGATGAACATCCCACCACATCTTCAGCCTCATTCCAGTGCCCAACCACCCCCATGGAGGAGCTGCCTTCAGTATATATCCATCTTCCTCCACTAACCAAAAAGACACTCGTGGTAACAAGTTACACTTAATGTCTGTTAAACTGCATTAAATTAGTCTGTATATTTAGCAGCCTATCCAGAACCCACTGCCTACATCTATACACTACTGAAATGAACTGCAAAGCTGTTATGAAAACCCTATGCAGCAAAACTCAAGCCACCCCCCCAAAAAATTATCAGTTATGGTGGCCTGCAAAATACTGGTCTCGCTCCCAGGAGATGTTAGGGACAGACTTCAGATCAACACCTTTTCAGAGCCTCCCTGAACTCCATGAATTACTATGGAGCACAATCAATGAAAGCATACCACTTCTCCTCTCAATGCAAAACTAAGCAGCTTTATACTATAGTTGATAAAAAATGTTCTAATTAAGGAAAAAATAACCTTTCATTACTGCATATTCCACACCAACCAACACTCTCTTGGTTGATATGTTTGTATTTTAAACAAACACAAAGCATCACACAGGTTGGTATATGCCTCACAATGTAGAGTTTTTACTTCAGTTAAAAGAGAAATTAATTAAGTTTCAGTTCTCATGGGGAACTGGGAAGCATGCTTGGGCCATCTAGTGGAAAAAAGAAAAAAAACCTCGCAAAATCCCACTGTTCAACGAAAATAATAAAAATCCCATTACACGCCATTAATGCACTAACAGCAGCAAACAAAGAGGCATTTCCAACAAAACTCATGCACGTTTAGTCACTTTTAACCAATGAATACTAGCACTCACAAAATTTCTGAAGATTAGTCAACCCAAAGCTGATTTCCACTTGGCAATCCATTCCAAGGACTGGTACTGTAAGGAACCCCTCAGTGACAACACACCCAACCTCCCCTATACTCATCCACAATCCTGGGACAGAGTGAGAAGGGTCTGCAGAGTCCCAACCTCCCATTCCAGAAAACCTTTGCAGCTGCTCTCTCAAGATTGCTCAGCAACACTACAATAGTGCAGCGATACTATCACAAGCAAGATACAATAATACATTTTAAATTGAAATGAGATTGCTATTTCAAAGAGCAGTCTGCTGTTACTCCACAGTGCTAAAATCAATTCTGCTGAACAGTGTTTGAGGGTTCTCTTCATTGTGTCATTTCCATCAAGCTCTGCTAGCATGACAGCTGTGTAACACTTTGCATGAGGACTTTTTTGGAGAATAAAAACATCACTGGCTCTGAAATAAAGACTTGAGACTGTTGGAGTAACTCTTATGGCAATGTGATAATGTTTTCAGACTTCTAAGAGCTCCTACACAAATGTGTGAAGAGAGGGTTTTGTCTACAACTGAGTAAATAGGGAAGAGCTTCTGCTGGGGTTAGACTTCTCAGGTTTAATCAACTTCTGAACTTCCACATTACTGCAATGTATTCTGCACAGTATCATTAGCCAGATGCCACAATTAGCTGGTAATTTAAAATAACATCAAATTATTACTGCTACTTTACTTATATCCAAAGGAAAATTACACTACTTTTTCGCATCCATCTTAGATTTAGGTTTCTATACACACTGTAAAACTCTGAAGATCACACTGTTACCAGAAGGGTGTAGAATAGCACTCAACAGGAGTTTAGGTGGAACTATGTGTGAAATAGGCTCCGTGGGAAGCAAGTGGAGCTAAAAACCTGACAACTTGGGATGCCTGGCTACCACACCACAGTCTACAGACAACAGAGCAGCAGAGACTTCAGTCTAAATTAAAATCAAGTTTGGCCTAAAGTGTTGCAGCGTCTCTCAGAGTAGTGTCCTGCCCCCAAGAGCCCTGACCTGCTCCTCTTCTACCACTGCAGTGTTGAGCATCAGCTGGTCAAGATCAACAGGCCCAAAACAGCTGTTGCAGAACATCTGGCAGCATGGAGATCTCCCAGCCCAGCATTTGTCCCAAGGTGCACTCCTAAAAGGGACATCCCTACTCTGGAGGAGCATGGACTGCAGCAGTGCAACTTAACAAAGGTACCTGAATCAACACATGCTGTATCTCTGATAAGGATTTGAAATCACAAAGTTCCATTAAAGGCTCATTAAACACTTTTCCCTGCTCAAGTGACAGATGGCAGAATTGCACTTAGAAGATGGCTAGAGACCCATCATCTCTCACATCCATTACATCTGGAAAAATAACGCCCTTTGAGAATGTCTTTTTCCTTCCACTGCTTAAGAAAAAAACAATTTAACCTACTTCCCCAGACCTAACCTTCAAAAATGCTGCCACCCCACTGATTTCAACATCTCACAGTATTGCTAGAAATTCAGAATAGCCATTTCCAGATAACTTTATGTGCCTGTCCATACCAAGGTCAATAATATTTTGAAGTTCAGCATAGAGTAGTTGGCATCCCATGAACACTTTGGAATAATTTTAACGTTACCAGTGATTATAGCAACTTACATGGATAAATTCAAAAAGGCCCTGTCTGTTTCCTACATGAATCAAACATCTTTTGACAACAATTTCACAAGCAATACTCAAATATTAATATAAATATCATAGGCTCAGACTGTCCGCATTTCTATCATGATAGTGAAAATTACACTAATATGTTAATTGCAGTCAGCTGTAATTCCAGTGCTTTCCGCTTTCCTCTGACTGTTGTATTTGTAATTAAATTCTCTCTAGTTTGCTTGAACAGCAAGATGACCTTCATGTCAAACATGCATCAGATCAAAAATACCTGATCTGAGAAAAGCAAACATTGTTGAACAGCTTAGTGGCAAAGACAGCCAGGCCTGTTATTAATACAGGTCTGTCCTCCTATTAGGCTCACACATTAACTTAAATAAGCACCAATCAACAAAGAACTCAAATAACTCAAATAAGAAAAGACTTTTCTACATCTATTTTACAAAGGAGAGCACAGATTTGGCCATGATCTGTAACATCTAAAGAGTGTTATGCAACAAGGGTGAACCATTGGCACCAAGATTTGGACTGGCACTGCCAACAAGCTACAGTTTTCACAAATAAATTTGGCACTAGATACCAGAAAGGTTAATTTGCAGCAGATACGATTGACATAAAGAACCCAAGGACTTGTGATGTAGCTTTTCAACTGTACCACAGCCTTAGGAGACTGTCTCACATTGATTAAGCTTGAAAATACCATCAAATAAAAATTGTCCACCTCCTACCAACAACATCCATTTTATCATGAGGAATCTTCCTCGACAGTTTCTGTCTGGCACACAGGCCTAGAAAAAAACATCCAACTAGAAAACAAAGTGTTTTCAGCAAAGAAAGTAGGTCATGAACAGAAGTCCCTATTTAGAGTATGCTGATCTGCCACATATACTCTTAACCTTACTTACATGGCACAGTTACGTTCCCTTACAAATACTCGTATGCATGCAAAACTCAGCTAACTGCACAGTCTTAACAATAAGTCAGAAGTAACGTGTAACTTAAAATAGGCTGAAGAGCTACAAGGTATGCATTCAAAACTCTGAGCACATTTAACTCTACTATGAAGCATTCGCCGTTAAACCAAAGCCACCTTAGCCCAGGTTAAAAGAAAATACACAAATGCCTTAAGAACTACCACAGACGACTTCCTACAGGGTATTTCACCGACGTGCCACCAGTGTCCCACCAACGGAAACTACTTTGACTATTTGGGGAAATCAGAACAAAAAAAACGACAATCCGCACTAACATATCGTATCCCACTTTTATGCTCCCATCATACGCTTTATTAAGAGTCCAAAGCAAGAGTTACAGGCTCCGGGTGAGGGGCACTGCGGAGGGGAAACCGCTCCCTTCCCGCCCGAGCCGCCTCTCCCCAGGGCACCTTTGGCGCCAAGCTCTCGCACGCAGCCCCGCCGCCTCAGGAGCCCGGGCCGCGGCCCCGCCGGCCCCCCCGGCCCACGCGGGGCTCGGGACCGTGCCCACGCGGCCCACACCGCGCTGCCCGGCGGAGAAACCCGCGGGACGAGCCGAGCCCCGCTCTGCCCCTCAGCTCCCGGGTCCCTCGCCGGGCGCGTCGCGCTCGCCCGCGCCCCGCGGGCCGCCCAGGCCGCCGCCGGGGCCCAGCGCGCCGCCCGCGCCCCCCGCGCGGCGGGGTCCCCGGAAGGCCGGCCGGCCGCCCGCTCTCCCCGACAGGAAATCCTGGCTGGGCTGGGCGCTGCGGAGGGAGCCGCGGCGCCGGGTTCCGGGGGAAGTGGAATTATTTTTTACCAGCGAAGAGATCAACTTCCACATCCGGTAACAGGGCCCTATACAAAGGCGCAGACTGACCTGGAAAAGCTTGGCCGGCCCGGGGGGGTGAGGGAGAGACGGGGCGCGGGGACGGGCCCTTACCGTGCTGCTGGCCCGGCCGCCGCCGCCGCCGCCGCACCGACCCGGGGCTCCGCAGGCCGAGAGCCCCACACGAGAGTCCGCGCCGCGCCCGGCGGAGGGACACGGCGGGCGGAGGGGAGTGGCGCGGCTCCGCGCGGCTCTGCCCCGCCGCGGGCGCGCGGGCGGGCGCGAGGCGGCGCGGGGCGCCCCGGGCGGGCCCGGAGGGGCGCCCGGCACTTACCATGGGCGCGGGAATTACCTTATTAACACAGACATCGAGGGAAAAGGGGCGCGCGGAGGGATACGGCCTCACCGCCGCACAGCGCGCATGCGCGCCGCCGCGGGGAAAGGCGGGGAAGCGCGGGCTGGAGGGGCCCCGCCATGTTCCGTTCCGCTGCCCGCCCGGCGGGGGCAGGGCCGGCCCCGCGCTCTCGGCGGGCCCGGGTGGCCTCCCTAGAGGCAGCTTATGGAATAAGGACAGGGGTCGCTATCCCGGGTTACCCTGTGGCACAGGGTGGTGGGGCTTGCGTTTCCCGCCTCTTGGCTGCTGGAGCTCTGCTTGTGCTCCCAGGCGAGGGTACGGTCTCTGAGCGTGGACTTCGCTGCCTTGTCTGTCTGAGGCAGAGCTTTGGAGATAATCACGGAATCAAATCGCTTGGAGAAGGTCTCAGAGATCATAAGAGTCCAACATGTGACCCAACACCACCATGTCAGCTTAGAGCAACGGCACTGAGTGCCAGGTCCAGACTTTCCTTCGATACCCCCAGGGACGGTGACTCCACCACATCCCTGGGCATCTCGTTCCAATGTGGAGAAATTCTTAATATTCAACCTAAATCTTCCCTGGTGGAACTCAAAACTATGTCCTCCTGTTCTTGGAGGTTACCTGGGAGAGACCAACTCCCTCCCACACGGCTACAACCTCAGATCTGGGAGCTGTAGAGAGCGATAAAGTCACCCCTGAGCCTCCTCCAGGCTGAGCCCCCAGGTCCCTCAGCTGCTCCTCACAGGACTTGTGTTCCAGGTCCATTACCACCTTCATTGCCTTTCTCTGGACCTGCTCCAGCCCCAAAATGTCCTTAAATTAAGGATCTAAGAACTGGATTCAGTATTCAAGGTGTGGCCTCACCAGTTGCAAATACAGAGGAAGCTCCACTTTGGGATCATAGAAATAGGACTTGATAGGATGACAGCTCCAAAATAGCCTTCAGTTGTTGCTGCTCTTTCAGAGGGCTCTGGCCTTCAGTCCCAAGCTGGTACTGAACTTGACAGCCCAGGCCCTGAAACATTTGTCTCCCAGTTTTGCTTCAACAATGCAAAATGGTTGTGCTCACATTCTCCCCAAAGCTGTTCCAAGTCATACATCCGCTACTGTGAAGCATGGATCTCATAATCATCATCCTTCAGGAAAACATACCAACGACAAAACTCCAGTCTGTTATTTTGGAGATTATAATGCCCACTAGATAATTAGGAGAATACCTGTTATAACACTGTTTACAAAGCCATTATTATTTGCCTTTGACCTACCTAATGCATCTTTGTACAAAATACAAATAACAATATTCCAAGGAGTAACTTTCTTCCTGTCACGTGTGGACTGGTTTTTCTGGGCTTGCTGAGCCAGAAGGCGGCACTAGAGAACAAATCCAAGCACCTCGGGGCTGCCACTGGTCACCCAGGGCATGGAAACCTTAAATCCAACCTTCAGCACACTTTTATTCGTTGGTGACAAGTGTCTGCGTCTCTCAACAAGGATTTAGGATGTCATGTTATGGCTTTTCATTTAGGCAGTAACGGTAGACACAGAAAATGTTACAATGTCCTCACAGGCTTGTGCCAATAAAACAGGAAGACTAACAGGTGTTAGCAGCAGTGCTACAGAAAAGCCAAACTTTCCATACTAATGTCAGTCTTTCATAGAGGTGAAGAATGCAGTCTGCATTTAATCCATTAGCACTGTATATCAGTTCATTATTATGATGACAAAATAATCATGTCTAGTTTTTTTACAGGATTCACCAAAACTACATGTCAGAGAGAGACATTAGATGTCTGATGTAGGCAAGTCAGAACATCTTTCACTTCTGGAAAGTATGGTTTCTATTTTACCCTGCTTTAGAAGATGTATTTTTTCTTTTTTTAGCAAAATAATCTAATACATTCTACTAAAAAGCACACCAATTTCTACTAAAATTATTTTCTTTATTTATTTAATACTTCTACACAAGAACATATGTGCTGATAGGAAAATGTGTTCTAACCTGAGGCAACCACAGCATGTTATAACTTAATCAACATTATTAGCATGTTTTAACAAGCTCTGGAGTGGAGTAAAGCTAATTGCATAGGCAACTCCTCCCCAAACACTTTTCTATATATGGCTGGGGTTTGCCCATACAAGTAAAACCAAAGTTTGTATCACACAATGTTTTCATATATGAGAAACAATAAAGGGGTTCTCTGAGTCCAGTTTGGACAGCAATGAGTATGAGAGTCAACATTAATTTGTACACATCCCAATCTCTGACATCAGTGAACTTACCCTTCCATCTTGTCATAACTTTTTGGCATCACCCACCCTGGCTAAAACACATAAGGCAGGTCTGAAAAAGGCACTTAAAACAGCGTGGTGTTATTAATATTCAATTCAGCTTAGAGTTGTTGGAATCTATTGACTTACTTTGGTATTCACATTTCTGCACAATAAAGGAGACATGTCACTGTTCTCATTTCTCCCAGAACCTTTCACATTTCTGATCACTCACACACGTTGCAAACTACAGAGGGAGAAATTGTCTGAGCCTTTCATGTGCCCAGTACCAACCAACGTTACTGTGCTAGGTGCTGTGATATAGTTCCTTCCTGGGCAAGGAATCAGAAGTATTTTGGAAGGCTACATGGAGACAGGCATCTCCATGTTTTCTAAACTTCCCTGCTTAGGCTCCAAGACCTCCCTGTTTTCTAAAGTCACTGATGGAAACTGCTCCAGCTCACAGGACATTTCCACTGGCAAAACTGAGTATCAGGTTGAAATGTAGTTGTTGAATCCCCTCACCCTCCAACACAGCTGGGGGACAGGCCAGGATTGTGGCAGCACAGAGCATCTCCTCCATTTGTGTAGGATCTCCACGGCACGACCAGCCTCTCCCCTCTTCCCAGCAGGACTGTGCCAGCACGTCCACACATACCTGCCATCCCTGAGATACGATGCTTGTAGTAACACAAGGTGCACAGAAAACACTGCTATCAACAGAAAACTTGGAGTGTCCCCTATCAATACAGTTTTCTCTAAACTAAAAATACGATATTTTTATAAAGAGGTGCCTCGCGTTCCCACACCAGATTGCACAGTGCAGTGAGCACCCCATACTAACACTGGGATGTCCTACACACTGTGACAGACCCCAGAGCCCGCTCTTAGTGCCTTGGCCACAGTAACAAATCTCCTGCTCCCGAGACGAGGAGCCAGCTCCGGCGGGGCAGCAGCCCATGGAGGCCGGCAGGGCACGGCAGGTAACCTCGCGCTCCCTCGGAGCGCTCTCCAGGGCCGGCGGGTAGTGTTGGGCGAGGTCACCGCGTCTCCCTCCTCTCACACCGCCTCCAGAGCCATCCCGGCTCCGAGGCAGTTCCACGGCGTGTGGGTCTGCGTCCCCCGCCCGCCCCAGCGCTGCCGCTCTCCGCAGGGCCCGCAGGACGGCAGCGGGGCCTGCCCGCAGCCGCGCGGCCCGAGCCGGCCCCGCGGCACGGATAGGGCCGTGACAGTCCCCGCCCCCGCGGGGAGCGGAGGCCCGGCAGGAGGGAGGGAAGCGGGGAGGGAGGGACGCCACCGAGTTCCGCCCTAGCAGCCATGGCCGCGTAGCGCCTCCTCGGCAGCCGCGCTCGGACATGGGCCTGCCCGGGGCCGGCGGGCGGAGGCAGCGAGTCCCCGCGGCGGTGAGTACGCGGCCGGGGCGGCTCTGGGCCGGCGGGGATCGAGGCCCGCGGGGCAGGGGGACTCCGGCAGTGACGGGAGGGGCGGGCGCCCTTGGAGGGATTCCCGGGCCCAGCCCCGCCGTGCGGGGGGAGCGGCCCTCCAGGGGCTGCGGACAGGGAGCCGGTGTTGGCCGCACAGGGAGAATCGGGCCTGGCCCGGCGGGGAGCCGGCTGTGTGACCTTGGGCAGCCCGCAGTCTCCCAGCCTTAGCCCGGCCGAGTAAGGAGCGAGCGGGGCCGGCGGAGCCGCCGCCGAGCCCGAGAGCGGCCGGAGGAAGATGGCAGGGAAGCGGCGCTTCCCAGAGTGCCGCACTCCTGCGGCCGGTGAGCTGCGGTGTCATGGAGATTGCCACGGCCCGGCCGGGCCGCCGCAGCGCTAGTGACCGCCCGGTTAGAAACTTGAAGGAGTTTTCTGCCTCCCTGTCACCTCCCCGGCTTCTTATCACTTCTGCTGTTTGCCTACGCCTTGCAAATGTTCATTTATCTAAATCAAGTGGAACTATTTGTGGTTTTACTTAGAATAACTTTCAAACTTCCTGCATGAAATCCAGTGTATTTAAGAAACTTTATAGTGTCTTTCTTTCCTCTCGGATGTGGGATGGTTGTCTGTCAAAGGGTTTTCTCACTGCGTGGAGAGAGTCCTTGCGAGGCTTGTCGGTGCAGGTTGCAGCAGGGTACGTGGCCGGAGAGGGACCCGTGATGTGTTACTGCTCTGGAACCAGAAGAATAGTGAAAGTTTGGGTACTCAATGTGAGCATAATGAGCTTGCCATAAGAAGCCCCAATAGTTAAAATCATCCTATGCACATTAGGTTACAGGACCAAGGCCTGTAGTATTAATACCAGAGCCTGGAAGAGAGCTAGAGGACTAACAGAACTAAATATACTGACTGATTGTGTAGTTCAGTCATTGAAATATTCTCAGTCTATACACTCAAACTGATAATCTTAAAGGAAATCAACTCTTGTGTACTAAGTGCAGACAGTAAAATTTAATTCTGAGAAAACTGAGTAACAATGCTCATGAGAAATCCATTTCTCATTTGCTCAAGTGCTAGAGAGAAAAATAAGTGAATAATACTTTATTACATACTTGAATTGGTGATGCACATTACTTGTATTTCACAATATGTTAGTGTGTACACTGCTTGCAGTGTAACTGCTTCAGTGCATTGTTCTTTCTGTAGTCATTCCACTTAAAGCTTACTCATATCCTTAGTAAAACTGGCATGATAATTAGATGTCGAAAAACCTGTTACCAACAGGTATGTTTCTCTGTCAGGGTAAAATTATCCATTCTAAGTATGTCAAATGCTTATAATCATACAAGCATGACTTCACTTATATTTTGGGATATTGGCCTTGTTTTCAGCACTCATAGGTATGAAAAAGGAGCCAGAGATGATACTTCAGCTGGGGTAGAAAAGGTCTCAGGTTTTGAGTTTGGTCGTAATTTTAAGATAAAAGTTGACAAACCTGAAATAAGTTGTTTCTTCTTCCTCATGGCATCAACTAACAGTAGATTTAGCTATTACAACTTCTTCAGTCCCTTGTATTTTATTCATGGTTTTATGATCCAGTTTTCTCTGATGCTGACTAGTTCCAAACTGTATTTGTGCAACTGGATTTTGCTGGATTCCTCCACTGAGACTAGGCCAGTTAGGAATCTGATATCTGCAAAAAAATTGTGTTCAAAATCAGGTGGCAATATTTGTCAATGAAGGAGCTGATTTGAACTTGGAAATTATAGTCTTCCCAAAGCTTGCTCAAAAGTGAAGGAAATAAACCATGTTGAGTATGAGGAAAAATTAAGGTAATGCACATCTTAAGTTTAGTAGAAGCTTAAAAAATTTTAAGGGTCCTTATGAGCTAAGACTGAGCAGTCAACAATGGTCAGTCTGTAGTAACTAAAATCCAGTTGGGGCATTTGTGATGCATAAACCTGAAAATGTTAGTTACAGATCCAAAATTAAGATTCTGTATAGAAAAATGTCTTAAAAACTGCAACTGAAATCTCATATCAGTTTATCACATATGCTGTATTTCGATTAAGTATGTGGTTGAGAATTTGATTTTTTAAAAAGTTTAGAAAATGTTATTCCTTATCCATTCTTTCTCATTTCACTGCAGCATATTGTATGAATTGTGATGCTGTGGGAGGTCAAAGGGTAATATCTCATTCATCAGCTACTGTGGTTAGAAGCTCATGTTTTAAAATGGTATAGAAATTTCTTTTAATCAGAAAATAAAAGTTCAGCAGTGAACTTGCATGGCAGTTTAAAGACCTGCAGGTATAACTTAGTGACCACAGGAAAGTGTGGAAAGACAATTTTTGTTTCAGGCCAAAGCTCAGAGGTGTATTTTATTTACTAGTTCTGCATTTATATAGATGATGTTCCAGAAGATCTGCCCTTTTCAAGGTGTGTCAGCAACACTTGAGCATTTACTGACATCATTAAATGGTTCATCTTCCACATAATCTTGAGGTTTTTTTGCTCATATGCACGCAGTACTCTAATGCTATGTGCATATCTTATTCAGACTGCGTATTTAGTTACAATATTCTGTCAGAACACAACCAAATGCTGTCACTTAAGATTAAGAAAATACTGGTTACATAACAGAGCAAACATTGAAGATATATTTGGAAAGGACTTAAAAGCTTCAAAGGAAAAGTCTATTTACAGTTCCATGGTGAAAAAAAAAGCCAGGTAAAGACATGCTCTGAAGGTAGAATGAGACAAGCAATATTAAAATCTTAATAAGAGTGAAGCATCTCTTTATGAGGTTGCAAAAAGTATGTCTTTGTTTTAGGCTAAAAGGCTTTTGTACTGGAAAGGTCTTCTTTGGGGCAGAAGTAGTTTTGTTTCCACTGCATGCAGTTCTAATGAATTATCTGCCTTGTTTTCAGCTCCTATCTCCCTGAAAGTTACAATTGAATGAACATATAGAAAAGACAATGTTTTAAGATGAGTGAGGTATGGGATTTGTTTTTAATTCCGTGTATTAAAGATAGTATTTGAGGACTTCAGTACTTACTTTATAGATTACCTGGAAATTAGTCCACTAAGGATTTTTAACAGATTTCTCAGTTTTAAAAAGCTGATACCTAGTTATCAAGGAAATTAGCAAGTATAGCATCTGTATTCAAGCAGTAAGTTACTTTGCTAGATATTATTTAGTCTAAACTTGGTATACCAGAACTTAGACCAAAGGTTTGTGTTAACTTAGTGTCTTTGTTTGATAACCAGTTCCTAGACCAACAAGAGTCAGCCTGGCAATACTCTGTGCAGCAGTACTTCAGGGAGGACAATAGCTCTGAGCCTTGGGAAGGGATCCCGTTCCCACCTTAGCCTGTCATTCTTGACTGCACATGCCAGCTGCTGCCCTTGCACAAGTTGTGTAGCCTTTCTGCTTCTTCAGCAAGCAGAATTGGCTCAATAAGAGGTTGGAGAGAAGTACCAGACCAGCATGAGAAAGAGGGAGGGAAATTGAGACTACCTCATTTAGTGGCTACTGATCAATTTGGTCAGGTGAAACTTCCCTCTGAGGTCACTGTCTGTTTTTTTTTTGGTTACACTTGATGCTGATCACATTGAAAGAGAAATGCTCTGCCTTCATCTTGTCAGAAGCCATGTGGCTTTTCTCTACTAAGAAATAACTTACTTGCTGATGTCATTTGAGTGTCTGTCTTCTAATGAATCCCCCTTCATTCCTTCAGTACTGCTCTCATCTTGATGTCTCCCCTCTTGCTTGTGAGGGAGCTCAGTTCCTCCCCTGCCACCCCCAAGGCTAAAATAGCTCACTGTGTACTAGATGCAAAGAGTTTTAGTTAGACTATCTGCTGGAGATTTCATGGACTTCCCTGTCTCAGATAACGTGATGTAACAGTCCCTTGTGACCAAATTCTGCTTAACTATTTCATGGCTGCCTGGAGAGACTTTCAAATGAAAGCACAAAGTCAAGGCACCAAGGAGTTGAAGACCTACAGAATGTCCAAGATGTTTCAGTAGACTTTAATGGTAGCAGCCTTCCTGTTCCCAGCTTATCTCTTAGCAAGACATTAGAAGTCATTTTTCAGAGGGAGTAGTGTGTATTTGCAGAGTACAGAGGAGTCAGCTATTTTTTGATCGTATACTTGCTGGCATTTCAGTAGAATAAATTTGCTGGATATGATGATTTCGAACATTCATGAGTCAGCTTTTTTTTTTTTTTTTCCTGTTAGCACCATATTGCTGGACATTCTTGATCAATTACATGAAGTGATTTCAAATAATTCTGTCACTTTGAAAGATTAATTTATGCTATTAATTTATAGTGTTATCTGATTAAATATTAATCAGACACTGTTTGTTACTCACATAAGGTGAGATAAATTAGGTAATAAACCTACACAGGTAACTATAACTACTGTACTAAAAGTAATTGGAATATAATTTGGCTCTTCCTACCCTTTTTTCCTCCTCCAGAAAAATATTGGTAGAGACTTCTAAGAAGCTGTAACATCCTAGAAGGGACATAAGTAACAATATTAACATGCCTGCTGTGGCATCTGTACCTAAGGAGCTCTACCTCTCTACTTCATTGAAAGATCTCAACAAGAAGACAGAAGTAAAACCTGAAAAGACCAGTACAAAAAGGTATATATGTTATAATTGATTTTAAATTAATACTTAAAATATTAGTAGTTCCAAAAAAAATTTGTTGTGGATCTAAATTTCCTTCATTCTTTCTCTAGATACAAAATCTTCAATAGTCTTATATATGGCTTTCAGCTGTCACATTGGGTACGCTTACTGCCTTCAGAAGTCACTTGGCATACTGCCAAAGCATGACTTGGACAGAGAACAATGCCCATGAAATCCACATACTTAGAGGAAAGGCTACATAAATGCAAATCTGTAAAAATGACAAAACCTTTAGCAATTGTCTGAATGCTTTGCCTCTAGCATTTTTAGACAATCAGTGATTTAATTTTGTCTTACTATGACTTAGTTTTTCCTAGAAAAAAAGTTATTCTTAGAAGGGAAGAGTACCTTTTTCCATATCTCACTATGGTATTTAATTATGGAAGACTTTAAATAAGGCTGGGAAACAAACTAGCAAAGATAAACATTATTTGGAGGAATATGATTGCAATTAATATTTAACGAAAGCTTTATATTAAGGCAGTAAAAGGAAATGCTTAATATATGGGTGAAATCTGTAAACACTTAAGATGGCATCTTGTAACGAAAAGGTGTTTGAGGACAACTCAACAATTTTGTGCTTTACTCCTCTTCTTTGGTTGCAGTTATGTGCAGAGTGCCCTTAAGATTTTCAAGGCAGCAGAGGAAAGCAGACTGGACGGAGATGAAGAAAAAGCTTACATCCTATACATGAAATATGTGGCTGTTTATAACCTGATTAGAAAGAGACCTGATTTTAAGCAGCAGCAGGTATAAAAGCTTTCTGGCTGATGTCTTCTGCATTGGTCAAAGTATGAGAAGTACAGAGAATTACACTAATACACATTCAAAGGATGACTATGATATTAAGTAAACTGTCTCACTTATGGTGCTATTTTTTCTTTCTTGTTTTCTGACAAGTCTGGTGTTAATTTTTTTTATATTATGATGAATATAATATATTATTACAAACTATACAAATTGTCAGATCTGTGAATATTTTCTCATGGAAAGTTACCAGTCAGACTTTTTTGGTGATTTTTACCAGTCAGACTTTTTTGAAGTTGCCTTGTCTAGCCTTTATTTATTAGTGCTATAAAACAAAACTCATATTTGAATGGAAAATATTTCAATTCAAACCAGTTCTTTTTTTTAGCATTAATATCATTATAATATCAACTCTCCATACATTAGTGACTCTTGACATGCATAGAAGTAGGCATTGTTAAACTGTATATTTATACTATGTGATGCTTGTCATTTTAGGATTATTTTCATTCAATTCTGGGACCTACAAATTTAAAAAAAGCTCTTGATGAAGCTGAAATACTGTCAGACAGCCTTAAACTCAGGTATGTAATATAGTTGAGGCTAAGACATTGTTCTTTATACCTCAAGCCTGTATCTGTGCCAAGTGCAGATTTTCATGCTGTTTAGTGTAAGCAATTGCACTTGAGTAAACCATAGGTATCTGAAACTCTTGAGAGCTTAAATTTATTCCCAGAAGTCTTTTACTAGAGATAATTTTCATTGCCACACGCTCCAATAACTTGTCATTTTGTACACTATCTGCTAATTCCTAGTAACTTTGGTTTGTTGACAGTGTCTCCTAGTTTCGTTAATTCACTAATAAAAAGAAACCACAAGGTCTGAAGTACATATACAGGAGAGATGATCAAGAGTAATTTCCTCCTCAACCTTTTAATCATAAGGTCATCTGAGCCCAAATATATTAATGAATGTTCCTAGTAATCAGATAGGCTAAGAAATCCTCCTAGTCTGGATGTAGTTTACACTAAGAAATGCCAGGTTTTGATTCTTTAGCCACACCTTTCCTCTGCCACTTGCAGATATGAGTATGGAATGCACAGTTCTGCCAGTATGTAAATAAGCAGATGCTAATGGGCTTTTGGATACCTGATTATCAGCTGTCAAGTTATATCTTTGTGCCCTAAGCCATGAAATTGTGTTAGTAAGAAGTTGTAAGGTAGGGTCTATCTTTAGGTGATATTTAGCACAATAGTTCTTATTTCCAGCCTTTTCTGCTTCTTGCATCCTTAGCAACTTTCTCACTCTTAACTCTCTCTCTCTCTGCAGCTGGGCACATTTCCCTTCACAAGTGTCATGTCCCACCCTCCTCCTCCCAAGTATTCTTGAGAAAGTGTATTTTTTGCCCTCCAAAGTGCTAAATCTATAAGTTAGTTTAGGTGAACTGTGAGTGTAGTTAAATGTATGTGGAGAGTGACTTCATAAAGACCACATGACACTGTGTATGAAACAATCTTTAGATTTTCTTTGTTCAGGTGGATCTCAAAATTAAACACAGCTACAAATTCACTCTAAGAGTAAACATTGATAGAATCAGAGAAACCCAAAATGTAGAGACTTGTCGTTTAAGTAACTTAAGTCTGTTATGAAAGGAACAGAGTTCTGGAATTGATGCAGTAACTTTTAACTACTCTGTCAAAATGTGTAAATATTTAAAGGTAACAGAAATGAAACATGACTCCTGTGTAACTACAGAAGTAGTTTCAAGGAAATTATTTATATAATGTCTTCCCCAGGCAGTAGGCCAGCAAATAGTTTGAATGTTAATTGTTAACTAAAAGTAGAGCTGATGAAACTTGTATAGGGACAGGAATGCTTGCATGAATGACCTACTACGTGCTTCAGAAGTATAAATAGGAATATGATGGGTAAATATTTCATACTGACCAAATTAAACTAAAATCTGAAATATGCTTTAGTGTCCTTAACTCCAAGTGGGAACAAAATGCTCAGTTCTAACTTACAATGCCTGTGCCAAATCAAGAAGCCTGTTTAAAAATAAAATTTTTATTTTTAAACTGCCTCCTTCTTTTTAGTGGGCAATTAGTGCAGTAGACTTGGAGGTGGAATTTGAATGATCTAGGTTATTAACATACAGCTGTATTGTCATTGTTATTTTAACCCTCATAATGCAACATCTGGTTAAAATGAGTACATGCTAACACAGTTCTGAGTTCATGTTTTGCTTCTTGCTTCAGTCATCCGAATTGTTAGGTCAAACATTCTATTTTTGTTTTATGATACTAGTAACCCTTAAACTTCTCAGTTGTAGGAAATGTAAGTGAATACTATTGAACAGTGATGTGACTGTACAAACCTCCAGTGGGTGATCTGAAAACTGTAGTTTGGAGATCACTGGCTTACAATACCATGATTGTCCTTCCAGTGGGGAAAGGCTGGGAGGGTAATTTTCAAATCTCAGGCTTTATGAAAAGGACAGTTGTATGCAAGACCTCATCCCCCAAAACTCCTGAGTGAACATAGTTCTTGCATTGGCTTCCCTGTAGGCCCAGTGTTTGAAAAAAGCACCAGGCACACAGACGAGCACATCATGGAGTCAGTTTACATTCTGAAGGTGATTACTGTATAAGTAGTTCTGATCCAACTTCCCAGAAAAAGCAAATTTAGATATCTGAGCTAACTTACTCTTCACTGGCTCCATTGCATAATGAAATAAAATACCTGCGATAACTGTTGTAATATATTGGAGTTTACTTGTAAGTCACTAGTACCTACCCTTTTCTGTGGAAAGTGAAAAACATTCAGAGATACCATAGCTAAGCATGACCCCAGGTTTGAAGAAAAAAAAAAACAGCTTTACAATCAGTGGCTATGTAATAGGACTCAAACCAAGATTTAACAATAAGAAAACCAAGACAAAAGTGGGAGAAATAAGACCACATAGTTAGGAAGCAAAGTAAAGTTTGTTGGAATATAAAAACTGTCAATACTTTAACTTTTTAAAATTCTAACTTTTAAAGTTTTTGACTGAAGACTTAGTGATTTTGATATTAATAATTCAAGGTTACCCAAAACCACAATATTGAAAAAAAGGCACTTTTTTTCTCCCAATAGATATGAGGAAGCTGAAGTTCGGAAAAAACTTGAAGAGAGGGACAGACAAGAGCTACAGAAAAAGCAAGAACCAAAAGATGATGGAAAGAGCTCAGCCAAAAACTCCTCAGAAGGTGCTGTGGATTCCAAAGGAAAAAGCCAAAGGGTAAGTGAAGATGTTTAAAAACTCTAATTCAATCGGAATGTATCGTTTCAATCTAGAGTTTGGTCTCTACTAGTAGCTATTTCCAGTTCAGAATCAAGGTGGGGTTTTTCTGAATTAATGTACACTCTCCGTAACCCTTCTTTGACATTTCTTTGGAATATGTGAAGTCCTAGTAGCTCCAAGTCTTGTATAAGATAGACTGAGCTTTATGATTAAGTCAAATTCTGTTTTATGTCAGAATTAGTGCAAGAAACTCAAGGTAATGGTGACAAACTGGTATTAAGGATAACGTCTCCATTTTAGGGGAAGGTTGACCTTTTTAGCAGTACTGTGGAAACAATTAACACTTAATTTTCAGCAATGCTTAAAGAATTTCTTCTAGTAGGTGATGGTGTCCTAGGTTGTATTACCTTTCTAACCGTTTTCTGTCTAGGCAGGGCAGCAACCTCAGTATCTTTTCAGTACATTTGTCAGCACATCTTCAGAAGCAGCTCCCTTGTGCTGTGTTTGTTCCTGTGGCTTAACTGTCTGATAAGTTTCCTTCAGGCTCTGTGAGAATCATTGTCTGCTTTTTTTTTTCCCCTTATACAGATTAATGGTGAGACAAAGCATTCACTGGAAAGAAAAGATCAGTCTGATAGCCTGAGTGGTAAGAGATGCAATGCATGCACAAATGTGAAAAAGGTTTCTGTATGACTGTGCACTAATCACCTCACAGCTGCAGTCCTTCTCAGGAGTCATTTCACAGTTAAAATACTTTGATGAAATTCTAGTATCCTGCATTTATTTCAGTTACAACAAATCAGTAATTCATTAAACTCTGCATTTAAAGCCTTTGTTACATCTCATAAACTTAGAGATGTGTAGTTAGTTTTTCAGCTGTTCAGTAATGGAAGATGAACTAGTCCTGAAGTGGTCAGGTTAGAAAGAAAAACAGCTCTACTGCTGATAAACAAGGATGAAATATGACAGCTTACTCAATTAAATACGAAATTTTTCTATTCTCTTTACAACCTTCTGCTTTTTGTTCTTGTAATGAGTATGTGAAAATGTTCTCTACAGTTCTAAAGAGGAATATCTGCAGCATGTAGTTCACAAATGCTTGCCTATATAGCTTGATTTAAATGAGACCACAATACATTAAACTTGTTTGTCACTGAAATATTCAGTATTGTCTAATCTTACAGATCAGGTGCTGATCACTACAGCAGTGGGAGCAAAAGGCCCACGCTGTAATGTCTCACTTCCATGACTTTGTGGGACTTCTTAGTTCTGTTTCATCTGTTTGCAGTCTTGATTGCACCAGTCAGATACCATAGCCATTCATAGCTATCTTCATTTATAATGTAGCTTCTTACATGTAATTGCTTCTCTCTTTCAAGGAGCAGTCACACCTGAGAGACTGTTTGCAATGATGTCAGACAAAAATATTGAATTGCTTATAATGGATGCTCGAAAATCGAAGGATTATCAGGAATCCTGTATTCCAAAATCCATCAGTGTCCCAGAAGAAGCTATCCATCCTGGGTAAGACATGATGTTAAATGAGAGTGAAATATTTAATTTTCAAAAAAAGTACATGCTTTTAAAGCTTGTACACCTAGTGTCAGAATCCCTGCTGTGTACCAGTGGGTGAGATGTATCTGCACAGCTCTGTTCTTGCATGTACTGACTTCAACACAAGGCATATTTATTTTATCAAGCACATAAACATCTATGGATTATATATTGTTGGACAAAATATTATTTGTACATGAATCTTTAAATGCATTTTAATACATTTCAGAGATACTGCTTACCTGATTGAAGCTAGACTCCCAGAGGACTCTAGGGATTCATGGAAGAGGAGAGGACAGTTCCATTATGTTATACTGCTAGACTGGTTTAGTTCTGCTGAAGACTTAAAGCTGGGAACAACTCTACAGAGCCTGAAAGATGCACTTTTTAAGGTTGGCAAATTTCATCTTTTAATTAATTAATTAATTAATTAATCTTAGTAAATATAAGTGCTTCAAGGCCTTATTTATGTGTATCTGGAGGGCTTAATGACACTTGGTTGAGTTTTCAAAGCCTACTTGTTTTGATAGCAGAAGTGTAGTTTGAAGTTTCATACTGTACTCTAGTAGATGACAGTATAATTTATTAAACAGGTAAACAGCAGAATGATTCAACTCACTTCCTCAACAAGCAGCTCATCAACTTAGAGTTCTTTGCTGACAGAGTTATTTGGGAAAGTACTTTTAGTCCTGTTTCCCAGGAACAGTCACCTTTTCTCCTGTATTAGCAACAGTAATTCCTTATCCCTGGAAACTGTTTGGCCACCTACTTTGCAGTCCTATCAGCCAGGTAGTTCCTACAGTGGAGGGGCTGCAATGAAGAAGGCTCCAGAAATATTTTCAGCACAGTTAACTTTTCTGCATTTTTGAATTATGTAAACATTTGAATTATGTAAACATTAATTTAAATTTGAGTTTCATTAGTGCAGGAAGCTTATGGACTCCATAGTGAGCAGATGCCCAACATTTTTGAGTCAAATTCTCTGTGGCTGTGTTGTCCCTCCTCTGTAGAGTGGTGGCTCTTGTGAAAGACTGCAAATCTTTCTGTTACCTTGACATTCAGAACTGGGGTTCAGAGATAGTTCAGCAGTTCTCCTTCTTAATTGCTTTAGAGGCTGTTCTCTAGACTGTCTTGTTCATGTACTAGTACTGAGGACAGCAGGAGGAGGGCAGTCTGAACCCTTGACTCTCAAGGGGTTCCAGAAAGTCAATATTATGCTTTCTAAATCACTAATCCCTCAGCAAACATACCAGATAAGAAACTGAAGCAAATGCAGTAATAAAAATATTTTTCTGCGTGGAGGATTGTTATGTGAAGTAGCAATAAGTGGTTCTTTCTCTGCTGGAAATATTCACACCCTGTTGTGGGCAGAGCCAGGAACCCAGCTGTGCTGGGCATTCTCCAACCACAGAGAGGATCCCTATTTTTGCAACCACTAATTCTTGTTTAAAAATCTCAAAAAACAATCTCTCAATTTAATGACTAGGCACGGGAATTTAAACAACACTATTAAACTGTAAAAGTTCACTTTCTATTTTAAATCAATTAACTTTCAACTTTTTTTTTCATACAGTGGGAAAGCAAAACCATCCTGCAGAATGAACCTTTAATTCTAGAGGGAGGTTATGAAAACTGGCTCCTTTGTTTTCCCCAGTATACAACAAATGCTAGAGTAACTCCACCCCAGCATGGCAGGACTGAAGCAGTGACTGTTTCTTGTAAGTATAAAGGAAACACCAAACACTCCACCAAGCATTTGTACTTACTGGATGAGTCTTTCATTCATTCAGGTGTTTTAAGGAAAGTCTTGTTATAGCTAAAAGCTACATTTTGGGTTGGAATGGGGGGGTTTATTTTGCTTTTGTGGTTTTGTATTGAGAATTCTCTTATGGTTCCCTCCTGTCCCCCCTCCTGCAGTGGATTTTACATATCCATCTCTGGAAGAGCCAGCTCCTGTGCTACCTGTTGTTGCTGAAAATGAAGAAATGGGAGATAATTTGGAAGAGAGACTAAAATCACTTAACAGACCAAACATACAGGATGCTGCTGTTCCAAAATCTGACAGTTCCTTTGTAGTTAATCCCACATCAGTTACAAGAAGTATCCCTGAGGTAAGCTTTTTGACCTGTTCCTTTTTTTCAGTTAGTATATGGTTAATGTGTTAGGATCCACCACACCTAGAACTCTAAATCCACAAGTAAACATACTCAATACATTTGTTTAAGCCTTGTACATGAGTTTATTGGTACAGAGACTCTTGGTGGTCTGATCTACAGAATTATATGAAGCTAAATACACTCAACAGAATAGCAGAACTTTTCATAAATGTTTTTTACATGTGCATGTGAGAAATTCAAGGTCAGCAATTGATCACTAATTCAGAAAGTTTATAAGTAACCTTTCTACTTAAAGCAGCATAGGATGAACTACAGAGAGGACAATTAAGCCATGGTTTACCTTGGCTATTCCACAGGTCCAATTTCCAGCCACTGTATCTTCATTCAAATAATGAAACATTTAGGTGCGTTGTCACTCTGGGCCCAGTAGTGAAAGTATAGGAATTTGTTTCTTCCTTTCATGTGAATAAGACTTTATAAAAACACATTTGTAGAGTTCTTACACTAAAATAATACAAGGCTAAAAGCTCTTCACTTTCTAGATGCAGCCTTTAATACAGATCTCGTTCAAGAGACCCTATACTGTAAAATTGAGAGACCTTATTTCTGTTTGTCCCTGAACCAGATGAGCTTTTATTTCTTCAGAACACTCACTCCAGCATCAAAAACAACCTACTGGCAACAGCTGAGCATAAGCCATTCCTAAATACCACTTCCCATCAAGCAGATCTGCCTTAAACATGTCCTTTGTCACATAATTGTGAGAGCCAAGCCCAAATTAGGCTGCCTGATTGCCCTAAAATGTTCACCTTTGAAAGCTCAAAAATAGAGGGTTGTGGTAATCAGTGCATAATGCTGTCCTTATGATTCTTTAGGGCTTGTTTATTGGTTCACACCTGGAATGAATACCTAATTTTACTAACAAGCAGTTTGAATGAGAAGATTTAATGAAATTGAAAGATATCTCTCTCTCTCTGGCAGAAGTCAACTTGATATAATATTTATTCTCTTACAAATCTCACTTAGGAAGAGCTTAGCAGAGAGAGTAGTGGTAGCTGTAGTGAGTTGTTCTACACTCTGTGTTCTGCACCTGTGTTACAGGTGGATCGTTCTAAAAAGCCTTCACTAAAAATCCTTGGTGATAACAGAGCAAAACCTCCAAGTACAATCAGTGACAGCCAGTCTGGTGAGAGTGGAAGAATAGTTCCAGACCGCTCCACAAAGCCCATGCATGATGGAAGGAGCACTCTCACAGAAGAAGAAAAAAGTCGGGTCCATGCAGAAACTGCTGCTTTGTTAGAGAAAAACAGACGGGAAAAGGAACTGCGGGAGAGGCAACAGCAGGAACAGAAAGAGAGGCTCAAGAGAGAAAAAGAAGAACAAGAACGAAAAGAAAAAGAACAAGAACAAAAGGCAAAAGAAGAACAGAAGGAAAAGGAACACAAAGAAAAGCTACAGCAATCAAAAGAGGACAGAGAGCAGAAGGAGAGGGATGAACAAATAAAAAGAGAACAGGAGGAAAAGGAACAAGAAAGAGCACACAGAGAAGCAGTAGAAGCAAAAAAGCAAAATAAAAATGAACCAGAAAACATTGGTGCAAAAAGGATTGAGATTGACAAAATATCCATGGAAGAAAGAGAAAAGGGAACTCGAACGCCAGAAACACAGAAATGGGCACCGGGTGATGCATCTCAGACCTTTGTGACTGTTCCAGGCAAGGTTAGTGAAAAAGAAAATCATCATCAAATGTGAAATAGTTATGCACTTAAATAATGCACTCAAATAGTCTAGTTTTAATCTAGCAATTTGAAATACATAATTGAATGTGTATTTAGACCACATTTTACATAAAAGGAGAGGAGAGAGTTAAAACCAAGACACAAATAGATTTTTTTTTTTCCCAAGACAAGCTTGTTTCTTTCTTGTAGGTGGGCAGCATGTAATCCCCACGGGATAACAAAACTTCCCACTCACGTGGAGCTAGAAGGAATGATGGTTCATAGACTGCAACCCTCTGTTTCAAAAATAGAAGCCTGGTGGTATTTAATCTCTTGTGCCAGCTTGGTACTGTATGTGGTGTTAGGGACTCAATGGTGACATAAGGAACCCTTTAGTGCCCCCAGCTGTAGAAACACTGACAGGATTTTGTTACCTGGCACAGGAAGCAAAGCAACATCCTCATCTTGGATTTTTGCTGAAAACAGTCCAGTTCCAAACCTTGGGGGGAAGGGAGGAGTGTCACAGTTCTTCCTTTCCTCATTCTTGAAAAAAATTGCAAAATTTCTCAATGTACAAATCATCTGATCATAAAACAGGAGCCACTTGCAAAGCTAACAATGGAACAGATGTCTTTAAAACCACTTCTCAAGAACTTGTATTAGGATATTTTTCTCTGCTTTTGTAATTGCAGTTGTGATTTGATCAAATTCTGATGTTTGTTTAATCCAAATGCACAAGAAAGCAAAAATAAATCTTCTGTGCAAATTTAGCACAGTCATTCATGAGCTTTTGACTGGCAGAGAAACAACATAATCCCAAAATGATGTGGCCTATGATCAGCCAAATGCATGTTGGCTTCATCCATGGAGATGTTTGATAAGTGAGGAGTGAAAGGGAAAAAAGCCTGAAGTTTAACAACAAATTATAAACCCCACAACTTTTAGGGTGGAAAGTAGCGTAGGTGGAACTTCTGCACTTTATTTCTGACCTGTTGAAACTACAGAACAAATTGTAATACAACATTCAGTTTCAAAAACTATTCCAGTGAATTGCCTAGAGTATGTAGAAGGAATAAAAATTACCTGCTTTAACCACTTTGTTGTGGTATGTGATTTAACAACCAAAACAGAAAACTCTGCTTTATTAGCATTCTTTACTGACATTCCAGATAAAAATTGAAGCCTTCTTTCGAAATCTTTTGCAGCAAATGGGGGTTAAAGGACAACCAGACAGTGAAGCACAAAAGCCAGGACCCCTTAGAGAGGATTCTGAACAAGATACTGAAAGACTTAAAGTAAATACAAATGTATTGTATGTAGCCAAAATAATAAAGCACATATGCTTTATGATTATTATATTATGTTAAAATCCATTTCATTTCAATTTTTAAAGTCATCATCTTAAGAAAAGACTATGCCATGTTCACAGTGTTCGTTTGCTTTTTTTCATTTGTCATGTTCATATGAAAAATACTTGAAACTTTCATTAGAAGTTTTGATGTATTTCTGGTGGCACTAACAAGCATTCTCCATGTATTTGTCATCTCATGCACACACCTTCAAGTGCTACTTTCAGAGGGAAAAAAGCTCAGCCTTATGTGTTTAACAGAAGCGCATACTCCTACTATTTCCTGATTCTTCAGGGAAAAAATTGAGTTTTGTGACTTTCATGAGACTAAATGGTTGGTTTGTTTTTTGTTTTTTTTGGAATGTGTCAGCAAACATTTTGTTTAGATTCCAATGGGTTTTGTTTCGATTGAGCAATAGAAAATACCAAATTACCATTACAATACATTTTATTTCCATCTGTAATCAAAGATTTATTGTACTATTTGCACTGAATCATCTAACTCCATAGAGAAGTCACAGGCAGCTTGTTGCTCTACATAGGGAACTGTACATACCTTACTTTTCTCTTTGTTTATTAGTCCCAGCGGGAGCCATTAATGAGAGCACGAAGTGAGGAAATGGGAAGGATTGTCCCAGGGCTGCCTGCAGGTTGGGTAAAGGTAACTCCTCTCCTGAAATTAAAATCAAACTGTTTTGTGTAGTTTTGTCCTGTATTTCAGTTGTGTCGTACTTCTAAGTTAGATCTTGTTTCATTTTTTTTACTCCCTTTTAACTTACACACAATTACTTTCTGAATTTTAATATTATTTGTAATGAAACTAGGACAGTTTATCTGTTGTTCCTGGATTTTGCTATTTAATAGGCATTTTGGTGAAAGTTCCCCTTCTACTAAATTTAATCCATTGAATGTTGAGGCTAGTCCCAACTTACTATCCCAATGTCTGAAAAACTCATGCTGTTCTTACAGTAATTTATTAATAGATAAGTTAATGATGGATTTTCACTTGGGTTTGAAACTATTTGTTTTTTTTCCCCCAAGTTCCTGGATGACATCACTGGAACCTATCGTTACTATCACTCACCAACAAATACTGTTCAGATGTACCCGCCAGAAATGGCTCCTGCAGCCACTCCTCCATCCACCCCTCCCACTCGGAAAGCCAAGCCAAAGGTGACAGCTGAGCGGGAGAGGGAGCACTCCAAGCTCAAGCGCTCCTACTCGTCCCCAGATATCACCCAAGCCATTCAGGAGGAAGACAAGAAAAGAATTCCTGTAACTCCTGCAGTCAATCGTGACAATAAGTATGTTTGTTTGATAAGTTAGATCACAACTCAGGCAGTGTGACAGCACAAAGGACTTTCTTTGTGTTTAACCAACTGAAATTCATTTCTGTTTTCTAAGTGGGTTTGAAAGGATAAAAGAGTAATAGACTGACATTTCATTGCTCGAAGTTTAATGTATACAGGAGTTCTCTTTGAGAAATCAATATAATATTATGTATTAGCAGGAATTTCAGCAGTCACAGTCTATTAATTGGATGACAGTTGCTTTTTAAGTTCCTTTATTTGTGTTAACAAACTGAAAGTCTATCACAGTTTGTGAAATGCAAGTTGTCAGATTTTAAACTGTATTAAACAGCTAATTCTTCATCTGTGAATTAAAGAAATAAAGGAAAAAAAATATATAAATCTCATAACTGATGGTGCCTAAAACTCAGCCTCATTATAGGCCAGTGTTTATGGATTTCTCACTGTTGCATTGGCTGGTTTTGAATACCCTAAATGATGGTATTTGGTGCCAGCATGGTCCAATCGCTGTGGGTGGTGGGGTGAGGTGTGGTGTCTCTTGGTTTATGTGAACAACTTTGTCAAGTCTGAGACTCCTAAAAAATAATTTCTTGCTTATAGACCTGCCTGTTACACTAAAGCAGAAATTTCCAGGCTCTCTGCATCGCAGATTCGCAATCTGAACCCTGTGTTCGGGGGATCGGGACCAGCTCTGACAGGACTTCGGAACCTAGGGAACACTTGCTACATGAATTCCATATTACAGTGTCTGTGCAATGCACCTCACCTGGCTGAGTATTTCAACAGAAACTTGTACCAAGCTGATATTAACAGGTAACAATCTCTCATTTGCCTTTATACTTGCCAATTCAAGAAGATCACTTAGTGGGCCTGTTTGGTTTTTTTTTTAAGTAGGAGGCAAATGGTAACTTCTGGGCACCTTGACATGTTCAAAATTCATGTTTGTCACTAAATAGGCTTTACTGGACTGTGATCATTAAATTATGGTCACCACATTCAAAAAGTACATGTGTACTAGAGTCTCTTAGAACCAAACTGAATATTTAAATAGTTCACAAAACATGCTGAAAACAGCTGTACCTTCCATCTGGAATATGGTACCAAATTACAGGGATGACACAGATGAAAATTTAACTCAGTCTGACAGCTAGTTTTTCTTGGTCTAAAGAAATTATTTTAAAATTGGGATCATGTTTTGAATTAAAAACATTACTATTAAAACCCAGCTATTTGAATGGCTCAGATTTTTTTTTTTGTTTCTCATTTTATAGGTCAAATTTCCTGGGGCATAAAGGTGAAGTGGCTGAAGAGTTTGGTGTAATAATGAAAGCTTTATGGGCAGGACAGTATAAATATATCAGTCCAAAAGACTTCAAAATTACAATTGGGAAGATTAATGACCAATTTGCTGGATATAGCCAACAGGACTCCCAAGAATTGCTTCTCTTTCTAATGGATGGCTTGCATGAGGACCTAAATAAAGTAAGCAATACACTTAAATTATATATCTGTCAGAAGATCAAGAGAAATTTTAAAAATACTTTCTTATTCCATAAGAGTATGTTACTGCAACCTTGTATAGAAATATGATTATTCAGAATTAAAGTAGGAAGTCAGTATGAAATGGTATAAGGTAGTGGAGGGAGTCACAGAAGAAGCCTCACTAGACAAGAACTGGATGGCTACACTGCCCTGACATGTTTAAATATTCTTGTGAATAATCAATCATATGCTTGCCTATAGATGAGACTTCTTACTTACATATATGTCAATATATTGCTGTGGTATTTAAACTTCTGCTGTGCAGGCTGACAACAGGAAAAGGTACAAGGAAGAAAATAACGATCACCTGGATGACTCAAGTGCAGCAGAAATAGCCTGGCACAAACACAAACAGCTCAACGAGTCCATCATTGTGGCACTCTTCCAAGGGCAGTTCAAATCCACCGTGCAGTGTCTGACCTGTCACAAGAGGTCCCGAACCTTCGAGGCTTTCATGTATCTGTCACTACCACTTGCATCCTCCAGCAAATGCACTCTGCAGGTATGGGGAACTGGAGAAAACTGCTCCTGGAGTGCAAACTGGCGCTTCATTGTGATGCTGCTTCTGCTCACCCTCTGCTTGAAGGGGTTGGTCAGCATTCTACTTAATTTGCATTGACCTGAAACATGAACAGATCTGAATCTGCTTTTTTTTTTTAATTCTTCTTAAGTTTAAAGAAATAGGTCATCCCTTAAAAATTTTAAGTTAAAAGCAGGATGGAAATACTGAAGTTGCAATAGCAGCATGTATATTAATATTTCTTGCTTTGGTAGGTCACAATGTAAGTATTCTGTGTTTTTAAACAAAGTATTGTCTGTATATTTTATAGAATGCCAATTAATATCTGCAGTAAAATTTGTTTCTACACATAGATTTAAGTCACTGTTCCTCAGTGAAATGTAGGATGCAGATAACCAATGCATCAAAACATCAGTTGAATGATTTTTAAATGGGAAACAAAACATTTTTTTTTTTTATACTTCTATAAACACCTACCTTTGACAATCTTTGTATTTTGTTTTAGGAATGCCTTAGATTGTTCTCCAAAGAAGAAAAGCTCACTGATAACAATAGATTTTACTGTAGCCATTGCAAAACTCGAAGGGATTCTTTGAAAAAAATAGAAATTTGGAAATTACCACCTGTTCTTCTTGTGCACTTGAAACGGTAAGGAAATGGTGATTGGTGGATATTAATTAGGATGAAATGACCAGGCTTTGATGGAACTGGATTGTTCCATGGCAGTAGCTGAGCATTTTTACTTAGAGAAGGTCACAGATACATCACCAATTGTAATGTTGCAAGAATTTGATTTTTATCTGATGCTGCTTTCATAAGGTTGTAATTCCCAAGGCACTTTCACAAATCATCTCTTGTTATTTTTGCTAAGAAACACATGAACAAATGTTAACAGAACTGGGGGCTTTAGTTGAGATCACATCCTGATTAAAAACAGGGAAAATGAACATGCTTAATACAATGGAATAGCTTGTGAACAGCCTGAAACTTTTCATGATGCTTTTTAATTCTCTAGATTTTCCTATGATGGAAGATGGAAACAAAAGCTTCAAACTTCAGTAGATTTTCCATTGGAAACTCTTGACCTCTCTCAGTATGTTATTGGTCCAAAGACTTCCTTGAAGAGATACAATCTGTTCTCAGTATCGGTGAGTAACCAGTCACATTTCAAAATCCAGCTGCACTTTATGCCAGGACTCAGGGTGGCCTGTGGGATTCAGCCAGGCTGCATTGTAGTTACAGACTAAGTTGCATTCTAAAAAGAACAATTGAGATTTAGTAAAAATTTCATGTTCTAGATTATTTCCCTAACCAGGGAAGAAATGGCAGCTTTGAAGGCCTCTAATCCTTGCCTTACATTCACAGAATCATTACGGTGGGCTGGACGGGGGGCACTACACAGCCTACTGCAAAAACGCTTCGAAACAGCGCTGGTTTAAGTTTGATGACCACGAAGTGTCCGAGATCTCGGCGTCCTCGGTGAAGTCCTCAGCTGCTTACATTCTCTTTTATACTTCCTATGAACAGCGAGCAGTAGACATGGCCACGTAAAAGAATGTGGCTTAAGGAAACTGGTTTTCTTTCTTCAAGAGCAAAGTAGGCCTGGGAATGCATATGAATAAATATGCAAGGTGCAGCAGACGGTCACTGGAGGGAGTGGCAGGAGCAGGGTGTCTGCCAGCAGGGCTCGCTCGGGCCGCAGCAGCGCTTCACAATCAGAGACACAAGGGTAACGCTCGTGGTCATACTGCCATCTGTGAAACCATTTACAAGCATACTTGCATTACTGTTTATTTAAAAAAGAACTATATTTTTAGTCTGCTCCAAAATGAAATTCTAGCTTAGTTATCTGAAATCTATTAACAAGTAGTTTAAAATGTCTTAAAATCCCAAGGCATATCTTGGTTTATTTTTTTCTTTCACTGTTAATGGCCTTTTCACATTTCTAACCTTAAGCTTGACTCTACTGTGAATACTCTAGAATGATGTAAACAGTTAGGAATGTAAGTGTACATATTGATTGCATACTTGCACATCAGAACTATGTATATAATAAAATGTTGTCCTTTTTGTGAGAATCTCTAAAACTCAGAAGATTGCATTTATTTGCCAGCTCTAAGTAATTGCAACACTACTTAATAAAAAAGCAGAGCTGTATTATTTTTTCTGTTAGCTTTTGTCAATATTTGTGCACTTCAGACTTATTCTAAACAAACAAGATTTTCCTTTTTAATTTTTTAATATAAATTTTCATGTACACATGCATTAAAAACCTTAACGAAGAAATTATTTAAAAATATATCCTGTTAAATGTATGTTTGGGTTTGGTTTTTCATTCTCAGCTGTTATGTAATGATCAAGATTGTACATAATAACAATCTGACTCATTCTTACACAGTTTAAAGGTTCTCCAGATAAAAATATTGTTTTGTATAGAGCTAATTAGTTTAAAAACTTCTTTTAGTTGCATCTTACGTATTTCTCTGCTCTGGATTAGGGTTAGTTTTCCTTTTCTGATAAGGTTGTCATTCAAAAGTCTTACGTTCTGAGCTTTTACCTGTCTCTGTCTGTCTTGCTGATGGAATTAAGACCAATATTGATTGTTTTCCAGAAGCTTGCAAGCTGCAAACAAATTTGAAGTGCTGGAGAAACAAAAATGACATCAGTAGAGCAATGCCTTTTTCTTTCTTCTATATTAATGGTCACTCCATCCTCTCTTCTGTAGCACAGTCTGGTCTGGTTGTGTGCTTTCACTTTGGTATCCTTCTGTTAGTTCCTGAAAGGCAGCTTAGAACAACCTACTATACTTAACCAGCAGAAAAACAAGAATTTCCAGGTAAGTGCATCTGTATTGTTTGAAGGGTGCAAGAAGGTTGTCATGGAAAAAACAACCCTGGCCCTTGTGCACATGGAGCAGATGCACATTCCTTCATGGCTTAGGGCTGTAATTGTCCTTTCTAGGAATCACTTCCTGAAAGACCACAACAGCTGATCAGTGGTGCACATGCTCTAGTTTATTGATGAAACAGGAGTTGGCTAATGCTGCTGGTGAGTTCTAGGTGCTGCCCTACCCAGTGTTTCTTTTCAAGACTAACAGGGTGTCAGTAGCCTTGGGAGATGTAGAAGAGGAGGTAAGCTGTGTCAGCCTGCACTGCAGAGTCTGGGATCTTGGTGACCTGGGCATCATCAAAGCTGTACCAGTGTTTGGTGATTGAGTGCTTGCAGAAGGCCGTGTAGTGGCCATAATCCAGATCTCCAGCATGGTTCTGTAACAAACAACACAGTCTGTTAAAACCAGACTCCTCTTCTGTCTCCTTACAGGCAAACCTAGGAACTGCAATTGTTTTATGTATGCACTTGGAAAAGATGGCACAGAGGGTTCTAGCCCCTTTTGGCCTAGGGCAGGGAATGTTAATTCAAATAAATTCTTTCAAACAGAGTAAATGGATGATGATCATGCTTATTTATTTTGCAGTTACATTTGCAACCCAACTGTTAGTCCTGATACAGGTCACTATAAGAGGACCCCATTGTTGTGAGCCATGTCCTTATTTAAAAACAGGATTCATGCTGGATCAGCCTGTGAGTTTACTCTGAAGAGGCATTATGTGCCAGGAATGCATTCTTTTAAAACTGAGATGTTGGGGAAGAAGGAGAAATAATGTCTCTGTCCTTCAGCTACGTACTGTTACTGGATTATGTCCATGGCTGGTAGAAAAAAGCGTACAACAAAACATACATTAAATTATAAATCATGATACAGGAAGTCCAAACCAACACAGGCTTCATCTGCTCCATGAGGCAGGGCATTCCCAATAAAAGCAGAAAGGGCAAGGCTTACCACTACAGCACATAAGCTGTACTCTGTATTGTTGTGACATGATGTGGAGATGTAGGGAGAGAGATCCAGATCGCTGAACGGATAGCAGACAGTGGTTGAGAGTTTCCTTCTGTGCTTGTCCTGCCAGGCAAACCTGAAATGAATTTTTGAATTATTTTAAATGACCCTCAGCTTCTGTTTGTGTTGTGGTCATTGTTTAATTGACTTTCCTAGGAGGAGGGAAAACTAACAACTGACTGCTGAGCATTTGAAAGATCTCTGGTAATGTTGTGTATTGCAGTAAACTGACAGAAAATGCACTAAACCCACATGACATGTCCAGCAAGAAAAGCAAAGCTCTTGCTTCCTGATCCTTCAGTAAAACCCTGAAGTTGTATCTTTCCATCACTCTCTCTCTGTCCTAAACATTTTGGACTGGACTGCAGTGCCAGCGTCAACTCTTCACTCATGCAACTCTTCTCTCATCCCTCTTCCCTCTGTAACTTTGAGTATATCAGTGCACTTTTAAACATTTACAGTGGAACCAAGAGCTGCAGCTGGGGACCACGTGTCCTTTGAGAATGGTAAGAAAAGCAGATGCTGAATGGAAAATTAAATAAAAACTTCAAATAACATAGTTCTAGGAAGTCAAACGATCCCAGATGGAAAGTTGTTAAGAAAAAAAATTCTTTAGAATAAAGAATCTGGTTATGTGTGGCTAGTGAAATCTGTTAAGCTAATCAGGTGCTCCCTTGCTGATGCACCACTCTGTTTAGGCCTGATTTAGTAAGGGGATAAACAAAACCAGAGTGTCCCAACTGCAGCAGCAGCAAGCCAAACACTGTGTCAGTCTGCTTTTGGAAGCCAAGCCACAGGCTCTCTGAATTGCCACAGGAACTGATTCACAGGGATCATACAGGGACTGGATGAGCCACTGCACTGGGCCGTAGTCAGTCACTGCTTGGTGGAGTTTTCTTCCTCTGGAGAGCGGATCCCAAGTACAGGGAGAAATTTGGTGGCCTGCAGGACACAGGCAGAACACCGTACATGAAATTCAGGAATGCAACTTGCATGTTTGACAGCTGTATTTCTGTAGATGCCCTTTTAGCTTTCAGGTATCTGAAGTGTTTAACCCACTTATTCACAGAGATTTAAACACAAGGGACTGTCCTTCATCACTCACATTACCCAGGAGCTGGCTGTGTCCTACCCCACTTAGACTATACCTCTTTAGATGAAAGATGATGATCTGTGGTGCCTTGGTTATGGAGGCCTTTACTGTTGCGTCTTGGTTGCTTCCACACCAGTAGCAGTGGATTTGGTTGTTCCGAGTCAGTGTGTCTGGCTGAAAAAAGCATTCCAGGCAGTCCTGTCAAAGGAAAAATAACCAAACATCACTTGATTGAACAGATCTCCCTCCACCCGTGAAGGTGGTAAGCAATGTAAGAGATGAACTTGCTCCTCCTAACCAAAGTGTGGTGCAGCAAGGCTGACATTACCAACCCGCGAGACAAAGCGGCCAACATTGGCTTCCATGCTCCCCACCAAGGCAGGTGAGAAGACTGGTCCCAAGACTGGGAGAAGCCTAAAATACTTGGATGACTGGAAGAAACCTTCATGGCTGCTATTGAATGATCTTAATATCCTTCATCCCCTGGTACCTTGTGAGGATTGCTCCAGTAGCCTTGCCAGCATTCATGGTTCTGAGACCAGTGAAGACACCCCACTTCTCTAGGGACCAGATCCAAGACTCTCCATTAGTGCCCAGGAGACCAAAGTAACTAAACCCCTGCATTTTTCCAATAAAACCTATTAGTCTAAGCCTCTACTCCCACATAAAGCAGAAACCAGCAGGAATGTGCTGGCTGTTGTACCTGCAGAGAGCACACTCTGGTGGAAGGGATGGGCAGGGAGAGGACGGTGAAGCTCTCAGGTTTGTCACTGAGGGATCTGCATGTCAGACACCTGATGGCATAACTGAGCTGTCCCTCAAATAAGTGTGTTATAATAGATGTGCCACTGCTACTCCTTGTGCTTGCTCCTGCAGCAGAACTCTGTCTTTCTTGGCTTGGCTATACAGAAGGAAAAAAATTGACAAAGTGTAGATAAGTAATTGTATTGAGAAGTACCTTCACTGGGTTTTAATAGGTGCTGCCCACTCCCTGGGTTGATCAGTTGTTAGTCTTGCCACAGAACATGGCTCTAAAATGCTGTTACTTAACTTGATGGCTCATACATGTAGAATAAGATTGATTCATTTTCTGAGAGATAAGTAACAAAAACACAACAATTCAGACATTTGATAGCATTAATTGCTTGAAAAGCTCTTTATCCGTGGCTCTGGAGGGGAGAAAGACATGGGGGCATGGCAGACCTGAAGTTTTCAGGCAGATGAGAAAGTGGAAGAACATTAACTGTGGAAGGAGAAAGGGGAGAGAGAGGTTAGGACAGTGAAGCTACACCAGCATTGTCATCTAGATGGGGCTGCAATTTGATGGAGCATTGGACAAGAAGCAAATTAATAATTGTGTGTACATGGGTCTGAAATAAGGGTAGAAAAGGCAAGTTATTAGTGGCCCCATTACAGAGTTCAGAAGAGGATGATAGCATTTCATGTAATAATTGCCTAAGTCATGAAATGCAGGGGAAACAGCTGTAGTTCCCAAAACACCACAGCTGGGCTCTCACCTGCTTGAAAGCCTCGTGGAGGTCATCCAGCACACAGATGAGGAACTCCTGTGCATCGTGCTGAGTCCTCCTGCTAAAAGCTGGGTACCGCTTCCCAAAGACAGAATGAAAAGCCTCAGGGGAAACATAGTCAAACTCTCCAAGCCACATGTCAGACACCAAACAGGCAAAGGCAGTCGCAGGCTCTCCAATCTCCCTTGGAAAAAAGGGGAGAATTTCAGGTGATGTATGAAAAAATAGTGTCTGCCTTCAAATGGGAGCACAATGCAGAAACTCAGAAAACAGGTGCTGGTGCAATGCAGCTTTGGCAGCTGTTACTTGGCTTGAGGGACTCTGCAGATCCCAGAAGGTGGTAGGAGTCATCATCAGACAACAGTTACAGGTATTTCCATCAATATGGGAAGAAAAGTATCATGCTGAAGGACCAGTAAGGAAACAAGCTGGGCTCTCAAAGGAGAAAGAAACCAGCTGGTGGCCAATCTGACTGGAACTGCCTGGGGAAGCTGGCAGGTGCCTTGGACATTCTCATGGCAACACATATCCTTTGGCAGGAAAATAGTGCCAAGCAGAAAGCTCGGGACTGAGAACAATCCAACTCACTCGTGCAGGGCTGTGTTCCACTTCCCCGAGAGGAAATACTGCACGAGCGGGGTCAGGCTGCAGAGGCACTGCAGCACTGCATTCATGTAGCACGTGTTCTCCAGGTTCTGCAGCCCTGTGAGCCCTGGGTGCAGGCTGCTTATATCCTCCAGCTCTTCCTTGGGGGAATACTTCCATTTCCATGCCATCCTTCAACCTACTATGAGAAAAATCCACAAGAGTGGAAATCTAAAATGCTATCGTATCTTCTTTAAAAATTACATTCAAATTTATTTTCACCAGGTTTATAGTGGTGAAGACTCTTCATCTTACCCACTAAGCTCTTTCCAATATGGTAAGATACATCATTATGAGGTATTTTTAAACAGCTGAGGTTTTAAGAGTTATTCCTAAAATTCCATTCATTCTTTTGTTCCATACACAATTATTCAAAAACTACCACCACTTGTGAATAGCCATCTTTAGGGCAAAATGCTTAACAGGTGCATATTACATTATATTTCATTTCCTTGGGTACAGTACTCACCTATTTTCTAAAACCATAGGTTGCAGTCCAGATGCTACTGGAAGCAGGTGGTTCTTCACATTTTTGCTATAAAATGTTACTTAATTCATGTTAGGAAAATTTTAGTATGTTTGTTTTCTGGCTGCATCAGTCTGTTCTGGACCAAAGTGTCCCCATCCCCAATCAGACAGTCGAGATGCTGAACACAGACTCTAGACCACCCACATCTGCTCACCAATGTTGCTGTTCTTTTTTTAGAGGCTGATGTTCTATTCTGAGGCAGGGCAGAGAACTCTAAACCCGCAGCAATCTCCGTAGAGCAGACGAGCAGTGCCCCGTGTGTTCAGTCCCATGTTCCATCCTGCCACCCCAGCTTCTCCTGCCCCAGCCCCTTGTGATGTCACCTGGTAACACTGGCCAGGGAACACACCTGGCCAGGCCTGCCTCCATCTCCTCTTGTGTGCCAGCCAGAACAGAAAACTTTGGGAAGAGAGGGGCACCCACCCATTCCACTGAGCAGGGAGCTTTGGCCAACACGCCTCTATCCATGTTTGCTCACTTGGATCAGGATTTATTATTGCCACGCTCTGCTGGAAGGGCAGTGACAACCGAGGGTGTTGAGATCATAAAGGGATGGAGCTACCTCAAAACACCATACTGAATTGGTTTCTTGGTGTTCTGAAGATTTTCCTGAAGGAAGGAAAAAAGGTATGGCAGATGGCTTTTAAATAGCTGTGTTAGTGCAGTTCATCTCTAAATTCCATATGCCACTGAAGAGCAGCAATTTTTCCCTATTGAACAGACAACTTGGGAAGTAACAAGTATCCACAGAAGAGGCCCATGAATTGATGTAAAAACCCTAATCATCTTGTTAAACTTCAAGGAAAGGATGTCTCCAGCACTCCTGGGACAGCTGTCACTGCTATTGACCCCTCAAAATCTGGTTTACTTTTGTAAATGGAACTGGATATGTTTATTCTCACTTTTTGTGGAATCTGAATCAAGACTTTGACTTACTATTTTAATGTAGCACAATACACAAATCCACATGGGTGCTACCAACTGCAAACTCTGGGGCTGAGAATTAACTTCCCATTACTCTCACCACAAAGTGGATTATTGCAAAGAAAAGTATTAATCAGAAAAAGAAATATTCAACCATAAGAACTTCTTTCAGAGGCCTTGTTACATATTAAAAAAGTCCTATTTTTTCCCCACTGGTCTTTTAGGAACACTTAATGTGAACTGTTACTACTAAGTCTCCAGCTGTAGTCTTTTTCCTTCTCCACATTCCTGCAGTGTTAAGAGTTATGGCATTAAGTGAGATGCAGCCACAAAGATTTAACGTGTAGGAAATCACTGTCAGGCTTAAAAACCAAACCCCTCCTTTTCCAAATCACAAGGCTGCTGAGCAACAGCTAAAAAAAAACAGTTCCCCCAGAGCTGGTTGTATCTGTTTTGCCACAATGCATTTGGGATTGGTTTTCTCTGGAATGTTTCACCTCCTAGATACTGCAAGAAAGCAGTCAACAACGACTTTTAATTAATCCACCAAAGTCTAAATTAAGGAGCTTATTAATTTCCCTATATGATAAACCCCCTTTTAAATACTCTCCTAGTTGGAAATTCACTAAAGCATTTCAGATTTTGACTAAAAAATAATTAGAGAGGGTCTGAATTATATCCCTCTATTTAAAAGCTACGTTTTAAGACATGCCAATACTGTAGTTCTTGAATAGTTATCAGAAGTTCCAGTTCCATCATTTTCCTCCTTTTTGGTAATGCAAAGGAAATTTAAAAGCTAAAGGATCACAACTTCTCCCTATTTATAGAGCATTTCAATACTGATGAGGTTTCAGCAGAGGAGTGACACTTGATGTTCTCAAATAAATTGAATTCCATGGAATAGTTTTCATGTTCCTACCGCCCAACATCAGCAGGATGTGGCACTGTCCAAACAGTCAGGCTTCTTTTTCAAACCAACTTGTTTTTGTCCTTTGCCACCACACTTTTCCAATTCCTTCCCTAAAGGGTACTTGACATTTATGGTTTTTTTCCCTGCAAGTATGAGGCAGATCACTTCTGAAAGTTACACATTTCTCCCCCCTCAGTTTAGACAAACACTTCTCATGTAATTCAAGCTGTAACTCACACAGAGTAAGCTACTGCTCATGCCAGGCAGATGTACAGAAATGTGAACAGTGGTAACCAGTCCAAATCTTACAGGCATTTCCCAAACACATTTATCCCTTTTGGTCTTGAAAAAGCTTCAGGCCTGAGTCACTGCAAGACTGAGCAGAAGGAGCACTCCCCTTGATCTCTCACACCCGTCACAAGGTGGTCACATCTGTTTATTTTGCTAAGAAATGAGTCACAAGCAGAACTACTGAGGAGCAGAAACACAGCTGAAAAATAGCTGTGCGTAGTTAAGTATTTGTCAAGAAACAAAGTTTCCCAGCTTTTACTTACAATTTTCTCAAAATGTTTTTCTTCTTTCATACATTGAAATTTGGTCACATTTTCAAAACACCAGAGAGTCCTCTAGAAATCTCTCTCAATCTGCAGAGCCAGTCACGCTTACAGACTCAGTGCTGCTGTTACTTTAGAAAGGTGCAAATCCATTTGGAATATCTGCCCATTCCCTCCCAGCAACAGGAGGTGATGCAGTCAGAAGAAGCAGCTCCTAATTAAACATTGTGAAGAGCTATTTTTGACACATTTACTCATTAATCCCCTCACATGTGTCTGGCAGCTATGACAGTTTTTTCACTTCTTTACCTCCCTAGTTTCTGGTGTTGGCCAAAGTTGTGATACCTCAAAGGCTAACAGCTACTTTGATCCAGCGTGGCAAATTCTACTTTTCTGCATAAAGAGTTACTTAAATTCACCAAAATAACCATTCAGACTGAGACAGAGAGCAGAAGTCTGTAAACAAGAATAAATTTATTTTAGATTCTTTAAAGATTTAATGATATACAAAATGTATACAGTATTATATCCTTATAACGTTTTACCTTTCCCCATCAAACATAAAACACCATTTAAACAACTATTGTGTTCGTGCCTTAGGTCTGTATCTATAAGATACACTACTGAATAAAAAATTTATAGAGCTATATACTGCCCTTTTAATTAAAAATTACAAATTAGTACCTATGTAACAAAAAAAAAAAATCGCAGCATGAAACTTCAGTTGGACAACAGGTTCTTTTCTTGCTGAATGCTCAACAATATTTGGGACAGTTAAATTACATTTTATTGGCATGAAGGTGCATTGCAATCTCCCGTACTTTACACAATGCTAATCCAACCCTAGTCTCTCTTAAGTAAGTACCACAAATAAGATAACATTAAAGATGTTTTCTACACAATTTTAAATACATTTACAAGTTATGTGTACATTCGGTTTCGATACACTGGTTTTAGGAGATCTTTGGAAGGCAGAACTTCTGAAGCAGTCACTACGTACGTACAAGGGAAAGCACTTCCAACTTGTGTTCTTACAAGGCAACTTATTTGGACCAGCACAAACTAATTCTTCTATTAAATATGATTATACCAGTCTATCATGGCTTTGTTACTATTTGACAGTGACTTGATAAAATTGAAATGTGTAAAACAAGAAATTTCATTATGCACAATTCAGGCTCTATTTCACAAAACAAAAGCAACCAAGCCCAGTTTTATAGTCATGAAGCTGAAAGAATCCTGATTCAGGAGACTCTCTCTCTCTTTTGGAACAGATCAAGTTCCTACCTTCAACTTCAGTCTATTGGCATCCTATGTACACCTCATTTGGCTCTGTCCTCTTCAAAAGGCCAGATTAAAAGACACCTGGTGAGAAAATATTAGTGGAACACTTCCGAAAACACTCTAAGAATACTCTGGCATTACAGAGGTAGGTGCTTTCTCCTGGTTTTGCTCATTGACAGTAAGACAAATGCCAAAAAAGACAAATGCTTTACCTTAAAACATCAACTACCAAAATCCTTTTGGTGGAAGGCCTATTTCCCACCACAGGACTATGGGAAGAAAATCCTCCACTAAACCAAAATAAAATAAAAAATAAAACTTTCTGCTTAAAAAGCCCCTTTAAAAACACATCTTAAGTACTTGTCATTATTCCACCTTTAGAACGATCAGCTGCCATGCTGCTCTGTAGATGGTTATCACAAGTCGTAAAGTCCTTAGATTATGGACCAGCCAAAATTCCATTTATAAGACAGTAATCCTTGTTTTGACAAGTCTTTCTTTTCATTACAATGAGGGAAAGGTAAGTGACAACTTGGTGAGGTTCCACAAAGTTTGAATGAAGCCACTGAGTTGGTCAGAGCATCAGACGAATGGAATTGGCCGGATCAGAATCTTTGGTGCAGCTTCCAGGCTGAATTGTCAATTCAGGGGCATCATCCTGAGGAAATATGATCTTGTCAGGTGTGTAGTCATTCCTCTTCAGATCTGTACAAACAGAACAAAGTTGTAATGACTACTATTTCTTGAGCTAGTAGAATCAATGGGGCATTAATGTCTAGTACAGAATTGGATATGCAAATGCACTTATGAAGAGGAATTCCAGGATAAGCACTGTCAAAACAGGGATGTTTTTATCATAGTTGCAATCAGAAGCCTAAGTTCAAATTACAAAATTGCTGTCTATTACTTGTTCCACTTTCACAGCATGCCTTGACTATTTCATTATGTATCATCATGTCATATCACGACATCAGTGTCTCAGAAGGAGGGTCCTGCGGCTCTTACCAGGAAGTTTCAGTTTCCTGCAGCAGGAATTACAGTGGTGCTTTGCTCTGAAGTTTTTTATTGCATCCTCTCCCAGATTGGCCGGCCCGAACACCATATCGTATGACCTTGGAGACAAAGTGCACATAAACATCCCTTGCACGTGGGCTCTTTCCAGGGAAAATTTTATGTAATGCTTTAAGTCTTTCTTAACCCTTACCTTTTTTCCCCAGCTTTTATCACAGAGGGATCTGTCAAATTTTCACCAACACCTTCAGACAGCACATGAAGAAAAAGTTAAATCTGATACACTTCTGATTACATAAACATATTAATCTTAAAAAGCCTTGGAATCCTTAGCTATGACTTCTCAGCTTTTCCAAGAACAAAAACAGAAAAAACCCCACAACAAACACAGCCCAAACTATACATGATTCTCCACCCTTAAAAAATTGCTCCTAAGAAAGCACTTTGTACTTCTCAGATTTCTTCCATCTACTTTTTTTGCATTTCCTAGCTTGAGTTTTCACCCATGAGAAAAATCTCCTATACAGTTCTCACTGCAGAATATCTGGCACAGAGTTCAGGATAAAACCAGCTTACCACATTGGCACTACACAAATGTGCCAAAAAATAGCATTTTTAATAGCACATATCATTAGGAAAAATGTATATATTTATAGTTTTTGTGTTGCTGCAAGATTTAATACTCTATTAGAACTAAAAAGCTGGTGAAGGGTCTGGAACACAGCTCCTGTGAGGAGCAGCTGGGAAGAGGAGGCTCAGGGGACACCTCATCACTGTACAGAACTACTGGAAAGGACACTGCAGTCAGGTGGGGGTCAGTCCCCAGCAGTAGGACAAGAAAATAGCCTGAAGTTGCACTAGGGGAGGTTTAGGTTGGATATGAGGTAAAATATATTCACTGAAAAGGTTGCCAAGCACTGGAACAGCTGCCCAGAGAAGTGGTGCATTCACCATCCCTGCAGGGATTTAAAAGCTCCATCCCTGGGCACATGGAGTGTGCTGGATTTGGCAGTGCTGGGTAAAAACTGGACTCAATGATCCTAGAGGTACTTTCCAATCTTTATCATAATATGATTAAATAAGAAAATCATAGATCCTAACTAACTAGAAGAAGAAGCACTAAATAATGCTTGTTGTTTATTACAAACATACAAATTCTTAACAAAATGCTATCAAAAGAAAAACCCACTTGGCCCCAGTCCAAGTTTCAAAGTCAGGGCATTACCTTGCAGATCTAATACCAACAGTTCTCCTCTTGTATACTCATAGGTCCAGTGGCTGAAAGCCAGCATAACCTCCTCCAGCATGTTAGTTGGGATTATTTCATCCCCATTATTGTTATTGTATTTTCTAAACTCTCCAGTCATGCACTCTTCAACTGCAAACCATTGGCCAGCAGAGTGGCAATATAACAGGAAAACTTCCAGGAACCTAGTAAAAAGTACACTTAATTAATATAGTTCCAAAATAGGGATCTATCATTACTGTTAGATTTTTATTTAATTTACTAACAATTTAAATACTTTTAAACTATTACACAAAGCCATTTAGATTATCCCACTAGATTAGAATCAGTGCAGAAAATATCAGTGGAAAATACTGCCAAGGACAATTCTGCTTGCCACTTTCACAGCAACATTCCAAGACATATCTACACATCAGTATCTTAATATATTTGATGCATCTGTTAACAACCTGTAAGCATTGCCCTGAGCCAAAAGCATGCAATATAATGGCAATTTAAATACACTCACCTTGGAGAGTATGGGATGGATTTGGGCTTCATCTGGTTGAATGCAAAGGTGAGCTTCTGTGCTGCTCTCTGCTGCTGAATTTCCTGTGAGTCAAACCCACACCTCATTAGCTGCTTAACAGAACAGGGAACAGCAGAGCCAAGCAGGCAGTGGGAACAGTGTCTATTCCCCCAAGGCAGAGTAACAGATTACTTGCTTTTTAAATTATATCTGTATTTTAAGAATTTGTGCTCTTTGATTAAATAAGCCATCCTGGAGCAGAGTTTTTTTAACCCTTTTGCACATACAGAACCCCAGACTAACTTTTTTTCTTATTCTAATAAGTATATACTAGTTTACAGGTGGGAAAATAATTCCTGTTTAACATATAATGCCTGTCCATGTTTAATAATTGACAAAGACAGAACTTACTCTCAAGCACAAGTGCAACACAGTGTCCTCCTTATAAATGCTTGACCAAGTATTCACAACTTCAGGAAGAAAAGACTTGATGATATAAAGATGTCCTGATTTCAGGATATCATATTCTGACCACGTGCATACAACTTTGAGAGCTCGACGTAAACCTCCTCCCATCTCCTCTTTACTTAAAAATTCAATTTTAGCACAGAGGCCCAGCTGTGACCAGGAGGACATGCTGTTGTTCAGGATGCTGGGAGAACTCTCTTCAAGGCGATACACAGTGACTGGTTCACCTGCAGCACAGCACAAAAGCCATCGCTGAGCTGAATTTTCCAAGTTTGAAATTAAAAGCACTGAAAACACACCATTGCTTACAACAAGCTGCAGTGTTAAGTCAGTACAAACATTTTGAATTAACAAAAAATTTAAACTGCCCAGTGGGATGATCCCTCTGCAGCTTTTTTCACAGAGCTGCAAAATTTGTCTTCTATTTAGACCTATTAATGACAGTGTTCAAACAGCATTAAGAACACTGAATAAATGTTTAATGTCCAAACAAGTGAAGACAACTTAAAGGAATCCTTCCAGAAGAATTTGTTATAAAACTGTTAGTACAATACTACCATCACTGTAACACCATTTCTGAGGACAACTATAATTAAATCCACATTTCATAATCAAGCGAGTTGCCCTAGAAAAGGTGTCATACTCACATATATTTCTGAGCGTTCTAAGACTTCTTTTAGTTGATTAAGACTTCAGTTTCACACTTGCTGTGAGAAACTGTGAACTTTGCCTTGATTCTTCTATATTAGAAGGATCAAACCAAATTAGAATCCGTAAGGTTTGCTTTTCATCCCCAAAAGACCGCAGTGAACCAGCAACAAGAAATACTGTTCTTACCTCTTGGAGGCACGGGAGTGAATGGAATGCTCTGTGATAATCTCATCAGGTTATTTCTTTCTACAGCTAGAGAAAAATTACAGCATTTGTTGAAGTTTAAGGATCTTATAAATGTCAATATAAATACAAGCATTAGTTTGTAAGAGGGACTGACCTGAGTAATAGTAATTGATATCCATGATAGGCTTGAAAGGAGAAGCAATGCCTGAAAAGAGATTAAGGAGAAAAAAAGGAAAAAAAAAAAAAAAAAGATACTCTAGCTACTAATTTATGAACTAAAATACCACACTACCCTTTGAAAAGGATCTGCTGTGAAGATAATTAAATATTGCACTTAAGTCTTTGGTACCTCAGGGGGGGAAAAATGTAGTGCTTAATGCTTGGCTGTTTATTGAAATTTTTTTTTAAATTTTTTTAAATCACAGTATTGTGTGTCCAATAAATTCCAAATTACCATCAATTAAATGCATTCCCATACAAGACCCAAGCAGTTGGTTATACATAAAAATCTCTCACCTCTAGAGCAGAAAGACAACTTACCATTCAATGCATCTTCCTCCGATGGCCTGTCAAATGCCACAAAAACAACAGTCACCTTCAAACTTACTCTGGATTCCCTGATTTTGACACATCATCCTAGGTCACCTTGTTAACCTCACAGTACCACTTTTTTCCTGTTATCCTATTTTTCAAGGGCAGTACAGGTTTCTTAATTACAAAATAGTAATGGAAAGCTGTTAAGTAATCTCGTGTTTTTACAGCTACACTTTCAATACCTCCAAGTCATGCACAACATTATGCTAAGTTTGCATCACAAGAGCTCATTCCCACAGAGGTGCTTTAATTAAAGCTTGTTCACAACAGTTACCCCTCTGTTATCAGATAAATAAGGTAATGGCTTTAGCAGTTAACTCAGGGGTAATTGGTAACAAGAGCAATGTCTGCATAATTTCAGTTTGAAAGGCAGGGTAAAGACCTTTACCAGGAAGCGAGCTGCTCACTGTGTCAACACATTTTCATGTTTTGCCCTCCAACATGTGACACCATTAATCTAAACAGAACCTGTTAAAGCATGGTGAGAGCTCAGCCTGACCCACCCATGAGCACCTGCAGCCCAGGGAGCCAAGCCAGTCCTGGGCTGCACCCCAAGAAGAGTGGCCAGCAGGCTGAGGGGTGATTCTGCAAGAGACCCCAGCTGGAGCCCTGTGGCCATCTCTGGGGTCCCCAAGGTAAGAAGGACCTGTTAGGAAGAGCCCAGAGTGGCCACAAAGATACTTGGAGAGCTGGAGCCCCTCTGCTCCAGAGACAGGAGGGGAAAGCCTTTCCACCCAAACCACTCTATGATGATCCTATGATTCCAGTGAATACATCTGGTTATTTATTAGAAGGGGGGGGGGAAATCAAACTTCATGGGCTTTTGTTCTCATTAAATGCAACTAAACACCACTATAGCCAAAGACAACCAAAAAGAAAAACAGAACAACATACAGAGTGATAAAACTGCTCCATTAGTAGAAAGCTTACTTACATTTGACTGCTATTTGAAGGTCTGCCTTGTAGCCAATCCTTTAAAACAAAGGAGAAGAAAAACAAAAAGGGCTTCAGTTTTGTAAGGAAAGCACAGTTGATTCAGTTGGAGGTGGGGTGGTAATGTGTTTTAAGTTCTTGGAATACAGCCTGTTTATTGGAAATAAACCAGGCTGCACTGAACTGCAGTTGAATGGAGACACCCAAATACAACCAAGAAATGGTAAACTACAATTAAAAGAATAAATAAGGCTCTATATTCACTACTGTTTATGGATTATATAAGCAATTCTTTTCCTTAAAAGAAAAGAATTTTGATTTTATTTCTACAAACAGAAAACAGCACAGATTTTCATAGTGAGAACATACACAACTTCTTCCCTTAGTGAAAACAGGTCTCCTGTTGCCTCCTAGAACAAGCAAGTCCACAAATCAGTATTACTCCTTATCTCTTACTTCTCCTTTATTTGTTCAGCTTCTAGTTGTGCTCAAGAATGTCACAAAAGGTTGATACAAACCGGCAGTAAGGCTGCTTTAGAGTCAACTTGCTGTGTGTCGTCACTCGATGCTCTCCTGCTCTTGCTGTACACTACAAATGAAGGAGATTTGTAACAGGACAAAGAATGGCAGCTGTCACTGTCACCTGTTTCCTAACAGTGAACAAACAGACAACTTAACAAAGCTCTCATGAAACAAGCCTGACCACAGCTTTAGAAGAAGTTTGCAGTCCTAACTAGATCACTTCAGGTTTTACAGCTCTGGCTGTCCGTGGCAAATCCAAGGGAACAGAACTGAGCTGGCATGGCTAGAACCACCACAAGAAGCAAAAGATACAAGTACTACTAAGCATTAAAATATTTCAAGGTTATTTAACCATTTGTGTTTCCTTTGCACCTTCTTAGGATACCCAGTAGCAAAGCAAGTTAGAGACAACATTAGGGGACATGAGCAGAGCCCAGACTTACACTGCTCTGAGTGGGCTGTCAGAGGGTCAGTGAACCCACCACAAGAACTGGATTGTTGTAGATCACTGTCAGTCTGAAGACCCTACAAAAAAATAATTACATTTACCATCAGTCATCATTACCATTATTGCTTTCAACTACTACTCTTGGAACACAATCTGCCCAGTTTTTCTTTTTAGGACTGGCCAGGATTCTTCAAAATTTCTGGATGTACTTCAAATACCTCACTGCACAGAAATGCACAAGTTGAGTGCATTAAGTCAGTTAAAATGCTCTTCTCACAGTAGCCACCAGCTGTAAAATTTTCAGGCACACATTAAGACTCCTGACCTACACCAAAAGAGTTCTTTGCAAGGGAATGTTACAACAGCAACGAGTGACAGAAATGTCAATTACGCTGGATTCCTACAGGCACCATGTTCAGCTCATCTGTTTTGTGCCTTTGTTTGCTATCTATTCCTATATAAGAATATGGCTCTGGCAGAAACTAAATTTCAATATTTCTTTACATCCCTAAACACTAGAACGTTTTAGACCTCTGTCAAGGAGACATCCAGTTTACAGATAATGAGATAAGAACAGAGAGCCAGGTCTTTACTGGAAAGAACATTTTTTAGTAACTGTTGAAAGTAACATTCCTAATAAATGGAAACTTTCTTCACTTACTTGAAGTCTGGTTGTCTCTATACCCTCCAATATAGCTTTTTTGAAGTCTTCCTGCTGTTCCTACCAAAGAAACAAAGCAAATTGTTAACAACAAAAAAACTGTGCCAAAAATACATAAAAAAAGCTTTTTGGTCACACATTGTACTCATCAAAAGGTTTAGAAGCAGCAACTCAGCAGAAGAGAAGCATTTCAAATGGTCATAATGCAATTCTCAGGTGTATTCCCCCCTGAATGCATGATAACTGCAAATAGTAATTTGTATGTACTAATTCAACAGCTACATGGCAAAAACTAGGAAACTAGCATTCATATACATACATACATATATATATACATACATATATATATATATATATATATATATATATATATATATATATATATATATATATGCACACATACACTACAGTACTTGGAAAGCAGGTTTATTAGTAACCACTTTTCTGTTTTACTAATTTTTATTATTCTTTAAGGGGATTTCTTTAAGGGAATGGATATTATTCATTTTAGTTTATGATGAGCTTATTAAAAAGCTTTTTCTTCTTGGAAGCATAATGAACATTTTTTGTCACTTTTGAAAATTATATACACTGTCACCTTGCTCTATAAATTATAACATAAATTACTCTAGTCTTAAGGCAGATCTTGAAATTTATGAGTGTAAAATATTTAGTTGAACACTAATTATGGAACACTTAATTTTATCTCAGTTCACAGTTGTAGTCATCTTAGCTTTCATAACCTCAGAGCTTGTTTATTTCACTAGTATCCTACTATGAAGCAACAGTATTTGATGGCAGTTAAGGTTACATGAGTTTTCACTGGACTTTTTTTTTTTTAATCATGAAACAGATGCAAAGTGCAGTCTGCAAGGAAGGTGTAAGTTTTTTGATTATATTTTGTTTTAGGCTTTTTCCAAACATACTGTGACATTAGAGTTTAAAAGAAAATGATCCCCATGATCATACCTGACAAAGCCTTTCATGCTCACCTCAATATCAGCACTTCTTTCCCTCATTTTGCTGGCTGCCTCTTTGAACCGCTGTAGGTCCATGCTGTCTCTGTGACCTTTGACACAGTGAATTCAAAAAGAGTATTCAAAATCAAAGGCAACCTCCAATGTTCTGACCATGCCAATAGTCTGCATCACCATAGCACAGGGTTACAAACCACCTAAGGTCTGTTTGCACTAGGAAAGACATTACAAACACGCTCAAGTGAAGACCAGTGTAACAATAGCAAACTGTTGCCTTTCCTGCACTGAGGTGTGGAGCACCACCACTCAGAATATAAAGCTAATATTTTAAATTTTTACTCAAGGGTATGCTCCTCACAGGAAAGGAACAAGGCCTGGATTACAGTGCTTTGATGATGTATGCTTGACAAATGAAGGGAAAGTAGACAGTTTCCTGGAGGTAGCTTTTACAATATACCCTTCATCCTCCCAGTTGAAAGAAATACTTTTCAGAATTTTCCCAATCATGTGGCTTTATAATGAATGAAAATCTACTTGGCTTCACAATTGAAACCTGCATGGTATCACAAGTGGTGTAAACTGTGAGCAGTAAGAATGAAGGGTATGTTCTAAATGCTAGAGATGTCAGAGGACCATATACAAAAAAAATCTGGCTCCAGTAAATAAGTATAGTTAGTATTCAAAGTTATTAGTGGTGAAGTACATTTAAAGATTAGATAAGAGTTGTACAATCACTGTCCATAATTTCTGTTTAGCCTTGCTTTCTTTTTTCAACCATGAGGCACTTACACATAAATAGCTAATGTAGGTAACTTCTTAGAAATCCAAGTTTCACAGCAGGAGAATAAACTCTTGTCTAGAGATTTAAATTTATACAACCTCAGCAAATCTCTGGAAAACACTGAGACATCCCTAAACAGCTTTAGCAAGACAACACCTCTGCAGACAACCTGACAATTCCAGATTACAATCTTCTACTAAACACTAAGCATACTTAAAGCATTATCTGCTTTACAGGGATCAGTTAGTAAACCCACACCTGTGTTTTGCAATGAATCTGCCACTGTTTTACCATTCAAATATGTAGGTAACTAACCAAAATCATCCACCTTTTTACTGTTAAGCAGAACTTGAGGGGAGGCAAAATGTTGTATTGAATTAAAGGACTTTGGAAGCTTCCAAAATGACAGCCCCAACCCAGGTTAGCCTAGGCAACAGTGGAAGATCCCAGCTGTAACAGTGTTTAGAAATAAAGTAGAGGAGGAACCCCCAGCTTGACACAGATACCACAAAGACATTTGTCCAGGACTCCATCAGCCTGAGTAGTGTTCTGTAATTACGTCAAGAAATAGACAATATTTTTGATTTATGCAATCGGAAGGTAGGAGCTTTATAATGAGCCACAAAAGGTTTGTCTACAGTGCCCGTACCAAGTTGTACAGCTGCTAATTGCCCAAAACTGCTATACTCAACAACTGGATAATGTTTGTCAGAAAAATATTGTCTATGTGACAGAATTATGGAGAAATTATAATTTAAGTTAAAAAAAACATTCAAGCAACATAGGGAAATTAGAGATGTTAAATGCAAAAAAAGCAGAGCAAAATGGTAGAATAAAGTCACCTGCAACCGGAATACACCCAAAATACCATACAATTCTTGATAAGTCAAACCTTGTGGCTTAGATTTGGTCCACAGTTTATGAAGTAGTCCCATAAGGATGTTAGAACATAAATCTCGGGTTTGCAGTTCCATTGCATGGACATGCTGACTTTTGGAAAGTTCATCTTTAATATTCAATTTTCCATGCGAGCCGCCACAGTTGACTGTTGACATCAAGTCGCCCGTTGACAAAGAGAACTTCATTTGGGGCTTGTTCTTCGCTAACTTGACAGGGGACTGGTGAGCACATTTGTCAACTCTGCAGCTGTAGTTATCATTAGTGTCACTCTCATCATGAATAAAACCACAATTAACGTATCCTCCATTTTCAACACAAGGTTGGGTGAAAGCAAGGCAAGCAGAGCCAGAAGCAAGAGGATAAGAGCAGCTAATAATGACTTCAGGACATTCAGAATCTACTTTGTTATACTTACCCACAAATGCACCAAATTCTACATTATTATCTCCTTCTGTAGCCTTAGAGAAAACAGTCTCTTCATGCTTTGCTGAAGAATCCAGCTGACTTTTGCAACTGGGTCGAGATGGAGTGCTAACAAAAAACTTTGTTGTTGGGGATGTTACATGTGGCATGCTGTTGGATGAGTTGCCTAATTTTTTACTTTTACTAGCGGATTTTGAGATCTCTGCAGCCTGTATTCGTTGGCGAAGTTCTGGAGGGGAAACAGCGTTTGAAAATAAGGCACTGCCTGAGGAACCTGCCTCTTGGAAGTTTTTTTCTTCTCTCCGGGGAGCGAGAGCCAACTCCTGACCAATTGTCTTATGCTGGACTTCTTTGTCATCACGGATGGAAATGTTGCAGAGTAAAGCATTGTTACTCTCTAGGCCTCCTTGTGGAAAAGAACCAAAGACATTTCCAATGCTGTGCTTTTTCCACACAGATGATCTGAGAGAGCCATCCTCAATGAGATTTTGTGCCAAATGTTTTGAAATGCTCAATTCCCGGGTGATTTCATTATGAACCTTGCTGGCTTCTGAAGCTTTCTGGGCAGTCAGTGTTTTCAGAGTGTCCACAGTTAGAGCAGACAGATCCTGGAGGTGGCCAATCTGTGAATCTAAAGACTGTAATGACCTTTTAATGTAGTTGACACGATCACCAACTTCCTTTATCTGAATGCACATTTGTTCCACCCTAAGAAAAATCAAATTATGAAGTAGCTATGAAAGGTATTTTTCTCAATGTGCAAAAAACCCCATGATTATAACCCTTTCTGTCCATTTAATCAGAGGGAAAAACAACTCTGAAGTCTCACAATAACAGAACAACACTGGACTGTTTTGTAATACAACATTTGTACGTACTTCTGAATCACAGAATTAAAACAGCTATCAACTGACGGCCTACAGCACTTCCTGAAATCTATCAGTTTCTTAAAACATCATGGGAAACTAAATTATACGATTGCCTCAGTTTACTGAGTGCTTCTATAGGTCAAGAAGAATCAACCACATTATCAGTTTCTGCCTAGCAATGGAAAGATACCATATAAAATTTGCATAAACACTTTATGTTCTTGAGCTGCATTTCTCCCCCTTTAAAGTACATTAAAAAAACCTGTAAAAGTTCTAATTGTCTATTCAGAAATTTTGATTTAAATATTCTACCGTTCGAATGTGACTCGAATCCTCTCCTCACTTCCAGAATGAAATTTATCATCCTTTTCATTGAAATACATCTCAACACACAGCTCTTCAAAATCATGAAGTTTCTTCTGATCTTCTTCTGTCAGGTAGAGTTCTAAAGAGAGATCAACATTTAAGATCACATAAGTAGTGAAGTTGTACAGGTGCTGAAATCTAATAGTCATAAGTCTACTAAGGGCATTAACAATAAAACACTACAATAAAAACAAAAAAAAAACCTCAACAACCAAAAAGCCCTACCAGAGGGCCACTTAAGACCCTTCCTCTCTCATTGCAAAAATAAGTTCTGAGAGGATCTGTGCACAATATGATCATTCCTTACACTCCTACCCTTTAATCCCTTTGAGACAGAAGCTAGATTCTGTAGCTGGATTTAATTTTTTTAAAGTTTCAGAGAAGTTTTACAGAAAGAAAAAAAATTTTCTCCATTAGCAATAACAAGAAATCTAATCTATTTGTGTGACAGATTAGTTTTACTGGAGATTTCTAGGGGTTGGCATTAAACTCTTGAGAAATACATGGTGATTTTCAAAAGAATTATCAATATTGAAAAAATATAAAATTAAGACCCACTTTGACTTTCTTCAGAATACACATTATAACCAAGAACATAGTGCTATTCTGACAGTTTGCTTTAGCCATGTCAAAAACACTACTGCAGTTTTTTGGATAACTGTTCATACTTGGCCCATCTGAAGCCTTGTCTGTCTTTCTTCTTTTACATATACAGCAGAAGAGGGAAGCCATGTGGCTGAGAATGATCAGTGGTGGAGGCAGAACAGGTTTTTCATGGTAGGCCATAATGAAATGATAGCGCTGATACTTCCACACGATGTTGGAAATTGCCTTGACTTGTAAATACACGTTGCTGAAAGGGAACAGAACAATATTAACACATCAAGGTGTCTTTTGGGGTGGTGGGGAGTTGTTGCTGTTTGTTTAGTGGTTGTTGGATTGTTTGTTTTTTAACACATTGATAACAATCTTGAATTCTAATGGCAGTTAAGTAAGACAAAAGCATAAACTTGTTTTTTGCTGCAAAATTTTTTTGTGGAAGTGGAAACACATTTAAGAGAACACCATGATTCAGAGCAAGGAGAGGGCTAAAGAAATTCTCCCATCATGTAACATCTCAGTATCTTTACTCAGAAATAAATTACACTGAGATCAAATTTCAAGTTTGCTGAACAAAAAAATTAATTATTTCTAGCACTATGTTAATTCTGCAGTCTGCCTTCTTTAGTGTTTGTGAGCTGCTTATGCCCATAAATCAAACACTTGCAGAGAACTGTAAAAGACAACTTACTACAATTGAACCCAACCAACTGGAGAACATTAAATTAATTTAGGAACAACAGTCAATTAAGAAAAGGAAACAATTTTGTTTGTTTTTTTCACAAAGAGAAGTTTCAAAATACCTTCAAATTTCCTTGAACTTCTGATTCCCCTGACCTCAGAGATGTGACAGGAACCAGTCACATCACACACTTCCCTAACTCAGTCATGAGCTTGCAGTGAGGAAGAGACAAAGACCAGCCTTAGAACCTGAATAAACTTCCAGGAAATGGGATTGCTTTGATTTGGCATCAGTTCTTATCCTGTCATCTTACTGCAGTGAGATAGACACTTGTCCAATTATTAGCAAAAACTAACTATTATCTACATACTTACTTGAAAAATGCAATCAGGAGATTAACCATGATTATGTACTGCACAAAGAGGTAGACAGCTTGAAGAAATGGGGTCAACCATGTTCCTGGGCCACAGAGATGAGCAACTTTTTCATCAGAATTATTTGCACACACTGTGTTGGGAAAAAAAGACACAGAGAAGACATGTACATCTTTTACAACTCCCAGCAGGTACAGACACAAAAAAACCCCCAAAGGTCACTTACATTTTGCAGCAACCAACTATGATGTACTGGTTCTGCAGTTTGAAATGTCTCCAGGCATTTAGGAACATGGTAGGAAAATACCAGAGACAATTGTTTCTGGCTGATACTATGCTGTAATAATATTATTGGCTTTCTAAAAAAAGCATAGTACATCATCACAGCCAAAATTTTGTCATGATAGCTGTGGGGCAGAATTCCAAAATCCTGCTAGGAATAGCCTTGAGAGAATTTGTAATTATGTAATTTTTATTCGAAGCCAAACAAGTTTTAGAAAAGAAAATGAAGAATCAGGTCACATAGTTATACAGCTGAAACCCACAAAAGGGAGATCTTCCATGGAATGGAATTAATGCCAACAGTACTGGGACTTTCATAAAATTAGAATTTCATAAGATTTTGAGAAGATCTTATCAGAGTACGTTCTCTCTTTACTTGCTTCATAATTGCAGTATCTTACCATCAATTTCATAGGCATAGACTTCACCAAAAATCATCCAGTATGGATGAAACACAATATCTCTAGCAAGAGTCCAAGAGGGTGCCTCATCAGGATACAGTATTGCCTTCCTGGGAACACCAAAACTAAGTAGTACAAGTGCCATAATCACCACAATGTAAAACATGTTGGCCACCTGTTAACAGAAAAAAGTCAGTTAATCCACAAGATCATAAATATGACAACACAACTCTAAAAACTTATACAGTGATAGGTTACACTTGAGAAATTCTATGTATTTTATAAGGAAGAGTCCAGGACACAGATATTTCACTCAGAAAATTTTGTTAAACAACAAGCCCTCTTAAAAAACCCCAAATTTTTCCTGTCTTTTTTTATAATGTATTTAGTACCCTTGGCCAAAGGCAACTGAGCATATTTCCCTTTCAACTTGAATACTATTAGGTACACAAGGAAATATTCCTTCATAAAGGTACTCAATAGCTGCACAAAAAACAGAGGCAGTTTTCCAAGGGCAGGAACAGAGAACCTATGCCTCTTGTAAGAAATCAAAGTGAGAAATAAGTAACTTGATTGCCCCTGTTTTTAAGGAATGAGAGGGTTCAATTTTGTAAGAACCATTTTATAGAGGGAAGACACAAAAGCTCCTTCCACATTCATATATACAGCTCACAAGCCTTATAATGGTTTTAACATTTAGAATAGCGACTGACAGTAGAGATAGGTTATTAATTTTAAGTTTAAACAATTTTAGTATTTTTTGTGTGAGATGACAAGAAGCACAATCTATTCCCAGTTTTCCATAGCACAAAAACCATGAAGGTGCTTCATGACAATAAACAAGTTAAAAGTTTTGATAAAGAACACAAAGGCTGTAAATTTCAGACCTAGATGGGAAGCTGAATCAGGACATAGGCTTGGTCATATTTATTTAAGTGTCTGACATCTGAGAACAAAACAGGGCAGGGAAGGAAGATTTGCCTTTTTTCACATTTATGTAACAGGGATAGCTCCATAAAGGAAGCCTTCTAATCAGTGCTTCTTTTGAAACCCTTGAAGTTATATTCCAGCTGGCTAATTCTGCATACCAAGTTGCTATCCTATTACAGCAGAAAAGAAACTTCTAACTAAATAAAACTATTGAGAGAAGTTGTAAATGGATGCAGTTGGGGAAAAAAAAAAATCAGTAACAAACATAGTACTTACCATTTTCCCAATCATCATAACATAAGGGCCAGCCTGTTGATTTACAGCTAGAAAATCCAGTAATCGCACATACCAAAAAATGATATTGAGACAGTATGTTATTCTTCCAGCAACAAAGATGTAATTTTCTCTGTAAGTGTTTTCTCCAAAATTCCCCTTGGCTCCAAATCTTAACGCAAACCCGATGAAGAAAGTGACAATGGCAACTGTGTCACTGATATTGAAGTAATCACTGAACCACACTTTGATCTTCTGATTAATCTTCCCAGCCTCTGACATAAAAATCTGTAAAAGAAATGAAGGTCAGGACAGCTAATATTTATTGCAAAGGGACCACCAGTAAAGCATATGAATCACCAGCATTTTTATACTTGCAAAAACATACTAGCTATTCAAAATGGAGAAATCTTAAATTACGAAGAATCAAAATCAGTGTTTAACTGTGTCAGCTTCACAACAAGGAAAGGAGGATTTTGCTCTAAGCAATTTATTAAGGAATTTTGGATTTAGTGGGTTTTGGTGATTTTTATTTCTTTTGAGGCAGTTACTGTGACAAAAATGAACCCTATCTGCCTTCAGTCAAGCCTGAGGTACCAGGTTAAGGACTAACTTCATCTCTCCCATTTAAAAATTATTACAGAACTTCCATAAAGTCTCTTGCTGACCAGGAGCATTGTAGTTATGATGGCTCTCCTGTGTCACTAAAGCTTTTTTTTTTTTGTTTTGATATCTTGGTCATAGCACTGTGCTGGAGCCTGCCTGACAAATAAATACACATTTTACAAAGCCTCCATCTAGCAACCCGTACCAAGCTTTAAGATAAAGGTGTTAAATCATGTACTCAGATGCTTGAAGTTTCTTCAGTTTTCTTGTTTACAGAATATTAGTTTAAAGCATACTGTTTTAACAGACAAAAAAAGGCTAAAATCCCAGATTGTTACAGGCATACCTCACGAATTTTCTCAATTGCTGATGTGAAAATGTAAGCAATAACAATCCACTCCTGAACAGATGGCAATTCTTCCATTTTTACAAGAACCACAAATGTGTAGAGCATGAGGAATCCTAAGTATGCCAACTAAAAAATGAAATAAAACATATAATTACTGAAGGATCTTTTTAAGATGTACATGGAATCTTTTGATGTGGTATACAATAAAAGCTTTGAGTTGAATTACAAGACTATATTTACCCTTTTTAGCAGACAAGTTATTATTTATAAGGGGATACAAACATTTTCATCCTAGAAAAGGAAAAATAGCTGTAACAAGCTATTTATTGTTAGCAAAGCTTTGCTCTTATCACAGCCATTTTCCCTTAGAACAAATTCTAGCATTTCTATTACAGTGATTGAAACAAAGCTGTGCATGCACTTGAGCCTAATACATGGTTATAGAACTCCTGCTAGCAACTGAGGGAAAGAATTACTCAGAACAGAATTTAAAAACCCCAAACCACAGGGCCCAGCATGTGCTTATGCAGTTTCATTAAATAAAGTATTTCTCATTTCCAGCTCAGCAAGGTAAGGGGTTTTCTCTCTGCTTTTTGGATAGTGCTTAACATTGACTCAATCAGAACTACACATTGGGAAAATAACCCAAACATCTGTCCTACATTTCCAAATAAAATGCACACTATACAGAAAAAAACTCACCGTATTAAACCAAAACTTCACAATTGGAGCATGATAAAATGCATAGAACTTCTGTGTAATTGGGAGTCTTTTGGGCTTTGCTGGAGTCTCCATGTCATGCTTTTCAAAAGTACTGTCCAAGATCCTCACTTCTTTAAAAACCTCCTAAATTTAAAAAAACTTGTTAACTTCCCACACAGAAATACATGCTTTCTGGCACTAAATTTCACTTCTTTAACTTAAAAATGTAATTATTTAAGTGAGGAATATTGTTTTTAGTATCTCCCTCTGCTCCACATTACCATAGGTATTTCATCTGCTGCAGTCTGGAAGTTGTTCTCACTGTCATCCATTGCCATTTGATGTGCATCTTGAGACTGAGGAATATGTGACATTTCAGCCTTGGTCTTATATTCCAACAGCAGTATGGCAGGAGGGAGTAGAATACTCAGTATCACCTGAAAAGATGAAGACTAAGTGTAAATAGTTCGCAACTAACTACATAAAAATATCAGAATACACCAACACACAGAATAGCCTTTGAAAATGTATTATCTAAATTTCACTTGCTTGCTCTTGAGGGGGAAAATGTAGAAAATAATTAGTTGTTATTACTTGTATATATACCTAAGAGCTTAGGATCACAGATACAGAGTGTTTCTTGACTTGAAGACATAGGAAATGGGAAAAACCAACAAATTCCAAAATTCAAAGCTATTAGAAAGAATGTGCTCCAAGCCTAAAGACAGACGTTCTGTTCACACTCTGTTATTTAATCCACTCCCAGAAGCTTTGGAACAGTGTATTGTTAAAGTGTATTTTAAAAGCCTAGACCAGGTTGTGGGGGGAGAGGGGAATGGTGTATGTTTTGTTTGGGCCTTTTTTTTTTTTTTCCAATATACCATAAAAAAATGAGCTAAGGTATAGATGAAGAGAGTAAGTGAAAGCTATTTACTGTCATTAGCCTGTTACAAAGCAAGCAAGAAAACAGTTAATCAGTTATCAAAGAGGATTTTAGTAGGTCACAAGTTAAATGATGCTTGTAGGTATTTTGTAGGAAAGTTTTATTTCATCTTATTTCTAGCAACAATTAGGTTTTGGTACCTAATTTCTCAAAGAAATATGCAACTCCCATTTTGGTTCCATTGATCTATATCAATTATCTCTGCCTAGATCATAATTGATCTACATCACACAAAGTGCACCGCTGGAAAACCTGTCCCCAGTTTGCCTACCCTTGTTTCATTCTTTGCCCTGTTTTTGCTCAGTTCCTCCAAAATAGGATATTCACAAAGCTTTTTTACAACAAGTCTTATGTTCTCCCTGTAAAAAGCCAAAATGCACGAAACTACAGTCGTACAACAGGTTGTCCATCTGTTAAGGATTGTTACTACTATGTTTTTAGTAGGGGATTAGTATTCACATGATCTCTTTAAGCCTCTGATTAAAGGCTACTTGCCTGGTTTTTGCCTTCTATATTTCTGTACCTTATTTGAAAAGATAATAGAGTGTCAAAAGAAGCGTTTACAACAAATATTCCAGTTTTGATTAAGTTACAGGAGACTGGCTTACAGGATTTATTAATAAAAGCTATAGTTGTGAAAGCTTTACACTAACAGCATTTAAACACACTTTTCTTCCCTGTAAACATAAACTCCATTGACCCTTTCTGCATGAATAACTGCAACAGTGCTTACTTTGTACCATGAATTCTTCCTCATGTTCAGCCTTCCCATCCACATATCCGATAACAACATCTGTGTGCAAGTGTGTGCTACAAAGGGACGGAGCCTCGAGGACACTGCCAGCTTCAGACAAGTGGAGTTGCTCCAGTTTTTAAGTTCATAAGTCAGTAATTTCATGGCCATAGTTTCATCTTGTCGAAAGGACTGCTCCAACAGCTCAACTGCCAGCTGACCAAACTCGCTAAAATGAAGAAAAAACCAACAAAAGATAGTATCTATAGAAATTACCATGAGTGAATTTTCTTGCACAAATTCCCAACTTGCATAACTTGAAGGGCCTATTATTTGTCCCTTCTGTCCAGATACACTAAAATTTGTAACCACAATACATCAATCTGTGACTTCTGTTTAAAACATATGCATGTTAAAACAGCTATCAAAACATGCACAGAAACTACACAGAAGAAAATGGCACACTGAGTTTCCTTTTAATTTGACTATAAATCAAGACTTTCAACAGCCCTCAAGAAAGAGCAATATCTAATATAAAGCTTCTACTAGAGTTCCACTTAAACTTTCTTGCAAAACATAGTTCTCTTCAAGTGTGCTAACACAACAATTTGTGTTTTGTTCACATGTAGCCGGCTACTTTTATTGCGGATGTCAAGAAAATATTTTGAACAATAGGAATGTAATTTACTTGGAATACTGTTTCAGTTCTTCTGAAGTATCATCAACAAGGTCACTTTGTTTCGCCTCATACGCCATGGACCGATAGACTTTGCAGGCCACCAAAGCTTTGGCCATGGACTCCTCGCCGTGCTGCCAGAAGAAAAGGGCCATCTTCTGCCTCTTCATCAGCACTGCCCACAGCAACAGCTCGTTCAGAGGATAAGCAAAACGTCTCGTTTCAGGATCATCTATGTCAACTATTTCATCTTTGGTTCTTTTCTTTTTTCCCTCTTCTGCACCAGTGTCAATCTTTAAAATAAAATCACAAAGTCACATTTTAAGTCGCTATACTCGGTGACTATGTAAATTGAAATAAAATGCTGAGTGATCAAATACCAGATTATAAATAATTATAAAAAGAAAAAAGAAAAATTTTGAGGACTTGAAAAGCAGCTGGAACTTTTGTTCGAAAACTTCAGTTGAGTACAATTCATTTTAATAACTGTGAGACTGAATTCATTTTAATTATAGATCAAAGAAAAGCTGTAACTAATATACCTACATACAAATAAAAAAATTCATGGAAACTGCTTGTAGTAGTAACACATGGCCAAATCTTTCCCTGTCTACAAAGCTATGTGAGTCCCACCTTCATTACTAGAACTCTGTCGAAGAGAAACTTTTTGGTCCTTAAGATATCAAAGATTATCCACAAAACTCCTATACAGAAAGAGAAACACCCTTAACAGAATCCTGTAAAAACGCTGCAGTTTAGAAACAAGTACAAAAGCAAGGTTGAAATTACGGCATTATCAAAGTCACTGCAATTGCTGCTCCTCACACTCCAGTAGCACTTGGGCTTTCAGCAGGCTCCCCACTCTCAGCTCTTTGAAATAAACCCCCCTCTGCTCCCCTCACAGCCCTCACCTTTGGTTTGTACGGCTGCGCTGTTTTGATGAAATGATTGTGGCGCATTTTTTCTTTCTTGTCTGCCCTGTTACCAAAAGACTCATGGCTTTTACACATCTGAGGAGTGGTACTTGAAGGATTTCGCCCAGATCTCTACAACAAGGAGAAGGGGTTTGATTACTGAAACATGTATGAACTTAAATAGCAAAACCAGAATTCTCACTGGATATTTAACATGGTTTGTTGGTTGTTTTCATTGCTTTTAAGAAGTCACTAAATGGGCAGTTACACTTGTTGGTTAGTATAGCTTGCACAAGAAGCTAAAATATCTGCATCCCAAGCCCTGGTGAATCTGCATGTGTAGTGTCCTTTCTTCCCCTACAAGCAGGAAAAGAGGAAATCACAGGGAAGGAATTAGGATATGCTAGAATAGGGTTGAGGAGAACAAAACCTGTTGTTTGCCCTCAATCCCAGGATAGATCTCAGCTGCCCTTATGAACTCACTACTGCATTTAAAAGAACCAGTCCATCAACAAGAAGAACAAACTAACATGGATTCAATCACTGCACAAAACACAAAGGTTTGGGGTTTTTCAGCTGGAACAGATGGGCTGTTACCCACGTGCACGTACCCGATTGTTCCCGCTGAGACTGTTGTATATCGCTCTAAAGCGTTTCCTTGTGTAGGTGCATCTGTAAGTTCCTCCCATCAGATATTCAATAACCAGTCCCACATCAATCAAGTTGATTTTATATCCTGGAGGAAGATTTCCCTAGGAATACAAAAGGTATTTTTACTTTTTCAATATATAATATTAAACTTGCTTAGAGTGTTTCTGCATGTTTTATCACAGCTCTGAATAATAATTTTTTTTTAAGAGGCCTTTCATGATTAAAAAACCCTCCAACATAAAACCTAAAAAGCATCTGTATGACTCAGCAGTTATTATTTTTAAAGAAAGACCAGGGGATACCTTTTCTACATTAACACCCCTAACAGAACAGATACTCATTCCATTGGTGGGGGAGCCTTTTTGTCTATTGTTTACCCGCCAAAATTTCTCCATGCTGGAAGCATCAGCTTTCAATCCCCCCAGAAGGAAAACAATCAAAAGAAAGACAACACTCTTTGGGTTTAACACCTTTTAGGCAACAGGGCACCAAGCATAGAACAGAAATATTAAAAACCACCAAAATGTCTGCAGAGGTAGCTTAATACTTAAAATGAAATTCAATTAATAAACTGCAGATCAAACTGATAGCCAAATACAAGAAATTACCAAGAAATAACTGCTAGTTTGACAGAGTTTGACATGGGGAGCATACCTGTTTGACGTCCCGAACAAGATGAAAGAGTGTTGGGTTGGTTGGGCCTTGTTTCTTTATAACAAAAGAAAGGGAAAATTTGGAATGAGAAATTAGCATGCAAGAGCAGCACCATAAGAGGTTAATTTTAAAAACTAATTTAGAATATAAAAATATAATAAAATATAAATAAATATGATTAAAAAACTTCTCAAGGAGGATTCTCTACAGAGCTTTATTAGCTAAAGAATTACTTATTTTTTCTTTTTTCTTTTTTTGTCAAAGCAGATACTGACACTGTTAACACAAACCTAAGCCATATTTGTGCACTAATCACATCAGCTAATTTCTGGTGGAAGGTTCTTTGTTCTGTCTTTGGATACTGGTATCAAAATTGCCTTGGAATTCTTAGATCAACACCTACAGTAACAAAATTTTTCTAAGTAATAATTATAACAATGCAGGTTGACAAATTAAACTCTTCCTAGAACTATTATGATGTTAACTGCTACAGACAACCCGTCCAATGAAGCCCTATAGAGCTCAGATTCTGGGAACAAGTTCCACCCACATCACTTTCTGTTGTTCTCTTTCCCACGGCGTTTTGCACACTTTGTGTGTTCAGAGCTGCAATTTTCCCTTTAGTGTCTATCCCCACCATCACACACAGATGAACACCCTGCTGACAGACAATTCTGGTGCTGCTGGGGCTGTGCACAGCAGCCAAAAGCACCCACTTCCCAACTCCAACCTTGTGCCCAGGAGCCTTCCCTACCAACACCCCACAACCTCCAGACTGCTGCACATAAGCCAGGACACAACAGGCTGAGCAACTAAAAAACTGCTCTAAAAGCAGCTTAAAAAGCAAACATTTACTTACTGTGTTATAAAGTTCTTCCAGCCTGGGAATTGTAAGAAATTTGTGCATGCTTACTCCATTTTCAATCAGAAGTTTCACAAATGCAACTCTGTCCATCACAAGGGCATCCAGCATAGCCTGTTCCAGGGAGCCAACCTACAACAAATAAGCAAAAAGGTGGAGCCTAGAGAGAGCCAGCAAAAAAGTGAACTTAGATACTGCATCAACCTCCTTCATTTAGAGGGCTGGAAAAACCTTACAGGTCTATACAGATGCCATCCTCTGTTCAGAATATCCCCTGAACTTCACACAACTACAGATGGGAGAATACCCTGAAGACTTGAACTGTTCTGTAGGTACTGCCTGCTGAGACAGTGGGACTAAGCAGACATTTGTTTTAACATAACTGAGGTGTTCTCATAGGCTGATGTTGGATAAAACAAAAAAAGACATGAAATACCTAAAGCACAATTTGCTTCAAAGATGTCAGAACTATCATGGCAATGGAGAAGCCTTACACAGTATGTACTTCTGAATGCACACTCAGTCAGCTCATGTTTTATTTTCACACTACTAGGGAGAAAAGGCAAGAGCCACCAGGTAGTTCTTAAACTTATTTTCCAACTACAAAATCCAGACATTCTGTCCCTCCCTCAAAAGAGACGGCAGTGCTGCCAATAGTGCATTTTACTAGATGCTTCTTAAGAACTTTCTAGGGCCATGCAGCTGTAATGAAGAAAGAGCATCTGACTAACATGAATTCAGCTTCCACCTTTCAGAATGTGTTTTCTCTGTTAGATATTCAGAACAGCTAGCACATTTTTATAATTTTTGGATCATTTTCAATCAAATACAAAAAAAACAGCTTTAAGGCTATGCAGTACACCCAAATTACTGTCTCAAAATAAACATATCAATATTCCAAGGTCTCTCTCTACAAAAGTCAAGATTCATCCTTAACAGTAAATTGTGCTTCTCTTTAATAAGAATTATCATTCTGCTTAATCCAGACCATTACATACCAGCCATTGTTGCCCATAAACAAAAACGTGATTTTTGGCTATGTCAACTCTGTCCCATGCAAGTGTAAGAACAAGCTGGTCAAATGCAGATGCATTCGTGCCTTAAGAAGCAAACACAATGAAGAAAATTTAAAATTAATTATAATACACGATAATAAATGTTTTTTCCTTCCTAAAAAGGCCAAATCAAGCAATCCACCACAGAATTATGCTGTATATGTCATCATTTATGCCATTTTATAGCATTATACAATGAGAAGATAGATATTTGTTTAAAAATGTACGATTCCTATTGGTATTTTATAAATAATCCATCACATAAACAGTAATCAATAATAGCTGGATGCTCCAAATGATCTTAAAAAATTAAGTCTTACCTTTTAACAAAGCTGTAAGTATTGCAACATCAATATCCTGATGCTCATCTGACCCAATATGAAATACTGTAATCTGTCCAAAATGGCAAAATGGGGAAAAATAGATAAAAGTTACTTTCAGGCAAAGGTTATTGGCCTTAGTCTTTTAAATCCTTTTCAATTCCTGACATAAAAGACACCTTGTCTTCAATGCAACTTGAAGCCTATGTTCAATTCAAACTTTTAGTTTAGCATTCTGTTTCGTTTACCTAGGTGGCAATCTTCAATTAATTTGAACTTCTTTTCCTCCTATGATTACAATTCACTGCTCTCTATAACACAGTATCCTGCTTACCTCTCCAGTCCATTACAGATCATGAGATTAACCTGCCAGCAGACATGGTTAGCTGAATAAGGCATTTTTTATCTCAGAACAGCACAATGTGATGTCCCAATGAGACACCAGTCCCTGAACTCAGGCTACACATTACCTCTATAAAGTGGTTTTGCTTTAAGCATGCAGTGATACTATACCTTTATTAGTAGTCATAACTAAAATAGATCCAATAAAAGAAAAAAAATCATTTCATTATCCACAAATGCATGCACGCTGCATAGAAAAGTTTATGGCAAGATCAACTTACAAGTTCTTTTTTTTTCATGCATTCCAGCAGTGTCTGAAACAAATGAACTGCTTCACTTTGACCAAAGTTAAATGTCTTTTTGATGGTTGAAATGATTTCAGGCTCAGCACCCTCAGGAACATTCCTGAGATTGAAACAAACAAAGAGGAAAACAATTGTTTTAGATGAACAGTAATAACAACAATGCATTTAATTAGTTTCAACATGTCCATTCAAAGTCCTGCTATCTATAAGCTTATTGCCGTTGCTGTGGCAAAACCTTGGGTAACCTCTAGGAAGAACTACAAGTTACTTAACCTACAATTCTATACTACTGCCTCCTAATAGTAACTCAACTCTCTCTCCCTTTTCTTCCCATATTGAGTTCTGAGATAATCTCAACCAGAAGATTTTGACACAAAATAATAAGCAGTCACTCATCTGAGTAAGATGCATTTGTGATCTTAGCCTGAAAAAAGCCATTTGGTTTACAGCTACATTAGATCCCTGCCTCCCAGGGTCCAGAGGCAGCCCCTGCAACAAGGACCAAGTGTTTAAGGATTCATTCAAGCCTGACAGCTAACTAGAAATCACCAAATCACCAAGTACTGTGGAGACCAAGCACATCCCTTTTATTATTTGAAGCTACACTCAAAACAGGCAAGTGTTTTCCACATTAACAGAAAAGGCTTTTGTACAGATTCATTAAAAAATGGTCTCAAAACTCATCTGTGGATGACAGACATACATAGATGCCATGGACCTGTACCCTTGTCATTTATCTGTGTATGACAAGAACTGTCTGGACACAATCCTGTGCCATGTGCTCTGGGATGAGCCACTGTGGTCCCTTCCAACCTGACCCATTCAGTGGTTCTGTCCAGTCTGGCACTGCTGGCACTTACCCCCCCTCCTCTGTTTGCTTGTGAACATAGGCCAGGATGTCTGCAGCTCTGCCAGTTCCCTCACACACCACCACGGGCACCGGAGGGCTCTCCTGAAGGAAGTCTAGAACTGTGAGGATGACGTTGGGGCCACCTTCAAACACAAGGGCGACCACAGGCACGCCTTGGCCAATTCCTGGAAAATGGCAAAGATAAAATCCAGACAATGCTGTAAGTGTATAGTGAAGGCTAAGGCCAGTTTTACATATTTAATAAATGATGTTTGTCCTTTCTATTGAATCAACATTAAAATACTGTCTGACAGACATTAACCGGTGGTAACGCACAGTTTCAAGCACTTTATGTTCTGGGCTGGGACACAAGCACTGCCAAGCTGGTCAATACAACAGGATACAATCTACAAAACAAAGAGATTCCTCACAGAAACATTCATGAACTAATGCAGAAAACTAAAGAATTTTTCTTTTTGAATCTCCTCTTCCAACTTCCCCCAATAATTTCCAAAGGTGACAACACATACACAGTTTGAACATAGGTACATGGGAATCCTCTACTGATGATAAATATTGCAAGAGCATTCCTATAAGGGTCAAAGTACATGTGTTGCTCCACAACTGGGAAAACACCATACTGCAAACTCTGAAACTGCCAGTGTCAAAGCCATTAATTAATCAGACCAATCAGGACTTGGTGACAACACCATTAATTAATCAGACCAATCAGCATTTGGTGACAAGACCTGAAGTGACTTACATTTGTTTTTACAAAGTAAATAGACAACTTCATTCATAAAGGATTCCTCTTTGGTCCCAGAGAAATCATAAATCTACCAGCAACAACTAGGGTCCAGAGCAGCTGCTGAAATTCACTATTTTAGACTTCAAGTATAAACAAAATTTTCAATTTATTTCATTTTGTCATTCAGATGTTTGTTGCAAACACCTTTCCCATTAAGCCATAGTAACAGCCCTCAGGCATCAGAATTACTTACTTGCATGGATCCGTTGCAAATTAATAGTTTTTTCCAGTTCTCTTCGCAGTTTAACTTCTGCTCCATACTTTCCAACTGTTCCATCATCCACCAGAATGAAATGGGAATGGAGGTTATTTAGGACGTTTAGTTTACTTAATGGATTTAACAAGGTCTGATATGGAGCAACCACCTAAGTGCAAGCACACAACAATGTCTTTTACTTGCAAAGATTCACACTTGTTTCTGTGAAACTTAACTAGACACAAGAACTGGTGGCTCAACAAGAAGCACTGGCACATACAAGGAAGCACTGACACATATAAGCATGCCTTGGATCAGGATACACCAACAGCTGCAGCTCTGAACTTGGTGCAGGGAAGCAGATAATTGTATCACTAAATGATGCTGTACTGAAGGGTAACAAAGATTCTTTGAAAACGTATCTTTGGGGAAAATTAGTGACTTCTCTGGCAAACAGCAGCACTGAAGACTCCACATCAAAATTTTTCAACTTATTATCCTCTCTAAATGCAAATTCTCTGTAATACTTTAGTATATTTGTTATTTGATTCAATAGTATCAGTGGGGGAGGAAAAAGGATTGTACTTAAGAACAAGCTCCTCCTGTAGCACATTTGCATTTTGCAACTTGTTTACAGTAACGATCTTGCATAAGTCACAGATGTGAGTGTATCTTCATAGTAAAGCAAGTACTCCAATGATGCAAAGCAAGGGAAAAACATGCTTGAGCAGATGTGTCAAAAGTAAATGAGGTAAATCATTATTTCAGTTAGGTAATTCCTCCTTACATCTCTTCCAACAAGGTCGTTTCTGTTTTCAATCACTCCCCACGGAGCAATCCCAATAGAGCAAATCTTTCGAGATGATCTGGAAGCGTGTTCTCTTAGAGCATCACCAACATGTTTTGCAACACCTGTTCGTGCATAAAAAAGATTCCAGAGTATTGAATGGCACATCTTACTAAGAATACAAATATTTATTTAGGTGTTTAACTGTTTTATTTAGATAATCAGGCCTTTAAGAACCTGGAAACTTACTGACACACTACCAAAGAAAAGGCACCATGCTACATCTACTAGGAGAAAACAAAGTCACTCAACAAAACAAATATTAGCCCAGCAAGAAATAACACTCTTCCTTGTTTCAAAAGCAAAACCCAGAAAACATAAAAAAAAAAAAAAAAAAAAAAAAGAAGCCCAAAACCTAGCCCCTCTATATCTTATTTCTCTTTTCAATACAAAGTAGCCCACTTTCAAATACGTTTGTTCAGAATATTATTTTCATTTGACCAAACTCATTCAAATTTCTTTGGTTTAGGATGTAGCAATGCATTAGCTCTTATAAAACTGCAATCCCACTAATTGTGCACCAACTTTGCTAGTTCCTTACCTGTGTTCACTCCTCCAGTTATAATCCAGGCCCCTGTGGTCACTGCAGCTTTGATAAGACCTTTGCCAAGCAACTGTTTGATGCGTGGGTGAAGTTCAAATTTCTGCATGCCCCCATGGACAGATATAACAAGCTTTGGCAACTCCATCTGCCATTCTTTGAGCATAAGTTGCAGAATAGCTTCAGGCTTAGTGTCATATGACAATCGCACATACTGCGGGCACAAGAACAGAGTTAAAAGGTTCAAATGTGTAAAAAGAGGAACCAGGATGCATTTCAGGATATATTATCCTACTCCTGGCTATGGAAACTGTAATTCACTTTCTCAAAACACAGCAGATGCAATAAATGAACAAGTTTCCTTTATATCCTCTGTAGTCCAGATGTGACAGTTTTGAAAGCAAGTTTTGGAAAGGAAACAGCTACAGAAAGATCACGGTATTCCATCCTACCGGCAAAGTGACCTAGGAAATGACTCTGTGAAAGCACTGGATGATCTCTAAATTAGATGAAATTCAGAAGTATCTATAAAAGCTCTGCCATCTGCTGGGAAAGGCTTTTGTGTCCCCTGCAAAGAGTTTTACAATTGCTTGGTTTTCCTTCCCAGTTCCTGGTGGGAAGGAAATCTACATTTTTCAATAGAAAACTTCAAAACTGGCAACTTTTTAACACTCTATGTTTAACAGCATAAGATTAAGTAGATGGTTGATCAGCTACAACACTGCCACATCTTCAGTATGAGCTATTGAATAGAGATGGGGACAGCAGGCAGAAATTGTACCCTTTCTGAATAAATAACAAAACTTCACTACTCCATTAAACTGGTTTGAGCAACCCCACTTGCACTCTGCAGAAGGAAGCAGAAATGAGAGTGGGCAGCCTGGTGTTTCTGTGCTCCTAGAAAAGGGTTCACAGCAATTTTAAGCTACACTAAGTACAAAGGAACCCATACACTGCTATTAAGAGCATGAAAGAACTGTGCCAAGGGCCCTTCTCTCACAGAGATGATCTGACCTGGAGCACTGGACTGTCCTTGGGGCTTCTGCCAGCTGCAGAAAGAACACAGCTCCCTCACTCAAGCACTTTGGTTTGACCACAGAAGTCACACTGTACAAGCACTCCCTGTAGCCTGTAACTGCATAAGCTTTAAATAATTTCTACCACAACTAAAAATCTTTTACTAATAGAAATTATAAAGAATTCAAATCACAACAAAAATGCTAGAATAGAAGAGGACACTGGTTTGTCACAATAGAAGTATTAATATTTTCAGCCTTCAATTTCAGAAGTTGAATTAAGCATTCAGCAGCAACATGGTGAGAGTAAGAAAAAAAGGAACAACAAAACATCATACATGCCTTAGCCCTGTAAGAATGAGAGCCACCTTGAAAGTTGATGACACCATAAGCATCAGTAGAGGTCTGTTCTGTGTGTTTTTCCACGGACCATTCTTCTATTTCCTGGTTGTAGTTTTCACCCAGCTTCACATCGGAGTATTTCATGGCCAGACTGGCAGTGAAACAAGCATGTTGTCTGACCAAGCGGCCACAGCAGCACCTGCCCCACACCAGGAAGAATGCTTTGGTAAATACTGCCATTGCAGGAGAAAAAAACTTCCTTTATCAATAACAGGAACAGAATAGATTTAGAAAGCAAAGATTCCAGACATTGCATAAACGTCTTTTTCAGAGTGAGCCTTGTTGTCATAAATATTTACAGCAATACTCAATTACAATACATATTATTATGCAAAATACTGAAGCTCACTAAGGCAGCAAGCTGGAGGCCAGGAGAAATTACTTCTTTGAAGCCAAGTAATTTATATAACATTTATAAATCTGTGACCTACTTATTGCAGACAGTTCTTTAAACATTAGTTGTATTTATTTTATATCTAACCTTTCTCCAACTTGTCACTCATAATATTGATCAAAACTTTTGAAAACCCTATTATGAAAGCACTTAATGAGAAAACATTCATAAATATTGTAATTACAAAGACCTTTTTACCTGACAAGTTGCTGACAAATCTGACATCCTGGAAGGCATCTGTAAGAAATATTTAAAGATATGACTAAACTTCTCACATAATTCACACAGAGCAATTCACCAACAACCATAGGCCATTCTTAGAAACTGAAGGACAAATTGTGGTGGGAAAGTTGTGAAGTCCATTGTAAGCTACAAATAGTTTAAACTGAAAGGGCAAAGTGTTGAAGACCATTCTGTTCCTTGTTAAATGCTCTGGAAATTTTAACAGCTTCCTAATTACTTTGTTTGCATTTGCAAATTTTCCATGCGCTGCAATTGTGGCTATAAATTCTAAAAGCCTCTCATGTCACATGATTTCAAGGAATGTGGTGAATTATTTACAATAATTTGAAAATTCTACAACACTTAGTTCCTTTTGTGTTTATAAACAAAGTACTTAAATGAAAAATAGTAACCTGCCCCAGTATAACAAAAGAGATTTATACAGGTTTTTTAAGGAGAAGAGTGAAATAGAAGTTTTCTCAAACTCAGAAGAAAAGGGTTCTCAGCTGCTGTCACATATATGAAGCTTAAGAAAACAATGGTGATCTGAAATCCATAATTACAATAGTAAATATTACAGGGGGACAAAACTGCCTTCAAAATACCAATTTTAAATCTATTTCCAATTTGTATTTATTTTATCTGTGACACAAATGTCATTACTATGCATGTCAAACTCAATCATTGTAGGAACTCTTACATGATACCTGTAACACTTGGTGAAAGTCAGCTAGATATACACTAGAGTTATCACGAACTTGCTTGATTTCACACCTCTAATTTAAGATAAGGTAAAAACAGCATATGAGATATGCTAAATATTCTTAGCCTCAGCATCTCCTCTAGAAATATATTTCCCCATTTCACAGCCTAGCTTTTTTCCAGTTTAAGAACTTACGAATGAAATATTATTACACATCACATGAAATCTGAACAGTTCCCATTTATCTGTTTTCCCTAGAAGCAAGTATTTCTTCAGCCTGTTTTTTTTTTTTTTTTTTTTTACTTTTCTCCTCACCCCAATTCTTGGTTTTCTTTATTCTTCTATGAATTCTTCACCCCTTTTTTCTACACTGTCAGGTTGATTTTCACACTTCACCCTACACTTACAATGATGTTTTTTAAATTCCAGCAGAGGACGTTTCTATGAGACTCTCTGACTTCTGAAATTTCTTTTTCACACCCCCCTCACTATAAACAGATCATAGACATCAGTAGGAGGAGTGGTAAGAAGGAGCAAAGGGAACAGGAGAACATTTTTTTGAGATTTCTGCAATGCCAAAGTCCTTTCAGAAAAAGAAAATCCAATTTAGAGAGCACAAACCCAAGACAGTATTTTGTACAAAAAAACAGTCCAACACTCAAGAAAATACTGACTTTTTTAATATTAAAGAGCAGCAATGAGTCCTTGCATAATTCCTCATTTACCTGTGGGGGTCTTTTGAACTCGGTATAATATACACACACTCCCTCTTCGTGAAAGTATTTTCTATCCAGGATTTCTGGGACTGAAAAACAAAGAATGCAATAGTATTATAAAATACAAATCACATACCTTGGCAATGAAAAAAGCTTTTTAAAGAAACAAGAGCTAGAATATGAGGGGTTTGCTCTCTCAAAAAACTAACAAAACCATGTCTGACCTTATAAAAGCACCTCACACATCTCTCCAAAAGTTGAGACAATCAGAACCATTATATAATTTATACACAAATCACTTAAAACTAGAAGTAATAGTTTTCAAAGCTAACATTCAAATAGTAAAAGTTTTAATACATAAATAAATATGTACGCCAAGAAACACCCCAAAAACAATTTTAAGATACACTGCTACCCTATCTTGCTAAGGAAAAAAAAAAAATCAGGTAAAATTTTTTAAAACATTACCTGCACTAAACCAAGATAATATTAATTTTATTTATTTCTCTCTTTAATGAAGTAAAATTCTCATCTTGAAATTGTGGGTAAGGAAGCTTTCTAACAACACTGGCAATCTTTTCAACTAGCAATAAATAGGTCATAACCTTTGTTCTTCATCAAGACACTTTTCATTCCAGTAAATCAAATTAATTGGGATCTCCGAACTGTGTTCTAAGGTTAAACTTGAAACATGTTTTGAAACATGAAATTAGGGATGTTCACTACTTCAAATGTTTACCTTTCTAATCACTGGACATAATGTCTTTCAGTTGCTTTAAACAACCACATGAACATTATCTCACAGAATTATCTTAAGTTAGCTGCTAAACAACATCATAATGTGTAACATCTGTGTCATGTTTCAGCAACACATTGGGAAAGAAATTCAGGCAGGACTTTTAGAAATTAAAAAGATGAAAAAATCTTGGAATGCTAATTTGCATCTTATGCAACAATACTTTAAATCCTTATGGAGATGACATTAAAATTACTTCACTGCTAACAGCAGTGTGCTACATTTACATTTTACCTTTAGAAAAATTTGATACATTTCACACTGTTTTATTTTACAGGATGGGGGAAAAGACTGATGGATAGTATTCACAGGTATCTAATCAGAGGTCTGTGGAAGTGATGAAGAAACTAAGATTTGTTTTTTCAGATTATAAAAGAAGTTTAAGCAAAGATGGATGCATATTTCATCACTGGAAATTCAACATCAGTTTAAGACAATACAGAGACATTATTACAAGTAAGAATGTACCAGCTAATTTTAATAAAGACCCCCAGAAAACTTCTCCTGAACTGCTCACCCTCTTTCAAAACATTTCCCAGACTCAGCAGACCTTTCCTAGATTATTCCTCATCACCACTTTCCAATATTTTGCTTTGATGATGAATTTATCAAGACAGCAACAAACTGCTCCTCCAGATTCTGTCTTCACATTAAGAAAATCTTTACTCTTCCAAGGAGGAGGGAAAGTTGCAGAGTAAAGGCACTTCTTGAGACAGAAAGGAGAAAAGATGCACAATGCACAGCAAAGAATCATGGAAGGAAAAGCAGAACAACAGAATGAGCACTCACACAGTGCATTTCACCTTTAAACTAATCCTTTACACACCTGGAATAAATTAAATAGCCAAGGTCATAATTTGCTACTGTCCTAGCTCCTTTCCCTACAGATAGGAATGAATGCTGTAGCAAAGGAGAAGGAAGGCCTAACATGGGAAAAGCAGGATATTAAACATTATATGCAAACATAGTGTTAGGGAGGATTCCATGACACCATTCCATTTATGGTCCTTTTCCCTCTTTTTTGTTTGTTGGGGATTTTTGGGTGTGTTTTCTTTTCATTCTCCTTTGAAGCAGAACCAAGTGCCTGACCCCTAAGAGGCTGGTGAAAGAAAGAGGTGTCTTCCTCTGCTGTCCTCAGAATTAATCTCTAATCTTTTAGCAGCATCTCCTCAGTTCTTTAACAAGGAAAGTGTACCATCCACCACAGAGGAGCTGAGTATTTCCTAGGACAACTTTGCTGTACAAGAGTTGGGCATAAAACAGCTCTCTCTCTTCTCTGCCTTTATCAGATGATTAGCACTGCTACAAAAATAAACTTGATATATGCGTATATGTACATTTATACATATATCATACTAAATGTGTATTTTAATATATAGTTAAGTAGACCAAATTTTTAGCTCATTAAGGGTTTTTTTTTAAGCACTATTAAGCTTTAGCCTTTGTGAGACAGATCCCAGTTCTGGAAGCTGCTTTCTCTTGCCCGAGTCCCCACTGTTTACATGGGAATCTTTGTCTTTAATTTCTTAAAACTGAGCATTACTTTAACAATGCAGCAGTTTAAGCTTAACTCTGCAGATCCTGCAGAATATAAAAAGATACAGAAGAGTAATTTAATACTTAGATGTTTCAGCCAGCTGGCTAAAACCACACCTTGAAGCAAGAGATCACAGGCATAACATGCTAGATGTTAAAATCCAAAGAATATAAACCACAAGCAATTGCGTCAATTGGTCCATGCAATATTGTTTTATTATTGAGTGGTGATCAAAGCTGGGGATAAGGAACACTGGCTCACAATGTGCAACAGCACTTTTCGTAATAATAAGAATAATAAACATAATAAATACTTCCCAAAAACAGAAAAAAAAAAAGAAAAACAAAGCCCCCAAAACAAAACAACTAACCATTTATCAATTCTTCTTCTAAAGAACGTAGCTTTAACCCCTTATCAAGGATTTCTCTCAATTTTTCAACAGAGCAACTATTGTCACATCCCTACTATTTTATCAGTCACACCAAAGTCACCCCAAGTCAGTTATTTATGTAGAAGAAGCTCTGTAATGTTATTAAAACGTACTTGAAACGTCTTGGTAAAATTTGACTCCCTATAGAAGCATCCCTGTATGTTAATTAATCTTTATTGCAGAAGATTTTATACAGAATTTGCTAATTCCACAGTCTTGTTTTCTTTTGAGAGAGGAAAAGAAAAAAGAAAAAAAAATGAAAATAAAAACCAAGAAGAGAAGAGAACTGAGTGAAAGACAATTCCCATAAATGGGTAAAAACCACATTAAAAATGCAGGAAGTATTGCCTTCCATGTAAATAAGAACAATTAGTACATAATCTTCCTGTGATGACCAGAAAAAGGAAGATGCTATGAGGACACTGTTGAGTATAAATTAGTTGTAGCAGTTACCTCTAAGAAATGCTCCTCATCAGCTAAAGACTAAGTTAAAATAGGAGATCCAGTCTGAAGTCAAAAATCAATCTGCAAGTTACAGACCGTTTAAGAAAAATTGCCTACTCTTATTAAAGCTTTTTCATCATCTGAACAGGATACACAACTCCACCCCCCAAACTGTTTCCAGTAAGAGGCAGCTCCTGCTGCTCCAAGTGCTCTGTTTTCCCAGTGTATTTTTAGAAGATGCACTTTACACCATGGTTATGGGTAACATGGGTCAGGAGCCTTTTAGCAAAAGGCACAAGTAACATCAACACAGAGATCTACTTTTCAACTATTTACTTTCTTTTCAAAATTGTGGAAGAAAAAAAGCTTAGCTTCCCATATTCTTTCCTATGCATTCTCAATCTCTCAAGCTAAATACAACTTAAGACTTATAAGAAATATTGCAATACAATTTATATTATTCCTGAACTACCTTCACTTTTCCGGTGAATCTATGAAAATTTCACCACATTGAGACCTCACAGCTGGCAGGATCTTGTCTATACACATTAGAATTCTCAATTTTTACCTTCCTGGAAGAGGTACTACAGTAACTACTTACTAACTCCTCATCCCAAAGAGGCCAACAAAGCTTTTGCACAAATTTTAAGCTGTAGGTTTTACAAGATACCTCATTCTGGTTGTACTGATTTCTGAGCAAAGTTCACTGTGTCTTTCAATACTTCTGAAAGAACATCAAGAAGCAGAAAGCACAGAGATGTGATTCAATCATCTAGAAGAGCTATATTCACTCTGGGATCATAATTAAAATAAATACTTCACACTATTTTAAATAAATATCTTCTCTCCTAACAGTTGCACCAATGCTGAAAGAATTCTAATTGCTATTTGAAACAAAACTTACACAAGTACTTGCTGAACTACAAACTCAAGGGAACATGCCCAATTATTTCCAACTTCTCGAAGTGTCTAAATGCCAAGATAATCCCATGGGCTTTGTAACAGGTGGAAGTTTTACCATAGCCATTTTTTTATTAACTATATTTGACACAGCAATAGCATTAGCACTCCAAAGCTCCAATAACAGATAATTTAAATGTGCCTGCTCAAGACTTATATGTTATCTTTACTGAGATTCACACTTTAGCAAGCCTCTTTATAGAATGAAATTTTTACCACAAATTTCAGGTTTTGTATACAGCGGGTGAAAAAAGAAAATTAAAAAAAAAAGAGAAACCAACCCTGAAGTACAGTATGAGATCAGGTCTCAGAAATAAAAAACAACCCCCTACCACTCTCCTCCCTTCAGCTCATGTGTTTTTAAGAGCCTCTCATTCAACATATTAAAAAATGAAGACAATTAAGTTCTAGCAATTGATGCAGGCAATATGGCAAAGCCTTATCAAGCTATTGTGAAATTCTCAAAGTTTATTCAACAGTTTTGGTCTGAATTATTTTCTCAATAGAAAGAAAGCCTGCCTGCTTGGCCAGATCTCGAAATTACTTTCATGATTTTCAAATAAAATAAATATGGCAGGTATAAATAATATTTGTAGCCGGCAATCCTGAACTTCTTTATGCACAAAAGGATTCCAGCTTATTTTTTCCTACTCTTTTGTGATACTGTATACTGTTATAAGATAATAAGTTACAATATTGTAACAATATTTGTCACAAAACTAAAATTGAACTTTTCCCAACTATATTGTCCTGGAGCCTGCAACAGTGCATACAACCCAGCAGTTCTCCTGACAGTTTTTCAATAAAGCTCCCCGCTGAAATAAGAAAGTGACCTGAATTAAATAATTTGCTAAACTGCGACCTTTTTGGAGGGCTGGTAATGGGGATTTCAGTTACTGATAGCATAGACTGAGCTTCAAATTTAGAAATCATATCACTTTCTACACAATCTCAGATTTCATCTTTCAAATCTGTTTACACCATTTGGCAGTTCAATACATGCAATACTTTCTCAAGGAAAAGATACACCAATTTTATTTATCCTTTATTTAAAAACTAATATAGACTCTATATTCTTCCTTCACTGCCTCAAATTTTCCAAAACGTTTATTTTCCATCAGGACAGAAGAAAATACAGGAAAATTTTCAGCTTCAAGCCTGAAAACAAGAAGGCACAGTGGAAACTATGTGCAGCAGGAACAGTCGTGCTAGCATTGCCGCAGAGCAGTCCTATCTGTCTAGGTCACTTATAGCCAACCAGATAAATTTCAAAACATTTCTAAGAGACATACTGTACTAACAATGTCCTTTATCTTGTCTATTCAAGGAATTGTCCACTGACATTGTTCCAACTAGAAGTTACTGCTTCTTATGTAACTATACATACCACACCACTCTTCGTGACTTACCAGAGGATCTCTTATCTGAGAAACCCACTCCATTATCCAAACACGTGCTACACCATGGGACTGACCTGTGATCCCTGCCCAGACAACCAGCCCTAGCCAGGCACTGGGCTCCTGCAGCTATAGCTGAAAGGCAGAAATTCCAGACAAACCTCTATCTTATTGCTTTTATGCTAGATACATTGAATAAAGCCAAACAAAGCCAAACAGTCCTGATAAATACAATATTCAATTAGGTTAATGCATGTCAAATAGTTTAGAATTCAGAAAGCTTCTTGTGGGAAGAGGAGCCATAAATAAAATGCACCAAATGAAAAGTTTCAAGTATGTTTTAATAATGTTACAGAGCCTCCTCTACATCAATAGCTCACTGAAAAGATTTCTAATTAGTCCTTCAAATCCTTAAGGCAGTAAGAACCACACTCCACGTAAAGCACCTGGACTTGTTTTCAGGACAAGTTAACTGAATTACACTGAAAACATGCACCCCAGGATGAGCTGAGTAACCAAGCCATTGTGTATGGGGTGCAGAGCTAGCTGAAAGTCACATCTATCTACCAAAGAAAATACTTTAAATTTTATATTAAAAATACCAGCAGAGCACATCTCAGTTCCTCAAGGAAATACTTATCACTTGAGGAAACTCTTCAAAACTTCAGCTAACTAAGCAAATAAACAGATAGAAGAGGAAAAAAGTTATGTACTTTAATGCCATATATTTGCTAACACTTGTTTTAAACTCTTGGCTCTGTCAAACCCCAGGCATTTAATTTACTGGCTCTCCCTTCAATTTAAAGTTACATGTTTCTATAATTTTAGTTTGGGGGTTTTTGTTTTCTTTTATAAAAGAGGGGGCAGAAAACAAAGCATTTAGCCAGCTAGTATTATGAACTATATTTAAAAGACTCTGACACAGAATAACAGTTCTGTCTGTCCAAACAAGGCACAACACACACAGAGCACTTCCAAAACTTGTTCCTGAATCAGTATCTACAGTATCAGTCAACCTCAATTTTCTGTACTAACTTCCATAGAAAGTATGGATATGTGCAATACTCAAAAGACAGAGGCTCAGACATTATCTCAATGCCAGAAGATATTTCTGCAGTGCTTTAATGCATCCCTATGAAGTATGTCACTCTAAATGACAAGGACTGTGCTTCAATCTTAACTGCTGTTTAACACACTACAAATGAAAATTTTTGCAAGGATATTTTACCTGCTGCATCAGGATTACTTATTAGTCTAAAACCAGCTTCATTTACCAGAAGAAGTTGGTTCTTTTTTTTTTTCCCCAAATTCATTGGGGCATCTCTTGTCCCAGAATGTGCTCCTAAGAAAGCAAACAGCTCCCATTACTGGATTGAAAAACTTTTCTAGAGAAAATACTGCTACAGTCCTGAAAATAGATTGTTTGACAGAAAAAAAAAAATATTGGGTTTACATTAAATGAAAACTGTTGAAGCAAGCAAGGAAAGAGGGCAGTCAGAGAAAGCCCTCTGTCAATCCTGCACATGGGAAGCAGATCTCAAGTGAGCCCGAGAGCAATGATAAGAATCTTCCTCTCAATGGCTCCCTCAGTGCTGAGAACAAACCTTCAACAATCCTATTTTTTATTAAACAGTTCAGGAGATTTGCTCTGAACAGATTTCACAGCAATCCAGGTCTGTAACAGAGCAGCTATTGTTTTATCAAGTTCTTCTCTGATGTAATGAAGCCACCACAGAACTCCCTGAATCCACGTGCAGTTTTGGATGCAAAGGGTAATCAGGATTTGTCAAAAGGGATTTTTACAGCTCTCTCAAACTTGATGAAAATTATTCCAATCTGCTATTTGGAGAACAGGTTGGTTTTGAGAGAATTATTTCACTGTACAATTACAAAGCACATAATTCAGTTGTTTAGGGATATTTTTTTTCTGCAGATTCATTTAATTAAGAATACCCTAAATTCATTAACAGAATTTAGCATTATGAAGTGGTGCCTTTTATCCCTGATACAACAGAATAGAAACCACAGACCTAATATTTTTTGCATATTTTTATTACAATCAAACTCAACCAACTTTACCCATATTGTTGGGAAAGTTGTCTTCTAACTGCAATACAGGTCTTTCAGTGGAAAACTCAGAGTAAATGCAGCCTATTTTAAAATAAATAAATTTATTTACTTAATAGGTCAATGTCTGTTCTGCAGTTAAACCTGCCATAAAATTACTCCTCTTTTCCAGAAAGTATTAAATTTTAAAATGCCTACACCATCCACGTAACGCATAAAATAAATATTAATATGCACCTAGAAAATATTTCACAACTGATTCTACAGTATGAGATAGCTCAGGTCACTATGGAATGAACCATCAGTTGATTTCAGAAGACAATCACCCACTGGTGTAATTTCAAACTGGCTTTTTCTCAGCTGATGTAACAATAAACACCTCCAGGGTTAAGTGCCCAACTCTACCAGATACAGTAATTAAACTTGCCAAAACCAGAGACTCCCTGAGACTGTGTCAGCACAGCAGATGGCAAACTGTTCCTGAACATGCCTTCAGAAAAGCCGAGGGGAAGCAAGGAGAGAAATGCATTTTAATTTTTATTTTCCAACAACTTTCATTGACAGAATTTGGAATTTTGGTAGGAAAAAGAAAATACAGCAGAAGGTAAGCTTCTAAATAGTTTACATTCACAATCTTCCCAGCTAATGAAATACCAAGCTAAAAAATTTTACTCCTGCTAAAGAATCTATAAATTACTTCCTCCGAGTTTGCAGACCAATCACATTTTGATGCATTCCATAAAATATTTCAAAGCATACACTGAAGTTATGACCTAGAACCGACAAACCAGTGAGTTTTCAAAGGAGATGAAAATAATTCTTTACTCCCTAAAACTTAACTCCATGATGAAAGAAAATGATAGAGAAATAGTGTGTGGTTGTAACTACAAGAAATATACCTACAGCTTTTCAGCCAACATTTTCACTCTTAATATTCACTTTGCTCAAATGAAATCAAAACAAAATAAAAGCCAAACAAAAAAATCATGGCAAAGTACATAGGAATGGCTGCAAGCCTGTCATACAGTCCCTTCTTCTTTCTGATAGGGTTCCTCATTTAAAATCCACTTTTAATTACATTGAATGACCCGTATAAACCAACCTCAAATCTCTTGCATTTTCAAACACCCAACCTCCTTTCCCTTCCTTATCCACAGTGATACAATTTACAGTCTGCATGCTCCTCACCTCTCGCAGCACCAGATTTTGCTGCAGTCTGTGATCATTCTGACCCTACCAGATGCAGATTGCAAGCCTACACACTCTCTTAAATAGGACCAGCAGGAAGGCAGAGTCAGCATTCCTACTCACCACACACACAGAACGATGCCAAGTCTTTTTAAGTCGCCCAGAACATCCCTGTGGGTATGAGGGCTGCTGCCTGTCCCTGGTCCTTTCTGCAGGCACAGATGGGACAGGCTGTGCTGGCTGCAGAAACCCCTGCGCTTCCTGGCTCACCAGATCTACATGAAAGGACTCGTTTGGCTCAAACATTTCTGGCAAGTGCTGGGCTTACCTTGCACGTGCCACAGAGGGTGTAGGAACAGACAATCCTATAAACTCTGGATTAATTTTTGGAAGAAATGAGGCTTGGGGCATGGTTTCAGCAGTAAAGCAACTCACATAATCTGGATGCAGTTGCTGTCCTCCTCAAGCAACCTCCAGTTCCTTCCCCATTCACACAGGGAATACAATCACAGGTGCAAGAAAGGAGGCAGTGGTGGCCACCTCTGGAAATAAAGCAGTGGGAAAGGGCTCCTGTGACCGGCCAAATAATTAATCCTGCCCTCAATTTGCTTCCGCTTTGTTCCCTGATGGAAACCTCAGCTCTGGCAGCTGCTGCTCCTAGACAGCTTTAGAGGCTGCAAACCCCTCACCTCGTGCTAAGGATGTACTCCAGCCATATCTGTGCTGCAGATTTAAGGGAAGTCCTCCCTTTCTAGTTCATGAAGTGCATGAACATCTGATTAATTCAGTATGTGCTGAAGCACATTACAACTACAAAAGCAAACTGGAAGGGTGGATGCTGTTTGTCCTGCTCTACCACTTTCTTAGCTGTTCAATTTACAGATCTGACTTATTTTTCATGTCGTACAAAGAAAGACACTTCTCTATCTTCACAGCAAAGATTCTGGTGCCTCCTGACTTAAGTAGGCTATTATTAACTCACTAGAGCCATGGAAACTTGTTATCACTAAGGAATTTTTGACATAGCTGGCCTCAGACAACTCTTTGAACATCTATTAAAAAAAAAAAAAGGAAGCCTATGCCCACACTAATTATGGCAGATCAATAACATTTCTCTGAATACATGAGTGAGAAGGAAGAGCAACAGAACATCCTAGCGGGCACATGACACAGGAGACAGAATGAGACCACTGCTAAGGATGATGAACTTTCACAGAACCTATGTTTGGACACAGGATCTGGGAAAATAACTTTGTTATAATCAGAACTACTGAAACACTGGAAAGAGACCCATCTGCAAACACACAACCAAAGACCCAGCTGAAACTGATCTGGAAGTCTGGATTCTCCCTACCTGTACACACGTGCACACCAGTGTGCCAGTATTTGTTAGGCACAGCAGGGGAAGCAAACGTTTTGGTCAGCTCTAAAGTGATCAGACTCCTCGAACGATTAGAACAGACTGCAGAAAGTAGGATGAGCTGGCATCAAAGCAAGCCAAAACAAGAATTTGCTACAGTTCACCTACTGCCGAATTACAAAGACTTCAGCATTTTTAAATGCAGCTCATAACGAAGAGCTACTGGATTCAGTTACAATTCCACTGCCTGTCAAGACACAGCAGCAGCTCTCCTCTCCCAGGCAGCTCAGCCTGCAGCTGCTCAGGGCTGACTGCAGCCCCACCTCGGGGCACAAGAACCCTGACAGCATTCGAGAGACATCCATGTACCTAAACACTTACCAGAAGATAAAGCTCCCCACTGAAACTATTCAAGTAGTTTCTGTTTTCTACACTAGAAAAGTGCAAAGAAGAAACTTAACTGGGTTTGCTAAAGAAATGTGAAAGCAGCTAATTACTGTTTGAAGTAAAATACAATGTGTATTTAGGCACTTTCAAAAATTTCCATCCTGTTTTTGAGGGTTGTTTGAGCTTTTGATGCTTTCAGAGGCTCTTCTGTGTTAAATACCACAAGTCTAAGTAATTACTCAGAAACTAAATATATTATTTTTAGAAATAAAATATCCTCCTTTTTTTGTTTGGTTTGTTGGATTTTTTTGATTTTGTGTTGGGTTTCATTTTTTTTCCCAGGGTAGGAGAAGCAACTAATTAAATAATATTGACAGACCACAACACGACTTCACATGGGAAATGTTTTCTATTTATGGCAATTTCTTCCAGCATACTAAATGGCAGTAAAACTCACCAATGCTGTGTGGTATGTGGCACAAAGGCCTGTCTAAGCTGTACTGGACTAATACCTGGGACAGGCTCCTCCCTGGCCTGCTGGGAGAAGAGTGAAGACAATCATTCTAGAGAAACAAAAGACACCAGCAGGGAGGTGGAGGTCCTGGCAAAGCCAAGAAACACAGGAAAAATATTGGCTTTCACAGATGCAATTCTTCAAATTATAAAGTGAGGGTGCAGTCAGAGAAGACAAGATGAGGAAATTCCTACTCTGCCCTCCCACCCATTCTCCTGCTACTTCTCCCCCACCTGCAATTGTGCACTCACTCTTTGGGAAATTGATTGGGCTCCCTGAACCAACAAATTACCCTCAGGGAAAAAATAAAACAAGTAGGTAGCTCTAATATCAGAATTAAGAGATTCAGATGTAAACTGGACAGAAAACTAAAGCACAAGAAAAATCACATAGCCATGATCAGGGTGGGAAGAAGGGAAGTAGGACATCCCCTTTGGTAGCAGAAAGATACTGGGCTGAGCTGATCTAAGCATATTGCCAAAGTACATCAAAATAATCCCCAAAAGCACACAGGCTCTAGGCACCCAGGGAAAGACTACAGATCTATCACACAAAAAGATTTATTTTTTTAAAGCACAGACATCCTGATGTTCAGGAAGGAAAGGAAGTTAAGACTGTATTTCTTTATTTCTCAGAGAGATGCCAATGAAGCAAGAACATATTGCCTAAGGTCACATTTTGGAGGGGCAGATACCCTGTGTTTAAGAACACCATTCTCATCTAGCATTGAAGATTTGTTCTAATTCATGGTATAATTAACATTCAACTCCTAATACATTAATTACTAAAGATTTTTCTTGTCCTACATGCAAGATCTTTATATTTGTCAGAAAACCCCCAAAAACCCAGTAATGACACCCAAGAGGATAGTCAAAATGACTAACCTTATCTCAGTTGTGCTAATTTTTCTACATCCTCTTTGCAGAGAGAAAAGAGATGCTCTGAAACCCCCTTGGTCTCCACTGAGCAAGCCTGGGGACTCACTGCCTAATTAGCTCTTGTGAATGAATGATCCTCCCCCTCTCTGCAAAATCTACCTGGATTCTGCAGATTGCCCATGACCAGAAAACCTCCTTCCATAACCTGAGAACAGGATTTCTCTGAAGGCAGAAAAGCTTTGATCTTGCACATTTTCTCCACCAGGAAGAAAACACAGCCTGAAGTTGACTGCACTGTGCTGTCCAGCAGAGTGCTGTGATTTTACCAGTACCAAATATTTCTCTGGAGGGCCAGGAAACACCGGGCACAAGCAGAGGATACATCCGCACAATGCCCCGTTTGTTAGCAGCTCTCAGCACCGCAGAACGCTCACCTGTAACTCAAGCTGGCAGCCCAAACCAGGACAAGGGTGATGAGAGGTTTCTGCCCTCTTTCCCTATATAAGCAACATAAAAGGCCACATTGTTTCACTAAGGCCTTTGAAACAATTACAGAGAATTTAATGGTTAAGAGTCACGGAGTTGCACACGGAGCAGTAAAATTTATACTGAAAACTGCATGCACACAGACCGTGGGTTTTCTACAGCTGAAAATTAAACAATCATTTTTCTGCATAAGACTTTTATAAAAGAAACCAAGACTAAGACAGGCCAATTGCTTAATGAGGCATGGGCAGAAATCCTCATCAAGAGCATTTCTGAAGTTGCACAAATTAGAAGGGCGAAGGTTATTTAAGTGGCTATTTCTGTTTTTCAATGCCTCTGGCTGCAAAGCCAGTTGATGCCAGTTTAAGAGGTAAAAGTCCATCCCAACCTCCACATCTGTGCTTCGTGGCCCTGGCTGAGGCCAGGTGAGGGCTCACAGGGCTGTCCCCAGGGCAGCAAAGCCAGGAACACCTTCAGCAGTAATGGGGTCAGCCAAGAGGAGCCTGTGAAATCAGGGGGACCGAGCCTCTTCCAACCAGCTCTGCAGCCAGAGCCATTGCCACACTAGACAGTGCCACGTTCCAAGACAGCTCTCTGGGATATTTGTCAGCTAAGGTGGCATTTATTGTTCTTTCCCTAGTGCAAGGTTACTACCACAAGCAGGAGTTCCTTCAAGATTAATCTCTCAAATTCTTCATCCAAAAGATCACCTTCAGCCATATACTCTTCTAATCTTCTTCACATACTACAGCTGAAGTTTTATTAAACTTTCTGTTTAACAGGATTCTGCAAACTACAGACAATAATGCAGCCAGGGAACACAGGAGAAACTGGTAAGAGTTTGACATTTAAAACATCATCAACTGCACCTACTCGTGTAGATTAACTGATTTTTATAATTGAGGAGAAAGTTGATTAACAGTTCTGTAATTACACAACTGGTATTTTTAGGCTCTAATCATGTGTCACTTAAGCACATGCATAATTTAACCTATCCAGGTGACTGAAGTTATGCCTAAAGACTTGCATGACCTGCAGCAGCACCAGGGACAGCCTTTGAAAGGAAACAGCTTTTTCAGAGTGGCTCTAGCCACAAACTAGAATACTGCATTACACTCACAACACAAAGCCAATCTACATGCAATTTTAACAATGTTGTACAGCAGCATGACTGTCTTTGAACCTGTCCACATGGCTGCTGTGCTGAGCTCTGGCACGTACATTAGTAGAATATAGCTTTAATTTCTCCTAACTCAAAGAAACAGGTTCAGCTCCCTGAGAAAGTCAAACAAGAATGGGAACAGCACTAAAAAGCAAATATGTTGCATGCTAAGAACAGTGAAAAAAAATCCAGCAATATTTTTTTACATGAGACAAGTTACCAGTAAATCATTTGCCAACAAAAAAACCTGATGGGAGGGATCAAACTCATCTTAGTGCAGCTCAGTGCAGAGACAGACTGGAGCACAGCACATCTGGTAAAAACAAGTGATCTTGAATCTGTTAGCACACATTCAGAAAAGCAGGTCAAGAAAAACATCCTGTGTGAACAAGAATTTAGATACAGGAGTACTCAAGAATAGGCACCAAGTGCTTGCAATTAAGGCAAGGCTACAAAGCAATCTGGTTTGTACTTTGAAGAGGCCATGGAACCTGACTTGTGTTGGTACAGCTCCATCCACGCCTGTGCACAAGGCTGTGAGACCCAGAAAAGATTCATGTGCCATGGGTGATGCACAGAGTAACTGAATACTTACTAATGCAATAGCACAAACCAAATCTCAGGCACCTTGGAGCAAGCTTCCAATCCAGCTTCACAGCTCCTGTCAAGCCTGGGGTGCCACAATCCCATTTTCCTAAGCCTCTGCACATGATCCCAACCTATCTCATACCAGCACCAGCATTTATGCAGTCACATGGAAGCTGGTTCAGGAAAACGACCAACAAAATAATCCACAAAAAAAAAAGGAAAGGAGGTGACGGGAAGTGTGTTGGATTCAGATCCCCAGTGACTGAGCACAAAGGAGCACAAAGCGACAGGTGAAAGGGACACAGCCAGGTTTTATAGGAGTTTTGACTGGATTACAACACACCTTTAAGAAGAGCTTTGGCACATATGGGAACAGCTAGCAAAGGGCTTGAACAGCAACCCTTAACCTGAGGTAATTACCCTGCAACACATCTCAAGCACTCCAGGTCAGTCAGAAAGTATATTGTCAATAAAATGAGTAAGAGTGGGAAGGACTGGGCTGCTAAATAACACTAGCTCTAGGAGAGCCAAACTCTAGACATTTTTAAGCAATAAGTGCTAGTGAAATTAAATTTTCCTAACAAAGCATCTGGAAATTCATTTGCAGAAGGCATATATGTAGATTTGTTTATTAAACTTAAACCTTTAGAGCCAAGTTTTTCAAGTCCATATCTCACAAAAACTGCAGCATTAGAGAAAAAATTAGCAGACATTTGGGTAAGAACCATCAGGTGGGGATACCTTGCAAAATTCAACCCAGCATAAGTCAGGGGACTAGGACTACAAAGTGAAAACTCTGAGCAGAGGTGACAAGAATCAAGTAGATAAGGTAAAGAAAATGAGTAGAGGTAAGTGGGAACAAAGCAGGGAACAAAAGCTGGGATTCAATTACAAAAACCATTGTGCTACCACTGACTGAGCTGTAACAGACACTTTCCCAGGCTTTGAGGATTACAGAGTTATGGTGAAAGGTTGAACACCTAGATTAAACTCATTTAGAGTTGTAAATGAGCATTCTCAAGTAAGAATGATTTAGTGTAACACAGCAAAAATATACATCATTAATCACCCAAATGTTGCCAGTAAAAAAATCAAACCAAAAATTAAAATCAGCAAACCAGAACTTAATCGCAATATGCCAATTCTCAAAACTACAACTTCTTTCCTTTTTTTTTTTTGCATCTGCTCAGTTTAGCAGTAAACAGTTAAAGGCAGAATCCAACAGCACTAGGAGTCATGACCAAGAAACAAAAGTCATGACCAAGAAACAAAAAGATCTTGAAAAAGAGGTCCAATGCTCTCCAAATGAAAGAGGCCTCAAATTTTTGCTATTAAATTACTATCAGTAAGTGTTAACATTGGTAAGACTCACACGTGCATAATTTTCAAAAACTATAAGCACACAACTACACTCATTGAAACTGTGTATTGGCCTGGTGCATGCTCTTTGCAAAACATATGATTTGCATTTAAACAAAATGAGCTCTTGGTGTTGGACTATATATGATGTAAATTAGGGCTCTCCACAGACAGGCTGAAGATGAAGTCCCATTAAAGCTTCACAGAGGGTTTACCATAGGTGTTTCTGAAGCTGGATGACCTAAAAACATCAGTTGTCCAACTACATGCAGCAGAGTACTAACTTGATTATTTAATCAGCCTCTAAAATTCTGATTTTGCAGCTGTAGAAAAATCAACAGATATGCCATCACACAAATCTTACTCCATCCTCTTTGAGCTGAGAACAAATGAAACAAAGATGGGTTGACATACATTAACTCAGCAGCTGCACATTTGCAATACACAGTGTTTAAACATTTCAGAAAATGTGACAACAAAATGCTTAAGCTACAATGAGTTTGTACAAATCTTCAGAAAAAAAAAAACTTATACTGCTCTTAATAATATAAAGATAAATAAACTAACTGTGATGCAATTCTTAGGACTTTTTTTAAGAAACACAGAAATCCCCATAATCAAGGTTCAATCCAAGCCTACCACTTCAGTAGCATTTGAACTTGGGTTTAGTTAAGGGGAAAAAACTGCACAACTTACAAACCAAGTTTTAATGTGCTGTTGGTTTGGTACCATACTTACAGTTCTCCTTGGCAATTAACCACTTCTATCTTACAGACTAATCCTGCAACATCCTTATACCATATCCTGTCAAACCACCTGCCACAGGTAAATATTCTGCCCTTTCATAAAGCAGTTTTCAGAACTACCAGCACCACTATTAGCAATACAGTTATTTTACTCCCTGTATTCCCCACATGTTCAGCACACTTTTCACCCAATTTTTAGGAAGGAAAAAGAAGTTGTATTCAGTTTATCTCTTGCTTTTTTATATTTCATTATCCCATCAGAAGTTCACTGGCCTTTCCTTCTTGGAAAGAACACAGGAATAAGAATGGTCCTCTGCTCACCTAGCAGCAATTAGGCAACCTGTGTGGTCCTTTCTCCTGTGCAAAAGTTATAATAGCTGGGGAAAGAAACAAACTCAGGTTGTTCTGTGGGTCCAGCACACCTGGCAGTTAAAGAAAATGGCTCACATTCCACATGCTCAGCAAAATATAGGTGTAAAGGCTGAAAGAAACTCACCACTCCTCGAGAAAGCTAGTGCTCCTTCCACCACTGGAACAGCTGTGATGGAGACTGCTCTTGGAATCCCCACTGCTGCTCAGGGCTGTGGTCCCACCCAGTTAAGGTGCAGCTGTTCAGCTCCTTAATGACTGGCTGCTACCAAGAAGACAAATCACCTCCTGCACATCCTCCCTGCCCTCCTGCACAGCAGCAGGGATGCCCAGCTAATCCTGTGCTGAGCCAGGACAGGGAGCAAAGCTGGCCAACACTAAGGCTTTGGGAGTTTACTTTTTCTGTTCTTTTGTTAGATTAGTTTTCTATTACTTAAAACATAAAAACACCTACAATTTAAGCATAAGAAAAGCCAAGCTTCTCATAATAAAAATAACAGAAACCAAAGATTAGATAGACCACTTTCAGTACTGGCTGTATCCCGATATATGACACCATCACCTCTATGTTCTCATTATGTGAGGAAAGTAAAGGGATTAAATTTAAAAAAAAGACAATAACAGAACTGCAGAGACTACAATAGAGGAAAGAGGGCTTCAGGCCAGAAAATACAAAGAAAGTGTGCAACAAAAGTTCAAGTTTACCACAGGTCAAGTGGACTATTTTTTGTAGAACCAATGAAGCACAGACTCACTTGTCAGGGGCCACAGCTATTTGTCAGCATCAGAGGTAAAAAATGACATAGCTTTAATAATTATGTAAGTATCTTATCCAAATACACACAAAGGATGAGATTAATCAGTAATTTATCTAATGAAAAGTCAGCTGCTGAAATTTCAACCACTGAAGGTAAAATGCACCAAGACAGAATTCCTCACAGACACAAGAAACATCACGCCAAAATCAAAACCTCAATTCTGAAAAACACACACACTGATTTTACTATCAGTCTGCCCTTAAAATAGTGAGGAAAAGAAACAGAACTAATGTTGCTTGTTTCACGAAATAAACAGAGCATGTAAATATCACAGCCAACGTAGATACTGCTGAAAGAAACTTGGAATTCCAAAAGAAATAAATATCAGCTTAAAAAAAAAAGACAAAGACATGTTTTCCAGTTAAATATTATGGCATGAGAAGTGTAATTTCATACTGCCTTGGTATTTCAAAGCCTTACAATATAGAAATCCATTCTCATGCCATTCAAGACTGCAAAATTCTATCAAGCATCTCTCTTCACACACAATTTTTGACAAGTCCTCTTAGAGATTTATTTGCAACATTTCTGGTGTCAAAGAGCAAACCAGTATAGCCAAACTCTATTGTGCCAGAATCAGTTATTGAAGTTCAAAACAATATTGTTCTGTTTAGAAAAAGTTCATCTGTCATGACTGTCCATGAGGATTGAATAGTTAACAGAAAGGCACCTCATGAATGGGCCATGAAAGAGAAGCATGAAAAATTTGGGTGTTGGTCCAAAGTTTCCAGGAAAGGGAAGCACAGCAAGTGGCAAAGATAACGATGAGAAAAAGAGAGGACTTTAAATGCTGCAGTCTATCACCAGCAGAGCAGAGAAAGCTGGGCTGATGTGGTAAGACAAAATGGTAATGCAGCAAGACTAGTTAGGCAGAGCCTCAAGGGACAAGAAAATAAATGAAAGTTTAAAACACAATGGAGTAACTCTCTCCAAGATAATCCACGTGGGGAGATAGATGATCTGATACAGATAGTGTGAGATAACTGTCAAAAGCAAGGCGATGTTTCAAGGTGCCTTTGTATGACAAGTGAACATTACCCTTCCACTGCTGAGCTCAAGCAAGCAAAAAAGTATCAAAGTACAACATCAGGAAACTAAGGTACAAACAGTCCAAACTCAGCCTAAATAGCTCCACATGCACAAAGGCTCCCCCCCTCCTGCCTTGAAATAGCAAAGTCAAGAATGGCTTCCTACCATAAGGTATGAAGGATGATCTAGCAGACATTTATCTCACCCACACAGACACATTTAAAAAAAAAAAGACTGAACAGCCGGAATTGCCACATTGAATAACTCACTCCTTAGAATAATTCCTGATTTAATGTTGGACACCGTCCAGCAATTATTCAAAGTTGTTAAATAGTCCCGAAGCAGCAGGGAAATTTTAGCAAAATGAGCTTGCCTAAAATGTCCTATATTCATCTCAACCAAAACACCTGTTTAACAGAGGTTTCAAAACATTTGGTAAACACACAGCAAATATTAAACCCTGCAAACACACAACATTGCCAGAAAGGCTGCTGAGTCTTAAATTTACAGAATTATGATGGGTGAAAGCAATCTGTACATTTCTAGGCTCTGTCAGCACCAAAAAAAAAAAAAAAAAACCAAAAAAACACCCACCAGAGCTAAATTTAAAAAATGAAATAAAAGAACCCAAATCCTCCACTCCTCAAAACTAAACCCAACATCAAACTACTTTACTTCAGGTGAGAAGAGCAAGTACCACGCAAGTGAGAGATGCCAAGCACTCTTTTAAGTCAGAATGGAAGGTCGCATTTTCAGCTTCTTCCTAGAGGAGTGATGGATTTGCAGTTTCTAGAACACAGCCCACATTTCCACACAGTTCACAGCTATACTCAGAAATGGAAGATTCATGGGCACGAATCCCCGTGTTTTTTATGAGAACACCGTGAAATAAAACACCTTTATTTAAAATGAAACAAAGCATCTTACTAGAAGTTCAAGGAAGCTGTAGAAATCCATAAATTTGGACTTTTCGCTTATATTTTTAAAATTACTTGACAGCGCTTGAAGCAATAAGCCACCCTAAATTCTTTAAATATTAAGGAATAAACTTATAGGGATGAAGAGCCGTTTAACAGCCAGAATATAGAGCAGGATTTGAAATTGTTTTCCTGGCAGACACTCATACATCTCTAAGTATATATATGCTCCTTTATGCATAACATGTTGAAAGTGCAAAAATCAAATAGGTGTAAAGAGCAGAAGGGAAGGACTGCTGCAGCCCAGAGAACTACACCGTGTGAATTCCGGTTTCAGAGCAAACCACGACGAACGGAGGCAGCGCTATCGGGGAGCTCTCGTTTCTAAGCGGTGCGGTGCCTCCGCCGCGGCTGCCGGCGCCGCTCGGGGCGCGGAGGGTGCGCGGGAGCGGCGGCTGCCCCGGGCACCGCGCGGGGAGGGCGGCGGCGGCGGCGGCGGCGGCGGGAGCCTCGCCCGGCGGCGCGGGGCATTCCCGGCCGGCAGCTCCGGGAGGGCCGGGCCCGCGGGCAGGAGATGAGCGGGGGCCGGCAGCGCGGAGCCCGAGCGTCCCCTCCGGCCCGGGCGGCGGGCAGCGGCGGCGGGAGGCGGCCGCGGCGGCTCGGGGCGGCGGGGACCCGCAGCAGCCGGCTGGGACAGGTCTGATCCGGCGGCCCCGTCCCTGCCCCCTCCCCGCCGGGCGCGCCCGGCCCCGCCACCCCGGCACCCCCGCACCCCGCGGCTCTCACCATTCTCCTCAGGGCCGGGCTGGGTCTCGGCGCCGACTCTGGTTCTCCTCCCGCCGGGCAGCTCCTGCTCGTGGTTCGGCGTCGGCGGTGGCGGGGCCTGTCTCCATCTATCGGGGCTGGGCTCGGCGGCAGCGGAGGGCTGGGTGGGGAGCGGCCGGGCGAGGACGACGCTCCGGGGACGAAGGGAGGCGCGGGACGCGGGGGACGGCGCTGGTTCGGCTCCGCACCGGGACTCAGGGCTGGCGGCGGTCTCGGCCCGGCGCCTCTTTCTCATAATTGTGCGACTCGGCCGGCGGAGGAGCCGCGGCGCTGCCGCGTCAGCGCGCACCGCCCCCGGCAGGAGGAGGGGGCTGGCGGGGCGGTGCTGCCCGCCCGCGTCCCCTCGGGGCGGGCCGGCCGGGGCTGTGAGGGGGTCTCTCGGCCTCTCCCCAGCACCGGTGAGCCCCGAGCGGGGTCCCGAGATACCCAGAGAAGGCGTCAGCGGCTGCAGGCGGGCAGGCGGCCGTGCTGCCGGTGAGGTGAAGGCGGAGATGTTAAAAATGGAGATTCCGAGAGAGAAACCCGCCTGGCTGGGAAGGCGCGGCGGAGAGGGGCCCCGCACCTCCTCACAGGCAGCGGCTTCGCTCGCGTGGGGCTGCGCGGCGTCCCCGAGGGCACGGAGCCGACAGGACCGGGCGCCTCGGCCCGGCTCCATCCCGGCCGGCTCTGCCCCGGAGGGGGACCCGGCCTTGCTCCCTGTCAGAGCCCCAGGGCAGCCAACAGCCTGAGCTCAGATTAGCGCACGCTTTTCTTGCCGGCCCTGCTCGCACATGGCAGTGCCGCCATTAGCACCGCGTCGGGGGCATCTTCTAACAGGCCTGAGTCAAACTGGGGGAAATTCCGTTTTGGAGGGAAAAAGGAGAATGGATTTCTTCCACTTCAGTCAACTCAGTTTCCAGTTTAGATTAGGAAGTGCCATGGGGAGAAACCTTGTCTTCTTTGTCCCTGTATGCAATCTGCAAACTTGGAGAATCAGTACCACAAATGAAAAGCCTCATACAATAATTTTTACTATATATGTCATTATACAGCTTTTGCAACAAACTCTGCTTGAGTAAACAGCATTTTTAAGGGAGGAATGAGAGATTGGGTTTGGCTTAAATTATTTGTGTTCCTTAAATTAAAAAAATTAAAGAGATCCTAGAAAAATCTCTCATCTCTTTTTGAAATACCATGACCATACAAGAGCAGTAATTATATATAAACTCAATCCAAACATTCAAAGTCATTTAAAACCTTTGGGTTTTCATAGTCAGGTTTGATCATTTGTCTGATATTGTTAGTTATCTCTCTCCCCTTGCTGCAAAATGCCAGCATTAGTGTTGGGCTGAGCTGACACCTGGACCCCAGGCTTGTGCATCACAGGGTAACACAGTCCACTCCAATGACCAGACAGGCACAATCAGAAATCAAACCAAGCATTAACTTGCAGCAGACACTTGAGCCTTTTTTTTTTTTTTTTTAATAGAACTGTAGCTAACAAGAAACAAAAGGCTCTTGCATTAACAGCTGTTTAGCAGGGCAAGTCCAGTTGTAAATTCTGGTGTCAGAACACCTTTGCTGCGGACAATAGGTGCAAATTTGGGAAGACCCAGCAACTGAGGCATCCAGCTCTAATTTAGGGTGTTGCAGGGAGTTCCTCAGCTGCAGGGGAGCTCCTAATGCTTGTTTTAAGTTAACTTCAGAAGAATTCCTGCTATCTTACATAGATATGAAAATTAGGCTCTTAGGACTCTCCATTTCCATAGAAATGGAAAATTAGGCTTTTCCAGGAAAAATTTAAACGATTTCTGAGTACAGGATCACACAACAAAGAGGCTCCATTCACTCTCCTGCTGTGTAGAAGTCCCAAGCCTGCTATCTGCCACTACTTGTTCCTGCCCAGATTCCCATGTGCTTGTTCTTGGCTTAGGGAGCAGGAACAGAAGGAGTGGTGAAAGCCCAGTAGAATTTTTTTGGAAATGGTTCAAGAATCTTCCAAAGTAGAGAAAATGGGGGATTTCTGAATTTTTGTGTTGACACCATAAAGCATTTCTGAGAAATAACCTCATTCCTTCTTCCTCTCTCCCTCTTCTTTCCTTTCCAATTAATTGATCTAAATCTCACATCCCACATTAGATTAATGAGTCAGTTCTATTACTAGATTCTTCACCTCATCTCACAGCAATACTTTGGCTATATTGACTTGATTCTCATTATTATCATGTTGGGCTCTAAGTTTAATATTTGTAAATCCAAGAGCTTGAAGAAGCAAGGAAATAAGGATAAAGTAGCTGAAGGCCAACCTAGGCATGATCCTTCTCTGGTACAAGCTATTAGTTTAGGACAATGTGTGTAAGGTGAGGAATTTCCATGCCTTGTTTTCCTGTTGATCCTGCAAAACTGTAGAGATCAACATCAAACTGTTTCAGAGTTCAGCTGTGATAAGCTTAGTTGGAAAGAGCACATTGTTTCAGGAGCAGCTTGGGATGAAAATGAAAGGAAAATGAGTCATCAACATCCTCTCTGCCTCGTGCTGTCTGGGGGAGCATGAGCCTTCAGTGCCGTGGAGGCAGGGACAGGGTGCCAGAGTGACACACATCCCTGTGACCTGGCACTGAGGCACACGGCCTAAGGAAGTCACCTTATATCCTCTTACTACCTAGATCAGCCCGTGCAGAACATGGCATGATTTGACCCTAAACCAGTAGTTAGTCATCCAAAAAGTGGATTCTTGTACATTCAGATGTTAAATCTTGTAAATTACTGCAGGTAGGATAAATATTTGCTGCTTGTCATGCTAAGTGTTACCTTTCATTCACACCAAAAGTCAGCTCAAAATTCCTCTATCTCCTTCCAAATCAACACCTGTCAGCTGTGAATGACAAGGAAATAATGAAGCATTATTTTATACCTTATGGCATTTAAGGACCATTAACCTGAAGCAAGCTTCTGCTATCTCAGATTGAATATAACTGGTTTTTAAAAAAACTCCTTTTGTTAGGTGGTTCCCATATCTCATTTTTACATCTCAAATCAAGCTATCAGCCTGTCCTTGACACATTTATTATGTAATCATCACTAGACCTAGTAAAGTTTGTGATGTCAACCCCAATAGGTTTTACATCCCATTACTGTAACTCGATTTCAATGTAAGTGCTAAAGGATAAGAAACCTTTCTTAGGAAGCTCTTATCTCGATATTGCAATGCCCAGTAGCCAGGATGCTGTTCTTCAATTGCTCACCCTCACATGGATGATACACCGACTCATGCTTAGGGAAAAAAAAACCCACAGCATTCCAATTGATGAGAAACTAAATGAGTTACCATTAAATGAAAGTGACCTGGTTTTGGTTTTGTTTGTTTGACACTATAAAAAGTTTTACCAGATATGTGCTGTTATTCTGCAGTTGTTCAAAATAAGTGCTAGAGTTCAAGCAGTTAAATAAGTTGCAAATGCTAACTGATAAGGAGATCTAGTTAATGTCCCACTCAAAGCCAAACAAAAACAGAAATGTAGAAAATGAATGTAAAAAACCAGAATTTAGAAAACATTTTTTTGTCCCACAGTGAAGTAGTCTGTGGCAGAAAAGAGTTACTATTTATTCATTTTTCATATTTTTGAAAGAGGGGTGAAGTCTCCCAAATGCGTTATTTTTTCCTTTGGCCACAGGTTTGTCCTTTTCTGATTTACCCAGGTAAATTATTTCTCCAGCTGCAGCTGTAGTGGTAACTCAGCAGTTTACATTCAGACTGCTACTCCTAAAAACTGAAGATAGCTTTTTTTTTTCCACATGGAAGTTTAAAATTTGTCAGGTAAGGCGAAAAACATACAATGACACAGATTAAAGGGATCTGTAAGTCCCCTCAATTTTTTGTGAAAGATTTTCTAGTGCTGATGTTGCTATTTCTTGTGACAACATTTGTCCAGTACCTTTCATATAATATACCAAATAACATTACAATCACATAACTTGGCAACAATTCAAAATAAAATGTTTCAGAATGGGATGAAGTAAAAACAGCGAGGAGGAGGCTTCTTGCCATTGAAACTAGGGAAAATAAAACTTAGAAAATTTGTAACTTCACAGGTTTTAAATGGTTTAGTAATATTGGTTACTTTGTTGATTTGTGGTACACCTCAGAGTCACACATCTTCTGAAGAGGTCCCAAAGTTTTAATTACCTTTTTGCATTATATTAAGGTTCCTTAAAGGCAAAAAGTAGTTGGCTAAGCAATGTATTAGCGTTAACAGCTGAATGAATGGCAAATCCCCACTAACCTAGGGAAGGAGTGGAGGGTGGCTTTCTGATGGCAGCACAAAGGGCTCAATGACCAAACACACCAAGCTCAGAGTGCAAAACCAGTAACTCCAGTTCAACTTTGTGCTAGGACTCCTCACATCCAAATTAGGCAACAGAGAGTGCGGGTTTTCAGTTTAAAAATCTGCATTAAAGATATACCATAGTAATAGCAAGGGATATCGAGTTAATGAGGTTATTGAGCACAGGCAATCCAGAATGTTCTTTTACAGGCTCCATGAGTGCACAAAAAGAGATACATAACCCAACCCATCATCTAAAGTAGAATGTAAGCGTATCCTGTATTTGGGAATATGATATGTTACTTCCTGCTCAGAAAACAGTGAGAGCTTAACCAACACAGGGCACAGCCTTGCACAAAACTGCCAAGGGTGTGCCTCCACACATCTCTATTTAGATGTGTAAAATCAGTAGCTGCCAGGAACTGTATGGGTGCATTTACAACATAATGGTGACCCTTTGCAAGATTTTATCAGTGTCTGTCTTTAAAAATATAACTAAAATGACTTTATCTCAGTTTCGTTCTTTCTGAACCTTCTCCTCCCTTTAGCTTTTTAGAAGAGCTTCCCTGTGAAAATTGTTTCTGCTGCAATCTTTGGGCCCACAAATTCTTGTGTTTTCAGTTGTTGGCAGCTGAGCAGATGGTCAGGCAGTGAGGTGGCCTTTGCACAGAGATGATCCACGTTGAAGACACAGAGGTGCAGCATCTCCTTCCAGGACTGTGCTGCCTGAACCAGCAGGGAAAGCAACAGCAGCTGAAGGTACCTGAATTTTACCAATGCAAAAAGAGAAAGCTCACAGAGCTCTGCTTCTTGATGTTTTGGTGTTTTTTTTTTAATCCAGGGATAGGTAACTCATAATCCAAATGTAAAATTTTAGGTGACTCTATATGGGAGAGGTCCTAATTGTACAATTTGAAATTCTTATGTGATAGTGACCATGACAAAAAAAGTCACTTTGTCCTGCAGAAGCTTGCTCCTCCATTTCTTAGAGAAGGAGGTACCAGTGGGCATGCATTTGCTCTTGGTTCCATAATGTATTATAATGTAAATGTTACTATAATGTAAATTTACTTAAATTTAGTTTTTAAATCAGCTACCACAGAAATACTTGTCTACTAGATAAATATCTGTTTGCTAATTTTCTGTAGTCAGTTCCTTTAAATCCATGAGGATGGATCAATTCTCCAGCATAAGTTTCCACTACCTTTTGAAATATTTAATTAAAAGGAGACCACTTTTCTTGTAGCATTGACAGGAACACATAACAACAAGGGTGGAAATGAAATTAACAGAACTACTGTTGAACTTTTAAATGTACCAATCCTGTCAAATTTCCTTGTATTCTTAAGTGTGTACAATGCCCAAGTTCACAAACTGCCAGCCTTTTCACAAAATATGGGGAGACCCAGCATGAACACATTTCAGCCCCTGACGAAACTGCAAACACCCTTACTTTTTTTTGTTTCCAAATCTAAGCCTGGCACTTGCACCACCATTAATGGAACCCTAGAAAGTCAGTGGGACCATCACACAGACAAGGACATGCAAAAGATCAGCTTGTTTTAAGCTCCTGTTACTGGTGGCTTGAGCTGGTGGGCATGATGCTGTGTTTGTTTTCACAGAGTCCAAAAGATTAAACTTCCTCATTAATGGTCTCCATACTGGAACAGAGGAACATATTATTGGTCCAAGATAGTGTGCAAAGTCACTTCAAATCATGCTGGTACTGCTCCAAATTGAAAAGAGGAAAGAAAGGAGGTCCTATGTTCATGGGCAAGGAGAGAACAGAAGCCAGACAGCAGAATACCTATGAGCACACACCTCTTTGATCTAAGCACCTTCTTGGTTAAAAGGTCTTTGAGCTGCAAGCAAAAACCTATTCTCAGCTATTTGATGTCCTCAGTATTCAGAGAAACAGGATCTTGCACATTCTTTATCAGTAAGAGGAATTCCAGAGATACCTGAGCTTCCACCATCAACCTCTCTCAAGAACACAAAACCTTGAACTTTGATTGCTCACCAGTGACAAAAAGGATAACAGTCTGAATTGCCCTTCTTCTTTCCTCAAAAACTGTAGGGATAACGCATTCACCCAGAAAATGTGCTGTATGGGCTACTTGAAAACAAAACAGTGCTTTAGCTTCTGAAAGCATTAGAAATCCAAAGACAACTTTTAAATATATTTCAGTCTGACAGTTTAGTATAAATTATTCCAAATGAAAAAAAGAAAAACCCAACTCAAACTCATGTTGTGGTGATAAAATTTGAGTTTTTCCACGAATTAAAAAAAAAAAAAAATAAAAATTGCAGATCACTGGAGCTGGAAAACAAGCAAGAAAACCCCACTTTCATAACCAGACCAGTAGAGGTGGAATGCTTCTCTGCAGGTTGCCTAGTTCCAGCCCTCCTGCTCAGGGCAGACTGCCAGGCCTCTGGCCACTTCTATTTTGTCTGTCTCCAAGGATGGAGATTCTACCACCTCTGTATGCAACCTGTGCCAGTGCTTGACCAAACTCACAGGGGAGTTTATTTTTGTGTCTAAATGGAATTGTATTGTAAAGACTGGACTGATCTAAACTCCCAAGTTTAGAAGAAACTGCCTCTTCTACTTGCAATTTTGAGATTTACAGTTAAGCCAGTGTGTCAGATGGAGCAGCCTTCATAATGGACTGCATGGGGAACAGGCAGTGAAAAACAAGTTTGCTGATTGCAGCTATGTCTGTTCTTCTTACCTTCTACTTTTCAAAATAAGTAAATTCAAAGAGCATTTTTTGGAGGGTTCTCTCCCCATTAAGCACTCCATTACTTTGACTCAAAGCTACTGCAAGCTCCAGTGTACAAGCAAAAGAGACCTAAAATACCTAAGAACATGTTACATCCAAAGCACAGTATCCCAGGGCTGTAGGATAGCTCAAGGATCACATATCAAGTGCACTCAGGTTCAGTGATTTTTTTTCTTTTTCCCCGCCAACACTTCCAACCCAGCCTGGATTTCAAAGTTTAGGGCTTGGCTGTTTCCTGCCCTCATGGCTAAGCACCTTCAGCTGAACCATGCCTCTGCAGCAGCAGTTCCTGCCTGACTGCAGGGAGCTTGTTTCCATCAAGAACTTTGCAGCTGTGAAGTTTCCAGCTCACTGTTTCTCAGGTGTACTTTCAGGGAGCCTCAGCACTAACAGCTGTACAACAACCATTTCCTGAGTCACACCAGGAAAACTGATGTAGCTCAATTCACTTCAGTTCCTCCCTCTTCATCCAAGGGGAAAAAATAGAGAAAAGCAATGTAGCAAACCCATCACACAGGTACTTACAAGTGGAATCATAACTTTGATGCATCGAGAAAAACTGAAACTACATATTCATGGGGGTGCATTATGGATTTTTAATTTGGTATTATAAAGTGTTAATTGTTTTGCCATGAACATTCATAGTAGGAAAAGGATGAGTTAGAACAAAGCAATTACTCAACTATTCTTTTTCCAAGTAACATTTATTAATAACATTTTTAAGGTGATAACTTAAGAGTCATAAGGAAGGGGGCAGTCGTCAGTAAACATACAATGAAAAGGTAGTAAGATTTTTCTATTAAAGTATGACTCACAAGGCTTTTAACAGTGTTTAGCTCAACCAATTTTAATATTAAAAACATTCAAAATTGCTAGAAGTGTTGCAATCAGTTCTACTGAACTTATAAAAACCTCATTTCAGTAGTCAATACTAACCTACTATTTATATAAAATTTTAAACTCCATTCATAATTTTTGTAAACAAAGCACCTAAGCATTTGAAAGAAAAAAAGTTAGTTTACATCCCACTAAATGGCAACACATGTGTGAAACCTCAGGCATGATCAGGCATGGAGTATTATTAGGCACAGAACAAGACAGAGCTTCCACAGCCAGCTGCTGAATACACTTATGTTGCCAAAGGTCTTTTTTATTTATACTAATTCCATTATCACTTATAGCTGAAAATTTGATAAATCCTCCATGTGGAAGATTTCAAAGAGGCAAAGAAGTCATCTTACATAGGTTTGGGAAGCCTCTGAGGGCTTTCAATCGTACATGATTTTGAATGAGTTATGACTTCTTTATCTGCTTCAGGAATTTCCAGAAACTTCTTCAAAACCACTGAACTTTGGCAGATACTGGGCTTTTCAAAGAGCATAACACAGCAGAAGACACATTTTCAGTCTGCTACTAAAACACTGAGGTATGCTTTAATTTATTATGCAATGCCAGTTAAATGAAACAGAAGATGACCACTGTATTCTGAGGCTGTCAGTTCAAGCTTAAGTCAAGGGGGGGAACTACTGACATACAAAAACTGCTTGTAATTTCTATTTTCTTAGGGAAGCTGCAAACAAGGTGAGTTATCTTACCCGTATCAACTGGCTCAATCTCTGTGAATGGCAACAACTGATATCCAGGCTGTCCTTTGTCTGCTCCTGACTCTTGCAAACAAAAGTTTAAACTTGATATAAATTAGGTAAATTTGCAATTAGCCTTTGTTAACTGCCAATAGAGATTTTCAATTGTCTTAATCAGAATACTTCCAAAGTAAATCTAGGTAAACTATATTTAATCAGGGTAAATTTTCCTGAGCTGACATGCCCCAAACTGACTAGAAATGTCTAGAGGTGACCTTCAAACAAAGGAGACACTTGCACCAGGCACTGCAGGAAAGCCTCCATTGCCACTGCCCAGCATGTGCTTACTCAGTTGTTTTCTCCAGGGTTCTTGAACTTGTATTTGCTATGGGAATGACATTCATTTAAAGAATAGGAAAAATGTTTTAACAACTACCTGACGTTAGCACTAAGTGAACTCAGTGGTCTCCCCTTGTTGCCTTCTCCAGTTTTCTTTGGTGTCAAGTGTTAGCATTACAGCTATACAGATTTTCTATGCCTAATCCCCTCAATTTGCAGTTTCCTGAAAAAAGACCAGGTGTCAAACAAACTCAAACTCTTCTAAATGCAAATTAATGATTTAAACTACTTAACCTTTTTCCAAGTCTTCAAAAGCAAAAACAAATTAAGATTAAACAAGTTAAACACATGCAATTTGCCTTAGCTAACACAAGTACTACTAGCACTATTCAAACCTGTTTTGTCTATCAATTGCAAAGAATTTTCAAAAATACTTAAAAAAAGTATGGTGCAGATGCAAAAGGTATAAAAAAATTGAACAAAAAAAATCTGTTCTGTCTTACCCTATCCCTCTGAACTGATCCACAGCCAAATGAAGACCACAAACACATACCTACTCTCAACAGGTGAGAGATCCAGGCCAGTGTTAACATTTTATCCCATCCCTTAAAGTAGCACTTTCTGACCAAAAAACCACTTGCCTTCTACACCATCTTGTCTGTCAACTATTCCAGGAGCTGGACAGAAGTATTCAAGATTATATGTAAGTACCTCCCCTCTTTTATTATTTTTAAATGCTTGGACATGTATATAATCCAAAGACTTGCATCAAAGCTTAACAATTTTCACAATTAAGGCATAAGCCAGTGATACAATGAGGGGAGTAGGGAGAAGAGTTCACAACCCCACACTCAATTTGCCCTGTTATTTATTTTATGGCTCACAATGGACATCGACATACACACTATTTACTGAATTATTTGTAGTAATGGAACTGTAGTTTCATTCTTCAGTTGCTATAGTTACATTACTATCCAACTTTGCATTCAAAATCTGGAAAGAAAACATATGAAGGGTACTTTATTTTTTTTTCAAAAAACCTAACTAGTCTTAATCAAAACTTAAAAAGAACATTTCACTTAAGATGATATGGGCAAGCAAGTTTTATAAAAATATACTGTATAGAAACACAGTTGGAAAATTGCATAGAAAATATCCTTTTATTTAAATTGAAATAAGGCACGGTTTTACTAGCTATGGTTTGGCTGTAAAAATGCAACTCTATTTTGATTACTTTTATGTTATTAACAGTATTTTCCATAAAAATATAGGTGCAGGAATAAAAAACCCTTTTACACAGAGTGGGAAACACTCTATTGTGAAATTTCACCAAATTTACTGTAATTCAGCTGTCAAAAATTCAAATGCTGTTTTAAACCAGGATATCCCATATATTATTGTCCTCCAGGCTGTTCAGTGGCTGATGCTGTGCTTTCTTCATTTCCTGTGTAATCCAGGTGTTCCATCATCTAAAAAAGAAAAAAAAAAAAAAAGGGAAAAGAGAGGGCTATTTATAAAGAAATACTGCTTTACCCCATTGATCTAAAGTATTTGTTAGCTAAGAGAAATATAATTACACGTGTTAGAGTGCATTTTAGCAGCATACATTTAGGAGGTCCTCTATGGATCAGAAAAGTATTTAAGCCAAATAATCAAAGCTGTATTAGCTAATGCTTTCCACTACAAAACGAGTCTTCAACCAAAGACCCAAGTCTTCTACAAGAAAATGAACTTGTGAGCCAGAAGTATCTCAATTATTAAATACAGAGAACAAAAAACAACTGGGGTTAAGCAAATTTTTCAAAGATATGGCTTGCAAAACTAGAAGTAGACTCTAGGATCTTACCTGACAATTACAGAATTTAATTCAAGCAACAGCTTGAACAGAAAAGACTTTCTCTTTTCACGGCTGTAAAGGCTACCTATATTACACTTAGTCAAAACTAAGTGTAGTGGTCACATTTCTTTGTAAATTTTCCTTTTATTTCAGAAAGGATAGAGGAAATGGAACTAAAGTCCTGCATCAGGAGAGAATCCAAACTAGATTATTATACAGACTGATTCTACTTGGCATTGATGTAACTGATTGCATTGCCTGAATAACTCAAAACAAACTTGTAGTTGTCCTGACTAAAAAGCAGCCTGTTTCCCTATCCACTGTTGTACTGCTGGAGGCAATGAAGGTTCTGTTTTTTCTCCTGGGACAAGACATTGAATGAATTACAGAGGTAATACACACATTTGTTAGTGTGACAAACTGAGACCATCAGTTTGAGGGCTTCAGAATTGAGCATAATTAACAGGGCCCAAAAACTTGACAGTGTGGGTAGCTGACAGCCAGAGACAGAAGACACAGTAGTACAACTAAGGCTGAAAAAACAAAATGTGCCAAGGAGCTGATATGCCCAGAGTGGCACGATTATTAGAACAAGAGATAATGTTTTAAGCATCAAGAGGTAGAAAAGCTCTTATGTTCTTCCATAGTGGCATATCCTGCCTGTCTTTCTGTGCAACAGCTGCTCACTGTGTGGGCTCTGATCTAAGGTGGGCAGATCTCCACACAGTTATTTTCTTGTCATTCTAGCACCTGCTCAGGATCCTTGCCAGGACAAAGCCAGGCTCTGAGACTGCTGTGTTGTACACACTTAGTGTGGAATAATTCTGTGTACAGGGTAAAAAGACTTGTTCCATTAACTTTTCTCTTTTCCTCTAGTTATGACCCAGCTCTGTGCCATTCCTTCTTCTATGCCACCAGAATTGTTTCATTGAAAGTACCCCAACATACCTTATCAAAAGTACTTTTGCTTAAATAAGCTGTTTCACAGTCCAGCCACACCAGCATGCTGTGCAGTAAACCAAGATGACAGTTCCCAAAAAGAAGTCAGTGGGACTGGGGAAAGTTTAGGAGAGCCCATTGGCCACAATATCCATCTAAGACCTGAAAAGGCCTTTCACAACCCTCCCTTCATGTTCCAGAATCATGACAGTAAAGGACTAAGGCAGGCACCAGTCTTGCCAAGAGACTCAAGGACTGAGTTAGAGCAGCAGCATACACTCAGTCCAGCAGTGAATGCCCAGCTCTTGTGCTAATGACAATCTTGCATTTATTTCAGTATATCCAAAATTTTCCTCTACACTGACCAAAAATCCACATCAAAAGTCACCAAAATCAAAACACTCCCTACAATTACAGAACTCAAACTATCCCTTTGAATGAGGATTAAAGTATTCATTTCCAGGATAAAACAAGAACAACCTCTCCCCACAGTACCATATTACATCAAGTCATGCCATATAACTTCCTTCAGCCTAGGGAGGATCAACTAATGGCTGGCATAGAAAAAGTAATTTTGCTAAGCATTTTTGTACAGTCTTTTCCTATGCAATTGACAAGATGCTTCTAGAAATAAAAGTACTTGCAATAATTCAGTGTATTCCAAAGTCAAAGATTCTTCTAGTAATCCTACAACACTAAGCAGTAAAAAATGTTTGGTTTTTTTTTTTGTACAAATGCTGGAGATAGCACCTGTATTTAAATTTTTAAGTCTCCACTTAATAATCAGATTTTGAAGTGAACTTTACAACCAAATGCCTTGTAAAACTCTAAGGGTGTTGGGGGGGGGGGGGGGACGACGACCGACTTTTATATAAACATTTCAAGGCTAAAAAAGCCACCCTACCCCACCCCACTTTTAATCTTTCCTCCACACAGAAGGACAGCCCACAACTTCAAGCTGGGGACAACAGGTGCCTTTCTAAAAGTACAAGCTGGCATTTAAGCAGCTTTGTCCACACAGGTATCTCCACTGTGGATTCTCTCAGGACAGCCCCTCCCTCAAAGCCTCAGCAGAAGCTGCAGGAATCTTTACAATATCCAGCTGCAAGATGAAGGCACCGTGTTACAATCCTGGGCAAAGCTGCTGTTTTAAGCTAAGAATGAGGCAAATCAATCTGACAGTACATTGTGGAGAGCTCATGAACATATCTGAAGTGAAAGAAACTTAGAAGCTTTGCTCCCACATGTGAATTTCTGACAGTTTTTAAGGGGGAGGTGTTAAGACAGCTTTGTAACTAAACCATTTTTGTTTAACCTATCTACTAAAATGGTTAATCATTAAAAACTAAAATCAGCAAACTTACTGCCCCCCCCACCCCCAAACCACTTCCACAGAGCCAAACTAGAAATGACAGTACAAATCTCTCCCCCTAACAACACACAGTACCTATGCACACAGCTGCTTGCAAGATTCATGGCAATAATGTTACATTCATGGAATCCTTAGCAACTCTTAATACAGATGAATTTCCAAGCATCTAAAAATGTGATTATACAACTTACTAAATAGCAGGTGCATGCTGTATAACGTGCCAGTGACAAATCTTTTGATTTATTACTTCAAAGAGAGATAAGAAGTGCTAAACACTTCAAACTGACAAACTCCAACAAGTTTCAAGACTACTCCATGTAGAAGACTTCAAAGTTGCATTAGGCCACTAGATTTTCCATGATTTTGCTAAAATGATTTCATAGATTGCACTGATATGAAAACCAGTATTCTAAAATTAAGTATGAAATTTATCATGAAGGCATCCATGAGGAGTATAAGCAATCCAGAGACCTAGGTAAACTTTTATTTTACACTTCACAGCAGCAATAGTGCCAGTTAGATGGCAGGAAAGTAAGTACATTACTCTTCCAAGAAATCTCTGCACTTGGTGAACAGTTAAAATGTTTTCTGTGCAGCAACTCTTTACAGCTCAAGACTACACCATAAAAGAGCCACACTGAACATAACTAGAATTTAAGACTGCATCATTATGCAGAAACAGAAATTACCTCAGCTATGAATTATGGGACCTCAGAGCTATCTTGGGGAGTCAAGTATTTGTCATACGTATAAAGTAGAAACTAAAAAAGTGATTTTAACAAACCTATCCAAGAACTCGAGTGTGCACAGCAGGACAGAAGAATTCTAAGTTATAAAAATAGTCTGGCCATCTGCTTTTAATTTGCACTCAACCCCTCCCACTTCCTAATATCATCTTTGGTTTATATCTAATTTCTTTATTATTAAGGCTTTTTAACGAGACTTAAATTGTTAAAGTACTCTTTCTTAGAAGAAAGGAGCTAATGAGAAAAGTACTTTTTATTTGAGAATTTAAGACACAGGCAGAATTCACCAGCTCAAACTGTCTTCAGAGCAGACACCCTACACTTTATAAATAGATGTATAATTCCAGCAACTATAATTCAAGATTATATTTAAATGCTTAAATTCCACGAGAAGCTGAAATTTGAAAGCTTGCACTGCTCTCTGCAAGCTGCGTGGACAGCAAAAATAAATGCCATCAGTCAGGAGCTGCTGCCAAGAAAGGTCAAAGCTCGCTGCAGCCCAGACGTGCTGCGGCAGGGAGGCCCCGAGAGCCGGCCCCAGCCCCTGCTCCCCAGCCCAGGACAAGCAGTGCAGACAGGACAGCAAGAAGGACACTGTGGAGCAGGAGGTGACACAAGGGCTGCAGACATGATTACTAAAGGCAAATTTATAATGCCCAGCGTTATAACACAAGACAACAAAATTGTTGTTTAGCACTAAGCAGGTTTTCACTTCTATGCAGTGACACAGAAAAATCAGGTGAAGGACTGCAATATAGGTAACAGAAGAGGAACTAACACCAACTGCAAATATTTGAAGACAGTCCTAGGGTTTGGGAAACTGGAGAGTAGAGAAGCAAACAAAGCCTGCCTTCAGACTTAGGAATCAGAGCTTCATTGCTACTTAATATTATGTTTTCCTGCACTCCTTTAAAAAATAAAAATCCTAAAAGACCTAAGTGTAAATACAGATTTGTATCTTGTCTTCAGTGCTACCCTCTTCTACTGTGTAATTTAGACAAAATTAAGAGGTAGATGCAAAAAAAGACTGAAAAGAAGAAGCAGAAGGGGAAAAGAAGAAAAAAGAAACTGTAAGAAAATTAATAAAGTTGCATTAAAAGAAGGCCATAATCACACCTTGTAGCAAAGGCGTCCTGGAGGAGTCCGATACCTAAATAAAATTCATTCCATTATTAAAATAATATATAACAAAACCAATTTAAAAAAATCAGAAAAACCCCAAAATCCCAAAAGGTAACTAATGGACTATTATTATGATGTTTAGTCACCTGATGCACTCTACATGCTCTTCTACCCCTATTCTTAGGACACTTTGCCCTAACAATTCTGCAAGGTTTTTCTGTTCCCATGAGGGCAAAGCAAACCTCTACACAAGTCTGGCCACTCTTGTCAACAGAGCAGCTCTGCCTGAGCCTCAATCACTGCTGTAGCAAAAAAAATTGTCTTCTGACACCTTTCCATATCTTTCCTCCTCAAACTGAGCACTGAAAGCTGGAGATTTCAACGCTGGAGCTGTGTGGGTTGGGGCTGTTTGGGGTTTTGTTTGTTTGCTTGGATTTTTTTGCATGTTTGTAAGATCAGTAAGGACAGTTCAAAATACAGTTTTAGATAAGAAAGACAACATATGAGAAAGATCAACCCTGCAGCTCTCCAAGAGTGACACTTGAATAACACTCTCTGGGAATCAAAAATTAATATTAAAATATTCTTTAGAAAGTTATAGAAAAATACAAGTTAGTAAAGTTACAGAGCTCAACTGCAGGCTCAGTTACAGACAAGTCTAACTCAGAGATGGTGGAGTGGCGGGTTGAAATCGACATTTTAAATTGTGCTAGAAATGAAGTCATCTAACTCAAAACAAGCTGAAGTTCAGAGTAGTTTTAATCCTTCAAGAAACCAGTTGAAAGGACATGAAATAACTACTATGGCAACATAATTCTTTCAAGTATGAGTTTTGCTACAAGAAGTGCATGAAATTTTTGTTGCTAAGGAGACCTGCCAAATTTACTTAGGCCAATCTTAATCAGAACTCAAGTGAGGAAAATAAATTGCAAAGTGTTTTCCCCACAACAAACCCAGAGTTATTTGGCTTCATAAATGTGACTTTATTTTAGAAGAGCAAACAGTCACCAATTTATATATAAATGCAGTAAACCAAATTCCTTCTGACCTACAGAGGAGCATTTCTATTCACTGTACCTATGAAAGGAGGAGTTTTGTAAACAAAAAGACAGGGTATTTAGTTAAAGCTGAAAATCTGAGTAATTTCACACCTAGGCCAACCTCCAGCTGAAGCAGGTGTAGTGTATCAGATCAACAAAAGGTAGCATTTTGCTGGCAATACTATAGGTTCTGGTGCCTGTAGTTTTACAAGAATTACTCTTCACTTCCACTGATCCACTTAAAACTTTCCAATCCTGAAAAAGCAGGAGCTGCTTCTATCCACCATGAACTTGACACCCACCTTTTCCCAGAACAGACTATCCAAGCTTCAAGTTCAACATGCCCTAGATATAGGTGATGGTAAATTCAAGCAATACTGAACTTAGGTCTCAAGCAAATCAGAGAGTAATCTTCAGACTGATCTGTCTGATGATAAATGCCAGCTCACAAGGGTTACTGGCACACCCAGTTACTGCAGCAAGTCACATCAGAGGAAATGTGCACACGTCAACAGGTGAGATTTTAAGAAGTGCAATTCCTGGGTAGTGTTAGAAAAAGCCAAGGGGGTAATACAGAATACCAGGGCAGTGTGCCCACAGTGTGTGCTGTGACAGGAAACAGTTACACAAGCCAGCTATTTTGTTCCTGAATGCTCCATACAATCCTGATGATGTAGGCCACCAGTGATTCATGCAAAGTTTCTCAAGTTCTAGTTGATCACCAATTTTTTGGAACTGTCTCTACTACAGAACTAGTGCAGTCTGGAGTCTGCATGCTTAGTTCAGTGTTATACCACATCAAGAGGATAGATGGGGAATGTGAAATGTTTTCTTGTATTTTACAAGTAAATAGAACAAATTACTTTTCCTCCCTGAGTACTGAAACAGCTATTTCATCTCCCTTGAGCTTTGTTCTGCCATGTCAACCACTAGAGTAAGATTTTCTAAGAGTAAAGACTACTTCTCCTCATTGGTTCCAGAAGATCACAGGAAAACTTGCAAAAACTGGGTTGCAGGTAATCTATCACCAGGTTTTCAGAGAAGCATATACTCAAAGGAATTAACAACAGAATACTCCAGGCCTCCAGCCTACCTGGTAACTGCTTCCTTTCCAAAACTTCTTCATCTCTTTGCGCCTCCAGGCAACGAGGGAGCTCGTGATGAGTGTGCACGGTACAAGATAGAGGAGGGCAGGCTGCCCCATCTTCATCAGTGCCAAAACAATGAAAGTCAGCACCATGCCAACAGCATAAGCTACAAAAAGACATTCATACATGCACAATCAACAACAGGAGAATTTTTAGATTAGGTCAATCATTTAGTCAGACAATTTATTTTTTAGCAATATTTTCCTTCTTAATGTAACTGAAGAAGAGACACAATAGGCTGCTCTGTATTTGCAAGATTTCTCAAAGCAACTCACTGTCATAAAGAACAGTCACCTTCAGTACAAGTAGGCACACTAGAAAGAGTTTCTGCAGAGATTCCTGACAACATTGAACCTTACCTGAAGAAAACTATCTAGATCTGCCATTTAAAAAAAACTACCATGAAGATCAACCATGCTGAAATATCCCAATTTACCTATTGTGCAGGAAATGTAGTATATAGAAGATGATCTTGTTTGAACATCAAATCTTCGACAATAGGCAACCAGAAGCCCTTGAAGGAAAAAAAAATAAAGGAAAAGGATTAATGACATGCTTAGTCATGATTTTTTTTCTCCCCAATTTTCCAAATGAAAGCAGCATAAAAGAATTTATAGTGAGACTTCCCATTAGGGTATTTTATCTTCTTCCAATATTTTTTCTGTAAAGGCAAGAACCAGTCAAGAAATCCTACAGCAAATGTAGAAAAAACCATAATGGAAATATGAGCCAAGCAAGCTTGGAATTAGAGGTTTGGGGTTTTCAAGCAACCTAATTACATTGTGCTATTTTCAGCTTTCTGATACAGAAGCGTAACAAACTATTTTTAATTTTTTCAATAGGATTCTAATGCTCACTCTTAACATTCAGCAATTTTCCCTGCACATTCTTGATTAAAGTAATTTGCTTAAGACTCGAGTTATGGCCAAACTCAGTTCTTCTGAGAAAGATGGAAAAACTTGGCAAAACATTTTACATTACCTCACCTCTAATTACATAGCCTAGGATATGAAAATCCTACAAAGTCACAGAATATTTGGTTTCTGTGAGATTTAAATGAAATTTAGTTAATACTGACAACTGGATTTACCTATGGGACTTGCATTTACTTAATCCAGTCCAACACGCAATAAAAAACCTTTCACTATTTAATTATTCTATAACACAGTGAGCTTTCTTCTTCAATGGCTTTTGTTGTATTCTGCACTGACTGATCAAGGCAAACTGCTGCACTTGATTTAGTAATAACCCTGTCAATAAACTCTGCAAGTCAGCTAAAAATAAACCCCAAAATATTTATTCATCAGTTAGTTACCAAAAACATTTGCTCACCTGGGACAATGATGTCTCCAAAACCCAACAATGAAAAGGGCAGGTCACAGAGTGTTGATGCAGAGTGTTCAAGTCTAGGCACTCTAATAACCACGGGCAACTGGAAAACATTATTTCGGAAGCCACATAAATCTCATCTAAAGCATTCTGGTGTTCTGGATATTTTTGGTTGCTTGAATTAATAAACAGTTTAAATGTAATTAATTTATTGTTAATGCAGACTTCAAAATAGGTAGAACCTGAAGTAAAAACCAGAAACCAACATAGAAAGTAGATAAAGCTTAAGGCAACTGATAAGCTGGAATTTCAGATTTACAAATAAAATGCACACACCAAAAAAAAAAAGTTAAAACAGTATTTAACCATGTAACAGGAATAACAAATCTTGATTATTAACCTAACTATAGAATACTGATCAATGATATCCAGGCCCTAAAGAGAAATTTGGACAGTAAGGTTTTCCCCAAAAGAACAGTCTTTTCAGAGGAAATAATTTAAAAATCCAGTATCTGAAATACAATCCTTACTTTCTCATGGGGAGCTGAGCGTTCAGTAGGGACTTCCACCAAGTTTCCATCACTCTAGGATCAAACCCAAGTCAACAGGCATTTAATACTTATAAGAAAATAGCAGAAGCTGGCTATATTTTGTGAGAAAGTTATGCTGAAAAGCACACTATGAATTAGCTACACAGAGTCAGTACTTTAATGCTGCACATATTACAATGACTGTTCATACCTTTTCACTGTTTCCAAAGGGACCAGCTGCAACTTCAACCATTATACTTGCCCCATTCTGAAATTAAAGTTATTTTTCAAAAGTTAGTGGTTTAATGAACCAAAACTTTCATACTACACTTACAAAAACTGCTTGTACCTTCACTTACGATTCAGGATTGGAAAAATCCTGAATATCAAAGGGAATGCCCTGGAATTGTACAGTATTATACTGCATTGTTTGACAATAAAAACACGTAGTCCAGCCTAAAATAATGTTAAAAAACCCCAAACAACAAGTCCACTAGATGTAGCTGGAATTCTAGATAAAAACATGTCAGCTTTTTCTGCCATGAGCTTTCTGCTTCAAAATAAAAGCAGGTTAACACTTGCATACAGCTCATACCACACTGTAAGTGACCACTGCAGGAAGTACTAGAGCATATTCCAATAAATGGGTGTATAAAGCAAAAGAAGGACAAAAACTGGAGGGCAGTAATTTCTCATGATCACACTATCCCTCACACTAAGTGGGGATGGTTTACTTTTGACCATGTGATTGCCATAAAAATTGAGGCCACTGTTGTCTTACATGGGAAAAAATGGAAATCAGCTTTTCCACCTTGAGAACACTGCAAACCTGACCTGTTTGACAAAAATATCCTCCCAATGACCAGGCATTTTTGTTCTTACAATAAATTCAGAGACATACCTTTGTGATAAATGGTGTTATGAAGACAAAAAATACATCATATAGAAGGAGCAGGCCTAGAAGTATTACACAGGACTGGCAAAAAAAAGAGAAGAAAATATTACTATGGGTTTTGAAGTATCACACAGCTAGATTCTGGAACCATTGCAGTACCATGTGTTTTAATCTGGCATAACATTTAGAACAGGATTAGTTTCTTTTAATAATTATTAAAAATGGTAAGGATTATGTTTTTTAATGTATATTTCTTGCATATTGAAAACCTACTTCCTGACAGTAAACTTGCAGATTCATGGCAGTAGAATATTATCTTAAGGTAAGCAACTTACAGTACCTTAAAGTTGGGCATTTTCAGTGTTTTAATGAAGTTTAGGCAGAAAGCAACTCCCAAAATATCTTGCAAAATCCAAGCCCACCTGAAAAAAAAGCCCAAAACATTTTTACAGGTTGTTCAAATTGCTGCTGGAATCTAGATTTTTCTGTAAATACCAAGGAAAGTTTCTCAGAAAGCAAGAAATTAGTTTTTCAGAATTACTGCTACCAAAACCACAAAAGTCCTAGTTTCAAGTTGATACCAGCCTCTGATCATAAACAGGTAACTGTTTGTGCTGGTAATGGCTGGGATAGAGTTAATTTCCTTCACAATAGCTGGTAAGGGCTATGGTTTGGATTTGTGCTGGAAACAGTGTTGATAACACAGGGATGTTGTAGCTACTGCTGAGCAGAGCTACTCACTGTGCTATTCTGCATCTCTTTTCTTCTGTGGCAATCATTAGCAATCAAGCTAGTTCTTCCTCATCTTCATAGGATTTTATAACTTCAAATTACCACACAGCTCATTTGCATTGCTTTGTTCTCTATTACTCCCATGCTTGTTAAGCTTCAAAATACTTTCATGACTTTTTTGAAACTGGCACTGGAGTTTAGAAGGATGCTGCACTCCAGGATTAGTTGTATGCTAGGAAGTTCATTAACACCAATTATTCACCTTACTCTTAAGTCAGAATGCACCACTTACCTATCTTCATTTCGAAATACTGCCCAGACAACAGCTGCTGCTATGCAGAATATGGCAAGAAAAATAAGCCTCACTTCAATGGTTTTGTTGGAACATGTAATCCTAAAAGAAAATAATTAAATTAAAAGAGAAGGCCTGCAACAGCCAAGACACATGCCTGTGCTATCACACATCCTTAAGCTGACAAGGAGTTCTCAACACAATTCCTCTGCTGCCTGTAGCACACTTGCTCCAAACAGGACCAAATGTGTAGGATCCTCCCCTTACAGAGTTCCTTGATGAACAAAATAAGCACACATGACAGAAGAACCAGAATTTTGTAAAACTAAGTTCAGAGAGCCAACCAGAACCTTTCAAATTTTATTACAGAATGCTTTCAAATAAAGGTAATGCAGCAAATGTACAACTATTTTAACTGCTGATTATGCTACAGATACCTTGAATATTTATTAAAGCAGCTTGCAATTTTCCTTTAACTATCCCACACACTAACAAGAAGCAATTTGTCAAACTCTTCTTGTACTTTCATGTTGACTTGAGTAGCAACCAGAAAGGAAGCCTGTCATTTTTAATAAGTGAAAGGTGCACAATACCTGCACTGCCCAAATGGGATCTCTCCTATTAATGCTGCAAGACAGTTGTACAGGCTCATCGCAGATGCCAGGCAGAAGACTGATATTATAACATAAACTAAATCAAAACAATGAAGACAGGAATCAGTGCCAAAGAAACAGAAAACAGCAAATAAACACAATAACATACATTCGATATTTTGTGTTCAGGAGGTGTCTGACTGGCACTGGGTAATGTGGCTTAAGGGGTTCAGTGACAGTACTGAGTAGACAGTTGGATTGGATCATCTTGAATGTCTCCCTCAACCTTGAGGATTCTGTAAGTCCATGGTATAAACTGTTAACAGTTATACCAGTGTTCAACAGCCACTGGAGACCATAATAAGCTGAGTATAGAAAATGCTGAATTCTGAGTGTCTCTGCCATGACAAAGTTCTCATCAAGCAAAAACTTGACTCAGAGGTGTCAGAATTGCTTTCTAGCTGGATCCTCACCAAAAAACTAAAACCAAACACCAAACCCCAACTAAAATGCTCCCATCAAGCAAACTCTAAACACTACTAGGTTGTCACCGCCATCCTCTCAAGAATGTTGACATAAATAATTTTTTTTTTTTTTTGCTCATCATTAGTCACCTCTCTTGCACATGACTTCATTCAGAACAAGCACTGTCAAGGCAGTCTTTGAAAGACAGCTGAAGAAACCTTTGCTTTAAGCAGCAACTGCATTCTTTCAACCCTCAACTCATGCATGGAGAGAATAATTTAAAAAGTTATATTCATTTTAGTTTAGAAATCTAGCTTTTTAGACTTAAACACTTCATAATATCATGTAGAAAAGTAAGTCAAATGAGATTATTCATTGTTTCTTACCTAACCATTTGTAGAAGAAATAAAGTAAGACCAGCATGACACAACAGATGACAACAAACAAGATAACTGTTACAGGGGTGAAAGTCACATTTTCTTCCTTTTTCCATCGTGTTTCTCTCTCCCCTGGACTTGCTACTGCTTTCAGATTCTCACTGTTTTAAGAAAACAACAAACACATTTACTTCAGATGACAGACCATGAAAATGTTTTGCTATGACTTGATGGTTATAGAACATTTAGACTGACAAGGTTTCAGTTTAGTCCTTCATACTATCATTAGACTTAAACCCAGAGAAAACTGTATGGTTACTGTTTGAATTTCCCTCCATTTTTTAATGAAGATAAGCACTTCCAACCTAGCACAGATCACAAGGAGAAGATTCTTAACTGCACTGCCTTTCAGTGGTGTGGTAATTGCCAACTTTAGGGGAGTATCCCCAACCAAAACCCTGATTCATGTGAAGAAAAGCAGTACTCCACTCTTAAACTCCTTTTCAGGATCACTGAGCTCTGTTAGTGCATCACCTCTGATTAGAAAATTTATTGGGCTAAATGCAGACAATCTGATAAATATGTCTACAATAAATCAAGACCATAGGTATTGCACACTCTTAAAACTTCATCTAGACATTAAGAGTCTGCCATATCCATTCATGTTAGAGAATGAAACTAGCTAAGTACTAGTTCTTTTACACCTCATAATTACAGAGTAAGTGAAAGACAGGTGGTATAATTGGGGACTTTTCACTGGGAGTAAGATTCCTGTGCATACATACTCCATATTTATACCTCCCCATGCAAAATAAGGAGACCTAAATTGCTGTGTTTGTTCTTTGAGCAGAGAGCCCTTCTACTCTTTAGTACAGACCTGGTGCAAATTGCCCATCAGATAGTGTGTTCCTGAGGAATCCCAGGACCTGCCTGCCAAACACTGAATTCAGCAATGAAACAGCTACCTTCAAAAGAGAGTAACCCACAGGAGCAAGGCACCTTGTTAGATGAATCACCTTCTCAGAAGACATGCTTTGAATAAGCAGCTTTTTTGAAAAATAAGCTCACCCTAGATTTATGAAGGAGCACTTTAACTAGTTTAATAAATTACATCTAGGTATTTTTAATATGGGAGACAGCACCACATATTATTTTAGCATTCAGTACAGCCACACCCTGCAGCACTGTAGGTGAAAAAGAAGCATAATCAGATCCAACCTTTAAAAAAAGAAACATAGACACCTCCCCTCCTTCTACTTCTTTAATCTCTTTAAAATAGCTAATTTGCATAACTGTGGGAAAAAGGAAGCTGTTGTTATCACATACAATCCTCTCCTTGTTGTGCTGGGGAGCAAAGCACCAGAACACCACTGAGACCCTGAAGGTAGCAACACACACTGGCCCATTTAGCATACACAGCCACCCAAGAAATACTGCAGAATAACGCCATGCTCTCAAAGCCCAGCTACAGCCAGTTTAACCCCAGACTAATAACAATTCTGGGCATCACTTAAAGCTGCACACCCCTCAAGGACAGAGCAGAAACCCCCAGTACCCCCTGCTTCTTCTGGCTTTGCCACATTGTGCACTGCCACTCCCTCTTCCCTGCACAGGAACTGCTGCTGCCTCCTCTTCCTTCCCCGATCCTAGAGCTGCTGCTGCCCCAGCTCTGCTGCTCCACCAGATAAAACAAAAAGCTGAAGCAGATAAGTCAAGCTGGACTTTATCTGGAGCCAGCCAGACAACCAAACTGTGCTTCCCATTGCTCCTAGTGACAGGAGTGCTGCACAGCCAGCTGGGATGGAGCAGCTGTACAGATCCCTACCAATACAGACACCACATACAATATGTATTTACCTCCTGAATCACTGCACTTGAAAGCGTAACTAAAATACCTAATTTCTATTGTGGATATTGGAGAACTATAATGCTAGTTACAGACTGTTTGGTAATTTGTCAAAATGTTAACTCATGCCTCCTCCAGAGAGCTGCATTATCCCTCAGGAACTTTTACAGTCTATGCTTGAGGTTCCTCAAAGACCTCTGGTGATTTTTCAGAGGTTACAGTGCTCAAACATTTAATGACAAAGCAGCTAATTGCACTTAGGTCCTTTAATTTTTTAACTACCAACTTAAAAGAAAATAATTTCTCACTGATCATAGTGACAGTTTTCACAGCCTTTGCAGTCCATGTAATTTAAGCAGTTCCATTTAACCAACTTACAGTTCTGCTACTCCACTCCAGTAGCCTCCCAGTGCCACTGTAAACACAGCAATTAGGAAGATGACAACCATACTGTAGTCAAACTCTGGCAAGGGTGGTGAATACAGAGTCACATTAACTTCATTTCCAAGCACCTGAAATATAACATACGTGTTGGTTCATAAGGGAAACAAAGAAATTATATTGCTTATTTTCTAACAAGATGTACATCATGATTTCCTACTCTTACTCTACACAATGCTAAGAGGAAGTTTTCAACTCACTGCACAAGACATGTCATATGTTTGCCAAGAAGCAATGCTTCCCATGCTACCTTTCAGGACGGTCAGGTTTGGAAACAAATCTATTACTACTCCTGTGCAAATACAGAGATACCACAAGAGAAGATGGTACCTCTTTGCATTCTTTGCACACTTCTGAGAAGTTGTGCCTCTAGCCCAAATGCCTCCCCAAAATACAGCAAGTGCTATCAAAGACATCTGCTCTGCAGGACAGCACACCTAACTCAATCACCTTGAAATACAACTCCCAGTTCTACTGAGGTACCAGCAGATCTACTCCTAGCTCTCAAACCCACAGAACTCAGTTCAGAGACTGACACGAGGCTTCAGACAGGACACAGTGACAGCTCAAGGTGGCAGGAAGTTATTTACCAACAGCTTAACACAAACATGTGTTGAGATGGATTCAAATGAAAAGAAAGCAATTCCACACTATTTTAAAAATTTAAAACCTAAGGGAAAAAACCAATCAGCTGAAATACACAAAAGAAAATGGGAGAGAACACTGAGATGTAACTGGTACTGAATTGTACAAAAATCTTGAAAGCAAAACCAGGGTGCTTCCATTTGACTGAAAGGTGAGATTTAAAAAACAAAGAAAGGATGATAATTTGACAGGAAATGGAAAGCAGTAGGAAAGACAAGTTTGCTGTTGCAATCGAAGTAAGTCCAGACATCTAAAGTAATTGTGCAGTGAGAACAGACTTCAGAGATGCAGAAAAAAACCCAGATTTGTTTACAGTCTGCATTTGAGATAAAAGCAAGAGAGAGAAGAACATGCCAGACAAGTTTGGCTTCAGAAAGATCAAACTGGCACTAGAAAGACTGAATGGAAAGGCCAGTGGTAGAATGGAATACAGTGGCCACAGATGAAGAAAGCCGAATAATTTCAACATCTAAATTACAGATAATAACCTTTCTGCAGGCTAAAGAAGTCAGAATCATTCCTTTTGCCTGAAGTTATGGAAGTTCAGAAAACAAGGAATAAAATTAAATTCTAGTGAAAAACTGTAGTTGTATGAAGTGGAACATAACATTAAAGGGAAAAAAAACCCTATTCAAATTACAGCATCCTTTATGTAAAAAAACCCAAAAAAAAAACCAAACCACATATACACAAAAACCCAAACGCACACTACCAAGAACCAAAAAAAAGCTAAAAATCGTAAGAGGCTTATATATTTATAGTATTCAGTTCCAGCATATCTTAATCCAGTTTTTCCTCTAAGTTTCATAAATCTTACAAAGTATAATTCACATAAGAACCCAGAGCAATTGTTTCATTGCTCCTATTGTTCCTCTGTTCAATAAAAACTTCCTAAGTCTTAACTCCCACCACAGGGAGCACTAGGATGAAACAGGCTGCATCAGGTAACAAATCTGCAAGAGAGCTGTCCACTGACTAAAAGGTTTGTAACACTCTGCTATTGCTATCAAAACTCTTAACAGACTTGGCTCTAATGGTGAAGGCTAACAGAGATGATTTACTTGTCAAGTAAAAAGAATGCTTATACAAACTACTTCCCTCAGACTGGTGCTGTCTCTTTCTAAATAAAAGGAGGAAGCTGGAAGCTTTAAGGAGAGTTAAACAAGAAATGCAACTGTAGTTGGAAGTGTACAATGGCTGCTGGATTCCAAGCAGTGCATATAATTCAAAATAACAGCTGCTAGTGACAGGACAGAAGGCTTTGGCAAGAAACTAGAGCAGAACCAGGAAAGATCACTTCTAGTCTAGGCTGTGTTCCTCACTACTTTTATGAAGGCAGTCTCATTCTAATAAAAAAATTTATTATTTGATTCAGCAGCAGTATGAGACATCACCTGGCACACCAATCTACAGCAGAGGTGCCTTGGTGAGTTACTCCAGCTGTACAGAAGTGATTCCACCTCACACCACTCCAAGCATAACTGGGCAATAAAGAAGTGCAGAGAAGATCCAGACCTAACTTGCCCTAGCTCCTTTTCATGTTAGTAGGGCAGCCTAAAAATCACTCAAGCAAGCAAACAACACTTATTTGACTGAAGAAACAAATCTGAAGACAGAGGACAACCTGAACCCAACTAGAGTACTTATCAAGGCTGTGGCAGTCTGAAGACAGCACAAACTTTCAGTCATGCCAGTGCCTATCTGTAATGACGACAGCAAACAACCAAAGTCCTACCAATCCAGGCAGTTTCAGCTTGCATACTTACCTAAGACAACCTCCCGTGGCAGCTCTGAAGATTAAGAGCAGAAATGGTGAAGTGAGCTTGCAAATTCAACTCAAGAAGCTAAGACTACACAGCCTCTGCTATCCCCAGAAAAACATGTGCTACACAATTCCTGCTTAGCAAAACTATTCAACACTAAATAAAAAACCAGAAACAACAATATAATAACAGAAAAAGCCACACTGATGAAAATATACTGTTTTCCTTAAAACCCCGTGCAATGTTTTGTTATCCTAATATTACATGCCAAGGAAAAGAAACTCCAAATACTCCCAAAACAAACTCCCCTACCTATAAAGTGTAGGAGATAGCACAACTGCTGTATTTTAATAACATGCATTTGGCATCTCACCATCAACTCACCAGCAGAAACTCAAACTACACTGCCTAACCACTCTTCAGCTAATGCTGCCACATTATACAGAGGGAGCTCAGCATCTGGCAAAGACAAAAAACTCTCAGTCTTTCCTCAAGATCCAACCTGCCCAGGTGCTGCTTGCCTGAAAGCTCTGGTACCAGCAGCTACAAGCTCAGCTGTTGTAGCTTCTGCACTAAAGAACAGCCCTCTCAGGCTACAGCTCTTCATGTGTGTCAGGCACCTGCAGCTGTATCCAAGTCTACTGGAATACAGCTTATCTTGCTCAACAGGAAACTTTTAAGGTTCCTCATCTCCAGTCAGGTATTGTGTTTCCCATTCTCAGTGTTCTAATCAATCAACCAACCATTCTTTCTTGTTCACCTGATTAGGAAGACCAGTACTTTCACAGCTAAATGTCCATCCTCTCTTAGGAACAAAAGCAGTACATAAACACATTCAAACCAGACAGACATCCAGACCTGACCTGAAATTAAACTATTTGTTCAAATACCTAAGTTTGTACAAGCATAACATGCTGAAGTTTTGTTACTTACCAGCTGCATATCTACGATGTCACTGTATCTTATAAGAGCAATTGGAAGAGTCACATCTTCAAAATCAGTCTTGTTATCTGAAATAGCAGACTAGAAGAGAAAGTGTAAGTGGTAAATATGTTGAGCCTATTTAAAAAGTAGCTTAGATCCCCAAAAGCAGATTATCCTTTCAATTTCAGTGTATTTGTAGGAAGGCAAAAACCAAAAAGCTCATTCATCACCCTTTGCAGAAGATTAAAAAGATAGATGTACTTAAATCAAACCAGGTGATAATACCAACACATCTGGATTCATACTGCTGTTGTGTTTTTATAGTATCACAAGGGATAGTCAAAATTTGTTTTAATTTCTACACTTCTAAAACAAGATGAACTTTCGGTGATAGTCACACAAATTCATGAACTGTACGTATTTGTACAGACACTTTAGAGCTGCAATGGAGAACAAAAAAGCAATGAGATCTCACAAGACCTTTTTCAATTTCTAGTTTTGGATTACATTTCCCTAGCTTATTTTTATCACAAATGTCTATAAAACAATATCACCCAAGTTTACATGGAGTTCAGAATGCACTAAAATTAGGGAATGATAAAGACAAGTATCTGCATTCAGAAACACGTTTGAAGATACAAGGAACATTTAAAAATCCAGCTCTGTAGCTCCTCTGAGCTGATTTAAGCCAGCACTGCACAGCCCCACCAGCACAGCTCTGTGAGGAGGGTCAATGACTCATGCTGGAATCCCACCTGTGGTCAGGGTCCTCTGCTTTTGGGGCTTCTCTCAGCTTACCCTGAACAACACTGCATGGGACCAAACAGACAAGACACTATTTCAGAACAGAAAAAAACTGTTTGTTGTAACTTACCAGCCTGGATTTACTGGCAATCAAAAGCATTTTAGCACCCAAACTTTGTGCAATTCTTGCTTTCTCCAAGAAAGTGCAGTTTCCTCTCATCACTACAACTGCTTTGTCTTTCATTGAGCCAGAAGGAACTTCAGCTGAACTGCAGAGGACTGTAGAAGTCAGGTTTTCCAGAGTCCTGAAAGTCTGCAGAGAAGGAGGGAGAATAGGGATGTGATTAAAGTAGGAAACTTGATATTACAAACAAATTCATCCAGATGACTACATTACTATGCTCTTTAACTGGAGATTTGCCAGGAAGAGGTGTAACAAAAAAATAATTCAGGAATATGAAATCACAGCAGCAGTTTCTGGAGCCTGCAATAGTGAGAAACATTTAGAGCAGCATAGAGCTGAAATAATCTGGCTATTTCTAAGTGCAATTTCACAGTAGTTGGTATTGTAATTTAAATATAAGAAACTGATTACACAGAAAAATCACCTGTTTTCAAGACAATTAAACAGTACATCAAACTGATGAGCCAATATAAAAAAAGCTTCAGAAATTAACAATTTTTGTAAACAAATAGACAAATTTAACTCCCAAATACAAAACTCAGACAGAAGGATAACATCCAAAGGGAAAAAATTAACAGAGTAAAATGAATACATAAACACATAAATACAAAAACTGGTTCAAAGCACAGAGAGAGTATTCCCTTTGTAAACTCTAGAAGTCAACTCTTTCAAGGATAGAAATGTTCACTGTAGATTTTTTCTTTTTTGGGGTGATTTGGGGGGAAGGGGACAACATAAACCAAAACAGCAAATATTCAGTGTAGCATGTATTTAACTCAAAATTTTGAAGACTATTTATAGTTGACTCAAATTCATACTGCACTCTAGTTTTCTTAGAGAGTATGACTACAAGCTACTTACAGCATTGTCCAAGGTTTTTGGAAGAGATACCCAATTGGAGTTGTAGATGATGCAATAATCCTTAGTTACTGGAGGCACTCCACTTCCAGAGGCGTGCAGGATCCCCTCATCAGCAGCTACCTGCAACAGATCACAGTGCTCTGAGTTACACCAAGTTCAGAATATCAGTTATGCAAACATTCTTCTAAAAACCTTATGAAGGGAAAGACCTGTTAGGAGAAAAAGAATTTCCTAAACTCATTATTTTACATAATAACTGATTCCATGAGAGATGGGGAGCTTGAGAGCAGGTTGAAAATCTAGTGAGAACCTTGTTACTGTATAATGCTGCTTATCCTTTTTGCAAATACAGTGTGTTTATGACATGTACAGTTCATGTCACCAAGCAGAATCCCAGCAAGAAACCAAAGCAAATGACTTCAGATTCTCTATCTTGTGCCTTCCAAAAAGTGCAAAATTTTACATGGAAAGTAATTAGAAGAGTATATGGAAAAGAGATGAAGCTCTAGAGTCTTCCTTCCTCACAGACTCTAGAATTTTCCCTACTAATAAAGGTAGAGGATTATATGAATTACATATATATATATCTATAGCTATATATATAGATATACACACACACACATATATATGTGTGTGTATGTATATGTATGTATTACACACACACATGTGTGTGTGTGTATATATGTATCATACGACAATTCCCCAAATATTTTTGTCAAGTAACTGTAAAAACAAAGAGACCATAGTGTACCTTAAGAAGAATTTGTGTCATCAAGGAGATACTGGTGTTTATAAGATTAGAGCCCCTCACATAATATGATTCCTTTTATTTACAAATACAGCTGAATTTTAAAACTTCTGATAATTTTAGGAATGTATACTTCTCCCCAAGCATAAATAAAGGTCAGCTATCTAAGTAGATAAATGAACAGACTAAAGATTAGATGCAGCTACAGCTATAAAGCAGTGAAGAGAAAGAAACATTATTTGCATCTCAAAGAAGTATACCCGTAAAAAAACTGGAAGATTTTCTTATTTCAACTGTTAGTCTTGAAATTGACCTCAATAGCAAGAAGCATCATCAGAGTAAAAAAACTTTTAAAACCCTGCTGTAAATTTCAGATTTGTATAGAAAACCACTAACATATTAAGCTACAAGTCGACATGGGTATGGGGGAGAAGCCCAAACAGTCAGATAGACAATGCTAAGAATTAACAGTGCTAGAGAGGCATTTCTCCTCAAGCTAGATCTGTATTCTGCAGCAAGGGAGAACTGGAGAGAAAATAAAAGCATGTGATGATATTGTTTCAGAGGTTTATGTCTGCCTGGTTTGAATAGCAAAAAACCTTCTTCAGAGGAATCCATTATATCGGCCCCAGCGCATGAACATCTGCTGGGAGAACTGTGTCAAAGGGCCTGAGCACATTAACTGTTTAATACAGAACAGTTCTTCAGCTGTCAGCTGAAATAAATTGGTCCACGATTTATGATCAGCACAAAAATGATCAAGCTGCCCTCTTAAATGCTTTCACCTAGAAGTACAAGCTAATGGTGAATTAAAAGCAGTAAAGACTTCTGACAGGTGCAAGCCCTAGAGGTTTACATCCATTAAAAGCTCTTTCTGCTTCACCAAATAGAGTAAGAAGTGTTCTCTGGGTTCCAGGAAATCAAGTGTTAACGCTACACAAGATAAATCTACCTAGAAGGAGCGATTACTTGCTTACATGATATGCATGTTTTGTTTGGCAAGCTTCCCTCCTCTGGGGATTAATCAGGGCACACAATTCATCCTCATCAGGTGGAGGGAGGCAGGACCTGAGCATGACGTGCAGCCACACCTATTCACTGGTGAGCCCCAGAGACAGCATTTAGAAGTTAAAAATTAAAAGAAACACTACATGATATGCCTCACTTGGAACATCTCCAGGGAAATCCTCTTGCAACCAGCTAAAGCCCTTTTACTTTCTAATGGCTTCAGTATCCTTTCACAACGGACAAGGTCTAGGTTTGGGTAGGTGGCCCTGCAGTCAGCGGTGCCACTGAACAAATCCTACTCTCAGTACACATACATTTCTCACCAAGCACATTTTCAATTTGATTACTTAAGAACAAGACTAAATGTGTGATCACAATGACATCTCTTCAGAAGATTAACCTGCTTCCCTAGACTGATTTGTTCTGGCATAAAAGCATTCCCACAGAGAAGAGGCATGACAGCTGTCCTTCTTTAAGGGGCATCACCATCTCCTTTCCCTTCAGGTTCAGACAATTCCCAATATCCCCTCACCTCCAAACAAATTCCTTTCTATTTCTGACAGGTAGTTCTCTCGTCATATCTCCTTCCCTTATCACCTTTAAATTTTTGTCGTATAATTCCTTATCTTTGATAGAGAAGAACTCTCATTCTGTCTCTTAATCCCTAATTTTCCAAAGGTGTCCCTGTCACTGCGGGGATGTAAACTTGGGCTGACTGCTGAGCTTTGGAGTGTCCCAGTAACTCCACCACACAGAATACAGGAAATCAGATGAACCAGGAGACACAGAGACAAAACCAAGCCTATGTTTACAACATCCATCACAATTAGTACTTAGATAAGACATACAGAAACTCAAAGGTACAGACTAGGGAGAAGGTAGTCTGCATGTAGCAAGTGACAACATAAAACCCACAGAAACATAAAAAGGCAGGGGGAAAAATAGCCATGAACAGAACAACCATCATTTTGTTGTTCTGCAGCGGCCGTGTGACACACAAATCAGCCCTTCTCCCTCCCTCCCTCCAGGCACTGCCACCCAGGAGGACAGGAGCCCACGCCTAGAGAGCAGCAGTGATCCTTCCCCAAACCCAACTCCCCATGCTGTTAAGGTCAAGACGCTGCTCTTGAGGCAGAATGATCTGGTCTAATGCTCACCACTGCTACAACTGCATCTGCAGAGCAAAGAAGGAGGCAGGACACAGGGCCTGGAGTCTTATAAGAGGGCAGAAGCCCCTTCCCTTGTCAGCAGCACCAAACCACTGAGGTAAAGGGCAAAGCCACTCTTCAGAAAACCCCAACACACCAGTGACAACTACGTGGGACTCAGGAAAAGCCAGGGAGACAAGTTACTACCCCCAGAGGCATTCTCAAGGTACTAAGAGACTGTGTTGTGCACCTGCTGCTGAACACATCCATTGGTGACTTCCTACACAGGAAAGAAGTATTCTGCACCTGTCTTACCAAAACAAGATAAATTCTGTTAAAATTAAGTAAAAAACAAAAACAAAACAAAACAAACAAACAACAAAACAATGTCATGGAACAGCATTTAATGCATACATGTCCTTTATACTGCCTAAGCAGATTGTGGATGTTTCTGGCTTCCCCATTTCACTACCCCATTTGGCAGAAGGTGGTCAGCCAGATTTCCACGGCAATGTACACCTGTGGAGAGGGAGAAGCTGAGAATGTGTGCCACACCGAAACCAAAACTGAAGATGAACGAGACAAAAGTCAGGATACACAGACACACTAGGAGCTTCCCCCTTCCCCGCACCTAAATTTAAACACCATGTTTATCCACGAAGGCGCCCATAAGATTTGTTATCTCAACTCCAAGGCGTGACCGGAGCTGGCCCGGGCTGAGCTCCCCGAGTCCGTGGGGGGAACCGAGAGGCCTTGCCCGAGGCGTGCCCAGGAGGCCCAAATCCCCCGGGCCACACTCCAGCCCAGCCCCGAGACGCTCGGAGGCGAGGGGGGGCCCAGCCCAGCCGCGGGAGACGGGAGCTGCGCGGGCCCTGCCCGCCGCGGCCGGCGAGCTCCCGGGAACGGGCCCGGGGAAGAAGGCGGGCAGAGGGAGCCCCTGGGCCGGCAGCGAACAGAAACGACAGGCAGCGCCGACAGGCAGCGCCATCCGCCAGCGCCGGCCCGAGCGGCGCCCCTCGGCCCCGGCCGGCGCGGCAGCGCGGCCCCGCGTCCTTACCAGCGGGAGCAGCAGGGCCCACAGCGCGGCCCACAGCAGCCCGGCCGCCCCCATCGTCCTCCGCCGGCTGCTCGGGGAGGGGCCTCCCTGGGCTCGGGCTCCGCACGCCCCCGCGGAGCCTTTCACCGGCTCCCGGCGCCGCGCCACTTCCTCTTCCGTCCTTGGCGGCCGCCGCTGCCGGCCGGTCCCGGGACGCCGCGGGCACGGCGGGCGGGGGCGGCGCTGCCGGCGGGGCGGTGCTGGGGGAGCCGGGCGGGCACGGGACCGCGTCTCCGCCCCCGGGGCTCCGTGTGCCGCCGTGCCCGCCGTGCGCGCTTTCGCCGCGATCCGCTGGGGGTCCGTGGCTGTCAGCGTGCCGCGGTATCCGCAAGGCAGCTCCCAATGTTGTAGGCACTGAGGGGCTCACTAAAACTCCTCAGAGCCCCTACAAGTAAGAGGAAACGGCTGCGTTTGTTTGCCTCACGTCTCCCGACACAAAGCAATCCGAGTGTTTCGCCTTGGTCCAGCCCTCGCAGAGCCGTGGGGGAGAGGTGTGGTGAGGATAGCGGGGTGTCGTACGTGAGAGCAACAAGCACGAGAAACAGAAGTGTGAACTATAACTCAAGATTGAGGAAGTTGCGTTGTTTGCTCTTAAAAAACAAAACAAACAAACAACAACAACCCAGCAAGCGCATTTCAGAGATGTCTTCCAGGTTTCGAAAGTATTCAGAGGGCTGTGATGCATCACATGTAAGAACCAGCAAGGATTTCCAGGAAGGGGATGGGCTGAAAGAGCTCCGTGATTTACCAGCAAAGGAAGTTGTTCAACATCCCTTTTTTCACTGGAGGTTTTCCAGCACTGGTTCCGCGGTCCGCCCCCTGCACCTTCCCGGGGCCTGCTGAAGAGCCAGCACAGGGAAGAGGAAGGGGTGAAGATAAGAAAGATTGTTGTAGGAAGAAGGGAATGTGTCTGTGACTGAAACGGCGGAGGTGTGAAGGAAAGGGAGACTCAAGAGTGTGAGACTTGAGCTCCACTTCAGCATCAGTAAATCAAAGCCTTAAGTGGGTAGGTCACTTAGTTTGAGTTGCTCACAAACTAAGTGTTTATTAGTTATTACTACTGAGGAAGGAGATTCCCACACGCATGGTTTTCCCCTCTCTGTGCATTTAAGAACAAAGGCATATAGAACATCGCCAGAGAACATTCCCCACTACCTCATGGCAAATTGTCAAGAAGCTGTTCTGTTGCTGTAAAAACTGAGTAATGTTTACATACCTGTACATAAGTAGTGTTACAATCAGTGCTGATATTTTGATGGTAACAGGCTTTTTATTTCACTTTGTGGCAATCTGCAATTCATCATTATATCAGCAACAGAAGAGGCTTGTGCATCTTGTAGAATTGCTGACTTGCAAAAGTGTGTCTAACAATTTCATGTGCTTAAACAGTTAAACAGATAATGGCACACTAGGACACAGCTAATAATTAATATTCTATGCAGAACTGGTATTTAAAAAACAGGCTAGTGCGTTGTCCATCTGTGTGTTTCTATTCTGGTGCTGTTGTCAGAGTAACCGTGACACTGTACGCCAACTACTATCTCTTCTTCTGAGTCTAACAAGATCTGGATGACAAATGAATACTGATTTACTTCAATAAATCTGCCAATTCTGTAATGAGCTATGGGTATGTACATTACACTGTATTTTGGGCATGGAAGAAGTGTTTAATTTGAATTACAAGTGTGTAGCTGCTCCCAGGATCAGATTCCATGGCAGCATGTTCTGTCCTGCCACGTACTAATCCTTCTCCTCGTGTTCCCCAGGAAAACACAGCAGTTTTTATTCTGTCTGCTGATGGAAATAAAAACGGGCCAAGGAGAAAGGAATACAATTTCCTCTGAATAAAAGGAAATGCTTTGTCAAAAGTGTATGCTTCGTTTGATGTCCCCTGCCTTGATGGTTGTTTAAAGATACTGGGAAAACTTTTTTTACACTAAACACGTATTCTGCAGTCCAGTGGGACTATGTGGGTTAGAAATACCTGCACTGAAAAGCTGTGGAGGGGGCAGGGGGTTAAGATATCAGCTTAGGGTATTTTAGAGAGGTTTAGGATATCAGTGAGAACTTCTTAGGTAATCTTTATCTTTACTGGCAACTTCAGTAGTCCCCAGGCTTTAGCATTAGCTGTAATATGTAACCAAAACTAAAAACATTATCTATTTTCAAATTTCAACACTGAGAAAACTAGATTTTGTTCATATATGTGATATCCAATGCCAGGCAGAAGAAATGAAGAATGACTTCCAAGCCTAAAGGATCCTTCTTTCTTTTTCTCCAGTTTTAAACCTCAAGCTCCTTATTTGCAATGAACAACATAAGCCTATGCATAAACAGAGTAAGATACTAAAGATCTGTACCAAGAATTGTATCCTTTCTTTACCACCATAATTCTTCCCATCAGAGAGAAGAGCAACACCACTCTCAGAAAAATCCCTTTCCCAACCAAAACATCAGCACAGAATAAAATCTGTAACTCAATTAAGGCATTCCTGAAAGTGTTAAGAAATGGAGATGATTAATGTAGGCATTGAGGATATTAGCTAGAAAGTAGAAACAAATTTAACAATTAGCACAGTAAATAAACTGCTTGAACAGTACTATGCATATATTGAAATCTTCTTCATGGGAATAATGAAATTATCCTTTCCTTCCCTCTGCAGTTTTCCACCACTTACACACACTTCTAAACACTAATAATTTCATTCACAGGGAAAGAAATCCAAAGAACCATTGTTTCCAGGGCTGTTCTTCTAATTCTAACATTGCATTAAGTGCTAATTTCTGTTTTTTCATAATGATCGGCCTTTTGGCTTTTCAGTAAACTTATCCCAACCAACCTGCTTTTTTCTATTCCTTTCCCTGTATTTCCTTCTGCAATTAAATTTGGTCTTCTAATAACTTTGAATTATTGTCTAATTCTGTTACTTTTGCATAAAATGCCATAAACATAAGATAGTTCCTTCCTAGGCAGGCAGATGTGGAAGTGTGGCTATCAGCATTCACTGTTTTAGAGAAACATTGCATAATTTTTAGAGGATTGAGATTGGAAAAGCAACTGGACTCTGCTTATCAAACAGTTATGTCACACAAGTATCAGGACAGAGGAGATTTGGGGTTCATTGATCAATACACAAGCTTCAAATGGATGAAGGAATTTTTAACATGTATTAATTTCCAAGAACTGAGAAAGAACACTGAGCCAAATGCTGCACATATTTCTAAGAAATTTAGTAGGTAGTAGAATAGTAGGACAGAATAAAGCATGTGATGAGGAAAAGGAAATAGCTTAACCAAAAAATATTTTACTCCATCCTATAAATTATTTCAGTGGCTCATATTTTCACAGCTTTTTGGCTGGAGTCTGGAACAAAACAGCAAAATAACACAGTGAAACCTCTTGATTAAATGGCTTCAGGAAACGTTGTTGCTGTAGCCTGCTGTCTCTGTGAGACAGGCACACATGGCAGCGATAGGGACATGTGAAACAGCCCCGTGGGACCTGTGTCTCCTGGCAAAAGACTGATCCAAAACATACAAAGGACAGCATTTAAGAATTATTTATTAATACAAACATGTTTAGCAACTTTTTCCCATGTACCAACAGCCTTATCTGAACACCAGTAAATATTAATTTCTGCAAGAAAGAGATACCCAAGTTCACTGAATATTATGCAGCAGAGAGAATAACTAATTGAAATGTATTTTCAAGGTAATGTTTCAACTAGATCAAAAAAATGCGAGCCTTACTCATACACCATTATGTAGCAAGGCCCCATTAGCATGCATTAATGAAGCACTGTAAACCTTACTTTTGAATTACATTGTTAAGCTTGAGTTACACCCTCAAAGGCATTGAGTCAGGTTTTAATATTCCCTGGTGGCAGAGACTGCAAGGATAAATGTGGGTAACTGCATTTAAAAGGGTATTTCTTTCACCATTAATCTGCAGCTTCAGCTCATGTTGAGTCCTGACTTTCAAACTTGTATATATTTGATCAAATTTTTAAAAATAGATTTCTGACTAGAATAAATACCATTGTTTTGTCAGATCCATGAATCCTTAATAACACACAGCTCCCTAATTACTGGTTATTAGGGCAGTCTTCATTCACCTTTAGACTCATGTAAGTTATGTAAAATGTACACCTATTTCTTAAGCACCAGCAAGATCAGATGCATGTAAATATGCTATTATATATGAAATAAAAAGAATCCTGTAGCCACTTTTTCTAGCTCTTTGATGAAGAAATATTAAATTAATTAGTCATCCATTTGTACGGGCCAATGTCAGCTTTAAAAGCACATTCAATCCTCTTTCAGTGATTTAAATGTAGATTTTAAGTCCATTTTTTAAATTTTCAGTAAGCCAGAGCAATCATACTAATTTCAGTTTAAAAGAATGGCTTATTTCCTTACACATTACTTAAGATGATCTAAATATATACATATATATTAAAACAAATATATTAAAACAGTAAAAGACATGATTCAACTTTTTTTTTGGCCTCTGAATTAGGATGGGCCCTTATAATAATAACCTTAGTTTTGTTCAGTTTGGATTCATATGCAAATATTAGAGGAAACTTAACATTTGTTAGAATATTTTTCCCATTTATATTGTTTTAATAGCAACAAAAAACTTTAAAGGTTCACTGAATAAAGTAGTTTCAACACAGTTTTATGGCCTTGATTTCATGAATAATTCATTGCAGAGGTCTCAACAGACACCTCAAAGCTGTGGTTCTTGTCCAGCCATTACTACTGTCTTACATTAAAACTAGGTTAGAGAACTTCCATTTAAACTAAGGTTTTGGGTATCACTTTAGGATATTGGTCATGTTAATGGGATGCACATAAGCAGGATGTATGGAACAAGTGCCAGCCACAAGGCGTTCAGTAGCCACAGTGCAATGCTTGATAAGCTGGGTTTAGGCAGTGCAGAGGCCAAAGCAGACTGTGCCATGGGTGCCCTGTACCTCAGCCTCCCTGAAAGGGCACAACTTTTAGTTCTGAGCTTGTCCATCTCTGAGATGCCAGGTGAAGACAGGAGCTGTGGTTCAGTATCAAGCACCTGAAGTTGGGAGATTTTTTGGCACAAGAACACATACCAGTAACATCCCTGCCTACTCAAAGGGCTTTCACTATTTTGTTTCATCTTTCCATTCTCTACACAACAGCAGGAGAAAAAGTATTAATGGAAATCTGGTATAGCCATGGTGACCTTCTGGCATCTCAGTCTGCAGTCCATCAAACTGTCACCCAAACTTCCTCAGGCACAAGGAATTCTTCATGACCTTTCACTCCAACCTGACCGTATCCTCCAATACCTGGAATCTGAATATCAGCTGGATCTAGGTAATTTCCCTGAAGTTTTGGCACTACAGTGGACCAAAGGCAGATACCCTTTTACTACTGCTATTTTGTATTAATGTTATTTTTATTTGGCTATTGTTCCAGTGGGTGCAGCAAGCCTTGGCATTTAGAGCATCTGTAACCTCACATACAGCAGAAAAAAAAGAGAAAAATCCCTCTTGTCTTTCAAACATAAATGTGACATCAGTCTGCAAATGCTGAAACCAGAGCTACCTTTGTGGGTGGCTCTGTACTTTCAGAAAAAAACTTTGTAAGCCACTGCAGGAAGAGGATACTACCATTCATTAAAGTTATATTGGCAATCTGTGTCTCAAAGTCCCAGCTTAGTCATGCATTTAAGTGCCTAATTTCCTCCATATACCAATTATGCACATATTATGGGTATTTTCCAACTGATATCTGTGCATTGCAGATAAGAAACGTCAACATGAGCTTGTTCTGCTCCTTCCTCATTAATGTGCACCACATTGCCTCTCTGTGGCTAAATCTCCCCCACTTCCATACCTCATTTTTTCTGACCAGCCTGTTAGCTCTTCAACACCTTCCCTGCAGTAGGAAGAGTTAAGCAATAACAAGGGGATTTTATGCTTTCACATAGCAAAGAAAAATTGGCTGAGAGTGAAAAAAGAGCTGTGTGTGATGAAAGGTTTAATTCCACAGTTTAATGCTCTGTTGAGGAAACTGTCCAACAGACCAGTTGTTATAGAGGACCTATTCTGTCCAGGATGAGAAACCTTTTACATATACAGTGTAACCACATAAATATTAAGAGGAAAATTACTGGTCTAAGTACCTTGGGCCTTCTGTGTCAGACAAATCTCTGTGTAGGAAAGAAGGATAGTTTATCTGTAGAAGTCCAGGCACCAAGCACTTACAGCATCTCTTTAGGGACTCAGGACTCCACCTTTATAGGTAAGCCGCTAAAATTTTGAATTTCAAGCATTAACCTTACAGAAGCCTTACAGAAACCCACTCACCAGAGAATATCTTAGCCTCACTGTAAAACAGCACTGTTTTCTTCCTATAGTTCCACAGCAATTATGAAAGGCAGACAAGATTGTTCTTATCTTCAATCGTTGGCTTTTCAAGGCAGTGTCACAGTACTGACAGCAAAGGAAATCCAAACATGGTCAGGAGCAGCCATTTAATCATCTTTCACTGACAGATTGGAGTTTCTTTTTCCAGTGATACTATATTTAGTAACATATAATGAATTTCATGAACATGGATTTTAACACTGCTGAATTGTGTTTATTCTTACTGGCATAGTTAGACTAATGGTATTTATTAATCTCTCATCATTTTTTGTCTCTACAGAGTGGAAGCTATAACAGCCCTGGTAGTCCAATATGGCAAGAGCATACAAAGGAATAGTGCCACGTGTGTGGGTTGCAAGTTATCATATCACAGGCAACTTGGAGCATAGCATTGACACCCTGTAATTGTATAAAGCTGCTCTGCAGGAGATAAAAAAGACATACTAGGCTGTGAAAAAGACAAATACCTTTTCTATACTGACCACAGGTGTATGCAATATTATGGAACAGTCAGTAAAGCCTAGCAGGAATATCAAGGGATAAGACAGCAAGAATTGAAAATACCTCCCCCAAATTCTTTTTCCCACGGAAGCAAACAATTCTAAGACTCTGCCAGTTGATAAAAACCAGTTGATCCTGCTCTGCTTGCAAGTTATTTTACTTCTGACTAAAAAAAGAAACCATAAAATGGCATCATGTCAGAGCTGCAGTGTTTCTTGATTGTCTTGATGTAAGGTCTTCACAGCCTACAGTGTAGATTAAAAGTTTGATCAATTGGTATTATTTCTGTATTTTATTTCAGTCAAGCTCAAAAATCCACCAAACTCCACAATGGAGTAAGAGCTTGCACAGAACAGAGAAGATAATGTAAAATTGTGCTCTCTAGTGGAGAAATTTCATTCTGTGCAATAAAAATTCAAGCCATGCTGACCCATCCACTTAACCAACAGGTTTTCAGTGCAGAGAAAGTATCAAGATTTTCCACAATATGAAAAGAGTGCAAGTGCCCAGTTCAACATATTTATTATAACTCGTAAGATAGGTTCATACTGAGTTACATGACAGATTACAGGTACATAAGGTTTCTAAATATAGAACAAAAAATACCTGAGCCCTAAGACATGTGTTATGTTTGTTAGATTTTTAAAAGTAATGACACTTTTAATGTAATTGCAAAACATGATGTTGCACTTTATTATGGTCCTAAATAATACTATATAGTCTGATGAAAATAGGTTACTTTCACACCAGATAGTGCTACTTGGTTTACATGATCAAAACTAGGATTTTTCTCTAAATAAGTGTTTAATAACAAATTTTCTATTAATTTATTTTTAGATAGAAAAACTGAAATATTCACCAATTCCATTATTTCTAGTTATACCACTAAATTTAAATCTACTGAATGGATCTTCAAGAAGCCCTAACTCCTGTTCAATGTGTTTTCTTACAGTGTTAACAAAACACAGCCCATTTTCTTCATGACAAGTGCCCTATCACCACTTTTTCTGGGCAGGTATAGATGACTGAACGCATGAACTCTGTATAATAGTAGATGAATTAGAATCTAATCTTTCAAACAACTTGGCCACTTTCTGCTTCCTCAACACTATACAGGAATTAGATTCTTTAAACTCTGTATCTTAACTAGGCTGTTAGAATATATCTCAAGTTAGAAGACAGAAATGTAAAAGACTTGGAAAAGCTAAATGTACAGTTAACTATGCTAATTTTAAAATATATTAAAATTTGGTATGCATTCTAATTCATGAATAAGGATCTAGCAAGACATGGATATTAGATTTCTCTTATGCGGTTACAGAATGTTATGATCAGCTGTTACAGAAAGCAATACTCCCTCTTCCTTTTTGGACCTAAAAGATAAAATATGGGGGAGGGGAAAAGCTGTTTCTTTAAATATATACAGAAACAAAGAGCTACCGTTCATGTTTTAACTTCCCTAGTATATACTCAGAAAAGGCAGCCTAACAATTCAACAAAGCCAGAAGCCTAGATTTAAGAAGTATCACAGCTACAAACAGAATCATACAAGTTAAAATATTTGCCAGCTATAAATTTTTTTAAATGGAAAAAAGTTTGTAACTGATCTTCTGCCGAGAGCAAGGGCAGAGTTTGCTGACTTCCAGCATAACTTGTGCTGATATGGCAGCAATTTAAACACTTATAATTAGTTAATCCCATGAGAGCAAGCAGATTTCCTGTTTCTACAATGATAGTCATACAGAATTTTGAGCTGGGGAACAATTGTCAGTGATTGGGTAAGAAAAATCCATTTCTGCTTCAGCAGTTTTGTCATGTCACTTAATAGAAAGATGAATAAGAACTAAGTAATAAACTGTAGTTTGAGTATGTCTAAATATTTATGGATATTTATTTAAATATTTATGAAGTGCTGGAACTCTGCAAAATCCTGTTTCCATTTAACACTGTCCTGCAACTTTTCACAATTTTCTTTAAATGTGTGTCCTTCACATGGCCGTATCACTTACACCACATGCAAGAAAAGATTAATTTCATGTAAAACAGACAGTCTTGAAATTAGGAGCCAGAGAGACAAACAAGATATCCCTTGAGTCCTGTGTGGTTACTATTACAGAGGCAACAAAGAGAGGGATCTTAAACGTGTTTAGTTTAAAATTCAATGGCAGTCAAGAACAACTAACACACAGTTGAGAGTATATTGTAGCACCACTGGAAGTTAACTGGGAGGTACAATTAGCTGTGTTGCAGTAATAGCTGCCAGTCACAGCAGTGTGTGTGCATGGATGGGAGGCAGCCCAGTCACTGAGGGACACATCTCTTGCTCTAAGTCTCATTTGAGAGTCTGAATGTTTGCAAAAGCTCCATTTTTAGATACAAAAGTGTTATCTCGGGGAGGCAGAAGTTTCGCTGTGTTTTGCAGACTCAGCTAACTATCCTACATTAGTAGAGTTCATTCACTATCAAAAGGCATTAAGAAATACCAAAGATTTATGCATTAGGTTGTAAAGCATCTAAAAAACAGGTCCAAAGTTATCTGACAGCTACAAGGTCATACTCAGCAACTCAGTTTAGCCCATGTAAGTGAAATCATGCGATACCTTCCAATTAAATATCCTCTGTGTTTCCTGAGAGGAAAAAAAGATGCCAAAATCCCAGACAATTCATACTGACTTCCAATCCCACCTTATATGACAGCTTTGATAAGCTTTTGGGACGAAGCTAGGAAGTCATCCACAAATTACAGTTGTTACTACAACACTACCATTACAGACCATTGTAAGGAAAATTTACAATAACTCCTTCAGATGATATTGTGCAAAGAACACCAAAGCTTGTACTGACCTATTTTTAATTCAGGAACTCTCCCTATTCCATGATAATAAGGTTTTAGAGAATATGAAAGCACAGTCCAGGGTGTTCTCATAAGACAGAGCAGATTTCAGCCTTCTTTCAGTTTCCTATATTTCAACAGTTGCAGAAGTGCCATTCGTGTAGCCACCTTTAGACTTCATGTGGTCCTGAATTGACACAGCCTAGGGAAAAAAAAAGCTTATTAGAAGACACATCTTATAAATTCTGGTTGCCAGAGCAATTATTAAAGGCATCAATTTGAAAGGGCAGGTGGGCCATATGTTTGCAGTGCTGAGTCCCAACAGCAGGGAGAAATAATGACTAAAGCCAGGACTGTTAAAGACTATTTTAAGTCAGTGTTTGAGATGCAATTTGCTATATAAAATCCACTTTTTCTTACATCACTCACCCTCCACAGCTCTGACTTCAAGGTGATTTGGTTCTAGAATCAAGTGCATCCATAGAATCTGCATCCAAAAGGTTCTTATAGTGTGTAAAGATACTGAGGAAATGAGATTTCCTTCTCAGTGTATCTCCCACAATATCTCATATTTACAAACCAAAAGACAGTTCTGTTCTGATGCTACTGTATTGATAAAAAATAAAACCCTCAAGATTTTTCTCTCTTATTTACCTAGTATTTTATTAGCTACCTGCCCTGAAGGTCACTGAGGGGAGATGTGTGCTTCTCCCCTCCCAGAGGTACACACTTACTGAGGAATAGTCACTGCTCATCTCTCTGGCCCCGACGTGCGCGGTGTGCACAAAGTTCATGGGCTCTCCTATCATATTCCGGTCCAGTCTCCGGCGCCTCTTCTATGAGAAAATAAGATATCTTTGGTCTCTATTCAGAAAACATCAGAAGCTTTCAGCCAGGAACAAGTAGCCAAGATAAAAATAGATAGCCAGGGCTGACCCCAAATGACACCTCATGGTAAGGGGGCTGAAGTTTCAGACTGTTCACAGGAGGACACTATGAAAGTCACTTTTATTCATGCTAATTGAATTCTAGCAAAAGCTTTCTTTACTGCTGGAAAGTCAAGGCCTGAGAACTGCAAACAGTTACACTGTCTAAGTTTCTGGCAGAGAACACGCAGTTCAAACATAGCTTAACAGGACTGGTTTTAGCTTTTGCATTACTTTGCCCAAACTAATCAAAACAACAGTAAGGAAAGTGTTTCCCACGTAACTGGAAGACAAAATTTCAAATTCAATAAAGGGTGGCAGTTGTGCATCTACCTACCGGTGGGGGCTGTTCACCATTGCACCAATTAAAACAAACCAGGAACTCAGTCATTATATTTCTTAGTAGGTAAAAAGGTCTTGTTAAGTGTAATTCTCTGGGAGCTCGAGCAGTAAAAGGACAAGTGCAGTTCCTAGAGTGAGCTTAGAAAGGAAATGCTTGTGCAGGTTCACTTGTAGAGATCACAGAATGCATCTGATAAGTATACCTGCAAAGAGATTAATATTTAAATTTATATTAAAATATATCAAAGTTTTGTAACAGTTATGGAGCAATAGGCAATTCCTAAGACTAAACCAAGACTGTTGTATTCTTAAAAATTCCTGTAGAAGAGAGGAACATCAATTTAAAATTACTACGTTCACGTCAGAAATCAGGGTTAAGAACTCTGCATATTTACTCACACAGAGTATTGGAAGTTAGATATGTGATTAAATCAGTGCTAGAATTAAGTCAAGTCTTGTTTAACAGTCTGTGATCTGGTTGTAAACAAAGCTAACCATTACTTACGAATTCTTTTTATAAGTAATTTAAGTTATGAAATTTTATTGTTCTGTAAGAAACCAGCCTTGAACAGATTGACCTGCTAACATTTGCAAACTGAGGCTTTACATATGATATGGTTACTCTACTTAGATAGGTAAAAGCTCAAAGCAAAGAGGCTTCTACAATTCCAAATAGCCCTTAAAAGAGAAAAGAAGAGTCTGGCATACCGGCAAGAAAACTATGCATCAGAGCCCAGAGCTTCTCAGAATGTGTAAAAATATTAACACAGCAATCCTGAACTGGAGACACAACCAGGAAACTCACTGACTCTAAGTACCGTGAGGCCAGGAGACAGCCCAACTTTTAGTAGTTACAGACTTTTTTTTTTTTTAAATGTATCTTTGTTCAAAGCAAGCCTTGGGTTACAGACTAGCCTTTGCTGTCAAATTTTTGAAAAATTTTTTAAAACAATATCACAACATGTTCATTTAAAGAAAGTGTTGTCATTTTTTGAAGCTTACAGCTTAACAGAAGTTAAACAGTATAGTTTCATCAATTCAGTCTTTCTGAACCCCCACTAAAGCTTTCCCAGCAAACCAGCATAAGCTTCATAGGCATTTCCTCCTTCATAGGCATTTCTTATGTAGTCCCACAATTATGTAATTGCCACATCTATTTCTTTCACTTTTGTGGTTTTCTAACATTTCATCACATCTCACTTCAAGCAGATTTTTTAAATTTCTGCAATTTATCTTTCAAAGCATGCTATGTGTGCCCCTTTGTTTTACATAGTCTATATGATACATTTCTGCAGAATGTCTTTTATTATTCCAGTTTGTCCTAGGTGGTTTTAATACAATTCATTATCTCCCTCAATTATCATTTTTCACCTCATATCCTCACGATGGTCTTTATCACCACCGGGAGGGACAGCGGTCCACACAACCATAAAGACAAGCAGAAGTCAAAGCTTTTGCCAGCACTTCACATTAATTGGGGATTTTGGGGGTTTGTTGCATGTTAATGAGACCACATCAAAGCTAAGGTTTTCTTAAGTGTGTCACCGCACAGAGATGACCTCTTGGGAAAGCAGACTGACTGACAGAACCCCATGGCCATCCCAAAGCAGCAGCTAAACGCCTACCGTCCTCCTGCCGTACCCCCGTGTGTCCATCTCCCTCCGTGCGGCTCCGTGCGTACCTCGGTGCTGCCTGCTGCTCCCGGAGTCCTGACAGGATGGTGTGTCCTCATTCAAGCGCTGGCACACACCCAGCTCCCGTCTTGGCAGCTTCAGCACATTTACAGTTCATATTCCTGGGTTATAATTAGTCCTGTTGGCTAAGCAAGAACGCTCCGCTGCGCTCCCATGCCCTGCGGCGGCTCCTCCGCTCCGGGAGGTGCTGCACAAGTCTCTTGTGCACTTCACGCGTCCCTACAGGTGTCAGAAACGCAGAGAGGAGACCAAAAATAGAGCCCTGCTTTGGCGTCAGATTTGTGCAGCCGTGCAGTTTTCTCAGCACTCCCCATGCAGCCTGTGGCTCACTTCCACCCTGCGGCAGCTCTGCAGGTGTCCTGCTGGCACACGGCGTGCTGAACGCCTTCCTGTTGTCTTTTACATCAGAACGCTTCTTTTCCTCTGCATGACTCAGAGAATCATCCCCCAGGACAGGAACGTTTGTGCCAGGGCATGGGACACCACCTTGCTCCCAGAGACTCAAGGTTTCCACACTAACTAGAAGAATTTTAAAAACATCTTAATGTTTTCATTAGGCTCACCCAAGACAAGTAAAAGCCAACAAGAATCCCCGAAGCAAGGAGAAAACAACATTTTGTCACAGTTGGCACACAGACCAGAACGGGACAATATCCTGTTGTTCTTTCTCTCTGTTTTTCACCATGGCAGCAGTATCATCCAGGCGAGGAGACAAAGGGCCTGGGAATGGCTAGCACGCGCAGACACGGCCCTGGATGTGCTGGCAGGATGCACAGCCCTGCTGGAGCCCGGGGCCTTAAAGTGCCCCAGAGCTTTGGGAATGCTGAGATAAAACTCCCTGAGTGTAACAATCTATTTCTCCTACCACCACTGTGTATTAAGAAGTATTCAAAGTCTTCTTGTGTTTTACTTGTAAAATATCAACGGAAAATATTGGCCTGAATCAAACCAAGAGAACCAAAAACCTGGATCTTTGCATAGAACAAGGGAGACACATGGCAGTGTTGATAAATAACATCACTAAACATATTTATTCTTCCCAACTGGCCTTTAGACTCAAGGTCAGATCATGCAAAATCCTTTCCTCGAGCTGTTAGTGCAGGACAGTGAGGGTACAGTTAGTGAATATTGTCACAGTCTGCCATCCCCCTGCCCCAACCCAGTGTTAAACTGGGATTACTGCTGGGCCCACTCACTGTCATCTTCATTCCAGCTCTGTCAGTACTGAGTTCATGCAAAGAGCAATGCATTTCAGCCTAAGTGCCTTTCTGAAAACCACCATGCTTCTAGTTTGTTTGTTATCCCTCCTTTGCTGACTTGACATCAACATCATGTTAAAATCCTCAAACTGTTGTATGTTTACATATTTGACTGTCAAGGTTTGGGAAAAGACAGCAAAACTTGTATTAGTTTTGAGTTTCACACTTGGTGAGTGCATCTTGCTTGGTAAAAAGGTGAAGAGTACAAAACAATTATTAAGACTTCGGAAGAACCTTGGAGCTAAAATAGCTAAAATCTGCTGTAGAGTGAGCTTAGCTGCTTGCAAGCAGCACCCTGACTTTACCAGTATATGTACAGATTACAGGGATGCATTCCTCAAACCATATAATAATAATGCTACTATGTATAATAAGTGTATATATTGGTCTACCATCCTGGGGTTTTGCAGAAAACTGAGAATAAGGTTTTACCTCAGCCCTTCAATAATCTAGGTGTGTAGGACTTTTAACCTAAGAAATTGGGGTGTTCTCTATGCGGACATCCTTCTTTCCAAAGCTAAGTAGACATATATTTAAAAAATAATGATTCAAAACGAAACCAACCAACCAAAAATAAAAAAAAAACACCAAAAAATCTCCTCACACATAAAACCCCCCCAAACCACAAAGGCAGTCCCTCTGTTTAGAAGTGAAAATGGGCAAAATTACCTTAATCTTGAAAATAAAAAACTTATTTGCAACTGTCTGTTCTCCTTAAAATAAGAAGAAAAGCCAAGAGACCAAAGTATGTGTTCTGTTTGGAAGTTAAAACCACTGCAAGAGAAATCAACTAAGGATTGCTTGCAATCTTACCAGAAAAAACAGTAAAAATAAGGAAAAACAAGGAAATAGTTGGCAACACACCCACTGCCAATAATGTAAACATGTTGAACGGATTAAGTGGCTTGTAAATTATGAATTTTACTGTTACTAAATAAAAGCTATGATCATAAATTTCCCTTCTTCACAGAAGGGGAAAAAAGGCTTAACGAGAAAAGGTAGAGTTCCTCAGGCATAGCAGAGGAGCAAACATGATGGCCAAGGAAAAGCAGGAATTGCGCTCATTTAGAGAGGGCTACAGAAGAGAATCCCTTGGCGTCGGTTTCGCGGTCGGTGTTCCCCGTGCCCCCGAGGCCCCGGCCCGGCCCGAGGACACGCCGTGACCTTGACCGCAGCGATGCTCGCGGGGCTGCGGCGCCGCGCCCGGGACACCGCCAGGGGGCGCCTCGCGCGCCTCCCACGCTCGCGGCCTTCCCGTCCCGCCGCTCCCTCAGGAGCCTCGCGCGCCCTCACGGGGAGCCACGGCCGGTCTCGGCCCCAGCGCAGCTCCTCACTGCAGAACGGGGCCGGTGTCCGGAGCGGGGCCCAGCCGAGCCGCCGGCAGGCCCGAGCGCCGGCACTGCCGCAACTCCGCCCTCGCGGGAAGGGAGTGCGCGGCCCTGCTCGGGAGCCAGCAGGGGGCGCCACGCACCCGCCGTTCCCGCCTCCGCCCTTCCCCGGAGCGGAGGCCGTCGAGCGCCCCCTAGCGGTCGCGCTGTAACACGGCCGGACGTGAGTGAGCGCGCCCCAGCCAATCGCCGCGAGCCGTTCGCGTCACGCCGCTTCCTATTGGCTGCGCGGCGGAGGCGGCCGCCCAATGGGCGCGGCGGAGCGCGAGGGGAAGGCGCGCGCGCGCGGGCACCGCCCCCCTTTGCGGAGCGCGCGGCGCGGCGCGGACCGGCCCTGCTGCTGCTCTGAGCGACCATGGCGCTGCCCAGCAGTTGACGTTTGGCTTCTCCCCTCTCCACCTTCTCCTCTTTCTCCGGCCCCTTCCTTCCCTCTGCCCGGGTCCCGGCTCAGGCACCTAGACGGCCGGTACCGGAGACACCGGGTCCCCCCCGCCCCTCAGAAACAGGCAGTAGGAGTCGGGCCGGGCGGCCGCCGGACGCGCCATGAACATCATCATCGGCATCGGCGGGTGAGTGCCGGGACCGGGCGGGGACGGCGGCTCGGGCTGCGGGACGGGCACGGGTCTCTCGTCCCGGCCCCTCCCGGTGCCGCAGTGGGGGTGGGGGGGGGTGGACGCGGCCCCACGTGGCGTTTCCCGACGGCCGCGCTCTCGCCGCAGGGTCACCAACGGCGGCAAGACCACGCTGACCCGCCGGCTGATGCGGGCCCTGCCCAACTGCAGCGTGGTGCACCAGGATGACTTCTTCAAGGTGAGCGGGCCCGCCGGCCCCTGCAGGCCGCGGGAGGGCGCGGGGTGACCCCCGCGGGCTTCCGCCCGCGCTGCTGGCGCGCTGCCCGCCCTGCGCCGCCCTGCCCGCGGCCGCTGCGCTGCCTGGCGGGGCCGTGCGGCGGCCGGATAAGGGTGCGCTATAGCGGGTCCCCACGACTTCCCGTGGAGCGCCGTGCTCGTGTCCGTGGGAAGATAGGGGAGCAGGCGGCTTTATCGTACTGCGCGTTTTATCTGCATGTAAAGGAACCTGGTGGAGGGTTAAGATTCCCCTTTGTAGCTTCAGGGTTTGGATCTTGAATCTTGCTTTGAAACGGGTATTGAGCTTCTCAGTAGTTGTCCTGACCAAGCAGGTTTGTTTTTTTCTTGTTACTGTTTCAGCCCCAAGATGAAATAGAAGTTGAAGATGGGTTTAAACAGTATGATGGTAAGCCTTTGTTAGTGTTTTCAAAGCATAACTGAAAATCTTAGAGTATATTGATTCTTTATGTGCACTGTTTTGTACTGACTGTATCACTAGATGATACTTAATTACTGCTTAATGATAGTTGTCTGTTTTGTCTTAGTGATTAGTGCATTAGATATGGAAGCTATGATGAGTACCATAAATGCTTGGATAAAAAACCCAGTCAAGTTTGAACGTTCTCATGGGATCAACAACACAATGGATGCCCAGATCTTGGAAGATAAGGAGGGAGGAGATGACACAATCCACATTCTTATTGTTGAAGGCTTCCTACTTTACACCTACAGGTAATCAATTGTGCCTTCATACATTTGGATTTTTACATTATTTTATGTAATGGGCAAACCTCCAAGGGAATAAAAATACTTGTTCTAAACCAAGAGTTAGTAGCTGGCATTGACTACTGCCACGTTTAGATGTCACAAGTCTAAAGGTGGTTCTAAGTACAGGAAATGGATGTAGTTTTACTTTTCTGGGTTTTGCTACTAATTGGTCGAGGTGTAACCAAGCAGATGTCTCTTTCAGGCCACTGATTGATGTGTTCCACCATCGGTACTTTCTTTCCATTCCATATGAAGAGTGTAAAAGGAGAAGAAGGTAAGTTTGCCTGAGTTCTTTGCTAGCCCAATAATATCTAACTCATTCAAGTAATTTTTTCAAAGACTTTAAAAGACTTTAGCATTAGCCATTCAAGACTTTGTTTCTCTGAAGCTTTTAGATGAGAAGGGATAAAGGCAGATGTAGCTGCTGAGTTAGAATACTGTAGCTTCCTTCACCAAGCTGTTGTGTCGTGTATGTAATGCTCAGTTTCTGCACACACCTTTCACTAGGCTTTCTCCCATGCTGGTTTTCCACTTACACAGTTCCCAGGTCTCAACTATCTGAGCTTTTACATTTGGCTGTGTTGTTGCACACACAGACTGTTCTTACTGCAAATAAAAACTTGAATTACATTTTGAGAGGAATAAGCAGACAGCTAACTTACCCAAAGTTCTGCTGAAGCTTTTTAAGAGCTTATTCACCAATATTTAGATCAGTATGTCTTGGGAACTCTTTTTGCATTTTAATCACTTTTGACCTGCACATCAAATTTCAGTTTATTTGCATAAGTTGATGCTTGCAGCTCTTGCTAACTACTAACTTCTGATAAGCTTAGAAACCAAACTGGAGTCAATGGGCTTAGGCTAATGTGTAGAGAGAAGCCCAATGAAGGATCTGTCATTTCCCGGAATTGTTATTAGAGTACTTGTGAGTAACAATGCCTTAATTTACAGTTCAAGGAATTACACTGTACCGGATCCACCTGGATTGTTTGATGGCCACGTTTGGCCTATGTACATAAAGCACAGGAAGATAATGGAAGAACTTGGAGTTGATGTGGGTAAGTCTTTAATGACAAAAGCACTTCATGAGATTGCTTTTCAAACCTGTGCAATACATACTGGTTAGATGCATGAGAGGTGAAGCAGGTGGAAGGAGTATATTTCTCGTGATACCAGCTAGGTGCATGCTTTCTAAGTGAGGATCTGGAAAGCTTACAGAGACATTGTTATAGTTCTCTTTTACTTTCTTTAAGTGCATTTGAATGGGACAAAATCCAAGGAGGAGCTCTTTAATGATGTGTATGGACAGATCCAGAACAAGATTGAAGAACTGCTTAACACCCAGGTATATGTCCAGGTTATGTTGCAATTCAAAGGCAAACTTTTTAAAACCTGTCTTGGAAAAGTATGAAGCTGTAACTCAAAATATGTTCACAACTATTTTTCTGTTTAGAAATAAGCTGCTGCTGATTCTTGTGAGTGAAGATAATTCCTGTTTGCTCCACGCTGTCTACCTGACTGCCTCTAAAGTTCCAGCTTCTGTGAAGACTCAACTCCCAAATTCAATTTTGTTCAACCTTTCCCTTGAAAACTGAGTTCTATATGCCATAATTAAAAAGCACTTCCCCCTTGTCTGTGATCCTAAATTGTGCTTCAGTCTAGTCTGCACTCTCAGGTGACTCTTTTCATGATGTTCTTAGTGTCACAGGTTCAAACATTACAGTGGAACTGATGCCAAGTGGCTACATTATCCTATCTATATACACACACTGCTTTGACTTTGCTTTCAAAACTCTGCATGTATTCCTCTAAGAATTAGGCAGCAGGTATGCTTAGAGATTAGAATTGATGTTCTTCAAAAATGAGAGAACTGGAGACTTTCAGGCCATTCTGCTAGCATTGAATAACTGTTAAATCCAGTGCATGCACTGATTTTGGATGCAGACAAATCAGTTTAGGTTCAAGAAGAAAATTTTACATACACAATAGCTTTGAAAGTATTTATTCTAGCAATTCCTGTAGTAATCAGTAGGGTAAGGCAAGGTCAGATTCCTGTGCAAATACAGAAGTAGTTTAAAGCTTCAGTTTGCATAAAAGAGCACGGAAAGAGTGCTAAAAAGGCTTTAATCCATAGTAGGAAGAAAAGTGAATTGATGACCAAAACTTGATTTAAAAAAACATTTAAATGTCTGCCAGGTATTCCAAGAGGGAAGATATGTACTGATCCAGTGTGAAACCAGTCCACTTCTTTGGAAGGTTTTAACCAAAGCTGAGAACCAGCAGTTACTTCAACCTCAGATGCATTAGCTTCCTGACAGGAGCTGGTCCTCCCCAGTATCCCCTGGAAACAGAAAAAGTTCTTTGACTATCAAAACTATCAAAGTAGGGCTTGGGGAAAGGTTTTTTTTTTTTTCTTAAAAGATACTGTACTGTGAGGAGATGAGCATTAGAATGTTGCTCTGATCACAACTAAGGATGTACTTTGCTTCTATTCTAGCAAGGAAGTGAACCAGAACAGGTATCTCTATATGTGACTGTTTTTCTTCAATACTTACTTAAGTAGTGCATTCCAATAGAGCATTGGCATCATATCAGCTTTCATGTGGTACATGGTTCTTCTCTCCTTACTCTGGTCAATGGGAAAGGTCTCCAAAGGCTGAGCATTGTAGTCAAACTCTGCCAGAATCACCTTGTTGTAGCCTGTCACCAGTGGGCAGGATGTGTATCCATCATACTGCAATGAAATATACCCACTTCTCGTTATTCTGACCAAAGCCTAAAGGCTGAGGTTTTACAAGCCATGGTTAACATTCACATTTCAAAATAACTTTATAGGAGGTTTCTGCATTTCCAGTGTAAATATCAGTGAAACTGGAAGGCTGCTAAGCCCGTTCTGGTTTATTAACTGTAATACTAAGCCACTCTTGAAAATGTCAATCTGCTTAACATTGCTTAAATTAGGCCTAACCTAGAACAACAGGGCATAATGTCATTACTGGCTGGTCATTGTAACCAGTGGAACTGGTGACCAGCAGATCTGGATGAGAGCTGGTGTTTGCTTCAACAAGCCAACAGGAACTTTAGTGAGAATTTCCAGAGAACTGCAGGATATTCAGGTTAGGGCCCCCAAGGAAGCCATGTGTAAAATAAAAATAAAGGCTCAAGGACAAATTTAAACATAATTTAGGTTTAACAGCTGTAGTACAGAAGCTTCAGTTTAACTCCTTAAAAGATCATGTTCTACACAGGAGAAGCAAGTTGGCAAGAGTTTTTCTGGAGCAGGTATTACCTTAACAGTGTAAGTAAATCATTTGCACTGATGAAAACCCTGACAAGTCAGCCTCTAACCTTCTCTCAGCTCAGAAGTCAGGGCATCAAAGAGGTAATACTTTCAATGGTGCAGTTCCGTTACTACTCTGACATGCAGCAATTAACCACTTAGTACCAGAACTGCAGAGGCAAAGCCTTTCCTGCCTTCTGGTTCACACGCTCTGCTGCTTGCAAGACTTCCTGCATAAGAAGGGAGAAAACATTCAAGAGAATTTTTCCCTAAGACAAGAAATGTAAGTACCTTTTTCACTGGCAACTTTTTCTTCATTACCAGAGAAATGGTTTTATCAAGGACTCCAGACTGTGCAGCTAAATAAGAAAGAAATAGAAATGTACAGACTGTTTCAGCCAACAATTATTGTCATTACTAAAGCAAACAGTAGTATCCAGGCATTTTGTTGGACAATTCAGCTGCAATTGAACTTACATGTAAAGTTTACTGACTCGGATTAAAAGAAAAAGGACTAATGCTTTGGCTTCGTTGTTTTGAACATGCTAAAGCCTAATGAAGCTTGAGCTGATATTTTTAGCCTATGCCCACTCTCCTGTGATAAATTATACTTGCTCAGTCTTATCAAACACTGACTTCTGGCACACTGAAGTTGTGTTTCATTTTGAGTGCTGTAACTGCAGACTCATTTACTGAAGTTAAGTACCCCACCCTTTCATTACATCAATAACGTACTGTATAGCTATTTTTTTCTACTCTTATTCGCCTTTTATCAGTTGTGAGACCACACTTAAAAGTGTTTTCATTGTGGAACCTGTGGCTACAAAGCCAGAACATGTAATTTTTTTGATAGTGACTTATCAGTTAGGTGACACATGCATGAGAAGCCAAGATAAAGCAGAAAGGTTCATTACTGAATGATGATGTAATACAAGAACACTTCATTGATTACGTGACATTCTATGAACACAAAAAATAGACTTAGTTAATCTGTGAGGCATCTGGAACAACAGAATTTTTGGGTTAATGGCATCAACATGGTCTGTAGCTAGCTAGTTGGCCCAGGAGACTCTGGTCTTTTGGAAAGCTCAAAATTGAAGTCATGACCTCAGGAGTAGCAAACTAAAGAGAAAGCTTACTGTGACTCCACTCTTGTCATTTGCACACACAAACAGACATGCAACTTTACCTACAGCTGCAGCAGTTTTTGATGTCGGAAGGTTGGTGCAGTCTCCAATACCAAAGACATTAGGATACTTTTTATGTTGTAGAGTCTCCTTATCTACATCCACCCAGCCACTTGCGTCTGAGACAGGACTGTTAATGAGTACAGCAGGTGGCCCCATTGGGGGTGTGACATGAAGCATTTCATACTGAACAGAAAGAAAAAGCACTTAATGGTTAGTTAATCAGAACAAACTCTTATCTGTTGGTATAAGGCAATAAGCACAGTGGAGAGAGGGTTTCTTGGGTTTGAGTCTGGTTTGGTTTTTTAAACACAAGTATATAGAATGAAAATCTGCTCTCAAATTTCAAGTGCATCCTTTAATTAACATGAACCTTATTAAACAACTCCATTTGGAAGCAATTTGCCTTCCTCCATACACACCTGAGACATTCCCATGCCATACAGGACTCCAGGCATTATTTATGAGACATGTTTTCTTCTCTTTACCTTGGTTTCAAAATTTTTAATATTCTGCTGAAGTTAGAGATAGTACTCTCAAGGGGAACAGCAATGCACAACGAAGGAGACTGTGTTATAACAATGTAAAAGTTATTTTGCAGTACACAAGGAAAATAAATAGAACCAAATGAGGGGTCTGAAAACTCCTGACCTGATAAACTTTAGTCACTCCAGGTTTGTCCAAGTTTTCAAACACAGCTTCTTGCTTGTCTGCTCGAACTTCTATGAGGTTGTGCTTGTAGTTAACAACGAGGTCTCTGTCCTCTATTATTTCAAGCAATGCATCAGCATATTTCTTAACAGCAAAAATCACACCAAGTGAGGTGTTGAACATGATGTTTGCTTTGGAACGTTTTCCTGTCTGCAGGAGGAGATCCAATTAGCCTTTTCTATTAAGAAACTGTGACAAGAAGAGACAAAAGAATTGTGCTGCACTACTAAAGAGCTGATAGAACTATTCATGCAGTTCAATTATTAATGAATGTTTAATTAATATTTCACAGCATGTTAGAAGGTAGACCCTTTCAGCATGAGGTACTGAAGACACCTCACACAAAGAACTCGTGAGAAGAGGTGGCTGCAAAGCACTGAGGACCTGCTGTATGCAGGTTAAATTCTTGAAGCAGTTTAGTGTTAAAAAGCTTTTGGAAATCTTCACTTCTGGGCATAACTCAAGGTACTCACCCAGCAGGTAGCTCGTGAAACTTAAAACACATATGAAGCCTGATGCTTCCACCTGTAGTTGTCTTTTGCTTCCACTAAGCTTGCTTTAACAGCCTGGCTAAGACTCCTCCTGATGCTGAGACATTGCACCCCAAGGAGCAAGCATAGCCACTTTTCAGACTAGCAGACAAATGGCAACAGGTATTAAGTACTTAAAATAACAAGAATGATGCAGTTCCAGCCAGCGTTATTTTGGTGCACCATGTACAGTAATAAATTAGGCTGAGAACAGTTGTATCTGTAGCTCACCAGAAGCATGACAAGCCATTATTTCAGTAGGAAATTCTGAACTGAATTTCTGAATTCTACAATATATGCAAATATTTACATACAATCCATTTACCTTATACATTAAAATGAAAAAGCAACTCAGTCACTTTAATAATCCTGGGTCACAGCACTCTCCTGTCTTTTTATTTGTTTTAAAGATAATATGAAACCATTAAAACAAGCCTTCCTTCCAGCTGTGAGAAAAAGCACTGGCAGAGAAGGTAAGAGACTTACTTTTCTCAAGTATGCATCCGACAAATACATAATCTTCTGAGGAGCCCCTGCACACTTCACTGGAGTATTTGGAAAAGTGAAGATAGCATTTCCTTCTTTAAAATCTTGTAAAGCTCTCCATGTTTTCTGTACTGTCTGGGCTGAATAATTGGAACCTATTTTAGGGTGATTGAAACCTTCAGGCAAGCCTTTGATCTAGGAAAAGAGAAATTAAGGTTTCAAGTACTCATGGCAAAAGTTTTGTCATCACTGACAAGTATTAAATATAGACTGAGAAATAACTACATAAGAAGTTTCTATCAATAAGATAGCCCATACTTACTTGCTACTTGGTATTTTTAAAAATAGGCCTAGCAATAAAACAGTTATTTCCTTTAGAATTTAGTGTATGATTTCGTAGATGTAAATTTGTAAATTTCACATTTAGTGAAATTACTTAGGTGTGCAACATCTGAGCATGTCTTCAGTGCAGACACAGTCCCAAGTTTTTGTAGACTGAAATTCAGAGTAAGACTATATAAACATGATCACAAGTAAAAATCATATTAAAAAAAAAGCATTATGAAAATTTATAAGGTGAATGAAACTTTTCTGTAGTCAGTTGCAGATACCTGTATTTGACTTAGCTCATTTTGTTTTAACTAATCTTAATCCAGTAATTATTTCCCTATTACTCCCCCTATGTCCTGAGCATCTGCTTGTGAGAAAGGAAGTGGTACCCATTTCAAAATAATGGATTGTAGAAATTCTGTGACAATATGGAGTCATGTTACATGCACTGCCATGTGTTTGGGACGTTCCAGTCTGCACCAGAATACACTGTTGGTGAAGAGAAACCATCTCCCTTTTTCAAGTGTCCACTTTTGTTTCAAAGTTACTAAGAGTTTTCATTACAGAGTGTGACTGACTGTGTTGCATGGCTTCTACTAGTGAACACTGAATTTACTTTTATCAGCTTGTACTGAAGCAATAGATAAGAAGACTGAGAGGAGGGTCAATTAACAGGCTGCAACTCCTCATTCCACTGACCTACACACCAGAGCTTATTTGTGATTGTAGCTAACTGAGACCAGCTCTTGCTTGACATATATCTTGAAAGCTTTTCAAACAGATACTTAAATATATTGTCAGGTACTACATCATATTCAGGTCAGGGTAAAACCACAAGAGTCAAATTGCTCAGACATCTTGCTTTTTTGTTTTCCTCCTCCTACATATCACTGTGGTCATTCTTGCACCAACATTTTCCTCAGAGTGCTGCCGTATGAAGTGTACAGGAAACGTTTGTTTCACAAGGGAAGGGCCCCAGGGCCTATTTAAACACAAGCCTGGTAATTCAGCTGGCTCCTTTAGAAGTGCATCCTTTAAGAAAGCTGATGGTAGCTCAAATTAATTCTGCAGGTCAGATTTTACTGACTGCTCTGTGTTCCTCATTCCATTAACTAACGTTAGAGATGCCTCCGACTCCAGTCAGCACATCTTACTATCTCATTATTACAGCTGCCTTTAAGTTCTGGATTTAACTTGCTGCCCCATCTACTGATATTGCCACAGAAATACAACAAAGTTGTCATAAAAGGCTTTCCCAAGGGTAATTTGGGTTGTTATACAGAGATCTCTGGAAGAAGTAAAGTCATTAGTCTGTCTTCTGCTCTCTAATTCATAGTGTTCGATACCTTGCAGTATAAACAGTTCTGAAAAGCCATTTACTTTTATGAATGTACATCATGCTATTAAAATTAGTAAATATATAATTACTGTAAAACAAATACCTTTTCATACTGCAGACTAATTCCAAGAGCAATTATCAGATACTTGTAAAATACCTGTTGTGTAAGAAACAAAAAGTATTTTAGACAAAGAAACCAAAGCATTACCTCAAAGTAAATTTCAGTTACCTGCCAGCAACAGTCACAACGAAATAGATATAGGGAGCATCAGTAACATAAGTTAAGCTCTAAGAATTCTAGTTAAAATGCTAACTGCATTATGAGTTACACACCCAGCCTCTGTTATACACAGACCCAGGTAACTGGAGCAAAATAGTCTCTCTTTTCTGTTCAGTTCACCATAAACAGGGCCAAGGCTTATAATAACAGTATTTAAAGTTGACGTTATTCTAACCTAGTTATCTACCACAATTTTTATTAGAAAAAAAATTTAAGATCAAGTACATAAGACTAATTAGAATTTCCCAGCCTCCTAGATGCTGGAGGCCTTGCTCAATAGGCAGTTCTAAGGGAATCTGCAGGAAGAGGACAAACTCAGGACATAAAATAAAAAACTTTTTTTTCTTTTTTTTTTTTCATTATTACCCTGGTATCATTCTCCAGCCAGACAAGGTTCTTATCTGGATCGAATGCTGTAACTTGAGATTTGATCCACTCAACACCTGAAGGGATTACACTTCCCGTTGGACGTGCAGAAGCTGCCAGCCGCTTTGCACCAGCACCAACCAGGGTCCACAGGGGCTGATAGTAATGAGTCTGAAATAAAAGTTCAAATGGACATTTCAAAACTGTTTAAAGGCACTTATAGGCACATCACTCCAAATGGGAGCAATGTACTCTAAACATTGTATTATTCTTAACAAAAGAAGCTGTATAAACAACCAAGATTTTTCCATGACAAAGCTGCAGGGATGCACAAATCTCACGGAGATGAAAGTGTCATACAAAACCTTCTGAAAGATGGTTAGTTGGCTTACTTTCCACAGTTAAAAACATGTGAGGCTGGAGAAGGATGAGAATCAGACCCATCTGGTCACATGTAAAATGCTTATTCTTTAGAGTGCTTTACAGCAGAGGGACACTCACCTTACTTGGCTCAACAACAGCCACGTTTTCTGCCCCCACTCTCCTCTTCATCCGAGCACTCATGGCGATTCCGCCAGCGCCTCCACCCAACACAAGCACTTCATAATAATCCCTGACAGCACACCTGGCTGCTGTGTGTAAGGAGCTCATCTTCTGCATTCCTGGTTTCAGCAACCACACACCAGAATGGAGACTGGAGCAGGGAAACACTGCTCCAACTGCTGACATCTTTCATTAAGTGGGAAGCTAGGAGATAAGGAAAGGCACCAGTAACAATTACAGGAGGCAGAATTTATATTTATTTAAATTTATATTTATATTTATTTAAATGCCTGGGTTAGTTTTCAAGGCAAAAATTGTAATATTAAATTCCTCAAATCATCGGGCAAGAATTACAGCTTTTTCATTTATTTACTCGTTTATGCTACTTACAGACCAGAATTTCAAAATTACACCTGAAACCTCAGATATTTTCAAGAAAATCTCCCAATGTCAGCTTCAAAAATTCTCCACTACACCAGATGTAGCTGAGCAACTCATTCTGCACCTTTATGTGCAATCTTGACATCCCTCATGTCTGCGTACCATGAATTCTTTATAATATATGCCCCGTTATTAATCCTTACAGTTAAAATTTAGGACAGAGAGGGAAAAAATCTCAGAAGCATCCACTGTAAAACAAGTGTTAATAATTCTGTTTTGCAGATGCAAAACATGATGCAAACATTTATCATCTGTGCAGGCAATTATTTAAAAATGTGCACTTCTTCCATTTATAGATCTCTTTTCACTTTCACTCTAAGGCTATTTGTTTGCATGTTTTTAGAATAAGTCTGTTTAATACCGAAGAAAACGCACTTTAAAGAAATCATAGTTAAGACTGAGCAGGAGAGCTCACTACCTCAGTATCTCAGCTAGAGCCCAGAACAAACACGTCACCAAAGCCCGATAGTTCTTGCAGAGTTCTTGTTCCGGACAACTGCAATTTCTTCCTCTTCAAGGCACCTACCATATGCTAAGCTCCTCAGACTGCCTACTTTATCAGACCAGTTTATTGAAGGAAGCTGGAACAAATAAGTTAGACAAGTCCGACTGGCAAGAAGTACAGATCATTGCAACTATTCCTTAAACAGCTAGCCCAGATCAGCAGTTTAAGCACTCCACCCATGCACGTGTGCGAGCCCGGCGGGCAGCTCTCCCCAGCGGGCTCCAGAGCCTGCGAGCCCCTCAGGGGCGGTCACGGCGGCCGCTGCTGCACCGCCGCTCCGCGCCCCCGAGGCCGAGGCACCCGGCCCGGCGAGGGGAGCAGGGCCCTGACCCCGGGGCCGGGGCACGACCCGGTCCGCACTCGGCGAGGCCGCTGCGGCCCGCAGGCTCCCCGCAGGCTGCCCCGCCGGCACGGCCCCCGCGGCCCCCCTGCTCGGCCCGAGCCGACACCCGCGCTCCCTCACGGCAGCCCGGACCCCCCGGCCCGCTCCACGCTCCGCACTCACCGCTCCTTGCGCCGAGCAAGGCGGGCAACAACCGCGCCGCCGGCTCGTCTGCGATCGGCGCCGGTGCCGGGAGCGGCGGGGCGGAGCTCGGGGCTCCGGGTGCTGCCCGGCCACGGGCAAAGGCCGCGGTCCGGCGGGGCAGGGAGGGCCGGCCCGGGCCAGGTGGCGCAACCGGCGGTGGTCGCGGAGCCGTCGCGAGGGGCTGAGCCGGGCGGTGCGCGCCGGGCAGGTACCGATGGCAGCCACAGCCCCAGTCCCGTGCTTCCCAAAGTTTTGAAACTCCAGTCCTAAACCTGGCCCCCTGCCAATCCCCGGTCGAAAGCCAGCCGTGCATTCGGCATTGGCCTCCGTCCCAGGCAACCGCCCAGTCCCACCTGGACACACACCACGGGGCACCCGGATCGCCGTTACCGACAGCAGAATCACAATCACTACAGTACCTGCCACGGAGGGAGCACTGACACTTCAATATCTGAACTTCCTCCGGTTACCTGTGAGCACCAGCCCTTAACTATAATCTAGGAGCCCTTTTCCATAAACAGAAAACCAGCAAAATTATTAAGCTTAATAAAGTAATACCAAAACACTTACTAGATCAATAATTAATAATAAATGAGCTCTGATGGAGTGCATCCCCCAGTAACAGGCAAAGGCTCTCTTTCCAAAGCTGCTGAACACCCACAGTTCCTTGGTTTTACTGACAGAAAATGTAGTGAAAGAAGACACAAATCTCTATTTTTTAAAGTGTGTCAAAGAGATCAGACTTTTTTGTTAATACAGAGACTTCTCTAAAGAGAAAAAGCCTCAGGGATTATAGTTATATCCTTTAAAACACCCAAACTACCCATTTTTATAATTTTTATGAGTTTACCTCCTGTTTCCAGCTGCCTTTGTATAATCAGAGTGCAGCCTTTTTTCCACATTTTTTGTTCCAAGAGGCTGATCCTCATCTTTGTTCATGAGAAAGTGTTGGGCTGGTTTTTTAAACATGTATTTTTAGGACTGCCTTTAAACATTGCAGTATTTTCTTTAAGCTCCAATGCATATTTCCCCACAGACTGGTTACAGAGATAGCCTGCAGTTTTAATTTAAAAAATCACTCATGAATTCCATAATTCAGAAACTCACAAACCAAACATGAAGAAACTCCTCACCTGCAGCACAGAGGCCTCCAGCAGCTGTGGGGAGCAGTGCCTTAACCTTTCCAAAGTTCAGGCAGGATGAGAGGGTGGGAGCTGCTGTGTGAGGGCTGGGCACACACTGCCTAACCCTAACCCTGTACTACCACATTTATCTATTCCATAAGTAACTTTTTATAAAATCAAGCACAACTAAGTGTACACAGCAACAGAACTGCTCACCCAAGCTGTGCATGATGATGCAAGCACATATTTTTAGATGTCAGTATTGGTAATTTCATCCAATGCAGCATTTACTTTTATGCATTAAGACTTACAGGAGTATTTGGTAGAACATTCTATGGAGATATTGAATTATAGTTTTCACTGAAGTAATTTAAGAACACATGAATAGAAGTTATGTAAATGGAACAAACTTCATCCTATATATTTTTTTAATTTTCCCCCTTTATTACAGAAAGGTCATTTAATAAAACTAGGTCCTTATTCATAGAAAACCCAGATCTTACCATGCTTTTACAGGAAAAATTAATCAATCTCATTTTTATGTACATGCATGTGAATACTCAAGTAAGCACTGTCAGCTTTTACTCTTTGACTGGAAATTATCCCAAATGCTAAAATGTACCAAATTTCAAAAGTATCAATTTCTATGAATTTCTTAGACTTCTCTAGTTTTAATTAAAGTAACCATGATTTTTTGGAGACACAACGAAACCAAATCCCACAAAACCACAGTTCTTTGGAAAAAAACACACAGTTCCTGACAGAGAGAGAAAGAATATGACTTGATACAGTAAACTGGATTCTATGAGGGCATAAAAATCAAGAAACATCAAAGGAATTAAATCCTGATTTGGATACTGAGGCATCCAGTTTCATGTTATAGTTTAATGAGAACGATTTTAATTCCCAGAATCTGATTGTGAAATTACATTACAAAATAAAATATTTAGACAACATTTAGTTATGTACATTCTGCTCCAAAAATTGGACTGTGGAAATTCTTTACATTTCTCTTAGAAATACATACAAACCACAGCAGAGGCCAACAATCCACTGGCAATTAACAGCCATGAGTCAACTTCAGGGCAAAGTTTTAATCTAATACTGCTTCACTAAAAGCATTTCAGTGTCCCTTCAGACTGCTTGAAGTTGTTTGTTCTCCTTGCCCCAAAACATTATCCCAGTTTACCTTGCATGATACCTGGGTACTTGTTAGAGCACGTCTTTCACAGAAGAAGATAACTAATATTAAGAACAGGAAATTGGGGGTTCAGAAAATGACAGTACAGAAAGTCCAGGCAGGTGCACACTGTGTGAGTCATCTAAAACAGAAGGAAAAGTAAAATTGACTATGCCCCTGTGATACATTCCTATACGTATTTTATGGAAAACTTTACATAGCTTACCCTTGATCTTACTTCAAAACACATCATTTACATTATTACTTAAAAAGAAACACAGATATACTTGAAAAGAAACACAGTTATAAAATAACTGATTTGTTAACTGTAGGAACAAATAATTTAAAGCTCTTTCACTAGTCTAGACAATTTGTACATTCATTTGAATGGGAGCTCACACCAAGTGCTGCAAGATAGGAATTACATTCAGAGAAATGGGCATCAACCTCCATTCCAAACTTCTCATCAATACACACTAATAATCATCAATCTGGGCAAGGACTCTCTAATAAAAAATCTCTTCGATAGCCCTGAAGTGCAAATGATTCATTTGTTACGGAAAAAACACTAAATGCAGTAGTTTTCCCACAAGTGGCTGAATTTCACATGAAGTGGAAAATTTTAGTTTTGGTTATGTTTTATTTTGTCACATAAGATAAAGAAATTACAATTTCTAATCCCACAAAAATATGCTTAGACCATACAAGTCTTCCTAATAAACCATTACAGAAGCAACAGTTTCCTGGTTTGACTTCAATATTTGTGGAAGCACAAATTCATTAATCTTTGCATTGGGCACACATCAATTTTGACAATCTTTAGTGTTCTGCTTCTCCCCTGCCAATCATTTCAGCTGGGAACTTATTCAGAAATTACTTTAAAGCTGTTCTTAAGTTACTTGATGACAAAAAAAAAAGATTGCTGCAATGACTTTTAAGAAAATACACTGCTATTTTCTTCAGTTCTTTAGAGATGGATCAAACTAAGGCTGCACAAGAAATCAGTATTTATGATCAAAGACAGATCCCAACTGCATGAAACAAAGCAGTTTCAGTGAAAACGCAGGCACTGAAGTCTGGTGATGAGGACTGAACTTTAAGAAGTTCTCTGCATTTTGTCTGAAAAACATGTGCCAGTCATCAAATCTCTCAGATTTCTAAACACCAAAAGAACAGAAGACAACAAAAATGGATAGGTACTTAAAACTATGATGCCTAGTTCTCCTATATACATATATATATAAAAATTAACTTACATTATAATATCAAACTGCATAGCATTACAAAAGAAGGCAACTTGAATGGCTGAAAATAAAAAATGTGAATGTTTCCAACTCTATTATTACCATTCTGGAATTTATAATACTATGGAGTAAACTGTTGCTAGCAACAGCTATAGCCCAGTTTAAGTAAAGTCTGCCTTAATTCCAGTGAATGTAGAAATCATTAATTCAGACAAGTTGTTGCATGCTCTGTTCTCAGGTCCTCTTTGCAGGTTTTGCTGTTAACTGTTTCTCTCTTTCAAGTTCCTTCTCACGTTGCTGCTCTCGTTCCAATTCTTCCTTCTGCCTCTTTTGTTGCAGCTTAAGTGCTCTTTTCTAAACAGAAAAGACAAGAAAATAACTGCAAGTTTTATAGATATATTTAAGTTGAAGCAACAAGCAAAATCCCTCCCATTCTGCCTCTCTCCAATATACCCTCCTTATGACTCAATGTAGCAAAAACTGTTCTTTTTGCTTCATCCCTCCCACTTTCAGCTTACTGTTCAGAAATGGGAAGTTTGTGATCTACACTGGGAAAAGACAAACTGGAGCCCCTTCAGTCTCACTATAAAAGTCATCCTTTGGGTATACCTTTGGTTCTTACCATGCAATTTACTGCCTCCAAGAAAAAACTCTCTTGTTGAACACACTGACTAATCTTGCCAGAATGTAACCAGGCCGTCTATATAGCATGAAACCAGTGAACTTGTGCCACTGTTCATGGTACATTAAACAGAAGGAGAAATTCTTACATTTGTGACAATCTAGTTTCCATTGAAATGAAACTGAAACAACAAAGAGAACTGCTTGGAATGAAGTGGACTAAGCAACAGAATAAGGCATGATTCTTACACCACCTAAACATGAAGATTACACTGAAAGAGTAGTTCAGATGTGTAAGATGCTTGAGCACCATTAGGAGTAAGTGAAAGGTTAAAAACAAACATGGCTTGGAGCTACTGAAAATATGATTTTAAGATAAAATTCTATTTTAATCAGAATTTTCAGCATGCATCCAAAATAAAAGCTGGAAATCAATAATACGTAAGTAAACATCTGTATTGGAAAGTAAAAATATTTATCCCACTTACTTTTAACTTTGATGTCTTTTCATGCAGCATCATCATTTCATTTCTAATATTCACTAACTTGTTGTGATAGTGTTTAGCTTCTGAAAACTTAAAAACCATAACTGTTAAAGCATTGACTGTCAAGTTAGAATAGTTGTTTTATAAAGCTACACTCTAAAACAGCAATCAAAAACAGTGATTACCAGAACAGTTCGATAATGGAACAAACACATTCAAGTTTATATAGAAAATTTACATTTCACATATATTAATATAGAAAATGACTACATCTCAACAGTTACACACAGTAATCTACTGAGTTAAGATTCACGAAACAGAACAAAAATATTCCAATTTTATGCACCATACAGGAGTGTTTCATGCACCATTCCTGCTAGTCTGGGGAGGTGCACAGAGCCCATGCTGGAGTCTCAATCCTACTGAAAAAACGTATACATTTGCTTTGAACAGCCAGCCCCACCAATGCTGCCTGCCTGAGCCTGCACTCTCTTCCCACTGCCCTTCCTATTGAAGGGAAACCTGCTGGTTCCCACCCTCTCCAGCAGTTTGTCCCGAATATCTGAACTGGTTTTCTTTCTGTACGTCATCAAGAGAAAGGAAAAAACACAAGCTGCTAGGAATGCTTCAGCACGAAAATCTATGCTAATCTAGAATTTAAAAGGCATTACTGATACTTACCAAAGCATTGATATCAACAATGGAGTTACACTCTTTGAATTTTGAAATTTCTTGTTCTAATGTTTCTAGCAGTACCACTTGGTTCTGTCTAAAACAAAAAAAAGATGCATAAACCCAAAGTAAAGCACCACATATGCTTTTCAACCAGCCCTTTAAATATACTTTTAATCAGAACAGTATCAATACACACTTCTCAATACCAGATTCCTCTTATGCATTGCTAGGCGATTTCAATAAAAACGCGAGTAAATGACTTTAGGAAAATCCAAGCTGCTATTTTTTGCACAAATTCAGCTGGTATCATAAAGCACATGGATATCCAGGATGAATATTCCAAAAACCCTAAAGAGGCACTCTCCAGGTTGCAGGAGTTGACTGAAAGGAAGAACAATTAGCTCTTGACTTTCCACTTGGGTGCCTCTGCATCATGAGGCAGGACTAAGTTATTTCTGCACAGAACTCGTGTGGATTCCTGGTGATTATTAAGGATCTCCATCCCACAAAAATGAGCTCAAGTCTTTCTACACAAAGCTGTCCTTGGCAGAAGCATTACCACATCATGCATCATGAAACCCAAACTAAGGTACCCTGCAAAACCTGAGATGGATCTGTGTAAACTCTTTCCAGTAACTCTGTATCCATGGCAGATCTGATCTGCATTTGAAATCTACTACTATTGGTTATCAGTGAGGTATCAGTGTACAAAGAATTCTTTATCTGTTTAGTTCCTTACTTGTATTTTTTAAGTGTTTGGTTTAGAGACTGAACAATAAATAATATGCCTCACTACAAGCTGCCCTCAATACAAACTGCATGTTTCCAAGCAAAATAAATCCAGCTTTTAGCACACTTTTTCACAACAGAAGTGAATAAGCATTTAAGAAATCTAGGTCTGCCTGGCTTAGGGGATTTTACTCTTCTAGTGTTACACATTCTTTAGCTATAGTGCTCACAGGCTGCACTGCAGCTTATACACCCTGTGGTATTCCCACAGATCACTGAATTATTCAGGCTGCTCGAGTCAGGATACACAAATGCTGATAAACTATATTCCAGTTAAAGGGAGCCAGCACATTATACTGAAAAGAGCAGCAAACCAAGTATGCACATGTATGAAGTTGGTTCCAAAAATCTGCTTACGTAAGTTCCTGCAGTGCTGATTTTGATCGCTGAAGATCAGGCAGATAGTGGGAAATCAATCCTTCAGTCAGCTGCTCCACAGCTTTCTCATCTATTAAAGGCAGATCTTCTACAACTCCTTCATCTGGAGACGCATCACTGGGACCTACACCAAAGAACAGCAAGGCTGTTCAAGTCAGCACACACTTCCAGTTTCACCTAGAGGAACTATATTTTCCTTTTCAAAAAATTAAATGCATTAAAACACATTAAAATTCTCTGCACTTTTTCAATTAAACTGGACTTTTGTCTTCCTCTTCTTTTTTATTCCTCCCTTATTCTCAGTTCTGTATCACAAGCTTCCTGGTAAACCCTTTTATGTGAACAGCAGCAGAATACAAAGAGGGAAATATAACTGTTCCATATATTAAAAAAAAAGAAAAATTGAGTATTCCAGTCTACTGAAGAAAAAAAATGGACAACATCAGTGTTCTGACTATGTATCAAGAGTATCTAAACATTAACAGCCCCCAACCTTTGCTTTCAAAGTCTGAGAACAAGCCAGGCTATGAAAGGTTCGCCTGTCACTCAAAGCACCAAGAGTCCACGCTGAACTCCAAGAACTGAACTTCACAGCCTGTAAGTTTCGTACGGGCACGCTATGATTATTTTTTGTCTGCTCTTGGAAGATAAAACCCTTCACAGGCCCACGCACGGGGGAGAACGATGCGGGCGGCAGCCCCCGGCCTCCGAGGGAACCGGCCCGCACCACCGGCTGCCGCGGAGCCTCCCGGCGGGCGCCCCTCTCTGACCGGGCCCGGCGGCGGCTCCAGCCTCTCCTCAGCTCTCCCCGCACCCGCGTGCCCCCCGGCCCGAGCTCCCCTCACGTACCCAGCGAGCGCCCGGGGCCACCCGCGGCCGCCGCCTCCTTCCCCTCCGGCCGCTCCGCGCCGCTCATCGCTGCCGCTCCCGGCGCCCTCCGGCAGGGCAGGGCAGGGCAGAGCAGGGCACGGCAGGGCAGAGCAGGGCAGGGCCGCCCGAGCCCGCGGCAGGCGGGTCCGGCTGCCCTCACCGAGCGGGCCGGCCCGGCGCCCCCCAGCCCGCGCCCCGCCGCCGCCGCACCATAGAGCCGCCGCCGCCGCCGCGCTCCGGGCCTGGGCCGCGCGCCGGGCACGGAAGTGACGCGCGAGTCACGATGGCGAGGTTAAATGACGAGCCTGGCAGCGGGGCCGCGCCTGGCAGCGGGGCCGCGCCTGGCAGCGGGGCCGCGCCTGGCAGCGGGGCCGCGCCTGGCAGCGGGGCCGCGCCTGGCAGCGGGGCCGCGCCTGGCAGCGGGGCCGCGCCTGGCGCTCCCTTCTGCTGCCCGGGAGTGCCTGACTCGCCCGGAGCGGTCGGGAGCCGCTTGGCCGCGGGAGCAGCCGCTGGGGCCGGGCCGAGCCTCGACGTGCGCCGGTTGCAGCCCCCCGGAGCCCCCGCCGTGGTGCAGGGCCTGAGCGAGCGGGGTGCGATGGCTGCGGCCCGGCCTGGCCGGGGACAGCGGCTGCCCGGCGGGAGCAGCGCAGCGCAGCCCAGGGAGCTCTGCTGCCGCGCAGAAAACAACTACAGTCACCGCAGGTGCCCTTTCGTAGGGACATCCTTGCTCTTGTATTTTACAGATTTGGATTCTCCAGAAACAGTGCAGACTTTACCCTACTTGTAGCTTTTGTGTATGTGTCTGTCTCTGCATCTCCCCCAACAGTGTGCAAGAGCAGTAATAACTTCACACAGAATCTTAGAATATTCTGAGTTGAAAGGAGCCCAGAGGGATCATTAGGTTCAGCTCTTAAGTGAGTGGCCCATATGGGGATGAAACTGCCACCCTGGTGTTACCAGCACCCTGCCCTAACCAACTTGCAAGTATATATATTCTTAAATGAAAATCAGCTTTGTATGGTAGGACTTATAGTTTTTTCCTCTTTTACCTCTTTTCAGGAAATGCAGGTGAAACTATAGAAAAACTAACGAAGGACCACTCAGAAAGTTTATTTTAATGCGGTATTTTAATGTATCCCCACACCTTAAAGATTAAATTCAATTCAGGCAGTCCCCCTAATGCTTTTCAGAAACAGATTGAGGCAAAAAAAGGGGGATTTTGAGGTGATCTGTCAACCTTAAAATGAACATTTCTAACAGCAAGGTTGTTGCAAATTCATTTGCATTTTTGTTCTTACCCATATTCTAAATAACTTCTGCTCACAATTATGTCACTATTCCATCATCAGATTAAAGACCTATTTTTCTGCTTTTTTAAAGCAACAAGAGGAAGTTGTTAATTAAGTCGAACAGACTCAAATTCTTAATTCCAATTGGTTAGCAATTTTACTTAAAAGTTTCTTTTGGTAGGGGGGAAAACCCACAACTTTTGTTGAAAGTTTCACTGGGAAAGACTTTGCAGTTTCCAGATGGATTTTCTAGTAAGAACAAGTGAGATAATGACTCTGAAATAGTCTCACTTGAGATGTGGGAGTTTCAGATTTGTGCTCTTGCTTTGCCTGTTCCAGGCCTTCCCACGTCTTGCAGAAATAGACTAAGGATTGGAATAGAAAACTGCTATCTGGTTTTCTAGACAAATTAAAATTTAACTGTTTGTCAACCCAAATGTTCCAAAAAAGAGAATGGCAGAAAACTTTTCTTTTTCCTTTTTTTCTGCAAAATGTCCTCTGTTTCACAGTAACTATTTCCCAAGTGCCTATGTTTGTAATACTGTTAACACCACATAATTGTGTTTCATTTTATGTTGTAGCAACTGTGTTCAGAAACCTTTAATGGACACTGTCACACTGGCATTTTGGATTTTATTTGCAACTGATTTAAGCAGTTACATCTATTTTAACTATGCCCCACCCTAGAAATGTGAGTGAAAATGGAGTTAAGTTAGCTTGAATTGTATAGAAAATAGGATGTTTTAAACCATCAGCCCTGGAAGTGCCACATGACTTCAGGGATGACAACATGAAAAGGAAATACTTCACATTAATAGGTAACCTCTTAGAAACTCTCTGTCCTCGTTAAGTAAACTTATAGAAAGAGCAGAGCCTTGGCTGTTCCAATGAAGAAATTGCGTGTAGCTGGTACAAACAGTTCTGCTCAGAGAACAGAGGTTCATCTTTCCAATGCATGAGCTGGTTCTTGACTTGATAACATGTCTGGTCTTAGTTATTCAGTACAAGATGAGCTGGCAAACCTTGGTGCCCTGGTTTAGTGTGTTAGTCCCTCCGGCTAAGTACCCTTCCTCAGTGCTGGAACTTTCTGTTCCTGTAGGAGTGGCAAAGCTCCAGCGTAGAGCCCAACATTTTAACACAGTTTTAAATGCAGCTCTTTTGGTGCCTCCTGGCACCTGGCTGCTCATGCCTGTGTGTCCTTCACTCACTTTGTGCTGGTACAAGTGGTGAAACTCTTGAAACACAGAGTGAGTTAAATCACGCAGAGAGAACAAAAACATCAAAAATGGGTGAACTGGAACACAGCTGGGAGCACTTTCCTGGGCAGCAAGGCTGGCTTAACTGGTTCCCATCCTTGGCTGCTCATTCTGACTCCCACACTGTTCGCTGCCCCCTCGTTGTCATATGGATGTCTGTACAAGTTGAGATCATGCAAGCAGTCTCAGTTACACATACAAATATATCCCAAACCCTCCCAATATGCATTGTTTAATTCTGACCCATTTCAGGGACTCAGTTCATGTCTGGCCCCTGAACAATTGTGCTGGTAACAATGCTGGGGGAATCATGAGGCGGGTAAAAGGGCAGGAGGGGGCACCACTTTAGCAACTTGAAGAAAAATAACCTGAGATTCGCACTCAGGAACAAAGCCACATTGTAAAGTGGCAAGGGAGCTCAGATAAAGGGTCATACTGTCTATTTTTGGACATCATTAAGAGAACAACAATAAGCAACCTCCACCCAAGGCCAGTTTACCGCAGAGGACTCCCTTCCCGCGGGGCCAGTTCCAAGGAGGGGCTCACTCCCTGTCCTGCAGCACTACCCTGATGCCTACCAGAATCTGCTATCGGCCTTTGACCAGAAAAGGAGTGCCCTTCTCCAAAATCCTGCACTTCTATACAACTCTAAAATCTTCCCTTGGTAACTTCCTTCAACCCAGTAACTAAGCAAGATATGTACCTTCTCTCTGACAGGCATGATTTCCCAGAAATGTTTATGGTTTAGCAAATTGACTGAATACAGTAACAGAATTTGGCAGAACACGTGCAGGCTGAAACTCAGAAGAAAATTTCAAGTACTCAGACCATGAGGAGCAGGAATAACCTCTCAGAAAAATTAATAAAGGCAAGAATCTAATTAGTCTTGTGTAAGAGCACAGCTATGAAAGGAATTATACAACAGCGGGGTCCTTGAGGTTTGTTTCTCGTTACATCCTTTAAGGAATGTTCAGAAAGACGTATGAAACTTCCTACAACTCTACCTTAACAGAGTTACTGAAACAATGTAAAGAGCTGTGCCATAACAGAAGAGAAAAGCAATACAATGCAAACTTCTGCCGTTCAAAATCTGAAGCCAGAGCACGGAACTATGCAGTTCAGGCTTCCAGCGTTCTGAACACAGCTTCCTGCCTATCACAGACCACCATACCTTCATTGTATGGCTTTGGCAGTTCTTAGCCTCTACCTCGCATGGTATTTACCCACTGAACACAAAGGCACGGAGGGACGGGCCACCCCGGCGGACAGGCGGATGCCGCCGCACCGGCGGGCCCCTGCGCCCCCCGAGCCCGCAGCGCGGTCCCCCCGTTCCGCGGACAGCGCGGGCGCGGCGAGGCGGCGGCAGCGGGACTCGAACCCGCGGTCGTCCCACGCGGGCGGCGCAGGCGCGGTGCTGGCGGGGTCCGCGGGCGCGCAGGGGACGCGACTCCCACCAACTGCTGCCGCCGCCGCACGCAGGGCGGCCCCGGGGGCGCTCAGGGATTGCGAGGGCGGCGCGCTGCCCGCCCGCGGCGGTGCGCGGAGCGGAGGGATGTGACGCGCATGGCGGCGGCGGCGGCGCTCCCCCTGCGCCGGCAGGGAGGCGGCCCCGCGCCGGGCGCCGCCTGCCCGGCCGCGGCGTGACCGGGGCTGCGCCGGCTGAACGCTGCGCGGGGTGACCGGGGCGCGGGCGGTGACAGCGCCTCGCGGCGCGGTGCCCGGCGCGGAGGCGGCGCCGTGGGCCGGCGGTGCCGGGGCGCTCCGCGGCGGAGCCCCGCGCCTCTTTCCGTCCGACCTGCGCGGGGCCCGGCGGGGCGATGTAGGGGACATGCCCTGACGGGACGACGAGCGGTCGGGGCGCCGCCTGCGAGGGCACAGCTGCGCCAGCGGAGCCGCCCGCGGCGGCTCGGCCGCGCCCGGCGAGGCCCCCGAGCGCCGCCGCTATGGCTGGGGCCGGGCTCTGGGCGAGCATCAAGTCCCTTCTAGGGAAGAGCGAGGACCCTCTGTTCCTGAACGACTCCAGTGCCTTTGACTTCTCGGACGAGGTGGGGGATGAGGACTTCCCCAGGTTTAACAAGCTGCGCGTGGTGGTGGCGGACGACGGCTCGGAGGCGGCCCCGGAGACGCCGGTGAACGGGGCGTCCCCGGGGCTACCGTCCGACGACGAGTCCCTGCTGGACCGGGACATCGCCCTGCGCAGCGCCCGGGCCGGCCGGCCGGACCCCTGCAGCGGCTGCAGCAGCCGGCGGGAGCGCTCCAAGCAGAGGAAGGTGAAGAAGCGGCTGACGCTCGCTGCTCTCCTCTACCTCCTCTTCATGACGGGGGAGCTCATAGGTGAGTCGGGGGCCTTCTGTGCCGTCCCTCCGGCACGGTGCCTCACAGCTTGTTAGGCTGCTGTGGCCTTGGCTTTGAACCATCAGTCCTTTAGAGAGACCAGAGAGATGAGCTGCACATGCAGAGAGTGAGAGGAAATAAAGTCCACCTGTATTTTCCTTGAAAGAATTTGCAACTTTCCCTACCTGAATCTCTCATCAGTTCCCCGAAATGGCATAAAATATACAAATTTTTCTTTGTCTAATGGATTTTTATTTCTTCTTGCAAGTTTTAAAGTTGTTTTTAACAAAGGAGAAGTGGCATGAACAATTTCAATCGCAGTATTTTTTAATCAAGGGCCATAAAATCTTGCTGTGCTTGCAGCAAGAGACAAGAGGAAAATGTGACATTTACCATAATAATGAACGTAATACTCGGAGGTATTTGTCTTTATTTACCAGGTACAGCAATACACACTGCTACTTAGAACTAAAATGACAAGTCCTGAGCTATCAACGGCAATCCAGTGGAGACATCACTCCCTTGGGAAGTTCTTGATGTCCTTCTGTGCTCTGGACTAGCATGTGCTCCATCCAGACATAAATCATATGAGCACAGTCATTTAAAGTGACAGTTAATTTAACACTTCCTGCTACAACATATAAGAATCCCAAGTAGTTGCATTAAATTATTTGTGGTTTTTGTTAGTACTTGCAGAAGTACAGTGGGGTTTTACCTGAAAATGAGTTCCCATATAAGCACCTGATTGTTGGTCAGAAGAACGAACCTATTGCTCAAGTTTAGTTTTTATTGCTTCCTCCCAACAGCTGTGCTGTGCAGGATGAGGACAACCTGTGCATTATACACCAACATTATACAACTGTGCTTTATCAAATAGGCTGTAGCAGCATAGACTTGAAATAAAATGTGAGTGTCCTTGAGATGCATAGATTAGCTGTTAAATGTTATGCCTTTGTCTTATCATTTTTACAAAGTTCAGTATTTATCTGTTAATCTCTGTTCACTTACTGTGTCCTCTTGCTATCTGTATTTTGGATACAGCCATGCCATGCCGTGCAAGTGTCTCTTGGGTGTGACTCAGCCTCCTGAAAAATGCTTTAATGTTCTCTCCCACTGTCCCCTGATTTGGAGTTGTGGGGAGCACTGCACAGTGCCAGTACCTTGGTATCTATGTTGAGCCAGGTCTCTCCATAGCAATTAATTGCTTTTAAATGTCTTAAATTTCAACATTCAAGTCTGAATCAGAGCTAATCAGATTAATTACTTGCCATAATTCAAATACACACAAAAATTCAAATCATTAAAACTTTCTGGAAGTGAAGAACAGCAGCATGGGATCTACATCCTCCTCCTGACTTCTGCAAATTGAGTCAGTTGAGTACTTGTGTGAAGTGAGATCATGCTCTTGGATGCTTTTGCTAGGACAACTGTGAATTATGTTCTTAAGACAAACTTGTGCAAGATGGATAGGGAACAAAATAATTGATAGAGGATAACTATTGCAGTTTGTCCCACAGATGTAGGGGGAAAAAACCCTACAAGAAACGTTCAATTTTTTCTAAGAGAGATCAGAATATTGACTATGTCTGCACCAGTTTTATTTGGGGCCTTATTTCAGGAATGTGGGTTAATGGAAAAAAGTGGTTTTGCCTTTCAGCATGTCTCAGTGTGTGGCTGGTCATTAATAACAGGCCACAATACATCAGATTATGGCTAAGGCACTATGTGTCAAACCTCTGGGGATTTGGCTGAATGCCTCCTTATGCCCCCTGGCTCCATGTTTTTTCTCTGGCTGAGATTTTGGTTCAGCATAAACTCAGGTAAATTTGATAAGCAATAGTGTTGTATTTTAAGCTTAGACATCCTTTAACGTGAGAGTGATGTTAGTTGATTGTATCAACTGAGTTCTGATGTACTCTGAATTTATTTCATCTGAAGGGCCTCTTACTGAATAATGTCTGACTGTTGGCAGGTTGATGCTCAAGTCACTGGGGGCATTTCTGTTTGGGGCTGTGGATCTGATTCATGCTGTTGGAGACCTCTCCATAGCTAGTGCAGGGAGAGCTCTAGAAATAATAGATGTTGAGAGTAAAAATACTCTGATCACTGTCACATCATCTTTGTTCTTCCTGCACAGTCAGGGCTTGAGCAGGCTGGATTTGTCTGTACAGAGTGTTAGTGCTGTACTGTGGACTTGTCCTCCTCAGCTCTGGGTGTGCTGGTTCCAGCCATATTTCGTTCTTTGAACACAGAATCAGACCCATCAAATATTCAGGCATCCATCTTCCACAGAGAATAAATAGAGGGTTTGGATATCTCTGTAATTCTATGGATCTTGACCTGAATGACTTGTCACAGGGCAAGTAATAATCAGCAGAAGAGTAATTAGAGATACAGCCCCCAAATCCTGGGTCAGTGTCCCACCTGTTTAATTTATTTCATTCCAGCCAGGTACTGTGTTGTCTTTGGTTGGTTTCAAATTTCCAGACTTTATGAATTGATCTGAAGCTCAGGTATATGGGAAATTCTGATAGTGTAGGATATTTTAACTGACTTCCTTCTATGATCTTTGACAGATTTGATTTTCTAAAAGAAAGGCAGAAGATTCTATCAGACAACTAATTTTTTTCAGTAAAAATGTCAAGATTAAGGAAATCTTGTTTCAGCAGCTTTTTTTGTAAGATCTTGATTGGCATATTTTTTCCAAACTCATTACTTCAGCCTATCTCAGTGTTTGTTGCTTCATTTGATGACCAGTTGGATAACAATTTACACTTTGGGGAAACCATTGTGCATCAAGAAATGAAAAACATATTAGCTTTTCTCACAGGGTTTTGATGTTTCCAGTTATGTTTAGAGATTTCTAATTGATCATCCATGAGGAGAACTGCGTCCTTCATGGGTCACTGAAAACAGTGGTGAGCCATCAAGCTGTTTGTAAAGGTTATAGATGTCTTTTTTTCCACGTTGCCAGTTGTATCTAAACAGTCCCTAGGCAGTACCTATAACCACGTGATGAACCAATACCTTTAGAAACAGAGAACCTTTGATTTCAGGATCTCCTAAATGGCAATTATGTTTTCTTAATCCACACGCTGCATTATATTTAGCTTCAGTATCTGAATTCCTTCCTTACACTTTTATTTTGAAAATCTTTAAAAGTGAGAGGCTAGTTGAAATGGAAATGACTCTTCTTGGATGAAGTGATTCTCAAAATAATACATATGAATCAACATATATACTGCAAATAATGATATATGTAAAGTGCTGAACTAAATGACCTTACATATAAATTATTGTTTCTTTTCTGTTGACTATAAAAGAGGTTGAGTTGCACTTTCTAAATAATTTTTTTAAATTATGGGAGAATACAAATTATTATTCAGAAAGGAAAGGCATAACTAATTTTATTAAAAAAGCTGCTGAATTGCTAAATCTTAAAAAGTCATTGTTTTTGAGCTGCGATGGCCTTTTGGAGAATTTCAGCCTCAGAAGAATTTGACATAGAAAGTTCTGAACAATTGAAGAAAGGGGCTGGAGGAAAGGAGCTGTTTGAAATGTAGTGCATTTGGTAGGTGGCCACAGCACAAACAGTACTGCAGTACAGCTGTGCTCCGTGTTTGGCTGGGGAGGAGAGAGTAACTCTGTCTGCAGGTGTGTACATAAGGACACCCACAGCCACACACACACACACACAAAGGTTTTCTGACCAGTCTTTAAAGCTATCAGCCAGTTGTGAATTCCCCTTTGCTATTTCCTCTGGTCAGCCTATTCACTAAGACAATTTTAATTGTATATGAAGATTTCTTTATTTGAAATGTTAGCTGGAGCCTGAAGCCTGCCAAATGGCACACCAGCTGCACACTTTGCTCAGTACAATTTACAGGCTGCATGACAATCTCCAGGTAAAAAGAGAAACCAAATATTAGCTGAGCTGACACTGAAAATTTGATCTTAGATTCTGAGATAATGGGCTTACCTTCAAGCATATGGGAGACAACACAGCCTGTCCTTGATTCCCCTCTGTATAAGGGATACTTAAGCAAGAGGTGCATTGTTTAAATCTCTCACTCATCCAGGAGCAGTGCTAGCAATTGAATTGGAACAAAGATGTTAACCTTTGATCTCAGGTTATTTGTCTCAATGTAGCTCATTATTACAAGAAAAAATTATGGTAATCAATAACAAAGGGAAATGCTGTACAAGTGAAAGTCATTGTCTGCAATAGATGTTGCAAGAACTTACACACTTCTGCCAGGATGGGGAATAATTAATGTTAAATGATAAGGTAATAAAAATAAAAAGAGGACAGGGTAAATTTCATGGTCATTGAATCTAAGGAGTTCTGTTTATGGTCTTTTATGTCAGAGTGTTTAACAGATGTAGTTTAACAAAAGAATCAGTTGATTAAACACATGTGCAGTAATATGTAGAGAAAAGATACAAAACTGGTTTGGACCTGATCTTGCAAACGTTCTGATGCAAGTAGTCTCTGTTAGAATAACAGGAGTGAATCCTTTCTATGTTGCTCTTAACAGAAAGCACACTTGACTGCACTTTTAACTATGGTAGCTTTAAATTATAGCATGGCATTTTGCTTGTAATGGCAAACACCCCTCCATGTTTAGTGGGTATAAGAAGGGCTCTCATATGCTATTCTGAAAAAAAATAACTGTAAGCTGTGCTAGAGGATATTATGTAAAATAATTAAAAATGTCATATGTCCTGACTTTTCCTATTATGTTTTCAGGTGGCTATGTTGCTAACAGTTTAGCAATTATGACAGATGCACTTCACATGCTAACTGACCTTAGTGGTATTATTTTGACCCTCCTCGCTCTCTGGCTGTCTGCAAAATCTCCAACAAAGAGGTTCACTTTTGGATTTCATCGCTTAGGTATGTAGCTATCAGATTTTGCTATTAAAGAGTATTTTAAGCAAAAACTGTAATGAGCACCTAATTCTAGAAGAACAGGTAGCTAGAAAGAAAGTAGCAACAAACCTGAGAGTTGCTTTAACTGACACTCAATGTCCTTTCAGTGGCATTGGGGATACACTGTTTTGGTTGTATTGCCACAAGTGAATAGATTAAAAAAACCAAAAATTCAAACTTGGCCCAAAGTTTGACGGCAGAATTTCATTCACTGGGAGCAGGACAAGTCCTTCCATTTCTGTGGAACTGGCACTTAGCAGGTTCAGAGTTAAATTCTGAATGCTTGATTCATCTTCCTTCTAGAAGAGGAAGGCTGGGGAATCAAATTCTTGATGACATTGTTGGTGCAGGAGCTGTGCATGTCAGCCCCTGGTTGTTCACAACAGATTATTGCCAATGCCCTGGAGTTAAAATATCTTGTTGACTTCAGCAGAATTGTGATACTGGAAAAAGGTCCTATTCAATGTGAAAAATTACATTTTAATCCACAACTAAGAAGTTATGTAGAACATATTATTAGAGAGCTCTGCTCTGCCAGAACTTGTATAAATCAGTATCCCTCTTGCATTCCTCAAACCACAGAAAGCTGAGGTCAAAATGCCCCATGGTTTGCAAAATACAGCAAGTTACTTAACCTCTGTCCAGTTTAGGTGTCTCTAAAAAGAAGTATAAAAAGAATTATGGACTAGCCCTTGGAAGAATATTTTCAGGATTTATTACTTCATGTTTGGAAATGTAATGATGATAAAGGGTGTTTTCATGTGGTTACTAACTGGATATAATATACAGCTGCAGGTCTGTAGACATTTTAGCAAAAACTTCAAAGTATCTTTTTCATGAAATATATAATTTCTAGTGCCCCAGTTTTCTACCTGTTATCTATAACACTCTATAGCATACATTTTTCAAGGAATTTCATTCTTGTGTAGTCACTATTTGCAATTCTTATTTTGGCTGCTAGAACAGCAGTAGAATTCAACAACTCCATCACTCCTTGTCATTTGTCATCAGTTAGTCACTAGTGCATGAATGCATAACTCTGTACACTAGCTAAGCTCTTTGGGGCTCTAGCAAGAAAGCATTAGCAATGCCAGCATTTCCCATTACAAACTTTTCTTTCATGAAGTTTTAATTTTGTGATAGGAGCTCCTCTGATACTGAAACCTGACCTTGCAGGTATGCCCCTGGCATTTGCTCATACTCTCCAGAAGGATGTTAGCATTTATACCTACTTTAACCCTATTTCAAAATAATTTGGGTAGTTTGCATGCCTTTGTAATTTTTCTAAAATCAAATAGCACATACCTTAAACATGCCTAGCTTAAAACAGAGGTTTATCTTAAAAAAAAAATAAAAGGATCTTACTTAACCATTAAAATATTACTCAGTTCTGTAAATTTTTGCTGACTTTTCTATTAATCTGAAAGAAGAAATCCCTGAGGATTCCTGCCACCTCATTTTCTGTATATTTTTTTCTTTCCAGTTTACTGCCAGGAAAAATACTAGTCATATACTAGCCTGACTGAACCAGTGGTGGTCCATGGGCCAGATGTGGCCCATAAAATTAATCTGTACTGCCCTTCTCTCTAGGAGCAGCTACAGGGAGCAGCTTCTCACTTCTGCAACAATTGCTCCTCCTTTTCTGCTCCCCGTGCCAGCAGGTGGTCAAAGACTAGAACAGGTTGTGGAGTGGAAATACATGAAACCCACCTGGAAGCAGCCCTGAGCAGCCCACTGTGGCTCACCCTCCTTTGAGCAAGACTGCACAGTTTCCAGGGGTTCCTTTTAATTCTACCATCCTGCATGAGTAGCAGCAGTGCAGCTCTCTGGATGAGCAGGAGGAGAGCCTGGGGCTGGGAAGAAGTTTCTGTGCTGCAGGAAGGAAGAGGAAGTGAGTCAAAGCTTTGCCAGGGACCCCCAAAGTACAGAAGATGGGATGGTTCAAAATGACTAGAGACAGTATTTTTAAAAATCACATTTGTGAAATTTATTTGCCTGATTTTAGGCACCCAGTCTGAATGCTGTGGCCTGAGGGTCCAGTTTCACACATCAGCGAGTGCTGGCAATGGAACAAAGCAGTTCCTAGGGTATATCCTTGTTGTAACACATTTTTTCAAGTAACCTATATGTAAGAAGCTTGTCAGCAAATAATATCAGTTCAACAATAGTTTAAACTTCACAAGAGAGATGTTACAACGTGTCAGGATGTTAAAAGTAGGGTACAGATTGGGCATCTGTCACAGAAGAATATGTGGATTATTTGTTTAAAGCTGGGAATATGTGCAAGAACTGTCTCATGACTGACCTGCTTTGCATTAAGTTTTGAAATAATCCATACATTCAGTAGGCATGAAAATGTCCTAATGAACGTTTCTGGTACTTGTTATCATTTTTGTTTGCAGAATGATGAATTTTCAATTATTCCCATAAACATCACTTTGTAAAAGCAACAGACCTGTTAGTTGTCTAGTCAAATTCCAGAAGGAACTTAGCACTAATTTTAATTTATTTGAATTCTCTTTGAATACATAATATATAAGTTCCATCTTCAGTTTTATTCCCTTTTCAGTTGTGAAAAGGAAGCTGACAGATACAGGAATAAGTTAGAAAAGTGAAGACAAAATAATGGAAACTGCAGTCATGTTAAAGAAGAATTAAATTCTTGAAGCCAAAAATAGTTCAGTTTCCCCACCGAGTGCAGATACCTCCTTTTCAGCAAGGCACTGAACAGATTTAAGCATAGATATGGAACCTGGCACTCATCCATTGCTGCAGAGACAATGTTAGTAATGACAGAATCAGCCAGTCCACTGAGACCATGCACAGTTCATTTCACAAGAAGTGAAAGATCTCAGCACAAATCCACAATGCTGACATGACAGGGACTCTGGAAGAAACTGCAAGGAAAACACTGGTTCCAGTGCAGAAAACATGGGTTTAGATTCTAAAAGCACACTATATTATTTCTCTGGTAAATGCTAATGTGCTATGGCTTCACAAGTTTTTAAAAAAGCATTCTGGAAAAACTTCTAAACAATGTATTGTGTATTTTTAGGACTATTGCCCTGAATAATCTGCCAGCTTTGTAAAGATAATTTCCATTTTTGTGGATATTTCCAGGATTTTGAAGTTGCTCTAAAATCATCTCAGATTATGACAGTTGACTTTCAGAGCCTTGTTACTGCCTGGTAATGCTGTTCCTCATCCAGGCATTGACACACTACCCAGCAGCTAAATGTGTTGGTGTGAGTTTCTTCTCCCATAATGATGTTAATAATTCAGTGCATGGATCAACTGATTTTGGTGACATTAAAATGCTGATATAGCTGTAATACTCAATAAATAAAATTAAAACACTTCAGTGTTAGAGAAGACATCTGCAGTAACCTAAGCTGTACTTCATGGTGACAGATTGAAAGCAGAGGAAGAAGAGAGGGAATTCTCAGATGAGTATTCTTAGAACTATGGTACAGCCAAGGGCAGAATTTTGCCCTTACTGGGGAATAAATCAGGGCAACATGTGTGGAACTAGGGGGAAGAACAACCATTACAATTCCAAGTTAATTAATTCCACCTCTGATCTTTGAGTTCACAGAGGAAGGCTGAGATCCCAGTGATCCATCTGGCAAGTGACAGTAATGAGCATTATGCATAATGATTACAGATTACTCAGGCATGGCTGCAGATTTATATGCAATACAATGAAGCAAGCATTAAGGTTTTCCCAGGGCTTTTTGTAAAGCCCTGTATTAAGTTGATTATAACTGAGACAGTCTTTAACTGGGCTAATGTTTTCTCTGCCAGCTGTGTTGCCTTTTAAGTTTTAGCTGCTGCAGGCGATAGTTTTCAGAATATGAAGGTAGAGGGTAAAAGTACATTTATGATAAAAGCAATCTAGTGGCCCATTTGGAAATACCTATTTTCTTTACACTAGGACCTTAAAATTGTAGTGTGGACTCATCCTTCTCAGGTTTGTGTGCTATTACCAGCACAATTTCATGACTTGGGTACTGAGGCAGCACAAAAGTCCTGACCTATAAAATATTTAGCCCTGTTTACCTCCCGTCTGAACAGCAGGAACCTCACAGAGAACTGTAAGCATTTTCCACAGATGTAAATGGCAGCAGAAAGCAGAGGACAGTGAAATACTCATTTTCATTAGTTTTCTAATTTTTATCTTTATTTAGATTTATGTTTCCTTTTGAAAGTCCCTGCTGATCAGATAAAATTTCTATGCTAAAATAATAGTCATAATGCTTTTGCTTTTTGTGAAATAATAATATTTGGTAAATATTAGATAATGTTTGAATGGCATATCACAGCAATACAGAAACTTACATTAAGCAAGCCTTTGTAGCTGAAATCTGCCTCAGATAACATTTATGAACACATATGTCAAGGAGCTTAAGAGTATAATGTGTGACAAGTTTGTACTGTTTGATTTCTTTAACTTTTTGTAATTTCTTCTCCATCCTAAAAAAAAAAAGGATATAAAAATAATTTCTAAACCCAACTTAATACTCTGGACACTTAAAATCAAGGTTTCCCTTATTTGTGGGTAGGCTGGTAATGTTTGAGATCACCTGTCCTCCTCATTCCTGGACAGGGCCTTTGCCTGTGAATTCTCAGGCAGGTGTTCTGGTTATCTGAAGAAGGCAGGATCATCACCTGTGCAGACGTTTTCAGAGAAAACATACTTTGAGGTATTTACTGGTGACAGGGACATGTAAAGGAGTTTGTTAGAACAAATTCTGTTGGTTAATCCTATTTTACAACTTTTATTTATTGCACAACTTGTTTGTTTATATTAGGTATGATGTGGATAAAGTAGTTAAAACAAGGCCCTGTCCACATTCTAATTTGGAAATAGAAATGGATCTGAGACACATTTTTATAATGTTTTTTCCTTTCTGTTTGCAGAAGTACTGTCAGCCATCATTAGCGTACTGCTGGTCTATATCCTTATGGCATTCCTGTTGTACGAGGCTGTTCAGAGAACTATCCATATGGACTATGAAATTAACGGTGATATCATGCTCATCACAGCAGCCGTTGGTGTTGCAGTTAACTTAATGTAAGACCTCTCTCTCCATTAATACTCATAAATGTATTTCTCAATAAGCTGCTAATTCATTCATGGCCTGTAACTTTGTCACGGGATCACTTTGTTGCTGGACATCTTAATTTTCCCAAATAAGACAAGAAATTACACCACGTATTACTTTTTCAATTATTTGGTTTAAAATGAAAAAACCCTAACAAATCCTCCCCACCCAACAAGCCCTAAAGCCCGTTTCTTGAAGCATTTCTCTTCTTTCACTTTCAGAATGGGGTTTTTGCTGAATCAATCCGGCCACCTTCACTCCCACTCCCATTCCCACCCTCACTCTCACGTACCTCAGCCGAGCTCTCCGAGCGCAGCGCAGGGCAGCAGCCACGGGCACGGCAGCCACGGGCACGGCAGCCACGGGCACGGCAGCCACGGGCACAGCAGCCTGGCCGTGAGAGCAGCGTTTGTGCACGCCCTGGGCGACCTGGTACAGAGCATCGGGGTGCTCGTAGCTGCCTACATCATCCGCTTTAAGGTAAGGAGGCACAGGGGATCTTGGCAGTTCAGCTCTGGTGATTAAAGTCAAAAGGGGCCTGTTTTTATAAGTTATTAAAAATAGCTTTTTAATGATATTTTATGATAAGCTTCATACATCGCGCAAAATAAGCAAAACTGTCTCTACTATATATATTCAAACATGGAAACTTGGAACTAGAAATAAGTGTGTCTTCTGAGTCACATTTTTGTAAGTGATCTTGTTTTCATACATCCTTTGACATTGTGGAATTTCCCTTTGCAGCCAGAATACAAGATTGCTGATCCTATATGTACATATGTATTTTCCATACTGGTGGTTTTTACAACAATTCGAATTCTGTGTGACACGGGAGTTATTATTCTGGAAGGTAAGATCTGTGCCTAATCTGCACTACTTTACATGGAAAATACCAGTTTTCTTAATATCATGATCCCCATCTCTATGTGGATTGTACCTGGAGACCTGTCTGTCTTGGTGTTGCTTTAGTGTGGTGGTTCTTTATGGCTCCTCTAAATTGTAGCAGTTTTTAGGTGTATTTGACTGGGGCCAGAACAACACAAGTCCTATATCTGCACACTCTTTACCATCAGGAGATGTAGATGTGAAATGTACAGAACTTTCTTGTGTGTCTGCAGTGACTGTCAGCTGAATCAAGTGAACATTTGCCCAGACTCAGTTCTACACTCTCACTTTTATCACTTGTACAGTTAAAGTGAGTGTGAATGCAGGTAAAAGGAGGCACCAAGCATGGGCAAATGGTTGGACACGTGGTTCATGCCAGTCCTGTCCTCCCCTTTCCCACAAGTGCCTTTGTATTACTTGTGTGTATCTACTGTTCCCATAAGGGAAGCTGCAAATTAAGAGTGGTGTAAAATGCAAAAAAAAAAAGGGAAGAAAAGGCTGAACGTGGGCTGAAGGATCTTATCTTGTGTGACATAGAGGGAAACATGGCAGCATCATCCTTTGCTTTATCACAGCTTACATGGCAACTATTACTGCTTGATCTAGTACTGTTACTTTATAAAGTGGAGATGTTAAGGCTGGGAGAAAAATCCTAGGTTTTAGCTGCACATTCCTAGCTCATGTGAATTACCATCGACTTCACTTTTGTTATGTTACAAGGTTAAATCAGTAACCTCAGAATCTTCAGTCAAGTGCTTTTGCTGTCACAGAAGATTAAAAAAAAAATCCAACAAAGTAGAAGTTCACTGAAAAGGCAAAAATGATGAAATTTGCAGAACCCTCAATTAGCTTCAAGGCAACAGATTCAGCTGAAGCAAACAGAAAAGACAAACTAATGAAGTATCAGATTCCAGATTCTGGACAGGACAGATTCCATTGAGGCAGCTCTGAATTCCTGTACAACTTCTGTATCCATACTGGACTTTACAGGCCCATTTCCATATTATTTTCTGTTGATAACATGGAAGTTTTTAATCACATCCAACAGCACAAATTCTAATTTTTTTTGACATTGAGATCTGTCATGGCATTTTAAAGGCTACTGAGACTTAAGAAGACAGCATTAATTTTATCTCATGTTTGGTATCACAGGAGTTCCAAGGCACTTAAATGTGGATCGCATCAAGGAAGACTTGATGAAAATTGAGGATGTTTATTCTATAGAAGATTTAAATGTTTGGTCTCTCACTGCAGGAAAAACAACTGCCATAGTCCACTTGCAACTAGGTAAGCTCCTGGATAGCATAATTCTAAATTAAATCCAAGTTTAGGAAAAACCCCACCACTTCCTCTTCATATTGTTATGTAAATTGAACCAAGAAATATCATTCTGGGGAAGGAAAATCTACTAACTCTGGTTTTGTACAGCAAGTAATAGAACACCTTGGCCAAGAAAGACATGGTATAAAAGAAAACTGCAAATAAAATATGTTCATACCAAAATGTCCAATGCAGATTCTTTGGGTAGGGAAAAAAACCAACACAAAATTTCTCCTCAGAAATTTTCTTACATGTTTAGGGAAAGAAAGGGTGAAGTTCTAATGTGGAACAATCTAACATATGAAAAATAAATGTTTTGCCAAAACATGTGCTGATTCAGATATCTAACTATACTATGAGTATCAGTTCTTAGTAAGAAAGCTCAGGGTTTTGGGGGGAGAGTATCAGACACACAGAGAGTTCTATCAAGAGAGGTATAAAATGATGAAGAGAGAGTACACAGTGACCACAAGAACAATATTAAATTAATAAAGTGTGAACAAAAATTATTCTCATTGGTGACACTGTGATAAGTTTGAGAACATTTGCATTGCTCAGGTTTCTTAAGGAGTGAATTTATTAACTCTTTTCTTAACTTTGCAGTTCCTGGTAGTTCATCTAAATGGGAGGACGTTCAGTCCAAGGCCCGGCATCTGCTGCTGAACACGTTTGGAATGTACAAGTGCTCTGTCCAGCTTCAGAGTTACAAACAGGAAATGAGCAAAACCTGCGCGAGTTGTCAGAGTTCCAGTGCCTAATTTCATATGTTTTGGGAACTGCTGCCTTATTCTTTACCTTGTGTAGTCAAAGACTGAGAGCAATAAATGCAAAATGAAAATTATCCAATAGTAACCATTAATATGTGGATTTGTACCGTGGGACATGCAGCAGGGAGAACTGGTGCTGCAAAAAGTGCAGTGGTTGCCCTACAGAACATGTATTTCACTCTCTCCGTTGTACTGGTTTATTCAATTTATTATGGTTTTTAGACAAAGCTGGTTTTGGATTATTGTTTACAAACTGGAACATGGCTCTGCAGATACCTCACAAATTACAGTCCAATATTGTCCTTTAAACATTACGTACCACAAAGTACCTGCACTCCAAAAGGAGCATCAGGTATTCAGTATTTCAGTCAAAAGTCTCTAAAGCTGATCATACCAGGGTTGCACAATATATCATGATCCCCAAATTCATTATTCAGTATTTTTGCAATAGTAATTTTCAGACAGTATCTCAACTATTAACACATACATTAAGTTGAATTCTCATGGAAACTGTCTCTTTGGAGACAGTGCAAAATACAGAATTTACTGTACCCAGACCAGAAAGTTAGCTTTAATCTGGGCATTCAGAGATCCAGACAGGAAGATCCTTGCCCAGACTTCTGGTATTTATCTAGAGACCCAACACTGGACCCAAAGTGTTTTAAGTGATCAGTTATCTTTAATGTGTTTTAGAATAGGATTTATACATTAGAAACAGGTTATTTATTTTATAAAGTTTTGACTTGTAAGAGGAATTTATTATTAATAATCTTGAATGTCTAAACCATCATTTGATTCACGTTAAAAGGCCAGTTGATTAGCATGCATTCTAGTTGTAATTAATAAATGTCCTGTAATTGATAATTTTTTCCATGATTGTTTTGTTTTAAAAGAAAAGTCAAATGAGAGAAGTGCTATTTGACTTGGAAATACTCTCAAATGCAATCTACAGATATGTGCATCTAACAGGAAAGTGGGGAGCAGAAGTTTTAGACATGCACAATTCCATCCATCACAATCTCTGACCTTTCATCTTTGCTTTAAGCACAGCGTGGCAGCATCCTGACAGGAATGCCAGTGTGACAGCAGTTCCCACTACCTAGCTTATGGACAAAGCAAAATCCAAGCAAGCTCTGTAACCTAAAGATGTTGGACAACAATGTCATAACAACCTGCAGTGGCAGAAAGGCCCTTTTGTATTTACAGAGAGGAGGCAACCTGGAAAGACTCCGTATTCATCTGGACAGCTCAGAGTCCACAAAGTGGAACTGTTTGGCCTCATTGTGGAACCCCTGTATTCGGAATGTACCCAAGATAATAAATCTTTACACTAAGCTACCATACACCTACAAGCCCAGATTTAACCTGCTTCTGACATCAGTGGCATTCAAGAAGCTAAGAGCAGCAAGAACATGATCTACGAAGTTCAGAAGATGGCAAGAACTTGCCTTCAAATATTTTTTGTTTATTCTGTACTTTCACTTTATGCAGAACTTCCACTGACATGAAAAGTAGTTCTCTGTGTGGATCAGAAAGGAAAGCTTTGGCCCAGTTATGGTTATTGTGATATTCAGCTGTGAACACTTCAGCTATTTTCTGTTTTGAAACTCGCTAGGGTTTCACATTTTCATAAGGCTGATTTGGTGGTAACAATTTTGGCTTCTTTTCTTCCCTTTTTGGAGGAAGGGATCACATGATGCATTTTTATTGATGAAAGCTGACAGCAGATTGAGACTCTGGACAGAATGCACATAACACCGGATTGTGTTTGTATCTGGGCAAGAAACAGGAACAGTGGTGTACAGCATGGGAGCAGCTGAAGAGCAGCACTGTGCTTGGCAAGGTAATGCTGCAATACAAACACTATCATTAATTAAGCCATATCACAGTTCATGAAAAATGTGCATCCCATCCTTTCAAATTTACTGTCAAAACCCACAAACAACAGGTATTTTGCACATACTAATGCTCAAATGGGTTTTAATTAAATTGGGGTTTACAGTTGATGTAATTAGATGTTGAAGTACAGTAGATATGTATTGTATTTGCAGTTTTTTAATAATTTACTATACATTTGTTTAATTGAAGAAAAAAAAGGTGTGTTGTTTTATTGTGGGTTTTATTAAATCGATTATTAAACTTCACATTGTCTTATAAAATATTTATTTGTATTTCTCTCATCATCTTCGAATTCTTACAGCAGTGATTCTTAGGGCAGCTGTGTTTTGAAATGTCTGAACGAACACTCAGCTTTAACTCAGTTTGCAGATGCTATACATGGAATTAATTAAGACTGTCTTTAGTCAGAACAATTTAAGACTTGTGATCTCACATGCAATAATTGCACTTCAGAAACTATAAGCTGACAAAGTATGGTGAAGAATCATCATAAAGCAACTGGCAAAACATTCCTGAAACCCTGCATTCACCCTTGAGGGGCCCTTGCTACCAAGGTCTGTAGACTAGAAGTTCAGAGAAAAGGCAACAGTAGATGGAATGAGAATAAAGAATAAAAGAATCAGTAAGTTTTTATAGATACTTCAAGATTGTTTTCAGTATCACCTTAGAGAAAAGGGGCATTATTATAAATAAGATCTCATGTTTTTCTAAGCCAGATTATTTAATGTGGCTTAGATAGTTTACACACTCTTACACTATTCTTTTTCTTCTAACAAATCCTCTGCCTGAAATGAAAATGCATATACTTGACAGAACTTCTTTCTAAACAAAAAACTTCCAAGATCCAAGCAGGTTTCCACAACCACTATCCCTGGTTTCCAGAGCTGTGCTGGAACTCTTGCTGACTGAACAGATGAAACCCCGAGAAAATTCTGCCACTTCTGAAAGTCCACATTGGGAGAAGGTATTTCCTTTTTAAATTGGTGATTGTCACCCATCCTTTTCTGAAGCACAGATACAGTTTTGATGACAACCTACTCATATGAGTCAATAAAACATTTTCATATGAGAAGACTGCAAACCCTCACATCCTACACTTCCCTTCTGAAGTGTTCTTATCCTAAGAAGAAAATTATCAGAAACATATTTTGTTTCTGAATGTTTTCCTTGCTTAATTATGTGGTTTGGTTTTTGTTTTTAATTGTGTTGACATTTTGTCTTTTCAATATCAGCAGCATTTCTTTCTTCACCAGCAGAATTACCATTTAAAATGTCATACTTGAATCTGGTCTTCAATTATCTCACTACTGTACATATCTGCTATTTCTTGCAGAATCACTCCCAAGTGGCAGAGTGACTCAGAAAAGCAGAAAGCTGGCATTTAAAAGTAATTTTCTGACATAGAAGCAAAAGCCCCAGAAGACACCCATCGAATAATGACTGGCAAGGATTCTGTTCAGGTATTTTGGTGGGTTCTCATGAGGATACTGCACTGGTGCTGCACAGGGCAGGGCTGTTAAAGCATTATTTCTCTCTACAAATAACTGTAAGTGTAATAAACAAAGATGAGTAGTTGGGTAAAAGACATAGTACATTCTGCAGCAGCTTCCTAGTCCAATAAACGAATCCATTGCCCGAGAAGACGTTCCCTTGGGATCTCAAGAGAAGGGGACAATCCCCTGGAAGTATCCAGCTCATTTCCCTCTATCCAAAAGGGCATTGCCAAGGTCTTTTTTCTTGCTGGTTGCTCCAAACACATTCAGTTTTTCCAGGAGTGAGCACACATATCTCAAATGTCATGTTTCACCAGCTCTTTGCATTGTGCCACTGCTCTCAGCTTCCCTCTCTGTTTTCTTGCCATAATCTTTCCTCTCCACAGTTTCATTAATAATGCCTGGCTCACACTCTGGGCACCTGCTGCTTACAGGGTCACCAGGAGCTTCTCTCACTGCACCAGGGGTGGAACACACCCTGAGAACTGTGTTGTTCAAATACAGGCCTGCCTTTGCCCGAAGATCATTTCTTCTTTCATCAATAAATAAAAAAAAAAGCCTTCTAACCAAGCTGCTAATTCACAGGAAAGACCTAATCTGAAAGCCTCTAGATTTCCTTTCTACCATAAAAATAATACAAATGTCCTCCAGATTCCCCCACTAATTTCCTTTCCAGTTTCACCCTCTCCTCCTCTCTATAACAAAGCGTGCTGGGCACTGACAGTGTCTGTGCTCTGGAGCTGGAAAATCCCCTACTGGTCCACTCTTCTTATTCTATTTTCCACAGCTGAATGCTCTAGGAAGGACCCTACATGGTCTTTCATTCACTGAAATACCTAACACAACTTTGGAAGCTACTAGAATAAATATGGATCCTTTCCATTTTCTGTTTTGCAGCCACCACAGCAATCTGCTCCTAAAATACATGTGTAGCTGCCTTCTGTGTGTAAAGCTGTAAAATGATGATATCCTCATCATTATATTTGCTCTTTTGAGTATTTTTGCTCTTTTATTTCTGTTTTCTCTCAGTATTGCACAGTTTGAAAGCAACTGGTGCTAAATATGCAGGACAAAATAACTGCTTTTATTACAGCAATGAAGCATTTACCCCTTTTATGGCATCAATTTATATAGGGGGAAAAAAAGCCATTTCATAAGCAAAAGTATAATTTTATCCTTAAGACCACTGTTTCATGATTGCCTTATTATTATACATGGTAAAGAGAGAAGTTGTTTCTCCAGGACCATTATCAGCCAGTACATGAGGGCACATAAATCATCAGTGTTGTCTGTATAGAGTGTGTTCTGCATTGTTTTGCATAGTAAACTAAGTACTGATACACACAGGGATTTTTAGTTCAGCTGATGAATAAACAAAAGGACCCAGATGGCATGCAGACTAAAAATTTGCATTTATCCCAGGTGCATTAAGAGCACCCAAGTCCCTGCAATCTTTCTATTTCTTTTTCCAAAGCACACACAAAGAAATTATTTGAAAAATCCCTAAATAAACTGATGAACCATGAACTTATAAAAGCAGTTACCTAAGTTTAGCATCTGGCCTTTTAAATGTAAAACAGAATTTTTGAGAAAAACACTGTAAACAAACACTTTCACAGTGAAGATGGTGCTCTATAGTTCAACGTAGCATACAAGTATTCTGCATTTTTTTACAGATTTCTCTGTTTCCCCTGTGAGAAGAAGGGTGTCACACCTGTACGGACACAGGTTCTCCTCCCCGGAGCCCGCAGCCATTCCCGGCTGTTCCAGGCGATGGCGCAGCGCTCCCGGCGCTCGCCCAGAGCCACGGGAACACATTCTATCTGTCACCCGTCCTGGAAATGTCTTCAGCAAAGAAACGACAACACAGCTCCACAACACTCCCCCTCCCCCTAAAATAAGCCCCACCAAACCCTCTGATTTTTTCCTAAAAAACCCACGTGGGATTTAACTTTTTAATGGATGCAATAAGGAAAAGCACAAACCTGGCACAGACTGCCTAATCAATTACTGGGAAGGGCTTTAGACACTTCTTGAAGGCATATATAGGTAAATACATGGAATGCAAGCTCCAGTGCTTTCCTCCAGTTACAAACATCTAAGAAAAAAAATCATATGAATAGAAATTAGTTGAGGCTACAGATATCTGAAATGTAATTAATTATATTAATTAATATTAATACTTAACAAGGCAAGTTATCATGCAAGCCGTTTGTTTCTATGAAAATAAGTATTCCTTCTTTGGGGTGCTGAATTCATGTTTCCAGGACAACAGATGCTTCCACCTGAAACATTCCTGTGGTTTTTTTCTGAAGAATCAGAGGACACTTTCAATCAAAAACATAAACCGAGGGCAACAATTTTGTTTCAAACTAGGCAGGTACAATTGCAAATTACAAATATTGTTGTGTTTACATTCTGTAATTGCTAGTACAGTGGTGGCTTTGGATTTAGTGGAACAGACTTCAGAGGAAGAAAATACAGATAAGGGAGGCTGATGGACTTAGACCACACCATCCTTCCAGTAAAGTCTTCTTTCATTTCTTGAAGCTATTAAGCAATTATGTATTTTCTAAGCTATTGCAGAAGAGACACACCTTAAACTGGAAACAGAAATTGCCCAACCAGTTACACACTGGTTTCTATCAATTTCCTCGAAACAGAACCTAGCTGGAATAAATGGTTTTCAACCTAGTTTCCTCAACTTGCCACAGAGCAAAGTTCAAGTCATGTAATAGAAAAACCAAAGGACAGTAACTCTCTGCTTATCAAATGTTAAAGGTTCATGGGCAGTTAGCTGTAAATGAAGATATGTTTTAGATGTGAGTAGCTATGCAGGATATCTCGTTACACTAACTCTATTACCTGTCTTTGTAAAGCAGCAATGAAAGCAGAGTATTTTTCTTCCACAGACTTACTACATCTGAGACTGCTCTGAGGGGAGGATCAAGAAAAGAGCTAGTTCAGAATTTTAGCTGTCAGAGCTAGAAGGAAGCTGCTCACGGAGTTGGAGTAATAACAAAATTAAACCCTACTAATCAGCCCACCCCCTGCTATGGCTAAGTAGGGGTGTTAATACTGCAGGGTTGTTTGCATGGCTTTTTAAAATTTCTTTTTATTTTTTGAGAGTTCATATTTTGTTTATGATACAAAGTGTGTTTGTGTACAAAAAAAAGGAAGGAGGGAAGAAAATATAAAGCCAGGTCATGTGCGTAGTGCAGATAGCAACTGGGAAACATTACCATGCAACCAAGTATGGAACATACTACTGTACCTGGAACAAACTGTGGTGGTCAGAAATTAAATCAATACCAATTTCCTTTACAGACTGCAGCATAAATTGATCTGTTGTGCAGTTCTACTAAGACATCTGATTGTTTTACAGTCACTTTTCTCCTAAACAAGGTACATTTTACCTGTCTAGCCCACACCAAAAACTTTCATTATTCTATGAAAAAAAGAATATTGGAGTGTTGCCCCCATCTCCCTTCTTTGTTGGGTTGCCATACTTTCTTTTATATGATTAGTGAAGAAGAAAAAAGCCCAGTAGATAAAGAACTTCACTTAGCTTTTGCTTTTTGTAACTGATTACACTTCGTTTCAACAAATGTGCTGTAGCTACAGCAATACCCTGTGCTGTACTGTTCCTTAAGGAATGCAGGTTATACCTGTGGCACTGCCAGCCAGACACCTGTGGGGATTTCTAAAAGCAGACAGGAAGGTCAAACACTTTGATTCTTTATTGAAGGAATCCATCTCTGACTTTGGTGGTAATTCTGTTTACTGCAGAGGGTGTAAACCTGTGCCCTTTACACCTACTGAGAAGTGACGCTCTCAACAGTAAATCCTCAGACACCAACTTCCCTGTAACACCCTGTTTGTGTAGTGGAAACGCCTCCTCTGTGAACTAATAAAAATACAGGAACTTGAGCACAGACATGCCCAATTCTTAAACGTTTTAATTTTTCTTGAGAGAGAATTTTCAAAAAACACATACTAGTACAAATACACAACCACTGCAAACTTTACTGTGCTAATTCCCTGACTCCTTGAAATCAGTATAAAACATTCACCTAACTTCAAACTGATGTTTTTTCATCTACTTTGTAAAAGATGCTGTTGTAACATGGAAATTATGGGCAGGAGTTTTGGCAATGAGGCAATGACTAGAACTGCAAGTCATTGTGACTGGGATTGTGCTGTGGATTTCTGCTTTAGGGAGTAAGGTGGATACTGCAGTCTTGAAGATGAATTAATTTTTTCTGACCATAGCATGTTTCATTCAAAGCATTTTCCAAGAGGAAAACTAAACACAGTAACGGCAGCATAATGCTAACATATTTAATAATGCTAACAGCACGGGCAGCATAGTGCTAACCATCTTCAAAAAACATTTAGGCTTTATTGAATTATAAAAATCACAGCAGAAGGGAAAGATGCATCATTAAATGAAACAGTTTTAACAGTTTGAATAAAAACCCCATGCTTCCCTTTCTTTTAATGTAGTGAATTGGTGATTTATTAGCAGTAGATGACTGCTTTTCTTTGGCAAACTGATAAGGTTTTTCTGTTACTACCAGGGATCAGGACTTTCTGCATTGACTTCCTTGTCCGTGCAGCAGCAGCATCAGATAAAGGATGGTGTTTATTAGTTACCTGCCTATTGGAAACACATTTAATTCAATTAAAGAAGTGACAACCAACAGGAGATGAAGAATGTGGTAGTTTTGCTGGAGTTGAAAGCGTGAACACATTTATTTACGTGCAAGAAGTTTTTCAGAGTTGTGTGGCTTTCTGACCTCTCAGATAATACAGAACTTTGCAATGAAAAATTCACAGTGTCCAATACTGAAACAGGAAGGGAAAGAACTCCACCTTTTCATTAACATTATGCTGTTGACAATCTGTGTTATGATCTAGTGAGGAGGTGAGTGTTCCTCATTTACACCTCACACAGCATCAGTGCTTTCTGAAGATAAAATACAGTTCTGTGCAGAAGGCTGATGCAGTCCTTGAGCCCAGAGTCTACCTCCGAAGTACCAGACCAGACTGGTCTCATGCCAAAGTCTGTAAAAATAAGTAAAATGACAGAAAACCAAAGAGTTCTACAGAACTGGAACCACAAAGTAGGATGCAGGTGGCTCTGCCTTGGGACTGCATGATTTAATGATTTAGGATTTTGACAGGATTGCTACAGAGTTCTGGTCCCCATAGTCTATTTTTGGTGCTGTATCCTAATGACTTATCCTCTAGAGTCTCTAGATTCTCAGTTTACCATCATCTGGTAACAGCAATGTCTGTGCAGAATTCCCAAGCCCTTCAGCAGGGAAATCTGATTATAAAATCAATGTCTGTAATAGAAGTCCCAAGTTCAAGAGCTATCATCTCCTCTCCCTGCTTCAGCAACACTTGGGGTCAGTGAAGTCAGCAAATCTGGCTGAGGGAGAGCTAAGGGAGTTTGAACTACCAGAAATTTACAGTCTATGTGTCCTTACTGTTAGTAAGGCTCTGCCTTTTTTCCACCCATGATGCATTTATTACAATGCATTAGCATAAATAAAGCAAAGCAGAAGATGAGGGAGAAAGAAGGCAAACTTTAAAAAACAAGGCCTCTTCTGCTTAATTTCTTAGTTTAAACCACCAGCCTAACTATATTCTGATCTATTCTAGAACACAGTGCAGGTCTACCAATAAACAGTAGTAATAGAGAAATAAATTAGGGTAAGAAAAACTTATGTTTTTCTGATGTGTTTGTTTTGATAGGTGAGACAGAGATTTGGCAAGAAGAAAATGTGCCAACAAGGGAAAAAAGAAATAAGTCTCAGTAGACAATAGGGAGAAGGATGTGAAAGGCAGCAAGCAAGTAAAACCAGAGTCTAGAAATTCTCTATATTGAATATTTCAAGTTGAAGTGAGTTATTTTTCTACTGCTTGACAGCCAGTAAAACTGGAAGCACATCTATCTGAATTTTAACAGATGCTCACAAGTACTTTTTAAACCTTATGGAGAGATGGTCACAAAAGTGACTTGCTTTGTCTTAAGAACGTGGCATGATGAAGTCTAAGTTATTTACATGGACCTTGTAGAGAATGTTACACACATTCAAATCTTGGCCATGAGCAGCAGAAATGGTTTTGCAGCCAGGACAGGAGCACACCTGCCAGCCCAGCACCCCAGCCCTGGCTGTCACTGCTGCTGCTGCACTGCCAGGCCAGTTCATGGGTCTCCACACACAGAGCCACCAGCCCAGACACCCCCGGGGACTCCGGACAGAGCCGTGCAGTGTCACACCCCCTGAACAGAGGCCACAGAGCTGCTGTGGCGCACCAGGCCAAACCTTGCAAGTCTTAAATGTGAAAACCAACAGCAAACCAAAGCCTTCGTCATGCCCCTGTTGCTAAGAGAGGAGGGTTTATTTAAACTAATTTGGTAACCTGGCAGTGAAGACCAGCACTGGTCTATATCCTGATACCCAGACAAACTGTCTCAAGGGCTCCCAACCAGTGCTCTGCCCCCCCCACTCTTACACCTCGCTCACATGGCCCTCAGTCCCCACACAGGCACCGTGGTGATGCTGCAGGACAGCTCTCACTTGTCAGGGTGAAATTTGTCCCAGGCCCCGGCTCCCCATGCTGCGAGGGGCTCTCCCACGCCCTGGGTGAGCCCTGAAGAACAACACCTCCCCAGTAATGGCTCTGGCCAGAACGTATGCACAACAAAATTATCTAAAGGCAAATGCTAATTAAATGAAACCCCTTGTTCACCTGGGCAAGGTCCAGCACAAACAGGGCTGGCACAGCCTGGGTGAGGGTGTGTGATCCTTGGCCAGGGCGAGGCGCGCAGGTGACGTGCTTTGGCAATGGCTGCTTTCCGATGGAGAGAGCTTCGGGCAGACAAACTGCCTGCCCTCTGTTCACATCAGCACCTGAGGGGCAGCACTCACCAACCCCAGGGCCCCAGGCCAAGCCAGCAGTAGGGCTTTTATTTCTATTTCAGTCACACTTTTTACGGGATTTCATTGTCTGTGTGCTCCCATCGGGCATGTGGATGTGCCAGACAGCAACGGCTTCAGACAGCAAAGGCTTCAGACAGCAAAGGAAAACTGTGCCATGTTTGTTTAACCTGGAAGCTTTTTCAGAAGTGTCCAACACCAAATGTTGGCTGGATTCAATGAATCATTCCCGTTACTCTTGTTTTCCACAGCTAGTCCTAGGGACAGCCACCCTCTGCACTAAGGCAGACAACAACTGCAGGATGAACTGTTTCCTTCAATAGTTGCATCAGCCCCCTCTGTAAGTTACCATTTTCTGCAGAAAGCCACCACTGAAGTAACCAGACAGTGCAGAACTACACTACTAGCACCTTGTGGCAGAGAAATGCAGGGGGTCAGAAGGTAAAATGCTGATGCTGGGGCTATCACATGCTAAGAAACAAAAAAACCCCACTGATAGCCACACCACCACAAGATCTGCAGATTTAAGGCCGTGAAGTACTACTGTAATAACAAAAATTATCAATTCTTGTATATACACTGCAAAAGGCAGCCTTCCATTCTCCTGTTCTTCCAGAAAGCTATTTACATATAGACTACATAGAAAAATGTAAAGCATGACCATGGATTCTAATGATGGATTTCTAATAGTGATTAGAACTATTAAAACACATTTCTAATGGTTTTCAACTTATAGTGGAAACTCTAACATTTTTAGTGACCATTTTTATTAAACTTCATGATTAATATGAAATTTGGAAGCGATGTAGTTCCATGTAAATGTACTAGCTAGGGTGAGCAAAGATAGTGATTATTAAAAAAAGTCAACATCAACCAAACCAAAATCAAGAGCAGAACGGAGTAGGAGACTAAAGACAGCAAATGAAATAGAGAGAAATATGAAAGTTGTTACATTATTTCAATGGCCTCCAAATTGTTCATGGAATTAAAACTTATGGGTTTGCATGCCAGATCAGGGAAGTCTTACTGTTCTCATAAACATCGGCTCATAAAATTCAATCAGTTGAATCTTTACTGTTTGTAGAACAAGGAAATAACTTGTACATTGCTGTATGGATTTATGTTGAGTAGTTGATTGGGGAAACACAGTAGTTGTTCTTGGTGTATGCTACTTATAAGAAAAAAAAATGTTCTATGCAGGAGAGGAGAGGAGATTTTTAGGGACAGTCAGAAAAGACACAAAACCCTAAGAGCTTTAATAATATTCATAATCTTTTTGAACTGCCAAAAAAATTTTTGATTTCTTATATTGTGTGAAAGCCCTCCCCAAAAATCCATATTAATAAAGAAAAACAGAACAGCTTACAAAGGAAAACAGATTTATTACCACAGCTGTTATGCTTCAGGACATGATAAAATAAGCAACAACCTCTGACTGACAGCAGTCACACAGTGTGACAGCAGTCACACTGCTTAATGTGCTACTAGAAACATCACTGAAATGTGGTTAAATACAAAAATTAACTAAAATTTACTTACACTTATTTTCCCAATGTTGACAGATACTTAGGTCATAGTAATTGCAGCCAAAAAAAGTGACACACTGAAGAACAATTAATGCACCCACTTGGAGCATGGCACTTTGTTTTTGCTACAGTCCAGTAGAAATATGGAAATAGAGAGAAAAATTTTTAAATATTTTCTGCTTTAAAATACTTAAAACTTGTATTCCTCAGAGCTCTGTATTTTTGTGGTTCTATGATTACAATCTTCTTGTAATGCCATTCCTTAAATGCAAGCTAAGGACTTATTATGAAGAGTAGTAGCTCCTCTCACTCTAAAATATAAATGCTGCTGAGTCATCCTTACTAGATAAACAAATATTTATGTAACATTTAGATTATTTTTTTTTTCTCAGCGGAAGAAAACAGCCTCTGAAGCCAAGCTACATTGGAATTCAGAAGACAGCTTTTCTAAATGAAGTTTGTCTTTGCTGCAGCAGAATAACCTAAAGCACTTGACTATTACGCATTTAAGGGGACTTTTCCCAATTAGCAGTTGTTTCACTTTTGCCTTCATCCTCACAGAAGAATGAATTCTGACCATCCATTGTAAAATAAACTGTGGAATAGATTGAGAAACTGCTTGGAAGAGGGCACATACAGAAAATATCTACAAAAGGACTGGTCTGCCATTGGATGCATTTATCTTCTCATGATTTTACTGGGACCCTGCCCATTACATTCTTTCCCTGGCCAACCCATGATTAAACACACAGAAGCTTAAAGAGGAAGTGTCTCTTCACAGACTCATTCCTAATTTTAATCAGCTAGTTTCTATTTGATAAAAGAGATATTCCTAATAGCACGTAGAAATCTTTAAAAATATTGTTAATTGTGCAGTACATTGCAGCTTGCACCTGAACAACCTTGCACAAAAAGAAGAAACTAACATTTTGTAGTTTTGGATGATGCAGGTTTTCTAATTCTAGTAACTTAAATTAATCATGAACCTTATTTAAATACAAAATAAATGATCTGATTTTCATTTCCCTTCTAGCCAGGCTTAACTCTTAGGTTTTGAGGCTCTAAATCTGGAGTCTCAAATACACCCTTAATTAACCCATTGGACTCCTCAGTGGGTAAGTTTCAGTATTTGCAGCACAACAATAGTTTTGACTTGATCTGTCCCCACATCTAACATAGACAAGGAATGCAAGTGTACTGTATGACCACATATGCTGCCATACAAAGACATCCTCTGGCTATGACTTTGGTCTCTATACAACATTGAAATACAGAACAGAAAGTTCTGTATCTCTAAAAGGAGACCAGAATTCCCAATTTAGAAAGGCTTTTGAATTTACATGAAATGTACAAATTTAGAATTTATTTTATTAAAATGAATAAAATGGCAAAAAATAATATATTTTGAAACAAATCCTGAAATTCTACAAAAACTATGAAGGCTTTTTTGATCCATAATTGCCATCTGAATACCCAAAAATTTACATCAAATGCTTATTGAAAATGAGTATTTTGATTCAGATTTTTGGACTATGTGGATGCTGTATGCCAGCTTCTAAAGCAACATGAAACTCCTCATCCAGAGGCCAAAAAAATGCAGGGAGACCCTAAAAATGTAGCAGAAGCATTTCCGCACACTGATTTCAGTAGTCAAGTTTGTGCAGAAGTGATTCCACTAGATTCATAGGGTACCTTTTTGAGGCAACAGAAACTTCTCACTTCATCAGCTTTTTGACCTCTTCCAGCTCTTTTATAGGTTGCCACTGCTGATTGATTGTTACCAGCTGGGAGAAATGGAAAATATGAAAGTTAGTAAAACCCCAGTGAGCATTTACTCCACGCCCACACCTCCCCATATCAAACATCAGCTTATTGCTGAAGAAGTTCTAGTGGCTTTACATTTTCCTTTCAGAAATATGAACAGATGACACAATAATTTGTTGAACAAATCACTTGGATATTAATTAAGTAATCATGTCAAATAATTTTACTTTTCCTTATCCTAAGTGCTCTAATAAATTAAGATATTTTTCCTTCAGGCTACAGTACTCAAATATTCTTACTTAATTTTGTAATTCTGTAACAAGGTAAGGTAAACAGCACTTCCTCTATACTCCAACTTTCCACTGTTATCAGTGGAATTGAGTAAATGGATGTTTGGGGTGGGAATGGACATGGGACAACAACCAGAAGTACAGTATGAATTTAAGATCAGACCTACAGTGTAAGAGCTGAATCCCTATCATTAGCTAATAGGGTGAAGACATAAAACAATGAAAGAAGCATTTGTTTCCACTTTTACCTACACATCAACTTTACACTTTTTCTCTTGTTCACATTTTGCTAGTTCTTACACATTAAAAGAAGTGATTCATTATGTTGGAAATTGATGCTATTTATACATATATGTACAAATTACCTTCTGAGGCTTGGCAGGATCAATAGTTTCCCATGGTTCTGAACTGCCAATCTTGTGAATGCTTTAAAAGAAGATAAAATGGGTATTATGTTTTAAGGTGTGTCCTTCAACACATTTTCATATGAGCAGCCTATTGTCAATAGAGCTATTCACTTTAGTAAGGAGTTCCCTAAAACACAAATTTACAGGTTTGGACACTGTATTTTAAAATCTGGATAGGAATCAGTGATAGCTTGCTTTATTTGCAGCTTCCAAAGCACCAAGCAAGCCAGCACTGTTCACAGATCTTTGTGAGAGAAGCAAGCTGAAAAAATCAAAACTGAATAAAGACACTAAGTACGGGGACTTTTACCCTGACAGTTAAAATGCCTATTCTAATAACTTTAAAATAAATAAATAAATTCCCAAAACCTTTAACAGTGGACTTGGCTCCAATTATCAGCCAAGCCATTGGAATACTATCAAACACTGTTCTTTATATACAAGTCGATAGCCTGGTTGCAATATATGTGCATCTCATCTAGCTATGTGATTATATGAAATTCTTAATTATAACATTTAAAACTCCTTATACCTAAAGCAAAACCCCCATAATTATTAAATCAAAAGTTAGGAAATAACTTGGACTACACTCCAAATTAATTAATTAATTTCCTTACTATTTACAATCTGCAGATGCTTTAGCCCTTATCAGTACTCCCAGTACTCTGAACATGTGCCTGGCACAATTATTTTTTTTTTCTGTGTGTAAAACATGATGGTCAAATATTTGGTTGAATAAAACAAGTTAGGGGAAGCTCCAAGAAATATGTTTTTGCTTACATCACATCAGATTTGTGGAATAGGGAATAGACACAAAAAGAGAACGCCCCAACTGCTGCAAAGGACAATATTCCGGCCAGGGGAATAAGCTGAAAGATAAAATAGAAAACAGAGCTGATCTTAAGTCCCAGCTACAGACCCACGAGTAGGGGGAGCAAGGGTTACACAGAACTAGGCAGGGATTACCTGTTCCTGTATATTACCTCTATATTACTCTTTACACCACTTCACTTTTAATATGCGAATTTCGCTTTTACATCTACATTACCCTTCTCCACACCTCACTTTTCATACATGAACTTTACGCGGGTCCCATTTCCTGGGGAAATCAAGTGGCAATCCCGGTGCAGCCGCCCGAGCCCCCCGCATCCCACAGCCCCGACCCCTCAGGCAAACTCACTTCTCTTTTCGTTCTAAGCGTGTGCAAGATGCCCTTGTACATGGTGGCAGCGGCTGCGGAGGGCACCGGCGGCGGCTCTGGGCGCTCCCCGGCTGCGGCAGGAGGCGCCGGCCGCGCCCGCCCCTCGCTCTTTGAGCCCCGCGCCCTGAGGGGGCGGCACAGCGCGCCCCCCAGCGGCCGGCGCGGAGCGGGCCCGCGGGCCGGCAGCGCCCCCTGCGGGTGCCAGAGCGAGCGGCCGGACAGAGCGGGACGCGGCCGGAGCCCTTCCCGCGCCGACCCTTCTCTCTCCGTGCCTGCAGCACTGCAGCCTCGCTCCTCCGCTTCTCCTCTGGCCTCCTGTCTGTCCCCTTCTCCAAGCAGCTGCCCAAGGAACAGGGTGTCCAGGCAAACGCCCCGGTGATGACAGAGCCTGCCTATTCCGAGCCCGGAGAGGTGCCTACAGTGACCAAAAGAGGAGCCGGTGTCACCGTGTCCCCTCCTGCTGCAGCAAAGCTCAACCCAGGGGCAGGTTCTCAGCACTGTCTTGTGTTCCACAGCTCCTATCACTTCCCAATATCCCTCTCTGAGAAAAGCTACCAGGAGCAGGCTGGAGGTGAGAGTAGGTGACTCCCATCCATTGGTTTCTCCCCTTCTCTCTTGCCCACTGGAAAGCAGTGAGAGGAAGGAGAGGCTGCCTGTACTGCATGTTCTGCTACTCCCTGCAGCAAGGAACACACATGACAGGGCACAAGCAGCTCAGCTGGTCCTCCTAGGGAGCAAGTGTGGAAATGAAGCAGCAGTATCTTTGAGGAGCTGGCAGCATCCTACTGTAACAACTTTGAAATCCAGCAATTCCAATGGAAACTCTCAAAGACTGGAAAGCAAAACAGAGTTTTCATACTTTTTCTCAGCACTACTGCTGAGAAACCTTTGTCTATTTGGGAAGGTCATGAGCACTATCCATTTGTTGCCATCAATAAAGCTACAGGATGGTTCTTTCTATAAATTGGTGATGAAAGCCACCAAGCTGTATCTGAACCCTTTCCTAGGTTTTACTACTGGCTTTTGCCTTCCTCAGCCACCAACTGTTTTGGAACTTCCTTTCGTGATCCATCTCACTATAAACCACACTCAGTGCAGTCCCTAGTGTGCCTGTTATGAGAGAGAAAAAATTGTTAATGGGCTTATAATTTCTGAACTTCAGCTAAAATAGGGAACTGTCTTTGAGGGTGGTGTATTTTGTTCCTAGGCATTTTCACTGGGAAAAAGAAAAGGTAATAGAAAAGAATAAAATCCTTCCTACTCTAGTAGGTTAAAATGCACACTTACATACATGTAATACCAATTTCCTTAGAAGTGTCTGTGTATTTTAGAAGGCAACCTACAAAAATGTATTGACAAAGAATGGCTGGGTGGGGAAAATAATTCTGCAGAAATTGTCATTATGCAAACTCCCTTTTCTAAAGAAGAAATTATACTTTGAGTTGATTACAAACTTGGTATCTGCTTACTCAATCCAAACGTTTGTACAGTAAGCAGTAACTAATCCAAAATTGCTCCCAAAACCCCTGACTTCCAAACCTACACCAAGGAGTTAAGCACTGGCAACCCTTTCACTGCCACTGTATTTTGGAATCTGCTTGTAAGAATATAAGCCTAGATAGGGACATATAAAAGACCTTACATTTTATATAGAGTGGGACTTCTTCCTATTTAGTTTTTTGAAAGCTTTTCTATATCTTACATATTTGCTGTCTTTTGGAGACTTCACAACACATTTTACATTTTCTTATTATGCCATTTTTGTACTTAAAAAGTAGGAAATCTACAGTAACACTAAGCTGTTCCATAGTGTTTTATCTAAGTATTTCAATTATTAGTTTCATCAGATGTAAACCTACCCAAAGCAAACAAGATGTTAATTTATTATTCATTATTTAAATTACAGAACTTTTCAAAAGTGACACTTTACTGTATTTCACACTTCCTGAAAACTACAATAAGTACAGTTTAAAAAAGCAGGAAAGATGCAAACCTTTTAAAAATCTCTGTAATATATTTAAAAATACTTATGCCACTCCTTTATAGATTCAAGAGGCTAATTCTTGATTAGAGAATTTTTCATAAAATTCCAAGTCTTTTATGTTTAAAGATGGTTTTACAGTCTGCAATGATTTCACAAAATGTTCCTGTTTTACAGCAGTTGCTTCGAGTCCATTTTCTTGCAATGCCAACAAAGCAGCCTTTAAAAGAAAAAAAAAAACAAACAACTTAGCCCTTATCATCATCATGTTTTAAATTGTAAAGAATACTTTAGGTATTCTAAAATATTTTACAAGGAAAAAAGCATTAGTTAAAGCATCTGAAAACAACATTGTATAACTTACAGTTATTTGAGTTAGCTCTCTTTTTTCATTCAAAGTTGTTATTTAGAGTTTATTACACAGATGAGGCAGGAATATTTCTTACCTCCTTGCATAGGTTTTCAATATCAGCTCCAGAAAAGAGCTCTGTTAGGACTGCCACATCTTCTAATGACACATCAGTATCTAATGGAATTTTTTCGGTGCAGATTTTCAAAATGGAAAGTCTTCCCTGTAAATTGATGCATTTTATGCAAGAAAACAAAACCAACAAACCAAAAATTAATATTTCTCCAAAGCAGAACCAAACTTGAAATTAGAGCCAAGGAAAATCCAGAAAAGCACCAAAACTACCTGGTTTTGGTGGAAGAATAAAATACTATTAATAGAGATAATGCACTTCTGATTGTCTCATATATTTAAGGTCTATTATTCACAGTCACTGCTTGCTTCAGGAAAACACAGTATTTTAGGCTGAACAGGCCTGATTTGGCATGCTTTGGGACAACTTTCTTTGTGAAGCTCAGGACAAATAGCTACACTAGCCTTGGGAACAGTACACAAAAATTATTTGAAGCAAGGACAGACAACTTATTTTGATATTTCCTGAACTGTAGCTTGATTTTGTAAATACACATTTTCTTTATTTTCCATATGCAATATGATAACTACCTACACCAGTTAAAATGTTACTGGTGTTTAAAATACAAATATCTTCATTGCTTTTAAAATTTTTTCATTGTCCTTGAATTTGTTGACTGATCTCCAGTGAAACACCCATCACTTGTTAAGTATGTTAGAGAATTATGCCCCCTTTGCTCTTAAAGTATGCAGGCAAATAATATCTCTCCCTTTAAAGCCACATATGGATGTGTAATACCTTCAGATCTGGAGGTGGAATATAAATCATCTTGTCCAGCCTTCCAGGACGGAGCAAGGCATCATCCAACATATCTGGTCTATTTGTTGCAGCAACTACCATGAAATCTTTGTTCAAAGTTTCCTGAAACTCTAGCTGAGAAAGAGATCATGTAAACAAATTAGTGCAACATGGTTGAGATAGATATTATCAAAAGATATTAGTTAACTACAAATGAGAAGAGGGGAAGGGCAAAAAGCTAATGTAATTTTACACGTAGTTACTTTCCCTTCAATATTAGTATTCTATCTTTCTTGAGGTAAAAAAATGCCTTGGTGCAGGGCAGATTACATGACAAGGAAGAAATACAGTTCGTATCTGCCTTGGCAATAAATAAAGACTTTCCTTTGACCAGACTGGAACGAAGAACTTTTTATATGCAAAAAACCCAGTATCCTACAATTCTGGGACTGTTTTCTTTATTATTCCCCCAGAGACTATCATAATAAGAAAAAAATTATGTATGAAACAGGTAAATATTAAATGTTGTGAACAATTCACTGACAAGTAAGGTACAAGTTTTTGTTTAAATAACTAACTGATCATAATTGTACTGCTTTTGGATGCATTATGTGTGAGAAAGAGCTGCAAATGAAGTAGGGGAAGTACTTAGAAAAAGTACTTTTTTAAGAGTAAAAATCACACAAATCAATCTAAAAGATTTACTTTAGTGTCAAGAAAAGGATTTTCGTGACAGAAGATGAACACTCAACTAGTAATGCTCATTAGCCTGTGTGGGTATTTTGGTCAAACAAAGCCTCATTGAGGAACAGAGTATGTAAAAACAATCAGGAGCCTATATACAGTATCTTCTAAAAACCAGTAACTATGACAGAGTAAAACAGCTTCTTGCATGTTTTTACGTCCAAGGATTTGAAGATTAAAATGTGAATGCCAGCAACTAAAATTTTTGAAACAACTGGACAGCACTTCTCATTCTTTCTATACATAAAAGGGAGCATAAATACCTTTCTTTCCTCATCACTTTGTTCTTGGCACTGAGCCTCAAGCTGTAGCTTGCCTCCTCTTCTTTCTGTAACTTTCAGCCCAACCCCATCCAATTCATTGAGAAGAACAGAAAGAACCCGCTCTGAGACACCATGGCCAGTTCTGCAGAGTGCCCGAGATCCCAAGATAGAATCAATCTCATCTAGGAATATTATTGCTGGAGTATTTGCTCTTGCTTGGCGAAAAACCTTTTCAACAAATGGTAATAAAATAAAACATTAATGCCTGAAAAAAGAATCCCACTTACATATACTCTATATTTTACTTAACTTTAAAGGTACATTTGTAATGATTCTTAAGAGTCGTTCTGGCTTACATTTACTTTTTCCAAATTCTGCTTCTTTTTTATATCTTCCTAAATGAACTGAAAACAAAAGGCTAGAAACCTGAAGTTTAACGCTGGTATAATTTTAGGGATAGACTCTCACTTCATCTACATGTGAACCTGTAAGCCATTTCTATTTTATAATCAGATGAGAGCTCTACCATCTTTTCAACAACAAAATTAAGATCTAACTAATACTTTACAAAAATAAAGCAAAAATAGACTACAGAACCTTAGGCAAATAAAAACCGTACCTGAGACAAAATCTTCTCTGAATCTCCAACGTAAGGTGAGAACAGGTCAGCACCACTTACAGAGAGAAAGGAACAGTGACAACTCGTGGCCACAGCCTTCACCAGTGTGGTTTTGGCACACCCAGATGGCCCATAGAGAAGAATCCCTCTGGGATGAGACAGGCCCATCCTGGCAAATGCCTCAGGAAATTTCATAGGCCACTCAATACTCTGGCAGTACATAAGAAAGGGATGAAAATGTTAGCAAGAAGCAATCAATAAAACTGCCAAGTATGTAATTTCCTCTCTTTGATACAAACATTAATTGGAAATCAGAGAATACTGATTTAGTCTTTCTTCATATATTGCCCCCTGCTTAAAATTTCTCTTTGAAACAGAACTAAAAGCAAACCTGAAGAGATAACACCCAAGAGCCATCCCTGGATAAATATTCAGGAAATGACAAATTATGTGGCTACAAGTTTTTCAGCCACTAAAAACATGCCTATTTTCCCATATTATTATGCTTGGTGGCGGTATCTTGAGATTACAAGATAACACTGTAAAAATGTTTAAAATACAATTTAAAATCAGGTAATTTGCAAAAGAAATAATTGTCATAATGCAGGGTACAGAATACCTTGGAGTACCTATTAGAAATTAGCTGTTTATCTAAATTAGTTTAATGCATTACCTGTTTTAACTTTAATTTCACATCTTCAAGACCACCAATTTGCTCCCAAGTCACAGGTTTACACTCTGTTAGTCCAACTGCACTTCGAAAAGAGGATGGTTGAATTTTTTTAAAAGCTTCTTGGAAATCTCCCATGTTAATAATGTTTTCAGTTGCAGTTGAATCCTGAAAAATAAGCCCAGATAGAGCATATTAACAACATTTTAATGCCACTTAAAAGCTGCATTAATATGCAAAATGCTTCACATAAGGCTAAATACAACTAATAAGGAAGTAAATTCCTGACCTAATGAGCCTAAACACTGCAGACACAAAAATGAAAGATAAAGTAAAATATAACCTTTTTAATAGCAAGTTTTTACACAGGAAAAAAGCAATTTTAACAGAAATTAATGTTTCAGAGCAAACTACTATTCCCTAAATTAAAGCTTCATTAAACAGTGACCTGCTAAATCAAATAGTTGCTTTCAGGGTTAACACACATCACATCCTACAATCTTATGAATAGAAATAAAAAAGTTACAAAATCCATTTTCACCACACACTGAAGAATGTAACACATTTTATCTCAAACAGGCTATAAAATGCCACTATTAAACCACAGATGCGGTAACAGAACTAAGGTGAGAACTTAAAGGATGAGCCAATATATTTATATTTATATTTATATTTATATTTAGCTTGGTGTGAGTCTTCAACTTTTTGAGGGTTTTCAAGTAAAGTATTAATAAAGAAAGGGTAGTACCAATATTACTAACATTGTTCTTGACTGATTTACAACCATACCAAAGAGCTGTGGGACACAGCCTGCATGGCAGCTTCTCTGCAGAGTGCTGTAAGGTCAGCTCCAACATACCCAGTCGTCATTTCTGCCAGCTTAGCCAAATCAACCTCTGCAGAAATGGGCATGCCAGATGTAAGCAACTGCAGGATGGATCTTCTCTGTGTAACTGTTGGGGTCCCAATAATAACCTAAACCAAAGAGAATAAACAAACATTTTAAGTAGATAATTTGCCATACTTATTCGTTTTATAGACCTAAGCAAGCAATTTTGTCTCGCTTTATATTGGCTACTGAAAATTTATATATAATTATATCCCAACTAAAGAGTTTTACAGGAATGCTATTGCCAGCACGATACAAATGACAAGTATTTAAAATGCCATTTACTTTCCAAGGGAACAGTGTTTGCATAAAGAGTTTTTGATAAGACACTGTCAGATAGCATTTATCAAGTCCCATAACACTGAAATAATAATTTCCTTACATCACAAACACTAAATTAGACTAATATGATAGGAAAACAATAAAACAGATGAACATTCATACATTATTGGAGATATTATCATAAAAATACATCTCAACAATCTATAAATCCCAGAAAATTAAAGAACTTGATTAAACTGGTGACCTAGGAGTGAGTTTAGCCAGGAAAATAAACAATACAAGCACTCTGTGTTGTATAACTGCATGTGTTTTTCTTCTTTGGACTACTAGGCTAATGGAAGTTTAGTAGTAGACCCAACCTCTGTTACTGAAAGCTGAGTAGAAGTTTTGACACAATAGGTTACTCGTTCTCTGTCACAATAAATTTTTAAGGAGAAATACACAAATCTTCAATCCAGGATTTAAATAGAAAAAATCCAATCCTGTAAAATTAAGCATCTGTAAGCAAACAAGCCTAAAGATCAGGTCAATGTCTCTAGGATAAAGAAACAAAAAGACTCCTCCCATGCATTTTCAAGTGTATGGAGCTCTCAGTGTTCTGAGTAAAAAATCCCAAAACAACCATACCCAAGTTGCATCAAACTACACACAGAAACAAGACACCTATCCCAACCCACAGAATCCCACTATGAAACATGACTAGAAGACATTAAAAAAAACTATTAACAGTCCCCTTCCACCTCAATAAGGAAAGAAAAATGCGAGTGTATGAGCAGCAGGGTTTATTTACCTCTCTGTCAAATCTGCCAGGTCTCCTCAGCGCAGGGTCTAAGGCATCAGGCCTGTTTGTGGCTGCCACAATGACCATCTTGCCCTCACTCCCTACACCATCCAGCAGCGTCAGCAACTGAGCAACAATACGATCTTCAGGAGCATTGTTTGAACTTCCTCGCTTTGGGCATAAAGAATCAATCTCGTCAAAAAACAGAATGGTTGGGCCCTCGTTTGACATCTCTCTGCCCTTTTCAAAGACTCTTCGCAAATTCTCTTCGCCTTCTCCTGGTCTTGAGCCATGGAGGGCTGGGCCACTGATGCCAAACACATATGCACCCAGCTCTTTTGCTACTGCCTTTACCATTAGAGTTTTCCCTACACCTGGGGGCCCAATTAACAGCACCCCATTCGGGACAGAAAGACCCAGCTTCCTGAAAGTTTTTGGAAAGCGGAAAGGCAGATCAATCATTTCTTTCAAAGACTTCCCCACATCATCCAGTCCTGCAATTGGAGTTTTTTCAGTGTCTTCTGATAGATGTCTGTACCATTCTAAAGTGATCACCTCCTTAATTTTTATGCTTGTTTGGGGAGTTATCAATCCAGCTCCCTCCTCCAAAGGAGATGCAGACAGTATTTCAACATACACCACGGGATTTTCGGGACTTGGGGCAACAGTAACAACATAACGAGGCGAAACATACACATTTCTTAGCAACTCTCGGATCGTCTCCTGCAACACCGCTCTGGGAGTCGACTTTTTCAGCGCGGCGCTCTTGAGGACCACTCTCACAGCCGCCGCTCGCAGCTGTCCGTACGGCAGCAGCTGCAGCCGGCCCACGCTCAGCGAGAGCCCGCGCAGGTCCCGGGCCGGCAGCCCCGCCGTGCTGCAGGTGAGGTCGGCCTGCAGGTACCCGTCCGCTAGGTCGTGCCGGGGCCACGCCGTGCACACACAGCAGCCGCCGGGCAAGGAGATCCTCAGCGGGGCGCCGATCCTGGCTCCCAGCAAGGAGAGCGCGGCAGGTCCCAAGCGGCACCGCTGCGTGCCCTCATCTCGCGGGTCCAGGGGGAGCAGCTTTAAGACTGCCGCCTCCATCGCTACCTCCGAGAGGGAAGGCAGCAATCCCCTGCTCTGCGCGGGCCCGTCGGCGCCTTACTCACCGCGTCTGGCCCGCCCGCGGGGCTCCCGCTCCGCCGCCGGCACTGCCGACCCTCGGGCAGGCGGCGGACGGGCCGGAGCGCAGCCGCGCCGCTCGCGCGCTGACAGGCGGCGCCGCGCATGCGCCACAGCGGAGCACGCGCACTGCGCTCCCCCTCAGCCCCCTCAGAATCGCGGAATGAAATCGGTGGGAATGGAGCCCGTGTCCGACTCCGCCGTGTCAGGCTGACCGTGGCACTCAGTGCCATGTCCAGTCTCTCCTTAAACAAAGCCGGGGACGGTGATTCCTGGTCAGTTCATTCTATATCTAGTCGCCCTTCCTGCGAAGGATTTTTCCCTGATGTTCAACCTAAGCCTCTCCTGGTGCGGCTTGAGACTGTGGCCTTTTGTCCTGTCTGGGAGAAGAGGCCAAGCCCCATCTGGCTACAGTCTCCTTTCAGGGAGTTGTGGAGACCAATAAGGTCCTGCCTGAGCCTCTTTTTTTCCAGGCTGAGCTCTCTGTGCTCCCTCAGCCATTCCTCATGGGACTTGTGCTCCAGGCCCTTCACCATCTTCCTTGGCATTCTCTGGACCTGCTCCGGTCCCTCAATGTCCTTCCTGAGTTGAGGGGTCCAGAAATGGCCACAGTACTTGATGTCCACCACCTCGCTCATGGCCTCCCTCAGCCACTGCCCTGGGCCTTCCCTTTTGAAGGGCTGTCAAAGCAATACCTGTGAGCTGAGTGCTGTGCCCTGGAGACTTCTTATACCCTCATCCCACAGACAAATACACTGACCCCCCTTAATTGTCATCTGGCTTGTTCTCCACAGAGCTGGTCATGACAGGGCTTGTTTGCCACCCTCGTTTCTTTGCCCTCTTTTTGTCTCCTCAGCACTGGCCATTTGTTCGGTGCTTCTGAAACACGTTCCCAAAGGTTGGGTGTCCCCATTCCTGTGCCCCTGCCAGTGCTTCCTTCCGCTCCTTTGTCACCATTGACTCAGCTGTGGGCGCTGGTTAAAAAACTGTGGGGAGCCATGCCATTGGCTTGAGAAGCTGCCGATACAAGTAATTAAGACACAGGTATTAATTCAACGTTTGGTAAACCTGTTGCAGTACGTAGTCTGACAAATGCTTAGTCAGCATTTAAGCAAAGGTTTGGTCCCCCACTTTCTTAGCTCGTGCCATGAATTGTGTGGTGCTTTTATAAAAACTTTCCAGGAGGTCTGTCAGTGTTGTGGGCTACAAGATAGAATTTAGTATGTGCATAATTTTATTCTTGAAAGTAGCTTTGTTTTAAATAAAGTCACACATGCTGAATACACACACACTTTGAGACCACAGACATATGAGAATTGGGATGTCAAGTGCTTGATGCTAGTCAGACACAGTTAAATTCACAGAAAACCCAGAGAAGGGTTTTCTGGTACAGCACAACTACAACCTGTCCTGCATTGTATTCTGAAAGTGTCAGGAGGGGCAGTGTAAGAACACCTTTGTGATAGTGTCCTGGTTAATCACATTCCTTACTGAACCAAGGCTCTGCACAAAATATTCAGTATGAATAAAAGCAGGCAGTGTTAAGAGAATCAGTTCATAATAATTCTAAATGCTGAATAGGAGCTCACAAAATTTTGTTGGGCTGCATAGTGTGAAAAACAGTAAGCCTTCTCTTTAAGCCTAATTATGTGCAAAAGAGCCTTTATATATGCCTAATTATATGCAAGGGCCTAGATTTCCTTTCAATTTGTCACCTAATTTTCTCATTTCAGTGTTTATTTTCTCCTGGATATCTACTTAATCTTTCTTGTCATGGCACGGTTCTGTACTGCACACATATGCAAATGTTTATATGGAATATACTCATATGGAATATGTAGACTTACCAGGTTTTTGGTGTAGGACATACTAATGTCTGTCCAGAGAATGTACAGACAAAAGATTATAAGGAGCTTTCATTCCAAGAAGGCAAATGTATTTTCAAGCCAATGTCTTATAAACACATTCTCTTGTTTTATTTCTTTCCATCAAAGGTTCTCATAAACATGAGTGCCCTCAAGTACGTACTCGATTAAACAAAAAACACACTCTGTTTAAAATGGCAGATTTGTGTTTCAGAGTTTCAAACTCTAAGTGGTAGACCCTCTGCTTGGTTTTAGTTGTGTTTAGGAAAGGAAAGTATGGAAAATTGAATATTTGCAATGAGCTCTGGGGTTTATATTCATATATAGTGGATCCCTCTAACAGACTTATTGTAACATCTGGAAAATCTGATTTCTTATGAGAAGGAAAACACCTGCAAATCTAATCTTAAGTAACAAAGTAACAAAAGTTTGTGTCCAATGTAAAAACTCTGCTATTGTTGCTTGATGAGCACATTCAGTAAATTTTTACTCAAAATTCTTTAAGTTTTTACTGTTTTATTGTTGTAATACTGATTGTTTTACTTTAAGACACTGAGAGTTCAGTTCTTTTTAGTATAGTGAAGTGAAGCCTCCAAAAAACTAATATGTCCTATTGAAAGAGCAGAGGATTGGCTTATTTTGAACAAATTGTGGAATCACATGTATATTATTTATATATTTTCTTAGAAAACTTTGCTGAGTGACATTGCTCTCATGTCAAATGCATGCGTTTTAGTAGCCATGCTCCTGAATAATTTTCAGACCCCAAAATTTATAGAGTGGCAAACAATATTCCTCCAAGAATCTAGTTTAAATTGACAAAAACCCGGGAATAATGCTTTAAACAGTTTTCTCACTGTTCACTAGATGGCAGCTGATCTTCAAGAATGGCTGTATTTCTCCTTTCAGATCTGATAATTTGGAGGGAGTAGTCATCAGTTCTTGGAGAAATCAGATATTATCCAGCATTGTCTTCACTCCATTTCTAATATGAAACTGAAAAACTGATACAGTGAATGTTCAGATAATTTTCAGCTTCATTACTTTTTCTTGTTGGGCTTGTTGCTCTCTACTTCTAGGGAATCATGTTCCTTTTTTTGGTTTTTTTTTTCATATTTAGTGCACCAAACTAACTTCTTTTAAAGGAGTACAATTATTAAAGGTTCTTAAAAGAAAGAACAATATTTCATTGTTCTTTTTTTCCCCCCTTAATATATGTAGTGGGTTTTGGTGGGCTAATGTTCAAAATTCCCAATTATTATAACTCAAGAAATAAAATAATTGTCTTGTTACAATAATTCCCTGCGTACAAAGTAAATAAAATATTAAACTGATTCTTTTTTTAGTAGGTTTTACCCTATCTATTACTGGAATGGAAATTTTCATTTTAAATTGACAAGTGAACTATGTTTTTAACATAGTCTTTTTTCATGGGAGATGGATTTGAAGATGGGGTTTGATTGTTTATTAAGCAAACAGGGATAGTTCAAAGTGAGTAGCTGGCATGTGTATGCTTTAGGGCAGTATTTTCGTATTTGCAGAGGTTCTTTGACTAGGTATAAATGCTCTATTACACTTAGGCCAGATATTGCACATTTCAAACACCAGGCTTTGTTATAAATAAATAGTAAAGACATACTTAAAAATGGAACGGAGAGACCTTTTGTGTGTCTGCATGTCTTTCTGGGAGGGCCACCCTCAATGTGTTTACTTAATTTTCTAGTGAGCATCCAGTCTTGTATCTTTACATGGAAAAAGTTCCATTGCAGTTGGAATTCTGGATGGGCAAGGCCCGGTGGATGGGTTAGGCCCAGGCCTTACAGTGTGGAAAATCTCTGCCTGCTGACAGGAGTTTTGGTGAAATCACTGCACCTTAGGTGGATACCATTGATGCTGCATCTCTACCAGAAGTCATTGCCATCATGGCAGATGCATCAGGAAAAATGTCTGCTTGCACCTGGAGCCTGCCAGTGGAAACTCACTTGTCTTGAGTTGCCAAGGAAAGGATTTTATGCTCAGGCTCTACATTTCTTTGGGAGTGACTGGAGTCCCAACTGCACATTCCCTTCTCTTGAAACTTTGGGGGGAAAGCTTTTCAAAGAAGGGAGGATGGACAGCTGCAGATAATTTTACAGGATATATTTTTCAATTTGTCAGTATTTGTCTATAACACATTTTGATTACTGCTTAGGGATGCTTGGTTATCTGTTTCAGCAAAATACATAATCTAGTGGTTCGCTAAATCTTCTTTTGAATATGTAATAATGAGATCCTTGTGTGGTGTTCAGTACAGGAAGGAGAGTGGATTGGCTGAGAATTAGAGAAGGGCCATACAAACCTGAGGGACTTGCAGCTTTTTAGGACTTTTCCCAGTGCTTCCTAGGAATTTTCCCAAATGCTTTCAAGGAATTCCCACTGTAGTATCTAGAAATTTCCCTTGTGCTATTAAAGAATTTTCACAATTTCTTCTTAGGCTTGATAGAAATTTTTATGGTGCTTTCTGAAAGTTTTCTTTCCTTGCTTTGTAGGAATTTCTGCCAATGGTTCCTAGAAATATTCTATTTTCTCTTCTGCTTTCTAGGTATTTTCTGAGTGTATCCTAGGAGTTTGTCTGGTGTTTGCCCCATGTTTTCTAGGAATTTTCCAGGTGCATCCAGGAATCCCGTCTGTGCCTTCTAGGGTAGTCTTTGTAGACGAATTTCTAGGAATTCTCTCTACTTTGCAGGAACATTCCTACATTCCAAGAATCTACCCAGAACTATCTAAAGATTCTACCCAGGCACTCTAGGAATCCTTGCAGTGCCAGCTTTTTGAGCAGGAGCAGATCTTAAAGGCTTTAGGCCTGAAGCTGTTGTTCAGTAGATCTGTTTTCCTACCTAGAACTTAGCTTGAAAAATGTTTAACCATTTTTTTACACTTCCCTTCTTCCACACCACAGCTATGTGTTGTACTTTTTTCTCTCCTTACCTCCAATTCAGATAGGTAGTTTTCTTTTATATCTTTTTCAGGTTTTGTCATAGGCCATGTTACTTTCCTCAGAACAGCTGTTATCACTTTGCACAGTCACAGTGTATTCATGTTAGACTATTGCTTAGGCTGATTTTTAGAGCAGGAATGTGTATGTCATTGAATCTTAACTTAAAAACTCCTGTAAGATCAGATAATTTATGATTTTTATTGATAGGAGTCAATTAAATGCATTGATCTCTGAACAAATATTTTAATATAGAGGTAGCACAAAGACTAAATACTAAATCAGCAGCTAATTAGAGTAATTAGGAATAACATGTATGTGAAACATCTGTATTACCCTGGTCAGCATCACCTGCACTCAGGTTATTATTTTTTTAACGTACTTGTTTTGCTCACTCTACTTGGCTTTGGTTCCTAATAATTGTTTTTTATGGTTAGGTTCAATGCCCTTATTTAAAATATTTTTGTGAAATTTGAAATCCCTTCCCTTTGGAGAATGTAAAATTAGGTAAATGCATTAGCAATTAATCCATTTGGTTTATCATGGGAAACAATCAGCTTTTAGGAGGGGAGCTCAGTGCTTAATTATGTTAGAAAGCCTTTGATGCACTTGTTTTCATTTCCTTTTGTTTCACTGTTTTTGTTCCTAAGCCCTCTCAGGATTCTGGGTCTTAATTACCCTGACCACATTTACCTGGGCTCCCCACCCGCACCTCTGCCCATGAGCCCTAAGCTGTATTTAAGCTCAGACCTTGGGCTTTGCTCTTGGATGGTTTGAGGTGGGGGGTTTACAGCAATCTCTGGAGTGGCTGATTTGTTTATGGACCTGTTCTTCTTGGTACCATTTTGCCTAGTGGCCTGGGCTTTTGGGCATTGTTCCTAGGCCTGTATTGCTTGGGCTTAGGCTTCTTTGGGTGTGCCTCGCTGTCCTTATCAAATTGGATTGTTGGTTTCTGAACCCTTCCAGAGCTGCTGCTCCTTGTTGTTCTCCAAATCTGTTTTGTAGTGTTGCTTATATGTTCATAGTATGTAGCAATAGCAACGTGCACATTAGAACTTTTCTTTATGTGCAAGGCCTTCCTTGTTTGGGAACTGTTTCCTTGTAAGGTTTTGTGTTTTACTTGCATGCTATCCAAGTTCTCTATAAACCGCTGTCAGTTGGTGTGGGTTTCTGAAACTATTTGAGTAGTTACCACATATTGTCATCTCTTGTAACTTATTGTTGTGGAGTCCTCTTTGCCTACTTTTATTCACAATTTAATTATCTAGTGGAATGTAGAATATTTTATTCCATTCCAAAAATAAGGAAACAAATACATTCTAAGAAGTACTTGTGATTAAATGTTATTATTACTATTTTTGGAGATACCCTGAAACTTGTGTCATTTCCCTAGTGTAGAGGCCTTACAAAGCATGTTCATACTTGCCATAGCAATTCTTTAGTCTTTTACTTATGCCTTTATACAAAGGGTGAGGGAGAGTAGAAGAAAGGATTAATATGATATTTCTTCACTGGGCAGGAATTTTGTTATGGAAGGGTCATAGTTAGCAGTTGTATCTAGATTATAATTTTGATAAACTGAATGGGACTATTCTTTACCTATTAGCCAGTTCTCTTTCTGTGGAAAGGTATATGAGCACCGTTAATTTTCTGAGACATTTGAGATCTTGGTATTATCTGAGAAATGCTGATGAAGTTGGCAAAATCTGACTTCACCTGAGCACCAGTAATTTCATACAGTCATAGCCTATGCAGTGGTAAGTCTTGAATTCTGTTAGTTATACCATTGTGTTCTCAACTAAGTGCGATATATTTGTTTTTTCTGCTAAAGAAATTGTATTTAAAGCATCAAATATGCTGCAGTATTTTTAGACGTCATCTGTGCTTTTTGAGAGGAGCAAATGACAAAGTAGAAAGGGACTAAGCAAAAAGGTCAGTGACTTGTGACTAGGGAACCTTGGAATAGGCTCCATGAGGGTAGTAAAAAGTAGGGAAGACAGTATGAATGGAAAAGCAGGCATTCTTAGAACTGAAGCCTGCACGTTCTCTGTCTTTACAGGGATGCATGTATTCCTTTTGGGAATGTGAAATAATTCTACAGATGTTTTTGAGCAGTTATATATCAGAATAGCTGAGTGGTTTATCCATGTTTATGCACATCTCTTATACTTTAGCTGGAGAGGTATTTTTGGAACTTTAGGGAGACAGTCCAGTTGTTGGTAGGAGGAATTGTCTGTGAGGAGTATAATAATTTTAGTATCTGCCTTTGGGAGGGGTCCTATGCCTTCAGCATTCCTCTTTGCTAAAACAAATATCTTGGAGCATAGTCGTGCCCAAATATTGACATGTCTTTCCTTGTCATCATCCCTTAATTAGATTAATTATTCTAAACTTGTATGAATTCTCACTTCACTGTCTGGATTTTTGCATTTCTATATTTAAGATGCTTTGTCTATTAAGGTTTTAAGATATTTAAGGCTACTGGAATGAGTTGCTCTTTGTACTTCCCACTCCAGTCTTTTATGACTGATCTTACTGATGTGAGACTGTTACAACTTGACAAAGGGAATAGGAATGGTTTCTATGTTGTTAGAAGAGTTCCAACCTCAGAAAACTTTACAATGCAAAATATTTCACAGAATGAGATCTTCTCTTGTAATGTACTGACTTTCAGGTGCTGGTGGTTAAGTAATGTCGCCCAAATGCTGCCATGAGCAAAAATGGAAGAAAACCATAGCAAGAATTTTCAGTGACTAATTTCCTTAGCTTCTGACTTTGGAAGTTGGAAGATGTTTCTTTTTTTTTTTTTTTTCTTCTAGCAAGAAAAAATTGAAGATTCACACAGAAATAATGACTAAGTCATATTTCTACATTCCTAGGTGTGATATAAAATTCCTTAGAGTGGGCCTGAATGGAAAAGAGTTCAATTATTGCTCATGCTGCTTCATCTTTAAGGTCTTTTTCCCATTTCTTCTCTTTCAAAGTTCCTCAGTACTTGGGTTATATTGCCTAAAATTAATTCCCTGTTACCTTAGCTATTGTTGTGGAAATTGAATTTCTTAGCTACCAAAGAAATAGAAACAAATGTTTAGGTTTGTAAATCAACATTGTCAGTGTGTGTGTAGAGAATGTATTTAAGGCATTGGGAATAACGTGAATTCTGTGTGGGTTTTTTTCTGGCATTCAAGAGTGCAAGATGGAGAGGGATGTTCTCAAGAACAAATGAGCTACTGCCTGCATGAATAACTTGAAGGCATTGATGATTTTAAGGCATGAAGTTTGCAATTACTTTGAATTTATGTCAGTGTTCAGGTGGTACCAAGGGTCACCCCTGGTCTTTTGCAAGACCGGTAGCAATGTATTACTTTGAAAAACTGCAATGAGGATTTCCTTTTCCTAATAAGGGAATATTCTTTTCCTTTAATTTTTCCTGGTGTAAGAATTACAAACTCATCCTGTTTATAATGAGATCAACTTTGTGCTGTGATGCAGATGTTGTAATTAGACTTTGATCTTAACTCAAGTAACTTTTTTCATTGAAGTAACTAAGCAACGTTCTACTGATGGTGTCAGTTTGGGGACCTTGCCTTGTGCTTCAGGGAGCTGGCTGGCTAAAACTGTGCAAAAGATTATTTGATTCCATTACTTACATTGTTTTAAAATTTCAACCTATGTGTTCAGGAAGGCATGGAGTTAGCAGAACTGAAAAAGGGGCAGGCTGGAAGTATTTGCAATAGAAATACCTTATTCTGCAAAGGTTTAAACCTTTTAAACTGCGCAATGAGTAGACCCATTGAAATATCAAGTCAGAAGCTTAAGAATGCTCTTCGAAATTCATGTTACATAGATCATTTACAGTGAAAACTTGCACTGCTTGTGCAAACAGAAATAGAGACTGATTTTTGTATTTCAATCTATCAAGCCAACAATGTGGCCATAGGCATAGTTTGTTACATCACCCAAACTGATGGGGCAGCTAGAAAAGGACCATGAACATCAGTAGCCTGAAGGAAATGTTGTTTTTCTAGAATGTTTTCCCAAAGGAGATTCTTGTCAAGTGTAACTTCATTGTAATTGAAAATGATGATTAAAATTTGTGAAAGATCAAAGTGAATAATTAAAAAATAATAAAGCTACTTGTCAAATTGACTCTTGTTAATGGTAAACAGCTGTTTGTTATTGTGGTGAATGTAGGTCTGTGAAGCAATATCAGTGAAATAATTAACCTGAGGTTGGTGGAGCTGCATCCAGTCACAGCAAATTGAATTATGACTTCAAATGTCCTTGTTGTAGTTGATGATTAGCAGAGTATGAATATTTTCCTTTCTAAAATGCAGTTGGATACTGTTTAGTTCATTTTTCATAACGGTGTAGCCTGCAAAGCAGGACTATTGAAATTGCTAATGCATCAATTAAACCATCTTTGCTGTCTTTCTTCAATAAGCTCGATTCTTTAGTTAGGAAATTTTTGTTGGTCTGCAGTTTGAAGAGAGAAACTATATAATATCTCAATTATTCTCTAAGGAAACTTAACTTTTTTTCTCATTTTGGGAATTCTAAGAAATCAGAACTTCTGAAATAAATTAGAAATTAAACTTAGCTTTCACATGAACCACATTTTAGAGACCAGAGGAATCATCTTCTGAAGCAAGATGGTGTAATGGGCATCTTGTGTGGGCAAGGGAACCTGTGCAGTATATGCTGCACTTTGCAAATGTTTCAATGTATGTGCCTTTTCTGCACCTGCCTTGCAGTGACATCTGCTGGGAAAAGCAGGAAGCCATTATTGCAATTACAACAGTTTGGAAAGAAAGTTAATCTGAATTAAAATGTAAGTATATTTTTTCCAAGCATGCGTATATTTCCCTATGAAAGAATCTGGTATCATGAAGAGATGTAAGTAATATGGAAAATTGCGATACTGAATTTTAAATGAAACTCAAATCAGTTTTCATGGCAGTTTTTTATTTCTTATATACACCCATATATATTAGTTGACATATTAAGGAATTATTATAAAATACCCATAAAACTAATCTTACGACTTAAAATATTTTAATTGCCATACTGATGTATGTCTCAAAGAAATGCTTCCTCCCTCAAATTTACAGTTGATATAACGCCATTTTTTTCCTAAAATATGTTTTGATATTTCTTAATCAATTTTGATCTGTTTTATATCTGTGTAGCTTTAACACAGTGCTTTAAACAAAAATCTTTTGTGTTCAGGGATAAGTAGATTTTCAAAGGTAGTTTACAGATGACTGAATAGACTCTGAATCTTTCTGTTATGTGGTGGTACCTGTGCCAAATTAACACCAAAATTATTTGACAAGAAGGGAAAAATCTGAGTGATGTAGAGGAGACATCTTTATTTATTTTATTTTATTTTTTTTTAAGGAGAATTTCAGAAATGAAAAAGTGAAAAATGCCATGTTTGGTAGGCAGTCAGTGTGTTGAGATGGAGACAAGAATTTGAGTGCTCTCTGTCCTCAAGTAACCTGATGAAATTATAGTGGTATTTTAAATAGTGGAAATGGCTACTTTAAAGGGGGAAGTGCTGCAGAAGAAGATAGTTATGAATGCTATGAGGTAACACTATGAGAATACTTTGAATGTGCCTGCTTTTATCTGCTGCTGTTGGAGCTTTGCAGATATTTCTGTCTGATGAAAGAGATGAGGAGCATGACCATGAATGCTAGCCCAGAAGTGCAGGTCTGGATTGTTCAGCAGCTCAGGGCAGACATGTGTTTGTTGCGTGATTTAGCCCCATTAGAGCTTCACTTGAACTGCCTGAAGGTTACATGTGGCTCAAGAACCACAAATTGGCCATGCCTACATTATGTGATCATAATGGAGCTTTCTGGACTTTATATAAACAGATAGCTCTAACTTGCTCCAATTTTTAGACGTGCTTGAGATTTTTAACAACTGAGCTTGATTTCCCCCATGTTTTCTTGTGAATGCCTCTGAAAACCAATAAAATACCTAACAAAACCCAGCAAGACGTAAGAAAAATCAGACACTTTAAGATATTAGGGGGAAGAAAAAAGTCTTTTGTTCATTCCTCCCTGGTTATAGAGAATTTGTTTCTCTTCAGTGTGGGAGAATCTGTTGTGCCCTTGGTGAGAGACAAAGTAATTGCTCTTGGCAGCAAGATGGGTAGTTAGGAGTTGGGGTCTCAAAGGTGTAGTGTGAGCAGCACAAATGAATTTTAATCTCAGACAAAATATGTAAAAGTATCAGGTTTGCTGTGGCAGGATAGAGTCCTGTGCATGAAATGAAAGCCAGAAACAATTCTCTGTGCTGCTACACACAGGCAGTATAGATGCACATGAATTTCATGAGAAGCCACCTAGTCTCCACAGCCAAACTTCTTTTAGGGAGTTTATTGTTCATTTTAGGAATTTGGCTCCCATGGCTAAATTAAGAGAGCTTTACACTAACAGTGCCTACTAAATAAAATTATGTTGACTTAGAACATTTAATTTGACAGGAAACTCAAACAAGCTCCCTTTGTTACAGCTGCAGTTGCTGTGGGATCAGTTATTAGTGTACTTATCTTGCATTATCTAGCTCACCATCATAGAGTTTAATAAATCCAGCATGATTATTTCAGTGCAAAACTTAAATAATGAATTGAATTTATAATGTAAACTTCCCCTAGGACCTTTCAATGTACGTGCTGGATAGGTGGAAACAGCAGAATTGTTTCTTGTGCAGGAGGCAGGAAAAATACACACATGGAAATACTGAAGCTGGTTCTGTCTCTGCCATCTGTGAAGATTCTGTGTTAGTGTTGCAGAGCACCACAAATGATAACCCCACCACAGAGCATCCTTCTGAATGCTGTGTCCTGAAAGAAATACTGCAGCTGGTAAGCTTCCAGGTCAAGGCTTTGTTTAAAGTCACAGTAAAATGTTTCACCTGAGAACTGCAGAGTAACATTATGGTAAGAGTCATGTCAAAACCAAGTTTTCTGACACAACACGTTTAAAGTATTTGAGGGGAATGTGAGCCATTGGTTTTGATAGAGATTTTTAATTGAAAAAAACTCAATAAATTAGACAAAGCCATTTTCTTTGTATCTTTTTTAAAGAAAGACAACTGATTTGAAAAGTTGGGTTGCCTTCCATTTTGTTAATGTATAATGGTAATGTAGAGAGACTGATAGTAATAGATTACTTTGGGAGGAAAAGCTTGTTTTAGCAAATGGTTTCTCAAAAAAAAAGTTATTTTGTGTGTGCCAGCTTCAAAAAAGTAATAAAAATGTAATGGTTATTGGATGTTGGGCTGAGAATTATTGTTTTTAAATTAAAGTATTGACAACATGCATGTTAAAAATGGAAAAAGCCTACTGTAGCCAAAGTTCAAAGAATGCTGGAAGCAGCAGTATAGTTATTCAAAAACAGGCTTATAGCCTGAATACTTAAAAAGGATTTAGCCCTTTAACCTGTAACTGGGCTGCATGATGAGTGGAAAACTGCTTCTGAGAAATGTCAAGGTTTTTTTAAAATAATAGTAGTAAACTAGTTAGGAAAATGTGGTATTTGGTGTGTTTTTCATAGCAAACCTAAGTTGTGTTCTAAACACTTGGTTGTAGGTTAATTAAATGAGAGGTGCTTTTGATGATCTAAAAAATACTAAGTAATTTTTTAGAATACTTGATGTCCTTAGGTTTACATTCCGAATGAACTCTTCATCTCATAGGATGGGATTTTTTGTCTTTAATGGTAGTGCTGCATCTTGCTGAAATATTTTTCTTATGCTCATGCTCACTTATCTTCGTGATTAGTGTTGCAATTTTGCCATAAATTGATAACCAGGTGAACAGCTAAAAATCTGAAGTGTTCATTGGTGACAATATTGCAGCTAATGACTTAATTTTAAACTGTAAGTTTATTTACAAGTCTAATAACTATTTATTTGCATTTTGTACTGTTGAGTTATACATTTGAAATTTTAAGTGATGCTTTCTCAGTTTGAATTTTGAACAAGTTTAGAAAACAATTGTGCTGAGAACTAACTTTAGGTGATTAAAATCCAAGATGTTTTATTATTTTCAGTTGTCTGTGTGATGCTACCACTCTTGAACTGAGTGCTTAAGGCACCTCTCATTACCGTTGTGTATTATTGATGTGGTGCTGTGGAGCTGCTGTATTTTTGTGTGTTGTGTATAACCCTGCCTTATTCTCTTCCAAAAGATAAAACCATCCAAATCTTTTTTCCAATATATACAGCAATGTAGCTGGTAGCACTTGGCTTTCCATGTTTAATTTTCCTTTTATATAAATTTTAAGGCTGTTAATGAATTCCTACAAAAATGAGTCACAAACACAGATATGTGTGGTACAATGCCCATCTTAGCAAGCACAATGCCATGGTGAAAAAATGAGATTGCAGTTTGGGAGCTAATTCACATCTTGCTGCTCTTGTGACAATCCTCATCTCACCAGACATTTTTTATGTGCATCTGGGAATTTTTATTTAACTAAACTTGGGTATTTCAGTGTGCTTTGAACAGGGGGAACTTCTAAAACCTGTGAAGCAAACTTCTTGAGAGAGGTATCACCAGTCCTTTTTCGGCTGTCCTTGATTTTTAGTGCCTTACATGCACTATAGTGAATCATATTTGTGTAGGTTTTACAGATAAACTTTTTTAAATAGAGGAGGTTAACACTCAGCATTACAGTCCATAGTATTAAATTTGTGGTCATTGTCTTTATTTTTATTCCTAAAGTCAGATATAAAAATAAAGCAACATGCCCCATCTTAAATGATTTTAAGAAGCATGAGTTTAAACATAAACCAAAATTACTGATTTTGTCTGGCAGTGATTTATGTGAAACAATGTATCCACAGAGAATTCACAGAAGTCTTAAATGTGTATTAGTGAGTAGAATTTGAAGCTGTTTTTTAGATGGCCCAGTTTCAGAAGCAGACTAAGATTTGGCCTCTTAGTCACTTGATAGTAACTGTTGTATGGCCAAAGCAGATGGACTGCTTGATGTGCAGCAATTTTTCTTGTCTCTCTGATGTCTTGCCCTTAATCTTTCACCACTTGTGCACCACATGCAGCAGACAAAGCATCCATCAATGCAGTTAGTCATAACCAGATAAGTGAGATCAAAATTCCTGACTTCATCTCTGCTTTATTTGCAAAACTTTTGCTTATAAACAGATGTTGGTGGTTCTTGTTCAAATCTTCTCTTAAAACATTTTACCCAGCATACTGTACTAAAATCATGCTGCTGTTATTATTGACACATGCAAGTCACACACTGAGCAGTAATAAAAAGCAGTCCAATCAATTTTGAATTCTGCATGCTGTCATAATTGCAATTATATTCTTTGCATCATACAAGTGAAATTGGAATAAATAGGATCCTTACTGGGATGAATATTGCAGACAGTTTTTATTCCTGTACTTTTCTTTCTTTTTGAGTGTTTCTCAAACATCTTGTCTAGTGGATTTGACAGAAATAGCAACACATTCACTTTTTCATTAGCAACAGATTCTCTTATTAAATAGTTTGAAAATTGAATAATACAGAGCTTAGATCCACTGTCCTTATATAGCAAATGATGAGGGTAGTTCTCAATCTTCAAAAGCAGTTTTATATGTGAGTGTATTTGAACATCTGTCCACATGCATTTGTGGTGTAAGTGCATCTGCTCAATTAAGACAGAATTTTTTCTAACTCTCCTCTTATTCAGTGCATTATTCAGATAATGATAGTTTCTCATTTTATTAATTTTAACTGTTCTCATCACTTTGGTGTCCATCTCAGTGTTATGACAGATGTGTGATTACCTGAGACTGGCTCCCTTTCTGGTGAGTGGCTCTCCTCTAGTGAGGAGATGTATCTGTGTGAAAGCTGAACTGATGCTTGGCTGTTACAATGAGTAGTTTTCTTTGTGTCATTCTGCCCTCTGTGTTCTTCCATGGGGTTTGAACAGCTTTATACATGGCAATGTGTTTTTAGTGCCTAACTGCTGAACGAGTCTCTGGGATTCAGAAAGGTAGAACCAAAGCAGAATTGCTGATGTCTTCTTATATTTTGTGTAATGCCAACAAGGTGACTGATCATGGACTTACAGAAATAGTACTTCAATTTGTATGTACACTAAAGTTCAAAATACAATTTTTTTTTCTTTATAGAATGGGAATGGATTTAAGATTATGATTTCAGATGTTCAGTATTATTGGTTTTAGGTCATCTTTAGTTTTTAATCAAAGTATCTTAGAAATTTTAATTTTGCAGTGACCTAGAAACAGTGCCAGAAAAAAATACTCTTTTTTGGAGAACCAAGATCCTTTGTTCACTGCCCTTGGACATTAGATTTCACATGAAACTGTCCTTCTGCTGAAGTATTTTATGTATAGTACTGTGTCATTCAGTGATTGCGTTAATATCTGTCATAAGACTGAGCTCCTTTGTAATCAGAAGCAATTAAGTAAATAAAACTGCATCACTGGCAATACCAAAGATTATGCATACTTTGCAATTGGGGAAGAGCCTTCTGGAGGTCATGCACATTTTTACAAGGCATCATAATTCAAGAGATGCACAGAAACAGTTTTGTGTCTGGAAGAGTGGTTCAGCAGTTTCTGTTCACATGGAGGACTCGATACCTCCTAAAATAATTTTGACTACATGGGATTTATTTCTTGGTTGTAGTGGTGTACAACCACTTAAAGATAAAAATTAAAATCACTAGTCTTAAAGTTAAACTCGCTGGTCTCACTGCAAGATCTTGTACATATGTACATATGCTACATTTGAGAGTTTTTCAGAATCTTCCTCAGATCTTTTTGTTTCCAAAATTTTCTTTGGAGAGTGACCTGAGGTGGTGCCTGGTTCACTTCACCCTAATATGCTCAACATGGGGAAAGAATTCACTCAAGTAACTGGGCAGAGCTTCCTTTGGACTTGCCTAAAAATCCTCATACTGAGGGCATATGTTGAATGAAGGGTTATTCATATTAGTTTCTTCAAATGTGGGGTTTTTTGTTTGGTTGGTTTTTTTTAATAATGAATTAAGCCACAATAAAGAATTTAAATATCTTGAAGACTTTTTTTTTGTCATGACTTTCTCTCAATTAAGAACCCTAAAATATTAAAGGGTTTGATTATGTTGCAATTTTTGAATACTTTTTCTAGCATTAAATTTAATTTTTGTTCTTGAAGAGATAGGTTTTTTTACAAACACAGCATAAGTGAAAATTGCCATCCTTGATTACATTGTATATGGGTTAAAAGTTTTTCTCCAAAAGGTAAATAATATTGACAGTTATGAATATATTCCTGTAATCATCTCCCATTGCTCTTCTGATAGGCTATTCATAATTTTTTTAGAGTTATTTTGACTTAAGCCAAAAATATTCAAAACTTATAGCTCACTCTTCTGACTCTTAAAGAATGCTCAAAAAAGGTGAGCAGAAGCACTGTCCTCTTGATGTCTCAAAGCTGGAAACTTTGTACAGTGCCTGTTAAAGGGCACCTGACATCAAAAAATGAAATCAATGAAATGAGGAAGGGTGAAAAGATTCAGTCTGTAATTGGATATTGAACGGGTAAAACTTTATTTGTGTTTAAAACTGAAGTTTTAATTTTGTAATTGCTGTAGATTTTTTCATGTCTCAAACATGACTGGTTGCAGATCTCTAGAGTGCTGGAATCTGGGACGCAGTATGCCCAGAATAGATTCTCATACTAATACCAGATGCCAACACCTTTCTGACTTGTCCTGTTTCATGCTAAAAGCTCCAAGTTATTCAGCTGCCCTTAAGTATTCCCATTCTGCAAAAACATTCAATTCTTTGTTCTTGAGTTAGTAGGGCTGGGATGCCTGATAGCACCAGTGCTGTTTTTGCCTGGCATTTACATAGTGAGGCATTTAACTTGACCAAAGTTTGCTTGGGTTTGCATCGGTCAGTTCATTGCCTTTTTTCTCCTCTGTGGCTGTAGGGAAGACTGTGATTTGGGGAGAGACAGAATCCTTGTCCAAATGTGCTTGGTACACAGGATGAAGTGTAGGGGGCAGATCTCCAGCTGAGGATTTGCTCATTGGAATCTTGATGATATACAGACAGCTTTGCTGATATTTTTGGGTTTTCTTTGATCCAAATTCTTAGCTCATGAGACATCAACACTTATTTTTCATTTTCACATCAACTGTTATGTTTTCACTCCAACTCCCTGACAGCTTTAGACTGTCTGGTTACGCTATAGGAGGAATGAAAATAACAGCTTTATCATGGACAGAATATCACTGGTACTGTCTCCTACTGCTTTTCCTGTTTCTTTTGGAATGGAGGACCTATTTCAATGGTTTGTAGGAGGTTGATGGGCCCCAGATATCTTTGGGGAATTAATAATAAAACACAGAAAATATAGCCTGTCTTGAAAACTTAGGAGAAAGCTGTTTTATTATATGAAAGGGCGGCCTTCTCTTGTAAACTTGAATCCTCTCTTGCTGTACTAAAGCAGGTTTGCTCAGAGCTATAGGAGGAATTGCATTTGTAACATAAATTAAATAGACTGATTTAAACTGCATGTGGCCTTTTTATAATTTTTACCAGAAAAGGAATGAAAGATGTTTCTGTATACTTTTAATTTTCTTTTATGTGCTGGAACATTATAATTTTATGGGCATTCATGAAACTGTATTTTGCTTATTGTTACTTTCTGGTAGAAGTTTGGCTGGAATAAACAGGAGTGTCATTTGGGCTATAAACAGATCAAAGATTTAAGAACTGGTCTGCTGCATATATTTAATAGGTATACAGCTAGTTAAAAGCCATAAAAATATTGGAATGAATTAGGATTTATAGAACTTATTTGAGCATATACTGTAAGTTCTGTAGATGAGGAAGTGCCTTTAGTCAGTTTTGAGTCCATTCCATTTAGGAATGGAGCAGAATGACAAAAAAAGTCTTTTGGATATAGTTGGTACCCCAGGATCACAAGCGCAAAGCAGTCCAAATATTGTGTTGCAAAAGGTTATCAATGAATTTGCAAAACTAACCAAGGGAAAACTGGTGGTTTTACTAGGAATAAAAGGCTTTCATAGTCAGAGGTCTTACTGTTTAGGTAAATTTCTAAAGGTTATCTGTAGATGTCCAGCATATAAAATATTTCTTAATTATTTAAAGGAACATGGCTTTAAAAAATGCTTACTGAAAACCAACTGCTTAGAAAGTGTTTCCAGAGGTGGGAGGTGTAAAGAATCTTTTGAAGCTTTGAAAATCATACCAGATGAGGAAAATGAATCTTCAGATGCTGTAATGAGCGATATCTGTATACAGCACTGTGGATAGGCTAAGCAACCTGTGCAGGCCATTCCAGAAATTAAACTTTACTGCTTCTAAATATGGATCACTACAGAAGCAGTTCATTAGAATATCTCTACTCAGCACTGTGTTGTTCTGCCTCTCACAAAAAGGAATGGATGGCTTGCGTTGAGCTATGAATGTCTTATTCAGGAGCCTAATAATTTCCTGTGTGGAAAAACTCAAAATATTTGGTATTTCACATGTAGGAATACTGATTTTCTACTTACTTAAGCTGCTGTGTCTAACTTTTCTCAGTCAATGTGGATGTTTCAGTGATGCAGTGCTATCTGGCCTGACTCTCCTGTGGAATTTTATGTTAAAAAGGGCAAATAAGATATTATGAAATGTTTTTCATAGTAAGCTTCAGACTCGGACTTGCTTTTTGAGTGAGCATGAACATTTGCCCCTTACAGTTGTTAATCTGAACCTGTGCATGTAAAGGCTTTGCATTGACTTCTTCCACTGTTAGTGTAAAAGGCCTTGAAAGAAAAAGCTCTTTCACAGGCGGCAAGTCACAGTAAGAAGTTTTAGCATTGTGTTTATCTGCAGAAAAGTCTGGCTTGCTAGTACATTAATTTGGTTTTGTCTTCCTCAAGCTAGAGTCTTTAGAAACTAAATGCAAGGCTTTGTAAACCACAGTGATGTTACTGTTTACAAGTAATTTTTTTGTGAAGCCTGACACTGTTTCACTGCTTAAGAGGTCTCTCCTTTTCCATCTGTAAGAAAATTATTTCAGTACCAAATAGGGATCTGTGACTTTGAGTTATCTGGCTCTGTTTTACAGGATGTCATGGATACCTGTTGCTAGGGGGGAGCTGGGGTTTTAATCGTGCTTATTGATTCTTTCTGAGTTGTCTGTCAGACAACATTTCATGGTGACTTGTTTCTTCAAAGGAAGACAGTCCACAATTCAGTGTCTCCCTACAGGACCAATAGGATTGTGCTTATTTCTGTACTGAGCACAATTTAGTAGCCAAACACTTGCTTTAATTGTTGATTTCATACTTAATAGATGAATAGTAGATTGTCAAGGCAGTTTCATCTAGATCTGAGTGAGCTAAGATATATAGCATTTTTTTTGGGATATAAAACTGAAGACTGTGGATCTGAGATCCCATTTAGATCACTAGTAAAGATTAAAACTTCCATCTTGAAACGTCTATCTTGACTGGGCTTTTGTCTACAAATTATCTGAAGAAATAATACTGAAGATAATTACATTTCCTACAGCTGTTTCTTTAAAGGGTATCCAAATGCATTAGAGCACCTGTAAAACTCAATAAAATTAAGTTAAATATGCTGCAACTAATATACATTTCCCCACTTAAGATAAAGTGCAGAAGACAATAGAAATGGAAAATGAGTGCATTCTGGCTCTCGATGAAAATGCTGCTATTGAACTGTTTCCAGAACAACATGTACTTGGATCAGTATTAAAGGGAAGTATTGTGCATGTCTAAGCCAAATGACCTAGTGCATTGATAGTGCAGAGCATATTTCACAGTTCTATAAATACCTAAACTGGGGCTTTTTTTCAGTCTATAAAACAAGTAAATTAGAATTTAGGCTCAAAGTAAAGGAAAACTGTCTGCCTTAAGTATTTTAGTTCTGAAATTGACTCCAGTAGCTGCCATATTATTGTTAGAGGGAAGCATGCTACTAACTGAATGATTCCAGGAAACAAGATATGTGACATGCTCCTCTATTTGACATTAAAGAGCCCCTCAAAGCTGCATTGTTACACTCACTGTGCCTTTAGGTAAAAACGTTAATAGGCTTCCACTTTTTCACTTCTTAAAGTGATATTTAGCAATGAGCAGGTCTTTCCTCCATTATAACAAATACCAATAAGAAGATCATTGCAAATACTGGCAAGAGGAAATACTTTTCAAGGAGGTGAAAAAGACTGTTGTCTCATTTCTGCTTTCATTTCATTTATCTACATCTTTCACATTGCTTTGCTTGTTTTAATTTCCTTTCTCTGTCAACCACTATTTTTGCTCTGTGCTGATGCAGGCAGTGGTTTGTCAAAGACTGTTTTAGTCTGTATGAATCACTGAATAATCTTGTGGAAGAAGTTAAACACTTATGTCACCAATAAAAGAACATGAAATTTCATACCTTCTTTTAAAGAAGGCCGGTAATAAATGAGCTGATGTCTGTAGAGGATCTTAAGCACCCATTTGGTACTTTAGCACTAGATTTCTGTACTACTGTAAGTTTAAATAACTATCTGTGACTTCAACCACTAGTAATTGAAAGGGCTTTCTTTTACATAATTACAGAATGGAAAAGGAGGAAAGTAAGGGTGACATCCTCAAACATCTCTATATGTAGTAGTGCTTTTTCAAAAAAAAAAAGATCAAACACCAATATGATCCAGGTAAAGTCTTGAAAGTGTTACATGGATGTGTAGAAATGTGTAGAGAACTTGCTATTTTGTGCAGATCTACCACAAACAGGTGAGAAAGGCTGCAGGTCTGCTCACAAATGTAGCAGTCATATTTGTCACAAATCAGGGTGTCTTGATAAATTGGTGTCAATGATGTCAGGTTTTGGCCACACCTTTACTCTAGGCAAGTATTTGTTTACTGACAGCATTTTCACCTTATTTTTCTTTGCTTTCCTTTTGGTTTTACTTCTGTGTTGTTTTTTTATTGGTCTCAGTGAAGGGATAAATGATTTGAAATACTAAAAGCCCCCTTTTTTTTTTTTGCTTAATGTGAAACTTAACCAGTCTTCTCAAGCAATAATTCTTAAAAACTTGCATCCTAGGATACTGTGTTTTGTTTTAGTTTGATAGTTTGGCATGAAATAATTACAAAATAATGTCTTTAAAATGCAATAAGCTTTTGGGCAATACTCTCAACTAGGTTCGCCCAAAAAAGGGATTGCTTTCAACATTAACACTGGAGGATAATAAAAATTAGGAGTTTTTACACATTTTATTCCTTTCTCATGTTCTCTCCCTTAATCCCCTCATTTGTTTTTCATTAATGATCTAAAGCAACCTTTTCCTGACTCAAAACCATCTTGAGCTTTAACTCTTTGGCTCTGACAAGAAATAGGAAGCAAACTGTTCAGCTTTCACTCTTCTAAGAAGTCCCCAAAAAGCAGCACAAGTGCAGTTTGAAATAGGACTTACTGCTCTGTCAACACATACGATTTTGTTATTATAATTCCAAATGTTAAAGCAATGTTTTTGTTAATCTTTTAACTTTTTTTCTCACTTATATTGTCTTCTAATATTTTGTAGAGAAACAATGCAAACAAGAAGTATTTAATTTTTGGTGAAGTTTAAACTTTTGGAATGTCTCAAAAGTCTAAGTGATAGTCTTATATTTGTTCTATGTCGTCTTGAAACTTTCTGGAATGCTTGGTGACCTTTTACTATAACAATATTTAATACAAGTTGTATTTATTACTCAAATTTGGAATGTTTTTAACTCTAAAGAGAACCAGTTGCTTAGGTCAGAGTAGTAGTCATCAGTTTTGTCATTGAGCAAGCTTACATGTAGTTGTTAGGGATTTTTTTTTTTTCATTTTTGGGTTTTTTCCCCCCACAAAAATGGTTTAGTAATTTCCAGACTCTACAGTACTAATTTAAAGTTATCACTGTTTGTATACTTTATACTGGAGTACAGTTATAACTCACCCTTCCATAGTATAAATGCAAAATTATATCACCTGCCTTCCACAATAAATATTTTATATATCTTGTCTGCAAAAAATATGGTGGGGTTTCTTTTCCTGTAGGGTCAAAACTCTTGGTCAGGAGATTGTATTTTGATTGAAAGAATTATTGTGCTCTCATGCTGGTTTGTTACCCAAACTCATGCTGATATGAGTTTATACATTATAGGCACGAATAGGCTGTGAACACACATCCTCAGTTAACCCTTGGCAAATGAAACCCATTCCATATATCCATGCTGGTAATGCTTTACCTCCTGTACTTAGTTGTAATGAAAAACAAGGTTGTAATACTTGAGTAGAGAATGGCTGTTCTGATATTCAGACTCATAATGTTCTATAATGCAGTACTCTCTGGGACAATGATGTCTTCTAAACTTTTAATAGCTTGAAATTTCACTCCCTGTGGCCAGAAAGGGGCCTAACATAATGCCAGTTGTTCAGTTTTAACTGTAATATGTTCCTAGTTCTGTTTACAGCCTTTGCACCACTACTCTGACCATGGAAATTATTTGCTAGGTCCTACTGCAATCATTCTCAGGAACATGTCTGCTTGTAACTGTGAAATGGAAAAGGTAGACTTTAGTGATAGTTTTTATTGGCTGATAATTTCCTATGAGTCCTTTTCTAGTATTCCCATTAAATTTCCTGTTTATTTACACTTTGGCTGCACTGAAGTTTCTTTAACTTGTGAAATACATTTTAAAGAGACAAACACTGGGATCCCAGTACAACAGATTATCATAAGATTCACTCAGAAATGTAATTTTTCTGTCTGTCACCCTCTTAAATACTGCTTCTTATTAGTTGCTGGCAAATGAAAAGTTATCCTGGAATTTCCCAAAGAAGGGGTCAGGAAGTTGCAAGTGTATTTTTTGGCTAGGTAGATAAGTATGCCAGTGAAATAAGTGTTTGACTTATAAACTCATGAATGAGTTCAAAAACAAATTTTGTGGGAAGAATATTAAATTATTAGTCCCCAAACCTGTAAGGTTTGTTTTTAGGATTTACTGATCTAAGTCAATGCTGGCCAGTACAAAGGGTTTTTTGTAATGGCATATTTACAACCTTTTAATAATAATGAAAATATGAGACTGCTATCTTGAATAAATCTCACTTGTTGATCTAGAAAAAGAAAGTGTCGTTTTTCTGAAATAACATACAACTGTTAAGCTTGTGCAGATACTTTAACACTGGAACAAATATTTAGACTGAACTGGAGTTCATTTCTTTAGTCTCTTATTAGAATTTTATAGGCATTACAATTTACCAAGTAAGGGAAATCTAAAAATATCAGAAGCTCGCATACTTAGGTATTATTTCTGTATGAAAGTACAGTATATGCCATTGTGCATTTAATACAGTCTTGTCTAGCAGTCTGATTTTTGACTGTTGTTGTGATCTGTTTTATGTAACTTATGGCAAGTTTACATATTTTCATGACTGTTAATACTAAATTCTATACTAGCAAAAGGTTTAGGAGTCCTTTACAAGGAAACATCCAATACCATGTGGTCATTTTGACAATTTATGAAATGGAAAAGGAGAAAAATAAACAGTACCAAGCCTGACAGTGTTAAAGAAGTGTTTGAACAACCTTGGGCACTTGGGGATGGTGCTGTGCAGGGCCAGGAGTTGGAGTTGATGATCCTTGTGGGTCCCTTCCAACTGAGCACATTGTGATTCTGTGATCTGCCTAGTGAAATATCCATGGTTTAGTACTTAATTCTCCTGATACCATACATGGCTGGAAGTGTATTTATGTTTTTCTTCATTTAAAGCAGTTTGCAAAATGAAGAACTGACATAAAAAACTTCAGACTCAAATCCGTGTTTTTAAAAAAGAAACCATAGGGAAGGCAAACTCAAGTGGGACTTCAGCAAGATATTACTTGTAAATCCCACTATTGTGTCATCATTCCTGCCTATTGTCACCAGTCACTGGGGAGTTTTGTGCTCTTTTAAGTGACAAGGATGAGATTGGATAAGTTAATGTCATGTTCCCCAACCTGCAAGAGTTCATAGTTAATTCTTTGCTTTCCTATGGGAAGGTGGAAGCATTTAGCCCAAAATACATTGCATATAAGCTGTATCTAAAAAACCCCAATTTTATAAGTGAATAATTTAGAGTGAAAAAAGGTAGGGTAAGTTATTTGTGTGACACTTCAAAGGAGCAAGGATTGCAGTCCAGGAACTCTAGCTTGCAGTCAGCCCATCGTAGCTGTGAACAGACCCCATTAAATTTATTCTGCTGTACTGTACAGTCTTCTAGAGTTGAGACCTCAAATTACTTGTTTTCACATAATGTTGGTGTAAAAAGAGCCACTGAATAGCTGAGACTTTTGTATACTAAATGGCATTTACTTAAGGTTCTTTTTTTAGTGGGACAAAACTGAAATTTTAGTGTGACTATTGAAATTAGCGTGGCTGAGGAGTCAGCTGCTCAATCTTGTCCAGCAATAGCTCAGTGAAACTTTTACAGCCTTTGGGCTTTGTCTTTACTGTAATTAGCCAGTGTAAATTTAAATAGATGAAAGAAATAGTAATATATGAACAGGTTTACTTAGTACACTCAAATAGGGAAATGATAGTCAAAGCAGTATGTTCATGTTTTTTGGATTTCCCTTTGTCTCCATAGATTATTTTTCTGGTTAAAAAAATTAAGACTTTTCCAAAAAGCTGTTCAGTGCACACAGCTTAAACATCACCTCTGAATGTAGTTCTCCAGAGGAATTACATTGGTTGTGAAGAGAAAGCCTGTAACTCCTCTATCTTTAAAATCTGATTGAGCCAGACAATGCAAATGTCTAAAACTGAATGATGTTGGATTGAGCCTGAAACTAAAGTTCTAAAGCTTGTGTTTTATATTTAGATTTCAGTGTGATAAGTGTGGTATACATAGAATTAGAACTTTTAGCAGGATGATCTGATTGGTATTTTTAAAGTTTCACTCATATTTACTAAACAGTTATGTGAATTTTCTATCTATTTGTCTAAGTATCAGCTTTAAAACACTGACAGTAGTAATAAGAAAAATAAGTAAGCAGTGATGTACCTATAATACAAAATGCGTAGTTCATGGTAGAGGAGTTTTGACTGTGCAAAATGTGAAAAGTGAAAACAAAATCTGCAGTGATTTTTAATATAAAAGAATTTCTATCTATCAAAATTAAGCACATACTTTGAGAGATGTGTGAAACCAAATGTGCTTTGTATTGTGTAACAGGAAATTATTGCACATTGAATTGAGCTACGAACTTCAGCAACTGGTTAACTGGTGTTATTATATTGCCTTACACTCTTAAAATTTAGGTTATGTGAACTAAGGACAAATGTTTTGTTAATTTGGAACCAGGGACCAAGCTTGAGGTACTTAATTTATGTCACCTCTATATATGTGGGTGGCCAGTGATTTCACACTCAGTTCTTGTTCCTCCTACAAGCTGTAGGAAGCCATCTCTGTCACTGTAAAGAATTGATTCCAGTTGGCTGCTACAAGTGTTTGCTTTTGTCTTGCATCAAAGGATGTCCAAGTTACTGTTTGTGGCATGTCTTTAGAATATCTTGCCATCTGCTGCACAGGACTATACATTTGCTCGTTTTTCCAAATTTGAGCGTTAACTAATTAGGACCATGGAAAAAATTAAACAAAAGTTGAGGAGGGAAAAAGTATTGGGACAGCTGAAAAAAATCACTGGCATTCCAATAATCTTTAAATAAACACAAGCTGTTTCATGCACTGTACTTGTTTTGAGCCTTAGTTTTCTGCCTGCAGTATATAGCATTTATCTAGGGGGTGATATCTATTTTTGCCAGAGCATTTAGAGAAATAAGAAGTGTTCTACTATATAGGCTCTGAAAATGCCGCCTGACTTTGTAACACAACAGAATTTGGAGCTTCATCAGAGGGAGAATACTAGAAATGTGAAGTTTTTAAAAACTTCTTTCCTTTTATTTTCTCAAAAATAAGGATATTTCACTCTGAAAAGGTTTTAGGGAAATTCTTGATAGGTAGATATCTCAAAGGACTGGTAGTATAATTTCAGTCTCAGTGCTGTCCATTTAATCCCAAGAGCAGCGTAAGCAGCAGGTTTAGTTATTAGTGATGTTTCTCTAGGGGCTAAACCATCATCAGGTGAATCTGGAAACTGAGCTCTGAAGAATGAGATTTTTTCTTTGCTATGTGTAATCTTTATTAAAACTTTCTGTTTATTAGTATTTGTCTGTGCATTTAATTAGAGTTGTTTTTGTGGGCTGTCTTCTCTAAGCCAACCAATGCAAGGAGCCTAGGAGGTACTCCCAGGAGTCAAATTTGGCACCTGATGTAATAATTTAAAACTGAGCTAGGAAGCCCCAAAGTCAGTGGAGTTAAAAATACACTTGGGCTATTTCTGTGTAATAGCTGTTTTTAAAACTGGTATGTACAATAAAACACAATTAGACCTGGGAGTTCAAACCACCTTTAAAAAACCCAATAACAATGGCTAACAAAGAGGGGGTTTTGTTTTAAATTCTTGTCTTTTTCCTTTAGAAATCCCAATGATCAGATAAAGCTTTTTTGTAAAGGGACAGATAGCATTGTGTTTGAACAGCTCAATCCAGCAATGGGGTGCATCCAACTGCTTTGGTGTAAGTGCTTCTCCTGGGGATACTGATTCAACAACTCATTAACCAGTCAGCATATTTTTGAAATAGAGGTTTAAAATATCATGTGGTTTGAATTTTATTCTTAATGGAAAGATATGCATAAATGCAGGAGAACTTGTTGAATCAGAACTAAAATGTTTTGCTGTGAAGGTAGGCAAATCCAAATTCTGATTAGAGCTAAATCTACTGAAATAATATGGGTTATGCTAATATTTCAAACACTTAGAATATCTATATTGTGCAAGTAATCCATAGCTCAGAATTCCTAGCTTGAAATCTGTGAATGTCTATGAATGTGAATATAAATACAGTTTCATGTTATTTTAAAATAAGTATTCTCTCTGCTTGTTTTCAGGGGTCTACCCTAATGTGAGCTTAAATAAGAATTTTACCTAGTTTTCCTTTCTTGCTTTAAGAATTCATGTTCTCTGTGTCATTGCCTAATACAAACCATTCCATGATTTTTAAAATATGTCTGACATAACAAAACCATCATAACATATATTCAATATGGGTTACAAACATAACTATTGTTTTCCTCTCTGTAATAGGGCTTTCTTGGCTTTCTTCTAATCTTTTCCAGAAGGCCAACATGTTTTATATGAAAACAAAGTTGGAATCATAAGCATCTGATGATTTTTTTTTTTAACATTGCCTTAGATGATAAAACCTTGACTTTTCATTCTTCCTCTGCAAGGTTAAGTTTTTGTGTGTGGCCAGGGTAGAGCTGCTGTCTGGGTAAGGGAACAAGGCATTGGTGTGGCTGAAACTCCAGTGTGCAGTGCAGCACTCACACGCTGAATTAGATGATGGTGCTGGCAAGTTGTGTTCCTTCAACCTCTTTCTGTCAGGTTGCACCTGTGACTTCAGAGTCACTGTCTCTCCTTTTTCTCTCTTCTCCTCTCCCTTCATTCTGCTTGTCCCCCTCACACTTCTGCACATCTTTTCCCCAAACAAGTAGAGTTTTTCTTTAATGCTTCATTCATACAGTTACAAAATGTTCTTTGTAGTTCATTAATTTTTTATTTTTAATGTTTTTAATGTTCTTTTCATTGTAATATCGTATACCAGAATTTATGGAAAAATCAAGATACTTTGTTGTTAGTGGTAAAGCATACAAGAGCCTGTTCTATTGATGTGTGTTAAAGATGAAAAACATTTCTGCAAAAACATTTTTTCCCTTTTCGCAATGAAGCTCCTCATGATCTTTGCACTTCAAAGCCATTTACTCACTTAAATTTCAAGTTATAACTACAGAAGTATGTTTTTCTTAATAAAAATGCCTCATGTAGTAGAGTACAGTAAAAGCACAAAATTTGAATGCCACCACAGATATGAAGATTGATACTCAAGAAATAAGTTACCTGAAGTTTTTGAGTCCAGTAGTCTTTCTTAGGACTTTACCCAGTGCAGCTGAAATGGGCATAGATCTTTAGGATATCACAAAAAATGAAAATCACAGTCACATCTGTTTATTAATATGCTTGGAAGTCTTGTAATTTGGCAGTAAATTATATGTATGTGTCCTGGCCAATTTTTATCTAATTTTATCCTTATTTTTCTAGGTGTTCACTAAAGCTTAAAATGGTCTTGGGGGCTTATGGCAAGGAAAACATAATTGACTTGGCCATGAAACAGCAATGTCAAGTGTTGTAATTTGAGATTATTCTGCAAGCCTTTGTCATTGCTTAAATGAAGTTTGTGTTCTACCTCTTTCTGAATACAGTATGTAATTACTTGTATACAAGTTTCATTTTCAGTATGCTTGAAGTATGAATTTTGAAGGATAGGACAATTCCACAAAGCTGTGGCTTTTTCCACAAGTGAATTGTGGCTTTTTTGTACAACCTTGTATCTTTAGGAGTCACCCTCACTTATTGCAAAAAAAAATCGAAATGTGAGGGGTGATGAAGCCTTATTTTGGGGTGAGTGTGAATCCAGCTTCCCTACCAGCAGTGGTGCTGAGGTGCTGTGTTAATCAGTGGTAGGAGCACTCACCCTGTGTGGTTGCTGTGGCTGCTGTCTCGTCGTGCCCTGCATGCTGTCCTGGTGCCAGCCAGTGTGATTGTGGGTGCAGGAGGGCAGTCTTGGCTGATTTGTACAGACTGGTGCTGCAGCATCTACACTAGATTCTGTCTGAGTGTCAAGCACTCCCTGTTGGCTGCTGAGGAGCTTCAGAACTATTTTAACACCTTTGAAAAAGATGTTCAGAATTAGGTAAGAACAACATAAAATTGTTCTTTTTCTCTTGAAAGTATATTCCACTGTTAGAGTTACCACAAAGATGGATTCTACATTCTGAAATATCCATCTCAAACTTGTTATTAGTGAATGCTACATCTTAGTGACATTGCATCTTCCTAGAGTGTGAGATCACTATAACTATAACTACGATCTTATCAGCTCTCGAATTCAGGACTGGAAATACGTGAACATTCTTTAATGTTTTCCTCCTTTGGTGCCCGTTGTGTCTCGAGGCGTGTCCGACTTGTCCTTCGCACGCAGGGGTGGCCCTGTCCCCGCTGCCGCCCGGGCCGTGCCCGGTGTGCCCGTGAGCGCTGCCCCGCGCTCTGCAGTGCCCGGCTCGGCCCGCAGGGGGCGCGCGGGAGCGGCAGCGCCGGGCCTGGGGCGCGCCCGCGCTGCGGAGCCCCCGAGCGCTGCAGGGCCCGGCACCGCGGGGCGGGAGCGCGCACCCGCTCCTCTGGGGGCTCCCGGAGGGCCCGGCACCGCGGGGCGGGAGCGCGCACCCGCTCCTCTAGGGGCTCCCGGAGGGCCCGGCACCGCGGGGCGGGAGCGCGCACCCGCTCCTCTGGGGGCTCCCGGAGGGCCCGGGAGCGCGCAGCCGCTCCTTTGGGGATCCTGGCCACTGCTGCTGCCCCCGTTCAGCCTTGGTGCTACTGCCTTCTTTTCATTGTTGCCTGAACAACCTTCTGAAACATGTATAAGTTTTTGGAACAAAGCATCAAGAACTCATCAGTGAAGATAGCATCTGCCATGTGTTGTGGCCATTTTATAAGTTGGATAGTCTGAGACTAGTTTCCTTTAAATCTGTATCAAGATTTAAGAAAGTAAACGGAAATAATTTCTAGAATAAAACCAGTTAAAATCAAATAATGGGTATTGGTAACACCTGTTAATTATTTCAGTAGTATAGTTACTAAAGGTGCAAAGGGGGGTAAAAAGATACCGATTTAATTTGATTATCTCCCTCGGGAGACACATGAGCACACTCAGATGTGCCCTACAGCTGTAATCTACTCTATTGCCTACAGAGTAGTTTGGCAAAGGTGTCATGCCAAAACACTTGTAAGCTACTGTCATGCCATGGGAATTATGACATCTAGAAAAACTTATTTAAAATCCCTCTGTATGCATGTCCTGTCTGTAATAGTGTTCTATCCAAGAAGGGCTTCTAAGTAACACTTTAATTTGGAGTAGTGCCAGTATGATTTTGGTGGGCAGTTTAATAACTTAGCAGTGTTTCCTTGGTGTTGAGAGAGAAAATTTCCTGGACAAAAATGAGTGTAATAGCCTCAAAAGGTTATCAAACAAGCTCAGTGCTTGTTTTACAGTCCTTACTTCTACTTCTAATTTTCTCCTTTCCTATTCCTTTCCTACTTAGAGAGCACTCCAGGATTTTCATACAACACACACCCCAACAATGAGATTAGCTTTTAGTTTTAAAACATTTCTTCTGAACAGCTTTATCTCAGACATAAATTTAAACTTCCACAAAATATTTAGAAAGCAAAACCAAAGGCATTCCAGGCCAAAAAAAATTTCTAATACTAAAATTTAAAAAAGGAAAAAAGTTAAAAGCAAGAAGAATCTGCTGACAGACTTTCTGATGACACCTAATAGTTATTGTCAAGTGGCCATCTTCCATCCTTGCCTTCTTTTGCTTCCTTTCAGGAAAAAAATAAATACCCATTTTGACAAAATTAAGAACTTTAATTCTCAGTCACTTTGTGGAAAAAATGCAAAAGTGAAACCAGAGCTCATTTTGTTACAAGTCTGTCATTGGTATTTAATAAATCCCTTAGCAGTTAATGATTATGGTCTGGTAAGTAGGTTTGTCCTGCCTTGTACTTCCATTCCCAATGCCATTGTGTGCTCTGTTTCAGGAAAGACAGGGTTTTTTTGTTTTGTTTTGTTTTTTTTTCCTCAGAACTGCTTTAATCCTAAATTTTTAATGAAAAGAAACAAAATGGTATTCTGTACAGCTTTTTAAAATAAATTTTGCTGAAGAGGGTCATGTAGTCAAAAATGTTTCACACAATTCTTTCCATTCCTATTAAAATGTGCCATTGCTGCTATTCAGTGCTTTTGTGGGAGCAGCCACACAGGACCAAGGCAAATTAACTGGAGTTTAAGTAAGCACATGTAGTACAACTTTTTCCCTCATTTTTCTTAAGAACAGATCTTGTGCTTAAAATCGTTACTATGTCAGATTAATGTCACTGTTACCTCCTAGTGGATTTTCTAAACACCAGCATTTTATGAGCATGCCAAAGCAATTTGATTTGATTAGAAAATTTGGTTCCTCTTGTAAGAACAAGTCTCTGCTCCTTTTATGTTTGAACTCTTTCACAAAAAATCTAAATTTTAATTTTTTTTTTAATTGATAGGGCTCTGGGCTTCATTCATGAGGATGTAGCTGCATTAGAAGATGGCAGTTTTACTCTCGGCCTGTTCTGACTCTTCATTCTGCAGTGCATGCTTTCCTCACTTCTGACTGTTTTTCTTCATGTTTCACTGCCATATCCTGTGATTTACAGCATTTCAGGACTTCTGGTATTCCTAGTTTTTCCTTTCAGAAAATTTGCTCTTGATATTTTGATGTAATCCTTTTTTAGGATAAATTAAGTCATGTGATATATATGCAGGGCTACAGAACTTGTGTTTCTGGCCACATTCTCTGTGTTTAGCTGTAACATTAGATACAAATCCTACAGAGGATTGCTGGAGGTTATGTAATGATAACTTCAGAAGTTACAACAGGACATTCTTCCAAATACTGAGTCAGAGAAACACATTCCTGTACTAAAGGCCTATTGAGTTGATAGTTCAATTTAGTAAGTCTTTGTTTACTCTTTAATCCTCAGAGTCAGCTGGAAAACAGAATGTTTTTCTCTAGTAGCCAAGTTAAGGGAGTTGTTTTCTTTTTGGCATTTAGTAGGTAAAAGTGAAATCAGTTACCACTGAAGAAAATGTGTTTTATAATCTTGCTTGTGTTGAGACAATATATGCTATATATGTCTATGTACACACAAGAGGACAATTTATAATGTTGAATAGGATTCCGCTGCTTAAAATTTGAATTTTTTACAAAAAAAGATATCCTACGTATTAAATTCCAGGAGTGATCAACATCATATTGTTTTATAATAGTTACAAAACCAACTGACTTACCAAAAGTTTTCAAGCTCTTGCTATTGAGGCTGATTTGGAGAAAATTCTTTGAACTTGACTGTCTGTCTTAAAGCGTGCCTGGCTGTTGAGTCAATCCTTTAAAAACAGCTGATTAGGAAACAGGAAAGAAGTTACTTTGGCAACAGGAGATAGACTAATGACATCAGCATGATCAAAAGTAAGGGCAAATTTAGAATTTAAAATGTCAATACAAATTGTGATTTATTAATGAATTTGTATTTATAACAGACCTATTGCATTTTAATTTAAAGAATTACTCTTCCTTTTATGGAAGAGTACTACTACTCAGATTGACCTTTATATTTGGCACTTGAAGGGACCTTTGACAAAGAAATTAATTAGTTTGTGTGGGGTGAACTTAAACTGAGTCAAACCAATGTCTAATCCAAGGTCCTGTCTTCGGCAGTGACCAAGAGCAGGTGCTTAGGAAAGAGCAAAGGAAGAGGACAACCATTCCAAATTCCTTGTGCAGCTTCCTCCAGTCTCTGTGTCTCAGAAAGATGTGTGTTTTATTTGTTTACTAGCTCTTGATGGGGTGTTTTTTTTTTTCTTGATGGCGTTTTGTTTTTCTTTAAATTTTGGTCACATTTTAAAATCATGGTAAATTATAGCTCCCACAAAATCTACGAAATTATTATTATTTTCCTAAAATGTGTGGTTACTGTTACAAATGTTCGCATTAAACATAAATAATGGACTATGAATGACTTGAACCTATTGCTGTGTTTCTCAAATGGGGGAGCTGACAACTGTTGCTATTGCCCATTTTATTTACCACCCATTGTTCTAGTGTAGGTACAGCCCATGTAGCAACAGAGAATATGAGCAGAGTTCTTGCCTGCTATCCTGGACATCCTTTTAATTCATTTATTGAATACTGCATCAAGTCCTTCCAACTGCCATCCTAAAGGCTTAACTTTTCTTGTTCTTTAAGGAGATTTTTTTTTTTGGGGGGGTCAGAAATGGTGCATCTTTTGCTATTAGCTGGGGTTTCTTTCATGGCTTTATTTTACTCATGCCTGTGTCTTAGGAAGAAAAAAATAATCCAAGCTTGTTGCATAAAGATGTAGTTATTTTACCCACTGTGAGTTGAACCTCAATGCTGGACCTGATAGAACTTCTACTGTTCAGGGGCAACATGAGCCTCAGAATGTAGTACAAGATATCTGTATTAGGGCTCACTTGATTGCATGCAAGCAGCTCAGAATTAATGTTTCAGGAAAGCAGGGGACTATTGGATTAGTCATTATGTTTTGATAGCCTGTAAAATTTCTCAGCTGACTGATGTTCATACTAAGAACACAGTGTGGTGGGATTAGAATATCAGACACTATTAAGCATAGAAATGATTTACACTCAGTTAATATTTGTAACTGCTGGTTATTTAACTGTCATATCCTATTTATAGAACAATAGCTACATGAGACTACGCAGTAAAATGTAACTTTCTAAATAATTGATGGGCATTCTTAAAATTATATAAGATGACTTCATGATGAAAAATGGCCTGAGTTGTTTGCTTACATTATTTCATCTTGCTCCTACTAGCTTTGCCCTATAAACTTGTCAGAACCTTAAACTCCAACAGCATATTGTTAAAGCAAGAGAAATAGCACAATAGGCCTCCACAAAATATTCAAGGAATGGATTGTTCTGTAACAGTTGTATTTTATGTTTTGCTATGGCCACCTGGGTCTGGAAAGTGTTATAATTAGTATCAAGTCAGGTTGCATTTTCTTATCTGTTTTGGTGGGAAGAAGAAACAATGCAAAGGGGATTTAAACAGGATGTGTAAGGAAAGGAAGAGACAGTGGCTTAGATAAAAAGTAATCACAGCAATAAATTATTTTGCATAGGTTGCTTCTTAACAATCCCTTGTGGGATGAGAGGGACTGTACAAACTGAGTCGCAAAGGCAAGTGTTGATGTGAACTTTGATGAACATTCTGGCCCTTATTTCAAATTTCCTGAAATCTAAGATAATGCTTTCCATTGACAGTAATTATATCTATTGTCTGAAACTGTCTATGCAGTAGCTTAATACCCTGACATCTGGTTTTCAGCTGTTCTGTAGAAGTAAGTTTCCTCTCTTGGCTTGCAGGTGTACACATAGGAGTTGGCATCAGTGGCTAGGAAGGAATGGAAGCAGCCTTGGCCAGTGACTGACAGCCCAGTTCAAATACCTCCAGAGGCTCTTGGAGATTCCTGGCAGGCATTGCTGTTTGAAAATATGCAAGTTCTTATGTTTTCTTCCACAAAAATTTTGCTTTTACACTGCTGTGTTTCTGCTCTGTTATCTCTACTCAGGTTTGTTTCTGGTTTTTAAGTCTATAAGTGAGCAAAACGGTGACTTGTACTCTTTAGATACCTAGATGTTACTGGAAGTCTGAAGAATGAGTTAGGCAATCTAAATATTTGAGTACAAGTGTTGTGGAAGTTAAATAGTTATTGTTTCTTTTTCTGTTTTGAAAACATAGATGTATCTGACTGTACTTACTACACTTAATGATCTCCTTCATTTTCCCAGTTTGTTGAGACATACTGTTTTCATGTGTTATACACTTCTGCCTCATACTTAAAAAGAAAAGAGAACCATATGTTGTGCTTTAATGGTAAATCCCAGGGATTGTCTGTGTGGTTGCAAGGGGTGTGTAGATAAGCCATGACAAAATTACTGCCCCTATCTAAACTACATCTACCATAGAAGATATCCAGTAAGTAATTCTGTAATTCTACTAAAGAGCTGTCTTGATATCTCATGCTTTTTTAGAGACTACCTAGGTTTCTTACTTTTTTTTTATGCTTGCTCTATAAGCATTTTTATTCAGGAAACATTAAGGACTTTGAATCCATGAAAACTTGCAACTTTTGTTTGAGTGAATATTTGAGGCCAGCAGATATGTTGTTACATCAGCTTTGGGCACTTGGGGGATTAGTTTTACATCTTGGATTCAGACTGTTTCCCATCACACAGCTAGCTTGGGCTAGGGCTCTTTGCAGAGACTTAGAGGTAATTGCTGCGGACAAGACTATGCAATATCAACTGGAGTGAGAGAGAGCCCCTGTAACTGCTTAAATGGGGTCACTGAATACACTGACCATTCTGTAAGCTGTGCTGCTAGCTGATGATTGCAGCTGCACATTGTTCTGAAGGTCTGTGCAAGAGAAGAAACTGCTGCTCATGTTCGGATCTTCTTGCTTTGACACTTAATTCACTTATGGACAATTTTTCTTAAAGTTTTTTGATGACAATATAACTTTATTGCCCTGTTTTCTCCTGTTCTGTGATAAATGGATACAGTACAGGCATTACTGGAGACCTTTTTGGCCTGTATGAGATGTAGGGGGTGAAAAGCATCTTATCTGCTAGTGTTAAACACAATTTACTGTAAACAAGACATAGTTAACAATTTTTTTTCCCGCTTTGTTCATATTTAAAGACATTGGTAAAATCCAGCTGAGTAAGATCTCTTATGCTTTTTCTTATCAAGAGTATTATGGGAAACATAACATCTGGAAGGAATATGTATGTCAGTAAGTCACGTTTATCCTCAGGGTTATTGAGAACCATGCAGAACACCACTAGTACTGATAATTTACTTAAGGGAACAATAGAGATACTGAGTTGTTCTAGTAGTGACAGAAATCTGAAACATTGACTTTGACAGGAAAAAACCCAATTTTTTTCAGCTGTTTATTTTGTAAAGTGTCTTCACATGTAAGAAATAAAGTCAGATAAATCACTTGGCCCTTTCTGCAGATTAAAATTTTCATCAAAATTAATGAGACTATATAAGGAAAAAATTCAAGCGATTGGTAAAGTTTTTCTGAAATTATACATTTGGTTATTAATTGGCTACTTGCGCTTTTAAAATAATTCCATAACAAATTCCTTTTGTGGTATGAAGCAGCTGCTCAGGATTAATGTCACGTCAACGTCTCAGGCTGCAGGAAGAGGATGGATGAGTAAAGCTAAAACCTCAAATGTCAGTAAGCTCTTTATTTTTACAAGAGAAGACTTTTGCAAGTGATCAAAACAGCTGTCAGGTTAGGTGAAGAATAAAATGACTTGAACACTATTGCTTTACCAGTGGCTTCTCTTTTTTTAAAAAGTCTTTTATATATATATAAAAATATCTTTTCCTAATGGCACATTAACATTAACTGACTAGGAACTGATTGCAATAGGAAGGATTGATCATCATCTTCTTTACAGGCTGAGCACTTTCTGACATCTAATCTGGCTCATTGACACTGTTTTCTTACACTGTGTTGCCATATACAAAAGACATGCAAGCAATCCATTTGATAGCAAAGTAATATCCTAATGTAGCTGTGCATGTCTTGAGAGAAAAATGTGGGTAGGCTTTAGATGAAAGGTGCTGCTGGATTCACTAGACTGCTTACATGGAAACTGGAGTGGTAACACATGATTTTTTTTTGTGGAAAAAAAGAGGTTAGGTAAGCTTATTTAAAAATATAGCAGAACTGTGTCTTCAGAGAATGAGTTGAGGGCTTTTAGAATTAGGGAGCCTAGTCCAAAGTAAAAGAAAACTACTAATTCTATTTTTGACAGAGACTACTCTTATGATTTCTGTAGGCTATCAGCCCTGAAGCTCATTCAGATGTTTTCCTGTTCAGTGGAACACATGAAATAAATGATGAAACTGACATTAAAGGGAAACTTATAGAGAGTTTAGAAAATTTGTGCTCATTTTTTTCCACAGTAAGTTAATATACTGGTGGTGGTTAAGGAAACTACCTGAAACAACAGAAAGATTACATTTCAAAGTAAATAAATCCTACAAAACTCCAGAGAAATGTAGACATCAGTCACAATTGTAGGAACTTGATATCAAAGTAGAGTCAGTGTTTTGTGACAAATAAATGTAAGATGAATTCACTAAGCATGCTATTTGTAAGAATTTATAAGAAATTCTTTATTTACTCAAAGACCAGTTGGATTGGATGCTTAATGTGTTTGGACTCCTAATGAGGTCAAAATGAAGTCATGAATCTCCCTGATAAGCATGAGTGTATACATGTGCTTTCACAAACATTGCTGATCCACAGAGCTTTTTTTTTTAGCTAATGAAGCATAAAATTATTTGAATTGGAATTATTCTTTAAAGATCTTCCAGTCCAGCCCCCTTCTATAGGCCAGATCAGGTTACTCAACCTGACCTTGAGCACTTCCAGGGATGAGGCATCCACAGCTTCTCTGAGCAACCTGTTCTAGTGTCTCACTGAAGTGTTTCTTCCTTAGAGCCAATCTCAGTCTATCTCCATTCACTTTAAATCAGTTGTCCTTTGTCTTCTCACTGCAGACTCTGACCTAAGTGGTGACATAACTTGCAGGAGGATTGTTCCTTAATGTGGCTGGGCACTGAGATGAGGCTGACTGGCTGGTAGCTCCCATGGGGATCCTTATTATTCTCTTTTAAAATGGGTGAGATAATCCCACTTTTACTGGGTCTTTGCCTGATGGCCTTGACTTCAAATATGATGGAGAAATTCTTCTCAACTACACCAGCCAATTCTTTCAGGACTTTGGGATGCATCACATCAGGTCCAGTAGGCTTGTTTATGTAATTAAGCAGTCAGTGGAATGAATTGAAATGTGTGGTCATTAGTGGAGTTGAAAACAGAACAAACATTTTAGAGGATGTTCCTTCTCAGACTGTCTGTCCCATCTTGCCTTCCTCATGGTTTCAGGTTGAGTCTTTCAGGAGCAGTAATAAATGTACTGTACTGGAAATTGGTAAAGTAAACAACCCCACACAATCTCTTAAAATCTACTTACAATCTACCAAATATATTTCATGATGCTAAACAATTTATAGCTACTGGAATGCATTTTTCTGAATGGTATGAAACTGATTTATCTGCATCTACTTCTATGAACACAAGCTATGAGTTCTAAAGTGCCTACTTTTTATGCCAAGAGTGATTCATGCTGCCTTTAAGACTTGTGTATGTGGTTCCAGAAGATCATCTTTCAGGTATGTTGGGCTGAAATAATGGCTCTGACACAGATTTATCACTGTGATGCCAATAAGAACAGGGTAAGACTATGTGTGTCTGTCTTTTCCAAATGTCACTATTTCCTGGTGAACAATGTATCTGCTGTAAGTTAAAACACTCATTTGGCCTCTGTAATCTTTTTATCTGCCACAGTCTTGTGGCAAATAAACCCAAGATTAGGAGTCTCTGCAGAGATACTACAGCACCTATTTACAAACTCTTTTCAATTGCACAATTTACTCCTTGGTGAAAGCTTTTTTCTGCATTACTTGTTTATCACTGTGATATTGCAATAATCATCCCTGCACTGTGAACTGAATTAATTGGTATTTCTCAACCACAAATGCAATCCAAGCAATTGTTTTTGTAATTAAACTCAGTTTCCAGTTTACTTTACTTTGCTTACATTATCTGGTTAGGCAATCATTGTCTGGAACATAATAAAATAATCTAAATTACTGTTCTTGTAAGAATAAGCCAAACAATAATTAATAAGCCATTGTTTCCTTAGGGACCTTCTTTGAAGATTTCAATGAAAAATTAGAGAAAACAAAGAGAAATCAATAGAATATGGGAATTGTGTTGCCATGAAGGCATATTTAATCACTTCTTTTCATTTGAAGTGCTTAGGGAATATTAAAGAATAAAATAAAATGACAAAGCTAAAAGACTTCCTATGGTAGGGAAGCCTTAGAGACAAAAGTGTAATGAATCACGTGAGGAATATCATTTAAGGGCAATTCCTATTCTTAGAACTGAATGAGTTAGACCTGTACAACAGTGTGGTGTTAAGTGTGTGTGCTTTTGGGTACATGTGTGTATGCTGGTTTTTTTAGTTAGACTATTATAGGCATAGTTAACCTAGATGAGCAGCATTCTGCACTGTTATCCATAGCAGACTTGTGAAAGGCAGAGTAAATACACAAACAAGAGCCTGCAGCCAGGGCCAATTGTGTGAGTACCTGTAAGTCTAAACACTTTTCCTAAGTCTTATCACAATAATTTCTGCTCTCAAATGAGGCCTTTAAATACCTTGCTTTGCAGATAGTGACAGCCCTGCAAACAAATTAAAAAACCCCCAAAACCCAACAAACAGCAAGAGATGCCAACCCTTCTCTAAAGCAGACTGCAAAAGCATTTCATTCTCGTAATGCTTCCATGTTTAGACTAGACTTCATCGACTGTTGTGATTGAAAAGATGGTGCCTTTTCTTGCTGTATACTCCACCTGTATGGAAATGAGTTTAAAATGGTCTGTGCCTCATCATATTCCTCAAATACATTTGCCTTTCCTCTGAGAGCAATAGCAAGTCCCTGAAGATTATGTTGGTAAATTGTTGAATGCCACTGTTCAGCTAGAAAGGAAATATGCTTTAAAAATGCCTTGCCCCCATCTTCCCTCACAAGTCTTTTTGTGCTGTGCTGTTTTTTGCTATTAACTCCTCAATGAAGGGCTATCTTTTCCTGCATTCCTGGAAAACTGTTAGTATATTCTGTGAACAGCTATGGACAAATAACACAAGTGTGTTAACTGAATAGCTGCTAACACTGAATATCTGCTATTTTTAAAAGGGTCTAATGTCTTATTGCAAAATATATTGCTTTATCCAGGAAACTTTGACCTAGAGTGGGCTATGTGTGTATTTTATAAATATTTTTGTCCCAAACAAAGCTGTTGGAGTTCCTTGAGAATATAAGAAGACATAAGGATGTAGTTTAAATTGCTGCCAACTATACTGAGTCTGAGAAGAGCTGTGGAAAATTCTTAATTTTCTGGAGATGGTTAGACTTGGATGTGTGGGGATTTTAAATGTTTAAGTGTCCAACAGATACTGTGTCAGAAAGGAAGTACTATAAATTATTAGGTTGAATGCAGAGTCCATGATCTGTGTGGTATGAAGCAATAAAACTAGTGCTGTTATTACTAGGAGAATGAATATAGATGCAGAAAGCAAAATCTCCTAAAACCAAATGTTTAAGTTCAGCAATATGGTGAATTATATGGGATGCATACTGCATGGGAAGCAGCTAAAGAAGCTTTTAAACCAAAATATTTGTACAAATGATTTTCAGTAATTTACAATTATCTGTCCTTTCTTAATGGACATAGCACATGTATTCAGAAAATACATGTAACTAATGAGTTTACTGACCTGCAGGAAGGAGCATGATTGTAACTAACTTTATACATGTACACTAAAGAGTTTACTCACTCACCTTCTCAATGACTTTTAAATTTGTTTTAAGACATAAAGCATGATATTATTCAAAATTATTTACATAACTAGAACTTTCCAAGATCATGAAATTCAGAAGTATTCCTGTGGTTTTGCTTATGGCACCCAAAAGAATGTAATTAATTACCTATTTCACATCCTAGTTAAAACCATAGAAGGAAGAAATGTATCTGAATTCTTCAAATGCTGTAGCAAAGTTTCCTGTAATTATTCTTTCTGTTCTACAAATGGAGGACTTAAATTTACTCTATGCTAATGTTAATTATCTTAGGCAAGCATTCAAAATATGTTATTTTTTAATCAGCTCATTAACTGGATGTGGTGACTGTAGTCTATTGTACCTAATAATACCCGATGTAACTTGGACCATCTGGTAAAGGAGGGCTCAAAGGAGGGTCAGGCCTAAAATAGGTAAGTTTGCAAGTGAAAGGTTCTCATGGGAGCTCATGAAGCTCCAGATTTAGACAATGCTGTGTTTCATTAGCAAAAACTTGAAATAATCTCTAGCTTTGTAATGGAAACAAAGAGAATATAAGAGAAAGCAGTAACATTCAGCTTCAGATCCCATTCTGGCTTGATTACAGCCTGTCTTTGGGCTTAGAATGAGTTGTTTTGGTTTTAGGCTGTTGATTTATGGTTCTGAAGAATCTAAGAATCTTTTTTTTTCTTCTTTTTTTTCTTTCTTTTGAGAGTTGCTACATTAGTGAGCTTAGAAATGTACACAGGTTTAGGCTGTGAATAAAGGTGTTACAATGACAAGTTTACTTGAGGGGAGAAGTATGAGTCTGAAAATATGTTTCACAGGCTTGGTCTCAAGCTACAGTCTGCCAATTTTCAAAAAATTCTAATGGAGATTTGGATCCTGTTGATTCTAGGTCTGCCAGAACTTTTACTGCTTTTGCATATATAGAGATAATAAAAAAAATGACCTTTTCTTTCCCCCAAAAAGGCTATGGAAAGAACTGGATTAACAGAAATAGTAGGTTTAAGGTGTTTTTGTAATCAATGTGGTCTATTCTGCACAAATGTCTAGAATAGCATTTCACTTTTGGGCTGTAGTGTTTGTGACTTGCACGGTATTGAAGCAGTGATAGGTTGTGCAAGAGATCTGAGGATTAAGCATTTTTAAATTTGGAATATAAATGAAAATACCCTTCCCAATATAAAACTGGAATTTAAATTCAAAGACCAGATGCTTGTCTGTAATGCTCTCATAATATCAAAGAATGGAAGCTGATAGAGATGACGTATAGAAGTGACTACAGATTCAAGGCTAGTGCTGAAAACCAATTCTTCCTATATTGTGCAACCAGTGTGCAAAATATTAGAATGTTCTTTGGGATTAATAAATAAAATGAGAACAGTGCCTTTCTGTCTGACCTTAGAAGAATCTAGAATACAAAAATTACCGTGAGTTAAATCTGTTGTTTCTTAGACTTGTATAATTCCATTAACCCTATGGGGTAGAACAGGATATAGGTTAAGCACTTGCAGAATCTTTTTGCTTCTCCTTTGCGTTACTTAGAACTCGCATCAGAGGTATTCTGCATTTATTTCTTTCCTTCCTACAGCAAATGGGCAGAGATTAGAGGGAGATTTTGCTTTACTTTACCTGCTACTCATTAACCAAGCAGCTGAGATACTGCAAGTGCATTGTAATTGCTGAGAGTGAGGAATTATTGCCTCTCTCCCCAAAGATAGGAGAGAGCTATTACTTGTGTATCTGAAGCACTTTTTCTTTCTTTAATGATGTTGATTATGTATCGTCTCAGAATTGTAAAAAACAACCTTCCAGCTTTCTGTAGTACTTCACAAAAAAAGTACTGTAAAAAATGTTTTCTTCTAGTTTTTGCTGCCTTAATGGCCAGAAAATATCATGTGCACACGTGCAGGATAGAACTGAGATTTTTTTTTTTTTCCAGTGAACTCATTATGACACTTTTCTTTGTAGAATTATAAATACTGGCAGTTATTTTTTTCAGGCAATTAAAGTTCTTATAGTTGTTCCCAGTTTTGCTCTAATGCCATGTGTATATCTTTTAAGCAAAATGTACTCTGTACTAAATGGCTTTGTTTAGAGTGTTTCTAATAGAAATGTCCCTGCCACATGTATCTGCTTGGTCTGTGTAATCTCTTGTAGAATGTTTTCTGGCATTGAACTGACTGTACGTTTAAGCAAACATACTTCAGTTTTTGCATCTCTGCTAGTAATTAATGTAGCTTGGGGTATCCCCAGTTAATTAGGGGGACAACCAAGTTTTATGATGTCTGCAATCATGCATTTGGTTGTATATAATTTTTTAAAAAGCATTACAGAAAACCCTTTGAAGTTATGTGGGTGTGGTGAAATATTTGTTTCCCTTTTAAAAATTGTTCTAATTGGGGCTAAATGTCAGGTCCCTTTGATATTTGTGAGAACATTCATGTTGAATTGGACAGAAATAGTACTTAGATGAAACAGAGTCAACTTCCAAGGTATTTTCCTTATTCTCTGTGCCTACTATTTTAACAGACAGCACTGGATTTTAAGGGTATTCTGGAGTATCAAGGCAGGCAGGTAAATTGAAATAGTTCAGGGAAGCAGAATGTGCCCTTCAATCACTCGAACTGTGTTTTGAAAGCAGAGAGGGAGTGTAATGCTTTAAAATCCAGTTTCCCTGAAGGTAACAAATTCTTTTACCAAATTAATACTGACTTCAAGGTCGGACAATAGTAATCTAGGACTCCTCCTTCTGTGGATCATCATGTGTAGTAGGGATATGTGTGTACAATCAGACACATATATTTACATATATATATAAGTTTGTATGCATATGTGTACTAAGGAGGAAGAGAGATGTTCCTTCATCTGCTTCAGAGAGAGGCTTCATTTCTTTCTTAATAAAATGCACTTTATTCACATTCAAGCCAGGAGAAACAAAGTGTCCTTTCCTAATCCTGCAGTTTTGTTATTGGTTTTCTCACCTCATGTGTGAGTGGAATTGAGGTTGTCACCTCATTGTGGTCAGTTCCACACCTTTTTCAGAGTAAACAGCATGCAAACTTGTATAAGCAGCATCTGAGCCAAGGCCCTTTTATAAACCAAACTTTAATTTGTTATTGTTCTGGCATGTAGGAATGTGTGTGAGAGACCATGTGGGCTGGCTGTGGAAGGCACTATAAAAACTAACAGTGGAATGTTCATCTGGAGATATTCTGTGTTATTTATGAAAACTTGGGGCCCAATCCTGCCACCTTCTCTCACGCTAACCATCCCACTGAGGTCAACCAGTGATTACACCTCTTTAAGAATAATATAAGTGCATAAAACTTTACTGGATTGGATATATGGATGGAATTTTCAAACTTCAGAGAAATCCTGTCTGCAGACATCCATTGGATGTTGAAATTTGGGCCTTTGAAAGTAAATAAAACTAAATTTATATGATCTGGACTGGAAGAAAGCCTTTGTATTTAGTTATATATTCTGTTTTAGAGGTGTTCACTAGAATAACTTAATAGTGAACACCTATAGTGTGGGATTTACCAAAGAAATGTCATGGTAGGAAGTTGGTAGCACTGTCCTCCTCGTGTCTAGTCCTTGCTAAAACATCAACTAATATGGAAAGTGGAACATAAGTTGACAAAAAGCAAAATTCTCTGCTGAACAATGCAGACAAGCCAGGGTAACAATAAATGTTTGAAAACTATATATAATTAAAGATAAGTTTGTAATTTGTGAATAACGTAACCATATTTATTCTGAAGACTAATTTGTGTCAACTAAATATGATCATCAGTTTAGAAACTATAGCAATTTGAGTTTTAGGGATATTCCCTCATTTTCTAGCTTCACCTTTTCACAAAAGTGGTTTTGACTCCTTTCCCAAAAAGTTGAGCTTTCCTTATTTTTAGGGCACATATGTCATGTGTTTTGGGTTTTTTCCTGCTGCTTGAACAACAGTCTTTCTTTTTGTGAAATACGTTATATATGGCCTAAGACCTATAGCTATTATAGGTATAAAACAAAACTAATTTTAGTAAATCCATTGAGACATATGGTAAAAAATTCCATTGACAGCATGATAAATGTGTCTTATATTTGGCATAGCTTTAACATACCACTTTTTATTATTTTTCCAAAATAATCTCTCACATAAATAGGGCTGTAATCTAAGATTGTTTGCAATGGGAAGTGCGAACTGATCACAACATGCAAACAGGACTGTCTGCAGCCTGGAGCTGACAGTAATACTGTCTTTGAAGCTACTGTGTTTATTTTGAGGCCTTGCCCCAGGGACAGTATGAATTTGGTAAAAGAATTTGTTACCTTCCCAAAACGGCTGCCTCTGACAACTAAAGGTGCAAAATTCTCCCTGCTGGTTCTGAATTCTGGCTCCCCATGTAGTATCATGTTGCATTAGTGGCCAAACAATAGTCAAGAGCAGTTGTCATTCAATATAAGACACATTTTGAAATAATTCAGATTTGGAACTGATTTCAAAGGCAGTTAGATTTCTATAAGGAATTCTTTAAAAAAACTGCCAAACACAAACAACTAGTTTGAATACTGAACCAATTATTTATGTACATAGGCTGCATATTGAAATGGTTTAAAATTTGAACCAGTTCATCTGAAGCAGAATCAATTTTGTAAAGGTATCCAACACATAACTGCTTCATTAAACAAGGCATTTTCCCTGCCACTTGCTGCCTTGCCACTGTAGTATCCATAAATCCTCTGAAAAGAGTTTTTCATATCACTGTGTATGAGATAGCATTGCACTGTGGAGATAAGACTGAATGTAGTCCTCTGTGTTCCACATCATGCATAACAGGCTGTAGCAAAGTAATTTTATGCATTTATCTTCTGCTCTCTGTATAAAGGAAAAGTTTTTTAAGTGCCCTTTCATAGCAAGGAGGATGTTTGAGCTCTTCCCTGGGCCACTCTGCTGAGTGTGTGTGTGTGTATATGTAAAACAACAAGAACTGTTTCCCGGTATTTTTATTTACACAAAAACTGTCCAGGATACTTTGAGTGGCTTGAGAATCCATAAACAATGAGCTTAACTTTTAGTGTTAAATTGCTAAACATCTATACTTTTATGAAAAACTTTCCTTAGATTTTGATGAGCTTTAAGAATAAGTTACGTCTGGTCTGATGTTTTTGGTTTTCTGGTTTTCCTCACATCATCCCAATGAAAAACTTCACTTGGGTTCAGATGGAGCCAGCTCTGTGCAGATGGTGGCAGTGACCCCTTTGTCTAAGCGCCAATTCTGACCCTGGCCAGATCAGCACAACGGTGCAAAGCAGTTTTCTGTGACCCATCTGCTTGCAAGTGGATGGAAGGAGGTGTCTATTATGTATCCTCCCTGGTCTGGCCCTCCTCACTTTCAGTAAATCATAGGAAACAATCTACCATTATTTTTTTCCATCTTGAAGGGAGATTGTGGGGTGTTTGCAATTGAAAGAGCCTCATGATCTAGGTTGGGGGCTTCACTTGCATCTTATCTTCTTAAAAGGGGTATTCTTTTTCTTGATGAAGAAGATGAAGCAAAACAAATTGCTTTCCATGTAGTAAACCACAGTGAAGTTAAGGGGAGGAAAAATTACAAGCCGTGATAAATGTCAGCAGTCAATACTGTTTCTCTTTACAGAATCATAAACAAAATCATGCAACTAGTCTCTAAAAGGTCTCGATGACAGCTCTGGTAAATTTAAGCAATCTGGCTACAAAGATGAATAGTATTTTCCTGTTGCACATTCTCTCTCTCTCCCTGAAACTATTTAAATCTAATTAACCTAGTGTCAAACTCTCTGATTTCCCTCCAATGTTCTAACACAGGGCCTTAAACAATGTTGATTTTTTTTTTTTAATACCAACTTCTCTTAAAATATTTGGTTTTAACATTTATCCTTTTATTTGCCTGTGTACCAAAATAAATTATTACCTCAGTTATATGGCTATGACACTGAATCAGATGGTACCCACAGAAGAAAAACAGTTTTTTTCTCTAGTACAGAAAGCATGTGTATACAATGGCTGTCTTGCTCTGGCTCAGCTTGGATATTAGCAACTCTTGTTTTTGCCAGTCTTTCATTTCCTTCCGCTGTGTGAAATTTCACTTCAGTAAAGCTAGTAAAAATTTTGTTACTAAGTTCAGTAAGGAAAAATTATTACATACCTTCAGCTACAAAATGTTAATTTTCTAGAGTTGTATAGGAATTCCCAGAATGACTGCCTGTCTTCTCCTGCAGTACTGACAGTGGACTAAATTCTCTGCTGTCTGTAACCAAGGAATCAGGAGAGTTGCCCTGGGTGCACCTTGCTTCAGCATTTAGATCATTGATATTTAATTGGTTTTGTATCTGTTACTCCTTTGGGATAAAGAGGATTTTATTTCCTTGCCCACTTTGGTTTGAGTTTTAAGCTTTGAAAGGAGAAAAGGGTTTAAAGAAAGAATAGTATAAAGATGGATTTCCAAAGTATAAACTGGATTTCCAAATTGTTCCATTTTCTTAAGTGAAGTCTTGAAGTTGCTTGGCCTTTAGGCCAAATACCATAAAGGACTGAGAAACCCATAGTTATCTGGTTTGAAAATCTTTTGTTGACAGAACAAGCACAAAACAGCTGCAGCTCTCGTTCAAATTACTACATACCTACATAACTCTTTTGAAGGAATCAGTAATTATTTTCTTAATTCCACAATGAGTAAAAAAACCCAACAAAAACTGCAAAGAAACATCCTACAAGTATTAGATGTTGGAAACATCTAAAAAAAGCCTGTAACAAAGGTATATTCTAGTGGGGTCCAAGTGAACACAAAGTTCACACAAAACATCCTTTTAGTGAATAGTTTTGGGCTACCTCTACTTCTTTGAATGAGGAACAATAAATTGAAAGTATTTTTGAGCAGTAACTTAGTGGGAGAGATGCATGCTACTTAAGCATTCTTGTACAATTTAACAATGCAGGGAGTCTCTGTTTCAAACATATTTTCTTTTGAAGGGAGCTGAAATGTTGGACCTATTTTCCAGTTCATGTAAAGTATATGCTCATCAGTGCCCTACTTTACCAAGGGGATCTGTGCTGTAAATTCCTGAAATAGCTATGAGCAGCCCTCTGCACTGTCCATGTTATAGGCAAGTGGGCTGGTAGTGAAGTGCAGGCTTGTCAGCTGATCCACAGAGGTAAAAAATAATTCAAATACTGCAGTCTCAAGAAGCACCTTATGCTATGAGCCACTACTTTTGATATACATTTTTTCCAGCATTTGTCCTCCAACAAACTATTAAGTTTCAAGCCACTGGTATAAATTTTAATTACTTTTGAATGTATTGTTTGAAAATTTATTACTTTAAGATGTTCATTATGCTATTGTTGAGAGACTTCTATCAATTATCTAATTGATTTGGTTTATGGGTTTGGTTCTGGTTCTCTAAGTTGTGTCTGAACCCTAGGGAGTGTCATCCTCAATGTTATTTTATCTGATGGTATCACAACTTATCTACAATGATATTTGTTTGCTTGTTATAGGTACAAATCAGTAGTGCTGGTATCTAATGACTTTGGCAGGGATTTTAGTGGTCAGATAGGGACAGCAGAACAAGTTTCTCCTGTGAAAGTACAGTTGCATTTAAAAAATAAAATTTTGTACTGTAAAGATAGATTACTAATGTAACAAGGCAGATCAGCTCTCCTACATGACCTTTCCAAGAGACACCTAATAGCATTTGATTCCGTAGGATTTTATTTGGGTTTGCCATAATGTACTGTCTTATTTAAGCCATCCTCTAAAAGTTGATTCAAATGCATTTGAGCATTTCTGAATGCAGAATTTACTTGATCAGAACCTTTGAAGACTTCCTCAAGGGCTCATGACTAGATTCTTCCCAGGATGGGCCCAAAAAAGACATTTTATTTGACCTGCTTCTGCTTAGGCAGGACACCAACATCAAGGACTTCTGTTTGCTCTCACCTGCCTTAATACAGTGCAGCCAAGGGCAATTGAAATTTGTAGTGAGTGCATTGTGTACATTTAAGTTCAGCCTTGCATTTTTTATTTATTTTTGGCAAATGCTTGATCAGTTATTTTCAGTGTAAAAAAATACATTGTCACATCCTGCATCAGAAGCATGTTCTGTTTTTTAAAGGACCTTATACCAGTCTATTTCTTCATTCTGAGACTGAGCCCTGCCCTTTGATTTCTGCTGCAGCATACCTGTCAGAATTCATAGCTGAGAAGAGCTGAGTAAAGGAAAGCCCTTGCATAACTAGACAAATAATGTTAGCATTTCTTGATACCAAAGTTTGAGTTAAGGTCTATGTCCTGTGGAACAGAAAAAGTGCCTTTACTCATGTCTCGTTTAACTTATTTTTTCTAACTTTTTTCTTTTATTTTCTACATCTGGTACCTTTTGTACAGATGACCACCTGCTCTTATAGACCAAACCAGCTGTTTAACAATGTTGTATTGTTGAGATAAGATTTTTTCTTTTTTATTTCTCTGAAGTACTTAACAATTTTTAGCCTCTGATGCTCTTTAAGGTTCAAGTGCTTTTGAAGATAAGGCATATTGCAGACACAGCATGTGATGGAATAAGTGAACATAGAATGCACTTCAGTCTCTGTTTGATCTCTCTAGATGCTGATAATTGGTGGTGGCGTTGTGGGGCTGACTGCAGCAGTAGCTGCCAAAGCAATGGAAATTGCTGTCAGGGGATTTGATACCAGGTGGAGTAAGAAAATAAGGCTTAGAATCTAGAACACTGTTAACACTTTATAAAACATTCTAGTTTAAGTTCTGCTTTGTTTTGCACTGAAGCAAAACATTGTCATTCAAAACAATCTTTAAGGTTCCTTTCTGTCATGAGGCTACCAGAAATTGCAGTTAATTCATTGATAATTAACGCAAAATTCAAATTATTGATTTAAATATCCAGAAAAAGAGAACATCATTTAAAATATGCTGCCTCCCAGGTCCAATTTAAGAAAAGCATCATCTTCCCCCTTCCTTCCTAGACTCAACCTTCCTCTGTTTTCCCTGCATATTATACTCAATCCATCCCAGTCCCTTTGAATGTGGGGTTGTGTGCAGTTTTTTGACCCCCAGCCCTCATGGCTGTCCCTACCCCAGCATGAGTCACCCCTGGGCTCCTGTTCCTCACCTGGAGAACTCCCTTGGATAGGCAGTGCAGGCTTCCAGGAGCACCTCACCAGCTGCCTGTCTCCACATGTGTCCCTCTGTATCTCTTCCCATCTCCTGCCTTAGGAGCTGACATGTGTGAGGAGGGGTGCCCTGTGCTGGGCTGGCAGCTTTTGGAGGGTGAGAGGCTGTTTCTGTGGGTTTTGGAGCCAGCTGGAGGCTGGATGGCACAGGCACTGCTCACACATGAACAGATTAGGCCCTCATGTACCACGGATGATTTGCCTGGTACAGAGTTTAAAAGTAGTATTTGTCTTAGTTCAGATCCTATTGCAGGTAAGATTCTGCTTATGGCATGGGAGAGCTCAAACATATGTCCCCATTAGCATAAAATGCTTAGTGAAATATGCATGTATCTAGGTATTTACTAAAAACTATTTGTAAGTAATGGCTTCATGATTGTTTTACCTGTTTTTAATCAGTGATTTAGAGTATTTGCTTTGCTAATGATTTCCTAGTAATTTTCAATTCCATCTCAAAGTAATTAATTTCTTATATTTACTTCTGAAAGCACCCATGTGTACGATATACCTCCCTATTTACCCTCTCTAGTAGTAAGAGTTACCATTTCTAATAAAAGTTATTAAACTTGTTTGGTTTGCTTTCTTAAATGTGAAATTGGGGAAGAAATCTTCAATTCTAAGCAGTAGGAGTATGATGGAGTCAGTGAAATAATGATCAGTAATTAAATGGAGCTGTGGCTTAGGAGTAAGTAGAAATTACTCGTCCTGCAGAATTTGACATTTTTCAGGTGAAGATTATACACTAGCATTTAGAAACAACTGATGTGCAGGGAAAATACAAATAACATCAGTTTTGCTCTAACAAATTAAAAAGTAGTCAACATTGCAGTAATAAAGATTGTCTTTCCTTGAAGTCACTGCAAGTCTGTCAGGGAGTCCTTAAAAGTGTTATGGGGTAATAAAGCAAAGTCTTTCATAAGTAATAAAACCACAAATTGGAATATTAGTCAGAGATAATTCTGTCTGTTTTATGCACTGTTACTTTTATAAGCATGGGAACATCCTTTTAAACAATGACATCCATAAATGCTTTTAAACTAATCCTTCATTAACAAGAATTTTGAGTGTTCAATTTGAGATATAGCAAAAGAAAAACCAATTAAGAGATTTGCCTATTTTCACAATTTTAAAGTAGTGGTATAGAATAGTTTTTAATATTAATGGCAGATTTTATGGGATTACCATTAAAATAATATAATTTTCAGATCAGGACTAAATTCCAGTGTGATATGGAAAAGCAAAGTCGGGCAGTGTATAATGGTAAGATGATATAAAGATGCAGCTATATGTTTGTGAAGACCCATTAGCTGAAGCAGTTTAAAATGCTGCTGTTATTTCAGTATTTGTGAATTCACCCAAGAAGGATAAGTCTCACCAGGAACCAACCTGGGCTGTGGGCTGTGAAGCAGAATTCTTGCTGCCGCTTTCCCCCAGGTAGTAGATCCCTGCAATGGCCTGTTCTGGAGAGCCAGCTACAGAATTTCAATTCTCCCTTGTATTGATGACTTCTGGGGCTGCCATACTTCATTAGAATGTTGATTTACTCCAGGATGTGTTTAGAAGCCAACATGTGTGTCCTGATATGAGATAAACTGGCGAGTTTAGTGTCCAGATGGCTATCCTGGAATGGTGTAATGATAGAAAGAAACAAAATCTTAGGGTACGGTGTCCAAGGTCAGAATTCAATGTAAATTGTTTTCAGGGCACGGCATTAGGATTTGTTTGGAGTTTTTTTAATGTTATGCTTTCATAATAACACTAAGGGATATTAGAGACATGATATTAATCCAGATGTACTTGCAAGGAATTTAAGTTTTGAAGGTATCACTATCTTCTTCCTTGGGATTGTCTAGAGTGCAGTTAATCTGTGAAACACATTGTGCAATGTGATTCTTATCAGACAATCATGAGGTGTTTTTTCATGTGAAGAAGTACTTGATTTCTTATTCTCAAAAATAAGCACCATATGGTTTTGTAACCAGTTCCCTGACTGGCCTCTCAGCTCATTTAATCTCTGGCTTCCTGACAAAATTGCTGAATTTCTTTGGTCATGCATCAGAGTAAGCTATTAGTTTTATACAGAAAACTTAACTTGTAAAAGAAAGTAACTCATGTCTGTAGTAATATGCAAATTTGATTTACAAGCATGTATAAAGCAGGCATCAGATCTGTGGAGGGCATGTGAAAAGTTTCCAACACATGAAAGCTTTGACAACTATTTATTTTGCTTTCTCATCAGGGTGTGGTGAACACTGGTTACAAGGACTTGCCAAGTAGAATGGCTACTCAAGCCAGTAGCCTTTTTTCCAACAACATCTTGAAATTATTAAAGCTGTTTCTCCTGAGAAAGAATATTTTCACTTTGAACAAAAGGACGATTTAGATTATAAAGCTATTGATCATGTCATTAGAGGAATTTGGGCAATAAAGGTAAGTTTCAACACTAAAACATTTTTGATAAAAAACATATAAAATGTGTTGTCTGAAAGCAGTGATTTTGTTAGGGAGTTTAGTCATTCTGAGGAAATGTTATCATTCAATGTCTACATGATAATGTTGGGAGGGGAATTTCTTGCTGGTTTCAAGCAGTAAAATATGGGGCAAAAATACTTATAAAAATGTCGATACTCTAAAATTACTTCTGTCCTTTGAACTCGTGTTTTAAAAGGATGTGTTTTGAGAATCAGCCCATCTCCTGGGCTACTGAGCTCTGCCTTAGCAATTGAACTTCAAGTGCTAGAGTTTATGGACACAAATGAGCACGTATTGAACACAGGAGCTGATAACTAGGAATAGGTGAGCTGTGTGTGTGATGCACAACAAAAGGACTTCAAGTAGTGCAAGTACTTCAAAGGCCAAATGGTCTGGTGACACTACATCTTTGTCCCAAGGTCAGGAGAGGTGGAGCATTGCTAAAGATACAGTGGTTTTCTGCTGAAACAACCAGGGGTTTAGCCTGAGAATATCCAATGTTTCGACCCTGATATGACATCATTAACTATACCCTGTGTAGTCTCCATTGTAGTAACAGCAGCCCTCATGCCTTCCTATAGCCTTCAGCCTCTTCTTTTGGAGGAGAAAAGGAACTAAATATACAGTTAAATTAGGAGACAGCCTTAAGGTCTGTAAAAACTGATATTACTTGTGGGCTGACTGCAATTTTTTTGTATGCAAGATGTTTCTTGAGATAAACTGTTTCTTTTTCAGTCAAGTTTATTTTGGATGTACTTAAGAAGAAAAATTAATTTCTGTAGTTAGGGTGAATTGAAGATTGACAGGAATCCATATTTGCCTGCAGGTAGCATTAAAGCAAAGTACAGACATAGAAAACATCTAGGTATTGGCAGACTGGAAGTACTTTTCAGCTAAGGAAGTGTTTTCAAAGAGAAGCATATTCACGTTAAGCTCTTAAGGAACACAGTCTCAGATTTAGGTATGTTATCTTTCTTAATGCTTGTTTTCTGTGCTTTCTTTTGTGTTTGCTTTGAGTTTTTCTTGAATTTTTTGTTTGATTTTTGTTCTTCTTCCTTCAGTGGTAAGTGTATAACATCTAAAATATATATCAGGCCAAGACTGGATTAGTAGAAACACAAAAAAATTGTTTTTTACAACTGTCTGCATTTAGTGGTTGGTAGTATTTTGCAGATCAAGGGTTATAGTAATCAATAAAAGGTAAAGGCCAAATCCCATTCTATTTACTCATACACTGGTTTCAGAAGGACAAATAAATCATCATGACAGAACTTTGCTGAAACAGCCAGCCCATCATATAAAGAAAGGTAAGATACAATAGGAACCCATCATGATTATTTTTCTGCAACAGGTAGGTGTGAAGCGTTATTTCAATCACCTTTTCCAGGGGCAGCACTCTTTTCTATTAAAAAAAAAAAAAAAAAGATTAGCACAAGATCAGGAAGAGTCATATCCTTATAATCTAGGAAAATAATGAACATAATTGGAATTTACGTAAGAGGTACAAAAGAATTTATCTATATTTCTTGTTATCAGTTGGCATTTTGATGATGAGCCATGCTAAGAATAATTATGTAAAAATCAAGAGAGCTTCTGAAAGATAATGTGGACTAACCTTGAAAAGCCACAGACAGTGGTAAGTCAGGTTTGCTAATGTGTCCTGTTGCTTTTCAATTAAATTAAAGGCTAAAAATTCACTTTTTAGGGTCCTTGGTGAATCACCATATGCCTTTTGTTACCAATAAATTTACTCTGATATTAATTATGTATGAAATAAAGAGCCAGTATAGTATAGGCTAGGAACCCAACCCAGGGCCAATTGAAATGAATGTAGGCTGTTCTCAAAAGCTTTTGGATCAGGGCCTGTGTATACTGCATAACTCCAGATGTCATTATCTGTGCTGAAATATATGTATGGAATGGATAAATGAATCATATAGCAAGGTTTTGATTATGTTCAAGAGTATTCTTCTCATAAACAAGACTGGTTTGCGCTTTACATTAAAAATAATGATGGAATGAAAGAATAATGCAAATGATAACAGGAAAGGATATGTATAGCCCAGCTCTTCAAGGGTTCACTACCTTCAAGACTCCTGTTCAAGTTGAATGAGTAACAGTAGAAATACCTATTAGTTCAAGAAAGGCAAATTCTGGAACTATGAAAAGTTGATTTTAAAGGGGGAAAGCAGAGAAGGAAGTCTGTTTCACTCACTCCTTAACCAAACTTTGTACAGCAGCTGAAAGTCCTCCCTTACTGTCTTCTCTTAGGGTCATGGACTTTCCATGTTTTGTCCACAGTATCAACCTTGTTTGAAAATCTATTCTCTTAGATTAACAGTGGGCAATTTTGTGTATATATTTTAAAGTTTTTGTTAAAAACTTAAATGACAGTACAAGTGAAAATTAAACTGTCATTTCTAAGAGTGAGATTGGAATATCTTGCTATTTTAGGCTTTGTCTTGATCAGAAAAATTAATTCTGCACAATGATTTGCTCAGAGCTTACTTGGGTATATTTAACGAAACCTTGTGCGATGACAAAATATGGCTCCAAGTAGAATATCATATTATCTTGGATTAATGAAATGATCTGGTCTTTTCCTAAAGAGGGAAAAACATTTCCTTAAACCACTAACACATATGGTCAAAGAGACTAGTACTGGAAGCAATAATATTTTCTCCCAAGGAAGTGTTGTTGAACTGTTTGTGTGGTCTGCATCTTTTAACAACGTTCAGATGCTACACTGTGGTCTTTATTTCTACTAATGCAGTAAAGGTTGTGAAAAGCCACTGGGGAATTTATGACATATTTGATTTTGTAGTTTTTTTGTGAACAATTTCTCCATATTTGCCCAAATGGAATATTTTTTATTTCATAAATTTAGTTTGGCAGTCCCATGTGCATCTGCTGAATCCTGGGGTACACACTTTTTTGTCACATTGGCCAAGAGTCTTTTATTCCAAAATTAGCTTTCTGGCAAAAACAATGTACACAAGTTATGCATGCAAAAGCGTGAGGAGGAAATGCCTTCTGCTATCATGGGTGTCGGTGACAACTTCTGTGGAAGAAGGGTTTGGGTTCTACGCCTGTTTTTATTTTAATAAAGAAAAGTGTTTTTTTACTCTAAGTGCATAGTTTTTTTCTTTATAGGTTTGGCAGGTATTTTAGTACTGATGCTTCTTTCTCTCAATCCTTTTAAAAATCAAATTGTGAGCAGATTTATTCTCGCTTGGAATAGTGGTTATCACACTACCCAGGGAGTCACACCTGGCCTTCCTTTGCCTTTCATACCAGAAAATGTATTTATTATTCCCAAGTGTACTGTCTGCTGCCTTCTTCTCTCATGTGCTTCACTATGACAGATTTGAGTTCAATTTCATTAAAAGGGACCTATAGGAAATCAAAACTAGGTTAATGACTTCTCCAAAATTAATTACAAATGAAATTACAATTTTAGTTCCTGCCTCAAAACTTTTACTTCTGGCATTGATTTTTTTTTCAGATTTACTTTAAATTCATGATGCATATTCATGCACAAAGATCTACTGGCAACCAAAGGATTGTATAATAATCATATAGGAATGCCAACATAAGCATCAACTTCATGTTTATACCCATTGTCTCTACAGTAAATATACATAATTTTGTGAGTGATGACAAAAGAAGAAAAAGTTTAATAGAATTTATGGAATAGTGAGAAGTGATGATAAATTTTGATGCAACCTCAGGTAAGTCTATCTGTATCCTTTGCTTTTCCCTCTGCATAGGACCAGCTCTTTTCTGCCTGATTAGTCCAAAAAAGAATACATCTCCCAAATAAGGGAGAGTGTTTCATCAGTTGATGAAGCCACTAGGTTAAATCTTACATCTGAGGATGGGTTTGTCATGCTGATTAGCACTCCACACTTACCTGTCTGTTATTTGAGCCAATGTAACAGATTTTTATAAGCTAACTAGCTGGTTTCTGAGTCATAATTTGTGGTGAAAAAAGAGACCCTGAATCACAATTTAGTATTTTCAGTGATTAAAGTCAAGAAACTTCATTTTAGCATTTCTCTAAAATACTCCCCAAAACTGCATGTAGAGACAAAGTCTGCAACCACAGAAAAGAAAGAGTTGGGAAGCCTATGGAATAGATAAAGCTTACAGCAGCAGTATGGGTTCTGTTTATTGGAATATGGAAGACTATTGACATATTAAAGAGATTATGGGGTAGTTTTCAAAACACAAGACTGGGAAAAGCAGATAAATTAGATAACATAATCTAGCATGAAGATCTGTAGCTCTCAAAATAAAATAAAGGTAGAATTTGTTCAATAGCTAAGTAACCCAAAGCTACCAGGGTGGTCTTGGCTAATAAAATGAGTAATATGAGCAAGTAAAGAGCTGGATCCTGAGTGGAATATTAGTGCTACAAGCAGTGAGGAACAAGGCGTGTGTGCAGAATCAGGCCCTCTTGAAAAACGGCCCTCTAGGAAAGCCATTCACTTATATGGGCAAATATTTGTCATCCTTCTTCATTAGACCATGGAATCTGGTATCCCTAGGGCCAGGGAAACAATTTTATAGCCTTTTTGTTTTCTACACTCCTTATTTGAGCATATTCCTTTGACTGTGCTGTTTCATTCAAGAGAAAACAGCTTTGCATTTCCAATTCCATAATATTTGGTCAGTTACAAAAGCAGCAGTACTCATCAAGGAATTTAATTCATTTGCTCAGGTACCAATCTCTAGCTACTTTAGAGTTTATCAGGAGACCATATTTACCTTTATTTGCTATTTTTAAATCCATCCCCTCATGCATTTATTTTGTATTTTTTAATCCATATCCAGATGCACATGTTCAAAACTTATTAAAACTGAGATATTTCTTATTACAGGTAGAACATATCTGGCATTCATCTTTACTAATACAGAGAAAGGAAGTATTTTGGGAAGACAACAATCTGACAGTAATCAGACCTGAACTGTTTTTTACCTGCCCTTAAGGCTCCCAACATCTTAGAAAATTGTTCAGCACTTATTCTGGAAGAAATGAAGTGTTGAATTTCATTAATTCTTTAAAGTTTTTCAAATGGTACCATCACTAGAAAAAAATCTAATGGATGTCGTGGGACTTGTCAGAAGGTTACATAAGGTGTAAAAGGTAACTTTTTTCAGTTGTCTTACAAATGATACTTGAGAGGTGTTCTGGGAAATTTGTGTTGCATCCTTTCCACAGGCCATAGTAAAAGCCAGGGCAATACAGTCATACAGCTACTCTGTTTAACCCCAGATTTCCTCAGAGTACAGTATCTATAAACCTGCTCCATCTCAGGATTGTTCCTATCCTTATGTGACAGTTTCCCTTCTCTCAGCTTGAAGCCTTTGGGCTTAGACTCCTGAAAAGCCCATAAATATTTCTTGCAGATACCAGCCAACACATGGTCTTTGGCCTTTGCAAATGTTCCAAGAATGTTGCTGAATGGTTACAATTTGAGCATCATGGATTTTTCTAACTATATTGTTTTGGATCATACTTTCAAATCCTTCAGTGATGTAGGTTAAAGGACAGTTTTTTATTTAAAATTTTCACCATGTGCTCTTCAAATATCAAAAGGATGACTGCATGTTTACTAAATGAGGTCATGTAGGAATTTTAGAGAATTTCTAATATCAAAATATCTGAAATCAAAATGTGAGAGAATCAGAACTTCATATTTACCTTGATAAAATATAAATATTCTACCCATGAAGAATATAATGGGCAACATTTTTAAATGCATGCAGGGCAGGGCAGGGCTAATCTAGTAAAGGTATTTTTTTCATCTTTCAACTTGAACTAATGTGCTAAGGATTTTTCTATAAGGGCAAAGTATTAAGAAATAAGCCTGAAAACCGTAAAGACTAAGGCAGTAATTGAGGCATTTTAAACTAATATTAGAAAACAATACATCAGTGTTGATGATAATTGAAAACATGTACTCAAATATATGTCAATGGATCCTGGAGCTGAATTGCTGGGATGCTAATTAGTTTCATAGTTGCTCGCTGAATTAGTGTCATAAAAAATACAGAAACCAGAAAATGTTGAGAGGAGTGTGCAGAAGTCTAATAATCAAAAACGGATATTCACTCACAATAACAAGCAAAGAAGAAATCTTTCATCTTTAAAGACAAACTATTTGTTCTCAGTCCTCCTGGCAATTATAAAATAGTTTAAAGTATATAAATTCTACATAGTTGAATTTTTTTTCCTTTGATTTTTTTTTTTTCACCTAATGTATTTGAGCTCAGTTGTGTGCTGTGCAGGAGGGATGGCAGGGCTGTCTACTCAGAACACTCTTGGACCTGGGAATACCCCTGGTACCATTGAGGTGTCAAAACTTCAGCAGCAAGCAGCAGTGGAAGCGCTGAAATCTTCAGCAGAAGTTCTGGGCGTGGCTCTGGGTGGCACAATGGGCATGTGCAGTTCTTGTAAGGTCCATGTGCTCAATCCACAGCATCCTTGTTATTGATTAATTACTGTTCTTTGAGAAGAAACAAAAATATATAGTATGAAGACATGAATTCGTAAAGGTGGCACTTGCCTCTGAGGGGCAAAAGATCTTAATTGCTGATAAAAAGTTTGTTTTGTTCAAATCAAAGATTGTTAATTGTTCACCAATGAAAAATTGGTATTTGAAAAAGCAACAATCTAGTTCGGTGTTTTTGGAACTTCCCATTTGTTGTCTTACATGAAACAATTTGCCAGCTTCCTCAGTTGTTCTAAATTAAAATAAATTTATGGGAAAAGAAACATTTGAAAATTTAAAGTTAGTTTTAATGCTGTTTAGTTAAGGAGGATTTTGTATCCAATACTATGGAGGCCAATAGAAATTCTCACAAGTTGAGCCTGAAATTTGGTAAGAGAGAAGAGGGGAAGGCACTAGTCTACCAGTTTGTCACTTAGATTGTGGCAGTCTTCTAAAGCATCCAGAGCTGTTTTGCTTGCCTTGATTCTCTGTAGGCAAAATGTGTTTGGAAACTCTGGCGGGTACATCCACACAACTCTCTCCCATCCATGAGAAACAGTGGCTTCAAAGGAGCTGCTCTGGCTCTGTTTCTTACAAGCTGTCATCCCAAAATGTTCTAGCAATGTATTTTTGGAAAAGACTTAAATTAGGTTAAAATTTCCTATAACTATTATATTTCTAATTCATTGTATGAAGAGGAAAACAACATAAGTAAACAGTCCTTTCTTGCTCAATTGTCTGTTTATGTTTTGAGTATGAAAACACAATGTAATATTTTATTTTGGATCTAAATAATTTAATTTTGCAGGTCTTACCATTGCAAAATGAATTGAAATCTCTGACCTTCCTCAGCCTGTAGCTGTATTTCACAGTCTGGTTGGTTTGGCAGCAGCAACTCTTACATGAACTGACAAGTGTGGAATTGAATGTTCACCTTTCTGCCAGTGTTCTCAAGATTGTGGCAAATCTGGGCACTGTATTGGGTTGTCGTTTCAGTGCTTCTTTAGTGACTCTTGTAAAATTGCTGGGTACTCTACTGTAGTCTGTCATATGAAATTTAGAATGCAGTTCACTAGAGGCCCTTTTCTGTTTTCCTCAAAATCCAATTGGTTCCTAGGAGGAGGGCATAATTATCTAAGGCCCTTTACAAGAGAAGCAGTCTTACACAATTTAGCTTAACAAATTTGGTAGGACTGGAATACAAGGAAAAAGGGGTTGTGTCGATTAGGAGAGATGCTGGTCTCAAGGATTTTTTTTCTAGATTTGCAAAACGGTGTTTAACTAAGAATCTGACTTAGATTCCATAGAGCTTTATTCCTAAGAGACTCATGTGAACAATTGTTGGCTAGAGGAATTGTAGAAAGAGATCTTTTAGGTCCCTAAGTAGCAATTATTTCCTACTGTGAAGTTATACAGTTATTCAAAGTTCATGTTTTGTGTAACTGATGTTCTATTTGATATTACAAAGAAATCATATCAAACTGCTTTTGTTTTCTCATAATTAACAAGGCTGATAGAAGGAGTCACAGACTGTGACAGGAAAAGGAGTGGAGCACTTCAATTTCTGAGAATTACTTCAGAAAGAATTCATAACTTTTTGTCTTCTACCTGAAATTGGTGGATCTTTTCTTCAGCTTAACTAATCACCAAGAAGACCAATATCTTAGATATTTTTATTCTGTACTGTACCTTGTCTTAATTTCCAGTGCTTTGGCATTAAAAATATTTTAGTGCTAAAGGCAATACAGCATTAGAGCAGCCATGCTCCCTTCCAGGGGTGCTGAACTCAGCACCATTTCTTCCTTGGGCACCACTAGCTGCCTTGCTGGCAGCATCCATGGCTATATGATCAATTTTTGCATTGGGTCCAAGCTGCACCCCTGGCTCAGTACCCTCTCTTGGGGTTACAGGATTCTTTTCAGTTCTGGTCTCCAGAGGGCAATACTTGAACTGTTTCATTGCAAATGTATGATTTTTGCATGCACATCCAGCACTTGCTGAGTACTCTCCACAAGGGAGTCTTGCATGTCAACGGAAAAAATTGGCATAAACTATGAGGAATCAACAAAGCACTCTGCAGAATGTTTATCTAGCCCTATGGAAATTCCTTAAAAAGGCTGCAAGACCTCGTAGAATTCCACTAACCACACTGCAGAGATCCAAAACTTTCTAGCCAGCAGCAAATGCTGTAAAATAAGCTGAGGATGTTTATCTAGTCAGATGTATATGTAATCTTAGCCATTGCTTTAACTCTGGACTGGTTTTGGAAAGAAATAAGTGAGTAAGGGTCTTGTCCTGCAAAGTAACAAATTATTTCAGCTCCTATTATGCCTGTAAAATCTTTGAGCAAAAATTCTAAAGGCATATTTGCTTACATGACCAAACCCAATAGAGGTCATAGGTAACAATCTTCTGCTAACTGGGTGATTAAATGAATTTTTATTTGCTTTTATTTCACTTAGTAAATATTTTAGGAATGATATCATTTCTTGAAATATTAGTTCAATTTTTATTTCCCTTATGTGGTGCATACTAGATTGCAGGGGCTGACAGCTGTAGGTAGAGCAGCTATGCCTGTTACTAGAATATCAAACAGTCACTCTGGCTGAGCCTTGTGTGCAGAAGCTTTTCTTGACATGAGTCTTGACAGTTGTGGATGTCTTGATTGGCTCCTCTGGATGGAGCTATCCTGTTGTGCATTGTGTGTGTGGTAAGGAAATTCCACTAGTTTGTCCTCTTTTCTGTGTGAAAAAAGACAAAGGCATCTACTTAGGAAACTTTTACAAATAAGATGTTGCAGGAGATCGGATGACTGGACTGGCTCTGTGACAGAATTTTGCTCATATTGGTAGTATAAATAATGAAGTTATGACAAATGGATATATATGTCTGGTGGGTTTTCTAGAATTAAAATTTGGCAAAAAAACTCCTAAAATGCGAATGACAGCAAAGAAACCAAAGTATGTCTGGGTTGCATGATGTGTAACACTGTAGAGATACCCAGCCAACTGAAGGATTGCAAACAGTATATATGCACTAGGAGAGCTCCTCCTCATTTTTACCCTGCTTTTTAGTAGCTCCTTTACCCAGAGCTCAAGCACTTCCACATGGCACTTCACTGAACAGTGTGAATGTGCCATCAGTTCAGTTCTGGCTGGTCACACCCTGGGTCATGACTGGCACTCACATGTTGGCATGGAGTACAAACCAGTGGCTTTGAGAGAGTAGATTCCTTCTGGTTGAAGTGGTGATTTTATGCTATAAGAGAACTTGCACATTTTTGCATGAGTTCTAGCCCTGCTCTATGTAAACAGTTCCTAGTACACTAAATCTGGCAACTGAATTTTAAAGACAACTAGAAAAAACAAGAACAGCAATGTGATTTACTTGTGAAACCAGCCATGTAAGTTAATATTTTATAAAACACTGAATAGCCTTCACTGAAAGATCTCACCCAGCAACTGGCCTTGAGGAAGTGCGAAATGTGCTGTTTCATAACATGCAAGATGGGAAATGTTATTGAAACAAAGAACATCTTTGTTTCACTAGGGAAAAATGTTAAGGTGAAGAGAAATAATTTAAAAGGAGGAGAAAAGAAATAATTTTAAAATGTCTGAAAAACAAAGTTTTCTCCAAAGCATATCTGAAAATCTGTTTGAAATGTAATTGTTATGCCAAGTGGGATCCTGAAGCTTTAAAAAAAAAAAAGGCAATGTAATATTAAACTGTTGAACTATTTCTGTATCAGCTTCACAGCTTGTTAAAGTAAACTTTAATGAGCTGAAAAATAATGCAATCTGACTTCCCAAACAAACTACATGGGAACTTACAGCAAATGAACAAATGAACTATTTATTTTGGGATTCTTTTAATGGACTTGGAACTGTAGTTTTGACCAATATACTCATTTAATATATTCACATTTGGGTTTGATCTTTGCCAAATGTCAGTTTTGGGTGGATATGGCATAGCATCTACAGCAGGAAGGAAACCTATGAAAATTGTTGGAACTTGCACTGAAGCTGGCTTAGACCAAGTTATTGAAGAGATAGAGGAGCCTGATTCTGTTGTTACCCTGGGTGAGAGTTCAGATATTTGCTGTTCAAATTACTCAACAGCAGGCTTTCCAAGCTACCTCACGTCTTGAGTAACATTGAATATTTCACTGTTCACTTCATATTAATCATGTCAAAGTCTTGTTCCCGCTTCCTTTGCATCTACCCAATTCAAACTTGTAATCCAAATATTAAAATTGTTAAATACCTCTTCTCTCCTTATATGTCATCTGTATCTCATCTGATGTTAGCAGTCATTCCTTTCTGGGTTTTGCCCATAGATACAGACCTTTACAACTATTAGTCAGCTTCAGAGCCTACATCTTAATAGTACTACAGTGCTCATTCTTCTGTAATACAGCATAAGGCAAAAGGGTTCATCAAGCCCCCAAGACTTTCATCAAGTTTATGCAATCTGTCAGATCATGAAATTTTGAGGTTTTGCAGTTGATGTGTATTCCACCTCCCATGTAAGTCAATCCTGTTCTTTGTGATTAGACCTTAATGACTCACTCGATGTCTGTGAACTCTTCTGGAAGTTTTCCTCATCTTAAAAAATAATGAAGGCCTTCAGTGCAGGACTGGGGATAGTGGAAATACAAAGAACTGGACACAAACCTAAATGGTTTTGGTTTTTTACCCTTTGAATAGTAGTGGTTTATAACAAAGATATGTGTGATGAGGTCACTGATGTTACTTTACTGGGCCTCCCTCATTCTGTTAATTCTCATTAAAAAAACCCTCCCAAACTTGCTTTTCCTAAAAATGGGTAACCCAGTACTGCCAAGATTTAGGCAGGGTAATCAGCTACTCAGTCTGAGATTTCTCTAAGAATGGCAAGCTTTGGCCAACATCCATTTTCAATTGCAACAATAACAAAAAAGCTTGTGTCATGGCATTTCAGGACAGTTTAATTTCTGTAGCATAACATGGAAAATATTAATGGAAATCAGGAAACATTGTTTTCATGCATCCCATCTACAGCACAGTATAAGCCACTAAGTTGAAATGTGCCAGCTAATCATCCCTCTTTCATTATAAAAAATTACAAATGCCTATGAAGGCATATGAACAAAAGACAATGGTTCCAAATATGTAGCAGAAAATCCTTAAATATAATAATTTTTGTACACTGAATTGCCTGAAGCAATTGAGCAGCTGCTATGTAGCCAGCTGAAATGTTCTGCACCTCTGCTGAAGCCCAAGGGGAAGCCTGTGTCTTCTGTGCCCTAAGTCACAGGCGTTGGAGGGGCTGTACATCCCTACAGCTGGAATGAAGCTGACTTCTCCAGCTGACCCAAGAATACAGTTGGCTTCTTTCAGAGGCAGCTGCATGCAGCCTGTAGCCAAATGAATGGGTCATCACGATGATGGGCCTCTGAGAGGAGAGGGATGTGGAAAAAAGGAAGAGAATTGCCAAAGTGCCTCCCCCAGCAAAGCAGGCTGATGTAGAAAGTAATGTTAAGTGCAGTTCATTTGGTATAGTCCCATGAAAAAAATCCAGCAGAAAACACTCAAAACATTCAGTCTTGGAAATTTTGATAAAAATAGAAATGTTTAGAAATGTTGATATACTCTTCCCCTGAAGATTAAAAAAAATTATTTTTAAAAGGGTCAGGGGCTTGTAATAAAATTGTGAATTCCAAGTGGAATGCTGCATTGTTAAAAATATGCACATAAAATTTTCAATGTTTAGGGTGTAAATGATTTGTGGTTTTAATTTTCACTCACTTAATGGTCTCTTTTGGATTCTTTTTTTTTTTGTATAAGTCCTAAGTTTGTAAGGATGGCAAGTATTTCCTAACATATTCAACACTGCATAAGTAAGGAAGGCTGTAAGAGCTGTGATAATGCCTCCGGAGATGCATATGAGCCGCAGCATTAGGAGGAAAGGCAAAGATGGCTCTATAGTATCTCTGCCTTTCACTTCCTTCTGAGGCTGTCTACTATTAAACTAGAGACTATGTAGGCCACTGACAGGTGGGGATGTGGTCATTTAAACAGCATCTTTTCAGATCTTTGTATCACCTTGCACACACTGTATTTCCCTCACAAAATTCTTCACTGCTTTATCTGGTTGAGAACTGCTTTGCCCCGCTGGACCCAGCTTTAATGGATGGGTGTCAATCTAGATTGACTTCATTCTAAGCAACTATGCAGGAGACAGATCATAAAGGAAGATTTACAAGCTAAGTTTAGTACCATGGGATCTTGGATTTACTGCTTCTAGAAGGCTCAATGTCAAATGTTTTCAGCTGACAATCTTAAAATGTTGACAATCTTAAAATGTTTGACTCACTGTTTATCCTCTAAACTCTGACTTGGAAAGACAAGATTATGTATCTGTTTCATAAACATCTGAAATAGGTGTATCTTCATTGCTGTCAATGAGGATAATCTGCTTGCATTGATGTATTCGAAGCTTTAAGTTTTTTGACATTACATTTGCATGGACTTTGGAACTTGAAACAGTAGGGAAATCAGACGTTTTTGTATTAGACTGCTTTTATTCCCTTCTATGCTCAAAGTAGACCTATGGTTGCCCTAGACCATGTTGCTCTCCATGTAACAGTACACTAAATTCCTTTGGCTTATGCTCCTCAGTCACTTGGAGGACTCTTGCAGAAGATAGAAAAATGGTACAGCCGAGCATTCTTCCATTCTTCTCAGGTTGCCGTGCTCCTGGGAAGCATAGCCAGCCCTGTCAGTTGGAAAGGTCAGAAGAAATGGAAGCTCTAACAGGGTACTGATTTTAATACAGACTCAAGGAGACTGAACAAATGTATGGGCAGTTAAGCTTGACTTTACTGGGCAAACTGTGAACAACTTTGGAAAAAAAAAAAATTGGTAGGCACATGGGTAAGTATGTTGGGCAGACAGAGTAGTGCTGCTTCTGCAGGTATTTCACAAGAGTTCCCTAGGATTCAATAAGCATGAGGAGGACAAGGGAAATCTATTTGATACTGCTAGTGCTAAAGCTCTAAAGTAAACCCTGTATTTTTATCAATAGTGTTACTCTAGAAATATACGTTTCATGACCAGCATGGTTCGAGGTTGTAGGAATTACAAGCAATTTTAAAGTGGTAGAATCTCTTAAATAACTAAAAAGTTCATTCCTGGTGCTACAATGGATTGGGTGTAAATGGAGTGCTTCTTGCATGCAGAGCCATGGAACTGAGGAGCTGATCAGAACAGATACTGGAGGTTTGGCCTGTAAGTGAGCAGTGTTGAAATACTCTATGTGGTATAACATAATGCACGTCATCCTCGATCCCACCATGTGCTCTGTGTAGTGACCTCACCGCGGCCTTGCGTAACTCTGCCTCCTAAGTCTTAGGAGTATTTATTTTTATGATATCTTGCATAGAGAATGCATGAAATTTTTTCAATAGTTTTCATTAGCACATGGAACTGCCAAGATTGGATTCTAGGTTTGAACACCAACAGATGGATTTAATTTTTTCATTCAGATGAAACAACAAACTGTCATCATTTATTGTATGCTTGATTAATGTGCTTTGGTGTTGTCTTGATAACTTGAAGCAGTGGCTTTTCCTTTTATAATAACACATTTTGTAATATATTTCCTTTTTGTCTGAGATACAGACTTGGCTCTGGTCACTGGTGCAAATGACACAGTAAATTCAGCAGCACAGGAAGATCCCAATTCTGTTATCGGTAGCATGCCAACGCTGGAACTTTGGAAAACAAAACAAGGTACTGAAAGACAATGACAGAGTTTAGTACAGAGTTAGTTATGATATATTAATTTCTTACAAGAAAAGTCCCAACATACAGAAATATAAACTAGAAATGTATTTTCTAAATCAATGCCTCAAAGATAAATATACATAGGCACATGTGTAGCCGAAAATGACCACTGCCTATATAGAGAGGGCAGAACTTTGCAGAGGCCTAGAAAACCAAATCCTGGCCATTGCCATCAGACCATCCATATGGTGGAACAGCTGAAGCATTGCATGTTACCTTGATTGTTTGAATCTACTGTGTTTTCGTGGGCTTCAAAAAATTCAAGCTTTTTTTTTGTTTCTTCCTCCATTCCTTTTTCAATGAATTCTTTTAGAATGAGCAGAATCAGCTCAGCCATGCCTACCTTAGAGAGCATTCTGCATTCAGGAGTTTGACACTATAATTTTTTTGGCCAATTCCCTGGCAGCTGCTTCAGGCATTGGTTTTAAACCAGTTTTCTGGAAAAAGTAAGCCATTTTCAAAGAAAAGAGGAAACTTTTGGTAATGTAAAGCTTTCTATATTAAATTTTTTTCCAACACAGTCACAATAGAATAGAATGCAAGCACTTTTATATTCTTAACTAACTCAGGTATGCAGAGCAAAGCCAATACTCCACACCACACTCAGACACATGTGAGGTTAAAAGAGGAAGTAACGTGATACAACTGCCTCAAGTAGACTGAGGTGTGTTATGTGATGTTTCTGACAATGGAAGCTGTATCAAGTTGCTTCCTTGTCTGCTGTAAACATGAAAAAAGAAAAAGACTGTAGCATTAATTCTGCCCAAAGGAAACCTGCAAACAGAAAAACTATACTGCGTGTTTCAGCTGCATCAACTAATCACTAGAAAATGCAGTTTCAGGTCAGCTGAAAATCATGCTGCATTTGGCAAACAATTTAGTCATGAAACTGAAGCCTCAAAAATAATTTTTGAAAGGAATAAAACATTATGATGTTCTTGAAATACAGAATTTTTATTTAACATTTGGAAATTAAATGAAGGCTGAGTTTCAGCTTGAACAAGCTTCTTTTGCTGGAACGTATTTTTCTTCTGCAGGAAAGACAAAAGGATGCTTTTTTAAATCTAAAGGAGTTTGATTCTCTCCAGTTCATTAGTATCCATCTCCAAATAATTTCAGAAATTGTACTAAAGCTTTTAGATTTCATGCCAGTTAAACTGGCTTATGGGCCCAGTTTCATGGATAGACACTTTATGCAGAGGCAGAAATTACTTTTACAAGTAAGGGAAGCACAGTACACAGGATCAGAGGAGGAGCAGGAGTCAGTCTGGGGTATGTTGGTGGAGCACATTCTCTTCTGTTCACTCTTCTGTGGTATGTTTCTAAACATCCTATTGCAACACCAGTGGTCTGAGAAGTCAGCAGTAAAATCATGTGGCAACCGCACCAGTATTGCTAAAGCTAGACAAAAATTTCCACTTTCCATGAGGTGAAAATACAGTCTGCTGTCTGTTTTGCATTAGAGAACTAGTTCCCACCTCTTACTCTGGAACTTCAGAATTATTTGAATTTATTTCTGGCAGATAGGGTGAAGAAATCACTCCACTATGAGTAGTTTTATGTGATAGACTACTTCTAAATTCGACAACATCTCATTTCTCTTCTGAATCCGTAAAACGGCAGCTACGTGTTGCCTTTCCCAACAAGCAAACAGGAAGAATGTGGTAGATTGTTCATATAAACACTTCCTTTTAATGTTGGTATTACTAAGTTTGATCAGTCACAATTAACATTCTCAATGACAGCATTAGAATTTTACTAAAATGGTGTCCCTCAAGACTAGGAATAACAGTTTAGGAACTATGTTGAGTCCTTCAGTACCTTAGTAGGTGACCTCACATTCTGGTATCAGTAGATCAGGAGTTTTAACTGCCACATATTTTGATCCTAGTGAGAAAGTTTTCCTGTTGGAAATGTGCTGCAATCGCCATTAACTTTTGTTAAAGGCAGAATATTCTGAGACACAAGTTAATGGCACCTGGAAGTTTATTAACTGTGTTACAGTAAATGATGGGAATAATAGAACTTTCCCTCCATCCCTTCTTTTGGCACTTTTGAAGGTAGAGGTAAGTAGGATGGATTTTCATATCACATTACATTTTGTACAAGTAAGCTATAACCATCATTTATGTAGACTGATTTTTAGAGCATTCAGGCAAAGTACTGAAACACATTGCAAGGGCAAGGTAAGAACAGATCCCTGTATCATGCTGCAGTTAAGCCTGAGGAACACTATGTGGAAAACCAGATGGACTCAAAAATTGCAAGAAGCAGTAGCAAAGGATTTAAATCAGGTAAGATTACAAGTGCTTTGGGAGGTTGTGCTGTAGATTCCAAGTTGGCATCTCTTTTCAATCTCAATGTATCTTTACCCCATGCTCTGTCATGACCCTTTATTCAACCTCGGCTTGGATGACATTTCTGCTACCTTCCAGGAAAGGAATTGTTTTTTGCAGCAGCTCCATCTCTTATTCATTTTGAGAAAAGGATTAAATACTCCCTCTGACCAAGCTTACAGGCATGCTGAAGTGAAGCCACTTCATGCTCCTGGCCAAACAAAGAACAAAAATACCCACAATAAGCAAAAGCAGATGGCTTCAGTGGCAGGAAATGAATGAGCCAGACTGCAGGTAAAATGGTTCTCTGAACACATCGTGGAGGTTTGCACTGACAGGTTCTTTGTTATCTGGGGCCTCCCCACAGGAGGCCAGATGTCTCCTGTTGTGAGAGGAGATAGAGCTGCTCTTCCTTTTCCTCCCCCTTTAACTTATGGCTGTTTAAGTTACTGCTAATGGAAGCAGAAGCCTGTTTTTCTCTCTTGGTCTCTGATGTTTTTGGAAACAGAAGAGATAGTGAAGGGGTATTCTGATATGAAAGAAAAGGCCCAGAACTGGCCTTTACCTCCCCATGACCCTCAATTTAAAGAACAGGGAGGTCAGTGCTGCTAATTGCACTTGAAAGGATTAACCACTTGATTGCTTTCATTTAGTGGAACAAAATTTTTCTTTAGTCTCAAAGCTGGGGAAATGTATCAGTTGTACTAAGATGCTTTCAGTGTGAGATGGATGACTTGGTTCGGCTTCTTATAACAACATCCAAATTAAATAGAGGATGTAAATATTTTTATACATATGAGAGAAAGGGCAACTACATCTGCTGCTCAGACAGGACAGATTTGCAGCAGAAGTGACAAAAACCTCCCTCCTGCCCCCATAAAAGGCTATCAGAGGAGCAGCAACAGATAGCAAAGAATTACAGATATTAGGTGTGCCTTTGTCCTTGGTGTAACAAATGACTCTTGCATTACACTGAGGACGCACTGGAAGAAAAAGAATCTGAACCCACTTCGCCAGAAGTAAAATCCTTTCTGTACATTAACTTCTGTGAAGTAAAACTAATTTTCTTTTGGAAAAGGTTCTTAATTCCCATTGTTCAAATAAAGTGAGATACACAAAACTTAAATTTGGAAACAATTTTTCACCTTATGAAACTATTTTCCAAAAGTAACGAAGAACAGCTTATACAAGCTTTTATCTGACCTCTGCTTCTTAAATAAAAAACATGTTTTCAGGGAAATGTGTCTTGGAAGTAACTCCCCATCTCCCCCCAGATTTTTCTCTCTGGTTCTTGTAAAACATTAGGTCAGTGGGTTAATTTTATTTTTGTTTGTTTAAAGTGGGTGAAAGTTTCCTTCTCAAGCTATTATACTTCTGTGATTTAAAAAAAAAAAACACAACAATCTTTGTTTAAGAAATACAAGAACAGATGGAAATGTCAAAAGACTATCAAAATTCATACCAAAGGAAATAACATTAATCATTTTAAAAAGCCAAAATAACCTCTCAATAGCAATAAGAACCAAACGAGTAGGCAGTGTTGTTTCAATAGCACTGAGACACGACTGCTGATTTTTCTCATTGCTTGGCATATGAACTCAATATATAGGTAGATATAAAAATTATCTTTTCCATTCTGACTTCAAGCCTGTGTTTCCTGTGGTGCTGTTATAGTTCATGCACATTTCATAACTTTATAACTTAACCAGCATTTTGTTCTGCAAATGGGGATATATTTTTGTTGTCCCCTGAAATGCATTTTTATCTGTGCCTGTGCAGATAAGCACACCAATATGAGATATGATGTAAGAGAGTGTATTTTTATCTTGTGTTTGAAGCAATATTAAGATTTCACCTTGAAATGCAGGTTTTTTTCACTATTAAAAACGCAGTACAAACCAGCTATTTGAGCCTGTATAGACTGCTGTGTAAGTATAAAAACGTTTTCTTGAAGTATTTTCCAAGAGATTATTTCGATGTTCACCAGGGTGTGTGAGTGCCCTCCTAGAGAGTATGCTACAAGTGAGAACAAAAACTTGGATGTTTTGTTTAAAAAATAATCTATTGTAATTTTTCAGTCTGTCACTTTGACAAGACATATTTTGTCTTAAGTAACAAATTTCTAGGAATATTTAGAAATATTTATCCATCTTATATTGTAGCTCTAATGAAACATTTTTTCTATCTTAGGAATATAACGTTTATCAATGTTTGACCTAAAATATATTCATATAACTCTGCTCTAAAGCTCAGGTGTATTACCTCTGCCAGCACTGGCTGTGCTGGTGTAGCTTGGCAAAACTACATTCACACATGATGACTCTGACAGCAGCACTTACAGCTATGACAAAACTCCCATCAGCACAAAGTCTTACTTAGACTGTTCTAATCTGCCCCATTACTGCAAAAGGAAAAACAAAGCAGATTCCCAGCCTGCCTAGTTTGAGGAAGCCTTGTCAGAAATATTGTGGTCAGAACCACCATTTGTGGTGCCTACAATACGCCATAGTGACATTTGTTAAGTCAGTGCTCCCCCAAATAATGCTATGTAACAGTAATAAACACTTAACTAAATTTGTTTGAAGAAGTCTAAAATTACCCAAGAAGTTGAGAATAATCCTAATATAAGAGTACATGAATGGTACTACAGAAATCATACATTGTATAACAGTGTTTAAAGAGACCACTTTTTTTAATACTAGAAGAGTCTTCCAGAATTAAACTTGAAAGTATATAATTCATATTCAATTAATGTGCTCTTTCATTCTCTATTGCTACTATTGCTCTATGGCAACCATCTGCTCATTCAGTAAGCCTTTGATGCCATGAAGGCAAAATCAGTATTGCTGTGTAAACCACAAAGAAAACATGTGACATAAGTATTAGTAACAATGAAAAGCCAGTATGCTAATTCCTTCTTACAGTCAAAAGAGATCACTCCTTATGGCAACAGGGGTCAGGTCCTCCACTCCCATCTCAGGAAATGTGCTCATCACAGTGAGCACATCAGGCCTGTAGGTAGAAGTACAGCAATATTTAGGAAAATGTAACTGTTTTCAAATAAGTAACTCTAATAAGACTGCTCATGTGAGAAGTTCTACAACCTCAAGCGTGCAGGAGGAGGTCTGCAGCTCACTTCTGGACATTATTTAAAGTACAGTCTATTTCCAAAAAAAAAATCTTAGTTATGTTTGTGCAGTTTATTATTAGAAAAAAAAGTAGTGTCATGCACCAACAGACAGCTTACTCTTTTCCTGCACAACACTTGGCATCTTTAATCAATGTATACATAAATGAAAAGAAAAAAAGCAGATTATCATATTGTCCTTTGTAGCTCTCTTTCAAAATCTCCTGATGATAGTCCACAAGGAAATAATAAATTGCTTCTATTGTGGAAAGGTATGTATCTGGTTTTCCCTTCTGATGACGCCAAAAGCAAGTTTTCCTTGTCTTCAATTCAATTTGCAGTAACCCTGTAAGGAAAAACGATGACCTAGATTAGACAATGTAGATTGGTGGCCAGAATGTCAAACAAGACTTTAGCACCAAGACTTTAGTTTTGTTTTCTGCTTTGCTGCTAGCCTGCTCGGTGCCTGCATGAAAATAATTTTTCTTCCAGTACCTACACTTTTCATCTGTAAAACTGAGACAATAATTTTATCATCCTTTTTGGACCACTTTGGAATTTGATGAAGTGCTGTAAGTCCTAGGTTACAACCTTCAAATCTGCAGTCAATTACAAGTTATCCTTTCATTCAAACAGCCACACAGCCCCTCAGTAAACTGCAGAGTCGCTTCACACGGCAAGAGTGAAACCCACACCTGCCAAGACTCATGTGTTCAGAAAATTATTATTTCATCTTTTGCAAAGTTAATACTTTTCAAGTAAAACAGAATCCTTTAGACTATTAGTGTTGCTGAAGAGAGGACTATTTGCAAGAGCCAGGAACTTTTAACTTATGCTTGTTAAGTAACTGAAATGTCACTGAAATTACTCAGGACTAAGTATGACAGCATCTTGTAATTAAGTTTATTAGATACTAAAAGCATTCCCACTTAAGATGAAAGAGGGAATTTGGTGTCCGTATGGCAGAAAAACAATCTTTAATCTACTTGTAGTCCCTGTAACTATTTTATTATTCAGATGAATTTTAAACAGGTATCTTAGTTTTTATGTTTCCTAAGATGCACAAACTATTCAAAACTGAAACCAACTCAGTGTGTTACCACTTTGTAAACAGGATGGGCACTTGGATCATGAAGAACAGGGTACCCACCTGTCAACAATATCAGAAGCAGATTGTAAAGTTATCTTTTTCTATCACAATCTGATACTCTGTCTCATGGGGCAGTTTAATGCAGGTAACAGTACAAAAACCAGTATGGTCTAAGAATTGCTTGGAAGTTATGGACAGGGTAGTTTCAGAAAGGTCCAAATTCAGGCTGGAGCCCAGCACTTGTAATTGTACACTTTTAGCCTACAAACTGTGTTTAATTCTTTCAGTGTAATTGCAAGAGGGATTCAGTTGTTTGCTTTGCAGTTAGTAAAGTATGGTATCCTGCATTGTAGAAGAAATCTCAATTACAGCATTAAAAAAAAAAACTGAACAGGAGAGTCCCTGCATTTAAATGTTATTATTGACATTTCTGAACCAAAACCTCAAAATAGCATACACGGTCTAATTCTTACCTCTAATAATCCTACACATGTGAAACTTAAAATAGCAGTAGGAAACTGCATTAAGCTTGTTGCCCTCAAGTTTCCAACACTTGAATTCTCAGGCCCAACCAAAATGAAAGCTTCCAACAAATCCACAGTGCTTTCACCCTAAAAGCAGTGAAGTAAATCTCAGGGATGATTCTCCAACATAAACTCCCACGTAGTTGTGGTTTGAATACAAACAAAAGTTCACTGAAGGCAGGACCACGGACACTACTGAGCTTACCACAAGTGCAGTATCAGTTACTTTCAGACAAAAGACTTTAGGACCCTTCATAAAAAACCCCAAAAACCAGAGGGGGTTAAGGATAAAAGTTCACTGAGCATGTTTCATCTGTACCGGATCTGTATACAGCCAAAGGCAATGTTTGCTTACAAATACTCACCGTTCATATGAAACCCCATAATGCTAATGAACAAGCTAATAAAATATTTGGCTGATACAAAGCAGTTCAAACTTACAGAGAAAAAGACCCAAAGCAATCAGTTTCTTTAACAATCATGGTGATGTTGCCAATAAGTTCCATCACTAACGTGAGAAAGTCATCATTAACATTAGATTCAACTGTTTGTTTTCTGATCTAGGGATCACTTTTAATGAAGTAATCAATCCTAGACATTACCAACTCTCATGTATTTCTTGTCTTTACCTGATTTCATTTTGTTTTCTAAAGATATATTAACACTTTTCCAAGATAGAGAACTATTTTTTGTCCAAGTTCTCTCAGCTTATTTTAAGATTGATGTACTCATTTGCTTTCTCTTGCAGCAAAATTTACTAGATTTACTGTCTATATAAATATAAGCTTACAAAACACAAGGCTTTTCTTGCTTTTCTTTACATTTTCTTGGCTTCATTAATGTTTTCATTCAATATTTCTTGTAACTTAATCTTAATAAGTATGGCAATTACTTTTTATTTGGAATTATGAACACTCCTTTTTGAACTTTAACATATGATGGATATTTTGTTGGATGATGACTTCATTTGCAATCTAACTGAAAAATGAAAACAGTTCTCTATTTTTCATGTATGTACAACATAAAAATGTCATCAGTTTATGCCTAAGGAAACTCTGCCCCATTCATCTTGGAAGTGAAAACTGCAATCTCTAAAAGGGGTATTAATACAATTTATGTTCTTTATGACAAGCAGTAAGGAAAGCAATACATGCACAGGCTGTTATAACCAATGTGTGGATGGGTAAAATTCTCCCATACTAGAAACTGACTTGCATGACACTATTAAACCTCACAGCAATCCTGAAACTCAGGAACCCAGGGAGCTGCAAAACAGCTGGAAAACAGCTGGAACTGAGATTGGCTCTAGAAAGGAGAGAGAAGTACACCAAATCAGCACTGTCATGGGGAAACTGGAAACTATTCAGGAGCTCCAAAGTAACACCAATTAAGACTTTTTGACTAACATATGCACTAGGCTTCAATGGAAATTTTCAGTTCCCCTGGCTGCCTGTTATTTTCCTTGAATTTGTCCTCTTAAAATAAGTTTCAAATGCCTTACATTAACATGCAACGTGCACTTCCTCTAATCTTTACAGTAATACTTCAATGTAGCTGATAGAGCATGTTTTGTGTTAAACTAAATACTTATAACAGGATTTTAATTAGCCAATACATCATACTAACATGTGGAATTCTTTAATAAACTGACTAGACAGCGAGGCAACATCCATCTTCTATGTAAGAAAGTCTGTGAAATTCCTTGTAGGATCCAGTGTGAAGCAGTAGTAGTGTATATGTGTATGTATATATTAGTATATTGCATATAAACTCGACAACCTGCCTCCCAGCTAAGTGCACTTTTTGCACTAATGAAAGTATTTTCAAACTCCTGTTCATCTCAAAGGAAATGGAATGCTATTGCTAAATTGTTTTGTCTTTTGTGGTTTTAATTAGAATGCTTAAATGTAAACTTCTTGTAAAGAACCTAAGACAAAAACTTTTTGCAGAATTACCAATTTCTGCTCTCAGAGTTGGAAGGGTGTGGAAGGCAAGCAGCCATTCTCTTTTTGGGAATGATCTCACTACTGGAGTAGTGAGATCATGGAAATGTCCATTAACAACTTGAGGAGAAAGAGAACCCAAGCCATGACAAACCTGGGCTGAACCTCCTAAATCCTAATTTACCTTCTTGGGGCCTGTTTGCCACAAACGTACACAAATGGTCCAGTGATTTCTGGAAAGCAGACAGCCACCTGCAAAAAAATCTTCCTGGCTTCCTTCAGAGGCCATTCTAACTACTGTTCTACTGTCTAACATGACAGCTCCCATTCTCTGAGACTGAGGAAATTTGCTCCAACAGAGAAGTGAGACAAATAAATGTAAATGCTTTCTTAGTACTAGTATTATCTTTTTGGAAAATAAATTATACGACATGAAAAGTAATGGAGTCTGGCTCAGGAAGTATTTCACAGCCCTGGAACAGGCTGCTGAATCCTTCATATACGCACTCAGAGACAGGGGTACATACAAGCTTACATTGTGCTCAGGTCTGTTACAGACCTATCCCCTACAGACAGTCCCCTAATCATTTCTGCAGCAATAATGTCTCAATATCAACTTGTATTTTTTTACCTTGAAGTCGTTCATCAGTTATTATCTTGTTAGTTTGATTCCAGGTACTGTCAATAAATATTATTTTTTTCAGTCTAGTGCCTTCACTCCTGCTGCTTGAGATGCATTCATTTGGATTTTTTTCTGCTTCAGGTTCTAATTTTGCTTGTTTAAGAACTGGCTCTCTGGAACAGTCATCATCACTGGAACAGACGTCTTTCTTGGTGTACTTTTGGAGATGGAAAGCAATATCTTTTACTGAAACTGAATTGGGGCCAGGAAATATAAGCGCTATCTGAATGAAGAAAACAAAGAGATGAGTGTCAATAAAATCTAATATTAAACAGACATTTTCTACCCTGTCTATAAACATTTAAATCAGGACAAGATGAAATAGTATCTCTTAAAAATATTCTATTGTCCAATACAGTGTTAAATCCATGTTGAAAACATGTTAATGAATTGAGATCCTTAACAGAGATTTTTAATTAATGTTACTTCCATGCCTCTACTACCAACTCTAACTCTTCTGTATAAAAAGATCTTTCAGCCAAGACACTGGTGTCAGCCCTGAGGAAGTTAGGTCAAATGTCACTTGTCACTGCAGTATATGGGGCAGGAGGGCCAAAAAGTAAAGCTTACCATTTAAATGAACATATACACCCAAGTTCATAACTCACTTTTTTTGTGCTCTGTGCCATGAGAGACAAGACTTGAATTTTAGTTGTTTTCCTCTGTCAATGTTAAAAATCTTAAGGAGGTTTAAATATTGCAGCTACTAATATGAGCACAATATTCAACTGCTGTTTAACGTGCTCCAAGTTGAATACTTTCATTTATAGGCAAAATATTTCTTCAGATACACAGTAAATCGAATTCTCCATTATGTGAGGAGATGAACATAGAAAATTCAAGGTGGTTAAATAGTGCTGCAGTCTTTCTCAGCTTTGGAGAAAAGGTTACAGTCCAGAACTGTGTGTTTCCAGAGCCAATCTTTGAGAGAGCACAGGATGGACTGCACTAGTGGAACAGGGCCCTACCACTGCAGGAGGAAGCTGCACCTCCCCAGGGTAAAGCCTGGCTATCTCTGGAAAATCTCTTACTTCGTGTCTCTTCTCTTCATACTCTGGAATGCAAGGGTATTTATAAATTGTAACATCATCAGGTGCCAGGAGCTTAGCGTGCACAGCAGTGCTTTTGCCGTCGGTTTCGTTTGGGTGTTTAATAATGTCAATCTTCAAAGGTAACTACAGTAAAAGAAAAAAAAAGCAGTATTTATCATCATATTTACAAACATCTATTAGAACCTTACAAGAACTTATTAGAACTTACTTAGAAACTTATCTATTAGAAACAAACAAGAACTTATTCAAAATTTGTAAAAAATTCCTATGGGTGTGTAATTAAAATGTATGTGATGATTTTTTTTTTAGGTTTAGAACTAAACTAGAGACAAGTTAGAAGAAGCACCTACTACATTCAATTCATGCAAATAGCTAAATAAGCAGTGATGCACTTTGGAATGCTGCCAGGAGTAGTGTGGTAAAATCTCCAGAAATAGAATCAATAAGGTAAGCTGGATGTGCTCTTAATTTGAGCAATATAATAGTTCTAAATATGAATACTTATCTCTATTAGGTATTGACTCAACTGTGAAAATGACTATTTCAATGAAAATATACCTCAGTTTATTAGGTCAAATTTCAAAAGTACTTCTAAAGTATTTTTATGATGCTTTCAAACTCCACTGTCTTCAAAATGCATCTTAGATCCTAACTAATTTTGCAAAATGTCTCAGTCCTCTCTGATAGTTTCCCCAGGTAACTCAGCTGAAAGGCATTACACTATTTATATTTTAACAGCAGTTATCTGAATTATAGAACCATGACATATAGGAATGTCTTTTAGGTCACATTTTATGTAAAATTCACCCTTGGTTTTGGACAAATTTTTTGTTCACAATATAAAGTTTTCTGGCCAGAGTTATTAGAAACTGAAGAATGTGCAAAAGCACCATAAAGAAACTTTCAACAACTAAGTGGAAACACAGTTGCATGAGAAGCTGAGTGACTTCAGCCTATATTCTCATCTAGAAGATAAATAAATGTTTATGCGAGGATTGGAACATTTTCAGTGTTTGTACATGTAATTCCTCAAGTAAGAACAGTAATTTTATATAACTGTAGTTTATTCATACTTATAGCTGTGTTCAAAATGAATGTCTGTAAAAAATGAGTCAGAAAAAGAAATGGCTGCAGACAGACTATTCTCTGTCCACAGTAACTAAACCCCCAAAGATATTATAAAAAATCATTAAGCAATACTAACCTTCACAGTTGGAATTTCTTTGGTAGGGACAGTTTCAACAGGAACAAAGCATGTATAACAATAAAACATCCTTGAACTATTGCATCGGGGGCATTTTGATCTCCCACTCTTTTTTGCCTTTTCCAGTACTTCCTGGGATGCTAACTGTAATTGTTGAAGTGGATTATCTTGAATCGATGATGGAGTCTGCAGTAGGCTTTCCAAGCACTCAGTATTTCTTTTTGCTCCTTGAGCATTTTCTTCGTTTAAAAATGGAGATGAATTTAAAGACATGGTTAGCTGAAACAGACAAAATGTTATTTTATGAACTAATTGACTGGAAAATATTCTGTATTATCCCATGCAACAAAATCATCTCATTAAAGAAGGTATTTCCTACAACAGAAAGAATAATAAAATAATCAGATTCAAGAGATTTCAGGGAAAGTATGAGATAAACAGCTGGAAAGAACTTGAGATCTGCATCCTTAATGCACATTCACTATCCACTCATTTAAGTCCTGCAGAAGTCTATACTTCTCTGTTAAGATCTGTGCCTAAAATTTTATGGAAACACTGGTAAGCAGTGTTTACCTGGATGAGCAATCCCATTAGTCTCCAACATGACCACTGACACAGAATTATATGCCTACAGGATAGAAATTTGTAAGTGAAAAGTTTATTGTGCTAATTTAGATCTCTATCCTAAAATTTATTGCGTGTGGGCCAACCAAATAACCTGAATGAAATTCCTTTTGGACAGAGCTTTGTGAAACAGAAGAAATTTTCCAGAAGAGCTTGAGGCTGCAAAGTAACAGCTATAAAGGGCTTTGGTGCCTCATGTTCCATATAGGAAGTGCTGACCCAGTCTAGACTTCCACAACTTTGTGTTTATTTAGTACCATCGATGGATATTTGTCAGGCTTTCTTCGGGAGAGCTGTTGTCTCACCCTCTGCAGCTGGCACAGAATTTTCATCATGTAGCAAGGCATGAGAAACATGACCATATGCCCACCCCGGGGCAGACAGAATAAGTGCTGCTGTGCTGTCACAACCCCCTCTCACTGATGCCTCGGGGCGCTCTCTCATCCCCAAAGCAGCCCCCAGCCAGGAGCCTGCACAGCCTGCAGTAGTTATAAACTGCCTTTGGCACTTTGTGCTGCATCACATGCAATGAAAGAGGTTATTCTCAGAATTTACTTTCAACTAATTTAACTTACTTTTTCATGTCAAGGATCACACTTATAAAATCATGTAGCAAAGTCATGTTTAACAAAAACAAACAAACAGTAAGTCCTGAAATGTAATCCAAAATGAAGCGTTTAAATAAAATCAAGTGTAATGTAATTGGAAAGTAACAAAACCAAAAAACTAAGCTAAGTTTCCAACACCAAATTAAAATCAATCCCAGAAAAAATTGTTATTTTCTGGTAAAATTAAATACTCATGCATGCTATGATACCTTCCCCTCTGTCTCTGCCAAGGTCTAACTTTTGAAAGGTCAGGGAAGTCCACTCAAATAAACACAAAATCTAATATTTTCTAGTGCAATTTCCTTTCAAGTTTCTCTGAGATAAAGCCAGTATACTTTACATCTCAGAGTAACCTGTGCTATTATCAGGTTTCCTCAAGAAGCAGAGGGCGAGAGGCCCTGGAATTGGACATGCATTCCCAGCCTGCAAACTGATTCTTTTCAGTGTAATGTCTTACACTCTGTGGCGCTCAACGGTGACACCCTGAAGCATTTTTATTATCCATGCTGACAGGGATACGCTGTGGCCCCAAAATAATAGCTGTGCCCACGCTGCAGCACTAGACCTACAGTACAGTACACTTCAGAAAATGACCGGCTAGAATTTCAAGATCCAAATCTCATTTCAGACAGATATTTTTAAGACTAAACAACAATTCCATCTGCACCTCATCTCCGAACCCCTGGTAAATCGCTGCCGGCGGAGGGTACCCTCCACACTCCAGCCGCAATTCTAGGGCAACTCAGCACGTCGGCCGGTGCATCTCGGGGGGCCGTGTACAGCTCATGGGGGCCAGAGCCCCGCTCCGTGCCGCCGCTCGCTGCTATCAGCCCAGCGGGGGGAGCGCAGGCCGCCTCGGCGCGCAGCGCTTGCAGCTTCTGCGGGCGGACAGCGCAGGGCGCTCCCTGGGCCGCTGCCTCTGCCCCCCAATAACAGCGCGGTTCTGCCGTGTCTGAACGACCTCGTCCCGCCGCCGCAGCGCACCGCGGCCCCCGAGGGCGCAAAGCCGCTTCCGACCGCGGGCCGCCGAGCCCGCTCCGCGCACAGCGCGGCCCCTCGGTGATCCCGAGCCGCGCTGTTTCCTCTCTCCTGCCGCCACCGCCGCGCTGGGGCGGGAGCTCCTCAGCCGCTCCTCGCCCGGCTCCGGCCCCCCCGCACCGCCCGCTCCTCACCCGCCGCCCGGCGCGGCTCCCGCGCGGCCCTCGCAGGCCCCGGAACGAAAGTGCGGGGCTCGGCCGCCGCGGGGAGGCGGGGAACGGAAACAGCCCGGGGCTGAGCGCGGCTCCTGCGAGCCGCCTCTCTCTCCCTCAGGCGTTTGTGTTGGTCTGGGCGCCTCACGCCCCGCATCGGCTCTTCCCTGCTTTGGGTCACAAAAAACTGGCCAGAAACCACTTCCAGCTACCTAGGCAGGGGGAGAATCCCGCCGTGCCCAGCTGGGCCCACGCCAGGTGTTTCCTGCCCTGCGTCCCCTGCCCAGCGCTGCCCTCTCCGTGAGGCGGCACTGCCTGGGAGGCGCTGAGGTGTGAGGCTGCCGCTTTGACTCCCATCAGAACTCCAGGAAAGAGCGATCCGAAGTTTTATTTTTTTTCTTTACTCTGTATATTTTCTCCGCACGCAGTAGTATCCTTAGAGCATATTTATTGGCTGGAGGAACTGTGCTGCCGCATTCCTCTCTGCTTGTTTTGCATCTCTCTCTAAAGGGAATATGGGATCTCTTCCGTGGCATTCCTTGGCGTGGTTGAGGATGCTGCTCCATTGTAGCATTTACCCAATATTCAGCCTTTAGGGTGAATTTCGGCTAATCTGCAACCTTCACAGAGCTTCCAGCTTGTAAACAAAATACTGAATACCTGAGAATAGTGGCAGATTTGTCATTTTTTTCTTCAGTGTGCATTTTAGAAGTGCATGAATAATAGTAGTGTAATATTGTGGAGGTAGTGAGTTGGAAGTGGAAGTTCTGTCTTTGTGATTCAGTGCCTTTACAAGTCTTTCATGTATTTAGTATGTTTCTTAACATCTAAGGATATGAAATAGTATTTTGTGGATTAGGAATGTAAATATTGAGAATTGAGTTTGAGTGCAGGTTGTATTTCCAAGACTCTTGGGCACTGCAAAAGAGCTTTGTAGAAATGACACGCCTTTAAGAGAGCAGACTCTGCTGGTTTTTCTTACACTTACACCATGGAGGAAAATGCCTGTGAGCTGTACAGCAATTTTCTTTGGTCGGAACCTTGCTTGAGTGATGATCCTGAATCAAGCTTTGTTTAAGAGATTTCATCAGGCCATGCAATTAATAACGTAAGAGAAAGTCCTGAACCTGAGGCAGAAGATTCTGATGAGGATGAAAAGGGGAATAGTTGGTTCTGATTTTACCTTTCTCTCTTTTCTTACACTAGCGGGACTGCTAGGGAAATCTTTGACAACATATGCCTTTCTGGTTTGTTGAAGAATTCAGTATAATGTGGTTACCAGTGATTTGTCAGAATGACATTCGTTTTGGAAGTAGTAGGACATTCCTTTTGACCTGCCTACATTATTTGCAAGTATTAATTCGCTCAAATATTTTAAACCAGAAAATTTGCTCTTTTGAGCTTTGAACCAGAACTTTTTCCCCACTGGAACAAAGAAACAAAAAATGCTTGAAAAGATGTGGAACATTTCATTATAAAATATTTTTTTTTTTAATAGTAGATATCTAGGAGGAAGAACCTGACATAAAAATAGAAGCACCTAAATTTAGGATAATATCAAAACAAAGTATTGAATTTTTTACATTTTAAAGTTGGCGTTACTTAACCATTTTACCCAGAAATCACAGCATCACAGAATGAGCATGTGTGTGTTAATAGTTTCAGTGCAGTCAATCACATTTCACTGATTTACTTTTTTAAAGACATAATTTGTCTTGCTGCCTTGCTATTAAAATTGAGCATGTCAATATCCTTCAGCAGTACCAGGGTGCTTAAAAACACACTGATTACTCTGTTTTAATGCTTACTGAGTTATTTCAGTGAAGTGATCAATTTGATGATCAAGGCCAAACAACTACCTTTGGTTCCAACAATTTGCTCAAACATTTAAGCTGCTAATTTAAATTCTTTGCTAGATCAAGGATCAGTTTCCTCCTGTGCTTCCAAGGCCGTTCTCAACAGATGGAAGGCATTACTGGCCTTTCCGAGAACTTAAATTGCACATGATTTTATTTGTCTCTTTAGAAACATAATGACCCTTTTTTCTTGAGTTATCTCCTTCTCTAACTAAAAAGTTATAGTCTTTTTAATTACTCTGTGTCTGCTGTAATGGGCCTCCCTGGTCTATTTCTGTTTTTCTGGCTCTTTGAGATGATGTAATCCTCCCTGAATGCAGTACATGAGAGAGGAGGAAAGCACAGTCTGTGCAATGTTGCCAGAATTAGAGATTCTTGGATGTAGAATGCATTTATACTTGCATTGCAATTCCTTATGCAAAATTAATTTCACAGATTACCTAATTTAATATTTACATTTCTATAATTTTCAGAACAAGCTGGTTTTACAGTGTACTGGTCGCAGAAGGAGTGGCTGAGTTGTGTCTGTTAATGACATTTACTTTTTGGTGGGTAAGTTACAAAAGGATTATTCCTTTAGTGTTGTATGTAAATATCTGTATGCACATCAGACCACACTCAGACTTGGAGAAGACAATAAACACATGTCACTGAAGCACAGAAATGTGCTCAAAAGGTCTTCTCATGCTAGTGTGGCCCTGTGTATCTAGGGGAACATCTTACTGCCCTTGAACAGAGCATATGACAGGCATTGGCCAGATCAGTGTTTACAGCTTTCCCTCTGTCTGTGAGTGTGAAGTGTCAAGTTCATAATTTGAAAAAACCTGATAAACTAAGGTCTGCCTGGCTTTTAGAATCATTTTGTTTAGGCCTAAACAAAGTGCAGGGAAAACTCTATGCAAGCCTGTTCTCCACAGATCGTGGTGTTAATAAAGGAAAGATGAGCTTAAAATGGTAACTTTTAACCCTTCCAATCATTCCAGTGATGCAGGGGGCCTGTACAGTGTGTTAAGCCTTGTGTGTAGACACATTTAGGTGTAGATCCAGATATATGTAAGGGCTTTGCCTGTTTGGAGCTTTTAATCAAAAAATAATCAGTCCAGCCCCTACTTCTTGCCAAACCTGCCTAAATTTTTAAGACATTTTTACTGAGTAAATTACTACAGAGGGAGCTCTGATTGAGACACGAGGTGTGGAAAGCAGAGTATTAAATATTTTTAATTCTTTTTATGGGTAAGACAAGAAAAATCAAATTTTCTTTTTTTTTCCTTGGATACAGAAATGGAATTACACCTATCTCTGTATGTTTTTTTAGGAGGTAAAAAAGCCCATTTTGAAAAACTACTTCGGATTCTTTATATTTCTAAGAGTATCTTATAGACACCTAAAGTATCTGTTTTACAACTTTGTTCCTTATCTGAAATATATTCACAGTTCATAGTGTGAATTGTCATAATTGGAAATACTGTTTGTTTCATGTGTGAAATAGAATTAATTATGAAACAAGTATTTATAAATTTCTCAGGTTCCCAAATACGTTACTGAAGAGTCAAATGGTGGAAATGTAGAGGTGAATTTCTTTAGCTTGCATGTAAAAAAGCACACAGCATTCTCTCTTATGGGTATGGTTTGACTTGGAAGTCAAAAAAAATCTCTGAGAGCAAACTAAGTAATTCAATTTTTGTAAGATTGCATGAATTCAGATATATTGGGTAATGGAAATTCCAAACACTGTGTAGATACCATGACTGACTTCACCATAAAAAGTGTAAATTCTGGGGTTTTTTACTCAACTTCAATGGCAATTAGCTATGGCTTTAAATACTTTGGAAAAGGCCAATGAGAAGTCACTGTCTTTTCCTTTGAATTCAGGATTTTAAATAACAGTTGAAAAAACGAGGGGTGATTTTGAGCTATGACTCTGCTGTCTTTGTGATCTGCTTCAGGCAGTGATCCCTGTTCCTGAGCAGGTTGGTGACTGCTAGGTCAGGGTAGCTTTCTCCTTGGGAAGGTCACTGTGGGGTAGGGTCAGAATTCAAGGCTCTGTGAAGAGCCAAGGCTCTGCATTGTTTTATAATTTCAGCTTGAATTGGAAATGTGTAATGCCTTCATTAATATTTCTCTTTCACATGTAAATGCATCGTGTAATAAAATGCAGACTAAATAAGTGTACCTACTTAGAGTATAAATTAAACCATAAGTAAGCCATAAAACCATTAAACCATATTTTACAAACAAATTTGAATTCTCACTACAAAAATATTTGTAAATTTTATGATTAGCTATCAAAAAATACTTCCTTTATGCTGTAGAATCAGTAGCATTATATTTGTTCAGAAATATATGTAAGGAGGAACAGATTCCCAGTATTCACCAGATTGGTACCACCAACATAAAACAATCTCTCTGAAATGTCGATTTTTCACCTTTTTTGCGTATTAAGTTGCTGTTATTAATAAAAATTATTTTATTATATTTTGCAAATTAACCTATCATCAAATACTATTTTACTGATTGAATTCACAATCTGTGTTGAAATAGGTACTAGCCGATAAGGCTTAAGAATATTGTAAATATTCTGAGTGAATTTTGACTGCTTCACATTTATAAATGAAAGAAACCTAATTCCTGTTGTTTGTCCAAGTCCAAATACTGTCAAGCTGATAAAAACAAGTTGTGCAGAGTGAAGGACAGATATAAAATTCAGGTGGTTGAGCTGCCCTGATAAACTCTGTATCTGAACACTGAACTGTTGATAGCACTTGCCACAAAACGTGTGGATAAATGCTACATTTAGGATCAGTGCTTGTCTCCTAGAACCTGTTAGTCCAGTGTCTAAATCTACTTTTTAATGGTAGTTATTTATAATATTTCTGTTCTTACATATTTTTAAATTATGTTATAGATTTAATACAGCAGGTGTGACTGGATGCCTTACTAATTTTGTATCAAACAAGAACATTTTTGTGGTTTAAACTTTAAATGTGTAGACTTTTAGTCTTAGGTTTACTGAAAATTGAAAAGAAAAATCAGTAACAGGCTGAGAGACTTGCAGGTATCTGGCAAGTGCAAATCAGTCCCTGTGTTTTGACAGCCTAATGTTGAGATACCCAAAGAAGCTGCTTTTGTTTCTCTCAGTAAAACCTAAACATTCCCCCTGCAAGTTTTTTCCTGCAGTACTTCTGCAAGCTGAAAGAAGTTCCTATGTGCTTGTGGATCGTGTTTCAAATTAAAATCCTGGTACTTTTTACCTTTGTCTAGTTATGATTTGCTTTGTGGTTTTAGGAGTTTTAAATCCCTGCATTCATTGTACTGAATATTTTTTTGTTGTTTTGATAGAAAATTGTTCTCAAAGTCTGGAGAAGTCTGTTTCTCTCAAAATAATCTATTGCAGTGCTTCAGGATTCTTTGTGGTCATGGTTTCTCCAGAAGTTTAACATATAAATTAATTTAAAGTGTTGTTATAGCTGTTATTATCAAACAAAAAATCTGCATATCCCACAAGTACAAAAATGTAAGTGTTTTACTCATGCAGCTCAACTGCATTAGCTGTAGGAACTTCAAGGAGCTGTAGTTGAGCGTATGAAGAATTAGTTTAGTTAGCAGGTTCGTATCATGAAGCTTAAAATAAACTTTTAGATGAAATTGACTGTTTATTTTACTTTGCTTACTTTGTGTAATGGTGCTAAAATTTATAAAAGGTATGAGTTTGGAATATTTAGGTTAAGAGCATAAATCAAAAGTGTGTGGGTTCTGTTACCTCAGATGATGGCTATGTTCTTTATTAAGAAGAGAAGGAAAGTATTCCTGCGGCAGGAGGCTGTGATTATGTGCACTGGCTTTGGTTCAGGACATCACTTAGATTCTGTCTTAATTGTTGGCTGATAAACTTAACATATGCTTCAGATAATTCATGTTTTTCAGTGCTGTTCTGAATCAGGAACTACTTCAATATACTGAAGACTGATTAAACACTTAGAAGTTGTTAAAATGTTTAGAAGAATGATGTGTTGGAATAAGAGAGGGCAGTAATTTAGGGATATATGTTTCGGTGTTGTTCCTTTGTGTTGGCAGTGCCTCACCTCAGATATCTGTGAGTTTGACAGTGTTGTGCATCACTATTTTGCACACAGCCATATCTGAATTTATGTAGATATCTTTGCCCTGATTTTTTTCCCCTTTGAAGCTTAACCAAGAGCACTTGTTTGACAGAATGGCAGATTTTGTGGCTCATTTTCTTCTTGCTCCCAGACATGCTAAACATGCTTTTTCCCAGGTAAGAGTACCAGTAGCATTTTCGATGATACATGGGTAGCTGCTGCATTTTGGCACATAAAAGTATTAATGTGACACAAAAGCCAATGTACCTGCATCCAGATTGGCAGCTTTTGGCTCCAGAAGACAGCTGGAAGCACTTGCATGTAAGTACCTGAGAGAGAGAACAACCAGAACTGGTGAGGAAAAGCTGGAAATTATCATGGGCAGTCATTAAAGGGAATTTTCTTGGCTTATATAATATGTGAATAGTAAAATGAAATTATTAAATGATGTGATTTTCAGAAGCTTTTTTTTCTCTAACAGAAGTTTATTGCAATTGTGACAGTTCACTTCAATATTTTTACATTAATTAAAAAAATTACAGTATGGAGTCCTTTTAGTAGACTTCTTGGATATGGTTATTTTGTCAGGTTTATCCTGATTGGTTGTCACAAGTCATTGCGTTGCTTTTTGGGCAGTATTTCCTGAATCTATTAAATATTTTGATGATGACTTTCAGGAGGGATTGGTAGACTTAGTTTTTCAGTGGGTATCAGGTACTGGTAGTTTTTTTCCTTTCCCTGAGGCATATTTTGTCCAGGGTACCAGTTGTGCATTTCAGTGAGACTCTGTTTCCTTTATTATCTGTTGCCTTATGTGTGTAATGCCATACATGCATACATACATAAAAAATGCAGTACTAGAAATACTGATGTCAAAGCTGGCTTTTTCTGCTCAGTAATAATAATTATGATGATTTCTTCATACTGATTGTAGGCATATAAATATGAATAGGTATTTTAAAACAGTTCCCTGGAAAGGAATCTGAACTAACTATCCATTATTTCTCCTTAAGAAAAACAAAACTGTATCAAACATCTCAAAATGTTTTTTGCAAAAGCAGCTGTTTCTAGGTGGTCTTGAAGGTATCTCTCTATAAAAAAGAGCCACTTTTTACAAATAGTCTTACAGAATTCAGACTATACTGAATTTCTAGAAATTTTCTGGTCCTAGAAATTTCTATTGGAAGTAGTATTATATTACCATTAAATACCTGCATGTTTTGACAGTAAAAGTTTATGATTTTTAGATTGCATATGTCATTTGATATCCATTCCAAAACTTAGATTTAGAGCAGATTTCTTTAGTGCTCATTTATTTAGATTTCATGACAATGTGGATTTCATTATCTTATATGTTGAAACTGATTGACAAATGCAAAAAAAAAATGTTTTTGAAGTAAATGTGAAATACAGAAATATTTTCTCAAAACCTTTCTCTGTGTCAGTCACTGTAAGTTGGGCAGAATTTTCTTTTTAGTTACAGACAGAGAAAATTGTATGTAGAAAAAGATCACCCTGAAAAATTTAATTTAGAGAAGGTTTATATACATCAAAGTTATGCATGCTCCAAACTCCTAAAGGGCCTTTAACTTGGAAGAGCTGGGTAAGCCCACAGCGTTCTCTGTAATGTGGAACCACTATAAACAGATAATGGATGGATTTAAGTGAAATTTAGTCAGGGCAGAAAAAATCCCAGAACTCTAGGAGACCGCTGCTATGGCACAGAGTCTGTGGCTGCATGAAACTTATGGTGTGGGAGCAGTGTAAAATTTGAGTGGAATGAAGACTGAAAACCACTGAATAAAGTAAATTAAGTATTGCTGCGAGAGTAATTCACAACCTCAACAAAACATATGCAAATGTATTAAATTACCAGAACTGGAACAACCACAAAGTAAGGATATTCACCCATGTGCAAACCCAAGCAGAAGCAGAAGGGAGATAGCAGAAACTGTTTAAGTATATGAATGCAATTATTTCAGTTAACAGGTTTGGATCTCATGCCTAAAGTTGACAGTGGCATAAAAACTTGCACATATGAGACAGGAAGTAAAGCAATTTTAATTTCATTTGGGGATATTCATAGGGTGTTTTTCAAAATTCACAGAAACGTTTTTCTAAATCAATTTTTTAAAAAAAAAATTTAGGTCTAAAACCAAGGAAATGTGTGTGGAATAAATGGAATCTCAAAAGCCTTAAGGCTGCCACAGTAATTCATACTAGTAAAGATGCTACTGCTAAAATACAAGCTTGTGCATCTGCCAGTTCTGCAGCAGCCAGTCAGTCTTGTAAATATTTTAAACAGCATAAACCATGTGACCATAGACTTTGGAATGAAACTTATGGTACACTGCAAAATCTTAATTGTCAACATAAGGTGTTACTAATACTTTCAGTTTATATTGGACAAATCCAAAATGTTAAAGCAATTAAAAATTAAATGTGAATTTTGATCAACTCTAAACATATATCCTGCCAATATATTGATAAGTCAATTTGATTAAGCTGTGAACAGTATTACAAAGCATTTAGAGGAGCTGCTGATAATCCATCTTGGTTTGATTTCTCAGTTTTCTTATACTAATGGCAGCTACTCTTTTTCCACTCCTCTCTGGTATCTGGATCCCATTTTCAGTATGTTTTGCATTGCAGCCTCTTTTACCCTCTTGTTTTCGCTGTCCTGATAGATCAGACCTTGATTTTTATTCTTTTAGTCTAGCCTTTTCTTCTTTCTCGTGGCCACTATTTTAACTTTTTTTCTTCGACCTTCTTGTGTTGATGTTGCTTCTAACTTGCTCCCTTTCTGATTCCAGCATTTTTTTCCTTCAGGGTAGCCAGTTTCTTCTCTTTTCCCCCTTCCTGAAATTACTGTTTTCCTTCAAGCATCTACAGCCACAATTTTATGCAACCAATGCTCTCTTAATCCCTTTTGTCAGTCTGCACCAACCGTAACTATAACTTTTCCTATCCTTGCCTCTTTCCCCCCATCATTTGTTTTGTTTTCATGGGCTCATGTGCTTTTTGTGAATTTAGATCATTCCCCATCCAAGATAGGAAAACCTTATTTTTGTTGCATATAATTCAGAGGAAAATAACTGAGCAAAAACTTGTAAGTTTGCATTCCCAGTTTTCAGTGACACCACTCTGATGTGTTTTCTCTACAATTAGGTTAAATGCTTAGGAGAAGATGGTGGGCTGTCTCTTGTGTCTGTTAATGTTAAGGAGAGGAGGTTTGGGACATGCTATACTCAGAAATCCTGAATTAATGGGGTACTGCAGACACATCAGAGGATGGGAGGAGTCCTGTCATGTGCCATGATTTCCACAAAGTTTTCTCTTGTAATGTGGATGTGAAAGAGCTCTGTGATGCTATCTAAGCAAGGTGGAGGGTTCCTCTTGATTACCTAGCTGAGGGATTTAGTGTCTACAAATGGGTATGGCTTTATAGAATCTTTGTATAGATTGCCTATGCACAGTTCACTTAATAAAGTGAACTATTTCACTGTCATTGTGTATTGCCCGTTAACTTTCCTGAATAATTTTACTTTTTTACTTTAATGTTTCTTTATGAGTACAATTAGTGTGGTTTCTTTAAAATTGAAAGTCTCATCAAGTTACAGTCTTGAAAGGAAATTCTTGTTTACAGAATCCTTTTTTTGTGTGTTGCTCAGTTTGCAGTACAGTGTTTAGAAACAGAAATGTATCTGTGTTTTTAAACACAGGAACGTTTGGGTATTTTTTTAAACCCAAAAATCTAAACTCAGTGGAAACTTTTGCCTGATTTTATAAAATCTAGTGGTTCCATTCCAGTATAATCATATTTCCTTTTAGAGCTTGGTACTTTACTAGTATATAGAAACAAGAATATGAAAACAAGTAGAAAGTGATTATTTGTGAAGCCGCATCAATAAATCACCTCAGCTGTTGATTAACACTTCTGACCTCAGGGAGCCTGTTTTAATGACAATAATTTTGAAGTCACCACAGCTGTTATCTTGATGTTTTGTGCCAAGATACAATGGCTTTTTTTTCCTGTGACACTAAAATAAAAGGGAGAAGCCTTACTATTTTAGCCCTTCCAGTAGTGATCTACCTTACGCTTTCAGGGTGCTCACAGATTTGTTTAATAATCACTTGTTTTCTTTCATGGCCACTGAGAAGTTAGTTACTTGTTCAAATCCACTTTTGTGCCTGGGTTTTGGTGAAATCAATAGGAATAAAGTGCCTAGGCAAGTTAGCTGAACTATTAGTGTATCTTACATAACAATTGAGTGTCCATGGCTTTCAGATGTTCCCCTTCCTCTCACAGTCTCATTCCATTTTTCTGTACTGTGCAGTAACGTCAGAGGAACTCGAGAAGATATAAACAAGCTCACCCTGTTAGCTGGGGTGAGCAGAGACACTGGTCTGCCTGTGGCACAGGGGTGTCCTGGTAGCAGCAGAGGTCACTTGAATGTGGTACAGACAGCTGCAGCTCCTCTGCTGCCCTGGTGTGATTAGTCAGGTAATTTCATAAGTTAGATAATTTATGTATGTTTAATGTTTTAGCAGTGCATACCAGACTCGAACTTGTTTGTCTTTCTTATCAAATAGGACATTGAAAGTGGCTTGCTGAAAGTTATAAAAGAAATCAGTAGCAGAGCAAGGTTTCAAAGGCCAATAAATGAACCCTGAAAACTCAGCAGTCACTAACTGAGGACTGAATTATTATCCATCAAAACTGGTGCTGTCCAAGGTAATAATGAATTGTGTTTATGTTTGGACAGCCAGTTGTAATTGTAAAGGGAATTGGTCCTGAATTCTGATTAAAATTATATGATATAACATTATAAAGAACATTTCTAGGGGCAGTGAAGATATTACTAGATTAGCTGGAAGCAAAGGGAGGTGAATCTTCTGTTCTACTCAGTGCTGCTGACACCATACCTGGAGTACTGTGTTCAGTTCTGGGCTCTTAGTACAGGAGAGACATGCACAGAAGAGAGCCCAGGGAAGTGGCACTGAGGTGATTGGGGGCTGCTGCATCTCTCATGAGGAGGGATGGGGAGCTGGGACTGTTTAGTCTGGGGATGGAAGGCTTAGGGGCAAACTTAGCGTTGTGTATAAATTCCTGGAGGGAGAGGTGCAGAGAGACCTGAGCCAGGCTAACTTCTGTGGCACTAACCCTTATGGGACAAATTTATGCATCTTCATTCTAATTCCTCTGCTTTTCTGGTTAGCACTGAAGTAAAAGTAATTTCATGAGAAAGTAATTTCATCTGAAGTGAGTAATTTTGTTTTTCCTTCTGTATTGGGTTGATCTTTTCAAGTGCCAGACCTCTAAATAAAAGTGTTTCCCTAATGAAACAATCTATCTTGGTGAGCTAGGATTGGCCTTCCAGGCAGAATGGAAAAAAAAATCTCCCATTTTAGGCGTCGAATGTAAGTAGTTATGGAATTTCAGTGTCTGGAATGCTTAAGATTTACAAGCTAGCTTTCCTCAGACAGGTATTGTGAAGTTATTTACAGAGCTCAAGACTTAACACTTGGTAGTTTTGATGCTATATTAAGCCCCCAACCCCAAAATATTTTAAATTAAATTTTGCTGGTTTATGAATTTCAGTGTTAAAAAGCTTTTTTAGAAATTTTGCTTGGGCAATATTTATAAAGTTAGTATAAATGTCGTGTTAAAAACCTTGTGCAACTCCTTGAATATTTTTCCCACGTAGTTTCTGCTTTGAGTACAGTCCTAATCTTCAAAATTATCAGCATAGAGCTGATAATCTAGCATCTTTTTCTGCTAGTAAATTCCCCTTCTCCGCTGTATTAAGTAAATGTGTGATTTAAATAACTGTAACCATTTAAAACTCATCCAGTGATGTAAACAATTGTACTTCCTTTTTTTGGTTATTAAATGTTAAAAAAAAATATTTCTAAGTGTGGATCTCACCTCTGATTATGACTTTTCCTAATTTCTGGAAAATTATCTAATCTTTCACTTCCTTTTTCTACATATGAAATGTTATGAAATCATTATGGTATTTGAAAAATTAGTAGTGAGAAGACAGATTTCATAGATTTTTGAAATATTTAGACTGCTCAGATACTGGTCACTGAGTGCAATGAAATACTGATGTTTTTATTCCTTTATTGATTTAATGTCAACTTACATCTTGCTTCAGCTTATTAAAAGAGAATATACATATTTTCTTCAAAAAGTAATTTAAAACACAGGCAAGTGTATTTTAATAGTCAGTTGATGAACCATTTAGTAATGTGATTATTACAGATGCTATGCAGAGCCATGTTTTAAGGTACCTGCAACAGAACTGAAAGTGAGACTGTATTGTACCATATAATATATTTTAAAGGTCATGGATATTGTCCAATTGTCATTTTTATTGTGTATGAAATGTATTTACACCATTTTGCATACCTTTAAAGACTCACAAGTTATGAGACAAATGTGTAAGTATCTCCCTAACAAGGAGATGTGTTTTGTGTAGTTGTTTGAAGGGATTGTTTCAAGAAAAATTACTTTCTTATGGAATCCTAGACTCATTAGAATAGGAAGAGTAGTACTGTAGGTCTCTTGTCCAATCTCCTGGCCAAATTATGGCCCACACTGCTTGTACTAGGCTTTGTAATTTAAAACCCTCCAAGAATGGAGCTGCAGTCTTCTCTGAGATTCCTCAGATGAGATTAGCTCATTTGTGTCCCAGAGTGTTTATCAGCAGTAATACATAACTAAGTAAGTTTCAGCTGCTGTGTAATGTGCAGTTTCTGTGAGATGGGAGTGGCTGCTGTAGGTGCTGCTTTGACCACAGGAGTTGTGTTTCCCTTCTGAGCCCCAGTCTGGACACACTGTGTAGTGTCAGTGGGAAACAGAAAAAAGCTCCAATAAAGCCAATGCCTCTGAAGGGAAGGCAAAGAAATTACACTTGAGGTTGGCTTTTATAACCCTTTTTGCTTGGGTTTTCTTGACCTTTTAGTATTGTACCTGTTAGTAATGAGCCATTTCCAGACGTGTGTATCAGTTTCTTTATGTATAAACATATTTCCCTCTGACATGGTATATTGTGTGTTGGTGCTATGATTGTTTTGGATGGTGAGGTAATTGATGTAAGAGGCTTTTGTGAAGATTTCTGGCATCTTTCTGAATTGCTGTTAAAATCTAATAGATTCTTACTATACTTGTCTTGCAGTAGTTTGCTACTGGAGATCATCACTGTAATTTTTCTGATTATTATTTTCTGATTTTAGTGCTAAACTGATTTTTTTTGAGTCAGTATTTGAGAATAGATTTTTTAAGATAAAAGATACATTGACAGTTGCTCAGTTGTAAGGACATATGAGTGTGGTACTGATGAATTTGCAGCATTTGCAGTCAGGTGTCTTTCTGGGAACAATTCCCTCACAGAACACACTTCAGTTGTGGCAGCTGTAAAAGATAAAGCAGCCTTGGCTTACCTGAAAATGGTGGTAACACTGTGATTCATAATATAAAGCATTTAGCAGTAAGGGCTAAATACAATTTGGGTTCAGGATTTGTTTGATTGCATTTCTATGTTCTTGAATTACAGAATCAAAAGATTGTTTAAAAGAGCCTGTCTGCATCTGGTTTTAAGATTTTTTACATATATATTTATATATTAACGTGCATACATACATTTTAATTAAAACTTCAGTAAAGCTTTTAAGCACAGACAATCCTAATGGGGTTTTGTTATTTTCATTTCAAAGCTTATGCTAACCTAGTTTAGATATAGAAACTTCTGCTAGTGTGTTAATGTTGATCATAAGTGTGAGCTTTGTTTCACTCTTACATATTCACAGAAAATAGTGCAGGGATGTTCCAGCAAAAAAGCTTCCTTTATAGTACAGTCTGTTGTGTTCAGTGAACAAGTAATAAATAAAGTAGCAAAAGCACAGTGAAGGTTTACTGATAGAGCTGTACTGACCCATTTTTTTGCATGGATCTGTTTATATCTTCTTTGATTTTTGACTTGCAAATATCAGAATTGATTTTCAAATGGCACTATTTGTTAAACAAGATTTTTTGTTAAAAAGTAAATATTTGTCAAAGGAAATTGTTCCCATTTTCTGTGAGTGCTCTTAAAATGAAAACGTTTTTTGTACGAAGAAATGGTTGACTCTAGACACTTGTTATTCAATGCATCACATTGAAACATTTAAGACAATTTTTAATTGACATCACTCTATCCCAGTCACGCCGCTGCTTTAGCTAGTTTTTGGTGATCTTTATCTAAGTGCAGTTATCACAACCCAAGAAAAAGTGTAGGGAAACTGAATTAAATGAGGCATAAGTCAAGTAGGGCTTAGTTGAGTACTTTCATAGCTAGAAAATTAGGATGTCTTTTCTTCATCAGGTCACAGTGATTTTAGCTGTAGTTTCAAACTAGTCAGGCAGGCTTGCCCATATTTCTGTATCTGTGAGTGGAGGTTCTACCATTTTAGGATTATTTACCATGCCTGCTGGAACTGTAACCTTCTTTTACCTGGCATAACTCTGAGCATGCAAGTAATTCAATTATCAAGAGTATGTGGCATAGATTTTTAAAATTTTTGTATTGTTTCTTTTGAGATGTCCATTGTGTGATTTGCTGCAGGCTGTCATTTTTGTCTGCCATCCAATGTATGTTGGCAGGAAGGTTGTGTACTAGGCTTTGTGTCTGGTCACAGAAAAAAATTCATGCATCTTAGCCAGACCATTTTGTTATTCCTTTAGAATTAAAGGCATATGAAACAGATGCAGCTTAATAAGTATCTTTTTTTATAAATAACATTTAAATAACTTAAAACAATAAAGTTCAAATACAACTTAAAATAAAGTTTAATGCTGTAACAACAGAAAAAGCATGTATAAGAATGGAAAAACAATATTGAAAGCTGTATGCCCTAACAGGAATTATACAAAAGATAGGATATGTTACATAAAAAACCTTAATATGTCTGAATTTTTGCTTCATTGTTATATAAAATGTTAATTTGTGAAAAGTGAGATGAAGTACATTATTTATTCCTATTTTTATTTTACATACACTATTTGAAACATCTTTTAGAGCAGCATTAGGTATTTGTTTCATTAATAGATAGGAACATTTTGTGTTAGAGTAAACTTAATTTGTCCAAACTAACTCTCTTATCTGAATACAACAATAAAAATTTACAAGATTATATTTTTTGATCATATAGTTTATGTATAGGATATGAGTTTCTTGGGGGAAGTATTTAAAATACTGCTCAGCCTCCACATTTTCTATTGACTTGATAATCTGACAACTCATTCCAGCAGCCTTAAAGTCTGACATATTTTACACAACATTATCATCTGCTTATTATTATTATAGCAGCCATATTTAAGAAGCAGATAGTTTTTTTAAATAAAATATTATCAGATAATCAAGTAATGACTTATTCTTCAGGGTAAATTAATTTAAGAAACTACCCAGTTACAATGACTAAGATAATGATTGTACAACTCTTTAGAATTTTTTACAACTTTTAGTTAGTAAATCTGGTTTTGTGTATATTTTCAAATCTTTTTCATGTAGTCTCTTAAAAATAAACATAAATGCGCAAGTCCAGCTTGTTCAGTTTCTCAGTAGTATTCCAGCCTCTCTTGGTATCTTGTCAAACAGTCTTCTTAAAATTAATCTTCCTGCTGGAACTAGTTCTTTATAGATCATTTGTGATTAGGATATTGCCAGAGGAAGAAAGTGGGATGCTCTGTGTTCTTTCTTTGTTTTTTTACCTTTCATTGGAACCCCTTTGTGGTTTAGTGTAACAAACATCTCTTTCCCTTTGTGTGTCCACTTTGCAGAAGCATATGTGTTATAATGGTTTTCTTCAATCAGTTCAATGAAGTTGCAGTCCTCATTGCAGACTTTCTGTTGAGAGTAAATAATAAAATATGGTAAGGCAAGTACAAGTGGTTTTTTTAATACTTAGATTAGGGAAGATGGTAGAAGAATTGGCATTATAGACCCTGAATATTAGGTAAATTTTAATAAATGAATTTGGCCTCTGAAATCTGAGTATTGAATAGTCTAGCTTTGTATATTCCCCCTTAGTATTCCACATTTTGAAGAAGTATATAAGACCTAATCATTGAATTCATTACATGGACATAAAAATCTAATATGGGATGCATGGAATAAGTCCAGAATACATTTTACTTAGCTAGGAATCTGTTTTACAGAAAACTATTCAAATGCTGCATCTCAAAATACCTCTAAGATTGTAGGGATGTACACATAAGAGAAGTTTGCATCCATACCTTTCCATAGAGTCGCCCTGACTTGTTCATTGCCAGAAAGTATTCACTTTCCACTCCTTTGATTGCCACTATTCCAACTGCCACCGTTCGGATTTCTAGAATACCTGCAAAGGTACACAGCAAGGGCTGTAAAATGGTTGGTTGTTCTCCAGTTCACTCAGAAGGTTTCCTTCAACTAATATTCTGTAATATTTCCATGTTTGTTAAATTTATTCTTGGAAAACAGAAAACTGAAGTGTATTCATGTAAAGAAATGTCTAGACTTTAAAAATTCCCTCTGTGATCATGTCTGCATAGAGTCACTTTAAAATTGTATGGTGATAATTTTTAAGTAGGTACTGAAGTTGTGATGTCGGTATAAGTAATTCCTCTATTTTCAGAGAATCTGTGTCGTTTAGAGTTTATCAGGATCAGGGTTTCATTTGGAATATGTAGTTAGCCATCAAGGTTCACAGAATTTGTGTAAAGCCTTTATTTTGAAGTCTTGTGTAGCAGTATCATCCCCTTGAAAGAGTGTAAACCTTAGAACTTGTGAGTGATAGAAAACAGACCACAGTGTCTGAAATAAGATAAAGTATTTGCTTGACCTTTGTGTGCTTTTAAGACTGATTGGAGCTGTAAAGATACGTGTATTTGAAAATCATTAAAGGCTGCCTTGAGAGCCTCTTTATGCAAAACCAGAAAGCATTTAGTGTTGTTTTCTATAACCTGATTTATTTTCATCTCATTGATACACATCAGCAATACTTTTCAGTTACATTTAAGTTACCTGCAACATAAAAAAGATTCTTTTGTTAATATTAAAAAAAAAGTGAAGGCAGGGGGATTATGCAAGTTATTAAGAAACACCAGGTTTTTTTCAAGCTTAAACATTATTAATGTTTTCTTCAGCTGTAGTTTAGAGTTATATATCTGAGTTTGAGCTATTTCTTTCAATATTGAGTCACTGACAGAACTCTGCCATAGCAACTGCACTGTGACTCCTCCAAAATGGGGTTTTTCAAAGGCAGCCAACTTGAGGCAAATTGCAAGAGCTAAGTATGGGGGAGACAAGTGAGGGAGGAGGGAGAGAGGCATGTGTTAGATTATCACCTGAATTTCCTCTTCAACAAAACATTTCCTTTTTTTCCGTTTCAAGTTGGCATTGGCTTTTCACAGCCTCACGGTAATAGTTTTTCGTTAGTCAAGGTTTTAAGAAAGGCATTAAATGATATTTCTCCTTTCCTCTACATTTTAATCTCCTCTTGTCCTTTGCTTTCCTTCATGTTGTTTTGCTTTTCTCCTTGATATTACTGATGAATCAGTCATAGAATATATGGGTGTATTTTTCATCCTTTTTTCTGTAGCAGATCAGTTCCCTCTTCTCATGGTGTGTGCACCGCTGGGTGTTCAGCTCAGAGTGTTTATACTTCTCTACTCCCCTATAATGCTAAGCTGGCTTTTTTTAAGTAAAGCCTTTAGAATTCTTTGACAAGTTCCACTCTTCTGCAGGCCTAGCAATAGTTCTAACAAAGGGTAATTTGTAACCGAAGCTTACAAAAATTATATTAACTATCATTTAAATTTCACTTTAGAAAAACCACAGTGAGGCTAACAAACAGTTGAACATCTGCATTTAGCCTAACAAAGAACACAACAGTGGTAGGGATCTCTGGGTCATCAAGTCCAGTGCTCTGCTAGCCTGGGAATTGCATCAGATAATTCTCTTTTCATAAACTTTGCCAATACTAAATTGGAGTTGTTATTTCTTTGCCCCTAGTGTTTCTGCCGAAGGCTGTTCCAGAGTTTGATTTATTTTAATGGCTAGAGACTTCATAGTAATTTGCAATCTGCATTTCTTCAGTGACAGCTTATATCCATTTGTTCTTTTGCCTCTGCTGGCCATTAACTTAAGGGGAGTTTTTAAAAAAAGTCTGTGTTTGAGTTTTCTATTTATAAAGAATTTTAAAAAATGAAAGATTTAAAATTACTTTTTAAAACAAATCATGCTAATAGGAATTGAGATTTCCTTGAGTAAGCTGACGTTGGCTGAAGTTACAGTAGTAAGAAATGTTATTACTTTAAAAAAGGAAATGCCAGAAGGTTTTGTCCTTCCTTTGGCAATTTCATTATTGTTACAATTTTTACATTATTTTTTTAGTTTTTCTCTTTTTGCCTGAAATAGGTTGTAACTAACTTGTTGGAGTTACTTTATTTTGGTTTGGGGTACTTGTTTTTCTACTTTATTCACAGTTGAGACATCAGTGTCTTTCCTTGTTTTAAATGAGAAGGTCTATTCATACGTCCTTCCTTTCGAAGTAAAGGTGTTTAATCCTTTCAATATCTATTCATGAAAAGAAAAAAGTCACCGAGCTGAGATGGGAAAGAGAAAATTCTTATACATAAATTGTTTCATTGAAATACTTTTTTCATACTCTAGTAACCAAAATTACTTTAAAGGCATGCTTAAATTATTAAGATGTTGATGAGGGGAAATTCAGAAGGCCAAGCTTCAACAAGGTCTTAAATATCCCTGATTTCAAAATTAAAATGTAAGCTATGTTCTTCAGTTGCTTTATCTAAAGCATCCCCAGAGAAGTTTGGAGGAGGTTTAAGAGAAGACTTAATATACCACAAGTAACTGGGAAAGAAATCAGATTAAAGCCAGGAAAAGAAAAAAAAAAAAAAACAACAACTTAGAGATGGGCATCCAAAATTGAAAACAAGTGCACTTCCTATAAAATCAGCATGACATTCCAAACAATTTTATATGGTTGTATGGTCAGTGTATCAAATGTAGCTTAAAATTCCTGTAGTGAATGAAGTTTCCTACGGAGCTGAAATTCCTCTGGTGAATGTAAAAGACGCTCAGCAGAGATGGGCTATAGTTTGTCTTCAGAAAAGATGCCTGTGGATGGTGGCAGCAGACTTTGGAACCACTTGGTGCAAATTAAATAACACAAGTTGATATCCAGTAGAAAAAAAAAAAAAAAGAAAAATAAACAAAACAAGCCTTTAGGCTGACATAACAGTTTCAGTGGGTGAAATATGTATCAGGTTTTGGAGAAAATTTATGTCATTAATGAGGTGAGTTTCCTGGCATTCTGGTCTAGAATGACAGTTCCTCAGTACTTAGAAGCTTAGAAGGAGACACTTTTATGTGTAGAACTTATTCCATAACCATAGCCTGAATGGCAGGACAGTACCTCAGGCTGGAAATGTGTGCAGAAAAATGACATCTAGTTATATGATTGCTATAAAATTGACCATTGTCACATGAGATAATTCTTTCCTGGCAAGTAGTATTTGATAATTTTGTTTTATCTCCTGATACTAAGTGTGTTTTCTGATTCAATATTTTCAAATCAGCATTTTCATCTTCCTTTTATTTGTTAGACTCCTTTTTGCTTTTACAGCACACTGACATTGTATTTGTTAAAACAGATCTTGGCTTTTATTGTTACACAATCTGTTTGCAGACTATATTAAAGTAATTTCCATCAGTATGGAGGCATAGTTGAATAGGCAGTTTCTTTGTGTTTGCCCGTAATACCCTTTGATAAAAGTATCTTATCTATAACAAAGTAGCAAGAGCATTGTGATTTAGCCAACTCTGGGCAGTTCTCTTTACTCATTTGTCAGCTAAGAAACTGAAAGAGCAATTGCAGCTCTGGCTCCTGAGAGCTGTGAGGAATCCAGTAAGTGCTGCTCATGTCTGAGGATCCCACGGGCAGGTATAACCTCTCAGGGGGCTTTTGGAAGAGGAGGGGCAACAGAACCACAGAGGGCCATCCCTTTTCGTGTTCTAGGGACCTGCCCCAGTATGGCAGGATTGTTCAGGAAGATTCTGGGAAGTACACATTGAGTTCAGTCCCCTGTCAGCTGGCTCTGTCTCCCGACATTTCATATGTTGCAGATATCCCCTCAATGTCTCTCACATGAGGTTTCTGGTCACTGCTCCTCAGTTTGCCAGAGTCACAGTGTCTGTAGACATGCATTCAAAGAGACATTTAGGAATCCATTACGTTTTTGAGAAAGCTGACAGCAATTTCATGCCAGTACTTTTCTGCCGGGTACATGTGTTGTGGGAGCACATATGATACGTACAGCACTTTATTTCTCTGTGCAATGAAGTCGAAAAAAAGCAGTCTGTTGCTGATCTTTAGGGGTAGGGAGGCTGGCACTGACAGCTCAGCACTTGAGAGGAATGTGTTTGTGAAACACTCTTTCCTCAGCAGAATTGTCTTTAAAAATAAAGTATGTGAAATCATAAATAGGGACAGAGGGGCAGAAAAGACTTGGATGGAAAATGAGTCAAAACAAAATGTAACTTCTAAATTTCACTAACTTGTGTTTCTCATTAATTGAATTTGGAGCACGTATTTATGAATTCAAATGACCTTTGCAAATGATTAAAGGCCAAGGAAAATTATCTCGTCTTTGCTTAGAAGACGCTGTTTAATGATAAGTAATGTAATTTGTTCTTTTGTTCTGGCACTTAATAAGTTAATTTTTTTGCCTGTTAAAGCCAGAAAATGTGGTTCATCATGGTCAGTCTTGGAAGACTTTCATGATGTTATTGGTACATGTGTGCATTTGGTAAGCCAGCACAGTAAATAGCTGGTGTATTACACTTAAATGTTTTTCCAGAGGAATCTTATCAGTGAAATGAATACTTTATTGGATAGTTTTGAAAGTAATTTGTTTTAGAAAATATTTTTGTCTTTTTTTTTAAGTATAGTTCCTATATTGTAAAATATTTGTGCAATTTAAATTATTTGGAGTCTTAATATTTTTAAATGGATGCATCGTGAAGTTCATTTTTAGGTAAAACAATTTGTGTGCTCTTTCTCTCTCAAATATAAAAACTAACAGGAAAAAAATTTACTGCAAATAAAGGTCTTGATTTAAGATATTTTGTAATATGACTTAATTTTTACCTTTCCCTATTATTAAATTAAAATTGATAGAAAGTAGAATTTGCATTTGTATTGAGTACTTAGCAAGAGAATGAAGGAGTTTCCTAGATGGTGCCTCACAGAACTCCTGTTCATAAGCTTTTTCAGTAGAAATAAATGTACAGGTATATGTTAAAATATGTTACAATATGTTATAAAGCAAGAGATTCATCCACAGGAATTTTCTGTGGATGTGATTTTAATGAAGAATAAATTAACAGAAAACAAGTTGGTACATACATTCACTATTACTTTCTTCTGTCTTCTCCTGGTGATACTCGGAATTTTGATTTATCTCATAAACACAAATGTGTTGTTATTTACAGCATAGAAGGCTAAAAAAGATCTTCAGGGGCTTTTTGCTGTATCTGTGTGTGCATTTGTTGTGCATGTGTAGAGTCTCTGATGCACTTTAAATATGAATATGGCTGTAAAAATTATCTGAACAGAAATAATGGATCTGTCAAGGATTTTCAGCAGAACAGTTGAAGCTACTGCTTCAGTGAGATGCCAGACATCTGGATATCATGGAGAAATGCTCAGAACTCCTGGGTTTGTCTTGTGTGTAATTTCCAAGCAGGAAAAATTGTAGTTGTCTGAGGAAACATGATGAACGATAGAGAGGTATTCCTTGGGGACTTGCTGCAGCTCAGGGTTCAGCATCCTCAAGCAGCAGGATTTGCTTACAAGATTTAGTTGTACAGAATGTTTGATAAAGTATAAGTAGCTGATGTTTAATTACTCTTTTGCATTTCACTAGGCCCAAAAAGGAGGCATACTATATTAAAATCAACTAAGTGCTAAACAGAAGTCCATTATTTTTTGTACTCCATTACATTATAATTTTAAATTTTCTTTATTTGGCCTTACCTTATCCATAAATGTCTCCACTGTTTTCCAGTCATACAAACTAATTGATACATGCATTGCTAGATGCAACAATTTTATGATAAACCATTATCCTGGTGGTACTCAACAGCTGACAGATAAGTTAGTTATGGAATATGAGTCATGTCAAAGTTTATGAAAGAAACTGCTAACTTGATAGCTCTGTGAAAACAGTATAAAAAAGGCAAGACAAGAACCAAAAATGAGAGGGAAGATACAGGGAATAGTCATAATGGAACTAAATAATGGGAAACTAAAATGACTGTTTAGAAATGCTGTTATTTTACTTACAAGATCTGTTCTTTGCATGTGTACTTGGACTTGTGGGTGTTTACCTTTATTGCAGAAAAGGAAGGGGTAAGCCGAGTTCCACTCTTAAGTCTGCATTGTTCGAAGTATTTACGCAGTTTCTTATGCATCATCAGCTGTATAATCTGCCCTTCCAACCATGGATGGCTGATACTATAGTGTAAAGTGGAGAGTGTGGTTTGAACTATGCTTGGAAATAGACATTCCTTTTTACTTTAAACTTTACAAATTTGTTATCCTATGGGAAATATTAAGAGCCATGATACCTATTTTTAGTCATTTTTCAAATAACAATAATAAATATAATAATGAATAAATGTAATGCAGCGCTCATCAGTTTACAGCACTCTGTAAATCCTACCTCCCCTAATTACTGTAGTGAGAATTTCATTGACCCTATTGCAATTAATAATTGCTAAAGAGAAATACCTTAAAATTTTCAAGTGTTTTTCCTTATTGTACAACCTGTTTTGCCTCAGTTTTGTGTTAACTCTCTGTTAATTTTGCTGAGTTAGGAGATAGTTTTATAAGTCAAATGCTTTATTCTTCATGGAAAATGGTGGCATTGTAAGAGTTGGTGTAGAATGTTCTGACTCTAAATTGATGCCTTCTGTGCATGTCTCTGTTGACCATTAGCTATTCAGACCACTCTATTTCCAATATTTCTATTGACTTGATCTTTAGAACCAAAGGGTGTGAGATTTTTCACTGAAGTAGATTGCAAAGTTATGGAGTTTTTCAATTTAGAGGTGTGATTTGTGAATAGCAGTACATGGTAACAACTGAATAACATGCTGCCCCAGGCAGTCTTTCTCTTGGGAATGTCTCATTAAACTTATTAGAAGTCTTTACTTCGCTGATCTCCACTGCTTTAAATAAATATTTTCTTGATCAGCCTCTTAGACAGCATGTAGTCATTTCTCATTTTTGCAGGAAACTACATTTCCCTCCAATAAAAATTGCCCTGAAGCTAAACATATGGTTATAATGAAGAATAATATTTTTTAGAATTAATACTGTCATGTAAAATTCACGTCTTAATCCTCAGTCTGAAAAAGTGATCTCTTATTAGAGCATTAATAATTTACTGATATGAAAAATGGAAAAAAAAAGAGTGGAATGACTGTTTACAAAATGTAATTGTTTCCAAGCAGTAATAAAATTAATGATTTAATACTTTAGAGTTGAACTTGTACAACAAATGCTTTCCCTACAGCTCAGATGAAGGCTATTTCTAGTATTTAAATATTTTGTGCCAATTTTACTAGAATAAATGATGTTTTCAAGCTCTGCAGACTTTCAGAATGTAGACTCAAAATACCAAAAGTAAATCTAAAATGTTGCTTATTAACCTCTTCAAAGCAAAATAAGATATATCCAACTAAAGGCAGAAAACTTCCCAGACTCAGTTTCAGTGTCTACAGCTATTTTGATTATCTGAACTTGGAAAATTCCACATGAGACCACAGCCTCCTGTTTTTCAAATTCTTCCATAATGCAAAAGTCTTTAAATAGATTACTTTATCTTTTAAAAAAGATTTCGTTATTAGGCTATTTTGTGTTTTCATCTTGTAATGAGCTGTGTTTGCTCCTTTCCTGAGTTAATGATCGCAGTCGACATAAAATTATTCATGTCATTTCTGTAGAAGGCTTTTTCTTCTGTTTTTCTAAGAAAAAAAGGAGTGCATGTTAACATGCCTTTTCCATGTACAATATTTCATTATCTGAATTATGTTCTGAGGAACATAAAATCCAGGTGCATTTCCTGTATATCACCTGTATGAACTGGCTGCAGGCAATTGCAAAATCAGCCTCAATATAACATGGCAAGGGGTACTGGATTTATTCAGCTAAACAGGGCAAAAATAAATCCAGCATAAAATCTGATCTTTTTATATGAAATTTTCCCTGAGCTCAAGGCCTTGCTGTTTTGTTCTGTGTATTGTCTCCAACTGTTCCTGTGGCAGTTTTTCTGGTTCCTGAAACAGGCTTGACAAGAGGAAGAGCAGAGCCATATTCTGGGGACAAACTGAATCAAGAACTGCCTTCCTGTGGTCTTTGAGGAGAACTTAAAATTATACATAGTTGAGACAAATCACTAAAAGCAAATATTAATTCCTGTAGATTGATCATAATGACATTCTGCAATGTGTTATCCGTTCAAATATATAGTACAACACTTTTTAACAGTGAAAATGGTCCCAGAAGTAGCTAATAACCAAAATTTTTTAAAATAAGTAAAACTCAGAAAGTGGTTGCAGAATAAAGGAGGTGGCTGCAGTATTCTAGAGCTTGAAGATATTCTGAGTGGCCTATGGAGCAGAAGCAAAGAGTTTTAAATGGTTTGAAATTTTAGAAAGTTAAATTTTGTTTCATGTAGTTAAGAGCTCATTTCAGCCATAAACACTGCAAGCCCCCTTGAAGAGAGACATCTTTCCCACTCTCAGCAGTTATGTAAAATGTAGGGCAAGCACAACCAACTGCATAGATTTTAGTTCCATTTCCAGACCAGATCTGCTATTTTGTGCAGGAACAGCTGAAGCTGGATATCTAAATATATCAATTACAGTGTCTAGAAGAACACGGGCAGGCACTACGTAACTCCTTCCAAGGTACAAAATGCAAGAAGTTGCTAAGAAAATTCTACTAACCCCTTGCTGCCTCGCAGAGTGGGAATTGATAGAAACCAGCTGGCTCACTCCTGCCTTCAAAACACTACTGGACATATATTTATATGTATGGCCGCTCAAGTCGTTCTGGTTTGCTGCTGACAAATAATTTAGATTTAGTTGAACTTTCAAAATCCGTATAAGACCAGAGACTAAATTATAAACTAACAGAAGGAGAAAATTAAAACCCCCTTAAAATCAAAATCAATCTAATAATCTAATTCAATTCGGATAAATAAATTGGGATTTTGTAGCAAATGTTTCTCCTGTCTTGCTCAGTATATGGATCAAAACTTGTGTCAAGTATCCTACTATTGTTGTTTTTTCAAATAGCTTAGGTCATTCCTTGTCTTAATTTTGCCTAAAGTAATTAATTTCCTTCCTTCAAGTAAGCACCCTGTTTTTACCAATCTAAAATTTAAACCTGACTGGAAGCCTGATTTTAGGGAAATCAGTAGAATATTTGCCATTACACACAGACTGCACTTTGAAACCTCTCTGTTTACATGACCAGATATTTGTAAATGTGTAATTGTTATCCACTTGTTATCCTTAGTTTTTGTCTCGCTTTACAATTCTACACCAAAACTGAGAAAAACAGCAGCACCAGCGGAGAAAATTGTTCCTCTGCTACAGGACGAGTTGCTATTACCAGAGCAAATAGACTGTAGGAGCTGCAGCCAAGCTTCTCTTTTATTCTGTATTTATTTATGTGACTTTTTAATCTGCCTTTTTAAATTCAGCTCAATTGCCCAGTTGGAAAATCTGGACTTCTTTTCAGTTTTGGCTGCAAATGCCAGGATGCAGAGTTACCATCTTGAATCTGGTGATAAAAGTATCCATGCACACTCTTACTTTTGTCCATGTGCATAATATCAGGAAGTCAGTGAAAAAACTATTTCAACTAGAATAATGTAAACATATTCTGTTTCTAGAGGCCACCATCTTTCTGTGGTTTGCTTTATTTGCCTTAAATAGGAGTAGTGGTCTGATTTTTCAGTGACAGTTAATTGTACGCTGAAAGTAGAAATCAGAGCTCTAGTACTCACATTCCAGTGTGTTGTGACAGAATAGTATGATGTTATATTATAACAAGAAGTTATCAGTCATAGCTAATGTAAAAAAGTAATGGAATAAGTAATAAGTACTGAACAATTAATAGAGCATAGGATTAGCCAAATTACATGGTATTTCTTTAAATGTTTTAATTAACACATTTTAGTATATTGTTGGTTGTACATAATCCAGTTTCCTATTGCTTTTGTTCTAATTTTTATATCCCCATGTGTGAATCAGCACAGTTATATTTATTTTCATTAAATTATCAGCTTATATTAGCTAAAGATATATAGAGGGAACATAAAAAATGGCAACTATGAAGTTAGAAAGCTGCCCTGTTGTCTTACCCAGTGTTCCTTTGCATTATCACCAAGAACCCCACATGAAGTATTCTCTCAATTAACCAGAGCATGTAAAAATGTAAAATATGGTAGAAACCACTTCACTTTCTTTGCCTTTGCCTTTGCCTTTGCCTTTGCCTTTGCCTTTGCCTTTGCCTTTACATTTACATTTACATTTACATTTACCTTTCCTTTTAACTAAGGAAAGTTTTGTATGGCCCTGAGCACCCTAAGGGGGAATGTGAGCTCTCCTGTGCCTGCAAACTGCAGTACTTCATTTTCTCAGCTCTCAAAGCACATGGGGACTGCTGTATCACTATACAGTGACTGTTTGTAATAAAGATATCTGTGACCAGTCTGTTAAAGGATTTAATGACCTAAATTCAGGTTTATTCTGGCATCCATATTGTTATATTGGTAGAATTCCAAATTTCCATCGCTGATGATAATCAACCAACCTGTTTGATAGACAACAGTGCTGTGCATTGGCATAAGTGTAAAGACATACTTTTCTGTTGACCTTGAAGCAAATGGCAGATTTCATAGTATCCAAGCATTAGAGAACAGCTTCTGTCAGGAGCCTTTGAGAATGTTCCACTTTTCAATTTTTTTCTGCTACAGTTTGTTCTTATTCATAGTGTTGTCATGGAAGTTTGATGAGCTCCACAGAAATACTACATAAGCAACCTGTAGCAGAATATATGGACCCCTTTAAAATCTGACAAACAGCTGGTCTGTGAGTTGTAGATATTTGAAAACATACATTTCAGTAATGGGCTTGAACAAGGACCTTGTTCAAGAAGGGAAGAAAAATGTTCATTTTAAGGAAGTGGAGTAAAATGAGATTTCTTCCATAGGTTTATAAAATTAGATGACTCAGGTAATTGTTAGTGGGGTTTTAATATAAGAATCTGGACTGGGTAGCAGATGCTGCATGTGCAAGTAAAGGGCTTGCAGCTCTTACATTTTTATTTTGTGGTGGATTTGCATTAAGCTTGCATAATTCTGTGATTGGCTGTCTCAGTTTGACAGCCTTTTTTGAGTCTGCATTGTATTTATGATCATTTCTACTCCTTATGGTACTATTCTCTCCTAATGTTTGCAACATAAAAGAATAGTGACTCCATAACAATGAACTTAGCAGGAAGTTTTTGAACTGCCTTGAAGTCTATACAGTTAAAAGAGCACAGGGCTTGGCTCTGCCCGTAGTGGTATGTTCTAAAATGTATAAAGAAAACCTGTTCTTAGTAAAGGATTTGCTATGCTTTTTGCTCTGACTGAAGCAATTATGGCTATTCCAAGCACTTAAAGTGGTGAAGAAACCTTTTCTTTCTTTGCATAAAATATCTGTGACTTCAGCTGTATTGCAGCAAAGAGCTGGGGAAACACTACCCAGGTTTACTGAGATGAGGGTTGTTTTTTACCACACAAAATGAAACGAAGTAATTCTGGTGTTCTTAACCGTCTTTTTCTGCCACCTTAATTCCCCCATGAGTATTAATATATTCTTGATTCATATGTAAATACAAATGTTCTATGGTGGGAAAAAAATCTCACAAAATGAAATTATACTTCTGCTATTGAATATATATTCACTATAAATAATGCTGTCAGTTTTTAGTCAGTATAGAAATGTGAATCTGTGATTTTAATATAGGTCAGAAAAATGTAGAATAAATTTCCAGTTATATCTTTCATATGTAAATAGAAATTTGCACGTATATTTGAAAAGTGACAGCTGTTTTTTGAGTATCCTAAATTGGTATATTCTGATGTCCTGTGCTTTTCAGACCATATCTTAAGTAGAATAAATAGTGATAGCAGTGTTACTCCTACACAGATATTGGTGAGATAGAGAAGTCATTCTGACGTGAAAGTCAGGAAGAGATTAATAGTGGAACAGGAATTTCATTTTCCTTTATGACCAGTATTTATTTACCAATGTTATGAAACAGTATCTTAAAGTAAAAGCACATGGATTTGGAGAAGCAGTAGTTATTATTTGCCATATTTTAAAATAAACTCCTCAGCCATGGATAGGCATCAGTAACAAAACTTTTACTGATTTCAGGAGAGCCAGACTTTTACAAATGGCATGTATTTGTCTCTTTCCTAATATGGGTCTTTCAACTCTTGAGCAAACTTTTCCTAATGAATCACAGGGTTAGATAGCTTTTCCACTAGTCAGTAACTTAACTCATCCACAGCTGTGCAATATTCTTTACTTTCAACAGCAGCTATTTAGATCATCAGTGATAGTTTTCAGTCAGTATGAGTAGAAAAGCCATACTTTGATTTTTTTTTGGAAAGAGCTAGTGCTGTACTTCTTAGCAATTACTTTCTCATGTTGATTACATCTCTGTGTTGTTGAGAATTTATATCAATCAAATACCATGCAAACAGAGAGGGAATTGTTTTTTTCCACATAGAAATCAAAATTAATGAAACAAATATGGCACGGTCTGACAGGGCTCAAATCCGACTCTTTTGTACAATACCACCTGTGATGTAGATTGCAGCACATGTGATTACAAGAGATGCTGTATGCAGAATTCTTTAGGAATCCACTGACAGAGGCTAGTTTGGGGTGCTGCCAGATAGCTCTTAAGAGGAAAACAAAGAAAGGAACCATCCTGCTGTGACGGGTCTGGCATTGGAGAGTAAACTTGGGAAACGAGCACTGTAACAAACAATTCTCCTTGCTAAGCTCAGTTCAGCTGAAAACACCCAGAACTGCATTGTTGAAGTAAGAACAAGACAATATAATAAATTGTGATCCAAAATCCTCAATATTTACAGTGCTGTATGCAGACAGAAATATTCTTCATTTTCCTAAATCACCTTAAAAGAGGTGACCACTTTTGGAATCTGGGTAGTCTGCTAAGGAAATAGCTTGTACAAAACTAATATTTATTCTGTTTCCTCATACATGAATAAGGATACCCTAAACAAAATTATGTCATGGACGGAAAAGAGTGAACCGCAATGTGAAGAGGAAGAAAGGGAAAAAAGATTTTCGTAATGGGAGTCATGATTTTAATTGAGCCCGAGCAGGAGAAAAATGTCTTTATCTTATGTATCAAGATTATCACTTACAAGTGGTTAAGACAAAGTCAGAAAACATGGGTTCTGTTATTTTTGTCTCACACAGTTGCATAACAGTGGCAACTTGCTCATTTTTGTAGATACCACCTAAAGTGACGTAGAAATGTAAGCCCCTATATATGCTGTGGGGTTTAGGCTTAACTGTTGCCCTTTTTTAAGGTAGCTTGAAGTGTCCCTTGAGTAGTTGTCAGCCTGTTTAGAGAACTGTCTCTGAGTTGTCTGCAGATCCTATGTGAAAAGGACAGTGTACAGATACCTACTTGTGCTAATGGAATATTTTGTTATATAAGAAGAAAAAGTCTTGTTCTGACAATCATAGAAGTGTATTCCATTTCAAATGTTGAACAGCTCTGAATAATTCTCCAATAATTTCTCACTATAATTGTGATAAATATGTCTTTTATCACTAGATCATTTTCTGCTTAAATGATATAGCCATTGTTGCTCATTTGTTTCTCTTAAATCATCTCCCTGGATCAGAGTTAGGCTGTTCATCACCGAACTAAAATAACGGGGTTTGTCTTGCATGTAATAATTTGAATAATTTGCATGTAATAAATTGAAAATTCTCCTTTTGGTCTAATAGTAGTTTTATGGTTTTGGTATAGACTGGTTTTGCTTCCAGTGTTCCCTCTGGATGAAAGTGCCATTTCAGAAGTTTTCATCAGAATGTGTCCTAGAAGAATATGACTAAATTAGAGGAATTCAAATTCAAAACACTGTATTACTTAGCTAAAAAATCAACAGAGCATGATTTCTGCGAAATATGTGGTAATAGTTTCCTAGAAAGATGTGGTAATTTTTTTTCTTTAGTTTTGTTGCATGATAGTTCTCTTCAGTAATATAGAGTGAATTTCCCAAGTCACATAAGGGTGCAATCAGAAATGAAGGCATGCTCAGTAATTTTAGCTTGATATTTGGTAAAGGAGGCTGAGTGCCAGTTTGCTAATATAAACATTCTGATTGAAATTGGTGTATAATAATCTAAAAGCTTGATTTTATTAATAGCTGTGTTATTTTCATTGCTCAATTTAAAAGTCATTTAAAGGGATGAGTCTAAGTGGCCTAGGACTCTTGCCATTTACTTTATAATTTGAGCAGACTCCTAAGGCTACTCTCAAAGTCAATGTAACATTTGATTTCCTTCCTATCTACTACAAAGTCCAACACAAATTCACCCAAATATGTGGCTGTTGCACTGTTAGTAAGGTCAAAGAACATGCCAGACTATCTTTCACAGCCTCAATAAGAAAGCTTTTCTGGTTGCTGAAGCAGATGCTCAGAGAAAATGCTCAGCTCTGTGAAACAGTGCCAGTACTGATGGGGTGGCAGGATGCAAAACAGAGCAAGAGACTCAAAGCCCCTGTGTACCTGATTACATACTAATGAGAAGAAGGAGGGCAGAGGCAGGCCCTTGTAGCTGGCCAGCAGTTAGGAGGGGATTCCTTACAGGGAAGAGGCTCTCCATCCAGTTCCTGCTGGGGTTTTCGCCACAGTTCTTATGTTGTCCCTTACCTGGTGTGGTAGGTATTTTGTTTTCTGAGTGGATGAATTGGCTTTTTAGAATCATCATTTGGGCATAAATTAGTTTCTTTCTTTGTTTTATGACTGGTTTGCAGTCATTTAGAGTGCTCTAAAGAACTTGCTTGCCCTGGGAATTATGTACCTTTTTATTTGGTTTTGGTTTTCAGTCTTTGTTAGAAATAGAGTGGAATCTCCATGCTCAGTGAAAGATGTAAGAAGTTTGGTTAGAAGAGTGGACCTTACTTAAATGGGAAGAGTGGCATTTTGTCACCAGTTAGTTTGAAAGTATTTGTATACAATTTTGTTTTTGATTAGTAGCAATGTCTGTAGGCAGAGTGCTGTGTGAGTTCTGTCACATTTGTAGTTCAGATGTGGTCAGAGATGTACACGGCAGAGAATTCTTTTTGTGCTATGTTCTAGTATGGTATTGCTAAGATGGTGCTGAACTAATGCAGGCACGTCTGCTGTGTGTGGAATTCAGTAGGGATGAATCTCTGAACGCAGGTATTTGTCCCTGTCCTCATGTAAAGGTACTATTACAGTTTTTTGCTGTAGCATTGGGAAGTGACATGGCTGTGATGACTTCAGGACTTCTCAGGTGCAGTTTTCCCATGAGCAAACATAAAGGGCTGCTGCTGAGGGAGATCTGGTGCCAGTCTTTCCCACAGCATAAATCTCCCTTGTTGTAAGGCAGCTCTATCAAGCAAGTTCCATTATTTAAATCACTCTGTGATGGATTTACATAGCTAGTTCCCTAAATCCTTGTAAAGTGTCACCAATAAGCACTCAGAAACTGCTTGGATTTCTGTGTATCATCTTGCACATTATGTGCAGTCCCCAAGCTGCCTGGGCTATTCCAAAGGAAATAAATTAGCTTGGTGGAGTTAAAGTTGCTTTTGAAAGCTGGTGAAAGTTGCAGTTTCCTATTGTGTTAGTACTGACTGCACTCTCCAGGATTCAGTTATCCTTTCTGGTTTACTTCAGAGTTTCAGTCAGGGAGTACAGCTCTTGTTTTCACAAGGACCTACACAAACACTGGATGGAATCACTCCACTCTTTGCTGCCTTCTTCCCTTGACTAGATCAGCATTCTCTCCCAAATCCATCTGATTAGTGACTAGCTAGAGAGCCTGAACATTGCCACCCTTAAGAGTTCGTGCAGAACACTCAAAGGGCAAGTCTATCATCACCATATAATGTTGTGAATGTGTTATACAAGAACCCAGCAAGCCAGCAAGCTCTTGCAGTGAGAATTTCCCCACACCTGGCATGTAAAACTCCACATTTGCCACTGCATTCCAGCTGTGCACACAAACGGCCACTAAACAATGGCACCAGTTCACCTGAGCAGCTCAGAGACTGTAGTGCAGATTCACATACAACCTTTTCCAAATTTGATGTTGATTGGGGTTATTTTTTCCCACTAATATTTTTTCAGCTCTAGATAATATAAAGAAAGTTCATCTAAGAGAATTTCTGTGTTTTAATGGTCATAAAGTTCTTCCTGTTTTCTTCTTTTTTCTGTAAACATTTACTTTTGATTGAAATATCAAACCCCACGTGACATTTAAAGTTAATAATAAAACATATAAAATGAGCAAGGCTATTAAGGAAAATATGCTTCTTTTTTGGGGCTTTTTTTTTCTGCTTTGAAATACAGTACTTTCTAGTTAGACAAATATTAAAAACGCAAGGTATCAAAATAGCCAAGGACGAGTCTGATCACCTTCTTTTTATAGTCTATAGCACCTCCCAGTGTCTGCTGACACATTTAAAAGGAAGCAAGCCAGCTTACCTAAAATGGAAGTACTAATGCTAAGAAACACCTTAAAAAGAAAAATCCCCCAGGTTATGGGGGTATTCAAAATGGGTCATTATTGAAGAGGTGGACGTGAGTGGTGTGTGTTGATCCCTGTTGAAGTCACTGTGTTTATCAGTGCCATGGAATGGTCATGTTTGCTGTTTCCCTTTATAGTTTTGAGTTGATCTATCCATATTCTGCCTGGGCTTAATTTTGAAAAACTGGATGCAGAAGGAATATTTCAGTGTTTTGAATAGAGTATCTAGACCCTTTAATAACTTCAAACTGGTTTTGTTCTTTGTTTTAAAAGCTAAATAATAGTCAAAAGAGCCTATTGATTGCATTGGTATTTTTATTGCTTCTTTGGTGTCTTTTCATGAAGTTGTGGGCCACATCTTGAATATCCACTTCTAACTTTTCAACGCCAATTGTTACAAAGAATTTTTTCCAGTTGAATAAATGATGTCATGTGTTATGAAAGTTTTAAAGTGTGACAATTCAGTGCTATGATTGTTAACCTCTATTATGTTACTGCCATAAAAATTTTCACTATTAACATTTTATTAATAATGTTTCTAAATTGCATGCACCAGAAGGCTAACTTGATCTTTCTTTCATATCCAGATTTAAAAATAATGTCAAAGGTCAAACAAGACAATTGAAATACTGTTGCCAAATATAGTCATAGACAGTCAATTATGCAACAAAAGCAGTATGCCACCCATGAAGAGTAACAGCCTACATTTGCCTAAACTTACTCTGTTTTGATGAGAAATGTGTTCCAAAATATACTGCTAGTTGATAGATCTTGTTGTGTGGAACAGTGTAATTACATGGTTTAGGATGTCTTGGTCTTCCTAAGCTTTAAGGAAGATGGGGAGGAAAGCCAACTCTGTTGTGTATTCCAGGATCCTAGAAATCTGAAACAATCACTTTTTGATACTCAAACAATACAGAAAGTGGGAAGCTGTGAATGGGAATATCTGGATTTGGGCTTTATTTTGCAAGACTGACTGTATAAGGAATTAAATTTTATACCAAATTCTTTTTGCCTGTAGGGAAGCTGCTTCTTTAAGATTCATCTGAACTCTGTGTTTTTCTGTCTGGCTATTGACTTCAGGGATTCTAGTTAATTTTCAGTTAGACAATTAATGTTCTATTATCAAATTATTTAATGTTTATAATATTAACACACAATTCTTTTGTGGTTTGGAAGTTTTTTGCTAACACTTTTTAAAGCTCTTTACAAAGAGGTGAATAATTCTTTTTCATAGAGGCACAGAGAGTTTTAAGAGTTTTCCCAAAGTCTGTAAGCAAATTGCTTAGAAGTTTGGATTAGCCTCAAGTCTCTTGAGTCTCAGGTCAGGGCCACTTCAGCACATTTTCTTCAGGATGGAGCAATAACATATTTAATGATACAACACTGAATTTTTTGAAGATTCAGAAATTGTAAACAATGTGGGGGAGAAAGCTGTGGGGAAAAAGGAGCTGCAATTTATCTTTATATGTATCCTGTGACTGCTTCTGCAGTTGGCTGCTAAATTTGATTGATCGTTCTATAAAAGTGCACTATTTCTCATTTCTAATAAATTTCAGTATTGAGAGAAACTGCCAAGTCCCAGCTGAACTACAAGGGTATATCAAGGTGGAAGGAATCAGTAAGGGCAGTGTGTGCAGACTCAGATTTTTTCACTGCTGAGACTAATGGTAGCTCAGTTTTGAAGCTCCCCCAGGCAGGCATAGCCCTGTTGGTGTATGTTAGCTTGTGGAGCTGCTGCCTGGGCCTGAGGCCAGAGGTTTGAGTTTTCCCCCACAGAGCTTATGCAATCATTTTTGTTCATGAGAGTGAGAAGAAAGTGAGTGTAAGCTGCTACCGTCTGGCTTTACACATATTTTTCAGCTGGCAAATGCCTAAGAATAGACAAGGTGATGAAGATTCAGGAGGTAAATTCAGAAGTTGTAAACAGTTTTAATTGTGTTCTGTGGCACCCCTCTTATACTATGCCAGTTGAGCAGTGATCTGGATGTTGATAGGTGAGACTGAAGAATCTTGCTGCAATCATTCAAGGCTTCACACCCTGCTTTCTTCTCACCTCCCCAAAGGCTATGCTCACCAAAAAACTCAATAGAAGCTGTAAGACAGGTATAACTCAGCTGCTTCTGTTATCTGCATCTTAGCTAAAACCCATCTTCATCAGCTGTTGAGGGTGAAACCCTGGGATTTGTGATAAGGCATAGACTGAGGGATAGGCATAGATCTCTCTGCTGACTGACGCTTGAGGGTACCCTCAGTGCCAGACAAAGAACTGGAGAGGCACAGGGCAGTCTGGTATGTTGGGTTTGGTTAGTTACTGTGGGAGAGAAAGTCATCCTTGGTGCTGTGGGTTAGGTTTTGAGCGGATATGTATATATTTCCACTTGAATTAAATCTTTCTGTTATAATTGGAAAGATTAGCAGAGTACTAATGTGAAGCAAAACCACTTCCATGTTAGTGAAGGTTTGTCTTCTCCTGGCACCAAAGTGTTGGCTGAACCACAACCTCTTGAAAAACCAAGAATGCAGTTGCAGAGACAGACTTTCTGTTTGTCTGGAACATGCATAACCCTTAACTGCATCTAGTCCATCAATATTTGTTGAAATACCTGATTTTCAGGAGCTGAATCTTCTTGGCTCATCTATGTAATATGTATTTAAGCAACAGAAATAAAATTTATACAGTAACACACCATACTTATATTTGTTTTATGCTAAGAAGCTTATATAAAATGCTAGTGGAAGTAATTCTGATTTCTAAGCAAGTTAGAATATTTAACCACTAAGATGTGTATGAAGTGTATTTTGTCATCAGTTAGGGTTTATAGTTGAGCAAAACTGGGTTGAAGTTCATTTAAAATTGCTGAAAATTTTGACTTGCTGAATTCTGGTCAAAATAGAAATAGGTTTCCAAGATAAAATTCTAATCAAGATTTCAGCCATTTTATGTCATGATCACACTAGACTACTTTCTCTACTTCTTCTTTGGTTGGCTTTACCCACTGAAAAAAAAAGAGGAAATAGGCACTTTCTGGGTTTAGAGCACACATGGAATATGATAGGATCAGACATGTTAGGATTCAGGTTCCGGGAAGGCTTTCCTAGTAACTAAGAGACCCTTTGAAGTCTTTAAAATGAGATTCCAAAGGCAACAGAGCATGGAAAGTCCTAAAGCATCATCCAGTCATAGTTAAAAATCCTCTTGGATAGAGTCAAAACAAACTCTGATTTTTGCTGCCTTTTTTTCTGAACAAAATTAACTAAATCTGGCAAAATTCTGAAATGCAAACTGAAATGAAGGCAAGAGTAAACACTGATAAGGAGTAATTAATTTTTCTATCAAAGATTAAGAGTTAGCAAATTGTCTTGTTATCGCCAAGATTTGTTCAGTCAATCTCACGTTTCACAATCAGGAATTCAAAAACTGCATTTTGTGTGCACACTGAGATTCTTTTTCTTGAACAAGATGCAGAATTTATTTTTCATTAAAAAGGTTCAGGTTTTAGCAAGTTATAGTAAGTTTTTGTAAAAGAGAAATTTTTTTATGAATAATGACAGATTTTTCTGGGTGACCTAACCTCTTGGCTCCTGCCTAATTCTTGCTTTAGTTTTTCAGTGGGTGACTCTCAGTTCTCCCTCTGCCATTTAGTTTTCAGATTGAAAGCAAAGCTGTCAGGTGCAAATTGATTTCCCCTACTTAGTGGAGATCACTGTCCTCTGATTTGATTAGTTCACTCTTGAGTTATCACCTTTATGTCCACCAGAAGGCTCTACTGCTTTCTGAAATGTGCACAGACCCATATTCTTTGGATACCTAACAAGGTCAGCACTGTTGTAAACAGGATTTGGCAATTTGCTTGCACTGAGACAGCACACATGTATTTCTGTAACTAAGCAATTAAATTCCAATGTTTTTAAGAAATAAAAACCTGATAAATATTGTAAATAAATGCTTATTTACAATTGGTGAGTTAAGATTTGGTTCAGTATTTATTTCTGATGTGAAATTTGAATCCACACACATTTAATACAATGGCTTTTAACTGAAAACCTTAGAAATTTTAACACTTTCACTATTTATGCTGTTACTTTCACAGTATATCTGTATATATTTATTCTGTAAGTAGAGAAGTTTGAAATACAAAGACCTTAATTCCTCACCATCTTGGCGTTCTTATAGTTATAGTCCCAACTGGTAAGAGAACCTCTATGAATTTTGGCACTTGCCAGAGTTGTGAGGAAGTTATCCTTCTGCAGACATTTCTCAGTGTGAAGACTGTTCTTCACAATATTCGTGCTTCACACCTCATGGGCTGAAAAGAAGTAGCTCGCTTGATCTACGAAACTGTCAGGACAGCTTCCTTCATGAAGCTAAGTTATGATAGGTAAAAATATGATTTTGTTCTCATTTTATTTTAGTAGCACAAATTAGCAAATTCAAAAGGGAAAATAATTCCTTTTATTTATTATGTAAGTGGAAAATTGGGATAAAATGAGAAGAAACCTCTTGAAGCAACACTTTTCATGTCCACTCTGCCGATGTGATTAGTTTGCAGCAGTTCTGACATTCCATCCTAAGAAGCAGGTTTGATTTACCTTTTACTAACTTTAAGAAATCATGGAACAAGAATGTTTGAACACACAGAAATACGTCCTTTTCATCTGTATGGTTTTAAAATTATGCTTTTCAAAGAACCTGGATAAAAATAGCCTGTTCAAACTTCTAATGTTAATTTTTTTTCCTTAGGGAAGGTGTACTAGTCCAGGTGGGCATTATTTTTTCTGGGTTTTTTGTTTGTTTTGCTTTTTGCCCCTCATATAGTATAATTTTCTTTATGGTTATTGATTTTAGTAGAGAGCCATAGGCACATCTTCAGAAAGGCTGTTTACATCTTTTGTTGTACAAAGGGTATGACAAAGTGTTCCTGTAATATTGCTACAGTACTAATTTCTGTCGTTTCTCACAAAATCCAGATTATCAGTATTCACATTTTTCTAGTCCTCTTTGTCTATATTTGCCTACTTGTGTAACAAAAGCATTTGGGTGTTATTCCTTAAGATGCAATAGATAAATTAGAGTATTAAAGTTAAGAGGGTGGGAACTTCCTACATACTTCTGCCAGTTTAAAGACAGTTCATCACAGTGCACATCAGTTACCAGATAACCGTTACAATTCCATTTGGTTTTTCTCCTCATACTCATTGCATTTTCCAGAAAGAGGATTGGGGTTTTTTTTCCACTACAATGTAAACGTAAGGGTTTAGTGACTCAAGTTTGCCTTTCTATAATTTGTGATAGTTAGTTACCATGACTAAATTATCATGAGGTGTTCAGGAAACTGCAAGAGGCTACATCATTGGCATAAGAGGATGTGGTGTTCTCTAATGGGCTCACTACAGAATATTTAAAGGTGTCATTAATGTGCTTAAGCAGAATGAGATAATTCAGAGAACTGAGAACCTCTGCTTGAATTTGAAATAATGCTAAATTACTAACAAAATTTTACTTAAGTGTCATGGAACTAAAAAGCAACTCTGTATAAAAAATTACTTAGCTCTAGATGCTGTCATAATGTGTTTGTAAATAATAACAGAAAAAAAATGGGTATTGTGACTATTCACTTATTTTCATTAATTCAGAAGAATCAGTTTCAGCAATCAGTAACGTGTTTGACAGTGATTTTTTTAATGGGAACAACATTTCACTTCAAAATTAGTCCTATGGATCTCTATTGTAGCAATGCCCTCCTGAAACTCCAAGGGAGTCTTCTTGAACATGAACCAAATAATTTAGTTGGCTGCTGGCCATGTGTTGTCTTTCAGAGGAATATGGTTTTACACTATGTAATAGTGTAGGAAGAAAGGAGACATATGGAAACAAATTTTAAAAGAAACAGTAACATTAGTCAATGCAGTTTTAGCCACACAAGTTGCCAAGCACTTAATGTAGTCATGAGGCAAAGGAATAAATTATGAAGCCCACTAGCCAGGCGCGTAGCACGCGAAAGTGCTGCTCTGTTAGAACACAAGCCCTCAGCTTCAGCTGAAGGCTGAGACACACCAACAGTTCTTGAAGTTTGATTTATGGATTTCTTTTGCTGCTGCTATTATAAAAAGCACACTATTATATACAACAAATTAAATCATTTTTAAGCAGCATTCTTGGAAATATATTTGTCCTTTTATTTGTCTCCAAACACTAGACCAGCATGTCCCTGGCCCCTTTTTGTTATACTTTTGTTTTGAAATGTGCAGTATAATCCTATGTATTTTCCCATTACATCTTAATAAAGTAATGCCTTTTCAAGTAGATGTCATGTTTCTCTAAATAAACAATGCATTTGTAGCATCACAAAAGACAAAGTGGCAAAAATAGTGACTGTAAAAATTGATGTCTTGAAATATTAATCAAATATTATATAGGTATTTGTGTGGAAAATACATATTAGTACAACAATTAATTTTCCAGATCAGAATTTGTACTTGGTAGAGCTCCATAAAATATTGTATGTCCATTCTCTCTAGATGAGTCATGGTTTTGGAAGAAAGGGGGAGAATATTTTTTCAGCATTATGATCATTGTAATAATGAACTGCAGAAACTATAATAGATTTTGTTCCTGGCTTGGCAAACTATCTAAAAGATTTTGCAAGAGACTTTACATAATTCTTTCCATTGAACTTTCTAGTATTTCTATGTTTTAATTGTTAACTCAAACACACCAAACTTTTAGGTAGTTTGTGCTCTATATAAATGTGGTTTAATGTTTCAGGAGTATTTTATGAGGAGAGTTGGTGGCTATACATTTTCGTAGATATAACCTTAGTTCACTTGTTAAAATAGGCTCTCTGTTTGCTAATAGTTCCCAGCTGTAACTAATACATTAACAGATCTGCAATGCAGTATTTAAAATGACGCATTTCAAAATCAATAGCAAATGTCCTGCTGTACGATTAATTGGAAAACTTGTTTTACACAATGGTCAGTACATGATACAAAACTCTTTAGGAATTATGGTAAAGCAAGGAATAGTAAACAATGATGTGTAAATTTCAGAAACTTAGGAAAAGCAAAAATAGTACTTACTGTAGTTGTTGTTTGCTTCTCTTGTCCCTTTCACTTTGCCTCGTTTATCAATCCTCATATACCACTGAGTTCGACAGAAAAGTCTTCTCACTCTTACATCCCCCCCTTCCATATAATCATAGCTTCTGGTATGTCGCTCAGGGCTGGAACAGTTCACATTTGTAGCCATTTGCTCTGGAGTCATGTCATTGCAAGCTAAAGATATAGTGCCCATTAGAAAGATAATGTAAAAGTATGATCTGTAGAGCAAAATTGGCAGGATCCATGTCAGTATCCATTTGTGCATTATAGTGCAGTGTTCTGGGTGTTCATGAACAACATAATGAAAATTAAATCTCAAGTAGACTGTTGCTCTTAGGTCACCGACCTGCCTTCTGTCTTTACGAGTTACAGATTCATTTAAGTGAGATTGCTCCCTCTTCTAGAATTCTGATCGTTATTCCTTAATAGTTAATGGCGAAATAGAAGAGCTTCTTAAATATCTCTTCAGTCAGAATATCCTTTAAAGACACAAGTTATAAAAACCTTTGTTGTTGTGACCTTCTTTACTACTTGAATTTGCTGCTTGCACTGAAAGTAAAAGATCTGTGAGAAAAGGTGCATGTGTAAGTCTTTATGCTCAATTGTTACAAACTGCAAGGATACATTATACTAATGAAAAGTACTACACAGAAATACATGACATGCTGAGTTCATTTTTAAAAACATGCTAATGCATATACAATAGATATCTCTCATACAACTTTTTACATAACCAGACATTTACACTGATTGTAAACACAGTGCTCTTCAGTTTTCAGTCCTTCCAAAAATCTCCTATTGATTCATTTCAACTCTCATGTATGATACAATTCTCCTGATTACTTCATACCTATATATTTACTATTAGCACAACCTATCATACAACTTTTCTCTAATTCATGTTTCAAAACAGACCTCATGGCTTTAGCCCTGTGTTTTTATTCCTCCCCTTTTCAGATTATTAGTAGAAATAGTTTTCTTAATTCTTTTCTTAGCATCTAGCATATAGAAATAAAAGTAAGTTATTAGCTGTTAGAAACTGTTGAATAATCTTGTGAAGGACAGATAACTTACTTGTTCCTGTTGATAAGAGCTGGATACCCAAGTACTCCATTTCTGTTGTCTCCTTTTTGCAACATGAGACGCTCTACTGTAGCTACAAACTTTCTCAGCTCAGAAAGACTCCACCAGAATTATAATTGTTTCCATAAATCAACAGGCTGGAGAGATGGTGTGTATGTGCTTATGCGTGCGCGTGCATGTGTGTGTTGAGCCTGTTCAGTCCTTTTCGATAAATACCTTTGCTGACCTCACTTGGAAGCAATTAGAATTTAACCAGTCAGCTGTCAGTTGAATGCACGAACAAAAGTAAAAGGAGACTTGCATTGTATAGTGTCCAATGGTCATCAGAGGGAGCTATGTACATACTTTATGGTTTAAATCTCCAAGAATCTTCTTTTTAAAAATGTATATTTTGTGCTGCGTGGATAGAATCGCTTCACATGCTGGTTAGGGTTTCTGTGCTCTGGTTTAGGTCAGTATTCTTCTGTCCTTAAAAAATTCATCCTCCTCTCTTTTGTACTCACATGCTTATCTCAGTGTGCTTTCAAATCTCTTCTGCAGTTTGGTGGATTCATAGTCTGCTTAGTGCCTTTCTGAAGGATATATGAAACGTGCATCTGTTACATGCTGTGGAGAAGGGTGTGCTGTAGCCCTTAGAGATTATGAGGTATATTTTTATACCATGGATTTGAAAAGAGGAACCACTGCATTGAGGTTTTATTTTATCAGCCACTAGGTGAAAATGAGAAAATATATTTGGGTGTTTCAAAGTCTGACATTCAAACGCAACCTTTATCAGCTTTAAGGAAAACTTGCTACTAAGGAACTGCCTTTTTTAGCATATGTAGTTAGTTCTGGAAACTTGCAAAGGGAGGATGAAAACTGTCTGCAATGTAAGAAAACCCCTAATACTGCACACCAAGCAACGGGTTTAAAATCTAGAGGATGAAAATAATGAGTGGATACTCCTGGTTTTCTGCTCTTGTGTACCTGTTTCCCTCTCTGACACCAGCCTGCCCATGTTCCATTTCACCCCTAAATCCTGTTGAGTTTCTGGTGAGTGTATTTGTAAAACACACTGAAGCAAAGTTTTCAGTAGCTCTTTATTCTTTTTAACTGCCCCACTATTGATGTGAGCACACCTGAGTCCCTTTAGTAAGTAATATCAACAAGGAAAGTTTGGAATTATTCCAGTTATTAAGAATAGTTTACTTATGTTTAATAGTTTCTGCCAGATAATACAATGCAGTTTATCATTCCATGCTTTTATCCCATCCCCACTCCCTTCCTCCCTCTTAATTTAAAATCAAGTGAACTGTAGAGGCAGTTAAAAAATCCCAGGGAGTACGTATGTGCCACCTTGTGGTGAGGGGGACATAAATAAACAGGGTGTTTCACTGGACTGATCCAAAATTAACAAAAAGGTGCACCAGGCAAGCTTGTAGTACTCACCCTCTCCTGTACACAGAGAGAATGAGTAATTTCCTTCCCTAACATCAACAGCCTCCTTGTCAGCACTCACATGGATCAGTCCTGTTTGTCACTTGCTTTGCATTCTATTTTAGCCATTTTCACACATAGTCCAAAGTTGATAGATTTTTCTTGTTGTTATCTCTATTTCAGCATACTGGGCTGTTTTCTGTGTTCTGTAGCTCATTTTCCTACTTTAGCAAGACACTCAGTATATGCACCTTTTTGATATGAAAGATGTGCTGCTGAGGGCTTTCAAAGGGTGCATACCTACAGCTGATACACAAAGAAGTGGCTGTCACTAGTTAACTCTTGTAAACTGTGATCACAGCTATCTCCAGTTTGACTTCTGTCTTGTCAACCCATGCCACCATTCTGACAAGGAGGGGGGACTGAAGTGACTTACCCCAGTTGTGGCTTTTGCAGTGCATTTGCTGGATTTTTATCAGCATGTTCTCTGACCCATTCCACAGTCCGAATTCAGAATGATAGCAATGAAAAAAATTTGTGGTATTCAAAAGGCTTATCTCTTGTGTATTATAAAGAAAGCAATCAAGGATAAAAGGTAATCTGTGTTTTACTCAGCAAAATAGGATGCAAGTAGAAATGTTTTTGTAAATATTCTGGGTCTTTTATGTCCAAATAACAACCTGCACTTTCAGATCCTTACTGGCTTTAATTTTTCTTTTTCCTTGTGAACTTATTGTTTCTGACAGTTAGTACCAGGAGAAAAAATACATACCTGAGGTTTCTGTTCCAGAAAGCTGGAGCTATTCGTGGTCCAGGCATAGGCATGTATTTCTCTTGGCTCTGAAAAAATAAATCACTTGCTGTGAGTGAGTTTTCTTAAGTGGCACGTCACTTCAGATCTCTGGAAACTTTTGTAGTTAAGAATAAATGAAAAGTGGCTTAGATAAGGCACTAGCTCTAATTTTAGTTTGTGAACAATGCACTTACTCTTTAATTATTGCTGCTAACATTCAAAATACAAGGATATCCTTGCATTTTGTAATTATGGAATAATATCTTTTCACTGTGCTTTAGCTGCAGTTTTCTTAATGACACATTTTTATGTCTTGCTATGCAACAAGTCCAATTCTGTATCTTTTAATGGAGGGATGCCTTCTTGCTGTGCATGGGTACATCAGGCTTCTCTGCATGTGTTGCCAAGCCTCTGAATGGTCTGACATGCATCAGATAAATCAAGCATAACTAATATATCTCTCAAGTTGAATTGGTTTAGGTTTAGAGAAGATTTATTTTAATTGACATTTGGTTCTTGATCTGTTTAACAAAGTGCATGCCTAGGTCTTTGCGTTACAATCCCATGCAAATATTTAATAATGTATAAAAATTTTCCACCTAAAATGCTTGATTTTCTGTTCCGTTGGTGATGTGTTCAGGTTTCAGGACCACAGGAAACACGGAAATGTGTAATATGCACATGATGTAAGCCATCCTTTAATACTTAATGCATGCATTGGTGCTTCCTTCTTCCTGTTGATAAGAGTTTTCCACAGCATTGTTACAGTGCACATGCTGAAAACGAAAAGTTGAAATTAATTGCAAGCACTTTTGCTTCTGATTGTAAAGATTGTGCATGGGTCTCCAATTAAAATAGAGCTCAATAAAGGTTATTCCTTTTTTCCTTACATAGGAAATTACTTTTTCTTCTTTCAGATGAAAACATGACTACAAGGACCCATGCTTTCTTCATCTCCAGGCTGGCTTGCTGTAAATTAACTGCCCAACTGTGGCACTGGGTCATGAATGTGACTTAAAAATCCTCCATTTTGTCCAATTTGTCTCTAAGAAACTTATCATTCTCTTCCTTCTTGTTTCTTGATCCATTTCAAATTTGCTTTAGAACATCTTCCAGAATTTCCAGAGTTTTTGACAGTAGGAAGATAAAAATCTTTCTATCTAACTTTAAACCCAAAATCTTGGGTTTTAATGCCCTGCAGCAATAGCTAAACTGGTATTGGAAGGTCCCAGGGAAAAGATGCCATAGAAGTGAAGGTGCTAAATATTCTTGTGGTTAAATCCTTATCCACAGCTTCCAGACCTCAGAAATCAGCATCAGATCAAGGCTGACTGTTACTACATGCAAAAGATACAAGGAAAGTGCTGCAGTTGGAGCAAATCTTTGGTCAACATTGTGGTATCTGAGAAACACAGCAACATGTGTGGAAAATAAACTCATATAATGAGGCAGTAAAAACAAGAGAGACAGGGAATATTGCACTTCAGTTTGGATTTATCTTTTCAGGATGTAAGGCTGAGATTAAAAACTGTAACTATGAATCCTTTGTCTCCCTGACTATAGGAATGTCTTTTTGGTTTTGGTAACTGGTATGGGTTATTAAAATCATATTGAAAAGACAACAGCTATTTTTTCCTAGCAATTTTCAAAACAGATCTCTTCAACATCATTCCTTTTTTTTGTTTCCTCCTATTCATCCAGATCATATTGAGCTGATTTAAATTTACAGGAAGAATTGAATGGGATGCGGCAGATACTTGGAAAAAACCCCCGCTCAAACTATCAAATAGTTTGACTACTGCATAACAAATTCCTTTTCTTTTAATTAGTTACAGCAAATGTGTTTTATATAGCTTATTTTAGGAAAAACAAAGGCTGGGAACACCTAAGCTTAGTCAATAGTCAACTTAAAGGTAAATCCATCCAGACTCTTTTCACTTGGACAATGGAGTATCATGATACTGACTTTTGAAGGAGATGGAATAAAACCAGCATGTAACAACAGCCAGATGAGTCCTTCCTTTCTGAGTGGAATGATTGTGTTAGATCTTCTTGTTATTCATAGCTCAGTAACCCTCAACCTCAGGAGATTCTACTTGTGATGACATCAGGACACTCAGGCTATGTTTGTCATAACCTCAGATCTTGATGCAGAGTTGTAACAGTTCATTTTTGGTGGTGATATAAAAAATAGAGAACTGGTGTGCGAAAATACTGAGGAGACCCGTTTGGTGCATCTTGTTTATTACCAGGTATGATGTTCAGAGGTCTCCCTTCTCTTTCTTGAGTGTTCCATTTGTAGTATTTTTTTTTTACCAGAATACCTAACCATTCAGTGATTTCTTCTCCCTGACTTTAAATGTATTCTTTTTGCAAAATAAATAACTTGTAGCATCTTTTTATATACACAGATGGTTGGATAAGAACCAGCTTTAACACCTGGATTTGTGGAATCTGTGTGCTTAGTCACCTCCTACAGCTGTCTCCAATTAAATAGGTGTGATACATCCAATATCTAGTGCCTCTGTTGCATACTGTAGGTGTCAAAATGCTCCTGTGATTAATTTCTAAAAACCTGGGCTCACATATAGACACACCATACACTGAAACATTCCTAATGTTGTAAAATAAAATACTCAAAAGGCACAAATTCTAGCTATCCTCAGAAGGCACAAAAGGCACAAATTCTAGCTATCCATCTCATGCATTTGTCAGGGGGGAAAATCGTGAAGAGAACAGTAATGATAAAACTTACTCTGTATCATGGTACATACACACTCAACCAAACCAGTGTTTATCAAAGCTCTTGGCATCTCTGTATAATTCAGTGAGTCCAGGATTTCACCCAAGGTTTAATGTCAATTCCTTTATGGTTCTCTAGTATTTACAAGTGTTGAGATTTAACTTGATATTTTTTCTGTGGCTTTCTCTCCACAAGGCAATAAAGCAGGTTGGTACAATCAATGCAACAAATACAAAATAACTAATGGTGGGACTGTGTATGGCAGAAATGCTGCTGGATTACTACTGTGTATTTATTATTTTATGTTGGGAAAAAGCTGGAGTAAGACCTTTCCTAACTTTCAGCTAATTATATGAGCTATAGCTACATGTGTTCTAAAAGCAAAATAACCTACAGGGAAACTGCTCTGTTCCCCTGTTAAGCTGTGGTCCTTGTAAAGTTCAAAACTCACCAGTTGACTCAGAGTAAGAGCAATTCTCTGTAACGATTGCTTTATTTATTACTCATCTGTCAGAGACAGGGACACCACTTAGTCCCAAAAATGTAAGGTTTTCCAGCTGTTTGCCATTTGAGTGGTAGATAAGCATTTGCTTAAACTGAGGGAATCTAATAAAAGGGTGTCGTTCCTAGGGAATCTGTGTTAGTAATTGGCTTACAGAGTGAACTCCACCACATTCCCTCACTTTTTCCATTCCCTCACTTACTGATAATGAAGTCCATGATATCCTACTAATTCCTATGTAAATTCAGGCCAAATAGTCATTTCATAATCTGGTAAGGGTGTGAAAGAAGGATGTGAAGTGCTAGGATCTGAGTGCAGTTCAGCGTATCAAGTGCAGGGTTAGACCAAGCATGTCAGCATCATTCCTGAGGCATCTGATGTGGGCATGGACTGGTGAGCCAGTTTTTCTAATTATAAAAGGAAGAAAAGAAAGTGTCAAAATACCTTTGCATTCAAAAGGCAAATTGAGGCTATATCAAAACTGCATTTTTTTTCAGAGCTCCCTCAAGAGAGTTAGGCAAGAAGGGACACTATTGATTAAAAACTGGTAATTAAAAGATGCCTAAACTGAGGGTTACCAGATAGTGCTACTTATTTATCTGCAATATGAACCATCCTGTTCCTCTGAATGTATAGTTCTGTGGATTGCAGGAGTGATGCCTTCTTTCTGGGAATAGTTGTACTTGCAAGACTTGAAATACTTGCAAGAGTTGAATTGAAATGCCTGCCAGTGCAGCTGTTGCTCTGTTAGATGATTATTTACCTGGCTTGTGGCATCAGCAAGGATTGAATTTTGTCAGCAACTGATGAGGGTCAGGTTTGAAACAGATTGTTATCGGAGTTGATGTTGTTCTGATCTGCCTCCCAACTCCTGCCTTACTTTGCTTGTCATAGCTATCACATTACTAAAATAATTTCTACCCTTTTAACAGTAATGCCAGTTGCTAGTTTTGCATACCATTGACAAAGGCTGTCCATTGCAACTAAAGTATTCTCCACAAACCTAAATATTACTGTTCTGTGAAGCTGGAATGCAGAACATTTGGGAGGTGATAGGAAGAGTGGGATAAAGAGCTGTGACTGAAGAATCTGTGTATTCTTCCTCACCTATAAAAGAGGAGGGAAAGCTTGATTCTCTGATAGGAGTTTGTCTGGTGTACTGGTAAATTCCCTTCATCAGCCTTTTATGATATTAGGTTGAGTGCAGCATCTGTCTAGTTTGTGTATCTCTTGCATCTCTCTTATCTCTCTTGTGCTTGACAGCGGGTTATTGCAACAGAGGCCTTTTCTGAAGTAGAAAACTTGTATTGACATGGCTTTGTGAAAGCTTTTCTCACACTGACTATGTGTATTGGCTCCAGTGCTGAAGTCACTGTGCTAAACTCCACCATGCTGAGGTACAAAGTGTGGTAGTCCCTTGACACCGCAATCAACTGAACAAGTTTTTGTGGGTTTTTTAATCCAGTTGACTGAAAGCCTCAGAATAAGAAGATGAAAATATTAAAGGAAAGTTACTGAAAAGCTATTTTAAAAAAACTTTGACATGCAGTTTTTTGCTAGTCAACCACATTTCAATAAAATTCCTCTCTGAAGATCATGTCATTGTTTGTTTGTTTGTTTCATAGCATCGTTAGACATGAACAATAAGTTGGCAGTGCCTGGTATGAATTCTTGGTCTCTAAAAAGTCTCTGATGAATGGTTTATCAAATTGAACATGTGTTCTATAATCTTAAATTACAGATTCAGTTTTTTTTCCTCAAGTAAGTATGCTGTGCCCTTCCTCATTATTCCTAATGGTGACCCTTTTTATGTCTTTTATTGATGAGAAACCTGTGGAGGAAAAGACAGCTTTCTCAAAGTGTCCTGAAATTTAGGGGCTTGTTACAATTCTGATTCTTCTGTGAGGACTGTGAGGTTTTATCAATAATCCCCAATAGCAGCATGATTTTGATAGCCATTACTTCAAAAGCAAAAAAAGGTATAGGAGTCTCACATTATACAGATGTGGAAAAAAATGTGCTAATGCAAAGGATCAGCTGTGTACACATGAGTTGATATAAGGGTTCATGAAAAATGTTCATTCTGGTGTTTCCAGAATTCTGTGTTTGACTTTATGATCTTTCTTCTGATATTGGAGTAATTGATAGTTGTAATTGCTGATTTACAAAGTTGGCACCGGCATCTCAAATGTAGCACGGGATGTCTCAGAAAAGGGAACTTTTTTCCAGCACCAGTTTTTCAATATTCACTAGTGCTGCTTCTCAGGAAGGTTATTGTCTGAGTACACAAACTCTGTAAACCTCTGCATGAAGGCAGTGATGGGTTTCCTGAAGTATCCCAAGGGGCTGCTAATGTTTGAGCAGGTGCTGGCATGTGGAAGAGAATGGAGAACCAGCCATGGCAAGAGGAAAATTAGGAGCATTAAAAATTGTGGAAGAGAAGAAATAATGGACAAAAATTGGTGAACTCTCCGGAAGAGGGAGAGAGATACAAGACAGAACAGAGGAGAGTAAGGAGGTCCTAATGTACGCACTATGTCAGAAGAAATGGGAGCTAGGAAATAGGGGAACCTTGGAAGTCACTTGAAGAAGATACAGAAAGAGATCAAGGAATTTCTCATACAAATCCTCTCTTCTTCTGTCTGCTGCTTTTTCAAAATATATCTAAGAGAAATAACATAATGTGGCAAATCAAATATGTATTAGGCTGTAGTGTATGAAATCTTTCATTTCAAAGTTTGTATTTTGGCTTTGGTAACCTGCAGTGAAGGACTTCCAGGGATGGAATGATTGCTGTCCCGCATGGTGATGATGCTTTGTTCACCCAAAATATAAGATGCTGATAGCTAAAAGAGAGAAGTTATTTCTAAATCATCCCTTTTACCTTTATATGGTGTGCTGTTTCAATTTTTGCAGGCCTGATTGTGTGGCTTGTGCTTTTCCCATTGTGACACTCAGCTGCAGCAAAATGATGTGGCACTACTGGGACAGTGCTCATTAGAGTTGGTGCTGACCCAGGGCTAACCCAGTCTCTCTTCTAGTTCTTTTGAAAATAGGGTAGATATGTGAGAGAGAGGTTTTTTAAAACCTATTTTTGAAATTATTATTTTATCTACCCAGTGAAGAAATCCCTTCTTCTCCATGCTTGCCAAATGAAACTGCCAGCCTCTTCACTGGTCTCTGGTTCCTGGCCTAGATGTAAAGGTTCAAGGGAAAAAATATGGCTTCATTAGGGCCACATAATCTGCAGTGGAATCTCTGATGTTGAGGAGTGGTCCTTTATTTTCCTTTGTGGTTTGTGATCCCTGTTCCTTTGTGACTCGAAATTTTGTTCTTTTCTATTCCGTGTAAAGAAACAGATGGTCTACTCTGCAAAACAGTGCCGTTAAGTCATACTTAATCTTCAAGATTGCAGATACTGGCCTGCATTTAGCTAAAAAAGAGCTCCCATCAGGATTGGCACAAAGATTTCCATGTAGTGCCTCTCTGGAGTTGAAGATTGATATGTAGGTTCCAAAAAATTTATCTTACTTACAGTCCAGTAAACCAAAGTGGTATTCCTGTAAAATGCTGAGGTCTAAATGTAAATTAGTCTTTTTCCTGTGAGCTTAATTTCTTGTGGATTTATGAGCAAAACTGAAAATAGAGATTTTTCTTTGTTTTAGTGTTGGCCAGTACACCCAGTTTTAAGATAATGGTGCATTGGAGTATAATCAAAATAGGTGTCTGAAGAACTAGATTGCTTCATGTTTCTTAGGGATTTTTTTTTTGTGAAAGAGGAGATTTCTGGGTTTGAGTGTTTTTCAGTTCCTACCCCACCCTTCTAAAAGATACTTACACTCTCCCTCTTCAGTTTCGAGAAACACCCCCAGGGCATCCTTTTTATTTGAATTGATTTTCTGGTTGTTTATCTTTTTCAATCTGGTCATGAAAAGCACATCTGGTTCCTATTTTAATCAGTATTCCAGTGGGAGCAACATCATATTATAGAAGGCTAACAATGCTAAAATAATAATCCGTAATGATGCAACTTCTGGTAATTTAAAACTTTTATCCACTGTTTGTAGAAGTGTGTTAATGATGTTGGCCAACTGATCTCTTTGTAGATTAAACTCACCCTAGGTCCTCATGACAGAGAATATCTGACATCCACGTAGGCGAACCTTTCGAACCGTCAGCAATTCCTGAAGTGTTTGAGCATTTCAGTACTTATAGAAGGTGCAAAACTGACAGTTGTGCAAACTGAAGCAATCAATTGACAAAGAGGTAGGGTAAAAGAGCCCCAGTGCTGGTTTAGATGTCTTTACTTTTGCCTTTTATCTGGCATAGTTCTGCCTCTAGAGGTGACAGAGTTGGAGGTCTTGCTCTTGTTGTTCTTCACTTTGTTAGTTGATTCAATACTCAGCATGTATGGTAAGACCGCCAGAAAGCGACAGTGGTTCTTTTATTACAAAGCTGTGTGCTAGCAGATAAACTGAGGTGGGTTGCCAGACTGCCTTCAAGTGGTAGGACTTGTTTTCTTTATTTCCTGTTTTGGTTTAAGCCAGCAACAAAGAGGAGGAACTTCTACTGTTTCGCTAACTAATGCATATTTAGCAATTATGTGAAAGTGAAACTTTGTGTCTCTGCAATTTCCACAGGAATGTACCAGCAAAGCAGCTACCCCCAAAACTTTTGCTGACAAGGTGTTTGTTGAAGTGTGGATCTCAGTCACATTCATAATGGCATTGCCGCTTTAAAGTGTATCAGTCTGGAGCCATCTCCAGACTAGAGTTCCACAAGATAGCAGAATAAACTGAAGTGGCTCTCCTTCAAAAATAGCTTTGAGAGGTGGGGAGAACATACTTCTATTTGTTCTAAAGAATCCTCTGTTATCAGAGCTATCTAAAAATTTCATTCAGCCTTCCAATTATTTATTGAAACTGTCTTGTTGATATACACCTGCTTCTACCTTGGCTCTTCAGCAAAGTTTCTCAATGAAGAAGGTTGTAGCATCTCTTAAATTGGTATGATCAAGTAAGGAGTGGCATTCTTGACAGGATGATAGAGTTATAGAATAGTTACATTAGAGACTAAATTTGCACATGATAGTTGATGTTCATGACCTTCTTTCTCCTCTAACGTGGCATTAGGAAGAGCTAAAGCCCAAAATGAAAAGAAACGTTAAAATTTTGCAAAATCAGTTTTTAGATAGGAATGGTTATGTTTTAGAGAACAGTAACTGCAGTCACTGTTAGTGGAATCTTAACAGTGTTCTGTGTTCTTGGTAAGAGAGTATGAAAAAGGTGTACAAGTGAAACTCAGCAACAGGTTTCTCTAGTTCTCTAAGAAACTCTGCTCTTAATTTATCAACTTACTTTCCTATCTTAAGATAACTGGTTAATATCTTAACATTTCCATAGTATTATTCTATGGAATAAAACAAGCCATTTTCCTCACAGTTCTAAGAGAATAAATTATATGAAACATCAGAGTAAAGCAAAGCAATTTTCAGAGGAGCTAAATTTTTGAAATTCTGTGTCTGAACTTCTCTGAATGACCTGTTCTCAAGGTCAGAATATCAGGTCAGGGATACGCAATGACTGCACACCAAAGCAGGGAGCTGCAGTATCTCTCATCACTGAAGTTTTTGGGTTGCATTTTTAAATGAATCAGGAACAAGTGCAGGGTATATTTAGTATCGCAGCCTTCTGCTGGCAGAGGGAATCTCTTTGCATAATTTTATTCCAGTATTGTGAAATATGGAGTTGGTTAAACTGGGGAAATGTTGTATTTTCAGCTACCCATTTACAAGAGAGAATCTTATCAAGCCATATTCCTTGCTCTCATTTGAAGTTATGCTACATTCCTGGTTGCTTTTGTGAACTGGATTTGATGATTTGTTTTACTTTTTTCCTGTTTTGACATTATATAATTCCAGCATTTAATCTGTATTTTAAAAACCATTCTCATCTTTAGAATGTTTCATTTTGAAAGGACTTTCTTGAATAAAAAAATATTTTTGTTTCTGCAAAAGGAGGGGGTGGAGAACCACTGTACTGTCCCTTTGGCACATTTAGATTTCCCTAGCAGCCAATTTCAAGCTGTGGATACTGAAACAAATTTCCAGTCTGGGTTGCTCTTCAAGTTGTAGATGGTGTGCATTGTTTCTGATGTTGAAGTTGTATCCTGAATACAAACCAAAGTTGTCTTTCCAGATCCTTTCCAGGTTTAATTTCTTGTGGTCTTCCTGAAGTGCCTTCTCTAGTATGTTTTTCATATGTATCACAATTTAAATTTTATATAAATGCTTTCAGGATAGGTGAGGAATAACTGTAAATAATGAAAGGGAAATAAAGCTTCCTATATGTAGATATATGATTTCTGATATTTAGTGGTTTTCTTCAGAAAAAAAGTGTTTCCTGACTGCATACCAAGAGGCATATGCAAACAGCAGGAATTCTGAAAAAATTACAGAGAAGGTCCTTGTAACTTGATATCATAGCTGGGGAAGGTGAGGTACAGGGAGGAGATGTACTTTTTCCATGGCTATGAAGTGATGTAGCCATAGATCTTGGAGTTAAGTGCCTCACTGCAGGAGCTTTTAGAATGAGATCAACTGCTTGGGCTGTATCTCAAGTGTGCATTTTGCGCTGTGGTTTTCCCCTCTTGTCATCATATTTTTCCTTTTCTTGTGGTACTATTTACAGAAGAAGATATCTGTTCAATTTTCTCTGTACACGTACTTAGGAACAGCATATAAATTGTTAAATAAAAGACATTTCTAGAACGGGGTAAAGGCTCAGAAAGTTCTGAAGTCATGGAACTTCTGCAACTTTTATGAACTACTTTTATGTCCCATCTCACCCCCAATATATTGGTCAGCTGGTTGCAGCTCAAGCATGTAGTTTTTCACAATTCTCTTCTTGACTTCATTGTCATAGCAGATGTTCTTTTTGCCAATTTTTTTCAGAATACTTCCCCTCCTTTTCTCCCCCATGAAAATAATTAGCTCCACCTATTTTGAAAAATGCTACTGTCTTGTCTATGGAAGCCAGTTCTATTTTTCCTTTGGCTCAAGAAGTGTTTGGTTTCCTAAAATTGTTTTTTCTGTGTGCATGGTGCCAATTTGGAGTTTTGCTGAATAAATGAGTAAATAAGTTGTATGATAGGTAGAAAACACATTAAAAGAAGTATTTGGTGTGTACTCACTTTCTCCAAGTAGATACCATGAAATATAGATTTAGGGTTAGTTTATAAAGCAAAATTTCTCATTTTCTTAAAGGGCAATCTATTTATAAATCAGTAGCATAATACAGCCATTCCTGTTTTGTTGATTTTCTTTCACTTTCTCACTACAAGTAAGAAGACAGTGGATCTCATAGTTCCTCTATTCTGAAACAGAAAACCCACCTGACTTCAATGATTTTCCTTAAGAACTGATGATGTGATAAAGTCACTCTATTTAACATCCAATATTATAAGATAAGAATATTAAGAGCAGCTTTATTGTACAAAATGAAAGCAGATAAATTATCTCTGTTTTATCAAAGCTTTACACGTTCTAGAAACAGATGCCTTTTTAAACCAATACAAAATTCCTAGATATTAGCTTTTCAAACAATAACAGCTGTTAGAAATCAATCCCTTTTGATTAACTACTCTTGGAATACGCCAGATTTGTTTTAAAATTAAACACTATCACAGAATAACTGTCTAAAATCACTGTGTTGTTTTCATACTTAGTCCAAGGAAATTCATGTTAATTCAGAATTCATTGTATATTTAGCCCATATTTCATAATAAGGGAAATCTTTTGTAACCTAAGTTAAAATGTTACTTTTGCATTTCCTCACCATTTAAAGGCTGTTTTCCTATTTAATTTTTTATGGTTGTTTTACTCTATTCACAAGAGTGACAAGGGAATTAGGGCTGGTATGGATTCAGTCAGTTGTATTCCTTGATTAAATTTTTCTGGCATCTTCTTGAAGAAATAATCCATTTAGGAGTTTAACTTGGACTTTCTTTTTAATTATTATTTTTGATTGCAAACAGATAAATGTTTAAATTAAATATTTGGAGATAAGTTCAAGTTGTAGGAGAGTGCCTGGTGTCCCAGAGCTGGACTCTGGCCCAATCCTCTGCCACATGCCAGTGTACACATGCAATTCCCTGCCCTCTGCACCTGTTCTGGCTTTCTGCTATTCTCAGAATACATTTGTGTGTGTGGCAAGGAAGCCGCTTTTTAACTGGAGATGGATTTCTGGTGCCTCTGGGCAACAGTAACCAGTGTATTCAGAGTGGAATAGCATCATGCTTTCCTAGTCATGATTTATTTTAAAGGAAAAAAGTTAACGATTCTTTCTTCCTTCCTTCCTCTGATGTTACTGCAATCTTAGACTAAAAGGTTTGGGGAATTTGGATGTTCTAATGTATAAATTGAGGGTCCAGTTTAGTGAACAGTACTAGAGATAAGGAGCAAAGCTGAAATTATATTCTATTCATAACCCTCATATAAGACAGTGATTTCTATTAACCAAAACCTGCTTCCTGTATTTCAGGTGATCAAAAGCAAGATCCAGATTTACATAATAAAGAGGGGGATCTGTGCTTTATTATCCATCTTGGAGAGTTCTGCAATTCTTACTTTCCCCTCCACTTAGAAGCAGCAATAGCTTCATGACTGCACTAATGAAGTTGCTAATTGTCACTGCTAAAGATACTGTCATTTGCAGGAATGTAAATCTTTGCTGATTAACTTTATTACAATGCTTTTCTTTTACCTTGACACTGAAGACAAGTACAATCCATATTTTATTTGACACCTCATAGTAGATTTAAGAATGGGAGCCAGTAATATATCTACAGAAGTACATGCTATCTTTGCTCAGATGTTGAGTCTGTATCCAGAAAATAATTGTGTGTGAACTAATGTGTCAAACCCTCAAAATAATACAGTCAAATATGATTAAATTTGTGTTCAACTTGGATGCTTCCGAAGAGAGCATATCTGTAATAAACTCTTCTGGTGGTGATCTTCTAAAAGTACTCAGATTGCTGTATTAGTGGCAATAATTATTAATGAAGGATTAAGAACTATAAATTATCTTCTGGCATTCAACCAGACAGGGAGACAAAAGCAGACTTCCCATTACTGTGCAAGAAATACAGAAATGTGGAAAATCTGGTATTATATGTTGGCACTTTCAGGAAAGTAACATTAAGTAGTTTTAGGTATTTCCTCAAGAAAAGTTGAGCTCAGAAAGAGTTGAGTTCCAGCTACTGCACCAGTTCTTTTCTGCTTCCATCTTCAAAAATCGGAGAATGTATTAAAGTGTTACCAGGTTCTCATCACCTGATAGTTGTTCATTCAAAATTACTGTAATAATTAGAAACAGAATTTTAGCTCCTTCCTTTTTCTAAGCCTCAAATAGCCTCAGAGAATAGAAGGGCCTTGGAGTGTTTCATAATTTAATGAAAAAATGGAAGCAAGCTGAATTCCTAAAGCCTCTTGGAAGTTGCTCTTTCACTCAAAAGTCTCTTGAAATCTGAGCGGCAGTAATGGGGAGCAGAATTTCTGTATCTGTTTTTTGAGGTGTGGTTTTTTTATGTATGCATATTTAAATGACCAAGATATCACTCCCCACTTTACAAGACTCCCATATAAAAAGTTTTTCCACCATGTCAAAAATTCATCAGCTTTCTCTTGCCAGTACTTTTCCTGCTGTTAGGCAGAGGGTTACATGCAGTATTTAATCAGAAAGAAATAGACAATACATATATCTTCTTTTATTCTTCTTTCATGCAAAAATATGCAAAGCACTTTATATGGATTACTTCATGGCCAATAAGAGAGCAAATTTATTTTCTAAATTCTTTATTTGGACTTAGCCCATTTCTGTACCCTAAAATTGCTGATCTAGATGGTTGAAATATTTTGTTAGTACCTCCCAAGCTGAAAACAAAGAGAGACTTTTTTTTCCTGCCAGCATGCAAGTGCTGCTTGGAGAGGTTCTGGAAGCATTCATCCACCGTGTAATCTCTGAAGTGCACACAGGGCTGGTGGAATTTCCTAGATAGGCATGCAACGCTCGTTTGCCTCATCTCATCAAAGGAGCAGGGGAACTTGACCCATCAAAATTGTCATACTTTTTTGACTAGGTAATTATAAATAAAGCCTCACTTTCAGTTGCTAATAATTCCTCATTTCTTACTTTCATTTGTGGTTATTTCATGGCATGCTGCAATAACTAATGACAGCTAGGTACTCTGGTTTTAAATCAAAAACATTTTTAAGAGTTAAATGCTTTCATTTAAGTTGGAAAAATCCCAGCAGAGTAAAAGCTTGTATAGTACAATTTGTGCATGATACTAGAGCAGACTCAGAGTTCATTCTAAGTTTCTGCATGCTAAGCATCTACTGAAATCAATGACAGCTGCACATGAAGAGATATTGCAGAACCCATCCAGAGCTTAATGATAAATAAATAGTAAGTATGAGATAATCTGACTCAACTTCATTTTAATTGGAGATTTTGGTTCAGAACTGGGGGTGAAATTGTACCTAGACTTGCATATGACTTTCTAAGGTATGAATTTACTTCTGAATATGTCCTGTACAACAGGATCAGGTACTCAATTTGAGCAGTTTGCTCATGTGGCTTTTCCTCTACACCTTCAGTTTATAAGTCTGTTTTTGAAATCAGCTCTTTATACATATGAGATATTTTCAACAAATTCCTCTGAAAATTTATTATAGCAAAAGTTATATTGTTTCCAGCTGTTTCTATCCAGAACTGATATTAAATACTGGAAGATAACACAACCAGATCACTTTCTCTATCAGACTTTGACACTAGGTCATGGAAATTAATAATGTTCAAAATGTATCTCAGATTGAAGCTGCAAAGGCCAGTCAGAGGTATCAACCAGCAGCAGATGTTAAAGCCACGCTCTGATCCAATCATTATCTTGCACTGCAAAAGAGGCAAAATCTTCTGGAGGGCAGTCACAACGTCTGGTCTGTCTGGGTGGCCTGCATGTCTTCTCTGCAGGTGATCTAGACCGACCATCACTCAAGACGCTTTCAGGTCATTCAGATAGGAGCACATTTCATTCCTTCCCACTACACATTAGGATATTGGTGAGATAAGATGTGGGTAAGATGTCAACAAAGACACTGTCTGAGTTAATAGCATCAGATTTGTTTCAAGTTTTTACTCTTACTGCCATATTTTGTTAGGTCACATAGCTGTTGGTCAGGTTACCGTGCTATTTCCCAGTTGTGTGTGGGAGATAACCCTAATGGTGATATATAAGTAACAATGTTGAAAGCACAAGAGCTCCCAATTGGTCACTGAAAGCAGCCAATTCAAAGTTATTGCTGATAGCCTCTAGTTATTGCTGATATTTCTGGTGGGATGAAAATACCAGCAGCCACTTATATATGTCTGCTTAGACATTTGATCATGAAATAAGGAGTTTGTTTTGCTCATATGCAGTAGATAATTTGCAGTGCTCTCTGAAGACTTCAGACTTAAAGAACCCTGTTCCTGAAACCACTCTGGAATTGAGGGCAGTGCAGTAGCTGTGCCACTGAGATGAAGCATACCTAAAGCAGCCTGGTCTGAAAGATTTCCATACTTGCTGGGAGGCAGAATTTCTTTTTTCAAGGATCAAGGTGATCACCGGACTCCAGGTGGTTTTTTTACTTATTATGTGTTGTACAGTAAAATTTGGCTTCTAAGAAACAAAGTAATTGAGGGGAGAATAAATCCTTCTGTTGAACCCAACCATATTAGGTCTGTAGAGGCAGAAGTCTGGGCAGCAGTGGTAGCAGCAGGAAGGTATTAAACTGCAGTAGCTGGCTTGCACAAAACACTCGAATGGTTTTGGGTTATTGTGGATTGAATGTACCTGAATGCCAGGTAACGCATTGACCTGGCTAGAATGGGTGATTTTTGTCTGGCTAAAAGATGTAAAATCATCTCGCAGAAAAGTATCGTCTAACATCAAAATATGAAAATTTGATAAAAGTGCTATTAAAAGTTTTGTTTATAGTATAAGAACTCAGAAATATTGACTCCAGAAAATGGAAATTGTTCTCTATTAGTTTGGGAGTATTAAATGAGCAGAATCAGGAAAAGGAGTGTGTAATGAGAGAACAGCAAGCTTTTGTTTCCAAGAAATCTTAATATACCAAAGTCTTCAGCTGTCTATAGCAAGATCTCATATGTTACAAGAAGTCCTCTGATTATTCCCTAATTTTCAAACAAGCAAGACTACCAAAATATCAGATTACACTAAAATAAAAGAAAAATGGCTCTTTATGCAATATTATTAGGCACCAAAGGACACTGTAGATGTTAAATTTTAAAAAGTTCCATGGATTACTGAAGTAGTTTGATGAAACTTGTACAGAGTTGTCAAATAGAGTCACTACCTCTGGTTCCTGAGCCACAAAATGCTTGTGGCCATGAGAGATTTCTGTGGAAATATCAGTGTGTGCTTGCCATGTTCTCAGTCTTCCTTAGGCATCTGATGTTGGTCAGAGCTGGAAATTGGATCTTGTGCTCTGTGTACCTTTGGTTTGGCTGAGTACAGCTATTCTTGTATTCTTCTGTCGTAACAGGAAACAGTCCAGATATGTTTTATTTTTTGTTCTGCTGAGGGAAGTCAGATTTTAAGTAGAGTAAGGCAGATGCAGCGTTAAGATGTCTGATGACACTTAGTCATATTGTTAATTTGTTAATTTTGATTTTTAGTGTCTTCTCATCTGCTGATAAGCAGACTTACTAATCTATAGATTCTACATTTTAATAAGAAGGAACTGATAGCAAATTTTATTGATTTTTAAATTATCTAGTTCTACCCTTACTCAGAGCCTGCATGATTTGGCTCTGTAGGCTTGTTTTGAAAGCCATCTTTCTCTCATTTTTTTTTCTTAAGGGTTTGAGAAGATTCAGAGGAACTGAGTGGTATCTGAATGGTTGACCTAAGTTATTCTTTTGCATTAGAATTGTGTTAGAATGAAGTGTTGGTTATGTTGCAAAATATCCTCCTATCATTGATCTCTTCTTGAACATCAAATTTTGAATGCCCAGCCCCTGTTTGATGCTTTGTTGTTTACTTATCTTGCACTTATGCCCTTCAGTACTGAACATCTTTCCCGTTAATTTTCTTTGGGTCACTAGTTCTTACTTCTTTTAAGAAATCAGTGTTTCTCCAGGACTCATAGGAGCTGCAATGGAAATAATTTCAAATAGGAGAAACAGGTGATACGATGTGTTGCAGCATATGATGAAGTTTAGATGGCCATGGTACAGAGTACCACCACACAATTTCAGAAGGCTTCAGCCCATACAGAGTAACACTTTACCACATTAGAATGCTTCAAGTGTCTCCCCTTCTTCTTCTTTAGCCACACCTTTCATCCCCCTCATGTTCATGCATGGCACCTGTGTCCTGTGTTCCCTTTGTGGTTGCTCCATGCTCGCTGCTGTCAGTGCTGCTCACAGCTGTACCCACGGGGGATGAGGCTGGGCCAGCCCCACTCCCAGCCACCACAAACTGGGTACCTACAGCAATGTTTTCATCACATCAAATTTTGTGTCCCTTACACAGTGAGAAAAGGTAAGTTACCCTTACATAGTGAGGATAAGCTCTTCAGCTTTCTTTTGATGACAAAATTGTGGATCTTAAGGTAGTAAAACAGGCTCTCATCTATAGAACCTTTAACACTTGCTTTATTTTATTTGTGTAAGTTATTTAATTCTTTTTCTGTTGGGAAAGTAAGGAGTTAAAAAAGGTGCATCTCCAAGCCTAGTCTGACAGTAGACTATGGCCAATTGTGATGCAGAAAACCAGATTACAATTTCATTTGCAGGGCTGTAATGCAAAAGAAGCCATTTGGTTTGGGATGCCAAAAGGGTGCAGATACTTCCTGTGAAAGAGTAGTTTAAAATTTCTAATGCTGTTTTTAAAGACTTTCTCTTTTTTTGTAAGGAAAGATCTTATGAGAAGTAGTGGCTGCCTTTGGTTCTCTTGAGTCTGTTCCATAATGTGCTGTGTGAATGAGATGTCTGTGTGAGGCAGTTGTTGCAGCTCACTTTAAAGCTGACCTGCTTTAATTTTTTACTTTCTTTTCAGAATAACTTTTTTTCATCCTAAAGAGAACTTTGTAACCTTTTCACTAAGCAAACCAAATTTTTCTTCTCCTTTCTTTCCACTTCTTTTTCCTTGGTAGGAACTGAGTCCTGTTGAAAAGAAGGCAGTAATTCCATACCAGTAAGGGAGAAATCGGATAAAATGAAACCCTGTGAGGCTTTTCTCTGTAGGATGACAAGTTGTAAAAATACAACTGTATGCTGAAAAGTGACTGTAGAGATGGCATCTTGGGAGTGAGTGGGGGAAGGTTATGTTTATTATCTGTTAATGACTTCCAGATCAAGTTTGCTCAGTTTGTGAGTATAAAAAAAACTCACCCTTTTTTTAACTGCCTTCACTGCAGACTCAATTCAGGATTTAAAAATCATGCTGTGCTAATTTTAATCCAAGTATTGCTGTCAGTAATAAAAAGGTTCTTCAGGGTATATTGTGCCTTTAGTTAAACTGTCCATCACCGTACTGTAAGTGAATGTTAATGCTGTTGATGAGAAGCTTATCAAAATCAGGATTTGTCTTGTCCTGATTAGTCTTAATTAAGTCTTATTAACCCTTTTAAACACATGTCTGTTGTATTGGTTTCTAGGCTTGTCCACTGTGGAGGAATGTAAAAAGAAGAGAAATAAACCTCAGAGCTATTATTTTTGCATTGCACATAAGGATTGTTGGGTGAAGTCATAGCAGTTATAAACTAAGTCCCATTGACATGCTGGTCATCTTGATAAGTTTAAATTTCTCAGGGATTTGAGTATCTAGTGCTCATATATAACACAAATGAGAAATTCATGGGAAGAGTCAGTGTTTTAATTAAATCAAATGATGTAATTTGAAAAATGTCAGCTTTCAGACATGTAGGTCCTTCTTTAAATCCAATTGGAATCATAATAATTATAATTGGAATGAAACAAATCATGTTTCAGGTAAAGAGCCAGCAATCTGGAAAATGTTGGAGTGCATTAAAGTGTGGCCTCTGAGGGTGCTTTGATGGTTATAGTAAAGGAAAAAAGGGATACCAGTGGTGATCTTGCACTCCTTTCTCTCTCTGACAGACATTCAGGGATCCAAATTGTACCCAAATCTTCTCAACAAAGACCTTGTTACTGACTTGTCAGGCTGCAGGGCTCAGCCATGCTCTGAGATGGGACTTTTCCACTGCTCTGCTAGAAAAGTCTGCTAGACTTTTCCACTGCTCACTAGAGTGGCAAACTGGGCTGAATTCTGCCTCTGTCTCTCTCTTAGCCTGGTACCCTGGGATTCTTTCAGGATCAAGAGAGGAGGAGAAAGTGTGCATCTTCTTTGTCATACTTTTCTCATTTTGTTCCTGTCAGATCATCTGGCACTCTTTGATGTCAGTGGCTTTTCTTTAGCCTCATGTTGTTGGTTACTGGTCCTGTTCCGTTCTGTCCACTTTCTTCTTTCCAGGGACAACACTGCTGCACAGCAGGAGAGCACTGCAAGGGTTTAAGATCACTCCTGGTTTTGAGAGGCAGTTAAACTTCTGTCCTCAGTATTCTGTCAAAGGGGCTCCTCATTGTTTCAAGTACGAGGGTGTTTCCTCCTGAGCTGAACCCTGCCCCTATGATTTCTCCTTTTGTTCCCCCTGTTGATCAGCCTTTCAGGCCCTTGTCTGCCTGCTTGCTGCTGCACCTTTCCACGGAATTGTGTGTTTTGTGCATGTCACTTCTGCATGCAGAATTCATGGAGCACCCAGATTCCAGACAGAGTGTCTCCAAACCCCAAATTGTAAGGTTAGATTATAATTCAGTTTGAATCAGGACATTACTTTATCCCTTTTCTTTCCTAAACTCTCATTTTGGAGCTAAAGAGTTTCTATGCTTATGGGTTTCAAAAAGTCCTGGGCTAGATCTGGAAACTTAGGCCTTTTCTAAGATCTTTTTAAGAATTCAAATTAACTGATTTGGAAGTGCTTGGTACCTCCTTCCCCCTCTTGCTAATTTTCAGCAATCTGGAACATTGTTCTCACACGTATTCTTCTTGTGAGTATATAAATTGTTTTGAAGCCCTATGGGATAATTGTCCTTGCTGGAAAACTTTTATTGAATGGTGTTTGTCTGCCAGCATCAGAACTCGAGGAGGTTATTTCATCTTGGCTTTCATTTCAGTTCTATTTTAGCAGTTCTTTGTCTTCAACTCCATCTTCTCTGTGTGCTGAGCTGCTGTGTTCAAAGACATTTTTTGAAATAAAATTCTTCATTTTGTGGTTCTTTTTCAATGATGTTATTTCTCATTTTAGGAGCTTTTGTATTTCTTTAAGGCAAATGAGACATGTTAGTGGTTATTTGTAATTCTTTTTTGTTCAGTGGATTTCCTGTTATGCAAAGATGTAAAGCTTTTCTCACTGTTCTTCCAAACTTTTGTTTTCCTGTCTTGATAGTTTTGTACATCTGTATCTGCTTTATAACCTGTGCTAAGATATATTTGCCCATTTGAGATCCGGCTTTATCTTCATGGATGTCTAACAACTTACTATAAATCTGCAGCTTAGAGCTTGCTTGTTTCAAGACCTTCAAGAAGTGAACTGCTTTTCAGTTTTTCTGAATGGACATGAGGGTACTGAAGATCTACATAAAATTATCAACATGTTGTGCTTGCATACCGTAGTTCCAGTAATAATTTTATTGCTTTGTTGCTGTAAAAAGAATCCTAGGGGAAGCTTTAAAGCATAAGGCTTGCATTGCGCTAAGTGCCACATTTGTTTATGGAGCACAGGACAAATCACAGTCACAGGATGGTTTGGGTTGGAAGAAACCTGAAAGGTCATTGAGTTCCAACCCCCTGCCATGGGCAGGGACATCTCCCACCTGCTCAAAGCCCCATCCAGCCTGGCCTTGAACATGTCTGGGATGGGGCATCCACAACCTCTCTGGGCAGCCTGTTCCAGTGCCTCACCACCCTCACAGGACAGAATTTATTCCTGTTATGTAATCTGAATCTGCCCTCTCTCAGTTTTAAGCCATTGCCCTTGTCCTGTCACTTTGTTTCTTTCTAAAAGATTCATCTCCAGCTCCCCTGGAGCCCCTTGGGATACTGAAAGGCTTTGCACACACCTCTACTTTACAGTTGTTTTCCCCTTCATGGGCAGGTGGGGTGGGAACAGACAGACAGAAAGACATCCACGTTGTGAGACTGGATAAATACTCCTCTTTACCACCACAGAAATCCAGGATTATTAATGCCAGTCTGTCCAGACACAGTCTTTAAAAAACATCTGAGACAGATCTAAGTATCTGTATTTTATTGCTCGTGTTTTAGTAGATCAAATAACCTTCTTAGCACCGTTTTTCATTAACCAGTTCATTATCTGTGGAGAGATCTCTTTGCATAGCCTTTTGTCTGGGAAGAAAAAAAATTGTGGAAAACTTAGTCTGTTAACAGTTCACTGGAAGGCTGATGTGCATCCTAAAGTACCAAGAAAATGCTATGTATGATTTTTATATTTTTGTTAGAATAGGGTTTTGTTAGAAGAGGATTCAATTTGCAAAAATCTACCTAAAGATAGGAAATATATGGCAGATGAAGAAATAAGTGAATGTTGTGAACATATAAATACTTATAAATACTGTGCCAAAGGAATCCAAAGCCATTACAGAGGTTTACCTCACATACTTCTGATATTAAAAGGATCATACCATGGGTAATGTGCTAACAAAAGCCGTGATTCTGTCAATATTTATAAACTATAAATTATATAGTTATTTTCTGTCAAGTTATAAAATGCTTGACAGAATACAGAGGGTTATGGGGGGAAGACAACAATGCATGTAACTGAAGAAAAACTCAGAAACAAAGTGTTTCTTTTCTCTACTGATCTGGCAGTTGCAGTAATATTAGGGGTGATATATTTAAAAACTAGGCAGAGAAGCCAGAGGTGACCATCATCTTAAAGTTTGTTGTGTAGGTTAAATCATCAGAGGCTTTGAACAGTGCTGCATTTATGTTGGACTTTTCCTTTTATAACTAGTATTTGTGCTGGTTTTTGGTTTGTTTCTTTTTTACATGTTTTCCATGTTTTTTTTCCCAGTTCTCCTTTCTAACATACTTTATTGCTTTCAATGTTCACAAAAGGAAAATGCTTTTGCCAGAGATAAGCATCAATTAGATTAAGGTAAGGGCATTATTGTAATAAACTGCAGTTTAAATATGATACACTAGTTTAATTCTTGATAAAAATTTATCACACACCTTGATTCTTCTTAAATAGCTATACATAAAAGTCAGCATTAATTTTTAAAATAACTCAGGCTTGCAGGTGTTTATGTTCCATGTCTATTGTCATCTGTAGTTTTTCTGCTTGAAATGGAGAATGGTCTCCTGTAGCATATTAGATCAGTGCCATCAATCTTTTGCCAGAAATTAAGTGAAATTAAGTGTTTTTGGTGAAAAACAATAATCTTAGTTAAAAAAAAATCATCTCAGTATAAATATTTTGTAATATGAATATAGAATTTCTTAGTCCCTTCTGCTCGTCTTCTCAGTTTGATAATATCCTTTACTGACATTTCTCCCATTTTTACAGCCCTCTTGTATCAGTTCAGAGTTGAATGCACCTCTGTGCTCCTCAGAATTCAGTGGCCAAAGTCCTTTATCTCCTACTTTCTTCATGCCCACAATACTGACAATGCTGTGTCATACCCCTGGACTTGAGGAGTCATTGTCCTCTGGTTTATAAACAACGATATCCTTTTGGACTTCCCAACCAACCTGTATTGTATTTAAAACCTTTCTTCAGAAGTTTTTGCCAAGGTGGTTTAAACCAGCTGGGGCAGGGAGGAGAAGAATGCATTACTCAAGTCTCACCCATTTATTTTGTTTCCTTTTTCTGCTATGATCCACAATAGCTGGGACAGTTTTCTCTTTTCTAGACTGAGACAGACCACAGTAATGCAGACAATCTCAGCAAGTGGTTTGCCTAAAAGACAGAAACTTAAAAATACAGAAAAAAGGTTTGATTGGTTCCTCATCTTGTTATCCTTTAACCTAACATATGATTTAAAATGTCTGAAGTGAGACTGCACTTCAGCTTGGTTACTTTATTTCTGTTAGATTTTGGGGAATAAGGCTGAATGAGAAACATAAATCAAACCTCCCAGAATGTAATAAAACTCCTCTTATATCTGGATTCTAGCTTTGTATATGGACTTGGTTCTATTATGGTCCTGAATGATACTCTTTGGATCCAAACGTCTATAAATCTTGAGGAAGCTTAGAGTATTTTCTGAATTTGGACATATTTCTATCTGGCATGTATCATTCTGAATGTAGAAAGGACATATCTCTTGTGTGATATAGATATTCAGAGCCCTTTGTTCTTTTTATCTTAAAACAAAGAAGTTTCACAAGCAAAGATTTACTAATTAATTAAATTCATTCCCTGACACACATAGAACTTTAATTACAATGTTTTTGGAGGATTTAATGAAGACTTGCTTGAGTTTCTCTGAAAACTTTTCTCAAGGGACTCTTAGCATTTCAGTTTTCTGTATATTGAAGAATTTGCACTCAACACATTAAAGGAAAACCAGTTTTGCCACTGCTTTTCAGCATATTCAGCATAGGGACGCCTCAGCTCACTTGTAAAACCTCAGCAGCTTCTGTTACAACAGGCCAGCCCTTATTCAGTGAATTCAGAGGTCAGTTTGTGTTATGGTACTTTAACTGCACTGACTTCAACAAATTTCGCAACATCATATAGAAGAGTGGAAAACTTTTTTTTTCTCAACTTTCAGTGTGGCATTTTTATATTTGTCATTGTTTTTATGAACTTCACAAGGACAAATTGTAAAACTTGTTATTAGGCTGACTAATGGGATAAAAAGAAAATTTTAGACTTCTTGTGAAACTGATTATGTTTTTCTCAGCAGATTTTAGGTGACTATTCACATTATGAGCACAATTCTGTCTAAAAATAAGTTCTGTCCACTTTTTTATGGGTTTATTGAGAACAGAAATTTCCACACTATTCTCCCTTTAATGTGACCACAATGGGCAGTCATAATTTGTCCATTTATAAAAAAGAATAAAGTAGCAAATTGGCCACCATAAACTGTTAGTATATCCACTTTTGCTGACATGTTTATTGTAGTTTGCAATATGCATGATGTTGATTTTCAAAAATGTTCCATTTTCTTTTTTGAGAGTATTAATTATAAATTCATGAATCACAAAAATCAAGACTGTAATACAACTCAGGAGCTGGAAACACTACATAGCACTCATCTATGTCATCCTCAAAAAATGGGAGTGTTGAAATTTTTCATAGTTTGAATAAAAGCCTAAAACCTTCTATTCATCATACAGCTGAAGCTGAGCAGGTCAGATAGTTTTTTATGCATTTATATAATGAGCAAAAGGCAGCTAATGAACACATCAGGAAATGTTTAGAGAAAGCCTAGAAAGGGACAAATATGTGAATTTCAGTGCCCCACCTGAAATCTTATATAGCATAGAATGTCATAAAATAAACATATAACTTTGCCTAAAGTCTAAAAGTATTTTTAATGTTTTGTTTTCATTGTATGTTTCAAAGGAAATGAACTTGACTCCAAATAACACATCTAGGAAATAAAGATGGCCCCTAATGAACAGACAAAGGAATGAAAAAAGCAGAAGACTTTGCAGCCTTAAAAGCAGAGTTCAAAATATCATCCCTCTTACAAAATATTTCCTGAAAATAGGCTTGTGGAGCACAAAAGTCAATTCTGGAAACGCGAGAACTATGAAAGCAAGTCCAGTAGTCGGCACTTTCAAAAATAAATAAAACCATCAGGCAACAACTGTATGCTAATTGCATTTAAGAAATAAAAGACCACCTACATGGAAATAAAATAAATCTCATTAGTGCAGCTAAAGCAGATAGTTGAGATTCAAACTCTGCTAACCAAAACCTTTAGGCTCGCCAGAAGGAGCTTGTGAAGTCACTGCCATTTTCCTTGGGATGGGGAGAGCCCTGCAAGCCCCTCTGTGCCCCTCTTTCAGCCCGAGAGGCTGGTGTGCATTTCCTGTCCTGGCTGTGCCCTTGCTTCCGGAGCAGCCAAGCTGATTGTTCTTGCTGGATGAGCACAGCTAAGGCAGGGAGAAAGGGCACGCAGAGTAGTCGTGTGCAAAGGGCTGATAGCTGAGGGTGCTACTAAGAAATCCCACAAATCCCGACAGTGCTGTTGACAATATTTTATCTATTTAACCATTTAATTTGTTTTATGAAAAATCAGCTTTAGGAAGGCATACCACTGCAATCTTATAATCGAGAAAGTTAAACATTTTATGACTTTTAGGCAGGACAATAAATTTTGAAGGTTTTCAGTAACAATAGCAAGAGGCCTGTAGGTCCAGCTCCTGAAGCAGCTCCCAGAAACCATCCTATTCCCTCTAGAGGAAGTATTGAAAATAATTTGCAGCCAGTGACCCCTCTCTCCCCGCTGGCCATCATCGGGTTATAGATCTTCAGAAACAAAAGCTGCCCAGGCCTTCACTCACTCTCTCAAATGGTCTTCTGAAAATAAATGAAAAAAACCAAAATAATTTTTAAATCAAGGCTATTCAAAGCTCCTCATCTATTTTGCTGCTGACATAGTGAGATTGGCTGTGGAAAGATTGCAGAGGAATTTGACTGGTTATATTTGTAGGGCCAAGGCCTGACCATAACCAACTTGAAAAAAAGCCCAATAGGTATTTTTTTCCTTGACCTTTAACCCTTTGTCCCCAAATTTTTTCATTCACAGATAGTATTTGGCTCTGACTAAGTTTATGATTCAGCTGTGGAGCTTTAACTTAATCTGACAGAAGTTCTGTAAATCCTTGCTAGATGTTTTTGGTTCTGATTTTAGCTTCTGGTTTTGGTTAGACTTTTTAATTCAGCTATGGAAGTTAGAGCTTTATGTTCCTAAATAAATTTTGGTTCAGCCCTTCATAAAAAACTTCTTATTCTTGCAGCTGCTATAGATGTTTAAAAGTGTTGCTCTGATTTATAAATTTTTTCCCCTCAAGTACAGGGTCTTGTCTGAATTCTCTTCTAGATTGAGGCCTGAAAAGGAAGGAGGTAGGAAAGAATGTTCCCAGCAAGAAAGTCAGTAGAAAGTGCTTCAGCATTTAATCAGAACAATTTAATTCTGTTGATAATTGATCAGTAGAACACAATTAAAAAATCCTGCTCAATGTCAAAGCAGCTCAGCCAACAGAAATAAATGCATGTATTTGTCACATGAGGGACAGATAAGAAACCAGAAAATGTAGAACGTGAATAAAACCTTCCACCATATGGAATTTGGCAAAAAATAAGGTATTTAATAATATTCCTGAGGAATTGCTTTAAGCGCTTCATAAAAACCTGCTTCAGTATCTCTTGAAAACTTAATTTGTATTTTAAAAAAAGAACCCCACACATCTGGCTTGATCATTGGCTGATAAAATATATTTTTATTCCCACCCCAAATCACACACAGCTTGGCTGGAAAGAAGACAGCTGCTTGGGCACTAGTTGTGTTTCAGTCTGAAGTACATCTAATCTTTATTGATTTATTTGATTCTCATGTGCCAAGTGCAGAAAGTTGTGCTTTAATGGGAAGACTTTTTTTTTCCCTTTTAATATTAATGTGTAATTTTGGCCAACAAAAAGAAAGGTTTAGAAGATGATAGCAGTTCTCAATATGCATTAGATTTAAAATCCAATAAATTTCCCCAGTTCTTTTGTATGAATCCTCCTCAGTTTGTTGCTTCTACAGGACGCACTGCTGTTGGAAATCAATCTCAAGCATTTTAATGATCAGTTAATTCTGAAAGCTCCTTAATGTCTTCTCATCTGAAGGTTAAACATTTTTTCCTTGTCTGCAGTTTTTCCGTTGCTAGGTCTGACACCTATGGTGAATTTGGTCTGAGTGCCTTAAATTACTCGTGAGATTCGGGCACATTAGCTCTATGTGCAAACTCTCACTATTTGCTATTGTATTGCTTGAACTGTTTGCAGGGAGTATGGGCTGGGTGAATCCACATTATGCTGAAATCAGTGACCAAACCTGCAGAGGCTTCAGGAGCTCCAGAAAACGTTCACTCACAGGTTTCACTGGTCAAACAATCATGGGTGACCAGAGGAAAAACACATGCTCAAGAAGCAGTGGTTGCCAATGTAGCAGCCCCAGCTCTGCCCTGCTGTCCAAGGCAGGGCAGCACTGCAGTCTGGGGCACGGGGAGGCTGCAGAGGAGCTGGCTGGGCACTGCTCACCCTCGCACAGTGACAGCTGTCTCTGTGAACCTGGGGCTGTCATGGAGGGCTGTGGTCTGTCGTGTCTCAGAGAATCTCAATTACTTGTGACAAAAGTCCAAAAGCACAGGGCAGAGTACAAGAGATAAGATCAGTACCAGAATTATTCTCTTGTCTCTCTTTTATGAGATATTGACTCTCAGAAGAGCATTTGATGAAAGATCTGGCCGAACTGCAGAGCTGAGGGAGGACAGATGTGTCGGCAGCATTGCTTGGCAGTGCTTCCTCTGCCAGTTCTCTGTGCACTGGGAAGATCTGACAAATGGGACTGTATCACAGTGAGCAATTTGCAGTTATTTTACATTTCTCACTGTGGTCCTTTCTGCACTGTGAACTAGTCTCTCTTATCAATTCCTAGCCTTCAATCTCAATTTAATGTGCTGCATGATTCACAGCAAGGTTTCATGACAAAACTGCTCTTACCAGTCCAGTTTTCATGCTAGTGGTACTTTTTAGTAGAAGTTCTTTTATAGTGGTTGTGGTTTTTTTTTTTTATTAACTTTATAATGACAAGAATTGGGGAGCATTACTTCAGTCCTGCCCAGAACAGCTATAATTTGCAAGGTATCTTTTTTAGAACAGGATACTCTTGTGAATGTTGTGTATCTTTAACTAGATCTAGTTGGGATTTAGCACGCAGATAAGCTTCGTAGTGAGCTGAAAATACAAATCTTTCATTTGACTGAAGCTGTAGTGCAGCAGTTGCTCCAACATATCAAGATGTTATTAAAGAGACACATGGACTTGGAGAGGAATTCCAGAAGGATTATACTAAGTACTCAGCAGTTGCTAAAATAAAAGTTGGCATTCAGATCATATTAACTAGAAACCAATATTCCCAAAAATGTCACTAAGTAATTATTATATATTAGGTTGCCATATGTCTGTGTGTGCTGTGTCCAAGACAGCAAACGTCAAATGCACGGTCGTGGTCCCCTCCCGTCGAGTGAATGGTAGAATTGCTCTCGTGCTATTTCAGGGGATGAGCGTGTTCCTGTGTAAGAGACACAGTCAGCAAGTGCAGTGATGAAGACATACATGTCAGTGGGATTACCCTAATACAGGGTATTAATATGGCACCAGGCAATGGTGCTGCACCCAGATGTCTAACAGTGTCTCCATTTCAGATCCTTTTTGGAAATGTTTAGAGCCCATTTACTGCACGCTAAGATTAAACTCCTGATTGAATGAATTACAGTCAAGCCTTAAGATAAAATTACACTCCATGGATAATCATAGCTTCTGCTAACCTTTATTGGCTGCAGGGGGTGATAACATAGTGACAAAGGATGAGGAAACGCCTGAGGCACTTAAAGACTGAGGCAGAGAAGGCATTAATAGTAAGAGCAGTTGTTCTCTGGGTACCAAACCCCCTGAGCTGGAGGAGAGGGGCAGGGATCAGAATGAAGCACCTGTAATCCAAGGGGAGATTGTCAGTGACTTCACTGCCACTTGATTTCAACCCGTACAAGTGTCTCGGGCTGGATGGATCCACCAAGGGAGCCAAGAGACCCGGTGGAAGTGCTCACTGAGCCATTCCATCATTGATCAGCAGTTTTGCTAGAGGAGGTTTAGATTGGATTTTTGGAACAAGTTCTTCATGGCAAGGATTGTCAAGCGCTGGAACAGCCTGCCCAGGGCAGTGGTGGTGATCCCTGGAGGGGTTTCAAAGATGTGTTGAATGTGGCACCTGGGGACACGGTTTGTGGCGCTCTTGCCACTGCTGGCTCAATGGCTGGACTTGATGGTCTTAGAGGTCTTCTCCAACCTAAACAATTCTATTATCTGATTTGCCAATCAGTGTTACTCTAGCTGTAGAAAAGATTTTAAAAAGGTAGTCAGGAAAAGCTACTAAAAATACAGACCTGCAAAGTCTTGCTTAGGCAATGTACTCATGAGCTTCTGCTCTAGACTTAGACATTTTCATCAAAATCTTCTTGCTTTATTGTTAGAGATATTTCTAATATCTTTGCCCTTTGTCATTCTCATGCTCTGATCATTGGGGAGTTTTGCCATGATGTACAACATGTCTTTAAAGGTTTAAAAAGCAAGCAAAAAAAAAACCTAACACAATTTTTGTTTGTTTAAAAAGAAACATTTACTTCCTATATATAGTCACTAAATAAAAATGCCTGAGTGCCCTTTTTATGTAAATATTTTGAATTCTGTATGTTTTTCCATGGAAGTTAGGTCTAAATTTTACTGGGAAAGAGATTAATCAGAAGTTTAGAACTTTTGGTTTTATTCTTTTGTACTGTTTTCCTTTTAGATCTGGTTTCCTTTTCTTTGCTTATGAGAATATAATTTATAAGATTCATTGTCAGAAAAATTTTGAAATGTACTGCAGCCTGCGTGTTGTGGGGAAGATTCTATGACATTGTGTGTCATGCTCAACTTTAAAAAGATGAAGAAAAAAACCCCATAATATGTTTTTATTCTGCTCATATGCTGATTCTTCTTTCCATGAATCCAGCTGAACTCTTCAAATATCTTAATGAAAGGACTGGTATTTACTGTATTCTACTCCATTTTTATGACAGGATAATAAATGGGAACTCACTGGAGTAAGCTCAGGATTGTATATTGTTAGGCAGTTGGTAACAAAGCAATAGCAATATTTTCTTCAAAATACATGTGGTTATCTTAAACATTGTTGAAGATACCTGATTTTTTTTACTTTTGAGGGTCCTATAACTACAGGTTTATTTGAATGCACAGTATATATACAACATTACAAATAGGTTACAAGATATTGCATTTCAAAGATGGCAATAGGGAATATGTATGATTAGCCCATTCTATAATTCTACCAATTGTTCGAAACTGTTTCCCCTCTCCCTTGCTATCCTCTTCTCACATGCATCCTTGTAACTGTCCTGCCTCCAAATTGTCTTTTCATCTCCCACCTTATGCCCAGAGCCCATCCTTTTCCTCTTGAGTGTTTGATTTACTTAACCCAAGCACTCTGTTCCACTTTTCCTGGTTTTCAGAAATAAGAGATCTTCTCTACTGATACTATTGCTATGACATTCCCCTCTGAGGTTCCTGAAAAGATCTGGTAGTTTGCATTGGCTGTCATTCATCTGCTGTTCTCAGATTTGGCAGAGTCTTCTCACAGAATTGGGAGCTTCTGAGAATTTGGGTTTGGCCTGAAATAGCATGGGTAATGTACAGAAAATCTGAGAGATCTCTAATTTGATGCAGACTTCTGGACATTAACTTGTGCTTAGCATCACAAAAACCTGCCCAGGGCCAACTCTTGCTGTGTCTTTTATGGCTGCAAGGGCTGTGACACAACCAAATCTTCTCTTTAGTTTTCTTTGGAGAGAGCAGGGAAGTGGAAGTTTGTGCAAGACAGAGGCCACAGGAGCCTGACTTTCCCCTTGGGAGCAGGGTTAGGACATCTTTGGGGGATCCTGATGTACAGTGCCCTTTCTGCAATCACAACCATTTCTGCTGCTGAGGAGGCAGGTTATGAACTGTGGGTCTGTAGTGCCAGAGCAGTTATAGGAGATGGCAGGAGCACACAGTGGTAGCAAGGTCAGAATTTGTCAGTAATGTCAATGACATTTTTCCTTGGTCCTACCTAGAACTTAATTTTGCTTAGTACAACTCAGTAAATTCTCTCATTAATTACTCCTTCTACATTTTAATTGTTCTTTTACAAGGTCAGCAGATCATACTTAGTCCTTTATAATAGTTTTGCATAAAATGAAAATGTTCTATGATGTACATTCACAGCTGGGACTCAAGCATGAGAGTATGGTGTCTGGATAACTCAAAATCCATTTCCTTCATTATTTGCTCATTCACTTAAGTTGTCACATCATATAGCTCATGAATAGCATTCATTTTTGTTGAAACTTTCCTACCTCCACAAAGATACCTAAGAAATATCACTAGGAGAAGAGTTGTCCTACTCAACATAATGTATTCTTAATGTTTTACTTGGCCTGCAGGTGCTCCTCCAATATTATCATTAATTACAACCCTAATTGTCCTACTTGTGGAGAACAGAAAACTTCAAATGTTTAGCAAGGTCCTTCCAATTTTTTGAATGCTTCAGTTTAATCTTCCTTTTTTACAGAACCCTCCAAACAAAACAATGTCCAGGACCTGAAGAGGAAAAGCACTGAACAGTCCTGCAAACACTGCAAGACACCCTCCCTCCACTGAGGCAGCTCATTGCCCACCTCATCTCTTTTAATACAGTAAAGGGAAAAGAAGAGAGAGACACTGTAACAAATCATCATCTTTATTTCAATTTCAGTTTTCCCTGTCAATAGGTTTTAGTAAATCAATATTTATACTGAAAGATATATTTAAAATGGGGAAAAAAAGACTTTTATAATCAAAGAGTTTCCTTTTAATGGCTTCTTCAGAAATACATTTTGATAATAGCAACTGCTCATTACAATACAAACCAGAAAAAGCATTCATGTACTGTGGCATGGGAAGTACTGCCAGTTCTACATGCTCTACATAGTTTCTTTAAAATTTTTACGTTCTTTAGGCCTCAACAAAAACCAAAGCTCCTCTTCCAGGTTTGGTAGCAAACAGACTGTTATTCTCCACTGCTAACCTTTGGCCATCCATTTGGTAATAAGCTTTTTTTACATTTTTTAGGAAAGTGTTCAGCTTGTCAGTAGGCACCATTGACACAGTGCAGCCACCCCATCCAGCTCCAGTCAGACGTGACCCAATGGCCCCAAATTGCCTAAAAGAAAATAACAGGGGGAAAAATCATGTAAAATAAACCAAAAATAGGTACTTTGTCATATATAAAATTTTTATAGAAAACTCAGATGTGTTTTGAGTATTCCCATGTCATCAGACTTTTCTGATGTTCACTTGCTTGTATGTAACACTACAGCAATTTACAGTTATCCTCTTGGACCAAAGAAAAGTGCTGATGCCTTAAACTGCAGTATAGTAATTTCTGTCAGTTCCAAAAGTCCCCGTTTTCTAAAGCTTCAGCATCAGCTGTTTTTAGGATCACAGCACAGCTGAGATGAAGAAAGCAGGAGAAGAAAGGAATTGTGTTAGCAACATTCATAAGACATCAGAAGTGAAAACAGAAATACATGACAAAAATAACAAAAGAGGGTTCATAAACTAATTGCACAGGATGTAGGCATGCAAGCCATTTTCTAATGTGGCAAAGACAAATAGCTCTATTCTTCCAGGACAGATCTAAACCATGCTGAAGATTCACAGGCTTCTGCAGGACTGCTGAGCATGCCAGTCAAGAAAAGGAGAGTTCAGAGATTCTCAAAAAGTCATAGAGTCACTGCACTCTGTATAAATAAACTCACATAAACTTCTGTTTATGCTGAATGGACATAGTTGGGCATCTCTCTTTAGAGGAACCTCAAGACTGACAGCAGTGGAGGTAAAGTATGAATGTAGTCCCAAAATAAAAAAATGCCCTTAATGAGGAGTGTTAACAGAAAGAACAATGACAAATAAATGACATGCAAAATATAAACCATTCCCAGCCTCAAGATACTGGCCTGCTAGAAATGTCCTAGAGCAAATCCCATGCTGTAACACTGCAAGACTCAGATGCCATCTCACTAGAATTTAGAATTGTTTTCAATAGTTTGCTTACCTGTGTTCCTGATCTTTACTTGGAAAAAGTAGGAAAAGACCATGTAATAAGTTACTTTGGGGCTTTTCTAATCTAATGAGAACAGAACCAGTCAGATTTAGAAAACTCATCCGAAATCTTCCTCTTGTGGGAGATCTAATATGATTTACAAATACTTTTGTTGTGTTTCCAGTAGCCATGCATAGAGAGATTCACCAGCTCTAGAATGTGTTAGAGGGAGAGACAATCTCATGTGAATAGCATTGGAAAATGACAGCTCATTTGGAGTGGGCTGTTGTAATTCTTCATGTATGCATTTTATCTGGTGTAGTGCTGGGTTAGTAGAGGTTTAGGTCATATTTCAAACAAGTACTTGCATATGTGTTTGATTCTAAACACACATCTCTTCTTGAACAGAAACACTTTCTTCAGTGTGTCTGTGTGGTGCCACCCTTCATACTGACTCGATTTTATGTTCATTCTGCATTTCCTGTTGGTGTTTTATTTTACTTATTGTTATTCCTGTAAGCCACTCATTCTCTGATGCAATTTTGGTAGTTTCTAGACCATGGAGCAACCTCCTAAAATGAGCAGGATCCAATCCAGTATCAGTTGCAATCAATAAGGACATTCCCATTGACTTTATAAGGCCCAATCCACTTTTCAGAGTCTATTAAATCAACTGTCTGTATTTATTTTGTCTGTTACCTCAGACAGAACTTCATATTTCAGATGGTGTCTGGCTTTTATTTTGGTAGGCAACCGAAATCCCTTCAGAATTGTTCTGAACCTTTTATTGATTTCATAATTCTCTGTGGTCATGCTCATGCCTCATTTTTACTGAGTCATTTTCGAATACTTAGTTGAATAAAGCATAAAGTAGACAGAAAATATGCCTGTTGCAGAGCTGAAGTCACTGTGTTTCAAAATACTGTGGCTTAACAGTGTCAAATGTGGTGATAGCAGCCACCTGGGGCTGCTGAGGAACCTGATGGGCAGTGCTGCACCATCTGAAAACCAGGTACCTGGTACTACATGGATCTAGGAGAGAGCACCTCATTCCATGTCTGCAGGAGATGTGATGCCTAGGAGGTTTCAAGATCAAACACAAGGAAGTTCTCTTTGGAACAGGTCTGAAACTGCCTCATTAAAGTTTTAATCAGTTCAGTACTAGGCTGGACCCCTCTGGTAAAGTGGGATTCCTGGCCAGACACTCCTCTTGTGCACTGGGATCTTTTTGGAGAGGAGTCTGAGCAGACAATCTTGTGGACAGGGAGCTGCCCCACGCAGTGGGAGGTGTGGGTGCCACGTGTGGGAAAGGCCCCGTGTGCGGCTGGGCTGTGCTGCAGCGCGGCGCCAGGGAAGGCGGGGAGGAGGATCGTGGGTCTGGAGTCCAGGGCTGGGGCACTCAGCTCCCAGTCCCAGGTTCTGGCCTTTGCTTCTGGAAATGTTTTTCTATCTTGTCCCAGTCTTCACTGGACACAAAGAGAATTGGCTTATGGGGGTGTAAATGAGTAAAAACATGAGTAGTGCAGAAAAGGAAAGAGGAATAAAAGAATAAAAGGAGGGAGTAAAAATGGAAACCCCATAGTTTGGTATATTTGGTATAGGCAAGACATGGTAGTAGTCCATTTTAAAAATAACTGTGCTTTTAAGAGGTAAAAAAATCCCAGAGCAATATTGTTAATTTGAAATACTTAAAATTATGACGTAGCTTTTCAGGAAGCATGGAGTTAACAGGGTAAGATTTAAATATATAAATGGGGAGGATTGTGCTTATTCTGCTTTGTAATTTAGTTTGCATTTGGATAGCATCTTTAACTGTTTCTGGCTTTGTTGAAATTTCAAATTATGCCATGATTGCAGGCCCTGCTGCTTTAAGAAAATCATCAGTGGAAATGGTAAGAGTCTTGATAAAATGCAGAATTCTATTGGCTACCATAATGCAGCTGGATGTAATGTACAATCTGTATCTTTTAAAAGTGGTCAGAGAGGATTCATCTGTCATGTAAGAAGCATGGCTGGGAACACAAAAATTATCAGGATTTATAGCACCAAAAGGTGGAGAATATGAAAATGAAAATAAGTTATGTGCAACACTAAGGACTGAGAGATTTTCAAGAGTACCTAACTTACTCAGGAGCTCACATCAAATTTTTGGTCCTTAATTGTTTAGCAATCTGCTGTGTTACCTGCTTTAGAAGACTAACAGGTAAACCAGCTATTAAGAGCAAGAGGAGGGTTAGGGAAAGCACAAGTCTTCAGTCTTTGCAAAATGAAAAAAACAACTGACCAACTCGTGGTTACAGTTTTCAGCACTACAAACCACAGCAAGTATGGATCCCTTTCTTTCTTGGCAGAGGTTATACAGTAAAACATAAAGATCTAGGCAAAAGAGAAAACATCTGGATATGCAGATTATTCTTCACAGTTTAAACCTTGTAAGGAGAGAGCGGCAGTAGACGCAGGCAATTCTGTGGAATGTATTTTTGGAAAAGCTTTTGAAAGTTACAGGGTGGCTGTATATCATCGTGAGTAAAGAATGTAATTTATGTAGTTCCTGACCATTTCTATAATCACATCAGCCAAGTCTTCTTGGAGTGACTAGTGATTTTATGTTCTTTAGGTTTTTTAATGTACAACTTAAGAAAAGTTAAGGCTTTTTTTCCAAAACTTAGATGATGGCTTAAGCTGCATTCATCCAGAAGAGCTATACACTTTCAGAAATCTAATTACTGAATCAGAAAAAGATTTAATACTAAACTTCTAGAGAAGAAAGATGCATTTCTTAGGAAATATTCTTGATGGGACAAGACTACAAAGAATAATGAACAAACAATTTACTTTTTTTCTGTGCAAAGAATACAATAAAAAAAACCTAGATTAAATAATTTTGATATATAAATTTGAAATCATGCCATGTGAATGACACTCCACTGTGGTACTTAGCTCTGCCCATCATATACTGTGGGCTCTTCTGCTGGTAAATCAGAAATCTGATGTAACATGGGCACACACATCACTTTTTTCCTTTACTATTTATATTTTTCTCCCTGGAACTGAAATGCTCCGATGAATTTTAATTTAATTTAGAAAAAATCCTAACTGCCGCTTTCCTTTTGGTTCTGTGGCTGTGCTCCTGCCTGCCAGCCAGTGTCCCCCTGCCTGAGCTGGCTGGAGCTCTGTCACCATGCAAGCACAGAGCTCAGCAAAAATGGGGAACACAACTTCCATTCCTGTGCTGAGCTTCCTGCTGCCAGAGGCTGTCACTGCCATGCTCACTGCTTTACTGGAACATGGCCCAGGTAACTCCACACTGCAGAGCACATCTGGCCAGGCTGTACCTGCTTGTATTCCCCTGCCCAGGGCAGGACAGTTTCCTTCCAGCTTTTCTGAGAACAGGCCCTGTCAGAATGGGTTCCTCAGGTCTGCCAAGTGCATTCATTGGATTGCACTGACTGAGGCACCAGCTCTGGGCAGTCACTGTACCTAAAGCAATGCAGATGTTAATTTAAGGCTCCTGCCGTGCCAGTGGTGCCTCAGAACAGGCAGTGCCAATGCCTTGCAAGGGATCAAGACTTTGTTGCCCAAGGTCTTTGATAATTTGGTAGAGCTCAGTCTCTGTCTTCAGCTGGCCCTGGAGATGGTTCTCCCCTCTCACGCTCAGATCAGCAGTTCCCTTTGAGCAGCTGGGTAACTCTGGTGGAACTGCCCTGCTGAGTGACTGTCACAGCTTCTTGTATGATGTGGTCACTATGTGATACAGTGAACTGAACACAGCCTGGGAGTTACACCCTGGACTGGGTCCCAAGAGAAGAATCAAAACTTGTTCTGCTCAGTTACTATCAGTCTGTCCAGTGGCTATCAGGCTGCTTTGTGTTTTAGCACAAAAGAGCACATGTATCCCACATGCAAAATAATCTGTCAATGTCCAGAAGTCTTCTGTTCAGTTTTTAGGTTTGTAGCTTTCTGTCTCAGAAAGACATTTTGACTTTTGCAGACACTCCATCTTGTCTGCAAAACAAATCAGACCCACCTAAATAATCATGTTTTGTACTCTATTGATTTACAAACCTGATAAATGGGTACTGCAACATAAAAAATCCATGAGTGCAGAAGAAAAAAGCATATGGTAAATTGCATGCTTGTAAAATTCATATTTTCATTCTAAGCCAGACTAATTTCTCTGTTAATTTAAAAAAAAAAAGCTGGTAAAGGTATTAATTATTTAATTTTTTAAACTTCAAATTGAAACAGTTTATTTTCCTCAAGACTAAAAAGACGTAGAGAGAGGATGGGATATCTGCTTCTAAAAGACAGTGAAACAACATTTCTTGACCCAGGCCTGCAAACACTTTTGTCACCCCACATTGTCCTTCTGGCAGGGCAGTAATGCTCTGGCTTAGGGCAGTTTCCCAACCTAAGCACACCCTTTTCCAGGGAGAAGGAGGAACAATTAGGGGCACAAGTTAGGAGGGTGGCATCACCAGGGAGCCATTATGGGACTGTGGGGAGCAGGTGGGACAGGGTGGCTGGAGCAGAGGCAGGGATGGAGTAGAGATAGGATAGCCCAGCTGGGCAACTGTTTATTTCCCCCAGCCACTGTTAAAATGACCACCAACCACTAAATTCCTTCTGTAGGCATTGGATTTAGATGAAAGGTAGCATCAGGTGTCTGTCCTGTGATTAAATATACCAGAAAAAGAGAAATAAGCAACGACTGAAATGTGTCCATTGTCTGATGCTGACCCTGTGGGAGGGATGAAATGCTGTGTAGGATGTGATTACTAAATGCTTGTTTTTACTTTGTGGATTAACACAAAATTGTACCAGATCTCATAGTCCCCTGTAGCTGAGCCATGGAAACAACAGCCTGATACCACTACAACCTGTGTGTGGGAGAAGAGAAGGGACAAAATGGCACTCAGAGAATGTCCTTTGGAATTGAGATTGTTTCCTCATGACCAAACTGAGTTAGGAAGGGATCACAACTGAAAGATTAACACTGAGGCAGAGATGGGGACTTTATAAGTGGAAAGCTCAGACAGCACAGAGAGAAACAGTGTCAACCCCTGTAATAGCACACTTATTTCTTAAACAGTGAAATGCTGTCCAACCTAACTGATACTCTGGACAACTTATTTTTTAATTGAAAAAATGCAAATGGCATTTCCCTACATTTCATTACAATTCCAAGACAACCTAAGATTGTAGAACAGCTCATTTATGCCCTGGAACTCCTGTGGCAGCAGTACTGAAATGTTTAAGAAACATGAAAAAGGTAGATTTAGATTAGCTATTGGAAAGAAATTCTTTCATATGAGAGTTGTGAGGCACTGGAATAGGTTGCCCAGAGAAACTATGGGTGCCCCATCCCTGGAAGTGTTCAAGGCCAGTTTGGATGGGGCTCTGAGCAGCCTGGTCTGGTGCAAGGCGTCCCTGCCCATGGCAGGGGAGCTGGAACATGATGATCTTTAAGGTCCCTTCCAACCCAAATCATTCTACGGCACTATAATTCTAAGAAACAGAGAAAAAGTAGCAGTTCAGATAGAACAAGTAAGATGATGTTTTAAGAAAACTACTTATGACTTCTTTTGCAACTTAAAAAAGAGTAGCCAACAGTCTAACGTAACACTTGTGACGATGAGTCAGTCCAAAAGCAAAATCTGTAATAAAGCCATAAACCGTGGCTTTCATCTGAAAGTATTACACAGATGTCAGCAGGGAAACAATTGACCGTGTAATGTCCCTGCAGGAGATTAATTTTGTAAGAAGAGACAAGAATACTTTCATTTTAAGATTGCAATAGCCAAGGATGTGATGTTTTCTCCTCAATTCGAACCGTATTCTCCACAGGCGATTACTCTTCCTTGTGGTCAGAACTTACAGGCAGATGTCGACCAGGCGGTCCAGTTCAGGACAGCTGCACTCATACATCTCCCTGCAGCTGATATGGCTCTGCTTCATTAATTCTCCCAGCAGCTGGAGTGCATTGGCAGGTGCTTCGCTGCAAATCTTCTGGAATTCCAGCACTCTGGCAGCCTCACTGTACACGTGCTTTGCACGCTGGTATAACTTAAAGGTGGGAACTACACAGAAAGAAAACTGCATTATTGTTTGCTACAAAAGCAACATACAAAAACATAACAGAATTGTGGTCTTTCAGCAATTTATCCTTTATATGAGAACTCTCTAGGCCGAAAGTCTTCTGCAAAAGTTCTCCTACATCTTCTTTAAAAGCCCTAATAAAACATAATGTTTAGAGGTTATCAAAATGCAATGTACACATCTTTTTTCATTTTGACAGCTTCATGCACATGCTCTAGTTATTTCCTGTGCCACTGAACAGGCTCAGTCTCTCCTCTTACTTTGCAGAGGCAAGGCAGAAGCTTAAGGGTTGGCAGTGACAACATTAGAGCATTAATCTAAAGCTTTCAGGTTTTCAAATAGCAGCAGAACACCTGAAGGGTCCCCAGTGCCCTGCAGGCAGCTGTCAGCCAGCACCTGCTGGCCCAGGGCCTTGTGTGTGGCTGCTCCAGGCCAAATCTGCAGCAATTATGGAACTGTGCAGATGGACCTTTGCTTGGAAAAGTACAACCACCAAACCACAAAAAACACCACCCAATTTTTTCTTTTTTTTTTTCTTTTCCCAACAATGCAGGCTCACTGTGACTGTAGTTAATACTGGATTAAAGGTAGAGTGAATAGAAAAGGTACTTTCACTTTGGTTTTCAGGGTTTCTTTTTGGTACAGGCTACTTACTTATGTTTTAGTGCTGCCTGTGTGGATGTGAAGAGATGCCAAGCCCAGACAGGTTAGTACTGACCTATTAAGATCAAAGACTAGTACAAGGATTTTGGCTAAATTTTTTCTATTGTGCCATAAAAAAGCAGCTCTGCTGGGAAGGGTCAGGGGGGTGTCCAAACCTGTGTGGCCATCAGCATAGAGACCTCCACCAAGCCTGAATAATGGGGCATGAAAAGAAAGGAGATGGCTGTGGTTAAAGACACCACAAGCCACCCATATTTACAGGAAGGTTTGGTTTGCAACTAATAGCTGAGAATTGATCTGCTGTTCCCAAGCTTGTGCTCTAGTTCATTGTTTTCCTCTCCCAATATAGTTCTGTTTGCTTTAATACCATGGCTACTATTTAGGAAGTATTGTTCACCAGAAGCATGCATGACAAAATTTAATTTATGACTAAATTGGTTTGTGTGAGCTATTTGGGTGGTAAACATTGACGGACTTTAATCTCTATATGGAGCACCTACTGCACTGTTTCCTTATTTTAGCACAGCAAAGCCTTGCTAGAGCACTTCAGAACATCCTTCATCTTCTTTATTTTCTCCAAGTAAATTCTCCTTTAGAGTGAAGTTTCTCTCTCAGTTCAACTCCTGGTCTCTCTTGCTTTCTAAAATGGCTGATAAAACACTCAAATAGAGGTAAAAGGAGAAGCAAGACCAGCCCTGTATTTAAAATAGAACTTGCTGTCTGACCCAGTCCCACAGAGTTCCTACTTGGCTGTTCTGTGGAGACTGCCAAGTTCTGGAACCACTTCTGACACTTTCAGTAATCTAGATTTGCAAATACATGTAGAAATCTTCCTTGAAAGACTGGAAATAAAATTAGGTCCAGTATGAAGTTTCTTGTGTTGTACACTCCAGGCAGCAATCCTTACAGACTAAAACTTCATCAGCACCTCTATAATGCCTTTTTTTTTCCTCCAGAGTATTTCACAACTCTAAATGCTGAAAATAGTGCTGAGACACAACTAGACTAAAATGAGACAGAAACATTTAACGTAGCAATGTTCTGCTACTGCTGATATTGCTTCTGCTCCTATTTATTTTGTAATTCAATACAGCCTGCTACTGAGAAACCCTGTGCTGTTTGTCTTGTGAACAGGCCTTCTGAAAGCATTTTAAACTAGGACAAAAATGAGAAAATTGAGCGCCCTCACAACCATGGACTTAAGAGTATCACACAGGAAGAGCATATTTTACTTTCTGATTTTGTTGCTGCTGGAGTTAGTTGCACTATGTTTTGCAAAGTCGTGCCTCTATTTTTGAACGCTGAAGAAAGGCAGCTTGGCCTATTTTTAAGGATGGTTTCTCTTTAAATATTCTTTTCTTATGAGGCATTGTGTTAGAGCAAGGAGATTTCTAAATGTGCATTCGTTTAGGGAATATCTAAAGTTGCGTGAGAGATTGCCATAGCTCACACTCTCTTGTAAATCACCATCGAACAGTAGTAACCCAAAGAATGAACTGAAAACATGTCTGGTTTCAATTGTCAGGCCACAGACTTGCCAAAGGCTGTGATTGATTCGGAGACCACCCTTTGGTAGAGCAATGCTCTACTGGCCAGATTACCTTAAAATCTCTGGGGTTGTGTTGTGCTCGTCGTGTTAGGAATTGGCAACCACAATGGGCTCTTGGCTCTGGCTGCCAGCCAGGGGACCTGAGCTGTGTCCTGGGCAGTGCTGGCTCTGGGAGAGCCTCTCAGTGGAGGGGGGAATTTGCTACCTTGACACAGCTTCCTCTGGCTGGGAACACACTGCTTCCAGGCAGCAGAGAGTGGCTGTGTGTTATTTGCAGACTCCTTTGTGGACCAAATGAGTACCGGTTAAAGGCTGGGATCCTGGCATTAGCTATTGGTCTGTTATAGGCAGCATTTTATTTCCAAAAAATTATGTTTGTTTTTAAAAATTTTTGTTATAGCTTGCTTTTCTTCTCAGGCAGTTTTCTTTTCAGGCAAAATTATCTTCATGTTAGCGAACAGCTCGGTACTCTCTAAGCCTTATTCTAAAATAATGAAATGATTCACGCATTTTTAGCTTTCAACACCAAATGCCTCTGATAATACAGAAACCTTCTTCTATCTCTTCTGTTTGGATGAGTAGTCCAAACAAACCCTCTCTACCTAGCTGAAGATAGAGTACAGATGATATTTCTAAAAGTCACATCTATATTGGAATCTGTTTGCTACATCACAGCTTGTATATTGGCTCCACTGATTTCCTAAGCCATACTCACTCATTTCCTAAGCCAGTCACAGTTAAAAGAAACAAAACCAGAGGGCCCACACTTGATTAGTTTATATCTGAGCCAAGGCTGGAGTGCTCTGAAAGAGGAAAAACTGAAGCCCTCAAAGAAACTCTTGCAGGATTGCCCAGAACTAGGTTATATGGTCTCACCTTCTGTGGTGCTCAAAGGAGAGCATAAAAAGCAGGGTTAGGGAACAAATGTCAGATTCTTAAAAGCATGTGGATCCTTAGGGCTACTATAATGTATGGAATTAAGTAATTAATTAGACCAAAAATGTAAATATACTTTTCTAATCCACTCAACTATAATAAAGGCCTGGTTTCTCCCACTTCAACTTCGAGTTCTCTGAGCTTTGCTCTTGCAGAGGATTTCTCTCAGGTCACCCATGAACAGGTAAATTCAGTTCACTTACAAACCACCAATTGCCCTTGAAAGAATGGTGCCATTTCCAGGCACTGCAGCAAGAACCTTCCAAGTTGCTGTGACCCAGCAGACTAATGTTAATGAAAGCTTGTTCAAAATCCATATAAAATCCCTTAACAGACAAAAATCTGGGCTATTAGACCCAAATAATTGTGGGTTAACTAAATATAACAGAAATGTTTACTGTGGATTTTCAACTGGATGGTCATATTTTTAATTTTAGCTTTACAAAAATTGTGCAAACCTGTCCAGTCCATTCCAGTCCATTTAAAGGAATTTTTTTCTCTGTATAAGTAAATGTTGTGGCTTCTCAGCAACTCGTATTATTTGTTACAACTTCAACTTCAGCAGATTCCTTTCTTTAGAGGCTTCCTGTACAATTCTATCTGACCTTTAGCTAAAGACCAACCTCTCCAGGCTATATATTTTTTTTTCTAGTTGCTTTGGCAGCTTCTAAAGATACATTTCACTGGAGATTAATGAGCTACACATGGCTGATGGGACTGTCAGAAATTTACAACCGGAAAAACTCACGGACACGCAGTTGTGTAGGGGACAGTTTCTAGCACCATTACTCACGTGGAATTGTACCCTTCTCTGTTAGGCATCCTGCTGATTGAACATGATGAGGGTGAAGGTTTCTGGCTCATAATGCATATAAGAAAATGCTGCCAGATGGCTTTAATTTGAGCCAGATTGTGAACCCCCTACTTGAAGTGGGGAACAGTTACTCTACGGGGACTGCTCAAGTAACTGTTTGCAATCCAGCTTTCTGAAAATAAACCAGGGGACGAGTCATCGCTGGATTCGGTGACACATTTAGCAGACACCTGTTTTGAGATTATGATAACTACTGGTTTAAAGTGATTTTTCCTCCAGAGGAATGATGGCTTTACAAGGTTTTTGCAATTCACCTGAACTATTCAGTGCCTGTGCCTAACCTGTGGCACATCCCAAAAGCCCCCATCCTCCAGATATGGGATCTGCCTGGAGCAGCCACATCTCCGTTTCTGTGGTATGTCCCAAAGTTTCTACATGACATGGATCAGGGCAAGGCTGAACTAGGCACGTGGACCCTTAAACTGGAAAGTGCTCTGAAGCCTGACAGTTTGGAGATGTAGCTTCTCGTCATGCAGGACATCTGATGCACGGAGAGAGCTTTTTGTACCCCACAGCTGCCTGACAGAACACTCGAGACCCCCTCACCTACACCCATCAGTGCAGGGAGTGTGGAAACTGTTCCTGCACTCAGATCACCACGAACGCCCATGAATGGCTGTTCAAGCACCAGTGGAATTTGCAGCACAGATTTAGAATTCTCTTTCCAGGGGACAAATAGGAGTTAAACAGTCAAATCCACACAGCAAATGGATGCCTACTCCTCCCATGGCGTTTTCATTCTCTGGTTTAAATGTCAGGATTAGATTAATTTTTTTATATGAAAAGGAAAAATGGGTTTTAAAAATACCTCATTTAAGAAGAAAAAACATTTCATGGTTAAAGGAATACAATGTTTTACAGGAGAATATCCTTTTGTGGTGAAGCTTATAAATACTTAATGTCCCACAATCACCACACAGTACGTGTTCTGTGAAGCAGTCAACTCCAAGCCAAAATTATGGCACAGTGCACCTTAGAAAGTAATAAATATTATATTTCTAGAGATGTTCAGAAGCCACAAGTGCAATTCATGTGTAAACATTTGCAAGGGAGCTTTAAACTCAGGATTCTGAGTTGACCAAGGAACAACTGCAAGAAGTTTAGAGAGGCTTTATACACCATCTGTACCTCTCCAAACATGGGGAATGAATGGGCTGTACAGTAGGGAACTGCAGAAATCCTTGAACACTTGCTGTAAAAGGGATGCAGAGTTGTTGTGGGCTTCCAGACCTGGCCTGGGACTTGACCAGAGCTAGTCCATAGAATGTTCTTTTGAGACGTGCAGTTTTTATCTTGTCACCTTTACATACTGATAAAACTTTATGTAAGTATACAGTACTGTCACTGGAGGAGTAGAGGAGGGGAAGCTGGACTTAAGGCTAATTTAGTATGTACAAAGCACTTTTAGATCCTTAAACATGAGACAAAACAGTACTTGTAATGATCCCTGGGCATGAAAAGATCCCCTAAATGTTATGGTTTGTTCTTCATGTTGAACAAAGAAATTCAATGACACTCTGAAATCCTCTGAAGAGGTTACTTATTTGACAGTATGTTTTCTCTCTCACATGAAGAAGCCAGGCATTTTCATTAAAATGGAGTGGGAAAGTAGAGGGGAAGTAAGAAAAATGTTTTCTTCAAACAGCCTCTGTGTGTTCCAAAGCCAACATAATGCATAATCTGTATAGTGTCTAACAAAACCAGCAGATTTAGATTCTTTCTATGTCTGTCTTGTTTCTTCTGCATGTTTTACAGAAATCTGTTATTTAATTTTATATTGTACATGCAAAAAGGCTTTCAGCATAATCCTTTTTAATTGGTCTTATCAAATGAAATCACGGCCATGCAAGTTTAAGAGATTCTGTTCAGCAAACATCTGCAAATGGTATTCAGAGCTACAGTATAAAATTTCCTTTGAGTTTCTTCTATGGCTTTTATGTCTAAATTTTTCATCTAGACTTTGTTTTTTGAAAAAAAAAAAATCAAGAGAACCTGTATAAGCAACTCAATTTTGTAGAACTGTAGAATTTTGTTTTATAACCAGGTATAAGAAGTATAAACATCTGTAAGTTAACAGTCTTGCATTGCTTCATGAAGGGGAGAGTGCAGGGACAGCGTAAGATTTACAACCTTGCAGTTTCCCAGGAAAATGCTGCAGAGTGCAGGTACATGGTTCATATATTCCTCATGTACAGACAGTACAAAGTTATCAAAACGCTTTCTAGGAAGATAAAGAGCTGGCTTAAGATATCTTATTCCATCCTGGTATCTTCTGGCAGTGTAATTAGATAGTAAGATAGTCTCTTACTGTCTGATACCACTGGGGTGCAAAACAGGTTAAAGATTCAGGACCTGGTCCTTGGTTAATATATAAAATTTACAGTCACTCCAGATGAGCAGATTATTTGTCAGTATAGATAGGTATGTTACAGATTTATATACATCCAATGTACACATTCCTGAAAGCAGTCTTGGGAAGGACTGATAAGGATGTAATCTGGCTCCAACAGAACACAGGTATTAATTCCACAGAATGGAAACAAGGAAGAAGGATTCTGTGTAGTTCTTACAGGAAGATTCTGATCTCAAGTGGAAACCTGTTATGAAAGCGAACAAACAATTTCATAAATTCTCTATTATTTGGTATTATTAGCAACCCTACTATATGAATCCAGGATTCATTTCATGTGTGACAATGCTCATGACTGTGTGGTATAATCCTAAACAATGATACATGGGAAACACTTTAGATAGCAAATTGTTCATCTCCACCAACATCTTCCTAGAAGAAAAATAAATAGTAATAGTGACAGTAACTTTCTCAGGAAAGACTGAGACTTGCTCCCCAGTGACTGTTTTAGGAAGTGATCATGTATTTATCAGTGAAGAACAGAAGCACAAGCCCATCTATGCTGGTCTTGAACACCAGTTAAGTGATCTGCTATTTTCATCATTATAGAAACAGTTCAATCAAACTCAAAGTTTGCTCTACTTTAAGTTAAAAGTTAGAATGAAAATATCAATTGATGATGTTATCAATTCTTTCACTTCCCAACCAAGATTCCAGCCAAGTACTCTGGCAAGACTTCCACTTGAACTACTTATTAATGCATAAAACTTTTATATAATACAAACATTGTACAGTAAACCCCACCATTTCATATATGCTCACCATCTTGCATGTTTTGACTAAGGATCTGAGAGCGGAGCTCCTCCAGGCTAATTCCCAGGCATTTACAAATTTCCTCTGCGCTGTAAGGCTCAGGATGTAATACCTCCTCGACAATGGTCAGCATTTCCTCTAGGCTAACTCCTAGCTTGGTTTGCACATCATGGAGTCTCAACATTTTTCTCCACTCCAAGCCTTTTGACTTTGAGAGAAGCTAAAATTAAAAAAAAAACGAAACAGAAGATATAGTGCTTTCCTGTTTAAAACTTTTAGTTGTCCGTAAGTATCTTTAAGGCCCATTTTCTCTTTTCACTTCTTAATTGAGAACCATCAGAACCTAATTTCTATCAGTACAAAGCTGTCAATACTTATGTTTATTATTAAAGGTCTGTGAATGATAGGTATTCTTCCCTCAAATCAGATACTGTCTGTAAAAGCCCTACTAGCATTACTTGTGTGAAATCAGATCAGTGATTTATCCTCTTCCATGGACTTTGTTACTTCAAACACTTACTAACCTTTTACAATCCCATGTGGACAACTGTTTATACAAGTGCTATGATGTTGTAACACTAGAAGTCCTTAAAAAGTTTATTTCCATACTATTAGTATTTGCTCTAACATTTCAGTTTGAAATTTCCAGTACACTCCTGGAATTTTCTGATGAACATTTGAGGTTGTCATTACAACCTTTTCTCATAATAGCCTTAAAAATATGAAAGTGGTCATAAGATTTGTGGGGACAATAACCATAACCTTTCTCAATCTCTGGAGTTTTAAGTAAAATTTAAGTACTTTCTTTAACATCCAATTTAAAGGAACTTTTGAGCCTTTATAGGAATGGTACAATGTTGGTCTGAATCTGCTCCATTCCTACATAGTTGCTGTGATATTTATTAGTTATAGATGGATCTGCTTTCCCCACTCCTGGCAATGATACCATGCTTTGTGTATCTTTGTGATGTTTTGGCAGTTGATGGTTGTTACTACAACACAGCAGAATCCTGAAAGACAGACTGTCCAACAGGCTTTTCTCTGGAAGGCTGAAATATGTGTTGATGCTCCCATGTGTCTAATGAAAATGTTAAAGCAGCTTTCCTCATAAGGTGAAATATTTTGATGTTATGAATTATAGAAGAATAGTCAGTGGTCATTGACTTAGCAGCTGTAATTTCAACAGATTACAAAGTAAAACAAAGATTAGCAGGTACACAGCAATGTCATTTTACTGTGTTCACAGGCACATGGTGTATGTCTGTCCCGTGCTGCACCATTTAAACTGAGTTTAAAACTTCCAAATCAAGCTATATGTCTGGAAAGAATTTAAAACAGTTCAGAAAGACCAGGGAATTAAATCCTTTTTCTATACAAATCAGCATTCAAATCTTTTATGAACAAGGCCAAGATTTCACCCAGTGTGTTTTATTCTTTTCAATAAGCACCGGTTCGGAATGAGATTGGTTTGAAATAATTTATCTTGATACATATCTGAAAAGTATTTGCTTTGTTTTGTGCAAAGTTATAGCATGAAATTTAAGCAGATCTGCTGCCCAGCTATCTGGTGTAGATTCTTGCTCTCCCGCAAAAGTGCTTTTTTTGCAGGGGCTCTTCCAGTTTTGCATTATTGCAGTATCTAAAAATTAACTACTTTTGGTGCCATCTAGTGACTTGCTGAGATTTATGTGAGGCTTAGCAGAGCAAAACAAAAAAAATCCTAATCATATAGCTTTGCTGGCATTTAAAACACAATTTTACATGTTCAGTGGTAGAAAAAGAAGCAGAACTGTTTAATGCCTAATGCAGAAATCAATGTGAGACAATTTTTTCTGTAAAAGACTGGTTAAGTCACTTCTGGCCTCCTTTTTAAAGGCTCTGACTACCTAGAACTCTACAGCCTTTATGTAATTTGTTTAGCTTACTTACTGATAAGTTAGAATAAAAATTACTGCTTCATTTTAGCTAAATGTGTTGTATGCTGGTGCATACACATCTTCTTCAAAGTGTCAAATGAATGAAAATTATTTTCCTCATGCTTTAATCCCAATATTCAGCATCCCCTGGACATTATGATAAGAAGTTAAACAGAATTTACAAACAAAAATATTCTATAAGGCAACAAATTTTTTTTCTGCTTTCTTTTTTAATAAATAATGCCCTGCAGAAATATGCCACATACATTGTCACATCTGTTCCCATTTCTTCAAGGGAGATGCTCTATTTCAGACAAGCCAACTACACTGAGGTTTTACAGGTCAAAAGTTCCAAATGGAAACTGACCCTGTTGGGCCAGCAGGCATGGCTTTGCTGAAAGGTCTATCCTGCTTATAGCAAAGTTTTGATTCTAACAGCACTGGGAAAAACATTATGGGCGAACAGAAATGGTTTTTGAAAATAGTCTAGCTGCAGCAGCTCGAATTGTAATGAACATGGAACAGAAATGGGAAAAAAAATCCCTTCCCTTCAATGTACAAAAACTAATCCAAATACTTCTCCCACAGCTGGATATTTTCTTGATGATCTCTGACTAGATTGATTAAAGATATGGACATCAAGCAGCTCTTAACTGCCAGGATATAGAAATCTTTGGGCTTTATTGTTCCTTATTGTTCAACACAGGCACACTGGAAAACTGTAAGTAACTGAGAGGAAAACATACTTGGTAAATGATGGGACAAATATAAATACAAGAAAGTCTGACTAAGAGTAAGTCCAGGAATACTTTCATAGCAGCATCACTTCCTTACACATAACATTTCTATAATGCCATGTGAGCAGTGTGCCCAGAGCTGATGGTGGCTCTGCAGCTGCAGACACTGCTGGCCCCACACCACGCTGAGGGTGAAGCAGGGGCAGCGGCGTCCCCAGCCCCGCTCTCACCAGCTGGGGGGAGCTCGGAGCAGTGAGGGACAGGAAACCTCTAAACTGGAAACTCACTGTGACAGAGTGCAAGAGAGCACTCAGAGGCTGCTACAAGAACAGAGAAAGGGAAAGAGAAAGGCAAAAGAATGATTCTCTAGAGAGAAGGGAAAGAAACAGAATCTAAGAAAGATAATTTACCACGATGATCAAGAACTCACTTACTGTAGGACGGACTGATAGCAAAATGTTCTACACTAAAGCTAGCAAGGATATGTTGTGTTGGCATCTTTACCTATGCAGTACAGCAGTATGAAATTCTAGAATTACCTAAAGCAGAAAAGGGGGGGAAAAGCCTATCCTAAGGTACTTACAATTTCTTTTAAATTTCTTTTAAAGCATTATTGCAAGGCCAAGCATGTTAGTTCATAGTTCCATTAACTTAATGGTGCTTAAAAGACTTCCCTGTTTCCACTTATATACCTGCCCTCCTTCACCCCACTGTGACCTCTTCCTAAAGACAGTCTTTTCCTGGCTCAATGTATTTTTATAGTGTGTGCAGCTTTCCATCTGGGTAGCATATGTTTAAAAACAGACAGGTGTATGTTGTTAGTCTCCTTACAATTGAGCATCTGCTAAAAGTACATTTTTAGAGATTGCATCATAGCTAACAAGAATGTAAAAGAAAAGATGTTTCCTTACTACCTCTTCAGTATACTGTACAGGACTAATAATTTAAAGCAATTTAGAAAACTGTGATCAATTCACAAAGTCTGGTATATGGAACAATAACTTCAAAAGCTCTCACAGCTTAATGCACTCGTTGCACAGTGCCTTTTAGAGTAGATTATCTGAGAAGGCTCTCTATTCCTAATGCAAAAAAAAAAAGAATTTACAAAAGAAACTTCTCTTAAAAACAGATATTTTGTCCATTACCAATTCCAAATTAGAGACTTATGAGTTATAACAGAACTAACAAATAGATAGGTCCTTATCTTCATTTTCTCAATGGCTTAAAAATCCTCTTATTAACTTCAGTGACAACAGCTTTAACTGTGGTCATTGGTGCTATTTGTTTTACCATGTCTTAGATACAACTGAAATGCAACTATTCCTTTGATACTTGAGTTTAAAGCCCATTTAAAAAGTCATCTGAAGTTTAGCTTCCCTCCTCAAAAAAATCTCAGCATATTATTTTATAATACATTTTGTCAATGTCTGATCAGATCTTCAACTATTTTTTTAGCACTAAAACTTGTAAAAGATTATTTTTTTAATGGAATAATCATGCCAGCAAATGTTCAAAGTACTTTTGAATATTGATCAGATGTTAGTCTAATGTTCTATGGCAAAGAATTCCACATTGCATTTTTCAAAGCTTTCTTGTAGACTTTGTGACCCACATTCTTTTCTTCCCAGAGCACCCTATGTTGGGTACAACTGCAGTGAATATGCTTACTACTCCTCATTTACTCTTATCAAAGAAAAATGTACTGTCTTCCCATCAACAAGAGCTCAAATCAAACCCTACATCTACATACTCCTAACTATACAAAATCCAGAATTAAAGCAGAACTTAGATTTCCCCTGTTCAATTTCCATACATTGTAGAGATAATTTCAAGCTGTAAACTGGCAGTATACCCGAAATGTTGGGGTTTCATTCAAGCCTGTTTTTAAACTTGACGCTGAAATACATGCTGCTACTCAGCATTTCTAATATTACTTCCACTACTAGCTTCAACTACTAGCTTGGATGCTCTCTAAATCCTAGAAGATACACATCTATTGCTATATATACATATAAACATGTGACCATACTGGTTGCTTTCCATTATTTGTTATTATTCACCTTATTCAGCTTTAATTAGAAACAGTCTATCTTATTAACTGAGAATACTGGGAATATTTTTTCCTGAAAAATAGACTTATTTCCTCCACTGAAATATAATAAAAATAAATTTAATAGAACTAAATCACATAATGTTCTATATAAGGACACAGACCTTGCACTTACATTAAGGTCAGCAGGAGTTCTGTTCCTGCATATGGAAGTGTCTGCTTCTGGAAAGAAAAATTATACTAAGAGTAGCACCTAGCCAGGTGTTCAAGACACAACTGATCAGAAGTGGAAAAAAGCACATATTTAGATGAAGGTTTCATTAGAGTTTGACATAAGCCATGCGTTACCTTTGTAGCCAGCCGACACTCCATTACCCTAATATTGTAATGAGAAGTTGCTGCTTTATTCATTTCAACACAACTGTTAGCAATAACAAACGTTGCTCCACTTGGAAGTCTAACATCAGTTGCCCTTAGTGGACTGAACTCTATCAACTTGGCCTATTGAAAGAAAAATGAATGGTTAGTTTTAATTTACTACTAGCTAACAGTGCACTTAGTTCTATAAATCAAATGCAAATTTGCATGTTTTTTCTCTTGAAAATCCAGGCACAGTTAAGGAAAGAAAACTGACATGAAACAGCAAGAAAAGAGATTTAACCTCATTGGTCAAGTTACACATACACTTCAAACCCTTCCCTGTAGCTGGATTTTAAAATGTTTCCATTAAGTCTTTGGGTTTTTTCAGCATTTTACAGAACCCCACCCAACCTATTTTTCTTGCTTGTTTAAGACAACAGTTTCACTTTGATCTGTAGAGAAGTACCAGGCCTGGCTGAAGCTAATGTGCATGCCACTAGAAACAAGGGGCTTTGCATTCCCTGCCCCTTCATCAATGTCCATCTCCCACTCAGTCTTTCATTTTGCACTACAGCAAGATTAGTACACTGAGGTACAGTATAGGACCAACATTTTCTGACTGATTTGAGGCAGTGATCATGGTACATACAGACAATGAAACCAAGAAACTAAAACTATATGTAAGAACGTAGTTACTGTTTCCTCCTTTCTGACATAAGAGACTGCCTTGCCTCACACATGCTTACACAAGCTGCGTAAGATGTTCCCAACATTTGTGACCTTTTCGTGGAATAAGTTAGGCATCCATTAATTAAATAATTCAGGATGTAATGTAATCAAGAGATTAAATTCACATCTGGTTTTTCACTGGGGTAAGTTGTAAATCATGTGCCCTGTTTTGGCTTCTTAGAATAGACTGTAACTGTGCAAGCAGGGACATCTTACTGGTTTTGGCATTGTTCACCCCCAGAGAGTCCCTTGAGCAGCTAGAGTGCTAAATAAACAATGACAAATCTGCTTGTACATTATGTACAGCATATGTGTTACTCCCTGCCATTGAGATTCTGGACCCCATCACAGAATTCCTATCAAGGCAGACTTGCTTACATTTAAATATACCCTTTAAGATCTGCTCCATTAGACCAGAATCTACGACTAAGCTGGTCTAGTGTCCTGATTCTGACAGTAGCCATAAATGGCTGTTTAGGGGGAATATAAAGATAGAACATATACAAAGCAATCTTTTCTAACGGTATGTTTTTCCAGATCCCCATAAACAAAGATTACAATGGTTATACTTACACTGGAAGAAATATCTATTAAATTAGATAACTACATATAGTTTAACACTCTCTTAGTGAATCCACAGAGGTCTTTTTTGAATCCTTTTAAAACTTCTGCCTTCCACAATGTATGGTATTTCTCAATTTAACAATGAATGTTTTGGAAAAAAACCCAAACTTCCTTGTTTGTTTGTTTTTTTTCAAGCTGCTTGCTAATGTCATTGTGTTTCTATTAGTTCATCAGTTATGAAAAACATTGAATCCTCCATTTACCTTCTCGTTACTTGTTTAGGGAATTTTCAAACTTTAAAGTATCACTCTCAAAGCTTCTTTTCTGAGCTGAAAAGTTTTAAATTGTTCAGTCAATGCTCATATTTAAAATAATAGCTTTGATAAACCTCAGTGTCCTTTACTGTACTTTTCTTTAAGATGGGAGGCTAAAGCTGCATTCAGCTGCAAGTACACTGAAGCAAGGATATTTTTCTGCTTTGTTCACAATTCTTTTCTCATCTGTTCTAACGTTTTCTTTGACTTTTTGGTGACCACTGCTATATATCAGAAAGGCTTCCACTTACATAATCATCTCTGTGTATGGCAGGAAAATATACTGCTTCCTTCTTTCATTATTCATGTCACTGTGTTTTACTACTAACAGTAAAAACATGAAGGAAAGGTGTAGAGTAGGTACAGGTGATGCGAAATTGAAAATACATGTGTTTCATGATGGCATTAAATGTTTGGTGTCATTCTAGGAAGTAGGTTTTTTTTCTGTGTAAGCTCATCCAAGACATGTCATTAGGAACAAAAGCTGTAGAGATATAAAGCCCCAATCATAAGGAAAGTAAAGGTTGTTATGAAACATTACATTAATTCCAATAAAAGTATTTTGACAGGTCTGAGGTTTGAACAGTTGCAGTCCTGTGCACCTTCTGGGACAGCAGATGAACCTCAGTGTAAATTCCACTGCAAGCACTCATGCATAACTTGGCAGGTCCTGTATATCACAGCTAGTTCACCTTCTGTCACCACGTTTAAGACTGCTAAATGCCTTCTACATCAAAATCCAGCCACAGAATTGTCTGGAATTAGCAAAACTGGTGAAAAAAAGGTCTCCATTGTCTTTGTAACTGAACCTGGCAAAACATCCTAGAACTGTTTGGTTATAAGAAGTTTCAAGAAAGCATTTTTGTAATAATTATCCCATTTGCACTGAATACAAGGCATGCCGACCATTCAGATTTCATTATATGGGAAACATTCTAAGTTCAGCATGAATTAGCCAAATGGTGGAACCTGGTGCTCTTCTAGAGTACATCTCTCTCCACATCTTTTCCTTCCTCCTTGCCATTTCTGATTTTCCTCATCAAATCCATTCAAACTTGTCATACTCGATTGTACCCAAGTTTGTAAGTTTAATTTCTGATTCATTTGTATACCAATGGTGCTTATACTGCTTATGAGGGTATTCCAGTTTCTAGTTTTGTCTTTCTTCTAGATACTAATGAAGGTATTTTTTTGCTTACATAAATTAATATTACATTGTTAGTTTAGATTACAAAGGTACACCTACAGTTCCTTCTTCTGCCAGAAAAGAGATTGACTGGTCCATTCCTCCACCTTCTGTGCCAATGTAACGTTCACTCTTTGTGCAAATTTCTGCAAGTTCCACCTGGAAAAATATTAACATGTTCACCTTCAGCCACAGTTAAGGATGACACTTTTATTCAGTTTACATATTAATTAGTGAGAAAACAAAGGAAACAATGTCAGAGTTCTGAAACTATAATCTCTTACAAGTCTAGTAACATAAAGCTGCTATCAACCAGGATGCCACATGGGCCCTTTTCCCTTTTGTTCTGAAGCAAAAAAGAATCAACTACTCAGCCTCCAGAGGACCCACCATAGCCAAATGCTTTTCAGATTATCAGCTTGTTTAGACACTTAACTCTTGTAGCTGTCCTCCTCCCACCTTCCTTTTGCACTTCAAATCCTTCCAATAGCCAATGATTTGTTGATTTAATTAGATGAATCCATCTACATGTGAATCTCAGCTTAGCAAAAAATTGCAAGTTATTACTCCATATTGTTTTAATGTACTGATTCCATAATGAGAAATTACTCCAAAACTGTTTCTCACTGCAGCTATTCAAGTCAGTGATGCTTGTTGTGTCTCCCTGAGATACTGTACTCTGCTTATCTGAACTAATTCGCAACTATATGTGATATGCATTCCTTTGTGACATTTTAGGCATATCTTTGTGCATTCTAATACCTGCAGGTCAGTGGATACCATGGGAGAGTGGAATATCAATGTCGTAACTGTCAAAAATAATAATTAACAGTAAAGTTTTCAACTATCAGGCTAAGTAAAAAAAAACCACAAGAGAAACTTTGGAAATTGGTCAAAGAACACAGAGTAGTCAAAAAGAGGTGGATTAAGAGGAAAGTATTTGTGTCAACCTATTATGACCCCTACCCATTTGTTTTTCTAAGCACAAGGTAACCACAAGGAAGATGGGAAAAGAAGTTCAGAAAAGCCACATGCCATTTTCCAGTGGCAAAGTCAGATTCAGATTCCACAGTAAGGATGCAGCATTACAGGACTGAAAAAAGCTAAGCAGCAAGACAGGGATACTAGCCAGCACACAGCTGTAAAAGGCAGCAGATAGAGGCAGTAAATCACGATGCTCAGAGAGGTATGTGCAGGGTGCCTGCCTGCTTGCTTGCTCAAGTCCTCTAATGGCCCCACTGACACAGCTGTAAAATTGGTGCTTAGATGAATGTAATCAGGCTGAACTGTTTGCAAATGCACTAACAACCAATTTACTCAGCTCACAGTGCAGTTATGGCCAATAAGCCTTAGGCTGATAAGCAGAAGTTATCAAAAAAAAACATTAACAAAGTTACTCTAAAACTATGCAGAGTGGATCCCTTTGACTCAAACATGGTAAACGACAAGAAAAAGACCATAAACAAGAGAACATTGAAAGTACAATCAGCAAAAACACTCTCCTTTTTGGCACTGCCTTTCCTTTGTGTATTTTAAAGATGAGCTGAAACAATGTTTCTTTTATTTTTCTTGAGAAACTACAGGAACTTTGAAACTATAGAAACTATAGAAACATTGTGGCACTTTCTTTTAACAGAAACCATTTCCTAGGTTCATGAAAATTCATTTTTTCCTTCCTGTCCCATGTTCACTCAAGTCCCATTTCCAGTCTGAACCTCAGATCTCTTCATCCCATCGATGAAAGTTAAACATCTATTACCGTATCTCCCTGCTCCACTATGAGCTGAAAATAATTCTGAATGAAATGCTAATGAAGGCAATGATGCCTTTTCCCATTTAATGCTGAAATACTCAGCAACAGCTCCACAGAAAATAACAAACCTCCAGACACAGCAGTCTCTAGATGCTCACTCCTTTCTACATATGAAGGTGTGCCTATTTACAACTGTTGCTGTTGTGGGAATACCTGAATGTTTCAGTCAGTTCTGCTGAACCTGCCTTTTGTCTCTCTGAGAACACAGCAATACCACATCCCTAATTTTTGTTGCCACTGGCAGGAGCTTTCAGACTGGAGCTTATGAGTATTACTCACTGTGTGAGAAGAACCACGCTGGCAGATGGGCCATGTGCACTCAAGTAGGAGCTCTGGCTGTGCAAATCTGGCCTGAAGTACAGCTCCTGAGGTACTCCCAACATAAATTCCGTTCTTGGGTACAGCTGCCTGAACTATTACTTCATCTGCAGCTGCCAGATAAAGCTTGGCAAAGTCAGAAATTAGGCATTTCACTCTTCACTTACTCTGGCTGCATCTCTATCTCCACATACGCATCAGCTACCACTTGATTGCCTAAATTGTTTAGACTTTATGAGCCTAGGCTTATTAAATGAGTATCAGGAGAAGTCTTGCAGAGGAGGAATGTTAACAATTAGGACAGTGCCACTCCCCTGTCCCTTTACAAGGTCTGGTGAACTGTGCCTGGTTGAGCACCAGGCCTCGCTGAGTCCCAGCTCTCCAGCTGTCCAGCTGTGTATGCCGGGCAAGCAGTGCTGCTCCAGCTTGAGCAACTTCTGTTTTGAAACTTAGCAAGGATTGGCAGGACCACCAAGTAGTAACTGGCAAGGGTTGCAAAGAACCCTCTCCACAAGACAGCCCAAGGCATCCCTGAAATATTATTTGGTTTCTAATTTAAACGGGCCCTTGCTGACACAGGCTGGCTTTAATACTAGGATGAGAAGCATGTGAATGGAGAGGAAATTGTCATCTGTATAGAGAGCAGTTTCTACTTACTATTGAGACAAACGGGCAAATGTTTGCCTTTTTGCTAAAATGAGTGAAAGGGCAAAGTTTCATTGGAAACTAATGTGAAGACTAAACTGGAGAGCCTTGTGTACATACTTGATACTTGGAAAAGGATGGTCATATGACTGAAACAGTGAACTGAATTTCAGGAGGTCTGGGCTCAATTTCTAGCTCCACATTAAGTTTCTTGTGAGTCAGGGAAAGTCTCTTTAATTCATCACGGCTCCATTTCCTTTGTAAAATGAGGAGTATCTTCCCCCTCTTCCTAATTAGTAATTGCTACTTGGGATTCTTACATGATAATGCTATAAGTATGTGTGACTTCATTACTAGAAAGTGAAAAAATCCCCATTTTACTACACAAGTTCTTAGAGTTTAGGCTTCCATGGAAAATATCTCTAAGGAAAAAAGTCTGTGAGAACCATGTAATAAAAGGAAATAGCTTTTGCCTATCTCAGAGCAATGCCTTGTTTCCATTCTACTTGCAACACCCAGAAGCTCTTTAGGGCAGGGACTGTTTGGATTATCTGCTATTTATACCTTCTCAGTGTATGTCTGACCTGTAAAAATACAGAGCTTCTTGGATCCCAGATTCACTGCATAACTTGGCAACACCTCAAATGTCTGTCTGAACAATACCTGGGCACGGAACTTCCTTCTGGATGCACTGCAGTTTCTGCAGAGAAGTAACTCAGAGCATTCTCACAGTCGCATTTAGGGGAACTGCACCACAGCATCACCTGTCAGGCTGGTAGGTTAGAGGGGGCCTGACACTACTTGGCAGACTTGCAGATACAATTGTTGTGTGTATAAAATAAACAATGTTAGCCTATTGAGTGCTGCAGAAGTCCTAGAACAGGCTTTCTCACTGAACTCACTGAAGGCAGATATTTGTTCCTCATGAGGCACCATGAGAAATACAGAGAACGAATAAACCCCATCTGCGCATAGACTCCACTTGCATCCCACACATTCTGATTCATATGACAGACCACTTTTAGCCAGCCACAGAACGTAGCTGGTTCTATGCACTCAAGTTCATTAGCATGCTTTTCCATCCCTAAAGCAGTATTTCAAAAATACTAGTAAATCACAATTTAAATCTTCATAGAATTTTACATAGTTTACTTTAAAAGCATTCCTATAAGGCTGCTGTTATCTTCAACTTAGAGACAGCACAGATACTTTCATGATTTGTTCAAAGTCATGTGAATCAGTCACAAAGCTGAAATTAGAATTCAAAAACCTCCCTATTTCCAGCATTGTGGCTTATTCTGTAAAGCATATAGTCTCATGGAAACAGTTGCAGGGTAGATTTAAAATCTTATTCATATGACGGTAAGGAGAAGTGGAACAGAGAGATACTAAAATCATAGTTAAAATAAGGCTGAATAGTAACATTACGACTCTGCAAAAAAACTACTTAGATAAATTAAAAATTTCCTTAGCTCACTGACTGTGAGGTCTACATATGTTACTGCCCTCTGAATTTCTGTATTATTGTTTCAGGAAGTTGTTCCAACAGGACTAACTAGACCAGGTAAACTATTTCATGCAGACAGTAAGTCCTAAGCTGTCATCTACACTATTAAACAAGCAAAGTGATATATTTAATACAGTAATTCAAAAAGCTCAAACATCAGGAGATGTTTCCTTTGATCTCACCCCCCTGCAAAAACCCCCAAAGAACCCAACAACCCAGCCAAGAAGGGAAGTGTATATAATCACAGAATATCCTGATGTGGAAGGAACCCCCCAAGGATCTTCGAGTCCCTCTCCTGGCCCTGCCCAGGACAAGCCTCAGAATCCCATCATGTGCCTGAGCATGTGCCTGTAAGTAAGCAAGGGCTTGTCAGCTGGATAAAATTCATTAAAAGACTCGAGTCAGTATAAAAATATAGAATATATGAAGATAAAAGCAGCCTCTGTGGATCAAACCAATACCACTTCTAGTCCTGTATCTTGTAATTGAATGTGGGCTCTTAGTATGGACCAAAGGACTTTATTTCCCCAGGACTTTATATTGTGATCGGGAGTTCCCTAAGATGAATGTCAGTTCTGCACCCTTAGTTATCAACAACAGATTTCTTATATGTGAATTTGTCCAGACTCCCTTTTAACTCATGCATAACTTTAACATGTAGATCATCCAGGAACAAGGACTTCTACACCTTGTCAGGTGAAGAACTGTCTCCTTTTGTTAACTGTTAATGTGTATCTGATTAGCTTTATTTCATACCTGCTGGTTCTAAACACGAGAGGGGGCAACAAATGATTCCCACCCACTCAATCAATTAAATTCATCATTTGATGGATCTCTGACCCTTCCTCCTTTAAGTGATTTTTTCCAGAGTCCTAACATGCTTTTTTTATGGTGGTCATTCTGTACCTTTAATTGTTCCATGTGGCTTTTTCCTAAATCTTTTTCAGTTTAACTATCTTGGTTGGTAAGAAAGGAGACAGGCATACTTACAGCTCTTCCTTGACACCTTAGGGAAAATGTCACTGTATCATCTGCAATTTTAATGTGACAAATGAGCTACATAAAATGTGTGTTAATTAGTGTTAACATAAGCACATTGTAATGCAACCACAAGCAGTTCAGCACTACTATTCCACCCTTTCCCTGAGGTTGGAGTACCAAAGTCATCAGGAGGATTATGTGACCACATCTGCCCCTCCTGTGCAAAGTCCCTTTATTTAAACCTGGCAGTGACATAGCTGAAGCCAACTGTTCCCTTCTGCTGACTGTAGGGAGGTCAGTGAATGGGGTAGTTGGGATGGAGACTGAAAATACCTTCAGTTATTCTAGCAGTACCCCGAGCTGCTTCCCACACTGCTCTGTTCAACCTCTGAACATGGGAGAGAGATGAGCGTAATGTGGCAGCAGCAGGAGCTGGCAGGTGAGTAAAACCTTGAAGTCTCCCTGGTGATCTGTCAAGAAACACTAAATATTGCAGCTTTTGAATGCCAGACCAAATATCATCCACACAAACACTACTTTTATAGCTGTTGGCAAGTACACATGCCAGGTTGGCTGTGCTTCCATGGGAGATGTTTAGAATCAATGAGTTTCACGATATATTAACATCGGGTTTTCTGCTGTTTATCCAACAAAAAAAGATACAACACAATAAATTCGAAAATCCATAATTAAAACAATATAAAGCCAGATCACCAGGAGAAGAATCTCAGTACATACAATTCACTAACAAACAATTAAGCATTAGGAAATTTATGTAAATTAATTACTTAAGGAAGCTGCTCTCATGTTTTAGACAATGTTAGTTGGAGCACTAGGAAATATCCAAAACTAACAGTTTTCAAAATGTATTTTTTAGGCTGTTTGTTTGAGATGCTTAATTCTAAAGTCTGTGCAGAATGCATCCTACTGCAGAAGGTACACCCTAGCAGGCAACTGCCCCCCCTGTGCAGACTTAGGCTAGCTTTTGATCTAAGACTCTACCAACCTACCCCTGCTTTTTGTTTGAACAATTTAAGGTTCTCCCTGATAAGGAGCAAATCAGTCTTGGGTTACGAAGAAAGAAATTACTACCACTTAAATCCATTTTATCTTTGAGTCACAAGATTTCCTATCCAGCATGCAGAAAGTCTAATCTGGGAAATATATCAGTGGAGATATAATTTAGTCTGACAAAGAAAGGTTGTGATTTTTTATTATTAGTTGCCTTATGTGTAGTTACTCTAGATGGAGAGATTTTTTCTAGTAAGAACTCATCAGTAGCTCTGCGTCATGTTACCTTGTTTTGGATTTTTAATGGAGAAAGTGAGCTTTCAGTAAAATTACACTTTTCACTAATATGTGCTTTTCTCTACTTATATTTCAATATGAAACACCTCAAATTCAGGTTTAGATTTACAGCTCAGTCTTTTTGCTCTTTCAGGTCAAAGAACTGATAAATTATAACCCACCCCATACAGCTCACTTGATTCTCTGTTGCCCCATCATTTATTTTACTTTCTATCAGTTTGATGTTAGTGATAATGAGCACAAAGACCTAAATGTAGAAAGGTATTTAGATATCCTAGGAATAATGAAAGTGAACAGATGATCACTTAATTATAAAAAAAACCCTAAATCCTAAATATAGGAACCTGAAGAATTATCAGAATGAAGACAGATAAGGGAGTTTCACCTTTAGTAGTCCTCTTGCTCACAGAGGCCAAGGGCCAACTGCTCTGATTTTGACTCATGCAATAATGGGTCTGGACAGTGTGTAAACTGTGACAGAATTTGTCCCCATATAACTGTCACTGTTAATATGTTCCAAATCAGTGATCAATCCCTTTCAATCTCCCACAGCCCTTCAAAGAAGTAAACTTGTGTAAGAGTAAACCTCTTAAAAGAGTAAGACAATTAGTGAGTAGGAGACAGGCAAATATTTGTTAGTAAAACAGAATTAGCGTTGCTTAGTATTTTTTTGGAACAGCTCACCCTACATTACACAGAAACTTGATATACACAAATCCAGAACGACAGCAGCCAAAATAAAGCAATCTTCTCCATAAAATGATAGTATTAAATTACATCTGCCTCAGTGGTTTAATGTAGTTCACTCTGGCCCTAGATTTTCTATGCACTACAGTGCAGTAGTAATGGTAACTAATCTTCAAAATTAAAAAAGAAATAAAAATCCATATTTCTTGTTTTAAATTTTGTTGTTCGTGAATGGAAGCTTCATTAAGAAAATGAATTTGTTAATATAAGTTATTTTTAGCACTGTCATTTTCAGTGCTCCAGAATTCTCTTCATCATGCAAATTTAAGTAACTGGAGTATTTAAATATCTATTTAGTCAAAAGTGCTGTGCAGATGATTCCTCCCTCTATGGAAATAGAGTAATGGTCCCCCAAAGAACATTCCTTAACATTTCAGCAAGTTAATCTGAAAAGTCAGACTCAGTCTGCTGCTTTCCTTTACAACAACTAAAGTTGGTAATTTAATGGCAAATGAAGTGTAGATTTTCTATTAGTCTACAGAGTTTGGTTCACAATACGCAAGACTGAAAGTGCAAAAGAAACATTTATAAAGATGAGTGTTTTACAGTAAGAAGGAAACATCCTCCATCGTATAACATATTTCAACTCTAGTTAGACTGTAATTTTTTTCCAATCTTTGCACATTTTATATATATGTATATAGGCATAAAAATAATTTCTGAAATGCAAGGTAATATGTTTCATTTAGAAAGGTATAAAATGATGCTGAAATTTTTAATGTTATTTTTACCACCAGGAATGCCTTTATTTTTAATACCTCATCTTTACTAGGAATAGGTTGCTGAAAGTTACCATCTGCTTCCAGTTTGCACATAAAATTCCAATTAGCTGAACTTCATATATGTTTTGCAAGGTAATTATGCTTACTTTTTTCCAGAATGGGAATATATTTGTCAGATAGTATCTGGTTGTCCTCATAAGCACAGCAATCTTAGCTTGACTTTGTCTGCCCCCTAACATGCTCAAATAGAAGGCTATCAATTAGGTTGATGAGAGATTATGTACCACTGCTCTAAAGTACTGTTTCCCCTTGATTGCAAACATACAGTCAAGCTTAACAAGAACCCTGTTTTTCAATTCCACTGAGAGAAAGGAACTTTAGCATTTCTCTGTATTAAGAGTACTTTAAAATACAGTATCTATGTGCCATTTTCTGTGTAAACAATTTGGTTTCTCACATAATTATCCAGAGCATGCATCTATCAAAGATTTTTGGTGGATCAAGAAAATAAATTATAAAAAGAAGTATTTTAAAAATAAAATAAAATTCATTATAGTCCAATCCTAAGGAGTATTATCAGCACAAGTTACTAATTTCAAAGTCATACTACCAGTGTGGATACTCAGAGGTTTTCTTGCCAGACAGCTATGGATTAGGAGTGGTAAAGGGCTTGACTCAAGCACTTTCATTACTATACAGAGGCTTGAGAAACCAAGTAGAAAGGATTCAGATGGCCTATCTATTCTCCCACTGAAACCAGTGACAGTAGCAGGTATAGTAACTGTTGAAATACTGTTTAAAAATATTTAACACCCACTCAAATTCATCTGAGCCATAGTTTGGGAAAAGTGTAACCAATGGACACTGTGCCATTACAGGTTAGGTTTAAGTTCTTTATTTACTCTGTCTGACTTAGCTTAGTCTCGGTCGAGATAAAGCGAAATACGATTCCCCTTCCTATACTCAACATTTCACATTAAATTACATAAACACTATTCAGTTTTGGTACCTTCTTCCCAATAAGTATGTACACAGATACCTAGCCTTGATGTAACAGAAAAAATGTTAAGGTGGCTGAACAGACCTTACTTTCACAGCATCTAACATTTGGACAACAATATTATTATCACATCTTTGAAGTAAATCTATTTACTCAGTCCTAAGTGATTTTCTGTACTCATTAATTCCTACCGCAAAACAAAAAGCTGGGACAGTTTAGAGCATTATTACGTTTCCTTTACAAAAAGTATCATCTCCTGATGAAAAGTTATACAAAAGATTGATTTTGTAACAGTAAAATAAAAATCACTTTAAAATCAAGAACTACTACTTGTGAGCATTGCTGCTGTTTGAGTGATGCCAACAGAGCCTTAGAATGGTATCCTGTTTGGAGGAGAAAAATGGATTCTTTTTAAAGATCGCATTCTACATTTTCCATCTTGTTATTTGAATGCTATTGCACTGCTGCAACTGGTTAGCACTGCACATCTGGCTGAATTGTCTTGAACTGGTATTTTCCCTAACTATTGTGTATGTGTATGATGTTTTTTTAAAAAAAATATTGTATGCACACTGAAACAATGCCCCGTTTCAGACTGCTACACACAATTAGAGAGAACATGTTTTTTTCTGATTTTGTTTTCAATGTCAAAAAAGTGCTATTTTTAAAGTTAGCCACCATGAAATTCTAGCCATGCTTTTACAATGTTTTTTAATTTTGTGGGGTTTTGGCTCTTAATCCAATAGGCCTGAACCTCACACTGGAAGTGTTATCTCATAAAAGCTCTAAATTTCAATGACTTTTACTCTACAGCAACTATTTTAAACTTACATTTATCAGGAAAAAGAGCATATAACTAAAATATTCTCATAAAAATAGTTTCACAGAAACAAAACAGATAAATGTTCCATTCAGTAAAAGGTCATTTTTTCATAACTTTGGCTACAGAAGCCCTACAATTCAGCCAAATTTGATTCCAAAGCCAAAAGTTTCCTGTCTTCCTGCTACAAACCATCATATTAAGATTTTGCAAAGTCCATCAGACTAGTGAGGGGCAAAAAGTCAATCTTTTCTCATAAAATTACCATCATAACCAAATATTGTTACATATAAATACCACAATTTACAAGTTTCACAACTATAAAGCATTTGGAAAAAAAAGATGGATGGGAGGGGTAAAGTGATATTTCTTATTTAAAATAAACACATAAATATCCAGAGCCTTAAAAATGCACGGTCCTGGTTAGCTTTCTAGTAGAAAGGATCTGGAAAGCCCCTTCTTGTGCTCAGCTAAGAATTTCCCTGCCACGGGGGAGCTCCCTGCTGACACAGAGCCAGCAGGACTGGATCCTGCACAGATCCCATTTGACACCAGCACAGGATGCATTAGGAACTGGCAAGAAGTGGTCAGAGCACGTTTTATTCTTCTGAGGACTCACATGCCTAAATTGCTCTAATTTATACTCTGACTAGCCCTGCCTTTTACAAGGCAGTTCTGCTAAGCTAAGCATAAATCCAGTGCAACAGCGACTCTGGATTTCACTACATATAAGAAGTCTCTCATGGTAAATCATGAATTAGCAAAAAACACTGAATGAGTTTTTACTGTCCTCTAAGATTTGAGGAAACTTAAAAGCCTGGACAAAAGCAATCAGTCTTCAGAGCTGTGACCCTCTCTCCTAACCATGACAACCAAGTGCCTTGGTTTATGCAAGCATACAAAACTTTGGATATGTTCTTAACTGCTCCTATGGTGGCTATTAAGAAGTCTCATCTATACATTAATTGCTCATTTTTCATCATATGTGCAAAATATCTGGCTGCAGACAGCAGGGTTTCCTGATAAAAATGTGCAATTGTGTCTCTTGTGTTTGTCCAACTGTATTTCAGACACAAGCTTAACTTTCAGCACATTTTTCAACTAGCAAAAAGAGGATTGAGCAGGGCACATGAGGAGAAGAAAAGACACTCAGTGGAGTCTCTATCTTCCTTCTGTTCTTCCATAATTTTCTATGAAAATGACAGAAGAAGTTTTGCACCTTTCTTTGCAACAAGTCTGGCATAATGCCGGCTGGTACTCCCAAGGCATGTGTAAATTCAGCTCAAGATACACACTGTAACATTTGTTCTCTGAAGAACGCTGTGCAGAATTGGAATAATGAAAACCTGGCTTCTGGTTTTCCAGATACAGATTTTTACTACCTAGTAAAAAGTGGGCTTTCTGACCTCTGTCAGTTTTATGCTTGTACAGATACCCAATTTCTGAACACGTGCACTCCAGTGATTTTGATCAGCTGTTCCCAGGATTCACTCTTGAGGTGACCACCATCAGAGACAGTGCCGACCTGTGGTAGGACCATCTGTGCAAAACCAGAAGCTTCTTGTCAGGCCAGGTATGTATTCAGTCACCTCCAACCCTTTAATTATAGACTCACTCATCCAAGAAGGATCCCCAGTTCCGTGTTTTCATCTACCACTACTCTCACCTCCCAAACCAGAGCCTCTCTTATGGTGCCCAGTCTCTCAATGACCTTTGATCAGACACCAACACCAGTCAGGGTGACAGTAACTGTAGCCACATCCTCCTACCTAAAAAGCTTTCCCACCTCTCCAACCCTGCTCCCTTCTGCCTGAGCCCTGCCTGACACTCCTGAAGCCAGCCCTGGGAGCCGGGCAATGTGGGATTGTGCACTCACTGCTGAGAGCATTCCTGCAACTGCAGCCTCATGGAGAAGTAAATCTCAACAGATCAGCAAAAACCTTCTGTGTGGATCTGTTCACCTCATGGCTCAGAGAAGTGCTTGTTACATGCAGAGTTAACAGCTGCCATCATCATGTGCCACTTTCAGTTGGCTTTGTACCACAATTTGGGAATGTCTGTCTTAGACAATAGGCACAAATATGTGTAACAGTCACATTTAGATCTGTTCTTTTCTCTTCCTGACAATGTTCTAATTTAAGATCCTAGTTTCACTTGACCAGACATTTTTAATGGAGAGGACTTCATTCCCATATGGCACCTTCAAGGACCATGACTCCTCCAGAAATCTGTATTACGCAAGCCAAACAGTGCTAACAGTTGTACTGCTAACAGGTCACATACTTGGGGTTTGTTTTTAGACTAATGTTTGTTTAAAAGTGAGGAATACATTTTGCATTGTAAATATGTGTTCCAAAAAAACTGTGAAGAGAATAAGGAGAGTCAGATGGAAGAATTTTACCTCTACTTTGTGCTGATTACATAATTTATCAAGAAATTGTTCCACAGGCCTCCAACAGATGCTCTGTTGTTAAAGCCATGAAAAGTCATTCAGGGAGAGAGTAAAGGCCTCGGGGGTGTGGTCCACATGCTTCAGCACATATATCCTCAGCCCTGGCCTGCAGATAGCACATCTGGTCCAGGCATGGACCTGATGGTTGGCCAAAATACAGGCTTACAATAATGCTCCTTTTTTCAGCTTTAATGTAAGCCTGTTTTCTTGCCAAATTCAAATCCTGCCAAAATTTGGCTGAAGACGTTTGCTCGATTGTGCAATATCTTAAGTTTATATCCAACAACTCTTTGCAAAAGCAATTGTATCGTGTTTTTAATGCTTACAGCCATTAACAATATTTAATTTTAAGTAGAATTTTACTGCTGACACTCTCGTGTTTTACAGTAAATTACCTTAGAGAGGGTTTTTCCATTAGCTCTGAGTGTCACGAGTCCTGCACAGCACACCAAAGCACTGGAGCTAGAGAGACCAGAACTTGGAGGGATGGTTCCATCTAGCAGACAATTCATTCCAGTTGGGTTATTGAGACCAAAATGTTCCTAACAATGAAAAAATAAACAATCTCAGTTTCAAGTACAGACAGGCTCAGGCTTGCAATTATCTGATACTTAGAAAGAGAATCCTTCTGCTGAGTTGCTGGAAGCAAGGACCTGCTTCTGGTATCTCCAAAATAAAGCAAAAGCAATTTTTTCATTCTATTTCTTAAGAACAAAGCCAATGGTGGGGCTTCAGCCAAAGGTATGTCTGCAATGGCTGTACACAAACATATAACTACCCCAAGCAGAACTCAGGATGGGCTGCACGCCCAAGAATTTACCAAGCTTCGTGGGTGGGTTTTGCAGCAACTGGCTCTGCTTTGAGCTGCTGTGGTGACAGTGTGAAGTTACCACTCCTTTTATATCCTACTTTTGTCCTTTTCTCAACAGCTCTTCATTTAGGCATCACAAAGAGCTCAAGGTCCAATTTATGCTTCACTTCCAATGTTGGCACGTGGTATCAGGGAGCCACATAACACTGAGGGGGAACCAGTAGCCATGCAGTGTTTTCAAAGCAGATACTTGTGTCCTGAAGCACCCACAGGACTGACACTGGGAAAACCACAATGGTACTTAAGGAGCTCTGTGCTTTAGGGTCACAAAGACACACCTACCAGTGGGGATGGTCTCTGGCATGCAATTTTTTGAATGAAGTTTAAAATATTCTAATGTTCATGATAGATAATACAGATAATACATTTAATCCAGAAGTCATAAATCCTCACGTACACACTCTTTTAAATATTCTTTAGTTGCTTTTTCTTTTTATTTATAATCACTTCTATATAAATTTCTCTCTGCTCTTACTTTGAAACAAACATGCAGTACTTATTAAAAAATCATTGACTGTATATGGGGGGTATATGAATAGCTAACTTCTGATGCAATTTATACGTCAATAAACTGTTACAGTGCCAATAATCAGAAAAAAATAACAGTATTTTCATGAAGAAATGTCCACCTTGAAAAGATTTCTACTACTTCTGAAACAACTTCAACCATAAATACCAATGGTAGAGATCAGCAAACACAAAGAGCCTTCCTTTAAAGTCTTCTACCATCACTTCAAATTATATTTTGAATTTCCTGTTTTACAAATAAAGGAAATTCATATCTAGAATACTATTGCTGCCCATGCCCCTTCATGAAGAATACTAGACAGGCTTGTTCATAAACAGAAAATGCTTGAGTAACCAGAAACTGATCCACAGTTTCTGGATTGTCTTGAATGTGAATCAGGCTTGCAGACTTATCACGCGATGTTTAAATAGAAAACGTACTTCAGTTTCAAAAATGAAAATGGACTTTGCCAAGTTCTGCAACAGTTCTGTCCCAAAAGGATAGCATGTTCAACTTAATATAAACAGATTATCCCGCTGGACCCTCTGAGTACTTGTATTTCAGAGTTTCTTAAGTCTGTAACATTTATGCTTATTTTCTGCCACTACCAGAGTCTGCAAACCTGCTTTCCAAATTAACCTTCAAGTATGAAAGCTTGTCCTTAGGAAACAGATCTCAGTAGCAGACTGCAAAATAAATAAAGTCAATTGGTCATGCAAGCCTTAATATAAGAAAGGATATATTGTAAAGAAACCTAATCTATATCTCTGCATTCAGTGCAATTTAAATGCCTGTATTACTGAGCAATACAAAATTGAAAATACTCATGTTACTGCACACATAAGTAATTTATTTGGGTCTATGCATAGGAGCAGGGGGTGGTTTAGGACCTGTGAATTGTAATAAAGTGATTTATGCCACTGATTGTTCTGAATACTGTATTTTGAAGACTTTACTGGCAGGTCTGAGGTAGGATTTTCAGCAGTCTGCAGTCCTTATCTATTGGATCATCCTGTGGGGTGACCCAGATGGCCTATTCTGAGGCAAACTTCATGTGCTTTAAAAAGCACATTTACCCATAATTTGGGCTGGCTGTGGCAACCTGTTCCTGACCTGCCATCACTGTTTATCCCATCTGCCCTTCCAGAAATATCATTAGATTGACATCAAGAAGAGAAAACACCTTTTTTTTTTACCCTCAAAGGGCCATGAATTCTGTGAATTCTGTGCCTTGTCTGCAAACAGCAGGTGAGACTTGCAGGAGCCTTGATGGTGAGTTAAGGCTGCCTCCCAGGGCAGCACTGAGGAGCAGCACTTGCTTTCACAACAGCTGGGTCTTCAGGGCCAGGGAGATAAACCTCGAGTGGGCAGACAGGAAAACGTCTGGGAGGTTGTGCTCCTGCCTTTTCTGTAAGTGTGCCCCCTCCTGCACAGCTGCACTTTTAACTCAGGACATTCTGAAAATCCCATTCAAGTTCCAAACCCTGAAAACCAGGATGAGTAATGGTTCTTAATGGATTATTTCTTCTGTATGCTGTTTACTTGGCTTTTACATTTTCTTTTGCCTACTGCATGAGTCAGCTTCACTCAGCTGTTGTGCACAAATTACAGGTTTTCAGCTTTAATGCAAGTCCATGTTTTTTAAATGCTTCCATAGAAAGAAAAGGGTTAAGATACGATCTTCATGTCCTGAAAAACAAACCTCCAAACCTTTTTAAAAGCAGATTTTATTTAAATTAATTCCATTGGAAAGAAATCCTTTTGACTTCAAAATACAGAAATGTCATCCTGATAATGTTTGGTCACAACTTTCTGAAGCAATTATTTGCTATTGTAATTTGTTTTATAGAGATGAAAATAGTGCTCTGCCAATATTTTAAAGCAAACCCACTCATATCTCCTCTTCAAGTTCTAACATAAAGATATTTAACTTTATGTTAAAAAAAAGCTGTAGAATGCAGGGAAACATTTTGAGGGTAAATAGGTATTCTTGTTGTATTTTACTTCTACATTAATTTAATAAATTAAATCGAGTTGGCTTACCTGAATACCCTTCAGTCCACACAGGAAGTAGTTATGCCACTGAGGTTTGGCTTTGTTAATCTGAATGTTATTAACACTAGTACTGAAATCCCTGCAAAAACAGAAAAATCTTAAGGCTTTAATTTGTATTAAATTTAGTTCGAAAAAACACACGGCTCGTTACTGCCACCTGCTGATGGACAAAACTGGTTTGATGGTTTTCAGTGCAATGTTTCTGGCTTGGTTTCTTGTTTGATATTTTTACATATCTTCTTTTATCTTCATTAATCATTTCTATATGGTTATTTTAGATTAAAGCATAAGAATTCTTGAGTAAGTATAAAGAATATATTAAATAAATCCAGAAATTAAGCTGCCTTTGGCATCCTTAATTAAGGCAGGATGCCTTCTATCATGTATGTGTATGCTATCATGATTTCTTAGAAGTGAAAATTCAAATAATCATATCTGTCAAACCATGACTAGAGACAGATAAACTTCAGGCTCTCTGGTAATTCCGGCTCAGGATTTCATCTTCATTACCTTTGCCCTCCAGGGCACTTCACCAAAACAAGCCTAATGCTCCAGATTTATATTATGTATGTTACAAGACAAAAATATTTAGTTAAAATATTTTATCTGTTTCCTCCCAGATAATTCCTACTCCACCTTTCTTTCAAAGTAATAAAAATATTGAGCTTGAATGTTTCTAAAGGACAGCCAGGTGCTGTCAGAATGGGCATGGATGACACAGAGAGTCCTCAGGGAGGTGCAAGTTTTTTGGCAGTCAATACCCTTGAACAGCCAGGAACTTCATCTGCTTGATGTTGTGACAGCAGGTGCCCAACACAGAAACAGCAAAGACACTGAGAACAGCAAGAAATCAAATTAAAAATATTCAAAAGTTCCAGACTAACATGTGCTCTACAAGGCAAGGTCTGCTAAAAAATATGAACAGAGGTAGCTGAATTCCTGGAAATATTTAACAGGAATAAAACCAGTTTCAAGAAATAATACTTCAGGGGAAAGTCTGCAACTCCTAAAAGGATGGAAATTTTCCTTCTTACACTGGTCCTACTAAACTACATAGATTATTGATTTCCTGGGTTTATTTTTGTTTAAAAGGACATCACTAATTAATACTTGTAATGGATACCAGTGAAAAGATGTTTTTATCAGTTAATTATTCTGTTACCTATGGATAAAAAGTCATACAAATCTAAAGCATCTTTACTATGATATAATTGTATTCAAGCAATGTCTGAAAAGTTCACTTTATTCTGGTGCACTTAAAGGCTGCAATTTTTGTGTCATCCAACCCCCAAAGCAACAAGCAGTATTGCAGTGGCACCACCATTCATCTGGTCTATTGCTTGTCCTGCTGTGGTGAGGAACTCCACTTGTACTCCCAGCCTACAGCCTATTCCCAGCTCCATGGCACACAGCACATCTGGCACTTGGATTATCAACTCAGAATTCCCATTTTGCCAGTTAGACATTCAAGTTTAACCTTAATTACAGTGCAAACCCATCAGGTTGGTGTACAGTTTAATGTGTAAGCTGCTGTCTTAGTGCCACAAAGAGGATTTTATCAGCACTGCAGCAGCAAAGAATTGCACTAAGCTAGTGTAAGAAATTACTAGGTTTTGCTGAGGAACACAAAAGATATGAAAGGGAGTGTTGAGATAAGAGTACTAGGAAAGTTTGTGAATGGCTTTAAATTCTCCCAATTTGACATTCATGTGTATTTAGAATGATCTCCAAGAAAATAAAACATCAACTTGCTTTTGGTTTTTGAATAAAATAACCCCCCCATGAGGTATTTTTCAGGTTTTGTCGTGAGATGGAAACTGGTAATTACCATCCTCTGGTACTTCTGAAGGCACTTTGAGAAGTATAATGTCAGATATTCTCTCTACACATACTTCTCAATTACAAAGATGTTTTGTGAAGGGAAGGTATCAGGAACTTCAAAAGAATGTAAGTTTTGAATACGTTTTTATTCCCAATAACATAAAAGACATCAGATCAGTTGAGATAATTTATGATAAAAAACAAACAGGTGTTTTTTCTGTTCTCTGTTCTATTTCTACTAAAAGTAAACATGAACTGTCAGGGTGGAAGAGTGCTACAGAACTGTTCCACAGTTTACCAGCTCACAAAATAAGAATGAAATAGGAAATAGTAATTCTGCAGAGGATTCTGGTTAGTCCTTGGTCACCAAAGGCCTATAGATACACATTCACCACAGGCATAAATCTACCAGTGTAACAGGCTGGGAAAAAAAGACATACTGTCATCAGTTTTGTTATGTGGTGTAACATTCAAAGTGTTGAAAAATATTTCTTTGTTATGAAATTATGGACATGTTTTAGCTTTGTTTTTAAGCAACAGTGTCTCAACAAAACCAAGATGCTTAATGCTGTATTCTGAGATCTTTTCTTGGTTTATGGTTTAAAGCATATGATTTTAAACTGAAACCAGGGCAGATGTAAAAATATAGTGACAGTGTGTGCAATTTAAATTCAAAGGCTGCAATTCTACATTTTGTGGAACTGTCTTGAGAAGGCCATTTCAATTGCAATATAATGCAGCAAAGCTTGAAGACCGAGTGAAAATGTTTACCTTTTTATTACTGCTTTATTTTGTGTTCACTATAACAACTTGTCCTAATCAAAACTATTTTCATTCTGAAGCTATTGTCTCTTGCAGAATGGTTTTGCAACACAGCTTAAGCCCTGGTGGGAGGTTGCTGTTGAAGAAAGGTATGCACACCTTCCATTTCCCTTCCCTGTTCACCACTGCTTGTTCCCACAGTTTACCCCAAGTCAGCTTTAGTGCTGAGTGCATGCCAATTCACTAAAATGACAGAAAATTATCCAAGCAAAAAATGGGGGAATAGTGCACTTTACCTTAAGATCAAACAAGTACTCTGCACCTGCTAAAAGGCAGAGGCTGAGCTGATCTTAGAAGCAAGTACAGGGAGACTAGAGGTAAAAGAAGCCAAGTGGCAGTGGCAAACTTAATTCAGCCCAGCTATAATGTGAAAACATACTCCACAAAGTGAAAAATCTCTGAGTATTTATACTTAGCATGTAAGTAGAAATTCCTTTGAACTGTCTTAGTCACAGGCAGCAGTTCAGAATGTGTTTATAACAAACTGAGCTTTAAGTAGGAATATGTGCTCAAGTATTTCCCACTTTTGACAGTGTGTTCCTGTCCCTGTGCTGCCACACACTGTGCTTTCAGGAACTAATTTACCAATTAAACCAATGTCTCAATAAAAATGGCTTAAACTAAGCTTTTGCTGATTCTCATTTTTGCAAAATGTCCACAAAAGCTCATGTGGGTGAGTGACCTGATCTGAACTGCCATGCAACTATACAAATACCAGTCTGTTACAAAGAGGCAGAAAAACGTGCCTGAAGTTGAAAAGAGTGGCAGGATTATTTCCCTATGTTCAGCACTTGTGAGACCATAGCTGGAATATTGCATCCAGTTTTGGGGTTTCCCAATACATGAAAGACATTGGCAGGGAGTTCAGCAGAAGGCCAACAAGATTATTTACAAGGGATCTTCAAAGGTCCTTTCCAACCTAAATTGCCCTATAATTCTGTGAACAACAGCTGTGGAGGAAGTGGAAGTGAGGGAATACAGATTTTTTGAGCCAGGATTGTTGCTAAAGCTGTTGTGCTGTGAAAATACAGGCCCAGGTTCTCCAGAGCACGGGAGTGTTACCTTACTTTTGCAGTAATTGATTACAAAACATTTCACTCCCTTCTCTAGGGGACATGGAGCTGCTGCCAGTTATAGGGATTATATCGAGAAAGATGAGATAAAAGAAGGGAGGACAGAATTGCAGAATTTTAGAAGGATTGAAAAATCAGAGGCCTTACAGAGTAATAAGAACAAATAGGTGGGGGACAGCAGCTGCAAAGCTATTGCTCTGAACTAATAGACATGGCTTGGAGTCAGTCTGTGGGATTCCATCTGCTGATATAAATTGTTTACACAATCAGACTCTGTATTGCAATGGAAGTCTGTCAGATCTCTGAAAAGGTTAACTGTATTGCAATGCATGAAGAGGTTCATAAAAAATAATGAATAAACGAAGTAATTACATACAAGTACGAAGAATTGGTATTTGCCAGTTGCAAAACTTGAGTTTGTGCAGGTTCTACTGCAATCAGGATATCTTGTTCTATAGCCATGGGGAGCACAGCATAACCACAGTAGTCTATGTGTTCTCCTAGCAAAGAAACAAAGAAAATACTTTGTAATAATTCTTTCTAGAATAGAAGTAAAACAATTTCTACTGGGCTTCACTGTTGTTTACTGGATTAGACAATTTCTTACTGTAGTTTCAACTCTTATTACCTAAAGTTTGGGGTACATTTCCTCCATTTCTTATTACGTCACAAAAGATTTTTCTTTCTTTAGTGATTTTTATCTATTGCATCTGTTTGAAAAAGTTCATATTTTAACACTGGCTTACAAACATTTTTAAAAAACCCCACCATGTAGATTACTGTTCAAGAATGAGAACTGCCATGTACATACAATTTCTGGACCTTTTTCCAAGAAGATAACTACTATATTTAAATACTCATTAGTACAGTTGCATACAACACATAAAGTAACAATCAAATAGAAAATGTATGTAGTAAACATCCTCTCCCTTGGGAATAATTCCCAGCTACCATATGCTGTCTATTTAGTCTATATGAGATGTTCACACAACACTGAGATAAAAATTAACATTAACTGCATAATAAACTATTTTACTTTTACAGCTCTGTTTCTCAGGATCCTTTTACTACGTCTTCAAATTTGTAGGATTATTTTAGGAACATATGCAAGAAACTCAGCTGCAGGGAGAACACAATCCTAACACGGACAGAGAATCTGAAAAACAAGGCTGCTACAGAAATAAAAGTAAGTCCTAAACTCAAAATAATTGTGTCTCTCCAGTCTGCCAGTGAATCACACCCAATATTTTAGGTTCTGTGGACACACCTCTATGGAAGGGTAAACAAGAGATGATGGTAGAATCATTTCATGCTTTATCATGTATATTGCTGTGGGGCTAGTTATATTTGGTAACTTTAATTGATTAAAAAAAAAAAGTTGGCAAGTTACTGCAATTTTCAAAACCATCACTACTGTCTATAAATGTTTTTCTCCAAAACTGATATCCATGTAGAGTTGTTTATAATCAGATACAGTAAAATCTACTAAATTATATATGATTTTCCATTTATCATAAGAAACTTCTCTGAAAAAATAAAATTAAGACCAGCATCTTTATTCTATGTTTTAAACTACTAGATTTCCATGATGACAGATGAAGTAAAACAACATAAGGTTAATTTTTGTCTTTTACCTATTAAGTTGACTCGTCCTGGTGCACGAGCATAAAACTTGGGAGCTGATCCAAACTTTGATATAAACATCTCCTTCAGTTTCTGCAATCTGAAAGGCAGGTTAGAAACATTTAAAAGGACTATATTTGCATAAAAGACAGGAAGCTTACATGCTTCTTGAAGCAAATTCAATTCAGCTTCCTGAAGTATGTGGAGTTTTCTCTGCTACATCAGGAGTGACATTAAGCTGGTTATTTCTGCTCTTCACATATCATAGAAGACTCTATTTAGATTTTGATTTTTATCAATTTTCATATTTGGCACTACCCCATCTTTGTATAAATACATACACAGAGAACTAAAATTCCAAATGTCAGATTATCCCCATGACTTATGACAGCATTTACTCCACAGGATTCCAGCAAAAGTACTTCAGGTTTCCCCTTTAGAGGTGCCTGATGTGCTAGTGAAAGTTCAGAGCAAATATACTTTATTTATTTATTGATTTACTTGCTGCAACTGTAAAGGTACCAACCTTCTCTGCCTGATGTTTGCAAAATTGGAATACTTTAGTGTGTCATGCAGAATAGTAGGAAAACGAGGGCTGAGAACAGATGAAGCCATTTATTTTAGTGAAGCATAGGAAACTTGATAGCAATTCATTTTGAAACTACCTTAAAGCAAAATTTTAGTCTACTGACAAAAATGTAGTAACAGGAACCTTGATAAGGTTTCTCCATTTAATCTAAATCTAGAACTGGAAGCCTAGTTAACGCAAAGTGGAAGTAAGAAGACTGCAATGAGAAACAGATGTTAGAAAATTCCACAATTACTTTGTTTCTACATCTTTGTAAAGGCTGTGTTACTGTTCAGCTACCTGTATGCAAATGTTTCATAAGGTTTTTATAAATGGAAAGCTACAAAATATGATTTGTTGTGATATTTTTTAACAGATCTTTCAGTACCTTCCTATCTTTGTGCCCAGTTACAAAGCTGTATTAGGTCTATGATTTCCCCTTCTTACAATCTCCCCTAGTATTGACTGGTATATTGCTCATCCAATTAGCAAAAGCAATTTCTGCCATTTCATTGTTCAATCCCTTCTCTAGATCACATTAATAATATTATTGTCCACTGGGGAAACTGTTGGCAGAATTCTAGGTGTTAACTTTATTCCTTTTTGTGTCCATATTTAGAATGTTGCTTTGTTTCACAGATATTTTTATAGTAGTGTTGGTACCAAGAGACAACAAACAAAGCAGTCATGAGGGCATGTTTATCTAAGTGCTGACTGATCTCTTTTTTTAATGTGGGTTTTACAAGCAGGCGTGATGAAAGGCTATTTACAGGCTTTGGCCTTGATGTTGCAAGACGCGCACTGCATTTCAAGCACCTCCATCAAGAAAAAATCGTCAGAAGCCTTATAGCAAAGGCACTCCTCACAACTTCACACTTCCAAGTCTGGAAATGCTGGACTCGTCGTTTCCGTGGGATTTACAGGGCAATCGTATGCAAGTAAGCGGTGTTTTAAGAAGCGCCCCTTGTGCAGCGCTAAGGCAAGCAGAAAGGTTCGTCGGTGTGCGCGTTAACTGCACACACCGAGCGCAACCCCACGGGCAAGGAGCGGGCGCTGCCACGTGCCGCAGCCTCTCCCAGGATGGGCCAGGCTAGCGCTGCTCCAGGGCCTTTTCCAAAAAAAGGACGAGAGAATAATCAGCATTTCCCAAAAACTCTGGGGGAAAAATGATGTAGGCGAAATGATGAATGAATGAATGAATGAATGAATGAACGATTCCTCCTGCTGCCCCAGCGCCACCCTGCGAGGGGGGCCAGGGCGGGCCGGGATGCTGTGGGTGGGAGAAGGGGCCGGAGCGCGGCGCGCCCCGGGCAGCGGGAGCTTCCCGAACCGTCTTTGGTCGTGTCAGGGAAAAACGTTCGTAGTGTGGACGCTACGAGTCCACAGCTCCTCGCACCTCAGCCCGGAGCATGAGGACGGGCTTTCCCACCCATCCTCCCACCTCCCGCGGCCGCCCGCAGACCGCCCACCCGCCCCGGGATTAGCGGCGGCGGGGTCGGGAGCGACCCACCCACCTGGGCTGCTCCACCAGCTGCACCGGGAGGGCGCTGGGGCTCTCCCCCGCCATGGCGGCTGCACCGCGGGCCCGGCTGAGGCGGCTCCGGCGGGGCCGCGGTCACGGGGCAGGCGAACGCCGCGTCCTTCCGGGCGGCAGCGCCGGCGGCCCGGCCCCGTCCCGCCCCGCCGGCCGTGCTCGGCCTTGGGCATCCCGCGGGCCGCTCGGCCGTGCAGCCGCTCTGCCCTCGGCCCCGCGCCCGCCGCAGCCCAGGTGGGACGGGGAAGCTGCTGCGACGTGCGGAAGAAATGTTTGGGGTTTTCCGGTATTCCTGCCGGTGCTCCTGCAAAATGCACGTGCAATGAAAATAATGGACAGTCGCATCCCTCATGGTGTGGAGGAGTGGGTGTCTCTGTCCCCGTGTTGTTTGTGGTGTGTGGTTCCTCCAGCTCCCCTCCCAACAGGCGGCCTCGTGGCTCCTATTACCCTCGGATACAGGGCTACAGATACTTGCAAGGAACTGAGCATTTCAAAAATGTTCGCAGGCTCACTCACTCAGTGCTTTGGTGTATATCTTTGTCCATTTTGGGATCTTAGTGTTTCTCATCCCATTCAGGGAGCTTTAAGTAACAAATCTCCTTGTGGGTTTTCTGAGGTAAAATATTTATTTCTCCTTTAGCATAGTTGCAGAATACAAACACAGCTTTTTAAAGACTTGTCAGTAGCTTAAGGGGGAAAATAACAAGCCAAAAACGCACTGTCAGAAACCATAACAGTATAAAATGACCAACAACAGGAAAACCTGGAGACCTAGTAAATATTGCAGATGTCTGTGAGAACCTCAGGCCTTGTGGAGATGGGGAGGCAGAGCTAGTCACTTAGGGATTTTGCCTCACTCAGTTGAAGGCAGCAGCAGAAATTAGCATGTAAAAATCTTTATAAAGCCATTGCTTTACAAGGCCTGTGGATTTAAAGAGTTCAGGCCTTTAAAACTGCTGCTCTGGTATTATTTGTTTATGGAGAACGCAGCCCAGGTAAACTCAGCAATACTGAGTAAAGCTAAATGGAGCTGAGCAGTGATGCCAGGCACAGCAGCAGGCTGAGCTTTCACAGAATGGGTCAGGGTGGAAGGGACCACCGTGGGTGATCTGGTCCAACCTCCCTGCTCAGGCAGAGTCATCCCAGAGCACATGGACCAGGATTGTGTTCAGACGGTTCTGGAATATCTCCAGTTAGAGAGCCTCCACAACCTCTCTGGGCAATCTGTTCCAGTACATGGTCACTTGCAGGGTGAAGTTCTTCCTCATGCTCTGTTTGGCCTTTCTGTGCATCATTTTCTGCTCATTCTTCCTTGTTCTATTGGATGGCACCACAAAGAAGAGCCCAATTCCATCCTCTTGACACCCGCATTTTACACAGGAGCCCCTCTCAGTTGCCTCTTCTTGAGGCTGAACAGGCCCTTAGCCCTTCTTCATGAGAGATAGCTCCAGACTCTTGGCGAACTTCCTAGCTTTCTGCGGGACCTCCTCTAGGAGTTCCATATCTCTTTCCTACTGTAAAAGTCATAACTGCACACAGTACTGCAAATGCGGCCTCATCGGGGCTGAGTAGAGGGGCGGGATCACTTCCCTCGGCCTTTCCAGAGACGTGCCAGTCACCAGACTCGCAGCCCCCGTGGGGGATCCGGGCTGGCAGCGCCCAGCCGGACCCACGGCAGGCGGCCCCGGCGCCAGCACGGCGCGCTCCGGGCAGCGGCAGCGCCGGCCCCGGAGGTTCCGGCGCGCACTGCCCAGGCCCCGCCCGGCCGCCGTTGCCAAGGGCCGGTCGCTACCAGAGGGAGGGAGCCGGCGACGGGGCGGCGCGGATTGGGCTCCGAGCGCCCCGGGCCGGGGGCGGGAGAGGCGCGGGCGGCAGCGGGTTCCGGGCGGAGCGGAGCCACATTGGGCAGCGCCGCGCGGGGTTCTGGGAGAAGGGGCCGTCCCCGCCGCCGCCCCCCGCCCGTCCTCCGGCCAAGATGTCTGACATGGAGGATGATTTCATGTGCGATGATGAGGAGGACTACGATCTGGTAGGGCGCGGGGCGGCGCGGGGGCTCAGCGGTACAGCCGAGGGTGCCGCCGGCGCGGCGGCGCTGCGGGCCGCTGCTGGTGCGGCGCACCCACCGCAGCGGCCGCCCCGCCGGGTGCTGCCCCGGCAGGGAGCGCGGACATCCAGGATGAGTTTCCCTCCCGGGGAGGAGGATGCGGGCAAGGGCTGCGAGGGGCGGGTGCTGCTGTCGGAGCAGCCGCTCGGCCGCCTCTCCGCGGAGGAGCAGGCCGGCTCCGGGCGGGCAGGTGGATAGGCCCGGGCTGGTGCCCCGGCCCCGGGCTGGCCCCCGTGTCCCCGCTGGGCTCACGCTGAGGGGCGGACTCGGGCGCGCTGCCTCCTTCCCAATCCCCTCCTGCCCCGGCCCAAGTGTCGGGCACGAAGTGAAGTGATAAAGTTGCCCGCCCTTCTCCCCACCCGCGACTGCGAGAGGGCCTCGGGGGCAGATACCGTTCGTGTGCCTGTGTGAGCAGCAAACTGGGGAAAAAGTAGGGGGAAGAGAAAGGGGAGTGAGGAGAAATGGCCTGGCGGCCGGTTTCTGATCCAACGCGCCGAAGGGCGCACTTATTTCCAACTTTTTTTCTTTATAGTCTTTGTAACCTTTCTTCCACTCCCTTTTTGGTTTTATTTGTAAGGTTTGGGGGGGTTCGTGTTACATTTAGTTAAATGTTAACATCAAGTTTTGTCCTAGGCCTTTAAAGTTAAAAAATTGCTGCTTGTCTGATTAATTATAACTATATTGCCCTTACGTTATATTGGAGCTTGAGGTTTGGGTTTTTTTCTTTTCTGAACTTTGATTAGGTTTTTAGAACTAGAAACTTTTTTTTTTAAAAAAAAAAAGCTATGTATGGTAGAAGCTTGAGAGTCTATTTAATTCACTTCAGTTAAACCTGTGTTAACAGTATTGCAATTTCCCTGAAAAACTCCAGACACTTGCTTCTGGAAGACTTGCTTTCTGACACATTATTTGGTAGTCATTGCCACTTAGGAATTCACTTAAAACGTTTACCTAATTTTATTTGGAATAGTTTCTGGGCAGTGTTTGTTAGGAACTGCTTAGAATGGTTGGATGACATTAGATATAGAATAAAAGCATCTGCTTTTGGTTTTGAGGGTTTTTTCCATTCATATAAGAGTGCTTGTTTGACAGGCATTGTCATCAAAATCCTATGAGCTGCTCGTGTCACTATTCCACAAACTGTTTGTGTTCCCTTTCAGTCTGTGAATGAATTCTGGTTCAGGGTTACTGAAGGAAATACACAGAGACCATTAAAAACATTTTGTTCCAAAAGTAATTTCCATCATTTTTATTAACACTGAAATTTGTGTCCTGATGTGAAATACTGTGTTGGGGTTTTTTTCCCATTTGATACGATCAGAAGAATATTAAAGACAGCAGAATTCCTGTTCCATATCCTTCCATAACATGAGAACTGGGCATGTAGAGAAACCATTGGAATTGCATTTTACAGTCTATACAGATATGAATAAAAGTGCAGTTCAAACTTATGCTGCTGTATGTCAGTTTTCTTCCAGAATAATTGGTCTAGTGCTTTTTCCTGTGTTTGTTTCTTCTGAAGTACTTTGTCATTGGAAAAACCTTCCTGAAACACCTTGTTTGTGGCAGGTTTCCACTTCTGACTGGAGTTACTCTTACTGGAACATTTTTATTCTCATTAATTAACCTTAGCTCAGACCTTTGAAAAATTTTAAAATACTGCTTGTAATAATTAGGAACACGTTAGTTTTATTCTTTTCAGTGTGTAACACCCATGTAAAGCATCAACTAGTACCCAAGCTTCAGATTTTAAAAATTTCATTTCAGTTCATAATTGATGGGGGAAAAACCCAAGAATTGAAGAGTAAAAACATTCCAGCTAGATTAGTTTCAGCATTCTGAGACTAACAAACCATGATTGACTGTTCTTTTCAAAAATGCTCAAGACTGTAATTGTAATGTTCCACAGAACTGTTTCAGAAAAAAGTTAAGGGCCCTGAAGATAGGGCCTGATTTCTTCCTTTCATGTTGGTAGCTGGTTAAATGAAGGGAAGACTCTGAGGGGATGCCTGATTCTAGAGTTGAGCATCACGGCTGCTGCAAGAGGCTTTGCAACAAAAGGAGTACAAGACATAGTACTCATATCAGTGCAGAATTGAAAGTAAAAGAGCATGTGTGAGGGCTGTTCTTTTTTAAAGAACCGGAGGAAAGGCATTGATTACAGAAACAGTCAATGAAAGAAGCAACTATTTTGTCAAAATACGGTGAGGCTAGGTTCAGGTCTCCCAGGGTAGCTGCCATCATAACAATTGTAGTGAAGACTCCCCCAAAAATTAATTTTGTCAGCTTTTATTAGAAGTGATTATGGCTGTTCCTCTTTAATGTGCACTTGACCTGCTGATTATGTAGAGCCAGTCAGTTAAATTTCCTTAAGTATGCAAATGTTTCACACTTGAACTGAAATGTGAACAGATATTCCAAAGTCCCAGATCTTTCCCAACTTCATCATCGAATTTTATGTAATTAGAGTAATTACTACACTGTTAAACAATTGAAGACTATCCAGGTTGTATTGGATTGTTTCTGTCTAGTTTTTCAGTAGGTAAAAAGTTAAAGTTTTACATGTAAATGACCTCAGCCACTCCTACAGAAATGGAGTTTATTCACTGGAGTCTTGGTATCAGGAAGAAATTTCATTTATATTTGTGGGTGGATGAACCTAGATTCACAATTTGCTAGTAATGTGCTGTGACAGCTCTGATTATAACATGAATCATTCCACTTTATGCTTCAATGAACAGAATAATGTTTACTGGTCATTATGAAAGCCACTCAATTTTAATTTTTAGTTTGGTGCTGCTAGGTGCCTTTCATGATTTCAGTACAAGTTATTTTTACTAGATCCAGCTTGAGGGTGAAGAAGTACAAAGAGGGAAGGACCATTGTAAATTCCATTTTTGTTTTCAGTCTGGGACAAAAGACTGTATTTAGAATTGACTTGGTGGCTAAACTCAGTCTTCCTCCAGAAATTGATCCTTCCAGGCACAATGACAACACATTGACAGTTGTTGTAGTACATCTACTGGTTTACTTGTTTTGTTTTAAATAAATAAGGAATCTGTGGTGTTCTTAATGAGTAATCTTCCTGTGTTCTGAAATTCAACTTTAAAATTAATCTGAGGAATTTTGGACAAATATATTTCGAAGCAACTGGTCTTTTTACCTTACGAAGTTGTATTGTTGCAGTGACTTGTGGCAGATCTGTAACAATTCCAATGAACAGCCATCAGTTTGCACCCTGGTGAGATGGCTGCAGGTTCTTGAGGGTTGGCACAGCTCAAATACAGGCAACATCCCTTCAGACTACTGAGGATTTTCCGTTTCAGGATGTGATGATATCAGGTCATAGGCAGCCTTACTACTTATTTCAAACTGCAGGAGTTGGCTGTCTCTTTCGTTCCAACCGAGTGAAATACAGTCCATTGCAAAAGGAATTTCTGTTTGTTACCAAGCTTGATAAGCAATCTCATGAGTAGACAGAGACATTATTCTGTCTTTTATTGCTGGATTTTAGAAAGAGTTGAAATTTCATGTGGGTGTTGTCTCCTCTTCCCAATTGCTCATATTTCATATTATCATCGTTTTATGAAATACATATATATGTTGCAAACAATAAAGTGGTAATGCTGCAAAAACAAGTATTCAGATCTAGGGAAGTACAAAATCAAGCATATCTACTTGGCCCTCTTCTGTTTCTCAGTGAAGTTTAATTACAGTAGCATGTGATTTTAAAAAAAGTGTACTTCACAGAGGACATAGGATGTACTGTTCTCTAAATTAGTTATTGTTTCATATTCTCTATAGAATCAGCATGTGCTGTGATATATTTTATGCATTCTCTTCAGACTCATCTTCAAACACAGAATTAATATATTTGAGGCTTATTTTGCTCATTACCATAATGTCTCAAAAGGAAGTATTGAGGAAAAAGCCTGAGAATAATTAGTAAATTCTTTCTATCTAAACATTGACAAGTGTTGGTAAGTTCTGTTTTTTGTTGGCTTCTTCTGACAGTTATTTAGGGCTGTGTTTGGAACGGTGCTCTCCAGGATCTGATATGCAGTTGGGTGTTAAACAGACATAAATTAGATCTAAGTTTTGCTGAAAACTGGACTTTCAGAAAAGGATGCACATAACTACAGAACTGCACAACGGAGGTAGAAATTTTTGCTGTACTCTTTACATGTCATAGTACCAGGTTTTTCTTTCTGCAGTCTCCTGTCTCATTTCTGTGCATCTTCCAACTGAAAAAAAAATAAAACAAAGGCAGAGCACTGTCTTTCATAGAACTCTCGTGGCGCCATTGCAAATCGCTGGTTTCACAGACTTCTATTCCTGGTGTCAGCCCTGGTGTGAGCCAGCAGGCACTGGATGACTTGCAGAGTTAAGGAGTAGCAGCAGAACAGAGACCTGGAATGTGAAGAAAAAGAAACCAGGACTCCCAATGCATGGTTGAGCAGCTGCAGGCTTCTTACAGAAATCACACTCTGGTTTTTACTCTCAGGGTTTGCCTCTGTTTTTTTCCTCTTAGCTCTTTTGCATTCCAGTCTGATTGCTTTCTTTATATTCATGTACCTGGATACCAACTGGCAAATGCATGTAGAACCTGGTAGTTGCTGCTTGTCCTGGTGCCTGCAGGTGAGGAAGAGCAATGCAAAGAAAATTGTGCTTAGTAGACCTCCTAATGCCACGGTAAAGTTAGCTGAAGTAAAATCAAATTTGTACCAGACTTGTTCTCAGAAACAATTGCACTTCATAAAAAAATAGTTTGAGTTAGCCAAATGGATGAAATTTGGTAAAATCACCAGCAACTGACAATTAACAGTAATAAGTATTTCAACAATGTCCTTGAAAGATAATGTTTTACAGAAATAGAACTCTTTGTATTGTCTTTTTTTCTGGAAAGTTGCCTGTATATAGCTGCTTTCTCCCTACTTCTTTTATTAAAAAAGGTTTGCATAGTAGAAATACAGTTCCTGTTGTGGTGGTGAATGATAAACAGAGCAGCACAAGTTTAGGTAAGAAGTAGATGTAGAAGTTAGGGAAGTGCTTCAGGCAAGAAAATTGGTAACAACAGTAGTTATCACAAAGTACTTGTATCTTCGGTTTTGTTCATGTAGAATTTTACCGGGTCAGTGTACCACTCCTAACAGATAGAATGCCACACATCTGCATTTAAATGTCACTGATACACTATTACGGCCTCCGTGTCCCTGTCCCTATTCTGGCCCTGAGCACAGGGACCGTGCCTCAGGACCTGTAATCTCTGGAGGCCGCACCGACAAGGCTCCTGCCACAGTTCTCAGAAACCAGCAAGGAACCAAACAGCCCGAGCCACTGGCCTGCTGCAGGGGTGGGGAAGCAGGCTAGGAGCAGCCAGGGACGGGGAGGAGCTGTGGGCGCTGGATGCAGTTAATGTGCCTTTGCTGCTGGACACACTGCAAATGGATCCGTGCACTAGAAAGGATGACTAAAGCTGACTCGGGTGAATCGACTTCTGTGCATGCTCATTTTAGAAGCTGAGGCTCAATGTTATAAAGCTGTTTACTAAATAAAATTCTATGAAAACATAATATGTAACATAATAAAGATTTCTGAAATTAATTGGTTTCTTGGTACCAATTTAACTTTTATTAAAACTATTTGAAAGAACAATGTTCCAGACAGAGTAAACTCCATCAGAGGTTTTATCTCTGTTACAATTGAGCTAGTGTAGTAATTTCTCTTTCTCCAAAAAGCAGTGGGATGGCTTAGGATTGAATATAACTGATTTAGATTACATTTAGATTTTCAACATCACACTGCTTAAATAGTAGCCTAACTTATTTAACTGCATTTTTTCAAGCTCTTACCAGGGCTTTCTAATTTCTTGACTGATGATAAAAACCCTCAGAGGAAGGAAGAATTCAATGGGTTTCAAAGAGCAGTTCTGGGTACTCAGACTACTCTTTTTTTCATTTGTACTTTTAATGTTGATGTCCATTTGAAAAATATCAACAGGACCTTAGTTTTTAAAATTCCTAGGCCTTTTTCTACATCAGCTAGAGATAAATTATATCATCCAGCTGCTTTTATATCTCAAAGTTCTAATTAGGGATGTTCGTCACTATGCAAATTGTTAGGTCTGGATGCTGTAGTGGAAATTTTTAGAGTTATATAGAAATACTATTTATAAACCATATATTTCTACCTAATTTGCAGCAAACGTCCTACCTAGAAGTTGGGGAAGTTGTTCAGGCAGGAACCAGGAGTGTTGAATATGAGGCTGAGGAAAGGGTAGGCTCTTGCTATCTGAATTTATTGTTAAAAGAACAACTCTGGTTTCAGAACTGAGAAGGAAATTCATCTTTTTCTTAATTGGAACTTTGAAGACACAGCTTTATACTTTCCTCCTTTTTTGCTTTTGGCAGAAGCTTAATGTTCTTGCGTTTGTATCCTACTGCACGAAGCCATTTCTGCATCAAAAGAAGACAGAGTGCTTGTCCTTCTGAATATCAGCACTGGCATAATTAGCATCAGTGCTTGAAATAAGATTCAGTATCTACATGGCTGATTTTTGGTTTTTTTAACATTGTCTAAAGATTAATGGCATCAGCTCATACTTAGTTTGAGGTTTTAAAGTTTTCACAGCCATTAAGTCTAAATATGTCTTTTTTTAAATAAACCACCTTACATTTTCTAGAAGTAGGAAAGCTTTATCTCCATTACAGCTTTGAGTCCATATCATCATCCTAAGTCTGATACACATAGGCATCAAGCAAAGAAAAAATACAGCTTTGAAAACATAAACCAGTACCTTGTATGAATTTCAGTGCATTTCCACTGGGGGAAAAAATATCAATAGACTTAACACTTCTTTATTATGTATTAATATTATGAAATTATCTTTATGGGATATTTAAGTAGCATTGAGAAAAATTATCTGAAAAAAGGTTTCCTGCATGAATCCACATCCAGAATCATTGCCAGAGCTAAGATGAAAGTTCAGATGTTTCTGGCTTGAGGCTAACGGAGCCCGCTGTCTCCTAAGAGGAATTAATTTAGTTTGCTTTCCTTTTATCTTTGCAAATAGACACTTCTGCCAAAAATATTCCCCATTGTCCAAGTTAAGCATAAACAAGACATCAGCTGATTACACATATCTTAAATGCTTTGTTGTTTATTTTTTGGCAGCCTGTGTATGTAAGGTGCCTGATACAGCTGTTGATATGGGTGTGTACCCACAGCTGCTCCATTGGAGTTGGATCGATAGGATAAGGAGTTTACAAAAACAAGCCAACCAAAATGAGACTGCCCAGTTAAATAAGACACTTGCTTCCTGTTTTCTTTGCTGTTTTCAGTATCACATTTTTATAGTTCTGTGGGAATTCAGAAAACAGGTTTGTGGAATTCACAGAACTTTTCGGTCCATTCATTCTCACTAATGATAGTACTTTGTTGGGTGAAAATAAATACGTACCTGGGCAACTTGCCTACATGTTACAAATAGAAACATTAAAAGGTAGAAGGACAAATGTCTCAAGTACCATGTTTATTAAAACTTGGTTTGACTGTGGGCTCTCATAATTAATTTTTGCTTTAGAACTTCAGCAAACTTAAACTTTGAGAGATTGCTTGCAGTGCAGGGAGGGGAGAACTAATTGAAAACTTTTCTTTTGTCTCATCTTTTTTTCGTTCCTTCCTATGGTTTTGGAGGAGTCCATTAATAGTAGGAATAGACAAATGAACAAAAGAATAAATGTGCCTGACAAAGTACAGCAAGAGTAAAATCCACCCTAAAGGAAGAAACCTGATTGGGCATTGCTTATGTTGGTGCTTATGTTGGTACTACTCTGACAGCAATGACTTTGAGATTTAAACAGATTCTGTTAAAAGCAGTTCATCTCCTAATAGCCAAAATCCTGGTCAGAGAAGTTAGCTTGAAAATGCAGAGGTGTGAAGTGGTTTTGAATAATGTAAACACCAAATGAAATTATTATTTGAGCTTTATTAGTGTTTTATAATTTGGACATGCAGCATTGTCCTTTAGCAAAAGAAGATAAAATATGCAGGGATTTTTCATCAGAAGTAGTCTCAGAGTACTTCTTAAAAAAATTAAGTAGCAACTGTTAGAAGTAAATACTTCAGTTTCTTTGGCACTAGTGTACATGATAGATAATTATTTGATTAAATTATTGGGCCCCAACATCTTTGGCAGCGTTTTTAGCATTTTCATAATCATCTCCTGCTTCTCAGGGCAGAAGCAGCTGGTGTTATTGTCATTATTCTTTTTTTAAATTTCCTTAGACAAGGATGAATCGTTATGGCATAGAAAGGCAGATTACAGAAGGATTCATGGAAGCATTTAATAGCCTCCATGGCTGAATCATTCCTTGTGTGGAAGCTCAGCCAGAGCCTTTTCTGTGGCTAGCAAAGGCTGGATCACTGAGTGCCTTCAGGAGGACCAGTGGGCAGCCTGTTCTCTCCCCTCCCAGAAATGACATGTGCTCTTGGGCCTCTGTGCTTAAACTCCAGCATTGGCAGAATTTCAGTAATACAATCTGTACTTGTCATAAAGGTGAAGTTGGTGGAGCTATGAGTTCATTAATCCAGAAAGAAACCTGCTGACAGGCAAATGTTGGTGGATGGTGAGTCTGGCCTAGGAATGGGAGAGAGGGAAAATCATTATATGGGTCCATACCTGTTCTGTGCTCTGAAACCAAACACTGCCTGTTAATACACAAGCATTCCATGCCAGTTGGAGAAATATGTCTTACTATTTTTCAGCAGATTATTAGATGTTCTGAACTTTTTTTTTTCTCTGATTATTATTTTTTTTCTTGAAATGTAGGAATATTCTGAGGACAGCAATTCTGAACCAAATGTGGATCTGGAAAATCAATACTACAATTCCAAAGCTTTGAAGGAAGATGACCCTAAAGCAGCATTAAGCAGTTTTCAGAAGGTTGTCTGTCTTTATATTCTATCTCTTCTTTTTATATTAATTCACATTTTAAAATATTTGGTATCATTTGAGTTATTTTCTGAAATTTTAAGAGTGGGATTTATCTTTTAAATTACTAATGCGCTAAGTTTATTATTGAGTATCCTAAACTCCTGGCTGACTGCCTTTCAGGATCATTCTTAGGGAGAATAAGTAGGATATGGTATAGTCTTATCACAGATCTGACTTCTTAATCTTCAGGATTTACTAAGTTTACTAATTAAACAGTTCTAAATGTGTTTTCATGCATCAACAATAGAAACCAGATCCATTTGGGTTTTTTTAATGAAATGGCATTTTCCCCAGTGTCTTATGTAACATTATATTTGCTTTGCTATCTGATTCCAAAGCTTTAAATATATAAATACTAACACAGTTTTTTTCCTTCATCTCAGTTTTAAATTTTTAATGTTTGCACACTGCTATGAGAAAGCAGTATGTTAGATGCCACTTTTTAAAGAAAAAATAGATTATTGCATCTCTTTGCTCATTTATAGTGTATAACAAAATTATATACATGACTTAAAAAAAAACTTTCTAAAGTTTTTACTTACAAAACATTTCCTTAACTATGTTGCATTAAAACCTAGAAGCTTTTTTCCTTTGTGGAGGAACTGTAGTCGTTCAGAAGAGCTTTTTAACTCAATTTGGTCAAAATTTAGTTGACTCAGTTTTGCAGGAGGTGTTACAACTATTTTTGCTTACGTGTTTATGGAGTGGTGTTAAAATTTGGTGTTTGGCATTAAAGTGTTTGCTTTTAGATGATAACAACAACAACAACAACAATCATGTTCACCCTCCCTACGTCAGCTAAGTTGTGAAAACTAAGGAGATACACTCTCACTTTTTCAGTAATACCAGGAAAGAATAAAATTGAAGAACAGGGCAGAGTCAAATATTACTTTGTAAGGAGCAAAGTGGGCGGGGAAAGGGCATGTATGGGATATGTGTATTTTAAACAATTCAAGTTTGAATCAAGCTTTTATAAATATTGTTTTAAAAATTCTTCTTTTTCAGGTTTTGGAGCTCGAAGGCGAAAAGGGAGAATGGGGATTCAAAGCTCTGAAACAGATGATTAAAATAAACTTTAAATTGGTAGGAATTACAGCTATCACTTGAGAGTAAATAGCATAAATATGTATTTGATCCAGAGATCTTAAGTTAGTATTCTAATTTATGGCTATGACAACTAAATCTACCAGAACTTGCCTTTTGCAGCCTTAATGGCTACTACAGATATGGAAGGGAAATGATGAGGTGTTTGCAAGTCAAAGGCAAAATGGATGCAAAATAACTACTGTAGTCAGCTGGTACTCCATGAAAGTGTGAGGCTCAGTCCTTGCTGTGCTGAGATGGCACACCACTGAAAGTTTCTCTGTATTTCTCTGTGTGTACTGCACCAGGAACAAACAGTAAAAAATTTATATGCTATGTATGCAGCCCAGCCATTCCAAACAGTTGTATGGCCAGCTCTGTTTTCTTCATTGAGATGAATATTTTAAATGTGCGTTCTGTGCAGTCCTGAGGTTATTTCTGATTCTGCAGGTTATGACTAAAGTGGTGATATGAAAGTTTTAATAGCAACCACTACTGCATTGTCTTTCTTTAAGCTTTTTTTTTTCCTTGTATGTAAACTTACAAGACATCTCAGTTTCAACAATTAAAACAAAAATTATAATGTGATTTTGTTTTTCTTTTAGACTAACTTCCCTGAAATGATGAATAGGTATAAACAGCTATTGACCTACATACGGAGTGCAGTTACAAGGAATTACTCTGAAAAATCCATCAATTCTATTCTTGATTATATCTCTACTTCCAAGCAGGTTGGATCATCAATTCTTTCATCTTTATAGTTTTCAGTTTTGCATTTTTAACTGTGGACATTTTATATGTTTGGTTTGGGCTTTTTTGATCTTAATAGAGGAATTTTGAGTATTCATTTGCTGTCATATGTAAGAATATATTTCCCACATGTAGTGAATTCTGTTAACACAGATAAATCTTCATAAACTTGTCATTTTTTGGCAGCATTTACCTGGAATTTCTATGTTAATAAATAAGAGCTTTTTTTAGCATAGCTACACAATAGAAATGCCCTCTCAAATATAATATTTAATTAAATAATGTGGTTTCTTTAAATTTATTTTGGGGGGAGAGGGTAATCTTTGCCAGTGAAGTGTTGCTGTGAAATACTGCCTGTGCAGTGCACTGTGCTAGTGAGGTACATGTCCATAGATTCACAGCCCAGCTCCTTTTGTGTTGTTGTAGAAGCTTTGCAAAGAGTAGGAAGCTCCCCTGACTACCTAAAGTAGCACCTTCGCATGGAGGATCATGGTCTGAGTGCTGAGTCCTTGGTCATTATCACAATCCTGCCACTCTTACAAGTGGAAGTTGAATGCTGGGTTACTCTTAAGGTCTAAAGGATTGTCTTAGACTGTCCCTTCTTGGCAGAGGTCCGTGTCTCTGCTTTGTAGTTGAGCCAGACCTGGAGGGACAGTCTGGAAATCTTAACTTGAGATATAGTCACAGATTTGTTACTCCCATAGGAACAGTGGCCATGAACAATACTCATGCATTCTTTGTAGAACCCTTGGAAAAGGTAACACTCGACACTTTAATTTCCATTTCAGATGGGTTTTGTTTGGTTTTATGCAAAGAAATATGATGCACTGAAGGGCTTTCTTCCACTCAGCATTACTACTCCAGAAAGAAGAAGGCATCTTTTCCTTTGACCATATTCCTCTTTTTTGAAAAGCATATTTTCTTTTTGATATGTAAATTATTTTTATTCTTTTAAGTGGGAACAATATTGCCTATGTTTGTAACAAAACATCAGAGTTCCTTGGTTATATAAGATGGGTTTTATAAGGTGGCTTTTATTTTTCACAGCTGGGTACAAATCTTAAAATGTGAATACTTTTTGATTATATCTGTTTCATGTAAGAGAAGGAAATGTAGTTAGCTTGGTTATTTTAGAAGCTGTTTGCAGTTTAAATGCAAACATTAAGTAAGATGCAGATACCTTTCTTATTTTGAAGTTCAAGCATGCACTTTTAGTTTGTTCAGATTGACTTTATTAACAGGTACAAATTTGCTGTTTACAATTATAGAATTCTGATTTTTTATGTCAGATGGATTTGCTTCAGGAATTCTATGAAACAACACTTGAAGCTCTGAAAGATGCTAAGAATGATAGATTGTGGTTTAAGACAAACACAAAGGTAAAATATATAACTTCCTATTTTTTGCTTTTCTTTGACACCTTCAGCTAATTCTTATAAATTATAATTGTGAAATTTTAATAGACCTCAGTACTTCAACTTTCTTTTCATTACAGCTTGGCAAATTATATTTAGAACGAGAAGAATATGGAAAGTTACAAAAGATTTTGCGTCAGCTCCATCAGTCGTGCCAGGTACCTTTTTATTGTAAATCACTGTGGCTTAGTAAACAACATTGATGCTTTTTTTTTTAATATCTCTGTTGTTGGCCTTTGAGGCATTTTGCTGAGCTTTAGTACAGAGGGAAGAAATACTGTGCCTGATTTTATTTGTTATGTGCTTGATAACATGAACAAAAAATGTTAAGTGCTTTATTTCTTCCTTAAAGATGATTTTGAAAAAAATATTCATGATTGCTGATTGGGTTTCTCTTCAGGTGCAGGGATGAGAAGCACATATCAACAATCTATAATGCATGGGCATTAATTTTAAAATGTAGCAAAGATTCCAAGTGAGCTTTATTCAAAACTGAAAGTGCAGTTGTTACTTTCCCATCTGGAAGCGGAAAAAAGAAATTCGCCTTGCAGTCTGCTGTGCTTGTTTCTGACACTTTTCCTCCTTCAGCATGGAAATACGTTACAAATATCTGGGAAATGATTCTGTTAGAAATAGCGGAACAGTCATATATATATATATATATATATATGCATTTGTATCAGTCATTGTATTTATATACCAAGAGTGGCTTAAGGAGAGTGGAAAAGAATTAAAGTTTTGAGAAAAACATTTAACAGAAAATAATCACATTTTAAATAAAAGGCTTCAAAATGTAGCCTGTGGTAAGTTCTTTGAGTACTATGTTTTCTGTTAGTAGTTACATCAGAATTTCAGAGTTTTAGGAATATCCTTGTTTTTGACAGGAAATTACTGAGAGTATTTGGTTATTAGTGTTTTACTAGTATAAAACTGAAATTGCTGTTCTCTTAAAATTTCACAGTATTTATTACTTAATCTGTCCTAGACTGATGATGGGGAAGATGATCTAAAAAAAGGTACTCAACTATTGGAAATCTATGCTTTGGAAATTCAAATGTATACAGCACAGAAAAATAACAAAAAACTTAAAGCACTATATGAACAGTCATTGCACATCAAGTCAGCCATTCCTCATCCACTGATCATGGGAGTTATCAGAGGCAAGTTCATCTTGAATTTTTCATTTGTCTTCTGTTGCAGAGATTTGTCCCATGAAAATCTGATAACCAGTGTTTTTTTCCAGATCCACCTGTAAAGACAGAGGCTTCTGTAGATTCAGTCTCATCATTTTCTTCTTGCAGGACTTCAGCTCTGCAGTTTTCTTCCCAAGTAGCAGAGACACTGGTCAGAAGGGCAGGACAGTTGGCTAAATAACTGTTAGGAGAGAAGCAGTAGAGAGACAAGAGGAAGACTTGCTGTTTGACACCATGGCAGGCAGCAAAAGATGAATGCAAAGGCATCTGCAGGGCATAAAAACAAAGGCTTGACAGGACTGCTGGCAGATGGGACTGCTGGCAGAAGGGACTGCTGTTCCTGCAATCCCCTTTTATAAATTTGTGTCTTACCTCGCTAAAACTCAGCAGGAACCAAAGGGCTTTAAAATGTGTTTGAAAATATAATTTATTATCTGCAATAACGAATTGTAGTGGAAACAAGCTGTGTGTCTTGAAAAAAAACAGCTTTCTTCAGAACACTGTTATGCCTTCCTCCTTTCCCTGGTGTAGATGCTGCACAGACAATCAGGCAGCAGTGTGTACTTCAGAAATAAAAGGATATAGAAAGTATTTCTCATTTTTTTTCTGTGTGGTTTTGCTTGACAGATAGGGAAAATTCCATAAATATACAAAGTCTGTTGCCATTGAAATGGAGATAAATTCTATCTCAGTTTCTGCAGTATTTTAACATAATGGTGACATAATTATTGGCTATGAGGATTAGTGTTCTTCAGGTTCTATGGTGTAGGTTGGGTTTTGTTTTTTCCTCTTTGGAACGGGTTTATTCAAATGGCAGTGCTGTATGTGAAGACCTTAATGCTTTTTTTCCTAGTGATTTCTGAGAACCAAATCACTTCTGAAAATGTTTCAGTAATCTATTTAGAAATAGCATGGAACTTGAGTACAATTATTGTAGTCAGCAACAAGTACACAGTGTTCCTTTTCATCTGTGTTTTCTTTTCAGAATGTGGAGGCAAAATGCACTTAAGAGAAGGAGAGTTTGAAAAGGCACATACTGATTTTTTTGAAGCATTCAAGAATTACGATGAATCAGGGAGCCCCAGAAGAACCACTTGCTTAAAATATTTGGTCTTAGCAAACATGCTCATGAAGTCTGGAATAAATCCATTTGATTCTCAGGAGGTATTTTTTTCTTTTTCCTTCACACACACACCCACTCCCCCATCCCCTCACCCTTTTCTGAATATATAGAGAAATTACCCAAAGGATGGAAATGGAAAAAAAAAAATCTGAATTTGCATATTATGCTTTCTGTTCTGTGTAGGCTAAACCATACAAAAATGATCCAGAGATTCTAGCAATGACGAATTTAGTAAGGTAAGATTTTCATTTTTCTGGAGAAGGGAACAAAATGATAAAAAGAAAAAAGATATGTTGTCCAAACCTGAGGGAACATTTTTAGAAATGGCTTTTCTCTGCACAGTTAACACAGTTATTCATAAATATTGGGCAAATATTCAAGGATTGTTTTTCTTTAGACACTTACTATGTGTGACCATAATATAGATACCACACTATGTAGAGGTATTGAAGCTGTGTACTTTTGTCGCTCTGTGGTGTGACAAAACCCTCTTTTCTCCCCTTAAATAAAGTTGTCCCATCTTGTACTGCAACTGGTCTTTTTAGGCTCTGGCTGATCACATAAGAGAAATTGAGTTGAGTGACATCTCATACCAAAGCCAGTAGAATAATTTGCTGCATGGATATATCATGAGTTCCTAAGTTAGGAATATGAAACCTAACTCTCAGTGATCTCCTGTATCCTTCAAACAAGTGAAAATCAAAAGGAAGTCTCATTATCTCTAAGGCATCTCATTACCTCTGCCTCACAGGCAACTGTGAGAATTTCTAGTGTATGAAGATCATTAGGTCAATGAACTGAGGCAGGTTTTGTATGCTGGGATTTGAAGCTCACGTACTGTATCCTCTCTGGCCTGCCTCTGCTCCTTTTCCCATCTTTTTCCTACATAAGAAGTAATGTCTGCTCACATTTTGAAACAGTTGATCCTGTGTTGGAACAAACTGCTATGATACTGCTGTTGTGCTTTACCATTGTATACAGAGAAATTGTTTCTGAAAGTGAGGATATTCATCCATTATTGACATGGTGATTGAATAAATTATTTGGCAGTTCAGTAAGGGACTATTTCTAGCAACTCCTTCCACTTTAGATGTGTTTTTTTCTAATTCACTGTCATAATTTCATGCGAATTTAAGGCAGAAGGAACTCCAGATGGCCTTACCCAATCTGATTTTATTCATGTTTCTCATTTATATCTTTTATCTTGACATTTGAGTATAACTCCTTCTTTAAAATTAATAATGCAGTTAAAGCAGTAGTGATAAGAAATATGCAAAGATAAAACTAATTTCAAATATTAAAATTATGTTTTTAATCCTTCCTATACTCTACGGTGGGAACTTGCATGCTTTACATAGGATAAAAAGACTTGTGAAATAAACAAGAAAATATACTGAACTGAAATTTCTTTTATTATGAAGTAAAATTTAGGAAATGTGGTTTCATGTGATACAGTCCATGCCACTCACATAGCTATTTATAAGCTGCTCAAGTTCTGACTTAAACTTAACAGGTCTTTCTCTTGGCCATTTTAATAACAGATTAATCTTTTTTGACCATTTTAAAAACAATTTTTAAAAGGTACACAATATGAAGGACAAATAGATGTTTTTATTAAAATGTTTGGTATTGGTATTAAACAGAATTTGAAAGTTTTGTTTTGAAAGAATGTTTTTCAAGAAAAAGGCCTTTCTTCAGAGGTTGCAGCTCTCGACCTTTAAATGATGCTGTGGTGGCACCTTCTTTTTGCAATGCTTTCTCAGATGATAGGATCGACTTGTGAAAGGATATATACACAAATAAGCTATAAATAAAAATCTAAAAAGTAATATGCCAAAATTACTGATGAATAATCCTGGAAGTCCATATTTCTTTCATCTTTCAGTATTTTTAGCATTCAGCTTAAGCTGGACATTGTAGAGACAGCAACAGTCTTGTAGACTCTTTTTAGCTCTTATTTGTTCCATAAAGTATGACTTCATGAAGCCAAAATTCATGTAATGATACTTTTCAAAACAGGGTATTTAAGAATAGCTTCTTAAAGTACAAAAGTTTGGAAACTCGAGTGTACTTGAGGAACAACTAAATGTTCGTACCAAACTTCAGTAAATGTTGCTGAAATTGAAACAGGAGAGGTCATTTCTGCTGCATTTCATCTTCAAATCGAGTTTTGCATATAAAGGTTCTGAATATTATCTTATGAGTTTGTTCTACTTTTAAAATTAATAATTCAGTCCCTTGTTTTTTTTCTGAAGTGCCTATCAGAATAATGACATCACTGAATTTGAGAAGATTCTGAAAACAAATCACAGCAACATCATGGACGATCCCTTCATAAGGGAGCACATTGAAGGTATTTTGAAGGCTATTATAATTATTTTTGTCTTCACTACTTAGTAAGCTCCTTTTTTTTCTTCCCCCACCTTGGTTTATTTTTCTTTTTGGCTCTAAGAGTTCCTTGTAATTACTTGTGGATTATTCCTTTACAAGTTATTTAGAAGCTGGTCAGGGCTAACTTGCATCCAGGCATGTGGCATGACTGCAAAGATTGCAAAATTGATGGAGAAAGTTCTAGAGGAGTGGATATTGTAAGATATCTATGGTGGTGTTAAGACACTTGAATACTTTGAGTATTGTTTTTGGAATGGTGAAATGAGAGCAACCCTCACCTGTAAAGATGGTTTGTATGAGTCTTATTCAGTTTGATGTTTGCTTGTTTATAAAATTAATTTACTGCTTCAGATTACAAAAAATACAAAATGCATAGACAATGTAGTGAAGGTTGCACTAATAAATATGTAGTAATATAATATGTGAAAAGATGCATACTTTTCATTTATATCTTGTAAACAATAGTTGGAGTTATAGTAGCTCTACTTAATAGAATGGGAGCACATTAACACATGCCTTTCTGCTCCATTATTGTGACAAAATACAGTTACTTCCTCCATTTTTCATGTATCTGAGAACTGAAGAGTCTCCTCACTTGAATACAGTGCTCAGTTCTTCAGCTAACTATTGTTTTCAAGAGTGGGTCTGACTGTGGCAGTGCAAGATCATTTAGCTGGATAGTTATTGAAAGAAAAGAGTTAAATCCAGAGACCTGGTTTTCTTATACTTGTTTGTAAAAGAGAACAGGGCAAACAGCAGGGGAAACTAAATATAACCCACTGCTGCTGTTCCATGTGGACTGCTGGTGAGCTGCAGAGTCTTGGTAAGATTAGAGCTGGGTGCTCATGGAGGAAGGTGTGACAGAACTGGAGAGCAAGAGCAGGAAGCTAAATCAAGGCATTGAAGGGAATTGAGTGTCACTCCTTATATGCTCCTGATGTCTCACCATGTTCACTCTGTAGTGATACACAACATGTTCATGGTTATGTTTACATACCTTGCCTTGTTGTTTTAATCTCCATAGTTTATTGAGACACATAGTCTGGTGTTCAGTGGTATATTATTATATAAACAGTCCTTGTTTAAACAGGTAAAAATGAACCTAGGATTTTTTTCTCTGTTAATTTATAATTGTAATTTATGCTTTCATTTTATCCCAACTGTCTGCAATAATGTAAAAATTTAGAAAACAATGACTGCATTATTTTATCTAAGCAAAATGAGCCTCTTCACGCAGACCATTTTATACAACTTCAGTTCCTTGTTACACTTGTTCCTTGTTCAGTTACACCATTAGGCCCTGAATTTTAACTTTAAATGGGAATATTCCCCATGAAGTTAAATGCACAGACATTTTAAATTGTATTGCTTTAAGAATACCCCTTTTTACTTCTGTACATGGCAAGCATTCTAGCCATAAATTAGGGGGGCAGACATACCAGGCAATGATTTCTAGTATCTATCCAGTTGAATAAATAAATTTTTTACCAGAGAACATGTTGTTCCATGTTTGAACAGTTTTCAGCTCTGTCTGTCCACCTTCAGAGTTGCATATTGCTTAGATCACTGGAAAAGGAGGGTCCTTGTTGTTTTGCTGGGCTTCCCCACCCATTGAAGTACACTAAACACCATGATCTTTGAAGGTAGCATCTTTCTGTATGGAGTGGTATTTCAGCTTTATTTCAATACTGTTGTTTTTACACTGTTTATGTTTTCTTCATTTACAGAGCTTTTGCGAAACATCAGAACACAAGTGCTTATAAAATTAATTAAGCCTTACACAAGAATACATATTCCTTTTATTTCTAAGGTATGTGTTGGTAGCCTTGCATTTGCTTAAATGATTAACTGTGAATAAAAGCTTTTAAATAAATACAGTGCTTCCAGAAATAGAACATCTAAAATACACTCTAAACCATAAAGTACAAATGATGCGCTGCTGGCAGCTTTGCAGTGCAAAAATGTAAATTTCAACTCATCCAACTGCTTATTATAATATGTACCATGATATACTTCTAAAATACTCAACTACCATATCCTACTTGGTGTAGAAAAATCACACTTCTTAGGAAAAGTATGAAAAGTGAAATTTGTATGATAAAAAATGTAATTATGAACATAAATTTTATGAACGTAAAAATTAAGATTTTAATCCCTTTTGCTCACAAGTTATCTTCACATGTTTGTGTTGTACGAGTTAGAGAACTGTGGTAGTAGAACAAACCAAGTATTACCATAGAATCCCTGATTTCACTGCCTAATCTGCAAAGAATGAAAAAAAAACCAGTGGTAATATATGTCTATTTCCATCTCCTGTGGGTCTGTGATTTTGCCTGCAAAAATTCACAGCATTACGAAATACATCATGAAGTATTAGGGATGCCTGTTTTTTATGCTTTAATTCCTTTTAGAACTCGGTATACTTTTTTTTTTAAGCTAGACTTTACACTTGTAGAACTTGCTTGAGCCAGAAGATGCAATTATGCCTCTAAATGGATTTGAGTGCAGATCCATTCTTTTCTGATAATTATTGTCTTATTTTATTTCCTGGGTTTTTGTGGTTGTGGTTTATTTTGTTGTTATTTGGTTTGGGATATTTTTTATCTGTTTGTTTTTTCAGTAAGTCAGTAAAGGAACTCATTTCTGGAGCTTCTAAAATTTTGCTTTTGCCTCTTCAGCTTTTTCTGAGAGGTTACTGGTTTCTTGATTCTTGGCCATGTGTCCTTTGGGTGGAGGTCTTTTGCTTAATTGATTATTACTGAATTGATACTTATGAACAGTAAGAAACAGAGGTTAAACAAAATTCTGTATATGAAAATAAAGATTGGGGGGTTTTAATGTTGCAGAACATAGTTGCAGCGTAATGAGTTTTCTTTTTGTTTCAGGAGTTAAACATAGATGTAGCTGATGTGGAAAGCTTGCTTGTGCAGTGCATATTGGATAAGTATGTACCTGATTCTTGGTTATTGATCTTTGATTACTTTAAAATAATCAAACTGTATAAGAGGCAACAAAACAGTATTTTGGGGCATTGTGATAATACTGGTTGATTCTAGAAGTGAAAGGTAACGGTGCTGACTTCGTATTTGCTTGGTTTCTGAGCAGTAAAGTATGTTTGAAGATGGGAACCAAGAAAATTATACAGGGAGATTGAGTAGCATCTTCTTTCTTTAGTTCTTAATTACATAATAATTTCAGTGAATTATTATGAAATTATGAAAGTTGATATTCTTAGTAATTGCTGCTTACACCCATGTATATTTTTAAGTGCATTTTCAAGTTGACAGATTGGTAGTCTGCTCTCTTAAGTAGAAAAATTTAACTACAATTTGTAAAACCTATTCTTCTGGAGAGTAACTTTTTATAACTACTACAAATATATAATCCATACATGGGCTTGTATTGTTTGACTTCTCTTCACCTAAATCTCCATTTTTCATGATTCTTTGATTTTCAAGAACTGTTTATGTCATATTGCTTCAGACTTTGTGTGGGGTCATAGCCAAGCAGATACAACATGCATTGCCCAATGAATTAGTTCATTTGATTTCCAGTCATGATGACAGCTTAATAGGCAGTACTGCCCAGGACAATAATTATAAAAAGTGCTGAATTCTGAAATGGACTTTGTGCCTCTCTTGTATAAGACCTCTTATTTTACCTCTGATTCATTGTTAGCTCCTATTTCCATGTCCATTAGCAATTTATAGTTTTTATTTATTTACTCCTAGCACTATACATGGCCGAATTGATCAAGTCAACCAGCTCCTAGAACTGGACCATCAGAAGAGAGGTGGTGCACGTTACACTGCGTTAGATAAATGGACCAACCAACTAAATTCTCTCAACCAGGCTGTAGTCAGCAAGCTGGCCTAACAGAAACCAAGCTTCTACAAACGTACTTAAGGCAACAGTGCAGTGATGTAAACCTTAAAAGAACTGGGAATGGCAAAACTACTGTCGGTTGGTGTGCCCTGAAATTATTGGAGTTATGGCAGAAGTGCTTTTTTGATCAGCTGGTTTGTGTTTTGCTGCTGCATTTATCCCAAGAAAAAAACAGCTTTAATCTCCAGAAGAAAACCAAAATGCCACGGGATTTATGCTGTATTGACATCTTGCCCTAAACATACAACATCCTAGTAATTTGTCAAGGGGCAATTAATGACCAGAGAGAAGATTTTTGTCATGATTTTAAGTACACTGACACGTTACTGTTGGTTAAATTTAAACATGTTTTACCTGCAGAAATTCTCTCACAGAAATAACCTGCAATAACTTGAAATGCATACCCTTTTGAACACTTCCTTTTCTCATGTATAAATTGAAATGTTTGCTGCATTTTGCAAAATGTCAATTCTCCAAAAATGTGTCCATATATTTCTGTACCTGCAGTGTAGTAAAGGTTTAGAAGAAACCCCATAATTATAGTGGCATACTGTCACTTAGGTTTCAAGCAGCAAAATAAACAGTGCAGTTCAGAAATTGTACAGTTTGTTTCTTGATGTGCTTTCATTGTACTTGAATTTTACTTGTGTTATTTTTAAAAGAAAATAGGTATTACTTGATCTCAACACATTTGTTAAGGACAATATGAAGATTCTAAGTCTGACCCCCTTGGTATGTGTGCTGTTGATTATTCTTATTTTTCTCCCTTGAAATAGTGAAACATAAATACTAAAGAGCTGACATTTAGCAATCTTGCTAACTAACTTTTAGCTTCAACATGCCAAACTGTTATCAGTCCTGTCTAGTTATATTGGTGGGTATTTGGCATTTCTCAGGAATATGCTTGGTTTTTATTTTTCCACTTCAAGAACAGAGATTTTCCACGCAATTCGGTGGGAATAGAGATGCAAACCTGATTGTTCTCTCTCTTTGCCTAATCTGTGCTCTTTTTGAGCAGATTCAGTGTACACAAAATGACACTGTGTGTATGGAGTGGGGACCAAGTGCAGTGACCTTGCTGGTAATGGAATCTGTTCTATCCCAAATGTTTGAATGTATTGCAGTCCCTTCAGAGCTGCTGTTCCCTACCACAGTATAGCCACGTGCCTTTTGTGGCCTAACATTTTGGGATCATCAGGTCATTTTAAAATAAATAGTGTTGACCACAGCCAGTTTTATTCCTGTAGCAGATTGGAGCTGCCAGAAAAATTCTCTTGCAGGTCTCAGAAATGTAGTAAAAAGGGTCAAATTTTCCATAAATGCAAGTATTCCAGTTTAAAGCAGTGAGTAGTGGGTGATGGTACACAAGCAGTGCCACACACAGACATTTTAACAGTAGAAGGAAAAATCTTATGTAGAGTAATTAACAACACCTCAAAAAGAATGAAAAAGTTTACAAATGTTCATCACATACATGCAAGGCAGCATGGTAAACTCAATGTTCTAGGGCAGGATTTAATTGGTAACAGGGTATAATTAAATAGGATAAAATTAACTTCAGTCTGAGGAATAGTTATGTCCCTTAGAAAATTATTTTGTTCTGCAGTTGTCAAAGCAAGTGATTTTTTTCCTAGTGTTTACACCATAAAACTTAATGTGTACCATGAGTAGCATGATACTGAATCTTGGGTGAGAATTTCTTCTTCACTCATGTATTTTTTTACCAATAGGTGTTTTTAATTTATCCACTTACTTAATAGTAAAATTTAAATTTCTAAGCAAAGTTTTTTTTCTTTTGTAAAATCTGTATATAACATTTGACTAAAGCACCTTGTATTTTGTTTCCTTATAATGCTGTGATGTGTAATGTAGTTTTTACTTTGAAAATTCTAGTAATACCTGGTGATGTGAAGTTGGACTTAGTGCACAGTCCTTGGGACCCTTACCTACAGATCCAGAGACTTTATATTGGATAGCAGGGTTCCTCCTCCCATGGGGACAAGGGATTGTCACAGCTCTGTCAAAGTTTTCCTTCCCATGGGGACAGGGGACAGTGTTTGAGTATTTGTTTGAGTAGGTTTCCTTTCTGTGCTATTTCCCACCACCCTTTCTGTGGGAAGGAACAACTCCTCTCTTCTAAAGGAGGGGGAAAAAGAGAACTGTCCATAAACTTGAAATCACTGAAAATAAAAGTCTTCTTGACTTTGTCTGTTGTACCTGATGTAACCTTTTCCATCCCAGCCATGTCTGCTGGGGAGGCATTTTGGCATTCTTGGATTTTTTTCAAGAAGGAAACGGGAATACTGCAAGTACATCTTGTCCTGTCCATCTAGTTCCCTTGTTTTATCTTTTTCTTCTGCAGAATTAATTGTTGTAGGACTAGTCCAAGTAGTGAAGGACTGTCAGTCTGAACAGTGAGGGCTAGCAATGTTTTTAGACAGAAAAAGGGTCAGTCTAGCTCTAAGAAATGGTTGTGTGTTTTGGTATACTTCAGGTCTTACTGATGTGTACAGTGCCTTAGCATCTGTGCTCTAGGCACATAAGGAAGATTTATATAATCCCTAAGGGATTCTGCCCCTTTTCTGAGTTCTCACAATTCTTAACCTGGAAGATGAAGATTTTCTCTGGGGAAATATTGAGGAGCTCTGTTGTCATAGAACTGCAGCAATCACCAGCAGTTGCTAAGCCCACCTATAGTCCCTGGTAGATCTGGTTCTGATGTCATTTCTGTCTCCTCAGGAAAAGTGAACAAGCACTTGAAGGAAGAGTGTGAATGATTTTTTTTTCAAGAAACAACATTGCACTGCAGGTTGGTTGAGATGTGGTAAGCAGCCTCACTGCATTCTCAGTCTTGGGTCCAATCATTAAATTCCTGCAATTGTTGTTAATTGTCAGACCTACGCTTGTCACAATTTTTTGGGTGATTTTTATACACCTCTTGTTGCTGCTGGTACAAGACAAACTGGCATTTTAGCTAGTTACCATAACACTGTTTGCAAAAGGACATTTTAATGGCTGTTGTAATCTTATGTAAGATTACAAGTGATTAAGCTGTGTATATATAAACTCTTCTTTTGAGTTGCTGGCAGCTTATGCATTAAAACTGAACAACAGGCATATCTGGGAGGATGTGGGTGCTATGTCTGCATTTTAGATTTTTACTATTATTTTTAGTCAAACATACTTTGAAGGAATGTATTCTTTGTCCTATCCTAATGGATTGGATCTGAAACCATTTTTTTTTCATTTTCCTTTTAAATAGGCCTGAAAATACATTGAACAACAACAACAAATGCCAGAAAAATAGCAAGGCAGCTGAAATGCACCCAGCAGAATAATATAATGAAGTTATTTGAGTTTTAGTCTGTAAATAAACTCCTATTTCATAATTACTCAGGAGTTGTCAGCTGTAAAACGTTATGTCTGTAACTGAAGATTGTGTTTTCATATTTTTTTCTTTGACAGGTAATGAATTCATTTGATAGGAGCTGTGTATGTATGGAGTAGAGTAAAATGACATCATTTGGGATAGTACCCCTTGCTTTCTCAAAAATACAGCCTAAATACAGAACTAAATTTCTTTATATAGATGATAATATGGAATTTAAATAAATGGCTGTTACTTTATTATTTTCAAAGTGCTAAAAATGTATTTTAGAACCAGGTTAGTGAACTAGGTAAACTACATTACAAGCTAGTCAGCTCTTTAAATGTTAATAAGATATTAAGAAAGGATTATCACCATCTTAAATGCCTCTGTGTGGTAAGGTAGATTGCAAACTATCTGTGATAGAATAATTGCATATGTAGTGCTAAATTTTAGATGTAATAGTGTAAGCATTACAGCAAGAGTGAAGGCTAATCCTTTCCTGGCCGTGTTAGGAGGAGTTGCATGGCAGCTCTGTCCTGGCTGGCTCTGCTGCCTCTCCCTGCAGCTGCTCCCAGTGGGAGTGCTGGGCTCTCTCTGCCTGCTGCCAGGCAGTAATCCCTGTTGAATCGTGATTCTCACCTTCCTGGAGCAGCTCCCAGCTCACCTTCCCGCTTTGGTTCCAGTTCTGTTCCCTGCTGTGGCTGCCTGTGCAGGACATCACCACATGTCCCATCGCCACATACGGTTCCATGTGCCAGGATACACTTTGCTTTGTGGACTTGTCTTTTTCAGTAACTATGCTGAAGATTTTAGTCCCAGGCCAGTAAATCTGTCATTTTGGAGTCTGCTTCATTCCTGCTGCCTTTTCCACTTGCTCACCATGGCAGCCTCCAGCCCCACTAGTGCTGCTGCAGTCCCTGTTCAGGTGCTGCTGCTGCCGTGGAGCTCGGTCTGAGCCTGCCGGGACATCAGGGGGGAGGGTGTTACTGAGCAGCCCTTATTTCATGCTTCCATGCCACTAAGCCTGTACTAATGTTCAAGCTTTCCACATAAGAAGCTGCCTTGACTTCAGTGAGGTGTGTGTAGTCACATCCTTGTGTTGCACAGGACTTTGTACCCACTAGATCTAAACAGAGCCCATATAAGTAAGGGTGTGAGTAGCCACACATGTGCTGTTAGATTTGCTTGTAATCCTATGATTTGAATTCTGAATACAGTCATTACTGAGTGTCTTTCCATTTTACTGAAATATTTCGGTTTAGTCTCCCATTTTTTATTTTTGTGTTGACCTAGATTTCTTCTTCATTTGATTTGTTTCCTCCATCATGTTCAGGAAGGATATCTCCATTACCCAGCAGATGCAGCAATATAGTCAAAAACTTAATAGCAAAATTGCAGTCAGCATCTGCTGAGTTCAACCATCATTTTTGCTTATGAACTAGTCACTTACTCCATGTTGCAGCAAAGAAGTAGCAATAATTGTTTACAAACTGCCAGATTTGAGAACTTGACCCTTACGATTGAGTATGAAAAATCAGCTGCCAAGGATGTTCAAATTCAGCCATGTGCAGCTACCAAGTGTTTTAAAATTCAACAGGGTTTGTAGAATTTTTTGATGGCTTCCTTAAGAATTTTGACACTGTCAAATTCTCTTACACAACACTCGATCAAGATGATGTTGTAACCAGATACCCTGGCATATTTGTGATAGCTGTGGATAGAGGATCTAACATAACTGGTTCTGAGTGCTTTGGTTTGTTTTTCTTTTTGGTGATAACACAGTTAAATTTTATGGAAGAGTTGAGTTTTTTTCACCTGAGTGGCCACTCATGCCAGCCAACATGACTTTCTGTATTCTGTATTTGTATAGATTTATGTAGATCAGATGTCTATTTAATCACTGCCCAATTTAGATCTTAGACATTCCTGTTATTTGAGTGTGCATAACAGCCCTTTCAAGTGTGACCTTTCTGTTGGTATGTATCTTAGGAACAAAAGAAGAATTTCATAACGGACAGCCTTGCCATAATGAGTCATTATTTTTTAAAAACACAGCAGCTATCTTAAGCAAATGTCATAATATATATTCCATGGTCAGCATCAATTTGAACAAATTAAGCTGCATTCCACACTGAAACACTGGTGTGATAATACAAGAAGACGATTGTTCTAGTTGTTTCAGTGGGATTTTTTCACTGTTTTCTGTCCAGTCAGGCAAGTTCTCCCACATTACTTGGAGATGAAAAGTGATTAGGGTTGAAATAAATCTACCTAATTTCACACAAATAAGCAAAACCCATTCAACTACTAGGAATTTTTCTCAACTACTACATTTTTCTCAGTAGAGATTTAAGTGAGATGAAGTTTAGATAGCTTATGTTTCATAATTATTTATCTGTAGATTTCCAGCTCATATTTAAGTTCATCAATTACTGATGAAATGCTGTTCCATTGCATCAGCTGAAAGCTCTGTGTACAACCAGCTTAATACCCAGTTTTACTTTCGTGACTTGTGTTGAAATAACAAATCTCATTGTGTAAAAGCCCCTGGGAACACAACCTCATAGCCTCAAATTAGTCTGTCTTACCACCTTGAAATGGCTTCCCAGCATTATAAACACTTATGTGAGTTCTGCTGACCATTTAATCTCGTCTAGAAAAGTGCTGGGTTACAGAAGTGCATATAAAGCATACAACTGCTGCAGCTTCTCCAGTTCAGACGAGGTTTCTGTATCAGTTAGGACACTGCAGCAGCCCTCCTGTTCTCTCCACTGGTAGTAAAACACTGTCCTCACTGAAGTTAGTAGAAACCTGTAAATTCAATTCAATTGGGATTACAACCTGGCCCACTCCCTTCCCATATGCTCAATGGGACCTATGAATTTGTGTACTGTGACCTCATGAAAACTTAAATCACAGAACATACGTAATGTTGCAGACATCCAGGCAAAAGTTGCACTTAAATGGTGATCCTGCTGATGTGGATGGAATAGCACAGAAGGCAGTGACAGTCTGCACAATTCTCTGTTTGTCTCATCTGTTCACAAGATGAGATCTTGCTGTGCCATGCAGTAGCCCTCTTCACAATCCCATATGTTACATATGAAGTTTTAATGGTGAAGAGCAACTCCAAAGAAAGTACAAAGAGATTATGTTGGTTTATCCAATAAATAAAATTTGTATGACCTAGGAAAAGTTGGTATATGGTATCATAAATCTGGAAAGATTAATTATAAAGTTTCAATCTAGGAAGCTATAGCAAGATTGGTCTGTCAAGACATTCTTGATAGCTTCTACTGCTGTCAAATTCAGACACAGGCTTTCTTACTTGTTTCTTTAAAAAGCAAGCCATTTATTCCTCAAAAGAACCTCTATCAAGCAGGAGCCTGACTCATGTATTAATATGTGATGATTTTATAATGTATTTCACCTGGAAGTGCTCAAGAGTCTGATCGGGAATATCCTTTGTATATTTCTTTCACAAAGGTACTTAGTCTAGTTCTGCTTTTTTTTTTTTCCCATTGCCATGAATCAACCAAGTTGTAAATAACTCATGCCTCATTTCCATTAAACCCAAGGCAGCAGACCTATTAGCCTAATGAAATGCGGGGACATCCCCTGCAGAACACACGTAGGGGATCATGTGTTGTTATGGCATCATGTGCAGCACAGGCTCCTGCATGCGTTTCCCATTCTCCTGGCTCGGGTGAACACGGTCTCACGGATTTCGCTGCCGTGACTCTTAATTCACCGCATGTTAAAGCAGGGCAGCAAAATAAACGAACGTCACACAAGCTGCGTCTCAGAATCTCCCCGCTCTGCTGCCGCCCCATCCCTGCACACACGGGACCCGCTCCACAGCCCAGCCCTGCACTCCAGACGCTGCCGCGACATTTTTAGATTTCTGCCTCTAAATAAATCACAGGGGTTTTGGTTTTTGTTTTTTTTCCCCTCGGTGTTCCAGATAATTTCAAGGACACCGTCGGCCTGAGCCTCCCCCGGCGCCGCCCGCGAGCAGACGGGCCCGCCGCGCACCTGCCGCCCTCGCTCGCCGCAGGCGAACCGGCCCCGGGCGGGGGGAGCAGCGCTCCCCGCGCTTATTCCCGCGGGTTTCCGCAACGCTGGTGTCACGGCCTCGCTTGTTTTCGGGCGGCCGGAACGCGGGAGGGGAACGCCCGCCGTGGCGGGGAGCGAAGGCGTTCCCAGCCTGAGCCCGCCCGGCTTCCGTCTCAGCTGGTCCCTCCCCGCCGCCCGTCCCGCCCCGGCCGTGGCGTAGCCGGTCCCGGTTCCCGTGATAACCGCGAGCGGGGCCGGCGCCGCTCCGGGCGTGTGCGGAGCGCGGCGGGGGAAGCAGCGCCATGGGGGAGGCGGCCCGGGCCCTCCGCCGCCCTCATTAGAGCCGCCGCCCGGCGCAGCTGGAGCCATGGACAAAGCGGACAAGGTACGGAGGGACCGTGAGCGGCCGCGGCGGGAGGGGCGGCGGTGAGGGCGGGGAGCGGAGCGGGCCCGGCCGTGTCAGCCCCGGCAGGGCCGCCGGCAGCGGCCGAGCGGCGGGCAGCGCACGGCAGGGCGGGGCGCGGCTCGCGGCCTGCGGGGCGGGGGGCGCCGGGACCGCCCGTGAGGGGCACTGGGACCGGCCCTGAGGAGCCGCCGCCCCGCGCCGGCGGAGAGCGGCCCTCGGGAGGTGCAGAAAGGGCGTTCTCCGGGCTGGAAGCGGGAGCTCGGTGTGTGCCCGCCGCCGCCGTCCCCTCCCTGGGTGGGAGGCGTCAGGCCGCGCCCGGCCCGGCTGTCCGGGGAAGCCGGGCACCCGGGAGCGGCTGCCCTGAGAATTCCAAGGGAATTCACAATTCGGGTCTGTTCTTCGCCCCCCTGTTCCTTCAGGCTTTGTTTCAAGCTTAGGGAAATATTGCAGTCGGTGACATTTAGGTTAAGCCTGGCTGGTCAGTAGCAGAGACTTGGTTTCTTGAGAAAGAAACAGGTTTCTTTGGGAGCGTAGCAATACAATCGGAGTGTCGCTCTTGTTGGTTCCTGTAAATGTCACGGTTGGGTTGAAGTTTTCAGAGATAGGACACAGCTGATGGGCTCCTCATAGCTGAGTGGGTGTAGCTCACTAATTCTACAGGTCGCTGTGTTTTTTTCTTCCGTATTAAGCTTGGCTTTGTGAGGTAATCAGTTTGCATTATTTTTATGAGCTTTTATTAGTGTAGGTATGAAGAAACAGAAGCAGGGACTTAAGAATTTGTGTGATTTGTTACATACGTGCAATAAAACATTTCATCATCAGGAGGTAGTTCTAAAAGATGTAGCTGAAATGAATGATGTCATCTCTTAGAGCCCGATATTACTTCTAAGCTTCTGTTTCAGCAGAATGTGTTGAAAATTGGTGATTTACAGCTCTTTGTTTCATAGTTTTCAGCTTTGGTGTCTCCAGGGGCTCTAATAGTAGGGTAAAGGAATAAAATAGCAGAGGTTCCTGTAGCAAAGTAGATAATGACTAATAAAGATACACTGCTTTTCATTCTGTACATATATCTAAGGAAGTTTGTGAACAATGTGTCTTATTACAGTATGGCTCCCACTGTGGCTTTCTTCCTGGGCTTTCTGGTGTGGTAATGATTTTAATTCTTTTAATGCTTTTTATTTGCTCTCATGTAGAAAACCAGATCTTATTCTGTAAAATTTACATTAGTCTTATCTGTAGTACTTTTTGCTTTAAAACCTTGGATTTTGGTGTCGTGGTTTGGTTTATTTTTCCCCTTTATTTCATCTGCAATTAGTACTGCAGTACACTTGTGAAATATTTATTCCTTGTTGCTTGAGCTCTTCACTACTGGAGGTTCATGCACGTGTCCTTATCAAACCACTCTCTTTTCATCTGTCAAATAGTTCATGAAAACAGAGAGTTGTTATGTTATTTACAGTACAAAGTGTTGACTTGGAGTGATTGTCTTAACTAAGTGCAGTATTTCAACTTGAAGGTGTAGTTAAGCTCTGAAGCAGGAATCATCTTGTTTATTATGTTTGTAGCATATCTGGTCCTGTTGGTTCCTTATCCCCTAGTAAGGCTTCTAGGCAGACAAATAATTAATACCTGATGAGTTTCAAAAATGATTCAACAATCTTGTTGCTTTTGTCTGCTCATTATACAGTAGCATTTTGATTAGGAGACTCCTAGATGCTTTGGGTTTGACCCTTTTGTGCTGTAAGAATTGAATGTAATAATTTGTTACCAGTGTAAGTGTTTGGTGAGGTTGCATCAGTTTTGGGAGCCATTTCATTTTTTCTTTATTTGGGCTCCTTTCTGTGCCTGTTCTGCATGACATCTGATAAATGACTACTAAAGCCTACAAACGTGTGTACACATTTGTAGCAGTACTCATTCTCTCCTTCCTTTCCCTCAGAATACTCTCTCAGGCACAGTATAGTAACTGTATGTGCTTATAGAAGCACTGCTGTGGAATTGGAGTGTGAGCAGCCAGGACTATTGTGCTGTGTTAGCGTGCTATTTCAAGAGTAAGGGAAGATCACAAATGCTTTTGATGGGTAAACAGAATTTTGTGGCGTTAGCTTAGTGAATCAGTATGAGATTTCTGGTTGCAAGATCATTTGGACATCTAATTGATAAAAAAGATATTGCTTTTGGATTTTCTTCAAGGTTTCTGTTACCTAATTTTTGATATGACCTGTTATGATATGCTCTGTGATATTTTGGCTGCTGAAATAGATAAAAATGGAGTAAAGCTGCTTAAACACAATTATTTTATGATAGGAGTAGTTGTAATTTTTGTAATGTAAGTATACTTTTGTCTACACCAGAACAAAATTTTTCCCGTTAAAAAGTGTATGGGTTCCAGCAGTTAAGTGTATGTTATTTTCCTATAAGAGAGAGAACTCAGCAGATGATGCTCTTTCTGTTTAAGCATATGACAGAAAACTAAGAGAAACAACTTCCCCTTTCAAAAGTACTGCTGTGCTTTGATTTTTCTCAGTCTTATACTTTTGTCTTGCTTTGTGATTAAGACAGTTGGTTCCTTTAGTACAGTTGAGAAATCAGGTGAAGTTGCAAAATCAGTGACCTGTGTTTTGTTTTAGTATTGCTTAAAGACAGCCTGTTCTGCTTACCTCTGCTATTTGTGACCACTCAACAGGTGGCTTGATAATATGATTGTCATAGAAGTAGGTCTAGATCAATGTTTTGTGCTCTTTTATCCTGTCCAGTTTCCTTCAGTGTTTCTTACCCATGGCAGATTTTTCAACTGAGGAAAACTGGGAAATGTCTGATTTCCTGTATGTTGCTTTCTTTTGAATCTTGAAAGTGCAGAACAGTTTTGGATTTTGTGAGTTTTGTGTTGTCTTACTTTACAATATGTTCTTTGGTGAATTCAAGTGTTACTGATATGAATATCTTAACTGTTTGAGCACAACATTATCATTGACTAGTTTGTGGAGATCAGGAGACTGATTTGCATAAATGGGTTGGATTAATCCTTTTAGTACACTGTTTACAAAGCACTCAAATATTACTACTTCATTTGGGCAGTATGAGTTTAGAAGGTTGTACCATTTAATGCTGCAAAGTAGGTAAGTGAAGAGGATCCTTTTGGTAGCTTTTTTTGTGTCTTTGGACAAGCTTTATGTGAGTGTTAAATTTTAGTTCCCCCCCCCGCCCTTTTTCTTAGAAAAGTCTGGGTTTGAGTTTAAACATGCCAGCTTGTCATGTTGTGTCACTTGTTATTTTCTATGTATAGGTAAAAACGTTAAATGTTTAGCTTTGTTATGTTCTGAACATGATACTTAATCCTGTGAAAGGGAAGAGAATGATGCATGATTCCCTTTTTATGAGCTGAGGGAAAAGGGAAAGAGTCACTTCATAGTGTATTTGCTTTAAGTGCTGTGTTGAAATGACTATGTTAAATGTAAATAGGGAAGATTAAATTTTGTGCTTCGTTAAATGGCCTGCTGCTGGTGTTTCCAGTTGGACTGCATATTTACCATTCCCGAGGTATCTGCCACTTAGAAGCAACTAATTATAGAAACAATGACTTCCATATTTGTAAAGTTTATCTTAAAATAGATGAACTATGACTTGCCTTACTACTAACGCAGCGTTTAAATGATGAAATCCAGAATTCAGAAGCAGGATTGTTTTTCTTAAAAAAACCCAAAAGATTGAGCTATGTTTTTATTTCACTTTGGGATGAGACTTCTTGTTTCCAGACTTTGAGACAGTAAACCAGCTGATTTTATTATAGTCCTCTGAGATGTGGCATCTGTGTCTATTTTCTCACCCTGTAAATGGTGAGATTGATATCTAAGCCCTCTCTTCTGAGAGCAGGATGACAGAGATCCTATTTAATGGAAGATGCTGAATGATATTAGGCTACAATGAACAAAAACTTTTCTAAGATTAAATGTACAGTGCTATAACTATAGGACAAAGTTTACCAGTCTGTTCCTGCTTGTGTCATCCTCTGTCTTTGCAGCTGTTGATGACTACAGTAGCTTTTATATGGGAAACAAAGGAGCTCTTCAGTATATGTGCTGTCTTGAAAGACTTGTAATTGTTGGACTGAAATATGTAATGAGCTACTGCAAAACGTTTTGTAAATTGAGACGAGGGGTATCTACAAAAGAGGTTTCTGTCTAAATCTTGGTTTCTTTTGAAAGGGTGTGTTTCCATTAATAGGCAGCTGATTGAAAATCTGATGTTTCAGCACGACTTAAATTTATATTTGGAATTGAGTTTGGTTATCAGAGGTTAATTCCAATAAAGCTTTATTTGGTTTTGTGATGTCAAAGGTTGAACAAACATGAAAAAGTTGCAGTCAAAAATAAGTTCAGTCTTGCAGTATTTTCAGTGTTTGCTTTTAGATGGCGTGATCAAGCCACGTAGTATTTTGTATGAAGGTTTGACCTTGCGTTTACTGATGGCAGTGGCAAAGCACTAATTTGTTTTAGAGGATGCAGACTAGAATAAATCTCAATACTGTGAGAGCAATTAAAGCATAAGCTTGTATCACGAGTGCTCTGTTGTAAGGATTAGGGAAAGTGTAGCAGCCTTCTCCCAAATCTTCTGGTGTTTGACACCTCTTTCTTGTCTGTGGTTATGAACCAGTGGCATGATCAGTCCTGTTTGTGCGGTTCATGTGCACTTGGCACTCCATTTGTGCTGTGTGGGTGAAATCTCTGAGGAATTGTGTTCACATATATTTGCATGCACTTTGTTTTGTGCATTTTCTTGTTTGCTTCTGAAACAAAAAGGAGCTTGTCTTGTGTTCTGGAGTTTACTTCATTTGTTATTGGTTGCATTTTCCCCTGAGTCTTAAGCATGTCAGTATTTAAAAAACCAAACACAGCACCAAACTGCTTCTTTGGCATTGTTTCTGTAGCTCACCAAAAGACCCTTTCCTGTTAGAAGAAATTACAAGTTTCAGTAGGAGATGCCTTCTGTTTGTCCACTGCAATGAGAAATTAGCAGCACCTTTACTTGAGACTAAATGGAGTAATGATTCTTTTTTTTTGTTTCAATTTTGCTCCTTACACTATGATGGAAGAAGGCTATTTATTAAAAAGAGGAGGTACTTTGCTGTCTGTCTTCACCAACATTTCCTCCTAGCTGAGAAATCTATGGTCCTAAAAAGATCTGCTAAGATAGCTTTGGACAAATTACTTAGCATTGCTTTTTTGTTTCCCACACTTGTCCAGTGAAACCACTGGCCATCTGTGAAATGTGCTGAGATGTCTGGAGAATCACCCTGCAGAGTTGATTCTGTGATGTTTTGGTTTGTTTAGCAGCCTGCCTTAGTACATTTGTTTCCCCTTTTTACTTAAAGTTCGGTAAGTTTACAGCCCTCATCTGAACACACAGCCTGTGTAACACAGAACTCTTGTATTTTTGAAAGACTGGTAAAATACTCTAAGGAAACAATATGTTGAAGTTAATTTAGTTTAGTTGGTAATACACTTGAGCTGCCTTTCTGTTTTCTACCCCAAAGTGAAAATGGGGCCTTATTGTCTAATGAAATGTATAAATTATGTGAGAATTGGATGTATTATGCTTGCGGAATGATTTTGAAACACCTGTACTGAGGTTTCTAAGTTTTCAATGGCTGTTTTGGTGAGTTGGCATATATGTGTGTGTGTGCATTGCTGAAAAAAATGCAAAATCTGAAAACAGAATTTTGCCCTGAATCCTTTGCCAAAACAAGTTTCTTGAAAGGATTAAAAAAAACCCAACTGCCATAAACCAACCAAACCTGTAGGTGCAGACTAAACTGCGCAAGAGAAGTGTTTAAGGTATAATGCATGTAAGAAGTATGTGAAATACAGCTCTGATTCCTTTAAATAACAGACACTCCCCAAGTTCTGTAAGCAAAAAAAGGATTTAACTTTCAAATGCACCCTTATGTGTTTATGATTACAAGATCTGCTGTATCTTTATTTTACTATTACAGGTAAGCTCAACTTGTTTTGAGCTGTACAGAAAATGATAATTAAATATATCAGGTAATTGCTCTGTCATAGCAATAGTAATCATAACCTGTATAAGGGACTGGGCAACAGGAAAGGAAGAATTAAAGTTGTCTTTCTAGTCTGGGCATCTCTGAATTGTTTGAGCCTGATAAAACCAAGCAGAAGAATGTGAATTATTTTCCGAAAACCGTGAAATTACATTATAAGAGTGTTGAGTCTTGTGGAGGTTTTTAATAAATTTAAAACAAACAAACAAAAACCCCAACATACTCTTATTTTTCTGGACAGATTTAAATAAGTCAAATTTTTCCAATCCACCTCGGATGTAAAAGTAAGGTAGGGATTATCTTTGAGAATTGACAAGAAATATTTTGCTATGGCAGCCTTGCAGGTTCCTGCTTGGATCGGTTACAGCTCTGTTTCTAATATCTGATGTGAAAGACTGTTCTCTCACAATCCTAATAATGAGTGATGATATAGCACAATATCACATAAATCACTGTCATGAGACCATTCTGCAAGAGACTTGTCAATAAAGAATGATTTTTGTGTTTTCAGGTAAAGCTCCCAAATAAGGGAAAAAGCAGACAGCCACATAAGAGAGATCCTTAAAATGGGAAATCTGGTCCCAATATGAATGACAAATAGAATGTTTTGACTATTTTCTGAGCCAGTACTAGTTTATTTTTAGCATCTTGGCTAAAGTTCACTTGGCATGTTGCGGTAGGATAGTGACCAGCAGGTTAGGAATAGTTGTTTGGCTGTTTTCAGTGTTTTCTTAGGAATGCCACGTTTATAAAACACTCATCCTAGTTTTACTCCTGCGTGTTCTGGGACAAAGCACCCTTGCTGTGTTCCTTTAATGTTTTGATTGCTCAGGTGGTTAGAGCAGGGTGCTAATGATGCTGAGGTTGTGGGTTCAATCCTCATATGGGCCTTTCATTAAAGACCTGGGCTCAATGACCCTTGTGGGTCTCTTCCAATTCAGAATAATCTCTGATCTAGTTTTGTAGGCCAGCCCATAAGTGAATTTATTCTTAAGCAAATATTTTTGCCTCACAGTCTTGAAATAGCATAGAAAAAAACCCTCTTAGCTTTCAGGGAGGGATTTCAGTGTTGGTATTTCTGGTACTTATTATGTGTTCACTGTACATAAACACTTTAAAAAAAATTATGAGAAGTTTTTCTCTTGTGTTGAGGAGAATGCCTTGGAGTTTGCAGAGGGGTAGGTAGGCAAGTCACGAGGCAGCTGAGGGATGTGCCTGAGGCCAGAGAGGAAGCTCTGGGTAGAGCTGGGTTTGATTTGTGTTGCACAAGTTTGCTGCTGCTGCTGCAGCTGCCCCACAGCTTTTCCTCTGAATGGGACTTCAGGAAATAGAAGAGTTACTATAGAAGAAAGGAATGTTCACCCTCTACTAATGATAAAGAAATGCATTTAATTGATACGAAGGTAATTAATTGTTCTGCGGTAATGCAGATCTTGTTGTACAGCAGGAGTGATAGTTCTGTATCTGTGCTTGTAGAATCAGACTGCCCTGCATTGGAATGGCCCTTAAAAATCGTTTGGTTCCAAACCCCTGCCATGAGCAGGGACACCTTCCACTATACCAGGTTGCTCAAAGCCCCATCCAAGCTGGCCTTACCACTTCTTGGGATGGGACATCCTTTTGTGTATTTTATTCCATCTATTTTTATATATATGTATGTCCATATTATAGCCATAAGCATTTTCACAACAGTCATTAAAAAATACTTTCCTGCCAAAAACTGTATCTTGTCAAAGACATTTTTCATCAGGACAACTGTATTTTCAAAAAAACTTTTGAACTTGCCCTTCCCACCTCTTCCACTCCCATGCTGCTAAACCAATATGGGATCTTATTTAAGTAGAAGTTTGGGGACTTGGAGATGCAGATATTGGTTGGGAAGGCTGTCTCAGGATGGATTGTGGATGTGACACAGAGCAAAGGCATGGAGTGAGAAGTGTAATGGTAGGTGTGGGACTACTTGCTGTGATCCTTCCAGAGCTCCCATTTAACTGTTTTAGCTCATGTGGATGTTCTGGAGGTAGTAGCAACGATAGAAGGCTGTCCTCAGCAAATATTTAGTATTGCATCTTTCTACTATAAGAGCATGTACTCACACAGGTTATGTGTTACCTTTGAGATTTTGTAGGCATACGGAAGGAAAAATGTCTGGAGTTCTCTTCTGCTTCAAGACACATATAATTAGGCTGAAATATTTGTACAAAAAAGAGATTATTTTCATCTGAATGTAAGTTAGAGTGGAATATAGAATTTAAGGGTTCTTTGGTTCTGCAGTTGTCTTATTGAATACAACATTTTTCATTGTTTGAGTGTAAGATGCAGCTATGTTGTACAAGACCAAAAATGTGAGCAAAACATCTTACACTAAGGATTGAGGGAGATACTTTTCTTTGAAGGCACAGTTTAAAACTTTTTTCTAAGCCTTCTTCATAACGACCTTTAATCATAAGCTTAACACTTTAAAATACGTCCAAGTTGGGCAGATAGAGTGTATGGGGAGGTTTCTTCTGTGGTGCATCAGCTCCTAGCAGTTAAACTATGGTTTAGTGCTGAAAAGTCTTTTTTGTAATTGCCTAGAAACATGGTCAGTTTGTAGAGCAGGCCAGGCATTACTACATCTTCCATATGTTGGTTTCACTTCTGAAAGCCTACACAACTGTGCTCCACATACAGTGCTAATTTGGTTTCGTTCTGTGCTCCGACTCATATATCCTCTGCAAGATCTGGGCTTCAGTCCCTTTTAAATTAATTAGTGTTTGCATTGCAGTTGTAAAGGTTAACACAAATGCTAAATGTTAGTGATCTGTATTACACCCTGTATTAATTGGAAGGATGCAGTAAGCTCTTGCCAACTGTTTTGCACCTCTTGGTTTACTGCAGAAATCCTGTAGCCTTGTCATCCGTTTGCCTGCTGTTTGTGGTTCTTTGCGTACAACTTTGTGAATCTAAATTTTCCCAAGCAATATGATTGTAATTAATGAAGACATTCTTTCTTTTCTCTTAAGAATGTCAAGCTGTCAGCTGAAGTAGAACCATTTATTCCTCAGAAGAAGGGTCCAGAAACACTAATGATCCCAATGGCGCTTCCTAACGACAGTGGAGGAATTAATGGCATGGAACCAACTCCAATCCCTAGCTACCTGATCACTTGCTATCCATTTGTACAGGAAAATCAATCCAACAGGTAATAAGTGGTTGTGATCTTCATGGAAGATGATCTGGTTTTAAATGAGTTTAAACTTGTAGGATTGAGAAGAGTCAGTGATTGTGGGCTGTATATTAGGGTTTTTGTTCACCATATTTAACCTTTCATATATGAGGAGGAAGTTTCTCTGTCTTCAGTCTTTTACCTATTTTCTTCCCTTTGTTTTTCTCCTATTATATTCTTTGTTGCCTTTTTTTTTTCCTGGCTACAAAGGTCTGGTACAAATCCCTCCCAAAGTCACCTGCTGTGCTCTTGGATCGTCTAGGGCAGTCAGGAGGTTTTTTTGTCTGAATACTCTGAATGGGGGGCAAGGCTTTGGGTGTCCAGATTGGGTCCTGCCATGGTGAAATATGGCGTGGTGCCATGTAGCTGACTCAGTATTATGTGTAACTGTTTCCAGTTTTCTTCACATAATTAGTGAAGAATATGTTGAGTTAAGGAATTTATTATAATAGAACTGTTATTTTTGAAGGGGTGATCAAGGCCTGAATTTTTTTTTTTTTTTTTAATAGGCAGTTTCCATTATATAACAATGACATCAGATGGCAACAACCCAGCCCAAATCCTGCAGGACCATACCTTGCTTATCCTATAATATCTGCACAGCCACCTGTTTCTACAGAATATACTTACTATCAGCTGATGCCAGCACCATGTGCTCAGGTCATGGGTTTCTATCATCCTTTCCCTGCACCCTATCCTGCACCCTTTCAGGCAGCAAATGCTGTAAGTACAGTTACTACAGAATGCACTGAGCGTCCCAGCCCCTCAGGCCAGATCTTTCCATTGTCCACTCAGCGGAGCAGAAGCAGTAACAGGGGACCAGTCATTCAAAAAGTAAGTCTGCTTTTGAATAGGATAAGTAGAAGTGTATAAAGAAAATATCTTTGCAGAGCAAGCACATAATCTCATTTTTTATCAACTTTTTTTTGTGTTTGTGGCAATGTTTGAAAGCAGCAACAGCAGCTACAGATGCACATAAAAAGTAAACGTCCTCCAGTGAAAAATGTTGCCACTCAGAAGGAGACCAGTTCATCAGGTCCTGAGAACAGATCAAAGATTGTTTTGTTGGTTGATGCATCACAGCAAACGGGTAATCTTATTTTTAAGTTCTGGGTGTATGAAATCACTAGAACTACGTGTCAGTTGTCATCTTTTCTAAAAGAGGGTGGACCTGATTCAGATGTAGCTTTTAAGAGAAGTCTTTGCAGCTCAAAAGGATAATGGAGAAAAGGTGCTGATGGTTGCAGATACCTTCTCAGTATGTCACCTTCTAATGTTGCAGTGACATGGTACTCCTGCAGAGACTTTGCCTGCTCTTGAAGGGGTTTGTTATAAGAGTTGGACCTAGACATAATTTAAACTCAATGCTGGTTTAATGCAAAGACTGTCTTTTTATATTTGTTTTTATGATGTGTAGCTTTTGCATGTCTCTTATCAATTCCTGCACAAGTAATTTTATTTTTATTGTATCTTGAAGACTTTCCTTCAGATATAGCCAATAAGTCACTTTCTGAGAGCGCCTCCACGATGCTTTGGAAGTCAAAAGGCAGGCGCAGGAGAACCTCTCACCCTGCTGCGGAGTCCTCCAGTGAGCAGGGCGCAAGTGAGGCAGATATTGACAGTGACAGTGGCTACTGTAGTCCTAAGCATGGCAATAACCAGGCTGCAGCTATGGCTTCAAGAAATACAGATTCGTGTGCAATGAATGTATGTAAACATAACTGAGTAACTTAACTATATTTGTAGCCTGTAGACTAATGAAAATTACTAAAATAATTGGGTTTTTTTCCTTTTCAGGTTGTGGAACCATCAATAAATACAAGTAAGCATTGCCTTGACTGGTGAGCTGTTTAAAATTTGGCTGGGTTGCATTTGTATTTTTGCTTTACATACCTCTTGATCTGCTTCAGCATGCTGCTCTAACTAATCAGATACTTCTGAGGATGCATCTTTACTGTGATTTCCAACCACCTCCACTAAGACACCTGTTACTTGCTGAATGAACAAATATATAGCTATCACTAATAATTTATTAACAGCTGCCTTTCTTTAATGAGTTAAAAAAAAAAAAAAACAACTAGCAACTCCAGTGGAAGTATTCAGACAAAGCTGTGCTCCTGTTTAGTTTGTCCTCAGGCTTCCTTACCCTTTTGGGCTGCAGTTCTTACCTGGTAGTAACAGAGCCAGGGAGTTCTTATTCTCTATTTCAGAAGCACTGATACTTTTTAGAAGCTTTACATATACCATGGACAAATAGTTGGATTAGTCTGGTAGTAGTAGGTGATACCAGGGACTGCTGTTTGACTGAATGGAAATTGGTATGGATGAGAACCCGAGATTTCCTTTCTCACTGCTTTGTGGTGATCAATTCTTGGCAGCTTGAATGTTCCATAAAGGTAACTGCCAACATCTAAGAATAGCTACGGAAGTCACTCTAATTCTCCTGTGACAACACTTTCTCCAAGAACTTCATTTGTATAAGGACTGTGTTCCTAGCTCTGGTGGCATATGAATCATTATGATATGTTCTGGATACTAATTCAGTTTTTCATAGATGGCACTTCTCTTTCAGCTGGTATAGGTTGGACTAATGTAAATTCCCAAGCAACTCAAAAAAAACCTTGGATTGAAAAAACTCCGACCTTTTCTAGAGGTGGAAGACAAGCTGAGCAAAGAAATAATCCACAGGTATGCTGCCAGTGGTTCTCAACTGAAGCATTTGGGGCTTTTTAAAATAACCTTAAAGTCTAGTTGCACATTTGGTCATTTGCACATTTCTAACTGCTATGTTTTGTAAGTTAGCTCTGTATCATATATACATAGATACATAAAATTCAATGTCCTTGACAGTTCTCTGCCTATAGCCTGTGCTTTATCTGTGTCTGCCTAGGAAGAACAGTGCATATATAAAGCAACCTGTGAAATGACGATAGTGTGGATGTAGAAAAGCTAATTCTGTTTTTGACCCATTCACACTTCAGAAGAAAAAAAAATCTCAAACTTTCTAAAGAAAGATTGTGATGTGTTGGTGAACTAGTATCCTGTGTTCTCAGTCCTGTTGTCTTCAAAACTTTTTAAAATTTGCATTAGCATACCATTTTTTAAACATTTTTTATTATTTCTTAATAGCTTAAAATTCTTTTATGCTGAAGCTTGAATATTTTTCTGTGAGACTCCCTTCAGTTGGGACAGGATTTCTTTTACTAGTATATGAGGAGAAAGGAGAAGGTGGTCTTCCTAATTTTGAGATATTTTATTGGGGCAGGTGATCCAGAGGGGTACAAAGAAAGCTGAAACATTTGCCTGTGTTTAAACGTAGGTTTTGCTTGAGCTCTGCTATTGCAGACAGGAAATCTGAGCTCCAAGTGGGAGCTTTGTATAAATGTGCCTGTTTCTGCAAACATATGTCAGCCAGCTTGGCCTGTTTAGGTTTTTAGATGGAATTCTTAAATTGTCTCAGATCTTCCTGTTTGGTAACTGTGGTTTTATTATAGAAAGAAGTTTGTGGATGCTTGTATCTGGCAGTGTAGCAGTTCTGAATGTTTTTATAACCTGCTGTCAAATCAGAGGCCTTGGAAGCCACTATTGTTAGTTGATGGCTTGGGAGAGCAGGAGGAACCAGACTTTCTTTCGTCCAGTCACAGTTTAGACTCTAAATCTGGCAGTTATTTTAGATATTTAAAAACAAAGCTGGCACAAAAAGTTTTAAATGCAGTTGCCTCAGCCAAATTCACTTGTACCTCAAGGCAGAATTGTCCTAGAAACTATTTTCTGTTGAAACTGGATTGGTATGAGGTCTGTAGGAAATTTTCTTGAGAAACAGGTAAGTATAAATGTGAAATTCAAGTCATCCACTGGTTTTTGCTCGCACATGGGTTTCCACCAACCTGTCACATAATAAACAGAAGAATGCCTATACCACTCTGCTGCTGTCTCTGGCCTTTAGAGAATTGGGTGCATGGGCATTGTCAAAAAATGTGTTGAAAAGGCAGTAACTGCATGCAGAATAATTATGTAGTGGGAGGAAGTTCTGTGGGGTGATCATGGTTACAGCCAGTTCCTCAGGGTTCATGGCTGTTAGTCACCAGCAGCTCCTGAGTTTCTTCATATTTGGCCAAAAGAAACCTTTTTATTTAAGTTACAAATGTAAAGATTAACTGTCTTGGGGAGGAGGAATAATCTGGTACTGTCTATAGAATTTTTGTGCAGGCTTTAAAGAAAAAGACAACCAAAAAAAACACACCAGGAAGCCCCACAAAAAAAAAATCCACAATGCCAAAGCACAATTTATCCTCTAAAAACTCTACCTAGTTGCTAATTAGCAGGGATGAGACAGCTTTATGTGCATGCATATACATAGCTTGAAATACTGAAATTACAAAATACCAATCACGTTTGTGTTTTTCAGTCTGGTTTCAGATGCAGAGACCACAGCACATCTTCAGAAAGAATGCAGAGTTTGCAGAAACGACATGAAAAACCTTTAGCTACGAGCCAGGCGAGCAGAGCAGAGCAGAGTCCTGAACCTCTGTATTTTGAGGTACTGTTGTATGAAAACCCTTTCCACATAGTAGCAATGCCAGTTGTATGTGGAATATGTGATGTTCTCAATGGGAAGTTACAAAACATCTGGCTCCAAGAGGTGTACAGTCAAGGTCACTAATTTATTAGATGATCCTTGCATTGTGTACTGAAAGAGACTTGTATTTGGGTGTTGTGGAAAGTGCAGCAATTTAGAACACTGTGGTTGACAAATTAAATAAGCAGCCTTCAAGTAACTTTTTCTGTTCACTTGTGAATAGAAATTGGTGTCTTTGGTGGGTTATCCCCTCTAATTGTAACAGGATTTTTAATTTGGGTGTGAAAAAGAGAATTTTTCATTAAAAAACTATTATTTGGATACAGAAATGCTTTCCTAATTTTTTCATTATTTTCTGTTTGTGTCACATAATCCCTTCTAGCTTATGTGGGACTTAGGGATTCAGGTTGTTTTTCTACCCTAAGCAGTTTCAGTTGATGCTTCTCAGGTGACTTTAGTTCCAACCTTTTTATTCTTAACTTCTGTATTGTTTAGGATGAAGATGAGTTTCCAGAGCTAAATAGTGACAATGGCAGCAGCAAAAGTAGTAGCATCCAGCAGAAGATTTCACCCAAAGTAGTAAGTAATTATTTTCTTTTGGAAAAAGCATTGTCTTTTGAGACTATTCAGTCTGTGTAATTTCTTTAGAAATCTCCGCTACAAGACTTACATTGCCATAATTGTGATGATCTTTGGGTGTTTGTGCTACCAGCCTTGGATGCTAAAGAAATGCCAATTCAAATAAGTTGTGCAGGGAACCCATCTTAAAGAAACCGAAAACTTCAGGATTTTTCTTTTTAAATGAGATTGTAAGATACATGTTGCAGACACTCAGTATCACTGAGACTGTCCTAGGCTGGTCATGATGCTTTCATGCAGACATGTCTTAAAATTGTTAAATCTGCAAATATGTAGTAATGGTGTCAGTTTTCCAAAATAATTACAGTTTGTGCAGTTTCTTTAATTTCAAACTGCATCTGCTTTAAGGCTGTGGGAGCAGTTGTTGGAAAGGTACTTTTTTTAGTATGTGATCTACTTAAATATTTTGTTGCAGAACTGTGCTTATAGACTGCTTCATCTGTTTGGCTGCTTTCCAGGAAAGTCAAGTCCTATGTGAAATCTTGGGGAGGGGGAAATTATTTAGTAAGCAGATTGGAAAACCTTCTAAAGGCATCATTGGAGCTAAATAGAATAGCTTTCCCATTCAAAAATGAAATATAAAGTAGTTCTATTAGCTTGCTTATTCACTTGTGTCATCTAGCTGTAACTAATTAGGATGTCATACTGGTAATCAAAACCGTGAGTGATTTGATTTCTGAAATGCACCATATTTAGTGGTCTGTAGAGAAAGGTCTTTTAACTGTGGGTTTTTGCATTTTGTTTAAAATTCTAGTTGGATGACTTACCAGAGAATTCTCCAATCAATATAGTCCAAACTCCAATTCCCATTACAACCTCTGTACCAAAGCGTGCAAAAAGCCAGAAGAAGAAGGCCTTGGCTGCAGCACTTGCAACAGCTCAAGAGTATTCAGAGATAAGCATGGAACAGAAAAAACTTCAAGTGTGTAGCACCCTGCCCACCCCCAGCACTTGGTCAAGAGGAGGATTAGTTATCTGTTGCTCCTCCTAATCCTTAATAGCACTAATCCTTTGTAAAGAATGTTGCAGGCACCATTTCTTTGTATTTATTGTATGTGATGTTCCTGTTGTAGGAGGCTTTATCAAAAGCAGCTGGAAAGAAGAGCAAGACCCCTGTTCAGTTAGATTTGGGTGACATGTTAGCAGCTCTTGAAAAAGCAGCAGCAAGCAATGAAAGCTCGTCAGATCACCAACACCAGGCCTCTCTCATACACAGGTATTTCTAACGTGCCTGGCAATGCCTAAGTACACTTTGCCAACATGAATATGATTGATCTGAGGATCTTAAATGTTTTTTTTTCTGTCAAGCTTTAGCTGTTGAATATAAGCATGATAAAAACCTGGGAAGACTATTTTTAATGCATTTCTCAATAAATTACATGTGCTATCATCCTCTGAGCTGCAGTAACAGAGTGGTGAAAATCCATCAAGAGCTGAGGCCAAATGTCTTTTAAGATCTGCTATTCAAAACTCAGTTGTGTCCTGAGAGTAATTCAGTGCTGAAATGAATATCAGTGCTGAAAGGAACATCTCTACTAAAGATGTTATAAAATACTCTTTGAAAGAGGGGATACCTTTGACTGTGATAGGGAGGGATATGTCCCTAGGATATTCTTCCCATTTCTGCTGTTTATAGTTCAAGATCTCCTGACCCAAGGCTTACTCAAATCAAATTTGTTTCTTGAACTGTCCATTGTTTTTACCTTATGCTTTTACCATCCATAATGTCCAGTGGCAATGAATTGTAACCTTACTACATCCTGTGTGGAGAAACTTTTCTTTCTGCTCTGTTTTTTTTGAGATGGAGGTCAGTATTGGGTTTTTTTGTGCTTCAGCTCAAAATTTTGTTAGCTTTCACAGCCTTAGTATTACAAAGACTGAGCCGTTATTCCCTTCTTTCCTCTTTTGGTTCTTAGATGTCTGTCAGGTCTCCAGAGTCCTAGTCTATTTAGTTAATTAATTCTGGAAGTACCTTTTTTGAGAATCCATATTTCTTTTTCTGTACTTTTGTGTAGTTCGACTGTATCCTTTTAAAAATAAGATCAAACATTCACAGATTAGGTTATAGCTCCATCATGAATGTATGCAATGGCTTAATTATGTTTTTTTGCTATGTCTATGTCAACATAACATTAAATTAACTTTTTCAATACCTGCTGCCAAGTGCAGAATTGACATTTTTTGTAATTACTTATTATAATCCTGCCAATCTGATTCCTAAGCTCTTGTATGTAGCCTGGAGTCCATCATTATGCACATAGTTACCATTTTCTTTCTGGTGTGTTGGTTCCTTTACCTGCTTTGAGTTTCAGCAGTGTTCAAACATGAATTCAAGTTGGCAAGGTTATATCAAACAAAGCTCAGCAAAGAACTGTTGGCATTTCCATTGGAGACAGCACTTGTTTTATTCTTTCTGGCAAAAGATCCACTTAGCTACATGCTGCACTCTGTCATCTGTTTTGTCCTGTCAACTATTCAGGTCTTTAACAATTGAAAATCAACGTTTGGATAAATATTTGCCATTTATCTTACCATAATCATCTAAGTAATAAAGCTACATGTAGTCATTTGAGAGAGACCCTTACCATTTATTGAAATAATTCCTGGAATCCACAGTTTCCTAAAACATGAGGCTAAGTTGAAGAAAGCTTAAAACCATCTGGAAGCAACAATATCTGATGATGTAATTTTCCTGTCATTATGAACGGCTTTTTTTCCAAGGAAGGAAAATCTACTTAGAGAATTCATCACTGGAAATTCTGAAAACAGTGTTGAAATAAAGCTGACATGGCTTTTGGTGAAACTAATATCTATGTTGTATTTAGTTGGCAGTGCTGCTCCCTTTCATACCAAAGAATCTGCCAGCAGAAAGTCCTTAACAAAGGGACAGCCCTCTATGGGTTGCCTTAATCCTTTGGATTCAACTGCCCCAAAAGTGAAAAAAGGGAAAAGAGAGAGAGA